>NC_046208.1:0-2842706 GCF_011004875.1 Balearica regulorum gibbericeps
AAGAAGCCACTTGGTGCAGTGGCCAGAGGAGCAGCACGGCTGCGAGACTACCAGTCTTACGGGCACTCTGGAAGCCAGTCCCAGCCACGGACATACCCAGAAAGCCCTTGGGCCACGGGAGCTTCCGCACGTGCTGGCCCAAAAGGAAAGCGAGCCAGCTGAAAGCTGGCATCCGGCACAGTCAGGCTGTCGCGCTTAGGCGTTTGCTCATGCAAACTCACCAAGAGCCACCGGGAGCAACAAGAAGACGACTTTCAAGAACCTCTTCTTCTGCAGGGCCATCTTTTGCCTGAAAAAGAGGGAGTCCTGTGGCTGTCAATGATCCAAGTCTTGGACAAACCCCTTCACAGGTGCATTTCCCTTTTCAGGCCAAAAAGCCACCGTTTTGGAAGCCTGCTGCTGACAGAGAGCTGACAAAGCAGTGCCCGGAGGAACACAATTCCTGTCCACACCCTTCGACACTGCCGGCAGATCTTCCCCAAAGGAAGGGCTCCAGGGGCACGCGTCTGGCTTTCCTCCCAGAGCCCTCCCAGACCTGCGCGCTCTCCTTCCAGAGCCGGGGAAAACCCTTCCCCTGCGGAGGCTTCGCTCTGCTCCCGAGCGTCTGGCTACGCGGCAGTTTGTGCTACCGCAGCCAAAGTTTGGGGCTCTGGCAAATACGTGGGAGTGAGACTGCCGAGGGGCTTTGCTCTTGGCTCTCCCTGAGAAGGGCCACAGCACGAGCTTCGGCGCCCGACTGGGAGCCCCGGGCTGCTGGCTGGGGAACACCCTCTGCTCTCCCCCGCTTTTGCTTGCACCTGCCCTCAGACATCCCCTTTCTCCTCCTCCCATCCACACAGAAACATGTAGTACGTACACGGCGAAGACGCACGCGCTCAGCACATGTCTCCACAGGGAGACGAGGGCACCTGCCAGATGGCAAAGGCGGCTGAAGACCACGGCTGGGAAAGAAACCAGAGAAGAGTTAGGCCCGCCGCTCGAGGTCTCTTCTCCAGGATGCCCAGCCACGCGTGTTTCAGCTCCCTGTGGGGAGGCGGGCCCCGAGTCCTACGCACTCCCTCCCTGGGGCACAGAGCAGGGCAGCCTGCACTTCTCCTGCCACTTGGGACATTTGGCCAGAGCTCTGGCACAGCGCGGCTCTCCCGGTTCGCCCCAGAGGACTTCACAGCAAGCAGCAGTGCTGAGCTTACGTGCAATTTCTGTGGCCTTGTCGCTCCACTTGGCCGGCCCCTGAGTGGCTGAGCCGGCACCTGGCATCGAAGAGAGGCTCAGCAGTTTTACACCCACGCAAAGGTTCCTGGGGAAGGCAAAAGACAAAAGCCAGCTGCCCACTGTCCCCACGCCGCGGGAGGCGAGGCGGGCAGCAGTAGCCCGAGCAGAGGCCCTTGCCAGAGGAGGGCCCGTCCCAGCAGCAGCGAGAGAGGGCAGCACAGCTGGGCTGCTTCCAGGGGTCCCCCCTTCTCCATTCCCCATCCTTTGCTCTACAGGCCTGTGGTGGGAGAAGAGGAAGCAAGCTGGCAGCAGCAGTCCCCCGCCTCGGGAAGCCCACCTGGCAGCACAGCCCGATTCTTACCCCGTCTCTCCCTGCCCCTTGGCAGGCACCTCGCAGTGGCCGTTCAGGGAGGGGGCACAGGCAGCTGTCCCCCACCACGCCCCCACCGTGCCCACCTCTTCCCTGCGCGCTGGCGGTCTCCCGACCCCTCTCCTCCCTGCACAGCTGCCCCCCTCAGCCAGGCAGGACTGCACCTCAGCCTCCCGAGGGAGCCAGTCTCGGGTCCCAGGGGCTTGGCCTCCCCGTGCAGCAAAATCTCCCCGTGCAGCAGGGCTGAGCTCCGTCCCCTGCAGCACGCGGCTCCCGCTTCCTGCGGGAACGGCCCTGCTGCACACTGGCTTCTGGCTGGGGGAGCGAGCCAGGCTTTCAGCTGAGAGCCATCCCCACAGAAGGGGGGCTTCGCAAGCCACGGGGCTCGGCTTCAGAAAACCTCCATGGGCTTCTCCACGCTGCTCCCCACCCCACTGGCCGCCCTCAGGCCACATCCGTGCTACCACCCTATCCTGATGCCCCGAGCAGGAGCAGCCCACTTCCTACCTACTCATCTGGCAGCAGCTTGTCCCCGCTGCCTCCCCTGCCAGCTGTTGGTCGGCCTCATTTGCGAAGGAGACTGTGGAGGCCCCTTGGCGTCTTCCTCGGTAGGCCTTTCTTCTCGCCATGTCTGGGCAAAGGCAGGCTCCCTGCTCAGCTCTTCCGCCTCAGCCCCAGCAGTGTGGCTACCCAGGAAAAAAACAGCTCCGGCAGCAGCAGCCCCCCAGCAGGAGCACGCCTGCTCAGGGCAACAGCCACACAGCAGCTCTGGGAGCCCTGCCCGCGCACCACAGGGCTCTGCGGACGGCTAGCTCTGACCTCACAATGGTAGCTGTGATGTCACGCTGGGGCTCCCCAGGGCTGAGCAGGGCGGGGAGACCCTGTGGGCTCCCCTGGGGCAACACAGCTGCCGCCCTCCCGGGCAGTGGGAGCCCATGCCTGTGGGCCCCCCAAACCCTGCCATGCTCCCCTGCCGCGCAGCAGCCTTTCTCCTCTCGCAAGTGTTTTGTAGGCCAAGATAGAAAAACCCAGCAGCCCAGATGTGCTGTCAGGGGCCCAGCGGAACGTCTGGTTAACAAGGACCGTTTTTTTCTCACCCTTGCCGATTCTGCCTTGACTTTGTGTGGTGGCTTGACTTTGGCTGGACACCAGTGTATCGCTCCCCTCCTCAGCAGGACAGGGAGGGAAGAAAATTAAGATGGAAAAAAGCCAAGCCCAAACTCATGGGTCAAGCTAAAGGCAGTTTAATACAGCAAAAGCAAAAGACCGCGCGTGGAAGCAAGGGAAAAGCAAAAGATTGTTCTCTGCTTCCCATCAGCAGGCGATGTCCGGTCACTTCTCTGGAAGCAGGGCTTCAGTACTCTTAGTGGTTGCTCCGGAAGACAAACGTTGTAAAAAACCGAATGCCCCCAGTCCCTCCCCCTATCTCTCAGCTTCTTGTTGGTGAGCAGACGTCACGTGGTATGGAATCTCCCCTTGGTCACTTTGGGTCAGCTCTCCTGGCTTTGTCCCCTCCCAAGATCTTGCCCACCCCCAGCCTACTGCTGAGGCGGGGCGGAGAAATGTTGGAGAGACAGCCTTGGTGTGTGACAGCCGGCGCTGCTCAGCAGTACCCAAAACACTGGTGTGTTACCAACGCCTTGCGGAACTACCAATACACAGCACAGCACTCTGAGGGCTGCTAAGTATACAGTTTCCAAGTATACGGAAGACCACAGCCCCAATGCCAGTGGGACTGTGCGAGGGCCGCTGAGGGAGGTTTCAGGCCAGACACCTGTTTTGGGGCTGGTGCCTTTCACCTGGGTTCAGAGGCTAGACCTTTTCAGTTTGGAGGCTGAACGCTGGTCGAGGGCAAGAGGGACAGAAGGCGATTTTTGGACCAATTCCTCAGGTACCCAAGGCTGCAGCCCCAACGTGAGTGAGTCTGTGCAAGGGCCGCTGAGGGAGGTTTCAGGCCAAGCAGCCATTTTTGGGCTGTGTCCTGGTTCTGGCAAGGATAGAGTTAATTTCACAAGGAGCCAGGACATGTGAGCCAAGCTGGCCGGGGGCTGTTCCCTACCATGTGACGTCATGCTCTCCATAAAAGGGGGCTAGTCAGTCAGGGGTGGGTTCTGGGTGGCTCCCTGACTGAGGGTCCCTGACTGAGGGTCAGGTCGTGGGATGGGTAAATTGTTCTCTGTTATCACTGTGGTGGGTTGACCCTGGCTGGGGGCCAGGTGCCCACCAGAGCCGCTCTATCACTCCCCTCCTTCACTAGACAGGGGAGAAAAGGTATAAGGAAAAGCTTGTGGGTCGAGATAAGGACAGGGAGAAATCACTCACTAATTATCATCACGAGCAAAACAGACTGAACTTAGAGAGGGAATTCATCTAATTTATTACGAAGCAAAACAGAGTAGAGGAATGAGAAATAAAATCAAATCTTAAAATACCTCCCCGTCACCGAAATCCGGGAATAAACCTCGTAACACCAATGTAGTGTTAAAAGGCAGGCATTCTTTATTGCAGCGCTGGATGCACGGGGGATTGCTCCACCTAACGTGCGTGCCAGGTGATCACCAACACACAGGTTATGTAGGATCAAAACATACATATTCATCATCTTTCTCAGAAAAGGCAGTCCTATGATAATCATTTCTTAGAATTCATTTCCATATTCTCCTCCCCGTCACGCATGCTCAGTGATTTGAGTCGGTGGTCCTCAAGGGTCTCTGGTGGTCGTCAGTGGTCTTGCACCCGTGTCCGCTGGATGACCCTCTTCTTGTGGGCATGCGCGGTACCCTTGCTGTGGATGCACCTGTCCATAACGACTTCATAAGATTAATATCGCCAAACCTATTGTTCACTTTGGTAGGGACTGTACATGGAACATAGCCGCCTTGTACCTTGCCACGGTCAGTTAGCTTCATTACGTATTACCTTGGTTACAAACTAATGATCTCAACCTGATTCTATAGTTTCTGTTTCACGGTCCCTATCCCGCGGTTACATTTCCCCCCTTTGGAAGTTTTGAAATAATAACTTTTCAATACTTCCACTCATATTTTCCTATCCTAGACACATTACAGATGTTCTTAAACTTGTAACCATAGCATTTACACCTCAGTGTGTCTGCTCATGTTTCTCTTTTGCAAGTTCTAACATAACTTATGGGGTCGCTATTACCTGATTTTCTGGTGTTACCTACCATCCTTCCGCATTTTGGGATGCCTTTAAGTGCTCTGCCAATTGTCCATCTAGTTTACTGTATCTTGCTTTTACATTTGGAATTTTCATCTGTTTTACTGGTACTAGTGCAAGGATACCTTGTTCAGCAGCCTCCTTTGCAGTTTTATCCGCCAATCAATTACCTATATTTACAGCCGTCTGAGCAAATTGATGTGCCTTACAATGCATTATGGCCACCTCCTTCGGTTCCTGCACATCTTGCAGGAGTTGAAGAACTTCCTCCTTATGCCTTATCGGTGATCCTTGGGCTGATAACAGTCCTCTTTCTTTCCAGATAGCTCCATGAGCGTGGATCACACCAAATGCATATTTGGAATCCGTCCATACGTTTACCCTTTTCCATTCTGCCATCCGTAAAGCCTGCTTTAGCGCCACCAATTCTGTTTTCTGCGCTGATGTATTTGCAGGTAGTGTCCCTGACTCCAATATCTTGGTGGTGGTGACAACAGCATACCCGGCCATTCGCCTTCTTTCTTGCACAAAACTGCTTCCATCCGCAAACAGTTCCAGATCAGGATTCTTCAAGGGTTCGTCCTTCAGGTCCGGTCTGCAGGAATAAACTTGTTCAATGGTTAGCAGACAATCATGTTCCAATTTCTCAGTAGGATTTTCTGTTGACAGGAACATTGCTGGATTTACAATTGCTGTGGTTTTTTAATTCCACATCAATCTTGTTTCCAATAGGACAACCTGGTATTTCAACATTCTGCTAAGGGATAACCAGTGTCCCCCTCTTTTGTTCTAAGACAGTTATTACCATACGGGGTACATATACCAATATCTTTTGGCCCATAGCCAATTTTCGAGCTTCCTGAATCAGCAGCACCGTTGCTGCCACGGCATGCAAACATCCCGGCCATCCTTTACTCACAGTGTCAAGTTGTTTGGAGAAGTACCCCACCGGTCGCTTCCAAGATCCCAGCCGTTGCGCCAGCACTCTAAGGGCCAGATGTTGCCTTTCATGCACAAACAGCTCAAAAGGTTTGGTTAGATCAGGTAAACCCAATGCAGGGGCCATCATTAATGCCTTTTTGAGTTCTTTAAATGATTTGTGACATTCAGGTGTCCAAGTCAGGTATTGGTCTTTAGATTCCTTCAGGGCTTCACATAGGGGTTTCACATACAGTCCATGATTTAGAATCCAGAGTCGACACCACCCAATTATTCCCAGAAAGGCTCTCAGTTCCTTTGGACTGTTAGGTTCGGGGATCTGACAAATGGCTTCTTTTCTTTTGTTTCCCAATTGTCTCTGTCCTTGAGATATCTCAAATCCCAAATAAATCACTGCTGCTTTTCCTATCTGGGCCTTGTTTCTGGAGACTCTGTATCCTCCTTGGCCCAGGAAATTCAATAAACTGATGGTCATTTCAAAACATGTTTCCTTACTTTCTGCTGCTATCAGGATGTCATCTACATACTGTAATAATACACCTTCTCCTTGATTCTGTTTCTTCCACGTTTCTAACTCTTTTGGCAACTGATTTCCAAATACTGTAGGGCTATTTTGAAATCCTTGTGGAAGTACAGTTCACGTTAGTTGCGTTTTTCGTCCTGTAGCAGGACTTTCCCATTCAAAAGCAAATATGCTTTGACTTTTTGTATCCAGAGGTATGCAAAAGAAGGCATCCTTTAAATCCAGTACAGTAAACCATCGGTGTTCCTCTTTCAAAGATGTCAGTAAAGTGTATGGATTGGCCACTACTGGGTGTATATCTTGAACTATTTGATTTACGGCCCTCAGATCCTGAACCAATCTGTATTCCTTACCTCCTGATTCCTTACTGGTAATATAGGGGTATTGTATTCTGATTCACATTCTACTAACAGCCCCATACTCTAAAATTTTGTAATTAATTCCTCTAATCCCTTTCGAGGCTCCCACTTAATAGGATACTCTTTTGTCTTACCGGCTTGGCTCCAGGTTCTAAAGTCACCTTTACCGGTTCCTGCCAGTTTGGATCGTCCCGGAACTTCACTTGCCCATACCAAAGGGTTTACTGCATTGTCCACTGCTTCTGAAATCTGTTCCTCCTTGGAGGAATCCTGTATATACACACTCTCGCCTCTATGGCTTTGATTCTGCTATTAGTAATCTGATTTCTCCATCTTTAAAAATTATTTGTGCATCTAATTCGCTTAATAAATCTCATCCCAATAAAGGCAACGGACATTCAGGCACGTACAAAAATTGATGTGTTACCCACTGTTTTCCCAGCTTAAATTTTAACAGTTTCAAGAAAGGCCAGTTCTCTTTTCGCCCCGTCGCACCAACAACCTCTGCTGATTTATAGCTGAGTTTTGCTTTACATGTTTATTATTCTCAGTCAAGATTGCCAGAATTTTTCCATCCCTTTACATTTGTCTGACTTCTTTTTCTTTTTCTCGTGTGTTATACACAGTCCAGGCTACTTCAGGCATTTTACCTAAGCTCTGGACTCAGCCCCTTCCGTTTCTGGAGTTTTTTTTCTAGGGCCGATTGTCCCATAAATAGATAGGCCAATTGTATAGCTCTTCTGTGGTGTTTTTTTGTTTGCTTGCTTAGTGGTTTTGTTTGTGTTGTTCTCCTCTGGGTCCAAATTAGTATATTTTCTAGCAGTCCACCTTCAGGCTTTCCATAAAGGCTGAAGGGGACTCATTTAATTCGTGTCTCACTTCATACAGTTAGACCGATTACTTGCTTTTGGCATGGCATGTCTAACACCAACAAATCCACCTGATACCTAAACATCCGTCTGGGTCCCAGTTGATTAGGGTCCCACTCAGGATTTGTGGATGGAAAATTCTGGTCCACCTGTCCCTTGTATAATCCCATTAGCATGAGCTCCTTCCACTTGTTTTCTGGCCCGTATTTAATACCATTTTCTTTTTCAGTGTCTTCCAACAAAGTATCCAATATTACTTTGAAATCCTCCCAATCAGGGTTCTGGGTTCTGATTCATTGTTTCAACTACTTTGGCAACTCTTTCAAGATCATCTTGATAAGTGCCTGCAGGTTCTTTCCCTGGTCTTAAATCAGTTATTGAGAAGGGAACTTTACCATTACCGGACCCTCATTACCAACTGCCTGTCGAAGAGGGGCCTGGAGGGGAGTTAATCCGTCTCCTCCCCTTTTCCCCTTGTCATCCCAGCAATCGGGCTGAATCCTTCCGTCTCCCCTTCCACAGGAGGGGCGGAAGCAATTATTAGCCCCCACAGTTGATCCCCTTGATCATTTCCTAGCCTTCTGCGAGGTGCAACCAATAATTCAACATCATCATCTTCAAATTCACATTTAAACCACCGATTACCAATATCACAGCTGAGCAACCTTTTTTCAAATTTTTATCAGGTTCCTGCCCCTTTAATGCCATTACCACAGAATTAGATGAAACCAATTCACATTGCCATTGCCATTCCAGATGATTTCGCAGTGTGAAAAACAAATCTACATATGCCATTTAATTCCATTTACCGTCCCTTTTACAAAATAACATTAACTGCAAAATTGTGTTATACTGCAACGTCCCATTTTCCGGCCACTTTTCCCCATTCTCTAAAGTATACAGTGGCCACCAGTGATTACAATATTCAGTCAACTGTTTCCGAGTCAAAGGATCAACGTTTCCCAGATCTTTCCAATGTTCCAAATACATCCCAGTGGTGTTTTTCGTGGGATCGGTTTTCTTACTCGGAAAGGACCCATCTCCCAGGGACTTAGTGGTTGTGACTGTGCACTATCACAAGCACTTAGTCAGAGGGACTCCAACCCGTGTTAGAGCTCCCTCAGGGATTTCCCCTGCCACCGGAAATCCCAGGGATTTCTCCTGCCACCAGAAATCCCAATCTTGGAGGCTTCCCCTCCCCGATGGGCCCTGCTCCACAGGCTTTCGCCTAGCAGAGACTTTTTACCTGAGACGTCTCCCTAGCCCAACTCTGCGCAGCTTTCACCGCGCCTTACGAGCAGGCCTCCCATGCTCCTAGTGTGGGCCTGTCCCAATGCGGGCCTGTCCCGGAGAGCCACAGGGCTCCTTCAATAAGGCCTTCAACTCATGCAAATATTCAGATCAAATAAGAATGCCTTTACCTTTCCCAGGGGTCTTGCTCAGAGCTCTTCTGTCCGGGGATCAGAGGTTCTCCCAGAGAATTCCCCGGTGCCAGCTGGAGGTCCTGTGATCCCATGGATCCGTCGAGGTTCAAAAACAGGGTCCCATCTGGGTCGCCAAAAACTGTCACCGAAATCCGGGAATAAACCTCGTAACACCAATGTAGTGTTAAAAAGGCAGGCATTCTTTATTGCAGCTCTGGATGCACGTTAGGTGGAGCTATCCCCCGTGCATCCAGCGCTGCAATAAAGAATGCCTCCCTTTTAATACTACATTGGTGTTACAAGGTTTGTTCCTGGATTTCGGTGACACCCCCACCCCTCCCATCTTCCCGGGCTCAACTTCACTCCCGGCTTCAACCTCCTCCCCCTCAGCGGCACAGGGGGACGGGTAATGGGGGTTACAGTCAGTTCATCACACGGTGTTTCTGCCACTTCTTCCTCCTCAGGGGGAGGACTCCTCTCATCGTTCCCCTGCTCCAGTGTGTGGTCCCTCTCACGGGAGACAGTCCTTCATGCACTTCTCCAATGTGAGTCCTTCCCACAGGCTACAGTCCTTCACGAACTGCTCCAGCGTGGGTCTCTCCCACGGGGTGCAGACCTTCAGGAGCAAACTGCTCCAGCGTGGGGTCCCCCACGGGGTCACAAGTCCTGCCAGCAAACCTGCTCTGGCATGGGCTCCTCTCTCCACAGATCCACAGGTCCTGCCAGGAGCTTGCTGCACCGTGGGCTTCCCACGGGGTCACAGCCTCCTTCAGGTGTCTCCACCTGTTCCAGTGTGGGGTCCTCCATGGGCTGCAGGTGGAATCTCTACACCCCCTCATCCTTCCTCCATGGGCTGCAAGGGGACAGCCTGCTTCACCATGGTCTTCACCACAGGCTGCAGGGGAATCTTGCTCCAGCGTCTGGAGCACCTCCTGTCCCTCCTTCTGCACTAACCTTGGTGTCTGCAGAGTTTCTTACATCTTCTCACTCCTCTCTCTGGCTGCAAAAGCCCTCTCTAACTGTTTTTCTCTTTCTTAAATATGTTATCACAGAGGCGCTGATTGGCTTGGCCTTGGCCAGCGGCGGGTCCGTCTTGGAGCCGGCTGGTATTGGCTCTATCAGACACAGGGGAAGCTTCTAGCAGCTTCTCACAGAAGCCACCCCTGTAGCCCCCCCCGCTACCAAAACCTTGCCACGCAAACCCAACACAATCACCCATTGTGAATATCTGTTATCAGTACTGTTGTTGATTGTTTCCCTCTGCCTTGCTGTCCCAATAAACTGCCCTTATCCCAACCCTCGAGGTTTTGCCATTGTTTTTCCATTCTCCTCCCCATCCCGCCGGGGAAGGGGTGAGCGAGGGGCGCGTGGCACTCAGCTGCCGGCTGGGGCTAAACCACGTCAGTCCTTTTTGGAGCCCAACGTGGGGCTCGAGGGGTTGTGATAACGACAAGTCTGACCCAAGTGTGTTAAAACAAAGTTGTTACAAGCATTTATAATGTTATTGAAACAGTCATTGGTCATAATGATGTTCTGTTTGGTCACATGGCTCTGGTTTGTAAACCCGTGTTTACTCTATGTAATCCCTGCAATGCTGTTTATCACCTCTGGGAGAGGGGTTCGTGTTCTCATGTTGTTGTATTGTGTGATAATGACTTATGATATCATCGACAGTCATGAGTCTGAGCTGGTACGTGTATGTAGCATTTCGGTCAGGCCCGTACCTCGGTCAATATCTTTCAAAATTGATTAATAATTGGACCCAATCTATGGGGAAGACGGGGGGGATACCTTCTCCCACTCTTTCACCTCCCCTTTTCCCTTTTGGTTGGTTACAACAATTTTTGAGAATTTTGAATACCCTTGGAATGTTCAAGCCAGTATATTCCTATTGCTAGGTCTCCTGCATGCTTTCCAAGTCCTGTCCAGGGTTAGCAAAAATTTTTTCAAGAGTACCACCCCACCCAGGGATCTTCCCCAAGGCTGAATGGTCAGGGCTGGCATGGCATGTGGGAGAGTATGGGCAGGTATCTAGAGACCTTTTCACCCCCAATGGTTTGGAGCTTCACTCCTGAACAACTGCAAGACCCTGATAAAATGGTAGAATATTTGAAAGAAAAATACTGTGGGGATTCTAAGGAGACACAAATTACTGCGCTGTGCTGGGCCCTGGCCACAATCTAGCAAACACTGCTTGATAGTAGACAGCACCATCCAGAGGGAGAGAGCGGACCCACAGGCACTGCAGCTGCCCAAGCCCCTGCGACAGGCACTGCAGCTGCCCAGGCCCCCGCAACAGGCACTGTAGCCAAGCTAAAAGATCAACCCATACCAGTATCAGTTGCCCTTATATACAAAAAGAAATGCACAAGGAAATTGGTTCGCTTAGTGAAAGATTATGATGAACCGGGACCATCACGAGAACAAGAAGAAGAGACAGAACCAGAAGTGATCACTCGATCCCTGTCCCTGAGTGAGCTGCGAGATATGCGGAAAGATTTCAGCCACCTTCCAGGGGAGCACATTATTACCTGGCTGCTCCGCTGCTGGGATAACGGGGCCAGTAGCCTGGAACTGGAGGGCAGGGAGGCCAAGCAGCTAGGATCCTTGTCTAGGGAAGGGGGCATTGGCAAGGCAATTGGGAAGAAGGCGCAGGCCCTCAGCCTCTGGAGGCGACTCCTGTCAAGTGTGAGGGAAAGGTATCCTTTCAGCAAAGATGTCGTATGTCGGCCAGGCAAGTGGACCACCATGGAGAGAGGTATCCAATATCTGAGGGAATTAGCTGTGCGGGAGATGGTTTATTATGATCTGGACAATGCACAGTTGCCCACAGACCCCGATGAAATCCAGTGTACCCGATCCATGTGGCGAAAATTTGTGCAAAGTGCACCATCATCATACGCCAACTCACTGGCAGTAATTGACTGGAAAAGTGAAGAGGCACCCACAGTGGACAAAGTGGCTGGCCGACTCCAGCAATATGAAGAGAGCCTTTCTTCCTCCCTCCTCTCGGCTGTGGAGAAACTGTCCCAGGAGGTCTGGCAACTCAGAGGATATATCTTACTCCCCACCTGTACAGACCCGTATTTCAGCTGTTAGGAGTAAGCGTTTTTCTGCTCCGGAGAGGGGATATAGAGCATACACACCACGAGGTATCCTGTGGTTTTATCTGCGTGACCATGGAGAAGACATGAGGAAATGGGATGGGAAGCCCACCTCAACCCTGCGGGCACGCGTACATGAGCTACAAGGCAAGACAGCTGTACGAAGGGACTCTTCCAGAAAGAATGCTGCTCCAGTTTCCACTGGGCAGCCCCCCAGACCAAGTGAAAGGCCAGATCGCACTTATCATCCTCTTGAAGGGACTTTTAAGTCCTTTTTGCAAGAGGTGAGTAGTGACTATGATGAGCAGGATTAGAGGGGCCCTGCCTCCAGCCAGGTGGAGGAAAGGGACAATAGGGTTTATTGGACTGTGTGGATCCGATGGCCTGGCACATCAGACCCACAAGAGTACAAAGCCCTAGTGGACACTGGTGCACAGTGTACCCTAATGCCGTCGAACTATGAAGGGGTGGAACCAATATCTATTTCTGGTGTGACGGGGGGATCCCAACAGTTGACTCTGTTGGAGGCTGAAGTAAGTCTAACTGGGAATGAGTGGCAAAAGCACCCCATTGTGACTGGGCCAGAGGCTCCGTGCATCCTGGGCATAGACTACCTCAGGAGAGGGTATTTCAAAGATCCAAAAGGCTACCGGTGGGCTTTTGGAATAGCTGCCTTGGAAGCGGAGGAAACTGAACCATTGTCTAGTTTGCCTGGTCTCTCGGAGGACCCTTCTGTTGTAGGGTTGCTGAGGGTTGAAGAGCAACAGGTGCCGATTGCTACGACAACTGTGCACCGGCGGCAATACCACACCAACCGAGACTCCCTGGTTCCCATCCACAAGCTAATTCGTCAACTGGAGGGTCAGGGAGTGATCAGCAGAACCCACTCACCCTTTAACAGTCCCATATGGCCAGTGCGGAAGTCCAATGGAGAGTGGAGGCTGACGGTAGACTATCGTGGCCTGAATGAAGTCACACCGCCAATGAGTGCTGCCGTGCCGGATATGCTGGAACTTCAGTATGAACTGGAGTCAAAGGCAGCCAAATGGTATGCCACAATTGATACAGCTAATGCATTTTTCTCAATCCCTTTGGCAGCAGAGTGCAGGCCACAGTTTGCCTTCACTTGGAGGGGCGTCTAGTACACCTGGAATCGACTGCCCCAGGGGTGGAAACACAGCCCCACCATTTGCCATGGACTGATCCAGACTGCACTGGAAAAGGGTGAAGCCCCAGAGCACCTGCAATACATTGATGACATCATTGTATGGGGCAACTCAGCAGAGGACATTTCTGAGAAAGGGAAGAAAATAATCCAAATCCTGCTGCAGGCTGGCTTTGCCATAAAATGAAGTAAGGTGAAGGGGCCTGCGCAGGAAATCCAGTTTTTAGGAATAAGGTGGCATGATGGGCAGCGTCAGATCCCTATGGATATTATCAACAAAATAGCAGCCATGTCCCCATCAACCAACAAAAAGAAGACACAGGCTTTCTTAGGTGTTGTGGGTTTCTGGAGAATGCACATTCCGAATTACAGTCTGATAGTAAACCCTCTCTACGATGTAACCCAGAAGAAGAATGATTTCAAATAGGGCCCTGAGCAACGACAAGCTTTTCAACAAATTAAACAAGAAATAGTTCATGCCGTAGCTCTTGGGCCAGTCCGGGCAGGACCAGATGTAAAAAATGTGCTGTACACCGCAGCCGGGGAGAATAGCCCTACCTGGAGTCTCTGGCAGAAAGCACCAGGGGAGACTCGAGGTCGACCCCTGGGGTTTTGGAGTCGGGGATACAGAGGATCCGAGGCCCGCTACACTCCAATGGAAAAGGAGATATTGGCATCCTATGAAGGGGTTCGAGCTGCTTCAGAGGTGATTGGCACTGAAGCACAGCTCCTCTTGGCACCCCGACTGCCAGTGCTGGGCTAGATGTTCAAAGAGAGGGCTCCTTCTACACATCATGCAACCGATGCTATGTGGAGTAAGTGGGTTGCACTGATCACACAGCGGGCTCGAATAGGAAGCCCCAATCGTCCAGGAATTCTGGAAGTGATCACAGACTGGCCAGAAGGGAAAGATTTGGGATGTCGCCAGAGGAGGAGGTGACACGTGCTGAAGAAGCCCCACCGTATAATAAACTAACAGAAGATGAGAAGCCATATGCCCTCTTCACTGATGGGTCCTGTCGCATCGTGGGAAAGCATCGAAGGTGGAAGGCCGCTGTATGGAGTCCTACACGGCGAGTTGCAGAAGCTGCTGAAGGAGAAGGTGAATCGAGCCAGTTTGCAGAGGTGAAAGCCATCCAGCTGGCCTTAGATATTGCTGAAAGAGAAAAGGGGCCAACACTGTACCTCTATACTGACTCATAGATGGTGGCCAATGCCCTGTGGGGGTGGTTACAGCAGTGGAAGCAGAGCAACTGGCAGCGTAGAGGCAAACCCATCTGGGCTGCCCCATTGTGGCAAGATATTGCTGCCCGGCTAGAGAAGCTAGTTGTAAAGGTACATCATGTAGATGCCCACGTACCCAAGAGTCGGGCCACTGAGGAACATGGGAACAACCAGCAGGTGGATCAGGCTGCCAAGATTGAAGTGGCTCAGGTGGATTTGGACTGGCAGCATAAGGGTGAATTATTTATAGCTCGGTGGGCCCATGACACCTCAGGCCATGAAGGAAGAGATGCAACATATAGATGGGCCCATGATTGAGGGGTGGACTTGAGCATGGACGCCATCTCACAGGTCATCCATCAATGTGAAACGTGCGCTGCAATCAAGCAAGCCAAGCGGGTAAAACCTCTGTGGTATGGAGGCCGATGGTTGAAATATAAATATGGGGAAGCATGGCAAATCGACTACATCATGCTCCCACAAACCCGCCAAGGCAAGCGTTATGTTCTTACAATGGTGGAAGCAACCACTGGATGGCTGGAAACATATCCTGTGCCCCATGCCACTGCCCGGAACATTATTCTGGGTCTTGAAAAGCAAGTCCTGTGACAACATGGCACCCCAGAGAGAATTGAGTCAGACAACAGGACTCATTTTCGGAACAACCTCATAGACACCTGGGCCAAAGAGCATGGTATTGAGTGGGTGTATCACATCCCCTACCATGCACCAGCCTCTGGGAAAATTGAAAGGTACGATGGACTGCTAAAAACTACCCTGAGAGCAATGGGTGGTGGGACCCTCAAACACTGGGACACACATTTAGCAAAGGCCACCTGGTTAGTTAACACTAGGGGATCTGCCAATCGAGCTGGCCCTGCCCAATCAAAATTTCCACGCCCAGTAGAAGGGGATAAAGTTCCTGCAGTGCGCATGAAAAATATGTTGGGTAAAACAGTTTGGGTTATCCCTGCTTCAGGCAAAGGCAAGCTCATCTGCGGGATTGCTTTTGCTCAGGGACCAAGGTGCACTTGGTGGGTGATGAGAAAAGATGGGGAAGTCCGGTGTGTACCCCAAGGGGATTTGATTTTGGGTGAAAATAGCCAATAAATTAAATTTCATTATGTTAATAGTGATATACTGTGTCAATGGTATGACCATAAGAATCACCCAAAACTAATGAAGGATGGACTTTGAAACTGAACAAAGTGCCACGATGATGGAACTAGAACTGACTTCAACTGGTGCCCAGAAACTTTATCGAAAATCACATCTTTGACATCCAGACTGTGAGCATGGACCATACCAGATACACCAGCTGTGAAAACTCCAGATGCAGCGTGCAACAATCCAGCAGCATGCACCATTGCTCCTGCTCTGAGAGACTGTAAAGGCAGATGGAACCCAAAGCCATGGACTAAATGAACTCGATGGACATTTTAGAGCGATAGCCCATAGAGTAAGGCAATGAGATCTGTAAAATAATCTGGGCATGCCGTAGATGGTATGGAATAAGGGGTGGATAATGTCCTGGTTCTGGCAAGGATAGAGTTAATTTCACAAGGAGCCAGGCCAGGTGAGCCAAGCTGGCCGGGGGCTGTTCCCTACCATGTGACGTCATGCTCACCATAAAAGGGGGCTAGTCGGGCAGTGGCGGGCTCGCGTGGCTCTGGGATGGACTGAGCGTCGGGTTGGTCAGTTGGTCGTGGGATCAGTAAATCGTTCTCTGTTATCACCCATTGTGAATATCTGTTATCAGTACTGTTGTTGATTGTTTTCCCTCTCCCTTGCTGTCCCAGTAAACTGCCTTTATGCCAACCCTCGAGGCTTTGCCGTTGTTTTTCCCTTCTCCTCCCCATCCCGCCGGGGGAGGGGTGAGCGAGCGGCGCATGGCACTTAGCTACTGGCTGGGGCTAAACCACATCAGACTGCAGAGTCCTGCCAGGTGGCCTGGGCACACAGCAGCAACCAATGCCTGATAGACAATTTGGTACCGAGTCACAGCTTTTCCCGTGGAAACAGCATTACCTGGAGCCTTAGTGTGTTTTGTATGAGGTCCTGGGCCTTCCTGGGCTCCCGTGTTGCCCTGGTGTAGAAACACACAGAAAAAAAATGGAAATAGCTGCTCTGTAGCACAGCGGCCACACTTTGTAGCCCTGTAGCCACACTTTCTGTAGGCTGCTCCCAGGATGTTTGGGCAGGGGGGGGACTAAGGTGTGGTGTGAAGATACGGCAGGGTCTGTGGGACATCAGGGAGGTGGAGGCAGCATCTCTGCTCCTTCAGGCACCGCGGTTGCCCGTAGTGCTTTGACCTTTTCACTGCTCAGATCCCTCCCTTCACAGCTCGGTGACTTGCAGTCCAGCTGTGCTGGAAGTGTTTTCCCAACGCCGCTGCAGCAGCCTTTGCCTCGCAGTTTCGTGCTGTGTTTATTTCTTACCCCACGTCCCTGCACCCACGAGAGCGTTGTTGTGGCAACGGGGCGGGGGTGTCGCCAGGGCGGGTGCGGGGCCGTGGCCGGTGGCGGGGCTGGCTTGCACGGTGCCCTCCTCCGCCGTGACATCAGTCCGGGCTGGCGCTGAGCTCAAGCCGCCGCCGCCGCCCCGCGACCCGC
Organism: Balearica regulorum gibbericeps; assembly: GCF_011004875.1. Lineage (NCBI taxonomy): Eukaryota > Metazoa > Chordata > Aves > Gruiformes > Gruidae > Balearica > Balearica regulorum. The sequence continues at coordinate 16,982 of NC_046208.1, forward strand.
CTTCTCCCGCCGCCAACAAAAGCCCCCGAGCGGCCGCCAGCCCCAGCGCCGCTCCCGACACCGACCCGACCCGGCACAGCCCAGCACAGCCCGGCACAGCCGCAGGTAGGTGCGGGGCGGGGGCGGCCGCCCGGCCTCGCGAAGAGGAGCCCCCTCCCGTGGGCGGCCCCGGTCCCCCGTCGCGGACCCCCCGGGGCTGCTGCTCCTCCCGGCCCGGGGCAGGCAGGTCTCCATCCCTCCGCGCTGCCGCATCCCCGCATTCCCCGACACCCAGCCCTCTCCCGGACAGATCCCGGGGGCTCTGGCTGTGGCCCCCCAGGCACCTCAGCTGGGGTAAGATGCAGGGCTGGGGGCTGGAGCAGAGGCACAGAGCCCGCCATGCGCCCGTGGGGTGGGCGCGGGCGCGGTGGGGCGCACTGAGGCACGAAATGGCGTGAGCATCCATGCACATGACACTAGATGCGGAAGCCAAAGCTCTTGCATCAGATCGGGTGAACTTTCCTAACCCCGCAGAGAGCGGGCATCAGCGCAGTGTGGTCACTTCCTGCCGGGACACCAAACTTTCTGCTGGCGGTAATCTTAAACCCCCCCCCGCCTTAAGTGTTCCTGTTCCCTTTTGCAAGGGGAAATCTCAGGATTGTGGTCTTGGGCTGGGCTGTGAGTGGAGTCCTTGGGCCCCATCCCCTCTCCAAAACACAGGCTCTGCTATCGTTTCACTTTGCAGCCTGAATAAAGCTTACACCTGGGGAGGCTGAGCCGGCTCAATTGTCTCCGCTGCTGTGGACTGATGTCGCTTTACAGAGATTTACATGGCTGAGGACCTGGCTGGGCACTCACTCGAGCACAGCTTCAGGTGCTGCTTTCCAAACCTCAGAGCTGGTAGCAGGGCCAGCGTGTAAGACGGTGTGTTAATTAGCACTTAGCAAAAGTACCGGATGCTGCCAAGTCGCAGTATTAGGTATAGGGAAGGATGGACTGGGTGAGAAGGTGCAAGTGCTAAAATATTCTTAAGTGTGAGATCAACTTTGGGCGCTGCACCTCCTGGCTCTTTTGGTGGTGAGGCTGGAAAGGCGTCGTAGTTGCTGTCACCACTTGTAGCCCTGGTGAGGACTCACCGCTTGGCAAGTAGCTGTTTGCCCCTGCCACCACTCGACAGCCAGCACCATACTTCCCGCAGGTCAGTGGGCACCGTCTGTCCAGCTCGCAGCCAGACTCTGTTGTCTCCTGGTTCAGGGTCTCTCCGGCTGGGATGTGAGTGCCTGAACCCAGCCTCTGGAGCAGCTGAACTCGGCTCCCTGCTCCTGTGAGGCAGCACAAAATGACAAGGACATGGCCAAACAGTGAAAAGAAGGGCTTTGTTATGGATTTTGATTCCTGCAGGAGTCAGTAGCTTTTCTTAGCATAGCTGAAAATGCTTTTGGCTTTTGCTCTGGATAAAATTGGGATTTTCTTTGAGAAATCCAGTTGTGATAGAAAACTTTCAAGTTGCCTTTGTAACCGAAGCTGGGGAGCAGTGTGGTCACAGGCAATGGTGTGTCGGTCTGCAGGCACGTCATGGCTGGGGAGTGCTCACCGATAGCAGTGTCTGGCAGGCGGCTCAGCATGGTGCTGGCCTTGTGCTGGCCCCTTCCCTGGCACAGCAAACCTGAAGGCTGCCTTAGTAGTGGCAGCAGAAGTAATTCCTGACTGTGCTGCTTTGGGAACTGTAGAGTAGACAAGCCATGTGCAATGATCGCTCTGGAGCTTGGACCCTCCTGACTTTCTCCCCTCCACTCCGAACAAAGCCCTCAGAGATGTCTGATCCACAACAGCTGCATCTCCTGGGTCAGTTCTTTGATTTCTCCATGGTGATGCTCAGTGTTTTACTATGTCCAAGTGCTCACCAGCGTCAGGACCCCATCACTGTATCACAAATTACCTTCATTTATCCACATTTACACTGTTGCCAGCCCAGAGTCTCCTCATATCACTGCTCCACTTGGCTGATTACATGGCAGGGGGACAGGGGGGAATACTTCTAACTTGCCTCTGGTAGGGCCATTTCAACTTGTGCCCTGGTGATGCAAAAGCTGCTCCGTGACAGATGCCATTTACCTGGGGCAGAGTCCCCCATGGGCCCCATTGCAGTTATGAGTGCTGAACCTGTGGTGCTCTGTCCTGGTGATTTCCCACGTGGTGTTACGTGTATCCCCATGAGCTGGTTCCTTTCTGCTCTGCCTACACATCTCATCTGTCTAGGTGCTGTCTCCTCCACATTTCTGTTCATTTCATGGCTATGCCAGCTGTTCTCTAAACTGGAAGGCAGTAACTGGACCCCAGGGCTTGGGGCTTCTGCTATGGTTTCCGCCCCTTTGACTTGTCCCTTTGCCAGGCCGTGTAATAATCCTGCGTGAACATCATTAAGAGTGAATTTTGTGTAGCACTGATGATGCTTTCCTGCCATCCACTTGTATTAACTCTGTCATTGCAAAAAAAAAAAAAAAAAAAAAGAACCTATTACATGGGTCAGCATGAGTCTCCTGTTCCTCAGTGATCTCCTCCAAGCACAAAGTGATTACTCTGCAATTAATTACTGTAGGATTTTAATAGAATATCTGGGGATGTGGGAAAGGTTTTCCAGCTATTGCAGAAGCTCGAATGGTTGAGCTGACATCCCGATGGCTGCAAGTAATGTTCATTAGAGGGTTAGGAGGGAGAACCTGCCCTGCTGTGAGTGCTCCTGTAGTAGTGAAGCTGTGTTCACACAGCAGCGAGTGTTGCTTTAGCTCTAGCAGTTACAAACCAGTTGCTCTCGGGCAGGTAAAACCATGATTGTCAGCTTTGGAGTGACATGAGCACACTGATCTTTCAACCCACTCTAAGGAGAGGGTGACTGACTGTTACTACTGCCTGATGACTTGGCTTCATCTGCTCACTGCTTTCCCTTAAAGCTCAAGTTTAGATGACATCCCAAAGCACCAGGACAGACTGGTTCCATACTGGTTAATGCCTGGTTGTTTAGTGTAGCTCAGACTGCCTCCCGAACTGGTGCAACACAAACCCATCTGAAACGTGGGTGAGTCTGTAGCTTACATTTGAGCTGGTGAACTGTACTGCTGCAAAGTCAGACATTAGACATTGAAATTGGAATTAATCTCCAAAACATGTCAGACTTGTGTGGTTCTGCACAAGCCTCAGTCATGTCTATGCCTCCCAGCAATACAGCTGTTGGTAGAAGGATGGTATCTTGGTTTTTGAGGCCCCTTGCCTCATCCCAGTGGATGACAGACCGTCTCTGGGGCTGAGCCATGCTTGGCACTGAGGATGCTATCTCTAGGACTCTGGTTGTGTTTGGTGTGAAGTTGTGGTATATGGGATATGGAGCTGCAGGAAGGAGGAAAATAATCTTGGTTTTTTGGCAGCCCTGGGTGTCTCTCTTGCCTATGCTCAGTGAGGTTTTTGGCTGGAGGATAGTCACCTCCTGCTCCTCATTCTGCATAGGTCTAATAGTGATTTGGAGAAGTGTGACTGCAGTTGGTAAGTGTTGCAATTGGACAGAATATGGTGCTCGGCTCCATGGTGCAAAGTTCTCTGAAAAAAATGCTGAAAGGGTTGCAAACTCTCTGACATATCTTAAAGTAGTCATTAATTAGGGAGTTGGGATGATAGGTCTGTGTAGATGGCTATTGTAAGGATCTTGTTTCTGAGATGGCCGGTGCAGATCCCTTGCTCCATGAGCAGGACGCTCCTGTTCTTTTTTTTTTCCTGCTGATACTGACCTGTAGCATAAACCACTTTTTGGTCTTTGGTGTGGCCAGCCAGGTTCTCAGCATGTGCCTGTGTACATTTTGGACTAAGAGGGAATTCCCTGCAACTTAAATTTTACCTCAGGCTTTGTCTGTTCCCAGCTGTGAGCTATCACAAGCCCATGTATCCCCAGGACAAACTCATTTTTATGGTCCTTCTCCACAAAAAAAATCCATCCTGGTGGGTGCCTGGAGATCTTGCTGGGATGTGGCTTTGCTGGGGCTGCATCTGTGCTGCTGGGTGCTTCATGGTGAGAGTCACCTGCCGAAATCACAGTCAAGCTGTTGAAACCACATGGAGGCACCTGCAACCTTCCCATGGTGGATGGAGGAAAATAAGCAGCAAAAGGACTTGAACTCCTCTTGGGGCAAACATCAGATAAGCTTCACCCAGAAGCACCTTTTCTCCTCCTATAGACTTAGAGGCAGCTCAGAGGAAGGTGTCCCCACTGCTGATGTCTTCTTTTGGGCAGATGAACCCTGCTGTTTGGGACAAACAGAGCCTTTTCCTTTGCTGCTGCTGTAAAGGGGAAAAAAAATGTGTCGTGGAGGCAAAGGGGAGCAAACGGCTCCAAACCAAGCCAGGCAGTTTGTTCCCGAGCATGCTTGCAGATGCCCTGGCTGTGGAGCAGGGGGCAATGGCAGGAGTACTGAGGCAGGGGCTGCCTGCATGAGGCTGCCCAACAAAATCAGGGCTGGGGAGTCCCAGAGACGGGGTCTGCTGGCTGTTGTGTTTGGAAAGGGATGAGGGACCCAGAGAAATTGTAGCCAGTGTCACGTTATTCCTGACAAGGGGTCTGACACATGTGGGCATGGGGACAAAAGGGGCCAGTGGACTCCCACACCATACAGGCACGGGTACTTGCGCTGCCTGGGCTGGCAGAGGGATGCCGCTGCATGTTTCTGCCCTCCAAGGAAACTCCTGAACCAGGTCAGGCCCTCCTCCTGGTGCAGGGGGAAAAAAAACAGGCTCTGGAGAGAAACAGTTTGTATCCTTTTAAGGCAATCCAAAGGCTGGGAATGGAATGATCCGGTGGGAAGGGAGGGATTTGGCACGGGCTGCGCAGTGGTAGGAAGCCCAGCCCGCGGGACATTCAGCAAAGAGACTTCCCAGCTGCTGCAATCACACCCCAAACACAGCTCCTTGGATCCTGCAGCCAGCACAGCCTCCCCGCCAGCCCCCACTCCTTCACCCTCCACAGCTCCGCCTGTCTGTCCTGTGCCGAGATCTTCCGTGCACAGCCCTGCCAGCGTGCCAGCCCTGACCCGCACCCTTCCTGCCCTGCCTGCTATAATAACCAGGTTGAGATCAATTTCCCTTTTGTATTGCCTGACAAAATACTCTTACACAGGGAAGAGCTCGACTTTCCCATACACTGGCAGGTATGGAGATTATCGCTGTGCCTGAGGGCAGAGGGCTTGCAGCGCTTCATCCTCCTTCCTCTCTCTGTCTGAGGTTTATACGGCCCCCAGCCCTGTTGTGTTTAGCATCCATCTCCCCAGCTGCATGGCAGGCAGGGCAGTGCTGCTGGCCCAGCGGTTGGAAACCCAGAGATGGGGCTTCAGCTGCCTGCGGTGACCCAGGGATTCGGAGCTGCTGCAAGGAGTGGGCTCCGAGGCTGTGCCCCGTCAGACCCAGATCTCCTTCCCCATAGCCATGCAGCCGAGCTGAGGGAGGGGATGAGATCCTGCACGTGCTGTGGGGTGGCACACAGTGTAGTGTGAAAATGGTGTTTGGTTTTGGGGACCTTGTCCTGCTGCTTTAGCTGTTCAGGAATTGGGAAACACACAGCTGTACCTGGAAAGGGGAAGGTGACTTCTGCTGCCTGTTCCCACGTGGGTGCAGGGTGGAGAATTACAGAAGTGTTGATGGAGAGAGGCCTCTGGAGACCTCCCAAGCTGCAGCTTGTGTCCATTGACTCTTCTCATATCATTGGGCACCACCAAAAAGTGTTTTGTTGTCTTTGTAGCAACCATAGGTTGCTGTTAGATCCTCCTTAGCCTTCTTTTGGCCACACTCGACCAGCCTGCCTTTCTCAGAATCTCCTTGTAGGACTTTGTTGTTTGCATGTCTTGAGGTTTATGTTGGCCCTGTCTTCAACAGTATCAAGGCCCCTCTGTGTTGGAGCTCTGCCACTTGTGTTAGCTGCTCACAATATTTTGGGGTTATCTGCAAACTTCCAGATCAAGGGGCCTCTTGATCATGTCTCATCAGATACATTTCAGGAAAGACGAGAGAGAAATAGAAGCATTTATGTCCTGCCAAGGAGCTGCATGGTAGGTTAGGTTGGTGCTCAGGTGTTTGCCCTTCGTGTGAGCCTGTGTTCCTGGGGCTGGTGATTTCCCAGCCTCTGTGATGGTACCTGTAGTCCTGGAGGAGACTGAGATGCCTGAGTACAGGGGGAATGTATGAGCAGTTAGCCACGCAAGGCACAAGCTAATGATGCTATGGGGGACGCGGTGCCAGAGCCCGCTGTGTTTGGTGGTATCAGGGGTCAGCTCCTGCCCTTTGGCCAACCCTGAATATACACCTGCCTTGTGGTGACAGAAATGGAAGAGGTGTTCAGGGAGGAGAAGCCAAAACTGTTTCCAGCTGGGTTGACAACCTATACACTCTCCAGCACCAAGGATCAGTCAGCCTGGCCATTGCTGCGTTTCCCTTTTGAGGGGTAATGGCAGGAGTGTGGTCTAACAAGGTGCTGGAACCGTGGGTACGTCTGTGAGCGCCATCTCCCATCATTGTCCTGCTTCCTCCCTTTTCCTGGTACAGAAAGGAGCTGTGAGGTCCCACGGCCTCCAGGACAGGGGGATTTCTGCTGCTCCTGGCTGGCAGGAGCAGTGGTCCCTAGGAGGCAGCTGATACTGCTGGGTGCTGTAACGATGGGTCCCGTGGGCATCCCAAGTTCTGCTAATTAGCAGCCCTGTGAATCTGTGCAAACAGCAAACATCCATGGATGGTCTCTGCATGTGCAGGTGTGGAACGGCTGCTGGAGCCCACAGGTGCCCACTCTGACTGCCTCGCTCTGCTCCATCCCTGCCTCCCACCTGGCCAGCACCCTACCTGCCCTCCTGCCCTGACGCTGCTTCTGCCTGTGCTTTTTCTGCAGGATGCCAAACTGGGGAGGAGGAAAGAAATGTGGCGTTTGCCAGAAAGCGGTGTACTTCGCTGAGGAGGTGCAATGTGAAGGCAGCAGCTTCCACAAGTCCTGCTTCTTGTGCAGTGAGTACCAGCCCTTCCCTCACCCCTCCTGCCCCGCTTCCTGGCTCTCCACTGGCTGGGTGCCCCATCATGTCCTGTTTATGGGCTGTGTAAATGCTCACTAGGATTTCTCTACAAACAGCCCTGCTGTGGGAGCTGTGTGGCAGGCTGTCTGCTTTTCTCCAGCCTTGGAAGTTAGTTCTGCTGCAGGACACCAGGGATCATCCAAGCTGTCAGGGCTGGCCTCAGCCAGCACCCATGCAAAGACTTAGTCTGTCCCTACACCACGGAAAGGCTAAGCTGAATCCTCTAGACTGTTTCCAGATGTTCAGCATTGGAGCATGAGACAGGGACTTCCCAAACAGTGGTGGCAGGAGGCGGCACATCCCATGCAATGCTCTGAGGTGATGCTAGCTTTAGTCTTCTAAGTGGCTTTGCCACACTAAAAAGGTGGTTGAGCCTTGGGAACTGGCATGAGATCTGCCCCTGTGTCCCAGGAGATGATGAGAAGACGTCGTGGTCCTGTCCTGGTCCTTCTGCTGATGGAAGTGAAATGCTAAAGTATCAGCTCAGGCCTGCCTGCATGCAAATCTGCTATTGCAGAGGGTGTCTCTGTTGTATATTTGAACCCAAGTGTCATGTCCAGGGAAGGGCAGCAGAACAGGATCTGGCTGCAGAGGTCCCTTCCTCTGCTCTGCAAAAACCTACAAATCCTCTTGACTTCATGCTGCAGGTCCCCAGATGCCCTTCCCGGCCCTTTGGGGATACTAGGGCAGCAGTGCAGGGACAGGTAGAAGTTACAGTGCTGAGACCAGCTTCTTAAATCTGGGACATCCACATCCAGGGGTCTGCAGGACATTTCAACAGAAATATGACCACTGGCCTCAGCCTGTGTTTTACCAGATCTCTGTACCCTGCCCTTGAAGGCAGAACCAGTGATTCTCATGTCTTAACAGGAGTGTGCATGTTGCTTGTATCCACTGATGGCTCATCAACACACTACTGCTACTCTCTGACAGATGCAGAAGTGCATCTTCAGAGCTGTCCTTGCTGCAGGGCCCCACTGAGATTTAACATTTTCTCAGCTGGTTCCTGTACACTGTTCCCAGTCTCACCATCCCATTGCAGCAGGGAGCACAGACCTGATCTTTTCCATGTAGGCAACAAGCAGAGCTAGGGTGTATAAACAGGCACACAGCTAGAACTAATCTCATTAGACCTATTCCAGCAGGGAAATACCAGTGTCCTCATAGGGCCGTTCCCTGCCGCACTCCTGTGTCCGTCCGCCCGGCACGGATACTGGGTACTTCTTGGCCAGCCTGCCTGGGCTGCGGCATGCACAGATGGATGCAGATCTGAGAGAGAGAGGCTGTTGCCACATCTCTGCTCCCTGGGCAGCGTGAAGAGTGCCCACCATCGCCCATAGCTCTTGTGTCTGGGAGTTTCCAGGCTGGAAACCTTGCTTTGGCTTGAGAGGACTAAGAAAGGGAGTTGCAGAAAGGCTTTCCCTGGGCATGCAGGGCGGGTGGCAGGCTGCATCCTTATTGTGGCTGCTCTCTGCAGCAGGAAGTTGTGTTTCTTCTGCAGCCTCAGATAAGGAGGGCGGGGAATGTTACCCTCACTTCCTCCTCATCACTGGCTTTTACCATCTGAGTCCATGTCAATGGAAGACCTCAGTATGGGAACTAAGATCCTGTTGCACTTCATCTGCCCTTCCCTGTCCACACGGCTGGATTACTAGGGAAAACTTCCTAGAGTGTGGGGCAGGCCCCCAGGAACCATGAAAACAGGCAAAAAGCATTGCTTCAAGAAGGGAATACATGGCCAAAGTGGAGGAGAAGGTCATCCCATGTCTGCTTATGGAAACAAGTCACCAGGGAGTGGTCCAGAGCTGACTACAGCCAGGGCTTCCGTCCCTGTGCTTTGCAGACGTACGTAATCATGCTCCATGCATAACCCACCGGTTAGCATAATCCCAGCTGCCATGTCCCCAGTTCAGGCCATGGCTTGCATGCCAGCCCACCGTGCTGCCTGCTGTTCCCAGTCCTGTGCCGCAGACTGCGGGTGATGCTGAGCTGCACCAAACTCCTGCATTCCCAGCCTGTTCCTCAGTGTTGCGTTTGGGCCTCATCAAGGAACTTGAAGTCATTATCTTTAGGGCGGAAAAACAAATACTTCTTTGACCTGATCTGCACAAAATATAATCGAAAAGGAGCCAAACCTACCACAGTGCATTAGAGCTGGAGATTGGCTCAGGGAGTGACTTGGTGATTGACTCAGTGGATTGAATCCAACTGAGTCAATAGTACACGGCAGAAATGTTCTGTAAGGAGGCTGTTTCGCCTCTGAAAGTAGCAGCAGCTCTTGTCTAATTGTTTTGTGGAGCAACTCCTCTGCGCTTAGAAAAACAAAGGGTCCTTAACTCAATGAGTGCGGCACGCTGGAATTTCTGTAATGCAGAAACCCTGGAGCTGGGGGCTGATTTCTAGGAAGCAGACTGGGAAAGAATTTTTCTGCTGCCTCTCAAAGCATCTGTGGCTAGTACAGATGAGGGACTCTTAGCTTAGAGCTCTAAATCCACCCAGCACGGTGGGAGAGAAAGGCAGATGGTACCGAGATCATTCACTCCTACCCTTAGAAAAAAAGGTCTTTAAATGTGCCAGTAAAAGTGCCCAAATTTCCCTCCTGGGGGGGGTCTGTCTGAATGAGACGTCACTCCTGATGAGCTCCAGGGTAATGCAGAGAGAACCCTAACACCAGCACATTAGCTTGGCAGCTATGGGACCAGTTAACCAGAGCTGGTCTTTCTCAACAGGGATGCGTGCTCCATCCCTGCTCCTGCTGTGGTGGGTCAGGAGAGCCTGCCAGATCCTCCTTAGATGGCAGGAGATGTTTCCCTTTCCACCTCCTTCTCCTGGCAGCAGCACATTCGGTTCTCTGCAGCCCCAGAGGAGAAGCACCATATTTAGTAATTGGGCCAAGGAAGGCTGCCTCTCTCCCCCATGTCTTGTGCCGCGGTTTGCACGGCTCCAAGAGGAGAGCTCTGCTGTGTTTGCATTCCTGCGATATTGGTAAAGGCCAAGAAACTTTTCTGCTGGTGAAGAGGCCAATGGGCTGCTGGAAGCCTCGACGTTTAAGGCATGTAAGCGGGATGAGGAAGGCTGTGTCGCAGCTGTAACAGGATCTGTTTCAGGGCTGTCTGCCAGCACTGTGGACTCTCCCCCAGGCATCTGGATCCTGCACCAGGGCAGGTAAACATTGGAGATCACTGTGAGCCCGTCTGGGTGCTGCTCACCTCCTGTTCCGGCTTGCTGGGCGGCGTGTTCCAGGAAGGGTTTGGAAGCCGACATGGAGGCTGAGATCAGAGCTGGGACAGGAGTCAGGAAAACCTAAAAATCAGGAGAAGAGTCTGTGTGGCCTGAGCCCAGCACGAAGCTCAAGCTCTGGATGGGACCTCAAGCCTGGCTGCTGTCTCCTCCTCTCCCATCTTACATCTCATATTGATCCCGGAGGCTTGAATCCCCAGCTCAGTTAGTGTTCCTCACCTGAGACCACCCTATGCACACACCCTAATCGTATCACAGACCAGGAGTGACATGTGTTAGCATGAATGTCTTCCATGGTGGTCTCAGGATATGGAGAATCAACTGTGTACAATAGCGTAATATGCCAAAAAGCTTCCAGTGCATCAGCTGTGAAAGTGGCTGCAGCTCTGCTTTTAGTCTCTCTAAACATGAGGAAGAATAGATTTGTTTGCATTATTTTCCCCTGAATGCGTATTTGCAGCAGACAAGGAGTGTGGCAGAGCTGCAGCTTCAGTGGGGCAGGGACGTCCATCCCTCTGCTGGTGAATCCTCCGGTGATTTCTAGGGAAATTTCAACCCTCCCTGATTTAAGTGCATCTCCAGGATACCAGCATCAAGAGGGTTAACAGAGCCTTTTCTTGGTATCAACCTTGTAACTTTGGTGGTTGCTTCCTTTTAAAGCTAGACAAAGTTATTGTTGCAATCCTTATCTCTGACTGTTTTGCATGCACTCCATTTAATGTTTAATGAGGATCTTGTCTAAGGTTTCCTTACTCCTTGAAAGCTGAGTTGTACTATCCTTTGTGAGGACTTGTTTTCTCCAGCTAAGTAGTGAGCTTTGGATGTGCAGGCTAATGGCATGGCCCTCCCCTTTTTTCCAGTGGTGTGTAAGAAGAACTTGGACAGCACCACTGTTGCTGTGCACGGAGAGGAGATCTACTGCAAGTCCTGCTACGGCAAGAAGTACGGCCCCAAGGGCTATGGATACGGGCAGGGAGCAGGAACCCTGAGCACTGACAAGGGCGAGTCTCTGGGAATCAAATACGAAGAGTGAGTTTCAGTCTTGTTTTTGAAATGGGCTGTTGTGGGCACCTTCTCCTCCACATCTGTCTGCTTGTGATGCTTGGCTGTGTAGCCCACACTGAACTTCCAGCAGTATCTAATCTGGAGAGTGCCATGGGCTGCCCTGCCTTTCTGCTCCTCAAGGGAAACCCGCTGAACCCTATTTGCAGAGTAGGATGGGGCGTGATGGGACAAGTCTGCATTGCCTGAGCATGCTGCCCATCCCCTCTTAGCACGCAGCCGTGAGGCTGAAGTTTCCATGGGGCTTAACATGTTGTGCCCAAAGCTCCATGCCCTTCCAAACTGGGTTGGGATTTATCATTGAATCATAGAATCCCAGACTGGTTTGGGGTGGAAGGGACCTTAAAGCCCATCTAGTCCCAACCCCCTGCCATGGGCAGGAACACCCTCCACTAGCCCAGGTTGCCCAAAGCCCCATCCGACCTGGCCTTGAACACTTCCAGGGATGGGGCCTCCACAACCTCTCTGGGCAACCTGTGCCAGGGCCTCACCACCCTCACAGGGAAGGATTTCTGCCTCACATCCCATCTCCATCTCCCCTCCTGCAGCTTCAGGCCATTCCCCTTGGCCTGTCACTCCCTGCCCTTGTCACCAGCCCCTCTCCAGCTTTCCTGTAGCCCCTTTAGGTACTGGAAGGGGCTCTAAGGTCTCCCCGCAGCCTTCTCTTCTCCAGGCTGAACAATCCCAACTCTCTCAGCCTGTCTTCATAGGAGAGGTGCTCCAGCCCTCGGATCATCTTCATGGCCTCTTCTGGACTCACTTAAACAGCTCCATGTCCTTCTTATGTTGGGGACCCCAGAGCACAAAGCTCTTCCCTCATCCACCTTGCTTGTGCAGCCCTGATCATGAACTCCCTCCCATCCACAGGGGCCAGCCCCACCGACCCACCAACCCTAATGCATCCAGAATGGCCCAGAAAGTCGAAGGTTCTGATGGATGCCCTCGCTGTGGTCAAGCGGTGTATGCAGCCGAGAAGGTGATTGGAGCTGGAAAGGTAAGAAGAGGGATGGAGTGGACAGGGCACACACATGCCACAAGTTGCTGTGTGGCAGGGAAACCTTCAGGAAGGTCTTGACCTGACCCACAGGCTGCCGCAGGCTGGGCTGCTAGCGCCTCCAGCCAGGGCTGGGCTTGGGGTCCAGTGGCCATGCTCACCTGGAAGCCTGGCACCAAAAGGAGAGCTGGGCGTGTCTGGAAACCAGTTTCTCCAGGCTACATCACTCTTACAGACTTGTAGATGGGAGAGAAATACATTTTACACTAAATATTTGGAGGACGGCCCAGCAGAGGTCACAGTAGCTGCCCCTGCTGCTAGATGTGTTGGGAGGATGAGCAGTGATGTGGGCCATGGCCACTGCCACTGCTAACTGAACAAGTGCAACGTCCAGTGAGCCTTCTCCACCCTCTGCTGCAGGCTAGGATGCTGCAGCCCTAATTCAGGGCAGGGAATGAATTCCAATGGTCAGTGCTGTCCATTGGCAGGGCAAGGTCTTTGGAGGTGTGGGCATGAGCTCGGTGCATCTCTCTTGGGCTGTTCTGCTCGTGATCTGCTCAGGGTGAGATGTCAAGGACACTCTGCAACAGCCATGGTACTTCTTATGTCAAGTTCACCACTTCACCAGGGTCCTTTGTGTTCCGAGCTGTGGCCTTATCCTCCCCCAGCTCTGGGAAGCCCTCAGTAAGGCGTGGGGACACCTTCTGCTCTGTCAGCCCTGGGCCCCTGGGTGAGGTCCCCTTGGGTACGCATGCAGAGCTTGCCAAGGCAACCGGGTCAGGCTCCTTGGCTTTGTGCCGCAGGGGATGGGATGGCTGTCCTGGGAAAGCCTCACTGCCTCGCTGGTGACGTTGGGTTACCCCTGCTGTGCTCCATCCTCCCTGGGATTTCTGTGTTTGTCCTCTGTCCCCAGAGCAAGAAAAGGAGGCATCTAGTCAACAGAAAGAGCCTCCCAGCATCATCATACCCTAGTTGGCAGTGCAGGGATTTCTGATGGACATGGAGAAGGTCAGACCAGGGTCAGAAGCCAAACTTACCCTTAAAATCATGATCTGAGCTTCCTGGTAGGCTTCTGGGGTCGATGTTTACAGGCAACCAAAGCTGGCAAAGCACTTACACTCAAGCAAACCCAGAGAGGATTCCAGAGCATGTATTTCATGTGCTAATGTTTGCTGGATGACTCCATCTGCTACCTCCTCCTCCAGCCCCCTAATTTCACATTTTCTTCCAAAAAAGGTTTCATGTTTTCCTAAGTGTTTACTTAAATTCCTCCGTGAGCAGCTCCGGCTACTCTAGGTCTGCTCAAAGGCTGTGAGCTCATTTATCCCCAGAGGACTGGTGGAGTCGTGGGGGGAGTTTTATTTTTAAACACTGGCTGATTTCTGCCTTCCTTGGAGCTGTAGTTGCGTAGGGGCAGGTGTCCCAACCCTGCTGCCACCCCCCAGGCTGAGTACAGCAGCAGCCAATCTCAGCTGGATAACTCGGGGGATTTGCCATGGTGCTTCAGAGAGGATGACCTCCAACGAGGAGGGTGATTGCTCCTTACAAATAATTGTACAAATGACTGCAGCGAGTCGGGGCAAAAGCTCTCTAAAACCAGATTAACATGGGAGCAGTGACCACACCTGATGTTTCCTCTCTATCTTCCCCCCCTGGGGCTGGGAGAACTGCTTGCTCTTGCCAGAGAAAAGCTTTCATCCCGTTCAGACCTCTTTGGCAACCGCTTTGGGTCAGAAACAGAGAAGTGACCCCGTTTGGTAGCCAAAGCATTGCTGCCCTGTCCCTGGGTGTTGTCTGATTGGGCTCTGCTCCTGTCCCGCAGTCCTGGCACAAGTCCTGCTTCCGCTGTGCCAAGTGTGGCAAAAGCCTGGAGTCTACCACCCTGGCAGACAAAGACGGGGAGATCTACTGCAAAGGTGAGTGCCGCCTTCCCCACTGGCTGGTACTGGACTCCAAAGGGTGGAGGCAGGTGGTGAAAACCCCTGTGCAGGGAACCGGGATGGGACCAAGGTTTGAGGAGGTGGTGGCCCCAGCAGCTGCATATGGGGGCTGGCTGCACTGGCTGGCTGTGGAGCCATGGGATTTCCCGCCTGGGGCCTCTCTGTTCGCCCAACAAATACAGCAAACCCTGTCCTGTTTAGGCAGTGCCTGCTTCGAGGGGAGGACCTGCTCATGTTCAGCTGCCAGCCTTACCTATCTCTCCGTTCTTGTCCTCTGCAGGTTGCTACGCCAAGAACTTCGGTCCCAAGGGCTTTGGCTTTGGGCAAGGCGCTGGGGCACTCATCCACTCGCAGTGAGGCACCAGGAGCCGGGCTCTCCACTCGCTCAGGGCTTGTCAAGACCAGCCTGGGCTGCACCCGCAGCGAACATCCTCATCATCATCAAAAGCACCCGCTGCTTCACAGCACGAGCCCCTTTCTCCCTGCCCTGACCCAGCGCACCCCGAAGCTGTGGGAGTCCCAGCATTGTCCCCATCGGGTCCTGCTGGTGTGGGTGCCAGCAGGGAGACAGCTCGCACCCACCTGTGCGCCTGAAATGATCTGCTCTGCATTGCCTATGCCGCCAGGATGCAAGCTCAGCCGTGCCATGCCATGTCACCGAGCAAGCAATAAACGTCAAAGCTGACCCACGCATGGCCTTGCCGGAGAGTTTATTCCCCATCTGGGGCTGAGGAGGTGCACTGGTGACCAGAGCTGGAGGTCAGGAGGTAGAGGGAGGATGGGAAATGTTTGCAGTCGTGGCTTGCAATTACAGCATGAAGGCAGGAACCACTCAGTGCGATTTGACATGGCCCAGCTGTGGCCAGCTGAGCTCTGCGGGTCAGCTGAGCCGGGCTCTCCCTCTGCTGCCATGGTGGATAACCATTTCAAAAGCAGCAGTTGATGCTGGGAGGCCCAGGACAGACCTTCTTGGGTGTTTTGGTAGCACAACACGTGTGCACACCCTATCGAAACCTCTATCAGTGCTTTTATGTGGAGCCTCTCCAAACAGGCGTGCCCAGCAGTGCTGAATAATTAACAACTTTTCACCTACTCCCTGGATTTTTAACAGCACTGTCGATCGTTAAGCCGTCAGTTTGGCAGCTTCCCAGATTTAATTCGTTTTCATCTAAACTCTTTTCTTTCTTTCTGTGATTCTCTCGTTTGACCGGTGTGACATACCCACAAGATCAGCTTTGCTACAGCTTAGAGTTATGAACTCCACAGTTGTTTTTTTAAAGTTATAAACATTGTGGTTGAATAAATGAGATGGGTAGTGTTTTGAGAAGCACAACAGAGGCAGAAATCCTTTTGTGGGGCAGGACTTGGGCTCCTTTATCAACTTAAGCACTTTCTCCCATTCATCACACCCTCAGTTTTTACACAATGTTTTTGAAGCTGAGGTGGAAAGTAAGCTCTTTAAACATCTCAAAAAATCCCCCTCCACTCCAGGTTTCCCAGCCAGGGACCCAAATTATAGCTAGTCCCATTGCTCTGGGGTGTGTGGTTGGGGTTTGGTGAGGTGAGAGCAGATGACACTTGGTGTGTGGAGCAGACAGCCCAGGCTCAGGGATGCAGTAGTGGGTCGGGAGCTGTAGCACAGTGGGCTCACACACCACCCTCAGTGTGGAGACCAAAACCTGGCTCCCTCATTTGGCAGAGGCCCCGCTCCCCTGCAGAGGCATGGCAGGGTTAGGAAGCTGCCTGCTTTCTCTGTGAGTGTGGGGTGGATGCTGTGCTGCTGCGGCATTTCCACTGGATGTGCCACAGGCAGGGATTGCACCCAAGCAGTGCTGTTCAGTCTATAAAGCTAGAACAAGTCTTTAGTATCCTCTTCCATAGTTGCAGCGGTTGTGTCAGAGAGAGGGGAGTTACTGACATATTGCAAGTGTGATGGACCCCACAGAGGCCATTTGTTCCTGGAGGCCTGGTCAAAGCCAGGAGAAAATGCTGGATTTGGATTTCATGGGGTCACAGAAGGACACAGGGTGGAAGGGCCCTGCAGAGGTCTTGAGTCCAACCTCCTGCATAAGGCAGGGCCAGCTCCAAAGGTCAGGGTGATCAGAGCCTGTGGTCTCCAGTCAGGTTTGGGAACCCTCCAAGGATGGAGGTCCCACCACTATGGGTCTTGTCACATCAATGCACCATACACCCAGAGACAGTTATTTTCCTTACATGCATCAGAATTTCCCTTGTGGCAACTGTGCCCATTTTCTTTTCTCCTTTTGCCATTCACTGCTGTGTCTCCCTTCTCCCAATCCTTCTCTAGGTAGTGGAAAAATGAAGTTTGGTCTCCCCAAGCCCTCTCTTTTACAGGCTGGTGGCTCTCTGCTGAGCTTTCAGCTCCAAAGGTCCCAGGTGACAGCATGGGCAGTGTTCTGGGACAGGGGTGTTGCCCTGAGGGTTTGCAACTGGTGCTACACACCTGCTGAAGTTGCACTGTTCACCTGAGAGTGGCTTAGGGAGTGACAGAGACCAGGACAGGCATTTCTGGGGCTGCACTTCCAGACAGAGGGCGTGAGGTGGGCTGGAGGAGGTGATGGCAAGGCCCAGGAGAAGCGGAGTGGGATCAGAGGTGCTTTTTGGGCATCCCCTGCGCAAACTGCAGCAGGATGGCTGCGACCGTCTGCTACCCTCTGCTGGTTACTGCTCCCTGTGCACGGGCACAGCCTGTGCCCGTCAGCCAGATGCGTCTGGACACCTGCACCCAAGTGTTGTCCAACTCCCTTTAGAGGCAGCAGAGCCACCCATCAGCACCCATCCCTCCCTGCTGCCGGCA
This sequence comes from Balearica regulorum gibbericeps, assembly GCF_011004875.1. Classification (NCBI taxonomy): domain Eukaryota; kingdom Metazoa; phylum Chordata; class Aves; order Gruiformes; family Gruidae; genus Balearica; species Balearica regulorum. The sequence continues at coordinate 34,106 of NC_046208.1, forward strand.
CGGGGGGCTGCCAGCCCTTGGAAAAGGGGCTGTGGGACCCAAACCTGCCTCCAAAGAGACAGACCAGAGGGTCAGCTCGTGGCCAAGCACCCTGCAGCCTGGAGGCTGGTGGTGATGCTACTACTCTAAGGGGTCGGACTGGAGCCCTCCGAGCCCCGTGGCCAGTGGTGCCAGGGGATCTTGCGGCCAGGGATGCCACGCTGCCACCGCCCTATCCTGACTGTGAGTGCTTTGTGGGAATGATGCCCCTGCGGCTGCTGAGTCAGCCCAGGGCAGGACTTCCCCCCCTGCTGAGCCCTGGCAGCCCCTGTTACCTGCTCGTAAGGGCTTTGTGTGCACAGGGCATGTGTTGGGACCACGGGCAGCCCGCGGAGCAAAACCTTTTGTTTGCCAGCAGCCTGACGCAGTGAGTCTTGTTGAGTTTGCTGGAAGGAAACTGCAGCATCAGCCTCCTGGGCAGCCCGGCAGGAGGAGCCTCCTGCCCTGCGGGTCTGAGAATGGACAGCTGGGGAGAGAGGAGCAGAGAAAGACTTTGTGAAAGCTTCTTTACATCCACGGCCATGGAAAAATGACCTTCCCTTGGTGGCTGGAGCCCAGAGAGGCAGTGAGCATTGGAGGTGGGGTCTCAGGGAAGGCGGGGGTTGGCAGCCCTTGGCTCTCCCCAGCGTGGTGAGGAAGGAGATCAGGCTGGCTAGTGAACCAAAAGTGCCCATGGACATCCCAGCTCACCAGAGCAGAGCCAGGAGCGACAGTCCCGAAACTACTCCCTCAAGTTTCCAGGGCTGAGCATCCTTGTAGCTGAGCTTTACCTGTGCATGGGAAAACAGCCTTGGATGCTCCTTTGTGGGGGGAACCCACACATCTGCTCTGCTCTTCCCTAAAGTGCTGGGGTGCTGGGGGTGACCTCCAGGGCTGCGCTGGTCCCCTGGGCTGTGCCTGGCCCCGCGCTGCCTTTGGCTGCGGGGGTGGCAAGGGCCGCAGGGGAGATGAGGCCGCCTGATGTCATGAAACCGGGTCTCCTGGGACACCTGGGATCTCTGCCAGCATGGCGAGGTTGGCCCCGGGGAGCACGAACCAGTTCCTGGCTCCAGCAGCCACTGCCCTGCCCTCTTAATGAGGGATAATTAGGTGCATCTCATCGGTGCTGCAGACTTGCCCCCCAGCCACGCTGGCTGCAGGCAATGCCAGTGGCAGGGACTGGGGATGATGGAGGGGCTGGGGCCAGAGGGGCTGCACCTGGGGGGCACTGGGGGGTTGGGGTTTGCAGAGGCATGAGCAGGGTGATTCGGGAGGTGAGTGCTGGAGCAGCGGCTGCGTGCCAGGGAGCCGCAGGCTGACTTGCGGGCTGCCAGCCCCAGACAGTGACCCCGGCATGTCCCCAGGGGCATTTTTCACCCTTCTAGACCTCACCTGGGTGAAGACACCCACGCTGTCACATCTCCGGGGGCACATCCAGCCACCCAGCAGGCTGTGACCGTCACCCCCTTTGGCAGCCCACAGCCAGCACAAAGGGCCCAGATGTCCCCGCTGGCAGCACAGCACAGCACAGCACAGCACAGTGAACCCCTCTAAGCCAGGCACTGGCACAGGAAGAGATGAAGCTGTGGGAACAAGACAGGCTGGAGAGGAGACGGGTGTTTCACTGCAGAGGAGGGTGGACTCAGGCTGGACCTGGCTGTGCTGTGCTGCCCCGGCACTGCGCTGGGGGTGCATGCTGCCCTGCACAGGTCACACGAGGCTGGGGGATGCTGGTCCTCACTGTGGGACAGGCTAGGGGCTTCAAATCCCTGTCCCAGGGGATTTGGGGGACGGGAGGTCTGTGTGCTGAGGGCTGGACCAGCACTCGTGTGTGCAGGGCCAGGTGGGTGGTGGGTGTCAAGAGCTCTCCCCATTGCAGGGCAGCCTGCACAGCCATCTCAGAATGATGACACCACACGTCTCCTGCCTGGAGATGTGGTGCCATGTGTCGACCCTCCTGAGCCCTCACCCAGGGGTCCCCACAGCCCCTGCCTGGCTGGCATTGCACCCAGAGCCCCCTGCCCCAGCTGGCACTGCACCCCACAGCCCCATCTGCAAGTGAGACTGCGCCCCATAACCCTGTGCCTGGCTGGTGCTGCACCCTGCAGCCCCCTGTCCCCACCAGCACCACACTCTACAGCGCTGTGCCAGCTGGCACCACACCCCCCATCAGCTAGCACTGCACCCCCCCCATCAGCTGGCACTGCACCCCATGCCCAGGCTGCCGTGCAGAAGTCTCCAAGCCCTGCCCCGGCACCTCTGCCATGCAGACCCATGCCCACACCCTGCCTGTTCACATGAGGACCCCAGGGGCAGCGCCTGCCTGCGGGTACCCTGAAAGCACCTCCTGGGTGAAGCGGGGCTGCGCCGAGCCTGGACAGGCTTCGCCTGGGCGTGAAGGGTGCCTGCGCAGCAGGAGGGGCCAGGCGAGGCGGGGAGGAATGCGAGTGGGAGAACGGCCGGGCATGTAGCGACAGCTCCTGGGGCGCGCGGCGCCGGGGATCCCACATGTTGTATGGGGCAGGGAGCAGAGCCCCGGCAACAGGGCTGGAGGCTGGCATGGGGCACCCCATTGCTCAACCCCTTTGAGAGCCAGGGAACAGAGGGTGGCAAGTCCCCCCGGGGGGCAGCACGGCTGTTGTGGGGGTCCTAGCCTCGGGGAGCTCGGCTCTGACGTGGAGGTGCTGGAAATCCCCCAGCGGGTGATGCCCGGCTGTGCTGATACAAGGTACTGAAGATCCCGGGGGGGCTGAGGAGCCGCTATGACCCCTGAGAAGGTGCTGAGAGAAGGGGTGCTGGAGAAGCGGAGCGGGGGGCTGCTGCAGCTTTGGAAGAAGAAGAGGTGCCTGCTGACGGAGAAGGGGCTGCAGCTCTTTGAACCCAAGGGCTCGCGGCGCAAGGAGCTGAGCTTTGCCCGCATGAAGGCGGTGGAGTGCGTGGAGTGGAAGGAGCGGCACATCTACTTCACGGTGGTGATGGACGACAGCCACGAGATCGACTTCCGCTGTGCCCAGGAGGACCCGGGCTGGAATGCCGAGATCACCATGGGCCTCGTCCGCTTCAAGAACCAGCAGGCAATCCAGGTCGTCCGCGCCCGGCACAGCTGCCGAGCAGGTACCAGACCCCCCACCGTGCCGCAGGTCAGGGTGCAGAAGCCACTGGAGGATGAGGTCCCCAGCCACCAGGGCCCATCTCCGAGTGGTTTGGCTTCCCCGAGGAATCACAGAGGGGGTCCCATGGATGGGGGTGGGGATGGATCTGCACGACAGTTGTCGCGTGTGCCCCGCATGGGCTGAGCTCTGCCCTTCGCATCCCCTGCTGGGTTTTACCTTCCCACATCCCTGGAGAAGGACTTTCTAACAACTCCCTGATCTGTGGTGGCCCTGAGGGATACAGGGCTTTTTGCCATCTTGCACATGGGATGGCAGTGAGGACCGTGGCTCCCCTCCCCAGCTCCCCTCGGGGCTGGATCCTGCCCCGTGTCCCAGTGCTGGCCAGGTGGGTAACAAGCATCTTTTCTCTGCAGTGGTTCAGTTTGACACAGCCCCAGTAGGACAGCCCATGGACGCACAGCATCCGAAGAGCAGGATGGAGATGGCCCTCGGCTCGACGGGCAGTGGAGAGAACGGGATCCCAGCAGGCAAGTGAGGACATGGCTGTCTGTGGCCCGGGGATGGGGATGGTGGCCCCGGGGAGGCCAGTGCAGGCGCTGGCCCTGCCCCGTCCTGGGGCAGGACAGAGGCACCACAGGAGCCAGGCTGGCACAGCTGCAGACACAGGTCAAGCCTCATCCCCTTGGCATGACGGGGCAAAAGACACAACCAGGGCCACCACCTGGGGCTCTGGACATGACAGGTGACATCCCTGCCTGGGGACCCACCATCCTTCAGCTGACATGGCCAGGACCTTGGTGGACTGGTGGGGACCCCCGGGCCTCTCCTGCGGGACAGGGGATGGGATGGATGAAGTTGAGCCCAAAGGAAGCAGTGCGATGGTGAGCTCTGCCCGAATGCCAGTGACACTGGGACAGATGGATACGACCAGGGACACAGCTCCACCTGAGTCTCCGCATTGAGAAGGGCCTGCAGAGCAGCTGCTGCAGCAGGGACCCCTCGAGGCGCCATACCCAGATGGTGTGGTGATGTGGCCATGCTGCTGGACACTGTCCTGCCCTGGGCTGTCCTTGGGCTAAATGGGGGATGCTCAGGGAGGCAATGGGGACCCCGACTCCCTGTACCAAAAGTATCCCCAAAAAGGACTTTCTGCTGCTTACCCTGGTGTTGCTTTGATTTGTGGGACCCCGCAGGGTATGGGAGAGCACAGATCCTGCACAGAGCTTCTCCAGTTGTTGGCATCCCCCTACCTCTGCCAGCATCCCGCAGTCGGGCTCCAGAGCCCCCCGCTGCCACCCCGAGCTTCTCTGGTCACCCATCCTGCTATGCCCATGTCCCCAGGGATTCCCATGGTGGTTTGTGGGCAGGCGACCCAGGAGCAGTGCTGCCTGGCTTTGCAGGCAGGGACGACAGGCAGGGGAAGGGATGGCTCTGCCTCGACAGGCAGCGCAGACATGAGCGCCTCGAGCCACCCGGCTCTGCAAGCCGGCGCCTGAGCTCCAGCCCCGCAGCCGGAGGCGCTGCAGATCCTCCCAGAGATTGCCCAGTTGCGTGGGAATCGGGGAGCACGGCGCTCCGTGTCCCCGGGCTGTGGCAGCTGGCCCTAGCCTGTGTGCCAGCCACCTCCACCCGACCCCACCTGGGCCCACGGGAACCCATCCCCGTGCCAGGCCACCTCCAGGGTGGGGTTGGGGAGGGATGGTGGCATGGCTGGAGCCAGGTCACTGTGCAGGGCCAGGTCACGCTGGCTCTTTCCAAGCAGCCTAGGAATAAGCATTTTGGTGTTTTTCCACCCAAGGAAGCCTGCTTGGCCATCCCTGGTTCTCAGAGCTTTGTTTGCTGAGAACCTCCTCTGCCTGTGAGTGGAGACAAGCAGAAGGTCCAAGCTGGGGGGTGCAGATGAAGCTGGATCCAAACCCTGCACAGACAGAGCTCTGCACCATCCCTGTTCCACTGCAGGGACAGAGGGACTGAAACATGGGGGGCTCCAGGGACAGTGTCACCTGCTCCCCTACCCACAGGGAGATGCTCTGGGCATGGAGCCCTGCATGGACCAGCCCCTCAAAACAGGTCCCCGCACACATTTTGGGAGGGAATGGGGTTGTCAGTGGTTGGAGGAAGGTGCTGGTGCTCACACAGTGTTTCCATGGCAGGGATCTCTGTCCTGGGGTTTCTCATAAATCCCCAGCTGCCGGAGTCAGGGGATTCAGTGAGGCTCATTCAAAGTCCTGCAAGTGTCCCAAGCTTGTGCCATGGTGGGGCAGCACCCAGGGGTGGGGAGTACCCAGTGCAAGGGGTTTTCCAAAGTCATCTTCTGAATTTTAAGTCAGTTTTGGGCAGTCTGACTCCTCATTTTCAGATTTCTGTGCTCTCATTCACTGTAAACGGATATTTTCTGTTTTCTAACTGCCAGCAAGGAACTGGAGAAGAAAATGGTCAAGATGGATGTGTGTAAGCCCCAGGCCTGGCTGTGGACACGTCCACCATGCACTGATGGATGAGGCAGCAGAGTGGCTGTGGTACCCACAAGCTGAGGAGAATTTTAGGCAGTTAATAGAGGGAGGGGGACAGAAAGAGCAAGGCAAATCTCTGTGATCATTTCAGGTCCGGGCATGGGGAAAGCCAAGGTTTTCTGTCCCCATCCTGAGCTTCTCATCACTCTGCAGACCAACATGCAGCCAGAGTCCCTGCCTGTATTGCATATCCCCCCAGGTTTGGGAGTTTCTACACAGACACCCAAATCTGCCAAATCTACCCTCAACACGTGGATTCACAGCCTGACCCTGGGAGCAGGGGCCAGGGGGTGAGAGCCGAGCCAGCAGCACGCAGGTGGGAGGCAGGATGGTTTCACTCGCTGCCTGCAAGAGCCGAAATTTTTCATGCAAAGGAAAAGGTCACCCAAAGAATGAAAAGCAAATAAACAGCCAAGAGGCTCATCCAGACAGTGGAGCAGAGATGGGGCTGGCAGCAGCTGCATCCTCCATCCCCAGTAACGTGGTGCCAGGAGCTTTGCAGGAGGCCAAGCACTGTGAAAGTATTTTTAGTTGACAATTTGCACAGAGTTATGGATGCAAGGGAGCTCGCAGGGTGCTTCCAGCCAGCCCAAAAAGCAGGGAGAGGACACATCAGAAGCCTTTCTAATGCCTCTGGAAGTGGGGAAACTGAGGCATGGCAGGGGGCTGGTAGGCATGTGGCCTCGCAGCCCACCCCCAGCATGCTGGCTCCCGCTGCAAGGAGGGGCTGGCTCCTGGGGACTCCTGCATTGGGGACACCAAGCAGAGCTGGGGCTGAGTGCTGAGCCCCAAAATGGAGCGAGGTGCCCTGGAGCTACCTGAGTTCAAAGGCAAGAGCCTGAAAATCCAGCTCTGCTGCTCCCAGCCCTGAGGTGCCCCCACTCCATCGACCCTCCCTACGCTGCTCAGAGGATATCCCAGTGCTGGAGCTCCTCTGCACAGGCTGGAGACTGCCCTGTGCCTCCACTCCTGGGGCCAGAGGGTCTGCCAGCACCCATGGGTGCTGGGACTGGCACCCTTCGTGCAGCACCGTGAGGGTGAGGTCAGGTGCAGGGGGATCTTCAGGGCCCTTTTTTCCACCCAACAAAATCCCAGCACCCAGCCCTGGCTTTGGGGTCAGTTTGGAACTGGCTGGACCCCCCGCAACAGCTGGCGAAGGTGGTGGGGGTCACACTGCTGAGACAGGGGTTTGCAGCGTGATGATGCTGATGCATCTTGGCAGGTGAGTCCATGTGTACCTCCTCCACCATCACATGCCCTGTGAAGAGGATGGCAGTGCCTTGCTTGTCCTATGAACATCACTGTAGTTTGTGGGTGGTTTTTCCTCAGATAAAAATGAAAAGAAAAAAAAGAATCACAGTTGTAGCAAGCAGTATTTATTTTAGCTTTGGGTCAAGTGTCTGGCTTCCTTCAGATGCCCCTAAAATTATTTCATTGTTGACCATCCTTAATTACAATTCCTAAATCACTGGATTTCATTTTGGCATCCGGAACCTGCCCCAAGCAGTGCCAGGCTGGAGAGCTGCTCATCTGCATGCCCACGTTCTGGGGGAACAGATGGCTGGGACATGCATACCACTGCTGCGCTGGGTTTGGCCATCTCCAATAAAGTCCTTTTGTGTTTGAGCATAGGAAGAAGTGCTGTCATCCATAACATAGAGCTTGGGATGCTGAGGGGGTCCAGGCATGGATTGCAGGGATTGCACATGCGTTAATTCCCCATCCCCAGTGTTCTGGAGAGGATGTCCCAGGGAGGTGGAGGAGGTGGTGGGCGATGAATGTGGTTGTGAGCATCACCCACTGATGGAGCTGGGGCTGTGGGAGCTAGTGGGAGGGACGGGGCTCATCACGCCTTCTGGCACCACACAAAGAAACAAAAATAGGGGCCAGGCATTGCTGGAGCTGCAGAGGGCAGCAACAGAGCTGAATACACACCAGCACCTGTCTGTCACCCGCTGTCCCCAAGCAGGAGTCACCAGGCTGCCCTGGTGACGAGGGTGGCTCAGCCTAGCCTTGCAGCAAAAGGGGATGCTGAGCTTGTGAGTGTCTCAGAGATAGATGGGAGGGCCTGGAAATACTCCAAAAATGTCTAAGAAATGTGTCAGGGTCTTTGCCTGGGCCTGAAGTTTTGGATTATTGGAAATAGGTGGTTTTTTCCCTGTGAAATGTTTTGCCTTAGGCTGAAAACCAGGCTGGTTTTTAGGATATTTAAATGGACGTCGCTGTTGAACAATGCCAACCCATCAACACGGACAGAACAGCTAATATCCTCCTCTTGTTTATAAGAGTGAACAAGATCAACATTGGGAAGGTTTCATGTGTCACTTGGCAAAACCATGGAAAGCTTAAAGTCTTCAGTGGGTGGCTCAGCTCCATTTTAATAACATCTTTCCACTGTCCCAAAGTAGGTAATTCCTCCTTATTTAATAAAGACTTTTCTACATGCTCGTGGCATGAGGCAGGGAGCAGATGCTGTTTGTAAAGAACGCGTTAGCTTTGAGAGACCCCTCCTCAGCTTTGGCACCTTCTGCAAACATTTCAAGTCTCCCCAAAGAATTCAAGCTGAGAAAAACAGCTTGTCCCACAATATTTCTAGAAGTGGAAGGTATTTTTCCTGTTTTGTGAAAATTCTCCTGATTTTGGATCCAGCCCCACAGCTGCTTCCATGCAGATTTCCTGCCTGAAGCTGTGCAAAGTGGGAAGAGCGAGTCTCATGCCCATGGATGAAGAGGCTAAACACAGGCATCGTCCCCAGCTGCACCACATGCAGGATGGTGTCCAGCCAGGTAGGGGTTCCCAGAGCAGGAGGCCATGGCTGGAGAAGACAGGGTTCTCCAGCAGCAGGAGCGGCTGTGCTCACCCTGGGAGCCCAGGACACGGAGCAGCAATCCCAAATGGATGAAGAGCTTCTGCCCCGCCAGGTAGTGGGAGGCATAGGTGTCCTGGTGGGGCAGACGCAATGGAGTGAAGATCAGCAGGGCAGAGACCTGAGCTGGGAGAGGACTTTCAGCACCATGGGGTGTGTTTGGTGTCCGGCCTGGAGCCTCGCTGGTGATGATCACCACTGGCAGCTCCACTTCGATGACTCAGGGCATCACCCAAGTCTGGTAAGACTCACAGATGCAGCAGGCTGAGGAAGCATTGATTGTTGGAGAGCATCCCTGGGTGGCTGTCACAAATCAACAGAGCAGTTGCAACTAGCTGGATCCCTTCTGGCAGCTCCTGAGGAGTGAGAGCTGCCAGGTGATCTGCAGGAGAAACACTCAGGCAGGTGTTTTTCAGGACAAGTCACAGCTTCATTGCAACATGACACTGCAGTCCTGCAGCCTTGCAATCACCTTGCTTGTAGGAGGTGACCTCTATGTTCCAGTGTCTCTGAGCTGTTGCACAGAGGGGAAACCTTCTCCCACCCCACGGTGAATCTGCGGGGCATCCTCTGTCCCAGAGCAGTGACAAACCTGAGGCAGCTGGTGGGCTCCTGCCATCCCCCCACATTTGGGGCTGGCTCTGAGTGTGGCAGCTAAGGGGTGGGATGGCCATGTTTGGAGGGTGAGGTCCCAAAGGACAACAGAGGCTCAGCTGTTGTTTCTAAGTCGGTCCCGGATGCCCTGGGAAGCCTGTTGTCTTTGTGAATGCCATCAGGGTTGACGAAATGAGGACGGTGCTTGGAAGAGAGCAAGGACAGGATGAGTGGGATGGCTTCACGGCCTTGAGGAGGGAAAGAGATCCCTCCAGCACTGCTGCAAGTCTGCTTCTTCAGTGGAATAGGCTTCATGTGGGGCAACCAAACTGCTCACAGGGGTTGGGTACCTGTGAATTTGGAGGCCCAGCATCTTAAGGAGCAAGGAACCATTGCAGCCCCAGTGCAGTTCTCCCAAAGCCAGAGGGTAGCTGTGGTGGCCCCTGCCATGCTTGTTGGGCTGATGTCCAATGACGAGGAAGCACCAACACCCTCCAGGGACTCAGAATGTCCAGAGGTAAGAGAAACTGCCCACATCTGTCTAAACATATGCAAGGTTGTCCACTTGTCAGAGACAGAACACAGGTGACCTGTAGGACCACTGGGACGTTTAGGAACAAACAGACTGTCCCTGGACACTTGGTCCTGGGTGGGTCTGGCCTCCCCATACAGCTCTCTGGGAACTTTTGGTTGACTTCCATCCCCTCAGTGGCAGCCCATGGGGAACCCTTCACTTGAATGAGTGGCTCCCAGGAACGGAGGGATATTATTTTCCTTTGAATTTGGCCTCAGCACTGGTCTGCCCCGTAGATTTCCAACCTGTCCCCTTCCTACCTGCCAGCAGCTCAGAGGGGTGTCCACAACCCCAGGTGCTACCTAATAAAACAACCCCTCATCTTGAGGCAGCTCATTGCAGTTTGCAAACCAGCAATGGAGAACCAAAATGTCCTCATCATGTCAGCTGGAGAGGAGGGATGGTGAGATCCTGCGCTACTGCTGGTGCCTCTTCTGCCAGCCCCCCATGGCTTTGAAACTGGTGCTGAAGCCCCGAATCAAGGGGTCCCACTATCCCATCCCTCACCCATCCTTTCCTCCTCCTCACTCCAGGTCCCAGCAGAGGACGAAACCTGAGACTGGAGCAAATGGCATTCAAAGCAGCCCCTGTCCCCAGGCAGCGTGAGCTGGTTGAGTCCCCGGGGCATGGCTGTGGGGAATGCAGTGCCTTTGTCAGGGGCTAATTTTGGCTCCTCTGTGCTCTGAAAACAATCCCAAGGCAGCTGGGAGGAAAGATGCTGGAGGCATGGCCCCGCGGGAGCTTTTGCCTTATAAAGGTCTAACAGGGCTGGTATAAAGTCTCCTCCTCAGTGGCTGGGAGCAGATCTGTGGGACTGGTGCTTGAATTTAGGGAAGGGGAAACGTCCTTGGAGAGGTCCCTGAGGAGGCTGGGCACAGGGGGGTTTCTCCTGTGCTTGCTGGGACTTGACTAGTGCAGGTCAAAAAAGGATGGGGCTGCCACTGCCACTGCCACTGTCACCATCACCGACCTCGCACCAACTTGGGGGCTGCTGCATCGCCTCCCACCAGGGCACAGCTCCCTCCTTTGTGCCCAAAGAGGAGGAAAGGAGCTGGGGAAGAAGCCAGGGAAGGCAGCACCACATCCCCTGCTCTGCAGGACAGGGGGGCTGTCTTTGCTCCCCACCATGGGAGCTACCCCATGCATGCAGCTGCATGTCCCTCTGTGACCATAATAGCCTCAGGATTAAAATACCGGGCATTGTCCCTGCTGGGCTGCACGCTGGGAATTGTTTGCTCCTAAACTTGCCCCTAAAAATATCCCAGGGAACAGGTGTCTCCTGCCCCTGCAGTCCTCTGCCGCACGAAGCCTCCCTCTGTGGGGACACTGGGCAAGGGGCTTGGGGCGGGGGGGGGGGGCAGGGCCGAGACAGCAGCTTTTTTGCTGCTTTTCAGGAATTTCACAGGGAAAACAAGGGGCTGAAAGCTACTCAATCTTCCTAACCTGCTATGCTGTGCTGGGTGAGCCTGGATGGTCCTGCTCCTCAAAGAAGGGACTGTCCCATCCTTGGTCCCAGCCGATCATCTGTCCTGATGCTGTAACCTCACCTTTGCCATTTTACCCCATCACCACTCGGCAACGTGCCCTGTCCTGGCCCGTGGCGATTCGCCCTCCTGCCCTGCCAGCTCTGGTGGCTCCAGGGAGGGTCCTTGGCCAGCGCTCCTGTAGGGATGTCGCTTTGTGCTTGCAGCGTTGTAGAGCTGTGTGCACCGCTGTGCATGGGGGTGAGCATCACATCAGCTGTCCAGGCTGCTCACATCCCCCTACCTCCCCTTCAGAGACTTTCTGAAAGAAAAAAAGAAAAGAAATAAAAGAGAAAAAAAAAGAAAGAAAGAAAAAAATCAGGACATTTTCTGCAAATTAAAACACTGCAGTGTTTCCGCTCATGGTTTCTGCCTCCTTGCAGACTCAGGGGTTTTCTGGCATCTCTGATGCTGGTTTACATCAGAGAGGAGCAAGGTAAGATGTGCCGTGACGAATACACCCCATCTGCACTGGCACTGCCAATGCACCGCGGCCAGCCTGACTCGGCACATCTGCGTGCTCACACACAACACGCATGTGAGTAAGGTGTCAGGCAGTGAGTAGTGGCCAAGCTGGGGTGATTCACATGCAAACAGCACAGGAATTCACCAAATCACGTGGGGGCCATGGGGGCAATAAAACACGGGTGCACTAACGCCTGTTGGTGATGTGCATGTGTCACCCAGTGTTCGAAACCATGCCCCAGGTGTGTGCAGCACGTCATGGGGCACTGGGGCTAGCAGCAAACGTGTGCACACAAGAGGGGATTTGTGCTATTTTTACTGACCACTTGCAGGCAGGCTGTGATTTAATACTCCCCCTGCACTGCTGGCCCCTGGCAGTGTGCGGCTCTCCGGAGGCCAGGCATCACCTCCCTCCTGCACGGCCCTGAGGTAAGGTGCTGCCCTGAGGGTCCCCCCACCCGTGACTCCCCAGGTGTGCTAGTGGCGACATGGGCACAAGCGTGGGACCACTGTTACTTGTATGTGGTGGCGTGGCAGAGAGGATCCCCTGGCAGCAAATTTGTCTGAATTTCTCTCCCTGCCTGAGGTTGCTCAGACATTTTCTCTGCTCTTGCAGAGAGGATTGGTGAGACTGCAATGGGGAGAAATACTGCTAAAATCCCCAGCCCGGCTTTGGAGCTGAGATTTGCTCGATTTTCCTGAAAACTGGCAAATAGGACCATTTTCGGGAGCATTTGTTCTTCTGTCCTAGCCTGACTGCTCATGATCACTTGTGTGACCAGGGAGGTGAGGTTCAGGGTGTGAGCAGTGTGTGTGGGGCATCATGGTAGCCAGTCGTGTGTTCATGGTATGTGTCTGGTCCCCTGGGATGGGGGAGGATGTCAGGATTGACTGGGGATTTCTTTTTAAGGATTTCCATGGTTTAATGGTTTATTAAGCTTTTTAAGCTTTTCACACCTGGGGGCATGTAAACAGTGCAGAATTAGCTTGTTCAGATCCTCTTGTCCCCATCAGAGAGCAAAGTGTCTTGTGGATGCTCTAGATCCAGCTAGAGCCCAAAAGTCCCCACACGAGATTGCTGGGGATGTCTTACCAGCACAGCTGAGTCCTGGCTGTCCTCCGGGAAGCCAATTTAGAAATATCTGGTCCTAAAAATGTATTGACCTTGGTAGAGGTCATCAGCCCGAGGTGCAGTGTGGGTCCCACCTTCTAGGGACGCTGGACTTTGCTCCGAAGGGGAAGGAGGGAGACACTGAGAGGATTCGCCCAGCCCTTGCTCACCTCCAGAGAGCAAAGGCTTTTCTGCCTCTCCCAGAATAAATTGGGGCAGGGGAGCAGCTGGGTCCCGACCTGCTCAGTGCACTGGTGTCAGGCAAGAGGAGCTGCCTTCCCTGCAAATCCTCTGGGACATTTGCCGTATCACCAAAACCTCCAAAGAGGCAGCTCTGACTGCATCTGACTTATATGGCTTTGGGAAGAAAAAAAAATCCTGTTCTTGGGGTTTTTCTTTGTAAATCCAGAGATCTGGCAGGCTCTAGGGGAGATGATTCCTGCTGGGATTAAACGGCATTTTCCCCACAGACTCCATTCCTTCAGGCCACGGGTCTGGCCAGGCAGTGGAGGGCACAGGGAGGGGACAGGGACAAGCGGATGGAGCTGGGAGGTGCACTGAGACTTGCTCTGCACAGGCTCCACGTCTGGGATCAGTTGTCTGAGACCAGGGTTGTTCCTTTTTCTTTCCTCCATCAGGAACCTTTGGGGTTTAAAACACTTTCCAAATTTAGGGAGATGCAAAGAGATTGAGGGAAAAAAAAAAATCCCTGCTTTGCCCTTTCAGTGCAAAGGAAAAGGACTAAACCCACTACTGGAAAATGCTGTTTCTTCCTGAAATGCGGCAGCAGTTTGTAACTCCTAGTTGGAAAGAGAAAAAGAATAAGTTGATTGGCATTTTCCCACACATTTTTCTATTACTCAGATTTACGCAGTGCCCTGGCTTCTTGGCAAGAGAGGGAAGTGTTAGAGGCAGTGCCAGGGGAGCTAGCGAGGCAGTACATTTTGAAGCAGCTGCCAGGGCATAGTATTACCAAGAAAATTTAAAATATGAAACTGTAAGTATTTCACCGGGGACATGGATGCTAAAGGAATCTGCTCAGCTGCTTGGCCATGACTTGTTGCCCCTTGCTCTGTCTCTCCTGAGACGGATTTTGGTTCCACTGTCCTTGCGGTTGCCCATGGGGAGCTGCGGGACAGGGCTCCCTGCACTAACATGATGTGGGGGACCCCAAGGCACCCAATTCTCCTGTGCTTTCCAGCCACACTTGCCTCCAGCCCCTCGCCCTGAGCTGGGGTGGGTGACGCAGCCGGCGGAGGAGCAGCTCGGTGCTTGGGAAAACCCCCGAGGAGCAGGAGACCGAGTTCTGCAGGGCTGGCTGGAGGCAGGCTGGGACTTGCCTGAAATAAGGTTTCCTCAGAGCTATGGGGTTCGTCTCGGTGTTTCACAGTGAGATGGCAAAGCCACAGAGTCGTTTCCGTCTGCTGACAGCACGGGGCAGCACCGGACCTCAGGAGCACCCTGCCACCACCACTGCTGCTTTCTGAGTTTGGGTGGATTTGGGATTTGCTCCTTTGTTTCAGCTTCTTTCTCTCTCTCTCTTTTTTTTTTTTTTTTTTTTTTTTTCAGGTGAACAGTGTGACACCACAATGCCAGAGCCGTAAGTAGAGTTTTCCCTTGGATTTCATTAAATCCTTGCCTGGCCACTGGGCTGCTCGTGCTGGCTGAGCTTGTCCTTTCTTTGGGGGATTCAGCTGGGAGACCAGCCAATGCTCAAGACCTCTGTGCCATTCCTCTTGCAAAAACTGTGTTTAAATAAAATTTTTTAGCCATTTCAATGCCCCGATTCAAACCTTGGAGCATTCCTAGATCTGGAAATAAGGTTCTGAGGTGGGCAACATCGCTTGCTTTGCCGTGAGGTTCTTCGTAGCACATCGTACAAATATAACATATTCTCCAATGTGTGAACATAAGCGAGAAACCTCCTTGCAAGGCTTTCATCAAGCAATGACATGGACATACCCCAGCCCTGCAAGCCTGAACAGGATCCAAGCATCCTGCGCAGGGAACACATGAATGAGGGTGTCGTGGCCTGAACTGCAGCTGGAGCTGGCAGGATGGGCACCATGACAGCTCGTGTGCGGCATTTGAGGTGCATTTTTGCTTTTTGAGCAGTGGTCCTGAGTGCCCACTGCATTTCCAGAGAGCACAGTCATCTCAGGCCTGGCTCACTTGCAGGTGGCAACTATTAGATAGAGAAATAAGGAAGCCAACTGCAATCACTTGAGATGCTTTTCTTGATGGTCACTTCTTTTTCACTCTTATCCACTGATGCCCTGTTCTCTTCTCTTGTTCCTTATTGCTCCTTCCTGAACATATGCCTGTCTGCAGGGAGGTAAGTGACTTTCCTTTCGGGAGCCATCTTGATGCTACTCTGCATTTGCTGTGAGTTTGTTTTCAATTGGTTCTTTATTTTCTCCCCTTTCCCCTAGAGAAAATCCAAGATCACAGCCTCACGCAAACTCTTGTTGAAGGTGAGTCCTGAGGGTTGGAAACTCCCTGGGGTTTGTCTTGCTGGGGAAAAGGAGCCAGGTTGAACTGCGTGGTTGGAGGGACAGCGATGAGGAATGGCAGAAGTATGGGCCTTGGGGAGCAGCTCCCATTCCCACCTCTTGTCTTCTCAAAAATCCTCACTCATGTGGGCTCTGTGGTCCATGCACCAAACAAACCTCCCCTCACCTCCACTTTACTAAAGCAGCGGGATACTCTGATGCCTTGTTCTCTAAAGCCACAAACCTCGTGTTTGTGCACCAGCAGCTCTGCAGCACAAGCTTGGTAGATCCCCGGATTGTGGCTTGGGAAAATCATCTACTGCCACAGCAGAGCAAAGCGATGCAAAGAAAATGCCGACATCAGCATCCATCGGGACCCCACCACCGCAGCCCTGTGGTATCTCTGGCCCTGCTGTTCCCACTGCCTTCAGGGACACCACACAAAAGGCGTATGGATTTTTTGATGTGTGTTGCAGCAGCACAGTGATTTTGGGAGGACAGCTACAGCAGGAAGGAGGTTTGGGAGGCAGACAGGACTGTCCCATCCTACAGACATTGCATGAGGAGGCTCGGGGGGAACAGAGGAGCCTATTTGTTCACACCTCTGCCATTTACTTGTGCTCATAGAGTTTGATGCTGGCAAAAGCGAAGGAGGAATGGGAACAGGAGATCGTGGACAAGCAGTCAGAGAAGGAAAGATATCTGTCTGAGCGGATCACACCACTGCACACCAGTGGGCTTTCCTTGAGCCAGCTCCAGGTATTTCTCAGGTCTGAGGTTGGAGTGAGGTCCTTGGGAGCATGGGGGGCATCACTCACTGCTCACCTGTTGTGCTTGGCCCCCAGGACCTGTGCAGGGAGCTGCACGAGAAGGTTGAAATTGTGGATGAAGAGAGATACGACATCGAAGCGAAATGCAACCATAACACTCGGGAGGTAGGAGGCAGGATGGGCTGTTTGCTTTGACATTAACTCCCTTCCAGACGGTAGCTTGGACGTCGATAGGGGTCTGTCATGGACTGGGCCGAGCTTGGATGTGGGGCATGCGCCAGGCTTATCTAAGGGCTGGTATTTGCTCTGCAAGGCATCACTCAGCACAAGGTTCATCCCTGCCTCAGGGAGCTCAAGCTGTCCACTGGGTCCACAGGCAACCTCCTCACTCTTCTGGTCACCCCTTGTGGGTCTGAGAGGTCCTTCTTACTGTATGGCTGCCATCCCAGCAGGGGCAAGGCAACGACAACAGCTGTATGCTCAGGTGGACAGTCCCTTGGTGAAGGTGGTCCTCATGGCTCCAGGAGAGGAACAGACCCCCTCTGGAGATCCATGTCAGCAGAGACTCCTGCTTCACACAGGAGCTTTTCGTGCAAGGCAGCCATGCGATGACCTCCCACTCCTCCTCCTTTCCTCCACCTGCAGATTAAAGATCTGAAAATCAAAGTGCTTGATCTCCGAGGAAAGTTCAAGCGACCCCCCCTTAGGCGAGTCCGCGTCTCCGCCGATGCCATGCTGAGGGCTCTGCTGGGCTCCAAGCACAAGGTTTCCATGGATCTGAGAGCCAACTTGAAGTCTGTCAAGAAGGAAGACACAGAGAAGGTGAGTGACTATTCTAGAGGCCAGAATGAAGACACCTCCTAGGGATGCACTTGCCCTTCTCAAAGGTCCCCTGTGAAACCTGCATGGGTTGTGCTTGTGGGCAGTCTTGTAAGGCAGTGCCCATTGCGGGATGTTGTAGGACCATGTGGGAACAGTTTGACCGGGCCAGGTAACTGATGGACAATAGCAAGTGAGAATTAGGCCTGAGTCCATGATGCTCTTCCATCTCAGAGCATGTGGGGGTCTTTCAGCCAGGGCCTTCTTGGCATGTCCATTGAGCTGCACTTGCAGAGAGTTTGGTATTTGGTCTTCTAGGGTGCAATCACCCCCAGGAAACACCCAGAAAACTCCCAGATCCAGATTAGATAAGACAGAGCAAGACCAGCAAGCACACTTCGTCTGAGATAAACAGCCCAGTTCACACCAGCTTTGCAGAGGTGCGAGAGGGGAAAGTGTGTCTCAGTACCAGAGATGGACAGTGATGCCCAAACCTCCCTGGGGTGTGCAGGCACCCCAACTGCAAGAGTTGTGCTGCTTTCCTAGGGCCTCTCCCCAAAGGGGTTTTACCCTTTGGTCCCAGCTCAGCAGACTGGATGAGAATCTCAGTTTTCAATTATTTATTCTTTTTTTTCCCCTTGTTGCTAGTATAGCACATTTTCAGTCCTTTGGATAGAAAACTGTGTTTACAGTCCCCAACGCCAGGTGGTGAATAGATCTGAGTTTATTTTAGATGTCGTGAGATGATTTTGGGGCATGGCTTGTAATCTATGAATGCTTGTGGGTTGGCAGAGCAATACCTGGGCACGCTCCCAGAGCTGCTGTCATCTCCCCTTTCTGCTCTAAAAGCATCTGCCAGGCTCTCACTGTCACACCAGCAATCTCAGTCCCCTCCAAAAACTTGGAGAAGGTGGAGATGGGTTTTATGTGGGCTGGAAGTTCTCTGCAGAAAGTGTTTTTGCTTGCATTTTCCCCAGAGCAGTGGTGTAAATCCAGAGTAAGTCCCATGTGCTAGTTTCTTGTTCCTAAAGAGATATTTTGGGATTTTTGTGCCTTCTGGTACATTAATGCAACTTAGCCACGCTTTTGGGGGGTATCCCCATGAAACCAGACCTCCCTGCAGAGATCAGGCCACTGTTTGCCATCTTCCTGGCCAGCTCCATGTGCAGGGGCACACAGCAGGGCTGGCACTGAGGGAGAGGGTGTTTGCAACCAGGCAGCTGCCATCCCCGTGGTGCCTGCACACCGGGACCGAGGGCTCTGTGCAATGAGGTGGGACAGCGTGAGGCTGCTGGCCACCCCATCATACGGCCATTGTGACCCCCATCCCTCCCCACAGGAGCGCCCCGTGGAAGTGGGCGACTGGCGCAAGAACGTGGAGGCCATGTCAGGGATGGAGGGGAGAAAGAAGATGTTCGACGCTGCCAAGTCCCCCACGGGCCAGTGAGAGGTAGGGGATCCATCCTCCTTCCCCTGTGATGCTCCGTGCTCCCTGCAGCATCCCTGATCTGCACTTGTGGCCAGGAAACTGCAGAAATCACCCTAGTCGTTACAGAAAAAGGCATCACCTGCCCCATCTCCCACCCCACACTTGGGACTAGTGCCTGCCTCACACGTCCCTGCCATGGAGCCCCTGCCAGCAGCTATCCCCCTCTCCTAACTTGTCCTCCTCAGCTCTCTGGGGTCTGCTGCCCACACCAATTGCAGGCATCACTGGCACTAGCTTTCAGCAGCCCGAAAGCTCCTCTTCTGCCCCACTGCTCTGCTCTGTTTCTTTCCCACAGGAGCATCGGGAAGAAGAGCCTCCCAAGCCCTGCTGCCTGCCTCCCTTTCCCTTGCTGCCCCTCTGTGCTCTTTACACCCTCACCCCGAATTCACCACCAAGCTGAAACACGTGGACAACTGTGTGGGAAGGAGATCTGAACTTCTTTCTTGCAGCTCTGTCATCAACCCCACATAGCCCCAGCACAGCGGCTCCCCAGTATCACCCGCATTGGCCATGTTGTCTTCAAGAGGTCACCATCCATCCCTTCCCTCCCTACCACTGCAGAGAGGCCCTAGAGATGGCTGCTGGCCCTGCCACTTCCCCATCCTCCACAAGCGCAGCCTGAGATGTACCTGTGCGGCTACATGTGTATTAAAGGACGGTCTCCCGGGCAGAGCACCGCGTGGGCTCGTCACTGCAGGAGCATTGGCCAGGGGCAAGTGTTGTTCCACAGTTCGGTGGGGAAGACACCTCAGTCCTTTCCTGACACCCTGAGACATCCCCGTGCCGGTGCTCAGACCAGCAATGTGCCCTGGGATCAGACTTGCTCTGGACCCATCTCTTCCAGCCCCCCACCAGGCTGCTCCCTGGTGTCCCCAGTACCCCACAACCTCTGCTGAGACCCCCCCCAGCCTCATGCACAGCCACCCTCTGTCCCTCCCACATGCTGCAGCTCTCACTGGGCTCCAGCGACGCACCAACCTCCCAAGCAGCACGGTTCGGGTGTCAGTGCCAAGACAGCTATCTGTGGGCTCTCCATACCCCACTTTCTCCTCTGGTTTTGGAAAAGCCTTCAGAGCTTGCTCACCCAGGCACAAGTTCTCCTGCTGGCTGCCTTATCACAGGCACTGGAGCCATGGGAATTGGGAAAGCCCCATTTTAAGGCTTAATCCAAGCAATGTTTCAAGAGAGCATGAGATGAATCCATCTTTTGGGCCAAATAAGCTCACACTTCCCCACTCATCCTATAATTTTCTATATCACAGCCCCCAAAACTGCAGCTGGCTGAGTGCAAGCAGCTGGGAATGTGCCAGCTCATCCCCGGAGCAGGGCTAGAGGGGAGAATTGGTGAGAATTCACACAAGATTGTGTCTTCTGCCTGATTGCACTGTGGAAGATGCCAAGGCTCAGCCCCCACGGGGTGCTCTTGGTGGTTGTAGCAGTGCCTTGTCCGTGTTCCCAAGGTATCCAGAAGAATCGCAGCATCCATGGTTTCAAACCTGTGCCAAACCACGGGTGTTTGCAGCACACCCTGGTCCCTGTGTAGTGAGCTTGTACAGAAAATGCTATAAACTCAGGGCAAAGTGCAGGCACCCAGACAGGCACCCGGGCAGGAAGGAAGCAGCATCAACAAGTCTGTGGTCTCCAGCAGAGCTCAGTCTTCCCAGAAAAACACTGCATTTCTTTAGGGACAGAAAAAGGCAGCCCCATGGGACTTTCTGCAGCAGACTCAGGCTAGCTGGGTGGCTGGCAGTGCAAACAAGGGGAAGCCATTGTTGGGAGGTGTTTTTGGGTTTGGGCTCCAAACCAGAAGGACAACTGGATTGCTCTGGACATCACATACCCTCCTTCGGCCTATTCAGGGATACTGAGCTGAACTGCTCACTTTTGTCCCTGGGAAAAGAGGGTTAGGGCTGATGGCAACTGATGGGGACACTTATGTCTAGCATGGTTATTAGCACTTGGGGTGCCGCGATATCCAGTAGAACTTTTAAGACTCAATATGAAAACTGTCCTGAAAATTAGAGTTAGATCAGGGGTCACAGTTATCTGGAAAATTTACATTCACTCCCTCAGCAAGCACAGAGGCCCAGCCTTTGTGTTTCCACCTGACCCTCCATCTCCATCAGCATCCCCCTAACTGGGGACAGGACCACCCCCTGCCTGACCAGGGTGGTTGCACAGCACACAGAGTCTTCTCCACCCATTTTTTTCCTTTCCAAGCTTAATTCAGCAGAGCAGCCACAGCCTAGCACGACGCCAGGACTCACTGACGGCTTGTCCTCACCCTGCACACCTTAGTCCTGGGAAGTCTCGTCCTGGGCAATCCAAGAAACTCTGCTCTCGAGGTGATCAGAGATCATGCATGGCAAGATCTCAGGATGCTGCCATGGTCCAACCTGCCCCACCATTGAAGGTAAAAGTTTTCAGCTATAATCTCACCCCTCCGAGCTCGCTGCCCAAGCAGGAACTGTGCCAAGGCAGTGTCCTGGGATCTCGCCATGCACGCTATCCCCAGGGGGAACTCACACACTCAGCAGCGATCCTGGCAGAGGAAGAAAGGTGTGGAGGGAGAGGTAATAACTATTACCTGACCAACTGGTATAGCTGGAAAATGCAGAGAGGTTTCACAGAAACAAAGCCTTCTTCAGACCTGGAACAGAAGCAGAAAATGGCAAGCGAAGTCCAGGCTGAGAACAGTTGCTCTGAACTTAGTGCAATTATGCTAATTTGATAATTAAAAAAATTAAAAAGGGGGTGGTGTTTGTGGGGTAGAGAGGGATGGTAGTGAGATTAAAGGCAATATGGGTGATGGGTGCTGTGGAATCAGGCTCTGGTTGATGCCTGGCACCAATCCTGTGCCTGTGCCCAGCTCATCATCAGATCCTGTGCACCAAGACATCCAAAGCTGCTGCAGAGCAAAAGCTCAGGGCTCGCCAGCACATCTCTGCAGCCACAGTAAGAGCCAGCCAGGGTGCGCTCAGCAATGTCCCAGAGCCCACATGCACTTATCATAGGCTATAGATGGCTTTGCATGGCTGCCTTGTGGTTTAGATTGAGGGGGTGAGAGAAAAACCCAACCCCAAAACTCTTCACTCTGCAAGTTGCCCTGTTTTTTCAAAGTATGATGCTTCCCAGTCACCATGCCCTGCTTTCATTCTTCTCTGGTGGAATACCCCATTGATCAGTCATGGGAAAACAAAGTTCTATGGATTTCAGTTTTATTAGAAACATGGGAAAACTCCACCTCTTTACAGGGATTGAATCTCAAGGGGAAAATGCAGCTGTCCACTCTGAGCATGAGGCTCTCCTGGTTGCATCGGAGGACTGGGAGCCAAGTCTTTTCCTCCACCTCTGCTCTGGAGCTGTTTCTGTGGCTCTGGGCCAGCTAGGAACCCAGCTCTCCTCTTGGTAAAAGGGGAAGCTGGAGCCTTTCCTCCAAGGATGTGCCTGGCTTCCCTTGCACCAGGCCAGCTCTGCAGTCCCACTGTTGCTTCCCTCCTAGGTGACAATAATTCCAATTCTCTCTGAATTAGAAGGGAACCCTACAATGATCCCTTTTTACTGAAAATTCAGCCCAAATGGGGGACTTGCAAGGCTCTTCCTGGGGAGAGAAGCTGTTATTGGAACAGTCCCTAATGAAATTGTATTTATTTCCAGAACTGCATGAGTCAGTCCTGTGTCCTTGAACTGAGCAGAGCCCTGTCCCTATCGTCCTCCAGGTTGCTCCATTGCAGCCAAGAGCCCCCAAAGCAAAGCAAAGCAAAGCAAAGCACTGGAAGCTTGAAATTGTAGAAATTGCAAATTAAATTGGACAGTAGAAAAAAATATTAATCAACCCAATTATTTTCTACTGGGAAAAAAAAAATTTTTGCTGGAAAAACTGCAATGAGGGAGATGCAAAGGGCTTGGCCTGACATGGCCTTTCAAAAATATCCCTCCTATTTGGTTGTAAAATGGTCCTTTCCTTTCCTAGGATGCTCTGCGACCTCCTTGCTAATCGGTCATGCCTAGAGACATCTGAACTGTGCCCTAATATTTCCCTGAGTGTATTTGCAGCTCAGCTGGTGGCTGGAGCTGCAAAGGGAGGAAGGGGAGGAGGATTAGTGTTGATGGACAAACCCAGGGTGAGAAGGGGTAAAGTTTATCCCACAGCTTCTGAAGACCACCGCAGCACCCTGCCCTGTGTGGGGGCTAACGCCAGGGTGCAGTCCCTTCTGGTAAAGGTTAAACATTCACACACACACCCCGCCATGGTGCTGCCGGCACCAGGTCAGGATCAAACCCCGCAGCTGCAGCTGTGCAGGAGGTGGTGTGGGGCAACCGCTACACACCAGCAGGGTTATGGCATAACCACCCATCACCCTTGGAGTTGTCACTCAGCATCCTATGTGTCCCCTTGTCGTGGTTCAGCCCCAGCTGGCAGCTGAGCACCATGCAGCCGCTCACTCACTCAACCCCATTTTCCCCTTCTGCAGCTCTTCAGGCTCGGGTCTCACAGCCTGAGGAGGAATGGGGCTGGTTTGGGGTACGGTGCTTGGTGTGAGCAGGGTGCATCCATCTTGTCTATCTTCCCTTGCTGTGGCCTGAGCCGTCTCACTGACTGCTCACATCAGAGGGGATTTCTCATTCATCACAACTAATTTCATGTGCTATAAGGGATGCCATCTGCCATACAACTGCTGGCAATGAGTCGCACTTATTCTATCCATGACCTGAAAAGTTTCTACTGATAGCATTTTTAGGGGATGTCCATGATTCTTCATTGTTAAACCTGGGGCATCACAGGAGATGGCATCTACTGAGGAGGCCAATTTGCAAAGAAGAATGGGAACCTGAAGGACACTATAACATCCATGGGACAATGGTGACATTTCTGAACCAAGATTTGTCTAAAATATTTATTTAAAAAAAAAAAAAGTTCAATTACAAATGAAAAAAAAAAGCCCTCTGCTAGCCAGGTGTTAGGCAGTTTGGGCAATGGTTATTCCTTTCCTACAGAAAACAAGAAAATTTGTGGTCAGGTTTTGTATGGTTTCTGAGCAAACACACACCAATCTCAGACACTTTCTGGCTTTCTTCACACAGCAGAAGTATCTCTGTACTATCAGTTTCCAGAGTATCACACACATCTTTCCAAAAGCTGAAGGAACTGTACCTGGGGAAGGACAGCCTTGGAACATCCCAGCACCTGCAGAGTACAGCATGGGGACACAAGGAGACCTCTGTGTGCAGGGAGAAACAGAGCATTTGCTGGTGGGATCTTTGTGAGCTTTTGCACCACTGCAATGATGGGATGGCAGCTGAGCAAGGGTGAAAAACCCCTTTTTCTGACCATTGAGCCTCATGCCCCGGCCCAGTGGGGAAGCCTGGGCAGAGGATGTTGCTCACTCTGCTCCACCACCAGCAGCATGGCAGGGATGAGCCTGTAGAGCCAAGGGAGGAGCCGAGACGTGGTGATGCTGGTGGACCAACATGGGCAAAAAGGGTGGAGGTGGAGGGTTCACTGCTGAGCCCTGGGGCAAGGTTGAGGAATGCCCTAATTACAGCACAGTTATGGAAACTGGAAGCTCTCCATTGCCCTGTAGTCCAAGAAACAGACTCTGCACAGAGATGAGACACAGGACACTGTTCCCAAGAGGAAAACCAGAACAAAACAAACAAAAAAAAAACCCCACACCACCCCTGCTGATACTGGTCTAACTCCTTAGTGGATATAAATGGGTGTTTGCTGCTGATCTGCATCAGATGAAGATCTGGCCTCCCTGAGCTCCTCAGGCAGATGCAGGTCTGCTGGCAGAGCCCTCCTGCAAAGCAGCTGGAAAGCCACTGCTGGGCAAAGCGGGTACCTGGGGAGAAGTGTGGTTTTACACTAAAGCCTTGCCTGTATGCAGCAGAATCCTGTGGCACAACTCCCTCAGCCAAGACCACATAGCTTTTCTCTCCTGGTTGTAGATCTGGGACAGCAGATATGATAGCTTGGTATGTAGAACGGATCTGGATAAATGTCAGACTGGTTCCCCTGAGCATCCCTTCCCTGCACGGACTCTTTCCCCTGTGTAATTTCATCACCTTCAGCTTTGTGGACCTGCAATTTGGTCTGGGCTTCAGTGATGAGCTCAGAGTGGCCAAAATAGCTTTGATAAAGGGAAGTCTGGTCTCAAAAAGCAACCAGCATTCACTGAAGGCATCAATGCCCTTGTGGATAAGGGCAACCTGGTAGATAAGAGTTTTCCTGGGTTTCCAGAACCAAAGACCTTTAGATCAGCCACAGCTAAGAGGGAAAGTCCAAGTTGAGGTAAATAATCAATTAGCACGCAGGAAACAATGGTGAGATAACAAACAATGCTGATAATTCTTCCTTATTTGGCATAGCAGAGATGAAAGTTGGTGACACAGATGTTCAGAAGGATCTTGCAAGACTTGGGGTTTTGTGGATGAAATGGCAGGGGATCTTTCGGAGAGTATAAAGTGACACACAGAGGGGAAAATCCTACATGACTTCATATATAAAATGATGGATTATGGGTTGGGCATTGTCTAATTGGGAGTGATAGCTTGGGATTATGGTAAACATGAAACAACATGAGGAACATCAAGGAAAACATGAGCTAAATGCTCCGTGGCAGCAAAAATCTCAAACCATGAGATAAATGCTTTGTGCTGCCAAAGAGCTCAGCAGGACCTCACACAAATTAAAGGAGAGGAGGGAACTTTTTCAGCAGTGAGGAATAGATCTGGGGGACTCTTTGCTGAAGGATGTTTTTTATACTAACAATTTTCCTGGGTTTAATGGGAAACTGGGCAAATCCATGGAGGAGAAGCCCACTGAGGGGTCTTAAAGAGGAAACCACATTCAGATCAAAAGGTCTCTGAGCCAAAAATAAAGACCGATGGCGAGTGTCATCGAGGCTTGTCCTCTGCCTAATCCCCAGCCACTAAATGCCTGTCTAGAATTTCTTCTTCTTAATAATAAGAGGAATAACAAACTATGAGGTTTTATATTCCTTTGCTGTGTAGATCTTAGCTGGGGGTGTTCTTTCACTACATTCAGTCTAATCCTTTTAAAAATCCTGTTAAGTCCTAATGCTTCAGTGATATCCTTTGGCAATGAGTTTTGCAAGTCAAGTGCTCACTGTGCATTAATCAGAAAGGTTTATTGCTTTATAGTAGCTTGCTGATGCTGAACTGCTATATATAGTTTGTCAGCAATTAGCAGGACACTTGCAAGGTTATTTAAGTAATTTTTTTTTTCCTTATGCTGCAACTCGCTGAGTTTTCAGTATGTATGAAAACACTTGAAAGACAACTGCTTACTGCAAGAAAGAAAAACAGAGAACAAGCCCTGCTCAAAGCAGATGGCTCATTTGACAGGGCTATCTTTTAGAAATGGGATTTTAATCAGGAACCTTTGATTAAAATAGTTCCTTTGGTTTCTCAGGTCCCAGGCACACCCCTGTGGGCTGGAGGCAGGTGTGGCAAACCCAGCCTTATAACCAGTCCCTTGGGCTGGCAGATGGATGGATCTTACTGGGATCAGAGACTGAATTTGTACTCAGGGGGGTCCCAGATGACTTTTCCACAGGCATCCGCTGTGATAGCTGCCTCACTGCCCCCAGCAGTGGGAGCATGGGGGTCCCGGCCACACTGTGCACTAGGGTTGGCCCCAGGTAAAAACCAGGTTTGGACCTCTCTCTGCTGTGTCTGAGTGCCCCCATCACCCCAGTGAGACAGTCCCCCCGTTGCCTTCACACCTGCTTTTTGAAGGACACTGTAGCCCTGTGTGAGTGGGGGGGGAATGGGTCTTGGAACCAGCCCGGGGGGGAAGATAGGTTTGATGGATGGGGTCCAGGCATGGGACAAGCCTGGGCACACAGCCCTCCTCTGGCACAGGGCTTCAGCACCCAAAAATTGGACACACACACACACACACACACACCCCATGCTTCAGGCACATCCTCTGAGATTTTGCGAGTGCTCTCTACTGCAACAAAGCTCATTACAATGGAGAGGCCATAACGGCTCAATCCAAGATGTCCAGTAAAGGCCGAAAGGAGTGGGGCACCCTCCCATGTTCTTTGGAAAGGGCTGAACTGCACCCAGATGGAGGTGTTTTAATGACTGTTTTGGATCCCTGGGAGCCAGCCTCCTCCCACTCAGCCCAAGGTAATTCACCTCCTCCACCGGTGTTGGAGGAGTTGTTGACTGGTGGAGACCAGCTGGTAAAACAGGTTCTCTGCAGGGAGTTGTCTCCGAAACCCTGGGAGACCTGGATGGATCGAGCCCCAAGCACGGGTCTCCGCTCAAACCCTGGCACAGCAGGCAGCGAGGAGTGATTTGCTTTTGCGTGGCACTCCTGGGCAGGGCGTCTTTTGCACGGCGCCGCTAGTAGACAAATTACAGCCCTGCCTCTGTCAAGGTAGATAAGAAACCATGTGATGCAGCGTGGTGGTAAACGGGTTGCAGGCAGGGTAAAGGTGCACAGGGAAATAACCTTGTAGGGAGTTCCTCCATCCTCAGGGAGCAGAGTCTCCAGGCAGTGCAGATCCCCGCAAGTCCGACAGCACCTTGGCCTTGATGCCTGCAGAAGTGTTGGGGGCTCTCTGAAACTCACAAAAAGCAGAAATGTCTTCTAGCAGAAGGAACTGGTCCGGTCTCTCCAGGTAGGTGCTGTGGTTTAATGCTTAACCCTTTCCACTGGCGGGAGGGAGGGGGTGAAGGTGGGCTGCCAGCACTGCAAGCCTCAGCTGAGGGGCGTTGGAGAGGATGGGAAAAGGGGGCAGCTGCCGTGGGGTTTGTTGCTTGCAAAGGTGGTGCCAACCCCAGCAAGTGCTCGGCATTGCTGGAGTTTCTCGTGGGTGGGCAAGATGAGAGGCAGATTTGCTTCTGCTGCCTGGGGAAGCTGAGCACTACAGGAAAATGGCTCTGGAAATGCATCCTTGCCCTGTGTTGGATATATTTTTGGTCTGGTTTGCCTTTCTTTGGGGTAGAGACTAGCTGGCTGGGCTGTGCCTCCAGACTTGCTGGAGCTGGCTCTGGGGTTTTTTTCACTCGCCCCGTATCCATACAGCCCCTGGGAGCGTGTCCTGGCTCTGCCGTGCGGAGGTTGCAGCCTCTGCCCATCCGGTGCTGAGCAAGCCCTGATTCATCAACAGTTGCTGAATGATCCCCATGGCCCCGCGGCATTGGCCACTCCACTAGGTCTTTCCTAAAAAGTTACTTTGGCTCTGATGGGAGCCAGGGCCGGTGAGGCTTCTGAGCACTACGAGGTGAGTCAGGGGCTCACACAAAGCCTGGATGATTTGGGATCGCCCCTGACCTCCCAGATACCCTGGGGCACGCACTGCCGACTGCAGCTGCACAGGTGGGGTGACGGTGACTCAAACGCAGCTGTGCTCTCCCACAAAACGGAGCAGAAATCCTAGTTCAAACTAGTATTGGATGTGATGACTGAGACTTAATTGCAAACCGCAGTACTTAGTGTAAGACACCCACCTTGGCCAGCCCAGAAATGGGAATGAGGAGAGACCCTGTTGCTCGGAGGCTGCCAGCTCACATCCTGCCTCCTGCATGGATCCAGAGAACATCCCAGACCCATGCAGATCCACCTCCTCGGAGCCACGGACCTGCCCGAACGCAAGCCCAGCAGGGTCCTGCACCCAGGTTGTTTCACAACCCAGGAAGGCAGTTTCTCATTAGATGAGACAGTATTCACTGAAACAGCATAAATGTCAGATATCTCAGCACTAATGATTAACAGGGCAGGAGAGGACAAGGCAAGGGGAGAATCGCCAATCTTTTTTTATTCATCTCTTCGAGCTTAAAAAATGTAAGATGGTGAAAAATAAATCCCTCTTGGAAAAGAGGAGGGAAAGATTGACAAAGCAAATCCATAGCCTAATGGGTGGATTACTTAATTACAAATAATGAGAAACTGCATGTTGATAATGCCAGGTTATGTCCTACATCTGCAGGAACCAAGCAAATTCAAGGCAGGAAAACCTCATTTTCATTTTGAAGGAGCTTGTGCATGCAAAAACAAAGAAGAAACTGGCTCTCACATGGGTTTAAACTGGCATTAGCACTCCGCGCTGTCACTGCTTAAGGGACATGCAATGAGCACTTAGCAGAAGCACCTGCATGCATATCTCCCCATGCACGTGCTAACTTTGCTGGGCAGGAATGTGTGTATGCAATGACTGCTGCAGCACGTCACACCGGGAGATCACACCATGCCATGCAAATAAAGCTGTGCTGCCTTCCCAGTGCAGCTAAGCTGTATACAAATATGTACAGGGTCAGGTCCATGGGGTGAGCACAGCCTCAAGGAGCTGAACGAGGAGATGTCCCCCGGCAGGATTAGAGCTGGCTGGGGATGCTCACGGGCTCCCTGGGGTCTCAGCCTTCTCCATCCACATCTCGCCTGATGCCAAGAGCAGCATCAGGGACCACCCTGTGGCCCCCCAGCACTGGATCCAATTGCTGTTGGGGTGTGAAGGCTGTTTAGGGGAGCAGGGGGCGATGGGAATGAAGGCAGTGGGAGGAAAGGGCAGTACACCCCCTGGCATCGCATGTCCACAAACAGGTGCTGAGCTCTCAGCCGGGACCCGTCCCCCCTTTGCTCACCGTTCCGCTCTGCTGACCCTTTCGTGTTCCCCCACCTCCCTCAACCAGGAAGAACAGAAGCCGTGAATATTTGCGGGGGGTAATGTGGTTTAATTTATGACCCAGCTTTCATTACACAGTAACTTGTAAACCACACTGCAAGCCACCGTGTCCGCAACGACGTTAGTGATACAGCAGGCCCAAACCTGCTCTGACTTTCACGTTCTTAAAAGTCAAATTCAAAGTAAACCCTGAGTCTGGATGAAACTGGAGTGCCAGCTCCAGAGCTGGGACACTGCGATGGGACAGATCTGTGCCCTGTCGGGCTGTTGAGGGTGCAGGGAGCTCTGCTGGGACCCCTGCCTGTGTTTGCAGCTGGCTGAGGACTAGTGCTGTAGGTAAATGAACACTGTTGTGAAAAGCTCAATCCAGTCAGTAAAAATATTCTCCAGCAAAGCTCATGCACTGGCAGAGAGGGTGGGCATGTTTTGCACAGAGAAGAAGTGAAAGCCGGTGCTGTCCAAATGACTTTTTATTCAGGTTGACATTTTACTTGGTTTGTGCAATATAAAATCTTTGAATGACTCTTCAAAGATGATTATAAACCTTGTCTTTTTGGTACAATCTGTGATTACAAACAATTCCGAGTCCCTGCCATATGCAGGAAGTAAGAGGAGATCCTGCTGTCCCTGTTTCCAGGTAGAGCTTGTCAGCAGTACCTTCAGCCTCTGATGCTTTTGCATCTGAGGCTTTTTGCTCAATAAAAATTAAAATGCTATTGCCACAACTCACGCTGGGGCTAAAATCTTCTGCCACTAGTGGTTACCCTTCAAGTTTATGTGGTTGAGATCTATGTAGTGAAGCCAGGGTCCTGGACTTGCTGAGTTACAGGTTAAATATCCTTGCCCGAGAAGGTTTGCTTAACATAGGGATTCCTTTTAAATGAGTGCTCCCTCCAACAGAAGAAATTAGGAGTTGCAAAGTCGAGTGCTTGTGTTGGGAAATACCTGCATCAGCTTTGCGACAGACACCTGGCTCGAGTTGGCATCCTTCTCCTCCAGCCCCATGCAGCATCTGGGGAAGGCAAATTCTGTAAGCCCCTTACCCTTTGCCTGAGGGTGTTTTGGGCTCCTTTCTTGTTTGTCATCAGGGCTGCAAGCTCCCTGTGCAGGGCACAGCCTCACCATCATGTTATGTTTCATCCCAAACAGCCTGGCCAGGCTGAGGTCCCTTGAGGATGAAGAAGAGCAGCAAAGAGAGCGCCGGCGAAGGCACCGGAGCCTGCTGTCCTCCACATCAACAGATGAAGAACCTGCTAGTCCTGTGAAAGACACCAGTCCATCTTCCAGCAGGTGTGTGAGGTCCTGCTAGCATCAGTCTTACTCATGATGCTGACAGCTCACAGCTTACTGCCTTGTTTTTCTCAACCCTGAGCCAAAGCTGCTGCAGTTGGTGGGGTCTCTTCTGGATAGGAGTGGGCAGAGCTGTGGGAAGAGCAGGACTCCTTGTGCAGAAGGATGAGCTTCATAGGAGGAGTAGAAGAAGAGGGATATAGTTCTGGTACATTCAATCATGGGCCTTAACATGTCCCATGGCACAGGGAGCCAGTGTGCCAGGGTGAGGGTCGGTGCGGAGGTTGAGATCAGGTAGGTGCTGGCCATGTCCTAGTGGCACCTTCAGCAGATAAGAGCAGACAGGCACGCATCTCTGCAGGGCAGGTGGGCTGAGCATGCAGCACTTGGCTGGCTGTCCTCCTGCTCCTATGAACCTTGCAGTGATGTTGTATGACGTGCTGAAGTGAGGAGGTGACCCAAGGACTTTCCAGTGGTGCTTCCTAAGTCCCTTGCTGCAGGGAGCTGGGATTTGGAGGTGCCCTGATACCAGACTGCCCTTACACAACCTGACCCACTCTCTAAATTGAAAATTATTGCATATTGGAAATGTCCAAGATTTAGATGGCTTATGTCCACAGTGAGATGCATGGTCTATAGGTGTTTCTCTCTGCAGACATGATGGAGTTAGGATGCTTGGGTTGCATATGGGTTGAATAGGGGTTGGACATGGTTAAAATGAATAAGCTAAATAGAACATGTCCCCCTTCCCTGGTGCTAGCACGGGCTGGCCATGTGGTGACTAGAATTCAGGAGGAGGGCAAATATTATGCCATCTCCTTCCCTAGCCCTGGAGACTGTGTTGATACAGTCTGCGTGGCCCTGGACAAATTTCCTATCTGCCTCTTCCCAAATCCGGTACCCATGTTTGCCTGTGGGAAGGAGGGGAAAAATGACTGGTTTGCAGAATGTGTTGTCACTGTGGCAGATTGTCTTACAGCCAACACTTTAAATTTAAAGAGAGTGGTATTTTTTCCTGATCCACCAAAGAGCCACAGACACATGTCTCGTCCAGCAGTAGACCCAGCACACTGCTCTGAGCCCACAGCTCCTTGGCACAGGACTTGGCAGATGCTGATGTCCTGAGGTGAGGCCTCAGAAATGCTTAATCTCTGCCACAAAAGGGAAAGGGAAAAAAAAAAAAAAAAAAAAAAAAAGACTTTTAATCCAAACTTGTCCTCAGAGAGCCTAGCTGGGGTGATGGGAATGAGTGTGGCTGCAAGTCCTGGTCTGCATGGATGACTCCAGAGATGTTGGTCAGAGTTTTATGCTCCCCAGAGCCTTTCACCTGGGTTAACCTCACCTGCAGGATAAAAGCCATCTCTCTGGTCCTGGGATGCTGAGGTTTTCCCCTCATTTTGTGTCTGTCTCTAGACCTCAATCCCTGGTCAAGGTGGTGTCTCCAGAGGAAGAGGAAGAGCGTAAGCTCTCAGAGGTGCTGAAGACACAAGAAGGGAGACGGACAAGGTCCCCAATGGCTGTCTCCGAAAAGCTGAGGAAGGAGAAGGAGCAGCAGGAGCCAGGGGTGGGAGCGAGCCACGCAGAGGCAGGGATGCAACTGCACGTGGAGCAGGAGAGCATCCAGGCCGGAGAGCAGGGTCAGGATGTGGCCAAGGAGAGAGGGGACCCACCAGGAGACCAGCACCCGGAGCCAGCCTCAGAGAGAAAGGCTGTGGTGAGAGTACAGCTCCAGGACAAAGAGGGACAAGGTGTGGGGATGCCTCGGGGGGAGCAGAGGAAGGAGGTGGGGGAGCCACAGCAGCGGGCATTGCTGGAGCTGGGGGGCTGCCGGCTCCGTGAAGTGAAGATCCTGACCAGACAGGGAAGCCGTAGTAGGGAGGAGAAGACAGCCTCGGTGGTGACCTCATCTCCGGACCAGCAGGTGAGGAGGAATGGACAAGGCACCAGCCCTTGGGGTGCAAGGTCCTGGGTGCTGGGAGGACAACAGAAAGAGGGAAAGCCCAAAAGTACTAGGAGGGAAATGGGACCTGTGGGCTTTTCAGAAAAACCTTCGGTTTTTCTGAGAGCTGGAAACCACGAGGTGGTGGACAGGGTCCCACTACCTCGTTTCCCTCCCTTGCATGTACTACTATTCTGATCATCTTCTCTGGCAAGCCTCTATTTTCTTCCATTTGCTGAAGAGGTGTTGGGAGATTTGTGTATCCAAGTGAGACAGCCAAAGTTTGGAGGATTTCAGCCTCAAGCTCCTGCCTCCAAACCAGTTCCCACCCTGGCTGCTCTGCTCCCTGCACCCCAACCTTCTCTGCAGACTCTGCAGGGGTGCATCAGATGTCTGCTTCTTCCTCAGCAACCATCCAGGAATCCCTCAAAGGAGGTAATACAGCTGTCTCCCATCCAAGATAAACCTGCAGAAAAGTCAGATACTTCTCCAACTCATGTCACCTACAGCAGCTCCATCAAACGAACCAGTCCAAGAACTGTCTCCTTTCGGGTAAGGGCTAAAGCAAGTGGGAGAATGACACCCATTTAGGCAGAGGAGGATGGGGGGGAGGAAGGGTTGCTTTGGTGTCCAGGTTATGTTGGCAGAGCCTGTTCACAAAAGTGCATTCAAAATCCACCCTTGACCTGGGCATTGCCGCTCTGCTTCAGTCTTTCCTCCATTTCCCTTCTCCGTGTCTGACTGAAGGCCTGTGACAGTGAACATGTCCGTGTTCATATGCTTTGTGCTGGCATGGAAACTTGTGGGAAGTGATGAGAAAACAGGGAGCTCATTGTCCTCAGATTTTCCAGAGAGTCACAGGAATGACCATCTTCCCTCAAGCATTTCTAGTCTTCTCTGAGAGCACAGGATAAAAATAAAATCCATCCTCCATCTTGTCCTTGTTACACCCCTGAGCATATCTAAAGATCTCTGGAATAAAATGCTTGAAGAGGCTGGGAAAAAAAAGAGCTGACATCCTCCCTGCTGTGAATCAGGGCTGACTGGCTAGGCTTAATTGATTTTCATGGTGCTTTATTTGGAATAAAACTGTTAGCACTACAAAGTGTCTGTAGTCTGGAGAGCTTTGAGATATGAGATAACCTCTGCTGTGGGTGAAAATGGAACTTGCTTGAAAATGCAGGAGACAAGTTTGAGACAGTTTCTCCCATCTTTATCTTTGCTAACCAAAGATGGCTTCAGTATCTCCTCTCCTTGTGTCTTCCAGATGATCTCAAGAAATCAGAAAGAAGAAAACCAAAGCCCTCTCACAAGGAGGTCAGAACTTGTATTCATGTTACTTTGGTCTTGCTGGGTAGGAATTGTCATCCTTTGTTTCCCAAGGGAGGAGGAGGAGGTAATGGGACCTGGTACCAGCTAGTGAGTGCCCTGGCACAGGTCTGCTGAACATTGGTCCCCAGGGTGTCTGGCTGACTGGCAGCGATGCTTAGCAGAGGACAGGACAATGTCCAATGTACAGCGTGCATCTATACAATATCCTTCCCCCCACCCCCATCCCAGCTAGCCCCTGCTGTCTCTTGGTTGATGTAGTTTCTCATCAGTGCTTGTGTCTGCACAGGAGTGGTTAAGTGTTGAGTGGTGCTGTACCACAACAGGGTCCCATCCTTGGAGATATCAAAACCCACTATACCTGAGCAACCTGATCTGGCTTTGGTGGCCAGATCAATTGATCCTCCACATTTTCATGGCAAGGTTTGGACAGGTGGCTTGAAAACTCTTGAGGAACCAAGGGGTCAGGTCTGGATGCAGGGAGTCTATAGGATGCCCTCTCCCACCTGCAGAGCAGGGGAGTGGGGCTTTACAGGCACCTGGGTTTGCACCTATAGATACTATAGGCAAACTCATACTGATATTGGTGAAGACAGGGTAAACTGAGGAGGTCAGAGCTGTTTTTCAATGGACAGTGTGGCCCTAGTAAGATGGTGAGACCCAGAGATCTCGGTCACCAGCAATGAGCTGCCTTGGTTCACTTGGCAGGCAGATGCAGGAGTGCCTGGATTGGATGGGGTCTTCTCCTGCCAAGTGGAATCCCCCAGGACCATGGGCTGAGTCCCAGGAGATCCTGAGGGAGCTGGGTTCAACTCTCTCCCCTTTTCTTTACCAGTGCAAGTCTGAGGATCCCAGGTAGCAGCACCACCATTGGGGAGAAGCTGGAAAAGTACAACTCAGCCGTGCAGGTACCAAAAACTCTTGGCATGGTCCAGCTGGCATGGGAGGGATGTGTGCGGAGAGGGAGAGGGGTGGCCTGGAACTGAACAGGGAAGGGAGAGAGGGATTGAGTTGCACTGAACAACCAGCGTTAACATGGTTGAAGAAGATGGTCCCTGGCAGAAAAAGGGATCGGCCTGAGGAATTTAGGAGCAAGGAGGGGATATTCATTAGAGAGGGTCATGGGGATGCTGCACAGTCCTTCTAGGGGGCAGAGCAGCAGGGAAATCCCATGAGTTGGTGATGGGCAGGGAGGGAACAGACCCCAGTGGGCTCAGGACATGGGTCAGAAGCAGGACTTTGCTTTTTACTGCTCGGGGTGCAGCATGGTCCCTGTTGATGCCTCTCTCTCCTCCCAGCGCTCAGAGGTGGTGAAATCATCCCTGACTATTCAGAAGGGCCTCTTGATGTCCTCGGAGGGGGTGGCCAGCAAGCGCAACTTCTTTGA
The DNA here is from genome assembly GCF_011004875.1 of Balearica regulorum gibbericeps. Taxonomy (NCBI): domain Eukaryota; kingdom Metazoa; phylum Chordata; class Aves; order Gruiformes; family Gruidae; genus Balearica; species Balearica regulorum. The sequence goes on from NC_046208.1 coordinate 69,062, forward strand.
GGCAAGCGCTCCCTGCAAGGCTGAGCCGTTGGCTGTCAGGAAGGTAAGGAGAGGAGCTGGCCTGAGTGAGAACCTTCCACTGGGGTCCTGTGCCAGAGCAGGCATCAGCTTTCTGGACAAATCTTCCCCTGTTTGGATACCAGTGCACAGTCTGGAAGGCTGTTGCCTGGATGCAGTTTGGTGGGAGTCTGGTGCTTGCTGAGCAGTGCCAGGCAAGGCTGGGCTTGGGCACTGGTTGCCACCGAAACTGTGCTCCAGCAGTGTGTGGGTTCATGCCAATGCACTGGTATTTGAGGAGCTGGGATAGAGCCAGGGTGTAGGCTGGTCTCTGCCTGTTGCAGGTTTGCTCAGTCTCCTCATGCCCTGGGGACTGTTCCGGGTTATGTTCATGCAATGGGAGAGCTGGAGCTGTAACAATGGTGTCCCTCTCTGTGCCACAGGACAACCTGAAGATCTCAGGATCAGTGACATCCCGCATTAATCTGTGGATCAGCCGAGCTCAGGAGCCTGCCAAGGAGGAAAAAAGCAAGGTACTGGCTTGTGCTGACACCTCAGGCTAGAGCCCCAAGACCAGGCAACCTGGCAGGACATGTCCCTTCATATGGGCTGGTGGGGCTTGAAGGGCTGATAAACCCTTGGATGAAGCCATTAAAGGGTTTAAGAGGAGCTTAACCAGGGTTGGAGGTTTGGATGCTGCAGGGCCACCATGGAGAGATGTCAGGGCTTTATTTGTTGCTGTGCCCCAATCCTGATCCCAAAGTGTCTGAGGTAGCTGCTCCCAGCCCTTGGTGGTATGAAGAGGGAGCAGACACCAGCTGGGTGTGTGTCCCAGGGGATAAGCAGAGGGACCTGACCCTGACTGTCCACCCAGTGAGAGAGATCACTCCAGCACAAGCCCATCTCTACTAATGTCTGGAGGATTAGTTCAGACCTGGAGGCCACTGGGAGATGAGCCATATGCTCGGTCCTTCAGCTTGGAGACCTGTGTGTGCACTGGGAGGTCCTGCTGCATGTGGGGTGGAGTGATCTGCATTCCTGTGTGTGTCCCAGCCCCCAAAAGTAGGGTATCTTGTAGCTGTGAGGGCAAAGTGCCCAACTAAGGGGACTCAGGTCATCATGTTGCCACCGTGGCTGTTCCAGAGACATGGATGCTAGGGATGCTAGGCAACGTGGTCTAGTGGAGGGTGTCCCTGCCCGTAGCAGGGGGGTTGGAACTAGGTGATCTTTGAGGTCCCTTCCAACCCAAACCATTCTATGATTCTATGAAATGGACAAGAGACCCTTTGGCCTCGGGGTAGTTTACTGTACTTGCAAAGCAGAGATTCATCAAGTCCTGGAGAGCTATCACTGTTTACAGCAATAAGGTGTTTTGCCACTGCTTATAGCAGAGTGTCCTGCTACGTAGAGGACCAGAAGGAGCAGTTCCAACCCAGCCCTGGAGCCCGGACAGGCAAGCCCGGGCACCCCCACCGCTGAGCTGCAGAGATTAGCACTGCCCAAACGTGTCTGCACCAGGAGGGTGTGCTGGCTCTGTGTCTGCCAGGAAAGGGTTTGCTCCTGGGGTCACTCTTGGGTAAAGCTTGTGGCTCCTTTATCTGTTTTTCCTATAATAACGCCTGTTGCCATCCATCTCTGTGGACTGGAGCTGCACTTGGTTTTGAGGATCTACCAGGTGAAGGAGTTCAAAGGTGGCTAGTTTTACCTGGAGCACATATGCTTCAAGGTTTGGTTAAAGTCAGACCAAGGCAAGACTGCATATGATGCATGGGGAAAAATCTTCTTGTGCCACTTACAACCCTCCTGTTTGCAGGATATCAGGAAAATAAACAGCCTGCCGAACCGTGATGTCTGGGTAAAGCAGCCTGGAGACACCTCTGGAGACACGAAGGTAGGCATGGAGCTGCTCTGAAAATTGGTGCATTCTCTGAGCTAGGGGCAGAGCCAGAACCTGCCCACTGGTGCATCTCCCTGGGAGAACCAGGCCAAGGGAGGGAGAGGGGTCATGTGGGACATCCAGGACCCCATGACTTGGGGGAGTCAGCAGGAGGGGACAACTGGAGGCAGCTGTAAGGATGAGAAGGCATCTAGTCTGGGAGAGAAAGGGAAGTGGCATGTGGTGGGATTTAGGGGATGCCTGCCTACCCCATCCCCTATTCAGAACAAGTATGGTCCTGGTTAAAGTAGCTGCCTTTGGGGGGTTTGCAGCCTCAGGTCTGGTCTCACTGTTTCTCACTTTCTTTTGCAGTTGTAATAATCTCAGTTGTAATAATATCAGATGATCTGGGAAAAACTGTTTTGCTCTGAAGATCAAAGCCCAGCCCTACCCAACTGTCCAGCAGCTCACTGCCATGAGAGTCCCCTGCGCCATGTGTGGGTGCACCCCAGGTCTCTGGGGTCCTCTGTTTGTGGGATAGGAAGGAAGAAGGCTGGAAGATTATCCCTGCGCCCCCAGTCCTTACTCGCTGCCTGTCCAGGAGTGCCCTGGCCTGGAGGTTCCTTGCAAATGCTGAAGGCAGGCTCTTGACTCATTTCTCCACAACATCTCGGTGTTTTGGTCCTGATCTCTCCCTATGCCCCATAACCGTGCTTGCAAAGGGGATCAACCTATATGTCTCCCTTGCAGCTGGATGATGTCAGTGGAGCACGAAGCTGCCTGACCAAGGGAGTTTCAGCTGCACGTCCATGGGCCATGTCCATTCCTGCTGCCTGGCTCATGTGGGGTGAGGCAGATGTCACCTCCTGTCCCAGGCTGTCACTGCTGGAGGGGACTCAATCAAAGGCAAAGGCTGTTTGTAAAGTCACATGTGCACCGGTGTAGCTTGGAGGTGCCTCATGGAGGAAGGGTGGACATGATGGCCCTGGTGCTTCCCTCTGGCATGCAGCTGAGCTGTAGATGGAGATTTGGCCTTCTTCACTCTGCCCTTACCATCCCCTGCCCCCTACAAGCAGCAATCCCTTTCACTTATTGATACAGTAAGGTTGGGCTGGCCACGGCCCTATTTTGGGCATTTGCATGGAGCTGAGCATCCTGTGCTGGACCCCTTCTGCAAAACCCATTTCCCTCTCACCCTTCCTCCTGAGGTCTTTGCCCATGGCTATGCAGACCCCTGGCCCTGCAATCCCCAGGCTGCTGAGCCCACCCAACAGGGAAGCAGGGTGGTCTCTTGAGGACAGCTTTAACATACCACGGGCAGCCCATAAAACGATGCACAAATCCTTGTGCCAGGGCCATTCAGTGGGCTAGGGCCATGCCTTGAGCAACCATTGCAGTGTCCAAATTTGGTGTGGGACTCTACTGCTGCCCCTGGATCTGATGTTGCTTGTTGGGCTTTGGAAAGAACTTGGTTTTCTCTGTGCTTTTTTTTTTTTTCTCTAATAAAAGTTGCCCTTTCTAAGATACTCATGGTCACCTGCTCTGGGATCAAGAATGGTTTGCTTCCCTTCCTCTGATAAGATGAAAAAAGGCAAAAACCCAAGACAGATGTGTTCTGCGGGTAAAAGCAGCCTGAGACTTTTCCCTTCTCATTACAGCATCTTGTACTCAGTGCAGTGTCTGAACGAGCTCATGTTGGGGGCTGCGATGGAGGGTCCAGTCCTCTGCTCACACTGCTTTATCAGCGTTGCCGGCCCTAGAAAGTGACAGCTGACTGGCTTGTGTCAGCCCCTCGGGCACTCGCATATCTCAGTCCAGAGGGTTTAAAATAGCAAATCTCTGAGGCCACACAATAGCTTGGGCTTATATGGGCTCCTGGGGGGGGAAGGGGGAGTGGTGGAGGGGGCTGGGGCTGTGGCTGCCGAAATAGCAGCTCACAAGTGTTGCATTCCTCACTGGGCGCCGGGCACATTCCTCCCGGCGCTGCCCGCCCCGGGGTGGGTGCTGGAGCCCCCTTAAAGCCTCCTGTCCCCAAAGAGCATTTCCCAGACGCCCGCCAGCTTCCCCTCAGCTTGCTGGGATCTCACCGGCACCCCGCATAGAGGTAAGGCTGGGGCAGTGGGGTGCCTGCTCAGGTGTAGGATGCTCACCGGAAGGGCAGTTGTTAAAGATCCAAAAGGGATTTGGCGCAGGGTTAATGGTCCTCCCCAGCTGCTTGCACTGGGATTTCTTTTTGCCATGAAATCATTCCCACAGATAAAGCATCAGGACCCTCTCCAGGGGGCTGTATCTGCAACTTCCCCAATGCCTTTTGAACCACTCCGATATGTGCCAAAGTGGCTGAGAAGGATTTTGGCTACTCTGGTGGCAGGGAGATCTCATAGTTTGCTGTTCCCTGTGTCTCTGGAGGGACAGGAGGGATGCAATGCCCATGGGGCAGTCAGGCCAGCCTGGCCCTGGCTCACTGGCAGACCGTGGGGTGGGTTAGAGGTGGGATGCTCTCGTGCATGGTCTGACCCAGCCAAGCAGGAAGGGAGCAGCAACATGATCCATGCTGGAGCAAATGCTGGGAAATGGAAGCTCCATGTTTGGGTGGCCTGGAGAAAAGCAGGCACTGCAAACCGTGGAGGGTTACTCAGCCTCAGACATGTAACCAGTCAGCCCTGAGCTAATGGAGAGAGGGGTTGTAAGGAGCGGGAGGGATATCTGGATTATTTAACACACAGCAAATGATGGTAGATTTTTTGCAGTCTATAATATGTGCAATGTTTCCTCTTGAAGTCTGTAATATGTCTGCTGCATTCTCTTATTTCTTTCAAAACAAAATTTCAAAGCTTTAATGGAAAGGTTTCTCTGTTTCTTTTCAGAGAATGGATAAATATTTCCTAGAAGCACTTTTTTTCCTGTGCAGCCCTTAACAGTCCTGGTTTTGTTGTTGCTCCTCAGCAAATGCTCTGTGGGATTTGGTGATATATGAGATAGGAAGTGAATGGAAATGTAGAAATAAGCTTTCACAAATGCATATTTGTGCTGTTGAGGCCAGGAGAGAGTCTCCTCTCTTGTGTTGTGAGAGGACCACATGAAGTCTTGGGTGCTCAGAAGCCACAAAAAAGATTTGGCCAGACTCTGGGGGTAGCAGGACCATGCCTAGCCTTGGGGGGAAGCAGGGCCAGGAATTGCTGTTTGAGGAGGAAGAGCCGAGATCAAGGGGATGGTGCTGGAGGCGGATGCTTAGGTCCAAGCCCCAAATGCATCACAGGGAAAGGAATTACAATGGCAGAAGCAGGCGGCAAACCCAAGGCAGACAGGGCTGAGTTCTGACTTCATTCATCTGCAAAAAGCACCTTCTGAGTCATTGCTCAGAAGTGAGATTTGACAACTCCCCGGGAACCACGGGTATGCAGCGGCACCCCTCCTATAACACATCTTTCCCATGCTTGCGGATTCCAGTCCTGGATTCAGCATCTTGAATAAGAGATCCTGAAGCCTGTCCTACCCATCTCGGGTAATAAATGCCCAACAGATGTAGCCAGGGCCAGTTGTTCCCAGACACCCGGCAGGAGGAGAAGTGAAGCAGTGCTGCTCTGGGAACAGGTGGCTCAGCACATGGAAATTATTTCTAGAGCTGCCTTGCATTTTCCCGCTGTATCTCAGCTTTGTTGAGGTCTGGCACAAATGCGAGCAGCGGATAGGCTGTGCAGGGGCTTGGGGCTGATGCTCAGGCCTGCTCCAGGATGCCCAGGGTTGGGGCTGACCATGGGGCTGGTCTGTGCAGATCTTGTGGTGGAGCAGCAGGTGGAAGCTAGATGAGGTGAGACAATGAGTAAAGTCATCCTGACCAGAGCTGGGAGGTAGATGGGTGTGCTGGGAAGATGAGTGCAGCTGTTTCTGCAGAGTTACTAGCCCTATTGCTAAATTAGGCTGTGACTTACTCCTTTTACCTAACCTCAGCCTCAGGGCCAAGATCAGGAGAGAAATGCTCCTGCTGAGCCCAGATCGTCCCTTTCCAGAGCACCCCCTGCACTTGGAGGGCTGGGCTGGGAGGTTTCACTGAGATCTCATGCCATGGCTTGTGCAGGACCATAAATTTGAGATAATGGGACATCCCTGCAAGTTCCTATATCCCAGCTGAGCTAAGAATAGTCAGGAAGCAAAACAAGCTGAACATTATAATTGGGTTATTTTCCCATGCCCTGAGCAAACACAGCACCCTGAGATGGCTGCAGTGAGGGGAGCTGCATGTCCTGGACAGGGCTCCTGACAGCACTTATCAGTGTTGCATGAGGCTCTGTCTAATATCCTGCCTCCTGTTTGGGGCAAGCTGTGATCCCGGGACGGGAGGGGAAGGGGGAGCCTTATCTCTGTTGAGATAACACTGTCACAGCCTGGCTGGGGACAATTCAAAGCTCCAAGTGCTTTGGAGAGGCACAGCATCTCTGTGTCCATGTCTCGAGTGCTGGAGGACAGGCTGTGCTTGTCCTTATCTCAGCTCCTAACCCTCACTTTTTCCAATCTGCCTTGAATTCTGCTAGATAACCAGGCATGTCGGACTCCGAAGAGGTTGTTGAAGAATATGAGCAGTAAGTGGTCTGTTTTTAAACACCCTTTCTTTCTCCTTATTCTTGTCTTCCCACAGGGTTGCACCATTGCTTAGGGGTGTCATTCAAGAGGCACCAGCTCTCGTCATTACCCCAGCACCCAGCGTGAAAGGGCCTTGGGATTCCCCCACCCTGTGCCCATCTGCACCGCTGCTGTGATAGTGCCGAGACCCCCAGCAGTGGGGAGTTTTGCGTTAGCAGCTGTATCAGCACATGTATGGCAAGGGACAGTCCCTGCATTAAACTTGCTGCAGTCCAAACCAGTGAGATAGAGCTGGGAAAAGCTGACATCATCAGTCTGCTGCTGCTGCTGCTGCTGGGGTCCTACTGCCACATCCAGAACATCACTCCCCAGGGCCCAAATTTGAGGGCAACTTTTGCTAGTGAGGGCTGCTGGACCATGAGGCACACCCTGGAGAGAAGGGGCTCAATATCCCAGCTGTGTGGTTATAGGGATCAGTCCAAACACAGCTCCTACTTCTCATCCACCAGCAGAAAATGCAGATCTGAATCCTTCTCTTATGTTTAAATGCCACGACAGACTCGCATATCTCAGCAATCAGTCTGACCCCTGAGCCCAGTGTCCCCTGGACATACATGAAGACACTGCACATCTCCCCCAAGGTCAGAAAAGGACTTTGGGGCAAAGGTGGGATGGGAGATGCCTGTTTCTAGGATTACAGGCCATGGTCACTCGATCTTCTCAAGCTACAAAAGTGTTTTGCTCTGACCACTGTTGAAGTGTCAGTCGAGCACTTCAGCTCCTGCTCACTGCAGCCTGCAGGGTGATTTGGGTCTTGGTCCATCCCCACTGCCACCTTACAGCATGCCACACAGCAGCCTGCCCAGCAGTCATTGCCTATTCCTACAAAATAGGGGAGCCAGACTTTAGGAAATTTCAAATTCCCCTTTGGCATCACTGATGGACACATGCGTCCCGTTGCAGCAGATTGCTGTAACTCTGCAAATTTGTGTTGTGCTTTGCAGGGAGCAGGAAGGTAAGAGGACGTGGAGCATCTGCAGCTGCTCTGAGGCTGAAGCTAAGAAATGATCAGAGTAACTTCAATAACCTGCGTCTTTTTCCCTTCCCTCTCTCCTGTGCGCACATGTGCTCTGTGAAGAGGAGTACGTAGAAGAAGGTAGGTGTTTCACTGGCAGTTGCAAGGACCAAGAGACAAATGCTGTTGGTTCAGTAGTTTGCTTGGGTGGGTTGTGGTGGTAAGCTCCTTGACTGCAATGAGAAATCATGACCAGAAAAGGCAGATAGGACTATGTTCTTGATTTCTCCATCTGAAACATCAGTAGGATGAAAACCAGCCTGAATTTTCTCAAGATCTCTTGTGAGAGTGATCCTTTGACTCAAAACAGGGGTGGAAGTGCTGGACTCAGGCTTTCGCAGAGGTGTGAGCACAATAACTCAATGGAAGCTGGAGCCTCAGCTGAATGTATATTAACGATGCTCAAGCACAAACCTCCAACTGCCTCAGTCCAATGAAGAAGCAAACCCCATGGTGCACACAGTCACCCTGGGACACAGCTGGGCTGTGCATTTAGGGCTGGGTTTGGGAGCTGGGTTTTGCTGAGCTTCTTGCTGCTCCACGGCACTGCCAGGCAGCCCAGGCTGCTGCACGGCAAAACGTCCTGAACATTAAAAGCAAAGAGAGGTGCAAGGGGAAAACCACTGCAGTGCTAGAGTCCTCATCTCATGCACGTCATAGCTACACTCCACAGCTTTATGGTGTCTGACTAACCTCTGCACTTATTCCTTTCCCTCCTCCCTGGCTCAGAAGAGGAAGAATGGATAGAGGAAGAAGACGGTAGTTATTGCACCTTTCTTTATTTCATCTCTCCACTGCTGCTGTGAATATGTCGTGGGTTGGTGTGTCATTTGCCTACCCCTGGTTGGGAAATGGTTTTCTTTCATTCTTCCACTTCTCTCTCTTGTTTCTTGCACTCCCCCCTTCCTGCCCTGCTGTGCTGTGCATATCTGCTCCTGTGTCTGTGGCTTCTCTCTTACATCTATCAACCAAATGCACTCGTGGTTTGCTATCTTCTTTTTTTTCCTTCTCTCTTGTGGTGGGACCACAAGTCTCCCCATGACCTGTGGGCCCCAGCATCGCTCTGACTCCAGTGGAGGACTCCTGCGGGGATGCTGCTCCCTCCAGTGGAAAAATGCTCCAACAGTGTCATAAATAAGATTGTGAAGGTGCCGAAGGCACATTCTTTAATGCTAGTCAGTCTTGTTCTTTGCTGACTAGAGGACAGCAATAGAAATCTCTCCTCCCCTCACCGGGGTCTAAGAGTATGGATAGCAGGGGAGGGAATGAGGGACAAACCAGAAGGTGGCTATAAATCCTTTAATTTTTTTTTTTTTTTTTCCCCTACCCAAGCACAGAGACCAGCCTTTGGGTAAAGGTTAGAGTGAAGTCCTTTGCTTTCTGAGCCGCTGCCTCTTTCTCCTGCGGCTACATCTGCCCCAGGTCGGGTCCATGCTGCTCTTGTCCTGATACTGGGGTCCTTAGGGAGCCATGGGAGTGGTGGCTGTCGGACTCACGCTGCCCGTTATTCCACAGGTCAGGAAGAACAGGTAGAGGAGGTGGAGGAGGAGACCGAAGAAACCAGGGCAGAAGGTACATGAAATAATGCCAAAAATGAGTTAAGCCTGTTCCACCAAGAGGTCCCCGTAGCCTTGGAGGGGGGATTTCAGAGCTGGGGTCATGCTCTGATGTGTCTCACCATCCAAAGAGCACTGGACTTCATGAGACCTCTCTGGAGCAGACTGGCTTGCCTGATGTGTGTCCCTGTGCTGTCATGGCTGGCAGGGCAGTCTCAGATCCTAGCCGTGCTCCCCAAATTAGGGTGCTGGGACCCCTCTGTGCTGGGGGGGAAGTGGCTGCCCTCACCCACGGATGCTTATATTCTGCCCATTGCTTTTGAAACAGAACAAGAAGATGAAATGAAAGCACCAGGAGAAGGTAAAGCAGAAATGGAGGACGGGCAGTTTTGGCCATTTTAGTCCTGATCCCAGTCCCCCAAGACACTGGCCCCCCTGGGGTTTTCAATGTTGAATCAATTTGCTGCTGAAGAGAGAGAATCAGCAGTAAAAGGGGCAGTGCTGCCGTGGTCCTGTCCTCTGCCAGGGCTGGGGCAGCAGCAGGCCTGCAGGAGGGGTGGCTTTGTGCTGCCTAGGTAAGAAATTCACCCAAAATACAGGAGAGGGTAGTACTACTCCTTTCCCAGCCTGAGCTCTTGCAAAGCTTGTCAGGGTTTGCAAGGTCCTCCTGGAGAGGACCTTGGGCTTTTCTGGTCTGTCTATGGGTGAGGGGTGTCTGTGAGGGATCTGCTCTCTCCCTGTTCATCCTGGAGGGATGGAGCTGGGTTTTGCAGTGGGGATAAGCACAGGGCAGAGGTAAACAGCCTGGCCGAACCACCCTGCTGTGTCCATGGTCAGGATGCACAGGAGGGCTGGCCTTTGGGAGCCAAAGCATCATGTTTTCCACAGGTGGAGAGGGGGACCGGGAGCAGGAGCCTGGGGAAGGTGAAGTATCCATCCTCCTCCCTCTCTGGGGTGGGAGGGTCTGTCCCTTCACCTGTGTAAGGAGGTACCAAACACCTTTCTGCTCAGTCAGGAGCATCGACGTGTGTCTTGGGCTTTGGCACACAGATGGACACCTCACTGCATGCCTTTTTGCTGGAGGATGATCCACAGTGCAGCCTGTGCTGCTGGGAGAGAGGAGTAGCTTGACTCATTGTTGTGGGTTTTGGGTCAAGGTGTGAAAGCAAATGCCTCTGTGACACTAACGTCTTTCTCTCCTGCTTCTGGGGACCCATAGGTGAATCGAAGCCAAAGCCCAAGTAAGTATCAGTGCATTTTCTCTGGAACTAGGAGCTGTGCCAGGGCAGAGGCTGCATGTGATGGGCTTAGCACCATGATCCATAAAGGGCATGGGCCAGCAAGGCCTCAAAAGCATGAGGGGATTGGACATGGAAAGAAAAAGGGAGAGAAAACAGGCAGATAAACGTAGAATATGAAGAGGATCCTGAGAATAAGGTTGTGAAGCATTTTGTGTGCTCCTTGGAGGAGGTCCAGCTGCCCTGTGGCCCTGCAGTTGAAAAAAATCTGTGCACCCCAGCCCAGGGTACATGGTCCGTGGCACAGCCAGAGTCTTGCTTCACCAGTATGCTCCTGGCCATGACTGGCAAGAGGCAGTCATTTGCATGGGTGGCAGCATCCCCAGGACAGGAGCACCTGCCTGAAGAAGTGGGATGATGAACCATTGCCAGGAACCTGAGGGACCTCATGGACCCCTGAGATGCTGCAGTCTGGGAGGCAGATCTGTCCTCAGCCACGATCTCTTCATCCCTTTATGTCTTTATGTGCCCCTGCTGAGCATCTTCTGTCCTCCCTCAAGCTCACAGAGGATGAGAGGATGCTTTCCAGCACCCTGTGCCAGGTCACACTGGAGCATACAGTTGCTCTGTGTGCTTTTGGGTAAGCAGTGGGGTGGCTGCCAGCCCCAGGGTGCCTGGCAAAGGGTCATGGCCAAGTTGCCTGCAGCTTGCAGAGTTATTCCAGCCATGTGGGTGCCTTGGAGTGCTTCCCAGGAATGCCAGAGGTTTTCCTCTGAGGTTGTCCAGCTGGCAACCTCCAGCAAGCAGCATTACATTTCCCTGTCCTCAAAATGTGCTCAATCTGCATCCCCAGGGGCTGCAAGGCTCAGAGAGGAGGGCTGGGTAGATCAGTGCATGGACGAAAGGCACCGTCCTGTCCCAGGTATCTGCTGCAGGCTCACCATCCTCCTGCTCACCTTTGATTGCAGGGTCTTCATGCCAAACCTGGTGCCTCCCAAAATCCCAGATGGCGAGAGACTGGATTTTGATGTGAGTAGTGCGCTCAATGTCAACCTCCATGAGGTGGTCCCCTCACACTGTGCCCAGCAGTTCTGCAGCTCCTGGAGGGCTTCACTTGTGGGACTGTAGCCATTGCCGCTGTTTGTGTCTGGTGCAGGACATCCACCGCAAGCGTATGGAGAAGGACCTAAATGAACTGCAGGCTCTCATCGAAGCCCACTTTGAGAGCAGGAAGAAGGAGGAAGAGGAGCTCATCTCCCTCAAGGACAGGATTGTATGTCTGCAGCCCTACCTCTGTATTGCTATTGCCACTCTCTCCTCTGTGGGCGAACAGCCACAATCCTTTCCCCACAGTCCCGACCACCAGACCTGAGGCATCCCATGCCCCTGCAAGACAGAGCCTGAGATCTGAGCCAGATTTTGCACCCCAGTCCCTGGGAAGCCCCTAGTCTGGCTGCTGTGATGCTGTGGTGCTTAACAGAGATGCACCTTCCCCTGTGGGCTCTGGTCCATGTGCTCTCCTGAGAGACGTGAGAGCAGCAGATCTTCCCTTGGGGCTCTCAGGGATTTTGGGGTCAGGGATGTGTCCCTAGGGACAGAGAGGATGCAGATTTCCTGGGGCATCCAAGCCAACGTCCTCTCCCCCTGCAGGAACAGCGGCGAGCAGAGAGAGCAGAGCAGCAGCGGATTCGCAGCGAGAGGGAGAAGGAGCGACAAGCCCGCATGGCCGTGAGTATCTCTCCAGGGCTGGGAGGGTGGGCTGGTCCTGGGTAGCACAAGCCTGGCCGCAGAGCACATGGGAGCACGAGCTGTGTGAGGCATGCAAGCTGGTCCATGAAGTCTCTGTCTGTCTGGTCCTGATCCACTTCTGATCCTGGCAGGAAGAAAGAGCTCGCAAAGAGGAAGAGGAGGCACGGAAGAAGGCTGAGGAGGAAGCGCGGAAGAAGAAAGCTTTCTCCAACATGCTGCATTTTGGAGGCTACATGCAGAAGGTGTGATCCTACCCCGGGGGGTTGCAATGAAGCTGCTGGTGCTCCCAGAAAGGGCTCAGCCATGGGCTGGCCTCACAGCACTGTGCACGTTCTCGGTGCTCGTAGACTGTGGCTTCTACAAGCAGAAGAAGACAGGCCACCACGGTTGGGTCACAGCAGTGGTTAGAGGGCCAAACTGCTCTGAGAGCTCTGCTTTGCAGATGCTGGCCAGGGGTGGTCCAGCTTTGCCTCAGGGACAGGGATGGGGGGCGGGGGGGAATGTCTTGTTCACTGCTGTCAAAATTTAGTTGAGGACTTCCTGTGCTTCTGGAGTCCCAAAAGATGAGGGTGTTGGGGGCAGAGCTGGTGGTATGGCCAGAGCAAAAGCTGGGCAGATTTCCTTCCCTCCAATGGACTAATGGTTTCCTCAGTCAGAGAAAAAGGGTGGGAAGAAGCAAACAGAGCGGGAAAAGAAGAAGAAGATCCTCAGCGAACGGCGGAAGCCCCTGAACATTGACCACCTCAACGAAGACAAGCTGAGGTGAGCATGAGCTGCAGGAGGGGCCTCCAGCACAGAGGCTCTGCTTTGGGTCCCACCTCCCTGGGCAGGATCCAGGGCCAGGGCAGCCTGCCCGGGGCTTCCAGCCCAGACAAGAGGATGATGGCACAGCTGGGAGATGGGCTGTGACACCCCATGAGGGACATGGGCTCTGTGGCTGGGCCACCATGGCCAGGCTGCTGCTGACATCACTGGCCATCAGAGGGAGCCACGCTCACGTGTGTGGGGCACACCTGTCCCCAGCCTCCCAACCTCACCCATGGCTCTGGTCCACACATGGGACTGGCATCGGTCCCTCGCCAACACATCCCTGGCTGGACATGGAGCTTGCAAAGACCCGTCCGGGGGGAGCAGGCAAGATGTTGGCATCACTGCCCTGTCCCCTGTACCGATCTCCCTGTGAGCCACATCCCTTTTCTGCACTGGCACAGGGACAAGGCCAAGGAGCTATGGCAAACCATCCGCGATCTGGAAGCTGAGAAATTTGACCTGCAGGAAAAGTTCAAGCGGCAGAAATACGAGGTGAGCTGCGAGATGAGCAAGCTCCATCAGCTTGCTCACCCTCTGTGTGCCTGGCTACTCCTTCTGCTCCCCATCTGGGAGACGAGGTGGGTTGTCTGGCTGATGGTGCTGTCGCAGGGCAGCTGGGTGTGTCAGAAAAGGACTGTGCCCCCCTTGTGCATGGGTTGACAAACATCAACAGGCTCTACAACCATTTAAAACAAATCCACATCTGCCTTCCTCTTGACAATGAGCCAGGATCAAGCCAACCCCCCCAGTGGCTGCCAGCCACCCTGGCAAGGCTGAGCATACAGCTGTGAAATGCTGGAGGATGTGGCAGCTGGTGAAAGGGGCTGTGTGGTAGCCCTGTGACCTCCCAGCTCCTGGGGATGTGTGCTTTGCACCACAACAGGCTTCCCACTGTGCTGCACATCACAGTCCTGTGCTAAACCCCACGCAAGAACCACTGGAGAAGAGAGAGCAATGATGCACCTTCACCCCAACCCTCATCCCCAGCCAGTCATGGGGCATCTTGCAAGGCCTCACCATCCACCTGCGTTTGTTTCTCTTGCAGATCAACGTCCTCCGAAACCGTGTTAGTGACCATCAGAAAGTGTAAGTCCCCAGGCAGGCTGAGCATCCTTCCTCGATGCCTCCTGGTCTTCAATCTCCCTGCTCCCCTGGCCTCAGTTCCCCCTCTGTGTATCTCCTGACTCTCTTGCACCATTGCAGAACCACCTCCTGTCCTTCCCAATCCTGCCCTTGGTCCCACTGGTACCTGGTGTTCATGGACCTGCACTTTGGCCCAGGGACCTCGGTCCATGCTGCTCCACTCCTGTTGACAGACCCCCATTTCCTCCCACCTCCACCAGATTCCCCCAGCCCCAGAGACCCCAGCTGGAGATGGACCCCCAGGAGACCCCACCTCTGCACCTGGAGCCTTGTATCCTGTGGGGTCCTGCCAGCCTCCAGCTGTCCCCATCCCTGCAGTGGCTCTGCCCAGCATCTCGGAGAAGGTGCTGGAGATCCCAGCTTGTGTAGGAGGGGAAAACCCTCAAGCTGTGCGAGCTGCACAGACCCACAAGAACAGGGGAGCCTGTCCCTGTGCCCATGTCCCCTGCACAGGACTGAAGGACCCTTCATAGGAGGGTGGAGATGGTTGTTTAACGCCCACCCTCAGGAGCACCATGCTGCTCTCAGATCCCCATCCCACCCCGTCGTCTCGCATGAGAGGTGCTCAGTCTGCCCCGTGTGACAATCAGCAGCATCCCTCCCCACTTACACCAAATCTCTTTTCTCTTCTGCTCCAACATGGCCCGTTACTGCAGCAAAGGGTGAGTACAGGCGTTTCCTGGGTGCCGTGTGTCTCCCACTGCACGTGTGCTGCATTGACACCGGGGCTGACATCGGGCTAGCAGTAGGGCTGAGGACTGGCAGCCAGAACTGGGCTGGTGACTCTTGGGATAATGTGCCAGAAATGCCCTTCACTGTCCACCTGAGCCTCCTCCTCTCTGCTGACCCATGCCCAGAGGAGTGCCTGTTCCCCTGATGCTGGTTGAGGAGAGCGATGTGGTGGGTCCTGGCTAACAGCTTCACAGCTTCTGGTTCCTGGGAGAAGGATCCTGCAGCCATCCTTATCCCTTTGCAGCCGAGATCCAACTCCTTCATTTCATTTGGGAGGGAGGAACAGGGGAAGGGAATTGGGACTCCTTAGAAACACTTGGCAAAATGCATGAGCTTCTTCCCATGGAGTCCCAAAACACACAGACTCAGGTCCCAGAATTTTACCTGGGGCCACTGAAGACTTTCTTCCCCACAAGGCAGTGAGCATCAACCAGAGATGGCTTGGTCCTCTTTGCAGGGCCTCTGATTCTCCTCTGACGGCACCCACTTTCTCCTTCCTTTCTCGGTCACTAATGCCTTTATGCACGTGATTTTCTGCTTCCCTTCCAGGTCAAAGGCTGCCCGTGGGAAGACCATGGTGGGCGGACGGTGGAAATAGATGACTCAAAAGGCAAAGGACGCTCAGCCACAGAGGTGTTACTGCCTTTTGGTCGACCAGCTGGCTTCCCCAGGTCATGGAGCCTGCATCATGCACCCACCTGCCCTCCCACTGCACAGAGCAAAGACCTTGCTGCAGGCACAGTACTGTCTGTGTGGGCAGATGCTTCGCGTGGTGCCATTTCTCATCTCTGCACCCCCAGTTGATGTTGTGTCTGTAAATAAAAAGAATGGTGAGGGGGCACAGGTGTTATCCATCCTGAAGCTCTGAGTCCAGAGGAAACAGGCACAGGACAGCCCCAGCAGAGCTTGACTGAGCAAGTGCAGTTGCACACTCACTCCCTGGGGTGCAAGAGGATGCAGCAACCATCCAGGACCTCCTGAATAACATGTCCCCTTGCCTCACAGCATCTCACACCTGCAGTCCTTGGGAAGTTTTGTAACAGACCTCAGTGGTCTGACCTGCTTTTCCTGCTGCAGTTTGGGGCAATCCTAGTTATGGCCACTTTAGTTCCTGCTTTTGCTGTAGCAGAGTCCCCCTCACTCCTCTCTGTCAGGGTTGATCCTGCGGGACAGCATGGATAGGGGCACTGCTTCCATCTTCTTGACCATGGATTATTCACAAACCCTACTTCCAGGCCATTTTTATTCCTAATTCCACCTCTTCCTAAAGGGCCCAGACCAACTATGTTTGCCTCTTCTGCATGTTTCTGACAGCTTGCAACAAAGACTTGAGATGAGTCAGTGTGGAGAGACCATTTACCTGTCCTTTCAGGGGTGCAGATCTCTTTAATCTAGCTGTAGGCATCTCTGTAGCATTGTCCCACATGCAATGCCCACAGGGGCACATCAGCTGCATAATCCCGAGTGTTCCTGGTGCATGGAGCTGGGCTGTCACGCAGCAGAAGACACCAGACTTGCATGACCATTTCCTGGGGCAAGCGGTTCCTTGCTGTTGATCAACAGCATCTGGGCTGTGAGGCATTTCCCAGAGCAGTGAGAAGGGGGGTGGATGCACAGGATGATGGATCTTCAAGGGCTTCTTGTCCCTTGGCAAGACATTTTGTCTCCTTTCTTGTTGCAGCTGCCTGTCCTCCTAATCTCAGACCCAGTGATGTGGGGGCATCCTGCAGGTTTCTCCCTTGTGCTGCCTGTTGGATGATGAATTATTTTGCCAACTTCAACATGTGCCATCAGGTTTTGCAGAACAAGGCTCTGGGATGCCTCAGCTTTAGTGAGGCAGCAAGTGGAGGGCAACCAGTTCCCTCTCACCTGCTCTTCAAAAATGAGGTGTGGAGGGATGATCCTGGTCCCTTACTGGGACAAAATGGGAGAACTGGGGAGGGTGGCAGTGCTGGGACATGAAATTCCTGGAGGGTGGCTGAGTGAAAGTCTGGCAAATGACACTTCCACCCCACCTGATACATGGCCCTGGGCAGACAGGTACACCTGGCCTGGAAAAAAAATATCCCCTTCTCCTGGACTCCAAAGGTCCATCCTCAAAACCTTTCTAGCAGTCAAAGGCATGGCCCTGCCAGTGCTGGTGCCCGGTGCCATGCAGAGGTGCTGCAGCCGCTCTGCCCGTCCCTGCGGGGCTGGCAGCACCCAGGGTGGGGGTACGGAGGCACTCCCTGCTTCCCACAGTGCTGCCTGTCTCAGCAGCGTGCTGGCCCCCCGCCAGCCTGGCTCCCTGCACGCTGGGGCCGAAACCTGTGCGCTGCCTCCCCGCCCGGAACCTCCCTGAGTCAGCATCCAGCCCTGCCACCGACCCTCCCCTGCTTCCTCTGCCATCAGTGTCTGTGGCTTCCACTGTGAGTGGGCTGCTGCTGTGCTCGGGCATGGCAGAGCAAGGTACAGGATGCAGAAATCCTCTGGGATGTGGCAGAGTGCTCTGGGGTCTTCTCTGGTGTGTTACAGGGTGCTGGCATCATCCCAAGTGTTGCATGGGCTGCATGATGATTACAATGGCACAGAATGTTGTGCCATGGCTTGATGGAGCGTGGTGCAGGGCTCTGTATCCTGGCGAGCAGCTCTGATGTGCAGGCGTACTGTCCCCATCCTGCCACACATAGCACGTGTTTTGCAAGTGGATGAGTCTTAGGTTAGAGCAGCAGGTCAGGGACTGGCCACCCTGCTGTGCACTGCAGAGTGAGGGACCCCTGGCAGCTTTTGGAGGTGCTTTTCTGCAGGGTGCAGACTCGCAGTGTCATGCCTTTGGGAAGATTAGCAGTGTGCTTGTGTTCTGCAACGCTGCCCTGTGGTCTGAACGCCCACGTGGGCAGCAGGACCTTTGGATGCCAGATAAAGCACCAGTGTCCTCCGGAGCATGGTATGAGGGGTAGAGAGCTCTGCCCTCCTCTAGCAGGGCATCTTCCCAGAAGATATGAAGTGTAACATCCTCTAGCATGTTGCAGAGGAACAGCATCTTCTATCATAGTGTGCAAACATCCTCCATGCCATGGTCCTTTGAGGATCAGTCCCTTGTGCAGCACCACTCTGGAGCACAGCACCAGTGAAACCAGTGTCTGTTCACGTGCAGTTCTGGTCTCTCAGCCAAAGCACCAGACGGGGATCAGGTTGTGCCCCACGCAGTTCGTGCAGTGCAGGATCATTTTGGCTCCTCTACAGAAATGTTGACAGGTGCTGCAGTGAGGTGTGCGTGCTGGTGGGTGCAATGCAGGCCTCATGTCCTACAGCGTGGTGTGGCACAGAAAGCCTCTGCCCTCCCCAAAGTGGTGCCAATATGTCCTAGCCAGGGTTCAAAGTTTCAGGGGCTGCTGCCAGCCTCCTCCTCCGTCATTCAGCATGAGTGTCCCAACACTACTGCATGACCCCAGACCCCAGCACACCTGTGCCCAGGTCTCACAAGCATGTGCGCCTCGTGGTCTGTCAATGCAAATCCATATCAAGGTCCTCCTCAGGATACCACTGTCCCTACACAGTGGAACAGATGCAAAAGAGGATGCCTTTGTTACCCAGAAGGTGCTGGTAAAATATTAAGGTGATGTTTTGGGTTGTGATTGTGCTAAACCAGAGCTGTGTGTAAGGCACACTCAAAACCCAGGACCGCTCCCAGAGTCAAAGCCAGGCGGAAATACAGATATTGTAGAGCCTGGTCTTGCCACTACTACTATAGATAGAACCAGCCTGCTCATGTCTTTGATCAGTTCATGTTAGCCAAGGATGCTCTGGACAGTGCAGGAGATTCTGTGATTGCTCTCCTGGGGACAGGAGCCAGGGTCACGCATGGGCCCACGCTACCATCATTATAGTCCACGATGTAGCTGCAGTGGTCCACGAGGATCTGTGGGACAATGGAGCAGCAGGTCTTGAAGCAGAAATTCTGCCAGGGCCCAGTGTGTCTCACTAGATTGGGATGTGGAGCCTCTTGCTGGCCCCATCAGTTGGGGTACAGGGTGAAGGATCCCCTCACCTCCACCTTGGAGATGTTGGAGTGTTGCTTCCCTCCATCAGGGAACACAAAGTTTGAGGTGGCCCCAAGGGCCATGAAGTGTGAGCAAGAGCAACGTGTGGAGGAGATAGGCAGGGCGAGTGGAGTGGGTTGTCAGAATGTGTGTCAGAAGACAGAGCCTGCCCAACGTGCCGGACAAGCACGGTGAGCGTGGGCTGCTCTGCAGCTCCTGCTTTGTTCCCTGGGTCAGCCAGTGCCCACGGTCTCCAGTGCAGGATAGGGACTTGAGTCCTCTGGGGCTGGGGAGGCAAGTGCCAGCAGCAGCAGAATAATGCACACACCAATTCCCACAGGACATCCTTGTCTCTAAATTGGAGAGACATGGATTCAATTGGTGGACGACTGGGTGGATAAGGAATTGGCTGGATGGTCACACTCAGAGAGTTGTAGTCAACAGCTCCATCTCCAAGTGGAGATCAGTGACGAGTGGCGTTCCTCAGGGGCTGCTATTGGGACTGGCACTGTTTAACATCTTTGTTGGTGACATGGACAGTGGATCGAGTGCACCCTCAGCAAGTTTGCCGATGACACCGAACTGTGTGGTGCAGTCAACACCTGGAGAGGAGGGATGCCATCCAGAGGGACCTGGACAGGCTTGAGAGGTGGGCCTGTGCAAACGGCATGGAGTTCAAGGAGGCCAAATGTAAGGTTCTGCACATGAGTTGGGGCAATCCCAAGCACAGCTACAGGCTGGGAAGAGAATGGATTGAAAGCAGCCCTGAGGAGAAGGACTTGGGGGTATTGATTGATGAGAAGCTCAACATGAGCCAGCAGTGTGCGCTTGCAGCCCAGAAAGCCAACCGTGTCCTGGGCTGCATCCAAAGAGGTGTGACCAGCAGGTCAAGGGAGGTGATCCTGCCCCTCTACTCTGCTCTTGTGAGACCCCACCTGCAGTACTGCATCCAGCTCTGGGGGCCCCAGTACAAGAGAGACATGGAGCTGTTGGAGCGAGTCCAGAGGAAGCCACAGAGATGCTCAGAGGGCTGGAGCACCTCTGCTGTGGACACAGACTGAGAGAGTTGGAGTTGTTCAGCCTGGAGAAGAGAAAGAAGGCTCTGGGGAGACCTTAGAGCACCTTCCAGTACCTAAAGGAGCTGCAGGAAAGCTGGAGAGGAGCTGGTGACAAGGGCAGGGAGTGACAGGACAAGGGGAATGGCCTGAAGCTGAAGGAGGGGAGATGGAGATGAGACCTGAGGCAGAAATCCTTCCCTGTGAGGGTGCTGAGGCCCTTGCACAGGTTGCCCAGAGAAGCTGTGGCTGCCCCTGGCTCCCTGGCAGTGTTCAAGGCCAGGTTGGATGGGGCTTTGGGCAACCTGGGCTAGTGGAGGGTGTCCCTGTCCATGGCAGGGGGGTTGGAACTAGATGGGCTTTGAGGTCCCTTCCAACTCAAACCAGTCTATGATTCCATGATTCTACAGTGGATCCTGGCTGGCACACCAAGTTCCCACTGCCCAGGCATGGCACAAGATGCAGTATATTTTTCCAGTGATGTTCCAGGTGTTCAAGGCTGGCACAGCTCTGTAGAGCATGGAGCAGGCGATACTGGATGCCATTGCCACAGGAAGTAGATGGCATTGCCTGTTCTTCGGAGCATGGCGTGGGGTTCACTGCTTTAACCTTCCATGACACTCGGCTCTGGGGTACGTGGTGGCCACTTTGCACTGATCCATGGTGTCACTGTCCTGAGAAGAACCAGGGTGCCCAGCCTTGACTTTGAGCCAAGACTAAATGCCAGAAAAAAAACCTGCAGAAAACCAAGCAGTACAACCTCTGATTTTTGCAGGTCAGGTCTAACAAGAGGCTGTATTTTAAGAGAGAGAAAAAGGATGTAAATGTTGAATTTTGAAACATATTCCAGACCTGGAGCTCTCCTCTCCAGAGTCCCAGTACATAAGCTGTTGTGAGATGTCCCTCCTCAGCACGCTCCCCTGCAGGGCAGGTCCATTTGTTCGTGCAAGCATCTGACATTTGCAAGTTTTTTATGATTATTTTTAAATGCCTTATAAAACTTTAAGTTGCATTTATTATCTTAGCCCTGTAAATCATAGTAGCTAATTCATAGGTATCAATTGCCTGTAATTGCTTAAAGTCACCCATGGTTTATGCTGATTCCACAGTTGTGTTAAATCATCAGTAAAGTCTTTAATGCACCACAAGCACAGTCTAGCATCTGTGCAATGACCCATGTCCATGAGACAAGTCCTGCTGACAAAGCAGGCAACAATGCTCTGGGATGGAAAGGAAGAGGCTTTAGCTGTTGTCTGGAAGCAGCATTTTATTGGCATTTAGTGGAAGGAAAATAAGCTTCCTGCTGATGTCTGAATCATTGCTTTTGCATGTGCTCTCATGCCCAGGTTTCAGCTGAAGTCCTAGATATGCTCTTCTTCAGTGCAAGGCAGCAACCACTGGCAGGAGCACTGAGATGCTGAGACCTACCAGGAGCGGGGATCAGCCCTTTGACGAGCAGTGGATGGTAAGGTCCATGACTGGAAAAGGTGGTGCTGCACCCTATGTCCAGATCTGGAATGGTGCTGAGCACCAAAGCTGCTGTGACGGTTTGCAGGAGCAGCAATACCTGCAGAGGTGGCTCTGGCAGCCATGGGCAGTGCCCAGGTCAGGGGACAGCACAGACGTCACAGAGATTTGGAGCACTGAAGGGAACTGGTCCCACTCCTGCACCCTGCCATTGGCCTCAGCTGCACAGATCGTGATCCATCTCCCCTCACAAAGGGCACGTGGAGACCAAACACACCAGTGCTTAGCTGGTGCACGAAGCTCTGCAGCAAACATCAAGCTGTGAGACAAAAGCCAGCACCTTTAGCATTGTCTCCCATGGTATCATCTCTGGTTAAACCCCTAGGAGGCAGGGCTCACATTTGCAGCTTTGAGGCCACATGTCTTCAAAATATTCCTGTTCTTGCTACTCTGCTGCTGACACTGTCCTGCTGCCCGCAGAGGGAGGGGTCTGTGTGCTCCTGTGCAGATAAACGCACACACATACGCATGTGCAGAGTCCCAAATGCACCCATGAGCAGACACAGTCACAAGTACTTGTATGCACATGCACACATAGAGCTTGCTGTACCAGATCCTGCAACGCACGTCCAGAGGAAGGTGAATCAGCAGCGATGGGCGCAGGGGCACTGTGCCCATGGCACCCCGAGGCAGTCCGAGTGGATGGGCTGTGCCAGGACATGGGCACCCAACAGCAGGGGATGCATTTTAGGGTATCATTCATTTGCAGTCACCTGATTCTGTGCTCCAGCAGTGGAAGCAGAGGGATCAGGATCTTGTGCTGGCAGCAGGGAGCTGGAGTGCAGACAGAGGAGCCTGAGTGCACTGGATGAGCCTCACTGGAGAAACAGGTTGGGTGGTCTGAAGGGGATGTGGATGCAATGCTGAGTTTTAGTTTTATTCTCTCAGTGGCAGTGCTCAGGTCCTAACTCTGTTGATGGTCGAAGACTCAATCATGAGCACATCTAACAAGGGATGTGATTTTGTTGTTGTTGTCACCTTGGCCAAGAGCAAGGTCCTGCACCCTGTACTCTCATGGTGTGAACCCAGCACACAGTATGTGTCCTGTTCCAGATAAATTCCATTGAAAGAGGTGGAAAGGGATGCTGAAGTGTGAACTTGCAGGCTTTGCCTTCAGACCTGGCATGACCTGTGCCTGGGAAAATCCTCATTACACAGCAATTCTCTTTGTATGCCTTCCTGTGTGAAATAAATATGCAAAAAGCTGGTCTGCTGCAGATTATTGAAGTGCACCACCAGACCCAGTGCGGGTACTTAACCCCTACCCCAAGATGCCACCACTACTGCCTAATCCCTGCCTGCTGTTTGCTGCCAGCCTGCATGCTGCAGTTGCTGGGGTTCACACTGATGAAGCCTGATGCTTCTGAGCAGCTCAGCACCTGCACAAAACAGATGGGGTTTTTTTTCCCAGCTTGCCTCTGAGGCTCAGCCTTAAACAAAAGACACAGAGGAGGAGGGAAGAGCAGCAGAGGAAGGCAATACTTCTCTTATCTAACAGCTCAGAGGTTACAGCATGAGGAGGAAGATTCAAGTTCCTGTCTCCTTGACTTGATAGGAGCACGGCTTTGAGCTCTGTTTTTTAACCCCAGCTGAGCTGCAGCATTCCGTACTCACTCTCTATGACACTGGTTTATAATTCCAATGCTACACACTGCAACTGATGTGTTAGATTGTGACACAGTGCAATATTGAAATTACTCTATTGATGGTACTCTCCTGGTTTCGGAAGTGTTGTGAGCCACTCGTACCTTGTATCAGCACCTGTCAACAAACACAGTTGTGCCTTCACAAGGCAATAAATCTAACCCTGATATCATGACAAAGATGGAACACTTTGATACAGGGAAACACTTTGATCTTTCGCTGTGAACCAGACGCTTGTTGACTAGCTGTAAAAATAGAGCAATTATTGTTGCAGTGCTATACTATGACCCGTCAGTATATTAGCTGTGTGCCATGACACACCTTAAAATGAAATAGAATACGACGTTGTTAGGTTTCTCCCTCTCCTCTCCTCTCCTCTCCTCTCCTCTCCTCTCCTCTCCTCTCCTCTCCTCTCCTCTCCTCTCCTCTCCTCTCCTCTCCTCTCCTCTCCTCTCCTCTCCTCTCCTCTCCTCTCCTCTCTGTCAGCAACATGGACAGTGGGATCGAGTGCACCCTCAGCAAGTTTGCTGACAGCACCAAGCTGTGTGGTGCAGTCGACACACTGGAGGGAAGGGATGCCATCCAGAGGGACCTTGACACACTGAAGAGGTGGGCCCGTGTGAACTTCATGAATTTCAACAAGGCCAAGTGCAAGGTCCTGCCCATGGATTGGGGCAATCCCAAGAACAACTACAGGCTGGGCAGAGAATGGATGGAGAGCAGCCCTAAGGAGAAGGACTTGGGGGTGTTGGTCAACAAGAAGCTCAACATGAGCCGGCAGTGTGCACTTGCAGCACAGAAAGGCAACCGTGTTCTGGGCTGCATCAACAGCAGCATGACCAGCAGGTTGAGGGAGGGGATTGCCTTCCAGTCCCTGAAGGGGCTGCAGGAAAGCTGGAGAGGGGCTGGTGACAAGGGCAGGGAGTGACAGGACAAGGGGAATGGCCTGAAGCTGAAGGAGGGGAGATGGAGATGAGACCTGAGGCAGAAATCCTTCCCTGTGAGGGTGCTGAGGCCCTTGCACAGGTTGCCCAGAGAAGCTGTGGCTGCCCCTGGCTCCCTGGCAGTGTTCAAGGCCAGGTTGGATGGGGCTTTGGGCAACCTGGGCTAATGGAAGGTGTCCCTGTCCATGGCAGGGGGGTTGGAACTAGATGGGCTTTGAGGTCCCTTCCAACCCAAACCAGTCTGGGATTCCGTGATTCCATGATTCCATGATTCTGTGATAAGTTATGCAGTTCTCAAATTCTGCTGATTTTTTGGACCAACATTATTTTGGAAAAGTAACATTTGGGTTTGAGAGCTTTTCCACCTCAGTGTTTTTGTCCAGGCCAGTGTTTCAAATACTTAGAAATAATTACAAGTAGAGTCATCCTGGCATAGACTAAGAAACATTTCTGGGTGCTGGAAGAAGTCCCAAGGGCCCCATCAGGGGAGGACGGGTCTTCTCCCTCAGCCTGAGCATCTTATGGAGGTCATCATCACCTGCCTTGCTGCCCAGACCACATCCTCCATGGCTGCCAAGTTGGGTTGTCTGTACCAAGAGCTCCATGGTGGAGCTGCCACAGCATGGAGGGGATCTTGGCATCACTGGGCTCCAGATGTCACCATAGCATTCCTGGAGACCATCAGCTCCAGCCAGGGCAAACTTGTTGCTCCTCCAGCAATATGGAGTAAATCAGGCACTGTAGGTCCAGATTCATCCCAGCTCACAGCAGTGCTTAGCAGACATACTCATGGCTTGATTTCAATTCCACGTCACTCCACGGCAGTGGGCAGAGATAAATATCTCCAGAGGGTGATTCAATATTATGTGATCTGGCAGGGCAAAGCCAGGAGGATGGGGTCCTGGCTGGAAGGAGCACACTGTGGCAGGATGGCAATCAGCTCCTGGTTATTTGATCGATGGGGCAA
This sequence comes from Balearica regulorum gibbericeps, assembly GCF_011004875.1. Lineage (NCBI taxonomy): Eukaryota > Metazoa > Chordata > Aves > Gruiformes > Gruidae > Balearica > Balearica regulorum. Next base: position 93,978 of record NC_046208.1, read on the forward strand.
TTAGTCCCGTAAGTTCCTGAGCCCTGTGATTAGCTGCAGCCGTCCAAACATCATCACTGTGAAGGAAGAGTAGCTAAAGGATTCTGAAAATTGTTGGCATTTCTTGGCGGCTGCAGAAAAATCCCAACTGCAGCTTGCAGGCCCTTGGGCTAAGGGTAGGACAACCTACTGGCACGCAAACCAATAAACAACTCAGAAGGAAGTGCTTCTCTTTTAAGAAGAAGGAAAAATGACAAAAAGTCCCCAAAGCTTCTGCCCACAAACCGGGCGAGGAACCAAGGGGGAACAATCGCTGTCTGCTACAGGCCCCAGCAGTGGGTGGACAGGGTACAGCATAAAGAGCAGCTGTGTTTCACAAAGATGTGGGGTCGCATGGGCATCAAACTCCTCCATGGATTTTTTTTTTTCCCTCAGTATCCTGGGACAGATATTTTGGAAATCTGGCCCTGTGGTCTATGGAAAGGCATTTGGCCTGTAACACCTTCCTCACAGACCTGAGGGTTACAGCTACAGCACAAGGTTGCTTTAAGGCACCTGAATCCTTTGCTGGATATTGCAGTTTTAAATCAGACTTTCTAATGCTTTAGACAAAACAGAGGGGCAGCAAGTACTTCATCCTGGGGTCCTCAGCAGCCTGCACGTTGGGTGGTATGGATGCCTATGCTAACTGGGAGGTTTTACATTGATATCGCAGCATCCCTGGGACTGAGATGTTGTGAGATGGGGGCTCGTATCCCTGAAGCGTGTCCTGAGATTTGATGTCTCCCCTGAAAAAGCACCTACCCCTTAGCAAGCCCCACAGTTACATTTCCTCCCCAGCAGTCCCCACAACCTTTGGGCTGAAATTTACTGAGGAACTGGGGAAACTTGGTTTAATTTGATCCGTCATTTAGAGGTTCTGCCTCAGAGGCACACCAGGGATGTTTCGTGGTGGCAATATACGCAGCTAGGTAGGAGTTTCCAAGACAAAATTCTTGGCCTGAAATGTTTAAATACTTTTGTAGGGTTGGGTCTCTGAGTTCATTTACCCATAAAAAAAAATGACTTTCTCATCTCTATTTTGCTCAAGTAAATGTGACCCACATTCCCCAAAAGCCAAGGACCTGCAAGAGAAGTCACATTCTTGCGGCAGCTTAATAATTTGCCCAAAGCAAGGAATAAGAGAGCTGGGGCTTCAATAAAGCTCCTCAAGCTGGAGACACAGCTCCAAGGCCAGGTTGATAGCACCCAAGGTTACGTTAAGGAAAGCGAATTCTCCATTAATAGCCCCTGTTACTGTGTGTTCTTTCTGAATTAATGGTCTTGGAAAAAGGCTGTTTGCAAATAAAGTCATCTTCCCAAGCAGAGTGGGAAACCTCATTTTGCGGAGGTTTGCAGAGGGACTGTTAGCTCAGCAGTTTCAACTCGCGCCGAGTGCGCGTGCAAATTAAAAGGAGGAAGCCACACAGTTGGTTTTGGGGCATTCCTGTCGAGGTGTTGCTCTTTTGAAGTCGGTGGGGCTTCTCCTGGGCTGGGTCCGTTCACGCCGCTCACACCCCTGGAATGTGGCTGGGGATTGGTGTGACCAGTCAGGTCAGTAAACAGACCTTCCTCTAAAATGAGTTTTTACTGAAATCTGCAAAGAGCTGTTGCAAGCGGGTTGACTCACATGGTTTCTCAGCTCTTAGTCATGAGCTTCTTCTCTGGACAGTTAATTAGTTTGTTCTTGTGGAGTGCTTTGAAGATGCAAAGCAGGCTGGGAAAGTGAAGTGTTATTAGCTCATTATCTGTAATCTTTTCTTTTTTTTTTTTTTTGTGACAGAGCAATGAAGTCCAGGCTCAGCCTGAGATGTTTAACAGCACTAAAAAACGAATCATCCACACACCCAGTTCTGTCCTTATTTCAGTACATCTCTTTGCCAAAGGTCAGTGTCTCTTTAAACTACAGCTCCTTAACACCAGCCAGGCAGAGTAGGGTGGCATAGCATCACTACACAGGTACTTGGCAGTGACTCTAAGATTTAGCCTTACTCTGACAGAATACCCGAAAATTTGGAATTTGGACCACTAATTTCAATCTTCTTCCTACTAGTTTCCACTGGGATGTGAAAGGGGAGAATAAGGCCAGTGGATTTTTTTATAGTTTATACCCCGATATAGGTGTATTAGGGGTCAAGTTCAGCATCTGAGAACCTGAAATCTTTATAGAGAGGAGTAAAATTGAATAGCCCGGAAGGTTATGAATGAGATGAATTAGCACCTGTCTGTACAAAGCAGCTCATGTGTGTCTGGCTACATTCAAAAAGAAGAAGTAATATTAAAAGTATTATTTTTATGTCTGCAAAGGACATGCTGGCCAGACAGCTGCCATGCCCTGTGGAGTATAGTGGATATAACAGCTCCGTCTACATAGCTAGTCATTAGTTGTGTATCTGGCAATTTGGGGATGCCAGAGGCATTTCAAAAGCTGGTATGTACAGTGATGTGGCCTGCTGCAAGGAAATGTGCCTTCATAATTGGGTGCTTGAACTGTTTTGGCCCTGTGGCCCCACTGCAATGGCCTCACATGCAAAATTAAGCATCTTATTGAATTCAAGACCGTCCCTGAGCATAAATATCAATCTGTTTCTTAGGAAAAGATTGCATGTGGGCTGCCCTGATTGCCCTGCAGACCTCCACCTTGACCTGAACATGCTCCAGCAATATGACAAGCTCCAAGTCTGTGGGAAAAGGCCAGGCTGAGCAATGAGCCTCATCCCTCGGGCACCTGCGTGCGTCTACACACACGCACATGCACACGTGAGAGAAGATCTTCCATGACACAAATGTAAATTAAATACCTAACTGCTTTCACTGGGTGCTCACTTCCTAACTTCAGGTTTCACCTGATAACATCTCCCCTTGCCGAGCAACCAGACTTCCAGCGCTCACCTTTGCAAAAGTCCATGATACAAGTCCTGTTTCCTCAGTTTGCTGGACACAAATGATGAATTCATGATATCCCTGTTTGGTGAATAAGATGCCTCTATTTTCATTGCAGGCTACTGGCACCAGTTATACAATTTCCAACCCTCATTTCACTGTTGGGTTAGAGTACCACCAGAAAAAGCAAGGGTGGACTTTCAAATGTAGCTTTTTTTGCCACCCAGCCTTTTTTTGCATTGCTTTACGACCAACCAGATACACTGAAAGCAGCCACAAATTGCAAAGGAAATCCAGATAGAAGGGTTTCCATCCAAAGATGAGCAAAATGAACCAAGCTATGGACATGAGTCATAGACCAAATTATTTACGGCGAAGTCCTCTTAATCCTAACCATAAAGGTGCATTACCCTCCAGCATATGGGTGGTGCTGAGCATGCCAAGCTTTTCTCTGCACATTTTGCTTGGAAATAAAGGAAAATGAACATCCTAGATAGCTCAATGACCCCGGGAGGTGGGTTTTGCAGAGGAACAGAAATGGTGTGAGCGGTGACGGCAAGACATGAATTGGGAACACCCCCATGGTGGGTGCCCCATGGGTGCAGCACAAGGTTGCAGGAAGATTGCAAAGCCTCTGCCTGGTTTCACCCTCTTCGTTGGTCTGACACTAGTTTCACGCTCATCTCACAAAGACACAAGAAATGTGCTGTTTACCATCCCACCCTGCCAGGGTAGAGCTAGTCTGACATCCTAGAAAGAAGATTGTCCCTTTGCAATACAATATTAGAGTGGGCGTTTTTGTGTATGCGCACTCACAAAAGATAAAGGGTGAGGTTCAGGCCACATAGCTATCTGAGCTTATCTTAATCTGGACTTCCTTAATCAGCAGTGAAAACATAAAATTATTAATTTGCCCCTCTTTCCACCTCTGTCTGATGATGGGGTGAACCACATGATGGGAAGACTATTTCTCTCCACTAGCAATGAAGGGAACCCAGAGCAACTATCTCACACTTCAGCATCTAATTTTAAGATGCCCAGGTAAGGGTGGATTGATCCTAAGAGATTTCTCCTAACAAGCAATAAGCAATAAAGGCCAGGGTGGTAGGGAAAGTTTTTTAGATGTGGTTGTTTAGCTCAGTTTATGGAGAGCTGGTGTTTGACAGCTTAAAAAAAAAAAAAAAAGTGCAAGCAAGCTGTGCTGCAAGCCCTGGAAAGCCATGCAAGAAGGCAGATAGCTGTGGGGAAATGATAGTTGGACATAGCTAGAGGGGAGGTGATGGTAGATCCTCTCCTTCTACACTGCCAGCAGCCTGGCACAGGGTACCATTCGCTGCACCACCACTATCACTGCTGGCAAGTTTGTGCTGAACAAATTACTCTTGGAGACCCTCAAGATGACTTTAAAAACATGTAAGCATCTGAATCTTCTGAATTCACTCATCCTTTTTGAAAATCCCAGGTTCCTGTTAAAGCATTTCAGGTTTGCACCTTGGAACAGAGTGCAAAATCACAAATGGCTTTGGACAGCCCTTCCCTGGTGAGTGAAATTTAAGGCCCTGAATGTATAGTCTGGTTTTAGTCAGTGCCAAGGTCTGTCTGAAGCCAATAACCTGGTTGTTCTGCAGTGTGCTCAAAGCAAGAGTCTGGGTTCAGACATGAAGGCTCAGATTTTGAGCTTTGTCCCAGGGACACAGCACGAGCTCTGTGCTGGAGGCAGATTCCTGACCAGTGATGTGTGTTCTGGGTCCTGAGCACTTCTAGCAGCCAGCAGGTATCTGGGGGTGTCTCAGAGCACCAATAGTTATATGAGGCGTTTTGTGCCAGGATTTCTGGGAAGGAAAGGGCACAGAAAGCTCCCCAGGACTCTTGGTCTGCTGTGCCTGCAGGCCGTTGTGAAGCCAGCTCAGCACTGAAGCAGGCACCATATGTTAATGGCCTGGGACCCTCTCAAAAAACAGCTGAACAGACACCCAAGGGCCAAAATATGCACCTGTAAATGAGATAAACTCACTCCTAGCTGGGCCAAAGATGCTGAAGGAGAAAGTCGGTACACATCCCACGCAGGACTGAGCCTTAGAGAGAGATTGTCATGGTGCCAGCATTGGTGTCTCTGCTTGTACCAAGCTCGTCTGCTTTCTGTGGTCCCAAAGGAGGATGACAGGGTGGTGACAACAGCCAAGGCAGGGCATCCTCATGTTCCCGGTCATTCTGGGAAGGAGGAGCAGCCTGGTGGCACATGCAAAAGCACACATAGAAAGAGCCACAGTGCTCTCACACGGGAAATGCTGCCCCTGCAGCATCTTGCCAAATGAAACTTGAAGACATCAAATATTTTGGCCTGGCTCCTCCTCAGGGTCTGGCCTCAGGTGGTACCACACTGGTGCTTCTGTGGCGAGCAGTCCAGCTCTGCACTGGAGGGCATGGGGGTGCTGCCCTTGAACCACTCCCAGGAAGGTTGCATTCCCCTTTGGAGAATTTATGGAAGGTGCCTGCAGCTCTGCTGCTGCTGGATCATGCTCACAGCCCTGTCCTTAGCACAGCTATGGGGCTGCATAATATTGCACGTCCCCCCCACCATGACTTATTTCTCTCCCCCCAGCTCATGATGGAGGTGAAAATGATCCATCCCTCTGTCAAATGCCAGGAGATGTGTGGACCAAAGCCCCAGCCATGATTTCTGGGGATTGCACAGCCCATTCACGCTGGCACTTCCCCCTGCAGGGATGTGGTCCATGGCAGGGGGGTGGTCGCAAGAACACAGCTTAGAGGAGAGTCATTGATAAGATATTCCCACGTACCATGGTCTTGGGTCTTTCAGTCCTAGGCTCTGTTTGACCCTTCCCTGGGCAAAGCTGAGCAGTTAGCTACCTGCCCATGAGTAATGGTGACTGCTCATTCCATTCCCTTCTTGCCTGCTGGAGACCTGCCAGTCACTGTCAGTCTTTCCCTGGTATGCTTCGATCGCAGGAGGAAAAACTCCTCCATCCATTCTCATTATCCCATGCTGGCTAATTCGGCACATGGCTTCGTCGCTGTTTTAACTGCAGCTTTGCAGGCTGCAGCACCTGGGAGTGGGGATTGGTTCCCGGGGGCCCCCATGGGTACAAACCACCCTCTCGTGCTCTGCCTTTTTTTGGGTGCCTCTCTGCGGACTCTGCTTCCTCCTGTTCAAAGCAAGGTGGGGCTCTGACTCACCTGCATCTGGGTCTTGCTGCGCGGCAGGACTCGCTGTGGCTCTGCTGACTTTCCCACGGTGGCTGAGCCCTGCAGTGATGTTGCTGCTTCACCCAGGAGCTTGCGGCAGGCAGACTCCAGGGGCAGAAAGGCAATGGGTGTGGATTTTGCTCCATGTACCAAGGAGTCATTGCTTCAAATAGCATAAACACTCGCCTAAGCCATCTCCACCTTCTCCCCTTTCTCCTGGCTCTTTAACCCTCTACTTCTCTGCATCCTGCAGGAAATAATTTCTACATTGCTTCTGGGTTACCCTTGAAAAAAAATATATATTTGGGATAGGTACAGCCAGTTTCTCATTGCATAGACAAAAATAACAGGAGCCATTGAGGAAATGTGCTGCTGCCTGGGAAATCCAGAGTCTCGCTATGATCCTGCCAACAGCCCCACTGTGATACTAAAGCAGTGTCTTTTCCCCTCTTGGCTATTTCTCCTCCTCTGAAAGAAAACAAGAATTAGTTTTCACCATGGGTGAAACATGCCAAAGAAAAGCTCAGGGTGGAACTCAAAGGCACTCAGATAATCTTCAATTTTTTCCTTTACATTTTTTGAGCGTTTCTTTCAGCCCTGCTGATGAGAGACTGATTTTCCTGTTCTGCCAGGAGAGATCCTTGTTGATTGAAGCAGGAGTTACCTGTACTGTGAGATAAAGAGGCTTCCTGGGGAAGAATAGAAAACATAAGGAAGAAAGCAATAAGATGCACAAAGCAAATCTCTGCTATGCTTCATTGTACAGCACCCAGTCTGGGTCATCTCTCAGACTGAAACTTGGCCTCGGGACCCAAAAGCAGTTACAGTTATTGCCTGAGCTCCAGTTTGTTAGGTAAGATGATGCAGCGCACTTGTAAAGCTTTTTGTGGAGAGAAGCACCAGGGAAAGGAGGGAGGAACTCCGGTTCTCTGGGAAAGTATTTGAGGTTTGTAGTGCCAGGAACTTCCGATACCTTTAATCACTTTTAGAAAATTTCTACCTGCTTTTTTTCCCATTGCATTGCCTTGGGAAGCCAGGCACACCTGTGCAACGAGGGGGTTAGTCCCTGCTGCACAGGCTGATGGTATTTCAGCTGTGCAACATAGGGGTGATTTGCTGCTGTGTTGGCTGGGGCTATTTTAACTGCTTTGCTCCTCATTTGCAGAAATGTAGACGACTCCGCTGGCAGAAAGTCAAGGGAGAAACCAGGCTCAGGAAGGCCTCCTGCAAGCTCTGTGTGTGGGTACAACAACAGTGCCATGTTCTGGAGCCACTGCAGAAGCAGTGCTCGTATCTGGTCACCTCTAGCTTTGGGATATCTGAGATCTCATCCAAGACCTGGAATATTGACCAAAGTATATATCGGGACCAGATCTGCTACCTAAAAATTACTGCCAGCATTTCCACCTTCCCGATGCAATCCCCTTGTACGCTACAAAGATTCCTGCAGTGCTCTTTGTTGTGCTGAAAGGTCATTGCTCTTGCTCATCAGTAGCTGCTGGGCTGAGGAGGCTGGGAGCACCAAGGATCTCATTTCTACCGCAAAGTGTGGTGCATTCAGCACAGAAGAAGCACACAGGAGGGTGGTAGCAGGGAGGTAATTACCTTCTCATCAAAGCCCTTCCTGCATGAGATGATCAAGTTGCAGAGGGCTGTAATGGGAGCCAGAGCAAGAAAAGCATTGTTGGGGCTCAGTTGGATGGAGGATGCTTGGTGTAAGCATCCAGGAGTGAATGCCACATCCTGATAAACTGCATACAGAGTTTCCTAAACCTGGGAAATGTTGCTCTGGATGTCACTATTCCACCCACCCTGATGGAGAAGAAGGTGCTGTAAAGGCTGAGGTAGAGATGCAATATTTTCCTGCATCCCAGCAGTACAAAGGAGAGATCTCCTGGTGTTAGATGAGAGAAAGGGACATGGCTGTGTGTTTGGGATGCCTTATGGAAGTCCCTCAAAAGGCAAGCTTAGAAACTCAAAAGTGACAAAGGCAAGCTTAGAAAACACCAAGAAAGGGGCCAAGTATAGTCTCGGGTAGGTAACGACTTCTGTGCTCGGCAAGATTAAATCTGCAAGGACATAAAACTGTGGGAAAGATACGAATGAGAGTTATACGATAGACGAGCACAAAGTCATGCATGTGATGGGAAGGTAACTAGGGAATGAGTCACTGTGCTTCACACAGGACTTGTGCTTTCTCCAGACCCAGGCCACCAGCTCCTGTGGTGGAGATGCCCTGGGGTGTGGGTGCACAAGCGCCGTGGGGGCTATGGTCTGCGGGTGCCATGCATATGCTGAAGCTCTTCTGCATATGTCTTGCCTCTGTGGGGCAGGGATTTCTGGTATGGGCTGCCACGTGTCCTCCAGCAGCGTGCTGTGCGGGACCGTGGCACTCCTAAGGTGTCTGGCCATGGGGTCAGGATGCCACAACAGTGCCTCTGCCTGGAGTGATTTCACCCACCATGTGGGAGCCTGAGACAGAGGAACTTTGTTGAGCGAGTGTGTCCCAGCACGAGATGTTGGTACTGTGGGGTTGTTGGTGCAGTGTGTGGCTGGGGCTTGGTGTTTTCTAGGGATGCCCTGCGCAGTGTAATGTGGGAACTGCGCTGTGGAATTGGGAACTGCTCTTGGCTGGGAAGTGATGATCCTCTGGGGTGTAGCCTGGGGAAGTCAGGTATTTCCGGGAATGCCTGGGATGTGTGGGGACGGTATCACGTGGACCTGAAAGTGGAGAGTGGGGTCTGCTCTGAAAGCATCATGGGCAGTGATAAAAGACTCAAAAGTTGCACTGTGGGATGCGAGAGGGGGCTACACGGGGGGCTGCTTTGCTGGTGGAATAAGGCTTTTCTGGCAGAGTCCCATGCATTATTTGCGATTCTATGAGCTGTAGGATCTGTAAGGTTTCCAAGGACTTAATGCTTGCTGTATTTTGGAGAAGGAGTGCTCTGTGGGTACTCTGCATCCTGCAGCACCCCACAGCACCCCTTTTCTTTCCCTTGAATCCTGCTGCAATACCAATGCATTTGAGCTAAATCAGTGCATCCATCACTGTCTGCCCCCACAGAAGTCTCTGGCCTCTGACCCAGCCTTTAGAAGGGATGCACGTTTCATCGCATTTGAATCACATGAAGAGAATCTCGATTGTCTTTTCCTTGCAAAGTGCCCTGTGGTCTTTGTGTGTGTCTACAGACTGCCCTGTCCAAAAATGGCCTTATGTGTTCATACATAGGATACAGGTTCCAAAATAAAAATACATACTAGTTTCTTGGTATTCATTTTACATGCTGAAATGGATAGAGATCCATGCACATAGTCGTATATCGGCTTTATTGCTGAGCAACTCTTAATTTCCAAATTGGAGGCATGTGCTGAGAGCTACAATGACATGGCCTGCCCTTCTCCGGTGTCCAGAGAGCCTGCTCAAGACTATAGCGATAGGAGTCATTGCATTAATTTTAGATACTCTGCATGTATGCCAGACTTGGTAGAAGACAACTTTGCTCTCCTAGCCTATGATTTATATGATCTTTCGTAAATGTGCCTTCAGATGTGCTTTGTGCCTGAGGAAGCTGCAGAATGGACATCACCAGTGTGTATGAAACATCAATATTTTATCCTTCCAGGGAGTTCTGGATACTTATCTGGAGATAAGTCCTGCTACTTAATGGACTTTAAAACAATTACTTACGTACTACATTGAAAACCAATTGCAGATACGCCTGCTGCAGTGTGGCCTAGAAACAGCTTAAGTACAGAACGATCACAGTTGCCAATGCAATTTAGTTTTTGAAGTGCTGCTGTATAAGGTCCACCCAAAACTGGTTAAGACATTTGGGTTGGGGTGCTTTGCCTTTGCACTTAATCCTTTAGTGCTTGCCCATCCTTCAAAAATCTTGGCAGAACAGCAACGTGGCATGCAGTGACCCTTCTTCCATGCAGGGATTCACAGGCTGTGCCAAGACTGTCTGATAGACTGTGAATCCTCTTTCCACAAGATACTTTTCAAGGGTAAGGATTATTCCTCAGCCTTGCCTTGAGTAAATGAACTAAACACACCTCATAGCTGAGATCACATTCCCCTTTGCCAGGTTTCTTCTTTGAAGAGCCTTCTTCTGAAGGAGATCAAGAGGATGCTGCTTCCTTATTTCTTTTGTAAGGCTGCTGCCAGTGTTTATACACTGCAGCGTTCCCCTGTACTGGCAGTACAAAGTCTTCTGTGCACCCTACACTTCAGCTATCCCTGTATAGACTGGGTTTAAGTTACTGTAGGATGTGATGCAGAGAACAAATTCTTAGATGCTGTCGACAGCAATTTCATGGAGCAGGCTGGGAATTCCCCAAAGCACATGCAGCCTTAAATTTGATCCTGATTAGTACGAAAAGTCTGGCCTCAAATCTTTCATTTATAGAGCTGACCTGTAACATCAACATCTGGATCAACAAAAGCCTAAAAATCTGCCACCTTGTGCTCATCTTCCAAAAGGGGAACTTAAAGGATGATGTTTGTTAAGGGAAAACAAAAGGGAGAATTAAACTTTACAGGCAGTGGACTGTGTTTATCATATTGAAGCACAAATTCAGTACATCCCACCAGTTGAGAAATCCTTGAGGAAGGGCAGAAGGGAGTTGGCCCAGTTAAGCAGCAGGAGAGGGAAGTTGTCAGAAGGTGTCTTTCAAATAGCTGAAGACAAAAATAAGAAAGACTTCATAACCTCTGCCTGGTTAAACATTAACTATATTAAATATGCCAAAAAGAAGTTGAAGGAACAACTACCTGAAGTCAGAAGAATAAGCCATAAATAGTAAGAGCATCTTCAAATATATGAATGCCTGCCACAGGGACTGGAGGGCCAATAAGTATCAGGGGTGAAAGGAGCACTCAGAAAGGAGAAGAGCAGGAAAGATCATGTATTTACTTTTTCTGATTTGTGATCCCTGTGAGCAATGGGAAAGATTTCTGCAGCATCCTATACTTGATACAGAGAAACCCACATCATTGCATGCCTGAGGACTGAAGGTCATTGTCTGCGTATAAGTTTTTGGGTAACTATAGACCAATAAGGAAAGGGTGATAAATGATAGAGAAACATCAGCATAGAGAAATGTTAAGTGATACACATGGGGTGAAATAATCTTACCCTGACATGTAAATGCTGAGCTTAGAGATGACCATGACCACTTGGAGGGAATTCTATGATGGACAGCCCATCCCAGTGACAGCCCAAAACACAACAGAGCTGCAGAAACCAAGGTGAATGTCAGGAATTGTTGGGGAAGGAGAAGAGAACAGAAAAGTGGCTGTAATGTCTATACATAAATTCATGGCTCACTCTTTGCATACTGTATGGTCTTCTGGTCTCCTCATCTCAGAAAGGAAATAATTTAATTGGGAAAGGTTTAGAGAAGGTCATTGCAGGTGACAAGCTGATGAGTCTGTCTGAGGAACTGGTCTGTGAGCTGGGATTTTCCAGCCTGGACCAAAGAGAAACTGAGGAGGTTCAACTCATAACACTTTTTAAATATAAGATCTAGGGAGCTTCAAACACAACTTATATGAGCCAGGTTCAGAAGAACCTAAGGTGTGGGGTTTTTTTTTCCCACAACGAGCTTTGAATCCATACAGCAGTGACACAAATGATACTATTGGTAATTAATTCTTTCATGGATTGAAGTGGTGACTGTAAAAGCTCATGGGAAAGAAACCCACTGAGGCTGGCCAAGGATGCAATGGTGGAGGAAATGGGATTTACAGCTTCATTACTTGTATTGGCATAAGGCAGAACAATCCAGACTGATCACTGCTGCAGGGTAACTGGCTTTTACAAATCTTTCAAACAGATGCTTTATTCTTTCCTAACATGAGCAAGACAACCAAAATAAAACCATCCAAACTGGGAAGCTTGAAGAAATTCCAGCAATTTTTATTGATTTCAGCTTTTCCAATGAAGCAAATACATACAGTACAGCCAAAACAAAACTCTGATACATTATTCTCACATACCTATATCTTACAGAATACACTGTATAGCTATGGACTGGTAGGCTAAGTTGATCTCAAACTGGTGTGTGGTCAGAGAGGAATAAAACTGCCTACTGCCTTCTACTTGTCCATGAGGCTTCTGAAATGCTGGGGTGGGTTGGATTGTACATACACAAAACAAACAAAGCATTTATGAGAAAATAGACCAAAAAGCTCTGCTAAGCTCAGGACAAACAAGTATGGTATTTATTTACATGGTTGTGTGTCCTGTGCACAAATCAGGCCCCAACTGCTCTTATTCCTGCTGCTGGCAGAGCTAATGGTGCTGTTAGCTATGGTCCTTCCCTCCTCAGTAATTCTCCATCACTACGACCCAGGGCATGTGCTATTGCTGTAGACCTGCCCTTGTTCCTATCATTGAGGGTACGCCCTACCTTGGCTCTTAAAGAAGCAAGAAACAGCAAAAGAGCTCATTGAAGAAGATGTCACAGTTAAAAACATGCCTTTCAGAAACACTACCTCCCTAGAATGAAAAATAAAAAAAATGTATTGGAGGTGAAAACTGCATCCATTTATGATGGAGGGAACCTCACTGAGCTCCCAAAACTGCTGGTTATGAGCAACACCATTTACTCTGGTAAGTCTGATTTTCCTTTCTCTTCTCACAATTGGGCATTGATGTCACTTCTCTGACTTGGGTGGAGTCTGTAGTCCAGATATTAAAAAGAGAAACTGAGAGGAAAATAGAGTTGAGTATCAGAGAATTTCCTGGGGAAGAAATAGCTGTAAAATAGCCCTGGGATGGCAGAGCAGTTACAATCGACACAGCCCACTGCTCTCCCGAGTTAGCTGTATTGTGAGGTATGAAAGCAGTAACATACAGCATTGTAAAAAAAATTGGATTGGAAAGAACTTCTCTAGTCTGCCCAGCTCAAAGCAGGGATGTCAAAGCCAGATGGGGTTGCTCAGGGCTATGCCCAGTCATATTCTGAAGATCTCTGAGGATGGAGACAGATTTTATTTTTATCATTTTATTAGCTTTGGAAAAACAACTTTGCTGTACTTAATAAAATTTACATGAATGATATATCTGTCTCTTTGAGTCTAATACTTACTAATGAAATCTCCAGTACTTGCAAATTTAATTGTGAGATGATGATCAAATAGCTACAGCTCTTTGTGCCTTACACAGTGATTCAGTAAACTGCATTACTGGTGAAAGCAGCAGCGGTGTTTTAAAATAAAGCCTAAATAACAGCCAATTAGAATGAATTTCCTCAATATTCCATCATTATATTTTCTAGTTAGGTTGCCCCAATTAATTTTACAGAGAAAAAACATTAGCTCCCAGGACTTCTGTCAAACACGTAATTACAGGAACAAATCTGAATGCAAAATTGCACGCAACATACTCTTAACACCAAAACTGTAACAATCTTGCCTGTGGATGCTGCAACCGTTTTGGACACCCGCAGTCTTGGTCCTGCTGAAAACATTTTCAACTGTGCATCTGGAAATATACATCTAGCTAAGGAACAGCTGGCAGGTACGGCAAGGGCATGCCCACGGGCTGGGGCCTTTTTGCTGCTGTTTAAATGCTCCTGAAACTGTCCTACCGGATTCTCCTGGTTCTAGGTCTCCACTTCAAAGGTGCTTTTTTTCTGTCTCATTTGGCTGGGAGCTCAGCACAGAAAGCTCTCGACTGAACGTGGGTGAAAGCAAGCAAATAGTTGCTGCTCATTAAAGTGCACAAGATTAAGCCACCCTTTGTAGTCCAAGAGAAAAAACAGCTGGAAAATCATCTCCCTCTGTGGACACACACTCCCCATGGTCTAAACGGGGGACGAACAAGTGCCACTGCGTTTCTTAGCTCTAGAGCTGTGTCAGAGCAAATCTGAACTTCATGGACAGTTCTTTAGTGGGCATGAATCACCCCATTTCTGTGAAGTGAATGGGGTCATGATGATTTCCACCTATTTAAAAGTCTGACACTTGCAAAAAATGAGACTGTTTTTCTCTTTCCAGGCTCACAATTCATCCTTCCCAAGCAACTCCTGCACCCCTGATATTTGCAAAACAGGGTCTTGTGCCCCTGCACTGTTTGAAGAAGCAATGACTATGTGTGGGGGGGGGGGCACAGCCAGCAAATGCATCCTCAGCTGGTCCTTTCCCTGTGGATCTCAGCTGCATCCTCTCTGGGGACAGATAGAGGATATGTTTTCTTCTTAAGAGAGGAAAAGCAGCCTCTTTCATCACACAGTTACTGTCATAAGAAGTGGGTTGCCCTGAAATGAGCTCAGCAGTCCCCTATCACAGCCTTAGCATCACAGGATGATTCATGTAATTAAAGATCCCAAGAAGTAAAATATTTCCAAACCTGACTTCACACAAGTGCTTACATTCCTTTGCATATTAATACTATTTCTTTACATTGATCAATAAAAACAAAATGCAATTAAAAAGGCCACATGTCTCATTTTTTTCAGACCTGTGTGGCAGTCAGTGATCCCAGGGGAAAAACACTTTGCCTGTCTCCAGCTCAGCTTCTCAAATGCCACGTGTCCAGGTACAGTCACAAAAGATTGAGTTGTTCTGGCGCTCAAAATGGTTCGGGACCCGGTAATATTCATGTTCTGCAGATGTGTTGCAATTGTCCCCTCACATACAGCTTCAGAGAAAGGTTACTGAGACCCGGGAGAGAGTTTGCAGACATCAATTTGCTTCTTGACATAAAGAGTTCACATGACAGAAAAGAAAATACTAATAACTATAAGAGCTCATTGGAGAAAAATTCATAAGCAGAAAAGAAGCCTGTGTTTATAAATGTTAGGAATAACCAGCCTTTGTAAAGAAGAGTATCATTGTGTGTATCTGTTTATAATGGCCATATGCAATGGGGGAACTCAACCTAAAACTGACAATTTTTACACTTGCGGGTAAAAATAGGTTGTGACAAGTTTTTAGTGTGGCAGTATTTGGTGCATGGATCAGGTGGAATTGGACAAAACTCTGCAAAGGGGTTAAACTGCACAACTCACACCGACGTTCGGTGGAAGACAGGGGACTAAGCCTGTAGAAAGATCCTACTCACCATGTGTGCACATGTATGTTGACTGTATGCACACATACACAGCAACACGTACATAGTTACACAGACACACTCTTTGCAAAAAAAAAATAATTATTGACATCAAGAAAGTATAACCTCAATAAAAGTCCCTTCTCCCCCTAAAAAGAAAAAATGCTTAAAAATATCAGTATCATCCACATGAAATCCATATGTTTAGTTTGCTTTACAGTTGAGTTAAACTCAGAAACACTCTACATCTTTAACATCCTAAGTAATTGTGAAAGGGTTGTCTTCCTGGACATGAACCAATTCCAAATTCTGAAATGGAGAAAAACAAAGAAAAAACCAAAATCCCAGGTAATTAAAGAATTCAAGAAATCTCTTCATTACATTAAAACACAACTCTTCATCTTTTTTCTTGGCCTATACCCAGTTTCTGTACTGCCCATAGCTTCTTCCCCTAGACTTCCACACTTCTCTGAGTCTCAGTGGAAAAATCCCAACAGAGCAAGAAGTGAAATCTGTACCTGGGCAGAGAAAAGAAATGGGCTTTTGTACCATTTTCTCTTACATCAGGACTGTGCTTAGTCCAATCGCAAAGACCATGTTGGGGAAGGGAGAAAATAATTCATTCTGGATAATCTCAATCTCCATCATAGAGACATCTGATATTTGAAAAGCACAAAACTGCTTAAAGCTTTTCCCTTCAGTGGGAATTATGAATCAAAAGTACGTTACAGATGCAATCTCCATTTCACACTAAATAAAAACCCATAACGATGCCCCGGGAACTCTGCCCATGGTTTCTCTAACCTAGTTTCTCTATTGGGATTTTTCAGATTTCAGCATGTAGTTCCAAATTTTAACATGAGGGTTACAGATAGATTATTAAGTGCTCAAAAAATCCATAAGAGTGATGGTTAATGCCAGACCATGTGCTGGAACTAATTGCATATTACTGACACTATCTGGATAACATCATTTAAAATTCAGGAATGAAAGTAGTCTCAGAGAGATTCCTGTGAAAAGACCCACCTGAGGGGATTTGGCAAAATGCAATCAATCAGTTATTGCTTGACAAAGACAGGCAGACAGACACATGGGGCATAGTAAAGTCCAGCAGCTTTGCCTGTCCTACGGCATCTGCGCTGAGCATATCTAAAATGCACAACTGCATAGTGTGGGCAACATCTGCATTAAGCCCAGAAACCACACAACTTCCGACCTTTCATCAAAACAAATGCTTTGCAGCTTGGGCTGATAAGATTTGTGATGAAGATCTCACAAACCCACTTTAGGGGAGATTAAAAATAGCAAAAAATTCGTGGCATTCACACATCACTCTTTTGCCCTCAAAACCACCCCTTCCCCATGCACGAGGGCCCCCTTCTCACCTGCAGCCTGAACATGCATGGAGAGGCTCCTAAAATCTGGAGGAGAGGGTCCTGAAGGTTGTTCCAGCTAAAGATCCCATCATGTTCTTATCAAATCCTTGCTGAAAAAGCAGATGAATATGAAATGCATTGAGTGCATATCAATTTCTAAACTGATAGCTAGCTATGGCTGTGAGAGAGAGCCTCCTACCCCACTTCAACAGCTGTCCTCCACTTAAAAAGTGTGCTTCATTCTCAAACAACCTCCTCTGTCCTCCCTCTGTGTGCCTTCAACACGTCACCTTTATTGATGGACTTCATCTTCCTTGCATTGCTTTCCATCCGCCAAGAGCTGGACTTCTCCAGCTTTACCGGAGGAAACCTTTACTTAATCCTTCACTGAATATTATTTCATCTTATTCCTCATCTTGGAAAAAAACAGTAAAGATATATGCATGATGCATATATCCTTGCAGACTCCCATCCTTCTCATCTGATGTATACCTATGCAATGAACATCTGTGTGAACACAGGAGTGACTCAGTCACATCAAAATGAGTTGGCACAGGCTCCTGAGCAGAGCCTGGCGCAAAGCTACACAAGCTCCTATGGAGAAAGTCCCTAACCGTTAATATGAGAACGATATTTAGGTACTCTCTACCTTCCTGCCCCCAGGGTACTCCCCTTTGTGGATGTTACTCCTTCTCTTTAATTTGGCCCTTTACTCTCTGCAGGTGCTGCTGCTGTTGAGTTGGAAAAACCCAGCTTGTTCAAAGCAAGCCACTGGGAGCTGGAAGCTGGCTCTGCGCCGCGCCTGGCTCTGCACTTTCACAGTTCCTGTTGCAGGGAGCAAAACAAATCCTAAATACTCCTCTTCTTGGTTTAAAAGATTACCCTGACTGTAGGGGTGATGTAACCGCAGGGTAGAGTTATGGACACAGAAGAAAATGGGGGAAAGAGATAAGGAACCTTGCCAGGCAACTGTTGGGACACGCTGATCCTACACAATGGACAGCAGTGAAGGAATTCTACCAAGCTAGTGAAAAATGTCCAGGTCTGTTCCCAGCACAGACCAATGCTGTGCACACAGGACAGTATTGCCTCCAGGAGCATCGTGGAAGAGCCCCCCTAAACTAGCATCATCCCCAGGGCGCAAGCTGCCCAACACATACTTGCCACCATCCATTTAGTCCCTAAAGCCAGTCCCGGCAGCTGCGGTCGCGACTCGCTGCCTCTTGCTCAGATCTTAGGCGGGTGCCCATGTGCTGAGAGCATTGTGGTCCTCCCAGTGCCCCAGGCTCCTCCCAGCCGCTGCCCATACTTGCTGCTGAATCATGGCCTTTGCAAACTCACCAACTTCAGCAAGTGAGTCAAAACTAGGGTTGTTCTTGTCGGTCGAAAAGCAGAGGAGTTTTTCTTACCTGCTTGAGCACACTCTGGAGCTCCCTGTTCGACCAAAGGTCTGTCAGGAGGAGGCGAGCAGCTTCGGCCGCTTTCGGACAGGAGCTGGGAAGATGAAAGCAACCTCGGTGAATTATGGCAGGCCACAGAGCAGCAACCCACATGCATTACCAACAGCCTTTAAATAAGCCCATCTCCAGCTGGGAGGCTGGCTAGACTTGACGGAGTACTGTCAATAAAACCTTCCTTGCTCTCTCAGCAGTGTTTCATGACAACAGCCTCTGGGACAAGAACAAGACCGATGAAAACGAGGGGAGGATTTGAGTGGGAAAATGGGCATTGAACTGAGCTGAAGGAGTGTTTCTGGAGTGTGAAATCTGGGAAAGAGCAGGGAAACGGTGCCAATCCTTCCCTGGAGTCTGTAGGAACAGTGTGGGCGAATCACTTGGGAGGGCAGCAGAGGAACGGGCTCTGTGCTGCCTGGTGAGGATGGAGGAGATGGGAGCATTTGTAATAACAACATCTGCAACCATAAGTCCTTACTCAGCACAAGTTAATAGATACTTGCTCACGTAACAGCTCCGAAACCGTGAGTCATAGCAGTACCTTTTATAATTTTGGAACATTTCACACGACAACCTACATATAAACCTCCGTGCTGGTTCTTATCACTGCTCCTGATCTGCTCGACCTCGTCCTGCCTGTGGGAGACTCTTGATCTGGGTTTAGTGCGACAGCCCCAGCCTGTCTCAGCCAGGGTGATGGAGAAGTACAAGACCAGACTCAGGACCTTCCCTGTATGATACAGCGTCACAAATCATTGCGTCCTCAAAATTGTCCTTGTCAGACTAAGAAATGGGGCTGACAGTGGTCATCGGGAACAACCTGGGACCTGCAAGCACCATATTCTGAGTGTGAAAGGACAGGATTGTAACCACATTCAGTAAATTTTGGGGCATTTCTCTAACATACACAGCAGTTGTTACCAAAGAAATTAGCAAATTTAACTTGGTCATATACTCCAAAGGGATTGTGCAGATTGCTTACATTGGTGTTGCATGGAGGGCTGGAGGAGCTGCAGACAATCAGAAATTCTTGAGCGATGTTTTGGGACAGGAGAACTAGGTTTTATTGCAAGATCACTTCTCTGGTTATAAACTTTCTATGCCCTGTCAGAATGACTGTGTTTAAAAAAAAAATTTTGTGGCTGAAAAGCCATTAAAAAAGAATAAACCCAGTGGTATCTATGATTAGATGGTCAGTGCATGTTCTGGAAATTGTTTTTCAAGGATATCTTGTTTCATGTTGTTTCTCTCTTTCTGAGCTAGAGTAATTTTTATTATTTTTTTTTTTTATAATTTGCTTCTAATGATACCAAATACGTACTCTTTGCCATTGTGACTTCACCTCAAAAGAATTTTTCTTTTAAAACCAAAATTACCAACATCTGGTATCTGAGACATTTCCGAATTCAGACAAAAGAATTTGTCCACTTTTAATCTGAAGGACTGATACTGACTTTGTTTCATACAGCATCTACTGCTACTATTTAGGTGTAAAAAGATTAAGCATGAACTGATTGAGCTGTGATGACAATTGCAGTATGTAAAGTAGCATATCCTAAACAAAAGTGCTAGGAATAATTTGTAGAACATGGAGCAGAATATCAAGGACAGCTGATTTGGAGAAAAACTTTCTTTAAAAAAAGTTACCTGAAAATCAAAGTTGTTTTTAAGGATAGTCTGTTTTTTATAAATAGAGTTAGTTGTAAAAATTTTTGAAAAACAGGAAAGATATCCACTGGACAGTGGCAGCAGTCATCCAAAAAACTATTGACTCAACAAAACACAACCAAGAATCTAGTCAGAAGGAGATGGTGAGGCCGGGGGGAAGCGTGAGGGCAGCATAAAAGATGAGATTTTTTTCTACATGCATATCAAATAATGGTGGGAAATAATGTTTCCTCAAAGGGCAAAAATATCAAGAACCTTATGTATGTCACAGGAAATGCCAAGGAATTCTTGGAAGGACTTCGTCAGAATGTTATGAGTTTATAAAATAGATATCAAGGTGCAATCTTTGGAAGAAATGAGAAATTGGAAATGTGTGGATGAGAAGAACTCTTCCACAGAAAAGAATCAAGGAAAGATCTGAGTTTCTTCAAAGATTAGTTCTGGTAAAATGTTATGGTTTAATTAAACTGCAAAATTATATAATTATAATTAAACTGCAAAATTATATAATACAAAAGGTGTGAAAAGTGAATAAAGAAAGGGAAACTGAAACAAATCAGTGATAAAAGGATTGTGAGATGAACTGCAAATCTGATTGTCTAAAATTACAGAAAGAGATTTTGGAGAAAAGCTTTCAGTGCAGCCAGTAGAATTATTGAGAAAAATGGTAATTTTATCAGTGAAATAAAGTTGCTTGAAAATAAACAGAATAATATTTTTCAGACAGCTGGAGAAGAAAGATGTAAAGGACATAAGACATCACAATAAATCAGTAACAGTAGCTTGATTTTCAGAAACGCCACCAAAAAAAGAAGGTAATAGTCAATATTTTGGCAACTTGGATTAAAAATAACAAAGAGTGAATGAACACCATCATACTATGAAGCCCGTGTCATAGATGAGGATATATGCAGAAGACTGAGACAATTACTTAATTGGGATGCTTCACAAATGAGAAGAAGCCACAGCTATCAGATAAACTGCTGAACTGTTTATTCCTTTCACTCAGAATACAGCTACAAGAAACATCCAGAAAAAGAAACCTCAGCTTTGAGGAGTCGTGGTTGGCATTTGAGAAGAACATGGGAAAGGAAAAGATCCATAACCTACTTGTCTGTAACCTGGAAGATCTTTCTAAAACATGAATACAAAAATGTTTGAGCATGTTAAACTAATGATTTACAGCTTCAAACGTAACACAACAGCAGTTTGAAAATGTAGATAAAGAAACATTTGTGAGGTGGCAGAAGAAACATGTGCCAGGGAGGCACTATGCAGACACGCCAACCAAACCAACACCAGTGCTGGAGGTGAGGGAAGTGTGTCCACAGGGAAACTGAGGCAGATTAACAAAGAAAACTCTGCAAAATAGTAACAAGGTGCAACATGGCATGGTGTTCTCCCTGGCAATTTGGTCACCATTGAGCACTCCTCTGTTTTCTATTTCTGCTGGTGCTGGTGCTCAGAAGGAAGAGGTTCACAGCATGGGACTCACCACGCTCAACATCATGTGGGGAGCATGGGATCTGCATCTAACCTAGGCAACAGCCCCCAGTAGAGATGTTGGATGTAGGGGGTGAGGCTCTTGCTGATGTAGGACTGGACAAATCCCACCTTAAAATTTCTTGTTCATCTTCACAGGCTATACAGGGAAGTGGGAAAAGTCAGCTAACTTGTGTACTAGCACGTGTCCAAGTCTCTAGAGGGAAGATCTACTTTACATCTTTATGGGAACAGTCTGAAATGATATGGCTTGAATAAGTAAGATTAGTGCTGGGTGTAAATTATTGTCATTTTTTCATAGCAATTGAACAGCATAAAAATCTTTGGGGACAGAAATGAACAATGGAAGAAAAGGAACAAATTCAAGTTTTGGACATTGTAAGAACTGTGGAGTTTTTCAGAAGGAATTAATGATAAGACAGGAGGAACACACTGAAGACATCTCCAGAGTTCAGTAACTCCTCACAGTTGAGTGAGTCGTTGCAAACAAAGCTCATCACACAAAACAGTCAAGACAATTAAGGTACATACAACCTCAGTTGTGCAACACTTGGCTGAAGTAGTAAATTAGCTGACGACTGGTCTGAGGGATCGGAAGCGGGATTTTAGACAGAAGTTAATACCATTCAAAACAATGAAGACTTGGTAGTAGGCTGAGTTTCATGATAATTGGGCTTGTTGTAGAGTGGAAGCACACAAAAGAAGCAAATTGACTGATGTTGTTGGCTGAGGTCCAAACTAAACAAGAAAGCCACTTCTAATCACTGAGAGTGTCTCTGCTCCCATGAAACAAGTGGTAGATTGTAAGTGGTTTATCAAAGGATGATGGAGAAGGCATGTGAATGTCTTTTCACAACAGAAAACAATAGATTAATTGCATAAAGTATTTTGAAACAAAGACAGACAGATGGCAGGAGAGATGCAAGTCTAGGAAGGAGAATACGTGGCCAAAGACCGTGTAAGTTTAACACCAGTTTGGCCAGAAATGAACATACAGCTCGGCAAGGGGTGACAAGATTTTGACAGAGCTGTAAAGAGTATGGAAAACAAGCAGGACAGAATTATTACCACCAAAATTCAAACCAAGTCCTAAAAGAAAAAGTGGTAAAATATGTTGGGATTCGTCAGTTGTAAAATATACGTGAGTAGACCAGGGAAGGCACTTATAATAATATATACATATACACACATATATATGCTTCATCACAGCTGCATCGCTGCAGGTGGATGTTCCAACAGAAACATGAACATATCTGAACATTAAAGCTAAGCACAATCCCGGTATATCGGCGGTGCTTGAATCTCAGACCTGACCTTCATGATAAGGTTTGCAGGAAGCTGTGAGTGGGAAGCCCGGGTGCCTGGGAGTCAGGCTGCGTACTGACATCCCCTGTTTTGAGGGCTGGAATTTTTAACAGGGTTTAAGATGTTGGTCCTTCAGTTCTTTCTAGAATTTCTTAAATTTCAGCCAGCAGATTTTCTGAGGCCCTTTTACAAATTCCACCATGTACAGCTCATGTCTGTTTCCAAGAAACCAGTGCTGAGGATTTGTGTCTACCAACATGCTTGAATTTTTTTGGCTCTCTCAATTTACAAGCACAGGGACAGCATAATGCTTTACTGTGGCTCTGAAGGGTGTTGGGAAGGCTCTGGGTTTAATCTGGCTTTGCACAGCGTGCATGGGCTCAAAAATGTCTGTATATGACCCTCTCCATGCCTTCTGCCCCAAACTCACCCATTTCGGCACAGGCTTACTACATTATTTAGCATGTTGCTTGTCAAGTAAGACTTTCCCAGGTGTGGGTTGGACATGATGAGGTTCCTCAGAGTGTAACAAGCTGACGTCATGATCTCGCCATAGTTGTTGGTATTTCCAGACTGGAATGACAGGAGACGTGATACATCTGGGAGCACCTGGTGAGCTAAAGAGGTGGAATGTTCCAATCAACATTTAAATAAAACCTAGCACAAGTGAATGATACTATTTGTGTTAGCACTATTCAATACAAGAATGCAGTGTTATCTCTGGAAGGAGGCACTAATAATGTTGGACGGTATTGGCATAGTAGTCATCACTTGATTTTTCAGAGACAAAATGAGTTCTGCAGGCCTCTGGAAGGGCAATGATATTGGTCATGGGGAGTCAAGTCCAACTAATTTCCCAAAACACTATTGTCCTCATGATCCTGCAGATTTGTCATTATCTATAAAGCGTACCACATGCTTAGTTTTGTTAACTAAGCCTGCAGATATCACCTGTATTTGTCCTTTTGGCCAGAAGAAATTAGTGCTTTGCCCAATTTTGGAGCTTGGTTAAGTCCTATTATGGGGTTTACAAAGCGAGGTGCGCAGATATTAGAGAGTTAGAAACTGGACATTGTTCTGGAATCCACTGTAATGTAAATTACTTACCCATGGTTTTGTGGAGAACAGGATGCCGGGACATGTTGCTCAGCAAAGAAGCCCCAGACCGGACAACTTCAGAGCTGTTGGACTGGAGGAGCCGTGCTATGCGAGGCAAACCTTTTTCCTTCACACCAATCAATTGGCTCATTGCATTGGACATCTAGGAGACAGAACAGAGATGTCTCATGACCTCTAATGCCGGGAGGACACAACTGGAATCATGCACGGGGCCAGACAAACATGACTACACTATAAAGTAAGCATCTATATAATACCTTCTTCTGCTACCATAATCTCACTTACTTTGTCATTTACCCCTCTTGTCCACAGGCATTTGCAAAGTCAGCCTCATCCTCTGTGATACAGCTGGTACTCCTGCCCTCTTTCTGGAGTCTGATGAGGGGGCAGTTGCTCACCCAACTGATATTCCCATAAGCTGGAGAAGTTTTACCTTCATGTCCACCTTGCCCTTGCACAACGCCCTTGGAGCTCCCTGCCATGCCACAAGTAAGAGGCTGCTTTGGAACAGCTAATGATACCGTTAAAAAACAAGCTGAAGACCAGAAATACTCATCTTGGATCCTGATCTCATGTTTGCTTATGTAAATCTAGATCTCAGGACATAGCCAATGCAGATGAGTGTTCATGGATGTTGAAGTACACACCCTTCATAAATTGTCCTCTTATTGATAGAGTTTAAACTGAACTTCTCAGCTACTCCCCCACCAGAAAGGCTGCTGGAGATTGTCGCACCACCAGTGAAACATGTCCATCAACAGTGACATGGGGATGGAGGAAACGGGCTGGAAGGCAACCCTCTTCCAGTGGACTGAGACCAAATTTCACTCCCATGCTCCAGAAGGCACATGTGCCACACGAGCAGGAGTGGGATGTGTAAAGCTAAGTCTGAGAAGAGATTCATAGTTCTCCTCTATAAGCTAAAGGGTTCTAGTAAGCTTTGTAAGCTTGTCCTCAGTTTCCCTTTCCTTCAAGTGACAGCAAACCCAGCAGCCCACCCCAACTCCAGCTCTGAGCTGGCATAAGACCCTTGAAAGGAGAAGCCACTTCTGCGCATCCAGGCAAATTCCAACCATTCCCTTCCAGAAGGCTGAAATAAGTCACTTCAACACTGTCAGAGCTGGGTTTTGTTTGTTTGTTTTCTTCCTCTCTGCCCAAAAGACATTCTTGTGTAATGATCATGATTGCTGAAAGCCTTTTCATTTCCGTGCAGCACATAGCTCCAGCCCCGTTTCTCTGATTAGCTCTACCCATACTGCAACAGCCTCTCTCCACCTTGTTAGTGCCACTGTTCAGTTAAACTGGAAAAAAAAAAAAAAAAGGTTCCCAAAGAATTTCACATTGAAAGACTCGTAACAAAAGCTCCCAGGAGATCAGAGCTGTCTTTGCAATGACGGCTCCTTTCGTGAGTCACTCTGTGTTTCTGGGTGGAACACATAGCACACGTGACATGCCTCTCCTACGTATGAAATAATTACCTCTTTATCTCCCTAGCCATCTTATTTAAATTGGAATTGATGAAGTTCGACACAAACAGACAAGTCGAGGTTTGCCCACGTGAATGCAGCCTGTGAGGACGTGCCCATGGTAGCGATATTGGGCAGAGCAGAGCTGCTGTCATGACGTGGTCCTCACCGTGCCCTAGCTCCTGCAATACCCATGGCGTCACGCAGCCCATGTCACCTCCACGCTGCCATACCTACAAGTTAGGACATCTATCAGAGCTATTTTACAAGCAGCTCTGATGTGAGGACAAGCCACAATCCACATCACAACCCACCCTGTTATTAGAGCCACCTCCCACTTAAAAAAACACACACAGGCAGTGGCGTACGCACATCCTTTCTCTCTGCTTTAATGACACCTGTCCACATCTGTGCACATCTGTGCACATCCTCACTGGTGTCCTGGGGGGAGGGTGCAAATACCAATAGATGCTGGTGATATGGCCAACCTAAAGGAGCCCCTGGAATGTGTATGGAGCTGGGATAGATCCTTGAGATGCTGATTATAGCCCCCACTGAGACCCTATTTTGGCATTAATAAATACCTCATCTGGAGCATCCGCTGCAGAAAGACTTGCAACAGTGCCCTGAGAGCATATTCCTTTCTGATTACTGTAAGGTGCTGACGCTTTTGACTGCATGTGCGGGGAGGGGAGAGGAGTGCTTACCAGCCCTCGGCTCGCAGTGAGGTTCTGCAGAGCTCCAGCACAAGCTTCCAAGGTGGCATCCTTCTTGCTCTGATCCATCAAGGACAGGTAGGTGCGGATGGCATCAGAGTGGTAGAGCCAGCTGGGTCCTTTGGGTTTAAAATCCTCCTCAGGAAGGGGGACACCATATTCGTCATTCTACAAAGAGATGAGAAACTGGAAGCTCAGATCCTGCTTCTCGCTTTCAGCCCCTGCCTGTGGCTGAATACCACATTTCCAAGCCCTCTGTGGCACATCTTACCTCCATTTTACCACTTCTGCTGTTGAAGCAGCCTGTGAGAGTCCTGTCCATATAAACACTCCGGGCCATGTGGTTGAGCTGGGTGTATTTGTTTGGAACTTCAGCATCCAGGCGGTAGGAGAGGTTGTGCAGGATGCAGATGCAATTCTCCACAGACTGAAATCACCACCAGAATAAAAATGCAAGCATCACATTAGGCAGAAAAATAAGGAGCAGCACCTGCTATAGCTACAGAGAGGACGTATACCATGCCAGAATCAGCTTTTTTTAGCAGTTAAACTGTATAAACTCCTGACCCTGCTCAAGGTAGCAATGGATGGGAAGGAAGAAGGAGGTAGAATAGACATGAATGAAGGCCACATAGCCCAAATGCTATACCGTGGATCTCAGTGAGCCAACTCAGTGAACCTTATTGGATGCCACTGCCACATACAAGTGGATAAACAGGAAAAGAAAGCATGAGTGCAGAGGGTGGTTATATCAAACTGCCCACCATGAAATGCTAAATCTTGAAAGTCTTCCTCTTTCCTTAGTCAACTTCCAATGACTTTGTCCAAATCACAGCTACTGATTAGTGGACACTTTTTACCAAGCACAGGCTTTTAAGTCTCCTTTAACTGGATGTCAGAGTGCCCAATGTAAAGAGCAAAGGAAAATTTTCACTGGATACCTGTAACCAACACCAAAACATGCAGTTTCCAAAGACTTGTATTCAATATGTGCTGCTGAAACTGATCTTCTTGCAAAAGCCATCCCCAAAAGAGGATTTGCTCAATCCTGAGCTCATTTGAAATAATTTTGGTACTTTGCTGGACACTGAGGACTTTAGGGTGTCTGGCTAGTATCACAGGTGTTGAACTCCTGAAAATGTGACATTATTTTGTGCAAGGTAAGTGCCGTTTACACATAGCAATCAGAGTCATAGTTAGGGAACTGGCAGAAAGACGTCAGCTCCTGGCTTCTTGCTGAATGTGATGCCAATCTGAGGCTTATATACTTGAGTCCTGCTGGATGAAGAGATGCCGTGGTGGAAGAGAAGAAAATGGAGGTTAAGATTCTGGAAGGATCCCAAGGTGGGAGGGGAAGGGAGGAAAGCATATTGGGGGCTCAGGAGCCAAAATATTTTGCTGTGTCTCTGTTTGATAAAGGGAAATGGTAAAACCCACCTCTACTACAGGCCTAGAGCACAGAGGACTTGCATTCCTACAACAGATCACACTGAGATTTGGAAGAACAAGAGCAGCCACAAAGAGTCCAGTCCCCTCTTGCATTTGTTTGAAAGGGATTTTGAGATATTCCCAAAGTTGCAATTATTAACTACGGGCCTGAACTCTAGGAAACAGCATCTGGTACCTTATCATCAGGTCGGTTAGAAGCCACGCAGTTCTGGGCATAAGTCATGACTGAATCGATCAAGCCAGGGTAATTCCTCATGGTCTGGCGCCCCATGTCTGCAGAACTCAAGTTTCTGAAGAAAGCCATCGCAGAGCATGTCAGGAAAGAAGAAGGAGAGAGGATTAGCTGGGTTCACTTCCTAGTCTCTGTGGGGTCTGTTCTGGCTATGGTTGTAATGGAATTAAGGATATTTTTGTATATTCAGCAAGGCTGGTGTACTGCTCCCATTTTGGTGGCCTTCTGTAGGACTGCACTGGTGCATAGCTTTCTTGTCGCTCTTTAGGATTGATTTCATCTAGGAAAATGTCCTGTTAAGGAACTCTGCGTAGAAGACATCTTCCTAGTAAGAGTAACTATCAGCAATATTTTGCCTTAGAGGCTATGCATGTGACGTTACAGACTCATCGTCTCCTTGGAGGTGTTTCCAAAGACTGAATAAAGACCATCTGGGATTATTGTGAAAACTAGGAAGGTACATATAGTTGTAAGCATGGAGCTACATGGGGTCAACAGCAATATTTGCCTGGGAAATGGGGGCAGAGATGCTGAAGAGCAGTCACTCTGATCAGAGGGATTGACCAGTTTGTAATGTTGTAATGTATTCCTGAGCACTGGTTGCTGCCAGGACAGGGGAGTTTTTCCAGTAACAGGAAATGCTTTTTTATTGTTTTGTTGGGTTTTTTTCCTTCCCTGTTTTATTGCCTTGTAGCTTGCAAATGAAAAACAAAGAGAGGTTGGCAGTCATTGTGAGATATTCACTCCAGGCATTCCAGAACTGGATTTGATGTTCACTGTGATTTGCAGCCTCCTCATTAACATGAATTCATCTGCAATCCAGAAATGCTTGAGCAGCAATGGCTCAAGCCCAGGGCAAACCCAAGGCTGTTCTCATCTCTGTGTTATGATGTGGCAGGGCAGTGAGTCAGAGCAATCCTGGTTCACCCCTCAGAGCAGGGGCTCTGGACCCAACCACCCTGCTTTCCTTACCCGGCTTGCTTCCCGGCCCTGTTCCCCCCCAGACTTTTGAGCTCTCTCGCTGACCTGCATCTGTCAGTTTTCACTGGGGGTGTTGGGTATTACTGCCACAGACTGTGGTAAGTCTCAGGAGACAGACCGTGCCTTGAGTTCAGCTTCACAGAAAGCTTCTTTGACAAGCTATCATCATACTCTTTCCCTCTTTTCAATGGGCTATTTTGTGGCATCGGTGGGTTGAGATGGTCTTAAAAGTGGAGCACCTCATATGCAACGCACACCACACATCCCAACGTACAACTGCAGAGGGAAGGTGCCTTCCAAGACAGGGAAGGGAGAAGCACTCACTGTCTTTCAGACACGGTTCCCAGCCACAGAAGACGATAGTATCACGTCTCAAAAGGCCCCTACCGTATTCACCCATTTCGTTTCATAAGCAGATACAGCTCCTACTAGCTGCATGTCTGGTAAGGGTGCGGTCGGTGCTGCACTCCCTCGGGGAGAGCTTCAGTTGATGAAAGTACCTAATTATACAGGGTAGGTTTTTTTCCTCACTTGTTCCCAGTGAGACAAGGAGCTTGCATCCAAGTGGAGGAGGGTGGTAGGAGAAACAGCAAGTTGGGGCAAAGATCCTCTGCAAAAGGGCTCTGGCTTTCCAGTGAAAAAAATAAACTACTCTGGGCTCAAGCTGCACCTCCTGTTTTGTAGATGACCTGTCTGATGAAATGAGCCAGGAGCAGTCCAGGGCAATGGGCTGCTCTGTAGTAAAACAGTTATTAAAATCAGTGGGAAAATGCTTGTTTTCCCCACATAGAGAATTCTATATTTTTGTCACCTAAGACCCAAACCAGTTTGTTCTCTAGCAACCAAAATTTTCTCTGGAAGCCTCAAAAATCTAAAAGCAAAAAGTGTCAAGTTCCCTGGTCTGAGCTGAACGCTTTCAGGTTTCAGTACTGCAGCTCTCCTGTGACAGAGCAACTTATATTTTTTGAGCAGACTTAGCAAGAACAAACTTATTTAAATTTTAAAAAAGCTACTAGGAAAAATATTTTACGTGTAATTTTTTCTGCACCTTCTCTTAGGAAAACTTTCTCAAGGAGAATTTTTTATTAATACAATTGCAGTAAGCATGTCTTTAGCTTATTGTAAGAGGATTTAGACAGCTTCAGCTTTTGTGAACAGACAAGCTACAGTAAGTCCCTGCTTGATGACTCACCTCAAACAACCTGTAGCATTGAAGAATACTTCTGGGTCAATAATTTCTCTTGTCCTATTGCAGCTGCCATCAGACCAGCCAGAGAAAGGGATGATAACACAGTCTGTCAAGACGGGGAGGGCCTCCTGTATCAACTCTTCTTTTAATTCATCCGTGGAGGAGAGGTTCCAGAGCAGTCCTGGGAAGGAGATGGGAGAGAAGCTCAAGCAGAGGGTCACCATGCATTAGAAACTTTCTTTAGGTCAGAGTGAATTCCAGCAACAAAGTCCTTCTTCACTCCATCCCTCTTTGAATTAAGGGTGCAGAGGCTACCCTAAACCCTAGTCTCTGTCTGTCCCTATGGGAGACAGGCAGGATGGGCACCAGGAGCATGGTATCATGTGGAGGTGGGCATCTAAGCATTCTCCCTCCTCCCAAAATTGGTGTCTATTGCCATTAGGCTGCAGGGGGAATCTCTCCAGGGATCTCATACAGGCTTGCACACTAGACCTCAGTCACAGCTGAGGGTGCCTTGCACCAATAAACTCACGTCAATCCTTCAAGAAAAAGTGAGACACCAATGAGATAACTTGTCCAACCTTACTGGGATTGCCAGCACCCTTGGCCTTCCCTGGGAACAGCATGGGGGCCAGGAGTGCAGGAAGACATAGGAATGGCAGGATGACCCCAGCTGTGGGGGGAAACCTGAGGCAGGTGCTTCCCCAATGGGCACTTATGATGTCAGCACAGACCACAGGCAAGGAGGGGCATGGTTCTTGCTCAGGGCTGAGTGGTTTGCTGTGTACCTGTCAGTTGTTTCTGAATTTCAGTGTTCCCTGTCCTCCGTAGGAGGCTTACGCACTCCCTTATCCCATTCTGCCGCCGGGTTTCTATCTTGTTGGTTGGATTCTTGAAGACCAAATTTCGGAGGGCTCCAGCTGCCGCCCGCTGTACATTCTGGTTTGTGCTGCGGAGCAGTTCGACAAGCTTGGCAATTCCCCCCAGCCGGTAGACCTGTACCAGGAAAGACATGCTGCCATCAGCGTGGTGAGCAGAGCATCACTGGCACAGGGACAACTAGAACTGTCATGGCAATGCAAGGACTCAACATGGCACATAGGGGAGCTGGAAAAGCAGACTTGGCAGTAAAGGATGGCTAGAGCTTTCAGATGGCTTGTCTGGTTCAGGCCATAGGTCATGAGCACAAAGGTACTGGCCTTGAGGTTGATGTCTATAGTAATGGCAATGGACCAAATCCTTTGCTGATGTAAATGTGCTTGCTCCCATAAAATTTCACCTCCCTCCATCAGTTTGCATCAGGTGAAAATGTTGCTCTGCTTATATATAGAGGCCATTTATAGCTATATAATGACATGATGTGGTAATTTATCTACATCCTGAAATCACAGGCTGAGCTAAAAGGGATGGTCATGGTACAGTGCAAACACCTTTGAGGTCAGCCAGAAGCAGTACTGGGCAATACTCCAGCACTCAACAGGGGCAGCATCAGAAAGGGGTGTGAACCCCAACCTGTAGGACACCACACACATGCTGGGGAGGTTTGAAGGCAAATTCCTCCAGCTGAGCTCTCCAAAATGATGCAGGTTCCCGCTGTAGGATGTCCTCTGTACCAGGTGTTCCAGGGATGTGATCCCACATGGAGCCCCTCCTGGCACAAACCAACCCATCAGCTGGAGATTTGCTGACAATAGAAAATGAATGAGCACCTTTTTGAAAGGAAAGAAAACAAGCGTGCACTCGAATGACTCGCATACCTGCTCTGACACATCTTTCTGGGAAGCAATGGGACAGGACAGGCTCAGAGTGTGTTTTCAACGGTAACAAAGGGTGTGGCCACCCCACAATTAGTGACTGTAACGTGGGCTGGGGTACCTGTGCTCCGTTCAGCCACAGCAAGGGCACAGAGGTACATCCCCACACGGTGCCAGCATGACTGCAAACATGCCAGGATGGGGATAAGCTTTTGGGATGGTCTTGCTACAGGAGATCCATCCTTGAGGCTGCCTCCTTTGCTGCATGTTGGCATAAATTTAGTAATCGGAGAGTAAGAGCGTAAAAGAAATGAGCTGCCCTATAAGAAGGGCTTTTGTTTGATCAAACATCTTTGTACATGATCACTAATTAACCCATTGGCTTAGATGACTGAAAATGGCTGAAATGTCACTGAGCAATGCGCAACGAAGATCACAGTGGGCTGTAGGGCAAAATTGCGTTTGGCTTTGACACTGCAGCTCTGAGATAGCAAAAGATTCATGTAGAAACGGGTGCGATTGCATCCAAAAGAGGACACTGCATGTGGATGGCTGCTCCCATGTCTCCAAAACCCTTCAATCTATGTCACAACACCTTACAGTCATAATGTGGCCACAGTCTCTTCTGCTGCCTGGTAACTATTCCCCTGTGTTAAAATCTTGACCTGACTGCTAAGAGAAAGTGGCCACTAATAGTAGAGAAACTACTTAATTAATTCCTGAGTGTGACTAATGAGGTATGAAGCTCCATCATGAAAATCAAGGGGACCTATGGATCCTTGGTAGCTTCATCCATCCCGTGTGCCATTACATCCAGTGTGACAGCAGAGCTCTGAAGGAGTTTGCTCACCTCTTGCTTGGCAGACTCATCCTGGAAGCAGGTGTGCTGGAGGTAGTAAGCACCCATGGCTTGGTATTTGTCATCGGAGGAACACAGAAGTTGTATGGCTTTCTGGATGGTCATTGTACCGCCATCTATCTCATCACCACATATTCTGTTTTAAAAGAGAAATACAGCATTGGTTGAGTGCTCAGCTAAAAGGGCTACATCAGTACTGGGAATTATTAGGAAGGAATTAAGTACAAAATGTTAAATATTATCACATCATCACATAAACCACATGGTGCACCCCTAATGCATTTCTCTGTCTCAAAAAAAGAGATGATAAAAGTGGGAAAGATACTGTGGAGGCTAATAAGTTACGGATCTAGTCTATCCAGAAGCTAAGGAGACAGCAAATAAAAGCTTGGTCTAAGTGCTAGATATCTAATCATGTCTAAGGTGGAAGGATTAAGGAACAGAGAACCAGTATTCACTGTTCCTCACATAAAAGAATTAGTGGACAACAGTGAAACCATCCATTAGGTTATTAGGACAATCTAAAGTAGGCAGATGCTTTTCCCACAGCATGTGATCCTTTGATGTGAGATGTGGTGGAAGCAAAAATGTGAGAGCAGCTGATGGTCTCAGGAGGCTAGAGCAGATCCCTTAGGAAAAGGCAACAGGCATGTCTAGAGTGATGGGATGGACAAATATTGAGTTTATGAAATACTAATAATAGCACTGAGACATCCTGCTCCCAGGGCATGTTTACATTGGTAGTCTCCAAGCTCTTCATAAAAGTTGGCCACTGTCATCATCCCCTGTTATAGGTAAAGAATGTGCCTACAGACTGCAGAGGAAGACTATGGATACCTCTGGCTTGAAGCAGGACTGAAACATTGGGAAGAATACAGACACCTGAAAATTTGTCCCTTTGTTTAGAAATACAAAGGTCCCACTCTCTTTGGGTTGTAGTTATTTAGCATCATCTGTGATTTTTTAACCCCATAAAATTAGAAAACTACAAACTTTCATACTGATGAAGGGGCTCTGAACTGCAAAGCTTGTCAGTCTAATAAAAGCTACTATATCCTTTAGCATCCTTGCACCTCAGGCCTGCAGCTGGCTGCGGCGGGATCTCAGCATTAATTTGCATCAGATTAAATGACCATGCAAAGTTCAGGACTGAGATGAGCCAAAACCCAAACTCCTGTCTGGTTATTACAATTTCAGCAGTGATGGGATACAAATGGGAAATGTTTTGCTGACAGTGGATGAAATAGAAAAATTGTGAGGGCTTTGCTAGGACAGCTAGGTCATCGTTGTGCCTGACTGATGTTATTCCCTGTTCAGGATCCAATTGCGACCGATGGGGAGTTTTACCTGGAGACAGGGGAGATCAGTTCCTGTTTGAACCACATTAACTAGTATACAAGCTCTTGCTCCATGTCATACTAGTAAGTGACTATGTAGAGCAGCTGATCATCTTCCAACAATCCGATGGACTAACAAACCAGAGTGTTTTTTAATAAGTTCTTTAAATGAATCTATTACCTTTGAAGTATTAAATATTACTGTGGGGGAGCAGCTGCTTCTAGGCACAGGATTTGCAGAGTCATTTTGATTGTGATGTAAGACTAAAGATCCAGACCCCAGTATGGTCACCACCACCAGCAGCTTACAGTAAGACAAAATATTTTGTCCTTAAGCATCCAAACGTTCACATCCACATGGCATGGGCTAGTGAATAATATCCACAATTCTATAGTACATTTCATACAAAATATCAAAAGCCAGCAATTAGACTGTGACACTGAAAGACAGCCTGAAAGACTGTTTTGTCTCCCCTACCCTCACTGATATAAAGTTGCACTCAGTTTAAATTACTCATTTAAGCACCTGAGAGAAATAGGTGCTTCCAATGAATAACTTGTCTTTGTGTCTTAGACATGTTTCCTAAGACAGGAAGACCTACCCTCTGGAGATAACCTCTGCCTCTGCTGGTATACAGGAATGATAGACAACAGTCTGGGATTGGACCTTAAGTATTCAGTGGCTAAGGTTAGATAAACCCCATTCCACTTTTATTTCTACCCTAACAGTAAAACATCACTTCATCATATAATTTTTCATCCGTTTGAACCTCTATCAAAAGTTGGCTCCAAGAAACTTCCATTACACTTGCAACAAGGAAACACAAAACTGCAAAGACAAAGTTTAAATCAGAAACTGTGGAACCTCTGAAATCTTTGGTTTGGATTCAGGATGCTGTAATTTCTCTTAGTCTTTTTCATGCTCCTGAGACATACAATAGAGCTGAGATGCCGACAGATCCGGCATGAGTAGCAGCAGAGTGACTTCTCCTTTGAGAATTCAGACCTGGGCTGGCAGTGTGGGTAGGGAGGCATATTAATAAACATACCAGGTCAGTGGCCATGCAGCGTATGTAATCATGATGATTTTTTTTTCTTTTTAATGTACTGAATTGAGAAAATCCCTCAATCAATCAGGTGCATTTTTTTATGAGAAAGAAGGATGTCCACTTGGTCTAGCTACTCAAGGAAGGCAACTTTCTACACATCCACTCCATAAAAGGGCCAAACCCTCCTTCAGCATGGAAAACCTAGGCATCCAGGTCCAGTTCTGTGTGGGAAAACATTGGGAAGGTTCCATTTCCCTGCTGGCTCACCAACAGGAGAATTTCACAGAGGATGAGCAGCCAGGCTCAGTCATCCTGCCCAAGAAGAAGCAGTGATTTCTCCTAGCTGAGAATATAATCACCTTGGCAAAGCCCATGCTAATGGAAGATTGTTCATCAGTCAGGGATATTCCTAACCAGATCTACACTACGAGAACAACAGCCTGCTCCAAGACAAATTCTTGGACTGTGGCCATCTCCAACCTGGACCAATGTGCCTGGTAGGAAGAGCTCCAAAGGTGGCTGTTCTTCCACAAGAAAGAAGCAATCAGAATAGGGAGACACCTCAATTAGAAATGATTCAACAGGAGACAAATTAGATGATCAGATTCAGGTGTGGATGGGAAACAAATACTTAAGAGGATCAGTATCACAGAAAGGTAAATTCCCTCACTTGATGCTAATGCCTTTGGTTCACTTTGTATCAGCAGATTGGTTTGTGTTAACCAGATCTAAGTCTCTATCCTGGTTGTTAAGGCTACAAGACCCCGGAGAGGAGGAAGCCAGAAAAGTCTAACAAATTCCATTGTTCAATCATAGAATCAGGGTGAAGACACCCAAAACAGTGTCTAGCACATCCAAGCCTTCCAGAGTCAGGCAACACAAGAGCAAACCCAATAGCCATCTTCATGCCAAGCAGCCACGTCCACCCATGGGACACGCTACCAAGGTTTTGGTGCCATTGAAAGCTCAGCCGGAGCTTCCCCTCAGGCTTTCCTTGGTGGGTAGATACCAGAGAAGATGGGCACAGATTGAGGGGAACCTCACCATGTGCAATGTGTGATCTGTACCCTGCCACGATATCATCATGCACAGCTCCATGGCAATTGTTTTGTATGCAAATGTACAGTGCAGACAAGTTCACATCACAAGGAGCCAGCACGGTGAACTAGTCATTTTTAGAGACACTTTATCCCAAATAAGAACCAAACAAAATGATAGTGCCTATCTTTGTATGTGGTTCTGCTTTGTTGG
Organism: Balearica regulorum gibbericeps; assembly: GCF_011004875.1. Classification (NCBI taxonomy): domain Eukaryota; kingdom Metazoa; phylum Chordata; class Aves; order Gruiformes; family Gruidae; genus Balearica; species Balearica regulorum. Next base: position 129,853 of record NC_046208.1, read on the forward strand.
TGTGGCATAGCCCTGGAGAGTTTATGTTTTCATACTGATCTCCTTTGGTTTATCCCTAAAGATCTACCAGAAAACACCCTCAGTACTTTTTCAATAACTTTTCTATGTTTTCACTGTTTATAGTACTTCCAGAGAGACTGAGCTCCTCCCTAGGACTGAACAGTTAAAGGACACACACTTGCTGTCCCTGAACTTTAGCTGAGCTGCAGCTCAGCTGGGGCCAAGTGAGCATCACCATAAAAACAAATATGACTATATGGAAAATCCAAAGAGTTGCCCCAGCCTTTACTGCCTCCTCCATAGCTGCCAGACAGGGTATTCAAGGCCTTTAACACAGTAGCACCAAAATGTTATATATTTCCAGGTGACTTGATAGACACTTGCTTTCACATGATCTCTAATGAGGTGGTTTAGACTCTTTCTCCCATACATAGAGAACACCAAAGGAAAATGCATCCACATCTTAAAATGAGGCCATTTTAAGGGCATGTAGTACTATGGAAAACAACGCATATTGTAGGTATCCATTAATGGCTCCTGATCTATATCAGCAACCCTTAAGCTGGGGAATGTCTGCATACACCCCAGCTCACCTCTTCATCTTCACAAATGGGAATACCCTGAATCCTTCACAAGGGGTGAGATTAGTCCAGCCTCTCAGCAATGTCTCCAGCTCAGACACGTGGGTTTCCTCTGAAGTCAACCAAGAGACACTGACTTTGTTAGGGGGTAACTCACTGACCTACCTCAGATTTCAGCTCCATTGGCTGATGACTGCATCTCTGCAGGGGCAACAGGGGCACCCAGCTCAGATGTCGGCATCTCCCGCACGTAACCAGTTGACTACCGCACAGACTATTGCAGAGCCACAACCACCATGTATCACAACCTAGCCTGGCCCTGGGCTGCCAGTCCTGTGTGTGTGTGGTATGTGAAGCTCTACACGTAACATGTCTGCAAGCAGAACTAATACAACATCAGCCAGTGGTAGCAACAGTTTTCCTGTACCTAAAGTTGCACCTGGAGGGTGACAAAGACTCCAAGTTTTCTAGGATGCATCAAACATCACATCCTTTATTACAGCTTCTTGTTATCGCTACCTGATGACCAAGGAGGATGTAGAAAAAGATTTCCTGCCTGGGCTGAATTGCAACATGTTATTTATTGGCTAGCTCAAGATGACACACTGTCTTGGAGCACATTGCAAATACCACTCATTAGAGGAAATGGGTAAAAAGCAGGCAAATACATGTAGTTTTTACCAGCTGCTGAAACCCCTGTGTTGCTGCCAGTTTGCAGCATGAAAGGCTGCAGATCTGTGGGATGTCATGAGACCCCAAAAAAGGAGAAGGGTCCTGGGGAGAAGAGGGAGCCCTGGACACCAAAAAAACTTCCACAAGCCCTATCAGGTAGAAGGACTCACTCCATGAGCTGTACTGTGGCAAAATGTTAGTGCTGCTCCTTCAGAACTGCCTTTGGGCAAGAGCCACCAAAATAACCCATGAACTTCTGAGCCCAGGACAGACATACTGAGCTTGGAAATGTTGTTCCAGATATGACATAATGTTTAAAAAAGCTTAAGCCCCTGGGTGATTATAGAGAAGTATGTCTGGAAGGGACATCGGAAGGTCCCTCTTTGCTCACTGAGGCAGGATCATGACAACAGGGATGGTGGAAGAGACGATACTTCAGGAGGAGGTTTCTCAAAGCAAGTCAGTGCTGTTTAACCTCCTAATCTGAACAAACAGTGCACAACTCATATTTCTTCACCAGAACCAATACTATGGGTTGAGTAACACCCTACAACATGGTTTAGTTTATCATAGAATCATAGAATGGTTTTTCCCAAAAAACATTTAGGTGTTCAACTACTCATCAGCTAGCTGGAGGAAAGGTGCTCTCATGCTTTTGTAAGAGGAAGGACTCATCTGAGAGATAGTTATCAAAGAGACAGCTCTTCTATGTCTTACACAGCCAAAGCTAGTTCTGTAAATGGAAGCAATCACACAATCAAGAATAGTTCCCAAAATTAAATAACTTTGTGACTAAATGCAGTTATTGTTAGTACACATAGTTTGACAGTTCTTGCATACTCAGTATTTTGATCTCCACGTGCCACTCTCACTGCCTGAGAACGTCCAATGACCCCTTTTTCATCTCACACCATCCAAGGAGATCAGATCCGTAGCACAGGAGGACCACAGCTCTTGAACCAGTACTGACACTGTCCACAGTCACTGCATTACAGAACAGTTTTGTATCACAAACAGACCTGGTGGATCACAGGTCCCACTGGAATCACTCTCACAGAAATGGAAATCACCCCACTGGATCACCTCTAAAAGCGTGGAAACTATCTAGCCCTTCCCTTGCTCATAGAGATGGTTTGCTAACCTGCAGGTGAGTTATCCGCCTACACAGGAGATTTGCAGCATGAAAACTGAACACAAAATTATCCTTGTTATAAAGGCAAAAATTCTACCTGATGAACTACTAGAATAGAAAGAACAGAGCCCCAAACAGGGAACTACCAGCAGCTATTACCCAGCTAACCCCTCTTCCTGCATATGGAGGTTCATAATGGGATGCCTACAAGAAAACCTCTCCCTACCCAAAGATCAGGCTACCTAGATGAAGATCAAGTTCTCCAAGTGCAGAATCCTACAACCAGAAACAGTCCTACACAGCAAAGACAGCCCAGATATGGTCCCAACCCATCTCTGAAGGCCTGTTCCCAACAAAAGCACATTCCAGACCAAGACTAGCAGCAACCGGCCAGATACTTTATAGGGGTTAATGGCCTTCCAAATAAGTAATTTTTTCAAAGAGGACAACTCCATAGTATGTTTCCAAAACTATAAGGATAACTGCTGCCAACTTCATCTTCTTCGAGTCAAGAGCAGAAACACTTGTACAAACTGCAGTGGGTTTCACACGAAGCAGGGGACTGTGCCCCAGCCAAATCAGATTTACTCAGGGGACACAGCCCCAGCTGAGCCCATGACTTGAAGCCTCAACGTTTCCACATCAGAACCAGTTCTGCCAGATGAGCCATGCCCCAAGCCAGGAGAAGTGTATAAATGGAGCCACTCCCTAACCAAAGGGCATCCAGCACTGGAGAGTATTCCTCTCACAACAGCAGTTGTCCCTCTCTTCAGAAAGTGGCATTATTCTTCAACTGACCTTTCCAAAGAGACGACCAACCGTGAGCATTGCACAGCGCACAGCAAGGCTTGCTTTGGAGGGACCCTGCCTGCCTGCCTGGGACTAACTTCTCAAAAGCAACATTTTCCCCAGGCAGAAACCAGTTGCAGTCCCTGTTTAATCATTCTGCCACCCCTCCCAGTACACTTTTACACTCTTTAGTCAGAAGTTCCTTGGAACTCCTTACTTCCAGTTTATGTATCATCTCTGTTTCCCATTCCAGAGGAATTACAAAGCTTCTGAAATTAGCAAGCCAATGCCACCAGTGCTCCAGGTTGTCCAGGGCTAATTTTGCATGTGTTAAACATGAAGTAACTGGGCACATGCGAAGCTAAGGTTTCATGACAACACGCTAACAAGCAAGTGACATTTCTTGACATACACGCTCTGGGACATACTTCTCCTGCTCAATACAAAATGAGGGAGGCTGAACAGAGAATTAGCCAGAGAAGTCTGGAAATCAACATTCAGATATGAAGAAGGGCATCATTTGGCTCACACTGCTGACTGTGAGGGGGGATTTTCTCCATATCTACATCACGCCTTGGGTCAATGGCTCAACAATCTCAGGCCTTTGGCGTGAGTTACGACAAAGCCTATAAGAACTGTTAATTAGTCTCACACTTATGCTGCAAATTCTCCTTTGGACCAGGGACCACCAGGAGTGAGCTCAGGAGCTTCTAGCAGCATTGAACTGCAATGTTTTGCAGTTCCAAACATGCAAACCATAGTCTTGGAAGACTATGGTTTATGCAGACCAAATGTCTTCCAAGACTATGGCAGAATATGGTTTGTGCTCCAGAGCCAGAGGCAGAGTAGGCATCAGCATCAGGGCAGCTTTGTATCAACATCATTGTAAGGCCATCAAAACCCAGCAGTTTTGGTTTTGTCTGGGGTTTTTTTTGTGAGAGCTCTGCTGCATTGCACAGATATATCAGCTTGAGAGTGTGTGAGCTCACTAGTGTGCTCTACATGTTCTATTGTTGTAGGCAACATTTACAAGAAGGGACCTGATGCTAACTGAGACATGAAGGACCATCCTCCACCCTTACATAATTCCTAATCCCAATGGAATTGGATGCTCTGGACAGGAAGGAATTGGACAGCTTCCGTTCCCTCTTTCCTGGCTAGGTAAATTATTCCAATTAAGTTATTTATTTCAATTTCTGACTCATTTTTTTCTAGAACCTGAATCAGACATTTTGGGAGAATGAAGGAAGGGTTGGGTGGAAAGACCGAGGGGTAAATACAACTGCTCAGCAGGTCCTCAGCTCTGCTCTGAGTCAGGCCCTCAGGAACCAACTCCTTCAAAGTTAGTTGGGTTTTTTGATTTGTTTTCTGCCAAATCAGAGCAGTGTGACAGCCAGGAGCGGTACCCAAACTGCCCACCGGCCTTTCTGCTCTTCACCTCCCCACCCTCATCTTGCAAAGGAGTTGTCAGCACCACAGAGACTGGGGGATCATCTTGCCCAACATCGCAACTACAGCAGAGATATTTACACTGAGCCATCATATTGGTTTCCCTCCATAGCTCATGAAAAGAAATAAACCCTTTGAGTGACTCATCTGACCCACTTTAGACCCTACTGCAGGATGCAATTAAGCATGGTGTGCACTGGGGAGCAGATCTCCAGTGGCTATGAAGCAGCTCAGGTGACTAGCTCAGATGGACAGACCTCCACAGCAGATGTCTACATTTACTCAGATTTAGCCCACTGCGACAGACTTACTTGGAGCTGGACTGAGTCTGTCCATAAACCATGTCCTGCTTGCAGCTCATCATGGGCTGGGCATAAACCACATCGGGCTTGTTGCTTGAGGGGCAGGAGAGGGCCCGTGCTGGCATTTTTTTACTTGTCCTGGTAGTTCCTTGCTGGGTGCTACAGCTGCTGTAGATGCTCTGGCGATTCAAGGTTGCCTTATGCTCTGCCCGGCCCCCCACCTGGCTCTTCCTCAGCGTGCTCCGGGGTGGTTCACAGTAGAGGTCAGGCTCGCTCCGGCTGCTCTTGATGTTCTGCACAAAGCAGTAGTCGCTGCCAGCCCTGGCAGGGCTGCAGACAGCCTTGCTGTAGTGCTTGCTGCCCCAGCCCTCCATCTGGCTGTATGAGCTGTAGCGCCTGTTCTCCACATCCCGCTTCAGGGTCCCATTGTACAGCTGGTCAACGAGAAAACAGGAGACAAAAAATTAGGAAAGGGTTGAGGTGCAGATCGACATTGCCAAGCACACTCCTGCATGGGTGTCACGGCTACCAAATTCCTATGCCTCTTAGGTATTTTTGTGGCCCAAAACTTACAGGTTAGCCCACCTGCAGCCCTTACGAAGGTGCCAAACCCTCCCTTGAAATCTGGGGACACTTAGTGATCAGGATATGGCATCCAGGAGCTTGAAAACTGAACTGAAAGCTCAAACATGACCCTGTCATTAGAGAAAATGCCTTATTTCCAACACATGGGGTCTAACCCAAGTTGTAATTAGAGGAGCTCACATCACATCTCATGCCATCACAGAGAATGATGCCCCATTCTGACCTTCCAGAACTGCCTGCATGAATTTTAATTTCCTTATGCTATTTTGTTCCCCTTACATCTGTAAGTTCCTTAAGGAAGTAAAGGGAGTGAAAAATCAGTAAGAAGGGATTCTTGAATCTCGTCATGCCAAGAAACAAGTGGAGACAACGAATATCTGCTTAGGACTTACAAGGTGTGTAGTATCAACTCATATAATGGGATGTCCTGAGAACAATGGGGGATATGCAATAAGAATTGCGATGACTAAGCCAGGAGAAAAAAAAAAAAAAGAATAAAAGACAGTTAAAAAAAACAACTGCAATTAATCAAATGAAAAAATGGCTTTAGCTGGCCCGCTGTCAGTTCAAAATGTCTTCAGCACTTCACCAAAAGTCCTCCAGAATTGCCCCAAGTACACCAGGATTGAATCCAATATTCTTTTGCAATATTAAACCTTCTGGATGTCAATCCTGGCACCTGGAAGCCTGCAGGGTTGTATCCAAGTGCAAGACAAGTCACTAAGGTGTGTACTCCAGAAAGGAAAATAAATAAAGCTATTTTAGTGCTGTTTGCCCTGTGATATTGAGTTTTTCCACTGCATCTCCCTCAGCACGCTGGCAAGCAGATCTCTAAGACATACAGCAAAGAGGCATAAAAAGAACTAAAGAATAAACCTGCCTGCCACATCCTCCTTTGGTTTATCTCAGTAAAGCTCATCCGTGGTCTCCTGTTGGGCCAAGCTTGTTTTTCTCAGCTAACTTTAAGCAGCGGTACTTTGGGTGCCTCTTTCTGCAAAAGCCACCCAAGGATTCCTCGTCTGGGCGAGAGAAATCAACACTGGCACCTTATTATTTCCATGGAAGTTCAAGGCACAAGGTGTGAAAAGCCTGTGCCTGGTGCAATAATCCATGCAATTGAAAAAAAAAAACAAAACCAAAAAAAACCAACCAAAAACGGTATTTCCTAACCTAGGAACACCACGTGACAGAGAAATTTGTATCCTCTGCAGACTCACCCTGAGTCCTGCTGCTCTGCCCCACTCCATCCCAGCCCTGAGCACACTCAGCATCGTTCCTGTCTCCAACATTCTGCAGAATTGTCATTATGTTAATTAATTAAGCCAAATATTTCCATTAACAAACTGATCTTCAGGAATGCAGTGAATCCTCTCTACTGTGTCCCAGAGAGTTGCACAGGTAACGGGTGAAAACTTTTAAAAGGGGTTACCTAGCCAGCATGCCATCTGGACAAGAAGAAACCCTTTAGTCCAGATACACGGATACCCAGATTGGTCTGTCATTTCAGCACCAGTCTGAAGTAGTTTTCATACTTTCATTCTGCAGGTTTGCGTCTAAACAGGTGAATTGCTGGAAGGGGAGAAAAGGGCAGCAAATTCTCTTTGTGTTTACTCCAGAGGACACAAAAAGCCTGTTAGTACTGCAGCACAGCAGGTAACAGGTTTGGTGCATGCTGCCGAGCTCCAGGGATTTGGAAGAAGAATTTGCATGTGATAAGAAGAGCAAGGATGAGGCACATGGGTAAGTGCAATAAGTCTCGAGGGTTCCTCTGGCAGTGGGGCAGGCCCACTGAAATTTCCAGGGTGGCCATGCACAGAGGTTCTCTCCGTCCTTGTCTTGCTCTGGATGCAGCATGCATGCAGCAATGGCAAAGTGACCTTTCATGAAGTCACGATCTACTCCACTGTGGATGAGTATGTCCTTCTAAGGGTGATATCATCCTCATTTTTCCTTCATTTTTCTGGGTTCAGAAACCCTCAGGACAGTGAGGGATGGGACAGGCCTGTGGCAGGAAGATGGAGGGTGGACTTTGCCTTCTCAGTGGAGTGGGGAACCCACTCCCAGGGCTCACCACTGGCAGCAGCTGGCTGGAGGACAGAGCAGCAACTTGGTAGATGTGAGCCCTGTCGTTTTTCTTTATGAGTCAGTATAAGCTGGGATTATTTTGCAGGGCTGTCAGAAGCTTGGCAGAGCTGTGGAGCCCCTGGGCATTTACTGAAACCAATTCAACTAACCATGGAAGAGCTAACTTGTTATTTATCTAAAGCTATTGTTTGCTCTGCAGTGTACTCACATGGGCTCTCTGCCAGCAGAACGGGCGAGGGAAGGTGTGAGTGTGTCTGTGTTTATAGATACAGAATTATCAATTCTGTATTTCCAGCTGTGTTTTATAGTGGCATATAGCATTGCCCTGTTTCTTGCCAGCCCTGAAAAGGGTGAAGCAAATCAACCGCCTGTTTGGAAAGACTCCTTTCTGCAACACAGGGAGCCCTGAGCGGCAAGTCAGTGCAGATCCTGGAAGGGCGGGGAAGCCTTTTGCAAACTCATGGGAAAATAGTTCCCGTGTGATGTGAAGCTCATTACCAAAGTCAGTGCATGACTTTTATTGCTGATTCTACTAGATGCTTGGCTGAGCCCATTTTAATCTCTTTCAAGTGGCATGGACCTAATTGGTATCTTAGAATTCCTCTTTGCAGCAGGAGCCTGATCCAAAGCCTCCAAATCAATGAGGAGTCTCCTGCCAGCTTCAGCGGATTTCAGACCTGCTTGCCAAATAGTCCTTGCACAGACGTAGCTGACCTGATCACTTCTTGATCTTGGCAAAGTGCTATGTCCATGCCTTAAGAGCAGCTTTCTCAGACTAAAACCTATGTCCCCATTCCAGATGTTCACCAAACTATGTCGGAGACCTTCACTTCTAACATGGCCAAGGGAATGGAGTTCCCCATGTTGTTATCTCTTTGCTGGATGCACAGATCAGTGAGATAGGATGCACAGCAAGGTAGACGCAAGGCGCTCTGTCGTCTGGACAAGAGATGACATCTCTGAAGGTGAAGGTGATGCTATTACATAGTCTGTGGTTTGAAGAGCCACCTGACAACAATCTTGTAACTTTTGCTGATGCTAATATGTGTGTGTAGTGAGCTCTCCCTATGCAGAACAGCATTAGTGAAAGGAAATAATCAATCCCTTGCCTTCAAACTTCATAAACAACTCAGATTTCCTATCACCCCGAATTGCATCTGCTCACTGCTTGTGGGTGTTTGCATGGGGGAGGTGGGCCAGGTCCACACCTTCTCCCTTTAGGAGTGCAGAGAAATGCTGGAAAAGACAAGGAAGTCTCTCAAAGCAAGGTGGAGGCAGAAAGCAGAGATTCTCTCTGCACTGCAAGATCTGGAAACCATTTTAGAAGAGCACACGCTGTCACCAAGACTTCTCCCCATGGGACCTGGGAAGTCGGGGCAGCCTGGTAGGTGTCTCCTTTCAGCCAGACGCACTGGCAGTCCCCTGCACTCGTAGGATGCAGGAGGATGTGCACGTGCAGCTGGGCAATGCTGACATCCTGAAGTTTAGCCTGAACTTCTCCTCCCTACTGTGAACCTGGTCTATATGTTTGAGGCGAAGCCTTGGGAGCCGTTCATTCATATTAAAACAAGGAGGGGAGGCACAGGGAGGAAAGGCAGCGAAGATGAGCACTGATAGCGTGCAGGTGCTCTTATCAGGCCCAGGGAGAAAGTGCTTTCCTTCACTGGCAGCAGCAAAGACCTGCCTTTAAATTAACAAGCATCTATGCATCACCAGTTCTCAGCCTGCAATACATTTTAGGAACATCAACTGGAATATCCAACACACATAAGACAGGTAAATAAATATCTTTAACCTCTTATTTCAATTGGAATAAAACTGGTGCTAGATAGAAAGTCAAAATGGCATTATCCCAATCACTGCTCATGAGTCCTTTTCTGTCTTTTTCTTTCATAAACCCTCTTGTTTAACAGGAAAAGTCCCTCTCCTCCTCCCACTTTCCAGAGAAGCAGAAGCACTGAGCAAGGCACACCAGTCCCGGGAATTGTGCTCCAATCTCAGCGCTGCCTTTCCATGTCGGAGGCCCTCCCAGATAACTGGGTGTTTCTGACTTCTGCATCTAAGGACGCGATCAGTTCATTACCTAGCTCTAATTTTTTCCCTTGCAATTTGTTTGTTTCTAGAGCGGCAGACAGAGAGAAGTAAAGGACTCCGTATAAACACGTCAGGAGCAGGTTTCTCCCAGGCTGGAGGGCAAAGCACAGGCAATGCAACATGACAGCGTCCCACCCTGAGTGATGGGTGGGGAAAACTCTTGATGCTGCTTGCGAAATGCTTTAGCTGCTGCCTGCTACACACTCCATTGCAGGGAGAAAAATTGCAAAACCAGCAAATATATTGTTTATCCATTTCTGAAACACACTTTCCCACCTCTCCTGGATGCTGCCTTTCCGTATGCTTTTTCATCATCTCCTTTATGCAGCTGAGATTTAGGTCCTGATGGTTCAGTTTGTTCTGGCCAGGGAAGGTAATGTCCAACTTGCTACTCCAAAACATAAAGTCTCTTGCAAAACCTCACAGGGAGACCAGGGTCTGGCCAAGCAACAACTATCAATCCTTGTTTTCTGTGATAAGGTTGCCCAAACCACTCTGTTTTGTCATTTTTTTTTAACTTGAATGTGGCATCACAGCAAATGACAAATTTTATCCTGAAATTCTTATGGAACAAAGCTCCCACTGACGATGTGAGATTTTCGTCCACAGAGGCAAAGCCAGCCAGGGGTAGCAGGGACCATTCCCATCTGTTTGCACGGCACCGGGCTGCAGGTAGGCATATCTCATGGCTGACACTTCTCATGCAGATAATGCATTTGGGAGAGAAAGCTCTGCAACTTTCTCCAACAGAGAAAATTTGTTTAAGAATCTACATACAATCTCTAGTGCAGAGAGATCACCAAAATGCATGTTTTTAATTAGTATCATAACGGACATAATTGCTACAGAAACCAAGCTGGGTGGGCCAGTGCAGCACAGAGCCCAAGACCCCAGGTGTGGTGCCTGAGGAAAGCACTGGTGAGCCCTGTTGGCCCCGTGGCCACTGGTCCCCACCTACTACATGCCAGGATCCAGCTCAGTTAACTGCTTTAATTGTAACAGCATCAGACATGCCAAATATTCCTTGGTCTGGGAGCAGGGCTGCTCTCAGTAACGTTACTTGATAGAAGCCCCAGGCTGAGGTCAGCTCTGTGGGGATGATGATCTGCTCACCCCGCTGGAGGCAGAGCACCCTAACGTCAGAGGACCCTAACTCCTTCCCTACCCAGCACACTAGGGACTTGTTTGCCCCTCGTTCAGCACGGTGCCAGAGGATGCATGCTGCAGCTTACACCCACATCATGCCAGTGTCTTTCCTTCTTATGGAAGCAGCACCACAGGGGAGCTCAGGGGTGCTTCTGTGCCTTGTCCTGATACTGCATCATCTTGACAGTGCCAAAACAGACATGGGACCTGGGAACCCCCCCTCAGCTCCCTAGCAGGGATGGACCTGCCAGCCTAGCAGACCCGGGCAAGAGCAGTATTGCTGCAGGTGGGAATTAAGCCTTAGAGGGTCTTTGCTGATGGCATGCATCCTGGCTCCACATACTGCCTTCCCTTGGTGTTCGGAATTTGGCTGTGCATCTCCAAAGCTGTGCCTGCAGTTGGGGTGAACTCATTGCAATCCACGGGCCACCGGACTGCGACAGTGGCTTTGAGCCCAGTGCTGAATAGATCCCATTTTTGGGGTGGTATTGAGTCAAGGATGCAGCTTATGCTGACACTTCTCCTGCCATGACTGCATTGCTCTAGGTGCCCAGTTTTGCTTAAACCTCCCTCAGGTTTCTCTGTGTAAATTATGGTCACCACTGTACCTTCTGTGGGATCTCAGGCACTGCTCAGGCCTTACATCAGGACATGGCATAGTCAGCTCCTGTGATCAGATGGCTTTGGGAAGTGGTGGCCACTCATAACTCACATTGTCAGTAGGGTGAAAAATGTCTCTAAGGGTCCTCTGGGCTCAGCAGCACCTGGCTTGAAAGATCACCTAACACACAGAGGTTTGCAGTCACTAATGCACCCATTACTGCATCCCACCATGGTCACTGTGCAAACGGGACTGAGGACTTCATCACTGAAGGCTGAGCCAACCCAACATGTGAGCCAAGGAAATGCCACAGCCAAGGCAACCCTGCTGCCCTCAGAGGTGGGAAGCTGTGCCTGTTTCTGGAGTGGTCCCACTGATCCCAGTGTCACCTACACTGGTAATGAGTCAGTACTCATTGCAGTGCTAGTTAGAGAGATGCTATGGACAAGGCACTCCATGATAGAAATAAACACAAAATAGTCTCTAATAATAGGTAAATCAAAGGTTTTAGTCAGAAGTGTTGACTGATCCAGAGAGCGCTTTTTCTCCAGATCGATCATTTCTTTTGGTCTAATATATGAGTATCAGCATCTTAAGGTTGCGAAGAAAACTCAGAAGCAAGAAGCTTGAGATTTTGAAGATAGAAAACCAGACAAAAGGACTAAGTGAGGAACAATGGTTTTAAGAGCTGTGGGTGAGATAGGGTAAACGACATACCTTCTTGCTATGAAGATGTCAGAGTCACCATCTAAGGCAATGCACTGATAAGAGCAGTGTCTAAGTTGCAGGTGCTGTGGAGCAGCAATACGGACATGGATTGCCTGTTACATCTTTTTAAATCCAGAACTATTAAGAGTAAGTAATTTTCCTGAATACTATATCTGAATTTGCTTGCACATCTTAATGGACCTTGGGACTTCTCAGAAACACTCACAGCACCAGCACCAGCTGGAAAGAAGTCCAGAAATCTTATCTTCAAAAATATACTTGCTTTATTTTTGTTTCCATGTCTTACAATTCAGGAATTACAAATAGAAGAGATTTTTAAAAATGCCTAGAACCTGCAGAGACTTCAAACAGATCTGTAGACAAAAGTTAAAGTTAACCCAGTCTGGAGGCTGCTTGTGGATGGTGTAAACCTTTAATACTTTTCTGGAAGAATGAAAATAGAGGAGGTTCCTCAGTGTGGTTGGGGAGTATGATGTCTCTTAAGCTTGTTAAGCAGATTTAGGTTTGAGGTCATATGTTCCAATGTGCCAATGGCACTTGGGACCCATTGCCCCTAACTGCAGTCATCTACCTGTTAGGTGACTGCTCCGATCCAGCTACCAGTGGAAGGAGATAAGCATCCAGAGGGGCTGATTCATCCTGACTTGACAGATCTCCAAGATAGAGGAGATGAATCACCTCCTCGTACCTCTCTCTTTGTTGGCTATGGGAGGAGTCTAGACAACTTGTTAAGACTAAATGGCTGATTTTCAGATAGACACAGTTAGGTAAGACAAATTTTACTGTGATTCCTTCACAAGTCCAAGTCCCTTTTTCTAAAGCAGCCCAGGTCCTGAAGACCTTTTCCAAAAATTTCTAGAATGAAAGGCTTGTGGTCACTTAAGTTTGGAAAAAGACCTTCCCTCATCAGAAAATGCAGAAGAGCCCTTCAGATAAAGCCCTGAGCTGCATAAGTCCATGGTGAACCAGAAGTGACTGAACTGCTGTGTCCACAGTACTCTATGGTATCTGATGGAGGCCCTGATCTTCGTAATCATCTTGCAAGCTCTTCACCAGAACACCAACATTGCTGGACTGAAATCCCCAGTAGCCAGTGGCATTTCTAACTACCTAGCATTTGTCCAGCTGTCGTAATGATTGGGAAGAAGATCAGGAATGGACAAAATTAAACAATAATCTTCACATCAGCAACACTGGTTGCAGTACCACCTTGCCAGCATGAGCATGAGCCAGACGGATCCCCCAACTGCAGAGCTGGGGATTAGTTTCCCCTGTCTTTAACAAACAAAAAACCTAAAAAACCCAGCTAGAAACTACTGGAATGGCTGGGACAGAGCAGTTTTGCTTAGACAAAGCATAACAAACTCCATTCAGGATCACAACAGACAAACAGCAATATATCATTGAAACAAAACATCTGACTTATGAAGCTCAGAAACTCCACCTCTGGCTCAGGAGGTCCCTCAGCTGCAAATTTCTGGTGGCCACAAAAACATTCTGGGATGCATCATCTGCTTACCCCATTTAGATGCTTCTGCAGGGGCCCATCACTGCCTTAGTGATCTGTCGCTAAGGACAGGACACTTGGCTGGATGGACCTCTGCTCTGACCCATCATAGTCACACTTTTGGTCTTAGACCAGGCAGAAACACCGCTGTCTGGGATTTAACCAGCTCAGTAAAGGACGTTGAAACAAGTCAACAGACAGTCTGTAAATAAAAATTTCAAAGACGTGCCAGTGCTCCAGGTCCTTCCTACTGAACATTCAGGAGGCAGCAAACCCAGTGATGCAAACCTAGCAAGGGACATTATTGCTGCCTTGAAGCCAGCATGCTACACCACGGCCATTAAGGAAGACAACAGATAAGTCTTTCTGAAGCTGAGGACTGCTGATGCTATGAACAGGCAGAAGATCTGGCAACTACAAGGAAAATCTTCAATCCTCTGTCTCTGTGCTAGGAGCCAACATAAGCACCTTTCCTGGTTCAACCCTTTGATGGTTGACAGGGAGCTGCTTTACAGTCCCAGAGTTGTTGAAAGGAGCTCTTTCCTTTTCCCATATTCAAATCCCAGATCTGTGAATCGCTCCTTTCTACTTTACAGCTGATGAAGACTAAGGAACAATAGAATACAGGTCTGAGGTGGAGGGGCAACACAAACACAAGCTGTTTCAGTGGATGCTGGAGTGGTTAAGAGTGATTCCCAGTGTACCAAGAGTCTGTCACCAAGGACAAGACCAGGACCTCTGTGGGATGTGTAAACTCATATTGCACAAAGACAAGTACAATCTCACCTGTGCTTTTTCTGGCATTCTGTAATATTTTCTTTAGCAATCACTATGGGAGAAGTGGACCACCTCTCTTCCAAGCTCAGAGAATATCTGAAAAGGGTCTGCACTAGCACTGAGATTGGGAATAGCAACACAGTTATGATGCAAATCCCCAATCATCACCACTCAACCGCATTAATGTTGTTCACAGAGAAGTTTCCGTGTATGGAAACAAAAATGGAAACTGTTCCAGGTGAGAAATGGATGTGCTCCAAACTTGAACTGAGATGTAAGAGTCTGAGCCCATGACTGATCCTTCAGACAGCTTCAAAACTCTAGTGACGTGTGGATATTAATCCACAAAACCAAACTAAATCTTGTCCTCACTAAAATCCCCAACCCCATACAACATAGAAATAGGGTCCTTGATCTACTGATCCTCTTCCATTGCATTGAATTACTCTCTAAGATAGCCATAGCCATGCATAATCTCTCTCGGGCAGGTTTCTGAAGTGCTATGACCTTGCTAGATGCAACTCCTGCTAGAGGGTGCTTCAGGTTACCTCAAGAGTATGCCACAGTTCCCAGATAAAAGAGTATCTTACCGGATATCCCCAGCTGCTGTTTCCTGTTTGGGTTTTGGCGTAATAGCTGCCCCGGGATGTCCCATAGCCATAACCATCAGCTAAACCATCGTACATGGAACCTGTAAATGGAAAAAGCATGGTCAGCAGGAGAAAGTGGCCCCAGCAGGCACCCCTTCAGAGCACAGTGCTCTTTTTTGCAGTGAGTTTAGTTACTGAAGATTAGCAGAGTTAGAAACCTTAACAGGAACATAGGAAAGACAGGCAGTAAGTTGAGTCCTTGCCATTGCAGACAACTCATTGGAGATGTTCATTTCAGAAGAGCTCTTGGAAACTCCAGCTCTCGGACAACAAGCAACAGCCTAAGGTTTTCAGCACAAAAGACCAAGTGCCATAAAATCTACAGTGGACAAGAGCAGGCAGGGTCAGAGACCAGGCCAACATCTTAGGTCTTTGCTATATGAGAGGAACTGGATGATATTTTGTGCTACACATCCTGGAAGGTCTGAACCTGGAACGTACTTCTCTTATTCTGACCTGGAGGTAAATAAAATTTGCCTCTTCTCTGAAGGCAAAACCCATACCTGACCCTTTGCCATTCTGGCTTTCCTAGTCTGAATACTAACAATGTCATCAAAACAAGCAGTATGAGCAAGGCTTGCTAAATTAAATAAATTGTAAATAACAAACATCGGTAAATCAAGTCTGTTTTACACCTGGGGATCAGAAATAATCAAACATTAAAAAAACCTAACAGCAGTGCCTTAAATTTCAATCTCCAGTCTCTAAAAGCTCACTCTATGTATTTACACTTTCTTTTCCTGAAAATGTATTAAGGTCCATCATTATTTTTGGGGCTCTAGGGAGATATGTGAGACTAGATCTCATACATTTTGTAAAGATGCAAATATCTTGGATCAGGAAGAACCCATCAACCATTTCTACTGTTTCCCAGTGCTTTATTTAGAGTGTTTGGATTTACCTATCCCAGCCCAACTTAAAGCTCTTCTAGCTGTCTCTCACCAGTAGCCCTTGGCAGTGCAGTCTTTGGGTCCCTCCTAAAAGTATTTTACTCAATGCTACATTCATCACTACAAGAAAAAATGAAGTGAGTCATTCTCTTTCCACGTTGGAATTCCCTTAACGCCCTTCAGATGGTCCAAAAGATTGTTTAAGTTTCATTTTCAAAAGTGCTCAATAATTGTGGCATCCCAAGTCCCGTTATGAGGAAGTGCAAATCCTACACTCCAATTAACTTCCAGGGGAAGCTCTGAATGTCTAACGAAGTACAAAATCAGGACTTACCTGTCTTAAGTTATGCACCTAAACTGGTGGGTAATGTCAGAAATACTCTAATCTCTCTGATTGTTTGATAAGACTCATCTCTTAGATAAACTGGATAAGCTCGACCACAAAGGCCCTGAAGCCACTCAGGTCTTCTACAGCCACTGATCCTTGGAATAAATCTAGTTTATTGCCTTGCCCAAGGCATCCAGAACCTGTTATGGTGATATGGTGCGTGGCTAAAAATTCTTGCATTTTCTCAGGAAGATCATTCCCGTAGATGCGGTATAAATAATAAGATTTGCTTTCTATTGTCAACAAGAGAGGAGCAAGACTGCATGGATGGCAGCATCTGAAGAACATCACTGAATGCAGAATAAGCAACAGCAGAGTAGTTTCACAGACACACGCTTGTGCAGAAAACCACAGGATCTCATTTTCCATAAAGCCTATAGACTTGGTGGTCATTGTTCCCTATTAATATCTCTCCAGCCCTGATTGCTTCATATCTATTAAGTTGCACAGAACTTGCTGATAAGGCAAAGGCCATTGACGTGCAACAGGAGATACAATTCAGCTGTGTCCTTCACCTTGTGCTTCCCTCCCCATCCTGGGATTTCCCAGACACTCCATATTAGGACATTAGTGCATGGCTTCAGCAGAAGCAAGGCAGGGCTTGAAATGGTAAGTTTGGGACAGGTGATTCACCAGAGGACAGTTAGCTAATAACAATAGCAATGATAAAAAATAATGCAGCAATTCCATGATAACAGTTTCCTGAGAATTACTTCTTACAATCAACCTCTTGTTCTGTACAGACATTGTGTAACTGCAGGCGGGAGCACCTGGGAGCATTTTCCTGACACTGAGTGAGCAGTCAGAAGAAAAGGTTTCTGGGCATGACTCACAGGTTAATCAGACCAGTCCTTGCTGGGGACCATGCTTTTCCTTTCAGGATCCATTTTTGGCATGCACTGCATTAAAGACTTTAGGGTTGAGCAAGGAGACACCAAAAATAAGCCAGTTTAGGCCTATCTCTAATTTTTTTGTATAAATTCACTGCTATGTGGCCAAATTCAAGAGACCAGGCAGTTCATGCAAGTTTATGCTTTACAGTTGTTGAAGAGTTGCCTTCACCTCCAAGAACCTGTATATAAGATCTTATAAATATATAATTATATATAACCTCAAATGTTCAAGGCATTTTGAAGCCGCCTTGCTGGTTGGAGAAGGTGCTGCTTCTCCCAACACGCAATTGTGATTTATTGCTTGGAGAGCTCAGTCTGAAGGCCAGGAAGAACCGGGGGATTTTCTGATGGAGGTGGCTACAGAAAACATCATCTTTGTTTAGTCCTGCAAGTTTAGACACTTCTCTGCCTCGTTCATCTTCAGAGCCAGCCTGGAGGTGTATCACCAGCCCTCGGGGAGAGGAAGGATATTCCTCTTTTCAAACACCCCAAGTGTAAAGACCACACATAAAGCTGGTCACAGGTCCTGATAATCTGGGATAAAAACCAGACTATATCTTCCAAAAAAAAACCATTTTGGCAGGGAGTAGAAATGCTCTTTGGGGGACATGCCTCCCTGGTCCTTTTTTCTACCTATATCTATATGTCTGTGTCCAATTTGTTGTCATCCAAGCAGGTGTTTAGGTCTCTGAAGTGCTCTCTTGCACTTGGACAAACACAGAGTCAATGAAAACCATTGTATTAGTGGTAGATAATAGGCAGGACAGAGGCAGAAAAGACATGGATGAGAGTCACTCAGATGAAGCACAGCCTCCCAGTGACCATGGTTGTGGGCAGAAAATACCCCCAAGGCCTGCTCCCTCTCTCCCACCCCCAAATTGTAATTTCCGCAAGGCATTCCCTTCAAAACTTGGCCAATCTAAAATCTCATTTAACTTCAGTGGGACAGTTCACAAGGGTAAAAACAAACTACGACAGTTAAGGATTGCAAGATCTTGCACTTAATCACTGTGAGCCCCACTACATGCTCGCCTGGTCCTCATCCTCCTCTCTATAGCTGTTACCGATCATTGCAGAGCAAACTGAGACTTCCATCTAACCCAATATGCCTGCGCTTGATGAGTTGTTTACTTTCTTCAAAGGCAACTTCACACCCCTTGAAGCTAAGAGACTGATGGCAAGGAGAAGAACTGTGTTAAAAGTGCCATTTTCAAACACAACAGTGAAAGACTTCAGCCGGACACATAAAGCTAACAGGGAGCACTGTGGAAATGGATGCATGTTAATAAATATTAATCTGTGGCAGGGAAAGGCAAGACAAGAACCAGTCACTGGTAGTGCAGGCTAGACAAGTTAAATAATAAACTATGCACGGCTTTAAAACAATAAGGATGATTAAACACAGGAAAAACGTAGTAAGAGAAGAGGGCCTGTGGGAGGCACAAAGCAAAGCCTGGATGCCTCCTAGGAGAGAAGTGTTAGTAAAATACCAGAAATCAGGATTCTTGCAGGAATGAACAAACTTCATTTCTGTCTTCTGACCTATGAGCTAAAGGGTTTTGGTATTTTTTCTATACCAATAATCTAAGTTTGCTAGAAAAGTGGATGACTTTCACTGAATCATCTCACACTGAGGGAAGGTTACAGAAGTCTTCAAAAGACTTACTATCTCCAAAATCTCGTCTTTCCTTCACATCAGAGTAATGGCCCCCATTAGAGCTAGGTGGGATCCCATTAGAGGGATTTCTCCCCTCTCAGCCACAGCTTGCATAGCAAACCTCTAAATCACAGCTCAGCCACGAGACAATTGGATATTACACTCCTCGGTTGGGTTTCCTCAGTTCTTTGCTCCCTGCTATACCTTGCCAGCCAGTGACGAGTCACTGGCAAAACTTTTCTTTAGCCAGAGGACTTTGCAGACTAGCGCTGTTGGCTACAAGGAGCTGATTCAGCTTGGCCTGGCCTTTTCTCCTGCCACGCCACTGAAATTCATTTTCCCTGGAAATTTGCATTAGTCACAAATTCAGAGGGAGCCATCCAGTTACCTAGTCCCATGGTGAGAAGGGCGGATATGCTCTAGGGCAGACTGCCAGACCCAAAACCCAACAAGGGCAGACCCCATAGACTCAAAAGCCAAGGAGGGAAGACTCCACAGACCCAAAACTCAAGTGCTCTGCAGCCATCCTTGGAAACACCCGTGGCTGCTGTGCTGAGAAAAGGCCCCACTGCGGGTGCAGGATTATGCGGCTTTGAACTGGTTTCTGCTCACTGCCCTGCCCCAGCAGACACCAGTGGAGCCCAGATGGATCACCTTGCTCTACGGTGGCTTGCACACATATTGGGTGACACCAGATCTTCAGAGAGTGGCCACAATGCCTTGATCTGCTGGACTCCAAATAACCAACTAATTTTATGTATCCATCGCTTAGCAAGACATGGAGGGGATGTCTGCTGACCTTCTAAAGAAGCTCCAGTTATGGGATATAAAAACACCCATCCCTGCTAAATGCAAGAGGGGTCCGTGTCCATGCTCCCCGTCCTACATACACAGGCGTGTGCATTCCTGAAGCTGGGGGAAGCTCCACATCGCTCTTCACCTCCTGCTCAAACCACAGATCAAAATGCAGCAACAGAGGGCTGGACCTGGACCAACACCTAACCAAACACACGCAGGAAACTGTCTGGGTGCAGAGGGAACAAAGCACTCAAACGTTTACCAAGGGTCGTTGTGAATTCCCCAGTTTGTGCTGCCTTTGAGGAGCATCTCAGAGAAGTCATGGGGGGATGCAGGTAGCTGATGTTGGAGGAGCATTTGAACAGGCAGACATCTATGCCTGACAGACCCATGTAGCCTGTTTGTAGGAAACAATAATGCTTCTCATTAGGTCTGCCCAGCTAACCTTTGGACCAAAAGCAGTAAAAACCTATACTTCAAAGTTTAGTCTGACCGTCTCAGGCTCCAACCCAGGAGAAAACCCCAAGAATAAATGGCAACTTCTTGCCCTTCTGGGATTGCCTCCAGAAATGCACTGAGAGAGCAGCTGCCAGGGTGAATCAGCCATCAGGATCTTCATGCTGGCCAACCTCCCCACAGTGGGAACGGGATGGCCACAGCCCCGTCTTTGGAGGCAGCTCCTGGGAGCTGGATGTGACTCAGCTTCCCTGGGACACAGAAACCAGAACTGCACATTTCCACGCAATTCCCAGTTCCAGACATTTCCAAAAGTGTCTGGAGGTGGGGTTAGCTTCAGCCTGTCAAGCAGAGACAGGCAGCTTGGGAATTTGCCCTTTTTTTTTTTTTTTTTCTTTCACAGAGGTTTCACCTGGGCTTCTCTCCAGGCAGAATAATCCCCCCCTGCCTCCCTTCCTGCCTGCCTATGGGCAGCAGTGGGAGACATTTCTCTGCCTGCTTCCCCTTGAAACACCCCTCCACTGGAAAAGGAAGCTGGCACTGCCCCAATACCCCCAGAGCCTCTCGTTTCATCCTGGTTTGTATTTTATTTTGTTAGGTCCAGCACCATAACACCTTAAGCAATAAACCCTCCTGAGGTAGGAGGAGATTTGCATCTTCCATTTTGGTGGCAGAAGAAGGCTCTCCTTGCCCCGTCCCCCACCCACCCCTTGGAGTCTATGTCCACAAACACACAAAAAAAGAGAAAGCAGAGATTTGTTCCTGGCGGTGCCCATGACAGGTCACTGCACACATGCCACCCACCACAAAACTGCTCTATTACCTCTGTCACAGCAATTGCAATGCATACAGCCAGGATGGCTCCTATGGGAGCACCCCCCTCCACTAGTGACACCTGGCTTCCCTTGGCAAACCAGCCTAAAATGTGTGTCTGGACCGTGACACCTCACCAGCACTGGATTCAGCCTCACAATCCATCTTGGAAGGGCTGCCGGGCAAGCCCTACTCCCCAAAAGAGGTGGCCGAGACTAGCCCAGCTCACCCAGCTTTCCAGCAAACACCCCTCTACGTGCTGCTCACTCCAGACGTGGCGGAATGGTTCAGTCCCAGCCCCAGCATCCCCTTCTCCCTAAAAGCCTGGGGTTTTCCTCTTCCCAGTGAGCCCAGCCAAGCCAGTGAGCTCGCTGCAGCTGCTGGCAAAAGCACCTCTGAGTGCCAGGAGGTTTTGCACTGTGGCTGTCACAACCCTCTGGGTTTGCAGCTCCTGGCTGGGAAAAGCTGGGGTTTACCTCCAAATCAGCTTTCTCCAGATGCAAGGATGGTGAAGAAAACTATTTCTCAAGCCTTGACCCAAAGAGGAAGGTATTCCAGTAGGAAACCTGGCTCCAGGACTCAGCTGATTGCTTGCTTTCTATGACACAGACGCAGTGCATGGAGGTGGACTGGCTGCCAGACTCCTACACCCCTTTCTACCCATCTGCAAAATGGAGGAGGCTGCAAAGCATCCCACTGAGCCAAAGCAAGCCACTGCAGTAAGAAAAGAACATCTCTCCTCCTAATTCATCTCCTTCCTACAGCTCACACTGGGGTGTCTCGGGGACTCCCACACTTCTCAGCCTGCAAATGGGAGACATGTTCAGAGCTTGAGAGGTGAATCCCAAGCTCAGGTTTGTGTCCTGTGTGTCAGCAGAGCTGCCTGCTCCCCATCTGCCGCAACGCTCAGGAGACACCCGAGCCCCAGCTTGTGGCCAGCTCCCAGCCCCAAGGCACACTGGAAGAGCAACGCTGTTCGCTTTGGCCATCCACAGGAGGGGACAGGTCTGGTGGAGGATTCCAACCATAGGGGAAACTCGCAGAGGAGGGATTTGCAAAAGTTAGGCAGCTTTAGAGCCAGGGAACAAATGGTTAATAGCACCACACCGAAATGTCCAAGTGCCTCATGGACATGGAGCAGCGCAGCACTCCCAGGAGATCAGCTCAGATGGGAGGGAGTTCATGCATCCAGCTCCGCGTCTTGTTCTAACTCCTTCATCCAGTGCAAGAGACCTCGGTATCCCCTGCCTGGGGTAAACCGCAAGAGATGTGAACCGGTCTGTCCCCCGCAAACAAAACCCCACAAAAGCACCCCATAGCATCTGCTCTGTCCCCAGAGGAGACACCCTTGCTGTCCAGAGCGCGGTGAGATTTTACCTCGGTTGGAGTGGCCCACGCTTGACGACACAGACGACTTTTGCTTCTGCCGCTTCACCGTCATCATCACTTGCTCTTGGACCCGCTGTTTTCCCGTGCCCTTAGTTTTCAGCTTGTGGTCCGAGGGCAGAGCCAGAGTGGAGCTGGCCTGGTCTTGGAAGCACTCATATGCCAACGCTGTTTTCAGTGGAGAGTGAAGCATGGCTGCAAGCAGACCGTGGGGCTGGGGGGGAGAGGGGGCTGCACTTCACCTGACCACACACAACACAAGGCAACAGCAAACACGTTTTGTGCTGGGGTTAATCTCCCAAACCCCTCCTTGCCATACGTCCCTCAGCCGAGGGTGTCTCAGGGCTCCTGCTCCCGGCTCAGCTCCCTGGCGTGTGAGCAGGCACACCCTCTGCCAGACTGGATATACAGCCCTGCCTGCACACACCCACGCGCTCCCCGCCACGGCTCGTTCGCAGCCCCTGCGCCGCCGCTGCAGGGCACGCGGCTCCCCGCTGCCCTCGCCCCAAATCTGCTTCCCCCAGTCTGTGCCGAAACAGATGGGTCGAAGGGGGCTTGTGGGTACCAAAGGGCAGTGGGCAAGGCAAGGAGGCATGAGGGCTGGGGATGGACGTGGCCATCCTCTTCACTGTGAAGGGCTCGTGGGTGAGGCTGTCTGGGTCTGGGTAGGAAACAGTGCAGATGGAGGGCTGGAGGATCTCCCACACAGCCTGCTCATCTTGTATTTTATTATTTCCCTTAGTTTAAACTGGATCAAAATGGTGTCTCAGTGCCAAGAGCCTGGGGACACCCCTGCTAGTAGGAGGTAGCATCACATACGCCATGGGTCATCACCTACGCCGCAGTGCCCGTTCCTGCCTGGGGGTCCAGCCTCCATCCTGCCAAGATGCTCCTGGGTCAAGTGTCTTCTGCCTGCACACGTTGCAAAACCACCGTGCTGAGCCCAGGACTGCAGGGTGACCTGCAGAGCACCTAAATTAGGGGTGATGGAGGGTCCTGCTGACTGCAGGGTGCTGCTGTGTTCATGGGGGTGAGACCTCTTCCCAAAGGGGGTCCCATGTTTTTCAGAGACAGCTGTATGGAAAGATCAGGGCAGCTGCCAGGCAAAGAGTTGAGGCGATCTTTGCAAGTAACTTGGGGTAGCACGGAGAAAAATAGGACTGTTAGGAAGCAGAAAAAAAAGATAAAATGGCTGTGCAAGGAATGACATGCCAGGTTATGAATCTGAGCAGAGAAGTTTCTCTCTGCCAAGCCACACTGCAGCAACTTGTTTGCAGAGAACTGAACACCTTGGTGCTGGTGTGACCAGTTTCAGGTCACAGCAAGCACTGACAAAACTTCTGCCAAGCCACAAGAGGCTGATACAGGAGAAGAGGCACAAACCCATCAGGAGGGAGGCTGAGGGGAGGGTGCCCAGGGCAGAGGCTTCCTGGGCCCCCCAGGACCAGGTCCGGGGTGTTTGTGTCAGCACAGAGCCCAGAGAAGGGCCAGGAGGAGCAGGCTCCTTCGCGCTGCTGGATGGAGGGTGCTGTAGCGGAGAGGACTTGTGGGGTTTCTCTCTGGTACGAATCATCAGTGCCCAGGGTCTGGCTGCCCACAGGCCTGGTGCTTTCAGGTCCCTCCTTGAAAGCAGCAGGAAAGTACTTTATTTAATTCCCATTCATCAGGTTTCATGTTTCCCTGGTGGCTTATTTCATAGGAACAAGAGCAGTATCAGAAAGCACAGGGCGTGCTCCTGGGGAAGATGAACATTGTGCACCTTCCTCTTCTGATGCTCCAGAATGCTCCTCCAGTGAATCCTCACAGCAGAAACCCAAGCTTTGTCAATGACACACAGGACTAGAGCAAACAGAGGGTAATTACCTTTGGTCCCCTCTCCCCACGTTTCCTGACACCTCACCCAAGGGATGCAGCGGCATCACCCAACCAGCCTGGGCATTTAGACCATGCATGAGCAAGGCCAGCCAGGATGAGGGGTGAGTGCTGCCCAAGACTGGGTGGCCAGTGCCCACTGAGATGGAAGATTTTCTGCTGCTCCTGCTCATTTCACAGAGTGGGGATAAGCTTCCAGTCCAGGTAGGGAAGAGCAAAGCAATACCTGGGTGTTGTTTTCCTCTGTCCTACTTGTTTCTCCTGAAAGCTTGTTATCGATGCCAAACAATGTTTTCACAAATCAATGACAGGCTGTCAGCGTCAGATGTCTTCTGCACAACAAAGTGCCCAGCTCTTGCAAACCTGTAATGTCATTTCCCCCACGGCAAGGAACAGCCCTCACCCTGTCCCCGCACGGGAGAGCCAAGTGTTTATCACATCCCATCATTTGCTGGTGGATAATACAAATGCTACGCTCTGGCATCTGCCCTGTTTCATAACTCACCCAAAATGCTGACCTGGGCTGTGGAGCTGAGGACAGGGAGCTTATAGAGGCTTTCAAGAAACAATAGTTTCTTCGGGCAAGTTTGCACGGTATAGCCCAAGGGAGGGAATCTCCCAGGTTTCTGCAACAGATTCCAAACCCAAATCTAAAAGAGAAAAGGTACTTAAACAAAGGAGTTTATTGCACCTCTATGCAAACTGCTGTTTCTGCTCTGAATCACGGGCTGGGGATGCTTACTTAGCAGGGCATGGTGAGTGTCATCCTCAGCAAGCCCTGCGCAGCACCGGCGCAGCAGCAGAGCTTGCATCTACCAGCGCCTGAAGCGAATTCCCTGTCTGCCTTTCTGTCTGGAGCTTGCAGGCAGCAACAGGGAGAAGGCTGAAAGGGAAACAAAACCTGTGCTGAATTCAGGGTGCGATCGGCAAAAGATTGGAAGGTTAAAAAGAAAATAAAATAAATAGGCAATCGGTGATTTGAGGGAGATGGGGGGCCTTCGCTGCAGTCCAATGGCTGCATGTGCGCACACCAAGCATCGCATGGCGATGCCGTGAATCACTGCTCCGCACCCCACACAGGGACACGCCTTGTGCATCTGGCCTCTTCAAAGCATTTTTGTACGAGTTCCTGGGATTCCTGCCAACTCACTGATTGCAATCAAAGGGCTCGCTGGCCCAATACTGCTCCCAGAGCAGTGCAGGGTTTGCTGTTCAAACTTGTCAGGCACTCCTGAGCTGAAAGTGTCTGTGGATAGCTGCAAAATCTGCTGGGGGAAAATAGTTGGCCCCCAAAACTGGTGACAGGGAGTCCTGATGTGGGGGGTTTTTTTAGCACCTAGGGTTGCTTCTTCCTCAGAGCGGGTAGTCACCAGGAGGAACAGAGGTAAGAGTGCTGGTAATTTCTTGTATTTCCCAGGATAATGCCATTTTCTGAGCAGTGACTCAGCCTTGCCCCAGCACAGATGAGATTTCCCAGAGCCTGTAAAGGTTTCTCCAGGAGGAAACCTACTCTTCAGATTTGCAAAGCCTTAGTTTCACTCTGCCTCTCATGAAAGGCTCTCTTTTTTCCATGGGACCAGAAAGCGCTACAGGAACAGGTTAAATGGAGAGCTCAGATCCAACAAGGTAACCAGGATCCAGCTGAAAGTGAGCATGGAGCTGCCAAGTTGAGGAAAGCCACACAGAAGCCTGCTGAGACATGCAGACAGGTTGTTCTTGAGCAAAACCTTCCCTCCACTCCTCACACACATGTGACACTGAGATGTTTTTGGGGTGGTGCTGTGGGAGGACAAGAAGGCGACAGCACCAGGCAGATCACAGACTGGCCCTTGGCAAAGCAGGTAGACTTCACCAAGCCCCAGAGATCTCCCGTGTGGATAGGAGCTTAGGTGAGGAAAGGAAGGAAACCCCTGATTTCTTCACGAGAAGGAAGGACGGCTCATGTGGAGCAGCTGCAAGGCTACATGCAGCAAGATGAAAGCTTTGCATAATGGAGATAAAGTACCTGGGAACAAAGTTAATGCATTGTTAAGGTGTGCCCTAAGAGAAACATGGAATAGCCTAGGTACAAAGGGACTGACCCTCTGCCCAAAGCAGGGCCAGCTTTGCTGAAACAGGTTGGGACCCCCAATGCTCCAGACCTTGTCCAGTTGAGGTTTGATGGAGATCCCACAGCCTCTCTGGCTTCTCTCCCAGTATTTGACTACCGTCATGGTGAATTTTTTTTCCAGGTATCTAAGAGGAATTTCCCATGTCCCAGTTTGTTCCCATTGCCCCTCTTCCTCTCCCCATGCATCTCAGAAGATCTGGCTCCAACTTCTCTGCATCCTGCAGAGAGCTGTAAGATCCCTCCAAACTTTCCCTTCTCCAGTCTGAACCAACCCAGCTCTCCCATCCTTTCCTTGTGTGTCCCATGCTCCACTCCTGACCATCTTGGACCTGGAGAGGAGGCCAAGCCCTTGCTCTTCCCAGCTGGAGCTCCATGGACTCACGTTCCTGGTTCTCTGCTTTTGCTGCCCGTTTGTTGCAGATGGCACATGTAATGCACACAAGGGTACACAAAGCAGGGCAGGATGTCCGTGGGCTAGAGACCACCCTTGAAGCTCTGTCCAGGAACCTGCAGGTGCCTGACAGCAGGTCTAGACTCAGAGCTATCAAGGCTGAGGGTACAGGTTGTCCCTTCTGCCCTTCCCTACACTCGGACATCCTCTGCCAGTCACATCCCAGGTCCCACCTTTGATGAGCAACAACATTGCAACTCTGAACTGCTTACAGTTCAGAGGGCTGTGCAGGCTTGTCAGCAGCTAAAAAGGGACATGCCTTGGTCAGCAGGTCACTCTGGAAACCAGCACCAGGAGTGGCCATGCAGCTGCCAGGGAAGGGCCGGCATCAGGGAGGTGCCCTGGGAGGGGAGGATGGTGATGGAGAAGGAAGGAGGTCTAAGTTCTCCTCCAGGGGAAGGCCATCAGGTTGGCCAATCCACCCTGTTTTCATCTCCTTCTGTCCCCATCTCTACTTGAGGAGCCTCTACAAAACTGTTCAAGGGGCTGCCGATCTCCTGCCATCTCTACCTAGTACCCTCTGCCAGGGCAATGCCCAATTCAGGGTGAGCTCAGCCTGCAGTTGTCTCTTCACCCATCCCTGTGAAGGAGATGCACTGCAGGGAAGATGCCTCACAACAAGACTTGCCATGTGGGACCCTGCTGGCAAAGCCCCTCCTTGATACAGTCGCTTGCAGCCCAAGGACAAATCTTGCAGTGGTATTTGACTCTGGAATAACAAACTCCTTTGCAGACTGAGTCCCAGCAGACTGCATGAAGATCCCAGCTCAGGATCTCTGGGGCTGGCCCTCTCCCAAGGACTTCCCTGGTGCTGGCGCATCTCAGCGGCAGGTTGTTACACCTGCAGGAGAGGACATGTGGGAGGGCATGAGTGCAATGTGCTCATGGCACTTACCTTTAGTGCTGCTGCAGCCTGTTCTCGGGGACCACTTACCTGGGGTTGCTGCAAGAGGCTTCCCTTGACAGTGGGCAATGCTGCTGATATACCCATGGGAGGGTGGCCTACATGTCTGTGTCATGCTACTGCCCACCACATCCAGCCATGTGCACTCAGGGCTGGGATCTCGTGGCTGCCTGTGAGGATGTGCCAGCCCCTCAGCAAGGTTGTTTCCACTACAGGCTGCCAAGTGACAGTGAATCCTGCTTGACCATGCCCAGAAGATCTGACAGGCCTCTGTGGTAGACACCTTCATCCTAGCTTCATTTACCGGCTCCATTTCTCTAGGTTCTGAGGACCACACAAGGACCCGACCAGCGCCTCTCTTGCTTCTAGATGTTCAATGGGTTTAGGAGTCTCCCCACTCCATGCCATCCCATGTCTGGCAAGTCCAGAGGGAGCTGGCTGTCAATGGAGGCAGTGCTTGAGGATGTCTTGGGTTGGAATAACCACACTCAGATGGGGGACATGAGCCCACACTGCCATGAAAAACCCCAGAGATAACCTAAGTGTGTTTCAGAGGCCCCATGGGGTGCATGAGCATTACCTGGGTGGTGCCCTGTAAATGTAGTCAAGTCAGGTCCTGCCGGGTGCATCTGCTGCTTCCAGGAGCAGTTGGAGGGAGGGCCAGGGTGTGGGACACCATCTCCAGTGGTGATGCTGCCAGGCCCAGGAGCATATGAACGCACTGCACAGGAAGTCAAGGAGAGGACTTGAGCCCATGCCCACCATACGTCAAGACATAGTTCAGGGAGGTGACTATAACCAAATAGGTGTGAATAGTCTCCTGCAGCTGAGGACCCCCGTGGAGAAGGGTAGGCAGACAGACATCTCAGCCAGGATAGTACCTGCACTCCTTTGCCTTCCCATGCCTGTCACAATCTGGACCAGCTCAGAAATGCTGCAGGGAAGGGACAGCTTGTTCCCACTGTGGAAGGTACAGAGATGACAGGGCCAAATTTAGAAAGGGATCAAGCGCGTAAATGGCACAAGGATGCCCTTGATTCCACGGTGTTGTGAAATCCCCCACATGGCTGGTGGGGGAGGAAACCTCATGGACCAACTTATGTAATGATTTAGCAACATATCCCAGTGTGACCCGACTTGTTAAAGCAGCCTCTGGCAGGGGGAGCGGGGAGAGGGAAGTGATCATGCCATAGTCCCCTGGGACAGATGGGGAACACGGGGTGCGACCAGGAGCGGAGGAGGGCTGCGAGCACCACGTGGCCCATGACCCACAACATGGCAAATGCTGTCTGCTGCACTGGGTTAAGCGTGGCTGTATGCCCACACCACGTCTGGCAGCGCCATCACTCCATCACCATGTGCTCTGTGGGGAGGTGCAGATGCTCCTGGCACCAGCGGAGCCTTTTCCCTTCCCTCCAGAGCATCATTTCAGTGCAGGGATTTGGGTCAGGGTTTTATTTCTCCCCACACCCTGCAACAGGGAGTCCCATCAGAGTTTCATCCTAGCTTAAGCACAAAGATACAGTTTGACATTGGCATGGTTGCCCTCTCATGAGGAGCATCAGAGCGACCCGAGCATTGGGGTCACCAGTTTGCAGTGATGCCATCTCACTAGCTGTCCTCCAGGCCTGGCCTCTTGCCTACCTGAACTCCAGAAGGGTTTGTCTGCTGCTGCCAACATAGGTGAGTCCTCTCCAGATGAAAACATTGGGCTGACTCCGTGCACGCAATGCCCTGCAGCATTAATCCCATCAGTGTCCGACACCAGCACCACTCAGCAATGCTGCCCACTGGGATCTGTGGTGGGTGACAGTGTCCTTCGTCAGTCACATCGTAGCCACAGTCATTCCCTCTGGAAAAGCAGCTACTGGAGGAGTTTGCCTCCCCATCCTCCTTGAATCCTCCTCATTCTGCATTTGGGAAGGCTCTGATGACTGCACAGCATCTAATTCCTCCTTGGTGTGAGATGCATCAGGCCATGCTGACAGACACCCTCCTCCAACTACACGTGGGGCTGTGGCATCCACCCTGCAATCCTTGGAGAAGCCTTAGCTGTGATGAGAAGCCCTGGCCAAGGAGGAGAAGAGAAGACAATTGAGAAGAGGACACAGACTCCCGGGCGACTCCCAAGACCAAGTGAGCAGCACCAGGCTCCCATCGGGGAAGGCTCTGGGTTGCCACGGACTGTGGCAGCACATCTCTGCTCCACGCTGGGGACGCTCACTGGGTGGGACCCACATGGAGCAGGGCCAACCCATTGGGGCTTGTCCTCCATCCCACCCCATCCCAAGGGCCCAGAGGTCCTGTAGTTTCAGGGTCAAGTACAAGGAGACAAAATGGAGTGGGGGGGATGAAGAGGGAAGATGGACACCAAGCACGGGGCAGAGGTGGTCCTCATAGGATGTTATTTACTCACCTGGCATCCACTGCAGGGTGCAGGGAAGGACTGTGATAATAATAATAATTCTAGTCCTAAAGGCTGAACCAAATAATCCAGAAGTTCATTCTCCTTTCTAATTAAATTATGAAATGTTGTTAAATAAAAACTTCTATGAGCCAATCAATACATCTACGTGAGTCGCACTACTAATATTATTTCTTAAGAATATTGTTTATTTTAATAGCAAAATCTAATACTAGCTTTTAGAGATAATATTTGAGGCTAATCTGTACATGTCATGCACAGGTTATCTGTTTCAGTCATATCTGTTTTCCAGGAAGAGTCCATGCTGAGACAGGTTCTCAAGATGGATGGGTATTCACATGTTCATCTTCAGAGTAAACAGGCAAAAACAGATTCTCAAAGCCAAGTTATGGCCAGGCACATGAACAGTCTTCAGGTAACAGTGCTAGAGATGAGGCAAGGAGCTTCCTTGACGTCCAAGGGGATGTTCAACCATTCGGGTCATACCTGCACACTTGATGCTGATCCTTGCATGGCCTCCAAGACCCTTCTGCAAGGTCTTGTCTTGCAAAATCCCCTCTCTGTTGGAAATGTGCAGAAGCATCAGGCTAAATTTTTGCAGTCCCATCTATACATGCTGAGGGGAAGCTGGGATGCTCTGGGGAGCATGGCACTGCCAGTCCAGCACCTCTCCCTGCAACACTGCATGCCGGGGAATGAGCATGGCTGCCCCACCACCGGGACACCCTGACCTGGCTCCGACAGGCAGCTCAGAGAGCTCGGGGCAGAGGAGGTGCGCACCTCCCCTCAGCCCTGGTTTAAGGATGCAATTTACTCTGCCTCCCGGGTTGTTGGCTGGGCTCCTGCTCTGCATCCTGGCCGCCCCAGGCACCGCGGAGGGACTTGGCGACACCAGCTGGCAAGTCCAAAGTGGAGTCCGGGGCAGAAACGGTGCTTGGCTCTCAGTTGCAGTCTGATGTCTTGACCACGACACAAAATCAAGGAGGACTCCAGAGCACATCATCAGCTCCTGCCACGCTGCTAGAGAACAGCACACGCTCATCCCTGTTTTATAACGGAAACAACTAAGTCATCCGTGCAGGAACGTCCTACACACAACATACTCTGGTGCAGAGACAGCAGGCTGTGGTTTTTGCCCCAGCTCCTCCTACCATTTTCTAGGCTGCCAAAGCCCAAGCAAGATATCTCATTGTCAAGGACCATCTTCCTTCTTCAAGCCTTCTCTAGGATGAAATAAGCTACTGCATGTGTGTAGGTGTCACTGCCCTTCACTGGGGAAAAAAAATCCTAGAAAGATTTAGTTTGGAAGGGACTTTGAGAGGTCCTGAGTCCAACGTCATGTTCAAAGTAGGGCTTGCTGCAAAGCCAGCTCAGGTTGCTCCAGTCCTTGCCCAGCTGAGTTTTGAATATCCTCAAAAAAAGCTCCCAGCCCAGGGCTGCACATCTCCCATGGGAAAAAGCTTTTGCCTTATGTGCAATTGAAATTGTCCCTGTTGGCAGCTTCTGCATGGTGTCACTGGCCTTTCTCAGTGCACGTTGGAGAAGGACCTGGGTGTTCTGCCTGTGGTAGAGGACAGCTGCTGGATAACCTGTGCTTCTCCAGGCTGAAGGCACCAGCTCCTCCAGCCTCCCCATATGTCGCATGCTCTGGCCCCAACCATCTTCCTTCACAAGGGAAAAATGGGGTTTTAAGCAAGTTGACCAGCAACCTCATGGACTTACAGACATTTTCAGTGCACAGACTACGGATGATCACTGTGCAACCAAACTGGCCAAATATAGTCATTTTTAACTACAAAATCATTCATAACATCTGGGGGACTACAAACATCCCTGTGAAAGGGTAGGAATGAGTAGTCTAGCAGCTAAAATGTGGCTAACACTGAGGTCTACCATGTTCATTTGCCATTTCTGCAAAACTCAAGGCTAATGATCTGCAGTGTGAACACGTCAAGGTTGCAGAGTAGGTTCACCACTTCTGTGACACCAGAAAGCAATTTCTTTAAAGACACAGTAACTGATGAGGTTGAAATACATGTGTAATTTCATTAAAATTAAATCATTAAGGACTGTTCTACTGCTTAGGAATGACTGAAAAAAAAAAATCTTACCTTGCTTCTGTAGATCAAAGTGCCTCATCTTCCTCTTGTAATAAAAAGTCTGACATTTTATACAAATGTTTGATCTAGAAAAACAGAAAGGATGTTCCAGTATTTATTAAGTAGCAGTTGGCCTGAATAATTTTAAACCTCTGATTTAAGTTGTTTTGACAAAATACAACAAAATTAAGAGCCTTATGTGCAGAAATCAGTTTTCACACAAATTTTCTAGACAGCTCTACTACATATCCAAATTCTGGAAATTTCCTGCCCTCATGGGCAACTGAATGGGAGAGGAAAGGGGACCTTGCTGCAGCCCAGCAGGAGCTTTTGAAGGAGGTGGACCTCCTTGGGAAGGGAAACTACCTGTCCTTGGCACAGCACATGGCATTCAAAGCATTTACACCAGGAAGGAAAAGAGGACAAATTTGCAACTAGGACACTTTTTCAGCTTTGGGCCACACAAAAAATCCTATCCCAATGGCTAGGACACAGAATTGTTGGCCAAGGACACTCCCACCCCCTCCAGGGATGTCCCAGGGGTCTTCCCTGCTCAGCAACATTGGCAGTGTCATCACAGCTAATGCAAGACCAAGAGTAATCCCTGGTCCTGAGGCAGGTAGCATGGACAGGCTCCTGGTCACCCTGCTTTGGAACGTCCCTCTTCAGAGCGGGCTGCATCTACAGATCATGCTCTTCAGACCCACGTGATGGCCTACGACAATAATTGTTATTCTCAGAGGTGGTTTTGTTGTGTTGTTTTTTTCCTGGCTCAAATGTCAGAAATAATTTGAGGGCAGCGGTGGGGTGGGGTTTTATTGCATGAAACCCAGGCTTTGTCCTGAAGAGCTGGGTGGAATAACTCAAAACAAAGCTGAAGAGTGAGCTAACGATGGAACAGCCTGGGTCACGACTGGAGCTGCTCCCTGGACCCCTCACCTGGGCAGCACATGTATACCTAGACAGGTAGGTCACTGTGTCTCCATGTTCAGATAGAAACACATGAGACACCAGCAGATGATCCATGTGTGGTCCAGGTTTCTCTAAGGCCCCTGACAGCTATCCCAGCAACCCAAAAAGCTCAATAGTCCCAAGACAGCTGCTGGAACAGCCTCTGCAGCATCACAGCATCTTCCCTCAGCGCCTGGTCTTTCCCACGTAGGAAACATGACTGTCCTAAAGGCTCAGCATTGTCCCAGGCTTTCACAGCTGAAGTTACTCCAGGGGACAGGAGGCTGCACCCAAACTCTGACCTATCCTGGCTGCTGGGAACGGTTAATGGGGAGGATAGTTCCTGGACTCTTCCTACCAGTAGACTGAAAAAGGGGTCTTGAGGGGAAAAAAAGAAGCTGCTGGTGATGTGGGGCAAGTGCTTCATACCCCAGTAAGACACAGACCCTACAGCACTGGAAGTTCTTTAAGAAGACCGACACCCCTATTGAGCAAGGTTTGGTCACGCTGTCCTGCACGGGAGCAGGGGAAGGACCAGGTGACTTTTTGAGCTTCTTTCCAATTCGGCAATGTTACAATCCTGCCATTCCTTGAGCACCATGAGACTCCACCACAGAGGGCCAGCAGCCAGGACGGTGGCATCTCACAGCAGAGACAGAAGCAAGCAGTGACAGGGATGCTCCAGGCATCTGCCATACAACCAGCTTGGAAGAGGCAAGCCGTGCTCCCAGGGTGTGTGGTCCATGCTGGCGTGTGCTCCTCACGCATTGCCCAGGGCTCTGCCCTGGACCCACGGCAACACATGGCTTGGTCAACAGAAGAGGGATGATGCAGTGGTGGGTTGTTGCTGTCTGCCCAATCGAGTGAAGGCTGCCACGCACCCGACTCACGGCCAGGCTTTCCTGGTGGACGGAGGTAACTGTGCAGTCTGTATGCATCCCAGTGGGGTGTGCCGTGCCAAATTCCTGCTGCCCAGAGGTTTCGGGGTCATCAGCATCAAGCTTACTCACATGTTTGATTGTATTAAAGGCAATGAGCTCCTTTCTGGGCCAGTTTTCTAGAAGGGTGGAATGGAGAGGTGGTGCAGTCTTGTTTATGCATGTGCACAGGCACTCTCCGGCAGCCTTGCTGCCCTTTGGACCAAAGCTCCTGTGGCTGTGATTTGCCTTGCCAGACGAGTTTTCAAAAGCCAGCTATCAGCTCCTTGCTCCCAAACACGTGTCCCTGTAATAGAGGCAGTTTATGCTCTGCAAGAATTGAGCAACTCAACCCTCCTCTTGCATTACTGAGCCTTTCAAGCATCATTTGATAAGCAGTATGAGCGCAGCTCCTCGGGCATTGCTACATCTTTTGGCGTGCTTTGCTCTGCCAAAACTGTGTTTCAAGCTAGCTATAAATTATGCTTCATGGTCGGCTTTCATCTGCTCGCCATGCAACGGGCGAGAACAAAGGCCACTACGTGCCACACCAAGGCAGAAGAGCCAAGAGCCGGGTGTAGGCAGAGGCAAGGCAGGCGGCTGGAGGAAGCAAAACAACCTCAGCCTGCTGCCAGCCTTACATCAGAGATGTGGAAAGCTGGGGTGGCTGCTGCTGCCAGCAAATGACCTGTGGTATTGTGGGTGAGGGAGAGGAGGGGAAAGAGGGCAGAGAAATCTGGTTTTGCCTGCACGGTGCTAAGCAGTTACAGCAGCAAAAGAAGCAAAGCAAGGGGAGAGGGGAGCAAGCAACCACCACCCCAGCAAAGGCACCACGCAGAGTGCAGGTGACAGTGCACAGACGAGGTAGGGGAGAAAGGCAGAGTTATAGGCACAGAAAATGAAGAGCTGCAGAAGCCAATAACTCTAGAAACTCCAGCTACTCCAAGGCCACTCCAGAGGGAATGGCATTGCCCAGACCAGCAGTTCGGGATAGGTCGGAGAGCAGCTTCGCTTGTACAGGAGTGAGCAAATAAGAGGAAATGTCATTTGCAGGGTAACAGAGCTTCATAGGTCAGTGCCTCTGGGTCTGTCATGCAAATCTGCATCTGCTGGAGAAGGCTGTGCCTGCCGAGGGCGAGGAGGAGCCAGTGTCACCGGTGGGGCTAAGGGAAACGAGCATCAGCCAGTACAAGCACATTACAGTTTGCTATGTTCGGTGATTTTACTCAAGTTTCGTTTCAGCATGATCCTTTTTGGTTGAGTTCTCAGATACCTCTAACCCCTTGGAGGACCACAGCCCATGGGGCAGACGATCAGTCCTTGTGGCAGTGCCAGAGCTGGGTGGAGAGAAAGGAGTGAAGCTGGAGGCCTCGAAAGTCCCTTTTTACAGCAAGAATGAGCTGCACAGATGTTTCAATAATTTCCTTATCTTTGTGCAAACACCCCAGGCTCCTTGTGGCTTAACAGGACCTTTTCCGTGAATCAAGGTGCCTCTCGAGGCTGCTGTGAGAGTAACTGAGCGCACACAGCATCACCTTTTACTGAACTGGTGCTGCCTGCTGCATCCTGGCTTAAAATAAAACTCCTTGAATAACAGTGAGCTCCATCAGATATAGCAGTGCTTAGTTTAATCACATGCCTGTGGCCCACAAACCATGTTCAGTGGTAACACAGATGGAGATCCATTCCACACTGTATTCACCTCGCTTAACTTTAGCAGTGAATGGCTAACGAGAACCTTGCTGCAGTGTTTTTGTTTTGTCTTTCATGTAACCAGGCCCCGAAGTAAGATTAGACAGGAAATTACGGTCAGGTCAACACCTCCATCCAGCTTTGCATTGCCAGCATTAGTAACAGGTCCATTTGGGTTGAGAAGTTTGAGAAGCTTGTGCATCTCTATGTGCTGTCACATAGGAAAGCTGCCTATGAACAGAAGCTGCCTCAGATGACCCTGTTGTGAATCCAGCATCACGGTAAGCATGGCTGGGAAGTGCCTCGTGAGCTGCAGCTTTGCACTGACTGCCTAAATCACACAAGAGGTTTGGCTGAGATGGGCAGCTGCCGGACTCCCAGCAGATGCTGAATCACTATTGAGACATGCTGCAGAGGGTTTAGAAATACTCCATACTCGTCCAGTTTTACTTCTTTGCGTTGCCAATTGCAGCAGAGTTTCAGCCAGGCATGCCAGAGCATTTAAGGGTGACAAACACAGTCAATATTAGCTTTCGGTGCCTGCACCCCTCTCACCAACAGGCTGCCTGTGCTAATGCAGAAAAGAGCAGAAAAGAGGTTACAGCTTAAATGGTACTGACAGAGCATGCAAGGGACCTCCAGGGCCAGAGAGACATGGTGAAGGCATCCACACACCCATGGCATCCCATACCTGCAAGGACGAAGGGTCAGGACTTGGAACCTGGTAGCAGTAGAGCTTCCCCCCTTGGGAGCATCATCCCTGCACTGGGGGTATCCCAGTGCTCCAGGGAGGGAAGTTGCAATCAATGCAGATCCAGGACCAACAGAGTCAGAACATGGCTCCATCTTGTCCTCCACCTAGCCCTGTGTCTGTCCTTTCCCAGACAGACATGGTGGAGAAAGAGATCCAGTTCCTTTTACTCCCCTTGAACGAATCAAGCAGAACTAGGCCTGCAGAGTAGGTCCTCCATACCTCTGCCTCTAGCAAGCCATGGAGGAACCCAACATCTCACGGGGTTTCCATTCACCCTCCCCAGGAGGGTCACTACCCACACCAGCATCGTGCAGCACAAAGCATGCTTCCCTGGCCAGACTGTCCTGCTGTAGGTGTTACAGGACGCTCTGGAGTTGGGACTACCTCCTTCAAAAGTGGGCAATGCTATATGATCAGCCTCAAATTCATCCCTCTCACGTGCACTAGCTGCTTCCCCAAGACTTCCAGTGCAATTGCTCAGATGTCACGCATTTGAAAAGCACTTCAAATTAGGCAGGCTAGGAATGGCTAACATCAGCCCTTTCACTCTCCACTCTGCTTGCCAATCCATAACACACTTGCTGCCAGGCTGACTGGCTTCCATGGGGAATGGGAAACAGTATAAAAGAAAAAAAGAAGAAAAACAAAAGTGTTACCTGAGTGTGAGAAAAGGAAAGGAGTCATGGGAGACGGAAAGCAGACCAAAGCAGTTCAACTTTTAGTTCCCCCACCTAGATCAGGACACTGAGGTGGATCTAAGCCATAGCCCCCACCCTGTCTCACCGCGTAACGCTGCCCTGGGCTGGTGACCACAGCCTGGTTCATGCAAACCAGAGCACTTGTGTGCACTCATGCTCTGCTCCCCAATCTCTCCGTCCTCCAGCCATGCTGCCAGAGCTGAGAGCGTGGCACAGAGGGAACACAGCAGGACACGCGGCAGGGCACCACGGCTGTGCTCTCCCACACAGGCTGAATCCCTGCCTAGCTGCAGCCTGCAAACCCCTCTCCGTGGGGCACTGGGAGTTCCAGCAGCAGCTGTCTCCTGGTCTGCACCTCCAGACCAGCTGCACTGAGATACAGGTGTTGGAAGCAGAGATGATGATGTTTGGATCTAAGCTACAGGAGCCTACAGAAGGGCACCATCCTCAAAGACGTGGGGAGAGGCTGCCAGGCAGCCTTGAGTGTAGAGCTACTCCTGTTCTGATCTCATCATCCAGGAAAGAAGCATTCAGCCCTCTAGCTAGAGGTAAGACATGCCAATGGCAGCTCTTAAATGAAGTCTCATGGAGGATGTCAGGGCTCTGAAGTGTCTCAAGCCTCTGAAGGAGCTGGAATTGCAGAGCCTCCTAGGCTGGAAAACCCTCTCTGCATTGTCCCTGGGGAGACCTGGAGGGCTCTGCAGTCCCATAGCACCACTCCCTGGAGATGAAGGGATGGGACCAGCTGTGCAGCCAGGGAGGAGCATGGACGGAGGCCGTTCCAAAGGCTGCCTCTCCCTGCGATCTCCAGGGGCAGACAGGTTCCCTCCTGCAGCAGCCAGATCCAGGCGATGGGTGCAAAGTTGGCAGCCATTGCTCCAAGCACTGCCCAGGGTTAATCCATCAC
Organism: Balearica regulorum gibbericeps; assembly: GCF_011004875.1. Classification (NCBI taxonomy): domain Eukaryota; kingdom Metazoa; phylum Chordata; class Aves; order Gruiformes; family Gruidae; genus Balearica; species Balearica regulorum. The sequence continues at coordinate 168,013 of NC_046208.1, forward strand.
CTGCCAGGAGGATGGACTGTGAACCCCTGTAGCTAGAAAGGACTTATCCTTCCCAAAGGGGAAAGAACCCTGTATTCAACCTCATGGGTTGCTCAGGGACTGACACCAATACAGCCAGACCCTTCTGTGTGGAAGGACACTATGCTGCCGGATGCATCGATGCTCTTCATGTTGAAAGGCTCCCCAAGGACCTAAGTCCCCACACCACCTCCTGCCTCCCAGCCAAACCAGACCATCATCTAAAGAGTCTTTAACCTCTTGGGTGCTCTCAGAGGCAGGACTGCAGCAGCATTTCCTTCTAGAAGGCTTCAACTGAAAGCTGAGGCCCATAGCTCTGACCAGCACTATCCTGGAGAGAAGAGTTAGGACATACAGCTGTACAGGGCAACATATAGACATGGACATCCACAGCACACAGCAGACTGGGAACCTGCAGAGGAAGAAGCAGGGGCCTTCAGCCCCTTATAGCCTTGCTCATGGACTGTGATAGATGGAGAAAAGCCTTTGCTAAGCAGTGCCTAAGAAGAGAAAATCAACAAGGAAGGAAAGAAGGTCCAGATTGTCCCTAGGGCTGACATTAGCTCTCAGAAAACAGCATGGAAAAGCACTGCTGATTTATGAGCAAACCTGATCTTGTTCTCCAAGTCACCAAAGATCACAGAAGTTGGACTCCTAACAAAAGAAATATTTTTTTTCTGCAAATCAGCCAAAGGCACCAAGCGCACCTACTGCCAAGGAAGGCTCCTGTGTGAGGACCTGCTTTCTGCCCTAACAGGATCCATCATCATGTATTCAGGGGCTAAGAGGGGATTTTGCTCTTATGCTGTTGAAACCTGCTCTCCAGCTTGTTCATCCCAAGCTGGCACGGCTGCTCACCCTCAGCAGTGATACATACATCAAAATTAGCCAGCCCAGCCCTACCCATGCAGAGAGGGGAAAAAAATGGCTTAGCACATTCACCAACATGCCCTGTGTCCTCCACCTGGGGTGGGAGTTAGCAGAAGAGCTCATCTGTCCCTCCCAGCTCAGGAGCATTGCTGTCCTTGGCGCTCATAACTTGATTTTAGAGACAAACTCCACTAATCTGGTATTACTGCTCCCTCATCGGATGGGAATTAGGTAACCGAATGACATCCTTCGATTCTTACAAGCCCTTCCTGGAAGGAAGGGCAGTCAGACTTAGCCCAGCTGCACAGATACCATCTTCCAAAGTCAAATAGTGACTGCAAAGAGTGATAGAAAACCATGAAAAAGCGATGCAGAACAAGTTCTAGGCAATTGTTTCTCTAAATGCCGCTAAACTGGAGTACGAGTTCAGCCACCTCCAGGGTGCCGGGAGCAGTTAGCCAGCCTACAGGAAGCATGGCCTGAGATCTTCTTGTTGAGCCAGTGGCAAATGAGCAGCACCAGGGATGCAAGAGGGTTTATCAGTGCTGTCTGAGCAGCACGATTCCTCCCTCTTTGCTTTGCCAGCAACTGAGTGATGGCTGCTGGTGCCGGCATCCAGAGAGCTGGTTTGGGACCATCTAGATGAGAAGACTTTCACAGCAATAAATGAGGGAAATAGAGCTCAGGACATCTCTGAAGATCCCAAGGCTTTTGTAGCCTGCTTTCCTTTTTGTGACTGTGGGAAGGCTGCTCACTGACTTTCAGATCAGGAAAGTTTGACTGGCAGCTCTCCCCTGCCCCTGCTGCAGCTGCCTCTGGGTCATGCTTGCTGCCTTTGGCCTCCCCCTGCATCAACATCCGCTCTTCCACTTTGGAGGGTGATTCCTGGGAGGGGCATCACCACTTTGCTGTAATCAAAATGCACAGGATAAACAAGCAGCGTTGCTGATTCAAAAACACTCGCTCATCTGTTTCTCATGCTGACTGGCCATTTCTAGTGCACCAGTCTTACCTGTGCACACAACCTGTCCTCGTTGAAGTACTGACACTGCTAAGTCACACTGTCAGTCTTGCAGCCCTGCTTGACACATCTGGCTCAGCCCTGCTGTCCAGGTGTTAAGTACCAGCGCTTTAAGCACATGGGGCTGGAACACATTCAAGAGAATAACAGCAGAGGACTAGCTTGAACTGATGCTGACATCTGCGCACAGGGATAAGTCTGCAGGTCTCAGCAAGACTTGCAAGAGCTCCCTGCTCCTGGTGTGCCAGATCCTTCCAGAGATTGCTCAGGCTTCAATCTCACATGTTCAGGTCCTTCCAACAAGCTCGGCCCTTATGCTTATCAGTCAAGAAGAAAATAGCAAAAGTAACCCCACTGCTGCACATTGGCTACACAGAAACTACCACACACCTGCAGCAGCTCACCAGTGTAACTCAATCTGGAGCTAATGAAATCTTGGTGTTTGTCACTCAGCCTTGCAAGAAAGCTTCTCTCTCCTCTTAGCATATTCAGAGTACAAACAGCAGCAAGTGCATCTCCAAGTATGAACCTGCTTCAAGTCTGCTGGGATCCATGAACATGCGGATTACAGGGAAGCTCATCTTGGTCATTGTCAACAGAGAAGCAAAACCAGAGATGCTCCTCCTCCAAGGAAAGGGAGCAGCATGTCCCACTCCTTGCAAGAATTAATTCTCCCTCTTTGCAGTGAGCAAGAGGCCACCTCAGAAGAAACATCTAAACCCTGATGGGCCTTCCTCCAGGTGCAGCACGGCAGTTCCCAGCTGAGCACGAAGGAGTCCTTCAGCAGTAGCAACAGGCTCTCTTGACCATGGTCGCATGTTTCTGGCTCAGCACATACATCCATTTCACCCACTGGCAGGTGGCTCGGTGGACACTTACTCTCTGTGCTCAGCCTCCATGCTCTTCCAAAGGATGGACAAGTAGCAGCACATCAAGGGACTTGACTGACCTGGCCACCAAAACTGCTCGAGATGTCAGCAAAGCAGGGACAAGTGGCCTCAGCATGGCAAAGAGCACAGGCCAGGCACTGACACTGCCATACCCATTTTTTTAGGATGGCACATGCTGCAAGGCTGGAACCTGGTAGGTCCATGGTGGCAGCCCTGGGAAGCCCTGCTCTCCTTGAGGGAGTTCTGTAACAAGATTTGGGGGGTTTGGCAGCCCCTGGGCTGGGAGCACAAACCAGAGGTGCCCACACATGTGGGAAAGGGAAGGACAGACAGCTGAGCCCCAGTGGAAGATGACACTTAGAGTGGAGTAGCCCTGTATTTCTCTTCATACAACAGGTGGAACATACATAGACTTCATCTGGTGGATCAAGAGGCCTGAGACAGGGGTCACAATCCTGTGGTGAAGGTTATCATGGTATAAATAGAATGATCTTCGCTTCAGATTAGCATGCAACATAAATGTTCCCAGTAGCAGCTGGTATCAATAGCTTCAAGGAAGGAGGTGTGAGATCACTTGCCATGGGTACATCCTGATCAGTAAGTGGCTGGCTTACGCTGCCATGCACATTATTGTATTTTTTTAATATGATTTGCATGATTAGAGACTGCACTACTCCGCCACTCCATCAGCATGCTCAGATATTAGCAACAAATAAACTTATAAAAGCCTTACATCTGTTGTTCTTCTGTTCTTCCAAGATTCAACAGGAATGTACATATGCAATACAGGGTGAGGGGTGATCTTATACAGCCATTAAATGTGAAAACTGCAACAGACACAGATTAGCATTCAGGAACTGGCTGGGCTTCCTTCTCCAAAATAAACACTTACTCATGGTAGCTTTTACTGAATTTTGGTTTAATTTCATAATCTACTGTTGCTATGTCTGTACAACATTGTACAAAACATAATCAAAAAGGACACTTCAGCCCCACATAAATGTTTGACTGGCTGTCTGAGGATCCAGTGGCTTTGTGTCTTTGATCTATACTCTCCTGTCTTCCAGATATCATCATCAAAGTACCTTTGGTGGTAAGGCTACAATGCTCTATGTTTGTACAGTCATCATAACATTTTTGCTTTCCAGTCTCCTTCTCCACTCAGTGATGGAATCTCCCAGCCATGGCAGAGGATCTCTGGTGGTACTTCATATTTCTGGTCAAACATGAAAGATTTTTAACCTCTTTTTCCATTAGGCAAAAACATTCTAGCAATGTCATGAGGTAGGGGCAGTTATGTTTCAAAGGTGATACTAATGTGGTAGTTTAGGACTGATACATCCTTTTTTACAGCACTTGCTGTAGTAGGTTCTTTAAGTACAGCATTGATCTGCTCACACTAATAGAACGGGTTCTAGATTTTCATTCAATCCCATCAATGCGTTTTCACTGTGAGTAACACTACCCCGTGTTAGCCTAGTCTCAGAATTTATTTCTTGCCCGGGTAAAACTATCAGGCAGATACTCTTTTCAACTTAGAGGTTAAAGGAAATAATATACTTAGCTGCTACTAGCAGTGGAATACATGCAGAACTGCTTCTACCAGCATTAGGACACCTGCTGAGAATTACATGGAATCTAAAATGATTGTTTTGGATTAGAAAACTGCACGCTAAAAGGCCAGCTTCATAGATCTCTGGTGTCAAGAAATATTCTTGTTGCAGCCTGACAGCAGGTGAGTGGTGTGGCAGAATGGTCTCTCACACCTGTGTTCTCTATGGAAAGTTTTATTTTGGCCAATTATTTTTCCTCTCATCTTCTGTGTTCCTGAAGTTTCTCATCTTTGTTTTAAAGGTCTAGTGGAAAGCCATGATCATTACAAAAAGATACAACTCTCCTAAAGACTTTTTTCCCCATTTTGACTACAATGCAGCATCATATTCAAAATGCAACTACTGGATCTGAAAAATAAAACACTCGGACTATAATGCACATCTGAAAATAAATACATAGCCTTCGTATACAGCCAGTTCTCACTAAAAATGTTCTCATTCACATAGTAGTGCAGAGATGTTCTCAGGAAGGTCATGCTACAGTGTGGAGTCTGAAAATAAGAGAAAGAGAGAAGTAGCTCAATATTGTAATGAAGGAGACGGTCTGTAAGGTCTGTAAGGAAGGGGGACCTGAAATGTTACAGGGCCAAAAAGACCAATGTCTGCAAAAGGATTACAGGGATTTAACTGACCCATTTCTACACTCTTATAATCCCACCAAATTATTCTGAATTGCATTAAAATGAAAATATTTAACTCAAAGTAAAGGATATTTCTTAATTGAGTAAAATTGCCAATGATATTTATCCATAAGTACATCCACCTCGAGTCTCTCCTCAGGTAACTACATTGATTCTCTATTCACATCTGGATCCCCAATAACCCTATTTAAATTACACCACATCCCTCTCATCCTTTCTCATTGTCTGTGCCCACCTGACACCAGCTTTTCCCTCACTGCTTCACCTAACCTTCCACATCTTGCTGGATCTTCTATTCTGCAGCTCCTGCACTATAGAAAAATCTAACCTAGTTATTATCTTATTAAATGCAGATGGGATATTTCTTTCTGAAAGATTTGTTCAAGGTCAACCAAAACCTCTGGCTCATGTAGAAATCAGATGTTTTTCTCATGTCTGCCTTTTCATTTCTATTTCTGTTCCATACTTGATCACTAGTAGGTTAATTAAAAAATCAATAAAGCAGTTCGAATAGCCACTGACTTACAGGAGATTGCTCTTGTCAGTCTATAAATCTGGACAGCTACCATTTTTAAGGCATCGTGACAGCAACAGCATATCTTGACATCACACAATGAAGGAAGAGAAGCATTAAAATTTGTTACCTTTAATAGTGAGGAAGGCTTTGCTGAATGCACGGCCCAATTCATTGGTGGCTTCTACCATATATTCTCCTTCATCACGTTTTGTGACACTTAGGACGACCAGGGAGCAGACACCAAAGTCATTTGTGCAAAAATAGGCAGGATCATTGGAGAGGTCTCTATTGTCCTTGTACCATGTGATCTTTGGAGGTGGATGGCCTCCAAGCGCACAGCTCATATGGCACTCACTCCCGGTGGTCACCACATGAGGCTTCAATGGGACGAGGAACCTTGGGGGCTGGTTTTGATTAACTCCCCTGTATTTCTGTGATTTGACTTGAAATTCAGCTGTAAAAAAAAAAAAAAAAAAGAGCAACACACCAAAACACAAACAGATACTGCTCCACACAACAGAAGTCAGGGTTTAAAGGACTGGTTTCCAACCATGACACTTGGTTGTGCAGAATGTCTGGTATGAGATGCCAGGCACCTATGGATTGTAATCTGTGTTTCTTCTCAAATTAGCCAGAATTTAACTTTGAAGTCAGAAACTTTCGTTTCTGCAAAACTTAAGCCTTAGATTTTGCTGGGAATTAATTTTGTGGCAAATTATGTGATATAATGGCTGGAAATAAAGGATCTATCTGCACAATGTCCATGTAGAAAGGACTAGCCTTCCCTGACAAAATGGAATTTCTTGGAGTATCTCTATACTTTCTCGTTCTGGGTAACTAAATGTTCACAGGAGGAGACACTGATTTCAGAACAGTGTATTAGAAACAATAAAAGAAACAAAGCATGACAACACACAGATAACTATTTGTAAAAGCTGTTTTACCCTTTGTTTTTTTAATTCTCCAAGGCTGCACAGTTTCAGATGGACCACTGACTCCCAAGTCATTTTTTGCCACAACCCTAAAGTAGTAGTCTCGGCCTGGGATCAGTTTGGTGAATGTGAACTTGTTGGTGTAGATCAGGTCACCCACCACGTGCCACAAGCCCTTCTGTGATTCACGTTTCAGGACTGTGTAGTAGAGATTACTTTCCCATTTCTCAGATGCTGATGGCTCCCAGGTTACTGTCACTGTATTTGGAACATTCTCTTCCAATCGAATAGGTCCAGGCGATTGCGGGATATCTATCAGATGAAGGCAAGTAATATCAAAGATGTAAGGAAAGTGGCACAGTACAGAACCCTAAGAACTCTGAATCCATTCTGTGTCTGGGGGCTGAGTAAACATCCTGGTCATTAGAAGGAACAAAATTTGATTCCTTCTCCAGCCACACAAACTCATTTGCTATTAACTGAACTTCTGCTGCATTACATCAGCATTGCTGGGCCTCCTTCCCTTTTTACAGGGAAGAGATAGGGCAGGTACAACTAAACTTTTTCACCTCTTCAGGAGACAGCGTATGGAGTTGTTGTAGCTGTGACTAAATGTCCTACAGGCTGCTGCTGACTAACCTTAGATGTTACAAAGAGCACGAACTGCTCTCCTGTGGTTTGCACTATCCATTTGTGTGACCTTGCCTTTTTAAGCAGAGTCACTCTGGAAGCCAGGTGTAATTTTAATCAGTAGACTGCTCCATCCTGCAAACACAGCCAAATGATACGACAAAGTGGCCAGACTGAATCTCATGAAATATTCACTTTAGTTCTCCTTGTGCCTGCATGGCTTAACTGCATCAGAGCTCACCGTGCTGAACTCGGTTCATTGCCTACTGTCTGTTCGCAGTAAATCTGTATATATATATGGTAGCGAGCGAGTTACCTGTAACTTGAACTTGGAAACTGAATGCTTCCCTTTTCCCTAACCCGTTCTGGATCTCAACGGTGTAGGTGCCACTGTCAGTGAACTCAGCTGCTCCAATCAGCAGCTGGGTGGTACCATCTTCTGTGTTTATTGTAGCCCTGTCTGGAAGGGGAAGTCCATCCTTTAACCAGGTCACCGCTGGATCTGGAGATGCCTGTGAAGAATGACACAAGTTATAGCCCACTTGTTTTGTCTTCAGATGGCGCATTTACATCTTTAGTTTCAATAACTTGTCCCAAATGCATACCTACATGACACAGTAAAGTAATATTTAGACATATGGATCTAAGATGGGTCTATGAGCCCTGGATAAAGGGCTGCTCTAAAGATTTTGTGTAACTTTTCTCTTTCTCTGTGTCTTTTAAGAATATTATTGTAGTAAGGTGTGCAGGTTAACTACATCAAACAAGGTGTGCTAGGCCAAGGATGCCAGATGACATCAGTAGTTAATATTTTCTACTTTTAAAAAGATCTGCTGGTTTTGGAAAGAAAAAACATCCTCAAAGTCTTTATTTCCACTGTACCATCTTCGGTCTCTATTCTCCATGAGATCGGGAGAAAGGCAAGCAAATATGCACACTTTGCCTTCATCAACCTCCTCTTGATAACCTGGACTTTACCTGTGTTGTTCCAAGCTTACAACAAAGCACACACGATTTCTGTCAGTGCATGGCTGACATACAAGTCATACAGCTTAAGTCCTGCTGGTTAGTAAGACAGACAGGGTCAAGAGAATGTTGCTAGAAATGCTATTCCAAGGCCTTTCGAGGGACTCAGAGGGAAATGAACTGATTTTTCAACTCTAAGTATGACAGATTCGTACCAGATGATGACATTGATATGGATGCATGAAGAGCATTGTGCCTTGTTTGCAGAGGTTAATGAATGACCATAATCTCATAAAACACTAATGCCAAGAGTGACAGCTGAATTCTTGTTCATGTTTTCCTCATGCAGAAAGCATACACAGCGCAGGCAGGTTAAAGGATTTGCCCAATGCCTTGTAAACAAAATTCCATGCCAAGAACACAGTAGCTCAGTTTTCATGTCTGCTATTGACTACAACATAAAAACAGATGGGGAATTCTTACAAACACATTGTAATACTTACTTCAAAGGGAATATTCACTCGGATGGTATTTCCTGCTTTTATAACCAGGAAGCTTTTCACTGTGTCATCTATTAGTATCCTGGGAGAAACTGCAAAAGACAATGATTACCATAAAAAGTCATACATTATTACATTCACTGGCTGACAAACTCGGGTGCATGTGTTTGATACCCCTAATGTGTTTCCAACAGCCAGTGTGCAGGATGTTGATAAACTCATAGAGGGAAAAAAGCACCTTGATTCAGCACCAGAGTTTACATCTTTCAAATTTTATTGCTATTTATTTATCACTATAACTAAATATGGGGAAATGACATAAAAATACATTCACAACAGTGATGTATGTGTGTGATGTATACAAACAGCTCTTTAATGCACTTCATCCCATCACAGGGATGATCTTCTGTGTAAAATGACATCTGGGGTAAAGGAAATTGCAATGGACACTTACGAAATATACATGCAATACAGAGTACAGAACATCCTCTGGAAACCAGCCTGAGTTTATTAAAAATAATCTTTTTTAGTATTTAAAATATTTTTCCTTCTTTTCTCTTTTCATCAATATAATATTGATGAAAACACTAAATTGTATGTTGCATTTCCAGTTTAAAACTGAAAAAACTGCTTTGCAGATGGACTTATATTTATCTATTTACTGTTTGATTATAAAAGGAGTCTCCAGGCATAAGCCAAAAGTAAACATTTTCACTTAGGACCCAAGTTAAGGAAGATGAATCCCTCACAGAATTATCTCTTGCTTATGTATTTCTGCAATGTTCCCAAACAGCAGGAAGAAAACAGAGTTACAGATTGCAAATAAAGATGAAATAGTGAAAATGGTGAAAACTTTCAAACTAGGAAATTTAATAGGAAAATAAAGTTTACAAAATCCAACATAACAGTTGCGATTCAAGAGAATGAAACAAAATGTTTCATTCCACAAGACTGTACAAAAATAGACTGAAAACTCTGTTTTTCCCTTAAAAGAGCATGGGTAGACATAAGGTATGTGCGGTTTCTGTCTGGTGATCATGACTATGGTATAGCTTTGCACAGGGGGCAAAATGTAAATCTGACAAGAAAATATAGTTTTGGGTGTTCTTTTGTCATAATGAGTCTTTAATATGAGCCGAACACTGTCCGTTGCACATTTATTAACACTTAAATCTTCAGAATTTCCTCATGAGTTGACCAAATGAGGCCATACTCTAGAAGAGCAACGTAGTACTTGTCCTTCTGCTACAGTCTGGGACTTGAAAGAAGCTCCTCACAGTGACCTGTAGACCTTGCCTGCATCCTGTTACCTACAGAATGACCCTGTTCACTCTGAAAGCAGCCCACTTTGACTTACCTACAGGGGGAGCAGCTTTGATGCAAGCTTCAAGCTCTGCAGCTTCTCCTGGGCCACTGTCATTGAGGGCTCTCACACGTAGGAAGTATATCTCCTTGGCCTGGAGGCCTTTAACTCTGTAAGTGGTCATCTCTATGGGAAGAGTACTGCATTTGGTCCAGTTGAGGTTTTTAGAAGACCGCATCTCTACCTCATACCCTTTCACATCACTCCCATCTTTTGCTTCAGGTCTCTTCCATGTCAAGGTGACACTCGTGCTGTCACTGTTGCTCACTTTAAGGTCCTGCACTTTACCCGGAGATTCTGAAAAAGAGAAATTTTATTAAACTATTTTTCTAGGATTTCTGTCCCCTCTTTTCAGTTACTTCCTGAGAATCCCCAACATTCTTGAAGTGCACTGGATATCCACCCTGCTGTCTTGCCCCCACCTCATCCCAGTTCTTCAAAGCTGCATCCAGGTGCCGGCTCCTGCCGGCCATGCAGTACAATCTGCACTCCTGAAACAGTCTGCAACCCATCCTGAATACTTCTACACCCTGCATGTAACTCCCACACAGGGAGTCTGCCACATCTTGACTTAGACATTCCTTCCTTATGCTGATATAGGATTCTCAGCCATGAAACATTGCCCAATGATTTGATCTTTGTTTTCACGTACTTTTACAAAGCATTTAAAAACATCGCCTCTCCACTAACATTGTCAGTTTACATCGCCAGCTTTACATATCCCCAAGTCAGAAGGGGACCAGTGCACTTACGTGTGGAATCCCGTGCAAAGACAGGCTGTGACGGTTCACTGGCATCTCCTATGCCAGCAGCATTCACAGCTGCCACACGAAATTCATACTGCAGACCTTTCTTGAGATTGGTCATTTTCAGCTTCTTGTCTGCAGGAAGAAAAGGAGCATGTAGGCTCAGGTGAGCTGTTCCCCAAGCAGGAAAGAGTGAGACAGCAATGTTGTACTTTATGCAGAACTGTGGGCGGAATAATTCTCAGGAGCTGTGGCGATGGCCCTGCCCTTCCCTATACTATATTTAGTCACTTATGCTAAGCTTGACAACTAATATTTCCCAACAGTAGTTCTGCATGTGAAGTGCAGACTTTAGTTCCAGAAATTGAAGACATCATTTTTTCTATAGAGGAGCTATGTCCCAGGATGCAGCAGTGAGCTTCTCTGCACTCTTCTCTAGCCATATGCTTGCACACAATCTAGAAAAAAAATCATAATCCTCCTCTCAGGCATTCAGCTGTATCTAAAACCAAGGCCTGGCTTTGCTACGGCACAGCTGTGTAACCTTACTTGTGAAAAAACATGTACACTAGACCTCTGAAAGATAAGAAGGTATAACTTCAGACAGGGGTAATACGGTTGTGATGGGGACAGTCAGCAGCTGAAGAATTTAAGAGGAAAAACACTGATGTGAAAAGGTGTAAGATCTTAAGCAGAAAGTAAGGAGTTAGAAGGCAGCAGCTCCACAAAGATCAGCGTGTTACCTCCTGAACCCAGCTGACCTTTTTGTCTTTTTCAGGTCTTCCAGTCTGTTCCAGGATTTAAGCTACCTACCTGCTATAGGCATGTTGTTGACTGGCAGCCAGGTCATGGTACCCTTCTTGCGTTTTTGAATGATGTAGCCCACAATTCGGGAACTGCCAGTTTTACGAGGTGCTTTCCAGGATATTGTGATGGTGTCCCTGCTGGCACTGACAATCTCAGGGGGATCTGGGGCACCAGGTGAAGCTAGAAAGAGATTAGTCTTTCATTATTAGCTGGTGTATTTTTATTGCAAGATAAGGAAAGTGTTCTGTGTCATTTCTTCTTCCAGTTTCCCCAAGGTATTCATATTGATGTGTTTTAAAAAACTGACTGAGACCTGAAGCTGTATACCCTATTCCCCACACAAACAGGATCCAGCATGGACCTCCCTCTGTTCCTGAATTTTGTTTTCATGAATGACCTGCTGTCATCATGACTGAGAATTCCACTGTCAGCCTACAGAGTGAGAGGCATGTACATTCTTACATGGTAGGAAAAGTCAGCGTTATTCTTGCTTTTAATGACATAAAGTGGAAATGGAGTGGATTTTCTTATCCCTTTGCACTCAAAATACAGGCCTTCTCATAATCATGCGAACAAGACTGTAGAAAGAAGAAAATTAGAAATAGAATAGAGCATTGCTTTCTCTCTTGTACTACATCCATGCTCATGGCAAAACTGTTCTAGTATTTCAGTTCACTGAAGGACAAAGAATAGAATTAGTTGTTTGGAAATCAGGGGGATGAAGTGGTCACACTGAAAAATGTTGCACATACAGACAAACTCCTTTGCCTATGGACTTAAGAAAAGGTCTCACATGATCCCTTTGTAGCCACCCTGGGTAATTTTTCCTCTGATCTTGATGCATATTGCATTTCCCCTGTGAAACTTGTTTTCCAATTCAGAATGGAGTATAACTGAGAACGTAACGCCATCTCACGCCGCATCGCCAAAGCATACAATAAACTTCTAGTCTTGATGTGCAATCTCCACAGATTTGTGTGAAGACTTCACAGCCATAATTCAAGTATAGATCTGTAGCAACATCCAAAACGCAGTGAGTTTTCTTTGATGTCAGCTTTGATAATGAATTTCCCAGATAGTTGTCAAACACAATTATGAAAAGTTCTTTCTCACCTTTACTGACAGTCTTCACTTCATCTGATTCCAGTGCATCACTAGTTCCCTCGGAATTCACAGCTCTCACCCTGAAGTAGTAGCTCATGTCTTGTTCCACTTTGTTAGTAGTGAAGGTAGTAAAGCTCCGGGGGGTTTCTCCCAAAGTCACCCAGTCGTTCTTGCCTACCTGCTGACTCTCGACAATGTAGCTCTGCACTGGTTTGCCCCCATCATCCTTTGGGGGCTTCCACTGAATGGTGATGTCGTTTGCAGAGCTTTCTACAATTTTGATGGGTCCTGCAGGTGGCTGTGGCTTGTCTGAAAAGATGAACACAGAGAGACTATGAGTTGGCTCCAGATCCACACATGCTCCTGGGTTTGGAGCACACACTGTCTCTTGCTCACCAGCTGGGAGACTCAGTTTCCTATGTAATACATGCATAGTTGCAGAATGAGGGCTGGGCACTTGAATTGCCTCTTCAAAACTTCCACTCTTCTAACTTTTGATAAGTGTGGAGGAAGCCAGGTCCTTGTTCCATGGGCTAATTGTTCTCATAAGCACTGCACCAATTCAGCTTGCTTATAAGGAAGAATACCATTTCTGGTCTTCCAAAAGACAACAGACATTTATGGTAGGGCTGAATCTGGCCCTGATAATCTATTTTAGATTTGCCTGTTGCCCACAGTCCCATCTCCCACAGTTGCCAACATTCAAAACTCAGCAGCTGAGGTTGCGCAAACCAAACTAGATTTGTGTCACCTTGTACCAAAGGGCAAGAAACAAGTCAGCAATCTTGGATGTACCCCGATTTAGTGGAAAATTACATAGTCTTGTTCATCTTGGAATACCCAGTAGCTCTAAATAAGACTGTCACCAGTGTTAATGGGCTCCCTGCCTAAGCTTTACAATGAAAGCCACAGCAGATGTTATGGGGCTCTTACCTATCACCATAAGCTTTAAGTTGATCTCCAGGACCCCACTGTCATTCTTCAGCCTGACTTTGTAATCCCCACAGTCCTTTCTCTCACTGCTGGAGATGGACAGCATAGTAAAGGTCTCTGTTTTATCAACATGAATCCTTGTGTCATCTACTAGCTCCATTCTGTCCTTCAGCCACGTTGCTCTGACTGGCAGCCGGCCCTCAAAGGGGATCTTGACCTTTACTTTCTGCCCTGCCTTGGCCACAGTAGGAACACTTGTCAAGTTTTTGAGGAGAACTTTGTCAACCTGTGGAGGATCTAAGCAGATGATACAAGGCCATTAAAACCTGCAATTCAAAGAGGATAAGGCTCACCTTGGAAGGAAGGTGAGCATCCCTCATGATGCTGCCAGTAATGCTTAGAAGCTCACAACATTTGGACCTTCACCTTTAGTTGCACGCTCAGTGCTTCACATACATACATGTACTTTGCTACAGGATAATTAACACAAAGTATTTGTGGTATCATACTGTCCTTTTCACTGGAGCAAATTTCTCATAGGCAATACACTAAACACAAGAATGAAGAATATGATCTGATAAAATGTTATGTGCACCTCAAAATCTTTGAGTTAATAACAGAAGCTATTCAGGAAGGCTCCCTAGTTAAATTTGTAAATACAAAATGCACCAATCTGTACAAAAACTCTCCCATTTACATGGCAATTCTTTATTATAAAGTTGTCTCTATAGGTCTCTGAGAAAACGCATTACGTTTCGAGCACATCAAGGCTAGCATGCTGCATTGGTAGTTTGAATAGACTCACCTTCAACAAAAACTGAAGCTTCGGCTTTTATATCTCCACCTTCAAACCTGTATTTCCCAGCATGAATATCTTCCACTTTGTTAATAATTAGTTTGTGGACTAGACCTTCCTTTTCAAAAAAGACTCCATCCATGTTTGTTAACTACAAGGTAAAGCACAGAGACCCATTCTTAAAAAACAAAAAAGAAAAAAAAGGGCAATCCAAACTTAGACTGGACAGACATAAATTTCAAATGTAGTTTCAAAGGCAGTTTAATTACAATAATAATCTGGGATGACTGATCTGATAATGTTGCATGTAAGCATTGTCAAAATACTCCCCACGAAGACTTGATTCAAAGTCCATTAAAATAAATTTTAGTAAAATTCCCAAGCTCTCTCTATTCTTAATGACAATAACTTTGGCCCATGTTCGAGTATGACAACTCAGAACTCCTACAGTATCATCTGGATCCCACAATTTGAGTTACTCTTCAGTGTTGCTTTGGAACATAGACTATGATGTCTATGCTTGACCTTAAGCACTAATTTGAAAGAGTACTCTTTGCGTTATGCCTGCCTGAAGGATCCTTTGAAGATTTTCCCTCACTTTTTGCATATTTCTCTCATTCACCAAGGAAAAGAAAAATAATTGCATTGCAAAGAAGAGACATACACCATCTCCAACCATGAAAAAGAATGGAAAACACAAAGTCTCCTGTTCTTAGCAAGAATGGAAATGTCTTGCAGCAGGAAAGGGAAGAAATCTTGCTCAGTTTCTATCAGGAATTTTATTATCAACAGGTTCGGGCAGAATCCTTCCAGGATTCTTACTATAGTAAGACTGGCAGAGGGGGATGCCTTGACATGACACTTGGTAAGAGGTAGAGCCAGAGAGCAGAGCATTGCTAACCAAAGGAAACAGCAGCTAGAGAACACCTACCTTTAATCCATCTTTATACCACGTTCCTGTCACTTCATCTTTACTAACAGTGCAAGACAGCTCAGCTGGTTCCCCTTTCCGGACTCTGACATCTAGTAACTGTTTGTTGATGTGACACCGTGGTGCTGAACATTCAGAAAAGAAAAGGTTGAAAAGATGCTAACACTGTGTTACACTGGCAAGGAGAAATGTACAGATGAAAATGCACGTGCACGTGAGGAGAAAAGAGAGCATTTTAAAAAATATATATTGTACTCACAACAGGCTTTTGTACCACAACACTGTGGGCCAGCTGGTATAAACTCATTGCACTAAAGGGATGTGCCAGTTGGCCTGCATACAATATAGTCCCAACATCAACTTAACGGGCAATGGATTCATCACAAATCAGTTATAAATATGAAGTTTCTCATTTCTACAATTTTCACCTTATATTGCTAGCGTAGCCACTGGTCTTAGTCAAACGGCTGCATACACATTACTCTCCCTTTACTATATGTAACACCTTATTATTTATGATGTTACAAGAGAAAAGAGCTCTTTACATTAGGCCCAGTGTGCATATTAATCCAATATAAGCAGGCACAGATTTGTTCCCAGAACTTGGAAAACCACTTGCACTAGATGTTAGAACAAATAAAGTGAAATAGTAAGTTTTAACTTGGAACAATATAAAGAAACATGGCCATATTCCTAGAAATTATATGGGAGCTAATATGTTTGTGAACTGAACTCTGTTCCATGTGGATCCAAATCATTTATTTGAACGAGCAGATGATACCTGGTTTAGATAATTTAAACAAAGATCATTTAGACTTTTAAGGCAGTTTGATCTGCGTTAATTGTGTAAGGTCAAACAGTGGTAAAATTAGGAACAGATCACAGTATAACCAAATTTCTACATGTAGCTATTTTTGTCTAAGCCATAAGATTCCATTTCTCTGCAGGATTAAGAATGTGATATCAAAATGCAAATTAAACACATACCTTTCAGATCATCTAGGCAATAACGTCTTCTTTTTCCCATACTTTCTGTATTCTTCAAGAAATCATTTGCTTTACTATCAAGGCCGGGTTCCTGTTTCCTCTGGTTTATTGAAGGAGGTCCACCATAAAGATCTGACATCTGACGATAATCCATTGAACCTTGACCAAAACCACCTGAATTCCTCCCATCATCAGATCTGTTATGGGATTTACTCCCTGCCTCTCCAAAGGATGAATTTTTGCCATAAAGGGAGCCTAACTGTCCTAAATCTCTGCCCTCACCCCTGGCATCTCCTTGACCTGAAAGTGAATCTCCATCATGAGATGAACCTTTGTTCCCTGATCCTCTGAAATTACTGGCAGTGCCCTTTCCAGTTTCACCTCCTGTAGCAGATTTGCCAGGATATGAATCCAGACCATATTTACCACCTCGTCCAACAGCACCTACCACATCTTCTTTACCACGTACTGAATGCAACTCCCTTTCATCACCTCCCAACCTGCCAACACCACCCACACCAGCCCTGGCTGCAGATGACCCACTGTCCTTCTCATAGGGAGACCCAGCCTTCCATATTGCAGAGCCACCATCATCACCTTCTGAGGAAAAGCCATCTCCTCCTCCTGTTCCACCTATATGTCCTTGAGCTCTGCTCAGCATACCATCCCTGACATGGGGAGATCCCACTACTTCTTCACCTCCAAAAGGAACATGAGCAGCTCCTGCCACAGTCCCAGTTGGGAGACCATCCTTTCCATAGAAAGAACCAACACCCCTTGCACCAGCTACACCAGCACAAGCCGCAGATGGGAGACCATCTTTTCCATAGGGAGACCCAATACCACCAAAACCAGCTACACCAGTACCAGCCCCAGTTCGCATTCCCACTGTAAAACCATCTTTTCCATAGTGAGAACCAATTCCCCCTGCACGAGCTACACCAGCACCACCACCACCAGCACCACCTGGAACACCATCCTTTCCGAACAGAGAGCTGAAACCCCCTGCATCAGCTGCACCAAGACCAGCTGGGACACCATCCTTTCCATAGGGAGACCCAACTCCCCCTACACCAGCACCACTAAGAACAGCCCCAGCTGGGACACCATCCTTTCCATAGGGAGATCCAACTCCCCCTGCACCAGCACCACCAAGGCCAGCCCCAGCTGGGACACCATCCTTTCCATAGGGAGACCCAACTCCCCCTACACCAGCACCACCAAGTCCAGCCCCAGCTGGGACACCATCCTTTCCATAGGGAGACCCAACTCCGCCTGCACCAGCACCACCAAGAACAGCCCCAGCTGGGACACCATCCTTTCCATAGGGAGACCCAAGATCCCCTGCACCTACTACACCAGCAACATTGACACCGACACCAGCTGGAAGACCATCCTTTCCATAGGGAGACCCAAATCTCCTTGCACCAGCTACACCAGCACCACCAAGACCAGCCCCAGCTGGGACACCATCCTTTCCATAAGGAGACCCAACTCCCCCTGCACCAGCACCACCAACACCTGCTCCAGATGGGACACCATCCTTTCCATAGGGAGACCCAGCTCCCCCTGCACCAGCACCACCAAGACCAGCCCCGGCTGGGACACCATCCTTTCCATAGGGAGATCCAACTCCCTCTGCACCAGCACCACCAAGACCAGCCCCAGCTGGGACACCATCCTTTCCATAGGGAGACCCAACTCCCCCTGCACCTGTTACACCAGCACCACCAAGACCAGCCCCAGCTGGGACACCATCCCTTCCATAGGGAGACCCAACTCCCCCTGCACCAGCACCACCAAGACCAGCCCCAGCTGGTACACCATCCCTTCCATAGGGAGACCCAACTCCCCATGCACCAGCATGACCAAGACCAGCCCCAGCTGGGACACCATCCTTTCCATAGGGAGACTCAACTCCTCCTGCAACAGCACCACCAAGACCAGCCCCAGCTGGGACACCATCCTTTCCATAGGGAGACTCAACTCCTCCTGCACCAGCTACACCAGCAACACCTGCTCCAGCTGCGACACCATCCTTTCCATAAGGACCCCCAAATCTCCCTGCACCAGCTGCACCAGCACCACCAAGACCAGCCCCAGATGGGACACCATCCTTTCCATAGGGAGACCCAACTCCTCCTGCAACAGCACCACCAAGACCAGCCCCAGATGGGACACCATCCTTTCCATAGGGAGACCCAACTCCTCCTGCAACAGCACCACCAAGACCAGCCCCAGCTGGGACACCATCCTTTCCATAGGGAGACCCAACTCCCCCTGCACCAGCACCACCAAGGCCAACCCCAGCTGGGATACCATCCTTTCCATAGGGAGACCCAACTCCCCCTATACCAGCACCACCAAGACCAGCCCCAGCTGGGACACCATCCTTTCCATAGGGAGACCCAACTCCCCCTACACCAGCACCACCAAGAACAGCCCCAGCTGGGACACCATCCTTTCCATAGGGAGACCCAACTCCGCCTGCACCAGCACCACCAAGACTAGCTACACCAGCTGGGACACCATCCTTTCCATAGGGAAACCCAACTCCGCCTACACCAGCCCCACCAAGACCAGCCCCAGCTGGGACACCATCCTTTCCACAGGGAGACCCAACTCCCCCTGCACCTGTTACACCAGCACCCCCAAGATCAGCCCCAGCTGGGACACCATCCTTTCCATAGGGAAACCCAACTCCCCCTGCACCTGTTACACCAGCACCACCAAGACCAGCCCCAGCTGGGACACCATCCTTTCCATAGGGAGACCCAACTCCTCCTGCAACAGCACCACCAAGACCAGCCCCAGCTGGGACACCATCCTTTCCATAGGGAGACCCAACTCCCCCTGCACCAGCTGCACCAGCACCACCAAGACCAGCCCCAGCTGGGACACCATCCCTTCCATAGGGAGACCCAACTCCTCCTGCAACAGCACCACCAAGACCAGCCCCAGCTGGGACACCATCCTTTCCATAGGGAGACCCAACTCCTCCTGCACCAGCTACACCAGCAACACCTGCTCCAGCTGGGACACCATCCTTTCCATAAGGACCCCCAAATCTCCCTGCACCAGCTGCACCAGCACCACCAAGACCAGCCCCAGCTGGGACACCATCCTTTCCATAGGGAGACCCAACTCCTCCTGCAACAGCACCACCAAGACCAGCCCCAGCTGGGACACCATCCTTTCCATAGGGAGACCCAACTCCCCCTGCACCAGCTGCACCAGCACCACCAAGACCAGCCCCAGCTGGGACACCATCCTTTCCATAGGGAGACCCAACTCCCCCTGCACCAGCTGCACCAGCACCACCAAGACCAGCCCCAGATGGGACACCATCCTTTCCATAGGGAGACCCAACTCCTCCTGCAACAGCACCACCAAGACCAGCCCCAGCTGGGACACCATCCTTTCCATAGGGAGACCCAACTCCCCCTACACCAGCACCACCAAGTCCAGCCCCAGCTGGGACACCATCCTTTCCATAGGGAGACCCAACTCCCCCTGCACCAGCACCACCAAGTCCAGCCCCAGCTGGGACACCGTCTTTTCCATAGGGAGACCCAACTCCCCCTGCACCAGCACCACCAAGAACAGCCCCAGCTGGGACACCATCCTTTCCATAGGGAGACCCAACTCCCCCTACCGCAGCACCACCAAGTCCAGCCCCAGCTGGGACACCATACTTTCCATAGGGAGACCCAACTCCTGCTACACTAGCACCACCACCACCTACTCCAGCTGGAAGACCATCCTTTCCATAATGAGCACCACATCCCCCTGCACCAGCTACACCAGCACCAGTAGCACCAATGTCAGCCCCAGCTGGGAGACCATCCTTTCCATGGGGAGATACAACACCTCCAAAACCACCAACTGCAGTCCCACCAAAGCCTGCTCCAGCAGGGACACCATCCTTTCCATATGGATACTCAACTCTTCCTGCTCCAGCACCCCCAAGATCAGCCCCAGCTGGAACACCATCCTTTCCACATGTATACCCAATTCCCCCTGCACCAGCTACACCAGCACCACCACCACCTACTCCAGCTGGAAGACCATCCTTTCCATAGGGAGCCCCATATCCCCCTGTGCTTGCTACACCAGCACCACCAAGACCAGCCCAAACTGGGACACCATCCTTCCCATAGGGAGATCTAACTCCCCCTGCACCAGCTACACCAGCACCACCAAGACCAGCCCCAGCTGGGACACCATCCTTTCCATAGGGAGACCCAACTCCCCATGCACCAGCTACACCAGCATCACCAACACCCACACCAGCAAGACGATCCTTCCCATAAGGTGATCCAACTCCCCCTGCACCAGCAACACCGGCACCACCAAGACCAGCCCCAGCTGGGACACCATCCTTTCCATAGGGAGATCCAACTCCCCCTGCACCAGCTACACCAGCACCACCAAGACCAGCCCCAGCTGGGACACCGTCCTTTCCATAGGGAGACCCAACTCCCCATGCACCAGCTACACCAGCATCACCAACACCCACACCAGCAAGATGATCCTTCCCATAAGGTGATCCAACTCCCCCTGCACCAGCAACACCGGCACCACCAAGACCAGCCCCAGCTGGGACACCATCCTTTCCATAGGGAGATCCAACTCCCCCTGCACCAGCTACACCAGCACCACCAAGACCAGCCCCAGCTGGGACACCATCCTTTCCATAGGGAGACCCAACTCCCCATGCACCAGCTACACCAGCATCACCAACACCCACACCAGCAAGACGATCCTTCCCATAAGGTGATCCAACTCCCCCTGCACCAGCAACACCGGCACCACCAAGACCAGCCCCAGCTGGGACACCATCCTTTCCATAGGGAGACCCAACTCCCCCTGCACCAGCTACACTGACACCACCAAGACCAGCCCCAGCTGGGACACCATCCTTTCCATAGGGAGACCCAACTCCCCATGCACCAGCTACACCAGCATCACCAACACTTACACCAGCAAGACCATCCTTCCCATAAGGAGATCCAACTCCCCCTGCACCAGCTACACCAGCACCACCAAGACCAGCCCCAGCTGGGACACCATCCTTTCCATAGGGAGACCCAACTCCCCATGCACCAGCTACACCAGCAAGACGATCCTTCCCATAAGGAGATCCAACTCCCCCTGCACCAGCTACACCGGCACCACCAAGATCAGCCCCAGCTGGGACACCATCCTTTCCACAGGGAGACCCAGCTCCCCCTGCACCATCTACACCATAACCACCAACACCTGCTCCAACTGGCCGACCATCTGGACCATAGAAAGCCTCCATTTCCCCTATAGAGCTGCCACCTGCACCATATATATCTCCATCTCCAGCTGTAAGACCATCTAGGCCATACTGCAAGCCAGACCTTCCTGTCTGACCTAAATGACTGCTAGCATGAAGTGTCAAGCCATCCTTGGCATAGGGAGTTCCTGTTTGTCCTCCTCTGTTTATACTTGCTCCATTCATATCAACTACAGTTGGCAGACCATCCTTGCCATAGGGGGACCTCATTCCTCCTGCAATTTCAGTACCTGCAGCATCCTTTCTAGCTCTAGTGCCTGGACCAGTCCTACTGAACAAATCAGCCTTACCATGTCCCACTCTGGTTGAATCAGGATCAAGTCCATCTAACACAGAACTTCCATCAGTAGCATCTAACCTCCCAACACCTCCAAAGCCTAATTTAGCATCCTTGTCATGCTGAGACCCCACACCTTCTCCATCATCCATGTCAATGTTAAGTGCATCCAGCATACCATCATCTCTGCCATCCACAGAATACCATTCACCTGCTCCACCTAATTCATCACCAGTATCTGCTCTGCCTGTCATAGAATCCTTGCCACGGAAAGGCTTTAATCCACTTTTGCCTCCTAAGCTTTTCAATCCGAAGCTAATACCATCATTTGTCATTGAGTCTCCATCTAGGTCTGCTCCAGAAAACTGCCCAAACCCCATCCTTCCATCTCTGTGGACTCCACGTAGCCCATCTTTTCCCAAAAATCTATGGCTTCCATCAACATCAATAGAGTGGCCTTGACTGCCTCCTTGACCATTTCTGTACCAGCCATCTTTTTCCATGCCAGTGTCAATAAGATGATCTTCATCAACAACATTTTCTCTGCGTCGAAGTTTCTTAGCCCTGTCTTTATCTGACAATGTTTCTTTCAGCCATTCAGATTTCTCTCTTTGACCTCCTTCACCCTGTTTCCTCTTTTCTTTGGCACCTGTATTGAACATGCATTGTTTGATTGGAGGAGATATAATTTACAGGAACAAAGAGAAAAAAAAGAACAGACAATCAATAGGTCACGTACTGCATCAACAACCAAAGAAAATGTGTAAGCATTTGTTATAATTTCATTCTAGGACACAGAAACATAATATATTTAAATAAATTTAAATTCAGTTCAAATCCTGAATTTTTTCAGTGTCATATTCAGACATAATTTTACATTTCTTAGTTAAAAAGACAATTACTTTTAGTGCAAGCATGTTTGTTAAAAGAACGACCAAACAAACAAAACAAAAAAAGCAGAAAAACAAGGCAAATTTCCAGCATGACAGGTCTAATGTAGAGGGGCTTACATTGTATCTAGGACTCATTAGTCCCTTCTGTCTTCTCCCTCTAGCCCTGGAGGAGCTACAGACTACCCCCCACACAGAATGGTCATCAGTTCCCACCCTTGAATTAGGATCTCACTGCTCCTACTGAGGCAGTTTGCACATTTGGCATCCTCGCATATTAGAGGTGGCCAACCTGAAGACTAAAGATTCTGGTTTTGTGAATGGCTTTGTATTAATCCAAAATTCAGGCTTTTCTGAGATAAACAGTAGAGCTAGAGGTCACACACTGTTTTGATTTCCATGCTAGATATCATTTCTGTAGAGCATTAACAGCTCAATGAACTCAATGGGCAGTTTCTTTGTATGTCAAACTCCACCTGCACTGTTTCTGAAAGATCATCAAAAAAGTCCTTGTCAAGGAGACCAGTTTTGGCTGCAGCAGGATCTCAAAAGAAACCAAAGCAACTACTTTCAGAAGCAAAAAAATATAAGCAAGCTATTAATCTGCTTGCACTGGAAGGAGTGTTTCCAATCTTCCCAGCTTCCTTTGAGCTTCTTCTAACATGTTTAACCTCTAATTTGGAAAGAAAAATACTATCTAGCAAAATAGTATTGGATAGTATAGGTAGCATAGAATTGATAGTATTGAAAGCTCCTTGATCCCCTGTACGCTGTACTGTGTTCACACAGTGACAGCTTCATCAAAAACACATGTTGAGATATGGAGGTTTTTTTGGTAACTGATGGAGGACATGCTACTTTATAGTAGCTGTAGAGTAAATAAGCCAATAGAATTTGTCAGGACTAACAAAAAGGGAAAAAAATGTCTCATCTGAAGAGGAAAGAGGGTCTAACCAGACCTTCATTTTTCCAAATATAATTTAGGAACTAGAGGCTCCACAATTCATTTCTCAGCATAGAAACATCTTAATATGCCTGTAAAAGGAATATTATTTTGTTAACACACCTCAAGACAACACCATAGGAATAACACAGTGTCACTTACACTCTACAATAAGCCAGGCATTTGATGAGCGGAGTCCAGTGTCGAGTGTGTACATGCCGTTGTCAGAAGGCACAACATTTTTGATAACCAGCTGGTGGGTCAGACCATCAGGTGTAACAGAGATCTGGTGCTTCTCACTTGCCTTGAGGAGGTGGGTTTTGTGTAGCCACACAGCATCGTAGCAGGGTGTGTGTAGGATACACTCAAAGACAGCATCTTCTTGCTCACGACAATGTATATCACTGAGTGACTGCTCAAATCTCACAGGGATGGCTGCAATGGAAGAATCAAAAGCTATAGAAAGGAAACAGAGAGCTACTTCTGTCTTCCCGGAAGAACTTGCTGCAGCTGAAGGAACACAGACAGACAGGAACTTGCCATGCCAGTCAGCATTGGTTTAAGTAGAAAAAGGAAAAACTGAGATGTGCTCCTGTGCCCAATTCTACAGGACAGAAAAGCAGAAAATTAGATTTTTGTCTTTATTATCTTCTGAGACATTTATACCACACATCACTGCAATGCGCTGATAATTTGTAGTCATTATTGCATTTCAGCAGCATGATACTTGCATCGAGTTGGTAGTTATTAGTCTGAGCTTACAAAAGGAAACTAACATGGGGTAAGTCAAGGAATTTGCTCACTGCCATCCAGAAGTCAGAGCCAAACTGGTACTTGAACCTAGTCCTTTGGACTACAAATGCAATACCCATACCACGTAATCACCCTCCTGATCTTTTTCACCTGTGTCATATAAGGAGCCCTTATTTGGCATGACAAAAACAGTCTTCTGTAGTTATCAGGTTTTACTGCTGAACTTTGTTTATGCTCCTAGATAAAATTCTCCAGCAAAAAATAATTTCTTGTTACAGTTGCACAGAACATGCATCTAACTTAATTCCTTACATTCAGCATCCAGCTCAGTTGAGAAAACAGGTACATCCTCCACTCTGACTTGATACAAGCCTGCATCTTCTGGCTGCACATCATTGACAATGAAATTATACCTTTTTCCAATTTGCCTCAGACAATGCTTCCTGTATTCATCCCCCGTTCCGTATCTGAGCCTCTCACCATCCTAGGAAAAGAAAGAATGTACTCTTAAAGGCAATGCATAACTAGTGCAAGGCATTTCACACAAATCAGGCCAAATTCATGCTGCAATCACCTTATTGATACAAATGAGTAACAACAGGAAGTTTACACTCTATTACTACTTACAGCGGAAAGCTGTAAGTGGACAAGGCTCATTGCTCACGTAACACACAGATGTGCAGTAAGTCCTGCACAGAACAGAGCATCAGACTCTCAAACTAGGCAAAACAATAGTACCTTTCAAACTCACAGAAGGTTTTGAAGCTTAACTAATACACAGCTACTGTAACTTTGAAGATAAAGTACTTTCTTTGCTTAGACTTTAGCATCCTCATAGGTGGATAAGCAGGCAGGTTCACCACTTCCGTATCTGTAACACACTTGGGTTACATTCTCCACGTTGTGGCTGCATAGACTTCATGCCATGCATTTGATTCAGAAGTTCATAGAGTTAGTCTAACTTCCTCTTTAATGAATTCCGATTTCCCCTGTATTAAAGCCACTAACTGCAGTTTGACTGAAACGTATCTTCCAGAAAAAAATCCACAGCACTGATCACCTGGGGATCACATCAGAATAACCATAGAACTAGACAGGATATTTTATTTCCCTGATCTTCTTTCACATAAGTGAATTACCCTGGAATAACACACTCAAGAAAGTGCATACAATCAGCCTGCTTTTCTTATATGAGACTGCAGAATTTCTGCAGCCTGAAATACACTGTTAGAATTTCCTCTTATCGGAAGAGCTCCTGAAGTCAAAAGCATGTCAGTAACTGTTTCCCCTGTACCTGGATCTACAAATCCCAAGTGATATTCACCATCAGAGACTACCTGGACACCCACATCAACACTTCACCCTAACCAAACAAGGACTCTGCAGTGGACAGACAACTTTAAGAAGCTTATTTGCTCTCAGCCATTGCCCAGCAGATCAAACATTTTATGTAGAAGACTTCAGTGGCTGCTATGAGCTGGCCAACTCATCTCTCCCCCTCACCTTAAGCAGATAAACTTTGCTGTTTTTATTTTTCAGGTCCATCTCCAGACTGAACATAGCTCTTCCCTCCTTGTTAACTTTGATGTGTTGAAAGTTTTTGATACTGTGTATTAACTGCAAAGAAAGATACAAGAACATAGTAAATAAGGCTTCCACGACAGAAGTTCTTAGGCTGTTGAACTACTGTGAAATCTACTTTCTATCTGCACAGAAAACAGCTACCTCTAACTTTATGTGCATAGAAGAAGCATCTGCAAGTTTCCAGTTTCCTCCTGTAAGCAAATTATATTTTATGTGCTACCTCCTGGTCATACACATACTATGCAACCCCTATCCATCCAGTTTTCTACATGCCCCAATATGTGAAGGCCAATTTTGACTATATCAGGCATATAACTTTTCAATTTGGGGTCCAAATTTTCACCAGACGCAACTGAATACAGATTTTCGCCATGTGGTTTAATAAAAGCATTACCTTCTGATTAGTATGTCCTAAAATTTATGAATTGAACTTCAAAAAACCCACCATTTTCATCTGCATGAGTACGGAAGTAGGACTTCTTTAAAACATTGTAATAAATCACTGTCATACAATAAAATTTTCATCTACAAAGCAATTTAGGAAGGTTTAGCTTGTTTTCAGAGGCTACTGAGGAACTATAGGACTCTGCAGATTGATAAAAATCAGTGCTTTCAGTTTATTTTACCTCTCCTTGTGCACTTTCTGTGTCCTTCTTTATCTCCTGCAGCTTTCTCAGCATCCCACGGAAGTCAACAATTCCATATTTCATACAGATTTTCTCATAATCTCTTCTATCTGCATGCAGCAACAGTTGCCAGATTGCTTCTTTGTCCAAGGGTTTTGGTATTGGTGCTGGGGCCCTTAGAACCAGAGGGAAAAAAAATCTAGACATTTTGACGGACAATAAGATGTCTTATTTTTCTATACTGAATCCTTTTTCATGTCCCTCTCCATCATTTCTGTAGTTCACTTGACTCTGTAGATGTTGACAATAAAGAACAAGACTCTTCCAGAACAGGTTTTCTGCATCTATACTACAAATTAAATGCTGTGAGGGAACAGTCTTGCGCTGGACCACACAGGACAAGACTGTAATGCAGTTGTCCACACTTAAATTATCAGCAGAGTCACTGGCACAGTTTGGTCAAGGCCAACTTGCACTGTCTCAAGCAATTTCTCAGCACAGTTCAGGATTTTGCACAGGCCAGAGATCATTCCCATCAGGCATCCTTTGGAGGTTCCCACTCAGGAAGTGAGGGGATTTCTGCAATGTTCACATGGCAGTTTGTGCAGTTGGCCTGGGAGCCAGGGCTCAGTCCCTGATTAGCCAGAAAGATCATTACATGAAAACTTGTCACTTAGCCAAGAAGCTACTTGCGAGCTAAAAACAGGAAAGCAGAGAAACAGATCTTTGAAGTCAAAATCTTGTGGTGCAAAGGAACACATACCTCAAAATGAGGTTGGTACCTTGTGTTTTTCTCAGCAAACTGTTCTGTTATGTCACTCCATATTGAGTCTCACAACAACTTTGGAAACAAGAAGTATTGAAGATCTATGAAACTGTCCCCGTCATCAAGAAACATCTAGGAAGTATAACAGTGGCCTTCATTACAGAGGCTTACCGCTTCCTCAGCAGCTTCCTGTACTCCTGAAGCATCTTCTTCAACTCTATTAAAGGGAGGGGGAACAACAAACATTCAAACACCCCACACCGTAAAATACATCCCCAAAAAGAAGATAAGGCAAAACAGTCACTGACAACAGGCCACTCTACTATGCTGTTTATCTCTGGGGATGATTTCACACTGTACCAAAAAACTGTCACAAAACTTAGAGCCAGTTTTCTCTGGCATACTCATGTTCTTTGAGTGCCATTAAAGTTCATCACTTCCTAGGGGGCTTTCCTCCCTGGAAAGAGTGTGGAAGCCAAGGCAGGTAGCCTGGGAGGAATACAGAGAAACTGTCCGAGCAGCCAGGGATCAGGTTAGGAAAGCTAAAGCCCTGACAGAATTAAATACGGCCAGGGATGTCAAGGACAACAAGAAAAGTTTCTATAGGTACATCAGCGATAAAAGGAAGACCAAGCAAAATGGAAACTATGCTAAGGCACATGGAAAATAAGGAGGTCATTGGTGAAAGCCAACGTGGCTTCACTAAGGGCAAATAGTGCCTGACAAATTTGGTGACCTTCTACGACGGGGTTACAGCATTGGTGGATAAGGGAAGAGCAACTGACATTATCTACCTGGACTTGTGCAAGGCATTTGACACTGTCCTGCACAACATCCTTGTCTCTAAATTGGAGAGACGTGGATTTGATGGATGGAACACTCGGTGGATAAGGAATTAGCTGCATGGTCGCACTCAAAGAGTTGTGGTCAATGGCTCAGTGTCCAAGTAGAGACCAGTGATGAGTGGTGTTCCTCAGGGGTCAATATTGGGACTGGCACTGTTTAACATCTTTGTTGGCGACATGGACAGTGAGATCAAGTGCACCCTCAGCAAGTTTGCCGACGGCACCAAACTGTGCGGTGTGGTTGACATGCTGGAGGGAAGGGATGCCATCCAGAGGGACCTGGACAGGCTCAGGAGGTGGGCCTGTGTGAACCTCATGAAGTTCAACAAGGCCAAGTGCAAGGTCCTGCCCATGGGTCGGGGCAATCCCAAGCACAACGACAGGCTGGGCAGAGAATGGATTGAGAGCAGTCCTGAGGAGAAGGACTTGGGGTATTTGTGGACAAGAAGCTCAACATGAGCCGGCAATGTGTGCTCACAGGCCAAAAGCCAACTGTGTTCTGGGCTGCATCACCAGCAGCATGACCAGCAAGTCAAGGGAGGGGATTGTACTGCAGTACAATCTGCTGGATGCAGCTCTGTACTGCAATACAGAGCTGCATCCAGCTCTGGGGTCCCCAGGACAAGAAGGACATGGAGCTGTTGGACCGAGTCCAGAGGAGGCCACCAAGATGCTCAGAGGGCTGGAGCACCTCTGCTATGGAGACAGGCTGAGAGAGTTGGGGTTGTTCAGCCTGGAGAAGAGAAGGCTCCGGGGAGATCTTAGAGCACCTTCCAGTACCTAAAGGGGCTACAGAAAAGCTGGAGAGGAACTGGTGACAAGGGCAGGGAGTAACAGGACAAAGGGCAATGGCCTTAAGCTGAAGAAGGGGAGATTTAGATGAGATATTAGGAAGAAATTCTTCACTATGGGGGTGGTGAGGCACTGGAACAGGCTGCTCAGAGAAGCTGTGGCTGCCCCGGCTCCCTGGCAGTGTTAAAGGCCAGGCTGGATGGGGCTTTGGGCACCCTGGTCTATTGGAGGGTGTCCCTGCCCATGGCAGGGGGTTGGAACTAGATGGGCTTTAAGGTCCCTTCCAACCCAAACTATTCTATGATATGATTCTCTGACACTCTAGAAACCCACTATTTTCCAGACATGTTAACATGTTTGATCCAGTTGTATTTGACATCACAAAATCATTTTCTAGCACTAATGATTCCAGAATCATTAATTAGAACAGCTCAAAGTCATGTCTAAGATTGTCACTTCAGCCAAAAGTAAACAGCAAGCAGAAAGAGATGACAAAATATTAGCGATTCATTATCCTTCTCTTACTTTATTCTTTACAAGTTTGGCTAGTAATAATGTGGTAGACAAAGGAGTATTAACTATGCCCTCCCCCTCAAAAAAAAAAAGAATTATATCTAACTACATCTTACCATCAGCAGGATGAACAGGAACATATTTTGCTCTCCTCTTGAAGCCAACTGATAGTTTATGAGAAAACAGAGGAAAAACAAGCCATAAGATGAACAAGATAACATTCAGAATAACACCAGTAAACCAATGAACTATAAAAGCTCTGCATCTGTTACTAATGGAAGAGGAAATCCTAGTTTGGATTTCCTTGTCAATCTGGCATTGACTCCTAGTAATCTCCATCTATATACATAGTATTTCTATTGCAATCAACTCTGTGCTTACTGGATACTCTACAAAGTGGAGGAGACTGTTCCTGCCCTATGAAACTCATGGTTTAAGCAATGGAAGGAAATATTAACATCTTGGTTTAGAGATGGGGAGCGAAAATGCAAAGATTATCTGGCCAAATACAGATAGTTGCCTTCTAAATTTACTTTACAGGCACACAGGTGAAATGGATGCTTCCAACATAGTCCACCTCCTGCTCAAGTAGATTCCTAGAATAGGCCAGTTATATTTTACCCACAAAGTGCCCATTTCTCTCCACTGTCTATAAAAGAAAGCAGGGGACTAGGTCAGGTGGACACCATAAACATCTGAAGAGACGTGGGATGGATCCCTCCCAAAAGACTGATTCATTCAACATCATAAAGAAAGGATTGAGCCAATTCAACACTAAATCCAGAGTGTCTGATTATGGTCCAGTGCAGTGACCATAATACCACTTTCTTCTCTCTTGCTTTAAAGCTCATGCTGTCATGGATCCACCTAAGTGGGGGGAGTCACAGAAGACCTCCAGTCCTTAGTGACTGGGAAAATAGACCTTCATACCAAGGATACTTAGACAATGCTCTGGGCACCCACCCCCAGAGGACAGCAAAGTCAGCTACTTGGGATCACAGGACCTTTGGAACACAGAACTGGTCAATCCTACCTTGTATGATCCTGAGGCCAGCAGAGCATGTAGCTTCCCCATATTCATTCACAGCAGAGCAACGATACAAATCACTGTCATCTACAGTGAGTTTGTTTATCTTGAAAAGAAGAACATAGTAAGAGATCACAGTGATACGCTATGGTTCGCTTCACACACCTTCAGCTTCTAATAAAACAGCTACTCAAAGACACCTCAGATCTTTCTTCTGTTCCCAGAATGACTTTAAAAAGCTTTGTTTACTTATCTTTGTGCTATCTCAGATCTGCTGACATCTATATCTACCTGGCCATTGCAGGTTTTCCTTTCCATTGCTCTCCCTGTTCCATGAGTCCTGTCTGAAATATTTGATCTTTACCTGGAGAATGAATTCATTTGTAATGTTATTGAAGAATGTTTGGTATTTGGCAGGATCATCCATTCTTCCTTGCATACGTGTCCATTTCACATCAGGGGTTGGGACACCTTTGATCACAGCTCTGAAAATGGCATTTTTACCTTTGAAAAAAGACAAGAAATTAGTTATTTAAGACAGGCTTGAATATGAGGACTCTTATGCCAGGCTCCCTATGTTATCAATAGAGCGATCCCCAGAGTAAGCCATCTGTGTTGTTTTAGGCAGAAACATTCTTTGAAAGTAATTATTTATTTATTTTTCCTCTGTAAAAGATGCCTAAATTACCAGTTTAAATTGCATTAAATGCCTAAATTCCTGCAAGACATTTGTCATAACCTCCACTCTAACTCACTAAGTTTCAACAAGATTCCTTGAAAACTGATTTTAAATTTCACCACTGACATACATGGTCTCTGCCTGTGTTTTTATTGCACAGCCAAGCGGATTGAGAAATTACATACCTAAGAGAGGTTCGTGAGAGGAAAGGCCTGTTTAACAAACTTAGTTTCCTTTTATGACAAGGTCACCCATCTAGTTGACCAAGGGAAGCCAGTTGATATCATTTTTTTAGATTTCTGTAAAGCTTTCGATACTCTCACAGTATCCTTCTGGACAAAATGTCCAGCATAGTTTGTCAAAAACATAGTGTGATGGGTGAGCAACTGGCTGACGGGTCGGGCCCAAAGAGTTATGGTAAATGGGGTTACATCAGGCTGGCGGCCAGTCACTAGTGGGGTTCCCCAGGGCTCAATTTTAGGGCCAGTTCTTTTTAATGTTTTCATAAACGACTTGAATGTAGGACTAGAAGGTGTTGTGAGCAAGTTTGCGGATGACACCAAATTGGGGGGAGCTGTTGATTCCGTCGAGGGTGGAGAGGCCTTGCAGAGAGATCTGGACAGATTGAGGAACTGGGCAATCACCAACCACATGAGGTTTAACAAGGGCAAGTGCCAGATTCTGCACCTGGGAAGGGGCAACCCTGGCTATACATACAGACTGGGCGATGAGACGCTGGAGACCAGCCATGCTGAAAGGGACTTGGGGGTCTTGGTCAACAGCAAGTTGAACATGAGTCAACAGTGTGCCCAAGCTGCCAGGAAGGCCAACCGTACCCTGGGTTGCATCAAGCACGGCATTGCTAGATGGTCTAGGGCAGCAATTGTCCCACTCTGCACTGGTGCGGCCTCACCTCGAGTACTGCATGCAGTTTTGAGCGCCACAGTACAAAAAGGACATAAAACTATTGAAGAGTGTTCAAAGGAGTGCAACAAAGATGGTGAAGAGTCTAGAGGGGAAGACGTATGAGGAGAGGCTGAAGTCCCTTGGTTTGTTCAGCCTAGAGAAGAGGAGACTGAGGGCAAACACTCGGCTATTCAAAGAGGCAAGGAAGGGAGAAGAGGATGGGGTTTTTTTGTGAGCTGTCTCCTTCCTCTATGCTCCCCTAAGAACCTGAGTGTACTGCAGCTGCCCACAGAAATCTCGAACAGATTTACCACTGTCTGGTACAAACCTTTTGTTTTTCTTCCAAAAGGCTTCAAAGACATAGGAAACACTATGAAACAACACATCAGAGAAGTGATTCATGTGTAGGTTAAGTGGGAGTGTCACAGGGCAAAAGAAATGGAGGTGAGTTACCATGGATGTAGCTCAGGGCAGAAATGATTACCATCTTTCTTTTGCAATAGTTTTGGTCTTCAGGTGACCAACACTGTTAAAAATTCTCCCCAGAAAGTCTTGCAGTATTTCCCACACCCTTCTGCAGTCACCAGCAAAAAAATTACTTGATGCAGCAAGCTCCTGCCATGTAGCCAACAGGTTCCTACCAAAGGCCATCTTCCAACTTTTTATGAGATTAGAGTACTATCTATTATTAAAGTCTGTTTTCAGTTGATTATACCTGTGTCAAATTTTAGCCATTTTGGCTGCAATTTCCCATGCTTGCCATCTGTCACAGGACCCAACTCCACAGCTAGGACTATCAGCTAATCCATGCACTGAATGCAATGGGGTGATGATCGTATAATTAAAGATACTCATAGTGTATCTGCATAGACACTGAATTCAGTTTACACAATAATCGACCTGAATGCCCTAACATTTTGTATATGAACTATGAGGAACCTACTGTAAATGAAATAACTTGGAAAATGTAGACAGGGTGACTGACCACTGCCTTGGTTCATGCCTGAACCTTGCGGGTGGAAGGAAGGTGGAGGAGGAGGAGGAGGAGGAGGCAGCAGTGGCAGCATGTACCACTAGAGGCCACTGTGCTCCTTCATAAAATCTCAATGGCCGGTTAAAATCAACAGATGGGTGTGACAACACTGAAATCCAGGGTGCTAGAAACAGTTCTGTCTTGTGAGGGAAGAGGAGCTACACAATCTGAACCAGGCTATTCCACTCCAAAAAAAATATGTGACTCTTTGGAAGGGCAGAGAGATTACTGGAAGGCTTCCAATTGATTTTCAGTCTTGGCTCATTAGTTGCCTTCTCTGTACTCTACGCAAGATCCATATTGCTTCTTGGAGGAGAGGCCTAAATAGCATCAGCAGTCAGTATATCTTACTTTAAAAAGCAGTTAATCTTATGCGCTGAATGCTCATAATACAAATTAGTTCAACAGGAAAAAACAACTTTTTCAATGTGTTTAATCTTGTGCTGCAAAATACTTTGAGAGTTTCCTGCAGAATTCACAGCATTTGTTGTATACATTAGGTGCCACATTTTGATCTCGCATACACTTGTGAAAACTCAGGAGAGGTCCATCAGTACTGATGGAAT
The DNA here is from genome assembly GCF_011004875.1 of Balearica regulorum gibbericeps. Classification (NCBI taxonomy): domain Eukaryota; kingdom Metazoa; phylum Chordata; class Aves; order Gruiformes; family Gruidae; genus Balearica; species Balearica regulorum. Next base: position 201,801 of record NC_046208.1, read on the forward strand.
TTTCATCAGTACAACAAAGACTCTGGCCACACAAGACTTTTTTATGGTCTAGCCAAATCTCTTTTGAAACTAGCTTGATTTAAAGACAAAAATTGTTTCATGTAGGTGAGACGTGGAGTGAAGCCTCCAGGTCTGTGACTTTGACTGTTCTTCAAGAATCTCACCTTCCTGCAACGTCAGAGTAACAGGTTTCCGCTCAAAGTCAGGTGTACTGCATCCTTCTGGAATATCATCCACAAACTGGGTGATAACAACTCCTGGGACAGAAGATTTCTTGAAGGATTTTACTAGAAAGGCAAGGAAAATTATACTCCATTAAGATAACATATTTGTCCTTTAGAAACAATTTCTCAATCTGCAATGCCTCTCTGCAGAAAACTAACTGTTCCTGCTCAGCTCCTCTTGGACTATAAAGAACCATCCATTTTAGTGCTACAGGTTGTCAGTGTGTCCAAAGTTTGGAGCATTAAGGTCTGTGATTTTGTGCTGACTTTTTGCAAAGCTAGAGCCCAAGTGGGAAAATCTGCAATCAAGATTGCAATCCAGGGCCACATCAGCTTACAGGTCTAGCGATGGTCTAGATAGAGAATGCTTTACATCAGTTACTGTTCCAAATAAAACTTCAAAATCTGGCACAAGAGAGACACTATATCAAAGGTCAGCAAAACCTGATGGGCCAGTTACTGGTGTCTCTCTTTGTGGTGCTGAGAGACAGATACCTAATTGCCAAACAGCAAGAAAAGCAAGTTGGTCTTATTCTCAGGGGTACCCCAAATAGTTTTCATAGCTGTGTCTGTTCTCTCACCTGCCTGACGGCTTGTCATGATGCTTTGCTCAGCTGCCTGTGGTCAGCACAAACAGACTACAGGTTATCCTGTGAAAAAGACAAATCATTTCATTATTTACAGTTCACAAGGGAAATAACAGACCTTAATACTGCTCGCTTTTACAATGCAGTTTGTCCTTCCTCACTTGCCACATCCTAGCAGATAGTTTGAGAAAGGCCTGCCAATCAACACATCATGCCATGTCTTTCCAAAACACATCATGACACAGTTTTGAACCAACACAAACCAGGTACGAAAATGGCTAGCAGGGCTAAATGGCAAATGTACACATCTAACAGCATCCCTCTGTCACCTCTTCCATTTCCATGTCATCTGGCTCTCCTCCAAAGACCTCCTCTCGTGTTTCAGGCAAATATTACACCACATGGCACTCACGCGGTGAGTTCTGATGGATGGCAAGAGCAGTTGCTCAGAAGAAAGCCACAGAGATGGATGTCTAAACTGAGGCATGAAGCAGAAGCTCATCCTGATCTAAATTTGCTGATCTAAATTAGCAACAGGCCTGAGAGTAAACTATAAGCTACTACTTACTTTAGAAGGAAATGGTGAAGTGTGAACTTGGCATTAACTAGTTATTGTTATAGATCACTCGTGTGACCTTCTGCCAAAGGTGACTCTTTCCCTGTATTTATAAATTGGACAACGTGTAATGTAACACATCACTATCTTGCAAGCAAACTGTGAAGGCAGATTCCTTGCCATATGAGAGATGCTCAGAAACTATAGAGTTACTGAAGCTCTGAAAGAGCAATTAGATTAGATTCCCTTGTGGGATTAATGCTGTGTCTCTATTTACCCTCTGCACTCCTTCAGTCAACACGGAGTCACACAAGAACATACAACTTGTAGCAGTTTTAAAAGGCAGATGGACTTTGTCAGCATACCTGTGATCTTATTTCTGTTCCCTGTATCAGACACTCATCCAACCAAGTATTGCCACACTACACCTGATGAAAACTCTGGGTAGGATCTCAACATTTCCTTACACATTTAGCTCAGAGTTTCATTATCTGTGTGATACTTGGTTTCGGCTAAGGGTAAAAGATAATTAAGCTAACAAAAATTGTTTGTGCTGTATAGCCTATATATAAGCCAAAGAAACTATAACTCCCAGTATTTCTGGGTCAAATTCTGAACCAAAAGGGTAAGCTTTGTTTTTCCATTAATCAGCAGTTGCAAATAGGAACACAGACATCTCTCCACAACAAATCACTGGCTCCTCTGTTGTCCTTAACACAGGGACATAGAGTTCTGCACACTATACAAATCTCATAAATTATTGATTACTTGAAAAATCATTCTGTGAGCCTCACTGACTTCAGTGGAAATGCACATGAAACAACAGAAGTAGGAATTGACACTGTGTGAATGACAGCCAAGTCCTCCCTTTCTATCACCTCCCTGGTCTGGTGTGGGTGTCCACCAAACCAAGAGTTTTACATTTCAATGTTCTGCTTTTGTGTGTTGATATTTTGGCATATCACATAGTTACTTCTGTAAACCATGGGTAGATGTTTTAAAAACTGCCAGTTAAGGGAATGAACAGCTTGTGTGAGGGAAAAGACACAAAACTGAAACGAAAAGATGATTCCAGGGCACCCTGCCCTACACCAGGCAGGACATTGCACAGCAAATAGCAGAGATTTTCAGAGACTCTTGATCACACTCTTCTGATGGACTTAAGTTGTCCTCCAAAGTACTGAACTGTATTAACAGCAAACATCATAATCCCCTATTGCCTTTTGCATTCTTGTATCTTCCTGAACATGTCACCACTCCAGAAGCTGAAATGTCTAATGCTTACAACTTTCAACAAACATGATTACTTGACATCAGCTTGCAATAGTATTCCCCTAAGTTCTTTTTATGTTACGCTTACATTTATTCTTTGCTACTCACGACTTCTTCCCTCCACGCTAGGCAATATTGATAAGCATCTACACTGAAACGTGAACATGGCCCAAATTCTCAGGTCCAAAGCCATCAAGAAATTTATTTTTTTTTTATGTTACCAAATATATCATGTCCGACAGTTGTTCTCAATCTAGTGTGACTGTGGATATATGTTAACATAATTATAACCTATTGAGTTCAAATCTAGTTTTAAAAAAAAACCCAAATACTGACAATATTTGTATAGGTAATAATAGGCACCATGTATGCATCCTCTCAATGTACAATATGCACTATGTGCACTATGTGTAAACTGCTGAGTTTACAGGACCTTAAATATTTCAGAAATTCACTTGGATTAAAGATAAACTGCTGTGAATCCTTAAACTCCTGCGAATTCTTGCCTTCTGGAGGGTGAGACAGAAGCATGTTAATGCCACACATTGATTGCACAGTTAAAATAACAGTGCTGGGATATGCAAGAGAACACTCCAGTGTAATTAATCCAACAACATTGCATTTTCTAGTGTCTGTGTTAAATAAGGACCAGAAAATAACTTATCAGCTGGCATAGAGTAATTCAGACCCCAAAATTTCTACTCCCTTGTTACATGTTTTTGCTTTGACTTCAGTGCAATCCTAGAAAAAGAAATCACAGAATTTTTAAAAGAAATTAAAGACAGCAAAAGCCTTCCAAAAATTGTCATAATGTAATTCATATCTTCACTCACAAGTGCTTGAAACATAGGTGTCCATACTAAGATGATCACTGAGATTGCTATTTATTCAACAGAGGCAGACAAATACTTCCAAAAGGCAATCTACCCCTCTCAAGGTGAAATGCTGTTGACCACCATCCCCAGCACAACAGGGCTAACACTGGAAGTAGCTCAACACACTCTCACTCCTCTGAAAAACACATCGTCTTTATGCATTAGCCTTGTTCAGGTAACCAAGTCTTGGTTATTTCTCATCCCAGGCAGAAGCATGTCTGCTTTTGAGCTGTGGAGACATCCCCTTTGGAGATAGTGGCAAAGCTTCCACAGCTTTGAATGCAGAGTAGGAGCAAGCCCTTGATGATTGACAACATTTTTAATCTACCAAAATAAACCAGATAGCCTGACGGGATGGGAGGTCTGTCCTTCATCTTGCATATCCATCAATCTGTCCGGATGAGACAGAGCAAGAGCCCATTCCCTTTTGCAGCCTGACTAGACACTAGTTATAGGGCCATAAATCAGCTAAGTGAATAAGCAAAACATTTGGGAGTCACAGGATTTGAAGGTACTAGTGGTGTCACAAGTGGTTATTTACAAGGTTCAGACAGTGGAACACACAGACAAGATGTGACATAATTGTTGGCAGAGACTGGTGAGCAAAATTAGCCAAACTTGTAGAGAAGTGACAGGCAGTGCATGGTTCATACAGAGGTGATGAGTCCAGAGGCATGGGATGTACCACAGACATTGGCAGAAGCACAGTAAATGTGGAGTACAAAGCCGTTAGCATAGACCACAGTCAAAGACTTGAATCATCATTATAATAAATTAATCGGCAACAGACGCAGCATTTTATTTCTCTTTGTAATTTGTAAAAATCAGGACAGTCCTGAAACAATGAATGTTCTAAACAAAATACCAAATTCTTGCGTGCTCAGTCTCAAATTCTACCTGTGCTTTACACCAGAGACCCAGATACTCACCGAGAAGAAGGAAAATTTCTCTTTTAGCTTTGGGTGGGCTGTCTTTGTTTATTTGTTAACTTTAAGTAATATTTTGAGCTTGAGTCTTCCCATTTCAGAAGATTTTTAAAGGAAAATCTCAAAGCCTTTAGTCAGAACCACAGAACTGAAGGCTAGCAACTGCAGAAGTGCAACTGCATGAAAACTTCTGAGCAGGTCATAGAGGGGGAACGTCACAAGCACTCCAGTGATGAATGGAGGTCTTGTGTAAAGTGGGGAGGAATGCCCACGGATCAGATTTTGTGTGACTTATCCCTTTGGTAAGTCTATACTTGACTTGATCTTCTCTTCTGCCTCAGGGATTATGAATATAACATAAGCGATTGCTCATGCTGTCCACAATTTATGTGTGCATACACCAGATACGCTATAGCTATTTATTCATGAAAGTGGCATTGATACAAAATGCCAAAAGGAAACACAAACCATCTATATTTTCTAAGTGAATGAAAGCAATTAAGCCCTAACAGCAGTGAACAGGACAATAAATTCACATCAGTTTGATGAAGTAGGTATGGGATAGCCTGTTCCTTTCGAGTCCACAACATACCCATGAATGCTTTCATAACATAGACACACATTTTCATACCATAAATAAAGCAAGTATCACAGAGCAAATACAACAGTTTTACTAAATGTCCAGAAGAAAAAATAACATATCCCTACTTATTGTCCCAAGAAACAACGCATCCAAGATAAAAAAACTTAGAAACTACATGTACCTGTGCCACAAGGCCCATGTTAGCTCCATGGGACAGTTACAGCAGATCTTCAAGAGCCTGCCATCTTACCTGGGAAATCAGCATACGCTATAGGAGACCACTCCTCCCAGAACATTTACAACAATTTTCAGACCTACAGCAACACAGAGCAATGTCTACCATGACAGTGAAGGTGACACTTCATACTCCCAGCTCTGTACCACCCCTGCAAAAATAGCAGTGACATGACCAATCTCACTACCTTACAGGCTGAGCTTCTGAGATGATCCTGCTTGAAGTCAATACTGTGTCTCCCAGGACCACGGTGGCTTTGTCTGTTGACTCAGACAACAGAGCTCTTCATAGCTCTTCAGCAGGTCTCTTGGTCACAGATACTAACAATCTGTATGAAAGAAGTCGTGCCCCTTATTAGTCTGTTGTAAATGTCACTAAGTCACAAAAGAAATGACAAATTCTTGTCTCCTTCACACCTCTCCGCTCTCTTAGAAGCTAAGTCTGTGCTGAGTAGCTGCCTAGCCAAGACGTCTCTATACTGTGCTGCGTGCAGTTGTGGGGGGCTCATTATACACCCATGCTTCCCACAGCTCCCGGGGAAGTGCAAGTGAACCCGGTGCCTTTGGCAAGCCTCAAACAAGGCAGTGGGCCAATTTGGTCAGATGTGACCATCAGTCAAGGCAACGCTGGATTTCCAAGTGCAAGCTGTGTCAAGACTTTGCGTCTCAAAGAAGGACAAACATTTGTGCAGATCAATGGCTTGTCCAAGGAAGGGACAAGCTGTACATCCAACTTTTGTAGGACACACCAGTAGACTGGCTCTCAGAGGCCATGAGTCCTTGGGAGATCTCATGATTCCTTAGCAGAGAAGTAAAAACAGTGGATTATTGCATTTGTGTATTGGGCAATGATGCCTGGGCTTGGCCTTCACAAATAGAGTCTTTCCATCTGTGCTATTCTGAGAGGTCTGAAAGAAATCAATTTCCTCCTAGAACAGCTTCACTGCTTCACTGCTCCAGCCAAAACAGACATCTCAATTTGCAGTCTTTCCTTCCAGCACAGCCACGGGCTGATCCCTGCTCCCATGAGCAGCAACAAGGCCACTTGTTTCCGTGGACAGGTTTACCCTAGAAGTGCAAGTCCAGCATTATGTGCCCTAATATATTTTGCTTTCAGTCTGCCCTTGCCACTTGTAAACCTTCCTTCCTCTACTCAGAAAGCTCACTTAGAAGCAAAGGTACCTCTGTTTACTTGCTGATGTTCACAGAGATGGCCAGTCTGGGACCAAATGCTATCTTCTGCCAGCAGCACTACATGCAGGCAACAAAGCCTGCTCAATCTGGCAGTCTTCTTCCATTTACTTCTGGCTGAGAGCATGCAATCTTTTTATCTGTTGCATTGTGTGCTGTATATCCATATTAAATCCTCATCTTCAACTCTGAGATGAAGGCCTGGCTCCAGAAGTTGGCGATGGAAGTATTTTTCTCATGGTGACCATGGTTCACATGATGTCTGGGCTGACAGAACCAGAACAAGGTTTTCCTCTGGTTTCCTATCAGGAGAGTTCTAGTATCTGTGGTTAACAGGAGGGGAATATACAGCAAAACCTTGGTGCTGAAGCTAAGACTCAAATTAGCTAGGATGAAGACAGGAGAACCATGAAGGGCACCATTTCCACTAGTGTTGGAAAGATGATCCTTCAGTGGAAAAGACACTGAAAAAAGCAGTATGATCTGTCAGCTGTTCTGATCCAGATATCAAGAACATCTCCTTTGCAGGGCTGGAGGTCACCATTTTCATCAACAATTTAAAAGATAAATGTGAAAATGAAATTCTGGAGTAATTTTCTTTATTCCTTTATTCTTTTTGACAGTTATTGCTGGTGACAGTATTTATACCTTCCCAGTTCATAAGAAAACTGTGAATAGAGGAAAAAATGATAGTTCAAACTGATGCTTGGGCTAAGATCATTCAGTTCTACATCCCTTGTTATATTTGCAGTGATAGAAAAGTAGAAGCAATTGCAAAGTCAAATATAAACAATGTCAAAGTTAAGAACACAAGAAAATAAGACAGGATGGATTTTCCACCTGCTGCTGGAAAATCCTCTCACTCAGTAGCAGATGCGGTTGTCTAGCATTATCCTCGTAGTTTTCCCACAGCCCCTTCCTCTACCTATTTTGGCCAACGATTATCCCAAGGATGCTTCCTTGGACATTAGTCTTACTGGTCCAGGGCAGCAGTTGTGTTACTTTGTTGATCGAATGCTGTAGAGTTAACATTAAGTACCTTTCAGTTGCTACACAAGTCTCTAAAGACAGTAACGCTTCATGTAAGCCATGGGAATGCTCCTAGAGGAAACATTTATCGGCTTCTGCTGAATCCTGAACTCAGCTCTCATCAACTGCAGCTAGAGCCTTCCACCTAGCAGAGTTAGCCCAACCAAAGGATCTGAGCTATCCAGAGCAACAAGGCTTACTGCTGTTCCCCTGCTGGCGTATGCTCCCTTTCCAGTGCTTTGCTCCCCACTGAAAAGCACACTGCTGATGATACTTAGTCTCAAATAGCATCTAGCTGTTGGGGTCTGCTTGGACAACTGAAGAATTCCTAATTAGATAGACAGTTGGGTCTAGCAAGTACCAGGATAGCCACAATTCTGCCTGGTCGACTGAACCCGGACCTCATAGGGCTTTGCCTTATTTCCAGCCCCGGTTTTACAGTTTTCTTGGGGGGGAAGGAATGGAGACCTCTCCTACAGATGGACTGATAACTGAAAACCATCTGTGACAGAGCAAACTCCTCCAAGAGATTGACCTTCTTCCATTTCACAGCTTCTTTTCCGCCCGCCCACCCAAAAGTCCTGTTAACCCCTGCATGCCAGTGGATAAGCTACCGCATAGCACTGAAAACCTGCAAAATGTCATAATGAATCCTGGTACATTCAGCAGCAGTCAACGCTTTCACTGCAAAAGGGGTGCACTTTTCCCTGGAAGCAAGTTCATTCCCCTAACGAAGGGCAACGAAGAAGTATCAAGAGGCAACAACTGCAAGACAGTTATTTCAGCACTGAATTTAAAAGTACGTTTTATCTAGAAACAAGACTCTTCCAATCGTCTGTTTTCCCTGTAATTCCCTTCTTCTTTGGTATATCAGTATGAAGTCTACCCGTTCTGACCAGTGACAACTGGCACAACTCTTCCTATAGATTGTTGGTGCCTACTGCATGTCTCAGAGCAAGAAGAGAAGAAACAAGTCTTGGTGGGTCCAAAAAGCTGACTGGATTTTCCAGTTCATGAACAGATGACCAAGGTCAAAAGCTAGTCTTATACTTGAGTCACTTGGCCAAGCCACAGGTGTCCGGTCAGTCACTGCGCTGAAGGTCAAGGTGATGTCAAGGAGGCTTTTCAGCAGAAATATTCAGAGATATGTAATGAGTCAAGATATGCAAAGCTCAGTAGTCAGGTTCAAAGTCTACTTTGACATAACAGCAATGAGAACCCTGTAAACACTAAACAAGAAAAAAAAGTTGCATTCATTTAAGGATGGGTAAAGGCATAGAAAATAGAAGAAAGGTCCAAATTCAGTAAAGACTACCAGTTACCTGCAGCCCTATGACCACCTAACATAATACAACGAATATGGTCAGTCTGACAGTACTGATCTTGCTGGTCATGTGTAAGTAAAGGGACGTTCTTTTGTTCAGATCAGGCCACAGACCAGGTGGGTCAAAGAACGGCATTTTGTTTTTTACCAGGAGAATGCCCTGCACTAGGACAAGGAATAGTCACACCATGCATGTGGGTGCTCCAAATGAGTCTTCTGGACTCATAATATTGGATTTTAAATAAATGTGATGCATCAAGTATTGAGCACTTACAGCTCTGTCTGATTTCAGTGGAAGATGTCCATTCTCAGCCCAGTCCCTCAATACAAGATCATCCATATTGTACACTCCAGATGAAATTTAAGGGACTATTTTAAGGCTCAAAGCCTTGGTTATTTTACCTCCCACACCCAAGAAGCCAGTCTGCCCCTTTGTCACCAGCAAGCTGACATCTGTCATCCCTGTTCACAAATAGCCATGATTAGACCGACTGCAGTTAGCTGGACTTTCGCACACAGAGATGCAACTCAACATAAGGAAAAGATTAGAATCGGGGTAACGAATTCAAGAAGGAGCAGTGCTCTGCTTTCACACTGTGGATTAGTTCTCTCCTTACCACGCTGTACAGAATTCCTTCTATTCTCTTCTTCAGGACTGATTTAATCTGCTTGCATCCATGACTGACTGCTAGCACGATCCATGATTTAGATGGAGCCTGGCTGCTTATAAACCTGACATTCCTACTTTCCCCTTGTGATAGCTGCTCTCATGACTATCTTTCTTGCATGCTCCAAAGCCTGGGCTGGCCAATGATGGAATTTACTTACCCTTTTCCATTCAGAAAAACAAATAGTGGGCAACAGATGTTTAATATAGACTCGCTAAAGATGTGATTAAACATCAACATAGTACCAGACATATAATCCCATCAGTACTTTTCAGCCCTCCTTGAGACACTGAAGAAAACAACATTTTAGCTGATCGTGTGCTTTAATGAATGTATAGAGTACGGCATGCCTGCACGGCTTTCATTTGACCCTATATGGCCATTGGACTTTGCCAAATGTCTTCTGCTCCAGCTAAATTAACAATGTATGTTTGAACCACTTTGCATATGCCACTTCGCATGCCCTCGGACATGCAGAGGGTTAATAAAGCTCACTGCATGCAGTAAAAAAAAATAATTGTGTTCTTCAGATGCCAAAACGGATTCAAATTATAAGGCTCTTTCTTATTCCCTTCCCCCCCTTCAAACTAGAGCACATAACAAATATCCCAGTTCTGATTTATTTATTTGTTTTCCCAACCTGCCGGTGGCAACAGATGAAAAAAGCCCAGTCCTTGCATGACGAGCTATTTTAATATTTCATGCCCTAATGTGCCAGGAAGTTTGACACTGAAACAAATGGTAAGAAAATCTCTCTGAAACTCCAAGAGGCCACAGCATGGGCCACCTTCCCAGCTTTCTTTGTGGGACACCTGAACGTTATTTTCAACATTGTTCTAGTACTGCCCAGCCTGATCTGTGGCTTCCAGTTAATGTCTGGCACTTACGAAGGTGCCAGAGCATTCCCGTCACTGGGAATGCCATTCTGTTCCTTCTCAAGGTTGTCCTCTGTCAAACTCTTACCTTATCCAGCACTGAAATATCAGAATAAAATAAGTGTCATCCAGAGCCAGAAAATTATGCCAGCATCCAATGGAGAAATAACCAAAATAGAAATAATCATGATGGAAAGAGAGGGTATCTCTCCCCTTTCACCCCTACTTGCTGCTGGACTCCTGCAGTTTCACAAAAGTGTCTCTCAGTGTTCCCCTTTGTGCAGGCATGAAACCAGAAGGGTCTGTCACTCCCCGTCGGTCACCTTTTCTGCCTTGTGAAGGTGATCACAAGGAGCTCAAACACACTTTAGCCCACAGCAAACACAGCTACTTATCTGAAACAGGTACACAGCACTCACCTGCGTGTGCCGCCCCAGAGGTCCTCTTCTACCCTGAGTGCTGTCAAAGCTGCAGGTCACCCGAGTCCTTTCTGCAGTCGGTGCTCAGCTGTGGGATCAGTACTGGGTCCCTGGGATCCTTCTCAGCTGCTCCCTCTGTCTCGCCTTCTGCTTCCCCTTGTCTCACACTTAATCTCTCTCTCGCCCTCTCCCTCTGGTAGGTGAAGCCTGTCACAGGGCTGTTAGCCTGCGAGACATCCAGATGATTTTTTTTATGGGAACCTGATGCACTTGCCTCCTATTCGTTATTATTTCAGTCCATACCAGTAATGGTGCTGGACAAATTTGAGATTAACATAATTCTTCAACATTTCACAAGTCAGTTGGAGTGGTGCTTTTTCTGCAGATTGTGTTTCTTCTTCACAGCAAGTCATTAAAAACTTTGATACAACCGAATGGCTCTGGATGTTTTAAAGGAAACTGCAGCTTAATTGGTTTGAAACCAATCTCAAGAATAAGTAGGGTTACTAACTGACAGATAAATTGAACTACAGTTAAAAGTGAGTGGCCAACCACATTTAAAGATGAGGCTTCTCCAAATACACTCCTTTTTTAAGTAATTATTTGAAGAGTTAGTATTATGAATATGAGGGATGGACAGAACACTTCACAGCACCAGCTCACAGTGCTAATGTGAATTTACTAGCAGGCACTTGAAAAGCATGAGCGTGCGCTCACTCACATGCCTGAGAGCAGCCTCTGTTACCTACATAGCTTTGCACACCCCTTGGAATAAAACGTGTCTCAGCAGAACTAACAGGGGATTAGGAAACAGTAGGTCAGGCTGGAAATGGAGATGAGATGCCCCTGCAGACTACGTTCTGCTCATCAGTAAAGGCTTCCTCTGCCAGAAGACATTTATCCAGAGTTACCTAGAGCTGATCTAGCTAAATCTTGAGAGAAACAAGAGAGAGTCCCAAAATAAAGGAGGCCAAGGCAGGGGATGAAGAGGCTTACAGACAGTTTTCCTCAGCTTGCAGAGGGTAGTGGGCACCCATGGACCACCCAAGGCTCTCCTTGCTCCTACCCCTTCCCAGGTCTGCAAGTTGCAGACGCTTCTGGATTTTCATTGTCTACGTTGCACACCACAGGGACAGTCACACCTTGGGTGATAATGTCAGTAATTTCAAAGGCAACCCCATGCAATACTGTGAAGGAGGGCTGACATGAGCACATGAATGCTTCTAAAAAGCAGATGGATATAGTTCAGCAGCCTGTCCTCTTCAAGGAAGAAAATGCGCTTGTGGGATGGGCTGTACATGAAGCACTTCCAGCGCTGAAAGGTGGACGAACTCCACTGCCCCACGATGCAACCTGGGCTGGAATCATGCCACCTAGTCCAGTGCCATCCGACAGGAGAGGCAAAAATCTAAAGAAAGTATTTTCAAAGGTTTTGCTTTTAACCACTTGAAAGGAATCCCATACACACCAGACAACGGGCCTATTGCCCTGCTGCATAAAACTATACCTCCAATGCACCAAGCCTTGGTAAGCAATTAATTGTAAGAAGGCAAAGCAAGAGGTATAAAGATGAACCAGTAGGAGGACAGCAGATTTGCCTGTAATTTTTAGGTACTTTCCAAGAAATTAGATAACGTAAATGAGGTTACCATTCCCTAACTCTTCTACTTTATATTAACCAGTTTTTTGAGTTCGGATTCTCAATCCCTTGACATCACAGTGACCAACTGAAATCTACTGAGGACTTCCTACCTTGCCCCTCAATAGCTAAGCATCCTTCCTGTCAATGAGAGCTTGAGCAGTCGCACAATCTGCTGAGGCTATACTGTAACAGATTTAAGCCAAAAAGTGCAGGTGACACATCCCAAAGAATCATATTTGCACACCTTTATGCACATTTACAGTCAGCAAAACATAGAAGGTCCCATTTAATGTTGTAGAAGAGCAACAACATCTTCTGCCTTGAAAAACAGAGAAGTACTAACAACCCAAGAGATGTTAAAATCAGTCTGATAGACTTGAAAATATGTCCCAGTTACCAGACCTCAGAAACCCAAAGGGCAGCCTTATGTAACGTGCTTTACTTAGCAATCCTCTGACACATTGCCTTCCAATAACCCACTTCAATGATTTGCAACCCTAGGTATTTCCTTCCTTTTGACAGCCCTCATAAAGATTATTTCCTATCAGACACGTGAGAGCACTCTACTGGAAACCCACCAAATACAACCTCTGAGCTGACCTGAGGATGTCAGATTCCAATTCTAATTTCATCCCAAATTACCAAATGGATCTTTGCCTAAATAAGCCATTCAGATTTATTCATGACATAGGTTTTGTTACTATCCCACAGAATGTTATCCTAAAACACTGTCAGCTCAGCCAGCCCTGGTCCTCTCTCCTTTCATGTTTGCAGTCCAGTCATTAAATTGTCTGTTAGGAGTTGTACTAAGGGCACAAAAACCTTCTCACCTCTACATCAAATGAGGATAAAACACAGAAATGAACTATTAGTGCATTAAGTCCGAGAACCCTGAACCTTTGTTGTGACAGACTGAGAATACAATCTACTTTGTGCTCTTCTCAAGCTTTATGCTCAAGAAACATGGAGTCTCAAGGAAGTGGACACAGACACCAGAGACAGTTGTACAAACTGTCACATTTCAGACTCCCAGCATGTAGTCTTGACAAGAGTGCCCTACAGTAAAGCACTACAACACTGCTTCAATCCAAAGCACAGGCTCCATACTACAACAGGATGCAGCATGGTGGTAGAGCAACTCTCTGAGGGGCCAATGATCTATTTTGATCATGTTTGCCATCTCTTAAGCATCCAGCCAGAATGACACATCACAGTCCCTTTGGGCACGTGAGCCTGTACAATTCACTGTTGCTTTCAAAGTCCATACCACCTCAGGAATCACTGGAAGTCCTGCCTCTAGTGAGGCTGATGGCAAGTAGCTAGATTCTGTGGAGAACCCATTACCTAAATGACCTACCCAACAGCCAAGAGTTCAGCATATGCACCCAGACATGAAGTGGAGAGTATGTTCAGAGACAGAAGCTCTGCCAGGTAAAGTGCTGGGGATCCCCTCCATTACTCATGTCCAGGGAGTAAAGCCAAACCCCCCTCTTAGTTGTCCTACAGCCTTCTGCCAAAGGGGCAGTGAGCACCTGTGAGGCAGAGGAGACAAGTTACTGAAGCATCTGAAAGCACTCAGAGCCTTCCAGGGGGTTCAAGTACAAGACAAACTAAGGGCCATTGCCACCAGAGCTTCTTTTTCACCTATTGCACATGCCTTTCCCTCCAGCCCTCAGCCACCCACATCCACCAGATCAATAATTGCATCTTCAGAACAGCAGCAGGAGGACACGAGAATGCTCCACGTATTCAGTCCCATGAAAGAGATGGGCCAAAACCTAAGCAGCAGGGATAACCAAACTGGGTTTCTGATTCACCTCTTCCAGTCTCCTTCAAACGGAATTAGTACGTGCCTAGGGAGATTCAGTGGAGCTCACCTGACCCAGTACCCCTAAGAGAGAGGAGCCTGTCCTTGTAAGCTGGGATTGCTATCTCGGTAACCTGACCTGTGAGCACAAAACAGGCCAGATGACACTAAGCGAGACGGTAAGTGCCCAGCCTACAAATGTCTTCTTGGGTCCAGGCCCAAAGCAGGTCTGATATCACCCTGTCACTCTGTCTTGGCTGACAGTTGCAGGGTTCCTGATGGTCTTGTGAGGGCTTTTACCGCATCACGAAGGCAGCTGAGCTTTTTGCCCCAAACATGCCATGGCAGCTCCCTCACTAATTCTCCCATGTGATAGTGACCCAATGTGTGACAGACACAGGCCTTTACTGCTCACTACTACCTGTCACAAGGCTGCTCCCTGATGGAAGGGGCAGCCCCAGAAGGGGCAGAGCAGGGACCTTACTGACCAGGTGCACTCACTCAGCACCTGATGTGGCTGAGCAGATGGCACCAGGCTCCATCAACAGTCCCGTGATCGTCAAAGGCAAGGTAAAAAGTCAGGTCCAAGGTCAGCCTGTGAAATTCAAACAATTCAGGAACCAGCTTGAAAACAGGTGCAACTACAGCAAAGCGCAGGAAGGGGATGAAGGCCCAGGCCTGAGTTTAGAGCCCTTGGGCCATGGGCAGAGGGTGTGGGAAGGGGTCCTACATGAGGATGCTCAGAGCAATTAAGGCCTATTAGTGCCCTCACAGCCCTGCCCCTGGATTTCAGGAGAACTTCATTTCTGTGACACACCAGCTCACCCAAGCTGGGGCTCTTAGCATCATTAGCATCATGCTTCAAATTCAGCTCCCCCCTCCCCTTCTACCCCACGTTCCCTAAATCCTCCTGCTTCTACAGGTGGTTCTGGTCTCCTGCTGATTTCCAGGCCCAGGTGACCTCTCTATCCCCTCTGCATGTCCATGCCCTCAGTAGCACTCATCTGACTCTTGTACCTTCCCTGTGCATGACTGAAGGGAATGGTGGGACTAGAGCCATGAGAAAAGGCAGGTAGCAAGCAGCAAAGGCACTGAGCGATGCATAGGCAGACAGTCAAGTACAGAGAGGTTTAGCTCCCTCTGCTCTCCATTCCCCAGCACATGACAGGAAAAATTGTACCATTACACAAATGTACCATTCACTAGTCTGGAACTAATGAGGAAAGTCCATTTTTGTTGTGAGTTTCTGTTGTTCTGAGATTTCCAAACTCAGATGTTGCTCCCTTCCGTGCTTTCTCAGTCTCTAGAATGAATCTATGCAATCCCACTGTCTTAACCTTTAAAAAATATTGCAAGACTTTTCACAAGGGATTTAATTGGATTCCTGTGCCATTTCTTCCTTCAAGCACGTGAAGTGGATTGATCGGTGCTGTCTAGCACAACAGCCATCATACAGATTCATCCCTGGAGGTGCCACTACTGCCTTGCTTTTCACACTAACGTTGACTTTCTCAAAAGCATCACAGTAATCTTTCTGTTTAGGATCAACTGCAACTATCTCTTGTGGGAAGAACTCAGCAGTCTTCAGCAAACTAGTTCCTTGCTACGGCATGCTCAATTCCTTGTGCTGAGAAGCTGTACCAGCTGTGAACCCAACCACAGGGGTCTCCTTTTGCCAGTATTTCACTGACCTAGGGATGAGACAAGCGCAGACCTCAAGATGCCTAGTAAAGAGCACCACAGAATGACAGTCAGATGGCCATGTGGCCTAGTCCCAGCAGTGTTACATGATGAAGTCACTGCTTCGAGGCTCCTGAAGATGCAAAACTTCCTTTTTTAAGTCATCTCAGTTTGAAGTGTCCAGACCTGACTAATGGGTACCGAGTACCTGGAGCCTTCCCTGACATCACTGGGATCACCCGGATGCACATGTGTGGTGCCCATGTGCTGGCAAGACCGCTGGGATATAAGCATCTTGGTCCTTCTGGGTACGTGCATATATGAGTCTGAGTGAATGAAAACACTTTGTTTTAAAACAAAATCACCTTCCTCTCCTTTAAGGTCTCACACTGAGTTCTGTCACCTCGTTGCAACAGTACTCCCTACAAGACAGCTAAGTTTGCAACTGCCTGGGAAAGGTAGAGCCTCTGAATAAGAACTGGACGATGATACTGTATATTCCAGCCCCGCTTACAATTTGGTCTCTGACAGTCTCTAGGAGGTAATTTTTATGTATTGCCTTTGGTGACATACAGTCGCACATGCTCTGTACTTTCCACCACCAAGCACGTTCTGCCTGCCTGTGGTCAGGCAGACAGGCAGGCTCCTGTCTGACTGAAGGGTGGAGGGACATAGCAAGTAGGTCGCTTTTCAAGGCAGATTGATGGCTAGATGCATCATTGAAATGGGCAGGATAATGTCAGGGGTGCTGATACATCACGGCCAGACTAAGAGAAGGGAGGAAAGGAGGAGTGGGTGGCAGAGACAGATCCTGTGTCAGAACGCGTGATGGATGAGGGAAGACCGTCTTCTGGGAAGGGCGGCAGGGGCAGACAATACCAGTGCCAGGAGCTGAGCAGGAGGAAACAAGACCCACGCAAAGCCCTGATTAACCCTGCATTTAGACAGAACTGGTCTGTTGCTCTGAGGCAAATGAATGGCAAGCAAACTGCTTGCAGTTTGGGCCTTTACAAAGTCCAGTATGTCCTTGTCAATCTCTTTGACTGACAGATTGAGAGTCCCAGATGGTTCAGAGCTGTCTATGACCATGACAGTGAGTGGGTCATCCTCTCAGCCATTCATGTGCTTTTCAGCTTCGCTCAGCTTATTTTTCAGGCATATCTCATTTTACACTCACCACTCTCTCCTCTCTTTTCACCCAGCAAGTGTGTCTACTTTGGAGGGGCTGTAACCAGAGCAAAGGTATTATTCCCCCCCCAGGGACCATACAGAGGCGGAACTACCTATGCAACCCACAGTGGAGGGGAGAAGAGGAGAAACCTCACATGTTTATCATCTGAGATGTCTGGCCTGTATTTCTCAGTGCCACTACAATTTTGGACTCCCTCTGGTTCCTCAGGGCCAGCTGGGTCATGCTGACAATTTCCCAATCCTTGCTGGGAGGAGGAATGTACTAGTGAGATGCTCCTCTTGGCTATCCTTACTATTCCTTTCATGGCAATATTTAGGAACTCGGGTCCCACTCCAAACTGGCAGCAGCAGTAGATTGGGAGGCTGCTGGTGCAGGAGGGTCAATCTAGCACAGAGAACAAGACTCTTAGCAGCCCAGGAAGATACAGAGAAAAACTCTAAAGAGCTCTAAAAGCAGGGTGCAATCAAGTAAACCATTAATTGTTGCTGCTCACCTTCTCCAAGAATATAAAGACCAAATTTCTAGGCTTTATGTTTATTAAGACTTCATGCCCATCTTTCAAAGTATAATTTTAGTTCTCTGTCCCATACATCCACACTAAAATTTCATCTTTTTCTTCCTGGTGTAGTATTTTCCTATCTATCCATCATCTTCTAAGTGGCTATCTCATATTTGAGGTGCCTTTCTTTTCCCTGTCCTCTCTCTTTATTTATCCTGTTGGACAATTTGTATCTTTGTAGCTTATGAACTTACTTCTCATTGATAAGAACATTGAGATCTGCAGTTTGTCTTCTCTGGAAGGGTTTTGGCCTCCTTCCTGACTCTCTAGGTATGCCTACAAAAAATAGAACATGCACATTGCTGACTTATGACCACATCCTTGAGAAATAAACTTCCTTCAACAACAAGCCACAGCCGTCTGAGGCAGAAGCCAAGATACACTGGCCTTGCCACATGCCACAAAGGTCAACAGACCCAAATTGCCAGACCAGACAGGAGGACAGAATGCCAGAAGCAAAGGACATATAAATCTAATGACTGTCAGCTTAACTATGTCAGCTGACTTCTGAGCTCAACCAGAGGGTGAAAGGAGAAGGATGGTCCTAGTTTACCTTTACAAGTATCAATGAACTGAGGCCTCTTTCAAACACAAGTAGTTATAGCAGTTCCTTAAACATTTCACCCAGGAAATGTTCTTTAACACTCAGCTATATGGTGTATCAGGCAAGCCATCTACAGGTCCCAGGCAGCCAGTCACGCTGACCTGGGCAGAAGATGGCAGGAAAGCTGTGAGAGTCTACAGAGCAGCTGAGGCCTGTAGTGCTCTCTGCTGTGTTTATTAAAACAGATTTATTATTTGCCACATCACATTGTCCTAAACATAGTTTCCAGAGATGCAAGGTCACAGGACTCCTACAAGACTCAGATGAACCCAAAAGCCATCTAAGCTGGCAGCAGAAAGAAAACTGCAGCTGAGTCACTGATGGTCACCAAATCACAGAGGTATCAGTGAAAGGGGGCTCTGGTTGTCCCCAGTCCAACCTCCCACTCAGGGCAGGACTATCTTGAACACCAGATCGGAGCAACCATGGCTCTTCCACCAAGTCTCAACCACCACCCCATACTCCCCCCAAGAACAGAGGTTCTGATGACCTCTCTGATGACCTGTCCCAGGCCTGCACCAGCTTCCTGGAGAAGACATTTCCTGATGCCCTACTTGAACCTCCTGAGCTGCAACTTGTGGCCATTGCCTGTTATAATTTGGCACCACCAAGAAGTGTTTCACCCTGTCACCTTTGTGACCAGCCCTTCCTCTGCTGGCCACACACTTTCCAATTTAGCCCAGGATGCGGTCAGCTTTATGATGAGCACACCATAATGTCTGTGTCCTTTCCTAAAGCACCCCAGGTCCCTTTCCAGGCTGCTCGTTGTAGCAGCATGTTGCCTCTGCAGACACTCAAATACATAATTTGAAACAGATCTGAGGAATGGCAAGTCGGGGACTGGACAGAAAAACTACTCACACAGGAGGACATTGCCGCAGCCCTTGGAGACATGATTTTGCCTTGCAGAACAGCCCCACGGGACTCAGGATCCACTGCATTTGGGATGGAAGCAGAGGTTGGGGGCTGCAATCCTGAACCTCCATTGGAGGGGAGTAGTGATGGTGCTACCAAACGGCAGCTGAGACAGGAAGGAGCAATACAACATTGCAAAGGGCATGAAAACTGTAAGAGGTCTCAGGAAAGGCCTCACAGAGAAAGTCTCATAGTCCTCCTTGAGACAGAGCCTTTGGGATTCAAAAGCAGTGAAAAGAAAGGCATAAGTAAAGGATCAGGCTTTCTAGCCAAACCCAGATGGCAACTTGGGACCCTGAGCTCAGCTCTTAAGAGCAGCTGTGGCAAGGCAGGTTGCGTGCAGTGACACAAGTCTATGTAGGGACATTCTTCTATCCTCCCTTCTCATATCCTAAACTCAAAATCCAGGCAGGGTACAGTCAATATGCAGGGAA
The DNA here is from genome assembly GCF_011004875.1 of Balearica regulorum gibbericeps. NCBI lineage: Eukaryota > Metazoa > Chordata > Aves > Gruiformes > Gruidae > Balearica > Balearica regulorum. The sequence goes on from NC_046208.1 coordinate 221,397, forward strand.
TCCTACTCAGAGGGACCTGGACAGGCTGAAGAAATGGGCTAACAGAAACCTTCTGAAGTTCACTGAAGGCAAAGACAAAGTCCTGAACCTGGGCCAGAATAAGCCCATGAAGCAGGGCAGGCTGAGGGCCCACTGCCGAGGAGGCAGCTTTGAAGAAAAGGACTTGACAGACAACAGATTGAACAGGAGTCAGCAGTGAGCCCGTGCAGCAAAGAAACATCCTAGGCTGCATCAGCAAGAGCACAGCCAGCAGGTCAAGGGAGGCAATTCTTCCCCTCCTTTTATGAGGGGTACGTACTGAAGTACTACACACAGTTTTGGGCTTCGCAGTTACAAAAAAAAGGCCTGGACATACTGGAGAGAGTCCAGTGGAGAGCCAACAAATAGGAGGTTCAGTAGGGGCTTAGAGCCCATGAGGTAGAGGAGAGACTGAAGGAGCTGGATTTTTCAGCCTGAAGAAGAAAGGATGTGGGGGAACTGAATTTCAATCTCCAGCTACCTAGGGTGCCTTATAGAGAAGGCAGAGCCAAACTCCTATCAGCAGTGCACAGCAATAGGACAAGAAACAAGTGACACAAGATGCAACAAGAGCAGCTCCAATTAGATGTTACAAGAAAAAAAATCCTGTGAGAGTGGTCAAACACAAGAACAACAGCCCAGAGAGATCGTATCTCCATCCTTGAATACATTAAAAATTGTACTGGATAAGGCCCTAATCAACCTGATCTAGTTTTGAAGAGGAATCTACTCTCAAAAGTGGCCATTCTTTGAGCATGAGGTTTGACTCAGAATATGAAGTCATACATAATATGATAAAAATAGAAAGTCTAGCAAAAAAAAAAAAGGATAAAGTGAAGGATAAAGGCATCAGTGGGCAAAAGTATGGAGAAGGAGGAAAAATAAAACTGATAATGAAATTTGTCAAAATAGTAATTATAGAAAGTAGAATGATTGTCCTAATTTTAATCAGTAAACATGAGATGGTCAAATGAAGTTTCTGTGTAAAAATACTGGGGTAAAACTGAAGCAACTTGCTTTGTTAAAAAATGCAGAAATAGGAGGTAGCAATGATGAATACAAAAGAGATCAAGATGAAGCTGGAGTGACAGTGCATATCAGCACAGGCATGACCATGAAGAATGAAGGGCAAGCACTGCAGAAAAGAGAAATTCTGACACTCAAAAATCATCTTGACAAACCATCCCCCATAAGGCATGTTGGGGTGGAAGCTTCCAAACCTCAGCATGCCACAGTCAGGGATTTAGGATTCCTGGCAACGTTTCTCTTCTAATGGTTTTGCTTGCCATAAAGTCTGTCATTAAGACTCTGTGAATAATTACTGACATGCTGCAGTCTGATATCAATTATTAATAACTGGGAAGTCCTAGCTTATTAAAGGAGTAAATTTGTGCATGCTCAGAGAGAATACAAGTTGCTTTCATCTGCCTTCAGTGAGGAAGAGACCTTGAGTGATCAGGTTCCTTTGACCTTGCATAGGTGGTATGAAAATGCCACTCCTGCCAGGGCCATTATGGCCTATTACTACACTCAGGGCCCTGACTCTAAAGCTCAAGTCTTTGTCACAGTACAAAGTCAATTTTAAGTGTAAGACAGTAGTTCAGCTATTTCATCCCTACATTGGGGCAGATACTCATCTATCTGGTCCTTGAAATCTGTTGGTTTCATTTCATATATACGTTCCATAACTTTCTGAGACTTCAGTCTGAGACAGATTCCAGTGGAAACACTCAGAAATGAGAGACTCAAGTGTAGGGACCTCCATACTGAACACAGATGAAAACAAAATTTTACATTTTTTTCTGCTATGACCTTAATTTCCCAGTGTATTCCTTTCACATCTTTTTCACACCTGCAGATTATGTCAGGTTTTTTGTCCTAATGAGTTTGAGAAAGGATGTTTTACTAGGTTTTTTCAACCTGGTATGTTTTCAAAATCAATGTGTGCTGTGATCAAGTAAGAATTGCCAAATATCAACCTAGGTAGGACTGTACAAATTCTTTAAAACAAGCAGTGAAAAAATCTAGACCAAAAAAAAAAGATTAAATGAGTTCACTCTGCAGTGTTGAGAGGGTGAGAATGTGGTGAAGCCTCAGTTTTAAATAATAATGATGGTGATAGTGAGGAGGACACAGCTGACTTGAGAACAGAAGATACAGAAATGGAAATTACTGAGACCAGTGGAGGAAAATTCCAAGTGCAATTCCAGTACAAGCTGATAAAGTATTGCTGTTAGAAAAATATCAGTGCCGGCTTTTGATCTCAACTTCTGAGGTCTCCGCCAGAACGCAGGGAACACTGCCGTTTTTGTCCATATTCAAGATCAATTTGCTCAAGTAGAAAGATGTATGGAGATGGTATTGTGGGCTGCTCAAGGTAGCAGAAGGCAAGCTGTATAATAAAAGAGTAAAGTTAGTTTGTTCAGCCCAAAAAAAGAGAGATGGGGGAAAAAACCTCTTAAGTACCTTACAACGCTAAATACCAAAAGGGAGGACAAGGTGACAGAAGGTCAAATGGAAATAACTGACCATAAAGAGGAATATCAGGAGATTTTTAACCATCAGATCTGGCTAACGTAGCCTCCTAGTTGGAATAATAAGGTGGAGTGTCTGACAGAGTTAACACAGATTTATTTATTTTATAATGGAAACTCTGTGACACAGCTTTCTGCCACTCAAACCCAGAGGTCTTTTCTAAGGTCAGGAACGAAGTCTGGGAGGACAAATGGCTAGGAGACATTGAACTCAGAAACTCTTGGCTGCAGTAAATGCCAATTGGGAGTGACTTGCTGTACAGTTATTTTGGCGATTTGTTGTCCCCGCCCTTGGGCATTCTCTTTCAATAGTCAAACTACAGTGAACTTTGTGCACTGCATGATAGGGCATGTATCTGGCCAGCAGTAGGGCAATGAAGAAAGCTTTAAGTAAGACAGTGTACTCATTTAAACTAACAAGACAGCGTTACACAAGATTTAAGCACTACCAACATCCCTGCCAGTGAAGCCCTTAGAATAGGAGGTCCCAATTCTTACCTGCTAGCAAGACCTCCACATCCATTAGGTAGAAATCACAGACTGGTATTTCATCCAAACAGAAATACCACTTTCATGTGTCTGTCTTCTCCTCTGCCAGTCATAGTGATGATCCTTCCATCATTTGGTGTGTACATGTGTATGTATTTGTGTACATGTCTGCGTGAGAGCATTTTATTGGGACCTGCTGAGTGCTTGAGGGCCTAAGAATCACAACAGTTGTCTTAGGCTTCATGACCCTGCTGACTTGCGATCAAGAATGCGGAAAGCTGTGACCCAAAGAGTATCCACTCCACCTCCTTCGGCATCTGGCTGACAATTGAGCTGTCAGCAGAGCTAATGCTCCAGCATGCTGTGTCTAGTGGGCTGAGTCCCCTGCTGCAGACTATAAATTACACACAGCCAGTTTTAACACCTCTTCATATAGTTATACATAAAAGCTTTCAGCCCTAGTGGCTCTATAAGTGGTCAGCACATTTGCCTGTCCAAATAGATGTCAATAATAAGGAAATAACCCCCCTGGTGAGAGGAATTTTAGAAGCTGTGAGGACAGGTCGCAGTTGCAGGGAGGACAGTGTGAATGTGGCTGTATGCACCTACTGACACCCCTGGGCACTTGGCTTCAGGGGCAGGAGCTCTCTCTGCAAATAGATCTCCCTGGCAGAGGCCTGTGCCAAACACAACTGCTATAACAACAACAGTACTTGTACTGTGCCTTTTGGTTAGGAACGTTTTGCTGGACCATGAATCCCCAGACTGTTTCCCGAGGAGGTGGGAAACACAGAGCTATTGCATGGTTTGTTTAACATGAGAAATGAGCATTCCCAAGGCAACTACTAGAAAATCTTTCTCCAGACTTTAGGACAAAACACACAAGACCTGACACAACCATTCGACAGTCCACAGTCCCCTTCAGAGCTACAGAGAACATGTGGAGGCTCTCTGATTCATTTCTCCATGTCTGGTGAGATGCACTAATTTGATTGTGAACCAAAGGAATCTAAGTGCCACCATTTAGAAAGGAAATTCATTGTGGAAACAGTAGCCAGGAAGCAAAACCAAATAAAAGTATCTTCATATTCATAAATCAGCTTTTCCTCACACTCCAGCATTCCCCAGAGGCGAAGAATTGCTTTGCTTTCACTAATTTGGATGAAAAGGGAGAAGCAGACCCAGGGTGGGGCACTGAGACCAGTGTCCTGCTACGTAGCTCTGTCAGCAACTTCATCACAAGCACGCTGTTGTAACTTGGCCATTTGCTGCTGACTCCCTGTGAGTAAGGGCTGGGCCAGCCCCACGCTACCCCATGAGTTCCCAGCACACACGTTCCTAATGAAATGATCCAACAGAGCACGTACTCCAGCCAGAGCCAGAATCCATCTCCCTTTCACGCTGATCGATGTTCTCTCTGCACTGTACACTGCAGGAAGGTGAACTGGCTCGTGATCAGGGCTGCTGGGTAGCACATGATGTTCAGCATGACCACTAGTAGTCCTGAGAAGATGTCATTCCTGCTCTAGGCTTTTTGTCTCCACTGACGAAGCCATAGCATACTTTTCAGATCACCTATTACAACAGTGTAAGACGGCACAACTCCGTGTTAAAGCTGCTTACTTGGCACCGTAGAGGAAGAACTGGAGCTGGGAAGTTGTAATCCCATCATGGCCTTTCAGAACATGTCATCAAAAGAGTTCTCTCTTATGCTGCCCTACAGTCTGCGTGGAGAATAGTTCCCTTGAACCATCAATTACAACACACAATTAGCTCCACTAAGTGAGAGTGTCACAGCACAGTCCTGGCAAACTGCCCTTCCTCCCACTTCTCCCTCATTAGGCTACTCGTTTCTTGCTAGATCTTTAATTAGCTTGTCATCAGCAACTTGGCCTGGATTGAATAACCTGCATTCTCCCAAATGAAACCATATAAGACAGATGGGACACCAAAAGCAGCAGAGAGTAGGGTGAGAAGACATGCAAAGCAATCAATATGTGTCCATGACTTCAGGGACAGGCTTGCCAGGGGCAGTGGTAAGATTTCAGCTGGCTTGGACAAACTGGTGGTGTTCAAAATGCAGGTTGGCAGAGACCCAGCAACCTCATTTCAGCAAACCCACCATAGGGCCACAGAAAGGAGAGACAAAACCCAGCAAAATCAGTAGCCTTGAGGAATAATGCTATTTATTGTACCATTAAAATGAAGAGCCCAGCCATGGTTAACCTACCAATTCAGCTTGGAACAATTTCACAAGAAAGCTTTGTTCACACCTTGCCTGACTCCCTTGCTTTCGCTAATTCAGAAGCCAAAACTTGGCCTTAAATCACCTTTTCCCTGAATTCTGTGGCCAGGCTGAACTGCCCCTGTCTGCCACCCACGGAGCTCAGCAGATGCTCCATGGCACCGCTGAAAAACATTGAGCCAACACATGGAAGGAGGGGAGGGCAGAAAAATGCTGGATGGGGAGGACAGCCCATAAAATATACACCTGTTGTCAACCAGAAGCCAAGGCTTATGTCAGCCTGCTGCAAATATTTTCCCTTCCACCTCGGTGACCTTTTCAATCATACTTCATGAGGGAGACTGCTCCCATTAAGTGCTACTTGATCCTCTGCTAATGCAGCAGTTATGAAAGCACCACAGCACTTGTCATTAGGATAAACACCTTTGCACTGGGAGAAGGCTGCGGCGAAGGAGCACACACCCATTCTCCCTTCTGCTTCCTCTAGTCCCTTTCCCTCCACCTGCCCATCACCACTGCTATGACCTCACATTTGGACAAGGAAAGCTGAGCCTGGCTGAAGCAATAACCGCTGTCTCTGTATCTGCTGTCTCGGCAGGCTTAGCTGCCAGCACCTGAACTAGCACACAAAGAAGAGGGTCTGATTTTCTGATCAGTGAAATGTTCATCTGCAAGAGAGCAATTCAGGATAAAATGCTAGGCATACATGTCCCGTCAATGCTCTGGACCACGTAGGCTCAATTAACTTTTATGAAGATGGTTCCTACTGCAGCCATCCACTGTCCAGTCAGGTCTGAGAGCCCATCTGAGCTTTCAGCTTTATCACGCTCAGAAAAAAAGATCTCAGGTGAAGCATGGACCCACCTTCCCTGCTGCAGCACTCCTTGGCACTGCCCTCAATCTTCATATGTGTGACTGCAGCTTTTGGCAGCCTGTTTGGGTGGCACACAGAGGGTGACCTGAACAGGATCTCCAAGGGGTTGGGACTAACAGGTGAGTGGGGACTACTGCTCTGCAGGACTTGCCCAAGAGGAAAGAAGAGCTTGGAGGTCAGGACAGCCTCTCATCCAGAGGCATGCATAACAATAGCCACAACTCTGGGTGCTGGGAGAGTCAAGATCCTGGAGGACATAGATCCCTGGTTTGATCTGATGCCATGTTTCTCTGGCCTCTTCAGAGCACAAACTAGTGCTGCCATTAATGTCCTGCCAGCTGGCTCTTTCCAGCTCATGGTCACCCTCATCTGAGTGACCAGCACCAAGGTACTCCACCAGTCCTTTGAGAAGGGTGAATAAATTCCCCAGAACAGGACTGTTCTAGCTCTTCAGCCCTGCAAAGAGACCTAAGGACTTCCAAAAAGGGACTGACTTTGGAAGGAATGGCACACATAGGCAAACTAATGTGAATTAAAAGGTACTCAGCATCTGCACTGAAATATTTGTCAAAGGAGAAGAAAAAGCAATGAAATCATTTCTTTTCCAGCTGCTTTTTGCTCCAATCCTGGCTCTCTAAATTGTGATAGATGCTTCCTGGGTCTTGGGGAGCAAAAAAACACCTTCATCCAGCAGCAGACATACTGTTGTCAGCAGCTGTGATGGAGGTGGCCTGGGAAGCTGTGGTAGCAATCTTTGGAGCCACTTGGGGTGTGGGTTGTGAGTGTTCAAGGTGTGAGTGCCTGCCTTACTGATATCTGCCTGGCATGAGTGGTATGAGAGTGCTTTTGGGCAAACAGGAGATGAGTGCGCAGAGACACCTGAGTATTAGATGCCTTGGGTTTGAAATGAATCCCTTCTGGAAAAGTATCTACAGAGTGGTGTTACGCTGGTCACTCATCCCCATGCAATGCCTTGAATCATGTCTGTGTCATAAAACACAGAATCACAGAAGGGAAGGGACTTCAGAAGTTTCTAACCCAAGCCCGAACTTCTCTAGAGCTGTATCTGCTCAGGTATTTTTGGCAGGCTAGAGCTCTGTCATGGGAAGATGGCAGTGGTTTTACAGGATCACAGCTCTCCGCATCAGTACAAGCTGGTTATTGTGAACGCGATGGTAATCCCTGCCACTGGGACATCCTGCAGACCTGGCCACCACTCCTATGGACTATCTCACCATCCCTGTATTACCAGGCATGAGTATTCCCCAGCAAGGAAAGAGTCATCAAGACTGGGAAGGGACTGCGAAATCTGCACATCACAGCAAGATCACTTTCCAGGAGAATTTTCCCTATTTCTGTTGCACTTGAGGTAGAAAACCTATAGAGATCCAAGGGGGTCTCAAAGCACACCAGGGACTCTCTGCCAAGAGTTTGGAAGGACCAAACACTGAACAGCAAGCAGCAAAGGTTCCTGCTGAGCAACTGCACATCACTAGCAGTAATTTTCTGTAGATAAGAGAAAATAAGGAATGGGGGCAATGATGGAGACACTGTCCACTGGCTTTAAATCAGCAGGAGAGATATCAGCCCCACTCACATGCAGCTGAGTGGGCTTTCCCTCAGCCTGCATTGTGCGCACAGAAAAGACAAACGATACTGCTCTGGGAGATCAGACTTGAAATATAAAGGGAGAGATGTTATCTTAGCCCTCAGGAGAAATTTCCTAGCGTGTGACTGACATCCAGGTGGTGATAACTGGGTATAATTTATTCAGGTAGAAATCCCTCTTCCCACTCTAACAATGTTTTGTTTGCTCTGAAGACCAAGCCCACCAATGCCCTGGAAATGATGATCCACAACACATGTGCAGAGTTCTTAACACTGTGCAATGACAAGAAGTTTCATCAACTCAGATAAATATCCCTGCCTTCTCAGTGACAGTCCCTCATACTTCAGATGTCTCATTTTCCCTACCTGCCAACACTTGAAATCTATAAATAGGGCCAAGTGGGAGAGGAACAGGGGATGCACACTGCCACCCACTAGATAGCTGTTAGGCTAGGGCATGCCTTTGGAGGGAGCTAGTGGTAATTAAACAACATGGCAGTAGGCTGTAGAGCCCTGACCCTGCAAGGCTGGGGCAGTCTGGCAGATCACTAATCCATCCAGAGCTTCCTCCAGAGCAGACTGGCTCCAGGCATTTCTCCAGCTCTCCTGCCACCTCAGGAGCACAGGCCCAGACTGCTCCAACCTCTGCAGAGACCCCCACATCCCTGCAGCAGACTGTGCTGAGCTGATGGCGAGGTTCAGATGATTGGGATGTGTGGTGCAGCGCACACTCACATGGGCATCAGCCTTTCCATCACTGCCAGTGCGTTCTGAAGCAGGATAGCACCACCCTCCTACTAGCACCTTCCAGTAACCTACCAGTATCTTCCACTGTTGCACCAAACACCTTCTGGCACAGCAGCCCTGTGTTGGGTTTGTGTGGCAAGGTTTTGGTAGCGGGGGGTGCTACAGGGGTGGCTTCTGTGAGAAGCTGCTAGAAGCTTCCCCTGTGTCTGATAGAGCCAATACCAGCTGGCTCCAAGACAGACCCACCGCTGGCCAAGGCGAAGCCAATCAGCGCCTCTGTGATAACATATTTAAGAAGAAAAAAAACAGCTTTTGCAGCCAGAGAGAGGAGTGAGAAGATGTAAGAACATCTGCAGACACCAAGGTCAGTGCAGAAGGAGGGACAGGAGGTGCTCCAGACGCTGGAGCAGAGATCCCCCTGCAGCCCGTGGTGAGGACCATGGTGAAGCAGGCTGTCCCCCTGCAGCCCATGGAGGAAGGATGAGGGGGTGCAGAGATTCCACCTGCAGCCCGTGGAGGACACCACACCGGAGCAGGTGGAGACACCTGAAGGAGGCTGTGACCCCATGGGAAGCCCAAGCTGGAGCAAGCTTCTGGCAGGACCTGTGGATCTGTGGAGAGAGGAGCCCATGCCAGAGCAGGTTTGCTGGCAGGACTTGTGACCCCGTGGGGGACCCCACGCTGGAGCAGTTTGCTCCTGAAGGTCTGCACCCCGTGGGAGAGACCCACACTGGAGCAGTTCATGAAGGACTGTAGCCTGTGGGATAGACTCACATTGGAGAAGGTCGTGAAGGACTGTCTCCCATGAGAGGGACTCCATGCTTGGAGCAGGGGAACGACGAGAGGAGTCCTCCCCCTGAGGATGAAGAAGCGGCAGAAACAACATGTGATGAACTGACCGTAACCCCCATTCCCCATCCCCCTGTGCCGCTGAGGGGGGAGGAGATTGAAGCCGGGAGTGAAGTTGAGCCCGGGAAGATGGGAGGGGTGGGGGGAGGTGTTTTAAGATTTGATTTTATTTCTCATTCCTCTACCCTGTTTTGCTTGGTAATAAATTAGATGAATTCCCTCTCTAAGTTCAGTCTGTTTTGCTCGTGATGATAATTAGAGAATGATCTCTCCCTGTCCTTATCTCGACCCATAAGCTTTTCGTTATACTTTTTCTCCCCTGTCTAGCGAAGGAGGGGAGTGATAGAGCAGCTCTGGTGGGCACCAGGCCCCCAGCCAGGATCAACCCACCACAAGCCCCCATCCCATTCTCTCTGCACAAAGGCTGCTCTCATTGGTTTGCAAGTCTCAGCAGTGCAGATCACCCATGTTTCCATAGAAAGGGCAAGTACCTCCCTCCATAGCTGTTCTTTACTCCTACAGCCAGAGGCTGAATCCTGCTCTGCATTACACACCCCTTTGTCCAAAAGAGCAATGGAGGGAAACACAATTTTTGGTTCACTCCTACTGCTCATAGGACCATTTGTTACACAGATCCCAGAACAATCCAGCACAGGTCTCGGTGATGTGGGAGCGTTCGGTGGTGGTGTGTCACATTTGCACAGGCCACTCCTGTCAAAAAATACCACTTGGAACATACTTTTGAAAAAAATCCTGACCAAGCAGAAAGCCACTGCAGCAGTAGTGCAGAGCAGTTTCTTTGCCCAGGTCCTCTTTTGTCTTTCCTTCCAAGTAGAAGGCTTTTTGACAAGCATGGAATGGCTCTCTGACAAGTACAGAGCAACCCGCTTTCCAATCAGTGTCTACTTGCTGGTAAAAGCTGTTAATTGCCTCGTATAGTCTTCAGTCAGCAACATTATCCCCTCCCGTCCTGCTGAGAGTGGGCTGAGGGATTGTCCAGTTCAGTGGCTGCAGTAGGACATTGAGAGGGGGAAGGTGAAATATAATATGAGAAATAATATCCACGGCAGCAAGCAAGGCTAACTGAAAAGCCATGAGGGAAGCAGGATTCCAAGGAGAGAGGAATGCTGGGGGAGGAAAAGCATGGAGTTCTCTTGACAAAGGTCCAGGATCATTTTAAAAGGGCCCAAGAAATCATTTTTTAAAGTCTATTTTTAATACAACCTACATGTGTGATGAGAGCACTGCCTGCCACACTGCTATCTTATTACCTCCAAGATTAGCAACAAAAAGATTAATTTAGACAAGATGGAATATTTTCTTTAAAAATGTGTCACTGCCTTCTGGGGAGCAAGTCTGACCCAAAAAGATCACGTACAGGGATATCCCACACCACAGTCAATTCATATCAGATAGGAGTCCCCCAGCTGGAAATACAACAGTTTGGGTGAATTTCAGCACAGCTGGGGTGACTGCCGATGACATCATGTGACTGTAATATGTCACTATAATTGATCATAAATATATGTACTCTACTACAGCTGACAACAAAAGCTGCAGAGACAACAGTGGATTAGGCCTACACTCCTGTTCTCTGAGGAAAGTTCATCAAGCAGCTATTAAATAGTAGAATGAGCCCATGGACTTTGGTTCAGGAAGTTCTTAAGACAGACAGATGGTCCTGTGAAGCAAACTGGGGAGTGAATCCTTGTACACTAGCATGGATATCGTACCCTGCCCTACACATCGCTATTGCACAAAGATAGAAGCAGGCCATTTGGCTAGATGCTCTGATGTGATGCCATATAGATGTACTGACGCGCTTGTATTAAAGTGATCAGTGTAATATGGGGAGCATTCAGGAACTTCCCACCTGTGTGTCAGTGCTGGCTTTTCTGGCTTACATTTTAATTGCTTGAAGTAATATAGAAATAAAAGGCTTATGATCACTCCCTGTCATTTTTCCAAGAGCTGCAAAACCCAGACAAACCCCTTCAGCCCTGTCAAGTGCTGGTCCACGCAGAAGATGACAAGCCACTGTAGCTGGAGCCTCTAGTGTTCTCTTTGAGGCTCAGCCCTGAAGTAAGAGGCAAAATTCCCATCCACATTGATGGATAAGTATGGATGGCCCATCTGGGGACTCCCAAATTAAAAGCTGATGGCCCAGCTGAGAAGGCACAGCGTTTGGGTTGTACTGAGGGAGCTTGCCCACTTATTAAGATTCTTGCATTCTCTTCTTTGCCAGAGAAATTGAGCGTTACACTGAAAATTGCCTCCTCCAAATGCAACTGAATCACTTCTCCAAGTTGCTAGTAACATTTCTGGAGAGCACCCTGCTCCAAGGGAGCCAACAACAGATGGGATCCTATAACCACAGCCCCTGACAGTCCCACCAGCCCTTTCACACACTGGCAATTCATCCTGCCTAGGTCTCACCACAGAAATCACTTCAACCAAAACAAAGCAGCTGTTTAGCAGCAGCTCAGCATGGCAGGTCAGAACGTGACGAATTCCATATACGTTTTTAGGGAAACAAAACCCCAATTGTGTATGTTGAAAGAGGACTGAGACACCTGGTCCAATACTGCTTCTCCCAAAACAGGACCAAGTAACCCTTCCAAATCATGGGGACTTGGCTTTAATCTGCCCCCAAAGCAGTGACCTTTGGCAGGAAAGAATTCCTTGATCTTACATGAAGTATTGTCCCCCACTCTGAGCCTGAAGGAGGGATTCCTGACTATCAGCCCAGCTCAACAGCTCTTAGATGACAAAGTTTACAGGAGTAGATCACAACATGAGGTGGGCTGAGACAACTGCAGCAGGAGCATGACCTCAGAAGGTAAAACCAAGGCACAGCAGGCCTGATACCAATAATACACTTAGGCCTAAATGTTCCAGTGTTTCATGCCATTCCATCAAAAATCTTGCAGAAACTTATTTTTGGCTGAACCAGGTGTCATAGAAAAGAATGCCAACTTCAGTGTTTCTCTGCCAAGTCAGGAGGAGACTTGCAGGGAAGCTCGTGCCGTGCAGAGATGGGTCCAAAGCAGCCAAACAGCAGAGGACTGTCACCAGAGGCTGCAGCCAGTCAGTCCCATAAACGTGATCCATCACACCCAGCCTGATTTTATTCCTTCCCCTCTTGCCCCACATCACATACACATCAGTGGGAGGATAGCAGGAATGGTATCACTCATGCTTCACAGACAGCTAGACACCCAAATGTGCTGTATGCGCAGCCTCTGTAGGCAGTGCTCTACACTGGTATCTTAGAAGATGAAAAAACAGTGACGTGTCTGGCTCTGCAAGGTCTCCATCTGCCCCAACTCCACAAGGGCACATTTCCCTACCCCCTTAGATGACAGCTCCAGCAGATGAGGCTACTTCTCAAGCTCCTGTGTGGTTCACAGTGGGGCTGCATCAACACACAGGCTCCAGGACTGAGCATCAGCTCTTGAAAAATACTTCTGGCCACGGACAATTCCCTTTTCCCTCTAACATGGACTCTGTTCTTTACTTGGAAAAGCACATCGAACTCAAGCAGAGGGAAGCAGTGTCAACCAGTGGCTAGAGCACTGCCCTGAGGTGTAGCAGCTCTCTCTTCTAGTTTCAGCACTGCAAGAGGCTTGGGTGAACTCAGACAAGGCCTCTGTCCTCAGCTGTTCTGTTTGTAAACTGTGAATATTTAGACTGGAAATGGTTTCCAATCTACAGGCAGAAGCAACCTACAAAACGGTTAAACGCAACTAAGATGGAGAAGCATCAGTCAAGCCCTTTGGGACATAAGCCACGTCTGGGTTGTTTCCTGCTTGCTGCCTCAGAGACACCCCGCCGCCAACACTATGAGTCTCCTCACCATCCTGCTTCAAGGTGCAAGTGAGCAATTGCTGCACAGCTGTGAGCCAGGAGACTCAACACCACATTCCATGGTCCAGATTTATCCTTTCATAGCTGTTACATTAATGGTTGTGCTCTACCCCATTCATCCCACGGGTGATCATGCCTGACAGAGGGTCCTTCCTGGACAGGCCAGCCTGTCTGTGCACAACCAAAGGACACATACTGACACTGTATCTCCCGGGTTATCAGAGTCCAGCACACTGGGAAAGCCACATCTTCTGTCAACCCCCACGCGCACACCAGCTGCTCCTGCCTGTGATTGACAATGTTTGTTCATTAACATATGCTCAGAAATCTTTGTGAGACTTCTACACGTCTTTTTAAGATCATTAGGTCTTTCATGTTGAGATCTTAACACACCCTCACAAGAAGTGATCCTCACTGCTTCTTCAGTCACCCGCATAGAAACCCTGTGTACCATTTGACTGAGAAACTGAGACATGTCACCAGAAGCCACTTACTTGGGAGTTGTAAGGGAGCTGACAGTAAAAGAGAGAAGAATTGCTATTCCTTGGTCTAATCAACATCCCACACAAAGAGGAGAGCTCACTGCCCAATGCCCAAGCACCCTTGCATCCTCTCTTGTCAGTTTACAATTCTGAAAGCATTTTGTGAGAAAATTTCATTTCATGCTTAATACAAACACCAGATCATTTTGTTGCAGGTGAAGAATGAAGTGTCTTCTCCCTGAATTATAAGACACTTATATGGTAGGATGTATCTCCAGGATATTTACAATTAATCTGTTTGTTTGCAATTTAAAATAAATTGCCCTTTAAATATCTGGCAGCCAATGTGACCCCATCGTTGTGCCGGAAGGTTTACAGTGTAGTTGCTAACACCCGTTTCCAGAAAGAACAAGGACAAGCTGTTCTTGTGTGTCATTACTGCTGGTCACATTAACAAAAATGCCACCTGTCCTTCAAAAGCTAACACCACAAATACCAGTAAGAACTAATTACATCACTAAGTCAGAAGTTCAGGGCATTAACAGAAACACCTGATGCATTTCCCCTCTTTTACGTATTTCTGTTTCTTTGTTTCCTATGCTATCTCCAATTCCGTCTCCCTCCATGTCAGACGAACTGCATTTGGTTTCTATTCCCAGGACACTGCCTGTGAAAAGCTTCTCTGAGGCACCTCTCTTACCTGCCTGCTGCCAAAAATGGGAGAGGCAGAAATCGGGAATGAACAGCCCCACATGTCATTGCTAATCCTGCGGTCTCCAAAGTACGATGAAGCCTTTGTCAGACCTCTTGCAGGCTGTTTTCAGTGGCAACATCAACCCAAATTACTTGGAACCCAGGGCAAGATCTCTAAGGTTTCAGGACCCACTACTGGAATTATTTTTTTGAAGGGACCTGCATTCAGCAGACCAAAAGATTCAGGAAACATGACCATATCTGTTGGATCTGTATAGTGATGCATTTACAAATGAGGACAAGGCTGAGCAATAGGTAGGGAGAAATAAAGCAGCAAATCCTGCTTCCTGCATCCAAACTCTCTTTTTCCACTGCTGCTGGGCTTTAAACACAGTGACAAAGATGACATCCAGAAGATAACTGAGCCCGCTGCATCCGAGTTACTTCAGGCAGGTAAAAAGGCACCAGCACTGAAAGATGTTTCTGGCCTGAAACTTCCCTCAGTGACCCTTTCACAGACTCACTAACACTGGGTCTGCGGGCTTGTCTAGCCACTGAAACAGTCCTAACAGCACCTTACGGCTCTCTCACTCTCTACCAGCGTCCAGCTTCAAAATTGAAAATGTCCGGCGAATGCTCCCACATGACAGATGCCAGGGCAGGGCGAAAGCCAGCAAGAAAGAGAACAGAAAACAGTCTTCTGGAGATGTGTGTGAGATCCCTCCCATCACTACAAAGGAAATGCACACACAGCTAACCCTCTTTTCCAAAGAATCAGAAACCAGGCTCCTAAAAAAGGGACTTGAAACTGAAATGCAACTTTCAAGCTCATCTTATATTTGGTGGGTCTGTCTTTGAGGCACTCACCTAAAACCCCTGATCCCTGCATTCAGTGTCTCAGCTGCCTGGGCTGTTCCTTCACTTACTCCAGGTGGATTGCTCAGTGTGTTGTCACCAATTCAGGCTGCTTCCTCCAGATGTCTATCCAGCTTACTCCAGCCCCACAGGCAGCAGTGGTATGTACCTTTGGGCTGCGAAAGAACACAGAAAACAGATTGCTGTAACAACAGGCATGTCAGAGAACATAAAAATACCTCCTTGCCAGTTGTGCTGGAAAAGTCAGTAACATAAAATCCCCATGGTCATTTGGCTTTTAAACCTGTAAAAACTCAACCATTTCACAACATTGACAGTGTCCTGCAGCCAGGCCTAAGGTATCTGCCCTGAAGTGAGAGCAGCAAATTAGTACAAAGAGGTTCTTCCGCTCAGCAGTGCTGGGGTAGGAGGAAGGAATTAGAAGTCCCTTGTGCATCTAATACCCAGGATTATCCTCATGGAGTATTTCCTTGGATCTGTCCAGCTGACATAGTCCACGGTCCTGTAACAGATTCCATCTGAGTGTGGAGGGAACACAGCCGTGGCAGGGTCAGGATTTTACACATTACAAAATGGAGTGAGAAAACACTTTTACACCAGTAATTCCCATACCTAGGTGCATGGAGCAGTGTGGGACATTTTACAGGCTAGCAGTCTCCACAGTTGATACATTCTACAAACCCTAAACCAAGCAGTCTCAATCAATTTACTCCTTCTAAAAATTAAAACTATCTATGCCAGACAGACTGATTTACAGATATTTCGAGCTGAATATATCTCACCTTAGTCTTCTCATTTTTATTTTCCTCAAAGCAGCAAACTCTGTCAGGACTGGAAACACCTCTCCCATGACGGGCCAAGGCTCCACACAGCATTCGTTGTTTCAAGAAGTTAAACCAAAGATTCGCGTCTTTTGTTGTTTGGGGTTTTTTCCCCCATCCATCAATGGAAGCTTTTTTTTACCTGGAAGAGAATTAGGTCCTGACTTTATCCGACCACACAGAGCTCAGGTAAATCATCACATGCCTGGAGCGAGCAGAGAAGCAGTTCAACCCACCCAGCTGCAGAGCCAAGCTTCCCTGGGAGCTGCCACGGGAGCAGGGCCAAGGCCAAGGTTAACTGCAGCCTGAAGGGTGGGGCCACAGAAAACAGGGCAAAACCCAAGATATTTCTAGAGCCGCATCTCAGAGACAGTGTCTTTAGGCAAACGTGAGACCCCATGGCCTTGGAAAAGCAGAACATCCTTCTCAGCACAGCAATGGAGTACAAAATGGGTCACGGTGTCTAATACAAAGATTCACTGCAGACCCGCAGCCTTCGAGCCTAGAGGATCACAAATATAATTTATAACTGTACAACGGCCAAAAACCAGATAACCAAGGGCACCGCTGTGGGCCGGGTTCTCCCCTTTGATGGACACAGCAACACGTTTGGTGTGAACGGCACAAGGCCGGCTGAAGGGAGCAGGTCCGGCAGGCAGCACCCACTGCTCTGAGGGAGAGCGGGGCTCTCGCGGGGCTCAGCCCCAGCACGGGGCGGCCTGGCCTGCCCGACGAGGGGGGAGCTGCCCCATGGTGGGTCCCCTAACGCCGTCCGGCCATAGCGATCCCGCCCGGGGCCGATGCACCGCCGGGTTGCACCACCCGCCACCCCGTCCCCTCAGCTCTGAGGGGCGGGAAGAAAACGCGTACCTGCTCCTTCCGACTGGCCGCGGGTACTGCCTATCACTGGGCGTCACCCTTCGCAGCCAATGGACGCGCAGCGACCGGGGCGGGGGTGGGGTTTGCAGGGGACGGGGGTGGTGAACGTCCCTCGCCGGCGTCGCGCCGCAGGTAGGGCCGGTGGGGGTGTGCTGGGGGTGGCCTGAGGGAGGGCCTGGTGGGCCCTGGCCCCTTCCCTTCGCCGCTCCCCCGCCGCTTCCCGCCCTCCGGGGCCCGGGCCGTGAGGGGCCTCGCCGGGGCGGGGCTGTGGGGGAGCCTGGTGGTCGGTTGCTCGGTGGATGGGAACGCTCCGCTGGCGGCGGTGGCCGGGATTATCGGGGGCATCCTGGGGCCCTGGAGCGGGGTGGGGCTGCGTTGCGGAAGCCCCTGAAGGGGCAGAGCATCCGCGGCCCGTCGGCGGGAATCGACGGGTCGCCGCCCGAGGGAAGTCTCCACCCCTTACGAAGGGGCCCGTTCCTGGCGTGGGACCGGGGGTCCGAGTGGGTCGGGTCGGTGTCGGGGTGGTTAGAGCACGGGTGCTGGGGTGGGCAACGTGTGGTAGATTTAGTCACTGAGAGACTCCAGGTGATGTTCAAGGTGAAGAGCGTGTTGGGGTTGTGCCCGGGGAGAAGGGGTGCAGGGCGGGTGGTGCAGTTGTGCTGCAGACTGCT
Source organism: Balearica regulorum gibbericeps (assembly GCF_011004875.1). Lineage (NCBI taxonomy): Eukaryota > Metazoa > Chordata > Aves > Gruiformes > Gruidae > Balearica > Balearica regulorum. Next base: position 239,050 of record NC_046208.1, read on the forward strand.
TTGGGGGGGTCACTCCCGGGAGCTGCCGCACCTCGGTGGCCACCTTTGAGACCTTGACCACGCGCGAGTCCCTCTGCTCCGCTGTCATTCACAGCGCTGTTGGGATTTGGTCCAGGCACAGATGCTTTTAGATTGACTGGTCGCTGTAAGCTTGGCTGATTGTCTGGAAAACAATAGCTTTAAGGCATGTGTGCGAATGCCCCTTTGAACATATGCTGTCCGACTTGGAAAGAGCTACCTGTGCGTTGTCCTTTGTGTGGCCCAGCATTTTACACTTCATGATGGGTGGACTCTCTCTAGGTGTCCTTCCAAGTTTTTATGATGTTGCTGGTAAACATGGTATACTAGATCACACATTTTCCCCTGCTTGTATTAAAAATGACAGTTATGAGTTGTTCGGATGATCTGAATTTAGTTGAGCAGGCTAAAACTAAATTCCAGGTACATGGTCCATTGTTGAGTTAAAAATTCAAACAAGTAGTAGTCCAAAAACACTTACAATAGGGAATGCACACTGTGCAGCTCAGCTAAGTCATATGTTAACTAGCATTTCTGATGAAGAGCTAAAATCCTGATGTGCAATGGTGTCTCCAAAGAAAGAACCATTGTTTGAGGAGGTTTCTGCTAATGCGGGTGCAAAGGGTTAAGAAATCCTGCAATAAGCTGATAGAATTGGAATGCATTTTGATGGGTTTTGGCAGGTCAGCTTGTTAGAAGTGGCTGGTGTTTTGTTTAGATAAAGAAGAGAGGAACTTAGTGTTTGTAATCCATAACATCAATGAAGAATTAATTACATTAATTTTTTACAGTATTGACATAAGATAAAGCAAACAGTGATAGCATATTCCAATGATGTAAATACTAATGGAATCATGTTAGGTAATAGAGTATAAGTACGTGGAGTTAGCTGTGGGATTACATGTGCCATATGGAGCTGATTAATGAAGGTGTAAATTACCTTCCCTGAATAAAGCTGTGCTGAAGTGGCTTTTCAGAGCTCTCCCCAAGGTGGCACCATGAGCCTTGCTGTGCTTCCTGTCTCCAAGCGTACTGGCCTTGTGAAGACAAAGTGCTTTTGCAGCAAAGAAAATGAACTCGTTTTCATAGAATCATAGAATGGTTTGGGTTGGAAGGGACCTCAAAGATCATGTAGTTCCAACCCCCTGCCATGGGCAGGGACACCCTCCACTAGACCAGGTTGCCCAAAGCCTCATCCAACCTGGCCTTGAACACTGCCAGGGATGGGGCCTCCACAACCTCTCTGGGCATCCTGTGCCAGTGCCTCACCACTCTAACAGTAAAGAATTTCTTTCTAACATCTGATCTAAATCGACCCTCCTTCAGCTTGAACCCATTCCCCCTTGACCTGTCACTACACTCCCTGATAAACAGTCCCTCACCAGCTTTCCTGTAGGCCCCTTCAGGTACTGGTAAGCCGCGATTAGATCTCCCCGGAGCCTTCTTTTCTCCAGGCTGAACAATCCCAACTCTCTCAGCCCATCCTCATAGCAGAGGTGCTCCATCCCTCTGATCACCTTCGTGGCCTCCTCTGGACTCTCTCCAACAGCTCCATGTCTCTCTTGTACTGGGGCCCCCAGAGCTGGACGCAGTACTGCAGGTGGGGTCTCACAAGAGCAGAGTAGAGGGGCAGGATCACCTCCCTCGACCTGCTGGTCATGCCTGTTTTGATGCAGCCCAGGACACAGTTGGCTTTCTGGGCTGTAAGCGCACACTGCTGGCTCATGTTGAGCTTCTTATCAGTCAATACCCCCAAGTCCTTCTCCTCAGGGCTGCTTTCAATCCAGTCCCCACCCAGCCTGTAGTTGTGCTTGGGATTGCGCCGACCCATGGGCAGGACCTTGCATTTGGCCTCCTTGAACTTCATGCGGTTTGCACAGGCCCACCTCTCCAGCATGTCAAGATCCCTCTGGATGGCATCCCTTCCTTCCAGCGTGTGGACCACACCACACAGCTTGGTGTTGTCGGCAAACTTGCTGAGGGTGCATTTCCTTTGGATTTGTGCAGACGTACGTTTCTAGAACAACTTTATCAATGCGTGCATATCAAAAGGCATATAATGAATTCACCAAGCTAGCAAGTTGAAATAATTTTTTTAATTAGGCTTTTACTGAACAGGTACCTTGGAGTAAAGGACATTCAAAAATTGGTAAATACTCCATCCCCTTGCCATAGTTCATGGCTCGCAAGAGGGAAATATGCTGACCCCTTCAGAAGCAAAACTTTGAGTATCAGAAGATAAATGCTTTAACGTTTATTATACAGTACAGCAGTGAGGCCCCAGTGTACTTCTTTAGGTCGCTCTTGGTCCGTGGTTTTCCTGGTTCTGTATCTTTTACTAGGCAAAGCTGTCAGCAGCAAAATACCTGTTGCAGAGCTCCACAATAGTAAGGGAGTAACAGGAGGTTATGTGGAGTTGCAGAAGTCAAATTTTAAGGAACTCAGCAATATTTTTTGCCGGAGTGTGGTAGTTTGGATGTGTGGCTCTAGATTTTTTTGATAGTGTTTCTTGGGATCTGTGTAAAGTGTTTCCACAAGTTTCTGATTGGCATCAGTCTTGATTTAGGGATAAATTTCTACTTCCTGAGCAAAATAGAGGCAAGTGGGTCAAAGCTCAGAGTAATTCATTGTGGCTGCATTCAGCTGAGATCCTCTGTCCTGGATCTGAATTTTTGTTTCCTCAGGCTTCCATGATGTTTGTCCAGCGCACCCAGAAGTGTGTGAACTCCGTGCTGCTGATTGCCCTGCTGTGCTGCATCCTTCCTCCTCCAGCACAAGCCAGCAAGGTGAGTGAACAGCTTCAGCACCAAACCGCCCATGTAGTACCACAGAAACAAAAATGGCAGAGAAGGAACTTTTTCTGTGGAAGTTTGCAAAGATAAGGAGTGCTATAGCAGATGTGTATTTATCATATGTAGAGCTGTGAACATATGTGACAGTTGCCTCTGTCCTGCCTTCTGCTGTGTTTTGGAGCTTGCGTTTTAGAATTTGTTTGAGAAGTACCTGGTCTCTGGAGCAGAGGTTCTCAAGACATTTTAAAACTGGTTATTGATGTGAAAGAAGCAGCACAGGAAGAGGAGACCTGGTGTGAAGTCCTCTCTCTTACTGAACATTTTGCCTTTTCTCACACCCCCGGGTGGCAAGGGCAGCACAACTGTACATGCATGTTCACTCACTAGAGCCGTCTCCTCTTGCTTCTGCAGAGCTCGGAGGACATCCGCTGTAAGTGCATCTGTCCCCCGTACCGGAACATCAGTGGGCACATTTACAACAAGAATGTGTCGCAGAAGGACTGGTGAGTTGTGGGTTCAGGCCTGAGGGACTGGTCCATGAAAGCTCCAGAGTTTCCAGCTGGTGCTAAGGAAGTAATTCCCTGCCTGTGCATTTGCAGAGGAAGCCTTTTTGGTAGGTGATCATAGAATCATCATGTTCAACCCAGGCAAGGGGCGTTTTTGGAATAGAAGTTGAGAACTCCGGGAGGCACGATTTCTTAAGCCACAGCTGTCAGCAGATGTGGGGCGTACCCTCCAGTCCTTTTCACCTGGACCAGATCCCTGCAGAAGACACTTGGACAGTCTATCCCAGGAATTTTGGGCTAGCAGAGCTGCGAGGGGAACTCTTAAAATGAGATCAGCGTTGTCGGCCTGATGGAAAAGCTGGAACACAGTATAGTCACCCCAGCATCCTTCCAGAGAGGATTGGTTTCACCTTGTCCTGTTGCTGATTTTGGTTTCTTTGTGTTTCAGCAACTGTCTGCATGTTGTGGAGCCAATGCCGGTGCCAGGGAATGATGTGGAGGCCTACTGCCTGCTGTGTGAATGCAAGTACGAGGAGCGCAGCACCACCACCATCAAGGTAACTGCGAGTCTGCTCCCCGGGGCTGGCTCCTTCTCCTTGCCGTGCCACACCATCCCAGGCGCTGCTAGACTGGTGGGTTCCTGGAGAAGAGCCCAGTAAAGGAAAATAAAACTATCACAGCCAGTACGCAGCGGTAGTGCCAGGGGCACCATGACCGAGTCAGAAGGACTCATGGCAGTGAGGAGCAGGCTGCATAGGAGCCCAGTCTCCTTGCTGAGGATGTGTGACAGTGCCAAGCACCTCTGACCGGGGACCCATCTTGTTGGTCTCCTTTCAGATGCAGCGTGTGTCCTACATGAGCACTGCGTGGAGATCAGTGTGGTTTATGCAGTGATGGCACTTACATCTCATCAGCCTTCCTGCAAGTGCAAGAGACTTTTTAGTGATCAAAATTAGGAGAGAAGGGATCAAACATCAGAGGCTGTTGTGAAAGGAGCTTCCTGGCCTCTGTGGTGGTGCTTATCTATTGATCCTTTTCCACTGTGCTGTCCTTAACTGCAGGTGATCATCATCATTTACTTGTCCGTGGTGGGGGCACTGCTGCTTTACATGGCTTTCCTTGTGCTGGTGGACCCTCTGATCCGGAAGCCAGATGCTTATACCCAGCCTCTGCACAATGAGGAGGAGAATGAGGTGAGGCTGTGAGGTTGGTGCCTGCCCGGCACAGGGCTGGCTGCAGTCGCGGTGGAGACAGGGTGGTGGGACAGCAAGAAAATGGCTGACAGGGAAACAGAGTGATCTCATGCTTGTCCCTTCTCATCCAGTGTGTGTGACCAATGTTGTTGCTTTTTGGGCACTTACCACAGGTAAACATTTAGACTCAAGTCTGTGCAGATCATGTTGAAGCACAAGGAAGTATTCAAAGTACAAGTTCTGTATGATGAGCCTGAGATGAAACCTGTCCTCTGGGGCCAGGGATGGCTTTTACCAAGTGGCCTGAATTTGTTACGTCAGTCTAGATGAAACCAAAAGTCAAACGGTTCCTGTTTGTGCAGTGTCCTAGGTGTAGTTACTTGGTTGTGAGCTTCCAGGGAAGGATGGGTTTAATTATTTGCTGAAACATGGGGCTGGCCTCTCTTCTAGACGCTTAAAAGAGCGGCCTCTGAAGTGCTGTGGCTGTTGTTTGACTCTGCTCTGGGGCTGGGCCCTGTTGTATCCAGGTCCTTGTTCCTTGTGCTTCTCCCCAGACCAGAATTTCACTCAGATCCCATCTTTTTGGGTGACATTGGCATACAACATCTTGGGCAAGAAGATTAGGACCCAGCAGCAAAGAGAGAGCCTGTCTGTCTCTCTCTCTCTCTCTCTCTCTCACAGGTTTTGGGGGAGTACAAACTTCTTGCTGTAATTTCAGCATCCAGCATACAACATCCTTCCCCTAGGAGAGAGGCAGTGGGCACTTTAGGGGCAATGATGGTGCCTGATTCCAAGGGGGATTTCAGAGCAAGAGCACCCTGACTTGTAAATCTTTTCTTCTTCCCCTGAGGCTTCCCTTCTCTTCTAAGGAAATACAGGAGGCTGAGAGGGGGATGGTCTCTCAGAGAGGAAGTGTTGGAGGCAGAACTGATGGTTAGCACGCAGAAGAGGTGGAGTGGAGTGGTGGCTGCATGTGCAGTGATTAGTTCTCATGCCCGATTGCACCTGTAGCTCACTCTCTGTTTGTGGGATGCAAGGGCTGTCCAAGACCTGCTGCCTGTTAGCGCAGCACGTGGTTCTGTGACACGGTCTTCTCAGTTCAGACGTGCAATTTAGCGGGGCACAGCGCTAGGCAGAGCTCTCTCCTGGAGCAGAGTTCCCTCCCTTGGTGGAGCCCCAGGGCTGCGCTCAAGCATCGCCTCAGCTGCTGCGAGAAGACTTGTGAGGAGGCCTTCCTTAGCAATTATTGACTGGATGCTAGTGAGTAGCTCAGTTACACTTTGGGAAGGGAAGCTGCAATGTTTGAAGATACTCTCCTTTCCTACTCTCTTAGAAAACCACTGGATCAGACTGTACTGTTTATACTTTGTTGTAAGTATAAACTACTCAGTCTAATTCTTTTATATGCTGATGTAAGTGAGGAGTAGCTGCTCTGAAGTGCAGAGTCTACCCATTACCTCCCTCTGCTGAAAAAAGGAGCTCCTGCAGGAGGAGATGAGTTGTAGCCTTAAAGTGCGCTTTTGCTGCACTGCTCCACAGGAATAATTCAGATTTAGATCTAGGTGCACACTGTAGATGCCTGATAGTAGGTGAGGATTATCTCACTCCGGTGTGCTGGACTGTAAACTCTTTGGGAGTTAGTGCAGTTCCTCTCCTGGGGACTCTTTCTTTGGGGCCCGTGACTTTACTATGGGTGGTACCCAAGAGCAAGCTTTCCATCCGGAGTTGGGGGGCTGGTGTTGAGCAGCTCTGAAAATGGCGTTCTTTGTCAGGACAGCTCAAGCCTTGAATTACTCTTTCAGCTGAAATTTTGCCCAGAGCCGAGCTGCCACCTTCTGCGTTCATGCTGGGCATGTCTTGATCTCACTCACCATATCTTTCTGCTGCAGGATGCTCGCTCCTTGGCTGCAGCCCACACCCCATCTGGCACTAGAGCCAACACGGTGCTGGAGAGGGTGGAGGGGGCCCAGCAGCGCTGGAAGCGCCAGGTGCAGGAGCAGAGGAAGACAGTTTTCGACCGCCACAAGATGCTGAGCTAGATCTTTGCTGAGCTGTGCAACACCACTTCCCAAGAGACAGGGTAGCTCCGTTGGTCAAGATGGACAGCAAGTCATCCTTCAGGACATCCGTGGTGTTTGACTGGAAGTTCTAACTCTCTCTGATTTACCGTCTTCATAGAGAGAAGCAGACCAAAATGCTTGCCTCTGTTTTTGTCCCCTCGCCCTTTACCTCTCAGCCCAGAGGCTCCTTAACCCTTGCCCGGCTGACATCTGTGCTGATCGTTAGCCCCGTGGCTGCATGTAAACGGTAGGTCCTACGCTGCTGCACCAGGTCACAGGCCGACTTGAGCCGGGGCTGCAGCTCCAGTGCGCTGCGTTCGGCTGGACCCCTCCAGGCACCACTTGCTGGTACTGAAGTCTCTGTCAGCCCACCCCCACATCAGAGACAGGGGTCTCTGTATGGAGTGTTGGAAGCTGGCTGGGCCTTCCTGGGATAAAAATAGTGGGATAATTTTTATGTGGGATAAATTATGCGGCGCTCCTCCAGGACAAAGCTCCTCCAGTTTGCACCAATGTTAATTGGGTGTCGTGGTGTTGAGACGAGTGCATTGCACAGGAAGGAGGAGGACAGGGTTACCCACCAGTGGTTAGCTGCTGCTTGCACTTATCCTGGTGTAAACTGGATTTCCACTTTATTCAGTGGAATCTGTCCAGATTTACACCAGCATAACTGAAACTGTAGCTTGTTTCTGTGTCAGTGAATATCACAGAACTGATTACTACGTTCACAAGTAAGAGAGCGACAGGTAAAAGTTGATTTACAGTTATATCTTTTCCTGCTTTAGCAGTGGATAAAAATTTACTGAGGAGAAAGCTTTCTGTTTGTTCCCACGTTAGTAACCCTTGACGCTCTCACAGTTCAGTCAGGGGCATTTGTGTCTAGGAGAACTGGGGCAAAGGCTTTACTGGAGCACTGTAAAAACTTGTCTGGGTCTTGGGGCCCTGGAAATGGGACACTTGTGCTACTCCGAACACTCTGAGAGCTCTGACTGTACTTGGGCTGTGTGGAGGAAACCAAAGTGATCTTGCAATGTGTACATTGATCCCACTGAGAACATCGATAATGTCAGGAAGGTGCCAGAGTTTATCATGTAGCATCTCTGTATTAAATGCAGACAAAGATCTATTACATGGCTGCTTTTTTTCAGGGAAAAGTCCCATCACACCAGGTCTGGGGCTCCCAGCACTGAGTGGCTGCTCTCCAGGCTGCCTTCCAGTGCCCAGCAGGCAAGTTGATGCAGGACCTCGAGACCAAGCTGTGATGAAGCACGCGGGTGTTTTGGCTCTGCAGGTGTGTGTCCCCTGGCACTAGTTTGTGGCTGTCCTGGTCCAGAAGAGCCAGGCTGAAAACACTGGCAAGCCAGAGTAAGTTAGTGACAAACTGTTCCGAGCTGTCAGGGGGGAAGGCCAAGCAGATCAGAATTCCTCCTTATTTGTTGTAAGCTGAGCAATTGTTGCTAAAAGCCTAACTGGGAGAGGTGCTGGTCAACAGCCTTGCACGCTAGTGCCAACAGGTTTTGATCGAGCTGCTCGGCAGGTTCCAGCACTCCGAGCTGATCCTGCCAGGCAAATCCAAACAGAAGCTTTTCGGGGGCTTTGTGCTTGCAGCTTACATGGACCCCAGTTACCCTTCAGCACCTCGCTGGGCTAAGAGCCTCACCACCTACCAAGCCCATGTTTTCCTTTACCTATCCTTGTTCCGTGGTGCTCAACCATTGGACCTTTCTCCTCTTCTCCTCTTTTTAGAATCCTCGTCTTCCCTGTCCTTCCCTCTTGGTGTGAATTCTTCTTGGACTGGGAACTGCAGTGTCCGTCCCCCCGCCCCTCAAATCTGTTTGAAGGATCTGAAAGCTAGCAGCTGGCCAAGAGCTGCCGTGGTGGTGGTGCAGGGACTGAGCTGGTGCGATGGGTCCATCTGGTGGCCGTGTCCCTCTGATCAGCACCCAGACATCACTGATCACCAGTGGTGGGGGTCCTGCTCCCAGCAACCGGACCCCTCCGTCCCTGATCGTAGAGGGCAAGGGGTTGGGTGAGCAGCACCCCCATATCTTCCCTGCAACCCTCCCAGAAACAGCTTCAAACAGGACAGGAAAGGAAAAAATGCAGGCTAGAAATCAGTAGTTGGTGGGTTAGAAAACTCAGATGGGAAAGGGATGGTGTGAAGAGGTTGCAAAATGCCACTAGTGAATAACCTGATAAGGTCTGTCCTGTGCACCATCCTCCCTTGGAAGAAATGTTTTCTGCTGCCCAGCCTGAAATTCCCAAGCCTCTGCTCCTCCCCACGCCCCCTGCATCGCTCACTGGAGCATCCCCCAAGCAGGCATGGCCTGGGAGGCCCTGCTCCCACCCCATCCACGTCCCACAGCAGCACCCACCATCCCTCTGGAGACAGGTGGCAGCACCAGTGGGAGTCAATAATTTAATTCCTTATCCAAAAAAAAAATAAAGGAACTCAGTACAAAGTCCAACCGCTTTGGCAACCCGCCATGTTCCTGGTCAGGTGCCTGCCATGGTCCAGATGTCGATGCTCTGGATGATGAGCCACTCGCTCTGGTCCCGGGTTACCCGGATCCTCACGCACTCCACGGGGTTGGGCACAGCCTTCTCCAGCCCCCAGCGCTCAAAGGTCCCCTTCTCGAAGGCACCCATGGTGGTGTAGGCAGAGCAGTCCCGATGGTCAGCCCGCCGCCGCCAGCCCAGCTCCAGCACCCCTGCGTGTAGGAAATCACCCTGGCGCTCCTTGGACCCCGTGCGCACCCGGACATGGGTGACGCGGGCCGGCTGCTGGAAGACAATGGAGAAGACGCTGCCAGCTACTGGGTTTTTCCCCCAAAAATACCCCTCTGCTGTACTGTAAGCTTTGAGGGGCTCATAGTTCTCAAAGACGGACATGCTGGTGAACAAGACTGCCGGTGGGTTATCTGGAAGGTCCAAGGCATTGGCCTCAAACTCATCGTCCTCCAGCCGGTTGACTGTGCCCTGGAAGGAGGAGTAGAGGCCCATGTGCTGGAAGAGGGAGGGCTTGAAGCGGATGATGTCCTTCTGGGTGAGCAGGAGGCGGAAGTGGACCAGCAGCCAGTCACAGGGCATCTCCTGGTAGAAGAGGAGGAGGAAGCGAGCCAGGCGAGGAAGGTCACTGGAGCGGTAGAGCTTACCAATGTAGCCCAGCTTGGAGAACTCAAGGGTGGCCCAGTTGGAGCCTTCCCGGGAAGCCAGTGCCTTGCGGATGGCTGTCAAGAAGGACTTGGCGCACCACACATCATCCTCAATCATCAAGTAGTAGGAGGAGAGGTTGGCAGCAAAGGCAAGGAGGAAGGCATAGTCCACGTTCTGCTTGGACCTGAACCTTACCCGCTCCTCTGGGTCATTGTAGTTTCTCTTGAGGCCCTCCAGGGTGGGGTAGAACTCATGGGGAGCGTGGATAAGCAGGAGCCGGCCCAGGAGGATGTGATGAGCAAACTTGTGGGCAATGTCAGCGGCCACATGCATGTTCCATCTGGGATCTGTGTCAGCCAGGTGCACCACCACCACCATCTCCTGCAGCTCCTCTTCCGTCGACTGCTTGAAGAGGGACTGGAGTGTGGCAGGGAGGTAGTAGCCACGCGGCCGCCGCACTGACGCCAATCCCACTGCCAAGAATTCTGCAAGGCAAAGGAAGGGCATTAGCAGGCTGAGGGGTGACCTGGGATGACCATGGTGAGGTTTGTCCCTGCAAGCCATGGGGAGGGGGCTCCAAAAAGCTCTCTGTATTGCTAGCCTGCACCAGTAATGCTATTTATGTCCAAGGCTGGAAGGTCCTTTCTGAAGCTGAAGCCCCCAGTGTCTCAGGAGGTGCCCAAAACTGGCCAAAGGGCAGGGAGAGGCCAAGATGAGAAGTCAAGAGCTTCTCTGAAGAAGAAATATTTGGGAAAAACACCTTAAAAAAAAAAAAAAATTGGGGAAGGAACAGTGCAGACAGCCTATGGGGTAGAGATGGCTTCATGGCATGACTGCACATCCTGAAAGGATGCCCCTACCCTTCTCTGAACCTCATGGAGATGCAGCCATGCTGGGACAAGGCATCCTTCTGCCCTCCCTCCCACAGTCCAGCTGCAGCTGCATTTTCTCAGCTTTGCTGCAGCTCCTCTTGCTGCTGGTCTGTGCAGCACCGTGCAAGTACTGGACCTCTGGTTTCAGCGTGGGCTGGTGTGGGGCTGCCCTAAGCACCTTCCCATGACATTTGCACGTGAATTGCTTTTCGTGCACTCATCTAAGAGGTTGACCCCCCATCTCCCATGCTATATGACTGTCCTGGTGGTCCAGCCCCACCATCTCCACCTTCCTGACTAGAGAGCAGGAAACTCAACCCCAGGGAGGTGGGATCTCAGCCACCCTCCCCACAGAAATCTGGGAAACCCAAAATACCTGCGGTGACCCCAGTCCCAAGGTGCAGAAGCACGGACCACCTTCCTCCACCCCTCCATCTAACCCAGAGCCCTGCCCAGTCCAGGATCCAGAGGCACTCACTTTTGTGGGGTGATGGGGTGCCAGCAAGGAGGTGGTAGGAGACATTGTGGAGCACAGAGAGGACATCTGTGTCCCTGAGGATGCGGAGGGCTCCTTCCGGCTGCAGCATCTGCAGGACCGCATCAGGGGCTAGGCCCCTAAGCTCCACCTGGATGGGAGTCACAGGCAGCCAGGTCAGACCCCAGAGCACCATGGGCATGTGTGAGCAAGGAGGGAACCCAGAAATGGGGGGGTGGGGGTGTCTGTGCTGTCCTGCCCTCCCAGCTCCTGGATCGGGGTGAGGAGAGGGCAGAGCTGGGCTTTGGGGGTGGTACAGGGCAGGGATGGGAGCAGAGCTGGGGTTGGGGTCTGTGTGGGGCAGGCAGGGATGGAGGATGCTCCAGTCACCCTTCCAGCAGGACATCACCGGTGGGGGACTCACCTCCGGGGGCTCCTGTTCCTGCCGGCTGCCGCCGTGGAGGAGGAGGAGGAAGAGGAGGAGGAAGGAGGCTGCAAGCGCAGCGGTAAGGGAGCGCTTCAGGAAGCATCGCATAGCACCGAGCCCTCACGCTGAGGCCTGCGGGAGGAAGGGGCACATCAGGTCAGGGCACAGCCTGGCGAAAATCACCATCCCCTGGATGGGACGGTGGGGCGGCACCTGGATGCACCCCCCAGGCTGACCCCTCTGCTCAGAGCACCCAGGGGTGCACACCTGGGGGCTGCTGTGGGACATCAGGAGACACCCGTGCACTGTCCCCTTTGGGCAGACAGGGGCAGGACACCCCAGCCCAGCCAGGGAAAAAAAAAAAAATCAGCCCACCAGCCGTGCCAACACCCCCGGCTGCCCTGCAACCCCCCCACGCAGCAGCCCTGGAGCTGGAAGCAGAACAACTGCAGGTGACACACGCCTCCAGGAAGGCTTTCGGATCAGGGTGGCACCCCAGGAGCAGTCGCCAAGACCTCGGGACTTGTCACCAAGCTCTGGGAAATACTCAGGTCTCAAAGGAGCCCAGGCTGCTCTTCCAGCATCACGATGACAAAACTCCCCCAGCCCCTCCTGCCTGCCCTGCTCCCCGACCACCTCCAGGCAGCCACCGGCAGCTGTGCTCACCCCGTCCCGGCAGGTCCCTTGCTTGGTAGGACAAGAAAGCCGTCCCTGAGGGTAAGAGTGTCACCTTCAAGGAATTTGTAGTGCCCTTGAGATACTTTGCCTTGTAGCAGAGGCGTGGCAGGAGGCTAAAAGGCTCCTGTGTTCGCCTGGGGTTTTTCCATTATAAATATGACCGGATCTGCCCTGGGAGAGGAGAAACCGGAGACTGAGTGAGTGCCCAGCCCAGCAGGGCACACACAGTCAGCCCCATCCAAACTGCTCACAGCTTGTTTTGGTCAAAGCGTCTTTGACATGTGGAGGAAAAGCCCCCCTAAGCTGTGCAATAAACCACTCAGAAAGCTGGGCTTTACCCAGGACTTCTCCTTAAATACATCACTGCATCAACTCCCACTGTGCAGCAGATGATCCCGTGGTCCCCAAACGGCAGAGGCTGGCGCAGCACCTACCTGTGTTGCTGCTGCCCTCGTGGAGCGTGTGCTGAGCTTATTTTAAGGAGAAACCCCCTGTTTTCCTGCCCAAAAGTCCCATCTCAACAGGCTGACGCAGCAGCCAGTGCCGTCCATGCCATGCTGACCTCGCCCATGAACATTGCTCATTACTCAGAGATAAGCAATTAAAACAAAGCGAGCTACTCTCTCCCAGGGAGGGCTGGGCTGAGCCCTGGCATTGGCAGGGCCCATCTCAGCCAAGGAGAGCAGAGGAGCCGCCTCCCCTGAACCTGAACTCCCTATCGCTGGTTCTTCAAAGCACTCGGGGAGGGGGGGACAACAAGCTCCTAGAGCTGCTTAAAACAGGGGGGAGAATTGGGGGTGCTCACTGCCACAGGCCAGCCCTACGGACAGCTCTTCCTGAAGCCCCCCCAGCCTCTCCTTCCCCTGCAGCACAGGGGGCACAGGCAGCTCGTCGGCTTCAGGGGGGAGCAGCTTTAGACACCCATGCTGGGCCGTGGGGACGTCATGTCCTGAAGCCACTCTGGAGGTGGATTTCGGAGCCTGGATCTCAACGATCGTGCAGCGCTGAGACCACGGGGTGAGCTGGGAAGCTGGACACACCTTTCCTGTGCAGCCCCATCCCATGACACCAGTGAGACAACTCATGCCCAGCACCACTCCGGATGTGCCCACCAAGGCAGCAGAAACTTATGGGGTGCACGGCTGCCCGGCATGTGGGTGCACAGTGGCAGCAGCCAGGCAGCCTCGCCATCTCTCAGGGGTGCTCAGCCCTGGTGCCTTCCCTAGAGCTGGCCGAACTCTGGTTTCCAACTCAGCAAAGCCCCACCCTGCATCCTCACCTGCCTCCAGCAGAGCAGAAGCATCTGCCAATATCCTCTGCCCAACGCCGGCGAGCGCTTGGTGAACCGACCGGGTTGGTGGGGACCCTGGGTGGGCTGGGGCAAAGGGCCCCCAGCCTCGCTGCAGGGGTTAGGGCAGCCTTAGCCTCCCCCCCGGACTGGGCATCCCACAATGGCACCAGCTGTCTCCCACACACCCACCCCCTCTGTTGGCAGCCCCAGGCCCCCCGAGCAGGATCAGACCCCCTAAGGGCTCTCACTGGGCCCCAGCACTCCAAACTCCTGTGCAAACCTGCCACTTTGGTGGCACCAGGGTGAAACTGTGCCGTGTGCCAAGCCTGGGGACATGGAGCCATCATGTCTTTTTGTTCGCATTGTTTTCAGCCTTTGTGCTGAGACAGCAGAAACCTCCGGGGCTGCTGAGCCAGAGCTGAACCCTGGGCCAGAGCAGAGCTGGCTGCCAGGATCCCACCTAGATGTGCCCCACAGGGGCACCACGGTTTCCCCACGCACCCCAGCTCGTCGCAGCCTTGGCTGGAGACGAAGGCCCTTCCATCCCCACGAGCCCAGTCTGTCCCCAGCTCCTCCACCCTCCAAACCTCGTTTCTCTCCCCCTGCTTCCCTCCTCCAGACCCATAGCAGGACCGCAGCCCCGGAGCACCCACAAGTCATCCAACAGCATCGCTTGCACCCTGCTTGCCGCCGGGCACTCATCTCCTTCCAACATGGCAACATTCCTGCAGCATTCAAACAGAGAGGATGACCCTTCTCTTCCCCTCCATCCCATCCTCCCTGTTTATCCACACAGAAGCATAGATCCCATTTCCCTCCTCTCCTCGCTGGCCTGGACCTCTCCTACCTTCGGAAAGGCCCCAACGTCCCTTCCCAGGCTCCGTCTTCTACAAATCCCCCAGTTGCCTTCCAGCCCCAGCTGTGGGTTCAGGTGGAACTGCTGGCCTCGGATACACCTGTGAGGACAAAGGTGGCCTTGGAGAGATAAGGTAGAGCAGGAAGCAGGTAATGACACTGCAAAGGAGAGGAAGATACACCTGCGAGCATCCGGATATGCTGGCTTTTGCTTTTCCTCCGCCGTTTGATTTTTAAGTCCTTAAATTCCCATCACGGGATGCCAGTGGCTCTGTCCCCACGGGGTCCCAGGGAGCTCAGTGGGGACACTCTGCCTGCCTCGGAGCAGGGGCAGTCCGGCAGTCGCACCCGGGCAGTGGCTGCAAGACGCCGGGAAGGCCAAGGGAGCTGGGACGGCGCAACTCGGGAGACATTTGCTGTTCAATCACAAGCGATGAGGAAGGGATGTGGGGCTCGGTGGCTCACGGATGTGGAAACCACCAGCAGCAGCTGCAGGATGGGGAAGGATTTTCTCATCGCAGACACCCTATGACCCATACCCCAGCACAGGAAGGAACCAGGGCTTAGCCCTTCCTGCCCTCGCAGGAAGGAAGGGGAGGGTGAGGGGCCATGGTGCTCAGCGCAGCCTCGGGGTCCCCAACGCAGCCCCGCCATAGAAACACACCTTTGGGGAGCACACGGCACTGCTATGGGGTGCAGCAGAGCCACCAGAATCCTCCTTTCGTCCCCACATGCCACCTTGGGGTGCAGAGCTAGGGCAGGATTTGACCTTCACCAGGCACATCCATGAGCTTGCCCTGAGCTGGAAAGGAATCCAGAGCCAGGACGCAGCCCGCGGTGCCCACCACGATGTGGGCCTGGGTCCTCTTACCTTCCCAGCCAGTCCCGTCCCCAACCTCCTTGTGCTATGGGGCAAATCCCAAATGCTGGTTGGGGTGCTGGAAAAGGGACTCTCCACCCGCACCCCTGCGAGGGCCAGGGCACGGCCCCAGCACCCAGGAACAACGCGCACCTCGGCACCCAGAGCCACTCGCAAACTTCCCTCTGGCCCAAAACCCGGTGCTCACACTCTCCACTCACTGAATTATTATTTTGCCTGGGGAACAGAGAGGTGGCTTAAATGAGGCTAAAAGGCACATTTTTGCTTTTTCTTGAAATAACCTGGAGAAGAGAGAGAAGCCCCAGGCGCAAAGGCTGTTTCGAGCAGGGCACACTGCTGCACAGGCACGGACCCAGCCTGGGGGGCCAGGGGGAATCAGTGTCCCCAGTGCCGAGCACTGGGGTGGGACAGGCACAAGGGGACCCACCGCAGGTACCCACAGCACCCAGCCCTCACCCTGCCCCGGCTCAGCTCCCGTCCAACACCTGATTCCTGGCAAGGAGAGAGGCAGCGTGAGGCCAAGGTGGTGGCCAGGCCTCCATGTCTCCCCTGGGGAAACCGGAGAGCGGGGCCAGATCAGCTTACAGCCCTTCCATTATTCAGGAGCCCAAGCAGGACAAAGCAGAGGTAAAACAGGGCCCCCAGGCAACAGGGAGAGCATGGGGACTCCGGCCATCACAATGCCAATCTGGGGACCCTTTTGAGTCATGTCCTACAGGAAAGTGATTATTGTACACCAAACCGCAGCCTCTCCTGCCCAGAGCCCAGGCAGGGACCAGTTGTAACACAGCCTCACTGCATCCCACCCCTGCAGAACACGGAAAAAGATTTATTTTTGGCAAGGAGCCTTCAAGAGAGGTTGGGCTTGGGGGACAGACACCCCACACACCCCCCCTGCTTGGGGCTGAGGTCTGGCCAGGAGTTGGTCACATCACTGAGCAAACCTCAGCGCAGGGTTCCCGTGCTCTGGGTAAGGAAGGGGCAAACACGGTGCCCTGCAGCCCTACACGTGGGCAAGCTGAGCCCAACCTCCGCAGCATCCCTGCCGCCTCGCTGGCCTCCCCACACAGATCCCAACAGGTCCCTGATCCCTGCCGGCGCCGCCAAGCAGCACGGCTCCGTCACTGGAGCCATCTTAAGGTTTGCTACTTGCAAAGGAAAAGATTGAAAAATCGTTGTTCTACATTTTATACATTTCAGCCTTGAAAAAGGCTGGCACGGGAGAGGCATCTCTTTGGGTTAGAAGCATCTGTCCATATTTAAATATCCTTATTTGAAACCAGCAAGTCTGTTGGTAGCAGGAAACCCCATCCACCTGCATCCTGCCGTGACAGCCTGTGCCACCCAAGGACCAGCTGTCCAGGGAGAGTTACAGGGCTGAAAGCTACTCACCGTGCTGTGCAGTACCTCTGCCCCGAAACATTAAGCATATCCTGGACGTGCCATATGCCTGATTAGAGCGTATTCCTGCATGAAACGTGTCAGAAACACGCAACCCAAACATTCATTCTGTATTTCTTCACAGAAGCAAGAGCAAGGCACAGGGTGCTGTTCCCGTCCCCACTCAGCCGGAGCAGCTCTCCGCAGGTGAGAGCAAAGCTTTACACAGGCACCAGCCCGCTCTGTCCTCCTGACACCCAGCCCCGAGCCAGGAACCCAACATCTCTGCCCCCCCTTCCTGTGCTGTATCTTGTGCACAGCACAAGCAGCAATCACCAGGCATATGGCGCTGGCATAATCGTGCAAAACGGAGCTCTCAAGGTACGTAGCAGAAAACACCTCGAAGCACGGTCTTCAAAGTGCCTCCGGTTGAACAGGCTCCAGTTGAACAGATGCCTCCCTAGGAAAGCATACACCAGCAGAGAAAGAGCCCTGACCCAGGACAACAGGTAACTCTGCAAGCTGATGATGTTCCACTTACTAAACTCCAGTGCAGAGACTCCACCACATGGATCACTGGGGATTTGTCACTAATTTCAGCGGTATTTAACCCCACCACAAAAAGATTGCTATTCACCCACTGCCCCAGAGCAGCTTCCTTGTGCACAAGCACTGAGGTGTGTGGCACAACACTTGGATGGAGTGCTGCAGCCTCTACAGGCAGATCAAGCACTAACGTGCTGCCCTTCCTCTCCTGCACCACAAAGACAACCACAACTCAGGCCAGGCTCCACTATCATGGGAACCAGCTTCATTATCACAGTTACGGCACATTTTTCTTGCCTTGTATCTCTACTTTGACTCATCTAAACTTACCCCTTGGCATCACATGATTAGCAGCAGAGAAAAAGTGGAATTGTGAGGTAGTTTTCCCAAACACGTTTGTTTGAAGTCAACATCAGAGAGCCTCTAATGTAGATCCAGGTTTGGGGTAGACATCCTTGGTGGTGATTTAGAGGATCGTGGTGTATTTGCGTATTAAATTCAAACTGGTCGAACCACCTCTCCTTCCAGGAGCTTCACTAAATATTATACACGGAAAAGTGCTCAGTTACTCCTGCTTGAGACAAGATCTGATGTGAAACAGGACTGAGCAGCTCATCAGCAACAGGCAGCAAAACTCAGCCCAGGGTTGCTATTTCCACTGCTGCTCCTCCTCTGCCTGCCACCACTCCTCCACCAGATCCCGGCCATCAACAGCAAAATGTTCACCTGCTGAATTAAACCTCCAGCCCAACTCGTTCTGGACATGACAGACGGGCCTAGCCTCTGTGCCCCTCTCCCTCTCCATCAACCCAGAGCCACAGAAAATTTCAAGGCTGCTTCTTCCTTACAGAAATTAATTTGTTTAGTCAAGAACCCTATTACTGATTGCTTATGGGCTTTCCAGTGTCAACAGGCCAACACTTCTCCACTGCTCTGAGAAAAGACAGTCAAGTCCTCCATGACTGCTTCAGTTATTTTAGTTTATCCTCTCCATCTCCTCTCCCTCCATTTATCGACTCTGAAAAGCACCTTCTGGTTTTAAAGGTTTAAGATCTTCTTTTCAAAGAGGAAACATCACTGTGAGAACTTGCAGTTTCTTTACATTCAAGAGAGACTTTTGCCTTAGAAATCCTCTTTGAAATAATTCCTCTGTTTGATCATTTATGCTTTTTTCTTTCCTTACACTCCTATGTGTTGGACTGTACATTACCATCATTGCTGATCACTGCTGCTCTGCTTACTGCTTCTCAGACACTGAGATACCACACTGTGTTTGTATGCAATCATGCTGCCGTAAAACAAACATGCATATTATTTTTTTCTGTAAATTGTTTTCTGGTCATATTAAAGCTGGAAAGCAAAACCTCCTGCTTCTTCCCAAACAGAAGACAGGACCACTGTCATTAGCACCAAAAGGATTTTAAATGAACAGTTCCAGGGAGCTCCTTTCAAATCATAAAACGTGAATTTTACATAAAAGTGTGTTTACAAATAGTTTCTGCTTTACACTCAGCTCTGCCCATCACTGACCAGAAGTTATATACATACAGACTAGCTCAGTAGCTTCAACCACTTGCAAGGAGACTGCAGAATTTATTTAAGAAATAAAAATAGGATTTCCTGGTTCCTAGAAATTCTCTTCAGCCTGCCAGATTCAGTCACCTGCTGGCTCCTGCAGACTCAGGACAGCACTAAGCTTTTTGAGAGAAGGGGTATTGTGGGTGCCACCAATCCAGGAGCCGCACGCTATGCACAGGGTCCAGCACAACCTGCACTCCTTGGTCGAGCCGAGGTTTCTTGCCATTGCGAACTGGGGCGTCCTGGAACACCAGGCGCACACGGTGATGCCTCATGTCTGTGCTCACATTGATGGTGAACTGCAAGAAGAGAGACAAGGAGGCACTTCAGAAAAATCCAAGTGATAAATACAGTTCCTAACAGAAAGCTTTTAAATAATTTTTTTTTAAATTCTTCTAAATTGTATGAGTCTAAGGTATGTCAGGTTCTGGCAGAATTACAATCAATCTACAGCCCTGAATTCAAACCAGTTCTCTCTGGCTGACAACCCCAAGTAATAACACCAGAAGTGAACCTGAGAACAAGTGGCTGCCAGAAGTCTGGAACTCACTGCTCTGCTCTTGTGAAGCCAGACTGAACGTCCCTGGGGTACAGGTCGCTTCTGAAACCCTGACAAGTACAGCCACACGTGCTGCCCCACGTTGTACTACTGCTCTTGCCTAAACATAACTGCTCTGCTGCTGTCCGGAGCCGAGTTTGTGGAAGTTGGTCCTAAAGCTGCTCTTTCTCCCAGCAGTCAGGGACCATATATACACACTGCAAGAGTTTGCTCATAGGTTTTTGCTCTCAGAACTTTTTGCTGTAAGGTAAGGAGATATTTTCTTGAGGAGGGAAGATCTCCTGTACCCTGACAACTGATCTGCCCCCAGATGCTGCACAGCCACAGCACATTCTCGGTATCATCAGTATTTGCTGCACCAAATAGGCAAGAGCTGATGGAAATACAGAAGTTAAACTGAGGAGATCCCCAGCATTTCCTCTGATTATTAACCTTAAGACTGCCAGAATGGGTTTGTTGATGCAGCGGCGTGATTTACACAACGCCAATGAGGTGTCTTCTTCATCTCCTTACAGAAACTGCATAGGCAGATTTCCCAAACACTTACCAAGGTAAACGTCATACCCATGACTATTGGCACGAATATGAAGTTAAAGGTGGTGATCTGCAGTAGACAGCAATCCTGATCTGGATTTGTATGGACTTCTTCATACTGAATCGGTGGCTGAAGACCTTTACAACACTTGCTCTTAAATCTGGGAGACTTGAAAGAGAGAGAGGCTTATTTAGCTAAGCAGGAACCTATGATTAGAGTTTGGCTGCTTCTCACTGGTGCTGACTAGCCGGTTCTCACCACATTCCTACAGGTTTAGGCAGAGCATTATACACACAATAAAAAGCCATCGCTCAGGACAGGCAGTTTGCAGGCTCATTTCTTTAGAGGGAAAAGCTTCAGAAATCCCAAGGTACCATGGGGTACCTTGCTTCTCCTGAGACCTGTTACTGGAGGTTTTCATTGACAGTGGTGGCTTTCTTCACTTCTCTGGGAAATCCTTCCCATGGTAAAACAAAAAGTTTCAGATTTTGGTCTCCTTTTTGATCACTAAAGTCAAATAGTCTGTTTTTTGGTAGTAATCAGTAGCGATGACCCAAAGATTAGACTATTTGGGGTAACAAATGAGCCATATCTTACAGTGGAGAAAGGATACCAAATGAGGAAATAAAAATGAGGGATTCTAAATGTCTTGGTAATACAGACTGAAGCCTGAGTGTAGTTTCAGAATGCTTTAGTTTATCACAGGAGTCAAGAGTTTCTATTTATTGTCTGAATGCTTCAAAAAAAAAAAAAATTAACAGCCATTCTGGTTCTTCTTTCATACCTGCTTTTTGAACTTGAAGTTGAATTCCCACATTGCTTCTTGTCTGTTCCCTTCAATCTTTTTGCACCAGAAAAGCAGACACTGAGGTGGAAAAAAAAAAGAAATACAAATTTATGAAACCCTTACAGGCACCGCTTTAAATAAGTTTTAGCAGAGCATAAAAGCTTCCAATTACAAATACAATTATATAGAAGCAGTTAGGAGCCATTTATTCAAATTAATTATGGTCAAAGAACACACTCAGCAGTTTAGGTCTCCCAGTTTCAAGTTGGCCGACTCAACACACAACCGGATGACACAACATGTAGTCACTGACGTGCTAAACAGAAAAATCCCACTGTGCAATTTGTCCCTTCCATAAGGCAGAGATGAGCGGTAGAGATTCACCCATTTCCCCCACCCAAGAACCGGACTCCAAACAAGACTAAGGCAAGGAAAAACCGAAAACAGAATAAGGATCAAGAAGGAGAGAATCCAGAGGGAAATGCAAAGACCAATATGTGAGCTATGAGGTGACAGGTAAGAAAGTTCATAAGCCACTGTGGTGTCAAAAGAAGGTCTTGACATCACTAGGCACCCACTGTCATACTTCAGAGTATAGAAACACTGTCAGGATAGCACAGTATGATCAACTCGCTGTCCCTTTTTGAAAGAAAATGAGAAAAGGGCCTCAAGACAGCCTCAGAGGTAACCAGCACTGCCCTCCCTTGCAGACATACACCAGGAGTCCTCCAATTTAAGCCAGTTATCACTGTGTGGGCCAAAGGATCCATCCCAGCATGCAGCACTTCTTCTAGGGCAGGAGTCTCAGCAGAACTCCTGTATTAAACAGAGTAGAAGAGAAATTCCCTGCCTGCCAGTGAGTAGAAGCAACTAGCCGCCTTCAACAGCCAAGAAAGAAATCTGGTAAGTCAGTCCAGCCATCAGTGAAAGTGCTTCCACACCACAGATGCCAGCCCACCACAGGCAGTCTTATCTTTTGATAGCGTCAGCAGGAAAAGGAAGAATAATACAGGTAAAGACAACTTCCCATGACCCATAGAGTGTCTCTCCCACGCCAAGAGAAGGCCTGACTAGGTTGCAGGGCGAAGCACACATTTAATTTCATTCCAGGATAGCATGACCCCAAATGAAAAAAAGCCAGAGCCAGCCTCCATGGGGGCTCCGTAATTAGAGACTACAGGTGATACAAGACCCTCTACTTCAACTCTGAGTCATGTCCATAAACAAGAGTCCTTAAAGGACCTTTATCTCAACAATCTTCATGAGGTGAACAACAAAGCTATGTGGAGTCAAGCTCAGAAACATGTGTCAAGTAACCTCCACCTGGGAGGAGATGGACCTCAGTTTTTTCCCCCCCTGATAAAAATGTTCTCCAGATCTTTTTTTAACTCAGGTGAGCAGCAGATGGTGCTGAGTTTAACTCCACCGTCAGTGGCATTTGTAGTTCACCTGCAGAGACAGCCTGGTCTAGCAACTGGTTTGGTCATGGCAAGTAGTGAAGCACAAAATGGTCAGTACCTCCTAAGGGGCAGAGGATGTCGTCCACGGGTCAGCCGTCCTGCCCTTCAGACGCGCCGTACGGCCTGCCGCTCCACCAAAAATAATGGGGGTGTCTTTAAAGGGCAAACACTTCTGCTGACACCATAACGGCTCCAGTGTCCCACACAAGCTAGGCTAGGGAAAGAAAAAAGGAAATTAAAGAGGAAAAGCTAGATTTGATAACACCCGGGTCTGGGGTCTCCTCTTGCCACATGCAGTTTATGTAGGCATTTGCCATTAGTTTCAACGACCCGTAAAGGTATAACCAAAGCCCAGGAAAGCAAGAATGTGGAGAGGCAATGTCAGATCCTCCTCCGTACCCACTGTGCCAAGGCATTTCTGTGCACAGTAACACAGGTGGAGCTCAGTCTTGCAATGCAGTAGTACAGCAAGACCTGAGTCAGGATGGCTCTTTTATGCTCCAAGGCATTAGGTCAAACCTCTACTGTTCTACCAAAGCCTTGTCACCATTTAATTTCCTTTTTTTTGAAAGCTGAATAATAAAAGACTGTACTTCAAGAATCTTTCTCAAACCGTTAGTACAGTAGAAGCACTAGCAGTGGGCACCAAAGCCGTTATGATGTCAACATGAATGCTTCCAAAACACCGACCCTGCCAGCATCATCTCAGGGTTTCCAGCTGTTAACAGCCACGCTATCAGATCCGAGCAGCGGTAGGAAGTTAGACTCAGAAGGACTAAGGTTAAGCTGGAATTTCCTAGAAATGTTTTGCCTTTTTTTTTTTTTTAAAAAGAAAGATGATACCTAAACTGGGGACTTGGGGAGAGAACGAAGAGCTCTGGATGCAGGGATAAGACTACACACAGAACTGCGTGCTTTTCTCCTGCTCTGCAGCACCACCTGCTTGTGTTACTACCAGATGCTCCCTAAGTGGTACGGCAGTTTTTTCCAGTATCCACCCAGGGATAGGAAGAAAGAAAGTAGGGATGATGTCACATACAGATAGATGAGATTGCTCTATTTTGCATGGAAAAGAAAGTGCAACTGTTGAACGAAAATCACTTCAGTTTGGCTCCAAAAACCTCATTCAACAGGTTTTTGACTTTGGAGGATGGAGAAAATTCACATTGTTGCTTAAGCTGCTCACAGAGTATCAGCCAGTTGCAAGTTAAAACCAAACAAGAGACACAGAGGCATTTCCGAGTTAATGGTCAACAGCAATTAAAGAGGAATGGATATGTAAGTGCTCCAAGCTGGGACAGCAAAGGGAATTGCCTGCCCACACCAAAGACAAATCCTTTACAGCCCAACACAACTGCAACCCCAGTCCCAAAGCAGACATTTGCTCTGCACATTTGCCATGCTCACAACCTCACTACCCTCCCTCACCCAGACACCGAAGACAATGGATGACCTACAGGAACGTAGTACGAAATGACTCCCTTTCAGATGCTATCAGTGTCACTTCTGGTATCTCTCCAGACGCCTGCTATGGAGAAAAGATGTATTCTGGCAGACAGCATTAGAATAAAGCAGAAGATATAAAAGCTGATCCTATTGCAACCTCCTTTCAGCAACAAATGTGCAGCGGAGGAGGGAACAGCTGCAAATATCCCTAGCAGTTCTGACATTCAGTGAAGCAAGTGCCTTTTTGCTGACTACAAAGATGTTATGGTAGGACTTAGGCAGAAGTTACCCAGAAGAGTAACTAGAATCCTCTGTACTAGCAACTATACAGACACAAGTAACCAGCATGCTTTTTAAAATCACTATTCAGAGTTAGTAACCATCCCACACTCAAGCTTCACCGGTGGCCATCTAAACATCATCTATTTTTCTTCTAGAAAGAGAACAAAAATCAGAAAGAGCAACATCTTAGACATATCCAACTTTGTTAGCGATTCCACTTACTCTGGAATTTTTTAAAGTGCTGGGAGTACTGTCTGGAATAGCTGGATTCCTGGAGACTCGAGACGCGAAAGGCTCGTACATGTGGTACAGTGACCGGATGACACACGCACGGAGACAGTGCAGCTTCTCCATGGACTCTGGCCGCAAGCGGAGAGGCAGGTACGCATCCAGACTGTAGTGCCTGAAAAGCCAACAAACCCAACAGATGCTGAAGGGTCAGAATGCCAGAGACGTGCAGAAGAGAGCTATGAAGAGAGCAATGCTGAGAGAAAACTGAACATCTGATTGACCAGAGGACCTCTTGTCAACTCTGAGCACTTCAAGGGTGTTGTGTGTTGAAATCACACAACAGTCTCAAAGACTTTACCTGCATCGGACAGATCTCCAGCACACACATAAGCATATCACGCTACAATTCCCCAACAATCCATTGCAGACAGGATGCCCAGAGAGACCAGATGGTGTTTTAGCTGCAGGATGCACCAAGGCATGTAAATTCCTGCAGTTTCTCAAGGACTCGCTTTAGCTGAGCTTGACTGCATGCTTGCAGACAACTGCCTGAGCAGTCTGACTCGTGGGTCATTCTTTGATCAGATGCCAAAGGAGCCTTTGCTAGGGAACGTCACACTAAAAAACAGGGACAAGGATGACCACGGCTGCTATTTGCTCTGTACTCCTGCTGCTTGCACCTCCTGGGCAACAGATACAGAAATGTAAAGAAAACGTTCTGTCCTGAAGGAAAGTCCAACTGACATGCACCAGGACAGAAGGATTTGCATCAAGTTTTGACCACCTCTTAGCTCCTCTTCTCTTACTTTATTTACAGTTTACTTCTGCTACTGAGGCAGCTCCAAAATGCCTTAGTTTCTCTCAAGCCACCCTAATTACAGAAAGGTGACCATGATCAAAGCTTGAGGCAGGGCAAGTTTTCTGTCAGTGATGTTTGCGTGTCTTTCAGTAAGGTAACAGCATGAACTTTACCATAAGCACTTTGAGGGCTTTACACACAAAGCAGACTGTTGCAAACAGGAGCGTGTAGGCCATGGCAAGTCAAAAAGCACACGATGCTTTGAGATTTTATACGGAGCATATGGGCATACACCACAGATCCGTTCCCAGATCTAAAGCAGATGAAATTTACCACAACCCCTTGCCAAACAAGGCCCACACCACCAAGTCATATGCAAACATTTTAGGTCTCTAGCCTATAGGGGAATATTCCCTCATTTGCAGCTCTGCAGAGAGCTGGTCACTGCTGAAGCCTCCTACAAATAGTTTAAAAATTCTCTCAAGTCTCACCTCCTGTAGAGCCTGGTCCAAAAGGCAGCAGTGCAAGTAACAGTCCAGGCTTTCTTGCAAATTAAAGAAAACCGGACAATGTCTTCAGGGCGAATGTAGGAAGCCAACAGCAGCCAGATATCAATGGGGTATTCTTCTCCGCCACCTCCATCAGGATTTTCTAAATGCAACAAAGGTGCATTAGTGTAGTAAATAACCTCATTACCAAATCATATCTAGAGGTGTGTGCTTTACTAGTGGTAGCACAGGGTAAACAGCTGAAACATGTATTTACACACAGTCAGCCAAACAAGCCCACGTTAGTACAAAGTCATTGTCACTACTACCAGTTTTCATCAGTGTGCACTTGCTCGTCCACACAACCATTACACTTTCCCTTGGCTGGATATATGTCATCGTTTATCCCTGCTGCTGCACTGTTTGCACACATATGCAAAGTGGCAAATTCAAACAATAATTCGGGCTGAAAGGGTTCTCTGGAAGTCTCTAGTCCAAACAGCCCAGCTCAAAACGGGCTGAATTAGATCATTTTGTTCAAGGTCTCGTCCAGTCAAGTTCTGACTGTATCCAGGGATGGAAACCCCACAGCCTTTTTGGACCCTTTTTCAATGCTTGACCCTTTCACAGCTAAAATTCAACACATAAGTGGAAAAATAAAAATTCGATGGATACAGAGGCAACTTTATGTAAATGAGGGCCAAGCTCATGCATTTTTGTTAAAACTGCTCATTTAACAAGTCAGAAAAAAATGCTTTACACTAGAAGTCCCAGAACATCAAAACGCTGCCAAGCTTGTCAATTCTTTGTTCAAATGGTCACAATAGGAGCTTTGCTAGGGAAGGCAGGCAATTCTTTTCTGCAACTCCTCTAACAGCTAATCAGCTGCTTTTCTTAAATCTGCAATTTAATTAAAGCTTCTGGGATGGGAAACTTTTAACGCAATTCACAGATGAACAGAATGGCCTGGTCTTCCTCTCAGGCGTCAGGAACTGTTCAACCAGAACAGAAGATTCAGAAACTCCTTTCACTCCTGCAGTTTTTAAGTTAATACCACACATTTTTCCACAGACATTGCTCCAACTTTAGAAGAAAAACTGCTTTTAACGAATATAAATAGCTAAACAATACTGAACATTAGGAACGTTAAGAAAAAAGAAAACAGACAACTTGCACAGACTGCTAACAGAAAAACCTGCTATGAGGTTTGTGACCAAGTGGCTAAAGGAGATGTTTAAGAACTTGAAGGTGCCAGATCTAATTCTGAGATAGCAAGTTAATAACAAAGGGCAGTATCTTATCCTTATGTGACAATTGCTTCATTCATTGCCAAGGAAAGCTCTGGATGTGATCACTTCCCTACATTACTACAGATTTATGGCAGGCACACCCACACCGGGCTGTAGCACCCACTCTGCTGTTTCAGCTCTGACTCAAGCAGCCATCAAACTACACAACTGCTGAACTGCAGAGTGCAGCCAGAACTATCACTGGCCTATTACCATTTTTTCTTCCCTAAACATGTAGCAGAAATAAGTAAGACAAGGTTGTGGTAGAACAGAATACTGTCTTTCCAAACTTGTACCTCCCATAACTCTAGCCACTCAGATATTCTTATTTTCCCAGGCTTCCAAAGGATGCCTCAATAAAAGAGATTAAACTTCTACCCCAAAAGAGCGCTGTGCAACTGCAGTCTGTGGTGGATGTTGATGTGTTACATAAATTAGTATCAGCATTAATAAAGCTAAGTATTTCTTAAGCTGAAGAAATCAAGTTAGAAAATTTTCTCTCAACCTAAAAGCAACCCGTTATTAAAAACTCCTGCAGGATTCCACAGTGCAGCAGAACAGTTTGTAGCTTAGACTGCACTGCGTATCGCTTTCTATAGAGTTACTCAAAGTGTCAATGCTGAAGGACACATCTCCTTGAAATTAACTTACTATAATGCCACTAGGGCCAAATTCACTTGCTGGAAAAAGAGGCCTCTACACGCATTTGTAACAAACCACAGCCCTGGAAACATCCTGAAACAGAGCGTGGATTCTGCCAACAAACACATCGTGGATAGCAGCATTGTTTTTTCCCCCCCCAAAACAAACCCTGCTTTCACCAACATGCATTCAATGAAGTAACATGTCCAGTGGCAAAGTTTCACAATACTTTTGAGGAGCAGCATTCGTTTTCCAAGGTTGAAAGAAGTTTACTGAAAGCCACCAGCTCTCAGGCCTTGATTTCATGCCCAAGGCTCTGCCTTTGTGAAAAGACAACACCTCTGACAAGAGTCCCAGGAGGTTTAAAAGTGGTTTAACCCTCAGCATTCCTTTGTGCACATACAAGTTACAGAATGCCCCATGACTAGCCCGTAAATAGCAATCAGTAACATCACACATGCAGAAGCAGCCCACACAAAGCCCCCCAGGAGAGGCTGGCAACTGTACCTTTGTGCCTTTTGCTCTTCTTTTTTCTAGACGCAGTTCGCCCGTTGATGCTTTCCTTTGTATCCATTTCATCACTGCTGTCACAAGACTCTCCTGATACGGAGAGAACTTCCTCAGCAGGAACACAAGAAGCTTCCAAACCACAAAGGGATTTTACTAGAATGACAAGCAACGACAGAGTAGGTATACCAGCAGAGCGAAAAAGGTGATCTAAGTTCAAGAGTTACTTTAGCGGAACCACTGTCGGAGCCACTGCTAAGAAAGGGCAAGCTAACTGCATTAGAGCTGGTGAGTGACACAAACAAATAAATCCTGGGCGTGAGGATTACCTTGTCAGAGGAAGATTAGCACGGGTGACTGAATTGGAACGCAATTATATAAGCTCTTGTTTTAAAGAATGAACAATGAGGATGATTACCAGCACATTATGCAGATGATCCCATTGGTTTAGCTGAAGCTGTTTACAACTGTGAATAAAACAACAGGCTCTTTTCTACAGTGCTAACTGGTTCCCCTGCATACCGGAGCTTCCTTGCGTGACCACCGTTCAGTCTGTATAGAGCCAGCACCTACTCTGTAATTGTTCTGTGAACACAGAGAAGATACACTCCCTTCTCAGCAGGATAAAGAGATCCTGTGGTCGATGACACACAATCCATCACGGATATAACTCAGTGCCAAGCACACAGGAGCTCCGCTTACCCTAGAATTTAGTGGAGGGAAAGACTCTGGCCTATTGAGGAAAACAGCAAGTCGAGTCAGTTGGATTTGGGGTTTTTTTCCTGCCTCTGGGGAGATGTTTAGACACATCCCTGTTAGGACATATTATTTTAAAACTTGATCTGTAAACTGAGAGCTCATTAGGGCAGAAAAATCCACGTGCGAGGCAGTAATGACAGTCTTGAAAGAGAAAGGTGGGGCTCTACGTTACAGCTGCGTGAGGCACTGTCATAGACAGCATTGTAACAGCATCACAAACGCTTTGCAAACAGTCTGTAAAATTCATTCAAGAAAGTTGAATTTCTATCTAATGTGCTTGGATGAAAAAGAGGACTTCTACTAAGAGACACTTGATCACGTGAGAGGAGGCCTGCGCTGCTCAAGCTTTTCTAACCTAGCACAAACTGAACCCCAGGAAGGTTTTGTACATCACAGTTACAGTCAGCAGAGCCACCAGAGAGCCAGGTGTGCTGTTTGAATTAAAGGGACAGAGTGGTAGGGGAAAGAAGAAAAAAAAAAAAAACAAAACAGAAAAAAAAAAAAGGATCAGGAACTGACCATAAATAAATTCAGGCAAGATGTTCTCATTTCTAACCACAGAACAAGGTTTTGAAACAGTCATACAGCAGATGGAAAGACAGTCATAGGATAGAGCTTGACTGTACTCACTTACTAGAGTTACTTTCAGTGCTTTGCTAAAACACTTCTACTTTGCTTTGCCGTGTTTACTCTGTAAATTGTACACCTTCGCTATAGCGGTATCCCACACTGTCAAATCATACTGCCCTCACTACATGAGAAATAGATGGGAACATTACTGGCAGTAAGTTATGACACCAAATACAGCCAAGCAAGAGAAGACAACAACTGATGGAGACCCACCACACTCTGCAAAGGAAAGATCAAGTCCATTCACACGCTGAATCACACTGCATTGCAATTTTGCAGAGAGGTATCCTCTCTTCAACTCACAGCAGTAATCCCCACCCCATCCCTGGGGGTTAGGATGGGGAAGAAAAAAGCCCAGGAAAATTCCACCTGGCCTTTGCTCCTCTGCCACTGAAGCTCCCCACCTGCTGGCAGTCACCCACAGTGTGATGTTTACTTGGAGCCAAGAGACAGGAGGTAAGCAAGGCCAAAGGCCAAAGCTCCCTGGGCAGAAGCTGCTGTCTCCTGGCTGGCTGGCTGCTGTCCCCACGCGTGGCTCATTGCACCAGATAAGGCAGTAACACGCATCACGGCTGCACCAGATAAGGCAGTAACATGCATCAGGACTGCACCAGATAAGGCTCTAGCACAGCCCTGGGGCTGGAGAGAAGAGATCCCAAGGATCACTGCCTAAGGAGGGGAAAGCCTGGGTGACTCTGCACTGCAAAGACCAGAGAAAGGGGTGGGCAGGGAACTGCTGTGACCTGGAGTCATCGAGACAGAGTGGAGGTGAGCCAGAAGTAGAGCAGGATTTTAGGAGAGGGGTTAAGCTGGACAAATCAGGTGATGCTGCATGCAAGGACTCGGGGTGGGGCATGTACAGGGAGAAAGGAAATACAACAGAGTCTGCCAGGTATGATGCCAAAGTGCAGTACTTAGAGGCAGTGCCGCAGAGAATATAAAAGGGTGAACAGGAGAAGGAATGGGAAGTAGGAAGCCCTCAGCCTATTACAAAGGAGGCAACAAAAGAGGGAGGTGCCCTGATCTTAAAAGCTTGAGAAACAGCAGCTAAAAAGGATATTCACCAGCATTCCTGCCCTGTACAGCTTCCCAATGACAGGCACTTGTGCAAAGAGCATAGTTTCTTTACAGGTGTAAAATTTCAGCAATATAACAAGAGTTTTCCTATATGAAGGGTTCAGCTGTCACTGTCATTCACCTCCAATGTGTGACCAGCTACATTTAAGATTCGAGGCCTAAACATTAACATTTCTCAAGCAAACAGGATGTGTTAGTTCAGAACACTCCCAGCAGCTAAAAAACAAGGAGGAAGTAGATAACAAAATATTGCAATATCTGTATAAACTGCTTGTTATACAGTTCACCAAGGAAACAGCAACACCCTAAAAATACCTCCTTGCAGCTTGCAGTACGGGGGGTGGGAATGACAACATACGTCTGCCAGAACTATCATAACCTTATTCCCACTGCAAAGAATTATATCTGCTAATAAAGTTGTCTAGTATGAGGTAAAGTAATAACTACTCCTATCATGTTATTTTCTGCTTCAAGCAGGAGATAACGCCCAATAGTTAAAGGAAAAAGGTCTTCCATTTCAGGCACTAACAAAGACTCAGCACTTCTTCCTGGACTTCTAACAGGCTTTCTGCAAAACCTCTTGTCTAAAATCCTAAACATCAGGCTCTACAGAGGAACACAGGCTCATTTTCAGGCACTAAATGAGACAGATTTTCTCAGGCCATGGAAGGGGAATTTCCCACATCATGCAGAGGCCACCAAAACACAGAGGCAGGCTGCCTGGGGAAGGCAAGCTGCCCAGTGCAGACTCACCTTCCTGCTGAACTGCATTAGCCACAGCTTTTTTCACTCGTCCGGATTTCACGACAGCTGGGTCTGAGTTAGCATAATCTGCCACCGTCACTGCAGGAGAGTCGGGAGACAGAGTGTCAGTGGGATTATGGATTATAGGGGAGGAGATAGAAGCTCTAAGAGCCACGATCCCTCAAGGGAACACTCCCCATAGAAACAGAGAGTTGAGCAGGAAGAGGAGTCCCAACAGAGAGGTGCAGGCCAGGAGCCCCTAGCAGGCTGCTACCCCAGGCCATCAGGCTACCAGCCCCAGGACATCCACCCCCCCTGCCTCGCCCAGACCAGCCCGGTTCTCCCTCTCCCTCCACCAACACCAAACCCCACACCCCACTTACACACAACCTAGCTCACGCCTGGCTGATTCTCTAGGCCCAGGGCCCTCCTTCACAGACCAAGACGGCTCATTTCCCCACTCCCACATCAGGCCAGATCTCTCCACCTCCAACTGGCAGCAGCTTTCTCCCTCCACAAGCCCGTGCGGGCCCGACTCAGCTCCCCTCACCCAAGCCCAGGCCCCTTAACCCCCCGGGCGAAGCCACTTCGTCCCTCAGGCCCCAATCCAGGCCCAGGCCCAGGCCCACGCCCGGCCGTCGCCCTCCGGTAGGGCCGAGCCCCGGCCTGGCCCCACTCCCCTCAGACCCCGCTCCAGGCCCAGCCTAGCCCCGCTCCCCTCAGGCCGCAGCCTCGGGCCGGGCCGTTCCCCTCAGGCCGCCACCCCCGGCCCGGCCCGGCCCTCACCGCGCTCGGAGCACACGTCGTCGGCCCGGAACTTGAGGCGTTTGCGGGCGCCCCGCTTGGGCATGGCGGCGGCGTCGGGGCGGCCGCGCGGGGCCATGTCCCGCCCGGGCCGCAGCGGGGCCGCGGGGACAGCACCGCCCCCACCCGCCCCGCGCGAGACCATGACGTCACCCGCCAGCGACCCTGCCGGCGCACCTCCCTGACGTCACGGCGGCGGCGGCGGAGGAGGCGTAGTTCTGCGTGATGCGTTCGCTCACGTCATCGCAGTGAGAACAGCCGCTGTGCTGATCAGCCCTGGGGGGATTGCCCCCTCCCCCAGTAACAAAGGGCTCTGAGGTAACTGTCCCCTCACAGTAACGAGAGCACTTGAGGGGATTTCCCCCCTCCAGCTCTTCCAGTAGAGCCAGAGGGGCTCTGAGGTAATTGCTCCCCAAGTCCTCCCAGTTACAAAAGCCTCCCAGGTAGTTGGCTCCCCAGTGCTCCCAGTAACAGGGACCTCTGAGGTAATTGCCCCCCAGGCCTCCCACTAATGAGGGCCCCGAGGCAATTTCTGCCCCCCAGTCCTCCAGTAAGGAGGATCTCTGAGGTACTTGCGCCCCCCCCCCCCCCAGTCCTCCCAGTAACGAGGGGCTCTGGGGCAACTGCCCCTCCCAGTAACAACTCTCTTGCCCCCACAGCCCCCCCGAGCACTCCCCCAGTGCCAATGCCCGTGTGATCCCCCTCCTGCTGCCCCTCAAGCCCCCGGCTCCAGCCATGCCCCAGCCCTGGGTGTCTGTCACCCCCCCGGGGTGCCCCGGCTGAGCCCCCACCACCACCCTGCAGATGACCAGTGACTGGGAGCGCAGCCCACACCCCCAGAGTCACCCCGCACCTTTGTGGTGGACAACACCTCTCCTGCGGGTGCAGCGATGGGTGGTCACCGGCTGTAAACTGTATTTACAATTTTTTTTAGGGCTAAATTGGGTGCTCAGTGCTTGTTGAAAAAGTGATGGCACTTCCCAGGGGAGGAATCACTCAAAGAGGATCCACAAAGGGAAAATGGGAGCAATAGCCCAGAGTCTGATGACAGTCTGGGGGGTCTGTGCCTCCCAAATGCTTGTGCCACGCTGAAACAGGGCTTTGGGTGCTGCCAAGAGCAGATGCTGGTTGGGATTCCTGGAAAGTCCTGGAGGTGACCAAACCCGGAGGCTGGTGTGGTCCTGGTTCCCTCCTTTAGGATTTGCACAACAGCGGAAGGGCACAACCCCTGTCCTGTTCTCCCTCCCTCGATGGGCACCCAACAGCCCCCAGTCTGCTGCATTTTCTGTCTGCACTCCTTTGCTACAAGACCACAGGATATGATTCAGCTCTCGGGAGGCCCGGGCTGCAGCACAATGCTTTCAGAGCTGTGGCTTCAGCACTCACGCCTCCCCAGCGTGAGGTGACGTGGGGTGCAGAGAAATCCACATTTCTTCTGCTTTCCAGGCATGGACAGGAGCTAACGGTGCATGTAACTTATATTCCTGACAGTATTTCTTTCTGCATTTCTTAAAATACGTTAAGAGCATTTTATCAGCAAAGAACGTATCTGATGATTGAGTTTTGATCATCCCAGACAGGAAAGGCCATTCCTTGACAGATCCTGGTGCTTTACCCACCTCTTTGATACTTGAAAATGTTTTCCTTGGACTATGCTGTTCATCACTGTTATTTGAGAACTGTATCACAGTATTATTTTTAAAAAGTAGAGGTTGGCTTGGTTTGGAACACTCCGACACATGGAAAACAGATGAAATTTTACCAGGACAGGACAAAAGCAATGTGAAAGTGGTTGGTTGCGAGTCTGGCCGGCGTTCGGATCCAGCACACTCTCTCCTCCAGCATGTTGGTGGCATTTATCTGAGATCTTCCCAAAGTCCTCCAGCAAAAATACTGAGGAATGAGCTCAATGTCCCTGGTAAAACCTGGTCGGATGAAGGAACCAGTGCTGCTCTTTGATAACACAGTGATCCTACTCATCCCCTGCTGTGTTGCTGAGCTCCTGGTTGATGTCCCAGGTGAGGGCTGCCCAAAGGATGCTGATGGCTGTGCGAGGGCAGGAACAGCATCTTGCGGTTTCAGGGGCCCCAAATTAATCACTTATCTGTTAATGACACCTCCCTGAGCTGGGCAAGGTGTGGGGGCCGGTTAGCCCTTTGGCTGCTCCCGCTGCAGTTCATGGACAGCCTCCATCTCAAACCCCATTTTAGGGTGTGAAAGACAGTCCCCAGGGGGGACCCGAGGGTGGGGAGGGGCAATGCGCCCTGTCCCCCGCAGCTCGGAGCCGGGCCTCGGCAGGGTGAGGAAGGGCACGTGGTGGGGCACGGGGGCTCACTGCCTGGCCCCAGCTTTGCTCCCCGCACAGCGGAGCAAGGGGAAAGGGGTACCCAGAGCTTGGCTGCCCCACGGCCCGGGTCTGCTCCTGCTCCCTCCCTCCCTCTAGGGCTGGATGGGGCCCCCAGGGGAGTCTTGCCCCCCCCCCCCCCGTGGGGGGTCCTGCCCCCCAAGAGAGTTCTCTGCCCCCCCGGGGGATTCCTGCCCCCTCCTCGGAGTTTTCTGTGCCCCCAGGGGAGTTCTGTGTCCCCCAGAAGGGTTCCTGCCCCCCGGTCCCGCCGTGTCCCCCCCGCACCCAGAGCCCCGACCCCGACCCCCCGCGGGGCGTGGCCAGGTTGGTGGGCGTGGCTGCGGGGGCGTGGCCAGGCGGGGACGGTGACGCAGTGGGCGGGGCGGGGCGGGCAGCGGGAGGTGGCGGCGGCGGCGGCGGCGGCGGCTTCCAGCGACTTCGGCGGTCGGTGAGTGCGGGCGGGGCCGGGCGGCTCCATGCTGCCCACGGGGGATGCTTCGCCCCCCGCGGAGCCGGGAGGAGGATGCTCTGTCCCCGTGCCCCCCCCGGTGGGGCCGGGCAGGGGATGCTCAGCCCCCCTTCTGCCCCTCTGGTGCGGCTGGACTCTGGGGGCTCTACCCCTTGCCCCCCCTCCGGGGATGCTCTGCTCCCCCCCAGGGATGCTCTGTTCCCTCAATGGGGCTGGGCCGGTGGGGCTTTTACTACCTATTGCTCCCCGGGTGGGGCTGGGCTGGGGATGCTCTGTGCTGCGGTGCCCGGCGAGGATGCTCTGCCCCCCGGGAGGGGATATCTCAGTCCAGGGGTGCTTTGTCTACCACCCCTTGGAGGGGGTGTCTGAGTCAGGGGGCGTACGGAGCTCCCCCATTTCCCTTGGGTTGAGTCTGAGCTGGGGGGATGTCATACCCCTGAGCTGGGTCGTGAGGGTACTTGCTGTTGCTGACATTACCCCCAGGCCAGGCATCTAAGCCAAAGGGGTGCTCTGTCCCCCAAACCACTGGCCCCAGGCCAGGGGGTTGAGCCAGGCAGATGTGCTGCCCCATCCCCGCTGGGTGTGCAAGCAGGAGGGGTGAGCGAGTGGGCACATCCAGTCCGCCAGAGGCTGCATGGTATAGGCGGAGCAGTGATTCCTGTAACCCAGGAGTGAGGAGGGGGGTTCCTTGATTTTCAGCTTCTCTCTGACCCTGGCAGCTCCCCAATATGGTCCCAAGCTGTCCCTTTGCACCCCTCTCCCACCCATGCTTCCCCCTTACGCTGAGGTGGAGGGCAGGCATCCTGGTGAGACTGGTCCTACCCTGGCCTTCTCCGGCTCCTCTAATTTCCCAGCACCTCTCCCAGTACTGTCTCCAGCCAGTGAGCATCCGCGCTGTGAGCATCCACCCAGTGCCAAGCTGAGGGCTGGATTAGCCCTGTGAGCATCCGCCCTGCGAGTACCTGCCCGGCATTGAGCTCTGGGCTGTATCAGCCCCAGTGAGCATCTGCCTGGCACCGAGCTCCGGGCTGGACCAGCTCATGGGGATGCTTGCTAGACAGATGCTCGTGGGGCTGGTTCAGCCTGGAGCTCGACACCAGGTAAGTGCCCACCAAGCTGGTCTAGCCTGGAGCTTGGCACTAGCCAGATGCTCACCAAGCTGGTCCAGCCTGTGCATTGGCACCATGCAGATGCGAACCGCACTTGGGGCTAGATCAGCCCGGTGAGCATTTGGCCAGCTTGGCTAGCTCCAGCTGTGCTCACGCTGGTTCCTATCCTCTGTCGGCTGGTGCCGTCTCGTCACAGCCATGGCAAGCTGCCTCCAGACACCGTGATTTTCTCCTGAATAAAAGGACTTGTTTATCCCCTAAATTGCATCATTATAACAGCAATTGGCTTAGGAAGCTGGGTTTTGTTAAAGCTGTACAAAACCTTCTAGGGAAACCCTGGTTTTGGCCAAGTCAGGGTTGGCAAAGTATTCATTTAAGCTCGTTTGCCACCATCTGCTCATACGCTGGAATGAGGTTCTCCTGGTGGGTTTGACACTACTGTGCCATTTCACAAGTGCGAGCTGGTACAGAGGCAAGGTGTGAGCTGGAGTTTGGTACCTGGATGAACGTGCCTTTGTGGTTTGGGAGCTTCTAGTTTGCGGTGCTTCCTGGGCTTTAGAGGAGATGGAAAGTTGCTGTCTGGAATGGGAATCTGTCGATGGGAGTCGTAGCGCTGATGGTCTGGGAGTCTCTGGTATCTGTGCTCTTGAAGATGCACTGCTCCCTGTGTGGCATCTCAGGAGGGTGCTGGTTGGGAAACAGGACTGATCTCTGGGGACTTCCTTGGAAATTTGTCAGGTCATTGGTGCTATTCCCCCAGTGCCCAGAGATGCTCAGGTGCACGGATGACTTCCCGCCTTCGCTGCAGGCTCCTCTTGCATCTCTTTTCCAGGCAGGTTCCTGAGGCACCGGTGGTGGGACTGATGAACAGATCTGGCTTTCCGGGGTGGCCAGCAGAGCTGTGGCTTGGCAGATGTGGGATTAAATGACTTGTCCGTCGCCGTGCAGCTTTCTGGCTTTCTGGCAAGGGCAAGTGGGTCTTGCTCTGCACTGGTGGCTCGGTCCAGCTGTGCCTTGGCACCCACCTGCAGTTGAAGCACAGATGCTGAGGGATTGAACCTGCTGGAGATTTGGGTTTCTGCCTGTCTCAACTGTCTCATAAGGTGCAGGTGTAAAAACCACTTTGAAAACCTCCTTATCTGTATCTTTTGAGGGCCCTTTTTGCAAGCCTCACCTTTTCAGGCAGTTCCTGCTGGGGCGCAGGGGAATGGGGACAGGGACGAGGACGGTGGTGTGAGGAGGAGGGGGCTGAGTGAGCACGAGCTGGGTGGGTGACACGGTTGGTCATGGTGTGCAGGATGGGGAGATCATGGCCATGAGTCAGTGCTGGGAAAGAAGCCTGACACCGTGGTGGAGATGGGAGTTCACACTGAAGCTGTGGGAGGCAGCCCTGGAGCTTCAGAGGGTGCTAAACCCAAACTGGGACCCAACTGGAAATGCTTCTGGAGGTCTCCACTCTCTGGGGACAGGGAGCAACTTTGGCATGAGTGTCTGTCTGCTGCCTGGGCAGTGCCGTTTCATGTTTTCCGGCAAAGCAGAAAGATACTGGATTCTTTAGCAAACCTTGACACCTTATTTTGCAATTAATTTCCTCCTAAAGAATGCTTTGGTGAGTCTGAGGTTTCCCATATGGCTCCCAAAAGTGAGCTAGGAGATCTCCAGGCTGGAGGGGAAGGGTGTTGGATCCATTGCCCAGCTTTTCTTCCCAGAGAGATGTTAAATGCAATAACACCGTCCCGTCCCCCCTCCACCTCCTTTAGAGATGCTTTCTCTGAAATGCTAAGCACTGAGTGGGGGAGTGACGGTCCTGACCGAGGGTGAAGGCTCTGGTGTGGGCTCTGCAGGTGGGTCTTGGCCAGGCTTCTCTGGGACGTGGTTGGGAGTTTTCAGCGCTTAAAGGGCTCCTCTGCGATCAAACGATGCCAAAAGGCTTGGAGGTGGGTGCACGTGTGGGTGTGCTCACACGAGCTGGCATTTGGGAGGGAGGAAAGGAAAATATCACATGAAACAACTGCAGCATTGGGGGACAGGTCTGCATTTGAGCCCATCTGGAGCAGAAGTAGTGAAAAATGATTCAAGGCTCTTTGCTGAAAAGAGTTGCGCTGATATAATTGGATTTTACTTCTGTTTGCACTGTGCAGGTCAAAATCCTTGTGGGGACATCATAAAGCCTTCTGTTTAATTTGCGCGGTGAGGATGCCCTAAGGAATGAAACGGGTGTTCATCTCTCTCATTTTTGTGCAAAGCCGTTTGTTGAGCAGCCCTGCCTGTCCCGCTGCCCCAGTGCAGTGATTTCCATCCCGCAATGGGGAGGTGGAGGGATCTTGTTGGAGCTGGGTGCCAAACCTTCTCCAAAAAACAGGGCAAAAGTCACTGGCTCGGGGACTGACCCTGTGTCCTCTATGTTACCCTTCCTTTCCTCAGTCTCCACCTTGGTGTTTTAAATCAGCTCATGGGTCGCTGTCTCCAGCGCTGTAATCCTGCAGGACTGACAAGGCTGGAATTTATCTGAAATGCAGATACCTTACTTTTTTTTGTCAGCTCCTGGTTTTCAGTTTCTGCCACGCTTCTCTTAGCAAGCGTGAGGAGGTAAAGGCTGGGTGGCTGCCTTTAATTGCATCCAAAAAAAAAAAAAGAGAGAAGAAAACAAGTGGCAGATGAGAGCTCACTTCCCTCATCCTCCTGTCCGTTGCGACCAATTTCCAGGAGAGGGCAGTTCCCAGGGTTTTTTGCTGCGTGATGCCTCTCTCCCCTGCAGTCTCTGAGCCAGCATCAGCTGTGCTGAGCTCCTGCCGCTGCATGCCGGTGGGTCGTGGAGGCAGTGCCACGCCAGGAAATGCCGGGGCATGGGCCCAGCTCCTCCGCGGGGAGGTGAGACGTTGACAGCATGCAGCAAATTTCTTTAAATAGCGACCGCTGTGCCATGGGGATGTGCAGCGGGGAAGGATGCTCTTCCTGCCTGACTCTCCATACAGCCTCCTGGAGGGGAGAGGATCCATCACCAGGGCAGGATGGCACAGCAGGGGAAGGGACCCCCTCCCAAAATCGCCTCCCATCCACCAGGCGCATTGATTTAAAGCTCTCGTTTCTACCCTTTCTTGGTAGAAGTGAATTTTCTCCGTAACTACAGATGGGTTTTACCTCCCCAGCTAGCATCGTTCGCGATGCGGCTAATGTGCTGGGACAGAAGAAATGCGCTGCTGCAGGGCTGGCAGCCGCGTGGTGCCCTGGGAGGTTTGATGGCCAAGAGGTAGGAGCTGGGCTGCGCATCGGATGGCCAGAGCCTGGGGAGAAGGGAATGTTTGGCCACGCTGCCAGCCCAACGTTCACTTTTCTGGGAGTCTCTTCAGTGCAGTGCATCCTCAAATGGATCCTCTCCTGCCAAAGCCTGGCCTTTCTGGCTTCCAAAATCAGGAAGGGTGTTTATAGTCTTGCTGTGGCATTAACACAGGTGTCATAAACCTGATCTCAAGCTCTTAATCAGGAATTAAATAGGCTCGATGGTGGTGCCTACTACTGTTCCCCGAGCAGAAATTCGTGGTGCCAGAGGCTGCAGACAGTGAGGGGAAAGATGGGCTTGTACAAAGTTTACAGCCTCCATATTCCAGTTAATCTGCCTTGTAATTCAGTGCCTGGCAGCTGTACTAACCAGATCTTGGCCTCTTTCTAAAATCCCCCCCCCCAAACTGTTTTGCAGGAAGGAGTCAGAAAAGGTCCAGAGGTTATTTTTGGCTGTGGCTGATTTATTCACACACTGATCAGCCAGGAGAGGAAGTTATTCTGGTCCTAAACTGTCCCACATAACACACGAGTACCTTGTGCGAGTGTGATTTCTCTGGATGAGGTTGTGAGATGACATTCTCATTTAGAGGAGCAAGCTCTCATAAAGCACCTTGATGGCTCATTGTCCTTTGAGCCCACTCGGGGAGCTCAAATCAGGCCAGAGCCCCACAGCCAGGGAAAATGGGCTCTGCGCCCTCCTGTCCTTTGTCCCTGCAGGACAGACCTGAGCCCTGTGTCCCTGGGGTAGTGGAAAGCATTGTGCTCCATCCAAGGGAGCACCCAGCTAGATTGTGAGTCTCCCTGGGTGAGACCTGGGTTTGGGGAGTGCAGGGCAGCATTTCAAGGCTCATTTGGGCACGACATCGTTTCGAGGCTCAGGAAGTGCCATGATGTCTGGGCCAGTTTCTCTGCAGGATGAGGTAGCTGTGGTGCTGCTGAACATCTTCTCCCTGTGTTTGCTTTCCCTGGCACACTGTGAAGCTGAGCTCCCTGCTCTCGGGAAGGGGTGATGGGAATGAAGTGTGAGGGTGGCACAGCCAGATCCTGCTTTTCTCCTCTGTCTGCAGGAGATTGTGTTTCCATGCAGCTTCCCTGTGTTGCCGCAGCTGGTTTCTGGCCAGGGCTACTGGGGGTCAGCCAGAGCGGACATCACTGGGACGTGGTGCTGCTGGTCCCTTTGCCATCCCACTGTGCTGGCAACGTGTTTCCCGCCCCGGCTGAAGATGGTGTCGCTGTCGACTGCATCCCCCTGCAGAGATGCTGGTTGCAACAGGGATCCCATCCCTGTGCCACCCTCATAGTCGCTGGGGGGTTGGGGACATCAGCGGTGGTGATGTCTGACCATGGATGCAGTGCTGGCATGAGCGAAGGGGGACCTGTTCCCTGCATCTCCTGCGGCAAGGAGGCAGGCA
The DNA here is from genome assembly GCF_011004875.1 of Balearica regulorum gibbericeps. NCBI lineage: Eukaryota > Metazoa > Chordata > Aves > Gruiformes > Gruidae > Balearica > Balearica regulorum. The sequence continues at coordinate 279,412 of NC_046208.1, forward strand.
GGGCTGAGTCTGCACGGCGAAAGCGAGCCGGGTGTTTGGGCTAAGGCGTGCTGGGGAGGATTGTGTGAGACTTTGCAGGGGCAGAGGGGCTGCAAACCCAAGCCCCTAAATAGACCCATGGAGATATTGAGCAAACCAAAAGTTGGCTGCTGCTTTGCCAATTGGAAAACCTTGCTGTGCTAGAGAGTGGATGGGTTGAAGTCCTGGAGATTCCCATCTGCCTGCTGAGTGTTGCTGTCCTCACTCCTCACCAGCATTGCAACACCCGGAGGCAGGTGCCCGCAAGTTTTGTTGGGATACAGGAGATGGAGCAGGGTCTCTAAGGTCACTGCCATCATCCCTTGGAGAGATGCCTTCCTGAACCCTTCTGGGGGCTTGGGCTCTCCAGTCACCATGTGCAGAATAACATGGCTTAACTCATTTTAACCCATTAAGTGTTTAATTTGAGCCAGAAGGCTCATCTCTCCTGATCTGAGCTCTCTTTCCTTCAAGCCCAGATCCAGAAAGGGTTTGCTTTGCTGCTGTTACCTGTCTGGTATCCAGATGTGCCACCCAGAGAGCAGCTAGTGTTTGATGCAGAGAGAAGACTTCTCTTTCCTTCTCCCCAGCATCAAAACCTGGATGATAATAATTCGATGATTGCCAACACTTTGGGGCTGCCATATTAAGAAAAGAGCATTTTTTTCCCCCTTTTGATCATCTGTTTCTAGTTAATTTAGTTACAAGACTTTTGCAGAGGCCATTTTTGGAGATGGCGATCAGAGCATCTCTGCAAGCAGAAATGGCTTTCGTTCTGCATGTCCTTTGTGTTTACATGTATATAAAGAAATTTTGTCTCTTAAAATGAAGCTGAAATAAGCTGATCACTGCATGGATCTTCATGAGCACTGGTGTCGCTTTCAAATCACACATCGTCAATAAATCTAATTCTAACTGCCCTGCAGCAAATGGCATCAGCCTGCACTTTGAGATCTCTCCCACACATACTCCCGCTGCCTAAAAATACCAGCGCTTTAATTCTCAAATGACTTGGCTATTGTACAGCCACCATTTTTTATTTAAATATTGCTGCATGGCTCAGTGCAGGACATCTGTTACGCTACAAAGGGTGAAATTCTGCTCTTGAGATCTGGTCTTTAAGTAATGCATCAGCTGTGTCGATCTTTGGGGTAATTGAACATTTGTTACTTTTACTCTCCATGCTGTGAGGTGTGTTAATCAGGGGTGCAGCGGCATTCGGAGAAGCAGGGTCCAGGAGGAGAAACTCATCCCTGACGTGGTGTCAAGCAACATACCCCCCCAAAACTCATCCTTTCACCAAAGAGATGGACCCTTAGCAGCTGCCAAAGAAAATACCATCATTGCTGGTGACCTTCCCAGGGAAGGGCTGGCCAAGTGTGCTGGTGGTGGCCAGCGGGAGCTGTTCCTGTCTCAGGACAGGGCATGGGAAGGGCACTTCCAAAATCCTTTCCAGCCTGTCACAGGAGCCCTCCAAGCCCCTGAGCTGTCCATGTAGTGAGGAGAGCGGAGGTGAACAGCCTATCCGGCTGGTGTTACCCATGAGGATGCTCTTGTGTCCAAATAGCTGCATGCTTTAGGAGCTGTCGAAAATGCACTGCACTGCGCTTCATCCCTGTTAACCCTCCATGTATGTGTCCCAGGTGTTTATTCTGTCCTCTTTGCAGTAATATATAATTTACATTTACATGTCTGGCTTTGAGATGTGGAATACAGGGAAGGGGACTGGCTGTTTTGATTTGAGCAGCTGGGTCTCTTTAATGGGTGAATGCAGAGGGCATGCTGGTGTTTTCAGTTCATACGGGGCACTGGGCAGACTGGTGTGTAACTCGGAAGCAAGCAGGCTTTTTTCCCCAGCAGATTTCAGCTTCTTGACCTTACTGGCTTGCTGGCAGGGCAGGGAGAGGTCATCGAATGAAGCCAAGGGCTAATACTACGTTCTGTGATCTTGGGGTGAAGTGGCAAACAGGTTTACTGGCTTTGTGGCATTGGCTGGGGGATTTTAGAGCAGTACTGGCTGCAATAGGTGTGAAAACTGCAGTTCAGCATAGCTGGGAGGTGCTGAGGCTATAAAACATGAGCCATGCTCTAAATTGATATGTTTCTTTAGGAGACTTTGGATTGAAGGTATATGGATTTTCCTCTCTCCATCTGCATGCGATAAACCCTTACGCTGCTGGGGGAGTTTGTTTCTGAGCTGTAAATACAGCCTGGAGCAGTGGGTGAGCACAGGCTCGAGGCAGACGCAGCTAATGGGGTTGGCTGGTAAGTAGGAGTCCTACACACTGCTGCAATACGGTTGAGCCATGGATGCAAGCATTGATAATTTCCCCAGTCTTGCAAAAAAAATAATGTATATTTTGGAGGCTGAAAAGGTGGAGAAACCAGCTACCAACCCCACGGAGCTGGCAGACGCTGGTGCCGCTTGGTTTCCTCGTCTCTCCACTGCAAGTAGGAGGAAATCCAACCACTGGAGATGTCAGAAAGGTGCTACCACTGCGCTGGGGAGGGGACAAGTGTAGTGACCCATCAGGAAGAGCCACCTTGGTCTGTAAGACTAAGATGTGGCAGGCCCTCCATCACTCAGTGCCTGGACTTTCTCCTTCCAAGAACTCCTGGCTCCACACGGGCTGACCTGATGTGCCTCGAAATGCCAAAAACCTGTTGTGGAGAAGGAAGCGGAAGGATCTTCCCATGCTGCTGCCTTCACCTTGAGCTTTTTTCCCCCTCTTTCCTTCAGTGCAAATGTGTACACAAGGAGAGTGGCCGTGGGTCAGCTCCCATGTAATTGCTGGTAAGCTGGAGGTTTGCCTGAGCCTGTTTTCCCAAAAGCATGAGATTTTGCCAGACTTGTCCCCAAATGATCGGGAGCTGCTTGTGAGCACTCAGGTTACCTAGTCTCTGGGGCAGCTGGGACCTTCATGGTCTCCTTTGCCCCTCTCCATCTCCACTGGCTCTGATTGAGGCTGATCTGCTTGGACCCAAAACTTTTGTAAATCTGTGAGAACTCATGGGCACAGGACAGGTGCTAATAACACCAGTAACCAGAGCAGGCTGGCTGGGAAGAGCTGGTCCGGACTGGTGGTGGTAGGAGGATGCTGCTAAGGAGCAGGCAATGGTGGCCACTGTGACGGCTTTATTGCCTCCGTATCTTTCTCTGAAGATGATGGTCTGGGTTCGAAAGAGTCCAGCCTCTGCACAGCTGCAGCTCCCGGCTCCCTGCCGGCCTCGACCTTACTGTGGCAGAGAGACACGTGTGGTTTGGCTCTTGCTTCTTGCTGTTTTCCAAAAGGCGAATATTGTCAGATTCAGAGCAACTCTGGCCATATTGTGTGCATATTAATGTGGAGCCAAAGCAAGGCTCAGCACGTATGTGTCTGCCTCCACGGTTAGCTGGGGTGGGAGCTGGGTATGTGCACATCAGGGTCTTTGCTGAGGGGGTTCAGAGGGATGTTATCTGCAAATGCAGCTCACGGAGAGCTGGGGAAGCAGTGGAGAGAGGTGCCAAGAGGGGAGGCTGCTGCGGGAAATCTGAGTCGCTCCTGCCTGCAATACTCCTCGTGCTGCTGCTTGTGAGATGCCGGAGAGGCACATCGGCTGGGGAGGGCCAGCTTGTCTCCACAGTGGGAGCGGGAAAGGGGCTTTGTGTCAGCACTGGAAGAGCAAGAGCAGCGTGACTTCAGCTCAACCTCCCGGGCTGGGATGGAGCTGCCTTTGCTCTGGAGCCAGCGAGCCCGCAATGCTGCGTGACACTGATACAGCCCAGACACTCCTCTCCCTGGCCATCACCGCAGCAGCCTGAAAAAGCTGGGGCCGTGCGAGGCCACGCTTGCCTAACATGGGCACTGGCTGCTGCCGGCTACAACTGGCGGCTGCAGCTCTGCTTGGCCCTGGCTGCGGATGCTCCAGCTCAGCTCCTCTGAAGGTGGGACGGTCCCTGGGGGGGTCAGAGGTGTGGGTGTCCCCATGCAGGGTGATGCTAACGGGGGTGCCGGAGGGACCGCTCGATTTGCTTTTCTGCCTGGGATTCTGGCAGCTGGGTTCCCAGCCATGCCGATGCTGCTGCAAGTACCTTGAGAAAGCAAGGTTGCATCCATGTTTCCATGTTCCTTTCCTCGAGCAGAGACCCTGCGACATGGTACAGCAGCAACATGGCCCGGGGGTGGTAGGAGAACGGGATGAGGGCCTCTGTTAAGGATACTTCAAAACATGGAGGCACTTAACCATGGCTCCTAGGGGACTCACTCGTCTGCGGTGGGGTGAGGCTAGCCCGGGGCTGCTGCCTCCTGCAGCTGCTGTTGCCCTCCTCGCTGACACGGCCTCTCAGCACCGCAAATTTCTCACAGGTCCAGGCACACCTCCAGAAGTCAGCCCACCACTGGTAGTCACCAGGGTGGCTTTTGGGGGCGAACAGAGCTGTTCTCAGGTGCTTGCTCCCCATCCTGCTTGTTCTCCAGCTGTTTGGCTTCCCCCATCATATCCCTGTCCTCATCAGCCATTATTTCTCTCAAGGTGAAGGCTTTTTAATAACATCTGACATTTCAGCCATTTTTGAGTAATTTCCTTTCTTCTACTCCAATTTTTTTCCTCTTCTTCATAACTGGGAAGACTTTCTTTGTCCTCGTCCAGAGGGGAAGGTGTCTGTTATTGCTTCTGTTATCATATACTAGGAGGTTTGATCGGGTTAATGAAAATCCTTCTCTCTTTCTCTTGTGTGTCACTTCCTCTCCCATCTTCTTTACCCTGGTTTCTTAAGGAAATGAAACTAAAGGGCTTGTGTCATTACAGCCTTTTCTCTCTCCCTGCTCACTCCCAAACATGTTGGTCTCTCTTAGCAAATCTGATGGGGTGGAGAGTTCGAAATGCTCGGGGGCTTGTGATGGCTGGTGGGGAGGGCAGAGCCAGACGATGCCCCAGAGGAATGTGGTGCAGGGGGTCGGTGGTGACGCAGTGGGCAGGGGCTCATTGCCTAGAGAACAGGGCTGCAGATCCCACCAGGAGCATGAGCGGTGCTGGGACTGTATCCCTAAGCCCATTAGCTGCGATAATAGGCTGCATTGCCTGGTGATTTTTGCTGCCCAGCTGCTTTTCTTGTGTTCAGGAAGGGAACCAGAGGAGGAGAGTCACTCTACCCTTGCAAATGAGGTGTTAGTCTGAGTTTTGAGAGACCTGGGCTGTGTTTTCAGCCGCAGGCTTGTGCATGGCTGTGCTCAAGGGCTCTTCCTGCAGCAGCAGGAGCTGCAGCTGGTTTAAGCTAATCTGTTGGAGTGTGAACTGCAGTGACAGAGGAGCCAGTGGAGATTTTCCGCTGCTGTCCATGCTACAGCAAGGGGAGATGGTAGAGCTTTTCCAGTGGCTGCTGCAAAATCTAGTTCCCTGGTAGTAACATGGGGATTATAGCACTGCTGATGAGGGAAATCTTGGTGGTCCTGGGAGAAGCACAATGTTGCAGTCCGTAGTTCAAGTGCTTCTGTGGGACAGGACCAAAGTGCTTCTTGTGTGTTCTTGGAGCTCCTTGCCCTTTGCAACAAGGAATGGAGTACCTCATGAGTATGTCCCCTCCTTTCCCAGCCTAGCTTGGGGACAGGGATCGTCGCAGGCTGGGGAGGGGGGTTTGCTGAAGCCCTGCAGCATGGACATTCTCTGCTTAGGTCTTGCAGTGGGGAAGCAACCTGTCTGCTTGGCAATTTGGCCAAGGACTTAGCTTTTCTGCAGGTGAGTTACTGCTCGTTGGCACCAAGTTGTGCTGTAGAGCTGTGCTCTGAAGGTTTCACTGTTGCTGTGCCGTGTCCTTCACTTTGCATGCACATCTGATATTTCTTTTGGGCAACCTGTTCTGCTGTTCTCTCTTCAGCCTTCATCCCTCAGGCCTGGAGCCTTGCTGGACCTCAGCACAGCCCCTGCCTAGTCTCACTGCTGGAGGAGATCAGGCTTGCCTCATCCTCTGCCTGGTCCCACCAGGCACCTGCCTTCCCCTCTCCCTTGTGGTCCTTCCCAACATGGGGGGCTTACTGGGTGACACCAACCATGCAGAGAGTACATGGGTACTTGTAGCCTAGCAATGAGCAGGGACCTCACCAGGTCCCCATGGGCTCCTTTTCCTAGGCGATCCCCAAACATACGGTCCCAGTAGGGGGGATGCACAGCAGTGACGCTGTGTCCTAGCTCATGGTGCATCCCTTTCACCTTGCCTGGTCTCTCCACCTACTTGTGGTCTGCTGGGTCAGAAGGCTTTGTGGTGGGACAATCAGCCTTGATGCCACAATGGTCATGTATGGCGCAGATGTTTGGAGTGTGTTTTGGAGCTAGCTTTCTTAGCCAACTGTGAGACATGGATAAAGGTAGGAGAAGGGTTTTGCTCAGGAGCTGGGTGCTTGCATGGTTTCTCTTTCCAGGAAGGATTTTGGTTTTCCTTTGTTCCCTCCAGCCTCTTTTTTGACAGAGGTGAGATGGGCTCTGTAATTGAGGAGATCCCAGCTGAATAACTCACTGAGGAAGCTGCTAATTTGAAGACATGTCTGTAATAATTAAATCATTATCTGGAGGGAAGTAGAGAACAGATACCAAAACGAGGCTGATTAAAATCCAAACCCAGGATGACTTGGGCTCTGGGCCAGAGCACAGCATAGTCTGTTGGGGATGTCTTCATGTGTAATTGCTTTTTAGAACATCAGTCCCACCAGAAAACCCATCTGTTGCCTCTCACAAAACCAAGATTGACCCAGAAACCCTCTTGTCTTGTCCTGTCCCATGTTCCCCAGACCAGACACAGCTAGAGGATGGCCACATGCTCCACAAAGGGCAGAGGAGATGGTGAGACCCAGTCTAGGAGGGTATTCGGTTCTTGGGCCTCAGGAACTAGATTTCTCCGTATGTCTGGAAGATTTGGTCCTTATCTTCTTTCAGCCCTCAGGCTTGGCCAATGCTCTTTGGAAATCCCTTGAGATCTAGGAGCAAGGTGGGCTCGTATCTATGCCTACTCCATGCATGGAAGGATTTGCACCTACAAAGGTGCCACAGGGACCCAGCGCCTGGGAAGAAAGTGGCCTTGCTGCAGGGAGAGATGAGTCCTGTTCAGATTGACACCACATCTGGGGTGAGAGCACCTTAAGGACATTTTGTGTGCTGCATCACCTGTAAGGGTGCAGTGCATTGCTGGATATGAGCCCAGCCCTTGAGTTATCCTGGGGTGGCAGCTCTGAGCGGATCCAAAGAGTTGGAGATGGCTCTGCTGAGCTGAAACAAGGTAACTGGCAGGTGTGGTTGTGGTGTTGGAGGGAAGAAGTGGTCTTTGAACAGCACTTCACACTATGCCATGACGATGGCAGATCTATAGGGTGGGTGTTAATGTGCATCCAGAGGTGCCGTGAATGCTTTGCTGGTCAAGCCTGAAGTTCACCATGTCCTTCAGCAGGGCCAAACCCTTTGCAAAGGACAACGCATAAAAATTTGACTTCCCATTTTCAGGATGGTGGGTCCAGGGTAAATTCAATCCTTTTGAGCTCCTGCACTGGGTGGACTTCTGCATCAGGGAGGTGTTGCTGCTCTTTCTGCATAGACTGAAGGTCCTAATGTGGGTGGTAGCAAGGTGAAACCCAGCAGCTAGCATCGCTTCAGACAAGTTGGCCTTGAATCACTGTATTTCGGCAGGGAAGGGCTTGCAGCTGTCCAAACCAGGCCCCTTCCAAAATTGGTTAAGATAAATTGGTGCATTTACTTAGTGGAGACAAGGTCAGAGAGCTCTGTCTATCAGGTGTGCCCGTCCTGAACGTCGCTTGGTAGATGCCTCTGTATTGGCATGGTGGGTAAAGGTCATCTCAGGTAGGCTGGTGGCTGCAGGCAGCATCTGAGCTTGGGAAGGTGGGAGGAGGACACAGCATGGGAGGCTGGGCAGGGAGCCACTTCTGCTCAGGTGAACATCCCACCAACCCCTGACACATGTTATTTGTTTTCCCCTACATTGCCCTGGAGGGACTGCAGCATTGCAGCAGCCGAGCTCTGGCACTGCGACGGTGACGTGGTGGGTCTTGGGGACAGGCTACTTCAGGCTGAACCATGCCTAAGCCAGTGCTAGTGGAGCTGGGCAAGAGTATCTGGGCTCTGCTTGGTCTGACATCTGCAGGAACAGGGCACTGTAGGATGCCCAGGGTCCAAAATCATGTCATAAAGAAGCCAGAAATTTAAAGCTGTCTGCAAAAATGGTCACTAAACCTCCTAAAAATTACTGGCTCAGCTGCTGTGTTGTGTGTGGAGAGGGACTCCCAACCCTGTATGTGTCCTGTCGGCTTGTGAGCTTTAATATGCTGCTTGCTTTTAATAGAGAGGGTGCACAACATTGTCATCTCAGCAGATGTGTTGCCAGCACATTGGGTGCATCCCCTTCACTTCATCCCCCCTCCAGGGATTTTAAGATTTCCTGGCCACCATGTTTTCGAGTGCCCACAGGAGCACTGCTCAAACACAGAGACCAGGCTGGAAACCACCACGCCTGCGTCTCTTCCAGCCAATCGTGCACCAATGTAATTACCTACATTTGATTTCTCTAAAAGCCTGCTGAGCTGCAAACGCGCTTCCCCCTTCTCCTGGTGATGTCTCACATGGATCGGCCAAATCTTGCTCTCACCTCCTCCTGGGTGGCTCTGGGGATCATCCCGGGTGCCAGTGCCTGGCCACGGGGCCCCTTGCCACAACTCGGTGTGTGCAGGAGCTACTCAAAGTGCTGGGGGGATTGCAAAGTGCTGTGTCGAGGGGCTTTGTGCCAATGGGTGTACCGGGGGGTGGATGCTTCTTGGACGCCGTTTGTGGGTGGTGAACAGAAACATGGGCCAGGCTCAATGATGCCATGGTTGGGGGCACCACCAATCTTCTTGGGCATGGCTGTGGGACCTTGCGGGAGGCACAGTAGGGACAAGGGCACAAGCTCCTGGGACTGTCAGTGCCGGGCATGGGGCTCTGCCTGGGCTGCACTGGGTGCTGCTGGCAAGGATGCAGAGCTCACTGCATTAGCTTAGCTCCACAGCGCTGACATTTTAAGAGGGAACGAGTGGGAAATTGAGCTGAACTAATGCCCAGCGCTGCTTTTTGTGACGATAAATGCTCAGATGAGAGTTCTGCCGACACAGAGAAGAGCTGCCACCCCACTGCAAACCATGATGCTCCTCACGCTTTCTGGAGCAATTTTTTGTTAGTTCCCTCAATTTGAAGCTTGCACTGCTTTTTTAAATCCCCTGAACCAGGGGAACAGTGCTGGGCACTGTAAACTGTGGCCAGTCTCTCTGCTCATCCAGTGCGGTGCTGAGCATCCATAGATCATGTGCTGGTGCCAAAGAACAAGGATGAAGGTAGGGCTGGGCATGCACCATTGGGACCATGGTGAGCAGGGTGGGTGCCAGGATCTCCAAACAGGGATGATAGCATGGGCTGGAGCATGCTCATTTATCCCTTGATGCCCTGTAGTGCCAGCACCTTGGCTGGCCTCTTTGGGGACACCTCGAGGGGACGGTTGCCCTGTGGCACCCTCGTCCCTCCCCACTGATACACCCAGGCTCTCGGCTGGGATGGGAACCCCATCCCCAGTGGTTCAGCTGCCAGCACACTGGGACCATACTGGTTAAGGAGCTGGCTGGTGTCCACGGCTGCTCTGCCCTCCAGGCCACCCAGTCCTGCTCCGCTTGCCTCGGCTGTGGGAGGTGGCCTTTCTGCCCCATAAGCTGTAGGGGTTGTTAGCTGGGGTACAAGGGTGCTAGTTAATGAAGAGAAGGGGGAAGGAGGGGGCTGATGGAGCTGGGTGAAGCTCTTGGGGGCTCTGCTCAAAGCTGGGTCTAATGCAGCTCATGACATTCACAAAAAGCCTGCTTTATTCTTCCTGATCTTCTCTAGTACTTGGGATCTCTGGAGAGAACTGGACTTCTATCACTTCTGTCTTCCTCCTGGACTATATCCAGGAGCACTGAGCTCCAGCTGGAGCTTTTTCCATGGCATGATATTTCAGAGGTGCTCTCTGTGGTTTCTCTGATGGCTAATAAGGGCTGAGCTAATTCCACAGTTCTTCTAAAGGGGAAGAACTTTGTTTTCCCTTCTTGACTCGGTTCTAAAAGCACAGCAGTTTCGGATTCTGGTACAGGGAGCAGGGAGCTCTGTGGTCCTCTCCCTCACAGTGTTTGGGGACGTGCAGGGGCAGAGTCACAACCAAAAACTCCTTCTTGCAAGAAACACGGCTTAAAACCACAGGTGAAGCCTTCCCGTGGTGCTGCCAACTGGGGCCGGTGCTTGGCACTTTCCTGCAGCTATGGCTGGAGGCTGTGTGCCAGGCAAGAGTCATCTGTGGGCTAATTTTGCATGAAGAGGAATGTGGGTTGAAGATGTGGACTTGCTTGATGAGAGTAAGATAGAAGCAGACACAGCTCTCGTGTCTGTGCCTTGCCCCCCCGGCCACCTTTTAAATGTCACTGTCCTCAGATGTCCCCGCGCGCCTGCTTCTGCCATGCCATGTCCTGTCGCTTGCTGTGAACCGCAGGGGTGAGATGCTGGGAGCTGACACCCGGCTGCTTGGGCCCTCCCTGCCCCGCAGGCGTGGGTGCTGTGGGAGCGGCAGCAGGGATATTCCAGCCTGAGCTGGAGGCGGACAGGGACATGCTGCAGTTTGTCTCCATCTCTGCCTGTTCCTTACTGGGACCAGTCTTGCCTTCTGTGCTTTTCTGCCAGCTCCATCCACCCCTTCCAAACCCACATGGGGGGATGGCCAAGATGCCAAAGGGCCACGACTTGGCCAGGGAAGGTTGTTGTTATCCCTGGTGTGAGGCTGCTTGGGAGGAAGAGCAGGTTTCGACCAGGTCGGGGTTTGACCCCGTGATCTTCCCTTGCCATACGTGGAGCTGAGCAACCACAGCTCTGAGATCCCATCCTCCAACATGAATGGGCTCCAAGCACATCTGTTTTTTTTAACCCGTGGATGTTGCAGAGCTGTTCTGGATCTGGCCCAATCATCCTTGGAGCCTGATTGCACAGAGCTGAGCATCATGCTGGTATCCTGCTCCCCACCAAGGCATGTCTGCAGCTGGGTGAAAGCTGTTTAGTAATTAGCTGTGCCATCAACAAAGAGATTAAATAACTTGCTGAAATTACTTAGCATGAGGAAGGGGAAGCAGAAGGGATGAATATGACAGGGAGCCCCACATCTCTTGAATAACAAAGACCATAAGACTTGCCTCTGGTTGGTGTCATCCAATGCCCAAGTCAAGACATTGGTGCTCTTCTTGAATAGGAAGGACCAAAACCTCCCATGTTTTGGGAGGATGGAGGGAAGCAATGTCCTGATGCATCTTGGGGAGACTCTGGATTGTCTGCAGGTGCAATGGGGAGCACAGGGAGGACTTGATCTCACGCAAGTCTCACCACCATTATCTTGGCTTGTGTGCTAAAGCGGTCAACAGAGAATTGCTGAGCACTAGAGGCCTCCCATGGGTTGTGCTTCAGGACCATTGTTTTTCCTTTTCAGGTCATGTTGGCTGTGAAACCTCCCTGACCATGATGTAGGGACGTGTTCTCGAGTCTGCCCTGGTTCAAACTGGAGTCAGCAGCACTAGGCACTTCCCTGATCTGCTTTCTGCGGGCTGCGAATACTCACTAACACTTCCCAAATTTCACATGGAAAGTTCAGGCCACCTCTCTTCTGGCTCTTCAAATTCTCGCTCTTCCTCAACACCACTCAAAATTTGTGGTCTGGTAAAGGATAGTGGCAAAGTGCTTAAGATCTGCCTGAGTGGGTTGCTGCTCCAGGCCCCAGGGAGCTCACTGTGCTGCTTTCCTTTTCCACTCTTCACGGAATAGTTGTTCAAATTTTATAATGGGAAATGGGCAGATATGCAGCAGATGTGGAGGAGCAATTATTATTGCTGAGGCTCATTGCACAGAGGGCCATGCTTAGGGTGCAGGTGATGCTCCCGGGCATGGAAGAGATGCCAGCAAGCTGGGCGACGCGGTGGAAGCCCTGAGTCTTGGGCAGATGAGGCATGGAAATTGCTTAGGGTGAGTGGCCTCTGTGTTAGGATGCTCATGGTGTTTGCCGTGGGGTTGCTTTACAAGCAGCACCCTCCCATGTTCCCTGGGCTGGGCGCAGAAGCCCGAGCTGCCTGCCGTAGCGGTGCCCGGGTGGGTGAAGAGGCACCTCTGCATCTTTTCACGGGACTTGGGTGCACCCGCGGCATTTCAGCAGCCCCCCTTCATGCTGGTGACTCTTCCCCCGTCGCTGAATAAATTAGCACCAGCAAGTGCTCATGCTGTGTGACTAAAGCAGGGCAGGGGCTGGTTTGGCAGTGAGGAGGAGGGCCCCTGGCTCTGGGGCGTCAGGCTCGCAGATGAAATAACTCCTCATCAAAAGTGTCATGGGGGTGGGAGGGATGTACCCGTAGCAAAACCTCAAGTGAAAACATGGAAAATCACCAGCCATCCCTCCAAGTCTCAGTGATGATTGAAGTTATGCCCCACTAGTGGGGAAACTGAGGCACAAAGCCTCACTTTTCCAAAGGTGAGGGGACTTTTGCAGTGATGCTGCCTCTGACAAGCACACAGTTTTCTCCCCATTGTTGTAGACTGCTTCCCCGTGCCTTGTTCCCTCTCAGAGAAATCTGCATCTAACTTGGGCTGGAAACCAGTCCAATTGCTGGGATCCCAGTGCTCACCTCCACTTGCAGATTTGTCTAGGGCCTTGACATGCTGCTTCCAGAAGAGCCGTGGCAATTGCATTTCCCTCTGCTGCTTGTTTAAACTAACCTTGAATGAAGCAGAAGTCAAAGGCTTTGTCCTAACAGAGCAAAAGATGTAGGATTTGGTTGCAAAGTTACAGAAAAAAAAGGATGAAACAGCCGTGTGCACGCACAGGGACAGCGAGCAGACCAGCTATTGAAAAAGGAAATTATTGTAACCAGCGTTGTGGCTTCTTTGCATCGGGTCGGTTGCTGTTAATACCCCTCCTTGTCTCTGTGGATGGATCTAAGTGCAGACCACATCCCGGAAGAGGGATGTGAGCTCGGTGTCATGCATCAGGCACATCCTTCTCCTCCCTTCCAGGGGATCCAGCTCAGGACACAAAGTGGTTTCCCAGCCACTCACCCATTGAAGGAATCGGTATTTCTCCGGCATTGCCGGCAGTCCTGTCATTTCAGCAACGCTGCTGGGTTTTTGTGGAAATCTGCTACAAAACATTATTGATGCAGGTGACTGGGGGGCGATTGTGGTGAGAGGATTTGGGGGATTTGGTTTGCGTTTCTAATGATTTGGGGTAACTCCCTCTGCCTGCTGGGGCAGGTCTGCAGCAGGGTGACATCCAGCTCATGGGCTTGTTACCGTGACCGTATTCCCTTGCTTCACCAGCACACTTGCTGGGCTCCCACATGAGCTCCTGGCCACACCGGGATCCTCACGGGTTTAGCAGCAATTTCAGACCTGTCATCCTCTCTCCCCTTGGTCATGTTTTTGGCTGTTACAAACCCAGACATAAAGTTTGAAGGTGAGCCTGGGCTTGCTGAGTCTCTTGCTCAGGCTTTGTGATCCCACTTGTCAGAGGGATCATCCAGTTTGGAGCCCCTCCAAGGCTCATTCCTGTCTGTCATCTCACCCCAAAATGCAAAGGCAGGAGGTTTGCATGTTGGTGTGTCTTTAGCCCAGCAGTTCCTTCCCGTGCCAAATTCTTCCTTGCAATAAACTGAGATTATGCCTTTCTCTGGGGTCAGTTGAGGACACATAGCCCATTTTGGAACAGGGAAACTGAGTCAGGAACCATAACACAACTGATAATACACTCTCCAAGGGGTGACACGGTCCTGTAAATTGGCATATGTGACTGACTTTAGGTGCCAACCCTTCTTAGGGGTGTTCACCATCCTCCGCACTGTGCACCCCGTATCTGCACTGGAGGACCCGGCAGAGATTTCGGCTCATCGTCTGATGAGCTTTTTGTTGCAGAACAATTGTGTTTCTGCACAATGGTGAGGAGCAGGTGGCTTTCTGAAAATACCCACTGGAAGTTGTGTGTAATGCCTCCCCTCCCACTGGGAACTATAAATATCGGTTGAATACTAACACTTACTTCTCCCTGCAAAGAAACAGCCAGATCTGGACATTTTTGCTCCCGGTTTCTCCTCTGACTTAGCAGCTTGGAGCGAGCAAGGGCTGAGGATAGGAATCGCTTTGTGATTTTGGAGCAAGCCTTCAGGCCAGAAGCGTGCCCATTAAGGTAAGATATTGAGAGTAGCTATCTTTTATTGCTTGCAGTGTCCTTTCCCCCCATGCTTTAGGGGCACCCACTGCTTCCCTGCCAACTCTGAGACAGGCTCTGAAACCTGGAAATGCTGCCCAAACATCCTGTCCTGCCAGGGTTGCATTTCCAGCAAGGGAGAAGTTGGGCTTTGTCCCCTGGGGAGCAAAGGACATGTTGCTGCAGGTGTGGGGACTCCAGATGACTTCCCAGGCATGGCTGGGAGAGGAGGCACCTTCTTTTCTCAGGGCTCAATCACATCTGTAATGCAGATCTCCACAGCAGTGACTCTCCCCCTGTGAATCCAGCTCACTCTTTAGTATGTGAATCTAATCCTTTGCTGCTAAAAATTGGCACCTTATTTCTAGCCAGAATGCCTCATTTCCCTTAATATCCCTGGGTGTCCTGGCCACGGGCTGTCCCTGGCATCAGCCAGGTACCATCTGCGTGGTACCCTGCCGTCGGCAGGGCTGCGTCAGGGAATGTGGAGGCACCATCACCATATGGGCGCTATGGTAAATTGGATCTTCCTTGTCCTTCTCAGGGGACTGGAGGTCCCCAGAGGCCTCGGTGCATTCTGGGAGGAAATATAAGGACTCAGCAGAGATGCTGGGATGAGGCTGTAACTGCTGGTTTTCTTATTGAAATGCAGCTTTTTCAGGATTGCCCAGGATGGAGAAACCAGGGTGCTTGAGCTTGCAGACAGGACTGCTCAGGTCCAGACTTGTAAAACTAAGCCTGTGGAGCATATAGACAGGGTCTGTGACCAAGCATGGGGATGGGGTGAGGAAAGGAAGGATGAGGAGAGACCCTCGGGGGCTGTGGGGCTGTAGAGAGGGAGATGAGGAGCTCCTGGCACACATGGAGCTCAGCTGTCCATCTCCGATGCAGACAAGCCCCATCCAGGCCCCGTGACACAAGCAGCAGCTCTCCTGCGATCTCAGAGCAGAAATGCCTTGAGAGGTGAAGTCTCAGCCCGTGGCCCACACGAGCATGTGGCAAAGGCTGAGACCTGCCACGAGTGAAGGTTTCCATTTCTAGGCTCTGTGCTGAAAATGGCAATTTCCACTGTTGAGCCAGGGCACTTCAGTATCCTCTTTGTCTTGTGCACAGGAATAATCTCCATTTTCTTAGTCCCTAATCACCATGTCTCTCACTGAGGGTAAAATGGAAAGTGAGCTCCATGGGTTGATGGACATGTTGAGGATGCTCCTGCTCTGCTGTCGGTGGGTCAGGACTGACCTTCTCTGGGGCAGACCGGATGGATCAGTGGCTCAGCATGTCCTGGCTCCTCCAAAGTGGTGTCTGACTTCAACAAGGGTGGGAAGGACTTATGCTGGGAGATGGCTCCATCTGCGGGAACAGCGATGGGGATGAGCTTGCTGGAAAAGTAAGGGTACGGCCCTTTGGCAGCCTGTCCATGGAATCATGTTTAGTGCAGCATCACAAGGAAAAAGTGGAAAAAGAAGTGCTGCAAGGAAAAACCAACAGCAAAAGTGCATTATCCTCCTTCTTCTTCCCAAGTCTGGCTGGGAAGGAACACCAGAGACGGGACGCCGGGACCCCGTCCTCAGCTGGTTCAGCGGAGGGGACACTGTCCTTGTGCTGCTGAGCTGCAAGCAATGGCCGCTGGTGTGGGCTCTGCCACCCTGACTGTACCGCTCTTTTGAGGCCAGGTTGGGTGGCTGACAAGGATTTTCTAGGAGTGGAAAAGATCAAACTGACGTTTTTATGGGATGATCGATCTCCGCGAGCTTGTTGCCTCCAAGGTGCACGTTAAACCCTCTTTGCCAGCTGCCTGCTGGGGTAATGATCTTGCTTACAGAGCCATGGAGGTTTTTTCCTTTCTCTTGTCAGGGCTGAGATGAGAGTGAAACTGTTCAGAGAAAAAAACGCAAGCCTATCTCTGCCTTGATGCACAGGTGGTTTTGTGTGTGGATAAATGCTGGGTGTGCTTCTTGCCCTGGTGGAAAAGGGAAAGCCAGAGTGCTCCCTGGGACCAAGCATCCTGCAGGCAGCTTGGCTCACTACAGAGGCATGCCAAGCAAATAATCAGCTCAAGGGCAAAAAAACCCCTCTGCTCTCCAGCAGCTGCTCCATGTCTGGGCACCATCATTGCAAACCAGCCTCTCCAAGCAGGCAGCGCGTGACCGTGCTGTTTTCCATCCCAAAGAGTGGGGTAAGCATCATTTTGAAGGGGGGAAGGGATAGTAAAGCAAGCACGTTTTCACTGGCAACGAACCTCCTTCCAGCAAGTCTGTGCCTGGCAGCCCCTCGGGACTAAAAATACCCAGCAAAGGGCTAGAGCTGCGCAGTGTCTGTTTTCTCAGCTCACCAGCTGTCTTCTTGCATCCTCACTCCTCTACCCAATGATTATCCCATCAGTTAAGGCCCTCTAAACCCAGGCAGTAGCATTTACGTAGTTTTACCATATACACTTGAAAGGTGGAGATTCACAGGCGGTGTTTTGCTGCTAATTGCAAGCAAGCTCAGACCCCTCTGACATCCAGCGCCAAAGGGCTGATTTTTGTCTGCCCTTGCTGCTGCTAAAGTCACCGGCAAAATGTGTGACGCGTTTGGGCTATCGTCCACACTGACATCCCCAAAGTCCTTAAAAATGGCCGGTTGGGCATGCAGGTCTGCCTAAGAAATGCTGGGCTTTGCTTTGTGGGGATGGCGTCTTCCGTATGCAACCACCAGCTGGGCTCCCGGGGGAAGGGTTGCGTGGGAATGAGTGATTTTCTGTTGCTTTCGGAGAACAGAGAAAATCCCAAGGTTTGAGGTGGTACAGAAATAAGGGGATGCTTGTGTTGGGGGGAGCTGACCTTAGGCAGCAGCTTCCTGCACACGCCTGTCCCTGCATGCATGCACATCCCTGCACCATTGCACATCCCTACTCGTGTGCACATCTTGCGTGCATGGATGTTGCTGCATGTGGCATGTCCCTGTGTGTGTGCACACCCCTGCACACTCACCTGTGGCTGTTGTTCGCTGAACACACTTCCCACTCCAGAAGGCTTGAAGACAGCAGGTATCAAACTCAACCTGGTCCCGACTTCTTTACTTGGCGTCACAAATAAAACCTTTGCAACCGCCCTGACCCTGGATGAGGGTCCTTCCCATTAGCCGGGCTACTCCTGGGGCTTGTGGTTTTGCTGTTGCTCTGGTTCTGCAGTGAAAGCTGCTGTAGTTGAATCCAGCAATGATCGCTCCTGAGTCCGTGGGGTAGGAGAGTTGCTCAGTGGTTGTTGCTGGGACGGCTCTGCGATGGGGATGCTGGAGGCAGCTCAGTGTCTGTCCATAGCGGTTATGGATGTGACTGGTGTCTCTGCAGTGGGGGAGTTTTCCACTCTTGGGGTCTGCCATGGTTTCAGCCAGGAGATGGACACACATGGCTGAAATGTTACCAGAGCTATGCTCACAGGTGGCAAAGCATCAGCCTGGATTTACCTGCTAGGGACCCACTGGCAGAGGGATGCTCATGGTGCAGTGATGTCATGGGGAGTGTGGAGAGCCCTGAAAGCCCTGGGCTGGCTGCCCACCACCTCCCTGGGGGCTTCAGGCTGGGACGAGGGGAACTTTGGCTGCTCTTTCTGGTGGTAGGAAGTCTCATCCCTGCTTGTAGTGCTTCTCCAGCTGCAGAGGATTGTAGCAGCTCTCCTGCTGTATCCTCCACACTACCCATGCCTGTGGCCTGGGGTGCAAGGGGAGAATGGGACCACTCTCCAATGAAGACATCCCCCAAGCCCTGGGCATGGAGGAGCTTTGAGTCACTAAGCGTTGCCTTATCCTGGGTGGGCAGTTTTATGCTGTATCACATCTTTGTTGAGCATGCTCAGGAGGGCAGAGCACAGATACTTTTGGCGACCAGTGAGTTGAGATGAGTCTATCCTTGGACCAGCATTGGTGCTGTGCAAAGTCCCCATGATCCTGTTACCGCCCTCCCCAGGCTGAGGTGTTGGGCTGTGCTTATCGCTCTCAGCCTCCCTTCCCAAGCACAGCAAATATGACAGGATTTAACTCTGTACAGGTTGCAGTGAAGCAAAGTAGCACATGGGCTTACCCAAACTGCCTCAACCACCTCCTCCTCCTCCTGCACGGTATGGGCCCAGCCCCTTGGATTACCTCCATGGGGTGTGGGAAGCTGCTTACAGCCCCACCGGGACTGGCGTCTGCAGATTCTCCTCATGGTAAGCAAGTCTCTCCTTTGCAGCTGGGATAAATTCCCATCCGATCATCGCTCCTGTCAGATTTATGTCTTGGCCATTCACTGCAGCATTTCCCCTCCCTGAGTGCCTTGATTGATATATCTTAATTCTCCTGCTAATTCATTCAGTTCCTTGCCAGCCACTGGAGAGGGGACGCAGCCACGCAGGAAGGAGTGTGAAGAAGCCCCAAAGGTTCAGGACAGCGTTACATGCCCAGGACAGGTTTTATCCCACTTAAGGAGTGCGACTTAAATCTGTAAAAGGGCAGGAGGTGGGATACCCACCTGTGGGACAGCCCTGTCCCACGTCCCCAGCACGCAGGAGCCAGCTTTCAGTGTGTAACATGCTGCATGCACATTGAAGGGCTTGTGCTTTTGCCAGACCTTCTCTATTTTTAGAGGGGTTTTTGTGTCAAACTTCCCATCAGCTGATGAGCCAATGTCATCCCAAGAACGGAGCTACGGTTCCCCCGACCCCAGCAGCATGTGTCTGTGTGTCTGGGTGTGCACAAAAGCATCTCCTTACACACGCCGCCTTTGAATGGGGGAGAAAAGCCCTGCTGTGCCACCGAGCTGTTTGAGACATGAGCTTTTATTCCGGTCCAAAGGGCCAGAACGGGCTGATCTGGCCCACGACTGTGTGCAGGTCCTTTTTGTCCGTGTGCGTATGTTGGTTTGAAAGGGGGGTGATATAAGGATATTCAGACCTATCCTCGAGCATTATATCTGTTGTAAAAATTTAAAAACTGAAGAGCAACTACCCCATAACCAGCCCTGTGCCCTGAGCTTGCCATATTGTGTTTTGCTGCTTGGCTCGAGTTCTGCCCATGGTTTGTCCCCTTGCAGACAAAGCCTGGCAAAGGGTAGCTGGGGTGACAGTGGCACGCCGACCCTTGCTGCTGGGGACCCTCATCCAGCTATAGTGGGCTGAAACTCACCCAAAGGGCTGCGTTAGTAGAAATCCCTGTCTGGTACCTTGCCTGTGACAGTTTTGGGCTGCAGAAGTGGAGGCAAGGCTGCGGGTACCAGCATCCCCCCTGGGGCCAAGTCCCCAGGTCCAGCCACACGTTAATCCAACCTAAATACAGGCTGCTGCCCAAATTGGCGGCTCTGCGTTTCTCCTCCAGCCACTCATCCCTGGCACTGGCCAAGGAACAGTTCTTGTGCTTGTGCAGTAATTCAGGGATGATGCTGCAGGATGATCCCCTGGGTAGATGTTTGGCCAACGGAGGATGCGTTGAAGTTCAGTTACCACTGAACCACATCTGTCCCCATTGGTGCTGCAGGGAGAGGGGGGTGGACATTAATCTGATCGTTCAACTCATTTGCTGCTGTGACTTCATGACAGGTTTGGGCCAAACTCAGGTTTTTCATTTTCTGCAAATGGAGAGTTTCTGTGGCTGGAGGACACTTGGGCCACGGGGTCCCTCAGCAGCCAGGCACTCTGCAAAGGGAATGAGATATGTGAATGCCAAAGTCTATTGCAGGATTTTGGGTCCTGGCGATGCTGTTCCCTGCAGCTGGGTACTATACTGGATGCAATATAGTGACCACGTGGGTGCAGGGTGGTACAACCTGACACAGCCCACTCCTGTGGGTGCTGACCCCACCTTTGATAGTCCCCTGGGGTTTGATGGGGGGCAAAGGGTGCTGGGCAGGTGCGCTGGGCGTTTTGGGAGCAGCAGGAGGGACCTGATTTCTGTCCCCTGTCCTGTAGGTCACCATGCATGTTTGAAGAGACGCGATGCCAAAGAGAGACATGTTCCTGGACCAGCAGTGACCATCTCATCCAGCCTTGGGGAGAACAGCCTGCTGTCACTGGACTCCTCAGCATGCCCAGGCAGCCCACATATCCCCCAGACCCTCCCTGTGCTGCTGCCAGCTTGGGCTCCCCACTGGGACGAGTCCTCAAGGGTCGCTTTGTCCCCCTCAACATCCCCATGGCTCGCTGATGCTCCGGCCCCTCTGAAAGGCATCATTGAGGTGACACGAGGGACCCTGGCAGTGACAAGCAGCTGAGCAGGGGATGTAAGACTGTGAGGGCCTTGTCAGTGCCAAAGACGTCACTCCATCCCCACCGGAGTGATGCCAACTTCTGTTTAGCACCCAAGAAGGAGAGATGGGGGATCCCTCCACCTTTACTACCCCATTGCCTCCTCCTGTGCTGGCTCCCCTGACCTGCAGGAGCCCATAGCGATGTGATCAGGGCCCCAGAGCTCAACAGCACCCACCACCCGCCCCACCGGGCACCTCCAAGACCCTTGCCTGCCCGTCACACCCCGCCATGATGTGCGAGGTGATGCCCACGATCAGCGAGGGGGACCCTCTGGGCCCCCCACAGGGCTCTGAGGCGGATGCCGACTTCGAGCAGCTGATGGTGAACATGCTGGATGAGAGGGACAAGCTGCTGGACACCCTGCGGGAGACCCGTGAGACGCTCTCTGTCACTCAGAGCCGCTTGCAGGAGACTCTACGGGAGCGTGACCAGCTCCAGAGGCAACTCAACTCAGCCCTCCCACAGGTAAGGATCTGGTCCTGGGATGAGCAGGAGCCCTCACTGGGGCATACGAGGGCGATCAGCTGCTCGGATGTGAATTTTAGCTCATGCCTTTAGGAAGGCCAGCTTGGTGTGATAGTGGTGATGCTGCTGGGTGTGTTGCACCTCATACCAATAGTAAGACCTATAGGTTCTCCCAGGCCAAGCCACAACCAGCTGGAACATCTCCCCTTCTCCTCTGTACCCCTCCTTGGTCTGTGAGTCCATGCAGAGAGGTGTGGGACTGCAGTACCCCCTGTTGCACAGGGGAATGGGTACGGAGAAGAGGCAAAACCTTCCCAAGGACACCCCAGGATGACTGGTGAGGCAGATGCAGAGCCTGCATTAGCCCATTAGCACTGAACAGTGCTTGGGGAGCAGACAACACATTTTGGGCAGCAGGTCTGGCTTGCTGCCTCCAGCCAGCTCCTTGGGATGTTGGGCAGTTCTCAGTTTCATGCGTCCCCACTGGCACTTACAGAGTCCCCAAACAGGGATATTAACCACTGCTGGAGGGAAGCCCCCACTCCCTGCCCGTTCCCTCACCAGGAGGGCTCATTTCCATCAGCCCCATTGCCCGGTGGGGTGATGGAACTTTCTTTGTCTCAAGCTTGATCCTGAGAGGGGACGCTGCAGGCAGAGCTGGATGCAGAGTAGGGACTGGGACATCATAAGGGGCCCGATTGTTCCTGAGCTGGAGCAGACAGGCAACAGGCAGGGAGGATGCCAGAGGTCTGTGCTCAGTGAGCAGCACAGGGCACAGGGGAGTCAGGGTTTGTGGCTCCGCTGGGGTTTCTGGTGTTGGTCTGCTCCCAGCTCCTCGGCCTGCAGGACCCACTCCAGGTACTGCAGAGACCTGGACTTGAGCTTGGCCTCCACAAAGAAAGATGCTCAGGTCAGAATAGGATGGGGTGGATCAGCATCTTAGGGCTGTGCAAGGTGGATCCAAGCTGCCCACCTTCCCTGCAGGGTCTTGTGGGGCACCACACAGTGTCCCAGGGCCCAGACTTGGGGGAAGCAGGATTTGGGGGGCTGTTGCACTGCTCCATTGTGGTTATGATGTGGGGAGGAGCCCAGCAGCCTGGGGAAGCAGGAGACTTCAGGCATTTATGTCTGTTCAGCCAGTGCTGAAACCTTAGATCTTCCTTGCCTAGGTGCTGGGGTTTGAGGCACACTAGGGAGACAGGAAATGACCGATGGATCAAAGCTGGTGGCACAAGCCAGGCCAGAGCTTGGGCTGGTGGTCGGCCAGCTCTTGGCATCCCTCCTCTGCTCTGGATGGGGGAAAACAGCTTGGGAGGAAGGCAGCCCGTGTGCCCATGCACAGAGCTGGGCTGGTCCTGGCTCTGCCCAGGCTGCTGAAAGCAAAAAACCCAACAGTGCTTCCCCAGGAGCTCCTGGGGTCCCCGTGAATGAATTCCTCCCTGTCCTCAGAGATGTACTGAGATGTGCCCAAGTGTTGGGTGCAGACAGGGCCATCACCACCTCCCATGTGCCAAGGGCTCACATCCCCTTCACTCCCAGCTCCCCAGCCAGCACACGTCGGAGAGAGCAAGGCAGGTCACCGTGAGAGCACACTGCCCGCCCCTCTGCAGCCGCCTCGGATTAAGAGACCGTGCGGATTTAGTCTCTGCTCCCGCTCCAATAAAGGGTCCTCGGTGCCTCAGCACAGGCGGCATGCAGACAGAGCAAACTGGGTCAGCGCAAAGGGACTCGGTGACAGCACTGCACCCAGGAGCCCGGCAGGTGCCCTGCTCCAGCCAGGACTGCCTCCGGCTCCCTGCACCACGGCGAGGGATGTGATTAGGGTGGGCAGCAGATGGGGCATTTCCCTGAGCTCCCGCTGCCTCCTGCTGCCCTGCCTGTCCCTGCGTGGGCAGGGGGGGTCTGCGCCCAGGCACGGCAGCCCCCGGTGCCCACTGTGCTGCTTGCCCTTGGGGCTGCACCGGCTGCCCTCGTGGGAGATGAGGGCTCAGCATGAACGTGGGGAGCAAACCTAAAGGCACTCACCTGCCCAATGGGATTAATCCCAGCATGTGCATGTACCAGGTAAGCGGGACATGGCGGGTCTCTTCCCTGGGGTGCTGCGTGGGGGCTTTGCACAGGTCCATCCCATCCTCTTCCTCCTTCTCTGTGAGCCCTTTTGCCCAGGATCTTATTGTAATGTGTCAGACCCCACTGGGACAGGATTCAAGCTGGATTGCTTGAAGAAACCCTTATTTTGAGGCAGGGTTGGGCACCCAGCCTCACTGGTGGCCACCCACGAGGCTGACAGCCCTTCCTCAGTGTCACCGAAGAGCCAAGCCCTGGCTGTGCGGAGAACATGCCGCCTGGGGAGGACTGGGTGGATGGTGGCTGGGGGACATGGCACTCTGCATCCTTTCGGGGCACAGTGGCTGCTGGATGCCACCGTGTTGGCACGGGACCCAGAGTCCCGGCAGAGCGATCAATGGGGCAGACAGGTAATGTGTGTGTCTGGGGCGAACCCTTGCGTGGGATAGGCAGGGATGCTCCAGGGATGCTCCTGCCTGTAGTTCCCGTTCACCCTTGCTCATGTTTGGCTTGGCTGCCATGTGGCCGTTTTCCCCCTAATCCATGGGGGCATCCCTCAGCCCCAAAAGGCAGAACTCCAGGACGATTTCCCAGGGAAACTAAGCTGCCTTAATGCTTCTTACATGATTTATTTATTCCTGTGGGAGCGCTGAACACGACTTAATCGGGCTGAAAGCTCTCTGCTCCAATCCCTCTGCCCTCCTGGCTTGTGCAGGGGGTGTGCGGCCAAGGACCAAGCCTTGACCAGGGTGTGGGTGCTCTCGGCACCCCCCTGGGGCCCTGGCACAGCTGCCAGCTCCCTCCTGCCTGGCCGCTCAGCTCAGCTCCCCCTCTGCTCTCCTGGGTATAGGTGCCACTGGGGGATATGACATGCAGGTGTATCCAGATGTGTTCCCGGTGCGGGGTCCTGCGTGGGATGGCACTTCTCCCTGCCCTGCCAGGGCCTGGGGGTTTGGCAGGAGTCCATCTCCCTAGCTGTGTCAGGGGGAGAACAGGCTCCCAAATTTCACAGGGGTTGCTGCGCTGAGGGCTACCGATGGTCATGGAAACCTCCCACAGTTCTTCCAGACCCCGCTCTGCTGCACCTTCGCTGCCTCTTGTGACTGCCTGGGGAGCTGAGAGCTTTGCTTTTTGGGGTGGACAGACTCCCTAAGACTCCCTGAGCTCCCTGGAGGTCCCCCAGGAGCTGGGAAGGATCCTGGCACTGAACAATCACCCCAAATTCCTCCCATTTAACTTAAAAATATATCTAGAGTTAACACTTGCAAAAAGCAGCATGAAAATAGGAAGCCCAGCAGCTCCAAGCTGGGGGAAAACATCCACTGGGTGACACCTTTAAAATATCTCAAGATTTTTGGGAAGGATGGAGGGATCTGGTGGCTCAGCATTGAACCCTTGGAGCTGGCCACCCTCCCACAAGATCAGGATGCTGAGATATTGGATTCTGTGCTTGCTCGGCTGCACAGTGCTTCTCCCCGAGCAATCCTGGGTGGAAATACACATCGTGACAGCGTGTTGAGAGGGGAGGACACCAATTCTCCATGGATGATCCCCACAGAGTCACAGTGCTGTAGCCAAAAGGTCCAGGACTTGCCACCGCACTGCTCGGTGCTGAGGGTGGGTGGTGGTCGAAGCCCTGGGTTTACCCAGGAGGATTTAATCTTCATAATCCCATGCTAGGCACTGCTGGGGTTGTGTTTATCCCCTCAACTGTGATTTAGGGCTTTCTCATAATTCTGCACTGCTCCTGGGACAGCAAGGAGAAACTGAGGTGATGGGACTGCCAACTCCCAGTGCGGACAGGCAGATGGATGGGGCTCTATCCCTCACGTGCCAAGTCAGCAGTGACGATTTCCCGGCATGGTCATCCTTCTCACATCACTCTCCATCACACACCTGGCCCATCAGGAGCAATCACTCCAATTAGGGGCTTTAAAGTGCCATTAATCCTACAGCTGGAGCCAATTTGTTCCTGAGGTCTGGGTGCATTGGAGGGGCTGCTGCACTCCTGCCACAAACAGTTTTGCTCACTTTGCTGCAGTCTCACTGCATCCTTGTCTGTGCTGTACAGGGAAAAGGCAGAAGATGGCTCTGGGCTGAGGACTTTTGCATTTCAGCTTTTTCATGCTATGAGCCTTCTCCCCCTGAGCTTCCTAAAACTCTCCTTGCCTTCCCAGCTGTCTCCATGTAGCTGGTTTCTGGCCTTCCTCCAGCTCTTCCCTGTGCTTTCCCATTGATGCAGCCAAGGGGGAAGACCCTGTACCCCAAACATGCCTGGCACTAGCCAAAGATCCAAGCCCCGAGCTACAACACCCCCTTTCAATACCTTGCGTGGTGCTCCAGGTCTCCCTCTCTGCTCTGACCGTGAAAATAGCATCTCTCCACCCTGCTGCCTCCTGCCCCGGGGCTTGGGGCTGAGCCCAGCCAGTCGCACTTTGGGTGGTTTGGTTTTAATCCAAATTAGCCACTTCCCGGGCTGCTGGGCTTCCTGAAAGGCTTCCGAGGACTCTCAGGGCTGTGTCTCATCATCCGTCCTTTGATTGAAGATCAGGCACCTCTCCTTCACTTTCTAATCCGTTTATAGGTGTCCCTGCTTAGTTTGAGAGCTTACCAGAGCCAGGGGCAGGCGCCTCTGCATCTCCTGGTGGACTCCTGGCCATGGCCAGGGCAGAGGAAAATCACCTGGATTTATTCCTATATTTTTATTCCCAAACCATCAAAATCAGGCTTGCCAGCACCCCCAGCCCTGTGTACTCGGCTAACCCTTACTGCTGTCCTGTCTTGCTGCAGGGTTGATGCTATTTTTGGTGGTAAATGCTCCTTTTTGCAGCCTTTCCCCAAGGAAGGACAGTTATTGTGGTCTCTCTCATTTGCCATGGGATGCTCCTGAGGCACACAGCACAGGATCTGGCCAGCCATTCCTGGCAGGGTGGAGGGCTCAGAGAGGAGCACCCTGATGTGATGGAGTCGGGCAGGAGCTTTGTGCTGGGCCGGCAGTGAAGCCACCACAACGCTTTGACCCGCTGACCTGTGGATTGCATCGGGCTGGCCGGGGTGGGGGCTGCCTGTCTCTCTCCAGCGGATTTTCTCTGTCTTTTAATCTCCCTGCCTTTTGGGATGAAAGCCTGATTGGGGTGCAATCTGTACAGCTTGGCCAGCCCAGGCAATGCAGGGCGAGGAGGGCCGAGTGCTGGCAATCACCATTCCCAGCATCGCATCCCTCTTCCCTTGCTGCCTCCGATACCTTGTCCCATCCGTCCCACACTGCACGTAGCCCTGTTCACCCTAGAGGGGAGAACATCCAGATCCACAGCCCCAGCTTCCTCTGCCAGCCATAGGGCAGAGCAAGAGGTTTCCACCCTTTGCAGATCTGTGGGCAGATCCACAATGCTGGGAGAGGGTCCACAGCCAATGTGTCACCTGCCGTTATAGCTCAGGCTGCTGAAAGACGTTTATAGGGCCAGCACGGCTGCAAGGATGGTTTTGCTGAGCTCAAGCCTTACTGACTGTCCCCTGGCATATTGAGGGATGAGGGGAGTGACATATCCCTGAATCAGAAGCAGCCAGCGGTGCACGGGCACTTAACCTGGCACCTCTCACTGCTGCTCTCACACGCTTTCCACTCACCGGCATTCCCAGCCCTGGTATAATCCGTAGGGATGCTCACAAGCTGCTCGCTCCTGTGCGCAGCACTTGCATAACCCAGCGGTGCGCATGCACACATGTGTGCCGCTGGGCTGTGCCGAGCCTTAATCCCCGCTGGCTGGGAGAGCACAGCTTTGGGAAAGGCTTGGCTGGCACAGCGATCTCCCAGGGAAGCCGCTCTGCAGTGGGGTTCACTGCACTTTGGGGGGCTGTACGATGGTCCAAGAGCAAGCGTGGGATGGTGGCTGGGCATGGCAGGGGCTGGTGAGGGAGGTTTGGGGTGCTGTGACCAATTTGAAGGACAACTGATGGGGACAGGGATGACCCCAGGGCTTGGAGAAGTCCCTGAGGAAGCAATGGGGCAGGAGCAGGACTGGAAAGGAGCCGGGGGACTCAGGTCCCAGGGACGGTGCTAGGGCAAGGGTGTTGGGTGGCAGCAGCCCTGAGGCATGGTGATGGGCAGAAAAGCAACTATTTATAGGGACAATGACTGACTTAGACCCCTGCGATTAGTCTTTCTCTTCATCCACATTGCAGTATGCTCGGTCCTGTCCCACTGTGGGGTTTCAGCACCACCAGTGACACGACCGTCCCCACCAACCCCAGGCTAAAAAACCACACCAGTGTGAGCAGTTTGGGGTGGGAAGGGAGAGGGAAAATCTAGTTGGGACAAATGGAGATTAAAAAGCTCTTGATTTCTTGGAGGGATGTCAGCTGTTGCAAGAGGTTTCACTTTGAGCTGAGCAGAGCATTTGATTCAACCTAAACCTCAACATTTTGCTTCAGTTTGAAGGGGTTTTATTTGATTAACTTGAAAATTAAAGTGAAAGAGAATTTCATGCTGTAAAACCACTCTCAGCCCCAAGTTGAAATTTGTTTTGTTAATGCTCAATCAAATCCTTCTCAGCAGCTTCTGAAACCCTGTTTTCTTTTTAAGTTCTTCTCAACAACACTGTGAAACTGGTGTAAATTCATGGAGTGTTTCGACATTTGCATTTTTCACCACAAAAAATCCAAGCTGCAAAATGTCGCTTAGTTCTGGCACCACTTGGTGACTGAAAGAGCAACTGGGAGCAATGGGAGAGTGGTCCTGGGCTAACCCACGTGCTTGGTTTTCATTTTTTAAGGGAAAATGAACTCTCCTGCATCACAGGAACTTCATGGCGGGTTTCATTTCCCCTCTGACACAATCACAAGTGCGATTGCTCTGTTTCTGAGGAGCCCATCAGGTCCTAAAAGCTGTGCTGGCTTTGCAGCTCTGCTTCGGCATCACTCTGTGTACGGCTCTTCCTTGCTGGCTGTCACCTCCCCAGAGGGACTGATGGCTGGAGCAAGGGCTGGTGGCACCTGCCACATCTCCTGCTGTGCCCCATCTCTCTCAGCTGGGATTTGGGGTTTGGGGGTACCCCATAAGAACCTCAGTGGGGCCCCACATGCTGGACTGGGGTAGATCTTGCTCTTTCCTTTGGAAAGAGATTCTGGATGATGCCAGGTCCTGAGGCCATGGCAGAGGCTGGTTTGGGGCTGGCTGTGGCTCTGCAGTATGTTTTAGCCTGATGGGATGCTGCAAGGTGGGTGCTCTCCTGGGTTGCATCAGGGGGTCAGTGGGGATGGGAACATGTTGGTGGCCTTGACTGGGATGTTTTAAATGCCATTGAGCACCTCTGGAGCTGCAGAGCAGTTTCTTGTGTTGTTGGACATCAAACCAAATGCATAAATACTGGGATGCTGTGTTCTCCTTTGTTCAAAGCACTTGGGGAAGTCAGGAATAGAGCACCTCCCAACCTGACTGTGCTTCACCGATTTCTCAATGTTCCCTTTGGTGTCCCTGTCTCTCACTGGTTGGGTTTGGATGGGAAATGCTCTGTTCTGGAGGTCCTGGCAGTGGGGCCGGGACGCTGGCTCCATCTTCATCCTACTCTCCCTGCTCACAGCCGTGCCCTGATTTCTGCAGGAGTTTGCAACGCTGACGCGGGAGCTCAGTGCGTGCCGGGAGCAGCTCCTGGAGAGGGAAGAGGAGATCTCAGAGCTGAAAGCCGAGCGCAATAACACCCGGGTAAGCATATTAAACCTGCTGTCTGGCTTTCAGTCCCCAGAAATGTGGGACACCACAGGCTGCTGGGCTGATACCAGCATCACCAGCCCCTGAGTTGGTGCGAGCCTCATGTTTGCCCTCTTGCAGCTCTTGCTGGAGCACCTGGAGTGCCTGGTGTCGAGGCATGAGCGGTCCTTGAGGATGACCGTGGTCAAGCGTCAGGCCCAGTCACCATCTGGGGTTTCCAGTGAGGTCGAGGTGCTCAAGGCGCTCAAGTCACTCTTTGAGCATCACAAGGCGCTAGATGAAAAGGTGAGACAGGCTGCCAGGACCTCTCTCCTGGCTTGCTACATGAGCATCCCCTGCTCCGAGCTGACCTTCTCCCAACACTCCTCCTCCCTCCCGCTGAATGCCATTTTTTGTTGTTAAGCTGGGTGGTGGCATGGGGTCCCTCAGGAGGAAGGCCTTGGGCATCCAAAAGCTGCAGCACATTCATTTTAGAAGCCCGTGGGCTGCTGAGTGGATGCTGTGGGTTTGAGACTGTCAGGGACAGGGATCTTGCTTCCCCGGGTCACTCACATGGTGGTGGTGAGCGCTGGCATTTGGCACCCTGGTTCAGTCTTTCTGTTACAACTCATATTGTTCCTCCTGATTCATTTACCTTGAGCAGCTCCTTCTTCTGCTAAAAGACATTTTCAAGCTGCCCCAGCCATGGGTCTTCTGCAAGAATCAATTTGATCTGGGCTGTTCCTCTCCAACATGCTTTTGCTCTCCCAGGCAATGGGCTGGAGCATCCTTGAGCCGGTGCCCTGGATGTGAATCCATCTGAGCCTGACTGTCAGCCAGATGAAAGGGGCTGGGAGCTTGTCTAGATCCTGGGCACCCTCATCACAGATAAATAATGGCTTTTCTTGTTATCTTACATGACTGCAGGTCAGGGAACGCTTGCGAGCAGCTTTGGAGCGAGTGGCAACCTTGGAGGAGCAGCTCGTGGATGCCCATCGTCAGGTAAGAGGCATTTGGCAGCCTACCCTGGGCCCTTGCTGGGGCACCCCCTAGGCTGGGACTGCTCCGTGTTACATTTTTTAATTCATGTTGAATTTGCTGAAATACCACCCTCAAATGATCGTGCAGATTGGAGAAGTGGCATTTGGGCATTTTTAATGTAAGGCTTTTATTCTAAAATTGCTATTTACATGAAGGCTTGCCTGTATTTAAGGAAACCATCTAAATATTCTGCCTTTGTCTCACAGGCCAGCTTTCCTCTGTTTGGTGTTCATTTCACGGACGAAAGCAACCTGAATCATTTAAGGGGACTGAGAGTGACTTTGCTTGTTGGCTTTTCCCCTGCCTCAGCAGAGGTGTAAACCTTGCTGCTCCAAGCACCCCATCTTGCATCCCCCATTTCTGTCCTTGCTCAGGCTCTGGCATGGGGACTTCTCTGTCCCCAACATTTAGCCCTGTTGGAGATGGTGAACCAGGCTTTCCTTCCTGAGGTTAGTGCCCAGCCACCACTGCCAAAAGGAAAGAGCCATCCTTATAGCCTCTGCTTGGCCAAATTTTGCTCCTCTTTCCAATTCCCGGGATGTATCTCACGGTACTTCCCCAGGCTCCATGCCTGGCCTTCGGTCACCTTGCAGGCACCGGTCCCCATCCTCCCCCAGCAGAGCAGGTGCAATGTCAGTGTTTATCCCCTGTTCCTACTGGCTATGTCTGCGCTGGAGTCTGTCTGGCTCCAAGCTAGTGCAGTGAATTGGGAGGGAGTTCCTGGGTGCAGGTCTCAGGTCCCTGAGGGCTCACCAGGAAAACCTTACTCCTGGGGCTCAGGCTCTTTGCGTGCCTGTAGCGAGCACCATTGTGTCCATGCAAGGTGTGGCTTCATCCTCCACCAGTGCTGAGCCTTCACAGCATCTCTGCTTTTCCCTCTCTTCTTCACCCTATCCCTCCAGTTTCCCCCTCAGCCCTAGGCACTAGCTGAAGATCATGATGGAGGAAGCCAGCGGGAAGCTGCTTGCAGACCTGGGTGCACCAGGGCTGGCCTCACTCACAGCCAGACCAGCTGGTCTCCTCTGCTTTGTCTCATTAATTATCCCTGTTGTCATGCAGGTGGCAGCTTTGCAGCAAGGTGCCCCGCGGGAGGCCCCAGCAGGTGAGAGGGATGAGAGGGAACCCAAGGAGCCAGCACAGAAGCATCCTTGGAAGGTGAGAGCCCCAGAAACCCCTGCTCTGACCATGCTCACCAAGGCCATTGTTTCTCCAACCCCCTTGTCACTGGCTCCAGGGTGCTGAAAACTTTTTTCCTGACCCACTGGGTCCGACCCCCTGGGAAATGCCCTTCCTGGTGGATACAGGCCATTTCTGAGCGGAGGGGAATTTGTGCTCCTGCTCAGATGCTCCTAGGGGCTCTGCTTCCCAGAGACGCTCTGGGAAACCCTCACCCATTCCTATTCCATTGTGCCTGTGAGAAGCCACATACTTGGCTAGTGGAAACTGTTGACAGGGGGTCCCAGAGCCCCACGTCCCCACTCCTCGCCACCTCACTGGATGCCTGCAGGGCCATGTTCCCTGTTCCCCCATTGCGTAGCTGCAGGCAATGCCAGCCCGTGCTTTGGGGCAGCCCGGCATCCGCCTCCCTCTCTGCTGCCTTGCAGCGGCTCTCCAATGGCTCTGTCCACCCGGACGATGAAGCAGGTCAGGCGGTGGAGCTGCAGGAGCTCCTGGAGAAGCAGAATTTCGAAGTGGTCCAGGCCAAGGAGCGCATCTCTGCATTGGCTGCCAGCGTCGCTGAGCTGGAGGAGGATCTGGGCACCGCCAGGAAGGATCTGATCAAATCAGAGGAGATGAGCAGCAAGTACCAGAGGGACCTCCGAGAGGTTAGACACTGCCCTCTAGCACTGCCAAGCCCGTTGCAGTTGCAGAGACATTCACAGCAGCTTCCACATGCTCTGGGCTGGGGAGGGATTGTAACCCCTGTTGTATGGAGCGTGAAGGCCAGTGTTCCCCAAAAGGAACTGCCTATGAGAGATTGTCCCCAAGTCCATCAGCAGGTTATAAGCAGACACCGAGATGCCCAGGTGTGCCACAGACCTGGGGCAGTGAGCTGTGGCCATGCTAGAGGGTTTTTCTGTGGTTACCTGACTCTCCCTTTATTCATCTCCCACTCTGCTGTCCCTCATTCCTGTGCAGGGCAGGGTTTTCATTGCATGCTTGGACTTGGGGGTGTCCCAAGCTCACAGGAGCTGGGTGACCCAGTTATTCCCAAATTGGTGGTCACAGATAAGGATGTGACAGCCCCATCGCTTCCCCAGGCCCTGGCTCAGAAAGAGGACATGGAGGAGAGGATCACCACACTGGAGAAACGCTACCTGGCAGCCCAGCGAGAAGCCACCTCCATCCACGACCTCAATGACAAGCTGGAAAGCGAGTTGGCCAACAAGGAGTCCCTGCACCGCCAGGTACCAAAACTCAGACCCAAAGACTCCCCACCACCCTGGGGACCTAAAGGGAGAAACAGGTGCTGGGGATGGGACAAGCAGGCAAGGCTCGGTGCCGAGCACCCATCCTGCCCTGTCCCGCAGTGCGAGGAGAAAGCCCGTCATCTGCAAGAGCTGCTGGAGCTGGCGGAGCAGAAGCTGCAGCAGACGATGCGAAAGGCAGAGACGCTACCCGAGGTGGAAGCAGAGCTGGCCCAGCGCATCGCCGCACTCACCAAGGCAAGTGCACGGGGTGCTCGGGGACAGCTGAGACAGGAGAGAGCACAGCAACCAGAGGAAGAGGCAGATCTGGCTGCCCCCCTGCAGTGATTGAGCCCCTGGCAGCCCCAAGGCACCGTGCTCTGAGGGGTGCCAGCTTCTGAGCTTTGCTGTCCTCTGCCTCCCCCAGGGCTGCAGGGACAATACACCATTTTTAAAGCTCCTGACGTGTCCTGCACGCGCAGGGTTTGCTCCCTCCCTTCAACTCCTTTCTCTAAGGAAGAGATGGCCCTCTTGATCTGAGTGGCCTTCAGCTTGTGCTGGGACTACTCTGGGATGAGGACGAAGAGGAAGAACCCAGGCTGGATCTGGGAGGGAGGTGTGGATACAGCCAGCTCTGCCATTCCGGGCGCTGGAACGGGTGCAAGTCGCTCACAGAGCACCTCCATCTCCCATCACCTTGCTAGCAGGGCTGTTTTGGGCTCACAGTGAACCATGGTGGGGATGCAGGCAGTGAGAGAGAGCGCTGCATCCGGGAAAGGATGCAGATGCAGGGGTGAAGGGAGGAGTCCAGGAGGACCCGCATGGTTTCGGGGAGCATCATCCAAGAGGGCTACTCTGCTTTTCCCAGGCAGAAGAGAGGCACGGGAGCATCGAGGAGCACCTCCGGCAGCTGGAGAGCCAGTTAGAGGAGAAGAACCAGGAGCTGGCCAGGGTAAGCACTGCTCAGCCTGGACTGGGGACTCCTTGCAGGTCCTGATCCAGCCTTGGCTCCACCTTGCCACAGTGGCTAGGTACCTGGGCACACCAGGAAGGGTGGGCTTGCTGTGTCTCTGAAGCATGATGGGGAGAGGGGCCTGGTTAATGCTCTCCCATCCAGGATCTCTTCATCTAGAGTCACCCAGGAGCTCATGACACTCTCTGCTGTGATTTCTCCCTCTCCCAGGCATCCAAGTCTTGCTGTTAGCATGCCACATCCATTCCCCTCCCAGCATCACCTCCTGGGGCAAGCTGGGACCTTAAATGCAGGGCAGAGGGGGAAGCTCCAGCTGCTTTCCTTCCCAGCCAGGATCAGCAGCAGAGCAAGACTGATGGATGCTGGCAGCAAAGGGTGCTGCCCCTCAAAAAGACAGAGATGTGGCCAATGTGTCACGGGACACACAATCCCTGTTGTGCTCCTTAGCTTGTGGCTGGGCTGTCCACGCAGGAGATCATCATGCCCATTTCTTGGGTTGCCCAGGTGGTATTACAGCATGTGCCCTTGGGGAAGCCCCTGGTTGTTTTGGCCAAGGGCTGACATTTGAAGAGACCTTTGCAAATCCAGAGGATCCGCACCTTTTGGGGTCTGGAATGTGCCTCCAGTGTGGCTGTCCCTGGCAAATGTACAGGTAAAGCTTTGTTGAGGGTCAGGCAGGCAGGATCTCTTCAGATCCTGTCCTCTCTCCTGTTCGTCCCTGGCTGGGAAATGGCAGAGACCAGCAGAGCCCCAGCAGAGGGTCTGATCTGTGCTGTAAGGGATGGATTTGTCCCCAAAAGCCAGGCCTGGTGGATCAGCTCTGACACCACCAGCAGGCACATGATGGCAGGAGGGCACTGAGCCCCTCATGGCAGGAGGAACAGATCCACTGGATTTGACGTGGCCGATCACTGTTTGCTGTTGCAGGCCCGCCAGCGGGAGAAGATGAATGAGGAGCACAACAAGCGGCTCTCGGACACTGTGGACCGTCTGCTGAGCGAGTCTAATGAGCGGCTGCAGCTGCACCTCAAGGAGAGGATGGCAGCCTTGGAGGAGAAGGTAGTGCCTGGGGGGCAGGGGGTCCTCTGGGGGGCTGGTGGGGGGTTGAGGGGTCCACAGCCCCTCTGGCATGGAGCCTTGGCCAGCCACAGCACAGGGGTTTGGAAGTACCTGTGCAGGGATGGAGAAATGATCACATGCAGGATGCCAGCCAGGCGCTGGGGCTGGTGGAAGCACAGGGAAGCGTGCTCTGCATCGCACCCTCGCCTCCAGCCAGCCCTCACCTGGTAAGACCCCACTCCCCACTGTCTTTCATCTCTGACAGCAGCAGGATTTGCCCTGCTCTTTTCCCTCTCTTCCCTGTGTCTCTTCTGGTGCAGCCTTGACTGCAGCCTGCGCCCGGCTGTTGGAGCAAAGCCCTACTGCATTTTGCAGGAGAAAATGCAGCATTCATCCTCTCCCACCTGCCCATCCCCTCCACATGCTGCCTTGAAACCTTCCTGTCCCCCAAGCCTGGACTGATCTGCCTTCTCCAAGCCAGAGCAGAGTCCATGAGCAGCATCCTGGCTCCCACCCCGCTCCTCCTGGGGAACAGGGCTTTACTTTGAGGAGCCAGCTGGAGTTGCTGCTGCCCCAGCATGAATGCAATTAGCTGGGAGAGCAGGTGGCTCAGAGCAAGGATTAACCTCGCAACGCCAATGGGAGGTCAGGCCTTGATAATTCACCTCTATTTGGTCTCCTGCAGGGACCAGGCTCCCCTTAACAAGTCAGAGCACAGAGGGGTTGCATGCCCCAGGTAATGCCTCCAGGACTGGGTCTGTGTCCCCTGCTGCTCTGCACCTCCTGTCCCCAACCAGATCTGGCTGTGCCAGGTTGTCCAGTCATTCAGCAGATAATTCTGAGTGGCTCTGGATAAAGAGCAGGACCCAACACATGGGGCTGAGTCCAAATTCCCACCACAGCAAGCAAGAAGGACCAGAGCGGTGGCACCTTGCAAACAGGCATTATCTGCTCCCCAGCCTGCTGCCGGCACTGGGTCACTCAAAGAGTTTCTGCAGGTCTTCCATGGGCAAAAATCATCCTGTTTGGCTGCCAGCACGTCCCAGAAAAGAACACTAGGTCAGGCAGTTGCAAACACATCTTCTCTTCCCCCTGCCTATTCCCTAGCTTAGATGTAGGGGACATTTTTGCCCTTGATCCAGCTGCTTGAGGAGTTGATCTCCTCTCAGACGCATTTCCTAATCTTCAAGCCCTGCCCATCAAACCTCTAATTGCCGCTTGCCCTCCATGGCCATGCCCCGGTCCTGGTGTGGGGCAGGCATTGAGCTACGGCAGCCCTGCTTGAGGAGCAGGAGGTTTGCAGAGAAGACCAATTCACGAGCAGGTAGGTGAGGAATAGATCAGGGAGCCTTTGCCATCCCTGCTGCCAGGTGTCCATCACACCATCCATGCAGCGATTCCACGCTGGCCATTTCTGGGAGGCCGCGCAGCCGTTTTCTAAACGGTCTCTCTTTTTTCTTTCCTGTTTTTGTTCCCTTTTCTTTTGTTTCGTTTTTCAAAGAACACATTGTTACAAGAGCTGGAAAATACCCAAAAGCAGATAGAGGAACACCAGCACGACAAGGTAAATGCCGCTGCAGGGAGCCTGCCCTAGTGACTGCGCTTCCTCACTCCTAATCCCCAGCTAGTGGCAGTCGCGCCTCCTAAAATACCCTAGTTTCGGACGAGCTGGGATCCCAAAGCGCCCAGCAGCAGGAGGCCACAAACTAACCCACGTAGTGGTTGGATGGAAGCTGCCACCTGCCTCCCCGGAGACCCCCGGTTCGGTTCCCTAACAGGCACGTTCAGTCCCGTCTCCATATTTCTGTCACGCTCATCCATCCCCAACCCCCCGCCGAGGACAGCAGCGAGGCCAGGGTGGCTTCACCCATGTGTCTAGAGGAGGGTTTACCCCAGCGCTCCTTGGTGCAGCCTGGCTGTGAGAGATGCTGCTGCTAAGTCAGCCCCTTCTCCTTCACCCCCAAAGCTTTCTCAACCCCCTCACTCAAACTGGGGGGAAGATCTGCTCCATGCCCAGCTTGCAGAAGGCCCCGTAGGGTTTTGCACCTCCCCTGCTCTCAGATAAAGCATCTGAGTAGGGTCTGCAACATGAGTCCACGTTGGCCTGTGCTGGAAAGCTGGAGAGTTGCAGCTTTTTGAAGCAACGGGAGCTTTTTGGATGTGCCCCTTGTCTCGCGCA
Source organism: Balearica regulorum gibbericeps (assembly GCF_011004875.1). NCBI lineage: Eukaryota > Metazoa > Chordata > Aves > Gruiformes > Gruidae > Balearica > Balearica regulorum. The sequence continues at coordinate 315,825 of NC_046208.1, forward strand.
TGGTTGGGGGGATTGGGGGGCTGCTTTCCCCCTTGCCCGGGGCCTTGCTCTCCCCGATCCTCCCTGCCTGCAGTGAGGATGTGCGGGCATCGCTCACCCTTCCCAGCCATGGTTGCTCAGCTCCAGGCAGAGGCATAGCTTGGAGACTCACATGATGCTGCCTGCATGTTCCCCACCCTGGTTCAGCCTGTTTGCCCCCAGGACTGGATCCTGCTGTGCCTGGAGGATCCCCTCTCCGCCGCCTCCCTGCCCACCCACAGCCTCCCCCATCGCATCTCCCACAGGACAGCATGGCCACTTAGTGCAGGCACAGGTTCCCGTTGAGAATGGGGCTGTCAGCAGGAGGGATGGGGCCAGCATCAAATGTGGCTCGCGGGTCCCTCGCTGTCAGCCCTTTGCCAAGGCGAACGTGCACGTGCAGTCTGGAGCAAAACCAGAGCATCCCAGTGGGACCGATTTTCCCTCATCTCAAACCAGCATCGCTTCGAGCACGCATGTGTCTGTCTGTCTGGCCTGTGATCACTTCCTCCCTTCATGGCATTGCCCCAGCATCATCATTCACTGTCACCTGCATGAGCTGTTTCTTTACCGATGGTGTCAAAGGTGCTTTAAACCTTGGATGGGATTTTTAAAGGGAATATAAACCTGGAAATAGCTAAGGATGTGGATGGCTCCAAACCTGGCTGCTCTTCAGAGCAAAACCAACCCCTGCCTGTCTCTTGTCTTGCCCCGAACAGCGACGGTTGTCCGATGAGATTGACAAACTGAGGCTGGAGGTTGATCAGCTCAAGACCAGAAGTGGGACATTCGTGGAGAGTGTGCACGCAAGGTAAGGGCTGCCTGCCAAAACCCTGCCAAGCTGTGCCTGCCCCGCTTGCATCCTGCACCCATGGCTTTGGGGGCACTTTGCTTTTAAGGCCCCAAAATGCTGTTGGCATCAGGCATTTCTGGTTTCACCATGCCTCAGTGCCGGGCTGCAGGGTGGTTCATCGCAGGAGGGTGAGCTCTGGCTGTGCTGTTCCCGCCATGGATTTGTCCTGGGGTGGGACACAGACTGTTGAGAATAGGCCAGCCCAACTGAATGGCCCAAAATTTGCTCTTCTAAGGGTGAAAAAACACTGGGCACCGTTTCTTTTTCTGCACAAAGGGCTGAGGCCTTAATTTTCTATGAAAGCTGGATGTTCACCAAATGCCTTTCCCCTTGTGGTGTGCTGGGGATGCACTGGTGGAGAAGGAGGAATCTCTTTTGAGGTGTTGCAGGCAAAGGAGAATGAACTCTCCCATTTTTTCCCTTCCTGTCTACAATAATCCTTCCACACCCTTTCATTTAAATTCATCCAGGAGATGGGGAGGTCTCAGCCCAGAGCACCAGGAGGAGAGGTGAGTCCATCGGGTCTCAGCCTCTGGCACTGACTAGGGTACCCAGCACTGCTGCAAGAAAGCAAGGTGTTAGAAAAGGAGGGTGCCAGCATGTCATGCACCCCACTGCATTGCTGCAGCCACCTGGCAGACCACATCTTCTCCTGAGCATTTTCGATGTGGGTTAGAGGCAGTGAGGGGTCAATGAGAGCGACCACCAGTGGGGAAAATTCAGTTCTCAGGAAAGCTGGAAAAGATGGAAAGGACCCAGTGTAACCAGCTTCAAATCTGTCAGCAGCTGTGGCAGAGAGGAGAAGGCCTGGAGGCCCTGTATCTGTCATGGAGAGAAGAAACAGGGAGAGCAAGGAAGAGCGAGGAAAGCTGAGTGCCAGAGGAGTGTCTGAAGCATGTGTGGGACCTCTTTGTATGGGTCTGTAAGAACAGGATGGACAATTTTTTATTTTTATTTTTTTTATTTCTTGGAGGAAAAATCAGCAGAAAGCTTGAGTTACAGAGGCCAGAATAATCCCCCAGCTGAAATGTCAGCTTTTGTCTAAGGCGCCTTTATCTGGTTTTAGCTCAGGAGCAGCTTGTCAGCGGCTCCGCAGCTTAAATCCCCTTGAAACTTGGGCTGTGCCTTTGTCTGCAAACACCAAGCTGATGCCAAGCCAAGCTGCTCATGTTAGCGTTTTTGTCTGGGCTTGGTAGGATGCTGGGATGGGGAGCCCAGATCTGTATCTGCACTGCAAACTGGACCCGCCATGGTGGAAAAACACTGATCTGCCTTGGACAACTGCTTTTGTCATCTTAAATCAAAAAAACCTCATGCCTCCTATGGAAATGCATGTAGGGAGTAATGACCCTGTGCTTTGCTCAGCTGTGTGGTTGGGTCATCAGGACAAGGAGGAGCAACCAGGCAATGTGGAGATATGCAATGAGTACCACGAGCGGCAAAAAGTGGCCTTGTGTCCAACAGCAGCCACTGCGTGGCTCTGCCCAGCACGGCGACCAACTCCTGAACACCAGCCCAAGCATGGAGGAGGATGAAGAAGTCCCAACCGGTTTCTGCTGGGAGATCCCAAACAATGCTCATGTCCCTGTACCTGGAAGATCTGTTTCAAATGGAATTTTATTCATCAGGGATTTTTTTCATGAAAATGTTGAAGAAAACATAAAAAGGACAAAAGCTCCCTGGCTGGGCCCTGTTCTGTACAACAGGGATGGAGAAGACAGGCAAAAGATGTGCTGTACACATTGGGAGGTGCAAGCTGTTTTCAAGAGGGGAGGACAGGAGGGGACTGTTCAGCCCATGGTTTCACAGCAGACCCACTGTGTAGGGTGTTTTTGGCCAGAACTGGCTGGATGCCCCAGAGGGTACTGCAGCACAGAGGGAGGTAGCAGCAGGGTAGTGCCCAAGGCTGAGCTCCCTCCAGTCTGTGAGCCCTTCTTCAGGGTCAGTGTGGGGGGAATGGGGAACCTTTTTCCGGAGCCTAGTTTTGCATCATTTTGTGCAGAGCAGGCAGGCATCGCTGGGGTGGCCTCGTCCTCCTCCTCTGTCCTGAGCTAGTCTGGGCTGCAAGGGGAGCAGCCCAAGCACAGGAGTATCCTTGCATGGAGCAGTGTCCGCAACAGGATTCTTTCTCCCCAGGTCCCATATGGGCAGCGCGACAGATCTGCGCTTTCCACTGAGCGCCGTGGTCCATGCCCCCGCCGAGCCCTTCAGCACAGCCCCAGGCCTGCCTCGGGCGCAGAAGGGTCGATTTGCCGCCCGGCGAGAGGAGCCAGCCAAGGTAATCCATCTTCATGCCAGCATGGGGTCAGGGTTGGGATCACCTCCTGCCTTGCATACTGGTCTCATGTGTCCGTGATTTGGGGACATGGGGCAATTTCCTTCACCTGGTGCATGGATGGGGGTAACATGGTAGGAAGGGTTTCTCCACTGGGATTGCGTTGAGGTGTGACTGTTGCATGGAGGTCTCCAGTTTGGCTTTTGGAGACATAGGGGTGCCATGTAGGACCAGTGGACCTTGTTCCCCCAGGACTGGGAGCAGGCCCAGGCAGGCAGCGTCCTGGCCACAGGGCCTCACGCCTTCGACAGTGACCCTGAAATCTCTGACGTGGATGAAGACGACCGTGAGACACTCTTCAGCTCCATGGATGTGCTTTCTCCCAGTGGGCACTCGGACGCTCAGACATTGGCCATGATGCTCCAGGAGCAGCTGGATGCCATCAATGAAGAGATCAGGTAGCAGCCATGGCCAAAACCCACCACTGCCTTGCTCTGAAATGGCTTGGGGGGGGGGGGGGGGGGCAACAAACTGCCAGGCAGTGGGAGGAGGTTCTGATGCCCTAAAATTGAGATCTTGGTCCAGCTTCAGCCAGGGAAATGGCTCCAGGACATCCAGCCTCAGGGCTTGGTCCTTCCTGCACATGGCTCCCTTCCCTCAGCTACACCAGTGCTGGCTCACAGAAAGGATCACTATTTTAGAAAAAAGTCCCCTGTTAATATTAAAAGAAATCGTGGTGTGTCTCAGCTCTGGTTTATGTGGATCCTGATGGGTCTTTCTGTCATTCCTGGAGATCGAGGGATCGAGTCACAGCACCTAAAGTGCATTTCCCAAGAGTAAGGAGATCCTATGGCTGGGAGATGTGAGATGACTCCCCAGAAAGGTGGGGAGCCAGGAGCTCTGAGTCCCACTGCTCCCCCAGGATGATCCAAGAGGAGAAGGAGTCCACTGAGCTCCGCGCAGAGGAGCTGGAGACCCGTGTCACGAGCGGCAGCATGGAGGGCCTCAACCTCACCCAACTCTGCAAAAGGGCTTCCATCCCCACCTCACTGACAGCCCTGTCCCTGGCCAGCTCATCCCCACCACTCAGTGGCCGCTCCACCCCCAAGCTTTCCTCCCGCAGCGCCGCTCAGGACCTCGACCGCATGGGGATCATGACGTTGGTGAGGAGGCGTGCAGGGCGGACGGGGGACTGGACAGGGTGTTTGCGTGGCTGCCTGGGGTGGGACTGATGCCCCAGTGTCCACATGGGTCTGTGGGAGGGTAATGTGGAATGGGGGTGCCCATGTTTGCTGCCTCCCAGCCTGGCACGCCTGGCCCTGGGGCTGCTCTGCGCGGGAGTTCTCCATTAACTGCCCCCCTTTCTGTGTCTCTCTCGCTTTCCCCCTTGCAATCAGCCCAGCGACTTGAGGAAGCACCGGAGGAAACTGCTAGTGAGTGGCTCCCATCCCGTTGGTTTTTGTCCAAGCCCCTTTTCCAGCCTGCTCCTGGCTTTGTCCACACCAGGTCAGGGTGCAGCAGGCGCGGGATGGAGCTGGGGACCCCAGGGATTCAGCAGGAGGATCATGGGGATCCCATAAGGTGCTTGGATATGTGCCGGCTGGCAGCCTGGGGGGTCTGGCAGGACATGGGGAGGTTCAGAAAGCCACTGGGTCCTCAAACATTGTGTGTCCCCTCTGGCGACAGGGTGTCTTTGGGACATTCCCATCTGTGCTCCTCAGAGCACTCTGCTGAGGGCCAGCAGCTTCTGTCCCCACACCCTGACCTGGACCATGGGGCTGCATCCTCTCCTCCCTGTTCCCAGGATCTTGGCCATATGGCCACATCCTCCCATCTGCTTGGGCATCTCGAGCCATTGCCAGAGCTCTAGTTCAGGCCAATCCTGGAGCGTGGCAAAGCCTCAGGGCCCTGGTGGCTCTTTTGGCCATGCCTCCATGGAGCAAGAGAGAGGCAGGCAGCAGGGCAAGGATGGAGCTGGGCTTTGGCCGCCCATCCTCATGGCTTCTCTGCTTGTTCAGTCACCTGCAGCTCGGGATGAAAGCCGAGAGGATAAAACCACCATCAAATGTGAGACGTCCCCCCCATCCTCACCCAGGACGTTGCGGCTGGAGAAGCTGGGCCACCCCGCGCTAAGCCAGGAGGATGGGAAGAGGTATGCAAAGCACCCTTTGGATCTTACACCAGTGCCTGCTCTGTTGGTTTGAGGATTTACATGGGGCAAGCATGGGATTGTGGGATGGGCTGGGGTTTGCCATGGCTTGTGCGCTGCTCGGGAATAACCTAAAAGCTTTGCTGTTCCTCTCCCTCCTCCATCCCCAGCTCGCTGGAGGAGCAGGCCAGCAACCCCAGCAGCAACAGCAGCCAGGACTCCCTGCACAAGGGCTCCAAGAGGAAGGGGATCAAATCCTCCATCGGGCGCTTGTTCGGGAAAAAAGAGAAGGGTCGCTTGATTCAGCTGAGCAGAGAAGGGGCCACGGGGCAGGGTCCGTGAGCAGCCCTATTCCCATGCGTGCCGGGCGGGTGTCCTCTCGGGCCAGGCTCTCTGCATGCCTCCTGGCACTGTCTGCCTTTGGGGTGCTGTTGGGGTGACATGCAGAGGAGCAGGGACACCCCTGCTGGTTTGGGGATGTTGGGGCCACTGGCTCTGGGCTCCCTGCAGCTTCAGGGCAATTGGGTCCTGATGCTTTCTGCCCCGCACCCATTTCTACCCTGAGCATGGTATCAGTCTTAATGCTCTGGAAGAGCTGCAGTGAGGATACTGACCCCCCCATCACTGTATCTTAGCTTTAATGTCCCCAAATCTGCTTCCTCCTCCATGGGACCTTCTTGATTTTGCAGAGCACTTTGGTAGGAGCAGCTTTTCCACTCGTAAATTCTTTACTGCTTCAATGTTGAGCATTTTGAGATGGGAGGGATGACAGGTGGGGATCCCCTTGAGCTTCCCCGGGATGTAGGGGGGCTGTGGGGCTGGTTGGAAATGGAGACTGTCACCTCCTGTGCTGCGATTGTGCATCCCCGAGACCCTGGCATGGGGACTGTGGCAGTGCCCACATTGACCCCGTGGGATATCACACTGACGTGAGGATGTCTTGCTTGCTCAACAGTGCTGCTGACGGACATGGAAGTGGGCATGCAGGACCCTCTGGGACTTGGCAAACTGGGTGCTCAAGCCGAGAAGGATCGGCGCCTGCGGAAGAAGTGAGTGAACGTCTTTCCCTGCCCCAGTAATAAAATGTCCTGCATGATGGCTGAGAAGCCATGGCATGGGGCTTCTCATCTTCACCCTCTCTTGAGCCCTTTTAGCTCCTTCATTGCTTTGCTACCAGCTGGTTCTTACTGCCCATGGTCTATTCCCTTTCTAGAGCTGCTCCCTTCCCCCTAGTAAATCACTCTCCTGCTTCTGTTTCCTCCAGGCATGAACTCCTAGAAGAAGCTCGGAGGAAAGGATTGCCCTTTGCTCACTGGGATGGCCCCACTGTCGTCTCCTGGCTGGAGGTGAGGCAGAGCATGCCTGTGCGTTGTCCCCATGCTCCAACAGCTTTGCAGTTGCCGTCGGTCTGTAGGTGCTCCCCCAGCAGCAGTACAGCACCCTGCAGTCCCACCATGCTTGGTCCGTGCACATGGTTGGTGGTTGTAAAACTTGGGAGAACAGAGCAGATTCCCAGATCCCGCACATGTTCTGTAGAGTTGTGGTTTGGGGTTTCCTCAAGCGCACACCTTAGCTTTGAGTTGAAAAGCTCAATGGCTCCTCTGTCCCTGTGCTGTGTCCATCGGATACAGGGATGCTAGGCTGCCCATAGGCCATCTGGGCAAGGTACAAACGAAAAAGTAGTTCCACGTGGGTATCCAGCTTTGATACTGAGCTTCAAACAGGGTGGCCTTGATCCTACCAGAAGAAGTTAGGGAAAGTCAACAGGGCAGTCACTGGATTTGTCCTGTTTTGGCAGCTCTGGGTGGGGATGCCAGCCTGGTATGTTGCCGCTTGCCGAGCCAACGTGAAGAGCGGAGCCATCATGTCAGCCCTGTCTGACACTGAGATCCAGAGAGAGATTGGCATCAGCAATGCACTGCATCGCCTGAAGCTGCGTCTGGCCATCCAGGAGATGGTCTCACTCACGAGCCCTTCAGCACCACCCACCTCACGAACAGTAAGTGCTTCATGCCACGGACCTCCTCTTCCCCCAGCCAGCCCCTCCATGGGGCAGTCGATACACTTGTTTCTCCCCTTTCCCTGACTCTTTAGGACCACAGTGGTCCGTCAGTCCCCAGGGAGTCCCAGTGTCACAGGCAAGCGTGGCCATAGAGAGGGTGATGTTCCCTCATGGACCAGTCAAGCCACCAGACACGTGTCCTCAGGCGCCAAGGTCATTTACGGCCATTGAGTGTGATGCACTTTCCTGTCTTGAGGCACCAGCAGACGTTCTTGTCCTCACACTCAGAGGTTGTCAGCAAGAGGCTGACCCTGCCGAGCAGCCTGCAGAGAGCAAAGCTCAGGGACTATCTGCCCTGGAAAGGATGAAATCCCACCCAAACAGCACATTCATGATTTACAGGGTCGACTCAGTTGTGCACAGCCGTTTTCTCAATCAGTTCAATACAAACCTTTTCCTGGGACCGTGTGAAATTCCTGGGGCAAGTCAAAGCAACTGCAGATCCCAGCCTTGCCCTGGATAGCACATGGAATGGATGGAGGGATCATGTCTTGTGCTGGTCCCCAAAACCCCTGAGGGATTAATGGTGCCCCAGTAATGCCAAGATACATCTGTAGAAATGCAGTCAGCAGAAAGGCCTCGAGCGTGTTGTGTCCCCTCAGATGGCTGTGGCTGGGGTCACAGCTGTCAGAGACAAGCCTGCAGGCTCCATGAGCATAACACCAAAGTATAAAGGCAGCCAAAGGGCCAGTGGTCCTTGCTGTGCTCTCTGTGGCTGCACAGACAGCCCAGGGTCCTCACGGCAGCGTGCCACCAGCCCAAGCTGCAAGGATGCTGCAAGATCTCCCCAGTACAGCTCCAAGCGCAAGGGTGGCCTGATCCTCCATCAGCCTGAGCGAGGCTTGTTTCCAGCACGGTTGTGAACCGAGGCCGTGACTCCATGGTGGTTTACCCTGACCACTCTGCTCTTTTCCCTGCAGTCCTCTGGAAACGTCTGGGTCACCCATGAAGAGATGGAGAACATGGCGACTTCCACCAAGACGGTGAGGCTGGCTGGCCCCACTGCCGCTGCACGGCATATCGGTTACCGAGCTGAGCTCTGGGCATGCATTAACACGCTAAACCCCGGGAGGGAAGGGGATCTTTGCTACATCTCATGTGTCAGCTCTTGGCCAGCACCATGCACCTGTTTAGAAACCATCTTTCAACCTTTAATATCCCAACAATTTCCAAAACTGGCTTAAAAACCATCAGATGCATTTTCCTTTGTCAAGCCCCTGTGGATTTTACTGGGTTTCTAGAGTAGTTTTTCTGTTGTTTGTGAGTTAGAGGAAAGAAAAGAAAGACAAAAACCAAGAGTGATAGAGACCCACATTGGTTATTCTACACCCAGAGAAGTCACTGTCTAATCTGCTGTTGACCTTGGCACACCCAAATATTGTCCCCACTGTCTGTCCCTGCCACTCTGACTGATAGCTTGGTGTCCCTTGGAGGGATGTGGCCATGCTCCCAAAAACTCTGGCTCCTTTGGAGATATGTAGCTGTGTGCCCCTCTCTGCAACTAGACCCTATGCCCATGTCTCAGAGTAGGAGCAGCGTTTTGGATTTGTTGTGTGAATGAAGCATTTTATTGAAGCTTGTGTCTGCTAGTCAAGTAGCACAGACCTGTAACTGGCGCCTGTAACTGGTGGGTGCTTTTTGGGGGCAGAGAGCTCAGAGTTGCGGCAGGGATGTGACACATTCCCTTGGCAGGTTTTGTGAGGTGAACAAAACCAGCACAGGTTGACAAGGGAAGAAATAGCTACAAAATTGGCAGATTGGTTTGGGCAGCCCCTCTGGGGGTTGTGACCTGTGAGCTGAAGCTTAGGTTTCTCTCTGCACCCATCTGTCTTTGGGGGACCCGAGAACTACCCATATTTCGCAGGAAAGATGCATGAGCCCTAGTGTCTGTGCCATCTCCAGCCCAATGCCCAGCAGAAAAGCCTCATCCTGTGTACTCCTAACTGGACTGAGAGATGGGGTGAAACCCGGGCCCAGCAGGGTCGGGGTGTCCCCAGCACCCTGTCGACAAGGCTGAGCTCCCCGAGCCATGCAGCCGTGAGACCAACCCCCATCCCCTCTGGGTCACACCGTGCTGAGGGGTCCCCACGCTTAGCACACATGGCACACACTTTCACAGTGCAGGGCCGCCGGGTACTGACTTTACCTGTCCTTTCTATTGACATGCCGCATGTGTCACGCTTAGGACACAGAGGAAGGCAGCTGGGCACAGGTGAGGCCCCCGTGTCACCCTTTTCCGCGGGCGGTACGGGGGGTGGTTGTGGGAGGGGGAGCTGGAACATCACAGGGCACCCAGGGAATGAGCTTGGGGCATCAGTATTGGCCAAGTCCTGCTTGGAGTCGAGCCTGCACCCTGTGGTTGCTCCTCTGAGCCATCTCTCGAGCATGGGGTGATCCTCCTGGGACCTCGCATAAAGCAGCATCCTCCTCTGCTTCAGGCAGAGTGACTTTTTCTACATAAGACACAGATCCTGTGTTAAAATCCCAATGTAAGAGTGACCAGCCACCCTGCATGGGAGGCAGGTTTCTAGCTGCACAGACATCTAGTTTTCACCATATTTTTTAGTCCCACGTTCAGAGTATAGACCATTTTCATGAACTGAAAAGGTGGGAGGAAAGATTCCTGCTTGGATCCGTCTCTTCTGGTTTTAACTCTCAATGGTTTTACTTTTATTCTGGTGGATTTTATTTCATTTTCGGACCCAGAGAGAGCTTGCAGTGAAAGTGAATGGATGTTTTTCTGCCCTAAATGGACTTTTTTTTTCATTTTGAAGACATAAAGCATCTTCACATTTGGTGATTTCTAAGCTGCTTAAAAATCAGTTAGGAATGCACTGAAACCTCTTTCTTAGTTAGTTGTTTCAGCTTTCATGAATGTGCTTTTTCCAGAAGAAGCTGATCATACAGTCCACCTGTCGCTTATGCTTGCCTTTTGGCTACTGCCTTGTCTCCTTGGGGAACATCAGTAGGACACAAACCATGGCCAACAGGGCTGTTCCTTCCAGCTCCTTCAGTACAAACTAGGATTAAACTCCTCTGGCCTAGGTTTAGTCCTCAGGACAGTGACCTCCAGGCTGCAGCATTGAACTGTCACTGGTCTCCTGGGAGTCTGCAGCTCCACCAAGTCCTGGTTTCTCCCTAGCTTCTCCATTTGCTTGTCCACAGACACTGGCCTATGGAGACATGAACCATGAGTGGATTGGGAACGAGTGGCTGCCCAGCCTGGGTCTCCCACAGTATCGCAGCTACTTCATGGAGTGTCTTGTTGATGCACGGATGCTGGACCACCTGACCAAGAAAGATCTCAGAGTTCACTTGAAGATGGTGGACAGCTTCCACCGGTGAGTCCCCTCCTTCAGAAGGTTCCTGGGGTGCAGTGTCTGCTTTGGAGCAGAGGATGGGGCAATTTGAGAGATTCTACCCTGTCTTGGTCAGCCCTAGTGCTGGAGGATGGCTTTTCTAGGCTAAAATCAACCACCTGATCTGGGGCAGCTGGTATGGGCAAATGTTCTTCTTCAGCACACTCCTTCCAGCAAAATTGCAGAGGACCAAGCCTTCTCCTGGCTGTGGAGCAAACCACAGGCAAAAAAAAAAGCTCATACCACCCGGTCTCCCACTGGCAGGCAGAACAGTCATCTGCCAGCAGCCCAGCTTGAAGAAGGCTTGTGCCATCCCAACCACCTTGCTCAAGCACCAGTACCCTCATCTGCTGACCACCAGTGCTCAGATCAGGAATGGTTATGGTGGGAATCATGGGCATCGGCTCATTCCTCTCTCTGGCATGCAAAGAGGAAAGGATGCACATCCTGGCATGGCTTTTGAGTGGGCAGGTCAGTACCCCAGTCCATGGGGTACCACCGTCTACCCCAGCCATAGGGCTGTGTCTACGGAACTGCCAGGGCCCTCCCTGCTCTGGGGATGAACCCTTCAGGCTGGAGCAGCCCCCATGGGCTGGTTCTCCCCAGCCACCAAGCTCTGAGTATCGTTGCTTAGATCTGCGCATTCTCAAGAAGGTAGAACAGAGTAAAACTGATGGAGTGGGGAATTACCATGAAAGGGAGGGATATTCTCTGTTTTCCGGCCAAGATCTTCCCTTTGGGTTGTGTCTGGGCTGACCCAACCCTGAACTGAAGCATCATTTGGGCATGTGGAAACCAAGAAGGGAAGTGGGTCCCTCCACAGGTCCCTCCAAGCCACCTGCCCCACAGTACTGAGCCGTCCTGAGGGTTTTGTGACATCTTGTGTCCTTGCAGCACCAGCCTGCAGTACGGCATCATGTGCCTGAAGAGACTCAACTACGACCGCAAAGAGCTGGAGAGGAGGCGAGAAGAGACCCAGCACGAAATCAAAGGTCAGCAGCCACATATACAATCCAGCTCTAGAAAATGAGATGAGAAACCTCACAAGAGATACCCAGTGGTGGTCTCTCCTATTCCTTATTTTTAACACAGCATTTTCCTGGGGAAAATCATTATTTCTGAGCAACCATTCCTGGAGGGCTCTTCTCCAGGGGGAACCTCCCTGCAGTATTTCCCCAACAGATTGCTCCAGGTGCCTTTGTGCAGCTCAGTGAGACATGAGGAGGGAGGAAGGGTGTCAAGACAGGGAAGATCCACTGCAAGCATCAGATAGGCTTCTCCTGCCTCTTTCAAATGCTTAGGACACCCCCCAGCTTGCTCAGCATCCCCTCCCTCATTCACTGTCCTGAGATTCCCTGCGCATCTGGCTGCTGCTTAGATTACATCTCATTATTGATAATGCCCCTAATTACACCAGCAGCCGTGGGTTCTTAGGATTAATTTTCACAGTTGTTTTCTGTCTGTTATTTCAGCATTCAGTTTGGTAAATTGAAGGGAGCTGTTCCTGGCACTTGAGCACCCAGTATCACTGCTGGCTCAGGAAGGAGAGTCCCAGGATCAGCCTAGGGCTGTGCCAAAGGGTTTCAGGACATCAGCAGGTCCCCGCACAACCAAGAGTGTGCTCTGAGCTGGCTCTGAGACATGCCCTTGCTCTTTTGCAGACGTGTTGGTGTGGACCAATGACCAGGTCATTCACTGGATCCAGTCCATTGGGCTTCGCGAGTATGCAAACAACCTCATCGAGAGCGGGGTGCACGGGGCACTTCTGGCCCTCGATGAAAATTTTGACCACAACAGTCTGGCACTCGTGTTGCAAATCCCCACACAGAACACACAGGTAACAGCAGCATCCTTAGGGGATTTTGGAGGAGGGTGGCCAGCGTGGGACACTGTTGCGGTGTGACTCCACCAGTCCCACCGACTCAACTCTGCCTTTCAAAGCAGAGCACTCAGATGGCACGTGGGCTTTTTCTCTGTTGTTCTCAGACTTTCCTGGGATGGGAGTTTGTGCTGGAAACTGTTCCCACCAATGGGGAATGCTCATTTTTTGTTATTCTCAGGCTCGACAAGTGCTGGAGAGGGAGTTCAACAACCTGCTCGCCTTGGGCACAGATCGGAGGCTGGACGATGTGAGTACCAAACCTCTCCCACCTCTAGATCATGCTGAGCGCCTGTTCTTGCGCAAGAAACAGGAGAGGCAGGACCTCTACTCTCTTCCTCCTTGTCCAAGGGAGTCAAATAGTGCCTCACAAACTCTCTAGCGCAGTCACATGAGCAGTATCAGTGGAATAAGCTAAAACTATTAGACAAGGCCCTGAGGAATGTGCTGCCAGGCTGTGGATGCAGGTGAGGTAGAATCCTGTGCATCCTTTCTAGCCTCATGCTTGGTGGGCTGAATTTCAAGTAGGCTCACCTGACTCTCCTTGCCAGCTGCTTTAATATTGCCTTTTAGAGTCACAGATGTTCTGGGCATGACACATCTGTGGTGGGTAAAGCTCGTGGGTTGGATGCCCCATTAAGCAGCCAGAAAGCTGTTCACGTTGAGTCACTGAAGGTGGGAATTGATCTAGATCCCTCCTATGTATATCTTTCCTCCATGAGATAACATAGCAGAGCTAGTCAGGGCTCTCTGTAGAGCAGAGAAGCAGGTGCTTCCAGATGCCATTATCTGGCCAAGGTTAGATGCATCCCTTGGGGACTTTATTGGGGCTTGTGTGTTGATGTCTCTGAGGCATCTTTGCAGACAGGCTGGAGAGAAGAAACAGGTAAGCTGGAAAAGATGGAGCCTATGTTGTGTGGTCCTGGAGAAGTCTCCTATATCCTTGGCTCGATCTGATCACACACTTCTGTTTGAGTTGGTCTCCATGTACAGGCACACCCTAATTAGGTGGAAGCAGTGCTGGTATCTCACAGGGGCAGAAGGTCCTGCTGCCACTGATGCTGGGCTCATAATCTGGTCTTCCCTCACAGGGCGATGACAAGACCTTCCGTCGAACCCCGTCCTGGCGAAAGCGCTTCCGCCCGCGAGACATTCACAGCATCAACATGCTCAGCGGTTCAGCCGAGACACTGCCAGCCGGCTTCCGCGTCACCAGCCTGGTGCCCCTGCCTCCTCCATCTGCCCCTGCCAAGAAAATGCCCCCAGAAGGTAGGTCACCACCATCTCCCCAGGGTCCTCTCCCACCCCTGCTCAGACCTTATGGGGAATGTGGGGAATGATGTGCCACCAGGGAGAGAGGCTTGCTGATCACCTGCAATGCTGAATCCATGTAATCCTTGAGCCGTTGTCTGCTGTAAATTGTCAGGGTTATTTCAGACTCTGGTCTGGTGTGCGGTTTCTTTGTTTTGAACTGCCAGGGTGACGGAGATGGCTGGATTGGGGCACAAAATGGGGATAAGTGTCACCCACCCTGGGTTTGGCATCCAGGTCAGAGCCTGTTGGGGTAGCATTGGGGGCTGTCAGGAAGCAGCAGCCCATTCTGGGCCAGTCTTGTCCCCATTTTGGAAACCAAAGGGACTGAATTAACCAGCTCAAGTCAGTCCGAGCACTGCTGAGCTCTCTCAGAGCTGGCCGAGACACGCTTTGACACGCTTGCTGCCCGTGCTGCTGGCTGTCGTGTTATAGCTGAGTGTATGTGTCGCAGGCTCTGCCCCACCACCACACAACTCTTTTGTACAAGTTATCTTGGTTCCTTCCAAAGCTGTAGGGTGGCACAAGCTCCAGCCAGGTCACCCCAGTTTGTCCCCTGGACCAGGAGCCCTGGTGCCACTGTCCCAACCTATCTGCCACCTGGTGCAGAGCTGGCTTCCACAGGCTCAGAAATGAGCATATGAAGGAGCATTAAAAACTTGTGTTTTCACCTTCCGGTTCCAAGCCCCAGGCTCAGCTCTCGTCCTTCTGTCTCCAGATTTGCTCAAAACTCACAGTTTTCCATTCAGAAGTTTGGGTCAAATTTCTGCTCGATCCTGGAAGCTGCAATTCCCACCCATCTGAGGACAATGAAACCTGGGACAGAATCCCTAGGTCTGACAGCACCCAGACACGGCTGGCAGGGAGCTCGCTGCCTGAGAGTAGGGATAGCAAGCAGCAACTTTCCAAATACCCTGGAGCCTTGGAAGCATCAGAGCTGGCCGAACGTGCCTCTTCCTTTGACCCTCACCTTCATATGGCTTCAGTGCACAGACTCTGCCTAATAAATGTTTCGATGGGAAGCTTAGGGCTAATTGGAACAGTCGCTAATTGCACGCTCTGCTCTTTGACTCACTTCCAGTTGGTGCCTCTGGGTCGCCAAGGCTGGAGACCTCCACGGTCCGGACGTACTCCTGCTGAGGGTCAGCGTGACGGGAACCAGCCCAGCCCTGGGTAAGTGTGAGGAGGACCGAGGCCTCAGAGCTGGATGGGGACCGAGAGGAGAGCACGAGGCCCAGCGTCCTCGGCCCGGCATCACCCAGGCGGGGTGTGTGCCTTCACCAAGGTTTGCCTCGCCATGAGGAGCACAGAGACCTCAGTGGTGGGGGAACAGCCCGCTGCTGCCTGAGGCTCACAGGACCCTGAGATGATGCAGAAGGGATGCTCAGCATCCCAACCACATACAGTTTGTCCAGTCCCTGGAGAGACAGCTCCACTGGGGACCCCAGGATGCCATCCTAGATGGGGGGATCCCACTGGGGTGAGGGAAGGATAGTCAAGCACTTCAGAGAGTCTCCTGGGACCTTGCTGTACCCTGGGGCACGGCTCCCCTGTGCCAGGAGGATTCATTACCAACTCCATCTGGGTTTGTTGGCCTGTGGGTGCACGGGGGGAGAGATGAGCCACCATCCTCACGGGGCCTTTCCCACTTCGTTTCTCAGCACATCCCCACTATCCGTACGGCCACACACTGGCTGTCTTTCAGGACAAGCGCCCGGCCTGCGCCTGTTCCTCGGCCCAAACCAACAGACGCTGCAGTCTCGCTGCTGTGGACCGAAAAGGATGCTCTCCCTTCTGCTTGTGCACCCCACCGTTTCCCTGGCTCCCCTTGGCTCCCGCCTGTGGCTTATCCGCCCACCTCTCCCCACACTGGCTGGGCTACAGATGTGCTTGCTGCGTGCCCGCTCTGTTGCTGGCAGAAGCGTGGTACAACCCATCGGAGTGGCAGAGATGCCCCAAAAGTGGGCTGCAATATTTGGAAACCTTTCTCCTGCCTGGTTCATGTTGCCAATGCGCCATGGGCTGCTGCACTGACTCGCCCAAGCCCCAAGCATCGGGGACGCTGCTGCCCACAGGACTCGAAGCCAAGGAAGATTCAGGCTCATGAAAATCTTCGTGCTGGGGCAGCCGGGCAAGGAGTTGCCCCCAGGGGAACCGGGGCCAGTGCCAAGGTCAGCGCTGCACAGGACGGAGCAGGGACCGGCCATTGTGGGGGCAAGGAGAATGGCTGTCTGCCAAGAGGTGGGCGGTCAGGGTGCTGTGTTTTGGGGTGCTGCCAGACACCACACGGGGGGAGGCTGCGCCTGCATGGCGGGTCCACGAAGGGCTGCGTGGGGAAGGGCTGGAACCGCCCCATATGGCTCACTGCCGGCCGGGATGGTACCTGGCACCCACGGGACGGGGGACCCTCCTTGGGCGTCCAGGAGAGACACGGCAGGGGCACCCACCGCCCCGGGACGTGCCCATCCCTTCCCCTCCGGGTGCAGAGGAGATGCTCTTCCCTCCTGCCTCCAAGCTACAGACAGGGATCAATCCAGGAGGCTCTTAACTCTTCCCATTTCTTCCCCGTAGGGTAGGATCTCTTCGTCTCCTCATGCCACGTTTGCCTTGTGTGGCCCCTATTTCTGATGTGATATTTATTGATGGCTGGAATGACCTTATACTTATCATGTGCTGTCTGGAAGTGCAATATCTGAGAGGCTATACAGTCACGATGTCTTTTCGGTGTATTATTTGCCTAATACAGTATTAAATATTTTTTTAATTTGAAGAGTCAGTGAGCCCTTTATATCAATGCCCTATTTCTTTCATCATATTATTGGTACTGCATGGACTCCAAACCCTGGATCGGGTCAGGAAAGGATGTATGTGTGTTCCAATAAACAGGATTTTAAAACAGTGCTGGCTTGAGCCTTCTTTCTAGAGCCCAAATTAAAAATACAATTAATTTTTAGCTCCCCTGAGAGTTTTTGGGGTACAGGGCTGAGCCCAGTTGCAAACCAATGAAATCATTGGTCTCTGCAGGGCTCATTAAAGCCTGGGACATCCAGTTCCCACTGCTGAGTGACCATGATGAGGTCCAGCTGGGTTTTCTGACATGGAAAAATCCCCAACCTGGGAATTAAGGGAGACCTGCACAGAGGAGGACAGCGGTAAAGGAAGCCCCGAGCCATTCAAACAAGAATGCCTTTATTTAAAAAAAAAAAAATCCAAATAAGTTAGCAAAAATAATAATTAAAAAAAAACCCCAAATGGCAACTCCACACAGCGTTCAGTAGAAAAGACGGTGCGGGCAGCCTCCGCAGGGCTCAGCACCCATGGGACGCCAGCCGGAGAGAGACGTTGGTCAAAGAGCATCTTGGAAAAAAATCAGCAAGCGAACCCAGCACACACATTGGCCCCCAAAAACCAGTCACCCCCGGACAGGGAGCGAAGCAGAGTCCGACGCCAGGCGGCCACCTTGCGGGAACTGGGGCCGCTACCAGTGTGGGGCCTCGGCGCGGCTGAAATCCCACCTCTCCCCATCATTTTTTTTCAGCTGGCTGAGCGGAGCATTTTGCGAGGAGTGGGAAAGGAGGCGAGTGGTTTCAGCGGTGCAGTCCACGACGCCGGAGGGGTAAATACGATTTCCAGCGGCTGGACCCTTCCGGCATCTTACTCCCACCCTGTTACCAGCTTGAAGAGCCGCTGGGGTTTCCGCTGGCTCAGTTTTGAACCTGCTCCTCCTGGAACGTCACAGCCACGTCCTCCACGGCGATGCTCTCCACGATGGAGGAGAGCGAGTGGAGGTTGCGGTCCTCTGCTGCATCGTTGGCCAGGAGGTGATCTGCAGAGAGCAAGCGGATGATGAGTCTGCTGGGGACGGGGACCGTGTGCTGGGGACGGGTCCTGGCTCCACACAGGGGGGACCCCGCGATCCCCCGCACAGCCAGAGTGACCTGGGGACCGGCTCCCAGCTCCCACTCTGGGGAGGGCAATGGGGAGTGAAACCTTTGGAAGTTTTTTAGGTTTTACTCCACACTGGAAAATAAGATTTAAGTTTCTGCCTTCTGGGGTAGAAACAGGTGGAATGGGGGGGTGGGGGTGGGGGGGGGAATAACGGCAATAATGGAAGAAAAATCAGCAGCTGCAGAGGGGGCGTGGGGAGGGAAAGGGAACCCCAGGCAGCGATGCTCAGTGATACTCAGCACCGCAGCAGGCAAAGCCAAGCCAAGGGACGGCGATGGACGAACCCTTGATGGGGACCAAGCCGCCAGGCTCTGGAGTGCTGCAATCCTGTTTCTCAGCTCCTAACAGCAGGCGTGTTGGTGAAATCGGGTGGTGGGAGAAGCCTGAACTCACTAAGCATCGAGCCAAGGAGGTGCTGGAGGATTGATGAGCCTGGGGGCAGCTCATCTCTCTGCAACGGCAGGGTGGGAAGAGGACAAGGCTCCTTTTGTCCTCCACTCTGAGCATCTCCTGCTTGGGAAGGGGGCTGTCTCAGTGATGCTCTGCTCCAGGGCTGCAGTGTCCCCCACTGCTGATCCCCCCAGAACCCAGCAAGGCTGCAGGATGCAGGGCCAAGGCGGGAAGGACCTTACCTGCGGGGTTGGTGCCGAACTCCAACTGGCTGCTCCACTCAGGGCTGCAGGACGAGCTGCCGGACCTGCACTCGCTGGCCGCCTGCAAGGACCAGAGATGCCGACCATGGATGTCACCTTCTCCAGCCCGGGCAAAGCCCACCAGCCACCCCAAAAACACCCCAGGGTGACCAAACAGCGCAACACAATGACCCTGCGGAGATGGGCATGTCCCTCCCCACCTACAAAGTTGCCAGAGGAGATGACAGCATTCATGGTCCCCAGGACCCATCGGGGTCAGATGCTTTGTTAAACATAAGGGCTGAAAAAAACCACCTTTTGGGGCTCTGGACACAGGAGAAATGGGGCCATCCAACCACTGTGAGTAAAAAAATGTCTCTTTACCCAGTGACCATGAGAAAGGGCTAGAGACGGACAAACATCCTTGGGCAAAACAGCTTTTTGCTGAAAATCACCTAATCAAACTCATAAAAAGTGACACGCAGGCTGGACACCCTCAGGCCATCCCAAGGGGATTTCTGGAGAAGATCTTTCAGCAGTTTGATTTGTGGATTTGAGGCTGAACGGCTATTATGTCAGAGAAAAGAGCTGACAGCCTGAAAAATGAGAGCGTTACTCAGCAAAGCTCTGAATTGACTTTGGTGTGTGTCTTTATCTGGAAGTGGATGCTGGCCCAAGTTAAACGCAAAATATGATTTATAGGAGCAACCCCAAGAAGCCAACTATATGTAGCAGCCTAGAAATGTCACTTTGGGTCTACAAGCTCATGGCAGCACAGGCTAATTAATTAACATATGAATTTGTTTCCCACTAAAGTAGGAAATTCTTACAGATCAGATTTCTTTTCCCCCAAAACACTGGATTTTGTACTGAATATGTGAACCTATGCCTGGGAGAAGGGACAGCTTGGAGCAGCAGTGACATGGGAACTGTTTGGTTTTGGGCACATTTGCAGGGGCAGCCAACAAATCCACCCGAATTAAACCAAGTGGATACGTTGGGTTTACACTGGGAAGTCCCAAGAATATATAGGCTAGACCCTAAAAGATTTTTCACTCCTTTATTCAGCTCTAAATGTTGGGTTGCCTGCTGGTTTGGTCCTTAAATCCCTGAAAGGAGATGACTCTCCATGAATTCCACTTTTCTGTGCCTCTTATAGTTCTTCCATATCCATATCCATATCCATATATCTATACTGTCTATATATATTTGTACGTCTACATCTACATCTACATCTACATCTACATGGATCTATATCATCTATCTCTATAGCATCTCCATCTATATCACCTATACCTATAGCTATAGCTATCTATGTATTTCACTATACAAAGCCTCAGAGCAGCAGGGAAGTGCGTGCCCAGACATCTCCCCAGAAATCAGAGGGCAGACAAAATTATATCTCGAAAACTTGGTTAAACCACCAAAGTCTTGCGGTGCGGCGGGCCCCAGTTTGCAGCATCTCTGCTCAGGGCTGTGGCAAGGCACGACCGCTGCGAGCATCCTCACCTGGCTCTTGAATCGGCACCTTCGGCCCCAGAAACCGGAGGTGGCCACGCACCGACTCCCTCGCCCTGTCTCCTGCCCTGTCCCCTGCCTGGGTGTGCTGTGCCACGTCCCCCATCAAAGTCCCCGTGCCCCAGCGTGTTGTGGCACCAGCAATTGCATGGCGGCAGGGAGGGGGGAGGGAGGCTGTGGGTTTTGCGCCCAGGAGCTTTGATACTGGGGAATGACATCGCGGGATGCAGCAGGAGGTGTTTGGTGGGAGGCTTTGTGGGTTGTGCCACCCCAAGACATTACAGGGAGAAACCAGGAGTGTGTGCATCTGTGAGCAGGGGGATGTTATTTTATTTTATTAATTTTTTATTTTATTTTATATTTGATTTAATTTATTTAACTTAGTTTAATCTAATTCTATGCTTTTTTATCTCATTTTTGCCTTTATTGTCCCTCCCAAGCCCAGGCACACGTGCCACACTTAATGCAGTGCCCAGCACTGGACCACACAACCTCCACTATATCCATACATAGGGAAAGATTGCTATCAACCCCCTTGCTGGGGGATCTGAGCACCCAGCTGGGGCTGGATCAGCACCACCTAGAGCCTTTATGCAGGACACATTTACCAGCCCATGGTAGCAGCATCTGCCTTGCCTCAGGGCTGGGGGTCCCCCTCCCGCCCAGCAGGACCCAGTGCCCCAGAGCTACTCATGATGCCTTTGCCCAGGATCATCCCCATAGGGCATGCATCACCCCAAAAGGGCATCACCCTCCACAGGGCATGCATCACCCCCATGGAGCATCACCCCCATGGAGCACCACCCCCATGGAGCATCACCCCCATGGAGCATCACCCCCATGGAGCATCACTCCCCTAGGGCATCACCCTGGTGCTGGTCTGCAGCCCAGGTTTGGGGATCCCGGGGGATGCACAGAGGCACTTACCCCAGGCTGGGGAGCAGCAGGGCGGAAGCGCAGGTCCCTCTGCTCCCGCTCCTGCTGGTTGAGGGTGCTGAGCAAGCTCTGCAGGCGCTCGATGTACTGGATGGCGCTGCGCAGGATCTCCACCTTGGGCAGCCGCTGGTTGGGGTTGAGCAGGGTGCTGCGTTTCAACGCCTCAAAGGCTTCGTTCACCTTCTTCAACCTGCGTTTCTCCCGCAGGGTGGCTGCCCGCCGCCGGTCAATGGAGACCGTCTTCCGCTTGCAAACCTTGCAGGCCCAGGGCAGGCATTGCCCAGGGCAATGCTCGGGCAGGGCTGAGTCCTTCTCCTCCAAAGCCACCCTGCCGTCAGGACACAGGGCCACCTCGGGCCGCTCAGGGAATGCCGCTGGCTCGTAGCCCTGCAAGCGAGAGCCCAGGAAATTTTCCCCATCGTAAAACCTCTGGTCCGGGAAAAAATAAGGGTTGGTCTCGAAGAGCTCCATGGACGCACGGGCAGCTCGGGGACGTGTGTGCGGCTTGGGGACGGCTGCTCCCTCTCCCCACGCCAACTGTTTGGTGCCATTTAAACCCCGGCGCTGGCATTAAATCACGGAGATAAATATAGAAAACCTAAAGGAAACCTGAGCCTGCCCTAAGCTGCTGCCTCACATCAAAACTTGTCCATCTGATTTCATGTGCTCTCTCCGCGGGGATTACACTGCCCGGACCGCGGCCGTGCTGGGTGGGGGGGGGGGTCTGGGGGAGCTGGCACGGTGGGGAGGGCAGCTCAGCCGCCCTGCAAACAAGGGCTTTGTTTGAGCCCAGGGGTGCCACCGGGGACGGCGGGTGGCTGCCAGCTCCCCCCAGCATTCCTGCATCATCTGGTCCCTTCAGTTACGGCTGGATTGGGGGCAGCCCACGGTGGACTCGTGGCCAGCCCGCCCGGCCAGGGCACCCTCAATCCCACAGCACCCTGGGTCTGCACCTTCCCTGCAGTCAGTCCCGACACCGGCACAGCATCCTCCAGCACTCGCCCCCCATATTTCCCATGGTCCCATCCTGCTGGTGCATGTTTCAGCATAAAGGCCTGATCCTGGTTCTGCTGAAGCCACAGGGAAGCGGAGTAATTCAGCCCTGGGAGGGGCGTCCCGATGCAGGGAGCACCCTGGGGTCCAGCCCTTTCCCCGTGGGCACCCCTCACCGTGCAGCGTGCGCCATGGTGCCAGCCCCTGTGCTCTGCTGCCCGTCCTGCAGGAATGGAGCAGGCAGGACAACACGAGGCTCAGCCTTTCCTCCACCATGGGCTTCCTGAAGGTCCCTGGCCAACCCCTCATCCCAGAGCAGCGTTTTTGGCACAAAATCCACGTTCGTGGCTTCTCCCAAGGGACACCTTCTCCTGTGTGTCCCCGCTCCAGCTCTGGCTCATCCAATCTGGACCTCTGTGCGTATGGATAACCAAAGCCCCAACGCTGTCCTGCTGCACCCCTCTCCCAGCAAAGAGACATCACTCCCACCTTCCCAATGGGGAAACTGAGGCACAATCACAGGCCCTCTATGAGCAGCAGCGCAGGTGGGATTTTGACCCATTCCCAGCCCTTCTGTACAGACTCCAACCATTCAAACACATCTCTCCGACTTTGTCTTTTCCGAAAGGATTTTTTTTTTCTTTTTTTTTTTTCCATTGGGAACATCAGAAACCATCTCCTATCTCCTCTTATTCCTGCTCCAGGCCAGATTCCAGCCGAGGGATCGGTCAGTGGAAAGAATGTCAGCAAAGAGCAGGGCCAACCCTGAGGGATTTTCCTTCCCCAAATCCCCCCTCCCCGGAGAGGCCGTGCTGCGGCACATTCCCTGCGCCCACTGCCAGCACCTTTGTTCACTTTGGGTTAATTTCTAGCCTTTTTGGAACCCACCACAATGCTCTTCTCCTTTTGCAGTAATTTCTTTGGGGCTAGGAGCTTTACAATGCATCCTCACCCTCATTCCAGCTCTTGTGGGTTCTCAGTCCTGAGGATTTGCTCTCCCCATGGTTTTAGCATCTATAAAAAAATCTGCAGTAAGGAAAGCAGGACCCACAGCCTCGAGGTTCACAGTCCCTGCACTCCCCAGGGTCAATCAATCTCCTGAAATACTCAAAAAGGAAAAAAAAATCAGAGCACCAGATTGTGCCCTGAGTTGGGTGAGAGCACCAAAGCAGTTAGGAAGAGGCAGGATTCGTCCCTGAGAGTGTGCAGAAGAGCCAGTGGCAGGCACAAAGCTGTTACAGAGGGATGACTCAAACCCAAGGGCTTTACATCAACTTCACATCATCACATCAAGCAGTTTGACTTGTTTGTGGGGACCTTATCGGTGTCACTTGCTGGTGGACATGACCCTGGTGAGCCCCTCAAGCTGCAGCCAGGTCCCTGGACAAGGGATGCTTACGGGAATTGCCCTGGCTCTACCGTATAAATGGGGTTTTTTTTAATTGCAAGAGTGTGTTTGGAGGATGAGGAACCCAGCGGTGACATAACTGGCTCCGCGGGGCACGTGGCAGACCCGTACAAGAGAGCAGCCAAGCATTTAGCACTTCATAAAACAGGGGCAGCATCAGCAGAGCAGGCGCTGGCCACCGTGGTGGCCTTTCCTGGGCCAGAAGTGGGTCGAGCCAGCCCTGATGGGCCACCGAGGCCACCATGTGTCCGTGGCTGAGTGGGAGGAAAGGGCAGCCAGTGCCAGAGCGGGATGGGGACTAGGGAAGAAGGACCCCGCACTGGGGTGGCAGCCCCAGCACCCGTGTTTGCTCCCGTTCCTTTTGGGGGAGGGGGTCTCATCCAGGCTGCCCACGCTGCTGCTGGCACAGGGAGCTGGGATGACGCTGTGCTCACCCAGCCGTGGCTCTGCTCCTCCATCAGACCCTCTACACCAAGGGGGACCCTGATCCTGGACACGGCGGGGGGGATGCAGTGAGGTCTGGGGTCCATGGGTCCAGCGGATATCAAATCAGGGATAATGATTACCACTGGGCAAGTAGCCATCACCAGGGGACCCCAGCATCTGGGCTACCAGGGAGGCTCCTGCCATAGCCCACACCACCCCGAGCACCCCACAAAGACAACTGCTGGGCAGCTTTTCCTGGGTCCCATGGGTGCCCACGGCGGCTGCAGGCTGCACCCCGGGTAATTCGGAGCTGGCGGGGGATTAGGGCTCTGCTGCCGGCTGTCAGGTTAGCCCGTGATGGATGGTGGCGGCTGGGAGGCACACAAAGGAGACGCTGTGTGAGCCCCGGGCAGAACGTGCTGCGATCCGTCACGGGGTGACCTTCCCCCGGCTGGCGGAGGCCTCGCGGGGACGGCTCACCCCGTCACAGCCGGCGGGGACAGGCAACCACGAGGCCCAAGCTAAAAATACCCGTCCATTGAGAAAATCTCAGCGAGGAGGGTTTGTCCTTGCTCCTCTGGGGCAGCTTCCCAAACTGGTGTCCAGGTCCACGGCACAGGGTCACGGAGAGACGCCCGGGGACTGCCCCGACTGTTTTGCTTTCCCACCATGGCCGATGGTCTTGATTTGCTGAGTTTTGGGGATGCACATAACCATGTTGCAGCCCTGAGTACGACGCTGCCTGGTGCACAGAGCTGCACACAACTGGTGCACGTTCCTCCCAGTGCAGAGAGCCTTAACGAGTGCACGTCCCTGCTTAGTGCATGGAGCTGCACGGTCCCTGCACTGGAGTAGCAATGGTGGGGATGGTGCCAGCTGGCTCCTTCCATCAGAAAGGGCAGAAAAAGCAGCAGATTTTAGGGGCTGGTGAAGCAAGCCGGGCGGTGGAGGCAGCATCTCCACCCCTGGGGTGCAGGCACCATGGGGAAAGAGGCCAGGGGTGGCCAGGACCCAGCAAAGACATCATCCCACTGGGATTTCAGCACAGGAAAGGGGTCCCACCAAAATGCTACTTCCAATGGGACCCACCTTCCCTTTCCCCCCATGGGCACCCCACCAGCCCACGTCCCCTCTCGCTTTCCAGGCTTGCCGACATCCCTTCCTGCCACAGTGACAAGTCATAACATATTTGGGAGCAGCTGCAGGCAGCAAGGAGATGCTTGGCCCTCTCCCCGCTCCCGGCTGAGGAATGCGGAGCAGACCTCTCCTCCGACACCCGGGATTTCCGACGTGCCTGCTCGCTGGAGATTTGGGACGGCGACAGCTGCTCGGCCGAGTTGGGGCCACGGCAGAGCCTGCCCCTTCAACCCCGTCCCCGCCAGCCGGTAGCCTTGCACAGCCACCCCTGGGGATTCAGGATTGGGTTTGGGTCCAGCCCCCGGGGAGCGATGGGGGACAGTGTCCTGTTGTCTGTCCCCGGCTGGGACGGCAGCCATGGTGGCAGTACCAGCCAACAGCACCTTCCTCACCCAGTTTGGGTTCACTGGTGGGTTGGCAGGATGGTGGGATGGAGCTGCCCGTGTCCCTGCAGCACCGTGTCCCCACAGGCGTCCTTGGCCCCCGCCTCGCCTCTCATCCCCGTGACCCCAGGTGCAAAGCCTCCATGCCTCAGTTTCCCCATCAAGAAATCAGGGGTAATGACAGAGGTGTAAAGTCTGGCTGGAGAACAGTTTTATTTTGGTTATTAACTGTCTTTACAGGTTTGACCTGGGATGGGGGGCAGGGTATCAACAGAGAGGTGCTGGTGGATGAGCAGCGCCCAGCCCACCGAATCCCAGTCTGGGGACAATACTGGGTGCCCCAGCATACCAATCCACTGGATCCCAGTCTGGGGTTACTAGTGGGCACCCTGACCTACAGCCTCTTGGGTCCCAGTTCAGGAACTATCCTGCGTGCCCTGACCCACCAGTTGCCGGGATCCCAGCACCAAACCAGGTGCCCCAACACACCAGTCTGCTGGAGCCCAGTCCAGGGACCATACTGGGTGCCCTGACCCCCCTGCTTGCCTACACTCATCGGGTGATGCTCTGCCCCACTGCCAGCAATAAACCTCCTGCATTTCTGCCCCTTCCCAGCCCCCAGCCCCAAATTGCAGCCAGAGGAGGGATTCACCCAGCAGGACCCCCACTAGCAAACCCCTCCATGGGCTCTCCCATCTGGAGTCCCCCCATGCCAGGGGCATCCCTGGCACGTGAGAGGCTGCTCCTCCATCCCCTGCATGGTGGCACTGACCGGGCTGTCCCCACAGGTGTCACGGAGGGACCCGGGGGGACTTGGGTTGTCAACAAGGGGCTGTTTTCCCCAGAGTGGGAGAGTCTGGCTCAGACGAGCTGGAGGACAGGTGGGCGTTTGGAGGAAGACCCATGAATGCGAGGGATTCAGCAGTGACATATGGTGGCTATTCAACCCCCCGAGAGGGACAGCTGTCTGGGCCAGGGGGATGGTGCACGGCCTGGGGACAGGACCTGGGGACAGCAGTGTCCCTCGGCAGGGGACAGCCCTGAGACAGGACGCCTGGAGCCATGCAGGGACCATGGAAGGAGCCAGGAGGGAGTTGGGCAGCTACAAGCCAGGTCCCATGGGTGGGTGACCGTCACCTCCTCCCCATGGTGGGCATGTTCCCACTGAGGCTCGTCTAGCCCCCATGGCCCAACCCAGGGATGATGCTACACGATCAGGGTCCAGAAAAAGGAGTTGGTGATGCTGATGTGGGACTTTCAGGACATAAACTGGAAACTCCTGCATTTTTCTGGCCCCACCCTATGGGACAGCAAATGTCAGCACAAGGAGGGGCGACCCCTCCCCCCACCATGTAGGACACCCCACAGTAGCTCAGAGAGCCAAGGAGGGTTGTGGGGGTTTCGTGGCTTCAGGGTGGGATGCCCAGGGGGAGGAGGACAGCAAACTCTCCCCATGACATGCCAGCAGTGATGCCAGACAAGCCAGTCCCCAGGGAGGGGCACCCAGCCCTTCCGGAGGGGCCTCGCCCTGCAAATTCCCATCGTGGGGGGAGAAGTTCCTGGCTCAGCCCACACCATGAGCACCCGAGCTCAGTGCGTGTACCCCCAAAACTGATTTTCCCCCTTTGCTGGGGTGTTCAACCCCATGGGGGGGGCCGGGGGGGCATGCCTCAGCAACACCCCAACTCCCGCTTGCATGCTCAGCTGTCGGCTGCTCCAGCATGTGCTGTCGGGACCAGTCAAGCAGCTGGAGGATAATCCCGACCCCGCAGCAGCGAGACCCGGGGCCAGGCAGGCAGTGCTGCACCCCATGGGGCTCCCCGGGCCACCCACCGTGGGGATGTCCTGCACCCGACAAACTGATGGAGCAGCCGGGGTTGATGAGAGCCAGGAGGATGAGGATGGGCTGGGAGGGGTAAGAAAGGCTGATGGGTTTTGGTGTAAGGAAGAGAAATGGGATAGATGTTTTTGGGGTGCTCCCCACTCCCCATCACAGGCAGTCAAGCTCCTTCCAGCCCATCTCAACCACTGAGCAAATGCCACTCCTGGCTGCCTGTGAGGAAAAATGCCTTGAAATGCAAATTTTCGGAGCGCTGAGGTTGTGACCAAGGATAACCCCTCCCCTTCCTTGGCCTGGTGACCCGAGGGTCCCATGGGGCAGGGGGGCCTGAGGCCGCCTGCTCTGTGCTAGGAGGGATGCAGAAACCATCACTCTCCTCCAGCCGTCGCGGCCGTGCGGTGCAGCCGACGGGAGAGGGCACCAGCAGCCCAGTTATCCGCACACTGAGTCCGGATTTAGGGCTGCACACCCCCGGTCAAAGGCCAAAAGCATCTCAGACCCCTTTGAATCCCTTTTTGGGGGTGGGGGTGGGAAGAAAACCCCATCACCTCCCTATGCAGGGTCCAGGGTATGGACCCAGCCCTTTGCCGGGGGGCTGAGGGGGGAATTGGGACCTGGAAACCCTCGGGACGACCCCCTCGTACCCAGCACCAATTCCCCATTGGGGATGAGCCCAGCTATTCATTTCCCAACCCCCTGGGGAGAAAATCTCAAGATTTGTTTTTTCCCGCGGCGTAATGACCCCAGCAGGTGCTTTTCCTGCCCAAGGGCTGAAAATAGCTCCCAGGGTTTGGCTTCCTCCAGTTCCTGCCCCCCTCCCAGTCCCCTCTTCATCTTTTGGGCCAAAACATCCCAATCCAGGGAGGGGAGGCTCTGGGGAAGCGGGAGGACTTCCCGGAAACCCTTTCCTTTGCATTTTTGTGCTTGACTGGAGGTGAAATGGTCCTGGGGAAGGAATTTTTGGCCTCAGCTCTAGCAGCCATGCTTGCCCTTGGGTCTCTCTTGGGGAGCAGCTTGGCTTTCACCCCATCAGGAGGGAAAGAAATGTAATTTGGGGGGGGGGGTTCTCCCCCTTATATTTCTCCCGCAGGAGCTGTGTCCTCTGTCCCTCACAGGATGCTCTTGCCCAGTGCCCACGTCACATCTGGTCCCTTTGGCCCCATGGATTTAATTGTTTTAGGGGACTGAAATGCCTTGGGGGAGCCAAACCCCATGGCCACCGGCGTCCGTGTTGGTCTCCACCTTATCAAGAGCATTTATTTAGGGAGTTGAAACCCCTGGGACTGGGCAGGTCCCTTGCCCCCAGGAGGG
Source organism: Balearica regulorum gibbericeps (assembly GCF_011004875.1). Classification (NCBI taxonomy): domain Eukaryota; kingdom Metazoa; phylum Chordata; class Aves; order Gruiformes; family Gruidae; genus Balearica; species Balearica regulorum. Next base: position 344,263 of record NC_046208.1, read on the forward strand.
GACGCTGGGCTGCACCTGGGGCAGTATCTGGATTTTTCTTTCCCAGTGCCTCTTCGGTGGCTGTGCTGGGTCCCGGCCCCACTTTACAACCAAGGGATACACAGAGGCACAGCACCCCGGCTCCTGGCCCCCTGCAATATTTTGGGAAGGCCAAGTAGGCATGAAATGGGGTGTCACCCTCTTTCATCCCCGCAGGAAAACACAAGGGATGGGGACATGGCAGGGGGGCTTCCTTCCCCTGCTCCATCCCCACGTCTCCACCCTGGATGGAGGAGACAGACGTGGACGGCAAACACCGCTGCAGCCAGGGCTTTTCATGGGAAAGGGCTTCTCCCGGGGGAGAGGAGAGGAAATTTGGGGTTATGCACCCAGCTGCCTTCACAATGCCTGCCTGAGGTCTCTGCTCTTCTGCCCGGTGCTCTCCTAGCCCATCTCTCCTCTCGGCTTTTCCCAGCAAGGTGATGTCTGCTTGTCCCCAGAGCTACCATGAGGCTGGGTGAGCCCCAGGGCAGGTCCTGCACCCCGAATCCTCCCCACCCATGGGAGCAAGGGGAGGAAATGCAGGAGAAGCAGCCAGGCTCCCTGCTCTGCGTCCATCAAGGCTGATACGCTCCGAGCTCATGGCAGGAGACTTCTGGTCATGCGTCCCCGAGGAAGGCAGCCAGCTGTGGGAACGTCGCTGCCGACCATCTCAGGGCTGCTCTGTGCAATGCAAAATGTCACTTGTCCCGCTGCAGCGTCACCGTCCCGGAGAAGCCATCCCCCAGGGACCTGGGCTGGGAGGCTGTTTTCACCGACGTTCAGATGGTTCGGGTAATGTTTGTGCTGCTCTGGGGCCACGGGGAAAGGATCCCAGCTAGAAGAGGAGAAGGAGAACGGGGCAGGAGGTGGATCCCTTCTGCTAATAAGGATTTTTCCACATCTTCAATAGAAATCTGCAGGTTTAGGCATGTGGGAAGGGCATAAACAGGTTTTCCTGCAATGTAAAGGACCTGCCCAGTGAATTTCTGTCCTGATTTAATTTCTGGAAATAAAATATTCTTAGACTGGTTGGAAGAAAATAATTTAGGCAGAGGCAGAGCGCAGGGCTCGGAGGCTGCAGGCGTTGGATGGAAGAATAATTTTTGTGTTGGAGGGTGGCGATGTGGTTAGAGTCTGTAAGTGTCTGAGTGGGCAAAAAAACCTGTTACCAAAATCAAGAGCTGCCCAGCCAGCTGAGAAAGATGCAGTAAGTGACAGCTGGAAGCTAAAAGCAGAGAATTTTAAAATAGAAATACAGGAAATGTCTCTAAAGTGAGAAATACAAACTTTGGGAGCAGTAGCCGTGGGGACATTGTTTTCCTTTACGCCCTCTCCATCCTCACCCCGGAGGCACCAAACCAGCCCAGCCTGGTCCTCCTTGGCTGCTTCCCTCTGTCACTGTCACTTCTTCATCCCCTTCTTTCTCCTTCACCCCAAATCCTCACCTTCCACCACCCCTATGGAGTATAGGGGGTAAGAGGTGACCTGTCCCCAGGTCACCGCAGCCCCGGGTCTGGGACCAGCCCTGAGGTCTTCCAGGCACAGCACCCACTTGGTTCTTCCCCCCCCCCCAATATTTCCCAAAAAATCTATCAGAAAATTATTATACCATCTCAGAGATCCATCAAGGGAAGAGGTTCCCCTCATTCATGTCTTGTAGCAAACCAGGACTCACAGAAGCCACATTTTTCCTTTTACATTTTCCTTCCTTTTTTTTTTTCCCTTTCCTGGGAAGTCACTGTTTCACACAAGTCTTTGCCCCAGAAAGATCTGTCATTGCTGCTGCGTGCTTCAGAGCACTTACACCACCAGCATCCCTCCCTCCTCCCTCCCCATGGGCATGGCCGGGTGCCCGCAGGGCCGGAGGTAGCAAGCACTGTCCTGCCTTTCCACGGTCTATTTCAAACAAAAAAAGACGCTAAACAAGCACTGGGCTTGTTTAAGAGGTGGCCATGGAGTGGGGGCAAAGGGGTTTAGCCGTCCTTTAAACTGATTTGCAGCAATGGAAAGGTTTAACCCCCTCCTGAGCTGCCGAGGCTGCTGGAAGCGGTGGGCAGGAATAGCTCTTGGCCGGCAGCCTGGCTCGATAACGCTCCCGGGGCTCCCTCGGGACTAAAATAGACCCAGCATGTGGTGAGGAAGATCCAGCAGCAAAGAGGCAAAGGGCCTGGATTGGGGCGCGAGGGCAGCCGCCGGCACCCCGCTGCGGTCCCGGGCGTGCCGCAGAGCCAGCGAGTGGGGCAGACCTCTGCTCTACCCCGCTGCCGTGCCAAGGACGGCGCTGGTGGGGAGCTCGCCCAGTTTAGGACTTGTTTTCCTTTCAATCGAGTGATGTCTCAGCAGTTCCTCCCCACCAGAGAAGTGCAAAAGCCCCGTTAGCAACGTGCTGTGCCAAGGCACCCGGCTTGGCTGCAACATCTGGCTGGCATCTGGCAGGGCACCGAGTGGGGCTTGGCCCCCTCAGACACTGTGTGGGAGCCAGCAGCCTCACGAACATGGCATGTACCCAGGGCGAAGGGGAGCCATGGCACATCCTCGCACCGACACCCGCTTGCTGGGTGACCACAGCCACCACCCGCGACTCAGTTTCTCGCTCAGTATGTGGGCAGCGCTGCCAAACCGCTTTAACACCTGCTCTGGGCTGCAGGGCTGAGATGCACTGGGTAAAGAGGGTCAGTCCACAGGGAAGCAACCATTCCTCCATCCGCCCTCTGGGGTTTGCTGCTTTAAATTATCTCTCGGGAATTTTTTCTATGCTGTGTCATTGCTGCAAAGCCCAGAGGGGGATGCATCACCCTGCAAAAGTGTGGTGCTCCTTGTTCCCCAAACCACGTCCCAAGGGCCTTGTATCCCATTAAATGGGAGAGAAACCGGGTGCAAGTCAGGGACCAGCCCTGTATCCCGAGTGAAATCCTGCCGGGGCTCTGTGTCACCTGGCACACATGGACCGGTGGCCCCAGGGCTGGTGCTATGCGGCGAGCATCGCTTCACAGCATCTCAGCACAAGGGAGGCATCCTTGGAAAAGCTCCAGGTTTTCCCTGTGTTTGCTCCTTTTTTCATCTTGTGCCATCTTGTCTGGACCCACCGGACCGTGGCATTCAGGGGGTCACTCATCCTAATTAATATCTTGTGGAGACATCAGCCCTCCAAGCACAAAGCCCCATGCTGCTGGCCCTAGCCACGCTCCTAATTAACTTTCCTAATTAAGAGGCCCCTTTCCATAATCAGAAGGGCTGTGGGATGGTCCCTGTGACAGAAGAAGTGGAGAAACCCTCAACTTCTCCTGCCCTGAGTACCCTACTCTTCAGGTAGGTAAACTGAGGCAGGAGAAGGAAAGCTCAAACCACCAAGAAAGGCTGAAGAGGAGACGGGTGGAAATGCGCTACCCACGCCCCAACTTGCCTCCTTGAAAAAGCATTTCTTGGCTGCTGCCGAGCCCTGGGGGTGTTCAGTCAAGGTTTGGTCATGTCAGGCGGGTAGGCTGGCTCAGCCAGCCCCAACACGCCAGCTCCTCTGGTGCATCACGCTGGCATGGAGCCGGACACCAACCGTTCCCTCCTGCTGTGGCCAAGGTTTGGTTCTGTCCCAGTCTCACAGGAGGCAGCGAGGTGGAAAAGCTGGTCCAGGGATACTGAAGCCACGCCGTGTCACCTCTTTGCCCTCCTTCATACCATCTCTCTTGCTGCGCCGGGGATGCCAGCGGGTATTTGCCTGTAGCAGCATCATCCATCATTTCTTTGGGATCATCACGACCTGTTGCACCTCTCGGGCCATTTTCTCCTTCCAAACCCCAGCAAGAGCCTGGAAGATCTGAATAACAACCTGAACAACCTTCTGGGTGCCTGAAATTCACCACAAAATGACCTTTCATGGGTTTTTAAGGAATCTCCAACACTCAACCGACACAAGCCCCAGCCTGGTGTCCAGGAGGGTAAGCAGATGATGCCACGTCCACCAGGAACAGGTTCTGTGCCACCGCCTGCAATAACCAGCAAACAGCATTTGCTCCTTCAATCTTTGCAGCCTTTGCCAAAGCCCTGGGACGGTTTGCTTGGGCTGGTGGGAGAGCTCCTACTCTGCTTTGGCAGACTCCCAGCTGGGCAGTTCATTTTTGGCATAACACGGGGGTTTTTTTAGGGGTGCTGCTAAAATTAAGTATGCTGGGGCATGAGTCCAGGGAGGGAGAACAAACTGCAAATCCACTAAGGAAAAGGAGTGGTTTTTTAATGGCTGTGTTTGGGAGATTTGCATACAATTAGGCTGGGACCTGCGTGCGTTTGCTTCCGCATTGCACTCCCGTGATGAACCTGCCGGTTTTCCTGCTCTGCTCCCAGCCAGAGGTTGATTGCAAGGACACTCACCCTGCAAAGCTGGTGGGCAAGGGGTTTCAGGGCTCTCTCTCTGGGGATGCCCCTTCTGGTCCCGGTACCCTGTCCTGAGTGTATCCACCCCACGTGTTGCCTCTGGGTTTAGGGCTTGAGCCCTATAGCGGGGTAACAGCTTCCTCCCTGCGGTGGAGGATGTGTGAGGAGATGCACTGTGAGATGCTCCAGCAAACGCCTCCCATAAATAGCACGGTGTTTACGTGAGCCCGCCATCCTCAGTTTATTTTTCTCTCTGCAGAGCAAACAGATCGTTGAAATCCAAATAAGCTCTCCTCGCCCTGCTGCTGGCACAGCCCAATGGCCGGAGGTGGCACGTTGCCACAGTCTCCATCCGGCCCTTGGATGCTTGCCCCTCCCCAGCCCTATGCTGGCCACTTGGGCAAGGCAGTGAGGGGGAAGCCCATGGGTCACCAGGTGATGGAGGAGTCCAGCACTGGTTTTGTGATGGTCCCACAGCTGATGGAGGAGTCCAGCACCAGGTCTGTGATGGTCCCACAGCTGTTCCCATCCCTTGGGGATGCCTCTGATGGGGGAGAGGGTTCAGGGTCAGCCCCACGGGGTAGATCCAGATGTTGGGACATCTCTTACCAAGGCAGAGCAGAGCAGGATGGGACAAGTCCAGTCCCAAGGCCCACCAAAGGAGGGAGAAAGGATGGGGAGAGGTGCAGATGGGGCTTGGGAGAGTCCCCTTGCCCCAAATCTGAGGTTGTAGCTAGTCATGGTCCTGAGATAAACCAGCCCCGCTCCTGAGGAGCAACTTATGCAGGATGAGCCTTGGTTCACACTTGGGGGGGTACCTGGGGGGCTTGGCTGGTTCAGCTCCATCAGTCAGATTGAGCCCCCAGACCCATTGCCTCTGCACTACCCAGCCCAGAGCGGAAATTTTGGGGGTGGCCATTTTTCCTCAAACCTCTCCCAGGACATTAAATAGTGCCTGGTCCAGCCTCAACACCAGTTTGGGGCCACCATTCCTCCACAGGCCTTCTCTGGGGATAGGAAAGACCCTCTGCCTGCCCCAGCAGTTCTGTTTTCCACCAACAAGCCCCCTGAACGAGGGATGCTGCCAGCCCTGTGCCTTCCCCCCTCCCCAGCATGGGGTCCAGCCCCACCCCAGCACCCACTGGTGCCATTCAGTGGATGAAAGATACTTCGGGGCTCACACCCGACCCACCGCAGCAGTGATTTTGGATGAGATATTTTCAGCCAGAACTGGGCGAGCACCCCAAATCTTTCTGGGGTCTGACTTGGGGTGCCGACCCCATCCCGGGGCTGAACCCGGAGCAGCGGCTGCTCCGTGCCCGGGTGATGCGCTGGGTCCTCACTCACCCTGAGCTCAGGCTCTGCCTCCCTGCTGCCTCCCCCCCGCCCCACCGCCCCGATCCTCTGCTCACACCCGACCTCAAACACCAGTTCTGGTGCTAAAACCGGGACCCGACCCGTGTCGGGAGCTTGGGGCTGGCAGTGGCTCTGCTGCTCCCCCCGCTGCCGGCTCCCACCCCGCTCACCCTCCCGGCTCCTGCCCCCCTTTCCCGTCCGTCTCCCCCCTTCCTTCCCCCTCCTCCCCCCGGAAGGTTCTTCCCGGGCCCGGCGAGCCCCAAATGGGGTCAGTCGCTCTTTAAACGGCTGGAAGGCTGCACCATGTGATGCTCCAGCTCCGGCTGGGAGCTGGCAAAGCCTGCGGGAGCCCAACGGTGCCGGGCACCGGGGACCGAGCACAGCTCCGCTCGCCGCGGCGAGCCCGGTACCCAGCGCCCCGAGCATCCCTCCGGCCACCCCCCCCAGCATGCCCCCTGGGTTACCCTGCGGGTGAAGAGTTCTTGCTATTTGGGGGTGAGGGCACCCAAAAACAAGCCCTCGGCTTGCAGGACAAGGTGAGGTGGGTGGGGGCCGGGCGGCTGCTGCCGGGGCGCGGTGCGAGGTCGGCGGGAGGAAGCAGCCGGGGGCCGGGGAGGAGGCGGGGGAGGGAAGCGGAGGCCCCGCTCCGGCTGCATCGGCCCCGAGGGGCTCTGGCAGACGGCCCCGGGACGGCCCCGAAGGGCGGTGGGACTCCGCCGCTCTCCCCGGCGCTGGCCAGCGGCTCCCACTCGCCCCGCAGCTCCGGGAGCTGTTGCGAAGCGGGATGGAGGTGGGTGCGAGATGAGTCCTTGGAGGGCCGGGGGGGGGGGTGGTCGGAGCCCCAGGGGACGGCACAGGCTGGAGAGAGATTTTTTTTTTTTTTCCCACCCCCCCCCCCCCCGCCCCGCACAGGCTCCATCCCGGCTCGCAGCCCAGTTAAGATGTCAGTAGTTGCTAACCGCCTCCCCGTGCGTTTGCAGGTGACCGAGGGACCCCAGCGTGAGCGGGAAGGGGACCGGAGCATCATGGCACACTCGGTCTCAGCCTTCCAGGCTGCCTACATCTCTATCGAAGTCCTTATTGCTTTGGTGTCTGTGCCGGGGAATATCCTGGTCATTTGGGCTGTGAAGATGAACCAGGCGTTGCGGGATGCCACTTTCTGCTTCATCGTCTCGCTGGCAGTGGCCGACGTGGCCGTGGGGGCCCTGGTCATCCCCCTGGCCATCATCATCAACATCGGACCGCAAACAGAGTTTTACAGCTGCCTTATGGTGGCCTGTCCCGTCCTCATCCTCACTGAGAGCTCCATCCTGGCGCTCCTGGCCATCGCCGTGGATCGATACCTGCGGGTGAAGATCCCTGTCAGGTAGGAAAATGCGTCGGGACCAGCTCTGCAGTGGCTGCTGCAGGGGTTAAAAGGGAGCGAGGATGCCCCAAATTCTTGGAGAAGCACTGGGAGAAAGGTCTTCCTCCACTCTGCCAGCCCAGTACATCTGGCTGCAGCAGCAATTGGGACAGGCTGGGCTGGGCCGGGGGTCCTGAAGCCTCCAGCAGCTTCGCTTGGGCATTCAGAGGGTGCTGGGTGTGCAGGCAGAGATTTGTTGTGGCAGCCAGCAGGCAGGGCAGGGCAGCCACTCACAGGATCCCCGTGACCAGGATAAAGTGTGTCCCACACGGGACAGCACCGGCAGGGTGCTTCAGGGAGTGGAAAGGGGACGATAGATTTATGTTCAGCCCAGGTTTTCCCTTGCCGTGGGGACCCCAGGAGCCCAGGAGTGATAACCTGCTTGCTCATGGACATGTGGGACACAGCTTTGGGCTTTTGAGGGACCAGAAGTGACAGCCTGAGATGTCTCATGGGGCAGGCTTATGCAGGAGAGACCCCTGGCTATGGGGCTGCCCCACAAATGACTCCTCTCCTTGTTTTTCCCTTTCTCATCATCTGTACCTGTTTTCAAAGCCAAGCCCATAACAACTATGTGGGCCGTAAATGGGGGAAGCACTTTATTTGAACCCTGCTGCTCCTGGAGGAGATATTTAACCGCTTCATGGCCAGCTCCCTCCCTGCTGGTGTGATGCTGCAGCCCCTGGGGCTGGGGGCAGGCAGCCATGGGGCTGGGGTGCCACAGTGGGACCAGGAGGGTGTCAGTGGGGCTGGGAGGGGATGTGACACCCAATGTCAGTGCTACTCAACTGCAACCCACGTCTTTGCTCTGTTCGAGGACATGCCCAGGCTGCAGGGACACGTTTGCTAGGCTCATCAGCTCTAGGAAGGCTCCTGCTGCCCAGAACATTGCTGGAAAAACTCAGCCCAGCCAGGATGGCTGAGCACACACCCATCTTGTGTCACCCCGCTGACAACTTTGTAGTTCAGACACAAGCTCCAGCCCATTTGCTTGAGGGGTCCACAACCCTTCATCAGCACAAAGACGCCCCAAAAGGGACAAAACCCCCTTGTGTTAGATGCTGCCCAGACCCCAGTGGGCATAGGACCCTTCCCAGGGCAGGAACTGCCTTCCCATACAGGGAGACAAGGACAGGAGGCAACCTGTGTCAGGATCAGCTGACAGTTCAGGAGTGCTTGGTGTCCCCAGATCCATGGGATCAGGCCAGAGATCTGTTGCTTCGGGGGTTTTCCCCCAGCCGTGGCCAGCACAGGCTACTTGGCAAAGGAGCATAAGGCAGGGGGCACAAGATAAAACCACGGTCCCTGCCCACCCCCTCCCTGCCACGCACAATTTTGCAGGCTGTTCCCAGCTTCCTCCCTAAGTGTGATTTTCCCAGTCTGAAAAATCCTCGTGTTCCAGCCTGTCGGTGTAACCAAAGCGATTCTCACTCTGTCATTGCTCTCGGTGCTTTTTTGGTCCTCCTGCATCCCCTGAGCAGTGGGGATGGGTTCAGGTGTGGGAGGACTGCGGCTTTATACATAGCAACGCTGCCTAGCTCTCGTCAGTCATTTTTCTAACAAACCCAGTCTCTTTTCCTCCCTTGTTGCCTCTGAGCATCAAATAGGGCTTTTGGGGGAGATTTCTGCACTGAGCCCAGGAGCTTTCCTGTGAACAATATTGTTAGAGCCCCCCCCTCATCCTGTATATAGTTTGGATGGGGTTTTCTTGTGCAATATCAACCCTGAATTTTGTTGTCCCATTTCACGCCCAGTTTCTCGGTGTTGTGAGATTTTTCTCTGGCTTTTTGTAGGCTATGTTAATATTGAAGGGCTTTGTAGCCTCAACAAGAAGGGTTCAGCTTATCCAGCTCTCCTGTTTCCTTGTCCCTGGATGTTTCCTCCTTGCCCTGGTGTGAATTCCTGGAAGTTGGCAAATGTGGTGATTTTAGGTGATTTTTGTGCCCTAGACACAGCAGCAGCGAAACAACATTGTAGATTGCAAATAGGACAGAAAACGCCACTAAGGAATATTCCCTGAATCTGAAATGCCTCAAGTTTCTCCCAACCTGTTGCTAGATGCTAAAAGATGATACTGAAAACATTTTTACAGTTCTGACAGCTCAAATTGCAGCTTTGTGGTGTCGTTCCTCACTGTGACACCGAACCCACCGTTGTGCAAATTAGCGCTGGGTGCTGAGAGCCTCCGACACCTTGGCAGGATTCAGGTCCCTGGTGAGACACGGGTGGGCACTCGCGCCTGGGAGACCCCATAGAGCTGCTAACATCCCTGGAGGTCCACAGGCAGCAATGGCACCCCACAGAGATCTGCAGGCAGGTGGGGAGCGATGTGGGGGGCTCTCTGCCTTGGCCACATCCCCAGGGCACCCAGCACGTGGAGCAGGGACATCCCCTCCAGCACATGGCCGGCCAGCATCAGGCACAAGGGGACAGGATCAGCAGACAGCGTGCACACCGCAGCCCGCTCCTCTGCCAAAGAAAGTCCCTAGAGAAGCCTGGCACGGGGTGGGCGCTCGCCAGGGTGACCCACTCATGGCCGAGGGGGTATTGTGGGCTGTCGTGCACGCAGATCCCCCACATCCTCAGCCCCACTATCTGCTCGTGGGCAGCCCTGGCTCTGCTGAGGCTCAGGGAGAGGGGACAGCAGGGAAGGGAAATACATTTCATAGAAGTAGCTGACAGGAACTGGGAGCAGCAAAGAGAGGAGGCTCCATGCATCCCTGTTCCATCCTCGTGCTGACCACCCTGCAAATGCCATCTCTGCTCTGGGGGTCCCCAGCGAGTCACCACTCACATTTCGGGTTCTATGAAGGGATGTGCAAGTGTCTCCGTGTCCCTGTCATGTATTGGCCAATTGGGGTGAGAAGCCAACAGGACTGTTGGCTGGGAAGAGTTGTCTGAAGGAGAAACAAAGTCACTACTGGACTTTCCAGGCTTTCTGTCTAATTAGGCAGAGCCAGGACTGGAAGCGCAGCTTGGCAGGGAGGGGGGAACATGAGGCATCGCAGCCCAGCTTTGGCTCCCAGCTGCCCACAGCCTTGGGGGGTACGAGCTTGGGGGAACAACTTATGGGTTTGCTCCTTCTTCCAGTCTGCTGCCCATGTACCCAGCCAGAAAGTGAGCCCTGGGGGGAGGTCGGGAGCTTTGCAGCCCTGGGGAACAGGTGTTTGCTTGCAGCATGTCTTGAGCAAATGGTGCCCTGAGACATTTGAAGTGTGTCTCGGGACGGCAGTGGGAGATGCCCAAGCGGCATCTGATGCTCTGTCTCGGGCATTCTCCTCACTCCCATGGCCATGTTTCCCATGGACACAGAAACAGAGGAATGTGGGCCACTCATGCAAGGTGGAAGCAGATTTTGTGAGCTGGAGAGGGGTCTTGCATGGCTCTGAGTTGGCACCTCCTTCCTCCTGCTCTTGAAGGTAAACCCAGTGCACACCCACCATGGTCAGGGGACTGGGATATCCCACCAAACCCTCTCCCTCTGCCCCAAACCCCTGGGTAGCATCCCTCCTGGCTGCTGGGGTCTGAAGGATGCTACCTCCCCTCAAGGGGCCTTTTCCCAGCTATGGAGGGATGCAAGAGCATTGCTCAGGTTGAGCAGGCTGGAGCAGAGGGTACTACACTACCCAGCCTCCCCAGAAACCACTCTAAACAACTAGAAACCACCTAAAATAGGTTTGCTGCCTTCATGCTGGTGGAAACGCTCACATCTCCCCTCTTGCATCCTTCCTCCCCACCCAGCAGCAAGGCAGGACCCCCATCCTGTCACACACCCCCTCCCAGCCAGGCACAGCGGGGTCTCCCAGCCCAGTCCAAACTTCCCTCTTGCAGTCACACTCAGGGAAGATGAAACAAGTTCAAAGGGAGGGGAAGCAGCTGGCCGGGGGTGTCCGGCAGGAACCGGCCCCTCGGCATCCCTGCGGCGGCGTTTGGCGGCAGGATGCTGGAGGGGATGGTGCCGGGGGATGTTTGTGGGGGGATGTAGCTTCTTTGGCGCCAGCCTCTGCTGACTCGGGGGCCCTTGTCTTTGCTCTGAGATGCTGCACTGGGCTGTTTGGAGAGGGTCATGGCAGAAGGAGCTGGGTCCTCGGGACACATTGAATCACAGACCCTTGGCTGGGGACGCTGGATGCACGGGTGCAGCCTGGTCCTGTCTTGCATGTCCTTAGGGGTCCTCACCTTGTCCACTTCGCTTGGACCACCAACTCTTTGAAACTTTGAAATATCTGCCAGGAAGATAAAAACTGGAGAAATCTGCTGGTAGCAAGAGCCCTTGTATGTGGAGTCTCTTACTCCACAGCAGGAGCCTCCACCCTCTGTGCCCAGGCCCCAACATCAGGGTGCCCCCCCAGACCAGCTCTTCCCACCCTGCCACATCCCAAGGAGCATCCCACCAAGGCAAGCTGCATTTTGTGTTGTTGAAGGTTTTGAATGTACATGTAAGGCTGCAGAGCCATGGAAATTAGACCAAAGCAGGCTGGAAATTGCTAAGAAATGGGGGGGCAGGAGGCTGGGGTGCAGCAGGGGGAGAGCCCTGGGTAAAGCAGGGTCTGTGGGTGCCACACTGTGCCACACAGTGCTGGCATTCTCCGATGGTTCAGAAGTGCCCCGTCCTGAGCCTTCTGAGATAAAACAGTTCAGGGGTGGCAGGAGCATCCCTCAGCCCTGGACTGCAACGCCTGCAAGCCAGGAGGTGAGGAGGACTTAGAGGTAGCCTGCGAGCTCTTGGATGGACCCGGCAGTGGAAGGAGGAAGCTTCTCCCCCTTGACTCCACTGGTTTTTATGCTCCTGCCTCAGCTCGGGCTCTTGCTGGGATTGCAGTGCTCTTTCCCCTTCTCTCCAGGCCTGCCAAGGGCCACAGGCATGGGGCCAGCTGGGGCTGGGTCACAGGGAAGCCCAGGAAGTCTCATCGCCCTCAGCCAGCTGGGTCGTGGAGCAGGGCACGCGTCCGAGATGGCATTCCCAACACTGAGGGCCAGGAACCTTCCCTAGACACTTGGGCTCTGAGACCCAGCGGATGTGTCTGGGATGTGTCTGGGATGTGTCTGGGATGGATACGGGGAGGTTTCAGACCAGGCTTGGATGGCGGTGGCCCCGGTGTCTATGGGAGCTGGTCCCCTGGAGATGGTACCCTGGAGAAATTTTATAGACTGGCAGGTCTTTGCAGCCACCTCTTTTGTTTCTTCCCTTGCTGCCCTCTACCAGGTATATTTTTAGCAAACAAGAATGATCTGTGGAGACCTTCATTCCCAAGGAACGGGCAGATATGAAGGATGGAGAATAAAAGGCAGAAATCTCAGTCTCCGAGTTTGCTGGAGACTTCGGGCTGTTTCCAAGCTGCAATTTCCAGCACCCTGCACCAGCTCAGCGTGTGGGTGCTACATCAGAGCAAGCATTTCGCACCAAGCTCTGCTCAAACCAGATCTGGGCTACATGGACAAGCTGTGCCGGTTCAGGACCAGGAGCTCAATTCTGGTATCACCGAAATATTCAGAGCCTTGGAAATGGGAAGGGATTTACCAGCAGGTTATATTGGTCTTGAGATCCTGGTAAATACCCAGGTAAGCTGGTTTTTAGCAAGTAATTTTCATCCAGGAGCATGCTAAGTCAGAGATCAAAGCCACGAGGGCTCTTCCCTCAGTGAAAGATGTCTGGATCCGTCTCGGCAGGAGCATGCACAGCTGCTGCAGTGGCGCCACGAGACGTTTGTCGACAGACGCAAAATCAGGTCACTCAAAAAAGCTACAGACGCTGCCATGCCGGCCAGAGGGAAGCGACTTAGGCTGTAAGCAGTGTCCCCAGCTCCTGGGAATGCTTGGGTTTGCACATGTCCCCCCTCCTTGGGATGCAGCAAGGGTCTGACGGTGTGATGCTCTGTTGTTGGTAGCACAGAGGGAAGGGGAGAAGAGTGGTGAATGCTGTACAGGGACGCTCCAGATTTGCTGATATTTGGGGTTATTCCCAAAAGGGATTAAAAAGGCAAGGGAAGATACATGGCCTCCAGAGATCCTGGATGGGCTTCTTGGGTAGCAGCATCCCATATTATCCCAGCCCTTCTCCTTTATCTTTGAGGGGGGTGAGACGTGGTCCCCGTGCTGGGTAATCTGCCCAGGGTATCATTTCGTCCTGACCCCGTTAGCTGCGAGTCAACATCTGTCCCTTTGGAAGAGCTTATGTCTGCCTGCATTGCGCTGCAGGGCGATGAATGAAAACAAGCTCCTTCTTGCTGGTGTTCACCTGCTACACCCCAAAATCATGCTCTGGGAATATTTTCGTTGGTTTTTGTGGTTTGTTTTTTTTTTTTATTTGTGCTGATTTTCAGGTTAAAGCATTGATCCTTGACAATGCATCACCAGTAAACTTGAAGGCATGCTCCCAGCAAAGACAATAGCACATTTGCAGATAGTGAAACTGAGGCACAGACCAGCACCATGGCTCACTCAGGGTGACCCCACCAGGCAGGGGTGGAGCCTGGGGCACAGTAGGTATGGAAGCTGAGATATGTCAGGACAACGTGGCCTTTCTGTTCATGTATTGTACAGTGATCAGCTGGTCTCCTGTCACAACTGTGCCCAGGGCACCTGGCAGCCAGGCTGCTCTGTAATCCCAGCTCATGCCATGCTGATCCACAGAGGAATGACTCAGTGAAATGGGGTTATCCAGGAGGCCAAATGGTCCTCCCGGGCTGCAGGTCCCCGATCTGCAGAGCCTGAAGTCAAGAATGCCAAAAGTCACTCTTGTCAGCAACCGGTCTTGATTAAAAGTGACAGCATCTCCATCCACCGAGAGTCAAAAGGGGCTGAGACACATCTGTGGGGACGATGCCCTCAGCAAGGGGACTCCTGCCAATGAATTCATCCTGCAGGGAACACAGACATCAAACCAGGTGGAGATGGATAGATGGAACCAAGCAAGGCTCTGCCACCTCTATAACAGTGATTCAGGTGCGTTGAGTACCATCAACCCAAGAGGACCTGCTCTACAAAACAGCAGATGGGACTCAAGCCAGCAGGAACTCTATGTTCCATTTCTTCATCCTATGGCAATATGAACTCACCATGAGGTCCCCATTAAGCAAAAGGTGTGGAGCACCGACAGCTAGGGCCACCCAAACATGGTGGGATGGACAGCAACGTGCCTGCAGTGAGTAAGGTGAGATCTGGTGTCCATGGTACAATAGTCCATCAGACCTGTGGTTGATCAGCAAAGCCTTGAAAACTCTTGGGAACACCAAGATGGCTTCTGTCACACTTCCAACAGCACCACTGAGCACTTTGGAATTGGTTTACCCTTTTCTGGAGTGACTGGGTTGTTTCTAAGGGTGCTAGGTTGGTGAAGGCACACTGGGGCTTGATGTCCAGTGCTTTACAAGGACCCTGTGCAGCTTCTGGCAATAAGAAAAGTGAGACACCCTACAGAAGGAGGCTCTGCCAAAGCAAAAGCTGCTGATTCAGTCTGCCTGGTCCCCACCAGCCTAGCCTGGCCCTGCGGGCAGCATGTCAGGAGTGAGTCAGGACCAGCTCAGCACGGTGTGTGCTGTCACCACAGCCATCCGGTGCTGGAGCTGGTTCAGGGCAGGCAGGAGCCCTTCGATGGGGGGTCCTGGGTCTTCCCTCACCTTTGAGATGGAAGTGTGTAACTCCATCAATGGGAGGTGTTGTCATCACCTGGTCTTTACAGAAACAGTCCCACCTCCACTCCACACCAGCCAGAGCAGACGATAGTGCAGAAATAAATGACTCATGGGGTCCGGGCTGGGTGTGCAGGCAGGCTCAGGCACTTCTCTGCCACGGAGCCAACACCAACCCCCTCTCCAGCAACCGGCTCTGAAGCTGCAGGCTGGTCTCCATGTCATTGCCCAGCCTTTGGCATGTGGCATCTGCCTTGCTCTGGTTGGACATGTGCCATGGGGCCACCAACAGCCAAGCCACCCTCAGCTCCTTTTGCACCCCGGGGTGCATCACAGCATGGTTTTTCTAGCCCATTCACAGGATCAGAATAAGCTTAACTGTGTCTTAAAAGTGCCAGATTGACTCAGTTGACCAGAAAGGGGATTTTGGCCATGAACTTGGATGGGAGACAGTTGAGACAAAGCCTGTCAGACTCCGTTTTCAAAGTCTGACCTGGAGGGACCCCCCAGACCCACAGCTGCAATTTGCAGTCAGTGAGGCCAGACCCATCAAGATATCCTGTCTGGGACATCTCAAAGCAGCTTGTACTCAAACACAAGGGACTTTTGGACATGGGGATGCGCTCTGAAGGGACATGGCAGCCACCCGGCTCGTTGGCATGGAACCTGCAAGTCCCTGGGCCTCCAAGGCAGAGCAGGCAGGGTTGGGCAAAGGCTCAGGGACAGGGACCACAGAGCCACTGCATCCAAATGGCCATGCTCAAAACCAGCCTGACAACAGGGAGGAATGATTCATCCCAAGGGGTCACAGCACAAGCTTCGGCATGGCGAGGGGGTTCCGTGGGACCGGTCAGAGCAGGCGTGAGGGAGTCAAGAGGGGTCTGAAATTCAGAAAGGTGGCATATTAGCAGGTCTGTATACTGGTGTGGAGGCAGAGGGGAGAGAAAGGTTACTGCAACACAAAGAAGGATAGAAAAAAGGAGGAAAATGTGGAGGAGGCATCATGGTGAAATGATCTGGGAGATTAGTTTCTTCGTGACACACACAGGAGTCATTTCAGAGTGGAAAGAAACTGATGGGCTGGAAGAAAACCTCTGGCTGGAGGAAGGACAGGGAAAACCACCGCAGGGTCCTGCCCACAGGGGTGTGAGGGAAGCCCAGACGCAGATCATGGGGGTTTGTGGTCCCTGCAGAGAGCGGGACATGGAGCATGGAGGAGATCACGCGGGCAAGAGACTCCCAGGAGGGACAAGGACAGCTTGAGAGGGTCATCACCTTGGGGACAAAGCGCCATCTCAGAGCCTGGGGAAATGACAGCCAGCACAGCTGAGCTAATATGAACAGTATTGGTTTATCCTGAAGATAAATTAATGATTTTTTCAAAGTGATCCTGCTAGACGCAGCAGGGATTGACACAGGACTTGAGAGCCAGGCAGAAACCAGCATGCGGGCTGCCAATGGGCTGGGAGGAGTGGTCCCAGGGAGCTGGTCCTTTTGGGACACAACTCATCCAAGGTGACCTGAACTTTCAAGCCCATAAAATGGGAAACCAGCCGTGCCAGAGGCTGTCCAGGCTCCTGGCAGAGAGATGCCTTCTCTGGCAGCACGGCTGCCCAGCTGCCAGGGCAGGCGCACGGCTCTTCATTGGGATGCCCAGTTGCAAGAAAGAGCAATTGATGCTCTCCAAGGAAGCCACAAAAAAGCCCCACAGCCAGTGGGGTGTCCTGCAGAATAGCAATGAGCTGAGCACCCCTGCTCCGCCAGCACCTAGCCCCACTGCAGCCTGCTGCCAGGCACGTAGCCGCCTTTCTAACCGGAGGGCAAGTCTGGGTATTAAGGAGATATCAATTGTGATGCCATCAGCAAGAGAGTATAAAATAACCCTAAGGGGTTGAGATCCTCCTTCCTACAGAGCACAGGCAACAATTCCCTCTGGGCTAAGGGCCAGATGGGTAGCAAATAGGGGAGGAAGGACCATCTTTGGTGATGTAGGGCAATACAGACCAGGATCAGCCACTGGAAAGTTTTGTGGCATCTGGGTTTGCCCTTCACTACACTGAGACAGATGGGTCCCTGCAGCTCCCCCTTATGCCTTTGCCCCATCTCTCGTTGCCTTTTCCATCCTTCCCCCCTTCCCTTCCTTGCCTGGGCTTTGCCCCTTGGCACTGAGCAGGGGACCACTTTCAGCAGCCGCCACAGTCTTGGGTGGTTTGGTTGAATTTTGTTAAGAACAAAAGTCTGTTCACAAAAAGGAGCTGGAGGAGGAGAGTGGCTTTGTTCCCCAGCCCTGTTGCCCTGTCTTCCTCACCAGCCTCTGTCCATGCTGTCCCTGAGACCAGCTGTGGTACTCTTGCCTGCAGACCCCTGGGTACCAGCGATGCCTGAGCAGGACCTCTGTAGGCAGGGAGGTGACACCCCAAGTCCTGGACCCTGCCTGGGGTGACAATAACACCTTTCCATCACTCCTCAAAGGAGGGCCAGAGCACAGAAAGTCGGGACATCACTGGCATGTCTGGCTATCCACCTTCTCCGGGCCATTTCTCTCCCTGCATCCAGACACTGGGATGATTTTTCTTGGCCTCCTTCAAATAAGGGAAGTGCCAGCTCCTGGCACCAGGGATGCTTTCTCATTCAACTCAGTTCATTTTGCTTCACTTGGCATGTCATAGCCCCCCTCTGCGACTCAGTTTCCCCATCTGTTCACAGAGGGAATGATGCTACAAATTCTCCAAAAGCACCAAGGGGCCGATGCTGAGAAATGCTGTCTCAGACATAGCCGTAATTAGCACAGTCTTACAGACTAAATTATTTCTCTTTCTTTTCTGCACCGGTAACAACACTGAGTGACTTAAACCTTGTAACATGCAAAAAATGAAACACTCATTTTTCTCCGTGCAAACAGCTCTGCTCGCCTGCGGCACTGAGTGGTCAAAAGTGGGAGAGAGCACAGCCTGTGTCCAGATGGACATGGCAAAGCCCACACAGAACCAGGCGCACGCCCGCGTGGGTGCAGGCAAGTGGGGTTTATTTTAAGGGAGATCATTCCCCAGGTTCAGTGCTGCTGGGATACAGGTGCTTTATGGGCTCGGAGAGGTCTGTTTGTTCAAAGGGAGCTCAAGGTGCTCTGATACCAGTAGTCATCTCCATCTTGCTTTTACACCCACGATGCTCGCAACATCAGCGATGCAGATGGCCACCCTCCATAGTGCCATCCCCTACCCTAAGTGCCACAGGTCCAGCCACGGCAAAGCAGCTCCTTCTCCAGCAGCCTGGGGACCCTCTTGCAGCTCTGCATGTCCCTTGTGCACCAGGGAAGGGGGACACCCGATCCCTTGCAGACTTCACAGGGACCAGCACAGTCCTCCTGCTTGGGAAGGACCTGATCCTGCCTGGCCCATGCATCCTTCATCTCCATGCCCTGCACCAGCCAGGCTGCCTGGGCAGGCCCAGGCTGTCTGCCCATTGCTCCTTGCCTGGATTTAATTGTCAGAGTAATTAGGAAGATGGACAGGGTATAATTTATGCCTAGCTGATGCATTTTGCTGCAATTCCTGGTCTTGGGTCTCAGCTTTTTCTCTTTGCCATCCTGATGGAAATACTGAGCTTCTTCCACCCAGGCGACAAGGTCAATCAGTGTTCCTCCAAGGGAATAAATAATCTTTTAAATCTGAAAGAGGAAACAGACTTGAAATAATAAACTTCAGGTTTGCTTTGCACTTGCACTTTTTATTTGTTTTCTTGACGAAAGATCAATTTTCTGCAGTGAGGGAACATTTGATTGCGATGTTAACTGGAGGCTTCACTTTCAATTTGGCATTTCATGTGGCTGATCAAGATATATAGATCTGCACTGGACAGATTCATCCCAACGTAAATAACTTAGTGGCTTGACACATATGTACTCTGATCCTCACTTTTCCCATTTTTATGATGTTGTGGAGGGGTGAATAACACAGGTTTTACTCATGCTTTGTGGCAAGTTGTGTTGGACAGAAGTTGGAAGGCAGCTGTAGAACAAAATGGCATCTCCAAAATGATTTTCACTAATTGAAAGTACATATAGTCAACTCATTAGCAAAAAAAAAAAAAAAAAAATTAAAAAAAATTAATCCAACTTCTTTTTGCATTTCAAATTGATCTTTTAATCAAGGGAAATATGCATTGGACATAAGACGCTGAACTGGTGTTTCGGGTTACCATGTCCTCTGAGGTTTAGAAACAGTAGATCTCGTCGGCACTCTTAATTCTCATTTAGACATTAGGCAGAGAAAACAACCTCCCTTGCTTTTTGAGCTTCCAGCCAATTTTTCAGTCTTGAATGTATTAATCTTTGAACTGGGCTAAGTGCAAGAAGGGGAATGTTCCCTTTGCAGTGACAAATTGTGCTGTGAGGATCCTGGACAGCAATAACAAGTTGTAGCCTAAGAAACTGAGGAGTTCAGTTGTTGACTGCAAAATCAGGAGTCGGGTTAGCAAGCAGAAGTGTAAAAACCAAGAAATTAAAAGACAGACGATACTAATCTCTTGTTCCAGCTGTAATTTAGGATATCTCTTTTTCTGAAGTGTCCTTCTGCATTGGAGAGATAAAGACCCGCCTCAGCCCTGCTTCGTGGCTGGGTTAATGCCTCTTCACAGGAGATGCTATCTCCAGTTTCCTGCCTCCCATTTATCCTGGGAGCAGAGCGTGATGTCCTGTCGAATGCAGATGAAATGCCAACAGCAGATGTCAAAACCCCTCTTATTTCCCTTCCAGTTGGGATCTCTGATCTGCTCCTGCCTTTTAATGGCTCTTGGTGCTTTTCAGACTCACCCGGTTGGAGGTTTCCTCTGGGTACCAACTTGTCCTTTGATTTAGTGGCATTCTCAGAGCAGGATGGTGACATGCAGGGAAGGATGGTGGCACTGGGCAGCCCTCCCTGGTGCTGTACAGATGGTACCAGGCACTTTCTTAGCTGGCATCTTCCCCCTAGCACGGCTGGCTTTCTGCAAGCCACAGCATTTTGTGGGATGAGGTATGAGCCATAAAGGCTCTCAGAGCCTTATCACACCAGGCATTTTATACCTACCTTCTCATTTCAACTTTGCATAGAGCCCACATTGGACAGATTTGGCATTTTAAGTGGTTTTTAGGGCTGCCTTCTTTCTTTGTCCTTCCCTCTTCCCTCTCCCTTTTGCACTTTGGGTATTGACTTTCAGAGTCTTCATTTCAAAGAGGTTCTTTTGCATAAAGAACAAAAATATGCAATGCATGGAAAAATTCAAGTACAATACAAATAGTAATTGAAAAAACACTGCTTTTATCCAGCAAAGTCCCAGATTTATACTGAAGATAGCCAAAGCTGCCTTTTGTCCCACCTCCTTTGTACTACATGAGTACATCACCCTGACTTCTCTAATCACACAGTAACACGCAGAGACGCACAGAGACACACAAGATCAGCTGCTGAGCCAGGCCAGGGTAGTCAGCTCCCAGATAATTGCTGCAACAGGGGCAGAGCTGATGTGTGAGAGCCTTTGAGGTGACCAGATCCACAGGGTGATGGTCCAGCGTGGCCAGGGCAGATCACCTCCTGGCCTAGCACATTGATCTCCCCACCACAACTCTGAGTAAGAAACACCTCCAGCACACTGTCCAGAGAGGGATGCACATGGGTTTTGAATGTCTCCTCCTGAAACCTTCTCACCCTGCAGAAACTGTCTTCTGCTGGAGGTGGGATTGCTCCCAGCATAGCAGAGTCTCGGCCGTGTGATGGAGGCGTGCGGGACCTGCCCTCAGACTCAGACCTGTACTCCTCTCCAAGGAGATGTTCACATACCAAATTTCTATTTTTTGACAACAAAACTGTTTAGACACTAAAAATATCCAGTAAATTTATTGCACAGGGGTAACACTGAAAAAAAGTCCATCATGCCCATCAGCGATGTAGGCAGCTCTCATAATTTCACCCCCATCTCTTAGGGACTGGGCTGTTCCTCTCTATGTGCCCTAATTCTCTGGTGCTATAGAAGAACCTCAGCTTCTGTTTCTTTTCTCTTTTAAAGCGGCACTTTTCATGCTTTGCATTGCAGAGAAATGCTCAAAAATGCTGCTGCCTGAAACCAGGAGCCAAAAGACAAGAACATCACTTTTTTTTTCTCCCCCAGTTCTGAGATTCTGCAGCTCGTTTCATGATTTTGCAGCCGTTGCCAATAGTGTTAAATCATTTCCCTCCCACCTACCCCATGGTGTCCTTGGAGGAGAAATCAGTGATCCAGGAAAATCCTGGAGGGCTGTGACCACACATGGAGCTGGGAGGGAGACCTGGAGCTGCCTGGGTGCAAATCTATGGCTCAATGCGACTGGTACCCCATTGACCAGGGACACTGGGTGCACCCTCAGGACTGTCACACAGCAGGAGGTGACACATCCAGAGCACGGCCATCCCAGTGCAGGCACTCAGCAGCCTTGGATGCAGTCGGTGCTGCCCACAGCATCGGGCAGTCTCACAGCTTCCTTCGGGGCATGAAGGGTCTGCCTGGAGTTAGAGGGCAGCACTCCCCAACAGGCACAAATTAAATAATTTCCATCAGGCATCTGATGCCCCTGCTTAACCCCCACCCACCCACATTTGGGACAAGGGGGCTGAGCACTGGGTAAGTGGTCCTTGCAGTGACAGAGCACTTGAACATGTCAGGATCCAGCCACAGGCTGTAAACCAAGCCCAGTTTGAAAACAAGATTAACTTATGTGCACAAAGGGTTTCTATTTGCTGCAGAGGTGAAGGATGCTGCTTGAAGGATGTAAGGAAAATTGCCTTGAGCAACAGCGGATGACACGTGCTCCTTCACCTTCTTTGGACAATATCAGTGTCTCCCCTGCACCTGGGGCAGAGCCTGAAAGGCAAGGACATGTTTGAGGTCCCTATGCTTTCCATCCTCCCCTTCTGTGATCTCCAGCCCCGCCATGGTCCCCCTTCCCCTTGCAGTGGGAGCCGCTGGGATGCCCAAGGGGAAGCTGTCAGCACCGGTCCATGGTGGAGCCACCATGGAGGTTACTCACATCCCACCTCTGAGATGAGGACAAGTGAGCTAAAAGAAGCCCTGCAGTTACTGGAAGCCTGTGGTTTGTTCCCAAAGATGGGTTGTGATTCATCAACAGAGCCCAGGGAGTCCAGGGGCACAGACATCCCGAATGAAGCAGGCTGCAGAGATCCAGCCAGCAGCTACTTCTCTGCCGAGGCCAGGAGCTGCCCCAGGAGGGGCTGTGACTTCTTGGCAATGAACTCATATGGGCTGGTGTGATGTTGCGGCTGCTCCTAACATCCCAGGGACCAGGGATGTGATAAGTCTCTTTGGCTCAACAGGCAAAGGTTGAACTTGGTCCTTTAGCTGGAACATGAAACGTGGCAGGTTTAGACTCAAAAGTCAGGTGGATGGGGTAGGCATGTGTATGGGTACTGGGGAGCAGGGGAACAAGCCCTGTGGGTGATGCTGCCCCTGCCAAGTTCAAGGTGGGCTGAGCTATGGTACATGCTCAGGGGCTTCATCCCACTGGGGCTGATGACATCAGGAGAGTGGCAGAGGTGAGGGGGATGTGTCTGACCCCTGGGTCCAGGGCTTGGACCACTGGAGGTGGGAGAGGACATCTCTCCCCCACACTTGTAGTCATCCACTGGGTGGACATCCCTGATGGACTCTCATGTTTTGTACTGCCACTCTGGGGTGAAGATACTCTGGCACATCCTGATTGCCCTGTAGAAGCACCATTCCCCATTTCCAGGCATTTTAGCCCATAAAGCCCTTTTCCACCTTATTTCCCCTACTTCTTGTGGGGATGTTTGTGTCCCTAGGGCTGCTTTTGGATGTGCCCACATCCCTCTGCATTCCTCAGAGATCTCAGGGCTGCCTCCAAGGTCCTGGAAGATGTGTCAGAGCAGGCTGAACCCACACCAAGGCAGCAGCATCTCCCCAGACCCTGTCGGGGGTCCAGAAGGGCTACAAACAGTCCAGGTTCCTGCACAAAACCTCCTTTTTCTTGCTGTATGCTGGAGCTGTGGCCAGCTCCAGCTTCACCCACTGCTAAACAAAGCATTCACCAAAGCCCTGGGGACGCTGCATCTCGGTGTGTGGGGACCAGTCAATTTCGGCAGGATGGATTTGTTCTCATAAGCCTCATAATCACCCTCGCCTTTATCCATTAAAGAATTAATGGCTATTAAAAGCAGTTAGAAACATTCGGTGGACCTGCCAGCTGCTTCACCCGGCCATAGTCACTTGTGCTTTGCAGAATAATTCCTATGCAGAGAACTGCTATTTTAGGATGGTAAAACCAAACCCTGAACACAGACTGGACCAGGAGGAACTTCAGTGGGATGCACACAAGCGAGTGCACTTGTGGATCTATGCACATGCTTTCGGCCTCTCTCATGGTGACTTTGGACTAGGTTTGCATTAAGCGACCTTGTGGTGTGGTGCTGTCTCCTCTTGCTGCAGTGGAGGAGACCCAAAATGTTTTGGGAGCAGAGGTCCTCAAAGAAGAGGCTTGGTCATGCCCAGCTCCTCTCTCTGCTGAGCCTGGGGTGCTGAGCTGCTGTAACTCCAGTTTACCACATGTGGGCTGAGCTACAGGGCTTAGAAAGGTGTCAGCTGCTTGTAGAGGTGACACCAAGCAGAACAGACACCATAGGGTGAGAAAATCCTTCTTTGGCTCTCAGTGGGGTGGTCCCAGCCCCGCTCTGCCCCTGTGCAGGGTGCTCTCCAGCTGTGGTGGCAACCGTGACCATCTCATTGCACACAAGGAGACTCACAGCAGCCTAGCAGGGAGGCTCTGGCACCCATCAGGGACATCCACTGCTGGAGCTCCTGGCAGACTCTCAGCTTTGGACCTCCTACCTCCACATCTTCTTGCAGCACACAGCTCAGGGAGCACTGAGCACCCTTCTCCTGAGGTCCCCTGGGCTGTTCCAGTGCGTGCTCCAGACTGGAACAGCTGGTGATGAAAACAGGGCAGCCTTGACCTGGGCTCTACCTGCTTGAGGGGTACCAGGGGGGTTCTAGGTGGAGATTTGGGGTGCAGCCCCATCCACATGGGTGGTAGGTGAAGGGTGTCTGTTCCCACCAGTGCCTCTCCTGCCATGAGAACCCATCCTCAGCCCATCCAAAAGTGTCACCTATAGAAAAACCCAATGTTGTCCGCACTCAACTGTTCCCTTCAGATGAGCTCTCGCTTACTCTGAGCAAACAGCCATGGACGCCGTCCAGGTGGTGGAAACCACCTTGCTACAGCCACCTGGCCTGTCCTCTTGCACCATGTCCCCTGTCCCCTCTTGCCCCAGGGGCCTGCTGGCACTTCTCAGGTTTCTCCTACAGCTTGAATTTCTTGCAGACCAACCAACCAGAGGTTCTGGGACAGTGCACAGGGCACCTTGTGTCCTCCCGGTCCCTTTGGAGCACTAGGAAGTGTCTCTGTGGTAGGACATTGGTGTCAGGCTGGAAATACTGTGCTGCCGGAGGCTGCTGGGCCGTTTTGGTGCAGGACAGGGTCTCCATCACTAACTAGCACCAATGTCCTTGCTGCAGAAAGACACACTCATCTGGCTCACCTGAAAAGACTCTCCATGGGTTTTGGACCAGTTTTTTACATCTTTACATGCCAGCTGGCATCTGACAAGCAATAACTCTGGGATTTGGGGACCAGGAAAATCCCCCATGCATCCCAGAGGAGATGCTGATAGGGCCAGTCTCCTCCCTTCCGAGCATTTGTAGGAACAGGATGTCATGGAGTGCTCCATCCAGCTGCCAGCTTTGGCCGATGTTAGTTGACATCCATCTCTCCGAAGGCCACCGCTCACATGGCTGTGTACCCACCAGCTGTCACAAACACACATTTCTTCCAAGGTGTAAAACCAGAAGTGATGTGACCATGAGAGCAACACGCTGAAACAGTGTCGGCACCCCTCTGCCCAGGAGATGTTTTCTCACATCACCTCCATGGTAGTGTCATTGCCACCTGTCAACCCCTTCCTGGCTGTGAGAGTTGCCAGTATGATGCGGGAGGGTGTGAAATGCCTTTGTGGTGGGAGCCATTCATGTTTGCAGACAACATGAACCCATCACGAGCATTGACTTACTGCAGTTGTTGGATGGATGTTGTCGGGAGCGTGAAGGGCTGAGCGGCTGGTGTTTGATCCTAAAGAGCTGCAAAGCTCCCAACTGTCACATAGGAGGGATGTAAACAAATAGGAGATGCACTCAAATGATGCAAGAGAGATGTCAGTACTAAGAGACATTTATTACTAACAGACCTTTTTAGACATTTTAATATACCTTCAAATCCTTGATAACCTTCAAGATTCTGAACTTAGGGTTTTTACTTAAATGAAGCCCAAAAGAGATCTGAAGGGAAGGAGGAAAATAGCCAAAGCAAGGAACTGAAGAAGGAATAAACTTTTCATGTCCAGGGTTAGAGGTGATGAAGGAGTCATGATCAGGGTCCCTCTGTTGCACAATGTCCAATCCACAGCGCTTCCTACCTTGTGCAGGTGCCCAGGGACCCTCTCATCCCAGCCCTGAGCTGTGGCCAAGATTGCCCCTCACAAAACCTGGATGCCACATTGCATTTTCAGCTTCACGTTTCTCAGCAGCTTTGAACACCAGTATCTGAGTTTTCCCACCCAGCAGCCTCCAGGACACTGAAAGATCTGAAGCAAAGATACAGCCAGGAAAAAGGAGCAGAAACCAAAATTCTCTGAGATCAAAGCACTTTTGTCTAGAGATTTTCAATTAGATCAGGACATGCTCTGGCTTCTTTTGCTTGCTGTGTTCATAATGCAGATGAGCTTCATGTCAGCTTGGCCTCCTTTCCTCCTACCACATTGGCTCCAGCTCCATTTCATTAGCAATGGCCTGCCATCATTAGCGAATTAATTCCCCAGGAATTGCACCACAATAAACCCTACCAGAGCAAGGACCAGCAAAGCCGCATCTTGGGGCTGCCTGGACAACTGCAAGTATTTTCTGGACAAAAAGGATATTCACAGAAATACTAAAAAACAAACAAATTTTATTCAAAACAAACAAATTTTATTCAAACCAGACCTGGAATCTTTGAAGCTTTTTCAACGAAATCAAAAGGATATGTTTTGTGAGTGTTAGATTTGGATTGACCTGTGGGTTGGAGATCTAGGAAATGAGCCCTCGCCTCTCTCTTGGGGAACAGACCCCAAGACAAAAGCCAAATCAATAGAAATACAATGAATATGCCACTCTCCCTGTGTTTTCAGATGTGTCCTGATATGTTAGATGGCCACAGGAGCTTTGCCCACCCAGTGCCAGACACCTAAAGAGCAGGTCCTGGGCTGAGCTGGGCTCCCTTGGCTGCAGTGGCAAGGGATGCAGAAGTCTGCCCACATCAAGATGTGGGAGAAAAAGTTGAATCCAGCCTGGGAATGATGAGCGAAGGGAAAGGAGGGTGGATAGTGTCCTCAGGGTGAGGGCCGGGGAGCATTTCATAATCTCCTGGAGAAAAGGGGCCTCAGTGTCTCCCCCAGTTACTCCATCCTCAGCCCAAGAAACTTTGTTTGACTGCAACATCTCCTGGACCATCCCATCATGAGGCAGCATCCCTCCCTGGAGGAGCCTGCTCCATGTCTCCCCGTTAGCTCTGCGCAGCCCTTGGGGACAATTTGTCTGCCTCTGCCTCCAACCATCAATTTTTGCACTTCCTCTGGGGATGCAAACAGCACTCTATCAATAATTGATATTCTGGCTCTTCACATTATTTTCCAAATCCTCTTGTTCCACACCAAACCGAAGGTCCTGCTCATCCCAATTCACTGGGATATCAATGAGGCCGGATGGTCACTGTGCTCCCTCCAGGCTCCTTTCTCCTGGTCGTGGCAGGGGATCCAGGAGGAGTTGGGGTTATGCCCATCTCTGTGGGGAAGGGATAGTGCAAAAACCGCCAGTGAGGGAGAGCAGGAGGAAAAGCTAGCAATTATGGTCAGTCTCAAAACCCCACAGACAAAGAACAAAAACCCAAATTATATGATGATGTTGATGACTATTATCATGGATGTTTCAGTCGCAGCTGTTAATAAAAATAATAGTAGTAATAAAATTGCAATGATGTTAGCAATTGTTCCAATGCTGCTGATGATAATAAGATTATTTATTAATTGTGAGCCATTATCAGCATTTTCTAGTGCTTCTGCCTCCCAGACCCATCCCAAACTCCAGCTATATCAGATTAGCGCAAAATGAGATAAATGAGAAAGGCTTTTTCGTTATGGCATAACCAAGGCAGAAACATGGGAACAGCAAAGTCTGTCCCTCACTCCTCTTTTACTTGCCCCCCCCCCCAAATGCCCTGTGTTGTGGGGGTCAAGCATTAGGTGGGATCTTGCATTTCCCTCCTTTTAAGTTGGGTTTGCAGCCTGCAGAGCAGCTGAGCCCTGTGAGATCTGCATGGCCAGACCCTGTGGGGTGGACGGAGGGGAACCCAAAGTCATTTTATGGCTTTTGTCATTCTCCACGTAGGGCTGACAGGTTGCAGTGGGCACCCCCAAGCCCCCGAGGAGCACGTTTCCCTGCAGTGTGCTGCAGCTGCCTCTGCCTTGTTGCTTAAAGGAGCAAAGGAGCAAAAGCCCCAGCTCCAAATGTTGCTAATTTCTATATATTTTGGGGGTTCATCCATGGTTCCTGTGACTGTGGTGCACAAGCGTGGGGGAATGCACGGACAGGCTTTGCTCTCAGCTGCCGGCTGCTTCTGCAGTGCCACTCTTAAACCTCTCGGTGCAAAGCGAAACAAGGTGCAGGGAAAGCCAGGTCCTGATGCGTGAACCGTTGTGTGTGTCAGGCCAGGGATGTGCAGCGAGGTGGCAGAGATGTATGTGCAGTGAGGAGGGATGGATGTGGACCACGGCAGACAGATACGTGTGTGGCAAGGAGGAGGGATGGATGGCCAGTGAGGTGGGGGCATCCATCTGAGGCAAAGAAGGATGGATGCGCAGGGAAGAGGAGAGATGGATGTGCATTAACTAGGGATGGATGTGTATTGAGAAGGGATGGATGTGCAGTGAGGAGGGATGGATGTGCAGCGAGGATGACAGATGTGCAGAGAGGAGGTGGGAGGCGCGTGCACTGAGGTGGATGAGCAGCCAGCAGCGTGTGGGGTGGTTGTCTTGCTATGTGTGTGTTGTACACTCTGGACCATGCGAGCTTGTATGCATCCAGGGACCTGAGGTCTGCACGACCTCCACAGCTGTCCTGATAGCCATCTGCAACAACACGCAATGTTCTGGAGCTGCGGGGGGCCAGGACCATCCAGGCTGTACCCCCTGCAGCCGTTCCCCATCCTCTCTGCCTTGGCTGCAAGAGTGAACACTGTGTCCTCTGATCCGACTCTGGTTCATGACTCACGGGGTCTCAGTGCTCACTCTGTCCCATGTGCTCCCCTGACCCAGGCATGAGGGCAGGGGGAGAAGGGGTGGGTGCTCTGGGAGCAGCTCTGTGCCTGGGTGCTGGCTGCAAGCCCCAGGAGGGTGTTTGGGGACCATGGTGGCACTGCTGTTGCTCAGCATCCTTGTCTCTCTGGCAATCGCTGTTGCACAGCTCTGCAGGGCAGGGAGCACCCAAGACGGCAGCACGTTCAGCAAAATCAGTGGAAGACCCTGTTAAACCCCAGGAGCGGGGAGATGGGACACAGCCTCGGCTTGCAGGCATTGCAAAGAGGGAAGGAGCCAGGGCGGGGGGGTGGTGGTGCTGTTATTTCTAGAGCACCCCGAGCTGCTTGAGCCTAGGGAGGTGGGAGTGGGATGTCACAGCTGGAAGGGCACATCAGTCCTCCCCAAGGGCTCGTTATCAGTGACGTGGGGTGCACGGGCCAGCACACAGCCCCACGGGAGCCTCTGGTATCCCTCTGCCACCCACCACTCCCATGGGTCCCCCCGCCACTTTTCCCTTCACTTGATCCACAGCGCTGGTGCTCTCCCACCACCCCTCGTGCTCCCCGTGCCCCAGCTCTCCCTGCCCTGCGCCTTTCTCAGGGTCTCCTGCCCTCTCTCCTCCCCACAAAGAATAAATCACCCTTCGGCTCCAGCCTCAGCTCTCAGAGGAAACAGCAGCCCACATTGCCACCTCCTTCCCACGGGACCTGGCTGCCTCCGGGATGCTGGGAATCTTTTTCCAGACCAGAAGGGGTTCATTCCAGAAAGTTGTTAGGGACCCATGTCTCTGCATTCTCTGGACTCCTGGGGACCGATGTTCCCCCCTCCACCCTGCACCACTCCATGCTCCCACCCTGACACCGTGCCCATGAGACAAGTCTTGAGAAGGGACCTTCAAGGAGGAGGGAGAGTGGGTTTCGGTCCTTGGCTGTATTAAAAAGGCCCAAAATGCTCCATTTTTCCACCACAGGTAAAGACTGCAGACATGCAGGAGGGAGCTCTGAGCATCAGGATGGAGATCCAGGTTTGCCAGCCACCTCCACATGGTCCCCCGTGGCCAGGTTAACACTGGCATCACTGAAAAAACCAGCAAACAGTCAGAAAAATGTTCTTTGTTCAAGCCTTCAATCCCCTCTGGTGGAAAGCAATAACACTTGGGCTGAGAATCTTCTCAGCCTCCAAGGAGAAGCTTTCCTTTGAGGGTCAGGGGGGGAAAATCAATCTAGCAGGCTCCACTTCCCGCTTGGAGAGCTCTGGAGAGATGAGCCAAGCCCTGGCACACTCCCCGGTGGCATCAGGGAGGGAGCAGAGCCCAGCCGAAGCACGGCTCTCCTCCTCCTCCATCCCTTGGCACCGGCCCATTACGAAAGAGGGTTTTGTCGATCGGCACAGCACATTAGGAAATGAAACAGGCTGTGCCCAGAAGATTCCCCAGGGGTCCATTACCACCATTGGATCCTTCCTCCAGCCGGGCGGGTCCCAGAGGATGCTTTTGCTGGCGATTTCCTCCCCCGGTGCAGGGGGAATTGTCTGGAACAGGGTGCCAGCAAGGCTGGTGCATGAGGGGAGGAAAGGGTGACCTGCTGCTCTGGGCATAGGGTGCTCAGATGTAAGGTGGCCTGCTGGAGGGACATGAAACCCCCCTAGATATGAGGGTTGAACACGCAGGCACGGTCCAGATTACTAATGCATTTTCTACCTTGGCATCAACCCCCAGAGCTCCAGGATCATATCTGAGGTCTCTGCCTGGGGCTGGGGGTAGTGGTGGGAGACAGGGTGAGGTTCCCCAGGGCACATGCAGACAAAACAGTCCAATAACACATCTATTAGGACAAGCTGTTGCTGATTGCCAGGGAAGGGAGTGAGGAGCACCATGCCATCTCAGCATGAGCACTGCCACCCCACGTGGAGCAGTCTTAACCCCCAGGCAGAGCATCCCACTCGTGTATAATTCTTTCCTGTGGTTGTTGTCTCTTCCACAGGTATAAGACCGTGGTGACACCCCGTCGGGCCGCAGTGGCCATCGCTTGCTGTTGGATCGTCTCCTTTCTGGTGGGACTCACCCCTATGTTTGGCTGGAACAACCTGAACAAGATGCGAAGGACTCAGGAGCTGAATGCCAGCCACACGGAGTTTGTCATCAAGTGCCAGTTTGAGACGGTCATCAGCATGGAGTACATGGTGTACTTCAACTTCTTTGTTTGGGTCCTGCCTCCCCTGTTGCTGATGCTGCTCATCTACCTGGAAGTCTTCAACCTAATCCGCAAGCAACTCAACAAGAAGGTGTCCTCCAGCTCCAACGACCCCCAGAAGTATTATGGGAAGGAGCTGAAGATCGCCAAGTCATTAGCACTGGTCCTCTTCCTCTTCGCGCTCAGCTGGCTCCCTCTGCATGTCCTCAACTGCATCACCTTGTTCTGCCCATCCTGCGAGACACCGCACATCCTCACCTACATCGCCATCTTCCTCACTCACGGCAACTCGGCCATGAATCCCATCGTCTATGCCTTCAGGATCAAGAAGTTCCGGACAGCTTTCCTGCAGATCTGGAACCAGTACTTCTGCTGCAAAACCAACAAAAATGCCAGCACCACCACGGCTGAGCCAGGCAACTAGGAGCTGGAAGAGATCAGAGATGGTCCTTTTTGCCCAGCCAGGTCCCCATCTGGCTGCTGTTCCTGCTGTCAGGGGAAGAGGAGGCTGGGTTCACCAGCCCTGTGCAATCCAAACAGCCGTGTCCCCCAGCTGCCCTAGGAGATTATTTATTCACAACCATCGTACTGTTTTGATATTGTAGCCTGCACTGTTCCTTTCCTTTTTTTTTTTTCTGTTTGTTTTTGTTTTTCATTTTTTTAAAGGTTGCCAAGTATTTAAGGAGAAATTGTACAGACAAAGGCGCAGTTTATCTTCATGCAAATAAAGTAAAATGATAAAAACCACCCAGGAGGTCCTCTGCCATTGATGGAGACCTCTGGCTCCTTCAAGCGCAGCAGTTGATGATGCTGGGGGCACCTCACACTCTGGCCCCCATGTCCATGGACCCATGAGGGTACCTGGGCACTGAGGCAAAGGGGTGCCCAGGTGGGGGTGAAGCTGCTGAGAACCAGGAGAGCCCAGGGCAATGTGATTTCTGCAGCTCTGAGGCTGAGAGCTTTCAAGCCCTTTCTTTCCCCTCCATAACCAAGGAGAGGTGAGCTGGGCTGGGACATGGGAAGAGGTAGGAAAAGGCATCCCATGGCAATGCCAGCACCCACAGGATGATGAACCCACAATCCCCATCAAGTAAAGGGGTGGTCTCCAACTCCCAACACTACCAAAGAGGTGAACGTAAACCCTTAAGTATAACCCCAGAGGACCCTTTGCTGCCCTGATGTCTCCCCACGGACCCCAGCAGCACCCACCACCCCTGCAAGCTGCACCCAGGGAGCTGTGTCCCCTCTCCTTCTCTCTCTCTCTCTCTCTCCTTTTACTTTTTTTCTTCTCTCTGCTTTTACTTTGGCCTTGAGTAATTTTCCTCTCCTCTCTCTTCCCTGTCTTCTGTGCAAGGCAGAGGCAAGTCTGTCCCAGCCCCTGTTTTTCTCATCTCTCCCATGTCACTCCCCACCACCTTCCCTGTGCAGTCAAACCCTTTAGATCCAAACTTTGTGGGTTAATGCAGCCACCTCCATGGCCCAGGGGAGCAAAGAGGCACCTGCACCCATTTAGGGGCAAGTGTGGGACCACTGCAGGCCACCGTGTCCATGTTGATGCTGCCATAGGAGCATTTGCCCACCCCATATGTCTGCCTTGGGTTTAGCCGTGGGCAGGGTGTATCCTCAGTCACATTTGAGGAGGGGGTGGCTGGAGATGGGCCATCACTCCCAGCCAGCTCTGTGGTCCCTATGGATGCTGGCAGCTGCACTGCAAGTCCCAGCTCTGCTGTAGGATCTTCCAGGGCTGAAGTGGTGGTGGGAAGAGTTAATTTGAGTTAAATGGGATTCTTTTCTTATCAGCATCCCTTGTTCACCAGTCTCCCATTAGAAACACATTTCCTATGACCCTTCCCCTGCCCCAGGAGGTTCATGCCCCTCGAACATCACTGACAGGCAAAGCAACTACAAGTTCCCGCAGGGGCTGGGAGGGGGTGCAGAGAGGAAAAGGACCTTGTGTGGGTGAGACTTGCGGGTGGCTCTTTAGCTGGCTACAGAGAACAATGCCACACACATGACAGGGACCTCTGGATGTCCCCTTTGCCCATCACTGCACGCATCTCTGTTTAGCCTGGAGGGAGCTCCTCCATTTCTCTTGAGAGGAAGAGGAGGGCAGCAAAGAAGGTTGGGGGGAAGGATGAGAGGCTCAGTCTCCCACATCTTACAAGGGCCTTAATATATCATATTCAGGTTCCTGGTTCAAATCACACTGGGAAAAACCAGAGCAGAACACACCAAGCTGTGTGGTGCGGTCAACACGCTGGAGGGAAGGGATGCCATCCAGAGGGACCTTGACAGGCTGGAGACATGGGCCTGTGCAAACTTCATGAAGTTCAACAAGGCCAAGTGCAAGGTCCTGCCCATGGGTCAGGGCAATCCCAAGCACAGCTACAGGCTGGGAAGAGAATGGATTGAAAGCAGTCCTGAGGAGAAAGTCTTGGGGGTGTTGGTGGACAAGAAGCTCCACATGAGAAGGCAATGTGTGCTTGCAGCCCAGAAAGCCAACCGTGTCCTGGGCTGCATCCCCAGCAGCGTGACCAGCAGGTCGAGGGAGGGGATTCTGCCCCTCTGCTCTGCCCTGGTGAGACCCCCCCTGCAGTACTGCATCCAGCCCTCCAGTCCCCAGGACAAGAAGGACATGGAGCTGTTGCCATCAGTCCAGAGGAGGCCACAAAGCTAATCAGAGGGCTGAAGCACCTCTCCTATGGAGACAGGCTGAGAGAGTTGGGGTTGGAGAAGGCTCTGGGGAGACCTTAAAGCCCCTTCCAGTACCTAAAGGGGCTACAGGAAAGCTGGAGAGGGGCTGGTGACAAGGGCAGGGAGTGACAGGACAAGGGGAATGGCCTGAAGCTGCAGGAGGGCAGATAGAGATGGGATCTGAGGCAGAAATCCTTCCCTGTGAGGGTGGTGAGGCCCTGGCACAGGTTGCCCAGAGAAGCTGTGGCTGCCCCTGGCTCCCTGGCAGTGTTCAAGGCCAGGCTGGATGGGGCTTTGGGCAACCTGGGCTAGTGGAAGGTGTCCCTGCCCATGGCAGTGGGTTGGAACTGAATGGGCTGTGAGGTCCCTTCCAACCCAAACCAGTCTGGGGTTCTGTGATTCTATGAAGAGCGAAGGCAAGGACAGGAGCAAATCCTTCCCTCGGGCCTCATCACAATGGAGGGGCCTTGAACACCCTCCCAGCCTCCTTGAGATGAAGAATCCAAAATCCTTTATCAGTAGTGCCTGAGGTTGCTGCAACCCCAGACTGGCACAGACAGGAGCCCCCTGTGCCTGTGGTCTCTTTGCACTGCAGTAGCTTGGCCTCAAGTTAGGGCTGCTGTTTACGGAGCGCGGGTCTGATTCCCACTTGCATCTTATTTCTGCAAGACGCTGCTTTCCTGGAACTGATGCCTTTGCCTGATCCTTGCTAAGGTGCCTAGAAACCTGGAGACTGGGATGCTCATAAATTAAAAGGCATGTGGATGATTGCTTTCAGAAAAAACATATAGTGGATTTTTCCACTCCGTGCTCTCCAGACCTTTCCCGGGGAGAGCTCACTAAAAGTGGATGCTGTTACCCTCACTGGTCCCCTGTGGGGTTACAAATACAGTCTTTGCCCTGTAGGACTGCATTAAGAGTCTGGAAAGGACACAGTGTGTAGCATGAGAGAGTCTTGGAGATGCCGTTTCTCCCCTGTGTTAGCAAACCCACAGCTAACAGCCTGCTCCCAGTCCCTGTCCTCCAAGGCTCCCACTGGCCAAAGCCACATGCCAAGATGCCAGGGACATCAAGGGGACCAGGACATCCCCATCAGTGTCCAAGGCCAGGCATGAGCATGCTGGGCGAAGATCTGCTCTTGACCTGCCAGCTGGACTGCAACCTCCACATCAGTGGCATCACCACTGACCCCAACCACCTCAATAAACCAGTCTGACCATCAGCTGGGATAAAAACTAATCCAAGAATGCCCTCTGATGGTGGAAATTATGTCTAGTGTGGACAGAGTGGGGCCAGTGCTGAGCCCCTGGGAACAGCAATATCCCTGTGGATTTCAGCTTGGGCATGGAGAGTAGGTGACTGCGGGCAGAGAGGGACAGAGCAGAGGGGCTGCAGGAGAGATGCTGCAGAGAGGGCTCAGCCATTGTAGCCATAGGCACTGCTCAGCTTTGCTCTCCAGTGGCACCAAGGGCTGGGGGGGGCTCAGACTGGATTCGCAGCCAGGTTTGCAGTGACAGGGCTTGCCGGGCTATGTCTTTCTCAGGGCAGGATCTGGGTCTGGCCCCTTGGCCGAGCTGCCGCGCGGCCGGGAGAGCTCCTGCCCTCACCCATGTGCCAGACCCCTCAGCCCAAGAGGGATGTTGTGCTGGTGGAGGAGGCACACCGCACTGCTGACCCCTGGTTAATGATGCGCTTAGTCAACTTGATGGATCTGTCTGGGCTCTCTGTTAATAAACAGCATTTGACCCGAGCTGTCTCAGAGCTGTAAGTAACAAGTCATCTTTCTGCACAGGAGCTATCAGTAGCTAACGTGGCCAATTCCTCCTTGTCTGGATAACTCATCGGCGTGTCCTGCCCCCACCGTCTCACGCTGTGGGGACAGGGTGCTGGTGGCAGTGCGTGGCTGGATCATTGCATCACTGATGCAGATAAAGAAATTGTTCTTTGATGAAGAAGCATCAACATACCACAGGTTTGATGCTATATTTTTCTGCCCTAGCAGGAATCATTCTCTAGCTCCAGAAGGAAACTTTTCCCCATCCTCCTCCTCTTCCTTGTTGGGTTGCTTCTGGTTTAGTCATCTTCATATATGTTTTATAAAGCTGATCCTTTCTTTCCAAACTCAGAAACCATCTCTTCCACCCATAGTTTGGTGAGATGCTATATGAACCCGTAGCCCCCCTGGCAGCTCTCTCCCCACTACCTCCCCCTG
Organism: Balearica regulorum gibbericeps; assembly: GCF_011004875.1. Classification (NCBI taxonomy): domain Eukaryota; kingdom Metazoa; phylum Chordata; class Aves; order Gruiformes; family Gruidae; genus Balearica; species Balearica regulorum. The sequence goes on from NC_046208.1 coordinate 379,563, forward strand.
CCCAAGGCAACCCCCCAACAAGCAGAACATAGTGGGGGTTTTTTATGAGGACCAAAGATGGGCTTGTTTTATTGTCACACCTAAGGACACATTCAGAGAGGAATGTGCCATGGCGGGCTGAGGTACCCCCAGGGGTACCACTGAGGAGGGAGGGCAGGCCCACAGGCAGCAGAGGTCATGGTCGGGAGCATCACCATGTGCCATGCTACCCAACAGAAGCTGCAGCATCCACCTGGGGTAAAGGAACAAGATCTGAGTCCTGCTGAGAGACCAGTGGTCAGGGATGAGATAACACATCCCAGTCATGGCTCTAATGCAAGACAAACCCAGCCCAACTCTTCCACCCTTTCCTGCCCCACAAAATTCAAATGCAACCTTTTAGCTCTGCTTTTCCACCCCCAGCTCCATTTCATACTCCTTTATACCTGCCCCCAGTCCCAGTACCTGCCCCCCATGTGCATCCAACCCCTGTGCCCCACATCTCTGAGCCCTGTCTGCAAACTGGGGCTCTGCCCACCCGCTGCCCACACGTCTGCCAGACACATCAGTCTCTCTGCTGCATCTTCTTTCTCTTGTCCATATTTACAATCGTCCCTCCACCTCGCAAAGGGGAAGGTTTCTCTCAGGTATCCCAGCATCCCAACCCACAAGTGCATCTCCAGCCATGGGATGAGGCACCCCCAAATTGGGGCTCCATCATCAGGTGACAAGAGCTTATGCAGGACACTCAACCCACTGCATCCCTGAAGTGATCCACCCTCCCTCCATCCCACAGCCACAATCCAGACCTACCTTGCTCTTCATCTTGCCTTCTCATCTGTCCTCACTGGGGCACTGCAGGAGAGTACAGCAAATATAAACCCCCTGAACTCCCCTCACCTCACTCCCCTTTTGACTTCCAAAAGCAAGCCAGGGCATGATCAACCTGCCTGTGTGCACACACCAACATGCACCTACGCACACCATCCCTGTGCACACATGCTCCGAGCAATCATGCACACCACTGCCTGCTACTGGCCCGCCTGTCCCCAGGATCCCAGCCTGCGCAACTCCCAGGTGCTTTGTGTCCCCAGCACTACAACAAGCTCAGTCTCCTGTCTGCCTTCACCATGCTGCCTGCATGGCTGCACCGACAGTCAGGGCTGGCTGGGTCAGTGATCGCTGCACCGGCTGGAAGCCCTGGCACCAGCTGCTGCAGAGCCAAGCACCGACCCTGTGCCACGCCTTGTAGCTTCAGCAGGGACTGAGGGTGCTGGGTGCCTGCTGGATTGGAGCCCTGCCTGCATGGGAAGTAGGGCAGAGCATGTCTTGGGGCAAGCATGTGCTGGGAAGCCACGGGAGGAGAAATAATAAAAATGACACGTGTCTAAGGGCACACTGCTACTTGAGGAACATGCGTATAGTGTGTGTGGGTGGGCATGCGTCCTCCTGCATGCCGAGGCAGGTCTGCAGCACACAGGAGAGGTGTCTGTGGGGGGAGCAGAGTGGGGCACCTCCATACAGGGTTGGGCTGGGTGCTCTGCTGAGGCAGGGAAATGTGAGCTGGAAAGTCTGGGCAGGATCCCGAAACATAAATCAGAACAACCCAGGTGCAAGTGGAGGGGTTACAGCACAGCCCCCATACACATGGCTTGTGGATGGCTTGGGACACAAGTGCTGGTGGATGCGGTGAGGAGCAAACGACTGTCCCATCCTACACCACCATCCCTGCTCCTTTGGCTCTGCAGCTTCTGGTTTCCTTCCCACTTTTTAGCCAAGAATGAGGGAAGGACATTTCAAGATGCTTTAAGACCATAAATGCAAGAAGCCCAAAGCTCCAGCTCCACATGGCTGCGCAGTGTCTTTGGACTCCTCCATCACCAGGAGTCAACACAAAATGGGACAAACTGCACCACTGTGAGAGTGAGAACAGGAAAAGGCAAGCAAGGAGAACTGCTCCTCTATCTCCTCGGCCAATCTTACTTTTCACATCAAGTTTGCAGTCTACCGAGGCTTCCCCCAAGGGGTTCACAGCTTTGCAGGTGTAGATGCCCCCATCGAAAGGGCTGGGCTTGCGGATTTCCAGGGAGCAGACACCCTGCTCGATCATTGCTATGTATTTAGGGTCTTCCCGTATCTCCATCTGATTTTTCATCCAGATGATTTTGGGCTGGAAAGTAGCAGGATTTATTTATTTGTTTAAAGCAGGGAGACAAATGAGAAATCTAACTGACCCCAAAATTCAGCTACCTCCCTCTGCCTTGGTCTGCCTGAAACTGGTGGCCATGGTGGGATTCATCATCAGAAGCAATTTGAAGGGCTAAATTTCCCGTTCTTGAGCCCTAATCACTGCCCCAGACTTCCTCCCCTAGTGCAGAAGGAAACTGGACATGGCTGACGGAAGACCAGTCTCCCATCTCCATGCAGAAACACCCTCAACTCGCCCCAGTTTGACTCGGAGGGCAGCTGCAGCCGCCTAACCTCATCCAACCCTAACACAACATGACCAACCACCTCCCAACACCTCCAGCCACCTTGCAAAAACCCCACAAGTGGCTGCCTACACATGGAGGCAACGCTGTCCATGGAGGAACCACTGACCTGCGGAAAGCCCCGGACACAGCAGAAGAGATGTGTGTTGTAGCCTCGGGTGGTGGTTCGGTCTGTCAGGGGCTGGGTGAACTTTGGGGGCTCCATCATGTCCCGTTGGGGGATCTTCTCTGGCTGGTAAGCAGTTTCTAAGAAAATAATCAGTTCTAGGTTGAGGCAGAGCTCAGTCTCCTGGGCTGACCAGCATATGGTTACAGGAACTCAGCCCAAGGTACCCTAAATACTTCTGCTCCCTCACAAAATAAACCAGACAGCATCTAGCCTGACCTGAGGACTTGGTCTTCAGCTCAGACCAGCCCTGTCTATAAATCCCTTCTCATCCAACCATGCCACATTAGTGCCCAGTCTCTGCAGGGTTCAGGGGAGATGCCAGTCTGCAAACCAACACCACGATACATGCTACGTGCAGCTTGTCAGATCCAGGCCAGGCACCTCTCTGGATCTCCTAGTCCATCCCCAAAATTCAGTGCACAGAAATAGGAGGTGGAGTTAAGCTCTGCAGGTGGCAGAGACCCAACTCACTGTGTGCTACCAGGGAGCAGGATGGAAATAGATGGAGGGAGAGTGGGGCTAAGGGAGGCTGGATTGGAGATTTGGCCCTGAGATGGACCACTGCAGGGGCCTGAGCTGCAGGGCAAAATCCAGGGCTGTCCTTCACCCCTCCCAGCTCCGGCTTCAATCTCACCCAGCGATATCCCTGCCTTGATCCCTGCAAGGGGGTTGACCATGGCACAGGCCCTTCCCAAAGGAGAAAGAAGGTGTAGAAGGAGGGCAGGGGACCTCTGGATCTCTGCCTTGGGGATGCACAGCCTCACCCCTGCAGGGCTCATCCTGGGGACCAGCAGCATCACCACAACACCGAGGAAGCCCCACTAGCCCCCGTGGGGACAGGACCTCTCTTGCCCACCACCACCCTCAACCCCCAAGACAGGCCCTTGTCCCTACTTGTCTTCTTGATGTGGGCCACCCCAGAGGTGACGGCTGCTTTTTCGCTCAGCCCGCAGGCGTTTTCTGCGAACACCCGGAAGGAGTAGGTATTGCCAATGATGAGGTCAGAGATGGTGCAGCTGGTGCGGGTGCAGCGCTCCAGTGCCGTGAACCATTTCTGGGAGGAAAAAAAAAAAAAGAGTGGTGAGGAAAGGCAGGCTGTCCAAAGAATGGAGAAGGCGTAGGGGGAGACAGGGGTGTGCAGGTCCCACTTGCCCATCAGAGCGTCCCCAGCACCAGGGCACTGGGGGCCCAGGAGTGCCTGGACTCACCCCGCTCTTCTTGTCTGACTTCTGCACCATGTAGCCCTTGATCTCAGAGTTCCCGTTGTCCATCGGTGGGGACCACTCCAGGGCCACATTAAAGCCCCACACATCCAACAGCTTCAGGTTCTGGGGGGGGCCCGGCGGCTCTGCAAATACAAACCCTCACAGGGTGGCATCCTAAATTGGTCCCCCAAAATTCTGTGCCTTAACAATACCTTGCACCTCGCTTCTAATCTCTTCTCACCCTGTTGCAGCACACGAGGGATGAGAAGCTGCGATGGGCATGGGCTGTCAGAAACCCTGCATCCCCAACCAGAGGAGTTCACCTCCCTGATCCTTCACACACTGTAAGAGGGACCCCAGAGTCCCTTGACTTGTTGATGGCTCTGTCCATCCCACACAGAACAGGAGCTACCCCCAACCAAGGGGCAGAAATGAGCCCCAGAGCAGGACCCCATCCCCAGCCTTACCAATCACTCGGATGTCCAGGGTAGCCTTGTCCTCGGCTCCGTTTATCTGCACAGCAAGCTCGTACTTGCCCGAATCGCTGCGCTGTGCCTCACGGATGTAGAAGATGGTGTCCTTCTCTGTGTTGCGGATATTGATGCGGCTGGTGTCCAGGGGCTGGTCACCCTTGGTCCAGATCACCTTGGGCTGAGGCTTTCCCTGGAGCAACCCACACAGGCAGGTTAGGAGCCACTCGAGTGCACGGTCCCAACTGGTCCTTGTGGGAAGGACGGGTGGGCAGAGCCACCCTGTTTTGTCCAGGCAGTGATGGCCTGGATACGGCTTCTCCCATCCAGCAATCCCCAGGGAATAAACAGCCGATCCCTGCCAGCCCCACTGATGGGAAGTCATCAGGCTCCAGGGATGATGCTGGACCATGCTGGTCCCCCAAAGTCCTCATGGACCAAGCCCAGCTTTACTTGCCCAGGGCTTTGCAGGCAGAGCTGTGCTCCTGTTGCCCAGGCACTGAGGCCAGGTTCAAGCCTAACAGCAGGTGCTTGAATTCAGCATCCACAGGCTTGAATTCAGCATGGTGAGTGCAGGCTCCCAACCACCTGTGAGACATGGCATGGACACATCCCTCATTGCAGGGGCAGCTTTCTGCCTCTTGCTTCTTCTAGAGTGTTTAAGGGCTGGTTTTCTCCATCCCAGATGCCATGGTAGAGATGCTTTGGAGATGCCACAGACAGATCAATCGAGGAGAGGAATTCTAGCTTGGCCCACCAGTGCCAGCATTGCTTCCCCCATCACACAGCCCTGGGGCTGCCTTGCTCCAAAGGCAGCTGCTTTCCCCAAGGAGATTCCAACTGTTGTGCTGTGGGCTCCTGTGGTATGTGCCCAGATCTCTGTCTGGCTTGGCCAGGAGCATGAGTTGAACAGGGTTTGTGGGCTGAGACAGCAGCAACAGCTAGCCCATGCCCTGGTGTGTTTGGGGTTGTCCCATTGCCAACACCATCAATAAAGATATAGCAGGAGAAAAATGGGAGCTAGGCAGGAATGGGAGGGGGGGTTCCCACCCCATCTCCCACTCTCAACCCATGAGAGATGGGGATCAGGACATATCAGCCCACGGCTGGCCCCTGGCATGTCATGGTGGCTAGAAAAGTCACTGCCGAAGCCAACCTGCAGTGAAAAATCCTGGCGGATTAAATCCCAAATCACCCACCTACCTGGAAAGGGATCATCACGTTCACAGCATCCCCAACATGCCTGACATAAGTCTGCCGCAGGTAACGAGGCATGCGGATCCTCGGGAGCTCTGGGGACCAGAAAGTCATGCCATGGGGCCAAGGAAATCACATCCCCCAACTCGCTGACCCACCCCACTCATCTGCTTGCTTGGCCATCAAGAAATCCCACCAGAAACACAGTCACCTCTTCCCTCTCGTGTCCTGGACAGTGCTTGCTTCCCTGCAGGGCCATGCTAGCCTACCCATTGCCTGCATCCCAAAATTATATCCATCCTTGAGATACCAGGTCACCAACCCAATAGCACCACCCCAATGGACCATTCACCCCCTTCATTATAGGCAGGTCATGGAGACCAACACGGGCTTAAACAGAAGAGCCACATCACAGCCTACATGGTAGCAGGGCAGAGGAGAGCATCTCCCAGTTGGGAAATATTTCGGCACGCAACCCAGTTTCCAGTAAGGACAAGGCTCTCCAGATCTCCACCTTCACTGTGTGCTCAAGGCCATCGAGAGACCAAGGTGGTGCATGGTTACTCACAGCAGAGCTGTGAAAGCCCCAGGCTTAAAATGAAGGCTAACGTCCCCAAGGGAACATAACAAAGATAAGCAAAAAACCCACTGCAGAATGCTGATGGAGCGTGTGTCTCCTTCCTAGGGTGAAAATAGCAGCCATGTAACCCTACCGGCTCGGTGCCACTCAGTGATCCTTCTGGAGAGGTATTGGGTTTACGTGAGCACCTCATAAAAAGAGCTGTGTGTCTCTGCCCGGATTAAACGTGCTGGAGCTTAGCTCTGGGGAGGGGGCATGGCCAGAATTAAACCGGGACCGAGCAATGCCTAAACAGCTGTGTGTGAAACGCCGGCGGTGGGCTGGGGAGGGCAGGGAGATGCTCAGAGGTCCCAGATGGCCCCACTGACAGCTGAGATGGTCTTTGCTCCACTCATGCTGGTATTTGCTCCAAGGATCCACGCATCGATGCTGCCACTTGGGCTCATCCATCTCAGTGGGGCAGAGAAACCTGACCTCAGCGGAGGAATGTTAATTCATGGGTGTTTTTCCCGGCTCACACATGCCTTGCTCAGCCGGAGAGGACTGGCCGAAGTCGGTGGCCCAGGTGACGTGCTGCCGCGGGTGAGAAGGCATTTTTCCTGCTCCAGCTCCCTGCAAAATGCAACTCCCACACCGAATCTTCATCTGGTTACTCCCTGTCTCTCTCCACTTCCCAAACCCACTCATCCCACCTGTTTTTAAACTCTCTGCTGTCTGTATTGCTGCTATTTAAAATCCCTTGTGATGCCATAAAGGAACCGGTGAGAGGTACAAAATGCAGTCCCAAATAAAATGTGAAGACCAGAAGGTAACAGATGGGGCAAAGAGGAACGGACATGCACACCTGACACACACCAGGGCCGCTGGGGTGGACGCGGGGAGGCAAAGGGGCTTTGAGGGCTAATTTGTTCCTCAGCAAAGCCAGGCAGCGTGCACAGGGCTGTATTTCAAATGAAATGCAAAAATACATAAGCAAGTTTCAATTAGCAAAAAGAAAAGAGAAAAAAAAAAAACAAAACACCATGCTAGCACAGAGCAAGAGCAAGTTGTGCGTGGGTCTTTCAGCTCTCTGGGTTTTACACCTCCGAGCTGGTACCTGTGGCTGGGAGAAAGCTCAGGCAGCAGGGACAGGAGGTTTGAACTGGTGGGTGCAGCATGGGACTGGAGTGGGAAACATGAGCTGTATATTTGGCATCTCATGCCAGTTGCCCCTGCCTCAGTTTGCCCAGTCCCCAAAGGTATGGTGGGATGCCCTTGAGATCAGGAGGTGAACACAGCAGTAGACACCAACCACTAAACCATGTTCACCTCCTCCGAGCACATTGAGACAACAGACCCTGCAGGACAATTTCCAGATGGTGATAGCCTTCTCCAAGCCTTTTCCTATGAAAAGTTGATGGTTCCTGGAATAACTTTTGTTATTATTATTATTACTATTTTTAAGCAGCTGAAAAATTTGAGTTATAGGAAAACTTGTGCATTAATAATGCCTTATAAAAGGAAAATAAGTCTATATTTGCTGTTTGATAAATGAAAACCAGCCTTGCAATCATACATCAGCCTCAGCACATTCACAGCACCCCGGGAGGAATGTGAGTCTTGCTAAGCATGGGAACAAGCCATTCATTAGCGAGTTCAGCATGATTAAAGTTCCCATGCTCCACACTACCAGCTCTTGACTTTCCTTAGCTAAATAAACAAAGCTGTCTAACGTGGTGGCATATTAGAGATGTAAGCATGGCCAAGGAGAGGAGATCTGCTGAAAGTGAGACTGTTTCTGAGGTCTTGCAAAAAAAACCGGGAAAACGTGGCTCTGCATTTTGAGTCCTTCACCCCCAAAGCCTCACCATCTGCAAGATCAGTGTCTTGAGGTCGGGAAGCTACTTCATCATACCCCAAGGGAATTTGACAGAGACATTAAGAATAACATCTTTGTCCAAGGTTGGATTGCGACGTGCGAGAGGGCAGAGGCTGCTGAGGGTACAGGGATGGACTGTGATTTCTTTGTACTGCTGACAAAGCACATGGGAATTATGCACGGCAGGAGCAGTACTTACGGAGGATCTCTCTGATGAGGACTGGCTGCTCCAAAGTAGCTGGGACACTGGCACCACTGGTGCTGACAGCCTTCACCCGTACATGGATCTTGTCACCGGAGTTGAGGTCCTGGATTGCGTACCGGGTGGAAAGAAAAGGCTCCTGGTTCACAGCTGTCCAGTCTGTACCTACGATGAACCCGGCAGAGCAATTCAGGTGTGAAATGGACAGACGGACACACATTCCCAACAGCAGAATCAAGCCACAGGGGGTGAAACCCAGAGGGAAAGAACCCCTTCCTTGCAAAGGCTGAATGATTTGGGGCACGAGCAGAAAAAAGTATCGTATAGGGGAGGTTGGCCACCCTACCCTGCCAAGGAGCATGGGGTACAAAATGCTGGCAGAAGCTCAACTGTTGAGCATGAGGCTATTTGCAAGTAAGAAAAGGCATTAGGCCAACAGACATGGTCCCTGCTGACCTTCCAAGTGCATTTCTGGAAGTAGTTAAGAACCTCTGACCACCCTGCCAGCCAGTCTGCTCCTCTTACTGCTCCAGGAGAACTTGTTGGGGCTCACCATGCTCCCCAGCACATCCTCCACATCAGACAAGTTCTGCTCATCACCTGCCACCACCCAGCTAGACCTCTCCAACCACTCTTCCTGCTTGGAAGGGGCATCTCAAACTCACCCTGCAGCCAAGATGTAGAAGCCCTTCCACATGACCCAGCTAACACAGCCTTGCAACGTGCTGAACCTCGTAAGAAGTTTCTCAGTTAGAAAAGAGACTGCCCCAGTCACCAAGGACTGAGTGTCCCAGGCAAGCAACTAGAGCAACCCACGTTCACCAAGGTTTGCCAAGGCATCATGTGCACCTTCACACCAAGAAGGTTTTCCTGTCAATATTGTCAGACCACCCAAATCCCACCATCTCCTCTTTCCTTTCACCACTGGCATTACTGAAACCAACCCTCACTCAAATCTCACTATATTTTAGCCAACGAGGGTCTTGCACCAGCCCATATGTAGTAGCCACGGAGCCCATGTGGTTGTCACTGAATGACTAGAGCTCTCCTGTCACCCAGCCAAGCCCAGAGCAAACTAGGAGAAGATCCTAAACTGTGACCTTTGGGTGACTGTCAGTCAGCACCCTCAAAGAATGGCTGCATGTTTCCTTGTCCCACGCAAGGGCCTCCTCACACATCCCATCCAGCGGTGGTTACCTCCCCAGTCCCCAGCCCAGTGATGAAAGCCTCCCACAGCCAAGCATGTGTTGATTGTGCCTGTCACAAGCTAAACAGCCAAGGGTCACAGATCAAGTTCCCCAAGGCCCACAGACCACCTGGTTCTCTCAAACCACTCCAGCCTCAAGCAATGCGCAGCCCACCAGCTCCAGCCTCCCCTTGCAGATGCCCCCAGCCACACAGGTCATTCACTCTCACCCCAAAGTCAAGCAGGGCTTCAAAAGAATGCCCAAAACACAAGTCTTATCCACCTACCCCATTCCACTAACCAGCAATGAAATTGGAGAACCACAGATAATTGTTGACACCCACCAGCTCATCTCCATCCCCCATGGCCGACCTCCTTCCAGGCATCTCAAGCCCCATCTTGCTTGGGCAGGGCTTGCCTGCTGATGCATGCCAGCCTCTCTTGCACTGCCAGCATCCTTTCCTCCCTCATCTTCCCACCTTATCCCCATTCCTTCTGCACTTAATTTTGGGCAAACATGGGAGAACTGCATCTTCTTCGTCCTGAGGTTTTGCATCATCATCCCAACCCCAGGTCTCTGCAGAGCTGGAATTCATCAAACACCACCCTCAGTGGGTATGCTAGTCTCTCCTCCACCCTCTAGCTGGACATGACAGCCAGACATGACATTGGACATGACATTAAACCCAGGCCAGACTCCCACTAAAGACATCACTACTATCTGAAGCCAATGGGAAGCCCCTCTCCTCCATGGAAAAAAAAAAAAAAGACCATTTAAAATTAACCCGTTTGGGCAAGGAAAGGGAAATGGTGCCCAGGGAAACATGCTGTCAGGTTCTGCCCAGCTCCATCCCATGCCTCTGCAGCAACACATCAACTCTCCATGCTTACAAGGTAGGAAAGCCCAAGCCTACTTCCATCTTTGCAGATCTCCACAACGTATCCATCCAGACCCGACCGGCCTGTCTGCTCCGGGGCTTTCCAGGTCAGCGTAACCGAGTTTTCACTCACTTCTTCCACAGCCAAGGACAAGGGGGAGCTGGGCGGCTCTGTAACAAACCCACAGTGGTGAGGACAGGCTCTCAAGTACAAGGGCTGTTGGAGGGCAATCAACCAAACTCCATGTTGGTCTTTAGCCCCCCCATCCTCCTAATCCCTCAGCCCTATCCCACTGCAAAAATATCCTTGATGACTCCATCCCTCCGTCCCTTCACTCCACCACCCCACCCCCCCCGCCATGCCCCCTCCCAGCCTTGCATATCTCCTCTCCTCACTTCAGTGTCTGGTCCCATCCTCACCTGCCTTTGGTTTCTCAGGCTTAGGTTCAGGGGCTGGGGCTTGAGGTTCAGCTGGAGGAACCGGAGGACCTTCTTCAGGAGCTGGAGTTGCTTCTGCCGTGGGGACAGGAGCAGGCTCATCTGTGGGGGCTGTGGGCTGCTCCTCAGCAGGGGGATGCTCAGGGGCTGGGGGCTCTTCAGCAGCTGGGGCTGGGGCTGGCTTTTCCTTTGGGGCTGGCGCTGGCTCCTTCTTTGGGGCTGCCGGAGCTGGGTCTGCAGCTGGACGTGTGGTTTTTCCAGTCATTGCTGCAAAGCCTGGGGGCTGGGGAAGAGGATGTTTTGGGGTCTCCGCTCCTGGATATCTGCTCTGTTTTGGGGTCCCTGCTCCAGACCAAAGGTTTCTCCTCCAGATCTGGGATCTTGACTCCGAAGCTGAGGTCTCTGCTCTGCACCAGGCGTCTCCACTCTGGACGGACAGTCTCTGCTCTGGGATGGCTGTGCTGGGAGGGGGGGGAACCAGGTCACTGAGCCAGAACAGGGGCTGGGAGATTTTTATAGGCTTTGGCTGGCACTTGTCACATCCCTGCAAACCAATCTGCCTGCGCAGGCGGGGACCGCCAGGAATAGCCACCCAGGACCTGCACATTCAGCAGCATGCCCCTACCCCCTCCTATGGGACTGCAGCACATGGTCCTGCCCCCCCCTCCTCCCCGCGCCATCCCCCCCAGGCTCGCACGGGACTTGGCAGGCCAGGGCCAGGTCACCTTTCTTTGGGGACATGGCTCCTGTCTTCAGCACCAACACCCCTCTAGCTAAGGGCCTCCCAACCCCACACTGCCACGTCCTCAGCCGCCCACTGCCCCCCAAGTCCTCCCCCTAGCCTCCCATTGATCCTGCACCCCACATGCCTTCCCCCAGCCCCTGCATTAACACCAGACCCCCTCCGCCCCAATCCTCCCTGTTAACCCTGCACTGACCCCCCAAACCCTCCTGCGCCCTCCCATGTCCTCCCATAGTCCCTACTGTAACCCTAGACCCGTCTGCTCCCCCATGTCCCCCCCTACCCTCCGTATCAGTCCCAGAACTGTTGGGGTTGGAAGGCAACTCTTGGGATCACCTGGACCAACCCAGCCACCCATACCCCTGACCCATGCTCCTGGAGAAGACTAATCACTGGCCAGTCCTGCACCATGTCCTCCAGCCTCTGCCCTGCCCATACAACTAGAACCTTGTCCATGGAGTCTGGTCACCCCAGAACTTGTCACCCGCCACCCTTCTGTTAGCCCTCAAAATCAGATTTGCCCCAAAGCCCCCCCACTGACCCAAGAAAGCCCCATTAGAATATAACTCCACTCACCTCCGCCTGTCCTCACTTGCCATGCTATGCATGAGACGCTACTAAAAATGTCTCTGTAACCTATGGTCTAATTCCTTAACTTTCACAGAATCACAGACTGGTAGGGGTTGGAAGGAGGGAGGATCTGGAGATCCTCTAGTCCAACCCCCCTGCTAAAGCAGGATCACCTCAAGCAGGTTGCACAGGATGGCGTCCAGGTGGGTTTTAAATATCTCCATAGGAGATTCCACAACCTTTCTGGGCAGCCTGCTCCAGTGGTCTGTCACCCTCAAAGTGAAGAAGTTACTCAAATTCAGGTTGAGAGAGTGTTTTGTCCTGTTGCCCAGCTACTTGCCTGTCTCCAAGGATGCTGCTATGGAGAAGCCAAGCAAGCCTGGTTCTCCTGGGCGTTGGTCCAAAGGCTCACAGTTTCGTGGTCCCTAGGAAACACCTCCAAGCATGGACATCTTGGGTCAAGACACATCTCTGAGACAGCCAGAGCATGAAGCTATGTATTCTTACAGGGTCAGATGATCTGAGGTGGTTTTCCAGGTGGGGGGAGATGTGGTCACCTAGGAAAGGGAGGGAGAGGAAAAAAAGAGCAAAGCCCCATTGGTCAGGCTGGTCTTTAAAGGGATGGTTACATCCCAAAAAAGAGCCACAGGGCTCTGAGGGATGCATGCCAGCTGTAGTAGAAGTCATGGACCAGGTGGGAAGAGGAGACAGGGAGAAGAGGCCAGGGCAGCAATGCTGGCTCTTTGGTTCATCAGGGTGTCACAAGGGTGCTGGGCTTGGCCAGACACCGGGCTCAGCTCCTGCCTGTAAGACAACAACAGGCAAGCACTGATGGCTGCGTGGAGGCATTGCCCCAAGGAACCCTGCCCATGGTCCTCTACACAGACAAGACAGCGAGACGTGCAATTGCCAATCTCCAGAAAGAGCATGAAGGAGACCCCGCACTTTCTGCTAGCCCTGCTCCTTCTGTAAGCTAAGAAAGCTCATCACAGCCACCAGCCTTGCAAGTCACATGGAGATCAGGTAACATGAGCACAGACCTGGTCCCCTGTGGGCTCTGATCCTGCCTGGAGGCTGCAGCCTGGCAGCAAGACCCTACTGCTCCAGGGAGGGATATTTTTTCTCCTCTGGTCATTTCAGAAACAGCGTTTGGCAGCAGGGTGAAGCCAAGACACCAAGAGATGGTATCAGTATCTCAGGGAGGGCATATTTCCTCCAAAACTATGTGATAACCCAGATGTTCCTCGATTACTTTCACCAGTGAGGAGGAACATGACTAATAAAGGCTCCTCCTTCCCCAAAATACCTTTGGGATGCCTGAGGGATGAGCTCCCTGAGGCAGGAGAGGTGACATGAGGCTCCTGGCCATTTTTGCTGCCTGTGGGCCATGGACGGGACTGGCAGTCCCTCCTACTCCCCAGAGCAGCTTGGAGTGGCTCAGATTTGCCAAGTGGGTTATTAGAAAATTTTCTGCAGCTGCTCTGGCAAAAGAGGAGAATGGCCTCCTTCCCAGCACAGCAATGTAGGGCTAGAGGAGACTGTTCATCTGTCCTACAGCTGCCTTTGGCTCCCTGATGGGTCTGGCACCCAGAGGGGAGGACTGGAGAAGCTCTGGTTTCTCCATATCTTGAACCGCAGGGATTTCATCCTGTCATGGGTGATCTTGGCACCTCCTTGACCCCTCAGCATTCACATGGCCCATGCCTTGATGGCTTTTTCCATCAGCTCACAGGTAGCCTCCTCCAGACTCCCACAACCAGCTACTCTGCTCAGAAGTCTTCTATGTGCCTTTCCCAAAGGCAATCATAATGTCTAATCTAAATCAAAATGCTTTGCAAAAAGAGGGTTTCTTATGATTACATGATAAGAAAAGCAATTTAAAGAGCTCTGGGGAAAAAAAAAAAATCAATACCAAAACTCTAGTTCATAAGGAAATGAGCACTCAGATTTCTCTCCTATTTCAATTTGGGGTTGAAAATTAAACACTTTCCCCTGGAAAAGAACATCAATGCAATTATTTCACTCTAAGTTCTTGATTTGAACAAAACTTGAGTTTTTCAACCTGCTGGATGACGTTTAGATGCTGTTTTCTCTGTTGACTCACAGGATGACTCATAGGTTAAGAGCAAGTGAATCAACATGGTTTATCATCCAGACTTATCTGGGCCACGTTACTGTAGTATATTGGCATCTTGTTTATTCACACATTGCCGGCAAGACCGCCGTACGTTGAGCAAACTCAAGCATGGAAACACTACGCTGCCTGCTGTAGATGACAAAGGCATTGTGGCAGGTGGCCCAAGTCCAAAGTCAAAGGGTTCCCCTTAGGGACCAGACTCAGGAGCCGAAGGTTTCGTTACCCACCACGATGGCTTCACTTGTGGATGCACAGGGAGGGACGAAACTGCTCCCACGGGGTCATTTCACCAACCAGGACAGGAGCGGGGTGTCTCAGCCCCCCAACTTTGGGGTGAGGGAGCTAAAAGAAGTCTGGCATTGGAAACAAAATGAAACACCCACCGCTGCGATTCTTCCACCACGGCATGAAAACAAAGAGCATGCTGAGTGGGCTGTGCTGGCTGTTCCTGCAGGCAACTGGGAGGGTTGAACATTAAAAAGTTAGTGATAATTTAAATATCAACACATTTTTTTTGCCTGAAACTCCACATATTTCAGGATTTAGCTGAAATACTGGGTATTTGTGTTTTCCAGTGAGAAAAGATCTCTTCTCTACAGGAAGCAGATACTCTTTATAAATTCGTTTTGACCCACATTTCCAGCCCACTGCACCATTGATATTTTGCCTTACTTATCTTCCAGGTAAAATATAGGTCTAACTAATGAGAGCTTCATTTCTTCCTTAAAGGATCAGATTGTCCTCACAACACTGTAATTCAAACCCCTCAAAAGATGCAGCATGGTCATCATTCAGCTGGACTCCATTGCAAAGAGATAAATCTGGCTGTACCCCAAAAGTATCAGGTCTATCCATCACCCAGATCTGCCAGTTTAGGAAATCACAGCATCGGGGACCCGCCACGTAGGATGGGGGAAAGCCTCGTCAGCACCATCAACACATCATGACAGCTGATGTGTTGGTGCAGGAAGACAGAAGATGCCTCCGACAGCTGGGGCAAATCCTGGAGGCTTGCAGAGATTAGGACCACCCCCTAAACAGGGCTCCAGGATTAGACAGGAGGTGGCAAGACCTTCCCACTTGCACGTCATAAAGCAAAGCGGAGATGCCAAAAGCCCAGAATAAACAATGGGTCCATGGCATCCTGGTAGGAAGGGCTCCTTGAAACTGTAACATCCTCCATGCTCGTCCCCTTTTGCCCCTACCCTTGTGAACATCTCTGGAAGGCCCGGGTGGGCTCCTTGCACCCCAAGAGGACTCTGAAAGCAGCAGGGTGGATGTCACACGCTGTTACCTGGGCCACCACTGATTTTGAGCATGGTATCATGAGGTCCTTGACACAAGCGATGTGCTTCACTAGAGCAGAGGATGGAGCCAGGTTCCAAGGGATGGTATCATGAGTGCCAAGAAGGAGCTGTCACCCACAGCCTGTATAGCATGGGGAAGGGGACACCCAGGACTGACAGGGTCCCCATTGCCATCCCAGTGGGATTTACTCAAAGCCACCCAATGGGAGAGAGCAGGAGCCATACTCACCTTCCTACAGCCACATCCAGCCCTGCACGCATTGTGTGGAATATGAGTCCACAGGAGACACCACAAATGGCTGGAAAAATGGCCAAACTCCCTGGGACTTCAGTAGAAAGGAGGTGCCCAAACCCCTTTGGGGGAGGATATTGCCACTGGTTACTGATGCAGCTGGAGATGGTTTCTGTGTGGGGCTGTCCCCTCCTTTCAGCTGCTTCTCCCCCCCCATCCTGCCCTTGCCCGTTCCCTCTCCAGGGGGGTTAAGTCAGACCTCCAGAAAACCAGGGAGGTCATAGGGAAAACATACAGTGGCTGACCAAAAATGCCAGCAGTGCTGAGGCTCGGGGCGGCTCAGCGCCCTGCCTGTCGCGTCACATCTCCCGGCTCCCAGCAGCATTTCCAGCCTCCGTGTCACCATGATATTCGCAGCGCGCTGAGTCAAGCAGCCGGGGCAGGCGGCAGGTGGGCTGGGACATAGGCAAGCTTTCCATCTTGTGTATCGCACGCAAGCAGACACTTACTTCACCCCAAAGCAATGACTGCAGGCAGGGGCTCCCAGGGCCGAACCAGCACACGGGCTCGACTCCTCTCCCAAAGCCCTTGGGGTAGTGCCTGCTGTGGTGCCACCCTGGAGCAGGAGTTTTAAGCAAGTATTGTTTTAAAATGTCCTTGTCTGGTCCAGAAATCACAGCCAGGCAATAAAGAGACATCGTCAGTGTGATTCAGGGTATCTCTGAGGTCCCATTGGGCATCCCGTGCTGGGCGCAGAAGTAGGGTTCATGCAGCCCAGCCAAGCGCTCCAGAGTTATCCCCATTGCATGGATGCACATCAGCTCACACCACCAGCACTCAGCATCACCAAAGTTTGATTCATTGAATCATCAAATCATTGATAACCCTTTCTTCACCAAAAGAGTTGTCAGGCACTGGAACAGGCTGCCCAGGGAAGTGGTTGAGTCACCATCCTTGGAGGTATTTAAAAGATGTGTAGATGTGGTGCTTAGGGACATGGGTTAGTCGTGGACCTGGCAGTGCTAGGACAAGGGTCTTTTCCAACCTAAATGATTCTGTGATTCTGTGATCAGTTGGGGCAAGCAACAGGTTCACCCACCACCGGGTTCTGCAGCATCGGCTCACGGAGCAGCACAGTGGGTGCCTGGACCTGCAACCTGCACACTGGGATCAGGAGCTGCCAGATGCGGGCAGGACTCATGGATGCAAACGCTCAGTGCTAACGACCTCTTTGGGGTGTTATTTTGGGCCTGTCATGGGATAATTGTCCTCTGAGCTGTCAGGGGGACAGAAACAGAGAAACCCATGAAAGATGCCCCAATTTTGCCCGGTGCCTGGAGCTGAGCCAGGGAGCTCAGTGCCAGCTCCGTGACCCCTCCAGCCCGGGGACAGCACTGCAGAGGAAAACCACCGTGGAGTGGCATCACCCAGTGCCCTCAGCTGAAGTGGTCCCCGCAGTGCTATCCATGGGGCCATCGCACATCAGAGCGTGTGAAGTGGGCAGCACCCTCCAAATCGGCAGCTGCACCCAGGGCCGGCCGGGACAGGACGTGACGGGGCAGCAGAAGCACTCACACACCTTGGCACCACATCAGTCACTTCCCGTGTCTCCAGCACCCAGAAGCAATGCCAAACCCGGGGCATTGATCTGCCTTTGGTGGGGTTCTTTTTCCAATCCTGCCTTACTTCTGGGGCTGCCAGCAGGAGCTTACCTAGCACGGGGAGGCAGAGAGCCTTCTGGGGCTGAGCCCATGCCAGTCCCGCTGTCCTCAGCCTGCCAGGGGTCACCTCTACCAAGGGTTGGGGACAGCAGCTGGGGACGCCAATAAGGCTCTGTCACCACCTGCCCTGCTCGGTCCCGCTCTGGGGCAGGGAAAGGCTGCAAACAGCAGCTTGGGTTTTCCCTTCTGCATTAAAAGCGGGGTGCTGAGAAAGTCTCAAAACGTTGCAAGCCACCTTTGCTATTTCATTCAGGACATTTACACACAGCAGTTGCACCCGGGGGACGCAGCCACACACCTGACTGCTTCTGTCCCTGAGCCATAGCAACGCTTGCGCCAGCAAGTGGGGAGCTGGGAGGCTCTGCAAGAGAAGGGGGAGGAAACAGCTCAGCCCTGGCCTCCACCAGCACCGAAGGTGAACTTCTTTATCATTTAGTATCAGCAGGGAGGTCAAGTGTTTGCTCTTTACTGCACAGGGGCAAACACCATTACCCAGACCCCCATTTTGCTCCTCTCCATGTCCACAGTCCCAGGCAGCAGTGTCCCAGTTCGCCCAGTAACCACTGGTCCCCAGCAAGGTGTCTAGCCCTGATGTGAAGACTTCAAGGCACTGAAACCCTGCCAGGGTGCACTGCACGGTTGGCCAGTTACACCCCGAGCACACACTTCTGGTCTTACTTGACTTTTGGCATCCCCTTGGGTCCACTTACCTGCATCGAGGACTAAGGCCACCTTAGGTGTCCTCAAGGCCATTGCTCCTCTCCAGCCTCTAGTCCCTCCTGCAGGATCAGCACTGGGGGCTGCTGTCTCCATTACCCTCCCAGCTCCTCCTAATTTTCTCACACCCCTCCTTTCCCTGCCTTAAATGCTTTTACTTGCACCCTCACCTGCCTCCTTTCTGCACCATCCAACCTCCTCCCCACCTCATGGGGAGTCTCTGCCGTGCTCCACCCCACCGCAGCCAGAGCAGCCAACAGCTTGTCCAGCTGAAGGCATCACAGCAGATGGGTACAAGCATGATGTCCTGCAGCCAGACCCATCCCAGCCCTGGTGGCACTGGGACCAGCTGTGTTTTGGATGGGGCAGCCGATATCCCAAGGAGGTCCCCAAGGCCAGCATGGTGGTGGCTGACACCGCAAGGGCTGTCTGTACCCTGCCATGTCCAAGGGGTTTGTGGAGAGCTGTCCCTTCCCTGGATGCTCTGAAGCAAACAGGATCTGCTCCCTTAATTGAGCAGCATGTCCCAGACCCACCCCACATCCCTCTTTTAGCCTCGCACCTTCATTTGGTGCAGCAGCCTCCCTGCTGTGCCCCTCTCCCTGGAGAGTTTGCTGGATTAGAGGGACTGTGAGAGTGGTTGGACCATCCCCAAATCCCAGTGACTCCCTCCATGTCCCAGTAAACTGGGAAGACAAAGCACTTTGGGGTTGTTCAACAATGGCCCAGCTGCACCCTTCCCTGCTGCCACCAGGGAGCATCATGGGGACATTTAATCAGGCTGTCCTCGCCCTGGGTGGAGCTGAAATCCTCCAGATATTGTGCCAAAGCTTTGGGAAGATGCTGTTCCCTTTACACCTGGTCCTTAGTGTCCCTGGTGTCCACACAGCCAGATTTGACCCAGCCCTGCTTTGGATGCATGGGCTCGATTTGCTGCAGGGTGCCTGCTGCCATGGTTGAGGCACCCGGGTGCTGGTCCCTGCCCTGCCCCATCTCTGCTGTCCCCATTCATCTCAGTGTGACAGTCCTGTGCCTTCCCTGGAGGTAGCATCACCCCAAAGCACTTCCGGAGCAGCTGAGCCAGGACATGGGCTTCAGAGATCAAATGGGTTTTGATCTGTTGACCCAATAACCTGCAAGGGAACAGCCATGGAAGAGGATGCTCCATCCTCCTCCTCCTTGTTGATGTGCATGTCAGTGCAGGAGGGACACTTGTATTTTTGCAGGGGAAGGCCACCGCATCCAGCCTGCCATGACCAAGGGCCAGCAAGGGCCAGGGCTGAGGCTCACCGTGGCTTTTGCCACAACGCATGTGATGTGTTAGGAGGTGGCAGAGAGCCCAAGAGATCTAGGGACAAGAGGGAGAGATAGGGGGGTCCCGTGCCTCCCAAAATCTGGCCCTTAGGAAGGAGGAGGACTTCCCCAGCGAGCAGCGAGCTGGATGGAGGGACCCACCTCCAGCTCCATGGAGCAGCTGACACATGGAGACAGCCCATCCCTTCTGCAGGCTGGAAATGCCCCGGGATCCCACTGGGTGACAGTGGCTGGAGGGGTCATTCCTGCCCGGCACCTGTAAAGCCCTCGGGGATCCCACGGGGTGGTAAAATGCTGCAGGAATGTGAAGCGATGTGCAGGGCTCTCGCCCAGCCCTGGGTGCCACTGAAGGTGAGAAGCTGATTTAATTCCACAACCTGCAAAGCCCCTGGGGAGGTGGACACAGCCAGGCCAGGCACCAGGGCTGGTTATTTTCTGTCCCTGGCAGTGTGACTTGCAAAGCAAAGTGTTGGGGCTCTCCATGAGTTCACATCTTTCTGCAAGCCAGTCCATGACCCACATCCCACCCCACCCCCTGACAAGGAAAAACAGCCTTGGTGGTCCCTATTTTTCCATTGCTCATGACTGTGGTCACCTCTTCCTTCCAGGGCACAGGAGAAGCTGATGTCCTTTTGCACCGCGGCATGGCAACCAGGAGGGACGGGGAGGGGGAAGGATGGAGGGAGCCGCCAGCAACTGGTTATCTGATCCCAGCAGCTCCAGTGTAAACTTAGCATGGCCTTTCGGAAAGTACTTGCTGTGGCAAAACACGCAGTAAATCACTGTTCTGAATGCCAACAATATTTTGAGATTAGCAAATCTTACAGAGCTCCTTGGGTTAAAGCTCGTTTTGGGGTCGTGGTTTGCAGCCCTGCCAGTGTAACTCAGGGGCTCTCACCACCCCGGTACCCATCAGCCCCCAGGGATTACACCAAGCTGTAAATGCTTCTTGGTCTATGGAGGAGACGGGGCAAGGTCTGGGGTCAGCACTGGGTGTGGGGCTGCAGGATGCCCATGTTCACATGGCTGCCCACCCTGTGCTGCCGAGGAGCAGGACCAACCCTCTGATTTCCCTGCCCTCCCCTTCCCAGCCTGCTCATCCCAGCTTGGAAAATCCCCAATTTCCTCCTTTTTTTATCAAGTAGCAAAACCAGCTTACTAGTGGCTGCCCTGACCCTCTCCAGCATTGTCCCATGCTCCCCGGGGTGAGCCACCGTGACCCCCAGCACCATCACCCCAGCCCCTGGTCCCCACTGTCCCCAGCACCCCTGGCACTGGCAGGTCACCGAACCACAACACTTTGGGATGAGGATGCCCAGGACTTTGCAAAAGCCCCCCAGAAGGTTAGACCCCGGTGCCACCACCTGCCTCCAGACGTGCCATGAGTTTCCCAAGCTCAGCTGAGGGATAATTCTGCACCAGGACCCTGCCTGTGGGACAAAGAGGAGAGAGGAGAAGTTTGAATTGGGCAGATGAAGGGGCAGCAAGTACCTAGAAGCCACATCCAGGGGCTTCCAGATGGAAAATCAGCCATAGGCTTTGCAGGTGACTAAACCCTGAAACATGCTCCTAAGGCCAAAATGGCCCAAAGCTGGCATTTTAACCCAGGACGAGTCACTGGCTCAGTAGGGACAGACTGGGGAAAATCCTGTACTACACCTGAGGCTGGGCCCTGCGGCTCGACCCTTTCCATCTATGGATGCCCGCTTGCAAACAGCGATGCCAGCCCAGCCAGGAGCCTGTAAACTGAGACGTCTTTGCACCTCCTGACCACTAAATGGCCTCGGAAAGGAGCAGTTTCCCTGCACTATATTTGCAAGGGGGCTGCAGCCCAGCACCCATCCTCCCTGCCCACCCAGCACTGCCCAAGCCCCTCTGCTAAACACCACCTCCACGAAATCCTAAAGGTTGATTGAAATGCTTGGGATTAATACCCTTAGGTGCAAGGAAAAATGGCCAGATTAGCTTTGTTTTCTAATCCCCAGGGGGTTTGCAGCTCCCCTGCAACCACCATGCAAGAAATGGTCCCTAAACCTTTTTTTCATGCAAAAATGTGCAACCTTTGGGGTCTGTGACTTGGACTTGGGCTCTCTGCACCGCAGCAATTGGAGCAGGGGTGGCTTTGGGGGATCAAGGATGCACCTTGTTAAGAAGCCATGATTTTGGTGACCTGTGAGGGTCGACATGTCTTCTCCTTGCCGAGCGTGGGTTTGCTTTGCTTCTGGTCGTGGGCCAGAGTGTCCCAGCTGGCCTTCAGCCTCCCTGTTCTGGCAGGCCCCCTGCACCCACAAGCTTTAAGGGGAAGGGGAGCAGGCAGAGGGTGTTACCTGGCACCCCATTTTGGGGAGGTGGGAGTGATCACCAAGCACTGAACACGGCAGCGAGCAAAGCATCAGTGGCAGAAACGGTACAAACACAAGTGAACTGAACCCACACATCCTCGACCCAAGTGCAAACCTCCCACGAGCCAGATAACCAGAGAGAAAAGTCTCTCCGGAGGAAGGTCCCCTCTCCCACAAGGTCTCCCGGAGATGTTTCTTTGCTCTAATGCTGCCATCCAGTGGGAGAAACTCCCTGGCACGGAAAAGGCTGGAAACAAGGACCGTGGGGTCCCCAGCCCCAGGGGGGGGACACCCACCACCTCCATCAGCCTCGGGCTGCCCTGGGGACCTCCCTGCTAGGGGTGCTGCAGCCAAACCCAACCTTCCATCTCCAAGCCCTGACCTCAGCCTGGCTGCTATGGGCAAAATAAAAACCATTTGCACACCACATGCTCGAGCTGCTCCAGCACCCCAACACTCTCCCAAAACACAGCACCCAGCAAGGGGACAGGGAAGGGGTGAGGATGAACCAGGATGAGGCAAGGGGGAGCAAGCCAAGCCTTCCTCGAGTGGAGGAGGAGGCTGAGGAACTGCGGTGCAAGCAGGGTCCCAGCGGTGAGGACACCCCAGTCCCAGTGCGATGGGGTCCCACGGGATGTTCACAACGGTGTCCCCTGGCCATCGGATATTTGCAGTCCGAACACATCACGCCTGCAGAAAGCCAAAATTCCAGCATGTATTCATCAGCACTGGGGCTGGAAGGAGAAAGAAAAAAAAAAAAAAAAAAAAAAAAAAAAGGAAAAAAAATCAAACACAAAACTGCCCGGGTTTTGTTCAGGAAAGCCGAATGACTTTGGCAGTGGCAATGGAGCAGCGCAACGGCAAGTGTTGCATCCGCAGTGGCCAGCAGCCCCAAGGATCCCACAATGTGCCTGTTTGTTGTCCCGGTGGGTGGCTGGCTTCCCGCAGAAAGGAGCTTTCAGTGGGAATATTCAGAAGTTCAACCTCTTTCAGCAGCGCAAGGTTTGCTGGATTGTGCGATGGGCACAAAGGGACAGTGTTTCCTCGGGAGCGGGGAGGTTTTGTGGCTGGGAACACGGCTCTTTTCTTCCCCGCACAAAGGCCGTCTGAGCGGAGGCAAGGCGTTATCGAGGCGGGATCGTAGTCAGACTCTTGCCTTAAAGGGAGAAAGCAGAAAAGATTTGTGTATATGGGAAAAAATAAAAGAATTTGGGGATTTCTTTTGGCTGAAGGCAGCAGCTGTTTTCCCAAGGTGGCTCCAGTTTCCAGGAAAGCAGGGATTTTCCTCCAAAATCAAGGGGGAAAACCCCTAACTTTTTATTTTCCCTTTGTGCCAAGAGGAAACTTCTCCTGGGAACAAGCCCTGTGCACAAATAAACACACTGCCCTCTCCTCCGGGAAGCACAAGTGCTCTTCCACCCACTCCAGATCAGCCAGAAACCATCCCCCGGACCAGCAGTTCCCTGATAACCCCAGAGAGGCAGCAGCATCCCAGCCAGGTCAGAGGCATGTGCCCTGTGGGGAAGTGTTCCAAAAGCATCTGCCACCTCTCCAAGCCGGCAAAGGCCATTTCTCTCAGCTGCAAACTCACCCTCAAACGCCAGCCCACGCTCCAGGAAGGGGATGGGAGATGTTGCAAAATATGAAAGGAGGATATTTGGTGTAGGAAATCTGGTCTACATCTGCAAACAGCCACAGTCCAGTGTTAGGGCTGAGAACAGTGCACAGCTCATCACACCTTAAAAGCCCCGTAACCCATAGCTGTGCCCAAAGCCCCTTCTGTGTGTTTCATTAGTGCATAAGCACTGCATAAAAATGGCAGAGGAAATATTAGGGATGTGGACAGGCTAAGTAAGGGAAAAAGGGGATTTTTTTTTTTTTAAAGATATCACTGGTTTTAAAGAGACTTTCCTTGTTGGTGGGTCTGGAGTGGTAAAAGCACCCCGCAAAGGTGAGCAGCTCCGCAGGCGTTCCGGCTGCGTGCCCGGGATGGAGCAGCAGTATCACAGTGCTAACGAACTCCTCTCCCTTCCTGTAACGAAGACGGATGGCAACCGACCTCGAGCCCAAGAGTTGGCCGAGGCGCCTCTGAGTCACTCTGAGAGGGGGAATAAATCTCTGCCCGATGGAGAAACACCAGCCCAAGGGAAAGCACAGCCCGGCCGGCGTTCCCAAGCAGAGTCAAGACAAGCTTGCAGCCGATGGCCATGGAAATGAAAGCACGGTGGCATCGTCAGGGCGGCTCGGCTCACTCCCCATCATGGTGCACAGCGGGAGACCTCAAAACCTCTGTCCCCAAGAGGGGATGGTTAAGTGACATCCCTGGCCTACGGCAGCTGCACTGGGCACCATCCCTGGGACCAGGCAGGTTTCTGGGGAGAAAAGGGCTTGGAGGAGGCAGGGAGGCCAGAGCAGGGCTCAGGCAGGGATAGGGAAGCTGGAGATTTGGGGCAGGGCACTTTGTGCCCTGCGATGTAGGGCAAAGCCACCCTTGTCCCCGTGGTCCCTGTCCCGTTTCCCACCCTGTGCCCAGGGGTGCCCCGTGCCCCTGCCTCGGCTGTGCCCGGCTCCCCACCGGGATGCCCAGCCCCGTGTGCGGGGGTGCTCAGCTCCCCCCCACACCCGGTGCTCCTGGAACCCCCGTATCCAGGTCCCTCCCGGGAGCTCCGTGCTTGGTGCTCCTTGCTCCCCCGTGCCCAGTGCTCCCGCTGTCCTCACGCCCGGTTCCTTCTGCTCCCTCATGCCCAGCTCCTCCTGGTATCCTCGTACCCAGGGGTGCTCCTGTCTCCCCCATTCCCGGTGCCCCCGGGACCGCCGTGCCCGGGTGCTCGCGGTGCCCGGTGTTCCCGGCAATTCTGCAATCAGGTGCTCCCGTTCCCCCCCCTTTCCGGATGCTCCCGGGACCCCCATGCCCAGTTCTCCCGGCTCCCCGTGCCCGGCGCTCCCGGGGCTCCCCGTGCCCAGGTGCCCCCGCTCCCGGGGCGGGCTCCCCGTGCCCCGGCCGGTGCCAGGTGCGGCTCGGCCCCCCCCCCCCCCCGCTCCTCCTCTCCTCTCCTCTCCGCCCCGTCCCGTTCCTCCCCTCCCCCGGGAAAGCGAAAGCGCGGCGGAAGAAGCCGAATCTCCTCGCCGGGCCGCACCGCTCCGCACCGGGGCCGCTCCGGGGCCGCTCCGCGCCGGGGTCACCATGGCCTCCATCGGCAACTTCTTCCGACGGAGCCTGCGGCGCTCCCGCCGCAGAGGTGAGGGTCGGGAGCGGACGCCGGGAAGCACAGCCCCGCGTCGGGCTCCGGGAGGTGGCGGTGCTGGTGGCGGTGCGGATATCGGTGCGGGTATGGGTGCGGGTATCGGTGCCGGTGCCAGCCCCCCGGACCGCGGCTGCAGGAGCCGACGGCAGCCGGCGGAGCGGGGACTTTCCCGGGCAGCGCAGCGCGGCCACGCCGGGTGGAACCGCCGGTACGGGGACCGGCACCGGCACCGGCTCGAGGTGCCTCCCCAGCGGAGCCCAGCTCGGGCCGTCTGCCCCCGGGGCTTACCCCACCTCCCGGGGCTTGCTCCATCCTCCAGGGGCTTACCCCAGCCCCCGGCAGTGCACCCCATCTCCCAGGAGCACACCTCATCCCTGGGGGTTCAGCCCATCCCGGGAGCTGCACCCCACCCCCTGGGAGCCTTTCTAGTCCCAAATGAGTCTCCCCCATCCCCGGGTGGGGGTTCCCAATCCCCTGGGGGGTGCCCCATCCCAAGGGCAGCCCCCCAGGCTCCCTATGACCACATCCCCCAAAGCTTTCCCAGCTGTTTGCCCACCGAGCACAGTGTTGCAGGGCATGGAGCGTGGCATCGCGGACATCCGCGGGGGGCACGGTGCCCCCTGAGGCGGGTCAGTGTTGCGGAGCCTTTAGAGGATGGTACAGAAATCGGTCCTTTGGGAATTGTGAGCTTTTCCGAGATACAGGATAGATTGTCGGGGTTTTCTCGACGGCCATATCTCAAACCACAGCACAGCAGGTTGGAACAACCTATGGATTTGGGGGGGCTCACTGCAAGCCGCCCCCTCAGGTCTGTTTTGTGCTGGCTGGCTCTTGCTCAGGGTATGATATATATTTTCCCAAGCTCAGCAGAAAAGGTTTGATAAAGCAAAAGCCATTTCCTCTCTGCTGGGGCAGGTGGGTGGCTGCACGGCGTAGGAAGCAAAGCTCCCCTGCAAACCGTCACAGGGGCCAGGAAAGTTCGGTACGCTGCGGCCTGGGACTTTTCCGGGAGTAAAGAAACTGGTTGTGCTGCATGACGACGTGGGTCAGAGCACAGCCCTCGGCTGATAAGAAAACACAGCCTGGTCAGGGAAGCTGGTTGTGTAGCAAAATGTCTTTTTCTTTTCGTGCTGGTGGCCCCGGTGCCGTTTCCGCATGAGCCAGGATGCACTGCAGCAGCCTTTGCCCTCTCTGTGCCTGGGGAAGGGAGGGGTGAAAATCCACAACACCGGCAGCTGGTTGCCATCCAGGAGCTGTGTGAGCCCCCACAGCTGCCTGGCTCATTCCCTTCCTCGCAGGGGATGCTCCCACTGCTGGGGGGGCTGTGGGCTGGTCCCCAAGTCTTCCCGCTTGGGCTACAGGAGAGTTGTTGGCCAAAGCTCCTGTGACAGTGGCTTGTGTCCCCCGGGGCATGCAAGGGACTGCAAATCCTGCCAGTTTGGGGGAGTGCTGGGACCTCTGATGCCACATTAAACCCATCCAATACTGCTTGATGGTGCCTGGCCCCATCTTCCAGCCCAGAGATGGGGTATTACGGTCTTGGAGGGATTTAGACTCTGCCAGAGAGAGCTTTGCAACCGGATCCAGCACAGGGGAGCCCCGCCAGGTGATGCCACTCTTTCAGCAGGGCTTGCTGTGCCAGGGCGTGCTTTAGACAGGCGCATGGGTCCGTCTATGAGAGGCAAACCCACAGCCTGGCATGACCAGCCTGCCCGGAGCGGTGGGTTTTACTTGGCTGTTTGAAAACGCCATGGACATGATGTAAATCCAGCCCTTGCTTGAGAGCATGTCTTGTATTCTCTGAAATACAGGATGGGACTGGATAGGCAGGATTTAACCAGACTTTCACCTTACCCTGGCAATCTGCGATGGGAAAACAACTGACACCGGTGTCCAGTGAGGCTGGGGGATACCAGCAGCCCTGCCTGCTGCACAGCCCGATTCCCTGGGGTCCCCCCAGCAACAACCTGCCCCAGCCCCGTAGGTGAGATTGGACTGAAGCCATTGCTGGAGCATCCGAAGGAGGAGCAGGAGAAGCAAAGCACGTCTTGTCAACCTTTATTCCCTGACCCAGAGCACTTTGCTGGGCTGTCATCTGAGTGATCCCCATCGAGAACAAACCAGAGGTGTCTGCACCTGGGTCTTATCCTCGAGATGCTCCTGGGCTTCCCCCTGCAGTGAAGGGACCTCTTCTAGATGAATTTCACCTTGCCAAGAGGAAGGGCTTTGCATGTGGAGGTGGAGTGGCCTCAGGGTGCACATGGGGGGGGGGGTGGCTTCGTGCATCTCCCTGTCCCAATCTGGGAAAGATGTTTCTGGTCTCTGGGAAAGGACATCCCATGATGGGACTGCGAGTGTCACCTCTTCAGATGAGCTTTCTGCTCCTCTTGGCTTCCAATGACCTAGAGCAAAGGCTGGAAAGGTGTTTCCAAACTAAAGGAGGCGGCTACGGAGCCAGGGGGGGATACACGGGATGGGATATCCACCAGCACTGCTTTCAGAGGAGGATGTCATGCACAGGGGAGAAGGATGATGGAAGCAGCCACCCATGGTCATGCCTTACCCTGCTGAGCTGCGGGAGAACCAAAAGAGCCCAGGTTAAACTCTGGGATGCAGGGACAAATTGCAAGAGTCAGTTGTTTCATCAAGCCATGTGTTTATTTTCCTGGCTGTTATTCCTAGGAGCAGCTCAAGCATTTTTGTTACAGCTCCCCACTGTAATCAGAGCCGAGACCAAGCCCGGGCCAGTTTTGGTGCCAGGAACCTGGGATTTAGAGTTGCAAGTGGCTTCTGGGAGAGGGAAGAGCTGTGGCATGGCCTGGCTGCAGCCTCCTGATGGCATTTAACTCCTCTCCTTCCCATCCCTCAGATCTCACTGCCCTGCTACGATCATCCTAGGGCCCTTGGAGATGTCGGTTTGGGCACTTTTCACTCTTATTTCTAGTTTTTCAGGTTGTGGCAGCTGATGCTCCCCAGCTGTGCTCCCCAACCAGCCAAACAAGAAATGGGATGTAATCTCAGGGAATTGCTTTGCTTTGGGAGCTGTGGTTTAGGGAAAACCCTCGAGTATCTCATTTGCAAACAGCAGTTCCCAGGACTGAGGACATCTGGCTGGGAGAGGTTGGGATTCATCTTGGTGGGCCTTTGGAGGTGCTCAGACAAGATCTGTGCTGTTTGTTTGCTGTTTTTTCCCCTAAGGGAATAAAATTAACTGCTACAAAAGCATTCACACTCCTTTCTGCAGATGCTTTCTGCAGAGACTGTCTGCTCTCCGCCATCCCACATGCCAGCTTTGCTCTGGGTGGCCATCTGCCCTCGCTGGGATGGGGCAAAGGAGCGCTGGGGGTGTCTGATGGCATTTCAATTTTTCCAAAAGATTCATAAAAGCCATTTCTCTTTCCTTTCCATGTCCTGTGCCCACATGTCCCCAGCTGTTCACTGTCAGGGACCAAAACACGCTGTGCACCAGGTCCTGGTTCCCTCCAGCCACTTTGGCCAGTTCATGTGTAGCTCTGCATCTCCTCTCCAGCCATCAGGACACCTCCTGGCCTTTCATTTCACTCTGCTCTGGTTTTTGGGCTTTATTTTTGGCTACAGAAGGAAAAGAGGAGGCCTCTGCTGCAGAGAACAACCCCTCACGGGTGCCGCAGGGGAAACCAAGAGAGCGGATCTCCATCCTCTATTCTCCTGGACAGTTTTTCTTCGAGTACCTGGTGGTGGTGTCGCTGAAGAAGATGTCAGATGGAGGTTATGAACCCAAGATCACCTACCAGTTCCCAAAGGTATTTAGTCCCGTGTTTCCAGGAAGATGAGTTTTCTGAATTTAGATGAAAAGGGGATGTTGCTCCTTCCCCATCACTAGAGCCAGGGGAGGAGAACAGAAGAATACCCCCGTGCCCTGGAGCTGCAAACCCAAACCCCAGGAGAAAAATCCCAGGGGTGCTCCCTGGTCTTCCGTCCCAAAAGGGGAGACCAGGGCAGCAAAATCACACCTTGGGGAGGTGGCACAGGAGAAGACCCCATGTTTGCAGAGCGGTCCCTGGCTGCCTCTGCTTTGCCCCTCTATCCATGGAGTAAAAGAGTCAAAAATTGGATTTTTGGGAGATGCTTGTCCAGGGCTGTGCAGGCACCCTCTGCATCAATCTAAGCAGGGGGTTGCTTTCAGACACACCCCATCCCACCCCATCCCCTGGGGCTCTGGGCACCCTCCATCACCCTGACTCTTCGCATCACTTTGTTCCAGCGTGAGAACCTGCTGAAGGGCCAGAAGGAGGAGGAGGAACGTCTCTTGCAAGCCATCCCCCTCTTCTGCTTCCCCGATGGCAACAACTGGGCCCCTGTCACTGAGTTCACCAGGTAAGTGCCCCACCGTGGGGTCTTGTCCGTGGTTTCTCACCTTGTGCTGTCACACCCCTGAGGGCTGTGGGCTGGAAAAGCCATCTGTCCCCATGTGTTGTCTCTCCTTGCAGCGAAACCTTTTCTTTCGTCCTGACCAATGTGGATGGCAGCAGGAAGATCGGGTACTGCAGGCGGCTGCTGGTGAGCATCCCATCGCCCGTACACCCATCGCTGGGTTGGTGGTGGCTGTGCCACCCCATCCCCATGGTGGGACACAGTGCCTTCTGCCATCCCCAAAGTACAGCTCTCAGGGACGTGCCTTAGAAAGCCACTTGCCTTGATAAAGATGATGACAAGCAGCAAGGGGGTGCCCAAAGGGATATTTTTTTTTTTTTAGCTTTGTTTCTGCTGGGGCATCAGTTGGACGCTGGATGGAGGAAAGCAGCCTTTGCTGTAGCCCAGGGCTGGCCTGAAATGCAACCAGGAGATGGGACGGTTGGGAGGTGCTGTTCCCCATACTGGTGGTCGCTGCCTCCCCACCTATCTCCCACAGCTTCCCCGGCTCCTTTCTCTTGGCTGCAGCGGTCAGGACAGCTGCAAATCCCACTTGGGATCAAGATGGGGACACGCCTGTGCCCATCCAGGTGCCAAGGAGCCGGGTGCCCTCAGCCCTGTCCCCAAAAATTGCTTCTGAACAATGGCTGCTTTCTCAACTCATGGATTTGGCCAGTTCGGGGGCTGCGAGGTGCGATGGAGATCTTCCTTGGCTGCTGACTTACACACAGCCTGCTTAGATAGGGACATAAAGCCACAGGGCCATACGGCACGGCTTGGTGATGTGCTGGATCCCACCACCCTTCCATTCCCTGGCAAACCTGCCCACTGCTGCATCCAGGGCTGAGCTCTGGCTTTGAACTGGGTGTCGGGAGGGCTGAAAGCACAGAGAGCAAACAGACCCAGGATAGTCCAGTTGGAAGGGGAAAAAAACCACCTGGGCGCTCATCCTGCTGGTCCCTCGTTTAGCAGGAGGTAGGATTAGCCCCAGGGATGGTGGGGCAGGACGTCTCGGAGGACGCATGTCTGGAGGGGAGGAAAGTTTGGGAATATGCCAAAGGGCTTCGCACCAAAATTATTAACAGCTTTGGCATATGAAGTGCCTTCTCCTGGCACCCTCGGCTTTTACAGCATCAGCTGCACCCTTGGCCTGAGCCCCAGCTCTGAGAATCCCCCAGCGAGTGATTGGGTATCCTGGGGGGAGCGAGTGGGGTCAGGGGGGATCTCTGGGGAGAGCACGGAGGTGGTGAGATGCTCAAACCCTTTTCCCACCCTCTTCCAGCCATCTGGCCGCGGTGTCCGCCTCCCTGAGGTCTTCTGCATCATCAGCTGCCTGGGCTGCTTCGGGCTCTTCTCCAAGGTAGGGATGTGGCTCTGTCTGGCACGGTGGTGGCCCAGGCAGCAACTGCGTTGCCTTCCAGGGTTTCACACCTCACTTTTTTGTCTCCCAGATCCTGGATGAGGTGGAGAAGAGGCGCCAGATCTCTATGGCCGTGATTTACCCCTTCATGCAGGGCCTTCGGGAATCACCCTTCCCAGCTCCAGGGAAAACTGTCACCATTAAAAGCTTCATCCCAGAGTCGGGCACAGAGGTTGGTGGGGGTCTTGGGGGCTCAGTGGCACCTCCTGGACTGCTCCGACATGGGGAGCCTGGGATATCTCTGGAAGCATCCTCCACACCTGCAGCACACATGGGTGCTCGCTGGAGCAGTGGGTGGTGGGTTGGGCTGCCGGGGGCCTCGTGCCCTGGGAATACGGGTGTCACCTCCCTCCTCGTCTAGGAGGAGAGCAGCAAGCAGTGAGGATGAGGATGGAGCCCGTCTACAGGTGATGCTGCCCCATTCTTGCAAGCAGCATCTTTGCAGCTCCATCAGCCTCGAGCTGGAGCTGCCAGCACAAAACCTCCCCGGACGCCATTTAACACGTCGGTGCTTGCACAGCCTTTATGTCAGGACGGTGCATCACACCGGGGTTCATGGAGCGGGGCTGGCTGCACCCCGCTCATCAGCCAGCGTTCGTACCTCTGGGTGCAACACGTGGGGCTGTTGGGGTGCGCAGTGGTGCTGGGGCCATTGTGGGGTGTCACAGGCTGCAGCTTCCCCTCCGCACCGCAGCGCTCAGCTCTCAGCATCGACACCCGCCCTGGTTTAGCATCATGAGCAGGCAGCAGCATGGCGCAGGCGTGCAGCAAGCCCAGCCCTTACCTGTGGAAAGGAGATCTGATACGGGCACGGTGCCCACGGGGCTCATCTCACCCACACACGGCCCAGGCTCGCACAGGCAGAGCCTTTTCTTTTGCTTTTTTCTTTCTCTTGTGGCAAAGCTGGGGGTGGGAAAAGGGGGAGGATCTGCCTTGGCACCGGGCAAAATAACCTCAGTGCTGAGCATCCCAGGGATGTGTCCTGCCAGAGTGGGTCTGAGAGCAAGATCTCTCCTCTGTAGTGCAATTTAGCAGCTGGCTATCAAATTGCAAGAGATTTCTTCATCCAGGAAGGCTTGTGCAAGGGCTTTGCAGGTTGCTCAATGCTCTGGCTACGGGCCGTGGGCCAGGCTGCAGGGAGTGCTGCTGGGAGTGACGGGGAGGGAGGATATACGAGGACGTTCTTCGAAAGAGCTGCACTTTAGGGCTCCAGGCAGGGGCTGGAGCAAGTCAGAGAGATCAGTGAGAAAACAGGGAAGGGGGTGAAAAATAAATTCTGGGTGCTGCGCAGGCTGGGAGCTGGGGATTGTGCAGGATTTGTCCTGGAAAGGGGCTGCAGAGCCCAGCCAAGCCCTATGCTGCTGGCTGGGAAGATGCTGCTTTGCTGGAAAGGCAGCCTGGCACAGGGAGGAGGGGGATTTCCCCCCTGCAAAGCTGGGGAGACGGGCCAGGACTGTGTCATGAGCTGCACGGTCCTGTTAACCCTTCTGTGGTCACCGTCTCGGGGCTGTCCCCAGCAGGGCAGATGTATCGACCAGGTTTGGGAGCCTGTTGTCTGGGGCAAAGCCAGCAGAATAGACAGACCACCTGCAAATATCCATTAGATAATTCACTTTTGGGCCATCCTAGCTAGGAATAGACGAGCTGGTCCTCCCAGAGAGACTTTTGAGGAAGCTTTTGTGGTTTTTATAGCAAAGTCCTACCCTCTTCCCTCCTCCCTTTCCTGGAAGCTGCTGCTCTCAGACAAGCTGTCAGATACTGAGATGGGGGCAGTCCCTGCCTGTCTCCTACCAGGGACTTGTGAGCACTGGAGAAAAGAGGCATTTTGGTTAAAAATCCAGTGCCCCAATAAATAAACCCCACAGCGCACATCACCGATGGCTTCCCCTGCATCCTCAGCGCTGTACAGCTCAAATCCCCAGGCAGAACAAGATGAGGTTTGTCCCTTGCAGGAGGACATGATGCAGATCCTGCAAACTCTGGGTCATTAATTGCTCCCAAATCACCTTCTCGGGGGGTCAGGGTGGTGTGGGGGACTGTTGCACCTCCTAAGCCAGGGTTTGGTGGCTCTCCCTTGGCAGCTCATCGAGCTCACGCGGCCCGTGGATGCCCATCTGGAGCACGTGGAGTTTCAGGCTCTGCTCCAGCGGCTCAGCCCCCACCTCATCCTGCACATCTTTGCCTCTGCCGTGTTGGAGCGACGGCTCATTTTCCTGGCGGAGGAGCTGAGGTGAGTCCTCATCTGTTTATTTAAAAATAAAACCAAACCAAAACAAAAAGCCTTGAAGCAGCACAGGATGCAGCTGAGCTCAGGGTGGGGTGTTCCCTCTGAGCAGTGAAGTTCCCTTTCCTCATGCAATGCCACCGTGATGGCTCCTTGTCCTGCAGTGTCCTGTCACAGTGCATCCACGCAGTGGCTGCTCTCCTCTACCCCTTCACCTGGGCTCACACCTACATCCCCGTGGTCCCCGAGTGCCTGCTCGACACCGTCTGCTGCCCCACGCCCTTCATGGTCGGCATCCAGATGCGGCACCTGGAGCGGGTCCTGGACCAGCCGATGGAGGAGGTATTTCATCTGGGCAGGGAAAAGCATCTGGATGGAGGCATTGGTTAGTCCGTGACCCTAGGTTTGGGTTGGTTCTGGAGCTGAAGGCTCTGGTTGTACCCTTTTCCCATCCAGGGAGGCTGGAGATTGGGGCTTCTTCCCTGTCCCCTCCTGTTGGTACCTGGGGCAACACCTCCACGTCCCCCTGGGTGCTGCCGGCCACCCCAGGACACGCAGCCCTGACCCTGGGGGTGCAGGGACCTGCTGTTGGCTGGGCCAACCATTGGCATCATCCCAACCTTGCAGAAGCAGAGAAAAGCTGTGTGGGGACAAGCCACCAAGCCTGCATCAAACATGGTCCCTCTCCTGCCACCCTCATGGGCTACAGACACACTGGTCTGATCCCAGAATGGGTGGGAGGAACGTGGCTGCCTTGGTAGGGCTAAACTTGGTTGCCCTCTGCTCTCTTTCAGGCTCTGATAGTTGACCTCTGTGAAGGGAAGATCCTCCGAGCGGTAGGTCCCCCCGTGCAGGGGGTGGGGTTGGGTTCACCTGGCCTGGGTCACCCTGGGAAGGGCCCCTTTCCACCCCTCAGTCCCAGCTACCTGGCTGCTTTCACATTTCGGGGGCAGAGACATCTTGGTGTTGCCCATGCAGGGATAATGTCCCATGAAGGGAAGTCTCCATCAGCTGCACCTCTCCTGCCATGAGCCGGAGCGGCAGGGTCCATGTGTTGGGCATCCCACTCCCAGCATCACTGCAGCACCCCACAATGATAATTAATTAATGAGCTCTGCAGAAAGCGCCACTGATGGGCTGCACTAACTGCTGCCTGTGACCATCTGAGATGGGTTCCCACTGGTGCCATGTGTTTCACAGCCCCGTTGCCTTCCAGGTCGGCGATGAGGAGGAGATCTTGCCCATCAAGCTGCAGAATGAGATGCTGACGTCTCTGAACAGGCACAACAACAACAACAACATACAGAGTAAGGATGTCTTTTTATATACAGTAAAATGGATGCAAGCTGCCTTCCACAGATGGCCAGAGTCCTCAGTGAAATGGTTTTCCTAGAGACCTGGCCTGGGATGTTTCTGCCCCAATTTGCAATAAAATGCAGCCACAGGAGACAAATCCCTTGGCCTTTCCACTGTCCTGTGAAACATGAGAGCAGGAACAATTGATTCTGCTGAAAAAATCAGGTCTTGCCAAAATTTGGCCTGCAAAGATGCTGCCACCCTGAAAAGCAAACACAGCCAGTGCTCCCTCAGCAAAATTATCACAGAACGGTTTGGGTTGGAAGGGACCTCACAGCCCATCTAGTCCCAACCCCCCTGCCATGGGCAGGGACACCTTCCACTAGCCCAGGTTGCCCAAAGCCCCATCCAGCCTGGCCTTGAACACTGCCAGGGAGCCAGGGGCAGCCACAGCTTCTCTGGGCAACCTGTGCCAGGGCCTCACCACCCTCACAGGGAAGGATTTCTGCCTCAGATCCCATCTCTATCTGCCCTCCTGCAGCTTCAGGCCATTCCCCTTGGCCTGTCACTCCCTGCCCTTGTCACCAGCCCCTCTCCAGCTTTCCTGTAGCCCCTTTAGGTACTGGAAGGGGCTCTAAGGTCTCCCCGCAGCCTTGTCTTCTCCAGGCTGAACAATCCCAACTCTCTCAGCCTGTCTCCATAGCAGAGGTGCTCCAGCCCTCGGATCATCTCCGTGGCCTCCTCTGGACTCGCTCCAACAGCTCCATGTCCTTCTTCTCCTGGGGACTGCAGAGCTGGATGCAACACTGCAGGGGGGGTCTCACCAGAGCGGAGCAGAGGGGCAGAATCCCCTCCCTTGACCCAAGATCCTCCGATCTTGGTTTACTGGTACACGGAGGTTTTAAGTCTAATTTCTAAGGATGCAAACAGATGAACCAGCCACGTTAAAATAGGACCGTCCTTTCTGTGTCCAGAGGTCCCATCCCCACCTCTCGTGCTCCTTGTCCTCTTCCAGCATCTGAGCAGGTGAACACACTCGTTTCCGAAGCCTTTGTGCAATTCTTCGTCCGAATTGTTGGCCACTATGCCTCGCACATCAAGTGGAGTAAAAACGGCTCGGGCACGTTCCAGGAGCGAGCTTTCTACAAAGCCATCACCTCCAAGAACAACCGCAAGTTTGTGAAGAAGTTTGTGAAGACAAACATGTTTTCCCTATTTATTGAGGAAGCAGAAAAGAGCAGGATCCCACCGGAAGGTAAACGTCCCCATCTCTCCTTCCCTCTCCGGTCAGGTGAGCTCTGCAAAGCCCTGGGCTGTTCGGTTAAGGGAAAGAGATGCCCCGTGTCCAGAGAGGGATGCAGCTCGAGGCTGAGGATGCTCAGTGCAGTGAGTAGCACCCATTTGCTCTCAACGGCTGCATTTTTCTACTCCTGTCAAGCAAAAAAACAAAAAAAAATAAATCCCAGGGCTCATTTTAGATCTCATCGCTTAACTGGGGATGGGGCAGGCTTACTGAGAGCTCAGTGTTTAGGCAAACATACCAGTAGCAGCACAAATATTTGGCTTGGATGCAGGCAGCAGCTGGGAGCTGGCTCCTGGCTGCGCCGCCTGTGAGCCCTGACTCATCTCTGCCACCAGCTCTGGCGCAGACCCGTGGTGGCTGGGTTGGTCCTTTTCTCTTCTTGAGGATTTATGGGGCGCTGGGCAGAGCTCAGTCTCCTCCCAGCCTAGGACGAGGACAAACAGGGGAGATGGAGGTTGAAGAAGCCACCCAAAACACTTGCCAGTGGCCAGAGACATCCTGGCCTGGGACTTGCCACCCCCAAGGTCTTGCTGCACTTGGAGAGTGCAGGAGGGCGCAGGCATCGCGCTCTATCAGTGACTGCCGTGTCGGTGCAAAGCAAATGTCCCCTCAGATGGCACCATGTGGCAGTGAGTGGCAGATGGTGCCCATGGTGGGTCCCTCTCCAGCCCATCTCCAGCCTGCCCAGGGGACTCGGGGACCGGCACTACCTCGGTTGCTGCTTTCTCTGCCCTTTATAGGGCAGGCATGGACCTGGGTCTGCCTCGGGATGGGAGAGAGGGATGGCACAGTCCCAGCTTTCCCGTTACATTCCCGGTTTAGGTCAGCTTTTTGCGTATTTGCATTCCCAGGGTCTCACGCTTTCTCTCTTCTTTGCCGGTTGGAGAGAAAGCACAAAAACTGAACAGGAGAGAACATGTGGGTTAGAAACTTACCCTAACCCAGCATAATAAAGCCCATTTTGGGTGGGTCAGAGGGATGGGTGGAATTGCAACAACCCCAATTTCGCCTGGGTCCTCACCTGGGTGCAGCTGGTGGTGGTGCAGCCCTGTATCCTCCCCAGCCCAAACGCTTGCATTTCACTAACTGACCTTTTCTCATCCACAGCATATTTCCAGCAGAAAATAACAGAGTACCACGAACAGAAGAAGCACCGAAGGGACTCCTGAAGTCCAGCCTGAGAACACAGGAGCATGGCTGGGACCAAGCAGTTTCCTGGCAGCAGCACCACGCTGTGCAGACTCGATCCATGCCCTGTCCAAGGACAGAGCACGCTGGACTCTGCTGGATCGGTCCACTGGTTCCTACCCATCTGTGACTTATGAGATGCGTGGGCAGCACTGAACACCAGTTTCTCCCCTTTCTTTTTTCCTCAGGGCATCATTGCACTGGAAAACTCTTTTGCACAGAGCTAGAGCAGGCTGTGATTTCTTTTCCAATCTTGCTAGCAACAGGGACAAACTGTGACTCACAGTGCCCGACCCTGTGCAGAGTCTTTGGCCCTATCTGGACCTCACACAGGGAGGGAAGGAAGTCAGGGAGCTGGCTGCAGGACAACAGAGGTTGTAGAGTAATTGTTAGAGAAAAAAAAAAAATATGAGTAGGAAATAGCGCTATTTCTAATTAAAACAAACTTAGGTTTTGCAAATAAGTAACATCCTATCGATTAAGTTTCTGAGGTTTCTATTATTAACAACTGTTTCACTTTATTTTCTATCAAGATGTGTTCATTGTTAAGTACCGGCAGGAACAGTTGCGGTGGATTTCAGCGGTTTCCTCTATAGCAGCTATCTGCTTCATCAGTACCACTTTAGAGCCCAGTTTAGCTCTTTAAAGAAACAGAAATATTCTTTTCCAACAGGTTATTTATTTGTTCTGGAAGCAAACTGTGAAGGCCACAGGGCTGTGCTTTGTAGCGGAGGGAAACAGCCGATCAACAGCTTTGGATAGGGAGGAAGTATTTGTTAAACTCAGTAGTAAAGCATGTCGACATCCTCCTTGTTTCTGGTTTTGATGACAACTTCTTTTAAAACCTTGCAGTTCATTGAAGCACCGTTGCTTAAATGTGATGCCTGCAGGAGATTTAAAGCTAAATTACAGTTCTCCCCCTTTCCCAGCGCACTCATCCGGGGAATAGATATTGCAGCAGGGAAAGCTGGTGCTGGCTCCAGATCTGCCTGGTTCCTTCCCAGACAAACCAGGGCTACATACTTCTCCCAGCAAGGGCTGGGGTTGAAGGCAGAGCTTCATCCTTCTGGCTGGGACGTTCTAGCCAAGCTGCTGTATCACTCGGTACCCACTAGACACATGCAGATGTTATAAAAAATACGGTTTAACACAACTTTTGCAGTGGCATTGAATATCACAGTGAGAGACTTTACATGAACACTAAAAAATAAGCAGGCTGACTGCCAGACAGCTTTTGCTTTCAGAGCTGTTGAACATCTAACGAAAATGAGACGAGTTAGAAGGGTTGGTGCTACCTTGTGCAACTGCTGAACAAAGAATAGATTGAAATAGGATCTTAAGTTACTTAAAGCACTTTTCCTTTTAGTATTGTTATGGAAAAAGGGACCTAGATCCATTCCCAGTGACCAGCCCAGAAAAGCATCCTTTGGGAAGCACATCAGCTCTCAGCTCAGCTTCTCAGTTGGCTACAGGACAACAAAAGGGGACAGCAGGAACAGGAGCAACCAGGCACTTTTCTGGCACTACCTTCTCTCCCCACCATCCAGCAGCAGCTTCAGAGCTACAGGTGGTGGCTGGAAAGAAAGAAAAACAAGCCCAGGGGCGTAATCTGTCCCAGGACCCCCAAATCTCCCCCCCATTCCTCTTCTATCTTTTCCCTTTCGGTATGCTGTTCCTCTTCCCAACAGCTCTGTTCTTGTTTCTTAAGCCTGCATTACCAATGTCGTTCCTGATCAACAAGTTTTAAGGGTTTCTTGACTTGGGTTGGCCTGAACATTGAAAAGCAGCGTGATATTATCACGCTTGCTTACTCACCTGACCGGTGCAATCTGGCAAAAGCTTTAACGCCCTCCCTTTAATGCCCGGAGGGTGGGCACACTGCCTATTGCAAGAAGTATGTGCATCCCTATGATCAAGATCGGTGCAGAAAGAAGACGCTGTGCTGAAAGGGCAGATGCTGAATAAAACACCCAGTTTCTTTCTTTGAACTCAGTCTGCCTCTCTTAAACCACCTGCTTGTGGGTGGGGGCACTGTGTTTGCTGCTAGAGACACTGGGGTAAACTCAGCTGCTGTTTGCCAGGAGCACGGACACATCCAGCTGGGCTCAGGTCACACTGCAGCCTATCAGCAAAACTCCCAGCATATTTTTAAATCCTTCTTCCCGCTCAAGATTTGTCTAACACTTGATCTAAATCTACAACAGTAAATAAAACAGTGCCAAGAAATGTTTCCCTGAACTGGAAAGTGCTCATCTATTCTGCTAAATTGTTAACA
This sequence comes from Balearica regulorum gibbericeps, assembly GCF_011004875.1. Lineage (NCBI taxonomy): Eukaryota > Metazoa > Chordata > Aves > Gruiformes > Gruidae > Balearica > Balearica regulorum. The sequence goes on from NC_046208.1 coordinate 418,642, forward strand.
TAGTTCCCAGCACAGTATTAGCCAACTCACGCTTGTACAAACAACTCCCAGGCACGGTTTGGGAGTCAGCTCAGGAATGGCTCCTGATTTGCGTTTCAATTCCTGCTACGCAGCTTCCCTGCTTGGAAGATAAGTTTCATGTTATGGCATGTGTCACCCTCCGCCAGCTGGCCTCGGTGCCAGCAAATAGTCCTGGGCGTATTTAACCTCCCAGAGTCAACACAGTTGTTATTGTTCAGCACTTTTGGATTGCTCCAGTACAGTAATAGACACAGCTCCTACCTCTGATCACTTCCCACCTGGCTATAACCTCTGAAAATCGCTGCAGCCTTCACCTTCTACTCTCTGGAAATGACTGAACTTCTCTGCAACGCCATTCCAAACTCAAAGACGGGGCACAGCAGCACTAGATGTACCTGGTGTATGCGGGGTAGGAAGGAAAGAGCAGAAAAATACTAGTGTGAAACAAAACTGAGACTCAGATGAAACAGCACCAGGCCCCGAGATATCTTGACCTGTCTCTTTCTGTGTTAAACTCCTTACCAAGGCAAGGGAATTCCTTTACCAGTTCTTAGAAGAGGCAACACTCCAAGTAGAAATTTTCAGCTTGCCTTTACAGTTTTAGGGGAAAACTTGCTTATCAGAGAACAGTTTGTATTTGTTTTGAAGGAAGTACACTCGGGCACAGGTGTTCCAGGAAGCTCAACAGGCTGCTCTTGCAAAAGCTCTTCCTTCTAAGTGTCTTCTGAACGCAACAGAAAGTGAAAAAGCATGTCACAAGATCAGGCTGAGCCCACAAAACTTCTGTCGCCCTTCTCAACGCCTTGAGCAGCCCTAAGTAACCTATGATCAGCGACAGTCCATAATGTACAAGTGCCAGGGGTAAAGTTCATTTATTCCATTATTTATTACAGGCCTATGGTACCTGTATCCATAGCAACACTTTACATGGCTTGGACTACCAGCAGTAGCTATTCCCTGGTAACACTGAAACTTTAACAGGATAGAAAGGGGAATTTTTTTCGTGGCTGATCACAGAGGGCATTCAAACTTCCAAGCATGAAAAGCTGAGGAAAAGGTGCCCTATTGCATTTCCTGAACATCAACAGACTTTAGCTTAGACATGTTTTGTAAACAAAAGTTTGGTCCTAGACAACCCTTTAAAGACTTCAATTCTTCAGTCTCAAGCATCAGTGACAAATTATTTGGAGCAGCTTAATCATAAAGCCCTGAAGACTGACACCATGATTCTCCTTGTTTGCATGTCTAGAAAACCGCTTGCACACCAGGGAGGGACTTTCCAAGCGACCAAGTTTTGCACCCACTTCATCCTGATGAAAAGAAACACATGGTTTGTGAATGGGGAGACAGGCTCTCAGCACCTTAAAATCCTTCCAGTCTTTTGCCTTGCAGACTTTGTCTTGCTCACCTCTTGAAGGGCAGCAGCAGAGCCTGGACTATCTAGATCAAACCTTCACCCAGCTGAATATGGTTAAAACTAAACAAAGTAGTTACCTAAATTTCAGTTGTATCTAAAACTGCGATACTAGAGAGACAGCTGCCACCTTACACACTGGAGATGCTCCCAGTAGCAAGGCACTTGGACCGTAATCTATGCAGGACATGTAAAGAGCTATGCCCCAGGTATGTGGTCAGGGTGTAGGAACCAAACTCTCCCCCAGGCTTCAGCCTGGCAGGGACCCTGTGCGGACCCCCAAAGAGCCCTCAGCTGTGCTTGCTGTAAAATAGCCACTCACAAGCATGCACATGCCTGGGAGTTCAAGGGCCAAGCAGGAAAGCCTACATTAGTTCCCTCCTCGTCCTGAGGATGTTCCTCCTTTCCCCAGTGCCCCAAACCCGAGGCATGACCTCCAACTCACTTGCTGAAACAGCATCACGCCACGTGAAGGAACCAAGGCTCTTCTTGGTTGACAAGACAGAGCATGTCCACGTGCTGAACACTCAGCTGAAGAAGTCGGCATCTCAGTTCCACTTCCTGCAGCATCTCAAACAGGGGCCAGCCCATTCTTTCCTTGCAAACACTTCAACAACCAAACTGGAGCCATGCTCCTCCTGTGCTCTCTCTAGCTCAAGCAGTCTCATGTCTCTGCACGGACACAACTCGGGGAGACTGCTCCCTCTGTCCAGGATAGCTCCCAGTGAGATGGAAGCAGATTAAAGCTCTCCAGTCACTGAAGGAACCAAGTTTTCTCTCCACTTCCTGAGCACATTTTCTAATCACAAGGGTATCACAGGAAATATATGTCATCACTTCCTGTAGCCAAGTGGTTTGATTTATTGGTGGTGGTGTTTTCAAGTGAGCTGTGCTTAATTCCTTCAAAGAAGAGACACATGCAGTTGTCTTCAGGTACTGCTGTGGCTGAGTAGACAGAGGCATTTTCCAGACATCTTCAGCAAGATGCTTCATGGCCAGAGGGTTAGAATTGCAACCACCACGTTCCTAGAATTCCCCACCAACCGTCTCCCAAGCAGCTTCCTGATAGCCATGGCAGATCCTGCTCTGGAAACCCTCCCTTCGCTCCATACAGCAAGCCGAGGCACTCCATTCAGGGTCATTACATCTAACTTAGCCTCCCTGATGCAGTTCATCACATTAAAAAAGGTATTAGAACAACAGCAACAAAAAACCCCACCCACCCCAATCTTACTGCACTATGTAGCAGAAAAAGCTCAGAGAACACAAAGCATTAGAAATCTGCTTTCTCAGTAACAAGCAGCATTGTGCTTTATAAGTCTACGTAGGACAGAGCAACACACACATCTGAAGACAACTGTTGCTCTCAGAATTTTTCTTTATTAAGAGCAGAAAGGAAATTTTGCTTAAGTTTTATACATAAAAAAGTAAACAGTAAAATTTTCTTTTTATAGTCTTTCCACTGAAGAAAATTGAGAAATAAGTTGTCTTTTTAGATAATGTTTATTTAAAAAAATAAAATTGACAAAGATACCACACTATTTTGCATGCTGGTCATCCCTTCTGCTTGCAGAACCCTGTTCAATGCATTATTCTTTAGCAAGAAACTGCTTTATCAGCAATGCATAAGCAAAAGAACCACACCAGTCTAGACTCAAACCTTGACAGCTGCTTCAGCTACACAAGCTAGTGCGATATCTCTGTTTTTACCAGCTCAGGTCTTTAGTAAATAAATTTCAAGTGGACACTAAACAAGTATTTCACTAAGAGATGATGAAATATTAAAATTAAAAGCAAGTCGTATTGCAGCTGTAATTATACTACATTAGAAACTTCAGTTGTTGGGGATCCATTCACCATATATAGATTATTTTGTAATCAAGGTAATTACAAAGACAGAGCGTTACTCCCTGCATGCTTTCCCGGGCTTTGAACCAACAGAGTTGACTACATGTAGAGTTGACTAGGGTGTACTTGGAATTCACTCTCTCAGGCAGGAGACTAGTTAAGGAGTGTTACTGATAACAGAATAAAAGTTATAGAACATTTATTATTATAAATTACTTTGTTCTTATCTGCTTTTTGCCTTAGTCTCCTAAGTATCTCCACATCCATTCATGTAGAAAACCAACTCTTTCTTACTTCTCCTTATGGCAACTCCCTGTTTACTAATGGTGGTTAGAATGCGCGGAGGAGGACTTGATTCGGAATACATAGATGTGCAGGTGGGCAGCAATCTGATTGCACACACTGACACAGTATCGCAGCAAATCAAAGAGAGAAAAGATCTGCCAAGAGAAAAAAATCACAGACATTTAGATTTCTGTTTTCATGGAGTATAACACAAAAGTCTAACACCACCTGCATAATGCAGAATAAAAGCACTGGGGTCTTTTTAAGAACTAGATCTCCAACTGTGTAGAAAAAAAAAAATCACTCAGTGAATAAAGACAGGTTCTAGACATGCTGGACTTTCTTCCAGCTTTGTAAGAATACAGGATACTCTCAATTCTAGAGTCAGAGAGGGGAACACAGATACAGTAGCTATACAGATACTGTCAAATACCCCATTAACTCTGAGTGACAATAGCCAGACAGAAAATATCAATTTTATTAAAAGGTTAACAGTGCGTTTTGGTAGATAACCCTTGAGTGCTCAATAAGTACATACAAGTTTAACTTCAGATATTTTTTCCTAATGGGTGCTGCTAGTATTGACAGGCATACATGCTTTCAATAAATTAAGGCATAGCCATACTACACTTGCACTGCACATAATGTATTCCCTTGCTAACAAGACAGCAACACAAATCTTCAAAATGTTCTGTTCTAAGCTTTGACTTTTTGCTACGTTGCTTTAAAACAGTGTAAGCTATGCACCAAGCAAACCATGATTACCTCTGTTTGCATGAGCTCTATTTAAAAATCAACTCAGCAATGTAGGTTCCCAGTCCCATCAATCTCTAGGTGAGTCAGTCAAGCTCAACCCACACAAACAGTATTTGTGAAAGAGTGCGCAAAGGCTTGCGTGCTCATTACCAACAAGGAAAGTGAGCCCATACTTACCAGGGCAATCCAGAGTACAATATACTCATCAATAAAGCTGTTAAAATACTGGTCCAGAAACAATAGTGCTGGGCCTATGAATGCTGTGTCGTGCAGGTGCATTTCACTTTTGGTCATGTGTGCAACCTACGTTTAAAAAAAAGGAAGTTTAAGAAATAAGCATATGCCAGTCAAGGTAGAGTGATTTCAGAATAAACAAAACCAAAAAAGTTACAGTTCAAGCCACATTACTGTAAGATATATCAAGCACTTAAGTAGCAGCAGCAATACTGTTTCAACCATGAAAGTCTACAGCTATGAGACAAGGTTTGCAGAGAAGTACCTTTTACTAGAACAAAGAAAGTAGCTGTAGGAAAAAAAAAAACAAACCCTAACACATTTTCCAGCCCACAAACTCTCTCTCCTGCCAGAAACAAAACAGTAAAGCGGAAGTACGCTGGTAAATTTTAAGCCTGGAAACAAAAATTCACTGCTGCTAGATCTTAAAAAAGAAAAAGTCAGAGACACTTGGTGTTCCCCTCATTCCACCTATTAGTTCCCATCCCATAAGGGCCACCTCCTCTCCCTGGTTACAATTCAAAGATTATGCCTTTTCTTGCCCAAGAGTGGCCTTCCCACCCTCCCTCACACACACCGAGGCTGTCCTACAACACATCCTCACTTTCGCCAGCACAACTGTTGATGTGACTACGTAGTAAACTGGTCTTGGGAAGAAAAACTTTTTGTGTGTTATGTCCAACACTGATCCAGTTCACGTGGCAATGCAAGATATGTCCACAGAACTGAGATGCTGTGGGGCAACAGTTGTTTTGCCCCTCAGTCACTCTGTTCAACAGGGGCTCCTCTCCTGATAGCATTGCCATCTGTTCCCTGGTACAAACCTGTTAATAATTTTAATTACTATTTCTCTCCAATCATTGAATTTAAACCCTGAGCATCTGGTTCCAAACCTTAACAGCTGTCACCTTCTCTCCCTCTCCCAAACCTTCCTCCCCTCTGCGCCAGCCACCTCTGTTCCAGCCCAGCTCACGACACACATGTGCAAATACACTGCAAAAGTGTGAATAAACAGCTGGGAAAGAGGGAGAAACAGAACTCTGGCAACTGTAAGCTGTTCTGGCACTGACAGCATAACCATGGCATTAGCTTAAGGTTTACCACTCCCCTTTCAAAGAGGGGAAAGGCTCTGCTGCACCCCAAGCTACTGAAAATAAGTAAAGCACAAGTATCACTTCAGTACACAAACAGATGCAAGTTAGTCAATGGAATAACCAGAGAACTTTAAAGTCTACAAAAAGTTTTACTGCAATAACAAGAAACTCCAAGGTTCTGGTCCACTTACCACTAGTTTATTTGTTATCTTGGCAGATACAAAACCAAAAGTAAGTATATATAAGCAGGGATGCCTCTCAAAGAGCTGCACAGCAGATTTCTTGTAGATCATTGCAGCTAACACGATCACTGACCCAATATGAAGAAAAGGTGAAAGGACGCTCGTTCCCTAGAGCAAGATTAAAGTTAAAACACTAGGTTAACAAAACATGCACATTGCAAAGAAACCTCAATAAGCCAAACATGTTTTATGCAACGAGTGGTTTCTAACTAAAAATCACATTAAAAACATGCCGTTCTGAACACTGGTACTAACAGGAACAAAGTGTGGTGAAACCTGAGCAAGCATCAGCTGAGAATGTGGTTGAACCTTCCTCGTGCTGGGGGAGAAAATCAGGTTTTAGGCAGCAAGGAGTGCACAGTTCTGATACCTGGCACACAGGCAGTGGCTAACACTGTTAGCAAATGACAGAAGACGTATTTTATCACTTTTTCTGTGCCCGCTAGAAAGCGCAAAAACAGCCTTCCAGGCAGCAAATACTTACTAGGCCAGTACAGAATTGCTTTTTTGGAAAATTCCTTGGGGTCCAGAATCAATTGTTATCTTCACTGAAACAGAAAGTATTTGTGCAGATACTTCCACCTGCACTTTTTCACCAGTAGTATGAGTAACACAGATCCCTCAGAAGGATCAAAGCCATAACCATTTTCTTGACAAATTTCCTTCTGAATGGATTTTTGCACTGGAGTTTTCAATGAACTGTTTGGCAGGGGTGGGGGGAAGTGTATTTGTATAACCTGTTTTATATGATTAATTCAAAAGCAAATATCAAAGTACCAGGAATATTTTTAATCACTCAATTTTAAAAAACTCTTGACTCCTAAAGCTACTATTCTCACGCAGACAATATTAACTTGTTTTTTCCAAGTCAGCAAGGAACTGAAAGGAAAATATTTTACATGCAGGAGGTGTTATGTTAAATAAAAACTACAGGCATGGCTGGAAAGCCACAGAGTGCTGAAGAGTAACTAGTACTTACTGCTATAGTGGATCCATTTTTGCCAACTCCGCCTGTGAAGATCACACCAAAGTAGTTTGTACAGGAGAAGATGGTTCCTGCGACAGTACAGAGAGCTGGGAATATTTTCACCTGAATATTCAGTATTGGAATCTTAACGGAAGAGAGACAAGAAGTTAAAATATGCACAAGCAAACTAAAATTGGGCTTAATACTTCTGGTGCACTCAAACACTCCACTTTCCAACACCACGTTTGCTTTTCTTTCTCTGCTATACAGAGATTTGAATCTTTAGAAGGCACAAAGAAATATGTATTTTTCCAATAATCCTTCCATCAAGCTTCCCGTATCTTCAGTTACCTGAAAAGAGCCATCAAAAGCAGAGAAGTGGACAGAAACCAAGAACTTGCTAGCTAAATCACCCAGCTATCACGTGGAAGAGAAATGCGTCAGTCATCTTGTCTGAAGCTGGTTGTAAAACTAAACTGCAACCCAAGATCAAACTGGGCAAAGCAAGAGCCATTGGAGTGGATTACAGAAAGGCTCTTAAACTGGATACCACCTTATGGGCAAGATAAGGGAAGCAAACAGATCAGACACGTCATCTCAGAGTCAGTGAGCCTGAGAGCAAGCGTTAAGGTTCCTAAAGAAGTGAAAAATGAGCACTGGCAGCTTTGAAAGAAAGTCAGTGGTTTCTTCAGTTTTTAACAGCAGTGTTTCAAGCAGAACAGGAGAAACTGGAAGTGAAGAAAGAGTTCAAAATAAACCACAGCAAATATGTTATGGAAGCAAGTGTTTAGAGAGAACTACCTAAAGCTTCCCAACTTTATCTATACAACTACAAAAAATCTTCACTTCACTAATTCAGGAACTGCAGTCACAGCACTCAGCTGCATAAAAACACTTGGCTCCGCAACAGCCAGGAGTCCAGCTACACAGAGGAGCCCAAATGAGGTCAAGCTGTTTCTATTTTTCTTCAATTACACTCTCAGTGTAGCTTTCGCCAGGTAAAGAACATTAGTTTTCTATCGCATTCAATAACTTAACCTCTCAGTCTTTTCAGGGCACAATTCAGAGGCAGAGGTGGCTTTAAGTCTTCACGCCTCACCCTAAGGCAGCCTACAGATGAGCACCCAGACCACCTCTTCAAATCACTGCCCTGCAGGCTTCTGGCCAGCTGGTATAGTTTCATGATACTCGAACATATTTCTCCCTTGCTTAGGCTGCACCAATAAGTCAAAAAACATTTTCTGGAAGACAGTAAAGAAAGAATAACAACAAGCAAACAAGAGGCAGACATCGCCATAGACTGGAGAGCTAACTGTATTCATTCATTAACATTACGAGGCACAGGACTTCTCAAGGTCTCTCCTCAGCCTTATGATGGAAGGTGCCTGTACTGCCCTCTGCTTCAGTAACAATACTTTGGTATTTAAAGAACAGGGTGAATTTGCTCTTCTACAGGAAGAGGAAGACGATGGCAAGCTTCACATAGGAATCAAAAGACATTATGTTTGACATTTCCCAAAGACAAGGGGAGTTTGCTTGAAAAAACACCCCATGAACTCCCAACTACTACTACTACTAACACATCTGAGAATGACGCTCAGGAAAGGCAGAAGGATGAGACCACACTGTTATAGCATCCAGTTTGGCTAGTTATGCTTCATTGACACTCTTCATTTTGCTTATACAGCGATAGGTATTAGACTGCACTTATCTGGCAGAACTAAACTAATGGGAAACAAAGCTCCATACAGAAATTTGGCAGAGGATAGTCAAAGGAGAGGTATAAAAAGGCAGCACCTGCTAAATTGCTTTGCATACAAAATGGAAGCAGCAAGGCCAAAGCGGGAAGCAGCAAAGGCAAGCAAATAGCATGGAGAGAAAAAAGAAAAAAAAGTATCCAAGTAAAGGGAGAAAGGGAGTAGTTGTACCCAGAAATCTTCATACAAAATGGCATTGCATTCCCTGACTTTTTAAATAAGAGGACGCTACAGGGCACGGCACAAGACTTCCTTGTCTGGTATCCCATATGTTACTACAGGCCATGCAATTATTCTAACCTTGCTGGTAATTGCCTGGTTTCACCAGAAGTCAGATGCATGCAGAACTTCACAAGACTACATCAATAAAGCAGAAAAATATCACAAGACAAATCTTTTGCAGGCAAATTACGTTCTCTGTTAAACCCTTTGAAGTTGATTACAAGAGAAAGGCTACACTGCACAGAAAGCTTCTGAATACAAGTACATCCTGGTAAAGGGAGCATTCCAAATTTTGTTGAGAAAAAAAACCTATGCATGTTAATAAAAACAAGCGGCAGCGGGCAAAGAATGGATTAACAAGTGCTTGCCAGAGCCTGGATTAAAGTCCAGAATCATTTGCCAGAAAATTGATGTCAGGCCTCCAGACTAGAAGCCAGAGTTTCATGTAGCATGAATTGGGATTTTAAAAAAATATAATGAAGAAACAGAGAGGATGAGAGCACAGCTAAGGGCTCATGGAAGCAGCAGCAAGGAGCACATAAGAGACTCCCTCCAGAAACTCTTCTTGGCTCACTCCTAGTCACAAATACCACAACCAGAACTCGTAGTATCTGTTCCCAGTTGTAGTTTAGAGCTGTACATATGTGTGCTTCAGTCACATCTGCAAGAGGAACAACAACTCATACCAGGCCAAAACCAAGTTTGCTTTATATTAATGAAGTGTTTTTGCTTTTAAAGATGATGTTGTGGAATAAAACTCTAGCAATTGCAGCACTTTTCTCACTTTAAACAGAAAAAACCCTCTATATAATCAATGCATCAAACAAGTTGCACCTAAGCTTGCTCACTTTACTCACATTTTCCAAATGAGGATCTCAGCTGCAGTTATACTCACCATCCACCAGAAATTACCGAGCTCCCGGAGCCTTGCAGAACAGCATTTTAACACGCTTTAAAGAGAATCTACACTGACAGAAAGAAGGAAGCCAGTACAGGTACACACCGTTTCACAGAAAAAAAAAAAGAAAGCTAATGAAAGCATTGACAAAATACACAATTCTGCATTTACTCTATTCAGATTGTTTTGCTTTCCACATGTTAGCATAAGAAAGTGGAATGTTTGAGTATACAACCACATTTTATTATTTCCACACACACACCCCCCCCCCCCGGTAGAAACGAACCGAAAATACCAAACCACCAATTCTGCTGTCACAAAAATATTAAAGGATTTGGGGGGGAGGGGTAAGGAGAGGTTGTGTGATATATTTTGCTCTGCAAGTAGTAAATAACATTTCTCTCTAAATAAACACAAAATCCCACAAGTTGAATAAAAAAGCAAAAATTCCTAATTGTGATGGGAAACCTGATCAAGTTTGTTCTCTGGAGAAATCCCTCCATTAATCCAACATCAGACTTCAAAATAGTCTAATGTTTTGGGACCCGACTTAGCTAAATGCTGCTGCAACCCACAACTTCTATTAGATTTCAAGATTTTGCTGAAAAGGGTTATTTAATATGTCATTTTAAAGGGTTAAGTTATTTAGTAACACAAGAGAACCGTTTCTAAGCTTACATAAACATCACCTTGCACCAAATCGTGCTAATGCTGTGACAGCATTATTTTTTGTTTTGTTTTTTTTTTAAAAAAGGGAAAAAGAAAACTAGTAACATAAATTGGGAAATCCCCATTTGTAATGCAGAATAATAGCTGCATGGGGATGTTGGTCACACTAATCTCTCTGGAGAAGTTTGGCACCAATAAGCTGACTTGTAGGCTTTTTTTTTTTTTTGTTTAGAATTACTTCTATCCACACTCATTCTCTTTAGATGGTATTTACTTTGCAGTTTATACATAATTAATTGAGGGGAGTTGGTTTTTTAAGCCTGAAAGCACATGTAGCAAAATTGGGGTAGCCAAGGTTAGTTCATTTATCTAGATATTCTCTACAATATTAGAGGGTTCATTTCTCTAATTATATGAAGCAGATTAGAATTTCATCAATTTGGGTTGACATATTTCAGTTATTTTTGGACCATCTCTTGGTTTTATTGCAAATCAAGATTTCTTTGTCCACCTTAAGAAGTGCATTTATCCAGCACACAAACAAGATCAATACTCAGGAAGGAAAATCTTCCAGGAAATCAGTGCTTTGAATGTTATTTCCAGAAACGTGTTGTATTTATGCATGCACATATATGCTTTTCTCTGGGCAGTGCTATTTCAACAGCCCAACATGACTTCAGTAACACAAAGTCAACTTAACTGCCAAGCTGACAGTTACTGCCATGTGACCTATACCCAAAGATATTTATTTCCATTTATGAGGAAAAGCAAGACCTCGAATTAAACTGTGCTATTATTCACAGGTAGTTCTTCCAAGTTGCCTACTAGACTATTAAAAAGGATAAAATAAGAACATGAACAAAATTACCAGAGATTGCCAAAAAGGTGGTCCTCCAATCACTGCCAGTAAATGCATTATTATTATGAAGATTTGTACTTCAGTCACATCAATTCTGATTAGGTACAAAAAGCCAAAAAAAAAAAGGAGCAAAATTATTCAAAGCAATTTCAAGTCAATTATTTGCAAGCTCAGCAGCTCTCTATCATGCACATTATAAAAACTCCAAAATATTGAGGAAGACAAGAGGCAAAGTTTATAAATAATTTAGAAAGGAAAAATATTTTTTAGTTTTATTGTTAAAATTAAGAGCCATGCTGTGCTATACTTTTTATTTCACAGTGCAATAACAATCCATTTTGTCAAAAGGAACAGTTGAAAATCTTTTAACTGACCACTGCCGGTTGCAGAAATAAATATTCAGTTTTAACCTTGCCCACCAAAAAAATGAATTTATTTCAGATGATAAAATTCAGAAAAGATTTTTAATCTGTATTATATTCCCTAACTTTTTTTTAAACATGAATAGTCTCTCTGAATAGCATGAAAATGTACAGAGAAACAGAAATCCCTGAAGAGTATGCAAATGTAAAGGGTACAGTCAGCTGCATTGCTAACGATTACACAATTCAGTCTCTAGCATGCAGCAAGAGGAGAAACCACTTCTGGTGCTAGCACAGCGAGTCTGTTTTGCAGAAGGGCAAGAAGGAAAGGCTCACAGAAAAGACTCAACTTAAGCCTTTGTTTTAAAGAGCATGCAAAAGTCTTGGAGCTAGCAAAAGCAAAAAAGGGCTATACAAATGAATTCCAGAAACAGAAGAAAAATACAAGTGAAACAAAGGAGAAGAGGCTTGCTGGTGTATTATATGAAGTGATATAATACTCTCTCATACTGGAGTACCGTATCAAAAATAATCCTTCGAGTCAGTCTGAAATATTTATGGCATATTCCTTATCTCTAATTATACAGTTCTGCCTAAAAGACTCAAAAATCACTTCTTGCAAATACATGCTTTGCTGTGACAAAAATAGCATTGATACTATCACCTGCATAGGCATGAGGGAGTAACGATTCAGGGGTGGGTTTTTGTCTGTCTGCCTCAAATGAGCTACAAGACCATATAATTAAGTTTACCATCAGATCACTGTGCTACCTCAAGTTTTCTCTACAGCCTTTGTTCCACTTTTGGAGTGGATCCTCTCATCTGAGAATCTCCAGTCTGGCCCAAGTATAATTTTGTTTCAGCAACAGATCAATATGCACAAGGGATAATTACAAGGCTGTATCTAATTCCCATGTAGAATGTCCCCCAAAAGCATAAGAAAGCAGCAGGGCAACAGAACATGGCATTCAATGCAATCTCTTCTCTGACTATGGATTCTCTAAGCACTGGCCGCTGCTTTCAGCGGGCTGTAAACACACTGCATCCATGTCCCACTGAGCAACCTCACCTTTCCAGCAGCTAAGAGATTTTTCTGAACAACTCCCTAAGAGCAGGACACACACCTATGGAACAAACAGCAGAATCAGCACGCAGCAGCTCTGTCGATAGTAGGCAAACAGGATATGAGGCACCCAACTCGTGACTATCGTCGTTGCAAGCTACCTCTGCTCCCTCCCAAAGTCATGAGTAAATAAACAGTGAAGGAGCAGAGAGGAGCACATACGATAGATAAGATGGGAAAGCAGCAGTACGACAAACTAGCCAGACTCTTAGCATATAACGGGAAAGTTCAGCCAAAGCTGTCGGAGGAAAGCTAGAGAAGATGACAATAAGATGACAGTTTCCTTTAGATGTCTTTGTAAGTTTTCTTTTCACTACACCAAGCGTGGAGATGAGATACTCAGGAAATAATCTCAGGGGTTTTCCTATATTCTGATTTGTTCAATAACAATCCTGTAAGGCAATCAGAACTGGCTTGGGGAAAAAAATAATTTCCACAAAGAAGAAAGACTGTTCCAAAATCCATATTTTCAGGCCACATACAAACAAATCAAACCATTGAGCTACCTTGCAAGACAAAGTAACAGTGCTCAGCCGTGCAAGAAGAGAGATACACAAAACATCTGATTAAATGCAAATTGCTTCCTCCTAGATTTTGGAGTCAGCATGGAAATGTGTTTTCAGTGTGTCCAACTGAGGAAGGGCTGAAGAAACTCCATGAACCCGTGCACAGGTTAAACAGAATGTGTTGTAGCCTATTTCACTGCTTCTGTCAATGACCTAAAAGGATACAAAGCAACTGAGGAAGCTTCACAAAAATCAGTGACTAATAACTAACATACGTAACTCAAGTTTATAGCTTTCCTTAGACAGTAAAACAGGTTTCTTTTGGCAGCAGTACTCTCAAGGCAAAAAAAAAAGTCATATACTCAAAAAAAATAATTTCAGATCATAAAAGATAAGGTATTCTGAAAGACAAAGTCTTACACAGAACTGGGATCCCAACCAAATCCATGGAACCAGTGCCTGGATGCAGCATTATCATTTACACAGCCACGTACCACCTTTGCTCTGTTGCCTGTAGTTCTGCCTTCCCCACCTCAAATAAAAACTGCATCAGGCAGCTGGAAAGGGTTCAGCAATGAACTGTGAGTATATTTGGTTAAAAACTCCTCCCTGACTTATTACAAGAATTTCATATTGCAGAACAAATTGAGTCTTACCTTCCACATAAAGAGAAGATTTTTAACACTAAATGGCTCCTTAAGACAGAAGACAAAAACGTAAGACCAAATGAGGAGAAACTAAACACCTAAACTATCACCTAAAGTGAAGCGTAAGTTGTTAATAGTAAGGATGAAAAAGGATTGGGAACATCTTACACAGGATTCTCTTGTCACCTATGCTTGTCAAAATCACCGTTGGATAACTTTAAGAGACATGTTCCATAACTGCAAAGGACATACCTGGCGCTAGAATTATCCAGTGATATTTTTTCTTGCAGAATGTCAAATGGCCACTAAGAAATCCAAGAATACAAGGATCCAGACAGGCAGCTCCTCAAAGCTAGACCACAAAAGGGAACAACTTTTGGAAATAGAAGCTGGGTGAAAGGGAAGGAAGTACCCCATTCCTCTGTTCATTTAACTTGAATTTAAAACAACTGTGCAACTACAGCATAAACTAAATCCATGCTGCTGCTGCTAAAAGGCGTAGCCATCCCGATTCCTCTAAAGACCAACCACTTTCTCCGCCAAAAAACATCTGCTCAGTCCCACTTTCTCCCTTGTGCCACTACAGCTGAAGCACTACAGCTTCATGCCATCAACTGGATTGAGAGATTGGCTTAACTAAAATGACCTAACTGAAAAAAGAAAAAAGGAGAAAAAGAAACATTCCTGTCCCAATTTCTAGCATATCGGCTTTTCTTACCCATTTTGTGTGGCCTCCTGACTACTGGAAGCACAAAGGAGAGGCCACGGGAAGGTCTGCACTGCCTCTTTTGGCAGCTGAGCAAAACTGTGCTGAGTCAAAGTTGACTGTGCAGCTACAGACTTAGACAAAGGAGTAAGAGGAGGAATAAACAGGAACAAGTTAAAGCTTCCAATTGCGACACAAGTGAAAGGCTACCAGCATTTGTAAAAGCACTAAACAGCCCTTAGAATGCAATTAGAAAACAAAGCAACAATGGTTTTGTCAAGAAATACACTGAGCAAAGTAACGTATGGCAATACCTGGGCAACGTTAACGCGTCAGGCAATCTAGAGGACATTCATTCCTACGCTTTAATGATTAACTTGTATTTATTAATTGCTTCAAGATAAAATATTCTAGTAATAAAAAAAAAATCCATAAATAGCCTCAGTCTCCATACTGTTTTTAAACTCTGGTAGAACTGAGAAGGTACCCAATAAAATGGCAAGACAAAAGCAGGGCTGCAGGGAAAGTGGCTCAGTTGGGATACAGACCAACTAAAACCTTTTTGTACCCCCCACACTGGCTTTTTAAGGAAAGATTTATATATAGCTTGCTTTACTGGCTAGGGAAATTATTTGCAAAGCAAGGTGATAACATTCCTGCTTAAATATCACATAAATAGTACTATTTTTGTTCCATATAAAGTTCCATTGCACACTGGAGCGCCTCTTCCTACGATAAGGACTACAGAAAACACAAACTGGAGTAGCTGATCATTTATCAGCTATAGTAGAAAAATATTTTAGCTCCAATGCGAAAAGATAGGTACCACAAGGAGAAAAAAAAACGCCACAACATTAGGAAATAAAAAATGGGGAACGGCTGCAGATCCTCTGATTTAATTACTGCCCACAACCAGTAGCCTGGTACCACAGCCAGACCTGTATTAAAACAAAACCATTTCAAAGCAAGAAGGGAATCAGCCAGTTCAAAGTCTGATTCTATTTTCTCCTTGTGTTTGTATTTATTTACTTGTTTAAATGCTACAGTGGACATCCTAAGGAAAAACAAATGGAAAGAGCGAGCAGCATGAATTCTGCAGCTGAAGTGAGGGGGTTTCTTAAAGCCTCTTAACTGGGATATTTTCAGCAATCACTTGAGCCACACTTCCCCTAACCTGACAGGTTTTTTTGCCTGATGTTTCCTGACAAATTGAGTCACATCAGCATTGCCCAAACAGCTTACGTTGCTATGATGATGCAGAGACATAGCACACAGTGTGTGGCGGATCCCCAATACCTATGAAATGAAGAAAATGAAACAAATGGTTTCCCCCAGGACATGCCCACACTACAATAGATGGACATAAAGTTATTGTAACAGTTCCTCAGCAGACACAAAGCAGTCCAGTTCCAAAGATCACATCTTCAAATAAACCAAGGACTCTCATCTTATAGAAAATAAACAGAAGACCCTGCATTGAGTTTTTAAGTTCACCAGGAACATCCAGGCAAAGAAGTGAGGAACAAAGATCAGACACTGAAGACAAAGCAACAAAGAACCTAGACTCAATAGTTTGTTAAACTAAAAATGCCAAGACAGAACATCTAATTGCAAGGCTGGGAAAGACATTGAAAATGACCCTGAAAAATACTGATTCTGCAGCAAACTGATGTTAGGAAAGAAATAACAAACAGCAGCTCTGCAGAACTGAGGATGGCAAGCAGGGACTAGGTCAAACAATGTCAATGCTGCACCAGCTACCTTTGTGAACTAAAGGCTGCAAACAAGACTATCTAAGTGCTTTAATTCAGATAAAGTCAGGGAACCATAAGAGTTGTGAGTTTGTAAATGCCCATTTCATCCCTCACTCCCTGTGTGCCTAAACTCACCAGACAGCAGAATGCCTATAGAGCCTCAAAAGGATTTTCCAATTCTTGCCCTGAGACTGCAATGGATTTTACTGCACCAGTCCCTCTATAGGGTTGTGCTAAACTGTATTAAAACTGCCCAGTTCTGGTCTTTGACAAAACACCAAAGTGTAAGGTAAAACATTACAAACACAAGTTACATTCCAGAGCTGCAGGAAGAGGGATGTGGGCTGAAGCTTTTTAGGATTCTGCACATTTACACTTCACGTCAGAGTAAACCTGTTTGAATTTGATTTCCAAAATCTTTTTGTTTTCCATTGTTTAAAGCCTTCAGGCTCTTTTAAATAACTTCTCCACAAGCTAAAGACATAAGCAAACTTCCTTAACAATTTAAGAATTTTTCCCCCCTCCTTGATGAATGAAAAGCTTTACTGCCCAGCACATGCAAGTACAAGGTTTATCTGTGTTGCAAGAATTGTAAGCTATTCACTTTGTATTTCGCCAGAACTTGTAGTATTTTCAAGACCAGGCTATGTTACTATACTTTCTCAAACGTTTGTCACACGAAACGGCTATCAGATGAAAAATAGCACGAATATGTATTTCCTGTAGCTCAACCATCTCAGAGATGGTGCAATACTGAACTAAAAATCTATACCACCTGACCTCAAACTGTAAAAATAAGCACGATGCTCTGTGCATTCTGAGTAAGTGACTTAGAAGCAGCAGCATCTTTACTTACTAGTTAAGACTAAAGATGCCAGAAGGCATCTGAAACTACATATGCAAGAATTTAAGATGATTAAGTCTATTCTGTAATTCAGTATGCCTGAAAATTGCCTAGAATTAGCGTGCATGAGGGGACTCGTCACAGGCAAAATTCTGTTACTGGAGCCAGAGGGACCAAATGCTCTGCCTGGCTCAGCCACTACACACACCACTCCTACCAGCCACTGCGTTTATTTGTAAAACAAATTGCTTCTTGAATGGCAAAGGCATCCTTTCCAAGAGGGGAGACCACAGGTAGGGTCTACAGACTGACACCTCCATCAGCTCCAGATGACCTGTGCAGAGAAGCCAAACTCCTCCCTCTCTCCTCCATGAGATGGCAATTTGTCCTCATCCGTTTTAAACAATTCACTTTCATTACAGAATTTGAGTTGCTTCCTCTCACATAACTATCATACCAATGGGGGACTTCAGAAGTCTCTGAATGTGTCGGTAATAAGGGATTTTTTTTTTTTTTTATTCCCTGAAGTGACTTTTTGGGCAGCATCATAATGCTGTTATCACAACAGCCTAAAATCTTGATTAAGCTCTTCCTTCCTTCAAGTTATTGCTTGCTACATTACCATTTCCTGACATTAAGTGTTTCCAGCCTTTCAGACTGTCAACAAAGTCTTTAAAAATTACGTCATCTGACTACCTTGGGAGCACGCCTAACTGGCACTTGGCTTAAACTGTCAGATGCAGCCAGTGGAGATGACATACACCATGATTTAGCAGATTGCTGATACTGTTGGATCTAAAGCAGAGCTGGTAATTAAAGACTCTTTCTAATAGCCCCATGAAAGCAGAGACAGTGCTGAACCACTACATAAAAAAAAAAAACACAAAAGAACAGCGTAATTTGCATCAATAGAAATTTAACAAAGGGAATGTAAACAAGCCACCAAAAAAATAATCTCAGTTTTATTCAAAATCTGATGCAGTTCCAAGGCAGCTATCAAAAAGCTATCTTATATCCTCAAATACTTCAAAGGAAATGCCTGGTTAATAATCCAACAATTATGAGAAATTTCAAGGAACCCAACTTACTTTCAATGACAACATTGAAAACCCCACCTGTATATACTGTATTAAAAGAGCTGAAATAAGGAAGAGAAAGTCCTTTCTAAAGAGTAGCACAGACATAAGGAAAAGCATTTTGAAATTAAAGACAGTCTGAAAATGAAATTACTTAATGATGAAGCTACAAGCAGAGTTAAGCGACTAGACTACGCGGATGAAGTGGCATAGTTCAAAACCTGCATTTTTAACCAGTAGCTAATGACTTTTTAAGCTGTTGCACAGCATAAAGGTCTGAATTAGCCAAGCAATTCTTTTTTCTGGTGGAAAGGTATTTAAACAGCAACAAAAAAAAAAAATTCTACAACTTTAAAAAGCAGTTCCAACAAATTACTCTACACCCACACTTACAGAGCTGCTTCCACAACCCTGATTATCTTTTAGGAAAAGCCAGAACTGTGATAAAATAAAAGTAAATGTTTAAAGCAAATTTTTCTGCTTAACAGTCAGGGTTTTCCTTTGTTTTCAAGTAAAGTACAAAGCTTTAAAACAAATTTATTTTCAGTTAGATCATATTTTTACTACACATTCATACTTTGCAAACATTTTATTCCCCACATATTAAAGCACTTGTGAAATACCCTTAGTAACTGGAATACGAAAAGCATCTTTCTATGTGCATGACAAAGGTGCTGTCTCTGTTTAGTCCATGCCATTGTTTGCCAGGTAGCATTAACGTTTGCTTTACCGTGTAGTTCCAGAACCAGGGCCCCAGAGTTCCTGTGAGAAGCTGGATTGCTATTGTACAGAGCATAGACTCTGTAACATCAAATCTATGTGTGAGGGAGAGAAACATTTTAAAACATTTTCCTGAGCACTTCAGTTAAGTGGAACCATTAAAATGGATCTCGAGTCACGGCGTAAAGAACAAAATCCAGACAACTGCTGTGCGGCATTGAGATAATTTAAAGGTTAAAAGGAAGGGAATTAATGAGCACAAAAAAATTAGACTATTAATGAATTAAGAAAAATATTGTAACCCACATGGAATTTTACACATTCAGAGCTTCTACAATTTACAGTACCACTCCAACACACAGGCAATAATGTGTGCATGAGGAAACAAAATTAAATTCCTTGCTCCAAGTCACAGCAAAGAAAATTCATAATCAAACATAATCTAGAACCTCTCCCCTCCCTACCCCACGCTCATATCTCCAAATGACACTGAATATACCAATTCCTCATCTAAAGATGCTACTGCATAATTTTTGTAGAGTAGAAGCACAGACAGCATCTTCAGTTTGCTGCCTCTAAGGGAAAACAAGGACTTACACCTCGCTACTCACACCACTCCTTGGCAAATACTGCTAAAGGAAGTCAAGTGAGCTCTGGACCTCTATTCGGGGCAACCCAACTCCATTATGTATACATTTATTTTTCATCCCTGCCAAAAGAATGAAAGAATATGCTGTGGCCAGAGCCACAACTACTATACATACTCCTTATGTTAAAATGCAGATTTAGAGCATTTTATAACTAAAATATTTTAAGGTGAGATCAAACTAAAGTTACATCAAACCATCTAGTTAAAAACAAAAATATTTCAGCAATAACAGATTCAGCCATAACAGAGATCCTGTTATTGCAGTGCTTATCAAAGTATGCCAGGATCAGAAGCATGCAGACTGCCATCCGGTGACACGTCAATTGATTACAAAGGTACATCAGAGAAACAAAGTTCATGGTGATCACTGACAAATGTGCAGTCCCATGCCTGGCAATAGGGCACACTGGAATTCAGTCTGATAAGCATTTTCAGTTTCATTAGCACAGCACATAATACAGAATAAGTTAGAAGAGGTAACATTTGGTATGTTAGGGAATGTAAGAGAAAGTCACATAAACACCACACCTAACATGGGTCCTTTTGGACAACTGCAGTTTCTTTTCCTTTTTTTCCTATGTTATGAAGGGGTATTTGTAATTCAGACATGGATTCATTTTTTAAATATTATCTGGGAAAGCTTAAGAGGGGGCCATCGACCTCGGCATGTGCTTAACTCTTAGGTGTTGGCAGCAATAATTTATTTTGTATGCTGTCTGCTCTGCTGGGTTCCCTCGTCAAGCTGGTGAGAGTCTTGAGCCAATTAACAGACAATTGATTAGTCATGCATCCAGAATATACTCTTGTCAGTGCTAATTTACTGAGCATATTCCATGTGCCATTCTTAAAAGTTTGATTAAACAAGCCATTAGACTTTACAAGGGCCACCACTGAATCAAGTTTCAAAGTTTAAAGACAGCTGCAGTCAATTATTTCCTTGTCCAGCATGGTGAGCCTAAACGATTTAAATCAAAGTTGAGAGATTTCCTGAGAAAGTGAACCAACCAAGAACAACAGGAAACAGATACTTACACTGGAGATTGCTCTGAAATCAAAGTCAATCACTACCAGTACAGCTTCTCTTTAACACTGTGTGAAAATAAGGGCGGACATTTATGTACCATCCTCCTCAACACACAGAAGTCCTTCAACAGTCCTGTGTAGCAAAACACTCTTGCCTCCTCAGAACACAGAAGTTAAGAGGCTGGGAAACTCAAGGGGATACGTCCACTATTTAATACTCTGCGCAGCAGCACTCTGGTCTGAAAAGTGATGATTCTTCCATCTGTCTTATCCGTATCTACCAAGCGTGCAAGTGGGATTACTCAGGCTGGGCAATGAACTACGAATCTGAGCATGACACAAAGGATTGTTTTCTTAAGGGAACCACCGCAGCAAGAAAAGAATGTTCAACATCACAACATGAGAGGAAAAAAGGCTGTCACATGCTAGAAGTCCAAATGCTTAGTTTCAAAGGTTATTATAGAGTTAAGATTAAACTCATTCCAACCCAGCATCTTTCTTGGATGCAATTAAGTACAAATAGCATGAATAAAGCAAACCACACAGAAGAACAAACAGCATTTAAGCAAATTAAAACTATTCCCAGCTACAGGAAATTAATCTTGAGGTAAAAATAATATTTGAAAAAGTGAGCCATAAGCTTTTCTCCTTTCCTTGTCACAATGTATTTAAGATAATACATGAATTTTTCCTTTTGGTCCTCATAAACATAGATTAAAAATTGCACAGGTCAGATAATGAGGTGAAGCACGTGGCTATTATGTTGAAGCTCACTGCTCTGTGAAACATTTCCACAATAAAGACAGAAAGATCAGCAGCAGCATCTCTGCACGTGACTACACTGTTAAGGGACTTGCGAGAGGGAAAGGAGGAGGAGCAGCAGAATCATGATGTGGAAAACCTCCCTCATCATTTACGTCAGCACTCAGCAATTTCAGCTGTATGTATTAATGCTGTAGCAAGGCACTTAACACTTATTTATATGATACACACCAAGCACTAGAGAAATGCTGACAGGTGGCAATGATAGACTGAAGTACACACAAGGTTGCAAGCAGCAAACTTCACACCTACCATGATATCTCAACATAAATTTCTTGTAAGTGTAGAGAAACTAATTCCCCCCGACATCAAGAGAGACTCTATTGAGCTTCAAACTTCTCTCTGCAAACACCCAAGGTGTTAAAGTTCAAAAAGTCTTGCAAAAAAACCTCAGAAGATGGAAAGTTTTAACCCCTATAATCACAGAGATTACTGCCTTATCTCCTACCATAATCCTGAGATCCTAAAGCTGTTCTCAAGAGCAAGAACTCAGTGTGCTAACTTTGACTTGGAAGGCTTCCATCTCTGTATTTTGATATTTGGTGTGAACTGTCTATCCAAGACAACACACCAACTCCTTTTCTGCTAGCTGCTGAAGAGGAAGGCTTCATTTTAGCTGCTGTCTAGAATACAGCCTCATTTACTGATCTCTCCCTTAAACCTCAGTGGTAGTATTGGCAAGGAGGCTCAGAAGGTTAACCAAATTAACCTTCTTCCCTTCCTAAACCAACCCATTATCAAATGGGCTCTTGCTTATATACAACTGCTACAGTGTCACTGAACAAGAATATTCCCCCAAATTCTCCAACATTCCTCAATAATGGCTGTTTTGTTTGACAGCCTGAATGCTTTTGCTTTCTCTAGGGACTATTATTCAAACAGTGAAGTAACATTTTTAACTTTTCAGTTATATGAAAGCTGGTAAGAACTGATTCTTCCTCTCAGCGTTTACCAATATCCCTTTCTGAAGCATCCTTAGAAACTAATTTCCATCTCATGGGTTAAGTGCATATATATTTACACGTATATACACGCACACCCCTCCTTATAATTTCTACTGTCACCAACTTTCCATATTTCAATTAAGAAAGGTTGTGATAAAACAGATAATGCAATAACTTGTAGGAGAAATGCTGGAGACCACGGTGCAGTAACATCCTCATGTATCTGGGTGTTGGACCCTTACGAGTACCCACTGGGATTTTAAAATATGACTTAGCACTTCCCCCAGTCCAGCACAGCCAAGTACAAGGTCTTCTTCTACCATGCTGTGTCTCGTGTCTCTAAGACACCCAAGTTGCAATGCAGAACCCAGCTCGGATCTGACTGAGACTAATAGCTCTAGCTTCACTTCTAACTACCCTGGACTTGAGACAGCTCTTGCAGAGCCAGACTGCGCACTGACCTTGTGAGGTTAGATATAGCACCAAACCTACATAAACACACACATCTCTCAGATACTTCTCGAAGCCTGAACAGCGAGCAGGTGCAGTACTGAATCCAAGTGGAACAAGTTTGAGTCTGGAAGAAGCTGAGCTAGTGGTTACAACTGGGCTCCAGCTAAAGGCAGGGAAATTCCTTTCAGAGTTCAGGCACCATATTCCCTAATGCTTCTGGTTTCTGCAGCATATTCCAAAAATCCTAGATCTGTTTCACCATGGATGTGTGGAAGTCCATTGGGGCTTGCCAGCTTGATTTTTGTGATATGCAGAAGAAAAATGCACTTCTTCCAGACCAGAGATGCCCCAGTTATGGCACAGCTGTACCCACACAAGACTCAGCCTGAAACATAGCTTGTTCTGTGCTGCAGCACAGCAAGTCCACAATCCGGATAAAACAGTTACTGTGCTGAAAAACAGGACAGGAGAACAAAATAATTACTTGGACTGCTTCAATATTGAATGTTTTCCTGCAATTCAGAATCATCTTTTTGTTTCTTTAAATGTGCAGTATATTTCTGCTCTTTCACAAGCCCATTCCTAGGTTGGGTGTTTGTTCTGGAACAAAACCTCTGCATACAACTATCTACGCTCTTCCTGCTGCCTTTGCACTGTTGATGTTACTTATAGATACTCTTACCATAACGAACCCAACTTGCTTTGAGACACTTCCTGCTTCCTCACAGGGAATTTTTAAGCAATACTGACCTCTAGCTATTTTTTGGAGCTATTTAACCAACTCAATCAGCCTTTTGAAAAGTCTGCATCAGCTGCCAGTATCTAGGAAAACTGTACGATCATTTAAAGATGGAGACAGATCACTGGGACCTATCTCAACTGATTATTCTACAATCCTGGTGCAGTGCAGGGCACCTCCCCGCAGCTGTCAGCGGAAAGAAAAAGAACCAGCACAGTTGATGTATTCAATAATTGGCCACAATTAAACTAATAGCTTTCCTACTCCACCTGCAATCTTCCATAGGAATTTAGCAGAAGTGATTCCATTTCCTCCTCCCTCAGGATGAACACTCCTGCTCTGCAGAGTCTGACACGAAGCACACTCTGCACAGCCTCAGTGAACTGTCAAGGCTGGTACAGTGACAGCATATACGAATCAGACATTCTGTTCCACAAGCATACACTTGATTTGACGCACTAATTTTTTTTTTTTAAGACAATGGACTTTTTCAGCAAGCCAAGATGGTTATACATTTAACTGTTCAAGTTTCAGCTGTGTGTAAGGAATAAAATATTAATTTCACCCTTTAGCAGTTGGCTGCTCTTCTCTGTTTCCAATTTGCTTATTGAGTTGATCTCTAATAAAATACAATTTCTTAGACATAATCTCACAGAAATACAATTAGCAATTGAACTTCGTGCTCTTTCCTGCTTCTTTGGAATGGAAGGCAAGTTAGAAATGCTGACACGCTTCCTAGAACATCACTACTGTTCACAGCCCCCTCAGTGTATTTTTTGGCATGGAGTTACTACATAGGATACAGACAGGAAAAAGCTACTGCGCACTAAGACCTTTTCGGCTCCTTTCAACAGCTGTCTCCGATTCCACTTATTCAGGAGTAAGAACCTAAGCCTGCATGTTCCAGTGAATCTGAAAGGGTAGATAAAATATAGACTTTTTCAGTGTTATGACTGGTGAAATGAAAGCATCAGAAAAACCCCAGTATGAAACAGTGAGAATCAGTTAACTGGATAAATAATCTCAGTGTTTTTGTCATAGAAATGAACATCAGCTTACAGCAGTCTATTAACCTTACGACACAGGGCAAATGAAGAAACAAATGTGCCATCCATTATCTAAAATAACAATACACATACATTTGTGTGCTTATTGCCTTCTCTAAATTACCTACATATTGATGGATCATCAAATTTTCATAATATAAGGCCATGCAGAACAATAGTATCTGCTACAAAATGCTGCCTCCAAAATATAAAGACTCCTCAAAAGCAAAAAGCAAAAGTTACAGTGAATACCAGGAGTAATGAGCACATTTGTCTGGAGCACAAAAGCAAATTGGGTGGGTTTGATACTTGCATCTGTAAAGTCAAGCACATGCCAAGGTTGGGGGTTTTGGCGGGGGGGTGTGTCTGAATGATAACAGGAAAGCTTTAATTATCAGGGCCCCATAAAGTTCAAAAGGGAGCTAAAAGCATTCAGTATCGAGACTTTCAATACAGCACAAAAGTAAGAAGCCTAAAACAGAACAAGATTTGAGCCAGATATCATATTTTAAGGATTTAATTATCACAGAATTGACTGAAACTATTCTATCTGCTTTGGTGTAGTCAGGATTAGAATAGGGATATACATTTTTTCTTTTCTTCCTCCAGTAGACATAGAAAACTGCTCTGTCATCTTACATTTTTGAACAGAAACACAGAAGTTTCTCAAGAGAATCCGCATTAGTATTCTGTCAATAGGAGCTGTTATAGGCAAGAGATCCATAGTTTTAGTAATGTTTTAGCAGTCTCTGGGTATCCATAGATCAATAACAACAGGCTGTAAATAAACAGTGCATGTTGTAGCATTCTTTCAAAACCCTACACAAAATAAGGGCAAATTTCAGAGGTTTCCAGGTACGAAATCATTCCACAGTGTTTTTACTTGAAATTATGTTAGATCTATGAGTGCAAACGTAGGGCAAAGGTACAGTTCTACATTAAGGCCGGTGAATCCCACAGCTCACCGAGTCCTTGTGTACTCTTTCCCCACCTACCCTCACCCACCAGTGAACGGGATTTCAGCTCTTGACTTTCTCAGCATTGCAATTTTCGTCCCATTATTGACAGAAATATGCTCTACACTAAGAGGGATTCAAATCTTTAAATTGTAGACACAATGTGCATTAATACATTTATTTAAAGAGTTATGGTTAATAGCGAAGATTAGCTATACATCATCACAAGTCAAGCAATAGCAAGAGATCGGTAATTAACTGAATACTAAAGTCAGACTGCCACCATCTGACAAAAGCATTCCATTCTTGAGGATGAAACACCAGGTACTTTCCCTTATTTATTTGGATTTAAATCACACCAGAAACTCCTAATTAACTAATATGGCAAAAGGATATTTTACCATTCCTAAAACAAGATGAGTAACAGTCAGTTTAATTGCAGA
Organism: Balearica regulorum gibbericeps; assembly: GCF_011004875.1. Taxonomy (NCBI): domain Eukaryota; kingdom Metazoa; phylum Chordata; class Aves; order Gruiformes; family Gruidae; genus Balearica; species Balearica regulorum. The sequence goes on from NC_046208.1 coordinate 444,721, forward strand.
TCTAACAGGTCATAGCTGCCACAAGCTCTAAGTGTATAGATGAATATAAACAATTTCCTACTGCTCTAAGGTTCTGACCTACAATCACATAAAACACAGCTAAACAGGAAAGCAGCCTAACTTTCAGTTTTATGTTCAGCCAAGGTACTTACATGCCAAAACGCAACGTTCCAGAGACGTACGTCTGCCAATGTGCACAGTAAAACATGAATGTTCCAGCAAAACAACAAAAGAACATCCAGTCAGGGTTCGTTCCCAGCTGCACAGCAATACAAGTTCCCAAAACCACAAAGACTGCAGAAGAAAATCAGTCACATAGTGAAAAGATAAAGTGTGTGTGTAAAGATCCTTATCAAAAACAAATCTAACAAAAGGACCCAGAAAAGGAGAGACAGTGTGAAGGTATCCTGAAGTGTTTTATTTCAGACATAAGAGATTAACACTTCCATTTTTTAAAAAAGTACAGACTGTAAAATGTATATTTAAATTCGTATCAGTTATCAGAAGTCCTCAGTATTGAGGGTTTCTTTGTCTCCTACATTTTTATTGAACTTAATGGGATTAGACACCAAGGGACTCAAGTGATTTAGGCACTTACAGCCTGCAGCCAGAGTTTTGGGGTTTTCTCATGTATCCAAGATTCGCTGAACATATTTTTTTCCCCCATTTTCTGAATTTTTATGATGCCATTGAGAAAATCCAAGGTCTGTCATTCAAGATTCATGCTCCCCCCCACACCCTTAAATACACAACTTGGATAAAGTATTCATAAAAATGTAAAGCATAAGACCTTTAGAATTTAAGCAACCAAAAGCATCTGATCATTCTTTTACAAAGAGGTTAAACTTCAGGCTGGCTCAATGAACCCTACCTACCTAGAAAGGAACTGATCTTGCTGATTCTAATCTTAAACTCAGACTTCTACCGTCCCATTGTTTAGGCTTCATACCTGTCTTGCAATCGCTCTATATAGATTCGATCTAAAAATATAGAAGAGCATTTTGACAGCTTCTCACAGAAAACTTTTTAGAACCAAGATCTGATAAAGCATAGACAGAAGACTGCTGGCTCAGACTGAATTAGTCACATGCTTAATTTTTTTTCAGTGTAATACAAGACATTCAGTTGATCAAAAGTACTGTCTATGGAAAGAAGGTTGACTGAAAAGCTATACATTCAGCAATATCAATTGTCCTCCTCTTCAGTAAAGAAGCATTTTTCTGTATTCCAGATTTAATCCCTGTAATAGAGTCATTTAATCCTCATACTTCAATTAAAAATGACAATACCTGTGGAAAGCGAATCACAGCCATGATCAAAAAGTTCTCCTAACGGAGTACTGCTATTTGTCCTTCTTGCTTGTTTTCCATCTATAGCATCCAGAGACTGGTAGATGAAAAGGCCACATGCACAAGCAATGTATGCCCAGGGAGGTGCCTACAAAAGAAACAGTCAGTAAGAGTAAAAGCTTTTTTTTAAACCTTAAAAAAAAAAAAAAGAAGCCTTAACTTAAAACTATCTTACACTCTCACACAGTAGTTTTTCATTTGCACGTACTTCCTCATCACATGCCTGGAGCTTAGGACAGTAGCTGGTCCTTGCAGGGAGAGGCAGAGGGGGTTATGACATGCGAAACGTAAATAAAACAGTGACAAGAATTACTACCTTAGATTAATAAGTAAAGCACATTTTCTAAAGCAGGAAGCTGCACTGTACATCTGAAATAAATTGTAGTTTTACATTTGCAAAGCAGTGTGCAATTAAGCTCTTGTCTTGCTTCTCTTTCCTGTAGGGGTATTTGTAAGTTGTCCAAGTGATTTAGAAACTGGAAAGCTTTCTTAGCCCCCAAAACATGCAAGTGTGTCACAAATACTGAGCTCATCTTCACAAGGCTCAGTGAGGCTGCCAGTACAGCATATTACCAGGTTGCAGTGGCCTTTGAGAACTATGTCATTGCAAAGCGCTCAAACTTTTAGAGTTCAAGTTTAGCTATTATGTTTTCTGAGATCTGTAAAGCTTCAGTGCTCTGCAGTACAGCACCTCCACCAACAACTGTTTTTTCTATTACAAGGTAACAGCAGCTTTGCCACATATATGTTAATAACCCTTAATATTCACATCCTTTACGGCAATTTTTATTTCTACAGAAATACAAACGATACCAAATCCCTGCTAGACCAAAGACTACAATTCAAGCTTTTTTCAGTATTTGAAACACAAACCATTATTACCACAAAAGCCCAGAGGGTTGCCATTAGTCTGTCTCAGTTTACGCATTGATAAACCAAATACTATTAGATATTTTGCAATATTCATATTTGACACACTTTATAAAAGTGAGCATTTATAAGCAGCTCTGTTTGACAGACCACGCCAATAAAGTCCAAGTACAGCTAAGTAGCTTAATCGAGCTGACTTGCCTCTCATGAAGCCCTGGAGTCCAGTGTCTTTTGGTCAACAGAACCATGACTCATTCGTAGCACCTCAACTTAAATATACTTCTTTCTACAGCTTACATTGTGCCTGCTACTGCATTTTACTAAAAGAGTTCATTCTGCCTCAAATTTGGCACCATGCTCTACTGTTTAGCAGTGTATCCATAAACCAGCACAAGAAGAGAAGTAAGGGAGAAATGTGTCATCCAAAAAGCAGAGGGCCACATTTAGACAAGGTTTTGATGCCACAAATTCCATCCCATAATAACATTTCTATTTTTCAAATATAGATTTCATATGCAATGTTTAGTTATCTTCAGTGTCATGCAATTTTTCTCTATAAACTTAAAAAAAATCAGATTGCTGGCTCTTCTGTCTTTAACGCTACTTTCATTACCACTGTAGGTGTTTCCTCTTAGATGTTATTTTCATCTACATAAGATTTCACAGCTCCCTCTTATCCAAATCTTGCCTTTTTTTTTTTTTTTTTTAAATTCAGGTACCATTCCATTGCTCAGCACTTTGCTAGCTGGGGTCCCTCCAACTAAGCAGGCAATAGAACTCTCTGTATCGCATTTTCTTGTTGGCTACCAGGGAGGCTGTGATAGCTACATTCCCTTGGCTACACCTTTCATCAACAGGAAGAGACAAGTCGCTTTTCAAAAAAGCAGAACTAAGACTGAGCTACAAGGAAGATATAATTTACATCTGAAAGCAGCAGTGCTTTTGGAAAAAAATAAAATCTGTTTCTAGAATTTCAAAGCCCCATTTTCTTCCCAGACAGCTACTTGACACTTAAAAAAGCACACGCTTACAGCTCCAGCACCGAGATGGCATCCTCCCTGTCGTGCCAGCACACGAGGCTGCAGTGCCATATGGCAAATCAGATCAGGCTGAAAGCTGCCTCAGCAGAAAGTTATTTTTCAGCTAAAGTGAGAAGACAGTCTCATTCACGTTGCAGAAAGTAACTCTCAAATTGTTAAACACGAAACGGTGTTTTAATACAGCAGACTACAGCTAACACTATGACTTTCTGACACTCTGAGTGTAGCTTAGTACTTACGTTAGAAGTTTAATTACCAACCAAAAATACAACTGTACTCTAAATTATGCTCTGGTTCAGCAGCCATGCTAAATGCTGAAACAGACAGGTTTAAGTCTCTCAAACTGGATTTCAGAGACTCAGACCCATATAATACTGTTATCAGAATAAATGGCAAGTTAAAACCAAGTCATACGACAATGCCATAGTCTGAAAAAGGAAGGAGCTGCTCAAAGTATTCCCTGCTCAAACTTAATACTCACTTTTTAATCTTACACCTGCTAAATTCTGCAAGTTATTGTGAAAATATTTCAACACATCTCTAGAAGAGGCAAACACCCCTTTACTACGTCATATGTGGAACAGGAATGCAGAGTGTTAAATGTACCATCTTACACGGGTTTACATTTGTTTCTGTCCAGACTCTGACTACAAAGCAACCTCCCAACCTCAGTTTGGAGGCTTAGTTACGAAGGAGTTCAGATATTTTAAAAGCTAAAACTCACAAAACATTCTCCAGCTATTTGGTATGTTTTTTCTGTACCAAGTTATTCCCTTTTTCAGTGCTTATAGATATGAGCAGCTTTTAAGATTCAACATGCAAGTGACAAAACTTTTTCAGTGCATAAAAACAAAAGTCTTCAAGTACCTTACGAGGCAAGTCTAGTAAGAGAGAAGTCTTTGAAACTAGTAACTTGAAATGACTTGTAAAGACTTTTGTAGCGCTGAAACCAGGAATTACAGGAAGTTAAGACAGTTCTTCTGAGGTCAGAACCTTTCAGCGCATTCAGAACAAAGAGTAAAACCACTGACTTTTATCCAGCATTCTCACAGCACAGACTACTCAAGCAGCAGGCTGCTCAAGACGACAACTTTGTGTTCCCACAGCTGATCACACACTGTACCCACAATCCTGATCTGAGCTGCCCAGTAATATGAACTGCCAGGGCCCACACGGTATGAAGAAAGTGTTCTTTATTTTAATAAGCGGGGTTTAGTCACACCAGCCGTGGAGGAAGCAGCCAGCCTTAATCTCTCAAGCTGCAGCACTCTGGAGCTCAGTCCCTTGTCTGAGCTCAAGTTCCTCGCTGTGTTGCAACTCTAGCTGGGCCCGCAGGCAGACTCAGCTCACTGCCAATGGAGTCACCTTGTTGTGTGGTAACTCCCGATCAGAAAGCTGAAGGGGATTAACCCAGTCACAAGCAGAGAAAGTAAACAGACAAAAACTCCACGTCATGCAAGCAAGATAGCTGAGAAATCCATTTCTTAATCATCTGCACATGCACCCAAGCCTTGTGGAGCTGCAACTTTCATGCAGTAGGTCCTTCACAGCTGCGACCAGAACAGTTATTTTGGTACTAGATCTTATTTCATACAGTGCACACTGGCCAGAGAAACCGCTGTTTCACTCAGCAAGCGGCACGCTAACCCCAAAATCCATATGTGCTCTTTTTGGCATGCAAGAACTCACACAGAGAATAGCGTAAATGTATGAAAACTGTGGGCTGGTCAATGAGAAACAGTTCTCTTCAAAGACAAGAGCCCACCAGAAAATGGTGCCAGCTGCTATTAAATGACAGTAACTATGAACAAAGATTGTCAGAGGTCCGTAACTTACCTGTTCTGTAGCTGTCGGGCAGTAATATACTAATAGCAGAGTTGTAAATATGTTTATTAACAGTCCAATTATGGTGATCAGATTTGGGGCAATCCAGGCTGGAACTCTTCCAACTAACCATTCCCAGTAACCTTGCATTAGGGGTTCAAGCAGGGATCGTCCAGCACTCTGATATTTGTGTTCTTCTAACCGTTTCAGTTGATGCTTTGACAAGGGAGGTGTAGGCAACTGAACTAGTTTGCTTAACACGCATCCAGCGGTGGGACCGTGACCGCAGCCCGCAGGGGATTCCAGGTGCGACTCCCCACATCGCCGCTTTATATTTCGATGCCCGCTCATGGATTGGGCAGTCTCAGAATTTTTATTTGGCAGGTAGCAGCTGTTACGGAGAATCATAAGATCCTGCAACATAAAGGGTTGAGACATACTGAAGGCAAAGAGCACAAATGAGATTAAGATATCAAAAGTTTCTAGGAGCTGCTCTAAGGAACATTTCATTTGCCATCAGCAAACAAGGAAGCTTTTATAAGAGTTCTAAAAGAAAGATATTTGGAGAATTGCTGAGAGAAAAAACAGGAAACAAGTGTTCTCAATGCAGTTATAAAATGGCAAGTTGCACTTGTTTACTTTCCTTGCTGCTTACTGAAGCAAATATCCTGCAGCCACCCGCCTAAATTTCAGTAGCAGTAGAAACTTACACCACACCGACTTATGTTACAGACTAAGGCACAGCCAGTCCCCTCGCATCTCTCTCGTAGGAGAGCTAGCTGTACGTATGAGGTGTACACTACTTCAGCTTATCAACTGATGGCACTAAAGATTCCTCTGTATTTCTGATGGTTTTAGTTTAACTGGTTTGAAGAAGCTTTGCGATTTCAGTGGCCTAAAGGCAGTTATAAGCATTTTTTTCAGATGGCTATTACTTATTCCAGTTTTGCTGTGGCTTTTTTCTTCTCCAAATTTAACCCAGTTCAGGTGAAAGCTCACTGTCTATTCAACTTTTAAGCTATGCAAGAAACACGCAGGAGCTACAGAGCTTTGGCTGGTCACAGACAGCCTACAGACACCAGCATGAGGCAGCTGTGAAAAGAAAATATGGGGTCAGGAACAGCATTTCCACTGCAAACAAGGACCCTCACACACACACAAAAAAACCCCACAAAAACCAAACCACAAAAACCTAGTTGCAAAGTCTAGCAGAATGAAGCTAGAGAGGGGAAGATGACAGCCATCTCTAAAGCCATCAGCAACACACATACCAGGTAGGGAAAATAAGACATGTAAATCAAAGGTCAATACTGGCATAAGAACAAGTACTTTCACTTCCAGTCTCCACAGCTTAATTAAGGCAACTTGCAACAGTAATAACCAAGCCTCAGAAAGCCCTGTCAGTGGGAGGAGAGGAGAAAGCAAGCAAACAGGGCCTTGCTTATGCAGGAACTCGATAAGTTTGGGAGCAGGCAGACTTGCACCCATTCACTTATCAGGAAACCTGACTTAGTCACCTATAAGGTCCCTGTGGGTGTTGCTCTGGAAAACCAGAAAAATTAGCTCCAATGCAGAAAACTACACACGGTTCCCCTCTTCCTGAGAGGCTGATCCCCCCCCGAGCCTGAGACAGAAGAGAAAACAACCAAAGACTGCCTCATCCTCCAAAACAAACAACCCCACACTACTCGGCTTCCGCAGGACTTTCACCCGGGCCTGGCTGCTGGCCGGCAAACACCTGGGGGAGGGGAGCGACGACAAGGGCACCTCTCGGCCCAACCAACCGCTTCGCCCCCAGCCCGACGGAGGCAGCCCCCGGCACGGCCAGGACCCACCCGCACCCAGGCCAGACGGGTACACCACAGCCCCCGGCCCAGCCCGCAGCACAGGCCCAGGCCCGACCTCAAGGACCTCCCCCCTCACCCATACGGCGCCCCTCTCCCTCAAGGGCCTCGCCTCACCCCACCCGGGGGAACACACGGAACCAGAAGAACGGACCCCACACCCCGGCCTACCACCCACCACCAAGAGAAACCCGGCATTTACCTCAACCTCCCTGCACCGAGCGACGCTTTTACGCCCCTTTTGCGACGGCCGGAAAGGAGGTGGGAGGTGGCAGCGGCACGCTCCGGAGGCGGGGCGGACAGGGGCGGGGCGGCGCGAGGCCGCCGCGGGGACGGCGCGGGAGCGGCTGAGGTAAATTGGGGGGCGGGGGGAGAACGACACACCCACCGCGCACGGCACCCCCCACCCCGGCCCCCGGCCCTCCCCGGTTCTCCCCTCAGCCCACCCTCCGGCCTCCTTTCGCCTCCCCGGTCACCTCCTCAGCCACCTCCTCAGCCACCCTCTGGTGTACCGTGGTCTCCTCGGTGTCATCCCCGGCCTTCTCCTTCCTGACCCCCTGTCAGCCCTGACCGCCCTCACCGCTGCCGTCCCTAACGACCCGACGGCCGCCCTGGAAGCCCCCAGCACCCCTAGAGACCCCCAGTTACCTCAGGTGCCCCCTCCCTGCCTAACAAATCCCCCGCCATGCCGGTCACACCCCCCCCGTGCCCCCCCGTCAGCTATAGTCACCCCCCATCACTCTCCCTACTGCCCCTGTGACCCCCAACCACCATCCCCCATGGTCCCCCATCGCTTCCAGTGACTCCCGTGCCCCGAGGACCCCACTGAGCCCCTCTGCCCTTTCACGTCCCTGCCCCCAGGCCTCCATCTCCCCTTCCTCCCTGCCCAGCTGCTCCTGAACCTTCCCTCCATCCCGGCCCTTTTCCCTCTGTTAGAGCTGCCCCCCTGCACCAGGCACCACCAGTCCCTCTCCCTGACCTTGCAGTAGCTTCAATTCCCCAGCCATAACACGGAACACTGTCTCCCATGCTCCGCTTCAAGTACTCATGTATTTTTAGCTGTTTTTCTCTGGTCAGACAGGTTGGACTGACAGGTAGCGTGCATTCATTCTGGACACTGAGCTCCTCAGTCAGCTGTAGTGACAGGCCAGTATGGTGGTATGCCAGGTTTCTAAGACAGGCATTGTTACATTCTTGTGTCATGGTGTCTTGTGCCTGGCTGTATTTGGTTTGGCACCATGCCGTTCTGCTGCTTCCCCAGCTGAGTAACAGGGGCTTATGAGGGCATAAAGATCCTCGCCTCAACTCTCTGAAGGCTGACCCCCATATCTAAAAGATTTAATAGCAACTGTTTGGGTGTCTGTACTGAGAAAACACTCAAAACGAGCGATCTGTTATTACCCTGCAGTGGGAACAACAAAGGTGACACATTTCCTACCTTCTTACTTATAGCCCTTTGAGGATTAGCAACCTTTAACCGTTGTTATCAGTTTGACCCTGCCAATAGGTTGCGCAAATGAACATGTTCAATCCCTTTCTGACTCATCCCCATCCAACCTTTGTGTTTACTCAGGAACGCAGACGGCAAATTGCTTTGTCTTCCTTCAACACAGTGTCTGTTGGAGTATTTTGATGGAGAGAAAAAGGAGTATCCCTTCGTACAGTTTTATCTCTGCCTGTCTTGCTGAGACAGCAGGGAAAAGGCAGATTGACAATCATGGTATCTGCATTAATTTAGAAATTTCTCTTGTCCACACATACTTTCAACCATCTTCTCAGCTTTATCATTCTAGGTAACATTAACTTTCTGACGTTAATGGCCTTGGCCACCTTTCATTTTCATTTGTAGTTTCTATTCCGTATGCTCAAGCATGTGCAGAATGCTGCTGCCCACTTCCTGCATTTAAAGAAAAACCTGAGAGATGGTTAAAATCTCCTTTGTTTTTGAAACACTGCCTTGACTTGCTCTTGATGATGATTTGACAATGTCTATCGAAGGAAAGATGTGTGATACTTAATCAGGGGCTTAAAAACCCACCACCTTAGGACAGGAAAGTGCCTACAGATCCAGATAAATGTTTAAGAAAATCAAAGTTATGTTGAAAAGAGAGGCTAGGCATTGCCATTGTATAATCAGTTGGCAAAGGACCTTGTGAAAAAACAAGGAGGTTGAGTGTGTTTTCTTTGTCACTGTTGAAAACAATAGGAGAAGATGAGGTGTTAATAATAATTTATTTCAGGACTTTCCAGCTGGCAAATTGTGAGGTGATTCCATCCTGCCTCCCAGTGATTTGAGATGCCTCATTATGTGCCTGCACTTGCCCAGACGCTCCACGTTCGGAGCCCTGTGAGCTGGCAGAGACACAGTGTATCTGCAGCAGTGCGGAGTTTGGACAGTCTCGAGTAGACGGTGCCATAAATGTACACAGCGCTTTGCCACAGAACAAAGCTTGTGTTTGGTATATACAGTCTGTCTGCATAACAGCAGGAAAAATGATTTGATTTCACTGGAAAAGTCTAAACAAGAAGGAAGGTGAAGGGAGATGATAAGAATTATGGGAAGATCTTGACAGAGCTAAGAAAGAGAATTTAGTGGGGATAAAATTTACAAAACAGTTTTAAGTGTAAGGAGAGGTTGTCAGGGGTTTATGTCTGTGAAAGAAAGAGGACCAAAGCTGCGGTTTTCTGACAGAGCCCAAACTCGCTCTAATCCTCGTGCCGTCGGGATGTACCAGCCTGCAGCTATATTCACAGTAAGAAGTCATGCCTCTCCAGAGCTCTCAGGTTGCAACTGAAGCTACAACACTTCTTTTTACACCTGACCACAAGAAAACAAGCATAATTTGTGTCCAGGCCTTAGCTTTGGGCTAAGTGACAGCATAGGTTGCAGGGATGCCCAGTCTTTGGCTGCATCTGACCAGCACCTGAACGTTGCAAACACCTGTGCAAGCTTATGGATATCACCAGCTAACAGGAACGCAGCACAGCATCTCCTCTCTGATGACTTCTCCGGTGTATGAAAATGGCAGCTGCTCATGTGAAGAGAAGACAGGAGTGGTGAGGTGTCTGATTAAATCCACATTGCTTCCGCACCTATCCTGCCACATATTTAGCGTGGCACCGGCATCACATTGGGATGCCCATCTACAATGAAACGGGAAGACTCCATGTCCCATCCTCTTTCAGCAGTGATCGTAGGCACTGGTTTTAATTGCATTAAAACAATTGCATTCGTGGGTTGTTTTTTTTCTTGAAAGCTTCTCAGTTCAAGTTAAATCTTTCACAGATTCACAGAATGCCAGACTGGAGATCATCTGGTCCAACCCCCCTGCTCGAGCAGGATCACCCAGAGCAGGTCACACAGGATCGTGTCCAGGCAGGTTTTGAATCTCTCCAGAGAAGGAGACTCCACAACCTCTCTGGGCAGCCTGTCCCAGTGCTCGGTCACCCTCAGAGGGAAGAAGTTTTTCCTCATGTTGAGATGGAACTTCCTGTGTTCCAGTTTGTGCCCATTGCACCTTGTCCTCTCACTGGGCACCATAGAGAAGAGTCTGGCCCCTTCCTCTAGACATCCACCCTTTAGATATTTATAAGCATTAATAAGATCCCTTCTCGGTCTTCTCTTCTCCAGGCTAAACAGCCCCAGCTCTCTCAGCCTTTCCTCATACAAGACATGCTCTGGGCCCTTCATCATCCTCGCAGCCCTCCACTGGACTCCCACCAGTAGTTCCCTGTCTGTCTTGTACTGGGGAGTCCAGAACTGGACAGGATATTCCAGATGTGGCCTCACCAGGGCAGAGCAGAGGGGGGAAGAGAACCTCCCTCGACCTGCTGGCCACGCTCTTCTCAATGCACCCCAGGACACCATTGGCCTTCTTGGCCACGAGGGCACGCTGCTGGTCATGGAGAGCTTGTTGTCCACCAGGACTCCCAGGTCCTTCTCCGCAGCGCTGCTTCCCAGCAGGTCACCCCCTGACCTGTACTGGTGTTGGGTTATTCCTCCCTGGGTGCAGGACCCTACGCTTGCCCTTGTTGAATTTCATATGGTTCCCCTTTGCCCAATTATTTAGTTTGTCCAGATCTCACTGAACAGCAGCGGAGCCTTTCGGTGTGTCAGCCACTCCTCCCAGTTCTGTATCATCAGCAAACTTGCTGAGGGTGCACTCTGTCCCCTCATCCAGGTGACTGATGAATATGTTAAATAGGACCGAACCCAGCACTGACCCCTGGGGCACACCACTAGCTACAGGCCTCCAAGTGGACTCTGCGCCGCTTATCACAACCCTCTGGGCTCTGCCATTCAGCCAGCTCTCAACCCACCTCACTGTCCACTCATGCAACCCACACTTCCTAAGCTTACCTATGAGGATGTTATGGGAGACGGTGTCATAAGCCTTGCTGAAGTCAAGGTATACAACATCCACTGCTCTCCCTTCGTCCACCCAGCTGGTCATGCCATCATAGGCTTCGTGTAGACAAGTCCTGTAAATCAAAAAGTCTTAACCAGTCTTTTTTCTGTATTTCTACCATCCCACCGTACACAAGCTTCACTCCTTAAACCACTTGGAACATACGAAGAACATACTGTGTCAGGCCAACAGTTCACCTAATCCAATGTCCAGTCAGCAGCAATGACTAATAAAAGGAGAATAAATACTATAGAGGAAAAGGTGTAGAAGTACCTCACATCTTGATTATTTTCCTTTATATCTCAAAGATTTAGGAAAAAAAATGAAGCTAATGTGGAACTTCACCAGAAAGATGACTTTGGATTCCCCTTGAGGTGACATTTCTTTTGATGCCCTTGTTCTCAGGTATGTAGCATATTGTTTGTTTGTTTTCAGGCAAAAATCTATTAGCTCAGAAATAAAGTTAAGGCACTATTAACATTGAAATGCTAAAGGAAAAGTAAAATCTAAGCATCAGACCGACTGCTTGAAGTTTTGAATTACATGCCCAAGCAGGTAACATCTATAACAGAGAATGCCATGCAAAATATGCATTTCTTTTTCAAATTCCCAATTTACTCATACAAGAGATGGGATTGTGAAGTTTTATTCATTACTATTTGTACTGCATTACAGTCTTAAAATGAAAGTCAACATTAGAGGTTAATGTTATACTTAGCTTAAAAATGAAAGCTTAAGGGTAAGAAAGCAAGCAACTTTAATTCTTTGACTCTGTTCTTATTCTCCTGTTAGACACCTTCATCTGCTTCATCTTCTTCACAAGCAGCTGAACCTTTAATTTTACAAGGATGTAATTGTACATTCTTTTCAAGGGTTATCAGTTAGAGTTGGCTTTTGTTACCTCCCAGGAGAATGCCAGAGCTCATTTGAGCTCTGAGCCACTGATACTCTAGGCTTAAAAGCAGCACAAACACAAGTCACCAGTTTCTGGTAAATGAGTAATTCTCATTATGCATTGTTATGCATTATGTGATGAATCTATCCACCTGGCTTTCTGCAGGCTCTCCTAGACATGCCTGCTGGCAAAGGTCAGCAAAAAGATATGACCAGGGTCTGCCTGAGACCACATACCTGCCCTGTGCAGTAAGTCCATGTCTGAAGAGTGCTGAGGTCTCCTAAGTGAAATGCAAAGGAGTCGATCAGCTCTGATGTGTTGCAAGATTCACCCACTTTTGTTTCAACTTCTTTTTTCCTCCCATGAAACTTTCTAGTCTTGGTGCTTCCTATCTCTTCCTTCCTTTTCTCTCTCTCCTTTCTTTCAGTCTCTCACACCCTAGGCAATGCCCACCTCCTCAAACCTCTCAGTGCTGCACTCCTTCCTATTTTGTCTCAACTTTATTTTGCTTTTCTCACATACTTTGCCTGGACGCGCTTGCATCTGTACTCTTTATTATTTGCTCTTCACCTTTCTCCTGTTTCATATTCCATTTACAACTATACTTATACACTTTCTGTACTCTTCTCACCAGTCTAAATGTAAGGGAATGCCATCAGTAAAATGGCATAAAACACGGCCAAGTATAGCCTAGAGAAGAGAAGGCTCCGGTGGGATCTCATCAACATGTACAAATACCTGAAGGGAGGGTGCAAAGAGGATGGAGCTGGGCTCTTTCCAGCAGTGCCCAGTGATAGACCCAGAGGCATTTTGTCTGAACAAAATGGAATGCATTTTCAACTGTGAGGATGACACAGCACTGGCACAGGTTGCCCTAAGAGGTTGGAGTATCTCCATCTTTGCAGATATTCAAAAGCTGTCCTGCATAACTGGCTCTGGGTGGCCCTGCTTGTACAGGAGGGTTGGACAAGATGACTTCCGGAGACCCCTTCCACCTCAGCCATTCTGGGATTCTGAAGTCAGCTCTGCTTGACTTTGTATTTGAAGCCAATAGAAAATTACTTCCCTCTAGCACCGAGAGAGGAGTCACACTTCTTTCTGTGTGAGCTCACCAGGGTGACACAGCTGCACATTATTGCTCTTAGAGAGCTGGAGGTAGAGACACAGATTTGCTGTCAGGCTGCGACTTACGGAGCTGTATAGCGTGAGTACAGAATTAGCCATTTCACTCCACTGTAAATGGACTTTGTCCTCCCACCTGTAAAATCTCAGTAGCTGCTACGCTGCCACCAGGAATAAGTAGCCCTTGAGCTTGAAGGTTGTGGCTGGTTGCAGTCAGCTCTTGCTCATAGATATCTGTGAGCTTATTTAAGGGATGCTTATACCAGATGTTGAGTCACACAGTGTGACAGGTAGTAAATGAGTGCAGATATTAAAGTAATTTTAGGTCATTTTCTCCACGTTTGCCCAGTGGATTGTAAATGGAAATTAGGGGGCCCACAACAGCCACTCTCAGTTAAACTGTCACTTTTGGGACACTTTCTCTGTCAGCCTCACTAATTCTAACATGGTATTATGACACAAGGGTAAGAAGAAAATAGAGTCAGTTATTCACAGTGACCCATTTGACTTTGTTCTGGCAGCAGCAAATGCTGAGACGTAGTAAAGTGACACCACTGGTTTCTTTTCTCGTGATCTTCTGAAAATTTCAGAATGAACATTCCAGATGTTATTTCTGCTTATTTATGATTGCTTCTGTGCCGTGAAGTCAAATGTTCACTTTGGGTTTGCAGGACAGTACTGAGAGCAATATCAAATTGCTGTATTTGAGGCAGCTTGCCTCAAGAAAAGCAAAACCTCTGAGAAATCTTAGTAAACCTTTGTATTTGATTCCTCACAGTGTTGGGAGGTAGAAGTCAGCACTGAAATGTGGTGGTTTCAGCAAGGCCTCTCTGTCTTGCCTGTGGCTTTGGTCGTTTGGTCAGCTGCATCTTTTGTGTTTTCATACATTACTGCAATTGTCCTACACCACGTCGACCCTTTGGTGCCCTACATCAGGTCAGTAACATTCAAACTGTCTCATAGTATTGAACTGGCCTCTCACTCCTGTGAATTCTTCCCCAACTCCAAACTTTAAACAGCAGTTCTTACCTAACAGCTCCAGTTGTAAAGTTAATAGCTGTTTATAGTTATTTGTGTGTAACTGTGTCTCTTTTTGTGCAAAAGTCTAACCTTTAAGCTGTGGCTCTGTGAACATATTGTTAAAATGACGATGAACAAGAAAACTGAGGGTGCATCTCCAACCCTCTGTTCAGAGTACAGCATCTTCCAGTTTTAGTTGTATCAGTAAATCCATTCTATAATCTATATTCCCAACTGCATTGCATCAAGGCTGTACATATGACCTTAGTTTTGTTTTTTTCAGTTTTCCACGTTCTTAATTTTTCCAGTTTTAATATTCTTTGTTCACCTTTTATGGAATCAAGATCAATATAAAAGGAATAGTTATACCAAGTATGTTTGTTCCTTGTTCTAAGGATAGCGTGTCTTTACCATGCTTATTTCTGCAGCTCTAAAACTAGTACAGTATACTTTGAGTAAAGAAAAATTCAGTGAAAAATATCTGGGAGGGTTTTTTTTACAAACCTGTTTCTTACAGTTCCTTTGTAGACTGAAAGAAGTAAAGTTGTGTTGCAAGTATTTTTAGTATACATAGATATGTATTGCTCCATTTATCTCTTCCAGTGATACAGGGACAATACCACCTGAAAGATGCGTATTTGGGATCATGTTAAATATTTCAGCTTTCTTGGGTGAGTATAGAAAGCTGTCCTTGGTGATCTGCAGGCAGTTCTGGAATGCATACAGCTTTAAACTATTTAATTTCCTTATTCAGATCATTAAACAGCCCATAATTCTCAGTCAAAAATTAAATTCTAAGCAAGCAATCTTAATTCTCTTAAGCAATTCAGAGGAAAGTGTATGTCAGGGATATTCTCCACAAAGCCAGCATGATAATTGCAGATTCCAGAAGGCAAAAAATGCATTAAAAAAACCCAACAGACTAGTAAAAGAAATGGAAATGCAAATTCAGGGCAGTCACCTTACTTGGGCTGCAATTATGGGGGGAGGGAGAGGGAAACAACCTAGTATGTCTTTCAAATGAAAGAGATCAGAAAAATCCAGTAAGTTGACTTGTTTACCATTATATTATTTCAGTTTTGAGTTCCAGATTTTCAGCTTTCCTATTTCAGTGTACCATAAGACAGTTTTGGTATTTTAAATAGTTGCCTCTGTCACTCAGCATCTTCCCAGTTAAACAGGACAGCCTACTCATCAGCTGAAAATCTTACTGCATTTGCGTTCTCCATTAACAGGTATGGCTACCATGTATGTGCGATACAAACAAGTTTACGCTTTGAATCCAGAAAAATCCAAGATTATCATGCTTAATAAGACTGGCCTTACACTAGGATTGATGAGCTGTTTTGGTCTTTGCATTATTGC
This sequence comes from Balearica regulorum gibbericeps, assembly GCF_011004875.1. Taxonomy (NCBI): domain Eukaryota; kingdom Metazoa; phylum Chordata; class Aves; order Gruiformes; family Gruidae; genus Balearica; species Balearica regulorum. Next base: position 460,459 of record NC_046208.1, read on the forward strand.
AAATTTCCAGGTTTGTGTTTTGCTTGCAATGTCCCAAAGCTGTCCAGGGTTGTGTGTGTTTGGTTACTGAGATATCTGATAAAATGGGGGGTTTACTGAAACAAAACTTTTTAGGGCAAACCTGGTTTTTTTGTCAAATTCCCTACAGAAAACCATTACAAAAATAAGTTTGTGTTTAGAAATTCTTACTCATTTCTTATTTGCTTTATCCACTGGGATTTGTGAGCAGCCATTCATGAAGTTCCAAACCATTAAGAAACCCTCAAGTTCTGCAGAAAGCAAACTCATCTTGTATCTCCTTCTAGGAGATTTGAAAGCATTAGCTCCAGGTTAAAAGACCACAACTATTTTGTATTTTGACTCAAGAGAATCAAGTGTCAAATAGTCAAAAATTATTAGAACTAAAAGTAAAGCCAACAAAAACACCCAACCCCACAAGAAGTCCAGCTCTGAAAAATCTGCCTTCTTAGGTAGATTTCCCTTCAAACCTGCCTAATTCTTGAAAATACTGCAGTGTCAACCAGCTTTTGAATTTCTCCCTCCTGGTGTCTCTATTTTTTCCCCTCCTCAATACTTTGTTTTTCCAAAATCTGCTGTTCTCACATATTGCACCATCAGCAGGACCACATTCTACATCATTGGCTGTTACATGCAAGATAGTTTTGCATTTACCAGCCTCATCATATTAATGAGCAGCTGGATTTTTCAGGGGTCTGTAGTGGTGCCTTTAGCCACTAGAGGCTGCAGCGTCACCTTGGTCTCCTGCTGGATTAGGGCCAGGGAAAAGCAAAGAGGAAAAGCTCCTGGAAACCTCCACCTTTCTCCTTTCCTTGTAGCACAGCTCTCCAGTTGCTTCAGCAACCCCTGTCTTAGAAACCTCAGCACGCTCATTTTTGGGGGTTTTTTCGGAGGTCTACCCCTACCACAGCCACCAAGAAAGAGCCTTCAAGCTGTGTTCAACTCCATGATTTCCCTCCATCGCTTGTCAGGAGAGGGTACTTCTACTTTCTGTAGCTTTCAAGATAATCAAAGTATAGAAGGTGCATGTTAATTTGTAAACTAGCTTGTGTAACATTTAATCTTGAGCAACACAAAAATTGGAAGTGATGTCCCTGCATATCCAAGCAATGCTGAGGAGTGGTTGAGGGCCACTCCAGAGGCAAAATGAACTAGCCCCCCCTGGAATCCACTAGTTACTGAAGACAACTGAAGTTTGAAAATACATGAAGACAAACAAAGGGGATATGGAAGCAGCCATCACGCAGAGAGCTCCAGACAGCTCTCACTGCTGGGAGCCAAAGCAATAGCACAGGGCTCATCCTCATGGGAGCTTTAATTCATGCTGTTCAGCCAGTACTGTTGCTTTTTTGTAGTTGTGGCTATTGATTTCCTCCCATATAGGACAAAGATTTTTCTCTGGAGACACCTCATTGCTGAGCAGCACATGATTTTGGAGCACACACCTTTGCAACTTGGTTATTCACTATTTAAATACAAATTCCCACCTCTGTTATACTGTGAATGTAACACTTCCAATTCATTTGTGCACATAAGATGCACCTGGAGATTGTCAGGAAAGGGTGACTCCAATTCCTGATCTTAATAGTTACTCAGTAACACAGAGTCTCATGCTTTAGGGCACAAACCATCACCTGCACGACTGGAGTGCAGGGAGGCTGCCAGGCATTGCCTTGCACAATCAGCACCACAACGTCATTTTTCAGGGCATAAATTTTAAGTTGGGTTATTTTTCTTGGAATAACTTCCAATTTAAATGATGTTTATTATTTGTCAGTTGATTCTTCTATAATGTTTTTTAAGTTAAGAAGTATTACTGCTTGATTCAACCCTGTTCCCTCTGAGTATTCAAAGATACTAATTTGACAAACAGGGCTTATTCAAACCAGAGTAATTCAGAGAAGCACTAAACCTCGTTATTTTTAATTCCATTTTGGGTACTAGAACTGTGTCGTGTTTATCCTGCATTATCTTTCATAGATGTACAGATTCCTGGGATAGAAATGCTCAGTAGATAGCCTGTTGTCACTCTTGTTACCTGCCCGACTGCAGAGATTCCTTCATCCAGTTTCTGTGTTACTGACCGTTATGGCTAATGAGAACAGCTCTTAAAAATCCATGTAGTTAAGATATAGCTGTGACCTGTGCCTTAGCCACAAGAACTTAACAAAAGCAGCAATCCAGAGGGCTGGCAGGTGCTGGCTTCCAGCTAAGTCTGTATGGGGTTTCCAAGAAAAATCTTTTAAGTACTAGCACATTGCTAACTGTTTAGCTTCGGATGTGAGAAGGTAATTGAGTGGGTGGTATGCCAAATGTCTACAGAAGAAAATTGTCCTCAGAGTTTAAAATGAAATCAGGTACTCTACAAGTAGTGCTTTCTTTTCCTAGAAATGTATTCTGTACTACATACACGTGGTTGGAGCCTGCCTGACATTCGGCGTAGGGGCCATTTATATGCTGGTTCAGACCATTCTATCCTACCTGATGCAGCCAGAAGTTCACAGCAAAGACATCTTTTGGATCCGTCTGACCGTGTTACTCTGGTGTTGTTCAAGCATTGTGAGCAGTATCCTTTTGCTACGCAGTGTCGCCCTAAGACAGAGCAGCCTTCACAAATGACAGTATTTGCATCCACGTTAATTTAACTTACTAATAGGAAAGGCTACGCCGCAGAAGGCCTGTCATCTTTACCCATACAGCTTGTATCATGGTAACCATTTGTAGCCTCTATTGCAACCTGGGAACTTTAGGAAAAAGGGAACCATCAGGTTAAGCCCACAAGTGAGTCACTGCATAAGAAAAGGTAAGAGGGATGGTTACCACCCCTTCTCTTCTCATTTCCTCCTGCACACAAGAGCCTGAAAGTGGCAAAATAAGAGTTTATCACAGAGGTCTGTAGACAATGAAAGATGGGGAGAAAGGGAAGTGTGCTAAAGAGATGGGTGGTTTTAATGGGGGGGGTAAAAAGCCAGGTAAGAAGCAAAAGCATCTGTTCCCTGGTGACAGGAATGCTGCAGCAAGTTTTATAGTTGGATACAACTAAAAGAGAACTACAGAATGTAGCATAAGAGAAAATACTACTAACCTAACCATGCACAGCAGTACTGTACTGTGCCAGCTGGCTCCCGGAGCAGGTTCAAAGTGCTGGCATTTGTCAGAGACACAATTCTGGAGCATATTGCCAAGGTTGAGTCAGAAGAGCCTTTCGACCTCTGATCTCCTCCCCTGCCCATCCTACAGTTCAAAAGACAAAATATTTCTGACCAGCATTCCCTATGACTTTCCCATGGCTCTGGAATCCATCATCTCCCTTAACTTTGAATTCTGAGTGCTGGAAGCAGCTGTGGATTTTACAGAAATATGGGCAAACCCCTCCAGAAAAAGAGGCCTTTTGCCTGTTCCGAGTCACTTAACAGTCAGGAAACTGAACCACAGCAGTTCCTCTGCTCACCCTGATGGACCTAAACATTGTTATTTTGAACATCATGACCCAGTTTTGTGTCAAACAGGACTACAACACTAAAGCTTTTGAATTTACATTCCAAAGACACGAGTGCAAAAATCATTGCTTACATGCTGTCCCTTCTGCAGCTGAATCAAGGCCACCAATTTAATCCCCATCAATTCCACTTATTTCCAGGCTGGCAGCCAAAACCAACTCTAAACCATACACCCCGTTTCCCAATGATGGAGCATCTCGCTGAACTCCCATTCCTGCTACTGCAAGATGATATAATCTGTACTAGTTGGATGAGAAGCAATAGTTGGGGCGCAGGCTGGTTAGAAAGAAGTGAGAAGGACCCTTTCCTGCTGAGGAGGATTGACACCGAGCAAGGAAGTCACCTGTGAGACTTGCCATCCCTAGCAGAAGTTTTTGGTGTTAGCAAAGAACAAGATTTTCAGCTCTGAAGAGTTAGGAGGCAAGTACAATTGCGGAAGACTAAAATGGAACAATATGATCTGCTGCAAGTTAAGAGCCTTTTACAGATGTCAAAAACCCACAAACCTCAAATCTGTAGAGGTTTTTGAACCAGCATGGTCACACCAGAATTAGAGGGAAGTAAAGCTGTAGAAATAATGATATATACATAGATATATATGGAAGGGGAAGAAAAGGGAAGTTGTCAGAGTATTTTCTAAATTAACCGCTCATAATGTAATAACAGTTGTAGCAAAGTTGATGTCGGTCTCTTCTCCCAAGTAACAAGTGACAGGACAAGAGGAAACAGCCTCAAGTTGTGCCAGGGGAGGTTTAGATTGGATATTAGGAAAAATTTCTTCACCCAAAGGGTTGTCAAGCACTGAACAGGCTGCCCAGGGACATGGTGGAGTCACCATCCCTGGAGGTATTTAAGACACATAGATGTGGTGCTTAGGGACATGATTTAGTGGTTGCACTTGGCAGTGCTGGGTTAACAGTTGGATTCAATATTAAATGCCTTTTCCAACCTAAATGATTTTCTGATTCTATAAAAATACTCCTGATCCTCTGCTGGACTGAAACAGCAGAATTGCCAACACAGAAAGAACAAAGCAGTTAATTACCCACTCTGTAATGAGGGGAGGATGGGAGCCAGTTATTCTTATGTCACAATGATTAAATTATTTCCATTGCAGGAGTAACTCAGGCAGGTAACTAACAGCTGCTAAAGCCGTACATTTTAATTAGCAGACAGTTGGGTATCTTGCATTCAGATCAGTAACCAGAGCTCCATGGACCACTCACATCAATTTTTTAATAAGCTTTGGAAGTCTGGGTGTTCAAAGACATGTTTGTGCCAGTAAATTCAGCCTTGTTCACCATCAAAATTAATCTTCCACATCAGGAGGCTCTTGATGTTCGATCTCAGTAACGATTGAAGAAGTTAGTATCTTAATCCTATGAAAATCAGATCTATAAGTTAATGCTGCAAGTTTCATTTATAAAGGCAGTAGCACTGTTGTAGCGTACCTTTCTTCTGCAAGATGTTGAAAAAGTGACATCTCAGTCACTCTGGAAAGAGCCCAGGTCTCTGATCAAATGAGGAATCATTGTCATGTGGGGTTTTTCCTTGGCTCCAGTTATCAAACCTCGAGTGAAGAGGGAAACAGAAAAGCTGATAACCCTCTCTGCTGCAAATGGTACAGTATTCCAACCTGTAACCCACATATCAAGAATTCAAGGCAGTTGAAAAGTGGAAAAGCAATCAGAGAAAGATGTCCAGACACTATTAGCCTGGAAAATATGGCTAAAAATGATCATTCAAAATGCTAAGTAAGTATTTGCATTTGATCATAGTTTAAATGCTTTCATAAGGATGCTATGTTTGATCAAGGAGGTATAACAAGATGCAGCATACAGAGAACAAAGATGATCCATTTAGATTAGAATTAACTTTTTCATGTGACAGTAATTAGTTAGTTGAAACAACCTACAAGTTAAGGGAATGATGTGAAGCAGTCCATGTCACTGTGACTGTTCATTATGCTAAGGAGACTGCATGGACAACACGCAGAGATCTCCTCAGCGTGACACAATCCAGAGCTGAGTCTGAAATTTCTAAAAGTTGCTCATTCTTGGTCTTGAATCTTCCTTAACATCTTTCTTTACAGTGTTTGTTTCCTCAGTTGTCTTATACAGTGGCCTCTATGGAACAAATCTAGTGCAGAAATTGCACTGGGACCCACAGGAAAAAGTAAGTGACTAAGTGGAGAAAATAAACAGAGACCAAAACCCAGTGACAAATGCATCTGGGAACTTCCTGCAGTTGTGTATGTGTGCTTGAGATGGGAGAGGACAAGTGAGCCTTACCAGTTGAGCCAGTATGCAGCTACTTGCTGAAGTTCCTCTCTGAGCAAAACAGTTGCATCTTCAAGCGTTATTTTAAATTAATCTCGCTCATGGGCAGTAATTGAACTGCCTCAACGAGCTGTCAAACTACCAGGTCTGTGCTGGTCAGCAATTCCCAGTCACTGTTAGACGGTAACTAGAAATAATGAATCTCACATGCCAGCTGGTTGCAGCAAAGCAGAGCTCCTGACTGCAGCCAGGTGGGTGTCTGGTGGAGTCAGGAGGAGAAAAAGGCCAAAGGATACAAGTGACAGAGCTGCCAGGGAAGTGATAAGTGCTGGGGTGGGACAGGGAGAGGGCCCGTAGGTCTTAACAGCTCTGCCTGTCTCCCTGGCCCTCCCCATCCTCTCTAGGTACTGCTGGAGGTGTGGCACTTACTGGAGGAAATACTACACAAGCTGGTTTTGAGGGCTTTTCCCACCCCTCCCTTTATTTAAAGCATAAGGAGCCTCTCAGAAGTCTGCTTACATCTGAAGGAGGGCCCTGAACCTTACTTTTGTGAAGAGGTTTTGCTGTTAGTCATGCCAAGCTCTTGATTGAGCCTTCAGGTTTTGTAGGTGGATATTAAATTCCCAGTGGGGGTCATCCAGTTGCATGGAGGAGGTGTTTTCCTGGTCATTCTCGCTCTTCTGCTGAGTTCAGCACTTCATTCTCAAAGACTCCAGATATGCTAAGAAATTTTGCTCTCCAAAGGGAATAGTTGTGGATGTGGGGTGCCGTATGTGCAAGCCATCTTTGTGCCATTGCAGGTTCAAGAGGAGCTTCTCACACTGATTTTTTTTTTCCCCCCTCTCACTATCACACAGGGCTACACAGCTCACATCATCAGTACCGTCTCAGAGTGGTCATTAGCATTCTCCTTCCTCAGCTTTTTTCTCACCTATATCCGTGACTTTCAGGTAAAATGAAGTTAAGTTCTCTGCTTCTCCAAGCTCTAAATAGCTTGACATGATGCATGATGGGCTGCGTTTACCTGCTTCTAAGCTAAACAGCATATTAAACAGTCCTCTCTTCCTCAGTAGGATCTACCCCTACGGTGTTAACACACAGACCACAGGGGACGTTTGCTGTAGGATTGCAGGGCAAATGATGGTGTCAGTCCAGGAGAACAGCTTGGGAGTCAGGCTTGTAGTTCTGGAGCCATCTGCATTTTGGTCTTTCATCCAACTATTGAAATTGCCCGTGTTGAACAAGTGATGAGCCTGTTAACTTGAATTTTCCTTCCTTTTTCCTATATAGAAAATTTCCCTGCGCGCAGTTGTCAGCTTGTATGGACAAACGCTTTATAACACACCACAGAGCTTTGTGACTGATGAGCAGACGCTGCTGATAGCGGGGAGCATCTAATGAAGGTGAAGAGAACATGTTCTCAGCATAACTCAGGAATTTAATAGCAATAATGGTTGGTATTTCTAAGCATTTATTTTATATAAAGAAATTTATGAAGTGATTGTATTGTACTTGACATAAAGGCCTTTGCTATTAACCCACACAGCAATGCAAATGTTATCAGTATTGTAAACAACCCTGTAACATTTCTATACATGCCAATGTCATGAAGGAATTAAATGAAGGTTATTGAAGAGCTGTGACTCCTTATCACTTCCACCACTCCCAGTTTCACCTCCCTCATCCCCTCACCCTCCTCTCTCCAGTGTCCTCAGGCCAAAGCTTTCAGTGCCAGATGCTGCGGGTGCGTGCCAGGGTCTTTACACTGAGTGTTTTCACAGGGACAGCTTCCCACACACAATAGCCATGTCCAGACCAAGCCAGAAGCCTTAAAAATACACATTTGCTCTAGTTCTTCCGAAGCATAGCAAAGAAATTTGATATTTGATTACAGACCGACCTATGGAAAACATTACAAACAGCTGCCTTTGAGCCCTATTTAGCAGGAATAGCTCAGCTTCCTTCCTAAATTATTGCTCAAGTCTACAGCTACGTAAGCTCTAGCATGTGTTTCCTCCCACACCAAAATAGCTAATGCTGGCATCTTTCCTTCCCTGAGGGGCAGGTAAAGCACCAGGAGAGGAATTTAAGCTGGAGGCCTCCTGGAAATCCCAGCAGCTGCCCTGGGCGACTCTTTCTCCCAGATTAAAATAGGATGTGTCTGTCACAGTCATGCTTTATTTGCGCTTGCAGCCTGGTTCAGCCCAGCATTCAGACAACTCACGTGGTGAAAACAAGCTTTGGAGCCAAAAATCTGTCAAAATACTTACGTCAGAGGAGTAAGAGGACAAGTAGACCCAAGTGACATGGAGGCACAAAGACCCAAAGGCTCTACGGCTTGGGGAAGATTTCCCCAAATACTGTATTTTAGCTGCTGATAAATCCTTAGCGATCAGGGCCTCCCTGGGGAGTTGCACACTTGGCCGCACACTCTCCAACGAGGCAATATGTAAACCCCAGTTTCTGGTTAACTGCTACGTCAAAAATACGATGTTTCAGCTCACAGAACTCTGTGCCTCATTTAAGTATCATTAGGCCAATGGTTTAACCAGGAGATTGTCGCACCAGTGACGTACTGCCCTGGGCTTGCAGAGCCTGATCCCTGCTGGGAGGGAGGTGAGAGCCCTTTTCCTGGCATGGAATGGGGAAAAGCAAAACCCCCAGTCGGTCATTCATCACGATCCCTTCCCCTCTCTCCCCCACGGATTACTGTCAAGCACAGAGAGGTTGTTCCTGACAACAACGATCAGCTAGGATGTTCCCGGGAGCAATTCCTGCTCCAGAGTGCCCTGAATTTCTCTGTAGTAACAGCACTCTGATGAACCAGCCAAGATAGACTGTGGGCAATCAGGAGTCTGAGCTCTGGGAGGAGTTTGAGTTCTACCTAACCCAGCACATTCCTGAGTTTGCAGTTAAAATCCCACAACGCCCCCCAGCCACCCCAAGGCTCCCACACCCAGCCAGCACCACTCTCTGGGTTTCTTGCTCATTTGCAGATCCACGGAAGTTCAACCTCAGAGCACCAAACTCCTGTTTAACAACCCCCTCAGCACTAGGAAAACCTTCTTCCTCCTCTCCCACCCTTTACCACAGGGACAGGGATGAACAGCACCCAGGAACAGCTCCGTACTCCTGACTGACTGCTCCAGAGCTGCACGACCCCACGGCACCACTGCCCCCCCTTCTCCCCCTTCCCTGCAGTCCCACCAACACAGAAGGGAGCTCCTGGGGGCTGGGCCAGGTCTTATCTCTCCTGCAAAAGACTTCTAATGGCCAGTGTTCCTGCTGGAAGTTGGGCACAGTCCGACTGTGCTCCCTAAGGAAAGGCTGAAGCCTCAAGCAGTCAACCCAAGGATCTGCTTCCCTCACTGCTACAAGACTCACAGACACCTGAGGGCACTGATACAACTTAATTGTGCCGACCAGCCTCCCTGGGGCCTCCTCACACACTTTCTGCCCATGGCCCAGGAGCTCCACGTCAGCCCAGGCTTGAGCACCCAGTCCCAGCCCGAGCTATGTTGTAGGTAGACACCTTCAGTTCTGCCCCTGGTTTTATTTTGCCCCTCAGACCTAGATCGCAGGTAACTTTCCTCCAACCTCATCTCCTCAAACGTGCAGTCAGTCCTGTCTCCAGTCCCATCTCCTGCTGCTCCTGACAGACCCAGAACTTCATTCACCATGTCACCACGCCTGGGGGTCTCCATGGACCCTGTTACCACCAACCTGCTCTGCCCTACCTGGCCCAGCTCCCCGGCTGCTGAGGGCACTGCCCATGCCCAACTGACCCCCAGCTCATCCTTCCTTGGGGACCAGCCCCACTCCTGCTGCTCCCTGACAAGGTGAGATGTTTCAGTCAACTCCCAGTGAGTTCATCAGCATTTCCTCGTTAAGGAGTGGCATTCATACTTCTTGTCTTTGTCAGTTCCTGTGAACTTGTTCTTCCTTTGCTCCTGGCTGACTGCAGTAAACTTACAGGCTTGGGCTAGAGAAACTGCCACCTAAATGACACCAGTGACTTCTTGTGAGACCATAACTGACAACAGGGCTGATTTTCTCATCCGCTTGGTGGGCAAGGTGGCTCTATAGCGTTACTCATGAGTGAGCCCCACACCCTGCAGCAAGGACAGCAAGGATGGAGGCATCTGTCAGCAGCTAAACGTTGGAGATGAAGCATACCAAGAAATCACAGCCCACTGTGACAGGAGTGCTAACATAAGACATCTATTAAAAATGGAGAAAAACCTGCTAAAATGGCAACATCCAGCCATCACTCAAATTCTCCGTGAATCCTCATCCTACCACTTGGCCAGCTCAGGGTTGTCAGATCGCATTAAGCTTAAACACCACGTGTCACGTGTGGGAGGTGTAGTGGCTCTGGCTGAGATGGAGTTCATTTTCCCCAGAGCAGCCCTCATAGTGCTGTGCTGTGCATCGGTAGCACCAAGGTGTTGGTAACACACCAGTGTTTTGGCTGCTGCTGAGCAGTGCTGGCACAGCACCGAGCCTGTCGCTCCAACATCCCCCCTCACCAGTAGGCTGCGCTGGGCAAGATCTTGGGAGGGGACACGGCCAGGACAGCTGACCCAGACTGACCCAAGGGATATTCCATACTATATGGCGTCTGCTCAGCAATAAAAGCTGAGGGAAGGAAGAAGGTGGGGAATTTGTTATTTATGACATTTGTCTTCCGGAGCAACCGCTACGCGTACTGAAGCCCAGAAAGTGGCCGGACATTGCCTGCTAATGGGAAGTGGAGAATAAATCTTTTGTTTTCCTTTGCTTCTGCATACAGCCTTTGCTTTTGCTTTATCAAACTGCCTTTATCTTGACCCATGAGATTTTTTTCATGTTATTTTCTCCCTCCCTGTCCTGATGAGGAGGGCAGTGACAGAGTGGCTTGGTGGGCACCTGACGTCCAGCCAAGGTCAACCCACCACATGGAGTACAAAAATAAGCATGTATTTCCACACAAAGCCAAATGGGAGGCTGCCAGCTTGGGGGGGCGGTTTTGGTGAGAGAGAACGATGTGGAAGAAAGATGTGGTGAACATGCCAAGAAAAAAAAAAATCAGAACATGCCAAGTACTCAGCATTATCTTCAGAGAAGCACGAGAAGATGGGGCAGGAGCTCACTAGGAGCTTGTAGTGTTACAGAAGGAAACCGTTCCAGTTGACTCATCCTTTATGCATTGAAACAAGGTCTTTACAGTTTGGTTCTTTTTATTGTTGTTATTATTTAAAGAAAAATTATTAGCAAGTGAGGTCATCAGCAACTAAAAAAAAAAATAATTAAAAAGGTTAGCCTAAAGGGCAAAATCTATACAAGGCGATGGAGACTGTTTAGGCAGCAAATGTGTCCCACCTAGCCCAAAAAGACTTGGGCGTGAGGGGGACAGCCAGCATTGCTAAACTGGGTTAAGGCAGCCATTAAGTGTGGGGGGGAAAAGCCTTGGATAAATTGAACTTGCATCCAAATGAGCCAGTGACCTACAGGACAAGAAATGTGTTTTCAAGCATCAGGAGGAAGTTGGCCAGAAGTTTTAAAGATCAAGATATAAAATGAGTCTTCAGAGAAAAGTCTATCAGAAAAAAAATTAAGATATTGGTATCCATGACCGCCACAGAAGAGCCCAGAAAGGTTCCCATCCTTTCGTCAGAGGGAACCAACAGATGTGTCCAATACTGAGATATGGGTAAGAAGTTTCAAAACAAAACTGATGAACAGTAATGAGTTTATGAATGAACAGGATTATACTCTCACGTTCAAACAGGAACTTTAAAGGAATAAAAGATGAAACAGCTGAAATTAGTTCCCATGAGAACTGCTTCAGCACTAGAGGATAGGAGAGTGGCAAATACAACACCAAATTTTTTTTAAGTGTCCCCAGGGATGTCTATGGAGCCATAAGAGCAGACTTTCTTGTCCATACCAATAAAATAGGTAGAAATTATAATAAAAACAGAATGATGGAATACCAATGCTAGACTGGAAAATATGACATTGCAGCAATGATGTAGTAAATTTCACTGGAAAATCTTATTTGAGATGTTATTGTTTAAAATTAAAACCCTCTCTCACTCTCATAACCACAGGCAGGTACCAAGGCAGGTGTCAACATCATCTGGCCAGTAGCTCGGTACCAAGACACCTATATCCAGCCAGCTTGTCCAGTGTCACTTGCTGTGACATGGAGAATGACAGCAGCTTCCAAATCCTCCCCACACCTCCTGGGTGGTTCTGATTTTGGCAACTACTTACTGGCTTTGAAAGTACCTTTTCCTGCCCTTTAGGAGCTGACAGATTGATCTTTTTGTCAGTCCGTCCTTCCCCACTTGTGTGAACCATCTGGACTTACTTACTAACCTTTCCCTTCTTATCTGGGTGTCTTGTGAGTCCTACTCTCTTCCCACCATCATCTCTTAAAGACCTGAATTTTCATTTTATCTGTTGCTTTTTTTTAGACTGTCATTGGTTTCCTGAGCTGGAGGTCCTCAGCAGCTACAAACAGATGTGCTGGGATCTTGATGACCTGCTAATTTCAGTGCCATCGACTCCTGCCATTCTCACAGCCCTCCTGCCACTTGTTTCTTCTGTTGCTCCCATGGCTTTTCATTCTCTCTCCAGACTGGTCTTCTCTATTGCGTTACAATTCTTTCTACCACAGAAAAGTCTCTGTAGACTGAGTTAAGACAAGACCTGCCTCACAAATCCAGTAGTGTTTACAAAAGGAACTGGTGTTCCTGTGAACAGGGATCTATGTTCAATCATCTACCTGGACTTCCTTCACCATAGTTTTACAGAAACCAGGCTGCTATGGCAAAAGATGGACTGTCCTCAGCTGTGTAAATAGCTGATTTAAAGAGAAGAAAGGCTGACCCACAGTCAGTTTCTCAATGAAAGGAAGAAGTCCCAGATACTCCCGTTGGAGCTTGTACTCTTCAACATTCACAAATTATTCAGAAAAGCTGGTGGAGAGCAAGATGTCAGAGTTTGCCAGCGGCATAGCTCTCAAGAAAATTGAAAAATGCTTCAGAGGGTTCTTATAATGCCAAATAACTGAGGAATAAAATTATGCAATTCAGTGCAGATGAATGAAACCCCTTGTGTTTCTATACACAATGATGAGCTCTGAATGAGCTGTTATGTTCAAATAGATCAACAAATTCAGTAAATCAGTCCACGAAAATATCAGCTTAATAGTAAAGAGCCCTGGAATATAAGAAATTATTAGGGAGGTATAGAGAGCAAAACAAAAACCATCAAAATGCCACTGTAACTCCATGATGCAATGACATTTTCATCAGTACAGCAGTTCTGGTCCATCCATCTGAAAAAGGCTATGATGCAACTGGAAAGTTATGGAGAAGGGCAAGAAAAATGGTCCAAAGTTTGAAGTAGTTTCTGTTCAGAGGATGCCTACACAGAATTTCCTAGTCTAGGAAAAGAAAGACTGAAGAGTAAGATGAAAAAAATCTACAAAATAATTTTTTGCTTGGACATAGTTACACTCACCTCAAAAAGTTAAAAGAAAAATGTAACAGGCAAAGAAAAAAAAAATCAAAGGGTATTAAACATAAAGACACCACATCCGATTAAGAGCTGGAAAATGAAAAGCAACAGTGAAGTCTTGTGTATGATTATTATGTTTGTGTACTCTTTTCTAGACATCCACTATTGGTCTCCATTCTGATCTCCTTCCCCATGTTGGTCTCTGCTGGAGACATCATGATGGGCTGGATGGATCTTCAGACTAATCCAGCACTGACCACTTATCCTTTTATGTCTTGCTTTTGAAAGCAGTGCCATCTTCCTTCCCATTTGCCAGAAGCTGTCTTTGGATGCACTGTAACTGCTCTACACTTCCCAGATCCACAAGAGGAGGACAAGTGGGGCTCTGCCAAATTCAGCCTTGGTATATGCTCCTACTGCCAACTGTGCCATTGGAAATTGGTCACAATTTGTCCGCTCACATCACACAACTGTAGGAAATTCAGGGTCAGTTCCATACTGTCCAAAACAGTTTGAAAGCTGAACCTGCACATCCCTGATGACAAGTATCTGCAGATTAACTAATTGTATAGTATTTCTCACACCTCCACCTCCAGCAGTTGACTGCTGGCTTGCCAGGGAGAAACCGGACCTGATGGACTGTAGGGTACCCAGCTTCCAGGTGGCTTCTCACACTACACATGGTTGAGTCACCATCCCTGGAGGTATTTAAAATATGAGTAGACATGGCGCCTAGGACATGGTTTTGTGGTGGACTTGGCAGCGTTAGATTTACAGTTGGACTCAATGATCTCAAGTTTCTTTTCCAATCAAAATGATTCTATGATTCTGTAAATGGCTGGGACAGACCTCTGTGAAGAATTGTGTCCTTATACAGGAACGCTGGTGCTGTGGTGGGTTGTCCTCTAGCTGAAAAGTAACATCTTTGCACATGGATAGTTCTGGCCAGATACTCCAAGTCACCAGGTTAGGCTGATGCTGGCAACTGGCCCACTATCATCTTTGCTTCCCAATCTGCTTTGTCCAGCACTTACTGCCACCTTTGCTCTTTGGACCCAGAAACTCCTCTGAGATCTTCCATTGATTCTTCCTGAATATTTGCTTGAAAGTAATAATTTTAATTCATAGCCTAAATCCATGGGTTTCATATTGCTATGTAGTTAACCCAGCAAACATGGTGTGTAACTGCAATGTCTCCTGCCAGCCAAGGCTGCACACAGGGATGGCTGCCAATAACTTTCACTCCTGTGGCTACAGCCAGCATTCCCAGGACTCTAGTTTTTCTGTCACAAACAAACTCAACAGATCACAGGACTTCAAGGATGAACACTGCAGAAAAATAGAATCTTTGCTACAGATGATGTGTCTGGATGAGGAGCAGTTCCAACAACCTGCAAGGTCCTTGGCTGTTGGAAGTCCCTTTCCTCCTGCTGTTGCTGCAACTATCCCACATCAGCACACCAAGGGGCTTCTCTTGGCTCTCAGTGATCCTTTCAACATTGCATTGATGTTGTTCCAAGACAGACATCCCTTTCTCTTCCACAGATGGCTGGGCTTCTTCTTTCTGAATTGCACCAAGTGTCTTCCATTATTAGATTGCAAGGAAATAGCCCATTCACTTTTTTCCATCAAATCCTACTATTCACATTTTTTCAAAACCTTGCAGTGAGGATTCTTCTCCAAATTTTCAGTATCTTCTCATTATCTCTAGAGAAAACTTAGGCCAACAGGCTACTTTGCTAGGGTAAAAGAGGTTCTGGAAGAAAGACGGTGGTGTATAGTAGAATGTCAAACCTGGAATCCTCCCAGCCAAAGGAGAGGATAAGTGAACTCGGCTTCATTAATTTCTTTGGAGATCGTTGGAAAATAGAGGAAGGACTTTTGTGAGAAGATAATTGGATAGGTGAGTGATGTCTGTTGGAAAAGTATCACATCAGGTCACTGCAGCACCAGACACAAGACAAAAGGCTGGTTCTATCTCCTTTCTATCGTCCCGTCATACTGGGTCTGGCTTGGATGGAGTTAATTTTCTTCATAGCAGCCCATGTGGTGCTGTGTTTTGGATTTGTGAGGGAGACAGTTGTGAGGGAGACAGTGTTGATAACACACCAGTGTTTTGGCTATTGCTGAACAGTGCTTGCATGACATCAAGGCTTTTTCGTTTTCGTCAGTCAGCATCCCTCCCCGCAAGTAGGCTGGAGATGGGCAAGAAGTTGGGAACAAATAAAAGCTTAATCATCATAGAATCATAGAATGGTTTGGGTTTGAAGGGACCTTAAAGACCATCTAGTTCCAACTCCCCTGCCATGGACAGGGACACCGTCCACTAGCCCAGGTTGCCCAAAGCCCCATCCAACCTGCCTTGAACACTGCCAGGGAGCCAGGGGCAGCCACAGCTTCTCTGGGCAACCTGTGCCAGGGCCTCACCACCCTCACAGGGAAGGATTTCTGCCTCACATCTCATCTCCATCTCCCCTCCTGCAGCTTCAGGCCATGCCCTCTTGTCCTGTCACTCCCTGCCCTTGTCACCAGCCCCTCTCCAGCTTTCCTGTAGCCCCTTTAGGTACTGGAAGGTGCTCTAAGGTCTCCCCAGAGCCTTTTCTTCTCCAGGCTGAACAAGCCCAACTCTCTCAGCCTGTCTCCATACGAGAGGTGCTCCAGCCCTCTGATTAGCTTCGTGGCCTCCTCTGGACTTGCTCCAACAGCTCCATGTCCTTCTTCTCCTGGGGACTGCAGAGCTGAATGCAGTACTGCAGGGGAGTCTCACCAGAGTGGAGGGGCAGAATCCCCTCCCTTGACCTGCTGGTCACGCTGCTGGTGATGCAGCCCGGGACATTGTTGGCTTTCTAGGTTGCAAGCGCACATTGCCATCTCATGTGGAGCATCTTGTCCACCAACACCCCCAAGTCCTTCTTCTCAGGGCTCCTCTCAATCCATTCTCTGCCTAGTCTTTGTGGTTGGGATTGCCCCGACCCATGTACAGGACCTTGCACTTGGCCTTGTTGAACTTCACGAGGTTCACAAGGGCCCAACTCTTGAGGCTGTCAAGGTCCCTCTCGATGGCATCCCTTCCCTCCAGTGTGTTGACCACACCACACAGTTTGGTGTCATTGGCAGACTTACTGAGGGTGCACTTGATCTCACTGTCCATGTCGCCAACAAAGATGTTAAACAGTGCCAGTCCCAGTACCGACCCCTGAGCAACGGCACTCATCACTGGT
This sequence comes from Balearica regulorum gibbericeps, assembly GCF_011004875.1. Taxonomy (NCBI): domain Eukaryota; kingdom Metazoa; phylum Chordata; class Aves; order Gruiformes; family Gruidae; genus Balearica; species Balearica regulorum. Next base: position 476,986 of record NC_046208.1, read on the forward strand.
CTCTACTTGGATATGGAGCCATTGGCCACGGAGCCATTGGCCACAACCCTTTGAGTGTGACCATCCAGCCAATTCCTTATACACTGAGCGGTCCATCTGTCAAATCCATGTCTCTCCAATTTAGAGATAAGGATGTCCTGCGGGACAGTGTCAAATGCTTTGCACAAGTCCAGGTAGTATCCCCGTTGTAGGCCACTGAATTTTTCAGGCACAGTTTGCCCTTAGTGAAGCCATGCAGGCTGTCACCAACCACCTCCTTATTTTCCATCTGCCTGAACATAGTTTCCAGGAGGATCTCCTCCATAATCTTGCCAGGCATGGAGGTGAGACTGACCAGCCTGTAGTTCCCTGGGTCTTCCTTTTTTTCCTCTTTAAAAATGGGGGTTATGTTTCCCCTTTTCCAGTCAGTGGGAACTTCGCCGGACTGCCAGGACTTCTCAAATATGATGGACAGTGGCTTAGCAACTTCATCTGCCACTTCCCTCAGGATCCGCAGATGCAACTCATCAGGTCCCATGGACTTGTGCACCTTCAGGTTCCTTAGATATTCTCAAACCTGATCTTCTCCTACAGTGGGCGGTTCTGCATTCTCCCAGTCCCTGCCTTTGCCTTCTGTGACTTGGGTGGTGTGGCTGGAGCACATGCTGGTCACAACTGAGGCAAAATGGTCATTGAGTACCTCAGCCTTCTCCATATCCTGGGGTAACCAGGTCTCCCATTTCCTTCCCGAGAGGGCCCACATTCTCCCTAGTCTTCCTTTTATCACTAACGTACCTATAGAAGCTTTTCTTGTTGCCCTTGATGTCCTTGGCCAGATTTAATTCTATCAGGGCTTTAGTTTTCCTAACCTGATCCCTGGCTGCTCGGACAGTTTCTCTGTATTTCTCCCAGGCTACCTGCCCTTGCTTCCACCCTCTCTAGGCTTCCTTTTTGTGTTTGACTTTGCCCAGGAGCTCCTTGTTCATCCAAGCAGGCCTCCGGGCGTTTTTGCCTGACTTCCTCTTTGTTGGGATGCATCGCTCCTGAGCTTGGAGGAGGTCACCCTTGAATATTAGCCAGCTGTCTTGGGCCCTTCTTCCTTCCAGGGCTTTGTCCCATGGTCCTCTACCAAGCAGATCTCTGAAGAGGCCAAAGTCTGCTCTCCTGAAGTCCAGGGTAGTGAGCTTGCTGTGTGCCCTCCTCGCTGCCCTGAGGATCTTGAACTCCACCATTTCGTGGTCACTGCAGCCAAGGCTGCCCTTGAGCTTCATATTCCCCTGCCAGGCCCTCCTTATTGGTGAGAATAAGGTCCAGCATGGCACCTCTCCTCGTGGGCTCCTCTATCACTTGGAGGAGAAAGTTGTCATCAACACATTCCAGGAACTTCCTGGATTGCTTGTGCTCTGCTGCATTGTCCCTCCAACAGATGTCGGGGTGGTTGAAGTCCCCCATAAGGACCAGGGCTTGTGAACGTGAGGCTGCTCCTGTCTGCCTATAGAGGGCTTCATCTGCTCGGTCTCCCTGGTCAGGTGGCCTCTCACAGAACCCAGCTATGATGTCCCCTGCCCCAGCGCTCCCTTTAATCCTGACCCATAAGCTCCAGCATGGCACCTCTCCTCATTGGCTCCTCTATCACTTGGAGAAGGACCTTATAATCAATGCATTCCAGGAACCTCCTGGATTGCTTGTGCCCTGCTCTGTTGTCCCTCCAACAGATATTGGGGTGGTTGAAGTCCCCAGTGAGGACTAGGGCTTGTGAACATGAGGCTGCTCCTATCTGTCCTCATCCATTCATTCTTCCCAGTTGGGTGGCCTGTAGCAGACCCCCACTACAGTGTCACCTGTCCCTGCTCTCCCTTTGATCCTGACCCACAAGCTCTCAGTGGCTCCTCATCCATCCCCAAGCAGAGCACCATGCACTCCACCTGGTCACTGACATAGACGGCAACACCCCCTCCTCATCTCCCCTGCCTGTCCTTCCTGAATAGCCTGTATCCTTCCATCCCAACACTCCAGTCATAGGAGCTATCCACCACGTCTCCATGATGCCAATGAGATCATAGCGCAGGCGTGGGCACATCTCCAACTCCTCATTTACTCCCCATGCTATGTGCATTTGCATAGAGTCATTTCAGCTGGGCCCCTGATGAAGCTGACTGGCTGGAATTCCTTTGTGCTGCACTCCAGGTGCTCTCCTGCTGACGTGCAATCCTTTTCCTGGCTCTAAGTATCTATAGCTTGCACTGGCATCAAACTGGTAGGAGTGGGATGGATTGAGGTTGCCCTCCCCTGGCAACATTAGTTTAAAGCCCTGTTCACCAGCCTGGCAAGCCTATGACTGAAGATGCTCCTCCCCTTCTCTGACAGATGGATCCCATCAGCCCCCAGTAGACCAGGTTTCTCAAAGCGAGTCCCATGGTCTAAGTAGCCAAACTGCTGGCTGTGGCAGCAGTCCTGTAGCCATTTGTTGACTCGCCAGATTCAACTGGGTCTTTCAAACCCCTTCCCTTTGACCAGGAGGATTGATGAGAAAACTACTTGCCCTCCAGAGTCCCTTACTGCTGCTCCCAGGGCTCTGTCGTCCTTCTTGATGCTCCTCAGACTGCTCCTGGCTGTGTCACTGGTGCCCACGTGAAACAACAGCAGCAGATAATAGTCAGTGGACTGTATGAGGTTTGGTAGTATCTCAGTGACATCCCTGATTGGAGGTCCCGGTAAGCAGCACACCTCTCTAGAAAAGTGCATCAGGTCTGCAGATGAGTGCCCCTACACCTCTCAGGAAAGAGTCGCCTACTGCTATCACCCATCATCTTTTCTTAGTTGCGCTGGCTGTTATATGGGGAGCAGACTAGGCTACCTTACTCAAGCTCCAGCTTCTCTCCTGATATGGCAGGTTTTCAGTCTGCAGAGTGGTGCAGCAGTTCTGCAAGGGCCCCTCAGGCTTCGGGGGAAGTCTCTTGCTCCCGCCGGTCCTTGCCATCACAAGCTTCCATTCTTCTGCATTATTGGCCCCCCTCCCTTCTGTGCGCGCTGTAGAGGGACATTTTAGCTGCTTGGCTATGGGTCCACTGCAGACTGTGCTTGGAACCAGCTAATTCCTTTTCAGCCTCCCTGGTGTTACGCAGCCTTCACGCTGCCTCCTGCAGCTCAGTCACCACTGCATGAGGTCCTCCACCTGGGCACACCTTTTGCAGGCATGTCTGCCACCTGTCCCTGCCCCAGGAGAAAGGTCTGGGCACGTCCTGCAGCTGGAGGTCTGCACTGCAGCCTCTGCCTTCAGCAGTTCCATATGGACAGAGGCATCAGCCACCGCTGGGGTAGATGGTGCAGATCCCCCACCGGAGCTCTCAGACAAGCGCCCACCATTCTGCCTCAAGAGCCAAGTAGGATGGGTGTCCTTGACCTTCACAGAACAGCGCCCGCTTGCTGGGTTACGTACTTCGAGTCTCCCACTCGGCCAGTGGAATGCTCCTCCTTCGAAGAGGCGCCCTTCCTACGCACCTTCTGGCATGAACTGGCACACGAAGCGCCATGCTGTGCCCTGGCTGACATGCCACGCCCTGTTTGCCCACTCTGGTCACTCGCACTCCCTGGGCTGTAAATTGCAAAATTGCGATATGCTCTGGCAACACCCAGGATGCGTCAGCGCTTCCCATAAGAGCTGCTGGCTCCCGGTACATCGCTCCTCTGGCGTTTCTCTGGCTCAGGAAAACCCTCCATGCGCTGAGATCTGCGGCTCCACTGTGGGTCAGGCCAGGTCCGGAGCAGCTCCTCTCAGCATCTCAATGAACAACTTGAAATGAAGAGGATGCAGGGATGTTTATGGTTACAGTATCTGTCTTCCCAAGTAAACATTATGCACATTGAGACCCAGGAAATGGCTAAACATCTGCCTGCTGATGGGACACAGTAATTACATTCCTCATTGTTCTGGTTTTTGGCTGGGATAGTGTTAATTTTCACAAGAAGCTGGGAGGGGACACAGCCAGGACAGCTGGCCCAAACCAGCCAAAGGGATATTTGATACCATATTATGTCACGCTCGGTATATAAAGGGGAGAACTGGCCAGGGAGGGCAAATCGCTGCTCAGGGACAGGCTGGGCATCAAGTTCTGGGTGGTGAGCAATTGCATTGTCTATCACCCACTTGGTATATCTTGGTATATCCTGTTATAAGTACTGTTGTTATCCTCTTCCTTTGCTGTCCCAGTAAACTGTCCTTATCCCAACCCATAAGTTTTACCTTTTTCTTCCCATTCTCCTCCCCATCCTACCACAGCGGGAGGAGTGAGGGAGCAGCCACATGGTTCTCAGCTGCTGGCTGGGGCTAAACCACAAAACTTTATCTTGCTTTGCCTGCATGCAGCTTTTGCTTAACCCGTTAAACTGTCTTTATCTCAATTAACAAGTTTTGCCTGCCTTCTATTTTCTCCCTGTTCTGCAGGAGGGAGTAGCAAGTGAGCAGGTGGGTAGGTGCATGGCAGTTGGCCAGGGTCAACCCATCACCCCCACATACATGTGGGGAATATTCCCACTTTTCACACAAAACGATTGTCTCCTCACTACTGCTTATATTTGACAGGCAGGCTTGGCCAAACGTACGCTTCCTCTGCACTTTCTGAAACAAGCACAGATGAGACTGCAGAGAGTTCCTCACCGGTATCACTGGTTGCTCAAAAAAATCATCCCCCATAAATTAGCCTCTTTGCTTTGCACACTTACCAATAAAGGACAAACAACATCTATGCACACCTGCTCCATAAGTAACTCAGCCTCACTGTCTGGCTACAGGATGCAGGTCACTGGTCCAATCAACACAGTCCTTTCCTGCCCATGATAACATCACCCTTACTTGCTTGCTCTATCACAGGCACTTGCCTCTTACACAGTAATCTCAATCATTAAAGAGTTCAGTTCCATTATGTACCTTCCTTCTTCACCCACCATTATGTGTTTGGTGTATCATCTTCTCCTACACTTGGTCTATCTCAAGCTCTTCAGAGCAGGGACCATCTTTTCCTTCCCTTGTAAAAGGCTGTCCTGCCTCTCTAATCCACTTGAGTTTTTCATATTGTCAAGATGCATATTAATAAGAAACAGAGAGTGATACAGTCTGTTAGGGTCTCCAAAGATACATCTCCAAAGCAACATCCTTCCCCAAAACTCTACACATCCACTAGGCATCCACGTCATAATAAAGAAAAACCTTGCAGATGAAAATTTGATTAAAATACAGAAAATAAGAATAGTAGCAAATAGTCTACTGTGAAAAGAAATCAGCAATGGAGTTCTACAGGGATCAGTGATGTTGAATATAACCATAAATGGACAAGAAAAAAACAATGACAAATTCTGTTGGCAAAAGAGTTATTCATGGCTGTAACAATAAAGACTGAAGAACTGCAGAAGGGCCTTACAAGATTCAATGACATGGACAACAGAGCGTAGTGAAAGGCATCCGTACAACACATGACAGAATATGCTGGGAAAATACACTACAAAGATCTATAAAAATTATGATTGCAAAGACAGTTTGAGTGAACATTCCATCCTACAATGCAAAACTAAGGTAGCATCAACTGAAGGTAGCAAGAGACATGTTCAAATAACGACTGAACAAACTAATGGAAAAGATACGCATCAAGAATTATTAAAGATACAACCCCAGGATAAAGAAATATGCCATTTTTGTTTCAACAAGTTATTATTCAATTATTCATAGTTTCTATGATTCTATGATAATTCTGTTTAAAAAAAAAATACAACTCCCCCCCAAAAAATAACCCCACAACCAAACTCCAACATTGCACAGCTGGCAAAGGCCTTATAAAGGCTTACAATTATAACAGTAAGAGACACTTAGCTAGATAACTGTCCGCAGAGGTTTCTACTGCTTTTGTCTTCACAGTTTTATATAAATATCTGCATTATTACTGCCTAAAGTCTAATTCTGAGATCACTTAAATAGCATTTATTAAACACTGACCATTGACCTTTTATGACAATTGATAGTTCTCAGGAATTCACAAAAGTTGTCATGCACTATAAAACATTAGGAAAACAAAAAAATATCTACAATTGGGGTTTGCAATTTACATTCAGTTTCTAAGAGACAGGCCATGAAATTCCAAACTGGAAAAGTTTATTTGCTAGGACTAATACAGAAACTCTTTAATTCAAAATATAGAGAATACACTAATAAAAATGCCTATATTCTGTGTTCTCCCAGAAGCAAGATTTTATGGTCCAAGTCTTTCATTTCTGGTATTTAATGAAAAACTTATACTTTTCTAAATACACACATACTGTAAATCTCGTTAAGATCTTCCATCTACCAGAAATATTCATGTTTGTTTAAACAAGGAATTTCTTCTTGAAGTCACTGAAATGAAGATGAATATGGTCCAGATCACCAGCTTCAGTATTTCAGCTTTGCTGCATTTTTCTACGCATCTCTTCAAGCGCCGCTTCTCGTTCTCTTAAGAGCTGTTTAAGTCGTTTTATTTTTTCATCCCGTATTGTTTCATCCAAGTCTGGGGGAGTCAAAGGGAAAGCATCATCTCTGAAAGAACCTTCAAGAAGTGAAGTATCATCTTCACAAGACACTAAAACTGGAATACTTGAGTCTGTAACGTCACTATATTGAGAGCATGAGTCTTGCTCAGAGTCCCTCCCTATAGGCGATATAACAAAGTCTGTGGAAATACTTTGCTGCAATAAGACCGGTGGAGGTGAAACACTTCTGTTAAGTACACTGGAACTTGAGCTGCTATTTCCTGAACTTGGACTTGTGGTTGATTTGACTGAAGTTTTCCTTCTCTTTCCACTGTCTGACAGTGGTGAGGACTTTATTTTTCTTTTCTTAGTCAAATCCTCTTCCAGATCTACAATTATCTGTAGAGTCAAGAAACATACAAAATATACTTCTGTTAAATTGAGCATCACTCTACATTATAACATCACAGTTCAGTAAGCACAAATTACAAGTTATTTGTTGCAAGCTTCTTGGAATTAATATATGGAAGATAATTCTTTTAGCAATTTGAGTAAACATACTTCCATGTACAATATTTTTCTAGCCAATTAACAAGTGAACAACACTGAATTCCTTCCCCAGTCAACAGTGCACCTCTGCCTTTCCTGTGCATACCTATCATCTCCTGTTGCTGTTTAAGTTCTTTAACTGTAGCATAAGACAAAAAACTTCCTATTTAACTTGACAGGAAAATTCAAAACATAGAAGAATTCATCATGCTTACATCTCCAAAACGCTCAAACATTAGCAATAATGTCCATTACAAGGCTGCATTCCTCCCAGCTGTTTGGTTATTTAAATGTTAATGTACTTTACTAAGAGCAGCCAGTAGGTCTGCTGAAAGCAAGGCTCTAAACACAGAATTATTAAAACCTGAGAAAACCTTTGACTGGGTGGAGTAGAATCATACAAAAGAAAATTTGGAACACTGTGGCTGAACAGAATGACTTTGGATGGATAAAATCATTTTAATGCATTAAGATGGAAGTCCTTACATCGAGGGAGCCTTTCCAGAAGCACCAAGCAAGTTCCTAGCCAATGACAAAGGACTAAGTTTATAAAGAAGTTTGTAATTCTAAAGATTAGCCAGTTGCACAGGTAAATTTATTTTAATAAAGCCACACATAACTAAGTGGACACCATTCGTTGGAAGTCAGCCACACCTAGTCATTCACTGACTGACTGCAGTGCCTTGAAATAATGGCATTTGACTGATTCAAACTCAAGGGTAAAGCCTCACAAGAAATTATTCTTCTATTATTCTGCTTATATCCATTGCACTACTAAACACAACTGTTTGCAGAAGGCTAAATATAAATCAGGATATAGAGGTGTGGTTTCTATTCCAATAAAGACTATCCCTTTGACTGTTCAGCCACCACTAGAGGGTCCAGTCTTCTTCAAAGCATTTGTTCTTCAAATTTCCTCCAGCGGAACCCAGAAATGAGGATAAAAATTCTTAGATGTTACTCAAGTTGTACTGAAATCATACAACTCTGTTGCAGTACACAAACAAGATCTAGGAACAATTCTCACAGGGACCATAACAATTACTGACTTGCCCTGATGAATCCAGAAGTGGAAGGGTCCAAATAAACATGCAGCTCTGCATTGACTATACATGTGCTGCTTTCTGAATGTGTTGCAGTACAGATTTTAGCACTGAAAAATTTCAAGATACCTTTTCCTCTTTAACATATTCCTGATGTTGATTTGTTATTTCCACATCTAACGACGATGAACTGCAAGAATCATTTTTCCTTTTCAAGCTGTTACTGGAACAAACCCTTTCTTCTGGTTTCTCACAGGAGGTCCTTAATGGTATTCTCTTAAGGTACACTCTCTCCTCCTTAGAAAGACCAAATTTTTTCCTTAATTCCAAAAATTGTTTCCAATGTGGCTTCTCTTGTTGTCTGATTTGAATGACCTTTCCCGGTGAATCCATCTTTTCACACTGGATCTGAAATACAGAAACAGTGAGAGAGCCATCAATCACACTCTCTCACTCTCTCTCTCCATACATATAAACTAAAACCTAGTTACTAGAAAGACAGGTGAACATCTGTTTTGTCTGCCATTCACCAAGAGTTACATTTAACACAGGTAAGCCAATTTTGAGAAATTATATACAAATTATAGGTCTAACACTCTTGTTATTTAAAACCCCAAGCACATTGTGGAACATCCAGAAAATGCACAGTCCAACTAGTAAACCACAGAAGTAAAAGAAGCAACAAGGGAATCACCTGTTCTAAAACTTCAAAGTTACAAAGGAAGATGGATGGAAGATCAGATAGTGTCTTTACAGCATCATTTTCAGACTGTTGAATGCATTTCATATTTGCATTGTGGTTAATGCTAACAAAGCGCTATTAGCCATCTCTCATATCTAACCTCATTGTAACCGGAGCTGCTTCTGATCTTCAAGTTCAATCTCACATCAGTATGCCTGGCAATCCATGCACTTGCAAATTTACGGATTAAAAGCAGCAAACATTTGCTATGCTATTTTTCACAGAGGTTAAAGAGAATGAGAATGCTAACACTTGACATCACACGACACTGAAGAAAAAAAAAAGTCTTTTTTAACCATTTTTTAGGTGAGGACAACAAAAAAAAGAGGCCCTACAGTCTGTTGCAATGATTAAATATCTAAATTTGCACAAATATGCTTAGCTGACATTTTTCTTCTGCCTGGTTAACACAAACAAGTATAAACTAGCTTCAGAATGATTTTTTTTTATCTGGAGGCAAATTCATTCTGGCCTCTTGAGCAACTGAAAACTTGACCTACAATCCTTCATGGGTAGAGTTTATTTAAGGCTAAGAACTTTTTACATATTTTTCACATTATGAATTTAAAAGAATATGTAGGTCTAGCCTGAAGAGGGAAAGCCATTAAAGATCTCAAGAGTTTCTTCTGCCTGCCATGAAACCATGAGTCAAAGAAGGTGGATCCCTCCCCTTCATGGCATGAAAGGAAGGAAATGCAACTCCTGCCTTTGGCTGTGAGCTAGTAGAGACTGGAGCTGACTTAGTGCAACATCAGTTTGTCTCTGGATGACAAACCCTGCTCTTCTACCTTGTTTTCCTCTTGTGTAGCTGCAAACTTCTCTACTTTACATCACATCTACAACACAATCAATAGCTATGCTGTGAGAATGTGGCACCAACAACATTAGAAAGCAGATAGCTCCCAGAGCTCAAAAAATGAACAACTTTCCTATAGTTTCACTTGTTACCAACAATTTATCTTGTGAGGAAATAAAGTCATCTTTTCCCTGCCCTTTTCTTTATGCATTTTCTCACTTGCATAGTGCAATCATATTGAAAAAAGGAAAAAAAAAAATTGTTTCTTGATTAGAAACACACTTTAGACCAGCATTTCCAGTGACAGGATACCTGGCTACAAAAATCTGTGAACTTATTAATAGCCGTTTTATTCAACTAGAACCAGGACCATATAACAATTTAGCAGAGACTGAGATCGGCATGTTTATTGGAGAGAGTTACCTTTTGCCAGTCTTCACTGAAAGCACATTCTTGCTTAGACTGAGGTAAAACAGCACTCGCTGCTTTGGGGGAATGAATCTTTTCTTTGCCATTTTGGCGTACATTTTCCTGTGTCCCTACTGCTGTAATAGGGGTCACTCCACTTGAAATGGTCTCGGTGAAGGGCAAACTCTTTCTCTGGTTTACAGTGGAATTCTGCTGATTAGCACTTGGTGTCACCAGAGCTGCAGGTGCAGATTTTAAGTCATTTCTTAAGCCAGTTGGTGAAGAATTTTTGGAGTTTGTACATGGTTTTGGATCTTTCTGAGACAGCACCATTCCTTTGCTCTTTGACAATACCAGATTCACTACTTTATTGGTTATTTTATTGACTGCAGTAGAATCAATTAGCTTGGATGTCTCCTTCTTAAGCGAAGCATCAGAAGAGGAAGATGCTTGTTTGTCAGCTTGTGCTGACAAAACATCAGAGCCTCTTTTGGTCAACAAATAGACTTTCCCATTGTACATGACCAGAGCATTATCTTTAATAGGTGTGATTTTTGTTTGGCTTCCACCAGGACCACTAGAACAGAGTGGTAAAATATTTGCAGAGTTAACTTCTACGTTCTTCGTGTCTGACAAAGTTTTCAAGATCTTGGAAGCCATATTATTTGATGACTTTACAGGAATAAGGCAAGGTGCTGATGACTGTGGACTTTCTTGCACAATCCATTTCATTGGAGTTTGCTGGCACTGCTGGCCATCAGATGTTACTGTCTCAGGAGAAGAACTATTTCCCTTTTGTGTAGCTGTCATTATTAATGTTTTTGAAACTTCTGTGGCAGGTTTTGGGCAAATGGCTTGCAAACGCTTGGGAAGTACTGTTTTCACTGTGTTCACTGGTGACACGTAAATAACAGTTGGCATTTTTGTACTGTCAGCTCCTCCAGACACATTTGTTGCTGCAGCGGCAAGTATTTTTTGCTGTATTGCTGGTGGTAAAAAAGAAGCTGGGACAGATTTCACTTCTGCATCAGCTGGTATTTGGAGGTGGTGGCCAGAGGGCAGTACCGGAGACTTCACAGTAACTGGAAGACTTTTCGTGTTTACCAGCATGTATGCAGTGTTACTCTGGTTAGATGAACTTGTTACAGCAATGTTCTGCAAAGACAGTCTATCAACTGAAACACAACTGCTCTGGATGTTAGCAGCTGATTTCGGAATTAAGCTTTCTTTTTCAGAACCTGTCCTAACACTTTCCTGTTTGTCTAATGTCCTTGTAAGAATAATCTTTCCAGGATTAGGAGACTGAAAAACAGGTATCTTAACAGATGAAGGTGCTGTAGTATTGGCAAGTTGTGTCTTAAAAGTAAGATGGACTGGACTAGAAATATTCGCTTTAGAATTATTTGGCATGGCTGAAGACTGAACTATTGGCACAAAGCTTCCAGAAGACTTAGAAATTGGAAGTAATTTCAGAAGGTTTTTTCCATCTGGTCCCGTCGTCTGAACTACTCGGTACATACAGCCTGCAATGCTTAACAAAACAAAGAAAAGAGAAAAGAAAAAGAAAAACGAAAGATAGCATAAGTGAACACAGCATAGATATTTTAATTAATGTGCATCAGTGAATTGTATACCCAGTGCTGCTAAGCCTTAGAAGCAGATTTACTACCAAAAAATGCCAGATCTAATCTTCAAGAACTTCACTGGCAAAACTCATACTGATCTACTCAGTGTTCATTTTGGGTTAGCGTTTCAGAATACCACAGACTATCTGAAAATAATGTCCAACTTTTACACCACAGAGTAGCAAGAAATGGCATCCTTTTCAGATAAAAATGAGTTAAAAGACCCAAGAAAACACCTTACATTATCCTCCTCTTCTACTTATAGGGCCTTTCATTCTGAAAAAGAAACACATTCTCTCCAAATTTCATAGAGAAGCCATATTTTTTTGCTTTTCTATCTCCTTGTTATAATTTATATCCCTACCCAGTGCTATGAAGTATGAATTTCAGGAAAATACAAGCAGATTAGTCGCATGGCAAGATGGAAGCAGAAATTACTTCAGACATATACATACCAAAAAAAAAAAAAAAAGAAACTAAGATGCAGAATACATTTACTTTGTGGAACAGGATGTAGGGTGACCAACTCATATGCGTACATCTCACCAGTCTGCTCATTCCTTAGGCAGCTAAAGGCTACAAAAGTGGTCATCTTCAAAGAGATGAAAAAAAAAACCCCACCTCAAATGCTATCAAGGTACATACATTTAAGAGAACAGAAGTCTAAGTCTAGGAAGGCAAAAGGCTTCAAAAACCAGGAGGAATACATGGAAGCAGCACCATTGAAATCTGAAGAGTAAATACAGATTTTTTTGCAGGTGAAGATAGGAACTCAGAACAGCAGACAGACAGATAGAACCTTGTCAAGCCAAAAATTAGTTGTGACTGCTTCAAATGCCAAGATTTTTCAAGTCCATTGCAAGACAGAGAATCTTTCCCACTTCAAGTGAGTTTGCCCGAATGCGGGCATCTTCCCCAAAGAACTCTTGGACTCTCAGAAGAACAATCTCATGCCCAAAGCACTGCAAAAGCAACATGGCACGTCAAGATATATATGATCAAAACAGAGTTTCCCTCACTAGTAAAGAAGAGACCAAATGAACTGGAAGTAGGTTTCATGATCTTGACATCAGATCCAGAATGCTCAAAAGGCAAAGCTCCCAACTCCACTTTCAGTCACCAACAGCATTCTAGCTCTGTCCCATTGACTTTCTACATCAATAAATGCACTGAGAACATGGACATGAGATGATTTCCCAGTCCCAGTCCAGATGACATCAGTACTGTGTTCTGTTTACTGTCAAGTAGTTTTGAAACACTGGCATTTTTTCTGGCGGTGAGGCATTACAGTTTGGGTTTCCAACTCAGCCTGGAACAGAGCGACTAGGAGATATCATTCATGCGTCCCACCGTTGTATCTGTTCAAGTCAGTCTAGACATTGCCTTTTCCCATCAAGTGAGAAGTCACAAGAATGGTCTTCACTCCCAGAGTTGGACAGTTCCTGCTACAGTCTGAGGAGTCACATTCCCCTTGGTGGTTGACATAAATAACCATGCTATTGTTTGTCTAAAACATAAAGGCTTAGACACGCAGAGCGTTCCTCGCTGTAACCTTAGAATTAACTCCCATGTCCAATATTTTGGTACGTTGCCTCATTTCTAGGCATACTGTGCGAAAAAGCAGACATTTACGTGATTTATCAGTGCAGTGGGCAGGAAATTCTGCAACACTTTCGTTTTTAAAATAATATACTGAAAATGAAAACATGGGCAATAGACCACATGGTTTCTAGTGGAAGCTGCCATCGAGGTTTTAGTAGTAAAATGGAGCTGGATGTTTTGGAATTGGAAATGATAGTTGAGAAGGACTGGCACTGAAGGGTAATGTAACCTTACAGAAATGTTTTTGCTTAAACAAAGAGCAACTAGAATTATTTGTATGTTTGAACTTCATTAAAGCAGAAAAGGCTCACTTTTAGAGCCACTTTAAACCTCCTAGCACTACTGATAATGCAATTAGGATGACCAGCACTGAGCTCCTGGACAGCTTTTTGCATCTGTATCTGTTATATGCTGTGAATTTCTCAATGCTTCTTTAATAACCCCATGATCTACAGTCTCAACTTCTCTTCTCTTCTGTAAATAAGAATTCATATTCCAAAGGCAAATTCAGAAAATTTTCAGCAAGTTCTACAGATACAGAACTGCTGAACCACTACACCTTTTACAGAGCAAACAGGCACTTAGTTCCACTCTAACTAGCACTGCAAATGGGCAAAGGGCAGAAGAAACCTCCGAAAAGGCACGTTCCTTCACCTGTCAAGGCAAGGAGATACCTCTGACTTTTGGGCAAGAGTAGGAACAGTAGATCAGAGAGAGAGGAAGCAAGAAAAACAGATATAGAAAAAGAGAGATGAGAGAGAGAATGCATTTGCATGAGTATTTCCTTCAGTAGCAATGCCAGTTTCCAGTGCTTACCTCCACTCTTCTCATTTCTATCTTGAGTCACTGTTCACCTCCCTTTCGATGGACTTAAAAAACCTGGTTTTGACACTGTGCTACAAACAGGATCTTTTAAGTAGGCTGAGGAAGAAACCTCCTTCAAAAAAATCCAGTTTGTGTGAACTCCAGATCATTCTCCTTTTCATTACAGAAGACAAGTGCAGCTTTTTATCTTCACACTCAATGCAAAAAGAGTAGGAAACCCCCAAAATTACAGTTTTCTGGAAAATAACATTCTTATACTTGAAACAAATAGCAGGTACTTACAGGATTGCGGAATTAGAAAAAGCTAAAAGATAGACAAGAAAGAAGGAAAGGAAATGTTCAGGTAAGATATTGAGAAGTTGCACTGACACACATTTACTCAAACACCTATGGAAGACGAAGGAAAGATGTCACTGTCAAAGTTTTTAGACGCTTTTGCTATTTCAGACATAAGTTGAAAAGGCTTCACCATATAAATCTCACATCACTAAAGACTTTTCCAGGCGATACAAAGAAATCAGGACTGACATTTTGTGTTATCAAAATAAAATAAAGCATTTTCAGCTTTTTCATACGTTAGTAAATGATGAAGAGGAGAGCTAGAAGCTATTTTAATTCATTCTGCAGGCCACTGTTTCTTTTAAGAATATGTTCTAAGAATACCTTAAGCAGAGTGAAAAAATCCCCCTTTAAGTGTGTCAGATTAATTTAGTTTAAGAACAGGCTAATCTCTTTCCCTAAAAAAAATAATAGTAGGAATTCTGTAAATCATGTCAACTTGTACTTGGGAATTTTTCATAATTATGAAAATAATAATAATAATTTCATAATTACTGAAGTAGAGTTTTCTTTCTCCTCTTCATCCTCCTTCACTTCCCTACCCCACAGATATAAACCCTCTCAAATCTCATATATTAACACTCAGAAATACTTCTACTGTTATAACACTTTAGCATGGCCCAAGGCCTGAATATAAGGCAGATCCCTGATCAAATCTTGAGGACAATAAGCTCGTAGAAGAAAAATAAAAAAAGTGGCAGTCTGGTAGAAATCTTATCTAATGTCACCACAGAAACCATCAAATTCAGGTAGTTGACTTTCTTAAAAAAAAAATAAAAATCTGTGACATTCACAGAGGGAACTGTCAATTAGATGCCATTTTTCTTGACCAAAAAAGGTCATTATTTCTTTAGGTAAATAGTCTGCACAGCAATATTGAAAGCTTCCTAGTCAACAACGGAAATGGCATTAAGCAAGTTATGAAAGCAGCAATAACAGAAAGAAACAGGAAGTTTGACTGATCCATTGATTTCTACCAAGCTAGAAAAATAAAAAGAATAGCCTACATTTCCCTCAGTCGAAACAGAATTCCTGTTTTCTTCACTTATATGATCAGTCACACCAATTTTATTGTCTAAAGTTCTCACCCCATATTGTTTATTACTCCTACTAAGCAGCAGGCTCAAATAACAAAATACTGAGTATTTAAAAATTCATCTTCTGTCCCTAATTTTTGGATTAACACAAATACTCTCAGAATATTTTCAGTAAATAAACCCATTCACCAAATCCATTGTAACCACCAGGGCATCCCAACACATTACTGCAACACAAATCATGATCATGCCATCTAAAAATATGTCAGTGGAGATAAAGAAAAGACAGAAAGACTTGCTCAAACTTCAATTATTCTTTAAATTTGTCAGAAGAAACATTCCCTTTCAGCAGAAGCAAGCTACTTTCTAGTCTGCCTTTACTCCCAGCTATTACTTTAGAGACAAGTTTCATCTTCTATGAATATGAGTAAATCAAACAGGGACTACAAGCCACTATAACCTTCAGAGAACCAACTTCATTTATTTTAATGACTTCAGTTGAATCTAGGAAGAGGCAAAATAACATTTATAATAAATTGGAAGCATACATCAAGGGACAAACCAAAATTAATTGATTGTAGTCTATATTTATTTTATGTAGCCATATCCCATCCATGTATTAGCTGAATATTGTAACAAAATACTTTTTGTTATTATTATCTGAAGGAAACATGGAAATTTATGTTGAGTTTGCATACAAAACTGGGAATCCTGTCCAGAATTTAGGTCCAAGCCACTCCTAATGGCTTGGGGTTTTATCATAATCCAGAAACTTTCAAAAATGACAGAAGAAACATTTTCTGTTTGACAATAATTTTGCATGGAAACACTTTCACACATTGTGGAATATTCCTTGGAGTACAAATAATACTATTAGGATGTGCTAACTGCCGGGAAATAGTCCCTGTGCCTTATTATAAAGCACAGCTCTACCGATCAATGACCGGGTCCTCCTTCAGCCATAAAACCTTTAGCAGAATTGCAAAGAACGTCAGCAGCGCCAAAGCTATAGCCCACAGCCACAGCAACCCCGTGGCTCTAACAAGCTAACCCGAAACTCTTCACCGAATAGATGCAGCAATCTGAGAACTCTCCAGAGAGATGAGCAAAACGCATCAGGAACCAAACCACAACGCGAGCAGTCTGCCCCTGCTGAGCTCCTGCCAATTTAAAGCAGGAATGTAAACACAGAGTCTTAGGCAGCTAGAAAATTTCCTTGGCATGACCAGAGCCAGTATCACCCAGCTCACATCAGGTCTACGGCTGCATGTTTATGTTGTAGTTGAACTAACAGGTCAGCATAAAGCCGTTCTACTACTGTAAAAAGTTAAATCCCAGTATCTCAGATCCCTCTTCCTTTTCCCAATTTCCTGGCTGCCGCCAGCACAATCGAACCACACCGCCACTTCACTGCCCTCGCGCAAACGCAAATTCCTGACAACGAAGAGGCAAGCGACGTCGTGCCAGGCGAGCTGGGCGACCGCAGTGCGCGCTGGGGCGGAGGCGTGAAGAAGAGCCCAGAAGGACGCAGGCGCAGCAGGAGGAGGAACCGGGACATTCCCTCCGCCCCCTTCCCCCGCCCGTCCCCCTCTTGCCCCCGTCCCCTCGTTCCGCCTGACGGGTGGCGCTCCCCCAACCAACGCCCCGACACTGGCAACACCTCGTCCCTTCCCCGCCCCGCGAAGGGGGCGGATGGCGGCGCCGCTCCCCTCCTTCACCGCCGCTTCGCACCCCGCTGCGTCCCGAGGCGCACGGTGGGGCTCCGCCGAGGGGCGGGAGGGAGGGCGGCGGGACCGTACCTTGCGGGTGTCTCCCTGCTCGGCCGTGCTGCCCGGGAGAACAGCGGTACCGGGGCGGCAGCGGCCCGTCTGCGGAGGCGCTGCTCGCCTAACCTCTGCCCGACGCCGGGAGGGGGCGAGCGCTGGGCCGGCCCGCGCCGCACCGCGCCGCCCGGGGCCCGGTACTCACAACTGCGTGGCGCTGCCCGGCCGCTCCTCTCGGCTCCGCGGGGCCCCCAGCGGGCGGCTGGACATGGCGCGGCGGCGGTGGGAGGGGCCGGGCAGCCCCCGCCGCGGTGGGGGGGGCCCGAGCGCAGAACCACCGGCGGACAAGGGCCGCGGCGGGCGCGTGGGGTGGGGCACGCGCGAGGCGTCACTTCCGTTGGCCCCGCCTCACCGCCCCACCGCTCGTAAGCGCTCCGGCACCAATCGACGGTCACTTCCGCCCCGGCTACTTCCGGGAGAGGGAGGAAGTGGAGAGCGGCGCCGCCGGGCGGTCGCAAATGGTGCAGCGAGTGGCCGCGGCGCTTCCGGCGGTTACCGGAAGTAGTTGGAGGCAGTGAGGGACTGCTTCCTGCTGGGCCGGTTTTGAGGCTGGAAATGGCCGGTTTCAAGGCTGGAAATGGCCGCTTTTGTTGCCAGCGATGGCCCCGATGGGGGGATGGGGCAGCCTTGGGCCGGGTCTCCCCCCACCATCACCCTGTCAGGCCCTGGGGATGGATTGGGCCAAGCCGCCAGGCCAGGCCAGGGGCAGCCCCAGCAGTGGGCCCCAGCCTAGGCAGGAGGCGACGCTGCTGCAGGCCCTTCCACACGGAGACCCTGTCTTTGTCCCCACAGAGACCCCAGCCACCACACCCGTCCTCACACGTTTGGCCAAGGCGTTCCTCTGCCCTGGCAGCCAGCACTGGATGGCACTTCATGGGACCCATCATCAACCTATGTCGCCTTCCTCAGAGCCGTGCACTGCTGTCATGGTTTTATGCATCCAGCAGCTAAAACAACCACACAGCCGTTCACTCACACACACCCACACACAGTGGGATGGGGGAGAGAATTGAAAATGGAAAAAAAGTAAAACTTGTAGGTTGAGATAAAGACAGTAAAATAGAACAGGAAAGGAAAATAATAATAACAACAATAATAATAGAAGATACAAAACAACAACAATAACAGCAATAATAGAAGATACAAAACAATTGCTCACCACCCAAAGCTGATGCTTAGCTAGTTCCCAAGCTGCCCCACCTCCGAGCCAACCCCACAGTCATCTATGGAACATCACATCGTAAGGTATGGAATATCCCTTTGGCCAGTTTGGGTCAGCTGTCCTGGCCATGTCCCCTCCCAGATTCTTGGTCACCCCCCGCCTTCCTGTTGGCAGGGCAGTGTCAGAAGCTGAAAAGTCCATGGCTGCTTGGCAACAACTAAAACATCAGTGTGTTATCAACATTATTCTCATGCTAAATCCAAACCACAGCACTATACCCGCTGCTAAAAAGAAAATTATCTCAGCCGAAACCAGGACAACTGCACATGTGGACTGTCCAGGTTGCAGTTGCCCCCAATGTCACTCTTCTGACCAAAACCAGCGAGTGCAACCATTGCAATTTTCTGCTGTGAAGTCACACAATCACAGACCCACAGAATGGCTGAGGCTGGAAGGGATTTCTGGAGGACATCTGGTCCAACGTCCCTGCTCAAGCAGGGCCACCCAGAGCTAGTTTTCCAGCACTGTATCCAGACATTTTTTTAATATCTCTAAGGACGGAGACTCCACAACCACCCTGGACAACCTGTGCCAGTGCTCCATCGCCCTCACAGTGAAAAAAGTGTTTCCTGATGTTCAGAGGGAACCTCCTGTGTTTCAGTTTGTACCTCTTGCCTCTTGTCCTGGCACTGGGTCCCACTGATGAGAGCCTGGCACTCTCATCTTTGTACTCTCCCTCCAGGAGACTCCCCTGAGCCTTCTCTTCTCCAGGACCAAACAGTTCCAGCTCTTTCAGTCTTTCCTCATGAGAACGATTATCAAGTCAATTCATCATCTTCATGGCTTTTCATTGGACTCTCTCCAGCGTGTCTCTCTTGTACTGGGGAGCCCAGAACTGGACACAGCACTCCAGGTGTGACCTCACCAGTGCTGAGTAGAGAGAGGGGAAGGCTCACCTCCCTCGACCTGCTGGCAATACTTTACCTAATACAGCCCAGGATACCAATCGTCTTCTGTAGAGCAAGGGCACATTGCTGGCTTCATGTTCAACCTGGTCTCCACCAGGACCCCCAGGTCCCTTTTTGCCAGGCTGCTTTCCAGCCGGGTGGCCCCCAACATATACTGGTGCAGGGGGAGTTTCTTTCCCAGGTGCATGACTTTGCACTTCTCCTTGCTGAACTTCATGAGGTTCCTCTCAGCCCATTTCTCCATCCATATTGAGCTCAACTCCAACACATTTTCCGAAGCGTCATGGTCTGTTTGGATCTCTCAAATCTACAGGACAACATACTCTGTGATTTGAACTTTATTCATGAGCTCATTAAGAAATACAACAAGCAAATATGACAAACAGGACTCAGTCCCCTTTGCTCATACTACTATATCGCGTGCATTCACTTATTCACCACCGGAGTCATAAGGTTTCATAACTTATAACCCATACCTTTTAATTCATGCACTTATGAGAAAAAAAAAATAATTAGTTACCTAGCCAACTTCGTCCTCCTCCACGTGGGCATCCCCTGTATCACACCAGAAAGCATGAAAGCCTCAGCAGTCCAGCCGCTGTTGGATTCGCTTCAAAAGCTTTTTGGGGGTAAGCTGATGTTTTACACCTTCCAGCTTGGAGGTTTGGTCTATACCATTTCCATAAGTTAGCAATTCTGATGAAACTTCCAGACAAAAGATGACGGCTGCAGGAGATAGCAATCTGCAGGTGATAATGGCTGCATCATAGCCCTTTAGCTCTTTCTGGCCACCTGTCCTGCCTACATGGCACTCTCACCTTGATCTAATGGTGTTGCTGCCAGCATACATCAGGTCTTATCATGAGTAGCGTTAGCCAAAATCTGAGCAGGACTTGAGTGAACAGTCATATGAAAGCAGAACAGAGCTGCCAGGCTCCAGTGTATTTCCAACCATTCCTTTGGCACAGGAAGATTATCAAAGTAGCTGCTCCCAACAGAGCATCTAGATAGGCTTTCTCACACAGTTCATCTTCCACTCCAGACATGATGGTGGCAGCAAAGCTTTCAAAGCAGTACCAACTCCATGGCACTTACTCATCCTGCCATGGGTGGCACTGTGCACAGGACGCTATAGCTCTAATGGCCTGGCTTCCCTCAGCCTTCTCACATGCTCCATCTGTCGTCCCCACCCACTAAAAGTGCCCACACTTTTTCCTCGCTGGGAATCCCTTTGTATGGATATCTTATTCCCAGTTACTGCTCTGGAAGCAACTCTGCTTGTTCCTCAGTGCTTACATCTCCTTGCTGCTAGCTCTGATATTCCTTAATTGCCTCGAACTAATTCAACTGAACCTACTTCTTCCAAGCCATGTCATTAACAGGCATCCTCAGTTACTGCCCACTTATATCAGCTCTGCCTCTGCCATTGAATAAGCTCCACCTGCACTTGGACAAGACTTCTATTAGGTATCCCTGAGCAAACAAACTACAGCATCCTCAGGAAATCCCCAACCTGCAAATCATTAAAATCTGGGAGAGCATTACAAAGGAGGAATTATACACACTCATGGGAAATGTGACTTTCCAGCTTTCACTGGATCTCAGTGGCTCCCTCTTCTCTCTTTCCCCATGATGTCACCACATCACACCCAGAGTCTTCCCTTCTCCGCCCAAGTTCATCCCAGTTTATCACTTCCCCTCAAAGTCCACCACATCAGTTGCCAACTGACTTCTTCAGCCTGCTACATCTTTGACCGGTGCTTACTCCAATTTTCTAGCCTCCTTCTTCTAATGAGTTTTCACACTTTCACTGGCATCCATCCCCTACATTCACAATCTTTGTAGATGTTGTCTGCCTTTTCACCCCTACTTCATTTTCTGCAACATGAGGCACCAGCTTCTCTCATTAGCTCATCCAAATAAAATTCCACGGTGGGTTAGCTCTCAGTGCTTCATCCATCTACACCTTCATTGACTCCTTTCCATCTCACCTTATCCACGGCACTTACTTTTCTTTCTCTCATCCTTTTTTCTCTATCCCCTATCTCCCCTTCAATTCCCTAGAGGAATCTTGCCACATAAACTACTTTATATGACATGTCCTTATAAATCAGGCTCAAAGGGGGAGGGGGATAACATCAGGCCGGCCAGCAACATGTTGTGGGACGATGTGCCCAGGTTGGAGGGATGGGGTGCTGGTGAGGGCCCTCAGCCTGCTGCTCAGAGACGTGCTGGATGCACTGCAGCACGCTCAAATCCTAGAGGAGATAAGCCAGGGGCTCCAGATGCAACAGGAACCAACGGGGAAACACTGGGAACATACATCAAAAGAATTCCAGCCACTCCAGCCAATAAGTCAGCCTCATCGGGGGCACAACTGAAATGCCTCTACGCGAATGCACGGAGCAGGGGAATAAACAAGAGGAGCTGGAGACGTGTGTGTGCCTGCAAGGCTATGACCCTTATTGGCATTACAGAGACATGGTGGGATAGCTCCCATGACTGGAGCGTTGGGATGGAAGGATACAGGCTATTTAGGAAGGACAGGCAGGGCAGACAAGGAGGGGGGTGTCGCCCTCCACATCAATGACCAGCTGGAGTGCATGGAGCTCCATCTGGGGATGGACGACAAGCCGACCAAGAGCTTATGGGTCAGGATTAAAGGGAGCACTGGGGCAGGGGACATCATAGCTGGGTTCTGTGAGAGGCCACCTGACCAGGGAGACCGAGCAGATGAAGCCCTCTATAGGCAGACAGGAGCAGCCTCACGTTCACAAGCCCTGGTCCTTATGGGGGACTTCAACCACCCCGACATCTGTTGGAGGGACAATGCAGCAGAGCACAAGCAATCCAGGAAGTTCCTGGAATGTGTTGATGACAACTTTCTCCTCCAAGTGATAGAGGAGCCCACGAGGAGAGGTGCCATGCTGGACCTTATTCTCACCAATAAGGAGGGCCTGGCAGGGGAATATGAAGCTCAAGGGCAGCCTTGGCTGCAGTGACCACGAAATGGTGGAGTTCAAGATCCTCAGGGCAGCGAGGAGGGCACACAGCAAGCTCACTACCCTGGACTTCAGGAGAGCAGACTTTGGCCTCTTCAGAGATCTGCTTGGTAGAGGACCATGGGACAAAGCCCTGGAAGGAAGAAGGGCCCAAGACAGCTGGCTAATATTCAAGGGTGACCTCCTCCAAGCTCAGGAGCAATGCATCCCAACAAAGAGGAAGTCAGGCAAAAACGCCCGGAGGCCTGCTTGGATGAACAAGGAGCTCCTGGGCAAAGTCAAACACAAAAAGGAAGCCTAGAGAGGGTGGAAGCAAGGGCAGGTAGCCTGGGAGAAATACAGAGAAACTGTCCGAGCAGCCAGGGATCAGGTTAGGAAAACTAAAGCCCTGATAGAATTAAATCTGGCCAAGGACATCAAGGGCAACAAGAAAAGCTTCTATAGGTACGTTAGTGATAAAAGGAAGACTAGGGAGAATGTGGGCCCTCTCGGGAAGGAAATGGGAGACCTGGTTACCCCAGGATATGGAGAAGGCTGAGGTACTCAATGACCATTTTGCCTCAGTTGTGACCAGCATGTGCTCCAGCCACACCACCCAAGTCACAGAAGGCAAAGGCAGGGACTGGGAGAATGCAGAACCGCCCACTGTAGGAGAAGATCAGGTTTGAGAATATCTAAGGAACCTGAAGGTGCACAAGTCCATGGGACCTGATGAGTTGCATCTGCGGATCCTGAGGGAAGTGCCAGATGAAGTTGCTAAGCCACTGTCCATCATATTTGAGAAGTCCTGGCAGTCCGGCGAAGTTCCCACTGACTGGAAAAGGGGAAACATAACCCCCATTTTTAAAGAGGAAAAAAAGGAAGACCCAGGGAACTACAGGCTGGTCAGTCTCACCTCCATGCCTGGCAAGATTATGGAGGAGATCCTCCTGGAAACTATGTTCAGGCAGATGGAAAATAAGGAGGTGTTGGTGACAGCCAACACGGCTTCACTAAGGGCAAATCATAGAATCATAGAATGGTTTGGGTCGGAAGGGACATCAAAGATCACCTAGTTCCAACCCCCTGCCATGGGCAGGGACACCCTCCACTAGACCACATTGCCCAAAACCTCATCCAACCTGGTCTTAAACACTTCCAGGGATGGGGCCTCCACAACCTCTCTGGGCAACCTGTGCCAGTGCCTCACCACTCTAACAGTAAAGAATTTCTTTCTAACATCTGATCTAAATTGACCCTCCTTCAGCTCAAACCCATTCCCTCCTTGACCTGTCACTACACTCCCTGATAAACAGTCCCTCACCATCTTTCCTGTAGGCCCCTTCAGGTACTGGTAAGCCGCAATTAGATCTCCCTGGAGTCTTCTTTTCTCCAGGCTGAACAATCCCAACTCTCTCGGCCTGTCCTCATAGGAGAGGTGCTCCAGCCCTCTGATCAGCTTCGTGGCCCTCCTCTGGATTTGAAATCATGCTTGACAAATTTGGTGGCCCTCTATGATGAGGTCACAGCATTGGTGGACAAGGGAAGGGCAACTGACATCATCTACCTGGACTTGTGCAAGGCATTTGACACTGTCCTGCACGACATCCTTGTCTCTAAATTGGAGAGACATGGATTCGATGGATGGAACACTCGGTGGATAAGGAA
The DNA here is from genome assembly GCF_011004875.1 of Balearica regulorum gibbericeps. Classification (NCBI taxonomy): domain Eukaryota; kingdom Metazoa; phylum Chordata; class Aves; order Gruiformes; family Gruidae; genus Balearica; species Balearica regulorum. The sequence goes on from NC_046208.1 coordinate 501,028, forward strand.
TTGGCTGGATGGTCACATTCAAAGAGTTGTGGTCAACGGCTCAATGTCCAAGTGGAGAACAGTGACAAGTGGCGTTCCTCAGAGGTCGGTACTGGGACTGGCACTGTTTAACATCTTTGTCGGCAACATGGACAGTGGGATCAAGTGCACCCTCAGGAAGTTTGCCAACGACACCAAGCTGTGTGGTGTGGTCGACACGCTGGAGGGAAGGGATGTTATCCAGAGGGATCTTGACACGCTGGAGACGTGGGCCTGTGCGAACCTCATGAAGTTCAACAAGGCCAAGTGCAAGGTTCTGCACATGGGTCGGCGCAATCCCAAGCACAACTATAGGCTGGGCAAGGAATGGATTGAAAGCAGTCCTGAGGAGAAGGACTTGGGGGTGTTGATTGATGAGAAGCTCAACATGAGCCAGCAGTGTGCGCTTGCAGCCCAGAAAGCCAACGGTGTCCTGGGCTGTATCAAGAGGCGTGACCAGCAGGTTGAGGGAGGTGATCCTGCCCCTCTACTCTGCTCTGGTGAGACCCCACCTGCAGTACTGCGTCCAGCTCTGGGGGCCCCAGTACAAGAGAGACATTGAGCTGTTGGAGAGAGTCCAGAGGAGGGCCACGAAGGTGATCGGAGGGCTGGAGCACCTCTCCTATGAGGACAGGCTGAGAGACTTGGGATTGTTCAGCCTGGAGAAAAGAAGGCTCCAGGGAGATCTAATTGCGGCTTACCAGTACCTGAAGGGGCCTACAGGAAAGATGGTGAGGGACTGTTTATTAGGGAGTGTAGTGACAGGTCAAGGAGGGAATGGGTTCAAGCTGAAGGAGGGTCAATTTAGATCAGATGTTAGAAAGAAATTCTTTACTGTTAGAGTGGTGAGGCCCTGGCACAGGTTGCCCAGAGAGGTTGTGGAGGCCCCATCCCTGGAAGTGTTTAAGACCAGGTTGGATGAGGTTTTGGGCAATGTGGTCTAGTGGAGGGTGTCCCTGCCCATGGCAGGGGGTTGGAACTAGGTGATCTTTGATGTCCCTTCCAACCCAAACCATTCTATGATTCTATGATTCTATCAATTCACACAGATTCCAAGAGTTGCAGTGCCTGTATTTCATGGAGGGGAAAACTTTCAAAATAATCTGTTAAAATTTTGCTTTTACAAACCATAAATTGTCAAAGTGACATGAAACTTTGAGCACATGTTGGCCTCCTCTCCATTTTATGGAGGAACAGCTTGCTAAAGCTATTTTCTTCCATCTGTGTTCACAGGCTCTTTGCCTCTCTTTGATGGGGACTTAACTTGTATGGCTAGTATTAAGCAAAAAACAGGAGTGACTCATTCAATCCCTCTCCAGATACCTGCAGTGTAGATGTCCATATCTGTTAATTGTCCTGTGTAGCCAGTCTAGGAAAATAGACTGTTTTCAAGTTTGCTGATCTATTTTAGATGCCCATTTTAAGATTAACTCAGTCAGAGTTAATGGTCATTAGAGTTAATGGTCAGCAGAAGCCTTGGGTGAGACAGAGACTGACCTCTAATTTAGGACCTCAGAGCTAGGCCTTTGCATTTAGTTAGATTTTAAGAAAACCCTTGGGTATGGACTAAAGGTCTCAGCAGCATGAAATACAACCTGCTTCATGTCAACCCAAATTCCAACTTCCCAATGCTTCAGCTGCTTCACCAGCTCCCAGCCAAAAAGCTAACAATCACTAGTGTTGCCAAACATAGTACTTGATACCATATTATCAATGAAGATTTAAAAAAAAAAAATGCTTGAGAGATTCTTGTTACTAATTTTGAAGTTCTTCTTTGGGAACAGACTGAAAGACTCTCTTGTATTCTGTCCTCTCTCTTTTGCTCCATGACCATAATCTCCCATTAATCCCCTCCACCCTAAGCAATAGAATGAGTCAAAACTGTCCAGATTTGTGAATCAGAAGGCAAAATTTCCCCTGGCAGTATTGTATGTGTCCAGACTGTGGTAGCGGGAGGGCTGCAGGGGTGGAGGACCTGACATAGGAGCAGGTGGATGTTACCTGAAGAAACCACTGCCCATGGAGGACCCATGCTGGAGAAGGAGAGAAGTGTGAGGAGGAAGGAGTGGCAGAGAGGAGCTGTTACAGGCTGACCACAACCCCCCATTCCCCATCACCCCTGTGCTGCTCAGGGCGGAGGGTAGGTAGAGGAGTTGAGGATGAAGCAGTGAAGTTGAACCTGGGAACAAAGGGTGAGCGAGGAGAAGGTGGCGGTTTATTTCTTGTCTTTGTTTCTTACCATCCAAATCTATTTTAATTTGCAATAAACAAATTAATTTTCCTAAAGTTGAATGTTTCGCCCATGATGCTAATTGGTAAGTGATCTCCCTGTTTTTTTCCACAACAAATGAGCTTTTTCATCTTTTTTTTCTCCCCTTGTGTTGTTGAGGAGTGAGAGAGCAGCTCAGCAGGCATCTGGCAGCCAGCCGTGGTCAAGCCACCACAATGACATTTGTGAGGGCTCACCTGGAGCACTACATCCACTTTTGGGCAGCGTCCCCACCCTACCATACAAAAAAGACATAAGCCAACTGGCAGTGGAGAGCCACAAATATTGTCTAGGGCTGGAACACTTGATATACAAGGGGAGACTGAGAAACGTGAGTTTGCGTAGCTTCGAGGAGAGAAGGTAAGGGGGACTTAAGGGTCAGCCACCCAACTGAGGATCAGTAGAGAAGACAGAGCCGACTCTTCTCATAGGTGTGCAGTGAAAGGGCAGGAGGCACAAGGTGTAGCAAAGGGAATCCTGGCTGGATAGAAGAAAAATATTTCACTACACAGGTGGCTAAGCACTGGTGTGGGGGCCCAGAGAAGTTGTGGGATCTCTTTCCTAGGAAATATTCCAGACTTAACTCACTAAAGCTCTGAACAACCTGGCCTACCTTTGATGTTGGCTCTGCTTTGAGGAAGGGTTGGACGTTCAACTTAAACTATTCTATTATTTTGTTAGAATGATCATGAGCAGCATCACCTTCAGCTCCGAACGGAGAGTTCCCTTCTCTGACTTACTGACTCACAAAGCAACCTGCCAAGGGGTTGGAAAATGAAAGAAATAACCTTTGTGGTAATTTTATTTTTTTTTTTTAAATTATGAATAAACACTCCTTTCTTCCCTCCCTCTTGTCTGGGATAGCTCAAGGCACATCGCCACAGAGATTGAGACCATCTTCTGATCTATACGGTTCCTGATAGACCTGAGAAATAATAATCTTTAAAAACTATCATTTCTTTATAACGTAAGACTGACTTTGGAACCTGCCATGATTGTATACATGAAACAAATGGTGTGCTTACATGGAGACATGGAGCATCAGGGGACACTTGAGGACAGAAACTTTCTGGAATAGCTCTGGCAGGTGAAGCCAGGCAGAAGCACCATGATCAGTCACAGTCTATCCATATCACCTCTCTGAGAAGGACCTGCACTGATCTAACCCCTGAACTGTTTCAGGAGCTTGTCTGGAGAAAGCCCTTGTCATTTCAGCCCAGAAGGAAGCCTGTATCATCTCTCATGTATACTTCCTGACTAGCAACTCATGAATGGGATCTGTTTATACCACAGCTGGTGCTTGTGAATCTCTTTCAATTTTTCTACAAGCCCTATAATCTTTACTGAATTTTCTTTAAAGCTCCAGAAGCCCTATCATTAGAGCTGATTTTTCACTTCAAAAGTTAATTTTCATAGAACTAGAGAATCGTAGAATGGTTTGGGTTGGAAGGGACCTCAAAGCCCATCCAGTTCCAACCCACTGCCATGGGCAGGGACACCCTCCACTAGCCCAGGTTGCCCAAAGCCCCATCCAACCTGGCCTTGAACACTTCCAGGGATCCAGGGGCAGCCACAGCTTCTCTAAGCAGCCTGTTCTAGTGTCTCACCACCCTCACATTGGAGAATTTCTTCCTAATATCGAATTTAAATCTACCTTCTTTCAGTTTAAAACCATTGCCCCTTGTCCTATCACTACATGCCCTTGTAATCAGTCCCTCTCCAGCTTTTTTTTTTTGAGTCTTCCTGTTTTCTGAGGATGACCTGAGAATATAAACTATGATTGTTAAAATTGTATAAGGTATTGTGCAATTGAAATTAAAAAAAAAAAAAAAAAAAAAAAGAAATAACATTTTATGCTATTGGGGGATTTGCTTTTTAAAATATTGATGATGCAGTTCATTCACTGCTTGGAGACAGTGAAATAACTATCACTTCAGGAAACAAAAGAGATGGTCTAGATTAGATAGAATAAATTTTCTAGTTCCAAATTCATCAGCAATGCTATTCATTGGAGGCTGGAAGCCAGAAAAAAACAACCAACCAAGGGTGAAATGAAAGAAGTTGCCTTGGACACAGAGTTTTTGGGGGGGGCCAGCTTGTAAAATCTAAAGAACTCCGTGTGTGTAGAGAAACAAGAATCAGTGCACAATTCTGTATTAATCTATAATTAATACAGGTGCTGTCCTGGAAATTCACCTAACCCATAAAGTTGATTTTCTACCCTAATGAAAATAACCCCAGTAGATCCCAAACTTCCATCACATATTCAGGCTGAAGTGGGAATACCCCCACATCTGAATATATTCAATGGGGTGGATGTATTCTAACCCAAAGAAGGGGCAAAGCTCTTGGCTCTTCCTGTCCTGCTGTGCCATAAAAATAGCAGGACTTCACCTGAAGCTACTTACAGTGATTCCTACATGCCTGTATGTCCCCAAACAAGAGTTTGGAGAATTTCTAATCACCAATGGGTTCACCAGAAGTCACCACTCTACCCAGTCAAAAGGTTTTTCTCCTTATTTCCTTCCCTTCTCACCTGGATATCCCAAGGAATGAAGTCTGGGGTCTGACTGAATTGGAAATATTGCATCTGACATGTTCTGGACATTATCTGTTCCAAGGCAGCCAGGTAAAAGCTCTGTGGGTAAGTTTTCACTATTTCACAGCAGACTGGTGATGTTCTGGCCAGTACATTGAAATCACACATTTAGACAGAAGCTGGCCTCTAATCTAGAATGTATCAAAGACACACATCATTAGGACTAACACTATTTTTTATTTCTTAAAAGCAAAGAAAGTTAGTCTCTGAAAAGTGATTTAAAATTTACCAATCATTCCAGTAGCCTGAGTGCCCTGTAGATATTTTGTTCCATTAGATGGGAGCTGATCTGAGCCACTTGTTTTCTCTGCAGTCAGTTCTTACCACAACAGGATCACCATTTCCAAGCAGTATTTACTGTACAGTTTTTATTGTGAGAGGATGCCAGCTGGGCTTCTGGGAAATGTGGGTTACTTCAGATTTGGGCAATTCTTGTCAAGCCTTTCAAGCTCCCTTTGAAGTGGCAAAGTACTCCGGCCTCTGTTAATGGTTAGGTGGATCTTTGCCTTTTTTATATATAAGAAGCTAGACTAAAAATTTCTCTAAGGTTCTTTCATAGTCATAACTTTTTCCTCATGTTAAATTCGAACATGTTGAGTGAGGTGTAGCAGCTTCCTCTAAATTGCAAAACAGACCCATGGACTTCACACAAACATCAATTTTGATGCAATCCTTGGGGAAAATAATTTCAGGTGCCTGTCTCCTTTTCCTGCCTGTTCATCTGGCATCATTTGTTTTTTACTTTGAGTTCACTGTGTGTCTAATGAAAGTGAACACTTGTGTGCAGAACTCACAAGCTGTTTATTTATCAAATGCTAGTCCAGTCTTCAAGAAGATTATCTGGTTTTTTGGTCTGACACTTCAATTAGACAAGCAGGCAGACGCATCCTCTGCCTGTCAATATGGATATGGTAAACACTTGCTCTTATCAAACTTGATGCCACTGAGATGTCACAAGATGGCAAATTTAGCTGACTAACATAACTGCTCTGGAGTCTTGCAGCACTCATGACAGCACTAAATGATGCTGCACTAGAGTTTACCATGTTCTCCCTATTCAATCCATGCTACATGAATTATAAACTGTTTTATAGTTCTCAATGCAATTTTTGGTGGTGAGTCATCAAAGGTGTACATGTCCTCCAAAGGCTGGGTTCCACCTCTACAGTAATGCATGCCAAATTAATATTTTCAACCATGTAAAGCACATTTGCAAGTATAAAGTAGTAAGACTGCCTAAAGTCACTGCCAATTATACAGCCTGAAAAAGTGAACTTGGTGTTAGACATCGTAGAACCTTATTGTATTTAAAATAGGACTTCACAAGTTGAGGGTTCACAAGAATTTTGCATTCCACTTCTGATTTCTAGACATTAAACAAATGAATGTTTGAAATCCTATTAGAGGTTCACCAAATCCTAGCTAATATTGCTTATTTTGTTAAAGATATTTCTTTGTACAAAATACAAATAAACCATAAAGAATTAAAATTCAAAACTCATCTGAAGTTTGAAATGCCAATGGGCTGTTCGAGGATCCATTACCTTCATGTTTATAACCAGTGGTTGCTTTGTTGTTTTAAAACAGGTGAACAGCTTATTAAAAATTTGATTAATTTAAAGAGTAATATTTTCTAATGAGACCAAATATAGAAAGTTTCAGGATTAAAGAAAAACAGTTGAGTAAGAAAGGAGATGTAAGTTACAACTTTAACAGGACAATTCGGAGCATGAGGGGAATAAATCTTGCACAAAAGCTGCATTTTCTACCTTGGAGAGCACACTCCGCCACCTCCTACCAGTGTTTACCACACATAGGAGGGTAATTATTGTTCCTGCTAATAAATCCAATAAAATAACTCAAGAAGTAATCTACTTAGAATTCTAAATCTCATTTTTTACAGTGACATATCCCTTATCAATATAATATAATGAAAGACATTAGGATACAGATTTCTATGTTCGTGGAGTCTAGATCTAGGACAGGATTTAGATTTAACTCAGACACCACAATTTCTGAGTTTTTATATCAAAGTTTGATACCCAGAACTTCTCCCATCAGCAGAAGCTGGAGAAATCATAGGTTAGTTCTCCAGAAAAACCCAATCAGTCTAGAAATCACATATTTCTCCCCTAAACATCCATCCAAAACAAGACAGTATTGTCTAGGGAACAGGCAGGTTGTTCTTCACGCTCCCCAGCCTGTGAAGTTTCCAACAAACAGCACCCAGCCCAGAGGAACTCGGCCCTTAACTTGCAGTCATGCTGACCTGAAGCTGTGACCCAGTGCATGCTGTGAAACTAAAGTGCGTCAGGCTTGCAGTGAATAAGTTTCTTCCACGAAGTATTGTCCATAGGAAGCATGGACAGGTGACTCCAAGTTCAGTGTCAGCTCCAGGCTCACATCAAACATCTCCCTGATGGTTCTTTGCTGCATAGTCCTCAGCCAGCTAGGACTGTTTGCACTTTCTGCTTTGCTGAAGTGAAGATGTTGGAACACAAATGCTTCAGCACTGAAAATACAAGACTAATAGGGTCAGTTGCAGCAGTACTTCCTAGGCAAGTTTCACTCCAGCAGACCCCAAGCCTTGGAGATCACCTTATTGCGGTGAGGCGTGGAACTGCCCTCTCCTGTCACTCCTGGCAAAGACCCACCCGTCACCATCCAGGAGGGAGTCCTCCAGGATAAGGTTATACCATCACTCCTGTTTTCAGCTAGTGATTTCAGTCCTTCAAGCCAACCAATGAAGTTCATTGAACTCTGAACACTATTAGCAGCAAAGGTTTCTTCAACAGCAAGGAATGAAGCTGTCTCATCAACTCAACTGTTGTCAAAATACTAAAGCAGCTCTGAAAGCTCTGCATCTGGTTGGGAAAGGACCCCTGAAGCAGAAGTCACTACAGGCAGATGACATAACGTGGCAACCTACCTATGGCATGATTCACCACAGCGTAAGTGCCTGTTTCCATCAACTGTGACACAAACCAAAGGAAATGAGATCAGAAAAGACACCTCAAGCCCTAACTCACAACCCCCAAAATGTAAACTTAAAAAGTTAAGCCTCAGAAAGAAGGAAGAATGAGGAAAAATGCCACCTGGACATACAGAGAAGCTTTCTGCATGTTGGAAAAGAGTGAGGGAGCCAAGGGAGGGGCAGGAGTGGCCAGAAAAAAAAAAAAAAATCAAGCAAGATCAGTCATCATCAGACACCTTTCCCTGCTGTATTAAATGCACTCAAGGTGAGCCAAATTCAGTATGACCACTGCCAAGCTGGAGCGGCTATGCCTCACACCAGGCATGCACAGAAGATGCCATCACTCATCTCCATGCCCCAGAACTCGAGCTGCATCAGCAGAAAGCTACATGCATTTTGTTGGCTCAAAATCTGACCAATTCCACGTGCAAATACTGTTGCCTCCAAGATCAGTCGTCCTGTTTTCAGCTGAGAGTTAATTTTCTTCTTAGCAGCAGGTATACTGCTGTGGTTTGAATTTAGCATGAGAATAATGTTGATAACACACTGATGTTTTAGTTGTTGCCAAGCAGCCAAGGACTTTTCAGCTTCTGACACTGCCCTGCCAACAAGAAGGTGAGGGGCGACCAAGAAGCTGGGAGGGGACATGGCCAGGACAGCTGACCCAAACTGGCCAATGGGATATTCCATACCATATGACATCATGTTCCATATATAACTGGGGGGTTGGCCAGGAGGCGGGGCAGTTCTGGGACTAGCTGAGCATGAGCTTCGGGTGGTGGGCGATTATGCTGTTCATCATTTGTTTTGTATATTATGACTATTATCTTTCTTTTCTGTCTTATTAAACTGTCTTTATCTCTACCCATGAGTTTTAATTTTTTTTTCCATTTTCAATTCCCTCCCCCATCCCACTGTTGGGGGAGTGAACGAACAGCTGTGTGGTTGTTTTAGCTGCTGGCCAGGTTAAACCATGACAGTCAGGTTCCCCACAGCAGAGAAAAAGATGCAGAGACAAATACTCTCTTTCAGTCATCCATTTTTACTGAGCAAGTCTTTCTGCCATGAGGTCACAAACTAAACCTCAGTCGTCCTGCTTCACAGGAACTTCTCCATTGCTACTTTGTCAGCCAGAAGCAGCTGTCAGAGTTCAATTGCCCTTGCTGCCTCTTGCTCAAACATTGCTACTACTCCTAATCTACTCCTTAGCAGGCACAAGCCCTACTCCTTCAAACTAAAGACCAGACCATGCAGCTGCTTTGCAACAAAGGGAGTCCCAAAGAGGCCTTGATCGTCCTGACCAGGGCCACCTGCATGGTTGAAAGTCTCTCCTCCTAGGGTGGATGCCACTCTGGCTGCATAGACATTGATGACCATTGAGCATCCAAAATCATCTCCTGCAGCACAAGGTTAGAGGCAATGCTGAACAGCAGAAGACATTCAACAGCTGCTGATGGTCCTGTCTTCTGCTGTACTAGGCAGTTCGCAGGACTCACAATGAAGCTCAGGTGACACAAAGCACTCCAAGGTAGAGATGTTTTAGGTAATCAAAGACCAGCCCATTTAGGGCTTGAAGGCAATGACTATGCCTTGAAACATGAGGCAAGAACCAGCTCTGCATTCCTGTGGCCACCTGCACTGCAGACACAAATGCAATAAATCCCTTTAAGCGCAGGAAGGAACCCAATTAATAAAATTATGGATGCCAGGAGGCTTCAGAGCAGCGTCATCTTCCCCGAAGTCACAAGCACTGCATTGGCCTTCCTCTCATAAAGGGTTTGGCAACTGCCTTTCCTTCTGGTCATCCTTGCAAATCGTTAGGTTTGCTGAAGAGCTAAAATGTCAAGCAAGATCAGCGCCTCTAAGAGCTGGATGCAGGTTTGGTGCAGCAGGAGGGTACAACCAGCCTCTCAGATCAGTGTGACAGTCCTTGCAGTGTTTGTATTTACTGCAGAAACAGAAGGCAGTGCCGCCCTGCTGCCAGTGTGCGCTTCCCTGACAGGTCCTGCAGGTCACCAGCAGCACCGGAAGATGCTGCTAGGAGCAGGTTTTGGCCTCCTCCTGGTGCACACGGGTCCTGCGCTGCTTCTGCGCTATGTGCACGGATGCTTTCAAGGTGAAGGAGTTTGGGTGTGCTGGACTGCTACTGGAGTTGTCTTGCAGCCAGGTTTCCAAAGAGGACAGATGGATGCCAATTGTGATAACAGATTGCTCTAGAGACCTTACATTTTTCATGTCAGAAATAATTTTTATTTCTTTTAAAACCAAAGATGGTACCTACAGTGATTAAAAACCTGCTCTGCTCACCCCACCCCACCAAAACCCCGACCATAACAAAAAATAATTTACTAATCCAGCCTTGTGAAACTTCACGAGACATTTCAAGGGAAGGGTAAATTTTTACATGTAGTACATGAAAGAAATAACACCTACCCTACATTTCTAGAGGAATTAGCCAAGGAGTTATGGTGAAGAAAGTTGTAAGTCAGCCCTAATTCAGTGAGATATTTTGCAATGTTACCCTTAAATGGGACTTCTTACGCATTTTAAGTCATAAGAACTACCCACAACCTTACAACAGGCTGCATTCTGCTGTACCTCCCCAAACTGGGGACTGCAAGCACAAACTGTGAACTTAAAAACCATATCTGAAAATCCCTAAGCCTCTGTCTCTACAAGACAGGCAAATCAAGCTTTTAACACTAACATGTGAACACATTAATGTGCATATATTCTTCAACTATGACTTCTCTGGCATGTTGGAAAGACTAGTATTTATCCTTAAAATTATTTATACAGATGCATGAAGACCAAGTGGATTTGAACAATTCTATAGCAACACGTCCTATCAAAACCAGTCACCACTTGAATTTACCTAACAGCTGCAACAGACGGCTTGTAAGCCACTCACAGATAGACAATTTTGTTCAAAATAACTGCACTAACAAACACATTCAAGATATGACATTTTTCTTGGAGGTCAGTTGACAAACAAGAGGCACCATCTGCAGGGCAAAGTACTGAGTGCGGTTTGTCCAGTTCAGCTGGCCTCTGGTTCTCCCCTTTTGCCATTCTTTGGTTCCAAATGCGTAATCCCTGATGGGATCTTGGTTTGTTCTGTCATCCTGGCCACTTTTCCTTTTGATATGTTTTCTTCAGAGTGGTCACGTTTTACCTTCGTCTCCATTGGGTCATCTGTATCATCTAAAGCACGAAGGAAAGAAGAATTAAAGTTTGCAAGTCCTTCTCCAACTTCAGTGCAACAGCCCGCAATGACAGTAGCAGGTGAAGTTACAAAGCGTGCCAGAAAACGCTTCTATTTACAGGCAACAAGAATAATGCTGAGAGTAGAGGACTGGTTCTCAGATATTGGCTTTCCATATCTCCAACAGCAATCACAACAACATTTACTCTCCTAGACTGCCGGGTTTGTGGGAGAACTGTCAGCATATATTGGTTATATTTGGAAGGTACCAATGTGCAGCCTCCTGGATACATTATTATGCACAGGGTTGGGAACCATTAATTCCTTCTGACCATAGCAATTGAGGTAGGAATACTTAAGACTCCCCTCAGCTGCTGCATGTTGGATTTCTGTAATATATATAGAGGCTGCTATGACCTACTGTTAAATACAAAAGCGTTGCTTCACTTACATTCCTGCAGAGGATTCCTCTGAGCCTAAGAGCTCATCACAGGCTCTAGGACTTCAATTTTTAGAGCACAGGTGGCATATCAGTGAAACATCTGTGTGATTGGAAATACCTAATAAATTCAAGCTCCCCCAAAGTTTCAGTGTTCCAGCCTTACCTGATAACTACCGATTTGTTATGCATATGCTTAACCTATTTAGAAAACAAGGTCAAAAGATAAATTTCTTAGAGCAACTCAGCTCTCAAGGGCTTTTCACTCATTATTGGTCAGTGGGAATCTCAAATAATTCCTGCTATGGGGCAGGGCGGATCATGGTTAAAAGCACAAACAACAATGCTGTGGTTCACAAGAGGCACAGGCAGAGCTGCAGAGATTTCTGCACCTTGGAGAGGTACCTGGCAAAGCTGGGGGCTGGGAGTCTGTGCAGGCCTACAGAAGGGGAGAAGATCTGCTTTTGGGAAGGCATTTCTCCAGCAGGCAGAAGCAAGCTCCCATCCCGCAAGGGCGGCCAGAAGGGAAGGGACTCTGCTAAACCTCTGGTTCTCCCTCCTGGGACACTGTTTTAATAGTAACTAGAAGAGCAGCGTATGGTGTTGGTAACCAAGAAGAAAAGCATCTTGGAAATCAACACAAAACCAACCCTCAAAGCCATCAGTTCCTGGTGACAGCCCCTGCACAGAATGTACAGTGCTGCAGCACCTCTTACCTCTCGTGAGCTGGGCTGTTCTGTACTGTTCCTCTCTGACCTGTTTCATCAGCTGCAGGTTGTGATCGCTGGCTTCCTTGTGGTTCACCATTGGGAAGGGGTAATCTTGACCTGGTGCAACATGGAGATAGAAGCCTTTACAGAACTAATCAAGGGTGTTTCACTGGATTTGCACCAGGGCAAATACTTGCAGCCTTTCTTAAAATAAACGTCATTTAAGATAAAGCACATGACCCACTCTTCAGAAGAGCCTATTTCCCTCCATCAAAGAGTAAGAGTTCCCATTTAGACATTGTAAGAGACTTCAAAGATGCATTAGAGGAAGCGTAAAAGCACAAGATGTTCAGAAACTATTTAAAGACAGCCAAGCATTTGAGACAGATAAATGCAAAGGCAACAACTTAGAGTGATCCAATAGTTTTAGGACATGAAGTTCAGGCAAAAATACATACTCTGAAATTAGACTCCAGTAAAAAACTTTAAAGGTGAGTTGACAGAAGGTAGACTGCTGGATTAATTTATTTTCAGCAGATAAATGCATGACTTGTGTTGGAAGAGCAATGCTTCCATCTCATGCATGCAATTATTTTGGACAGTTAGCAGCAGCAAAATCCTTAGCAAGGCATCCGAATTACCTATGATACACCCTGCTTGCTTCTGCTCCTCTTCAGATGCTGTCCAGGGCTCATAGATGTACTTGGAGGGATAGTTCTTCAGTATAGGCAAGTATTTCCTACAAAATGGGAATAATACGGGGTTTTATAATCCTGCAGATAAATACTCATACATTAAGAGAAGTGTGTACCAACCTATGCTATATTAACTCTTGGTGATCGTACTGATACTACAATCCATGGCAAAGTTCTGATTCAATTTGCACAAAAGAACTGGTTTTATGTTCTGAAACTCTCCATAGGGTGATATCTTCCAAAAGTTAACTTTAAGCAAAGAATAAATGGGTTGATTTAAACATTACTTCTGTTTTTACTTCATCCAAAATATTTTTGTCCTAATCCTTAATATATTTCAAAAACAAACAAATTTTAAAAATCTAAAAAATTCTTACAGAAAAGTCATTTTCTGTCCCACTCTGTCAGGTATGTCAGCATGGGCTTCCCCTTGACAAGATCCAAAGCTAGACAGGATGTGAGGAAGAGGAGGTGTGGGGAAATGGAGTTGTGTGCTCAGACATCAACACAGCCTGCTCCTATTGCAGTCGGCTGTAAAATCACCCACTACTTATCAGAAAGCCCATCAGTACCTTATCTAGTGATAAGGAAACTGAGACTTTGAAGCAAAGAGGACCCACTCAGAGTGGGAAATAAAACTTAAGCATCTGAAATGAATCAGACTGCCTACAAAACCAAGAAACACAGCACAGACTGGAGCCGGGGGAGCTGTGGGAAGTTTTACTCAAGTCCTTCAGAAAGAGGAGTCAGCCTCTTCAAACAGGGTGCTGGAGCCAAGAGATGCTCACAAATCAATATAATGCCCTACTCAGACATCTCCCGTGCAACCACGGGTATGTATCTCTGCTTTTCTGTGCCTCAGTTTCCTTATGTGTTAAATAAAATCATTGCTATGACCTCCGTTTCACAGGGTTTTATGTTTCAGACTGAGTTCATCAGCTCAAGTGCATCACCCTACCGGATGTACTGCCCCTCAGGGTCCGTGCGCTTCCCAAAGCGGACGGGGCAGAAGATCCGTGTATACTGGTGGAAGAAGGCACTGGCCGACAGCCACATCCAGTTCCCTGCATTGATGCTGTAGTCGGCATCTAAAAGCAGCTCTTCAAACACCTACACTTCAGGGATGGGAAAAGAAAGAGAGAAACACCCCTGAAACAGCTGCCTTTGTGGCAAAAAGAAAAAACAAAAACAAACAGGCTGGGAGATGAAGGGTGAAGCTTGGCACTGTGCTAGACTGAGCTACTCATTTCACAGGGCAGACAGGGAAGGGTCTCCAGCAAGACAGTTTGCCAGAAGGAAGGTAGAGCAGGACCCAGTGATAGAGCAATCCAAAGCCCAAAGGTCTGGCTTTGAGGCCTGCTGCAGACTGAGCAGGTCTCCAGTATCCTCATCATCCAAAATCATCAGGCCTTGGGGATGGGAATGACCTCTCACCGCTGCACCCAGCACAGCAGGGCTCAGACTCAAGCAAGAGACCACGAGATGTCATAAACCATGAGATTTCTAGTGAGGATCAGTAACGAAGCACTGCTCTACAGTACCACCTCCCACTGCCAGGCTCATGTTTTGCAGACGTTTCTCAAGGTCAGCCAGAACACAGAAACCCAAAAACCAGAAGTGAACCTTCATGCCCTCTTCCCAGCTGATCCAAAGGTCCCCCCGCGTCAGGAAGCAGGCAACAGCGTGTCGAGCAAGGTGATGGATCCAGCCTTCCTGGCGCAGCTGGGTCATAATCGCATCGATCCACGGGAACCCCGTCTGTGCCTGCAACAGAAACAAAACATCAGCCCTCCTGCATGAAGCTTCATTACACGTCTTTCCTACACACTGCTATAAGCCCCACCTCAAATAGCCAGCAGGGAACAATCCCAGGGCAATAGAAAAACTCTAAACTGATAAACAGCAGTTGTGGCAATGCATCCTGTTACCATTTTCCATTTCTGGAGCCTCTCTGCATCCTCGTACCAACTGATCTGAAGGCAGATGGGGTTCCCAGCCATTTTGGTGAAGTTTGGTGTTGCTGATGCCACTGTATAGAAGAACTCCCTCCACAGAAGCTGCCCTTGGAGTGACACCGGGGGCAGAGAGTGATGCTTGGCCTTCAAAAGACATGAGGTGAAAGCTTCAGTTCATATACACCATTGCAGTCTCACTCATTTTTGTGACTGTCAGGCCCATAAAATAAAGATTAATCTAACTAGACTACTGGCTTTGTGGCATTTTACTGTGAAAGCCAAAGAAATCCAAGATCCAAAGCCATGCTATATCCCCAAAAACAAAGCTGAACTCTGTTAGACCTCAGTGGTACCTCAAACATTCTCCATCTGCCTTCCAAAATGGTGTCAAACTGGGATTTCTTAAACCAAACATGCATTTATTAACATATTAACTGCTCGGCTAGCTGGATTCAGGTGGCTCAGCTGTGTCTCAAGAGATACTCTTAAGAAAGAGGTTCAGGGAGACCTTGGTTTTCTTGGGTTGTTTTCAACTGTACTTTTTCTTAAGAATCAAAGAAGTTTTCAGAAGTTGGTTTTGGTTTACGCGATAGTTAAAACTTGTCTAAGATGAAAATGGATGCTTTCTAAAAACAAAACTGCTTGAACAGGCTAAACTGATCAAAACCTTCACTTAAACATCAGGCAGACTTCTTGAACTCCTTGAATTTTAGGAGGGTTTTCCTGGACTTCCCTGCTGCTTCTGGCTCTCATTGCTCCCCATTTATCGTATTTCTAAAACTTTACTGGAAAAAGCTGTATACATTAACAGGTGTTTCGCACAACATATAAAGCCACTTCACAGATTTCATAGCATGCTGTGAGAAAACATTAGCAAAGCACCATTTTTTGATGCACCAGGTCTCTACCAAGATGATCTGAGTGTTAAATCCTACCCTCACATGCCAGGCACGTGAGAGTGCCTGATTTGCTTAACCATGACCAATTATTTTCTTACCTGAGCATAAATGTTTGACAACCTGTAAAAAAAGGTGCGAACCGACAGGCAGCCCACGCTGAAATATGGGCTCAGGCCTGTGGTGCTTGGAAGCAGCGAATTTGGGATTGTTTTCGGTTTAGTGAAACTTGCCACCCAGCCCTAAAATGAAAACAGAAATCTGGGTTCAGGCAGTACAAGGTGACATACATCCTGTTAATGAAACAAGAGGAAAAAATCTCCTGGCAATTGGCTTCTGCATTACAGAGGGATGTTCAATGTCACGCCTGGAAAACGCTCCCACTGCCCATCCTCCCACAAATGCCACCATCAAGGACAACAAAATCTTGAGACCAGACTGCCATCCTCCTCCAAGATCTCCAGATACACAGACCTCCTCCAAGCCCAACGTCAAGGCCACATGTCAGCCATGGGTGCTGTGAAGCTCTCCTCATCCCATAGAGCCGGGTGATTTTGTAACACAGGGAACAACTCTCAGTCCAACAGCACTTCACTGAAGATCTTTTCCACTTTACGAAATTGAGAATGGGTAAAGCATCTGCTTAAAAGCAGCCAGCACCAAGGCAGGCTTGGCTGCCAGGAGCTGAAACTCAGCAGGGAAAAACTCAGCTAGAGCTGGAACAGCTGAGCAGCTTCTCGAGGTCCAGACACAACCACACATAAGAGGAGGACACTAACCTCAGCCCATCTAGAGCCACCATCATCACTCATGTAAAATCAAGGCTGACCTGGTCAGTCAAGTGTTGCTCCAGGCGCCGTAGCCCTTCGGTCTCCCCTCCTTTCCAGGGAGAGAGGCTCTCCAGGGGGATCTTCAAATCCACAGGGAGAGGCACCCTGTAACACTCAGCCAGGGCCGGGTCAGGGGACCTACACCTCCTAATGTGAAAGAGAGACCTCTTTCAAAGAGGGAACCAGCACCAGAAGACAGAGGAAGATCCCTGCCCGTGGCCTCTGTCATGACACGGCGAGAGCACAGCCAGAAAACCCAGGCTGCACCTTCCTTGGGGAAGAAAAAGCTCATCCTGCAATCACTCCAGGTAATTCTAGTCTGAATTGAGGGAAAAGGAACAGACCCACCAAATTATCACACTCAGAGCAGTCGGCTGCAGCCCCCACAGCTCAGCTCAGCTCATCCCTCTCAGTTTCCCATCTGCTACATAAGGCTCGGAGACATCTCCTCAGCTTCCCCCAGCTGTCTCATCCATCCCTGGGAGGGAGCTAAGAGCCTCCTCAGTCTCTAAACATAATTATGGGGCACTGGCGCTGCCTCTAAAGGCTGCTCCAGCTTCCATGCCTCTGGGGGGAGTTCACTCTGGGAGAGGTTTCATAGGAAAGAAGGCAGATCAGCTCCCTGGGCTGCACCTTCCTAAGCAAGTTGGGGGCTCCCCAAGCCCACACCTCTGAGGAGTCCCCTCACATGTCTCCTGCAGCCTCAGCTACTGAGGCTTCCCCAAGGCCTGTGCCCCCTGTAAGGCTGAAAGAGCATCAAGGTATGTTTTTTCTTCCCCCTGTGAAACTGAGGAGGAGGTTCAAGGATGTGTCAGTGGTATGCAGACTTGTCAAAAACCATGAATGAACTCAGATATCAATAGAGATCTTTCTACTTACCTGGAAAAAACTGAGCTCAGCTCTTTTGCAGACACCTACAGAAGGGGCCAGTGCAGCTCTCAGAGCACTGACATAACACAGGCCTGCTGGGAAGCATGTGAACCACTTACCTCTAGTCATTAATTTTAAAAGTGCAAATAAACAAATCAGGGAAAAAAGGGAAAAAAAAACAGTGCAAGAAAAAAATATAGGAACTGATATATCCTAATACTTACAGGGGTCTTATCATCGGACTATCTGAGGACAACATTCCGGAATTAAGAGGATTCCCCCAAGATGGGAAGACCTAAGCCTTGCTTACTGACACAGAGCTGAGGTCACGCAGGAGGCACCTGACAGAGAAGTCCCAAGTACCTGCAGTCCCATCCCCAGCGGCCAGCTCTCTCCTACCCCAGTCTTGCCTCCCTTTGGATCATTGACCTCTCCTCATGCAGAGCTAAACATAAGACATCCTTGACCCTGAGTTTCTTGTCAAGTCCTGGGAGACATGAACTTGGTCCCTCCTTCCCATACAGCAGAGGGGAGGAGAAAAAAGATTCCAAGCCAAAAGAGAACAGTATGATTATTCCACCAAATTTCCTGCATAAAACAAACTACAGTGGTTCATCCAATTCCTGCCTTGAATCTTGTGAGGAAGCTAGAGCATGACTTTGAGAAAGAGGTTTGTAATTCCTTAGTCATTCCTCTGTAAACTTTTACATACCTTAAAAGTCTGTCTCAATGCACCTTGCAAAATCTTAAGTTTTTGGGCTTTACCCCCTCTCATCTGTTCCCCCTTCCCAACAGCAGAATCACATCCCATCTCTACATGCAATCGATAACTCTCCACACATACAAGTAATGCAACGTAACATCTAAAACATTCCGTTACCATTTGGCCCTGGCTCTTCTTTTGGGCAGAGAAAAAGGACCTGTGGTTTCCTGCTGGCTAGGTGTTACTTACTGGAAATCTTCAGCCATAAGGTTTCGGACAGGCACCTCAGGGTCACCGAGCAGAGAGAGAATGTGAAGGAACCTCTTGTATGTTAATGGGGGAGTCCCACCACTCAGGTCCAAAATCCTAAATAAAACAAGATCACTTTTCACCATAGTATAAACCAAGAAGGAAGCTGGAGCTGCCAGTGGATAGGAAGGTGACAGCACAGGCTGGAACAGCCCCGGTTCGTACAACTGAATGTGGAAATTACAGATTTTACAAGTAAAACTTCCCCAAGCGAACACACATCCATCCTGAGAACAGTCTTTCAGGACTTGAGACAACAAAATTGGGACCGGGATGCCAGCCATGGCTTTAACTGAGCAGCTCAGCACAGCCAGACATCACCAGGATGGCAGAGGGAAAGGTGTAGGACACCTCTGGGGCTGCCAGAGGCAGACAGATTGCAAAAAAAAAAAAAAAATCTAGGTTCAGGGCAATAAATAACTCTTCTATGTATGCAACCACCCATGCAAACAGAATTCAATACAGCAAGTCACATACATACATCCATTTACATAAATTAGAGGCTTTCCAGAGTTGGACTATTAAGGCTGTTTTAGCTATTACTGATCACCTCCCTATTATTATTAATTTCAGTATCTTCGGTTGTTCAGCTCTGCATAACAGCTTGGATCTGAGTGTATCCAACCACCAGTGAAAGTTGATTAGAAAGATTTTAAAAAAAAAATCTGACACAAAAAATTTATAGAAAAGTTCTATTAACTGTGTTAAAGAATTTCTTCCACTCTGTTTAAAAGAGTGACTAATGTAAGATTTCAAGTGAATTAAACTGCCCAAAAGGAAAATATTAAGAAACTCTTCAGGCTTAAATCACAGCCCAACATCCTAACACCTGTGCAACCCCCTGAAATCTCTTCTGTTACCTCCAGCAGACCAACACAGAAAAAATCTCCAGCAAACAGTGCTCAGATAGTCCAATTTTATCAAAAGGAACACGTTAGGATCCAGAAGGACCAAGATACTTAGCCTTTTCTCCCTGATGCTTGCTAAATCTAAAATAAACTCTCCTGGAGACACCTCACTGGTCTTTGGGGCAATCACGTACCGTTCGGTATCGTACAGACTGTGTCCCACCAGGGAAAGCACCTCAAACCCCAGCTCTTCTCCCAGACGTCGTACGTTAGCCTCCATCTCCTTGTAAAATGGTTCCATCTCCGCATCCAGGGTCACTTGCGTGATATTCCACTTCTGGATGTGATCTCTAAGAACAGACTCATACTCTCCTTGAATAACCAGCAAGCAAGAGCCCAGCTGACACAAGTTTTGCTGGAGATCCTCCAGGGACTGCAGCAGAAAATGCCATCGCAGGGCCCCTATGTGCATGACGGATGTCATGAACTTTCTGTCCAAGATGTAGACAGGGTAGACGGCCTCCGAGGACTCCAGAGCAGCCAGCAGCGTTGGGTTGTCATGAAGCCGAAGTCCCTTCCGGAAAAGATGAATGGTGCGATGTGGCATCCTGGCTCTTCTCCTCAGATCTGCTAAAGAGAAAGGGAACTGTTGGCTTTCAGGATACACAATCCCTATTAAAGAACAAGATCAATTAACAATTAGAAATGGAGCTCCAAACAGCCCTCAGCTCTTTTTTACCACAAATCTCTTCTGGTTTTGGTAAGTTTTTGTGAGAGAGAAAAGCAGAAACAGGATTGTCCTGGTTTCGGCTGAGATAGAGTTATTTTTCTAGTAGCCAGTATAGAGCTGTGTTTTGGGTTTAGTACGAGAATAATGTTGATAACACATTGATGGTTTTAGTTGTTGTTGGGTAGTTGCAGTGCCTACACTAAGTCAAGGATTTTTCAGCTTCTCATGAAGTACAGAAGAAGCTGGGAGAGCACAGCCAGGACAGCTGACCCAGGCTGGCCAAAGAGATATTCCCTGCCATGTAATGTCATGCTCCAGATATAACAGGGGAAGCGAGCCAAGATCGCTGCTCGGAAGTGACTGGGCATCAGGTTGTTGGTTTTTTCCTTCTGCATGTAGTGAGCAACTGCATTTGTACATTGCTTATTATTTTTTTATTATTATTACTCTCTTCCTTTGTTATCCTTTTAAACTGTCTTTATCTCAACCCACTTTTTTTTTTTTTCTCATTCTCCTCCCCATCCCCTTGCGGGGGGGCGAGCAAGCGGCTGTGCAGTGCTCAGTTACCAGTGGGGTTAAACCACGACAGGGACCAAACTGCTCTGCTCAGCCAGGTCCCACCATTCAGCAGCTGTGTCACCACCTTGCTTCGTCCTCAAATGAGTCACTCAATTCCTTAAATTAAATCCCTAAACTAAATTACATCCCAACAGTGCTCACCAGAAGGAAGGAATCAAAACAGACCACAAAAACATTTTATAAACCCAGAGATGTGGCCATCAGCAAACCCTCTGTAAGTCAATGGCAAGAAGATGATTTCAAGGAGCTCTGCCTCCGTTTGTGCACAACGGGCTGCAGGAGAACAGCTCTGCAGGAGCCCTCATCTCATCAGAGACCTGATACAACGCTCACTCAGGCAGTGAAAAACCCTTCTGGATTTCAGTAGGAGACATGAGAGACGCGGCATGTTTCCTCACTACTGGAGATGAAATGAAGCAAAGCATAGCCCAACTCCAATATAAGAGCATAATATCTCAATTCATCCAATTGCCATACTTTTTATCCATCTTTCCGAGCCGCAGGAGACCTCATGGTGCTTCTAAGTGTCAGGAGAAAAGCCCTTCTCTCTCCATAGCAGAGCTGGGTGGTGATAACTGCACAAAACTACTCTTTTTCTAAGGTGGGGCTGATGTAGGGATTAGCACACACATTCATTCCTCTTTGAACTGCGTCCGCTGAGTTTAGAGGACAGGCAGGAGGGCTGATCCTGGCTCTCAGTCTGGGGTAGCTGCCTCGCAACTGCTGGCTGCTCTGCTCACAGGGTGACAGACTCGGCTGACGGCAGCAAACAGAAACAAGGAGCCCAGCTGCCACCTCGTGTTTGTACCAAACCCAGCAGCATCTCAACTCTCTCCCACGTAAAAGGGGGGAAGCTCAACACCCACCTCCCAGCTGGGCCCGCACCTTCTAATTTCAAGCATTACCACCCAGAGAAGAATTAAGAGATTAGGGATTAGCAAAGAACCAAACAATAATCTCTAATCTAGTTCAACTCTTCCAGCCAAACTGCTCCACTCACACCCTCCCAAATGGCTGCAATAAGTGACTCGGCCCCTTGTCCCCACTCAACCCACAATCAACAGCTTTACCAGCCCTATAAAAGATGGTCAGACTTGCCCTGTTCCCAAAAACATCAGCATCGCCAAGACAAACCCACTTGCATTCCCAGGCCGTGACACAGCCCATCGCAACCCCCTGATAAGCAAACCCTGCAAGCTCGTGAGCGCTGGGCAGCACCGTGCATAGCCAAAGACAAGGGCCTGGGCTTTGCAGGGTGCTCTGCCTTGCACCCTGGCTCGGGCACTGCCCTGCCTGCACATCCTGGGAGAACAAGAAAAACAAGGCGACTCTCCTGCTGCTCGGGGGAGCACCCAGCTGGCACTTTTCGGTAGCAAACCACACAAAGGTGGCCAGAAGAGTCCCCCGCATCCTGTGGCAGGAGGACAGGACCAGCTGCACCAGCTGTCCCAGCTGCACCACCGAGGGGCTGTCCCAAATCAGGGGCTCCAAGATATCCCCATGGCCTTTGGGGCTGTCCCAAGCCCTGCGGCCCCATGCGGTCTGCAGGGCCACCCCAAGTCCAGGGCCTTGCACCCCAAGTCCAGTGCCCCTTGGCCCCACACAGCCTAGAAGACTGCTCTGAGCCCAGGGTTGTGCAGCCCCATACAGCCCATGGGATGGCCCCAAGCCTGGGGTTTCCCTGGGGGGGGCTCCAGCCCTTCCAGTGGTGACATTCCCTGCAGGGCCAGGGGGACGTGGCTGTGGGGAGCAGGACTGGGAGGGACTGGGCACAGGGCAGGGTGACGCCAGGCCAGGGCAAGAAGGGGCCAGGTTTAGGAACAGCTCTGGGGATCCCAGCGCAGGGGACTGGGGGAATCAGACCTGGTGGGGAGCAGGGGTTCCAGGAAAGGGGGCTGGGGAGGGAGCGAGCCCAGAGCCCAAGGGGTGAAGGGCTGGGTGGGGAACTGGGACCCACCGTTGGGTGGGAAGGAAGAGGAAGAGATCACCGGTGCAGGCCCAGCAGCGCTACAGGCATGTCAGAAAGGAGGTGGTGGCTCAGCACTGAAGGGCTGCACCCTGAGATGCTCCTGCCCGGCTGGAAGGAAGGAGGAAGAGGAAGATCCTCTGGGGTGACAGGGGGAAGGCAGAGCAGGAGCTGTCTGTCGATTGACTTTGTGTTAGGATTTATGCACTGCTACTCTTCTAACTCTCTGTGAACTGGTGGCTTGAGGGCGTTCACCCAGCTAGTCCAGACAGACTCCCTGCCACATCTGGATTGCATCTGTTCATCAAAAAATCAACCAACGCAGGCAGAAAATACACCTCGCACCCAATGCGCCCCCACACTTTGGGAGAGGTACACCATGACAGAAAGCAGGGAAAACCCCAAATTAGACAACTGGGCCTTACCTTGAGGGTTACTCATCTGACACTACAGGGTCTTTACAACAGGTCACCCCAAAAAGGCGATGCCCCACAACTGCTGATCACAGCTCTCCTGCTGATAAGCATTTCTCTCTGCAGGAAGGATGCAGTGGTCAGAGTGTCACCATCCGAATCCAGCTGTGCTGCTTCTGTTCCTACAACCATTGAGAAATTAGTTGCCCAGGTTTAAATGCTTCTAAAGATCATAAATATATGTGTTGAGGTGGATTCTGCATCAAAGATGGTTTGAGTGACTCGAGGCTTTTGTGTAATTCCTGAGCGAGGAGAAGGATCACAGCCGGCTCACCACCCTCCGGTCCACCGCCCCTCGGAGCCGGCAGAGCAAGATGGGGCAGGTACGGGCTTGCAGCCCAGGAGCTGGGAAAGAAAATTTTTTAACAGTTTAATTTCCTTGGCAGGCACTCTGGATTGTCCAGTTAAGTCAAACCACAGATGTTCTCCTTGGCTTGTAAGCCTGTCTGCTTAGGAAGTGATGGTAATGCAATCATAAAGCTTTAAATACACGTGTCCGACAGCTGGAAAAAGCAGCTTCACGACTGCCCTCAAACCGTGGTTTGGGCTTTTGAAGGGGAATAATTGTCACCATTATGTTGTTTAATGGTATTCTGATTTAACAGGCTTGAGAACAATTCCTTAATCGGGATTTAAGAATGCATTTTTGGCATAAATTTGGTTACATAATCCCAGTCTCCACATCGAGCCAGACCTGAGGCTGCTGTTGATTCAACACCTCTGTGTTATTCCTCTTGTTCTAATAGCTTAGGTGATAAATAAAGCGCTATATATAGCACTTGATGTGAGAAAATGGCATTTTAAGTCGCACCAGGAAAAGAGCCCCAAAACCACCCACGAGTAGGGGCTTGCCCGGGTCTCCCCCCCGCAGCCGCTCGGGGGTCCCGGGGACCTCTGCCCGTGGCGGGGGAGCCGGGCCGGGCCCTCAGACGGGCGGGGAAGGGACAAGGACGGGAGCGGGGGAGGCGACCCCTGCGCCAGCCCCGCAGCGGGTGGGGGGCGAGCGGCCCGGCCCGGCCCCACACCTCCGCCGCGGCTCCCAGCGCCCACGATCCCCCTTTACCTCCTTCCCCACGGCCTGTGGGCGCAGCGGGCCCAGCGCCCGGTTCCTCCCGGAAGCCCGTGCCCGGCCCTTCGCCCCACGGTGCCCCGTTACACAACGCCGGCCGGGGAGGGAGGGGCCACGCCGGGCCGGGCCGGGCCGCCGCGGTTACGCAAGGGCCGCTCGGAGGGGGGGGGCGGGAGGGCCGCGGGACGCTTCTATCAGGGCCCTGCCTCCTGCCCGCGGAGCTTTAACGTGGTTTGGAGCGGGGGCTGGCGGCCGGGGGGGTCCCATAGCGGTGGCGGGGCGGCCTCGGCACCCCCCCACCCCACGGCGCCGCTTCCCCCCCGTCCCGTCAGCGGCCGTGACTCGCCCCGCACTCGGTAAGCCACGCCCATACAGCGGGGCTTTATAGAAGGGGCGGGGCTTGTGTTCCCGCCTGCAGGGCTCTTCCAATAGCCGCGCCCCTCCACTTCGAATTCGAACGGCCGCCGCCGAGAGGGCGGGACTGGGGATACCCAATCAACGCCGGCGTGACATGTCGTGGGGCGGGGCTGACCGCGAGGCTTCTCCCCTCGTTGCTAGGCGACGGGGGAAGTCCCGCCTCCGCAGCGCTCTACCCGGGGTTGCGCCGCTGCTGCCTCACGCTGAGGGTGTGTGAGGGGCGTTAAACTGGGGGTACCGGTTGTTTGGGGGGGTAGTTAGGCTGAGGGCGGGTAATTAGGCCGGGGGAAGCAGCGAGGCTGGGGTGGGGGAGGTTGTTTCTGGTGGAGTTTTGTGAGCCTGGGGGCATTAGGCCAGGGAAGGCCATTCCCATCCCTGTGAGGGGGCAGTGAGGCCCCGGGGGGAGGGCGATCCTTGTTCGTGTGAGGGGATAATTAGTGAGGGGGTAATTGGCTGAGGGAGGGGTGAAACTCTTTCTCCAAGGAGGCAGTCAGGCTGGGGGTGCAGCTGGACTGAGGAAGGTTTAAGTAGTTCCTCGGATGGGTAGGCTGTGGGGTGGTGTGGCTGGGTCTGAGGTGTTAGTTGTGCTGGGAGGGGACGTAAGGTCGGGAGGGAGGTAAGGCCAGGGAGAGGTTTCCCCTCTGTAGGGGTGAGTGGGTAGATCTGGGGTGGGTTATGGGAACTGTCCCTGCTGTCCCCCTTGGGGTAGGTTCCTGTCTGTGGGGTTGTCAGCTCAGGAAGAGGTTCCCTGGCCATGGAGATGTGTGAGGACAGAGGGGTGGATGGGAAGGGGGTCCTGCCTGGGGGATGTCAGGGGTATCCCATGCCTGAGGCAGCTTTGGGCTTTCCCCCTACACAGGAAGGGAGAGTGGGGTGCTTTTGGGGTGGGAAGAGGGTCCCTGTCTGCTGAGGGGGTGGGAGAAGGGGCACTGGTGGGTTTCCCAGCCTAAGGCAGCTCTGGGGGTAGGTGTCCCTGTCAGTGAAGGGACAGTATTTCACCTTGAAGGGACATGGGTTGTCCCAAGGCAGGTGTGACAGTCCTGTTGGGGGGTGTGGAGCCCGTCCTAGGCTGGGAGGGTTTATTAGACTCAGCTGCAGACTGAGGAGTAGGACTGATTATAAAGGGTGGGGATTTGGTTCTCCTCTTCCAGCTGGATGTGAGAGCAGCTCCAGGAACAGGCTCCTGAGACTCTGGTTATCACATCAGGATAACAACTTAAACTCCAGGTTAATTCTCCTTAAGAAAAAAAGAGTCTCAATATTAAGTGCTAATTTTGAAAAGCTAATTTTGCCAGCGATAACATTCAGTCTATTAGATTTTCAGCACAATGCAAAGAGCATCGCGACTGAAGAGGGAGCTCTCCCTCTTGACCACAGAGCCACCTCCGGGCATCACCTGCTGGCAAAATGAAAGCCAGCTAGATGACCTACGAGCACGTACGTACTTCTCTGGTGGGACTTTCCTATGAGTAAGGGCTGCATTCTCTGGGTGCCGTGTGCTTTAGAAGTTGCGTGGAAGCGTGGAATTTTAGAAAAATACCTAGGGGTTGTTTTTTGTCTTGTTTTTTCTTTAAACATAGCTTGGCCTACGGCTCAGTCAGTCTAGCTATGATTTTGATTGCCGTGGGGTGGAACTGGTCTCAGATAAGATGACATATTATTTTTTTATTCCTGGATCTGAGCAGTGTTAGAGTTCTGTAACTGTGGGTGGTATGTGGACACTGTTGGACAAATTCAAGTGATTTTGAATGTAATGCTTATGTTTTAATCTTGCTTTTAAAGAAATTTTAGGAGGTGCGGACACACCATATGAGAAAGGAATATTCAACCTGGAAATAGTTGTTCCTGAAAGGTAAGTGGGCAATGACATCTAGTTAAGTAGCTGTTGTAGTGTTTCCTTAAATATAAGTTAACTGATGTAAGATTTTTGCTATAAGTGCTACTGTTGTGGTCTTTCCTTTAGGCTCCCAACAAAGAGCGTGGTTGATTAGGTGATACCCTTCATTTATGGAACGTCATTATTATTTGCATTGGCTGATAGACTTATTTCACACTGGACATCCTAAGATGTGTGATTAACAACCTAAAAGCACTATGACAAGATCTCTACTTTATTATATTGTCTCAAAGCATTCTGGAAAGGAGCGCTTTCATGATTAGGAAGTTTTCTATCGCATTTGCTTCTGTGTGGAAAGCTGCCCAGGAAAGCTGAAAGCATCAGAGGCAGAGCGCTGTTTCCCCCAAAAACATGTGGGGAAGGATGTCGCTTAGTAAATGGCTGGGAGGAGGAAATGATGGCATTGCTTGGGTGAAAAAGCAACTGGTGTACAAATATAAAAACAAATTTTTGTTTCTTAACACTTATCCCTAAAGGTACCCGTTTGAGCCCCCAAAGATTCGCTTTTTGACCCCTATCTATCATCCTAACATTGACTCTGCTGGAAGGATTTGCCTGGATGTTCTTAAATTACCACCAAAGGTAAGATAGCACTACTTGGGCATGGGTAAGTGAGCCTGAAGAGGATACTGAACTCCTTATCTTTTTCTTGTAAAAGCCTTATTGAATGTCTGTTTGCTACTGACTTATTTACACAGGAGCACAGGAGTAAAGTTTTTGAGCAGTATCTCCTTTGTTTAGAGACTAGAACATGACCTTCTCTGTTCCATATAAGTTTCCAAGGTTTTAAGGGCTGGAGTCAAAAGGCATTAGGTGGCCCCCTGAAAATGGGCTCCCCCAATACTGACCCAGAAGAGCTGCGCAGGGTAGAGCCTGTGGCAGTCGGTCAGGCTTCCTTGGAGAGGCTGCAGCCCATCTGTTGAGAATGGATCTGGTGTTTTCCAGGGCAGTTTCAGTGCTGTAAGTCCTGAGGCAGCTTCTGGGCAAGTTGGGTTTAAATGCTGTAAGTCCTGAGGTTTCTCTAGGCAGCCCACAGGCAGGTTTCTTTCTGCTTAACTGCTTCTCCCATCCTGTTGCCTTGAAGGGTGCGTGGAGACCTTCCTTGAACATCTCCACGCTGCTGACCTCCATACAGCTGCTGATGGCGGAGCCCAACCCTGATGACCCTCTCATGGCAGACATAGTACGTGAGCTCCTCTTCCTCTCTTGTGGCCATGGGCACAGACTGGGAAGGAACAGCGTGTTAGATTTAAGCTCTGCTTCCGCTTCATTCGTTCTGGATTAACATGCTAGCACGTTACATCGCAGCGTAGCCTGATCTGGATCAGGCCTGGGGACGTGACTACATTTCCCTGGGGCGTGTGGTACAGGATTTGTGCCAGCAGTGGAAAAGAGATGGTAAAGGTCTTGCCTTCAGGCCTGCCAGTGCGCATTCTTCAAGCAAACTAAAGCAAGCAAAATGAATTTTATGCTTCATGCCGCGTCCATGTAGTGGGTTTGGAGGACTCTAGGAGTCCTAAAGCCAGACCTTAGTCCCAGCTTCTCATGTGATGTTTGTATGAAATAAATCTGTTTTGCTTATTACATTTAGTCCTCGGAGTACAAGTACAACAAGCAGCTGTTCTTGCTAAATGCCAGAGAGTGGACTGAGAAATACGCAAGCCAGCAGAAGGTAAGAAACGCACTCTGCTTCCTCAGCTTAGTGTAGCTTTGTCTTTGTGAACAGTCTTTCGTGTCACACTCGCTTTGTGCAGCTGTCCTTGGCAGCTTGCTTTCTCTCCTCCCCTTCTGTTCTGTGTTTTGGATGTGTATTTAATTTCATTATACTTTTTTTTAAGATCATTAGATTCGCTCCTTCCAAACAAATGTGTTCATTCACAAATAATTGCAGTGCTTCTCAGGAAGAATGAAGGAGGAGTAAGACTGAAGCCTGGTCAAACCCTTCCCCAGGGATCTTGCAGCCCTGTTTCTCTCTTGGCTTTGTTCCTACCACAACCATGTTCTGCTATGGTTGTGCCTTGTGTTCGGCTACGCCTGTTTTCTGCCTGCTCATCCATTCGCTGACTAGTGTCCCTAACCCCCGGCTGAGCACAGCCTTCCTGCTGTCGCCTTCCCCTTTTCCTGCCTCCATTCTGCACCCTGACTTATCTCACAAAGGAGTCACATAAAAATAAATTGCACTTAAGCAGATCAAAACCTGTCCTCAAAAATCAGTTATGTTTGGGCCTTCTCCCTTACCTGGGTGCTTTCCCTCCCTGCACCTGATTTGGACAAGATGCTTTCCGAGAGGGAGATGTCGTCTACCTGGAAGTCCCAGGAGTGGTGCTTGCTACTCCAGCTCTGAACAGATTTGCAAGTTAATTGTGTGGGTTGTTAAAAGAGCTCAGCGTGAGGAGATCTTTACAGCAGCGTTTATCCTCAGAGCAACCTGGCTTATCCACGTATGCACCATTTCTAGGCTCAATTGTTATCCCGCTCTCCTGTCGTTCCCCCTTCCTAAAATTCCCAGCAGTGGGAGCAGGATCACTAAGGGTCACTGCATAAAAGCTGGAAGCACGGTCAGCTCTGATCTTGGAGTGCAGGGTGTTCTGAGGTGTAGGCACACAGCTGAGAACGCACAGCAGTGCCAAGGGCTGTAAGACTGAATTATTCACAGCTGTTACTTTTATTTTTTGTGTTATCACAGGTTTCCAAACCTTTCGAAGAGAAAATAAACCAAAGCGAAACAGGTACCACCAATGATTCTGCTGTGCAGAAGAGAAAAGGGAGTAATATCAGCAAGAAGGAGAAGAAATCTCGCCTGGATTCCTAAGTGGTTTTTGTTCTTGTTGCAGCTGTCACCTTTGTTTTCACTGTCCTCTCTTTACACAGGTATAACTAAATATTTTAAACTATATGTAGCAGTAGCAGGCTTTGCTTTTCTATTTCCTAAGGGTTTTTTTGTGAAAAGTTCTGTTATATAAGTAAACTATAAAGCTTTAATTTTTATATATATTTCTGTAGTTGTGTGGAAGTTTTGGAATATTCCAAAGAAAAGGAATATTGGAAGTATTGGAGGCCCCTGGATCCCTGGAAATGTTCAAGGCCAGGTTGGATGAGGCTTTGGGCAACATGGTCTGGTGGAGGGTGTCCCTGCCCATGGCAGGGGGTTGGGACTAGATGGGCTGTGAGGTCCCTTCCAACCCAAACCATTCTATGAAGTATTGGTTCAGCTTCTGATTTCCAGCTTTCTCTGAGAGAAAAGGGAACAGCACCAAGTATTTCAGTTTCTATTTTACTGTCCCTGCCTCAGAACAAACTGAAAGCAGAAGCTGAGCAACAGAGACGTAAGAACTAGTTTGTGAACAATCCTTCTCTAGTAAAGGCTTCATTTGCCTTGTAACATCGAGGCTACTAAAGGAAAAGTCAATTGTTAAGACTGAAAACTCTCTAGAGCAGCCTGTTTTAGTCCAGTTGCAGCTTGGACCATGGTGCACAGGGTGGGCAGGACTCCCTGTCACCAGAGCTGTTTAATTTTGTGAAGGCAGATGGCAGTGGCACCAAGTTTGATGCTCAGACTCCTGCTCTATGTGGTTGCCTCTACGGAATTTAACCTGTGTCCCGTTCCTGCTCCCAGAAAAGCAAGCCAGGCCCATCCTTACGTGTCCACTGGGCCAGATGGGAGCAGGCAAGGCTCCTGCCTGCCTGAGGAAGTAATCAGTGCTGAGCTACGGAGCCACGCTCTGGTATGGGAGGAAATGGAGAGTGTCCTTGCCTGCCGCTGTTTCCAAAGCCTCCTCTCTACCACACTTCTTCCTGCTCAGTCAAAGTTGTAATAAAGGCAAAAGGCAAAGAACATGGCGAAGATCTGCAATGACAAGGAGTGGGGGGGAGCTGGTTAGCGAACCCTCCCCAGACCTTTAACCTGGCTCATCTGCAGTGGGAGGTCGGCTTTATACCCCCAGACAGACCCACTGTCCATCCACCTGCTTTCTGGGTGGGATCGTGAGTGCTAGAGGCGTGGGAGGGCCCCTTCACACACAGAGCACCCTCCTGGCAAAAAGCGAGCCTGTGGAAGGTGACCTGCTGCCTGCCCTGTCCCTTCCCATCCTCAGTACCTCGATGCCCAGCACGGCCAAGCTGCAGGTCCCAGGGACAGAGATGTATTTCTGCAAGGTCCTGCCGAAGGTGGAGAAGCAGCCCTGGGGGCAGAGAGAGGATGGGGGCGTTCGCTTGCATTCCCCACAGCTGCAGGGAGCTTGGAGGGTGACTTGGGGTGTTAGGAGGCACTGTGGTGGGGCTGGAAGAGGTGAGGATTTGGAGAGGTGCTGGGCTGTGGAACCACAAGCAGTGCCCCAGGCTGCTGTCCCTCCCCAGGGCCAGAGGGTGCTGCAGAGGCTGGGGACAGGGCAGGGTTGTGTCCTACCTGCTCGTGGATGTAGCCGGGGCTCCTCTCCCGGCACTGCTCCCAGCCCAGCAGCTCACCCGCCTGCAGGAGCCCGTCCCGGGCACAGCATGCCTGGGGCCACGGTGTCTCTGGATGCAGCTCCTGAAAACGGGAGCCATTCCCAAAGTC
Source organism: Balearica regulorum gibbericeps (assembly GCF_011004875.1). Taxonomy (NCBI): domain Eukaryota; kingdom Metazoa; phylum Chordata; class Aves; order Gruiformes; family Gruidae; genus Balearica; species Balearica regulorum. The sequence goes on from NC_046208.1 coordinate 532,034, forward strand.
TTCGGGTCCTAAAACGCCACAACATGAGAACTGAAAGGGAAGGGGAACACTATCAATGTGCTGTCAAAGCAGAGGGATGTTGCTCGGGGAGGTTATGAAGGGAGTGGGAACAGCCCAGCATGGTGCTCAGTGTCTGGGGTACAAGACCCTTGTCTGCGTTCAGGGTCACCCTCAGCAGGTCCTGTGGGTGCTCCACACCCTGCTGCAGCCCACCAGGAACCTCCTGGCTGCTCACCGTGACCATGAGGGTGTTCCAGGCAGTGGAGAAGACCTCAGCACTCTCGTCCCCACGGTAGTTCCTCCGCAGCTCAGACAGGAACTGCTCTGGCTGGATCTGCGGGACCGGTGCCGTCTGTGAGCAGTGGGGGCTGCACACCCACCCTAACCCACCCCTGCCCAGCGCCACCCTGGGATGCCAGCTCTCTTTGAAGGGACATGGGGACCCACCCACCTGGTTTCAGGCTTGTGTCAGGGTGCTGGTGATGAAGATGAGGGTGAGAAGGAATGTCCCCGCACCAGTCCCAGTCACCTGGGGGACTCAGGGCTGTGACCCATGGCATGACAGAGGGAGGGGAGGGGCTGGCTGTGCGGGGATGGTACCTGTTTCCAGTGCACCAGGAAGAGAATGGCCCCAACAAGCTGCGTGAGGAAGACGATGCACACTAGGATGAAGAACTGGAAGGCAGCAGGATGGAGGAGTCAGAGACCAGCCCAAGCCTGCTCCGGCTATTCCTCCCCGCTTCAGCCAGCCCTGCCTGTGCCCCTGAGGCTGGGCAGTGGGGGGGACACAGGGGAGGAGCGTGCAGCTCCTGGGAACAGACACCACATCTCCAAGCACCCTGGCCGCAAGGCAGAGGGTTAAAAACAAGAACCCGCTGGCAGGGTCTGGGGATGCCAAAGAAATTGGGGTGTTGGTGCTCGGAAAGGGGTTTCTAACCCTTGCTATTGAGAGGAAAAGCTCAGAAATGCCACATGGGACAAGGCAGCTGCTTCAGAGAGGTGACCCCACTCAGTGGGCTCTAAACTGAAAGACTCACAAGGTGGGGTCGTGACTGGGGGGTGTTGAGAGTTGACAGGGCCAGGATGGGGAACACCAGGCTTCTGGCTCCTCTGGGAACACCCCACAGCCCCCAACACCCTCCATCCCCTGGCTCCCCACATCCCGCAAGCTCCTGCACCCCACAGCCCCCTGCGCGCACCCTCCGTGCCTGCCTTTCCACCTGTCTCCCATCACTCACCACCAGCAGCAGCGGCCGGCTCCGGCGCAGGGCCCCGCAGCACCCCAGGAAGCCCAGCAGCGAGAGGGCGATGCCCACGGCCAGCAGCAGGTAGGCGCCCGTGCTCAACACAGGCTTGGCAGCCACGATGTCCTGGAAACCAGCTGGGTCCACGGCCACCCAGACCCCCACGCCTGCCAGGCACGTCCCCCCAGCCTGTGGGACATGCCATGGTTATGGGACATAGGGGCTGACCCCAGGCACCCCACGGGGACTGGGGATGCTCCAACTTCTGCTGGGGTCCCCTCCCTTGGACTGGTGTCACCCGCCCCCTGGGCCGGCTGGAGATGTCACACCCCGGGGATGGGTCCCCTCCACCCCGCCAGGCCCGGGCGGACTCACAAACACCAGCACGTTGAAGATGAACATCAGGTACTTCATGCAGCTCAAGACGCCCATGGGGATGCCAAGGGGAGACACACACGGCAGCGTTCGTCACTGCAGAGGGGAGAGCAGAGCCCTGGCCACAGCCAGCCCCGACCTGTCCTGGACCCCCCAGCTCCAGCGAGACATGGGGCTGCCCCCATACCAGCACACAGCCCCCCCCAAAATCCCCAGAGCATCTCCTAGCTCCCGCTGCGTTCCCCAAAAGCCCCAAACCCCACCACCACTCACCCTGAGGGGACAGAAGGTGACCTAGGCGCATCCAACCTGCCCGGCACCAGCAGCACCTATTTAAGGCCGGGAAAATCCCCCCCACTCCCCCCCCCGCCCCAGTTGAGCAGCCCCCAAGAAACCCCTTCCAGCGGCAGGGGCATGAATAATTGATGGGGAACTGGATCCACCATTGTGCCAGGCAGCTGCGAAGGGCGGAGGGGAGTCTCCAGCCCTGGCTGTCATTAGCGGAGGTAATTAAACCTCCAGGCAGGGAAAGACGAGCCAGCCCCAACAGGCCGAGGGCGACCTCAGCCATCAATTATTGCTGCGGACATTTGCTCTCCAGGGCTGTCGGCACCTGGGGAAGCCCTCGATGATCTTTGGTGGGGACCTGCGTGCGGGCAGGGCGGTGCCCAGGTGGCTGGTGGCCACTGGGGACAGAGGGACAGGGATGGATGGGTGACTGGGCCTGGCCTCTGCAGCCTGGGCACCCCTCAGGGTGGTGCTGCCGTGGTAATGGAGCAGCAGCATCACTATAACCGCAGGTCTAAGGGCGGCGCAGGCCCGACCCCGCTCCCTGGTAGGGCCGTGGGGTCCGGGACCCCCCGGGTGTCCCCCGCCCGCCGCCATCACGGGACTCCCGGAGGTGGCGCTCCTCTCCACCCCTCTGCCGTAGGGGGCAGCCGAGCGCAAGACCAGAGAGACGCGCCGCCGGGCTAGAGCGCCTCCCGCCGGCACGTCAGGTGGGCCGCAGCCGGTGGGGCGGGTGGGAGAGAGACGGACAGCGACTGCGACCAATCAGAAAGCGAGGTTCGCGCAGCGCCCGCCGTTCCGTCCCGGGGGCGTCGTCGCCGCGCGGGGCGGAGCTTCTCGACCGGAAGCGGCCAGTTCCCTCAGCGTCGCTTCCGGTGCCGCCGCCGCCGCCCTGCGCGGGATGTAGCGGCCGGTGAGTGCGGGCGGGAGGGGACGGGGGGGGTCCGAGCGCTGCCCCCCTTCCCCTCGCGGGTGGCGGCGGCCTCAGCCCCGCCGGTGCCTCTGGGTCGGCCGGGTCCGTCGGTCGCAGCCTCTGGGGAGGGCCCGGTGCGGGGCGGGGTTGCGCGGCCGTCCGTCGGTTCCCGGCCGGGTCCCGGTGACTCTCTTCTTCCTCCCTCCCCAGCGCGGCGGCACAAGGACGCGGAGGGACCTGCACCGGCTGCCCTCGGCCACCAGGACCGACCCCGCCGCCCCCATGGCGTCCCGCAAAGCCTCCGCCGCCGGGCAGGGCAACGGACTGGCCGCCGCCGGCCGGGAAAGGGCCCACCTGGAGCTGGCCGAGCTGGGGCCGCTCCTGGAGGAGAAGGGGGACCAAGGAGCCGCCGGCTCGGCCAGCGTAAGCCCTCCTTCACCCCCGGGCGGGCACCGCTCCTCCTTGCTCGGACTCTGCGCTCCGTCCTTGTGGATTAACGCAGGAATTTGCCCGTTATCCCATTAGCAGCTTGAAGGATGCAGGCCGGCCGGGTGTGTTTCACAGAGCCCCAAGTGTAGTCGTCGCTTTGCGTCAGTGCAGAGAGGCTGTGAGAGGTTTTGTTCCCCAAATGCCGATGGTCTGAGCTGGCCCAAAAAACTTCTGTCGTGCAGGCGTGGATCTTGCGATAGGCCTTGTGCAGAGACGTCAGCTGAGATGCGCTGTCTCTGTGTGTCAGCGCTTGGAGCCGAGGGGTGTTGTCAGTCATGCAGTCTTAGGGCTGGAAATCGCCTTCCCAAACCCACTAACGGAAGAGAGAGGGAATGGAGCCAGGACAGGCAGAGTGTTTCCAGCTCAGCAAGGCGCTGCCTCTGCTCTGCGTTGGGCGCTCTGGCTGGGCCAGAGAGCTGGGTGTCCTGGCTGGGCCAAGTGGCTGTTGCAGCCTTGGTTGTAGGGATGAAAATCCCCCACGGTAATCCTGCCTTTCAACAAGGATAAATCTGGGATTAGCCTGTCCAAGATGCTTAAGACAGTAGCCTGTTGCATAAGCAGTGGTGACCGGCAGCTCCTGCCTGTCCCCTCGGGAAGGGATGAAGCACCAGGTGCTCTCAGAAGGGACTCGCCACTTTCCACACGCTGTTCTTCCTCCCATGGGCTGGAGCGATTTCCTCCCAACATTTCTCCCTCTAGGCTGAAGACCCGCCATGTCCAGCGGCCCGTGAGGAAGAGGAGGAAGTGGTCCGTGTGCTGACTCTGCCTCTGCAGGCTCATCACGCCATGGAGAAGATGGAGGAGTTTGTGTATAAGGTACAGGAGCTTGTAGCGATCCCCTAGTCCTGATTTTGGAGTGTTAATGAGACCCAGATGCCCCAAACCTGGGGGTCAGGGTGGCGGGCAGGGGCTGGGATGCATTGTTCTGTCCGGGTAAAGCTCCTGGGGCTCCGTGCAGCCCTGCTGGCAGTCTGCTCTGGCTCCACTCGCCTGGGCCTCTCCTGGGAGCAGTGCAGGGAGGGGATGGTGACAGCACCGGTGGGTGTTGGAGGTTGTGCCCAGCCATGCTGGATGAGCAGCAACCTGGGGAGCAGTCCCAGTGTCTCCACGTTCCTCTAACGGGCGCCGGGAGCACCGTTGCTGGTTTCACCTGGTGCCACTGCTCGTGGCCACCAAGGTTGGGTAAGCGGCGGCATCAGCTGAGGACCAGCCTGGTTCTGTTGCCAGCCAGGGCTCCCTTTTCCCTGACTGAGATGGGAGGGTTCCCCACTGCAGGGAACAGTTACTTTCGGTGCAGAAGGGTTAAACCTGAGGGTGCAAATTGCCTCTGACTCCCTAGGGGGACACATCAGGGGTGCTCTCCAGGATGTGGGTGGCTTAAGGGGTCCCACAGGGTGCCTGATGTTGCAAAAGCTGAACTTCCTCTCCCCAAGAGGCGTTACAGAACATTTTCAGCCCTGGCTGGGCTTGTTCCACATGCGACTTCAGGCTCCCGGGGTGAGTAAATGTGAGCCTTTGGGCTGGCTCGACGCTCTGGGGGCCACCAGCACAGCTTGGCGTGTTGCAGGTCTGGGAAGGGCGCTGGCGCGTGATCCCTTACGATGTGCTGCCCGATTGGCTGAAGGACAACGATTACCTCCTGCACGGACACAGGCCGCCCATGCCGTCTTTCCGAGCCTGCTTCAAGAGCATCTTCCGAATACACACCGAGACGGGCAACATCTGGACGCACTTGTTAGGTGACTGCGGGGTTTGGTAGCCCCGGGGCTGAAGGTGGGCTTGGCCCCTGTGCACAAGGGCGGCCTTTTACAGCCAGGACTTGCTTGGTGCAAGGGACTCCATGCTGGCGGCCTCCCTTTTAGGATCACATACCCCTGTGCCCGCAGGCAGCTCGGTGACGAGGTGCCCGAGAGCTCCCGGAGCTCCTTGGGTGATAGGAGACCAGGGCACTTCCCCACAGCGGGGCCCCAGGGCTGGGCTCAGCGACGGTTTGTGGCTTTGCCAACGTTCTGCGGGAGCAGGATGGAGAAATGTGTCCTGGGGAAGACGGGAAAGCTTCAGAGCTCTTTCCTCTGAAACCCAGGGACGGTCTTCACCCTGCGCCTGACCATGCCCTTGCCCCCAACTCCACTTGTCTGCAGTAACGACAGCCTCGGCTAACAGCCCACAGCCAGGCCGGCCTCAGGTGCAACTGAGCACCTCCAGGTGCACTGTGAGCAGGATGCATCCAGGTCCTGCCTTGCAGAGCACAGCCAGCACCGTGTTTCTCCCGGTTCTTTGCTGAATCCATTCTCTCTCCTGCCTGACTGCCTGTTTGGTGTGTTCCCTGCAGGTTTTGTCTTGTTCCTCTGCTTGGGGATCCTGACCATGCTGCGGCCCAACATGTATTTCATGGCTCCTCTCCAGGAGAAGGTGGTGTTCGGGATGTTCTTCCTGGGAGCGGTGCTGTGCCTCAGCTTCTCCTGGCTTTTCCACACCGTCTACTGTCACTCGGAGAAGGTCTCGCGGACTTTTTCAAAGTGAGTCAGCACGAGTGCGGTTGTGTGGCATCACAGGAGGTTTTAAGTTCTCACAGCACTTCCTCTCAGAAAGCGCTGCGCTCCCACGTTTTATCCTTGGGGGGAAGGGAGCGTTCACCAAATCCAGCGTTGAGAGGGAACCACAGCTGGGTCCTGGAGAGCTCTGCCCTGTGCCTGAGCACCTTAAATCCACCAGCTCAGATCCTCACAGGTGGATGTAAAGACAGGGACCCTGGGAACCCGCAGCTCCCAAGGGAACAGCCTTTGTGTCCCTCGTAGCAGTGAATCGAGGGGGGGGTCTTGGTCTCGCTGGGTAGCCACAGGACAGAGGGGTTTGGCAGTTTCCAGTTTACTGGATGCCTTCAAAAACTCTGGTTTGGATCCAATTTGGACTGAAACCAAATTGAAAGAAACAACCAGGATTCCCGGCAAAGTGGAAAGGCTGGGTAGCAGCCAGTGCCTCTCCCTGAGGTTGGTGCACAGGCTGCTCTTAGAGTTAAGCTCACATCAGCCTTCGTGGCACAGGCAGAACAGCAGTGAGGCTTTCAAATAAGATCTTGCTCACGCAAGTCTGTCAAAGGCATTTACTTGGGTGCTGCTTGCTGGGAAATCCTGCCAATCTCCTTTGCACAAACCCCAGAGATCCTGCGGGCTCGTGTCTGCAGAACAAAATGTGCTGCCGCACCCTCAGCATAAAAATGTCCTTGTGTACCAGGGAAGGCACTTGCTGCAGCAGTGGGGGTAACGTGAACGGCTGCATTTCAGTGGTGAAATGGTTTCTGGATCGATAGATCGAAAGCACTTTGCAGTAGAGGATAATAGTCAAATCCATACGTGCAAGGACTGGCACCCACTGCGTCCTGTTGTGGTGGTTTGAGTGCACGGACCCTCTCGTATCCAGCCAGTTCCTCTTCATCCTCTGTGCTCCTGCTGAGCTCTGCTGGCATCCCCAGAAGCCATGTATGTGCTCAGGCCCTTTCTCCTGTGCCAAATCGCATCGCTGAGACCCGAGATCCTCCTTTCTCTGGACACTCAGCTTTGCCCGCGGGGCTGTGGCTGTGTGTCTGGCAGCAGTGACTCTGGTTGGGTGCAGGCAGGCTGGAGGGTACCAACACACCGTTACCAAGAAGACGCAAGGAGGGGAGTGGATTTTGGGGCTCACCTGTGACTCTCTGTCATTGTACCCCGGCCACAGGTTGGATTATTCAGGAATTGCACTGCTGATCATGGGGAGCTTTGTCCCGTGGCTCTACTACTCGTTCTACTGCTCCCCACAGCCAAGACTCATCTACCTCTCCATCGTCTGTGTCCTGGGCATCTCCGCCATCATCGTTGCTCAGTGGGACCGGTTTGCCACCCCCAAGCACAGGCAGACAAGAGCAGGTAGGAGTTTTCCATCCTCACCCTGAATCCCCAGCCCCAGGAGGGCTTCACAGCAGCGCTTTGGGAAGATCCCATTGTGGAATGGCTCTTCCTTCTTGGGAGGAGCTCTCGGCATCTGCAGAATTAGTTCCCCCAGAGCACTACGCTGCAGCGGCTCCCAGAAGGAAGAATCTCCATTCTCTTTTTGTGCTGGGGATTTAGATCCTCTGCTGAGCAGGGCCCAAGCTCCGCCTTGCACTTTGTGAGCCTGAGGTTTGGAGCAGACAGACAGTGTTTAAAAATAGCCCTGTAAGTGGAATCTGGATGCCCTGGGGCTGTGCCACACGAAGCCACCTTCTCCAGGAAGCAGTTTGGCAGTGTGAACCTGCAGCTCACGCAGAGGAGCAAAGAGATTCCCTCATCTCTCCCCTGCCAGTTCCACGCTGGCACGTACCTGCCTTCCTGGAGGCTGCAGGGCGAGGCTGCCTCCTGCCTGCTCCTCCTGCCCGCTCCTTGCACGCACCCCGTCTTGTCCCCGCTGCAGCCTCTGCAGATTAAATCAACTGCACTGAGCATGGAGAAATGCGTCTGCTCACCTCACCTCCCGGGGGGGGGGGGGCTCCTGCAACAAAATGTCTCTCATAGCAGCATCCTCACTACATGATGAGAGACGATGCTGAGCTGCAGACCCCCTCGGAGGAGGGCAGGGGACAAGCGGGACTGCCAGCCCCATGGCAGAGATCCCAGCTGCCGGTTCCTGGAGAGGGTTGCTGTCCTTCTCTGGGTGCCAAGCCAGATCCTGCTGCGAGTACAAGCCGCAGCCTCTCTGGGCTGGTGTCTCACTGCAGCGCCGTTTCCTCTCTGTTGAACTAATTAGATGTCGGAGCTGAAAATTTCAGCACTGCTAATTAGTGCCTTTCCCTTGAGTTCCAAGCAACTTCACCAAAAAAATGACTCTGGCAAAGCCTCTCCTCGAAGAGCTGGCTGGGGCTGCTGCATTCCTCATGCCTGTGAGGCTTCCGTGCAATCCGAAGGACCAGCACCTCTCGAAAGGGCCGTTCCTGTAGCCGGGAACAGGAGCTGCTGCAGCCCTGCCGCTGTACGGAGAGCACATGTCTGCACAGTGAGCTCTGTCCAGTGAGCACTGGGCTCAGCACTGGTTTTGACTGGGATGCAGAGCTGCAGATCCCTCATTTTGTGAAGGATAAATGCCCGGGGAGGGGGTTGGATAATCCAGGACTGAGTGAGGAGAAGCTGCTGGTGCCTCCAGGAGTTTCCCTTTGCACAGGACGAGGGTGTTTGGGGAGCAGCACCATTTGCTCCCATTTGCTGGTTTCCTCTCTGCCGCAGGCGTCTTTCTGGGGCTGGGGCTGAGCGGCGTGGTGCCCACCATGCACTTCACCATCGCCGAAGGCTTTGTGAAGGCCACCACCGTCGGGCAGATGGGCTGGTTCTTCCTCATGGCCGTGATGTACATCACAGGCGCGGGGCTGTATGCTGCCCGCATACCCGAGCGCTTCTTCCCAGGAAAGTTTGACATCTGGGTGAGTGTGGGTGCTTCTGGAGGGCAGCTGTGGGGTTGGGGTGGGGGAATGGAGGGTGGTGAGCTCCCAGAGGAGGGGAAGGCAGCTGGGGGTGTCCTGGTGTGCCCCAGCACACGCACTGGCAGCCAGACCTTGCACGGCTGCTGCGAGCGGGCAGGGCAGGTTGAAGTACGGGGTGGAAAATGATCTGTGGGAGCAACAAGGGGAAAAAGGGGGAAGCTCGGAGGATAGAGCTGGGGCAGTGGAGGAGGAGGTGGTGTTCCCGGACTTTTGGTCTGCGAACTTCCCAGACCTTTGGTCTGGTCTAAAGGGCTTTTTCGCTTCCCTGCAGTTTCAGTCGCATCAGATCTTCCATGTGCTTGTGGTGGCTGCGGCCTTCGTCCATTTCTACGGGGTGTCAAACCTGCAGGAGTTTCGCTACGGACTGGAAGGGGGATGCACAGATGACTCTCTCCTCTGAGAGCGCCTGATTTTAGTACAAGCTTCCTAAGTGCTTTTTAAACTCTGTCTTTGCTAAAATCAAAGGAAGACTCAAAACTGTTTGGGGTTGTTGTTTTGGGTTGGTTTGGTTGGTGTTTTTTTTAAGAAAAAAAAAAGAAACAGAAAAATTCTTTAGCAAAGTTGTTGACCAAATCCTCACCCCCTTCCCCACGCACTTCACTGGGGCTGAGGGGAGGCGACGCGGGCGCTGGCAGCCAGCCCTGCCACGCTGTCGTGGCCTCACCTCCTCCAGACAATGTTTTAGCTGCACCGGGGTCATCCGACCTTCCCAGGCATGCCAATTTCCGAAAGCGAAGAGTGTGGGTACCCTGTTCCTGGCACAGCCCAGCACCCTCTTCCCCAGCTCACTGCCAGAGCAAGCAGAGTCACGCACTACCAGGCCCAAGGCCAGAGATTTTTGCATATCCCTCGCAGCAGAGTCGCCTTGCTGGGGGTAGCTCTGTGGCCCCCAGTGCTGCTGCCCAGGGCACAGGCACAGATTCATGTAATTTAAGTTTTAATTGTCTTTTTTTTGTTGTTGTTGTTGTTTTCCTTGACAAAGTAATGTAAACAGAAATGAGAGAATATTTAATATTTAATACTAAGCTTTAAAAAGACTTGCTGCCACCGCAGTGTACTCGGCTCCCTCGCTGTCTGTGGTAGTAAAGGAAGGACAGTGTTTTAGGGGAATGTAGAGCTGCTGTAGCTGATTGAAATAAAAAGGTCAATAGTTCAGTGTCGTGCTGGCAGCGTCTGTCTCATTTTTTGGGGTGGGTGTTGAGAACAAGCTCCTCAGGGCTCTGAGCAGCCCTAGGAGCGTGTCCCCTCAAACGCCCTCCCTCCTGGGCACAGCAAAGGACTCTCAAGCTGGGCAGAAAAGATGCTGCAGCCTGGTTGGTGCAGGGGCACCGAAGGATAACACCCTAAATCAGCAGCTTCTTGCGTAGAAGTGTGCGAGTGACCGTGCAGCACAGACGGTCGGGGGGGATTAGAGGGGAAGAGCTGAGCTGAATAAAGTCCATTACCTTAGAGAGGGGTAAAGGAGGGCCAGTCACTCTGTCTCTGCTACTGTGGGTAGGGTTGTATGGCCCTTTTTTTGGGATGTCGGGACAGCTGAGTCCTCTCCCCTCCCAGCAAACCCCTCAGGACAGCTCAGCTGTGCAAGGGCTGGGCCAGAGAACAAAACCTGCACACACATTTGAACACCCAAGCGCTCTAATCCTATAGAAAGAACAGGGGAAAACATCTGGTGAGTAACTGTGCAGATTTGGATACACGGGAGGCTCTACAGCTGATGAGAGCCGAGTTTAATTCCCCCTCAAAGACCAGGGACCCCCCTCCCCTACAGCCAGGGTCTCAACCAGAACAGGAGAGCTCTGGCTAAGCAGCGCAAGTCAAGAAAAGTGTCTCAAAAAGTCACCCAAGGAACCAGGTAAGTGGCAAAGCAAGAGGAGCACGTACACACACACACACGTGCTCTCTCTGCTTCTGTGCTTCACGTTTTTGGAAATTACGCACCAGCAGCAGCAACAGGAACCAGCAAGGTAGGAGAGACACAAGTCCCGGCAATCCTGGAGGGGTTTTGGGACAGGCAGGGGGTGGACACAGGAAAATGTCACTTTTACAGGACGCCAGGACACAGGAGATGGTTAGGATCTTGCACTGGCATGCATGCTTCCTACAATCCTAATTCACCCATTTGTCAACCATTACTGTGACCCCTTCGGTGTCATTTTCCTCCTCCTCAGGCTGACAGTTTCCTGACACAGTGCAGAGATCAAGCTCCTGCCTGGGCAGAGGAAAAGCCACGAAACAGCTCAGATAATGGTACTCAAGTCTGTTTGAATACAGATACGCTATCAGGAGATGCCAGCAAGCATGAGTATTAACAACAGAAAACCTCACCGGATATGATTTTTTAACTGCTGGCAAAAGGGAACATGCCTCCAGAACTGGAGTTTAAGGACAAAAACATGGGGCAGATGTTTTAATTGTGCTTAAGACTGGATCTTGGGTGAAAAGGCAAGAGGCTGTGCTGGCAGCAGGCATGCAGGTGCTGCACTTCCCCCTCCAGTCTCACAGGGCTTCATGTTTTCCATTCGGGGCTCACTACCCGGATGTCACTGCACAGTTCCAGGAGGGGAAGCTGTCTGTGCTGTTCCCTTTCCAGCTTTACGCTGCAAAAGCCACAGTGAGGAGCAGCAGCAGAGGTGAAGAATGAGTTTGCTGCCACCTCTTGCTCAAAAGGGCTCAAAGCCTCACGGGTTTAAGGAAAGGATCCACAAAAGGCAGATTCTGCTTTAACCAAGGAACTTAGGGTGCATGGCGATAGCATAGAAAACAAAGTACAGCAGTGAAATAGATATTGCTGGAGGTTATTTTCACTGGCTTGCACATTCCCCCAATAATATTCACTTTAGGAATGTAAAACTGCATGTAGATGAATTATTTTCCTTAAGCTGAAATACGTGTAGCAACCTAAATCCACGGGGAAGAGGCTAAATTCCAGCTGTGTTCACTGTGGATGGTCAATGCCACATCCCAGAGAAGAATCCAAAGACTTCAGTCCACGTCCAAAGGACGACAAGACTCCATTTGGTCCTTGTCTTAAATCTCCGTGTATTCTATCAGACACGTATCAACATTACAGCAATGGAATCTATCACAAATAAATAGATTTGTCATCTTCTAAAAGTTCTCCTGTGCAGCTTTACACTGAAAAGTGCTGAAGGTCATCTTGGCATGGTTTGTGTAAGAGACTACCACTGGTGTAAAGACATACCGCGTCTTGGTCCTCCAGCATTTTAAATTACAGCTCAGGTAGGATAGGAACTAGGAGAATGAGGGCGGTCACTGGTATTGTCGGTAGTCACCAAACGGAGAGGGCTGCAACTGGGAGGGGTCATCTGAAAACTGAGGGGCTGTGAATAAGACAAGAGAAAAAAAAAAAAGGCAAATCATACAAAAAGGTAAGAGATTCTTCCTACTAAAAGCACGAAACACATTCACAGCATTTTTAATATAAATTCCCTCTAAATCAAGCCGGTAACAAGACTTTACATTTGATTTTTTTTTCATTCAAAGAAGTTCAGGAGCTTTATGCATTGACAAGAGCCTCAGTCCAACGTAGAATGCATTTGTGTCTCCTTTACTAACAGGGAAAGGAGTCAGAGCAGTGAGAGGGAAACATTTTCAGTTATGTGAAAGAGCTGGAAACCTATGCCTTATTGCCCTTCACTTGAACTTGGCCACTCTGTAAAGGTTTAACTTGCCCAACAATAAAGCAAGGCAGTGAAACGGAACAAACTGTGGAGTCAGCTTCCCGACTCCTCTTACCGACGTTCCGCTGGAGGGAAGGAAGATGTTTACTGTATGCCTATTTTAGAGGATAAATTTTAACAGACAGATGATACTCTTTCTCTAAAGCAGATTAATTTTAAAATGTTTTTGGATAAAGAACAGAAAATGTTCTTGAACAAAGAACATCAGTGAACAAACCCAAGAGAGGAAGCCTCCCAGGAATTAGTGGCTTGAATCCTTCCAACACTAGTGGGTTTGTCTGTATTCCCCCCAAAATAAGGTGGGGTGATAGAGCTATTCATTATTTTGCACAGGCAAGTATTTACACAAACAGTTACCCACTCAGCTTGTGTTTCACTTAGGAAAAAAAAATTTAAAAATCTAGTTTTTGAAGCAGTTCAGAAAAAAACCAAGCCACACATGCTGCTCCTTGACTTTCTGCAGCCTTAAAAGCTGGCAACCAGCAGAGCAGACTTCCTCTGAGATAAAGCTGATGACTGGCAGAGGGATGTTAGCAAAAACTGCGCTGTAAGAGCCTTGTGATACCACTGTCTGATGGCTCCTCACCGTTCGGAAACTGCGTGGAGGCAAATCTCGTTAACAGAATACCAGCTCCTTCAATTAAAGCTAGGAGAATTCCTCCCATCGCAGCAGATCCGACCATGGCAACAGGTCCATCTAAAAATAAAAAGCACAAAACAACACCTTTTACTTCTTCGGTGCATTACTTTGCATATTACAGCTCTCTTTAGTTACCATCTCTCCTACAAGCAGACTCAGAAGCAGCACTTTTGCATCCACTGAACCTCATTAGCATCACCAATAAAAGGATAATTACTGGGCAACTCCCCCCTCCCCTCAAGGACACAAAGGAACACCGGTAATGTTTGAGAACATGATTATTACTTTCATAAGCACAGGAGAAAAGTTTTTAAGAGAAATTGAAAGATTATCTGGAAGTAAATTCCAATTTCGGTATCATAAACTGTTGCTTCACTGTAACAACAAGAACTGTACGTTTAGAGTACGGAAGTTTTTAATTGATATCCTCAGTCTCTTACTTCTTGCAGCTAATATGGCTCCAGTCAGGGCTCCACTTGTGATTGAATTCCACGGATCTTCTTTCCCTCTCATTCTGACCATACTGCAGTCAATCATGGAGAAGAGACCTCCCCAGACAGCAAAGCTACCTGTTTAAAAAAAACACAACAAAAACCCAAACAAAAAGCCATTCAGAGAAAGCAGACAAGCCAGCCACGCTGCAGGCACATAACCAGGAGACACGGTACAAGGGTGCTTGCTTCCAGACACGGACGTACGCTCAAACACACGAAGAACCAGAGGTTAAAATCAACCCTGAGAAAAATTCTCGACTCACCAGGTGATACACATCATTACACATACATTTATTTTAGATATACTCTTACTAATTTATATGTAATGACAGGAAGCTTATCAAACAGTGATTAGAATGGAACTCCCATCCTAATAAAGCCAGATTAGCTCAGGGAACTTCCCTATTTTTCACTTTTTAAACACAGTTCTTCATAGAGAATGATGCAGAGGAGTTTTGCACCTTATCATAATCCTGCTTCTGGAATCTCAGATGATCAGTACTGGTCAGAATTGTATGGCAGACACAAAGAGAATGCAAGTTTTTTTGTGTGTTAGAAATTAAAATAACTATTAATCTCCAGGCTCATTTTGGGAAAATTACTATTTAAAATCAGTTCAGCCCTCCTGAATTTGAGGTGTTTTAGCAGTTAAAACCCTGCACACACTGCACAGGCTCCCAGGTGGCTCTGCCCAGAGCGGGTTAAAATATGACAATTATTAACCCTGGCTTATCTCTCCATGAACACAACCATGTTTCTTCCACACCTAAACTAATTCTGGGTGCATCAGAACCATATTTACTCATTGCTTGGACTAACAAACCCCAGTGAAACACAGCTCAGGCATCACTGGGTTACATTCCCAAACTTGGTTATCTACCAACAGTCAACTGACTGCAACAACAACACAAAATTAATTACCTCCCAGCTGTGGAGCTCTTGTTTTTATAGCTGTCAAACTTCCCCGCAGCCGGTGGTTTACACCCTACGATAAAAGAGAAATGACAGTTAAAAAAAAGTCTTACAGCCAACCTGACTGTGTATAGCAAAAATTTGCCACAGATTTCTAAGCTCCCTCAACAGCTGTGATCAGGAGCTGATGGAAACTGCATTTTACACGTACTCCTTTACAATTATACCTGTCAACTACAGAAATTATTTATAGCCATCACACATTAAACAATTTGAGTTCAAAGTTCGTTCGAGTGGCCTAGTGGGGATTAAATGAGACATTTAAAGTAATACTTTTAGCAAGATAAGCATATTTATTTTTAACGCGTATCATTTCTTTGTTCCTATCTGATGCACGGTCACTTGACAATAGTGACACACAGGACACCAGCGGAGCAAACAGCAGGGAGGAGACTCCATCCGTGGAGAAGAGGGAAATCCACCCAGAGGAAGAGTGCCACGGGGCTGCATTAGAGGAAAACCGCACGCTGTTTATTACATTTCCATCAGTATTTTATGTATTTTAGTACAAACACCACAACCCTATTGCAGATGCCCACAGACCAGGAGCAGCGTGCTCGGCTGGCAGCCGCAATCTCACTAGTTGTCCCAAATTCAGTCATTCCTGCTGGTCAGGTGGAATATTCAGTCCTTGTCTCGTCAGCACAGTCTGAGAAGCTTCTGAATGTGGTGCTGAGCCTTCCAGGGTCTAACCCTAAAGACTTCATCCAGGACCCCACAGAATTATGACTACGTATTTTCTCACACTTAAAGAAGATTTAAAGAACATACGCCCAACTTTTATTTTTGATACAAGCACTCAGAAACGTGGGCAGGTTTATTTAATAAGTCTTAAGCAAAATTAAGAATGTAGTTAAGCATATAATCCTTTTCAAGGTAAGTGTCTGCAGGATCTGACTAGTTTGGAAACAGTTATTTATTTATAAAACTTACCTCAAACTGATGGCTTATTATCACATAGTAATACCAAAAAAACACTCGACAAAAAACCCTTCTATATGAAGCCAGAGCAACGTTTTAAAACAAATGTTCAAGTAGAAACTGGATCTCATTCAATCAAATGTCTCTACAACAGGTTTACAGTCACAACTTTGCAGCAGAAATCCTGGAAGTGAAAACTGATTTGCATCAACTAAACTTCAACTTTCATGTTTATGCACACTTCCGCATTTAAACAAAACCTGATTATAAAAAAAAATCTAGTTAATAAAAAATATTAATAATTAAATAAGAGATTAATTAAAGAAAATAATACTGCCTAATATAAATCTGGAGAAAAAGATTCTTCTTTTGAGTCTTTCTGTTTCTTAAAAGAAAGGGAGAGACCAGAAGAGGAAGAACCGCCCAGGCTTCACATCTTTATGGGCAGACAGAACCAAAGGCAGAAAATCGACCAAGGTGGACGTATTCTGCTGTGCCCTCCGCTTCCCCATCCCAAAGGAGAAATCCTTCAGCAAGGGAGGGCCACCGCTGCCATCGGATCAAACAGGGAAAGCAGAACTTTCACCCAGAAAGATGAAGGACATCTGGATCACCAGTCACCAGATGTACCCTCCTGGTTTGGATTAATGACATGTAGGGCATTAATCAGTCCCACTCACTGCACAGGGATTTCTTCTCCTTTACCTTCAGCCGTCCGGATTCACTGCTGATGCACAGAGAAAGCAGGACTGCCCTCCAAATGCACTCTGAAATGATTTTACTTACCACTGGGGAATTTCTGAACCCCTTGATAGCTTGAAAAATGCCACCTCCTATCGCTCCCATTGTGAAAGCACCTCCACAGTCATCTACTATCCTCCAGGGACTATAAAGAAAAAAAAAAAAGATGAAAATACTAAATTCTGTCACGTTAAACTGTGCAAGTAACTGCAACAGATCCACCAGTCATGCATTCAGTGTAACTGGAGTGAAAATCAAGCCTGCCAGCTGCATTGTCTCACAGCCAGCTGGCTGCACAGACATCAACAAAACACACGCACAGGTAATAGCACAACAAAACAAACTCAAGGTTCGCTGAGAGTCTATCAACTTGTCTCCCTAGAGCAGTAAGCATCAAATATACAGATCTGAACTCCTCATACAAGGCAGAAAGACGTATTTCCATCACGGAAAACCTCCACAGAATTCCAGCTCTGCCCTACTTATGGAGTATAAATAGCTTCAAATTTATTGTTCTCATTTTCGTCTTGACCTACAGAAAACTCAGGTGGTAAATTTGATGAGACTCAGTTCACAGGTGGCACAACCCACTGCTTTCCTGAATTACCCATACTTTTCATTAGTTCTGGTTATTTAAATGAGACACATAAAAGTCATCTTTTGTTAAACTGAAAAGGTTTTTCCTGATACATCGCGGATCTTTGAAGTTCATTCAAACAAAACACGGATCTAGTCAGAGGTCCGGAAGGCCACAATTCCCAACTCCAACAACACGGAGCATCGAATGTTTCCAACCAGCAAGCTTTGCAAAAGAAAGAGAACCCTCCTCGCAGCAAATGCTTTCAACACCGGTGAGATGAGCTTTAATTTGGGGTTCAAAACCGCTGCCAAGCACTAGAGCCTTGTAACTCTCCGCCACTAAACTGAACTCCTAAACTAGGTGAGCTCTAACCTGCTATTAATCTCTGTTGCCACTAATTTTGAAGCATAAAATAATTAAAGTTATATTGTTTCTTTCATCTTATATCAAAATCTTAGCGCAGAAGTCAAGCACTCAGATGATAATAACTCCTGCACTGGCAATAATCAGCAAACCTAGCAAAAACCAGGCTACAACACACAGGGTCACAGAACTGAACACTATGGCAAGCCCGGTGTTTACATTGGCAAATCACAGATATGAGCATCGACGTGCATCTCCAATTTCACTCCGAATTTCATGTTTCTGTTATTGAGGACTCCCTATAGCCCCCAGCCCCTGCATGGGAGAATACATCTTCACTGATCCCTTCTGAATCTGCCACTTTTCTACTTCACAGAATCTGCTAATATTCTTCTGCTGGAAGGAGTGACAAACATCATCTCTTTTCCCCAGATCTCTCCCTGTACTGTGCATTTTATCGCAAAGGGGTTTTTTCCCTCCTACACGTTCTCCCAGACTCCTCGCTTTCATGCCCTACATCTGAATCTCTCCCTACCTCCGCAGTCACTTTAATGAGAGTGTAGCCAGCTCTGCACGCCTTCAAAACGATGGTAAACTGCTTGTTTGCACACATGGCTTGTTCGCTTGCTTTGCTTTTGCATCTTGGCATCGCTTGGTTGTTCCCAACACACCAGAATCTCACCCAAAATGTCACCACTGATCTTCCTTTCCCGATGACAGCGACATCCAGTTCCCAAACCCACCCTGACTCAGAAAACAGTGGAAGGATTGTACATCATTTCACCACACATCACCTTTCTTTTTATTGCCCTGCCTGTAACACGCTTTCATCTCATATTCCTTACAAATCCCCTCTAGCTTTGACTAAATTAAATAATTTAGCCCCACTTCATATTTTATTTTCCTTCCCCCATTTCATGATCAGGAAAAGGCTACAGGCACACTGTTGTCAGAAATGCCAAGATGAAACGTGACTAAGTCTTTCTTCTCAGGGTTTTTTGTTGTTGTTGTTTTGTTCTTCTCCACGTCTCCTGTCCAGATTTTGATCTACTCTATTATGAATAAAACATCTCATCACAACTCTCTTCCTTCGTTAGCTTGCTAACAGTGATCTTGTTAAAAGGCTTTCTGGAAATCTAAATAGATTATGTAAAGTGGTCTTCCTTTGCCCACAAGGTCAAAGAATTCCAATTTAGCAAATCATGACTGTTCTTTACAGAAGCTTCGTTAATTAGACCCCAATCATGGAATGCTTTCCTAGATTTTTTCCATCTTTAACCCTGCTTCAGATGTCAAGCTCATTAGCTGTTACCTTTGGGGTTCTTAACTTTCCTTTTAAACTATCCTCCAAGCCTCTGCAGGGGCAGCATTAAAATGAAAAAACGTCTTTGATACCAGCAGAGCCATTTCGTACATCAGCTCCTTTGAATTCCCGCACAGACATCGTGCGCATCGGAAAACCAACACAAAATACCTCGCAGTCCCTGGCAGTGCTTGACCTCAGCAGAAGAAAGAATCGGAAAATAACAAAAGAGATTATTCCATTATTAATTTGGCATTCATCTACAAGCTTAATGTTACTGTTAATTGTTTCCCTGAATTTAAGAGAAGCCCTCCCAGGAGGGAAATGATGCACTTACTGCTATGCACATGATAAGGTCGGATTCCTACTCCTGATAGCAACCGAGATCGCCTACAGATGAGGAGAGCAGAGGCCAGGACTTCGCTTATGCCAGGGCCCCGGGGCAGCCACACACCAGCTCCATCGACCCCAGAGAGGCTGAGGATACCCCCCCAACCCTCAGATCCACTCCCAGAGGAGCTGCGGTGGTTCACAGCACCATTTGATAAGAAGAAAAGAGGGTGGCAGGGCTAGCGGAGTGAGGAAAGCCGGTGGGCACCACTCCAGCTCCGACTGCCCGTCAGCCAAGGCCCTCACTTAGAGGGGTGAATCGTCCCTCCAAGGTCCACGGCTGCCTGCAGCTCTTCTACCCGCCGATGAACCACAGGAGTTGGGGGCCAACGCATTTTAAATAAACAAAGCTGCCTCTTCTCAGCACCGAGGATTCAGCCTGGCACCAGCTCTGCTGCAGAAGGGGCAGCACTTCCCCCTCATCGTCGAACCATCGTGACATGCCTGAACAGCCCGACCTCTGCCTCCCCCATCAGCCATTCGGGCTGTTCCCAGCACAGACCAGACTCCGTAACGATCTATGCTTCTAACGAAGGCGACCACCACGCAAATTACAGCCAGGTCCTACAGGGTCACCTTCCAGCGAGGGCACAACACGCCCGGGGGGTTGAAACACACCCCCCCCCGCCACCGCCACTGCGGGGGAGAGAGATAACAGGGTGACGAGACGCAAAACAGGACAAAAACAGTGTGGGGCCCCTGACAGCCCCCCTACAGCTTAGCAACAAAACGTCGCTATCGCATGACCCTACTAAAGGGAAAATGAGATTACCTGGAACCCACAGGAAGCAATCAATAAATAAAATTTGTTTTGCTGATATCTCAAACTTGGTGCTGTAGAAAGGCAGAGCTGACGTTTATAGAATACCAAGTAAATGCTGCAAGCTGCAAAGCTTTGGGAAAAGCCTTGCAAAAAGCCACAGGTTTCTATTTGCAGAGGGGAGCAGGACGCTGCATCTCCAACCCTGAGCCTAAACTTCCATTCACGTGTTTTATTCCTACTAATAAGACCTTTTTGAGCTGCAACCGAAGCGGCCGTGAACGTTTACAAAGACACTGCAGACAGCTGATCGCTGTTAGATGCCGCCGGTCCGGTTGCCCTGCGGCCCGGCCGGGGAGCTGCCGCCTCACGGGCGCTGGGGGGGGGGGGCGAAGCGCCGCCCGACCGGGGAAGCCTGTGCCCAGAGGCTGCAGCCCACGGAGGCCCTTGCAGGCCGCAGGGCCTAGTCACCACACCGGTACCTCCTCCCCTCAGCGAGGCTCCACCGCGCTCGGTACCGGCGGGGCTTTGGCTACCCAGGCCCCAAGCCACGGGGCAGCCCCTCAGCCAGCGCAGCGCAGCGCAGCGCGGCCCGGCCTTCCCCCCGCCCCCTCTCCCTCGGAGGGGCCCCGCCAAGGTCACACACCCCGCCGGGGGCGGGGGAAGGGAGGTGCAGCGGCCCCGGGGAGCGGCGGCCCCGGACAGCGATCGCCCCGCTCCCCCCGCCCCCCCCCGGGACCCGCCGGACCCCACGGCCGCCGCGCGCCGCCCGGGCACAGGCCGCTGCTCACCAGGGCTCACGCGCGTATTCCTCCATCTTGGCCACCGCCCTGGCCCGCCTTCCCCGCCGCGCGATTGGCTCACCGCTCCCTAGCGCCGGCCAATGGAGGCGGAGGGCGGGACTAGGCGGAAGGGAGGAAGGCATGCGCGGATGTGTCCGCGCATGCGTCGTGCCCCCTGCGCCCTGTCCCTGCCCCGCGCTGACTGATGGCGGCCGCGGCGCTTAATCGGGGCCTCCGGGCGCTCGGCCCGCCGTGAGGCCGCACCCGGGACAGGGCCCGCTTCATCTGCCGTTCTCGGGCATGGCCATGGGTGTGTCCCCGGGGAAGGGGAGAGGGCGCTTCGGTGGGGCTGGCTTCACAGGGCCCTCTGAACGCCGGCTGTGGGTGCGGGTCGGGGGTGAGGAGAGACTCCGGTGCAGAACAAAAAGCATGTAACGTCTCTGTTGGGGATAGGCCCGCGTCATGGCCAGGAACACAAAGCAGCTTTTATTTAGCCTTCTGATAAGTAGTGCCCGCAGTAAAAGCGTGAGCAAAGTCGAGGATCAGGGATCAGCTCTGCTGAGCCTTGAGACTTCAGGAAATGGATCTGTCTGTAAGTGCATCCTGTCAGAAAATGGGGTGAGCACCCTGGAAGGAGACAAAGCCTGGCAGTACCTGGCTGAACTGGAGGAGGACGTGCACCTGGTGACAGAGGGCTTGGTGCGGGGTGATGTGCCTGTGCTGAGGGTGTCCATCCCACTGGAGCTGCTGAGATACACAGGAGCAGCACCCACCTCGCTCCTGGTGCTGCTGAATCAGCTGGGCTGACCTCGAGGTGTCCCTGGGGATGATCCTGTGGGCCAGACAGCGTGGACAAGAGCTGGGTTTTGAGGTCCCCCTCAAGAGACAGTGCCTGCGACAGAGCAGTTCTCCAGGGAGGCTGGGAAGGCAGAGCTGAAAACTGCAGAATTAGACTCTGTTCTGGCAGCAAATGCAAAGGCAACCTGCAGAGCCCCCAAAGCCTTTTCCCACATGTCTGCAAGCGGTCTAAGTTGTAAATTGCTTATTCTTTTCACAGTTCTAATTTAGCCTTACACACTGCACTCTCTTGTAACGGCAGTAAATCATTTGGTTGCAACAGGCAGTGTGGATCGTGTGCTGGGGCACTTAATTGCTGTAATAAATCATGGGCTGAAAAAATGGAAAGGAGCTGGAATGTTTCCCCTGCTTTAATTTTCTGGTTTTGAAGGCTTTAAAAAACTCCTCCTGAATGTAAGCCTTCAAGGTCTTGAGTGTGGAGATGGTGTTTTTGTCTGTAAGGCTGGATTGGAGCAGGGGTTGATGCAGTAATGGAGATTACCAGAAGGTGGTATTGTGGCTTCTGCTTTGGCCAAGGAGGGTAGATGGGAAGAGTGGAAAATCTCGGCCTCATCCCAGCCTGGTCAAGCCTGGGAGCAGACCTCTCCACTCTCGTGTCCTCTCTTGCTACTGCGACTGGTCCCACACTGGTCTGACCCTCCTTAGTGTGGCAATTTCTTGCAGTAGCCCTTGTCTTTTCCCCTGATAAGTGGCAGGTTAATTATATCAGGCTGAATGACCATTGTGGTCATCCCTTTCACAAGCTGTGGGAGAACTTGTGAAACTCTCTGCCAAACCCATGTGGCGCTTGAGCTGCAGTGGTCAGAGTCACCCCAGGGACCTCCAGTAGCTCAGCTGGGGGCACTGGTGGCACCCCCAGGCAGGCAGCTGGAAGGTACTCAGGGGCTTTCTGAGGTTTTGTGAATCTCCCTGCAGCCAAGAGCCACTTATTTTCCTGACATACAATGCCTTCACACTTCTCTTGTGTGAGCAGGTGTTTTATGGAGGGAGGTTTTGGGTGAAGTTGCAGTTGGGTTTAGGAGAGAAGTGGTTTCTCGCTGGCTCTGGGACCAACATGTTCCAGAGCGGCCACGTGTCCCAGCCAGGCAGGGAGGAATGAAGAAAATGATCAGGGTGTTTAACTTTTTTTCCTGCAACCTCTGAAGGAAAGGGAAATGAAACAGATTAGAGGAATCCATCCAATTTTCAGTTGTCCTTTGTCAACTAATAGGAAAAAATAAAGGAAGGCAGATGGTCCTAGGTGGTGGCACAAGAGATGGGGGCATGGAAAACTCTCCCACTCTGCCAGAGACCCTCTACCTGGAAAGGTACTTAATCTGACTCTGTCTCGGTTCCTCATCTCTAAAATGTGGCTAATCACGTTGCTGTGTTTCAAATGAGTGTTGTGCAGAAATATTCATTAGTGCCTGCAAGGTGCCCGGTTGCTATGGAGATGGGGATTCTGATGAATGTGGAGACTGATGGAGCCTCAGCGGAGATTCAGAGCTGCTGGGAGCTCCTCTGTGCCAAACTGCACCATACCATGCCACACCACACCGTGCTCTCCTGACTGGCACAGCTTCAAAGGGTTAGACACTTCCCCGCTCCTAGTTGCTGGTGGCCCATGAAAGAGCAGCCAGTGCTGAGCAGCTCCTCTCATTCTGAGGTGAAACGCTAGATTCTCTTTCTGGTGTTTTCTTTCTCACAGCACCAATAACTCTGTGGAATATGGTGCAGTCAGAACTATGTTAATACCCCTTTTTAAAAAGAGATGTGTGACAGCCAAGATAAATTGCAGTAAGACCATCCACTATAAACCACGACAAGTTTACAGTGAGCAGTGCTTCTCTCCCGGTTTTTCTGCTAATGAAGGAATATTTCTTTGCAAAATTCTGTGTTACCTCTGCATAGCCAGCTCTGCAGCTCAGTGGAGGACAGCCTGGCAGATGTGGGCTCCTAAATCAGGGAAGGATGTGTGATACTTGAGGAGAAACTGAGCTTCCCAGGTCATGTTTACAGCTTCTCAGGAAACTCAGTGTCTGGTCCTTGTCACAGGAGTCAAGACTCAGGGACAACAAAATAGAGACCATTATCAAGGTGTCAATAGTGATTTTATTCTGTTGAAAACTAATTTACAACACACTTAACAGTCATGAAGGAAAGGCAGAGAGGCAGAAAGGTAATTCCAGGTTTTACTTGCCAGTGGAAAGGTTCTTTCTCTGTTTTAGCATTGCAGATTGTCTCTGGGGCTGTCCAGTGCCCTGTCCCTGGAGCCAGGGGTGGCACACCTGAGAAGGCTTGGATCTTGCCTGGAAGAGGGAGACACATAGCTATGATTCCTCGCTGCCTTGTGAACTGTGTCCTGAAAACCAGAGAGCGTCCAGGGCAGATGAAGAGGGCACCAAATTCACTCTGCTTCCTGTTGCCTTCAGTGCTGTTGCAGTCATGGCAGTTGTGGGGTGAGGGAAGGGGAAGAGTCTGACTGGGCTGAGAACAGAAGGTGGTGATGGGGATGGCGATGTCCCTCCTAGTCCTTGGTGCAAGTGAGCACCAAGACGACGGTCATGATATCAGGGAGATGGAAGTGATGGGGTGAAGTGGGATGAAACTCAACACGGCAATGTTTAAGGTTCTGCACTTGGAAACTAAAACCAACAGTATCTTTTACAATCTGGAAAAAATCTCAGTCGTGCTGGTGAATCATAGGAAGGCTATGAGCAGGAGCTGGGCGCTCTCATGCTGGAGATAAATGGAATCCTAGAATGCAACAAGAATGTGCGTTTCCCGTCAAGATGGGGAATGTCTAGTTTGTAACACAAGGCATTGGCAGACTCACCTAGAGCACCCTTTGCCTCTGCTCTGGATGGGATCTGAGCCAGGGAGATGGGCAGAGAAGGTAATTAGGCTGATGAGGAAAATCTTATGAGAGCTTATTTTACAGAAGACGACCAAAGGGCTGCTTGTTTGAACTAGCAAAGAGAGAGGCCTGAGAGCAGGCAGTAAATATTAGGAGGATGATAAAGGATGAAGAAAAAAAGATTAACTTGGCAGCATAAGGAATGGATACAAAATGCTGTGCATGGGGTAAAGCTGCCTTGAAACTTGGAGAGAAGAGCCGCTCTGCCTCCGTCCCTCTGGGAGAACTTGCAGGTGCCAGTAAGCTTCTTTATGGATTAGGCTGATGGAAAGTAGGTGCCTCCAACCAAAGCCCAGGCTTAGGGCACTGCCTGAACCAGAAACAGGAGAGACTCAGGAATTTAGTCTGTGCAGAAGGAGGGATGTCTCTGGGGCTTGGCAAGGGGAAACGGGAGTGTTGTGATGAAGAGCAGCTGCAGAAAAGCTCCAGCAGAGGACAGGGAATCAGCAGAAGCTCTGATAAAGCGACCCAGGGATGGTGCTGGGGTCAGACTGTGCAGAGCAAGAAGCAGGCGCCGGGCTGGGCTGGCACTCGCTGCCTGCTTCCTCCCCGCTTTAAAGGTGCTGGACTTTGTACATCCTTCGTAAAGCATCTAGTCTGCACCAGCAACATAACCACCCACCGCCTCTTTCCTGAAGGGCCGTGCACTTTGGCTAACCACACCAATCCTGGAGAGCGGCAGGATAAAGATGAAAACTTCCTCCGGGATGGGTGCTTTATTGTCGATTCTAGCCAAGAGCTGTCACTGTCAGAGCAGAAACTCTCCCCTGCTGTAACGGAGGAGACTCCCCATATCTTCAGAGCCACGCTGACCTCTTTATTAGCCCTCCGGCACTGATGGGCACATGCTAGGGATCTGCCTCCCCCACCCCGCAGATCCCCAGCCTGCCAGCTTGTGCATTTTTGTGCGTTTTCTCACTAGGTTGGCCCATTGCCTTTAAAAGGCTAAATGCTCCGTACTAAATTTGGTCATGCAGCTCTGCATGGTTCCCTGGAATGTCCTCGGGTTTCAGGCTCCTCTGATAGCACCATTCCCCGCCTCCCGCTGGGCTCCATTGGCTTCCCAGCACCCGAATCGTGCCTGGATCCTGTTATTGGCCAACTCTAGGGCCGAGGGGTGTCCCCTCTTTATAACTACTATATCCCAGGCTGCAGCAATTGAGAGCTGCTGAGATTTAACACTTCAGCACCTGCTGCTTCTGGGGGAAGCAGTGTTGGAGCTTCGGCTTCTTTTTTTTCTCCTTCCTTGGGTACCACACACAACCGCAACCGTGTCTCGCCAACGAGCCAAGATGTCCAAAGTGGCCAAATATCGGCGACAAGTTAGTGAAGATCCAGATATTGACAGTTTGTTGTCTACTCTGTCTCCAGAGGAGATGGAAGAGCTGGAAAAGGAGCTGGATGTGGTGGATCCAGATGGAAGCATCCCTCTGGAGCTCAGTCAGAAAAACCAAACAGAAAATTCCTCATCTGGCCCGCAAAACTGCGACACAATGCTCAATCACTGCGAAAAGGACACCAGGAAACTAATTCAGAGGGAACACTCGATAGACGTAAGTCACATCTCCCCACGCTTGAGCTGTTTCTGTGGGAAATGCAGGGGCATACCCGTGAACTCTGCTGGGCTGTTTTAGGGGACAAGATGGAAAACATGAACCTCAAGAAAGGCGTGCTGTGCTTGCTAAAGAGGAATAGCTGTCATGTAGAGACCAGAGGAGCAAGGCAGGGAGCTGGTCCAGGCGCTCTGGGAGGGAACGGGGTATTTCATGAAATCCTGGTGTTACTGACAAAGCCAAAACCTGTGCTGGTGCCAGGGATTTTCTCTCTGCCTCTGCTCTAACATCCTTTGGCAGGGCTAGCAGCAGAGATGGTACTCCCAGAAGGCAGATGGAGGGGCCCGTGCAGTGACAGCAATCCCACGGGCTGCATTTTCTTTCTCCTCCTGCTTGTTTTGGGGTTTGGTTTTGTTTTTTTTTCCTTTGGAGGTCTCTGGATTCTTAGTTCTTTCACTGCTTCTTGTGCAAAAGCTCAAACAGTCTCTGGTTCTTGTGGAATAAAGTTTGCTGCTTTGTGGAAATCACTCCGAGAAGCAGGTTTTGCCCCAAGCTGTATGTTGTGTGTTTATTGTTCAGTTAAAATCATTCTTTTTCATTTTGATTTGGATACATTTATCTCCTTCTCTGCACCTGGCAAATACTTTAATAGCTTGCTTTCAGCTAGAAAGCTTTGTGCTAGTTCCTCTCCTCTTTTTGTGCCTTGCCTTAGTGGGAGCCAATCCCACTTCTCTGTAACATTTATTAACCTCTGCACTAAGAATATTTGGTATGTGCTTTGTGCGTGGGAGGCTGGGAAGCATTTGGTTTCCCTAGTTTTTCATGGCAGGCTGAGCCAGAAAGTGAAAGAAGGAGACTCTTGAGCTATTTATCTGTGTAGTCACGGGCAGATTTCATGTCCCGGGCTGGATTCACATCTGCTGTGACGGGACAGGGCTGAGGAGTCTCAGCAGTGTAAGCAGACCAGGGGCTTATGTGGATACCTCTCTGTTGCCTGCTCTGGCTCTGGTTCCTTATCTATTCCCGGTCACCCAGCAGTACCTTGGATCTCACAGCTGAGTAACTGAGCTCTAACTTGCTCGGGAGCACTTGGAAATAGCTCTTTATGGATGTGTGCAGAATTTATCATAGGAGGGTCCTCTCCTGACCGGAGCCTGGGAGAAACCAGGGAGAAAAAGATTAAAGTTGCAGCTATAGGAGAAATAAATGAAGGTTTATTTTGGATACCTGAACAAGACATTAAATAGTTCCCCCCACCCCTCTCCAAGGGGGGGTTGTGCTGCCTGGGAGCTTTGCTCTGGCTGTGAGGAGAAGGCATTCGCAGCCTTCACCATCTATATGTGGCGTTTGATGTGGGCAGGGGGACAGAAAGCGCCGTGCCCCTCACCACAAGGGCACTGAGTTTATTTTCCCACTGATATGCTGTCACATGGTGGGGAAACACAAGCACTGCTGGACAAACCTGCCTGGAAAGAGAAATGCTGTTATGTTATCCCAGTTATCCCAGTGATGCCGCAGGTGTTTGCACTGGTTTGCAGGTGATCCGAGCACTGAGAGCTGACACTGAAAAAGCTGCTTTTTCAGGCAGGTGTGACTCTTGCATTCGTCATCACTAGTGATGCTATTTTGTTTTTAACCATGGGAAGATGAGGAGTCGACTGGGAATTGGGATAGGGAAGTGTCCATGATGAGGAGGAAGGGAGGAAATTTGTAGGTTTTGGAAAAAAGAGACCTGGGAGGTTGTCTGGTTAAACACTACGTTATTTGGAAGATGCCTGAGTGTGTGTGTCTGTGCTGCGGGACAGGACTCGCGATGGTGGCAAGGGATGGCACGGGTAGGAGAGGCACCCCGGGAGAGGGTGTACAGCTCCGGCTGGTGCAGAGGGCAGTGGCAGAGGTCCTGAGAAAAACGCTGGTTGTAGTCTCCTTTGAACTTCAGTAGCTTCAGGCCGTGGAAGACAAAGCAAGTTGGCTGCCAGTCAAATTTATCAGTGAAACTGGCCCAGTTAGATTACATTGCAGTAACTGGATATGGCAGAACTGACTTTCTTCTTCTATTTCAATCCCTGGAGGCCAAGAAAAAAATATCCTCCACCCTTTCCTCCTTGGCATTGTTAGGACCTGGGATTAGCATCTATAAAATGCCAGCTCCAGTGCTGGCACTTCAGGAGCAGGGACTTTGCTCCACCACAGGCACGGAGGATGCAATGGGACGGGATGGGATCACCAAACCACAGAAGCAATCGCAGCAACCAGCCCAGGAACCCAATGGTTCCCTCCATCCAAGGAAGCCACAGGGGTATGTTTTGCTGCAGGACGGCGTGAGAACATGGAGCCATCCAAAGCATCCCAGGCGGCTCTTGAGCTCTCACCCGGCTGCTCAGAGCCCTGAGACCTGTGATGACAAATCCCTTTCTCGTATCAGTGGATTTCACGTTGCAGCAGACAGCGAAGCACTTGTGCCTGCCAACACAAGCATTGTGGCTGCACACCCACAGGGGATGGCATTCCCTTGGCCAAATGCAGGCATCACCTTCTCCATGTCTGTCCCTGCCTCTTTCCCTTGATGGCTCCCAGCATCGTGCATCACAAAACTGGGCACCGCCTGGCATCCTTGATTAAACGCATCAAGCAAAACCTTTGCAAGTGAGAAGCAGACGCGTGAGCGTGGGAGGGAGGTGCAGGCACGAGGGCAGGGAAGGAATGGGAGGCCCTTCCAGTGGGACTGGCCCGCTGAACATCTGGAAGATGTTATGCTGCGTCTGTGATGTCTCTTCAGTAGGGAGGGACAGGAGGTTAGATTCATATCCTTGACCTACAGAGCAGTTATAGGTCTGTAGCTGCCTTGCAGGAAGGCACTGAGGATAGAAGATATTAGGGGGTTCCTAGTCCAGCTCTGCAGTGGTGCCTCAGGCTGTATTGTTATTGCTAAAACTCATTTTGTAAAGCTGGGAGGTGACTGGGTCACAGCCCGTGCGGTGCAACGGCTGCTCCAGCTCCCTGCTGCCTGCCAGGACCGGGGCAGCATCAGCACGGGGCTGGCAGTGTGCTGACCCCAGCTGCTGCACTCCTGTCTCCCCACTATTTTTCCTCCTCCCTCCTGTTCTTCCATCCCTTCTTTGCCCCTGCTTTGTGCAGTGGCTGGTGGGACATTGTTTGCTGGGATCTGCAGGAATTTCTCCAAAGTGCAAAATAAGGTATTTTAAAGGGAAATGTTGAGTTTCTGCTCGTCTCACAGTTCTTCTTGCAGTCGTTGCTCTGTTCTTGGACTGACTCCAGGCACCCCCATTCCCTTCTAAATATTGGGAGGAGTGGGTATATTTAGAAATATTGTAACTACATAATAACACATCTTCTTAGTGATGAAAAGGGCAGACTTGGGTAACTAGGAAGCAGTTTATAAACAGCCCAAAATAGATGTGAGCTTTGCCCTAACTTCTCCGCACTGGAGAGCCAAATTCACATCTTGGTGATGCATTAATTAATTAATCTTCATTTTGTATTGCTAGCAAGTAAAAGTATACCCAAGTTCAACAGTGGGTCTTGGGATGGTGCCTCTTTTTAGATGCACTCCACAAGGCCACCTTGTAGCTCCATGTATCAAGGAAGCCAAAGTTAAACTAATATTCACGAGTAGACAGATGGAGAGGTGATTTCTAATAGCTCATGGCTTTTTACTGTAGCAGGCAAAGACATAATGAGAGAGAAATCTATGTTAGAAACATACTGTAAATTTGAAGCAGTGGCATTAACCGAAGGATGATTTACCTGGGGGCACAGCTGACTTGCTATCACTTGAAATCTTTATATCATGCCTGGGATTTCTCTTTAGAAGAGGAAAAGCTGACTGCCAGGGGACAGGGACTCTCCAGGTTTGTCTGACAGCTCAGATGGGTTTTGTTAGAGCTAGTCTGGTTTTGTCCAGTTCTTCCTCTGCTGTCGGTGACATCTTCTTTAAAAAGCATGTATCTATGCATATAGCACTATGACATACACCCTGGAGATACTCCCATCTTTCCCATTGACATTCGGTCACTTCTAAAGCCCCTCAGGAGTTAATGCAGGGAAATTGCATGTGGGGGCATTATCCTACTGATGGAGGGGATTCATTCCAGGGCCACAAAAACTCTTCTTTTTAGCAACACTGGTGGATGTCTCTTTCCATGTAAGCCTAGGGAGCAGCTCCTTGGAGGAGAAGGCTCTGAGTAGGAGGAGGCGTTGAATGCCAGGGCAGATGTGCACTGTGCAGATGGCCCCTGTATTTTTGTCTCCTGAAGGTTGAACACTCTTCCCACAGGAGGTGAGGTGGCTCAGGAAAGTGTCTTCCAACACCTTTCCCCTTCCTCTTGGATGTCCCACTCCCCACGCAAGACACCCTCCTGTTCCAGGTCCATGCATCCTTATCCCTGCAGGCTGCTTTGCCTGGCCCAGTGCTCCTGGGGACATTCTTGTGTCCCCAAGCACTCCTCAATCCAGGCTGCATACAACTGACAGCAAGTGGTGGGACACCGTTCTTCATGGCCAGGTTTTGATGCAGATGGAAAAGCAGTGACCTTGGAAGGAGTTTACTTAATCCAAATGTGGCATATTTGAAGGATGCTGGTGTTAGAGGGCAGCAGGTCCTATTGCCATGGATAAGTATTACAAAACTCCTTGGGAAGGTCTTGTAAAAAGTCCTGCCTTCCTTTCTAACTTACTGGGGTCTGTGGTGTAGACTTGGCACTTGCTGCTGGGTGGTATTTAATCCAGTTACTGGTGGCTATATGTTGAGGGACATACCATGAAAAGTGGAAATCCTTACCACTGAGCCCTTCTTCAACACCACAGAAAAACAAGTTAGTATTTAAATTTCTTATTAATGCTCAAAGCTTGTCATCTTTTCATGAAAATATCTGGAGGGAAAACAAGCTCCACATTTAAATAGCTGGGACAGACTCAAGGGAAATTGCAAACGAGGGAAAAGAAGCGGTTGTATCATTCTTTAAGCATCTTACCAGTCTGTGACTAACACATATGTATTTAAACTCTGCTGTTCTGTTTATCAGCCAGTTCTGTCGATATGCCAAGACTGTTCCTTCTCTCTTCCAAGAGTTTTCACCAGTTCCCAGCTCTTGTCTTTCTTTTAACCATGTCCTGGGCAGGTCTCTGGCAGTCTGGGTTCATGCTTTTCCCTCATCAGAACACGTCATTGTTCTGCCCAGCTCCTGGCCGCCGAAAGAGGTGTAAGCAGTGGGTGACACTGGGGCACCCTTCCTCCTGGTGCTCCTCCAGCAGCTCCCAGCTCACGCTGGGGTGGGCAGAGGACGAAGGTGTGAGTCTTTCCACCAGCACACAGAGGGGGAATGGAGCTGGCGGCTCCCTGATCTTTGCATTACTCCCACCGACGAGAGTCAGGGATATCCAAAATAGTTACACATTTTGAAAGAAACTAAAGGTATTATGTCATTTCTATTTGGTCCTTAAAGGAGGCCACAGATGGTCTCTGCTTTGTTTGTGGCCTCTCCAGCCTGCTGCAGAACAGCCCATCCAGGAGAGCCCTTTTATTTGTCACTTTTCGTTGTTCAGAAATGAAAACTGCCGTTGTCTGCACTCAGATGTTTCATTCTTCATTTCTGAAAATGTACCAACCCTGTAAAGAGAAGGACAAGCATCAGAAGCAAGAGCTGTCAGCTAGCAACAGATAATAAAACAGACCTCGAAGGCGAAAAGAGAAGCAGGAATGATGCAATGACAGATAACGGAAGGATCTGCAGTGTAGACAACAGCTGAAGTGAGAGAGGTGGCAACACACCCGGGTTTGAACTGCATTTCTGAGTAAATGCTGTGAGAAGGAATGTGCCAGCTAGACCGGTGTTTTTGTAACACCGTTGGGCAACGATGGCAGAAACTTTGTTTTGCTGTGACCCGGGCAAGTGGCCGCACAAAGCGTTCCCAGTGACTCGTAGGTCACGCCAGAGGCACACTCTGTCTGGGAGATATGCAGTCCATCTAAGGGCACAAGCAGGAAAAAAAAAGCTGAATTTCTAGTCAGTCTGAAAAAAAACCAAGAGTAAAAAGCTGAGTTCTATATTTACATAAACCACAACGGGGATGCAGATAAATCCATGGAAATGCTTGGAGTGTTTAGCTTATATGGGCCGAGCTGCCACAGGCAGGGAGGTTTATTGTCTGTTTATGCTGAGCTGATAAATAGACATACAGAGGAGGAAAAGAGCTGGGATCCTTTACGTATCACTTTCTTTCACAGCGTTATGACATCATTTGTGTGCTAAAATGGTCTGAGTGACTCAGCTCCCAGCAGGACGCTGGGATTAACCAGTCGTGTCACTCAAGCCCACCCTTTGCCATGGTGGGAATCACAGGACAGTGGAGTGAAAGGATCTCACTTTGCAGGGGAGGAGGTATCAGGGCACTTGTTTTGAAGTCACGGTGTGGATAGCAGCAGCAATGGTGGACCAGCATGAAGTGACATGAGTCCTGCTTGGTCCTTTCCTCTGCCCAGAGTGAACAAGATTGAAAACAAGAACAAGAGCTGCAGAAATACAACAGGGAGGTTGCCCAGGGTCACAGAGGTGTTCTGGTGACCATTGATGTTGGGTTGAGTACCCCAGGGCTGAGACACAATATTTGGGTCAGGATTCACACCGAGACCTGCCAGATGCTGCCAAGGGCTCCAAGCAGTCCTGGCTCCTGGCAGGGGCACAAGAGCACAAGGCGGACATGCCGGCACGGGAACCGGCACCCGCACAGCCATGAGAGCTGCCCGCAGCAGAAAGGGAGCTGCAGTTTGCTTCCTTTCAGGGAAGATCTTCAATTTCTGAGAACTAGAGATTGTGACTCCTGGGACGCCCTGCTTTATCTCATTAAGTGCTGTGTTCTGACTACAGCTCCCACGTGGTGCAGAAGCCCAAGGAGCCAGTGCTCTTGTTTCTCATAAGCTATTTAAGGATTTTGACCAGCAAACCAGCTCTGATTTTGGCAGGTACGCACCTGGGGCTGGGGCTTATCTCACCTGCTTCAAAGACCTTGATTCATCCTCCCACACTGGGTGCCTGTGGCCACTGGTGATGCCGTGGGGTGACTGTGATGGTCCCGTGGGCTGGCTGATGGGACCCATGGGAGACCTGCACCAGCAAGGGGCCTGGAGATGCTTTCCATGTAGTCCCAGGAGGCTGGGAGGCAGAGACCTGATTCTTGAGCATCCAGCCCCCATGACACAGAGGACGGGAGATAGGATTTAAGATTCGCTAAGGCTGATTTGCTGTTCTTCTGTTACTAAAAATCTGAGAAAGGTTCTTCGTGGGCTGCCCACGGAAAGCACGCCGGGCAGAAATCCAGCCTTGAGGTGGCCGTGGTGTGAATCGCTAACGTTCGCTGCCGTTTGCAACCTCTGCCAAAGAGGAGGTGATCAGAGGAAAGGTCTCAGCTTCGGAACATCCACTTCAGCCATGGCAGTGCCAGGAGAAGAGGCTGGGAATACAACAGACAGAAGAGAAAAACCCTGACTTCTAAAACCAGATTTTGTTAGAGGAGAAAAAGTTTCCATTTGCAGAGTATCCAGCGGCTTTAAGGGCTTTCTGGAAAATGGCTGCATGTCACTGTGGAAGGGCTGGAGCTATTCTATTAAAGGATTCCCAGCTGAAACATTTGTTATGTGCCTTAATTCGGCAATGAAGGCAAAGCAAGACAAAAGTCAGGGCCAGAAGTTGTCTGGTCTCTGGAACAGTGCTGCATCTCAGAAGGAGGATGTTTTTAAAAACATTGGCCTGAGAAGTGCAAAGGGACAGTTATATTTGGGGTCAGAAAGGTCTGAGCAGAAGGGAAGGGGAATAACTGAGCTCCTCATTAAAATAACAGAGTAATAGCTGAGGCGGGACAGAGCAACAAGTTGTTTACATCGCTCTGGGCTTTAGCACATCGAGCATGGCCTAGGGGGTCATGCTAGGTCTGCATGTGTCCCAGTGCTGGAAGCTGAGGTCCTTTCACCCTTGCTTCATGCCCAAAAAATCCAAATGTGCCAAGAGAGAAACTGTTTGCTGCCTGGGAATGGTTCTACCAGGGTGCCCGTGGGGGCCAGAGCTCTGTGGGGTGTACAGGGAGTACGAGCAGGGTATCTCACAACACCAGCCCACAATAAGGTAGATGAGGACCAGGAGGGTTGCTCTGGCACTGCTGCAGGTAGAGCAAAGCCAGATCCCCTTGTAAGTGGGTGGGTGTCATGTAGACCTGGCCTCAGCTGTCCTGGGCAAGCAGGATCAGCAGAAGCCTCATGGTCCCGTTTCCTCCAGTGGTCTCTGGCAATCTGGATTTAGGAGGTCTCAGGACTCGGCCAAGGACACAGCATTTTTTCCAGGAATGTCCTTGGCTCTGAGTTGTCCCTGAGAAGAAATTGGCTGAGGAACGGAGGAAAGGAGCAGCTTGGACAGCTTGTTGTGGTTTAGCTTGGCTCCAGCAACCCTCTCACATGCCTAGAGTGTAATGGCAATGGGTACCCAAATACCCAGGAACGTCAAGTGCAAAACAACCTGCCTTTGCCCACTGCCCACCTCAAGGGACTTCTCCGTGCAGTGGGACAGTCTTGGGGGATATCTCTGGCCCCTGGGAGCTCTCATCTGGCTTGTGCCCAGCCTCCTCAGCCCCCTTCGCCCATGGTTGCACTGAGGGGTGGTGGGATGCTGGTGCCTCACTCACAGGCTCTGGCTGGGATTTGGGGTGGTTGGGCAGGACAGAGGGGAAATTGGGGGCTCCTTTAGAGCCGATACAACTAGGTAGGCATCTCCAGAGGATGATGCAGATGCCCAAGGTTAGAGCTGTGGGTTGTATCTCAGAGTGGTGACTCTGGAGACCTTTGTAGGACCCAGTAGCATGTGTAGGACAGACTGAAACCCCTCAGTCAGGATTCCAGATTGGCTTGTTAATTATGGATCCATAACTATGCCTAAACCCCCTACTTCACATAGCCAAATCCACCTTCCTTCCCTTCCCAGTCTGGTCTGGGAGCCCCCAGCTGACCAACACTTCTTGATGAGCTGTCTCTCTGTCTCTCAGAGGTCCACCCTTGTCCCTGGGGCTCCCCCACTTCCCAGCTCTCACACCTCCAAAAGCCCCTCTGTCACTCAGGATTTGCGTGGAAGCGATGGAGCTTTGCTGGTGTGTACCTGTTGCCTAAGCCATGCCCTGCCAAGAGATGAACTGGAAAATGTCCTGTTGGCTGTGAGAGAAATTTATTATCCCAGCAGAGGCTGGCAGAAAGGAACAGTCTCTTGGTCTGGACTTTATTCCCTATTCCTACATCTCTGGAGGGATTCTGGTTGGTTTGCAAGGAGCACAGCTCTGGGTGGAGAGTATCTGTTGGTCGTAAAAGCCATGTGCCAATCAGCTAGCACACCGAAATGTCTCTGCTGGTGGAGTTGCTGGAGAGGAGGGAGGCAGTGAGTCGCAAGGAGAAGACTCATGGGCTCCAGTGTACATGCAGAAATTACCCCATGTGGCTGAAATAATTGCTGAATTAATTAAGTTTAGCTGGTCCTGTTGTCCTTCAGCAGATGTCTGCATCTTGGTTTAGGATGCATGGTATAGGGCAGTTTGGTTACAAGCAATGATAACTCCTTGGTGCTTGCAAGAGTGTAGGCACAAGACTTGTGCCTACAAGTGGACATGCAGCTCACCTGATTTAGTTAAATAGGTGCGATTTCCATGCGTAGGCAGTTTCTGAAGGCACCAACGCTTGCCTCTCGCTTTGCTCAGACGTCCCCACAGCTGCATGCAGGTAAGGACCATGCCCCTCTGCTCAGGCGTGTGCAAAGCCTGTGTCCCCATTGCCATCCGCAGCGAGCAGCAGCTGGAGTCATCAGCCACGCTGGAGCTAACCCTGGATTTTCCAGCGGTGCTCATCGTTAGGGTGGGCCTGATCTGGCTCAGGCTTCCCCTCTTGTGCTCTTGATGCTCTCATATCAGCTGGGGGGGGGGGGGGGGGGGTGATGTCTCACAGCTGGGGGATGATACCTCACAGCTGGCTTCCAAAGGCCACCAGAGCTGCAGGTGCATTACAACCGAGTGTCAGCTGCAGGTTGAGTTCGCTATTTCTGGAGCCATTTTCACATGAAATACAGATGCAGATTTGGCCCTGAGATCTTTTGCTGACAGTCCCATTTCCTCCTGGGCTGCAGCATGCCATGTACCCCCAGCAGTGAACCTCATGGAGGAGCCATCCTGGACTCTTCTGGTTTCCCCCTTTCAGCCAAGCCCTCCTTGAACCCCGATGTGGCACAGGTCCCCAGAGCCAACATGGAGCTGCTTGGCAGCATGTGCTCCCCTCCAAGTGATCCTTCCATCCTTACATCTTTAGCTCTTTAGCTGAGCCAAGCACATGGCCGGCATGGTGCGGCATTGTGTTCAGCCTGGTAATCCAGGCCATGATGAACTCTTCCCAGGACATACCTCTGAAAATAACTGCAGGCTGGTGAAAGCTGGCCCCTTCCAAAGACAAAACATTTCTTCTACAAATGTATTTCCATATGTCCCCCCTGCCAGGGAGTGATGTAACAGCAGCCGCCAGGCAACAAAATGCCCCTTCCCTCCGGCTTGGGTACAGGTTTTGCAAGTCCCTGGATAACCCATCCTCTCCTCTCTTCCCCAGCATGTTCTCCTTTCACTTAGAAACCTGCCTGTGGGCACAGCGGGTTGACCCTTCTCTCTGCCAACTCTCAATTCCTGTGCTAAGCAAACAGCCAGATCGACACCTACCACCCGAGCAGTGATTTTCTACCCCAAAATGAGCTGCAGGGCTTTCAGGGCAGGAGGCAAGAACCATTGCATCCCCACCACACACAGCAGCCCCTCTGCTCCACTCTGCTCCCACCCATCCCCAGCTCGACCGGCTGCTCCGTCCCCAGCCCCATCGCTTGCTCAGCATCAGGAGCGGTGCTGCGAACACTCAGATTCCAGACAAGAAGTTCCCAGTCTCCTTTGCCTTTTAAGGAAACATCTGAGTGGGTTTGAGGGTTACAAATGCTAACAAGCAATGGCAATGCTCATTTTAGTCTATTTAGAGGAAACGGGAAGGCATTTCAGTTCATCAAAACACTGGTGATTAATCAGCCAAGTACCAGGCTGTTTTCATTAGGCTTATTTTTAAAGGTCTGACACGCTGTGTAAAAATATTCCCCTAATAATCGTGCTTGCAGCAGAGGGAATGGCACAGGAGGGGGTGCAGCGGCACTGGTTTCTAGGTATCCAAGGTAAATATGTCAGCGTGGCAGAGAGGAGCAAGCAGGCAGGACTCAAGATGGCAATGGAGAGGGTACAGGGCGGCACTGGCCACTGTGGATGGAGACAGCTTGGCTGGTTGCCTGAGCTGCAGGAGAAGGTGCGCTGGTGGCTGCAGGGACAGCTAGGGTTTCAAGACCGGGGGAAGGATGCTTTTCTCTCTCCTCCTCTGCATTATCCTGCCACACAGCTCCTCTGCTGAACTCCAAGAGCTGGAGCTACATGCTCCATTTCCAGCCCAGAGGTGGGGACTTCTGCACTGTCACTGGTGAGCAGAGCTTGGGACGGTTTCACCACCTGGGGATGGCATCTGCAGTGGAGCTGGGGTGGCAGGGCACACCAAGAGCCCAGGATGGATGCAAAGGCAGGGGGAGATGAAGGCACAAACCCTCTTGGGCACACGCGTGGCCTCAGGCAGGACCGAGAGCAGCTTCCGACCTGGCTTTAGAGATGCCCCCAGTCTCCACCAAGGGATGGAGAGTCTTGTGCAGCCAGTGGTGGATGGGTAAGAGTGACCTTTGGTTTTAGAAACACAGATCTGATTTCTTACCTGCAAGTTTTTGCTCCTGATTCCTCCCCTTCTGCCACTGCTGATGGAGCTGGGCGCTTGCAGAGGGCCTTCCCCAGCACGTACAGGGGTGCCACGGTCAAGGCAGCTCTGCATGCAATGAAACAGCTTGAACACCCTTACCCCTTGCTACCAGACAGTACTTTCTGCAATAACTTGCAGCTCTTTGACAAGATCCTTCCAGCGCATCCCAAATTTGCTGAATGCATGTGATCCCACAAACACTGCCCACAGTGGCAGTAACACCCGTGGCCGGTCACTGAACATCCGTTGTCTTCCTTTTCTCCCCTGCCCAGGGGCACAGCTGGCTCCTTTTCCACGTCCTTTTTTCTGGCTCCAGTACCCTCCTTCCCAAAGACTTGCCCTACACTGCAGCACCTGGACATGTGGCAACACATCCATGGATGCACTGTTTAATGAGAACAGCACTAATAATATGATCAAAAGACATTCCCAGCACTCGCTACAGCGGCTTTGCTAAGCAGAGAATGGCTAGGCATCTTATTTTGCTCTAGTTTCATCTTGTTTGGAGAAATCAGTTGCCTTCTCTGAGCATGGGAGATGATGTAGGTCCTTCTCTCCAGGGTTTTCCTCCCTTTCTCCAAGATCTGCTAATTTCTGGCCAAAGCCTTTGCTGTGGTTGGACTTGGATGGCCCAGGGAGCTTAGGGGAGACTAAGGGCTCCCAAATGTCAAGTTGTGTGAGCGTGGGCTGGCAAGGAGAAGGCTTTTTGGAGAGCTTGGTGTGGAGATGAGGCTCCTGGCTCTGACTCGAGGAGTGCTCGAGTGGACACTGAAGGGCTTCAGAGCCCTGGGGGGGCAACTGTCTCTTCTTGCAGGGACCTGCAAGAAACCTCTAACCTGGGACATCCCCAAACACCTTTGAAAGGCACCATCAGGCATCAGTGTGCAGGGACAGAGCGAGGCAGCAGCATCCTCATCGCACACACACCTCCTGTCCAGCCTTCTGCCAGGACAGACGTGGCTCTTCCTTCACCGAGGTGGTTCAGGATTTCACTGAGCATCCTTGCACCATCCCAGCCCTGGGAACAGGGCACATCGTGGTGAGAAGGGCCACCAGCTCAGTGCCAGAGGAGGTGGCATCATGTGCTCCCTGCAGCCCCCGGGACAGGGGGGTTCTGGCACTGGGGCACCCCTGGGAGCCCCATCCCTGGTCCCTGGGATTTGCAGCAGCAAGGGGCTGTGTGGACGCAGGGACGGGCTCTGTAGAGGCCTGGCATATGCCTTTCTGTCACCTGTTTAGGTCCGTGCAGGAGAGCCAAGAAATCTCTTAACTAAATAAATAGCTCTTTCGTCCCAGATGGCATCTGTTTATAAGCCAGGTACAAACAGTCCCCACGGCTGCCCTGCTAACAGCCAGGCCAGTTCTTTCCACAAAAAAAGCAGTCCCCGAGGGCCAGCAGTGCCATGTGCTGGGAAGGCAGAGCCACGCTCTGCCTTGGTACGGGCACCACAGTGCCCTGGGCTGGGGAAGACCTTGGCCAGGGCATCATCTGGAGGAAGAGGCCAGCCCTGGCTGCAGACCAGGGTCTCTGGACTCTGGATTTGGGGGTTCAAGGCACTGGGTGAAGCCATGGTGCTGTCCTATCCCAGGGAGGAGCCAGGGAGCTCGTAAAGGCATCACAGCTGCATCTCCCAGAGGCATCTTTCTTCCTTCTTTCCCCAAAGTCCCAAGTCCCCCCGGCAAAGATGACCCCTCACCTTGGTGCTTCCTCCTCCTCCTTCAGACAGCATCGCTGTGGTCGAGCTGAGGACGCCCAGATTAATCCCACAGCTGTAGATCTGAGCCTGACCTAACCACAGCTCCTAGCTAGCAGAGTCTCAGCACATCACCCTCTGCTCATCTCCAGACAGAAACCCCATGGCACCAGCTGGCACGCAGAGCTGAGCCGTGCTGCCAAAGCCAGGCACCCAGGAAGAGCCGGGCCAGCCGCGAGGGTTAGGAGCTGCGTGCTCCCCAGCTGCAGAGCAGGGAGAAGGAGGTTTAAACTGCCAAACCCAGAGGCAAACTTTACAGTAGGATCCTCCTCTATAGAGCAAACTTGGTCCCAACATCAGGGGTTCATCTGTCTTCAGTTAACTGTTCATAGCATTGGCTCCTCTCTGTTGGGAGTGGAGGTGTCTCATATCTGATGTTTGGGGACGTGAATCCTGTCCTGGTGCCCTGCTCTTACTGCCTTGCTGTAACAAAGTCTTAGTCCTGCACCTGCATCTCTCCAGGCACACAAGGAAGCAAATCTGGCACCATAAGAAAACCAACAGGTTGGAAGGCTGCATGCACCGAGCTGCTGTCCATGGCTGTGGTCGTAGAAGCAGAACATGTTGTCTTCCTATGACAGGAGACTCTTCCAGCCCCATTGGCCATGGGTGAAGGCTGCAACGAGGCATTTTTTGTGTCCTGGAGCTGCCAATGCTGGCTGTGGTCCGCAGCAATGCACAAGACAGGCTGTGCCAAGGATGAGGTTTAGTTGCTTGACAAAAGTACCAAAAATTATGTGAAAAGGGGGTTTGATTGACAAGAGGCAAACGATCAAATGGCCCTAAAGCATGAAGGGAAAGACAAAATCTTTTGCTGGCAGAGGTAGTTTGTAAGAAAATAGCCATCAAGCCTCAGGGTTGCATCTGTCTGCATGCAGGGAGGATGTAGTTGCTGCCTGAAGGTCAGCACTGGAGACCCAAAAGCCAAACTAAGCTCTTCCTGCATATCAAAGTCCCGTGAACACAATGGTGGCATCATGATAAGCATAAAAGCAAAGGCAAAAATTGCTTTTGAAGAGTGAATATACAAGGAGGCAGACAAAACAGAAGCACTGATGTTTGCCAGCCCACTAAGGAATGAGCAGGCATCTTGGCTGGATTGGAGACAAAAGAAGAAACTCAGGAGGTCCAGGGCACTGCTGCATGACTTCTTGGCACAGAGAGGTGGGGAGACCCCAGGGCAGGGGAAGGAGGTGCCAGCTGCAGTGACACTGCTATGCCCAACGCATGCAGCAAAATCTGCATCCTTCCCCAAGACCACTCCAGTTAAGCTCTTCCCTCCTATGATGCCTTTGGACACTGGAAGAAGATGTGCTGAGAAAACATGCATTACAAAGCAATAAATGCCAAATGTCCCCATCTCCTTGGTTTTCTGCAGGGAGATAGAAAATGCAAACTCATGTTAAAAGGAGGCCCATTTCAGAGAGCCCAGTGTCACTGGCTGTGGATGCTCCCCTGCTTGCACACACGTC
This sequence comes from Balearica regulorum gibbericeps, assembly GCF_011004875.1. Classification (NCBI taxonomy): domain Eukaryota; kingdom Metazoa; phylum Chordata; class Aves; order Gruiformes; family Gruidae; genus Balearica; species Balearica regulorum. The sequence goes on from NC_046208.1 coordinate 572,868, forward strand.
CAGGCCAGCACAGGAAGTGTGTTGGGGTCTGGACTGGGCAAAACTGCAGAACATCCAGCTGGAAACCATTTAGAAAAGCTGAGAAAGCACCTGGGATTCAGAGAGGTGCAGGCACTAGATCCATCCTTGGTTAAAAAGGTGATTAAAAAGAGGATAACTTTTAGGAGGTGTGATAGGAAGGGATCAAACAGCACAGTCCACTAAGGGAGATGCATCCTGCTGCTTGTTAGGTTATCGTCTGTTCATTGGGGATGAAGGAGGGCAACCTACAGACCTCTGGAGCCCTTTGGGAAGGGACTGGTGATGGGAGGAGAACAGTGATGCCTTAGAGATCTGCAGTGGGACCTCGGCATGCCTGGGTCCTGTAGGCTCTGCCTACATTCGGGGCACTCGGATGCTGAATCCTCCTCTGGACCCAAGACCTTGGCTGGGTTAAACTTTCCTTTCCCAAAGCACCACCACAGGCTGCAGTGTGTGAACGTACAGTGGTAAATCACTCGGGTGAGATGGAGGAGGCTCTGGCCTGTATTCAGAGCTAAACTGTCATGATTTGCAGCAGGTCGCTTACCTCCCTCAAGAGTCCTAGCCGCGGGTCTGTCCCCTGCCATGGCACAGACCAGCGCTGGTTGTCCTTATGCTCCCCCATGGCACCTCCCTGTTGCCTCCACGATGCTCTCACCCAGTTTCTATCAGAAATGCCTGTTTTACAGCAGCTCCTCCCTTGTAGGCGTAGTCCAAGACCTTCCTGAGGCCGGGCTGTCCTGCATCCTCCCATGCATCTTCCCCAGCTGCAGTGGGGCCCCGTGGCTGCTCCTGTGTGACGGAGGTGCCGAGTTGGTGACAGTGAGACTGGGGTGGTGAGTCTGGAGGTCAGAGGCATCTGTCTTTGTAATGCCCCTGGTGTTTTTCTCTTGTTAGGAGAGCAGATTGAGCGAGAAGAATAAGGGAGCCAAGAATGAAGAAGAAAAGGGAAAGGAAGCTCCTTCCAAAGACCTGGCCCGGAAACGAGATACAAAAGTGGGGAAAGACTCTAAAAAGGAAGAAAGTGTTCAGAAAACAGACCCAAAAGTTAAAGCTGAGGCTGAGACCAAGACCAAAGAGGAGAGCGCTATCAACAGCAAAGTCAAGGCCATGGAGAAAAAGCTGATGGGGAAGGACAAAAAAGAGGAAGAGAAGGGCTCAACGTTGAAGGACACAGGGAAGGATAAAAAAGATGAAGAAAAGGGTTCAGCGTTAAAGAAGGATGCAAGGAAGGATAAAAAGGAGGAAGAAAAGGGCTCAGCATTAAAGAAGGATGCAGGCAAGGATAAAAAGGAAGATGAGAAGGGCTCAGCAGCAAAGAAGGAGACAGGGAAGGACAAAAAAGAAGAAGAAAAGGGTTCTGCATTGAAGAAGGGCACAGGGAAGGACAAAAAGGAGGAAGATAAGAGTTCAGGATTAAAAAAAGAGGCAGGAAAAGACACAAAGGGAGAAGATAAGAAAGAAAATGATAAAAAAGAAGAGGAAAAGAGTTCAGCTTTGAAAAAATCAAAGGCAGTCGAGAAGGAGAAATCCCAGCCAGAGGCAGAAAAGGCAGTGGAGGAGAAACAGGAGGCCAAGGTGGCAGCCGAGAGCAGCCCCTCCAAGCCCACCACCGGCAGCTCCTCAGATCAAGCCAAGGATGATGAAGCCTCCAGCATTTTTGATGAGCTTATCGAGAAGGTGAAGAACAACGACGCTGAGGTCACCGAAGTGAACGTGAACAACTCAGACTGTATCAACAATGAGACCCTAGTGCGCTTCACTGAGGCCCTGGAGTTCAACACCGTGGTCAAGCTGTTTGCCTTGGCCAACACCCGTGCTGACGACCACGTGGCCTTCGCCATTGCCATCATGCTGAAGTCCAACAAAGTGCTGACAAGCATCAACCTGGACTCCAACCACATCACAGGCAAGGGCATCCTGGCCATTTTCCGGGCACTGCTGCAGAACAACACGCTGACAGAACTGCGTTTCCACAACCAGCGGCACATCTGTGGGGGGAAGACGGAGATGGAGATTGCCAAGCTCTTGAAGGAAAACACCACACTCCTGAAGCTGGGCTACCACTTCGAGCTGGCCGGACCACGCATGACAGTCACCAACCTGCTGAGCCGAAACATGGACAAACAGAGGCAGAAACGCCTCCAGGAGCAGAAACTGGCACAGGAACGCGGGGAGAAGAAAGACCTCCTGGAGGTGCCCAAGCCCGGAGCCCTGCCAAAGGGGTCCCCCAAGCCATCCCCACAGCCATCCCCCAAGGCTTCCCCCAAAAGCTCTCCCAAGAAGGGGGGGGCCCCTGCCGCACCACCCCCACCTCCTCCTCCACTCGCCCCACCACTGATCAACGAGAACCTGAGGAACTCGCTCTCGCCGGCCACACAGAGGAAGTTGGGAGACCGGGTGCTGCCGGTCCAAGAGAAGAACTCACGGGACCAGCTCCTGGCAGCCATCCGCTCCAGCAACCTCAAACAGCTCAAGAAGGCAAGTGCAGGGCTGCGGTTGGGTCGCCTCAGGCAGCACCCTCTGTGGGGTGAGATCTGAGGTCATGTTCATTATCACTTGGGTAGTGGAGAGGTGAGGGCTGTCCTTCTCCAGTGCAGGATACAGAGTGGGACATCCATGGTCCCAAGCCGCGCACAGAGCACGTGGCAGGGGCAAATCCATCCCTTTGCCGAGAACACGGGGCAGGCAGATCCATCCCTTGCAGAGCAGATGGGGTCAGTAGATCCATCCCATGACAGGGCAACAGGAGAAGATCCATCCCTTGGCAGAGAGCATGAAAGGGGCAGATCCATCCCGTGGCAAAGTCGCTGCGGTGGGCAGATCCACCTCATTCCAGCAGTCAGGTTTGGCTCCAGGGTTTGGCACACAAGGAAGAAGCCGGCTTTAACCTATAACCCCAGGGGATGGAAATCCAAGACCTCCCCATGCAGAAAAGGAGCAGTGCTTAGCCGCAGCGAGGGAGGCTCACAACCCACTGTAGACCAGTGTCCATGCAGGCAAGAGCACACAGGCAGTGGGTCCCCAAGGGCGGAGACTCACCAAGCTCTTGCTGCCGCGTTGGCATGGCTGAACCCACTCCCATGGGAGTGGGAGGTAGCCCAGGCTGGCCAGAGAGGCTGCGTCTCCAACGCCGGTCCCAGCACAATGCCTTGAAACACCTCCCTCGCCCCAGGTGGTTTTATGTCCCTGGCCAGGCTGTCCACGAGCTGGAGCCTGGGGACAACCAGCCTGGCCAAGAGGAAGAGATGTCCCTGGAGCACTGAGCATTCCTGGCAGCAACGGAGAGAGGGGGCCAGCTCCACCGCAGCAGGTTCCCAGGCCATTCCAGCATCCCTTTTCATTGCTCCCCACTCCTCCCAGTAACGGAGTGTCTTCCCCGGCAGGTGGAGGTACCGAAGCTGCTGCAGTAGGAAGCGGGACAGCTTTCCCCCTGCAGCCCGGCGTGGCAGACCCCAGGACACTCGCCTTTCTCGTGACTGTTTCCATGACAAGCCCTTTGGGACCCTGCAGTGACCAACACCAAGGAGCAGCGATCTCTCTGGGATGGACGGAGGAAGGGCCGGGCCCGAGGAGGGCCAGCACGGTCGTTCGATGCAGTGCGGGAGGAAGATGTTGTATTTATTATTTTTATGGTTGTGAAGCCTTCAAGCTCTTTCTTTTGCCAGCACCGTGCCCCACTCTGCCCAGCCGCCTGGAGATGCCGAGGACAGAGGAGGGGTCTGCAGAGCCCGTCCTTGCAGAAAACTCCCCTCGGAGTGCACCGAAGGGGCTTGGCACCCTCCATCCCGGCTTGCCAGCAGGGCCCCCGAGGTGGTCCAGCGGAGGTACCCCCCCAGCCTTGCTTTTCGGAGGGCAGGGGACAGCCACATCGTTGTCATGGCTTGCCTCCCCACGGGGTGTCTGGGTGGCCAGAAGTGTTATGGGGCGCAGGCACAGCAGTGGGGTGCTGGCTTGTGGGGTGCAGGCTCAACATCAGGAGGAATCGGGGGGGTCAGAGAAGGGAGCGGCCAGGGAGAGACGGGAGAACAGAGGCAGTGGGGAGACAGGGGGTTGTGCCGCAGCCCAGAGGATTTTTGAAGTTTGGCTTTTCAACCCAATTTAGGGTATGGGTTTCTTCCCCTCTTCTTGACCCACCACACCTGACCACTCCACCTGCACCCCCATGCGGAAACCAAATCCTCCTCGGGGAGAGCAGGGGGGTGGCGCGTGCCTGTGCTGCCAGTGCCACCAGCAGCCCTGCCCACATCTCCACCCGTGGGCACGGGGCCGGGCAGGGACACTGCCTGCCCCCCAAAGTGGGTTTTGGGGGGTGCGCAATGCCCACACACACCACCACCACCCCCCCCCCGCAGCTGCCCGGCATGAAACCTCGTTAGCGATTTGTACGACTGCGGCCACTGCATCAGCAATAAAGCTCACCCAACGCTTCCCCCTGCCTCGGGGACGGTTCTGCGCCCCAGGGGTCCCTAGGAGCGATGACATGGTGGGGGGAGGGGCACAGGGGTTGTGTGGAAATGGGCTCAGCGCCCCCCCGGCCTGGGGCAGCTCTCCCCTCTCCCGGCACCCAGCACCCCACCACGGGGGCGGCCTGAACTGGGTGCACTGGGCCTCCCCCAAACTGGGCACCCCAGGGCTCCCACAGGCCTGTGGGGCACGACGGTGATGGGACCACCGTGCCGGAGCAGGGTGGTGCCTGGGGGAGGGGGGGGTCCCCACTGGCTCGGGGACCCCCCCATGGGCACGGACTGCACGGCCAAGCCGTGGCTGCCGAAACCGGGTGAAATGCCTATATTTGGGCATTTTGCAGGAGGGCAGCGCCTCGGCCTCGGCGTGCAGCCAGCACAACCAGGGGAGCAGAGCCGGCGGGCATGGGGGTTCCCTGCGCCCCCCGCCCCGCTCCCACCTCCCCGGTGCCCCGGGGGTGTTGGGGGGCGTGAGGGGGGTGTTTGGGGTGGGGCGGGGCACCTGACCCCACCTGGCACCCTGAGCCCCCCGTGCGGGCACCCAGGGCCAGCAGCAACGCCACACCGGGCACCCCGAGACCACCCAGCCACCGCCAGCCACTCGCCCGGGACTGCCGGGACACAGCCCAAACCGGGCACTGGGGAACCACCCCGAGCCGAGCACCCCGGGGCCGCCTGGAGCGCCACCCACCCCCCCAAACCGGGCTCCCCGGTGCCACTGGGACACCCCGAACTGAGCACCCGCCATCCCCGAAGCCGGACGGCCGGCGGTGTGACCTGACCACCGGCGGCCGGTAGGGGTCGCGCTACCGGAGCGGACCAGATCGGGTCGGCAGGGGGCGCTATAACGAACCGGGACTGTGGTTCCCGGCAGAGAGCGGTACCGGAGCCGTACCGGAGCGGCTGTGCGCGGCGGCGGCCGGTAGGGGGCGCGATAACGAACCGGGACGGCGGCGACAGCCGGCAGGGGGCGCGATAACGAACCGGGACGGCGGCGGCGGCCGGCAGGGGGCGCGGTGCCGCCGTACCCCCGCTCGCTCCGCTCCGCTCCGCTCCTCCGCGCCGTTCGGCGGGGCGCTCGGTATCGGGGAGACGGCGCAAGACAAAAGGCGCGGCGGCGGGGCGATGGGCGGCGGGGCGGCGCCATGAGGAGGAGACGGCGGAGGCGGCGGCGGCGGCGAGGACGAGCATGGCGGCGGGCGGCGGCGGCGGCGGGGCGCGGCGGGGGCTGCTGAAGCGGAAGCCGAACTTCACGCTGCAGGAGATCGACATCCTGATGAGCGAGGTGCTCAAGTACGAGCAGCTGCTCTTCGGCGCCGCCGCCAGCACCGTTAACGCCTACGAGAAGCAGAAGATCTGGTGGCGCATCACCAACAAGATCAACGCCGCCGGCCGCAACCAGCGCGATATCGGTGAGGTGAAGAACCGGTGGCGGGGGCTGCGCCGTCGGGCCAACGATAAGATCACCCGGCACCGGCAGGAGAGGCAGGGACCCGCCGCTCGACCTGCCGTCAGACCCGGCAACGGCAATGGCAACGGCAACGGTTCCGGGCCAGGCCCGCCGGAGCTCGGCCCCGGGCCCGCTCCCGGTTGGGGACCGCGAGGCGCCGCCGGCATCGACCCGCCGCTCCTCAGCGTCGAGGTGGTGGCGCCGCACGGTGGGTGCGCGGGGCGGGGGCGGGGGGGGGACCGGGACATGGACACAGGGGACTGGGACAGGTGCGAGGGGGGACCGGGACAGGTGGATGGGGCAGGGGGGGGACCGGGACATGGACACGGGGCACCGGGGCAGGTGGGGGGGAACAGGGACACAGGAGACCAGGACAGGGACATGGGGGACTGAGGCAGGGACATAAGGATGCTGGGACCAGGATGGGGATGTAGAGGGACAGGGGCAGGGACACGAGGGACCAGGGCCAGGACATGGGAGGACCAGGACATGGACACAGGGGAACAGGACAGGGACATGGGTGGACTGGAGCAGGGACATGGGGCCACAGGGACCAGGGTGCAGGAGGGACCAGAACTGTGACAGGGGCACAGGGACCAGGATGTGGGGGACCAGGACACAGACATGGGGGACCAGGACAGGGACACAGGGTTGCTGGGACCAGGACAGATGCGTGGAGGGACAGGGGCAGCAACGCGGGAGACCAAGACCAGGATGTGGGGAGACCAGGACACGGGGGACCAGGACAGGGACATGGGGGACTGGACAGGCACACAGGAGACCAGGACTAGGATGTGGGGGGACCAGGACATGGAGGGGACATAGACAGAGGGGAGAAGGACAGGGACATGGAGGACTGGGACAGGGATCTGCGGGGACCAGGGTAGGGAGATAGGAGACAGGGACAGCAACAGGGGCACTGGGACTAGGACAGGAGGATACCAGGATCTGGCTGGGGACATGAGGCACTGGAACCAGGACAGGGGCAAGGGACAGGGCACTGGGGCAGGAGACCAGGACAGGGCCAGCAGCACTGAGACCAGGTCAGGGACATGGGGGGGGGACCTGGGCCGTTAAAGGGGACTGTCACCAGGACAGAAACAGGAGGCGACTGAGACCAGGACAGAGATGGGTGTACCAGGCCTGGGACAGGGGCATGAGGGGACCAGGATCAGGCCAGGGATACGGGCAACTGGGAGGGACAAGGGACAGGGGGTACCAGGACAGGGACAAGAAGGGGCTGGGAGCAGGACAGGGAGGTGGTTGGAATTGGGACAGGGACATGGGCAGGACCAGGACAGGGACAAGGGACATGGGGATTACTGAGACCAGGACATAAACAGGAGGGGACTGAGACCAGGGCAGGGACCTGGGGGTCCCGGGCCCATGCAGGGACATGGGGGCACCACATTCAGGACAGGAATATGGGAGTACTGGGACCAGGAGAGGGACAAGGGACATGGGATGGGGCTGGACCAGGATGAAGGACACAGGGCTATGGGGATGTGTACATATAGAGGGGACCGGGACTGGGTGCAAGAGAGGGGACATGGGAGTACAGGGATGGGAACAGAGGAAGCACAGGCAGAAGGGGGTCAGGTCGCTCGGTCTGTGGGGTGCTGGGGAGACAGGAGGTCCCGCCAGCTGCCCTGCGCTCTCCGTCCATCCCACAGGCGTCAAGGAGGAGGCAGTGAAGGAGGAGCCGGTGGAGGTGAAGACTGAGCCCTTCCACAGCCCAGCCGCTGACAGCATCCCTGGCCGCGGCACCGAACGCCGACTACCCCATGCCGGCATCTGCCCACCCAGTGAGCTGTGTGAGGGCTGGAGCCGGAGCCCCCCCCGCCCCGCACCCCCTGAACTCTCCCTCAGTGACCTGGGCGGGCAGCAGGAGCCATTGGGCTCCGATTTCCCGAGCATCCTCTTCGAGCAAGAGGCTGAGCATCTCAATAACTGCGGCACGGGTGAACCGGTACCCCCCGGGACGATGGGGCTGTCGGATGGGGCACCCGACTGCACCCAGCTCACACCGGCTGAAAAACGCATTGTCCAGTCTAACGAACGGCTGGTCCAGGAGATGCGAGCTTTCCGACGGGAATATGCTGAGAGCCGCCGGGAGACCACCTCCGTCCTGCGTGTCATCGCCCAGGCACTGGGCGGCCTCAGCCGCAGCCTGGCCGAAATCCGTGACCTCTACCTCCGAGAGCAGGCGGTCCCCAAACCCTGAGCCCCCACGCAGCTGGCTGTGTGTGCCCGCGGCCGGCGGGGACCGCCCTGGGGACAGTTTCACCCCCCACCCCCAGCGCCCGGCTTGCTTCTTTTATTATTTTTATTATTATTATTTTTCCCCTCCATCCCACTTAAATAAAACTCAGAGCTGGCCCCGACTCCCCCCCCTCCCCGGGCTCATTGCAGGGTTTTGGGGGACAATGGGATGCTGGGACCCTCGATACCATGGGAGATGGGGCAGTGGTTTGCCCCCAGGGGGGTTCTGCATGGCTTTCCCCTGCCCCCCGGGGAGTGATGGACTTAGTGGTCCCAAATGTAGCCAGTGACTGGTCCTCCCCTCCCTGGTGACGCTGCTGGGGGGGAGAATCACCCTGGGAGGAGCTGTCAAAAATAGCCGGGGTGAATCACGCCCCCCCCACGCCTGTTCCTCGCTGCTGGCTGCGAAGGGAGACGGGTCCCAGTTCCAGTGGTTTGGGGGGGAGGCAGATGGAGGAATTAGTCTTGCACCCACAGATCCCATCCCAGGGCTGAATTTGCTGTTATCTGACCCAAAATGCTGCTGGGGATGGTTTCACACCCCAGTTTTGAGCGGTGGGACTGAGTGGGCAGCAGTGCTCCCAGGCTGGCTCATCCTGGCAGCTGGTTTGGTGGGAATTATCCATCCCAACCCAATTTTTGGATGGAGAAGTCCCAGGAGCAGAAGGGGAGGGGAAAGTCTCAGCCGTCCCCAATCCAGCGCAGAGCCACCAACACGACACCAGGTGTGTGGCACAAGACGTGGTTTAATGCCAACCCCAGGGGGGTAGAGCCAGGGCTGAATCCAGACGTGGGGGTGCAGGGGTGCAGCAATACACGGCCCTCGGGGGACCCCCGGGTATCCCCCCCATGCGTGCACGGGGCCGTCGGCACCCAGAGCCAGGGTGGAGGCACCCACAAAGGGCCCAGTGTGCAGGACAAGAGCCGCCCTGTGCTGCCGGCACGGGGTCATCGCCAGGACGGCCGGGAAGAGCCTGACCCAGCCACGACTGGGGCACTCTCCCAGCTCCGCGGTGGGGGGACGAAGGTCCCCAGCCCGGCCCCACTGGCCAGCGGCAGGAGAAGGGTGCCGGGGTCCCTGTGGGTGCTCAGGCTCCGGGGTAGCTGGGCTGTGCTGGGACATAGGGCGGAGGCGCTGCGGGGGGAGCGGGACGGAGTGTCAGCCCCCGCAAGGCCACCATGTCCCCCTGGGGAAGAGGGGGGACCCTGACCCCTGGGGAAGGGGGGGGCAGTGCTCACCTGTGGGGTTGTAGATGGGGGGACCGGAGGGGTACAGTGGGTACTGGGCGGCAGGGCCGGCTGGTGGGTACATGGCCATGGGGGTGAAGCCAGGCTGGGGAGGCATGGGGTCGGCCTTCGGGTCCATGGGGAAGGGGGCTGGGGGCGGCATGGCGGGGTAGCTGGACAACGGGATCTCTGGGCCTGCAGGAGAGACGGGGTGGGGGCTGCAGCACACCGGCAAGGGAAGAGGGACAGAGCCCAGCAGTGCCCACGGGTGTCCATGGCCCTCGGGGAGGGTGGCAGGGGACAGCAGCGGGCACCGGGGTGACCTCAGCAGCACCCACTGCAGTGCCCTCCCCCAGCACCCAAATCTACCACCTTGCACCCAAATGCCCCCCCTGCACCCCGATCCCTGCCTCCCCATCCTTGCAGGCTCCCCCCACCTTGCACCCCAACCCCCACACACACCTTGCAGGGGGGTGCGGAGGTGCTGCCGGCGCTGGTACAAGTAGCAGCAGGAGCACATGAAGCAGCAGACGATGGTTGTGACGATGGCGATGAAGAGCACCACGGCCGCAGCGATGCCCGCGATGGTCTTGGGGCTGCGGGACACCATGGGGACATGGGGGAGCAGGGCCTGGCAGGGGGCACCTGGGGCAGCCCCCCCACCAGTTACACCAGTGCCCGCAGCACTGAGGGGCACCCTTGGGGCACCCACCTGGGGACTGGAGGGACAGGGATGTCCAGACAAGCACCCAGTCCTACTGCACAGCACCCAGTACCACGGCCCAGCACCCAGTATCCAGCACCCAGTGTCCATCACCCAGCATCCACTCCCCATGACCCAGTACCCAAAGGCAAGCACCCAGCACTGAGACTCAGCACCCAGCACCCATGGCTGCAGCTCAGCACCCATCCCCAGCACCCGGCACCTGAAGGTGAGGCAGTGGTGCTGCTGGCGCTCAGTGAGCAGGCGCAGGGGGTCACGGCAGCAGTACCGCTGGTGGCACGTGCCACAGCAGAAGGTGAAGAAGTCGCATTCGAAGCCGGGGTGCCAGGAGCCGTTCCTGTCCACGTACCACAGGCAGTCCTCGCCCCCTGCCACTGAGGACAGCTGCCCGTCACTGGGGCCTCGGGGCACCACCAGTCCAGCAACCACCACCCCCAGGGGCACCAGCATCAATCCCCGTCCTCCATTCCCCAAATGCAGTCTCAGGGGGACAGCCCATTCCCCACTGCATCCTGTCCTGTGCCTCGTGTACCTCTGCACCCCACTGCATCCTGTCCCCACATCCCCCCCCTTACCCCACTCTGCCCCATGTCCCTCCCCATCCCCTGCTCCATCCTGTCCCCATGTCCCCCCATACCCTGCCCCTAGGTACCCCCCAGACCCCGCTCCAACCTCCCCCAGCCCCCAGGCCCCCCCCCGAGGCCGCCTCCCCGCCCGGGTGCTCCAGTGACGCCTCCCAGCTCTATTTCTGGCTGGAGCCACCTGCGCTCCCAGAAATAGACCCAGGACGTGGCCTGGGGAGCAGCCGGAGGCGCCGGGGCAGCGGCTGGGACACCACCGGGGTTGGGCTGGTTCCCTTGGGGTTTCCAGCTCATTCCCCGCCAGCTCCAAGTGGCTTCTTGGGGGTCTCATATGGGGTTCACTCACCGCCCAGCAGGACTGGAGCAGTTCAGAGTCAAGTGGGGAAACTGAGGCACAGGCTACGTGTATGTGAAACACCCAAATCCCCAGGCACGGGGCATCCCGGCTTGAGCGGCCACCAGCTCTGTGCACGCTGCTCCCGGGGGTAAGCGACTCTCGGGGACACCCCAAAAGCAGCAAATGGGGTGAGGGGAGGGGACAGTGCCCAGTGGGACACGTCGGTGCAAGCAACCCCCATGCAAAGAAGCCGTGTGCTGGCGCAGATCACGGTCACAGCCGGTGGCACCGGGTCCCACCCCGAGGTGCCCCACGGTCACAGCCGGTGGCACCGGGACCCCTCCCCAGATGCCCCCGGACCCCCCCGTGTCTCTTACCCAGCGAGGCGGCCACGGCCACCAGCACGGTGCCGGCCAGGGGCCAGCCGCTGCCGGTGCCACCGGGCCCCATCCCGGGGGCGGCCCGGGGGGGCGGCGCGGGGCCGGGACCGGTGCTCCCGCTCACCGGGGGAGGGTGGGGCCGGGCTGGGGGCGGCGGCTGCGGTGCGGCAACGGGCCCGGTGCGGCAGAGCGGCCCCGGTGCAGCGGGGCTGGGGCCGGTGCTGCGGTGCCGGTGGAAGCCCGGGGCCGCTCCCGCTGGAGACCTAGTCCCGGTGCCGGTGCCGCGGCGCTGGTGAAACGCCCGGGGCCGGTCCCGTCGCTGCGATGCGGGTGAAGCCCAGTGTCGGTCCCGGTGCCGGTGGAGCCCGGTGCGGGGCCGGCGCAGGCCCGCAGTGACGCCGCAGCCCGGCGGCGCTCGGTCGTTGCCCGGTGCCCCCCCGCGGCGGCACCTTCCGCCGCAGCCACCGGCCCCGGCCCCGGCCCGCCCCCGCCGGGCGGAGCGGCGCCGCCGGGCCCCGCGGGCACGGGCACGGCCGGGCAGGGCTGCGGGGGGCGGAGGGGGGAGGGTCCGGCGGTCAGTCCGCAGCCCGGCCCGGCCCCCCCGTCACTGCCCTCCCCCGCCTCCCACTGCTGCCCTTCCCCACCCCTGCACCCCTATTTCCGCTCCCCCTGCTCCCCATCATTTCCCTTCCCAGCACCCCTTCTCCCACCCCATCCTTCCCCTGCACCCCTTCTCCTCCCCGGTACCCCTTCTTCCCTCTCCCCCTGCACCCCATCCCTCCCCCATCCTCGCACCCCTTCCCCTGCTCCCTTCCTGCCCTCCCCCCCCCCTTCCCCATCCCCTCATCCCTCCTCTGCACCCCTGCACCCCATCCCTTACCTCTTCCCTTCTCCTGCACCCCCCTCCCCAGCACCCCCATCCCGGGGGGCACGGCTGGACCTGAGCAGCCCCCTTAGCACCGGGGTCACCCCGTCACTATCCTGAGCCCACAGAGGCACCCCAAACCACAGGGTCAGCTCCGGGCAATGCCAACCCAGCGCCGGCTCTCCGGGATGGGGGACCGGGCAGGGGGCAGAGCTGGGGACGGAGGTGACGCACCCCAAGGGGCTGGCGAGGACAGGAGGACCCCAACGATCACGTTTATTAGAGACCCGAATTGAGGATCGCAGTGGCACCGTCAGCATCGGGGTCACGGTGGCGGTGAGGGGACGTGGGAGGGGGCCAGCCCCAGCCCCCCCGTCCCAGCCCCGTGCACCCCAGGGGTGCTGGAGGGAGGGGGGGGGGATGCACCTCCCACCTGTGTCCCCAACACCGGGGTAGGGGGTGGGACAGCCCCGTCCCCGCTGTCCCTGGGCCAGCCAGGCTGTGCCCCTCCCCGGGGGGGGGGGCTGTCCACGCTTACACCTGTGTGACGATCTCGCCGTTCTCAGGCATGTAGACCTGCACGGGCACGCCATCCGGGGAGCGCCGCAGGACGTGGATTGGGGGTGCCTGTGTGGGAGAAGGAGCCCGTGGGTGCCGGAACCCCACCCTGCGCCGGGGCAGCACCCCAGGGTGCACATCCCAGGGCTGGGGGGGGATGTTTGCAGGGGCATGGCTACAGGTCCCAACTTGCCCAGCGTGGGCCCCATTTGTGCCGCAGGTGTCAGCTGTCCCGGCACACCATGCCGGTGCGCCATGGTCTACTGCATGCACCCATCCCGGCAGGAACCCCCGGGCGGAGGGGAGGGAACCGGACCCCGAAATGCCTGCAGGGATCCCCCTGCCCTGGGGACCCCAGAGATCCATGTGGGACTCCAGTCCTGCCCCAGGGACCCTCATGGGACCCCAGACCCTGCTGATGGGACCCTGGACCTGCTCAGAGGGACCCTCAGAAGGTCCCCATCCTGCCCCAAAGGACCTTGAGGGTCCTTGGTCCTGTCCCCAAGATCCTCACGAGACCCTGGTTCTGAATGTGGGAACGCCTCAGGACCCCAATCCTGCCCTAGGGACCCTTCTGGGACCCTGGGCCTGTGCCAGGGACCCCCTTAGGACCAGGGCCTGTCCTGGAGGACCCTCACCGGTCCTGTTCCAAGGACCCTTAGAGGTGCCCAGTCTTGCCCCAAGGGACCCTCATGGGACCCCAATTCTTCCCCTACAATAACCTCAGGACCCCACTCCAGCTCTGGGGACCCTCATGGGATCTCACACATACCACTTGTCCCTGAACCACCTCAGGGTGACAATTCATGTCACCCAGTCACCCGCAGGGCAGCACCCAGGGGTCCCCATATGGGGATGGGAACCACAGTGTCCCCCTTCACCCCCACATCCCCACTCCCACCCCTGCACCAGCCAGACCCCAGACCCTACCTGAGCCCGCGGCAGGACTCCACGGGCGACGGGCAGGTCCCTGGTGATCCCACCACGGGGTCCCCGAAAGGCCCCTTGCCGGTCCAGGGAGTGGGGACGGGTACCCCGCAGCCGGGCACGCTGGTGCCACGACTTGAGCTCCTCGGTCACGGCCGCCTTGGAGAGCCCCCGGCCCCCCGCCGGCGCGTAGTCCTTGAGCGAGGGGGTGCGCACAATGCGGCTGTGCGAGGGCACCAGGCGTTGGTAGCGTAACGGGGCCAGATCCTGCTCGTAGAGGAAAGCCGGGGGGATGGAGGGTGGCAGGAACCGGTGGGCACCCCGGAGGTAATAATCGGGTTCGGCGAGGGGCGATGGGACCGGAGGGCGCGCGAAGGAGACGTCGGGGCTGCTGCTGCCTGGGGAGGTGGCGTGGGAGATGCTGGAGATGTCGGAGATGCTGTCGTCGGAGCTGGAGCGGCACGCAGGGCCGGGGGTCGGGATGCAGGAGGTGGGCACCGTCACCGTGTAGTACGTGGGACGCCGGCGGGGTATGGCATTGCGGCCCCTCAGCTCACCGGGCTGCCAGCACGCCTCCACCCTGCGGGCAGGAGGGCTGCGGCTGCAGACGGACCCTTCCCCTCAGCGCCCGTCCGAAAGTCAGGGCGAGCCGTGGGAAAGGGTGGCCTGGGGCGGGTGGGGGGGCCAAGCACCCCATGGGTGCAGGGTGCAGCATCCCCATAGGGTTATCTCCACCCTCCTCCCCATGGGGTTATCTCCATCCCCCCCCTTGCTGAAGCCCTTGTCCGTGTCCCCCCCGGCCCATGCACAGGACTTACCTCAGGGACTGGGACTGTCCTCTCCGGCCCGATGGCTCCGGGGTGCTGGGAGCGCTGGAGCCCGCCTGCCGGCACAGCACCAGGGTCCTGACGGGGACGAAGCGGTAGGGAGGGACGTCCCCCATCCTGGGCACTGGCGAGGCTGCGGGGTTGGGGCTGCCGGGGGCCGAGGGGGCGGCCAGCGGGGACCCGGGGAAGCACCGGGAGCCCCAGGTTTCCCCATCCCCGGGGTCGACACTGGCTTTTTTGGCCTTCTCGTAGGGTCTGTCAAGGCTGGTCTCCTGCCAGGGGCTGGGGGCGGGTGGGATGGGCCCCGACCCTTCCTCCTTGGTGGAGTCCTCAGGGGACGGGGACCCCCGTGGGGTGGCAGGTCCTGGCCGCGTCTCCTCTGCAGGAGAGACGGAGGGTTGGGACGGAGGGGACACACAGGGGGGGCACTGGCATGTCCCCCCCGCCCCCGGTCCCTGCAGCCCCCTTACCCTCTTCCAGCAGGACGGTGTCTGACAGGGAGCTCTCGTCGGAGGCGCTGAGCTCTGCGGGGCAGGGGACAAGTGAGAACGGTGCCGGTGCTGCTGCCGGGTGCCAAAACACTCCCACGGCACCCGCCGCCACCCAGCACGTCCCCGGAGGCCTCCGCTCCCCCTCTCCCACGCCGCCTGTCCCGACACGCTCCGGGACAGTGGCGGTACCGGCCAGGCCGGCTTTGCCGAGCTGCATTGCCGGCGCTGCGGGCAGCTCCCAGCCTGCCCAGGCTGGGCAGGAGGAGGGGAGCCGGGCAGGTTTGGGGGCACAGGGAGGGAAGGAGCCACCACCACCATGTCCCCGGTTCATGGGGGGTGACGGACGTGGGAGCACCGGGAGGGCGGCGGGGATGGAGCCGAGGCCGAGGCACACACAGGGGAGAGCAGGGACCCGCCTGAACGGCTGCCACCGGGAGCGGGACACAGCAGCCAGGCCAAATCCTGCCACCCGTTGGGGTGCAGTTGCTGGGGATGGCGGTTCAGGGTGCAGTCTTGGGGTGCACTCAGCAGGGGTGAAGTATTGGGGTGCACTCACGGGGGTGTGTACAGCAAGAATGGTGTATCAGGGTGCATGCACTGGGGATGAAATATTGGGGTGCATTCGCAAGGGTGCAGTCACTGAGGTTGAAGTATTGGCGTGCATTCAGTGGGGTGCAATCATCGGGGATGGTGTATTGGGGTGCAGTTAGCGGGGGTGAAGTATCGGGGTGCATTCACTGGTGATCACATATCAGGGTGCATTCATGAGGGTGCGTTCAACAGAGATGAAGTATTGGGGTGTGTTCACAGGGTGCATCCATCAGGGAGAGCATATTGGGGTGCTTTCACTGGGGGTGGGGGGGATTGGGGTGCATTCACCAGGGTGCATTCACAAGGAGAGCATATCGGGGTGCATGCACCGGGGATGGCACTTCAGGGGACATCCAGGGGGGTGCATTCACAGCGGATGGGGAACCGGGGTGCATGCACTGGGGATACGGGGATGCTGTATTGGGGTGCATCCAGGGGTGTTCATTCACTGGGGATGGTGTCTTGGGGTGCATCGGGGGGGGTGTATTCACCAGGGATAGGGAACAGGGATGGCGTATTGGGGGGCATCCAGGGGGAGTGCATTCACCAGGGACACCCAACCAAGCTGCACCCATTTCTGCCTCCCCCAACCTCCAGCATCCCCCAAAAGAGCCACCACCACCTGGGGGGGGGGCACACACATGGGGGCTCACCCTCAGCAGCACTGGTTCCGCTGACAGTAGGCAGAGGCCGTCGGCCTGCCAGGAGCCGTCGCTGGTTGAGGATGTTCTCCAGGTCCTTCAGCTTCTGCTCCTCCAGCAGTGCCGCTGTCTGCCGGCGCTTGCGGAGCCGTTTGCTGATGTTCTCCTCCCGGCACAGGCGCTGGGCGGCTTTGGCAATCTGCAGCTGCAGCGCCAAGTCCCGCTCCAGGGCACTCAGCGGGTCCTGGGGACGGAGGGGACACGCTCGGCACCCCACCACCACCCGTCACACTTGCATGCTAACGATGGTTTTGCATAATGAGGGGAAATATGAATTTCTCCCATGGGATGGTGGCATCTCCAGGTGACGCTTGGACGTCTTCCTCAGCTCCAGGATGGAATGGAGGGGGGTCCCCCCCGCCCACCCCAGGGACCCCCCGACCCCAGTTGCACCCCAGGGAGCCCCTCACCGCCCCGCGCAGGACGAGGGTCTCATCCAGCTTGAAGGCAGCACCGATCCTGCGCCGGACCTTGGGGGGCTTCTCGCCGGCTTTCAGGGGGTACTCGCAGGGCAGCGTCCCTGTCAGCTCCTGGGGACAGCACGGGGACACTGAGCCGCTGCCATGGAGGTGGGGGGGGGTTCGGGCAGGGTGTCCCTCCCCACCTCGCTCACCGCCTCACGCAGGCAGAGCCGCCGCAGCTCCTGCACGCAGCCCTCGAGCCGGGCCTCCAGCGCCTGCTGCTGCCTGCGCCCTGCCTGCGCCCGCTCCTTCAGGGGCGACACGGGGCTGTCGGGGCCTGGGGATGGACGGACGGACGGATGGACGGACGCACGGACAGACAGATGCCTGCTCAGATGTACCAAGCCCTTCCCCCCTCCGCCAGCCCCTCCAGCCTCCCTGCCTCAGTTTCCCCGAACCCCAGGGGGAGGAAAAGCAGCTGTGAGCTGCCCCCCCCCCCCCGCCCCGTGCCCTTCCACCCAGGAGCACCCATGGGTGCTCAGGTCCCCCCCCCAGGGCAGCCGCGATTTCCCAGCGTGGCAGCGGGGGGGACACACGGGGAAGGTTTCACCCTGACTCAGCCATCCCTGAGTGAAACCCGGCTGAGTCAAAGCCAGTCCAGGGCCCCCCCCGCCCCCCGCCACCCTTGGGTGCTCCTCCTGAAACGGGGGGAAACCCCCCATTTTCCCACCCACCCACTCCCACAAGAAGCTTTTGTGTGTCCCCAGGGTGGCCCCATGCACCGAAGTGCCCCGTTCTCAGCCTGGGGAGAGGGGGAACTCTCTATAAGAGCACCTGAGGGGGATGGGGGCACCCCAAGACCTTTCACCCCCCCCCAAACACACACCCCCCCCGCCACCACCACCCCCCCCCAGCGCTCACCTGAATGCAGCATGATCCCACTGTCGGAGTCGCTCACCTCCCCCATGCCGGGCCGGGACCCTATGGGTGACAGCGGGGAGTCGCCCTGTCCCCGTGCCACCCCCCAGGAAGCACCCATGGGTGCACCCGCCCCGTACCCCTCCCTCAGCATCGCCCCGTCCTTCCCGGTCGCCGACTCAGGCGATGGCGGCGCAGGCAGGGAGTGGGGGGGGAAGGAAGGAAGGCGAGGCCGTGTTTGCTTTGCCTGCCTTCTGGTAGGTCCTACGATAAACAAAGGTGTGCAAACACGTGCCCGGCGGCCGGGGTTGCCTGGCTGAGACCCATCCCGGGGGCAAAGGTGGTCGGGGTGCGGCGGGGGGGGAGTGGGGGGGGCCTCCCTCCCGCCCCGGCCGGTTTCGCTGGGCGCCTCTCCCAGTTCTGATTTCTTTTCCGTCTGGGCTGGAGGCGGCTCCCGGGGTGGGGGCGGCCGCCGGCCCTGGGAAAACGGGTCTCCCCCAGCACCCCAATCCCCCCCTGCTCTTGGGGGGAGTCAAACGGGTGGGAGTGGGGTCGGGGGGGGGGGGTGTCGCTCATTCTTGGTTTCGCATTGCTTTTGCCACCGCCGTGCCTCAGTTTCCCCCGGCGGGAGGTGGAGTGGTTTGGGGAAACTGAGGCAGGGAAGGGGCAGGGGTCTGAGGGGGGGATCCGCGGCAGGGCCAGGGGGCGATGCCTTACCTGGGCGCTCGCCGCCGCTGCCGGCTCTGCTGCGCCCGGGACACCGGGACGTGTTTTGACTTGAGGCGGAGGGGAGGAGCGGCCAACACCTGCCCCGGCCGCCGCTGGCAGCGCCCCGGCCTCGCCCCATGATGAGGACGAGGACGAGGAGGAGGAGGAGGAAGAGGAGGGGAAGGAGGAGGAGGAGAAGGAAGGTCTGTCTGCCTGCTTGGACCAGCACTGCACGGCACAGCACTGGGCGGGGTGGTGTGGCAAAGTACAGTGTGTGGTGGCACAGCATGGCATGGGAGAGCACGGTATGGCATGGTACGGTATGGTATGGCATGGCATGGCATGGCATGGTATGGTATGGCATGGCATGGTATGGCATGGTATGGTATAGCATGGCATGTATGGCATGGTATGGTATGGCATGGTATGGCATGGTATGGCATGGTATGGCATGGTATGGTATGGCATGGTATGGCATGGCATGGTATGGTATGGCATGGTATGGTATGGCATGGTATGGCATGGTATGGTATGGTATGGCATGGTATGGCATGGCATGGTATGGTATGGCATGGTATGGTATGGCATGGTATGGCATGGCATGGTATGGTATGGCATGGTATGGCATGGTATGGCATGGCATGGCATGGTATGGTATGGCATGGCATGGTAAGATATGACATGACATGGTATGATATAGTATGGTATGGCATGGTATGGCATGGAGTGTCATGGTATGGCATGGCACAACATGGTACAACTTGTACAGTACAGCCCTGCGTGTGGCATGGTGCAGTGTGGTGTGGAAGACCGCGGCAGGGGATGGCACAGCGTGGCACAGTGTGGCATGGCATGGCACGGCACAGCATAGTAGGGCATGATATGATGTGGCACAGTACGGCATGGTATGGCATGGCATGGTACGGTATGGTATGGCACAGTGTGTCAGAACATGGCACAGCACAGCATGGCACAACCTGGATCAGCATGGCACAGCATGGTATGGTGCCAGGTGTCCATCCCCAGTGCCGTGCGGGTCCCGGCCAAGCACAGGGACGCTATCCCCATCCCTGCCGTGGCGGGTGGCCGGGGAGGCTCAGCCCTGGGAGTGGCATCCCCAAAACGCTTAAGGGCAGGCAGGGACCCGAGCGCGGCAGCGCGGGCAGGGAGGAGGTTGGCGGTGCTGCGCTGGCACTGCCACCACTGTCCCTTCCCTGGAGCAGGGACCTGCTGGGAGCTGGGCCAGCCTGTCCTGTCCCTGTCCCCATCCCTGTCGTGTCCCTGTCCCCAGGCAGGAGGAGACGGGTGAGGGGCAGAGCAGGGCAGTGCCGGGGCAGTGCCAAGGCGTGGGAACGGCGCTGCTGCCGCTGCCGGTGTGGTGTGAGATGAATCAGGGCAACTGGCACGGGTGAGTTGGCCACATCCTGCGCTGCCGACATGGGGCAGGTGGTGGAAAGTGTGTCTCAGCCCCACGGGACGGTCCCACAGCCTGCGGGGATGGGGATGAGAGGGCAGGGTGCAGGCAGAGTGCAGGCAGGAGAGATGCAGGCAAGGGCTGCAGGCAGGAGAGGAGCAGCAAGCGTGCGGACAGCGGAGGTGCAGGTGGGTGAGATGCAGGCAGGGGTGCAGGCAGGCTGCAGGTGAGGGTGCAGGCAGGGAGCAGGCAGGAAGAGCTGCAAGCAGGGCAGGCACAGGCCAGGGGTGCAGGCAGGGTGCAGGCAGGAGAGATGCAGGCAAGGGCTGCAGGCAGGAGAGGAGCAGGTGGGTGAGATGCAGGCAGAGGTGCAGGCAGGAGGGGTTCAGGCAGACTGCAAACAGGTTGCAAGTGGGGGTACAGCCAGGAGAGGTGCCGGCCGGGTGCAGGCAGGGTGCAGGCAGGAGACGCACAGCAAGCATGCAGACAGCAAAGCCAACCCCAGGCAGATGCAGGCAGGCGTGCAGGCAGCAGCGGTGCCCTGCACCTCCACAAACACCCCAACACCTTCCCCTCCACCTGCGGCTTCCCAACATCCCCGAGTCCCTCTGTGATTTGGGGGGGGGGCACACCCCATCTTTGCCAGAGCCATCCCTTGCCCAACAGCACAAGTGGCCGGGGCAGGGGGCAGAAACCCCAGCAGCATCGAAAAAAGGCGGATTTAGAGAAAAAAGGCAGATCTGGAGGAAAAAAGGGTTTGGTTTTTTTCTCAGCACGTCCCCGCGCCGGGCAGAGGTGCTGGCAGCCCTCCTGGCACCGAGTCCCCCCCTTCCCCCTCCCCCCCCCAGGTGGTAAAAACAGCTCGAAGACTAAAATATGTTGTTAGCAATAAGGCTAAATTTGTATTAACTGGGATTAAATTGGGATTAAAACCAGGTTCCTGCTCCTGAAGCTGTCCCTTATGAAGATCATCTCGGGGGGGGGGGCAATGGGGCAGAGGGGGGTTATCCTGGGGGTCGGATCCTGCCTGTACCAAGGCTGCGGGCAGGGTGGGGGCAGCAGCTCCCTTGGGAATCGCACCCGGATGGGTTGGAGCTGGGTTACAGCTGGGGACCGGGTGGGACAGCGGGGACGACGGTGGCACCCGAGGACACTGGGGAGGAGAGGGGAGGGGGGGGGACGACTCACAAGTGGCCCGGTGGGATCCCCGGTGCTGGCTGGAGCTCAGTACCGCTCCTGTGCCGCGGGCCGGGGGGAGTCTTGGTCCGGATCCGGCCGCCGAAGAGGAGGCTGGAGTCAGTGGCGGAGGAGGTGGCGGCTGCGCCGGGACTCGTCCCCGGTGTGCAGGGACCAAAGGGACATCGGGGACGGCAGTGTCCGTCCATCAGGGCGTAGATGAGGGGGTTGACGCAGCTGTTAACGAAGGCCAGGCAGGTGCTGCCGGCCACCACCCACCTCAGGGCCATCTCCTGCCCCTGGGACAGGACCAGTGTCCCCTTGGCAAGGAAGAAGAGCAGCACCTTGCAGGCGTTGAGGGGCAACCAGGAGCAGAGGAAGGCTACGACGATGGTGACGATGGCACGGTGGGAACGCCGGACGCCCCTCCCCAGCCGGACGTGCCGCTGGAGCTGGCAGTAGATGGAGCAGTAGCAGAAGGAGATGACTCCCAAAGGCAGGAGGAAGGTGAGGAAGACCATGGTCAAGCTGAAGTCCTCTCCATCTTCATCCCAGCAGTCATCTCCATCCAGCCGCCGGTACACCAGGGACGGGGCGCCCAGGATGAGGGACGCTGCCCAGATGATGCCGCAGGTGACACGGACGTGCCTTCGGGAACCCATCATCTTGGTG
The DNA here is from genome assembly GCF_011004875.1 of Balearica regulorum gibbericeps. Taxonomy (NCBI): domain Eukaryota; kingdom Metazoa; phylum Chordata; class Aves; order Gruiformes; family Gruidae; genus Balearica; species Balearica regulorum. Next base: position 594,565 of record NC_046208.1, read on the forward strand.
TCCAGCACCTTCCTGATGACCAGGTAGCGCTCCACGCTGAGGGCAGTGAGGAAGAGGATGCTGGAGCAGCGGTTGACAGGATGGCATAGCTACTCACCTTGCAGAGCCCTTCACCAAGTGGCCAACGGTTCCCCCGTGCCCCTGCCACCACCCAGAAGGGCAAGGTGCAGATGAAGATGACATCGGCCACTGCCAGGTTCAGCACGAAGGTATCCACCATCCTCTTGCCCCTGCTCTTCTTGGCCATCAGCACGATGACAAAGAGGTTCCCCAGGAGGCCGAGGAGGAAGATGAAGGAGTAGAGGATGGGGATGAAGACGGTGGTGAAGAAGACCTCCCACCCGGAGACCTCCCAGTTCCCCGTCACGTTGGTCACCGGTGGGTAATCATAGTCGGCTGAGCTGGCGAGCTCCTCGGGAGCCATGGCGGTGGCCAGGTGCCCTCCCCGGTGCCCAGGGTGGTGCTTCCGCACTCAGTGGTTGGGTTGTTGATCTGAGATCTGCTCAAAAACAGCACCTCGTACTTCCTTTCCAACAGGGCAAGGGCTGCAGGGTGGAAGGGGCAGGAGGTGAAGCGCATTTAATTTTGGAAACCAAAAAAAAAAAAAAAAAAAGAGAAGAAAGAAATCTCCAAAAAAGGAGGGGGAGAGGAAGACCGAGGGGGTGGAGGAAGGCTCTGCGCCACCAAGTGATGGCTGAAGGCCTTGGGTGGACACCAACCTAGATTTGGACTGGTGTGACGACCACCCAACTGAGCCACCGGCCACCAACCTGCCCTGCAGCTCTCCCACCGCAGCTGCCCTCTGTCCCCTCCGTGCACCACCAACCCAAGCCAATGCCACCCCATTCCTGTCCCCATCCCTGTCCCCATCCCCAGCACATTTGCATCAAGAAAACCAGATGAAAATCTTTATTTTCTTGTATTTTGTTTTTTCAGAGGGCCAGAACAGGTGCAGGTTGGGGTGAGACCGTTGCCCGCCGCATGCCCACACCACCCCCGGTGCTGCCCTGGCTCTGCCAGCTCATTCCAGCCCCCGGCACGTTGGTTCTCACTGCTTTGGGGCCACCGAGGCAGCGGCACCCACGGCCACCCCCGACCACGAGCTCTCACAGAATGACAGCGCCGGGTGCCGTTCCCAGCACCAGGGGGAGCCTGGTATGACGCTGGGGGGGTGCCGGGGGAGCAGCCCCCCCACTCTGCCGTGCCGGCTCCTGCTCACGTCTGCCAGGCACTCGGCTCCGTCAGCTTCATCTTCCTCAGGCTGTCCCACACCAGCAGGAACTCAGGGGCGAAGGTCCGGATTTGGCCCCACTGCCGCCTCCCACATGTGCTGCAGCAGGTGGGACCCGGGAGGGGTGGCCATGGGTCCCGGTCTGGGTCCCCTCGGCCATTCCCATGACCTGGCCATCTCCTGGCCTGGGTGTCCCATCAACCCAGGCTCCATCAGCCCCCCCATGACCTGGCCACCCTTGACCATCCCTTGACCCGTGCCTCCAACACAGCCTCCCTCAGCCATCCCCCAAGTCCAGCCTCCCCACGCCATTCTTCAACCCAACCGTCCCAACAGCCCAGCCACCACCCAACTGTCCCCATGACACAGCCTCTCCCAGCTGCCCCCAGGGTGTGTGGCCTCCCACAGCAACTCCCAACATCTGTGGGGCAATAAGGAATGGGTGGGGGCTGAGGGGGCTGGGGTGGATGGATGGGAGGATGGAGGGGTGGATGCATGGAAGGGTAGATGGACAGATAGATACATGGATGGATGGAAAGACATACAGATAGATGGATGGACATATAGGTGGATGGAGAGATGGAAGGAAGAACATATAGACGGATGGATACATGGATGATGGATAGATGGATGGACAGATGGATGGATGCATGCATGAAAGGAGGAAGGGATGGATGGATGGCACAGGTGGATGAATGCATGGATGGATGGGAGGATGGGGGGGATGAAGGGTGGGTGGATGGATGCATGGATGGATGGATGGATGACAGTGAGATGAAGGCAGGAGGGCTGGGCAGGATGGAGGGATGGAGGCCTGGGACAGACAGACAGAAGACAGAAGGATGGCAAAGACCTCCTCAAGCCTCTAGTGGTGTTTCCTCAGCTGTTGCTCCAGGTCGGAGGGGGGGTCACCGCAGCTCCTCCTTCAGCTGCCTCAACCGCCAGCTCTCCAGCACCTGCAGCAGCTCAGCTCTGTGCCAGGGCAGGATCCCCCTGGAGGACAGACAGATGGACTTCAATGGGGCCACCCCCACCTGGCCACCCAGCTGGGGACCATCCCGTCTCCACGCTGCTGCTGCTGGGGACACTGGTCACACTGGGGACACTGGGTCTGCTGGGGTCCTGTCCCCACTCACCTGCTGTGGCTGAAGAGCAGCTCCCGGTGGCTCTGGGACTCCCATCTTGGGTTTGGCACCTTCCTGGGCTGGATGAGGCCCCCATGGCCATCAGTGGCCGTGTCCAGGGAGAGGACATCGCTCCCATCACCCTCTGGAGGGGCAGCAGGGTTCAGCAGAGCATGGGGTCACCAGGAGATGGGGTCACGAGGGGATGGAGGAGCTGCCTGGCTCCCTCACCTGGAGCCACATGCCAGTGCAGAGCAAGATCCTGGACACCAGCCCTCGCGTCCCCCAGCCCCGGGGTCTTGGGGTGTCACAGCCCAGGGTCACGCACACTGTCCCGCAGCACCTGGCACCCTCCAGGATCCCTGTGTCCAAGTGTCCCTGTCCCCAGGCCACCCTACGGTCCCCATGTCTTCCGATCATCCCTGGGGTCCCCATCACCCCTTGGGGTCCCCACCACCCATTGGGCACCCATCACCCTTCAGATCCCCATTGTCCCTCAGAGTCCCGGCATCCCCATCACTCCCCAGGTCCCCATCACCCCCCAGGTCCCCGTCACCCCCCAGGTCCCCACCGCCCCCAGGACCCCATCACCCCCCAGGTCCCCGTCACCCCCCAGGTCCCCGTCACCCCCAGGTCCCCACCACCCCCAGGTCCCCGTCACCCCCCAGATCCCCGTCACCCCCAGGTCCCCATTGCCCCCAGGTCCCCGTCACCCCCCAGATCCCCGTCACCCCCAGGTCCCCGTCATCCCCAGGACCCCACCACCCCCAGGTCCCCATCACCCCCAGGTCCCCACCACCCCCAGGTCCCCATCACCCCCCAGGTCCCCATCACCCCCCAGGTCCCCGTCACCCCCAGGTCCCCGTCACCCCCCAGGTCCCCCAGCCCCGGCCCCGTGCCCCAGCACTGGCAGCACCCACCTGGCACCGTGCTGCTCCTCGGGGCTTTGCCGGCACCACGCACGTGGGTGTAAGGGGGGGACAGCGCAGTTTCCTTACCGGGAGGAAGCAACGAGCGCGGCGGCATCACCCCGCAGGCACCGCGGCATCGCCTTGGCCGTTACCGGCGGACGGCGGCGTCCAGACCGGGGACGTCATTGCGCATGCGCGGCTCCTCAGCCGCAGTACCGGCTTTTGGTCATCGGGCGGCAGCAGCGAACACGACAACGCACCCCAGTGCGCATGCCCAGACCCAGACCTGCAGTACTGAGCTTTGTTCGCCAGGCGGCAGCAGGGAGAGTAGGGTAACGCCCCCGCTGCGCATGCGCAGCTCAAGACCCGCAGTACCGACTTTTGGCCGCCGGGCGGCAGCTGAGGGCGGTGTCGCGCTCCACCGCGCATGCGCTACGCTCGAACTGCAGTACAGCGGTTCGTCCGCCGTTTCACCGCGTTTTCGGGGCGCTGCCACAGACGGAACTCCCCCCCTCCCCAGAAAGCCACATGAAACCGGCAACAAAATGACACTTCGCGTCGCGGCGGTAGCAAGGACTACGCCTCGCCACACACGCCCGAGAGCCAACGCGGCTGCCCGGCAGCGAAAACTACATCTCCCGGCATGCACCGGGAGCCAACATGGCCGAGCGGAAGCCCCGTGCCCCGGGACTACAACTCCCGGCATTCCCTGCTGCCTGACCCTGCGGGCACGCTGAGGGACGTCCGATCCCCTCACCTGCTCCCTCGGTGCGGCTCTACGGCCGCTCCTCTCCCCCCCTTGGCTCCCACCGGGGCAGGGCAGCACCAGCCCCCCCCCACCGCAGCCACCCCTTTGCAGGGAAGGGCCGTGGCCATCAGCTGGAACCCAGCAGGAGCTGGGGGGGGGGGGGCCCTATCGCCTGCCCCTCGCCCCGTGCAAAGGAGATGTCGAGTGTTCGTTCACACACGTAACAAGGCCTGGGGGTGAGTGTGCTCAGGGGCTGCCCCTGCGACACCTCTACGGTTGTTCCCGGAGCTGGTGGAACAGTTGGTCGGTCAGCTCCTGGCACGCCGGGTGCAGGCCCCTCTCTGGGGCAGGAAAGGCAAAGGAGGGCTCCTAGGGCAAACTGAAAGGGAACCGGCTGATCGTGAAGATCACTAAAAAGCACCCAGAAAACTGGGAGAGGGGAGAAAACTAAACGGAGAACTTTGTGGCCTGCTGCAGGACGAACACGGGGCGCGGAGGCTCACCAGAAGGGATGTAGCGGGCTCGGGGGCAACCCAAAATGGGAAAGGGCGGGTGAATTGAGGGCGCACCAAAATGCAAACGGGCCACAGGATGCCTCCCGAGTTTAAGGCCATCAGAAAGCAAACCGGGGAGGGGGGAGCTGTGGTGCACCTGGATGAAAAAGGTGGTTCCTGCAGGGCAAACGCAAGGCCCTGGGGTGTGTGGGAAGGCAAGTGGAAGACCGTTAAGGCACGTGTCTCTACAGCTTTATCATTGCGTGGGTGTCTTTCTCTCCTTTCCACCTTATTGTCATTGTTCCCACTGCTCTATCTTCAACTTCATTATTGAACTTCTCATGCAAGGACAGCATGTAAGCTGGGACTTTTTAGTAACCGACTTTAATTGACTTGCCTTGTCACATGTGCAGTGGCTGCTAGGACAAAGGTCTGAAAAAGTCCTGGGCATGACCAGGAGGGATATGGACGACAGGACAAGAAGCTGCTGTTTCACATTTCCAGAAAACCTTGGTGAACCCACATCCTCAGTACGGTATGCTGTCACATCCCCTGCATCTTATGAAAAACAAAGTTGTGAGTTGGAAAGGTACAAAGCTACCATCTTGTATAAGGTGAGCCTAAACGGGCTGCCGTTTCTAACATCCTTAACACCGGAGGCCACGAGAGGAAAAGACTCCGAAAAGAGGCAAGACTTACATGCTCCCCCTAAATAGCATCTCCCGTTGCCACTGCGAGGGACAGAATACTGGTGTAAGCCTTATGACAACAGCTCCAGCTCAGCAGGATGTTTTACACGTTCTTAGGACCTGTGGTACAGAAAAGAATGGAATGGAAAAGTGCTTATGTTTTAATTACTTTGACAGCCTCTGCCTTGTGGACTGTTCTGTTGGATCAGTTTCTTTGTATCACAGTTAGACCTCTTTCTCCGCTGAAATGGCAAACGCCAGTCCCGATAGTTGAAACACTGGAATGATTAGGAATGCCACAATTAGTTGGCAAAGGGAAACATCTGTAAATTTTTGAGCCTCTAAACACAAAATAACTCAGAAATAAAGATCAAAATTTTATTTCTATAAATGCCATAGTACAGAAAAGTGTTAACAATTTTAAACAGTTCACTACAATTAAATGAGTATGCGTTATAAATGTTTTGTATTAAGAACAATTTCATTCAAAAAATCATTTCTGTCCGTACACTCAAAACATTAATGGCATCCATAAACTAATATGAATTAAAATTCCATATTTATTTAGGGTCTGATGATAATCAGTTACAGAAGCACAATGTGACAGTAGTAATATTACCACCTACATTTAATCCTAGCATACTCTGGATGGCAATACAGAACACAACAAGTATGTCTTTAATAATCTGCTATTCAAAGACAACTAATAATAAGCCTGTAATGTGCAGCTTGGGATCTGCCTGTAATTAGCATACTTTTAGTTAAATTACAGCTCCTAAGTGTAAAAACCCTGAGAAATCACAATTTTAATCTGTTATTCCCCAGGCTAAAATAATTGTGAGAACATAATGGCATTCACATTAAAAATTACATTCTTGAATAAATTAACACAGCACTTTGCCAAATACCAAAATGAATCTTGAAAATCTCTTTAGTTTGCTTCTGTGTATTTTGTGAATCCAGCAAATTACTGCTCTGTAGTCTTGCTACAATATAATTTTCACGTATCCAGTTTCTAGGTAGTGTATATAGCACAAGAACAAATACTTACTCAGGTCAGGTTTCCCTTCTGACTTCTTCCAAATAGTCATCTCTAATCAACTGCATATATTTTATTATCCTCCATTTTAAAGTACTGGTGTAAAGTACATACTTATTTGTATTTGCAGTTGACTTGCTTTAATAAGAGAAAACTTTGAGTATAATTCATTACAGTAAGAATTCTGTGAAGAACAACCGTATTATTTCTGTATGACTGCAATGTATGATGCTGTGTTGTTCAAGTGATTACCTAAAAATTTGTCTACAACTATAGCAAGCTGCCTGGTCTGAGAATTTCACACATAGGTACATTTCTTTGGTACGTGGTTTTTCCTTCTCCACGAAATGGTTTGTCGATAGTTTTTAAATGTAATTCAGCACCAAAGAACCTTACAAGGAACACCTACAAAACTTCCAGTACTGATATTACTACAGGACACACATAATTACTTTCAAGATTCATCACTGTAAAACCACAAAAACATACAACTGTTTAAAAAGCAAGAGACTAAACATCTTAGTTCATTTCCTCTGTAAACGCAGCACACACAAACTGTGAACGTCTGTGATGATTCACACTGCAAGTGCTATTTACGTTCCTTTTGTTGTCGGTGTCACGAGATTAGGAAAATTGCCAGTTACTACAAAAAAATAAAAGGGGGGCGGGGGCAAAAGATGGCCCTAGGACCATAGGCAACTACACGAACACACACGTGAAGAACTCTGAACTTTGACAAGACGGCACGGAACAACGCTTTGTACCTCCTGGATAACAAATGTCACACGTGGGCGGCACGATGTGGCCCAAGCTGGTTTCTTCTAAAATAGCAAAGGGAAAATTTTTGCAAAGGCGCTTCCAAACGTTTCCGTGAGTGTGCTGGCTGCAGGCACGCGGGGCGGTGGGCACGCGGGGCGGCGGGCACACCAGGGTGGCAGGTACATGGGGTGGCAGGTTCAGCAGGCAGCGGGCACACCCAGCTGAAGGTACACGGGGCTGGGGGCACACCCGGGGGGCTGAAGGGGGGGGGGGGGCACACCCAGGGGGGTTGAAGGGGGGGGGGGGGCACACCCGGGGGGCTGAAGGGGGGAGGGGCACACCCGGGGGGCACACCCGGGGGGCTGAAGGGGGGGGACACACACACCCGGGGGGCTTAAGGGGGGGGGGGGGCACACCCGGGGGGTTGAAGGGGGGGGCCCACACCGGCTAGCGGACACGCGCCCCTGCTCACCGCCAGGCGGCGCCCTGGCGCTGCAGCCGACCCCGCTCTCTGCTGCCCCCTGGCGAGCGCGGAGCGATACAGCGGCCGGCCAACCCGCGCATGCGCCGTGCGCCCCGTGTGTCCGCCCCCTGCCCGCCCTCCGCCGCTCACGCGCAGCAGTGACCGCACCGGGACAGCAGGGGGCAGCAGAGACCGGGCGGAGGCGCTGCCCGTCCGAGCGCGCGCCGCCGGAGCGGGGGGGGGGGGGGGGGGGGGGGTCTGCAGCTCCCGGCGGCCCGGAGCGACGGCAGCGGACAGAGGCAGGGTATGCTGACGGTGACCGAGCACCGGGACGGGGCGGCGAGCACAAACGTTACCTCACCCGCCACCGAAACACCGGAGAACTTGCCGGCGCCGAGCAGCCATGCGCACGCCGGAGCCCGGATGTTGTACTACTAATGACGGCAGTCCTGGCACCGGCGGACGAAACGCGCATGCACCGTGCGGGCGTCTACCCTAGCAGGCCGCGATCGAGAGCGGCAGAGCGCCGCAGGCTGTCGTGCACGTGCGTAGAGCCGTGCACCCGAACGCGCGGCGGAAACCGCCGCCACTCCCGGGGGCGCAACGCGAAAAACCGCGCCGGCTGCGTGCGCTGCTGCGCCAAAACCACGTGGTGCAAAGAACGGACCAATGGGATGACGCGCCGCGCCCGCGACGGGACGGTCTGTAGTGCCAGAGCGCAAACGAGCGTGGGCGCATGCGTCCTCCGCGTGCCTGCAGCACCCACCTCCGCCCGCGCGAGGGCACCCACACACCCCACACACACACACCCCCCCACACACACACCCCCCCCCCACCCCGAGCACGGCACCGCCCACGCGTGACGCACCGCGCTCCGATCGCGCGAGGGCGGCCGTGAGCGCGTCCGGCTGCGGGGCCGCCGTGACGTTCGGCTCCCGAGAGCTCCGCTCCCCGCACACGTAGGAGCGCCCTCTGCCACCCCCCCCCGCGCCTCCTCCTGCTGCCGCTCCTGCGTGGAGTCCCGGGGACGGGCGGGTTCGTTCCACGGAGCTGAGAAACGGGCCCGAGCGCGACGAGACCGCGCGGCCCACCTCACAGGCGCTGAGGAGGAGACGGCGGGCGGAGGCGGTGCCGGTCGGTGGGCAGCGAAGCAGGGCAGCGGTGAGTACGGGGGCTGCAGCGCGCGGGAGCAGGCCGTGTACGTCTTCTGGCAGCGTTCGCCGAGCGGCAGCGAAGCTCGCCGAGCGGAGCTTTAGCAAAGAGCCCTCCGCGCTGTAACGTTCGTTTGCTCGGTGAACCTGTGGGAAGGAACTCGAAAGAGTCTTGAAATGATTCTCCCAAGAGAGACCAGCTCTGAGCATCGCCAAACCGTCCAAAAAATGTGGCGAAGACCTCAAGGCATGCCGCCGTGGTTCCAGGGAACCATCAAAAGCTTCAGACACCCAAGATGACCCCCTACACCAGCCCGAATGTGGCAGCGAAGTGGTAGGAACTGCCCTGCAGACCCCCAAAGGAGCTCCCCCACACTGAGAACAGAGCTCAAAGGTGAGTAGAAGCCCTAGGGACCCCTGCAAACATCCCAGACACCCTGAAAAAGTCCCAGAGAGAGATCACAGTACCCACAGACCCACAAGTGTCCCCCCCACAGGCCCCTGGAACAGCCCCACAGAGGTGACCAGAGCACTTCAAGGATCCCAGGCTCCCTGGAACCAAAAAGAGCCACAGAGGAAAAAAACTTGCCCTGCAGACCCCAAAATGTCTGCACAGGCACACAGAGTCAGGGGAGGAGACCCCCGCACCATAAAGTGTGCAGGCGCGTGCATGCACGCTCACACGTGCAGGCACGTGTCGTGCACCCCTGGCGTAGCCCCAGTGAGGGAGCAGCTCTGTCTCACAGCCAGCGTGAACGCAGGCGCGTACACCCACCCGCAGACAGTTAACTTCACCTGCAGACAGATGGATGCTGTGACCAGGGAAAGAGGGATGGGTAGGGTACTGCAGGCGTAACAGCCTCCCCCCTCGCATGCAGACATTGGTGCACGTACACTCATCCGTGAACGCTGAGAACACAGGCAGCAGCATGGACAAAGGCGCTGTGCGGTAATCCTCCACTTGCTGCATCCCACAACGTGCCCAACAGCCCAGATGCACACACAGAGCATCCTGTCTCCTCCGCATGCTAACACCAAGGAACCTCTCGCCGCATGCACGGGTAACTGCAAACCTGCACCCAAGACCCCGCTACGGACCCGAGGGGCCCAGCCCAGCCCACACCTCACCCACTGAACAACCTGCTCAGGTACCTCCACCCACCCCTTGGAGCTTCCGCTTGCAGCCTCCATCCTTCCTCACACCCTGCCTACTCCTTCCATACCCGAAGGCCTGATGGTGCCCCGCTAGAGCAGGCGTGATTCTTAAAGAGAGCTGACTAATGAATCCAGAAGCTGCTGTTGGTTTCAATGCACTTTTTTTTTTCTTTTTTTTTTTTTCTTCTCTCCTTTCTTTCCTGGGCCAGGGCAAGTCAAAGTCCTGCCAGGAGATCACAGGCAGCCAGTGTTAAAGGAGTACCTGCTGCCCAAGCATTCACACGCCATTCGTGGTGTTGCACACGCACACTTACTCTTGGGTGTGCTTCCTCCTTCTTCAGGCTCAACCCTAGGTTTCCCACAGCAGAGTCCCAGGCATCGGATTTTCTAAAATAATTTAATTGAAAGGTGCAGCAGCAGGATCAGGCCAGGCTGGGTGCCTCCAAAGAGAGGGACCCAGAACAAAGAAATCCGGGGGCCGTTACACCCTTGGGTCCCATACACCCGCCCCTCACGCACTGTCCACGTGTCCCTTAGTCCAATGGTGATTTTTGGTCTGGGGTCTTCCAACATCTAATCGGATTCTTCTTCTGTGTCCAGGCAGGCAAGCTCTTACCTTGTTCACTTGCAGTTTCGACAGTTTTCCCTGAAGGCTGGAGCCTACTGATCTTCTGGTTTACACTCCTTGTGCACCCGCCCTTGCTGGTGGAACGTGGAGAACTGAAGAGTCCCAGACTTGGAAGAAGTGTGCAACATGCTCTAGGTGATCCTAGAGTTATTCCTGTGCAACCTGCTCGAGGTGATCCTGCTCTAGCAGGGGGGTTGGACTAGATGATCTCCAGAGGTCCCTTCCAACCCCAACCAGTCTGTGAATCTGTGAAAAACACTACCGAGATGTCAGTGTGATATCAAAATACTTTCCCATACTAAAAGACTAAACACAGCACTGTACTAGCTGTTAGGAAAACTACTAGGAAAATTACTGAGAAAAATACCTCTATCGTGGCCTAAGGCTTCAGCAAATCCAGCCACTCTTGCTAAGTAAAGCTAAGCAAACAGCACAAATCACTCTCTATTATATTCCTAAGCCATTTATTCTAATTAATACCTACTTTTTACATTAAACAACTAATATCCCTCAGCCCACAGTAACATTTGCAGGGAGCACACTAGGTTGAGAGAAATCATGCCTTGCAGAGAAGCAAGCGACGACTCTCTGCTCCCCCCTGCCTCTGGCAGCCCCACGCTCATCCAATAAAACGTGGCTGTGCAGCGGTGCTGGGGGACGCGGAGCTGATGCAGTCGTGATGCAGGCAGCAAGGAGCACCCCAACATGGTCTGAGCATCCTGGGAAGCGCATCAGCCTCCTGCTGGACCCGTGTTGGAGTCCGAAAGGCTGGAAGCCACCCGGCTGAGCCTCGCTCTTTGCCCTGAGGTAATCTAACATCGGTGTGAAGTCAAGGGCTAGCTTGTGCGTGTCTTACTGCAATGGGAAAAGGAAATGCAGGGAGCGACCCGTCCTCTGCTGGGTCTTTGGGTGGTCTGTGCGTCAGTCCCAGCCGTGTCCGGCCACCCATCCCGTTCTCCTGCAGCACGGGACGGGACCACGTGGGCACCGAGAGGCCAACTGCAAACGGTGAAGGGAGGTAAAGAGACATCTGGAGTCCTGGGGGTTGAGGGCAGGATGGTGGGTGGATTGAAGGTGCTGTGAGTACTGGAGCATTGTTTGGGGGTGGGCGTGCGCTGGTCCATATTGGGAAGGAACCGCAGACCAGAATGGGAGAAGAAAAGCCGGGGAGGATCCAATAGGCCATCCAGGCTAACTCCAGGCTGCCTGCAGCCATTGCTGGGTGATGTCATCCTCCCCTTTGCCCAGCACCTTCTGGCAGGGTCATCCTCAATGGGCGGACAAGAGAAATCTTGGTGACAAAGAGGAACGTCCTTGCCATGGCCCTTGTCCACCATAGGCATGGAAAAATTTGCTGCAGGCTCCAGCAAGGTTTGACTTTGAGTGCTTTGTGTTCCCAGGCGTAAAGGTGATGAAATAAACTATAGCATGTAGTGATGCAAATATGGCTGCTGAAGGAGGAAGGGGAATCTCGGGAGACGGGAGTGTCTCTTGCTCTCCTGTCTCTCCCCAGGAACACCTCTTAAAAGAGAAATACCTAGGCTGGGTTTACACAGGGATGTCCCATCTGACCCCTTCCCACCCTCCCCTCCCCTCACTCCAGTGTCTGATCTATTCTGTGGGCTTCATTAGCTAAATTAAGAGGAGTCCCAGTATCAATTAACGCACGGTCCCTGACACAGCGGCGCAAAACACTGGTTAGAGTGGGGGTGTTGATCTCTGTGTTACCTCGATTCCATCCACCCCGCTGCCCCCAACCAAAGATAGCAAAGGGTCCGCAGGAACCCAACAGATCCAACAGATCCTGGGAGCGCTCCCTCCTACCATCCTTGGTGACCTCAGAGATGCTGCGTAACCTCGTCTGCAGGACAGCTTGTGCAGGACAACTTTAACTGTGTGCAAACAGCACTCAAGGAGCATCTACAGAAGTGAAGAGTATAAAGCAGAATCGTTATCAGATACAAACAAGAACTGTGATTTAATGGGCTAGCAGGATAACCAGTAATATGCTCACCGCCCGTTTTCCCGATGAAATGCAGAGAATTGCCGCTGCCCAGGCAGCTGTCGGTTAGAGAAGGATTGGCTTCTGCTCCTGGTGTTTCTGAGACACTAGCTGCCAATCCCTCAAGTTTTCTTTCAAAATTATCAATGTTTTTACTATTTTAATGCTTTCTGTGGGTCCCTGTGGGTGGGTAACCCCCATGAACCCTCTTTCTCAAATCCTTGCGTGCTACTAGCCAGTCCCATTTCAGGCTCACGCGTCTGTGCTTCCACAATCTTGCACGGCTGTACAGTATAAACTTCCTCACAGCTCTCTCCAACAACTTAGCAATTTCCTGAGAAGTCTTGAGTGCATGTAATGAAACTATCAAACCCAGGTCTTGAATCAGACCGCAGCGAAATGAACCCTGCAGAGTGAGGGAAGAAGATTACAAATCTTACTTAAGGGTTAGAGCTCAAGAGTTGTGTCTTTCAGGAGTTTATAATTTACTTTAGCAAACCACTGATGCTAAACAGAAGAGTCTGAATCCTAAATGATAAGGGATGATGCCTGAGACTACAGCGATCGATAACCCATAAGTTCTTGATCGTAGCGATATCCTGTAAGTTGTAAACTCCCGGCAATATATGGCAAACACTGAAGGCGAAACCATCAGCCCTGAGCAATAACCACCACATGCTGTTACAGCTGGTTTACGACTTTTTTTTTTTTTTTTCTTTTCTTTGAAGGACGGTTGTGCAGACTAGTAGCTTCTGGCTGCAAAATGGTGTTTCTGAGAAGTCTCATACGCTATTGACGTGTTTAACATGTTTACAGTTCCAAAGACCTTCTCCTATGCTGAATAAAGGCACCGGACAGTGCTTCGGATGACCAGGCTTAGTAAAAAAGGAGTCGAAACAATGCCGAATTACATGAGAGCTCATATTAACTCAAAGGTTACTTTTAGCATTCAGAATCGGCAGACTGATTGGTCAAAGGCAAGACAACTGACTGACTGATAGCTATTGCTGGTGTAAATGTGTTCTGGGCAGAATTGGGAGTATTTTACCACATCTAAGGGAGAAAAGACATTAGAACATTCCGACCTACAGGCAATTCCGTAGCTATAGCTATTGCAAACAACGATACGTGGTATACACAGAGAAGAACACTTAAGGATACTTTACATACTAGAAGGCAATTCTCTTTAGGGGAAAAAAACCCCAAGAACATAATAGCTTGTATGATTTTATGTAAGCTGACACTTTCAACATGAAGTTGGAACAGAAAATATCTGTGCCTTTACGCGCATCTTTGCAATAGGTAATATCCCAAATTCAATCCAATAAAACAATTAGGTGAGGGGTTTTTTTATGGGTAAGTAACTGTTGTGATACCTTGTAGTATAGGCTTAGGGAAGGCTCACAGTACTCCTGTATTACCAGAGACACAAAAAAAGGCATTGTGATAAACATAAAAATAAAAGCCAAGTTAGGACCGAATAACACATCTGATGAAAGACAAAGAATTCAGATAGACCCAGTAATTTTCTGATGGTTCTTTCCCTCACAACAATTACTTCATTTTTCACAAAGCAGCATCATCTAGCCTCAACAGCTAAACTCGACAAGCATTTTTGCCTCCTGGGGTTTTCCAGGGGTTATTTTGACTACTGATAAAGCCTGTAGTGTTATGAAATTAAGTTACATTAAATGAACAGAGAGCATTAATCTGGGCAAATTACTTCCAACAATTAGAAAACCACGGCTCTGGCAAAGTCAGACAATAGTTTCCATTAGAGAACAGAAAAATAATGCCATATATAACCTCCTTTCTCTTAGACCCTACAGCTCAAGGAAGGTTTTCGTTCTACTGGGATACAATTTAGAAAATATTTCCTGGATCTCCGCTAGACTTGATGCCTAACCTTCCCTATTAAGTTATCCGTAAGTGCCTGGGATGATGGATGAAAACACAACTTTTCTTTTGGGGAAAGTGACCCTGCTTTAGTGACTTTAGCGAACTTCAGGCAGTATTTTCCTTTCAATTATTTACCATCAACAAGCTTGCTTTTTTTTTGGTCACTGAATCCGTAGTGCGGCAGAGAGTTAAAAAAAGAGTCTCTTTATCATTGTCCGTCTTTATTATCTATGTGGCCCGTATTCACAGAAACATCTCGGCACATCAGTATAGCTTCTGGGAACGGTCACCCATGTTATTTATCTTATTATTAGAAAATGCTTTTGAGACACATTTACAGGAAATCCCCATATGATAACTCCCTTGAGTAAGTGCATGTTTCTCCACGGAGTTTCTCTGAATTAACAAGGACAGAGGGTTTAGCAGTTAAATATACTTCCCTATTAGGTCCTCCTGACCGCGGAACGTGTCATCCCAAATTGGATGTCATCGCGACAGTCTGTAATACCAAGCGTCGCAATGTTAAGCCGATCGCCCTCCCTTCTTTCCGGACTGTCAGTAAAACACAGCAATACTACTGAGCGGTGCTACTCCTGCTTTGTGGGCTGGGGCAAGCCTCCCTCTTTGTCCTGCGCGAAGGAAAAAGTATGCAACACGACGGACCCAAGCATCCCAAAGCAAAGTGAAAAGTCCTCAAGTGTTACACATAGTGCCAGAATAATCTTTCCAAAAGCATTATTGGTGGGACACGCGCGTCAGGCCCTGTAGAGGAAAAAAGCTAGTGGATTTATCCAAATGCTTTCAGCAAGTGCTCAGCTCCATCTGCCAGCAAGCAATATTCCTAAACTGGCGGTCTGAGAAGAAAAAAATCTCTTGTTATGATAGCATTTTTCATTCTGATCACCAGAAAGTTTGTGCCGAATGTTGAAGACAAAAACAAAGCCTTCATTGAGGCAAATGTGGAGAGTGCCTCATTCATGAGAGAAGGAGAAAAGGAATCAGGAAGATAATATGACATTTCACAGGCATGCAAATCTCACTGAATAGCAGCGCAAGAGCACTTTGCTGAAATACTATCCATAGTAAATTGCCTGCACACAGTCGATTCACAGATGTCTTTGCTCTGTCAATCTCAAGTAGCTATTCTCTCAGTAGTTTAAGAGTAAATACACACTTGTGACGCATCCAGATATCACTGACTGCATTCAAGTGTCTATCATACAAAACACTCTTGAGTTCAGTGAGGCACTCTCAGGCACAGAAATTTTTTAGTTCTTAAAGGTCAGTAATGACAGCTTCATTCTACTGTTCCGTGCTAAGGAGTTTTTCCATGCGAAGCTCTAGTGTCGTCCGAGAGAGCGGCACAGAACCAGCTCTCCCAGCTGTAGAAGTGATAGTTCAGAGTCAGCAACCTCTGCTCAGAACCAGCTGTGAGATGGCCCTCAAATGACAGAACTCGCCTCAAAAAATTCACTAGACTGTATGTTCCGTAAGACCGATTCCTTAGGCTATCGCAGCTTTCAACAGAAAATGCAAGCTGTTTATCAATAGGTCACTCTTAAGTTCTGAATAATTACAGAGTTACATATAGAAATAATTACGAAAGGTGGTTCTGGCATGGCAAAACTAAATATACTTCGTAAATTCATTTAGGATTCAGTGAGCCTGAGGCAAAGCGATCGGGATAAGAATAACGTGTCTTAGGCAGTGTCTTCAGTTCCCCACCCTGCACGCAGAAGGGTATCTGGAGGTCTTTGCTTACGCTTCTGTTGCATTTTTAAGTCTTTCAAGGGCCTGCTGCTTTCTGTAGCACTACACCTAAATTTCAGGTTTCTTGACACATCATTGTCAAGTGCATTGAGAAAGATGTTTCTTTGTGTAAAAATGTATGCGTACATCCTCCCGTGTTGTCCTCCGTGGGACATCTCGTCTACGCCAAGGGGCTTGTGGAAGATACAGTTGATTATCTTTGAATAACTGAAGAAAAATGTAAGAAGTAAACTGTGAGAACTTGCAGGTGTTTCATCATCCAGTTTGTACCTAAAATTACTAAATTAGGTGCGTCAGCGTGGGGAGGAAATGGACAATTTGAATGCCTGGAGAAAAGCGGGCCAACCATCACATGTCCCTAGCATGGCTGGCCGTCAGTAGAAAACATGGTTTGGAGCACAGGCAGCGACTGTAGGCAAGTTTCATTTTTAAACATTGGTTCGCTCTATGTGGCCAGTGAATAAAAGGTCATTGGAATTTCAACTTCAAATTCAATCAATTGATCCCTTCAGGCCAGTTAAATGATTGCAAGTTAGAAAGATGAATAAGACCTTGTATTGTGTAGAAAAATCACTACACCATAGCTGCCATAAATTTGAACTACTTGCATTCATGGAAATGTAATGGAACCTTACTTGTGTTTGTTCTTAGGATCATAGGAAAATTCGGCTTGGAAAGGACCTAAGGAGGTCTCCAGGCTCCTGCTCGAAGCAGGGTCAGGAATAAGGTCAGACCAAGTTACTCGGAGCTTGTGAAAAGGAATTCAAGAAAGCAACCTCTAAATGAAAACCAAGGGGGAAAGTATCCCTTCCCCCTTGATTCCATCACCACCGCTGCTTAAAAGACTGTAGAGAACTAACCTTAGAAGTACATTTGCAGCAGTCATTTGTTACCTGTATTCATTTATCAAATCCCTTGTAAAGGAAGTAATAATGGGAGAACAGAGTTAACGTCTGGGGAAAAAAAATGAAATGCAGCTTGCTGTTATTTGTGACATTCATTAATCTAATGCTGACAAATTTGAAAAGTGATCTTTTTTAGCTTTTGTATCATTATTTTTGTAATGTCACAGGGTTTTTTTTTAAGGAGAACCTGTTAAGACCGTGTTTAAAAAAGTTGCAACATAAATTCTTAAGAGTGGGGAAAATGTTACGTCGTCTTGTACTGATTTGATCATAGCCAACCTCGGTTCTAATGATGGAGCTGAAAGAACCTTTTTTTCTCTCCCTGTCCGTGCCTGATAATCTAGTCCCTTTATATGGAAGTGAGAGATGAGATATTAGTTAATTATAGTGACTTCCTGAAGTATCGGAGCTCTATGTTAATGAGTCATTACACAGTATTATAGTTCCTCTGACAGACAAAAACAAGCAAGCAAACAACCCAAACCCCTGAAATCAAACAGGAAGGTTCCTACTACATCTTGTACTACCTCCAGTTCTAGTCCAAAAGCATTCCTTGTGCCCACCCCCTCAAGACCGAGAATTTGAATTAGTCAGCTAGAAAAATGCCAGTTTTCTTACTGGAAATGAAATAAGACCATAAGCCTAAGAAGTAGGAAAACAAAGAATCTTCTTATAAGAGTACAGAGATTGATGCTAAATGCATGTTTATATATCACTTCTGAAGAATATAAATACCAGCTTACCATATATTAGTCCCGTCACTTAATCGAAGTTATTTGCTTTCCATCTGCACAGGTTGAGCTGTATATTCTAGAATACAAAAGTTACTCTATTGTATGGTTTCAGCAGGCCGATTCCCTGCTGGAAATCAATGGATGACTCAAAGCAAAGACAAAAGGCAGCTTTCTGTGAAAGTCTTGAGAATATTGGGTAACACTCTGCTGCCCAAGGCACTCAGACACATTATAGCATCCATTTAAGTTAACTTAAAACAGCGCAAAGGACATTTTCATCTTTATTTTGCTCTATAGGAGCGAGTGGCACTATGTATGTTTAAATAATGCATTTATATTTTCAACAAGAAGTCCGATATCCACAGAGATATGTTAAAGCGGCCTTAACCAAGCAGACAGAATTGTGCATTCCTTCCCTTGGATGCTGCTTTTGCAAGTAGCGGTAAAGAAGAACTTATGTACAATCATCAGCCCCAGGAAACTCCCTTGTTGCTGGGGGTACTTGCCTCTTTCTGGGAGAAAGGTGCTTCTTTGTGTACTTCCCTCCCCCGTAAATATGTAAATTAAAGCACTACTAAAGCTTGCAAAAGCAGGAACTCACCTGTCCAATGGGATACTGGGTCATGGTGCAAGAAACGTCAATTCTTATTCCCAACCTGTTTTCAAATACACACATGCGCAGGCGTAACGAGTAGATGTAACCTCATTGCTAAGCCTTGCAATAAACATTACTAAATTTGTAAGAGATGTATGAAGAAACTTCCCTTACAAAGTAAGTATAATAAGTTAACTTCCCTTTGGTTTCAATTTTCAAATCCAGTATGTTTATGGGAGCTATTGAAATTCCCCCATCTTCTCAGTAGTAACTCCATGCTGTTTTTCTAGCCGTCGCGTGAAAACCAACCAACCAACCAAAACCAACAAAACAAAACCACTTGTCTCTTGCTGTAGATTATAACATGATGCTAAACCGGCACTGATGAAACACTGGACCACTGGTACTCAATCCGTTTGGTGCATGAGAGTTGGCTCCGATTTTTTTTTTTTATGAAGCACTGCAACCAAGAGCCACTTCATGGAGGGGTTTTTGTCCAGTCGGTGTTAGGGTTACAGAAAGCAGTGGGACTTGGAGAGTTTGGTGTGTGCTACTGGGAGAATGTACTGGTAAACTATTCTGTGTCTTTTTTTACCTGCACCTATAAGCATGTATTTACTCAAAATTTCTTACAGGGGATGATGACAAGGGAGCAACATCAGCAGCAGAATAAAGCTTGAGCAGCACGACGAAAACACTGCTCTTTTCATTGCAAATTTTGTCGGAAGTCGATCAAAGACACACATTTAACTCATACAGAGCTCAGAATGTGAAGATCAGCATGCTGGTTAATCCCAAATTATTGATTAAATTTAAACAAACTGGGAGGTTTCTCAGGAGGTCAGCTTGACTGCATCATATCAGATCAGCTTCAGCAGACAGCAAATACAAGGCTAAATTGCTTTTTCCAATCAACTGATCTGAACATAGGCCACCAATCTAGCAAGTGCACAGTTTGTTAAAAAGCGTGTGTTTTTAAAATAACAGCCGCAAGCAGTCAGCTCAGGTAGGACAGTATTTAAAGGTATAGTAAAAACACACTTACTCTGTCCTAAATTGCACTGAGCTTACGGTTTAATTCACACAACCAACACCGAATGCCACGATAGTACGAGCACAGCCTCTGGAAAAACTTGTCTCGTTTGCACAGTGGTGACCTGCTTTGATAGTTATTTTTGGCAAGTCATATCTAATCTATAGTCTGACATTAGTAAATTGACTCATAGTTTACAACCAAAAAAATGGGGTTTGATTACAGTTCTGCATAAGCATGCTTGCATTTTTAAAGGCTGGCAAAGACTCATTTAATATCAACATGTTTAACTCAGACACTGGCCAGATCTTTCTAGGATCCAGACTTGCATTATGATAAGGGAAATTCCCAGATTTTATTTCTAGCCCTTACACTGAAACTAGCCCATGGCATAATCTGTCACAGCACAGAGATCAATACAAACTCATGCTCCTGTTTGTGAATTCCATTTGACGGTTCGCGCTGCAATGCCAACATTGACCATGAAGGGACAAAGTAACGCAAATGCACTTGAGAGTCTGGAACAAGAGCGCTGGATTGCTGTCGGAGGTGAGGAGAAAATTACAGAGCAAGAGGAGCAATCTGCCTATTGATACACACCTATGGTGTACCCCTTTAATCCAGACAGACCTCACGCATATTGCAGATAACTCCTCTTTCATTAAGTAGCCCTCTCATTTGACCACAGAGTCACCAGAGTCTGATCGTGCCGTGCTCCTTATTGCCTCGACTTAGAGCTAGTGCTCAACCAGTTGCTCCCAAGCCCAGAAGTCTTCTTACCACAGTCTTTTCTCCCAAGCCCAGAAGTCATCTTCATCATAATTGACCCACCACCTCCTCTAAGTATTGATAGAGGTCTTACAGCTGTCTTCTACAATTTAATCTTCCAGACGTACATTCCAGCAGGAAGGCCAACTGTCTCCCGCAAAGCTAGTTTTCTAGCCCAAAACCAGCACGGCTCTGGGGTAACGGCAGCACTGTTTTAAGAGCGCGCTTCCAACTAAACCCAAGTTCCAGAGTAGTCCCTCCTCTCCAGAGGAGCATGAGATCTACCAGCCACAGTTTATATCCAAGTATTCTAGCTGTTAATAGGGTCAAAAATAAAATCCAAGAAGCTTTGATACTAAAAAACCTCACCCCTGTCATCCATACCTTTGCGAGGTCTCTACCTGGAACTAATTAATGCCTTTCTAGATGCAAATCTGCTGCCCAGAGCTACCTTCTATTCTGAACGTGCCTCAATCGAGTTTTCCAGCTCCCTTTTCAAGAGCAGAGCCAGTCATCCTCCTTCTCGGTGCAGCCACAAGGGCCAACTAGAGCCGTTCAGTACTGACTGGCAGTTTTTTGAGCATATGGCTTAAATATCATCTCATTCATACAGGCAGGTTAAGTGAAAATACCAGTGCGTGTTCCTACAGCCTTAGGGCCTTCAAAAACCAATTAATAGACATAACAGACCTTAGAACGTACAGAACAGAGCTGTAAAAATACTCAGGAAAGAAAGAGTGATAGGATGACTGCTGAAAGGGAAGCGCAAAGGGAAGGACAGCTACTTCTCGGTTCCAAAGGGGCCTTTTTTCTTTAAGTGTTGGTCTACTGCCTAGTCTATGTCAGCGTGGCAGAATTCTGTGCACCTTATATGGTTTGTTCTGAAATGGATGGTTCTTTTAATGACTTCACCGATTTTTTTTCATCCTATAATCACATAAAAACATTTCCACATAATTGTCTTCATTAACTGAAATCATCAGTGCACACGAGAAATATCTTTGGCCCAACTTCGCTGTGAAAGTCTTCACGTGGAATTACGATTAAGTCACTTTACATTTTGTTTTCATTTCCAGTATACATCCGATTCTGTTTTAGAAGGCAGAACGCCTTGCTTATCAGCTCACGTTGTTCCATCGCCTTGTACTTGAATAAAATGGGTTCCAATTACGAGACTGCTGGTTT
Organism: Balearica regulorum gibbericeps; assembly: GCF_011004875.1. Lineage (NCBI taxonomy): Eukaryota > Metazoa > Chordata > Aves > Gruiformes > Gruidae > Balearica > Balearica regulorum. The sequence continues at coordinate 615,848 of NC_046208.1, forward strand.
GATGTTGGTTTTATGCCCTTTCTGGAGAAACACAAACGGGGTTAAAACAAGCCTGCTAAAGGAACCAGACCCTGATAGGCTAGAAAGAATTCCCCCCCTTCTCCCCCCTTTTTAGAGTTCCAAATGGTGAAAAGAAATTCTGAAAGTCTTTCACTTGTTTGGCAACTAACAGAAAAATATTTCTGTTTGCACTTAGCAACACTCTGAATGAGAATTTTGAGTACAAAATCAGTTTACGGAGCCTGTGCTGTTACTCCAAGCTCTCTGCAACAGTTTTACTCCAGCGTCTTGCCTTTTAGAAATCTTCCAGGCTGACAACTTTTTCAGGAGACTCCACTCAAGGAAAAATCTCCACTGCTTCCCTTTGGGATACTGCTCTTTCAGAGTATCTTGCTTGTTTTTTTTTAAAATAAAATTCAGAGGAAAGGCAGATAGCAATAACAATACCTCCACAATTAACATGGGAAAATCGAAATACCATGCTTATGTAAAATGACTGTAGTATGTTGGGTTTTTTTGCTTTGTGATAGAAAACAGATCTGTGCTATCTGCACGCAAAAATGAGAAAATTCTTATTTTCAGTCTCTAATATTATATAGGGAGGATTTTTAAATTATGAGCTTAACTTGTACACTTATTACAAAGCGTAAAGTAAATGATTAATGTAGAAATGGGTAAAGTGTAAAGTTTGTACCTTCTCAGAAGTACGGCTGTCCTCTGAACTGTCATCTGAATTCAGTCTCTCATCTAGCGTGGCTTAGAATTAAAGCAAGGAAGTTAAGATCTGATGCTGCTTCAGTTCAATAGAAAGACATTGATTGTGGATCCGGATCCTGAATATATTCTGTAACTATCTGGAAACGTCTCGCCTTGTTAAAAAACAAAGAATGGTAAAAGGAAATGGCTGGTAAAACAGTTTCAAGGCAGCTGCCTAGAATTTTTCATGGTCATTAGTTCATAGACCTCATAAATATATACAAGACTCATTAACTACAGAAGAATGACATTTTCTACATTCATAAAACTATAGATCAGCATTTGTAAGCCCTCAGAAGGCATCTAACCCTCATCCTAATTAGATATGGTAGTTTAAAACCTAAAGAGTGGGGTGGGGGCAGATATCTATTGTTGCTTTATCAATTATGGCATTTTCTATTAGACTAAAATGATGCAGATAAGCTTTGAAATACGGAATCCCAATGCCAGTTTCTGTAGTTATGAAAAAAGGGCTATGCTAACAACAAAGTCGGCTTCATGTTCTGGTATTCCACTTGACTGTCTATCTCCTCAGTTTAAGGGATGTGGCCGGAGGCCACAGTTGTGATACTGAGCTATATATAACACTGGCAACAAAACAAGTATAGAATTCTCGTAGGAACTGGGGAGAAAAAAAAAATCCCATATGCATACATGCATTAAATTGGAACGGTAAGGCTACCTCATGAGTCTCATGCTGTACCTTTTGTAAGATCTTTAGCAGATAACTGAAACCTTAAGCAAAAGTTCACATATGGTTTATCAAAACATACATAAAAACAATTGTCTGCTTACCTACCAGGAACATTTCTGATTGTCCTTCATTCACGAGAATGATTCTCTAAGGGCCACGTGAACCTCAGGGTGAATCTTGGCTGATTACATGAAGCTGCACATGTGCATAACAAGACCTGCTGGCAAACGGCAGCTTCTCGCTGGAGAACAAAGTGCTGCGCTCACAGACATTTTGTACTTTGGCAAGCTCAGTCATCAGTGAAATGACATTTAGTTTTTTTATTTTTTTATTTTTTTTAAAATCTAGAAGAGTAATTGGGTGAACAGGACCCATCGGACTGCAAGCTTTCCATCTCTGTAAGACAGACAGATACTTAGCAGCTATCCCGAGAGGAAACTGGAGATCACTTGGCACCACGCTGTAGTAGCAACACATTGCCGCTTTTGAATTGCAGAACCGAGTTCAAAGAGACAGACTGCTTTGCCCTACTACTGGAGGGCAGAGACCGCAAACTTCGATGACAATTCCACCGTATTTGTCATTTCACAAAAAAAAAAAAAGAAAGAATGACTGCAGTGGAAGCACTGAGAGCTCCAACACTGTAAAAAGATTAGAAGCTTAATACATTCTGAGCAAAAATGGTTACGTCTTGCCTATGTCACGTAACACGCTTCTGCAGAAATCTCCAACGCAGCACAGACCGGGTGTGTTCACATCAGTGGTACTGAGCAGGAATTCGTTCGGCTAAACTGGAGCAAAAGGAGTGGAAAGACACAATAATTGTTTACAAATAAAAATTTACAAAAGGGGAAACTGTGAACAATTAAACCACCTAAAGAGGTATGGAAGAGAAGTCAATGAGACAACGGAATGCGGACAAACTTTCAAAGGAAGTGATGGACGCGTGTGGTTGACAAAACGCTCAACGGCATTACATGGAGATTATTTCAGTACCGGTATTTGATTTGAAAGGATGACCAGGCAGGTCTAATTTCTCTCTACTAATTTCCATCTAATTTTTCTCTCTCCTCTTTTTAAGTTGTATTAGGATGACATTTCAAATATCAGTGCTCTGCATGAATTCCAGAAGCAGCTTGTGCCAGCGGGAAGGGAGACATACAGCATCTGAATGAACGCAAGGGAGCTCGATCAAAATTTCAGTCTCGTGGGTTGGTTTTTGGGTTTTTTTTGTTTGTTTTTTGAATGCTTGCTGTTCTCCTTTCAGATCTGGAAAGTTGCAGATTGACATATCTCTGGATTTTTTATGTTGTGATTCTTTTCTCCTAGGATCTATGCCCTACTGGTTCTGGGAAACTTGTGACCTCTGCATTTTTAATTAGAACTCGTAACTTTTTCCATAGCAACATATTTGGATGTTGCAAATAACATTAAAAAAAAATCTGTCAAATCAAACAACTTCTGGTCAGATGAAGTCCAAATACATATAAATGCTGAGCAGCAATAGGATGTATAATATGACACAGTTAAGAAAAAAATTAAAATAGCAAAAGAGGGGTGGAAGTCTTAGCTATGGTTAATTTATAAGTCTGATCTTAGTAATTCATGAATCAATACAACTATAAAAGAATTGCATTGCATGCTGGTTTAGACGAAGAATTCTTAAAACTAATTTCCTTGCAGTTGAGAACAGATAAAATCCAGCTGTCTGATTGGTGTGCCAGTACTCACATGGTGCAAAGGAAGTGAACTACGCTCAGGAAATATTCTAGACATGGAAAAAGTCTTACTCACAAGGATGAACTGTATAAGCAGGTGGTGAAAGAAAACGAAATCTTCTGCAACAAAACCTGAGCTCCAACATTAACGGACACAGGAATAATGCAATTCAATATGACGGGTTAAGAAAATAATTTGGTATCATACAGCAGTTGCATTTTTCCAAAAACATTTATTTAGGTTACCTTGCATGTGCCAAAAAAATACTTCCTTTAATAAGAAAAACTAGGATTTTTTGTCATTCAGATAGACTGTTTGTGTGTTACTAGAATTCATTCACTGATTCTTGATTACAGACGCTTTTTGGTATTACTGTTCTTGCCATCTACATGAGCTTTTTTAACATATTTCAGTGTCAGCAGAGACGTGCGCAGAATTGTGCTTCCTCTCACCGCTTCCTCGTAGGTACCAAGAAAGGCACTACCAAATTTCCTCTCTAACACGAAAAAGTCTTAGACAAAAATAATACTATTTTCTGATTAACCAGACTTTTGCTCACTCTTATCACAGTCAGTTACTTGTGTTTCATTTCCCTGCTTTAACCAAGACTCGGTTTCAGACGAAGAAAGCATCTTTTAGTGCCATTACCGATGCCATGCAAGACAAGCACCCTTCTGCAAGGCCACCCGTATGTAATTCGTACAGGCCAGCAGCCAAGAGATACGAATGCGCTCATTAAGTTTTTTGAAACAAATGTTGCACTGCATGAACATCTTCAAGAAGAAAAGGCAAACACCAATGTGGGAATAGCTGCTTTTTTTGTTTTCCCCCCCGCCCTGGTTAGCGTTAGACACATGATGACTATTCCTTTGCCTATTCCATCTGTTTCCACTTTGCGTAAAAAACACCAGAATATTAAATTAAACTTGGTGTGTTTTAACCTTGCATAGCAAATAAGGCCTTCCTGGGGTTCCTGGATCTTCCACCATCACAAGCACCCTGCCTGAGTGTGTGTCGGGGGAGAGGGGCACAAAAACACACAAAGATTTCCCGGCAGATATCTGATACGTGCTGTCATCCGTCTCTGGTATCAAAGAAAACTGACTACGTTCAACATTCCAGAATATGTACTTTGGTAGCCTGCAAGACTGTCTAAACAGAGCATGAAAATAAATGACAATACTTACACGATTTAGATTTTTCTACTTTAAAATTAAATGCTCTATTTGTATAAACTCTCCTACAATTGTCAGAAGAGGTAATTTTCCAAATTACATGCTTCATCTCACCAATTTAAGGAAAAAAACCCTATACCACTGTGAATGCTTTGATTTCAAAAAAACCCAACATTTTTAAATTTATTTAAAACCAAGATGGAACAATTTAATAAATCTACTGCTACGCACAACATTCATTTAAGCAATCTGACACTTTGTTTGCTAGTATTATGTGTAAGATACAGAAGGAGCATCGCTGTATTTATGTGTGCCTCAAAAAGGACAATATTATTTTTAAAAACCAAATAGTAAAACCAGAATGTTTTGGAGTTAGAGAAACAAAATTTCCAGGATCTTGCCTTCCAAGTATAGATCATTCCAGCTTATGCCTGCGGCAAACAGGCGTGTCTTCTGTCTAAGCGGCTTGGCGAGAGAAGTTGAAACTACCATTGCTTTTACAAAACCGGCAGCGTTCGGTCCCTTTCTCCGTTTGCAGTTTTCCCAGCTATTTCCATAGATCCCAGCTGCCTCATGGGTCCTAAGGATGCCATAACCTTAAACAGTCTTATAAATCTAGAGGGGGAAATGATCTGTCTCTCGTCTTAAGCAGAGAGCCTAGGAGAATGTCTACGGGGCTTTACCAACAAAGTTGCTGAAAAAAGCCAAGATTCAGGGGTCCTTGACCTTTCCCAGCCCTCCTCCACCAGTATCAGCCTGCAGCCTGCTCTGTAAAAGTTTCTGCTCACCCAGGGAGCAAAATTAGAAACCTTCTCCAGGGACACTCTCTCTTTCTTCCACCAAGCCACTCATCAGTCCAATGAGGCACGGAAACCAGAAAGAGAAAAGTGAGTTAAAAAAAAAATATGTGTCACTCACGAAGGGTTTCCCACAGCAGAGCGTAAATGCCCAGACATGCACAGAGAGTCTAACGCTGCCTCATCAGCACAGCCCCAGCCATTGCGCTCAGGCCTCCGGTGTTCGGAGCAAGCTGTGATGGTGTAGAACCAGTGCGAAGCATTTTCCTGGTGATCCATGCACCTGTGAAGCACGCATAAGGAATTACATTTAAAGCGAGTAACATCAGCACATAACAAATGGTCAGATCCTCTCACCCCCACCACTCATACAAATGTGCGTGGCATTTCATTAATGGTGTATTTTCTCCAAAAATTTTTGGACTTACGACCGTTATGCAAGGCTTTTTGAAGGCTGATGATAACCATATCATTTACTGGAAACAGCTCCTGGTTACTACAGTCTCCTTTTTATCATGTCACCAGAGATCAAGGTAAAATTGATAAATGTGGAGGATTTTCCAATAAACTAAAAATTGGATATTAAAAATAACCAACTGCAGTACACTTTTTTTTTTTTTTAGTTGAATTCACTAGTTGTCAGGTTCTGATTAGCCTTTTTTTAAGTGAAACCTATGAAACTATGTCTATCCAATTTTTGCGACCACTTCTAATTCCTCTCACATGTTCTGCACAGGGAGGACGTGAGGTTTAGAGAGATTTTTGCACCACCTAGTGAGTCACCGATGGCCGCATCAGCAGAGGGGAAGCAGCTGCTAGCACTGAGCTCCAGGTGTGTTTTGGATGGGTAAAATGCACTCTCAGCACAAAATTCACAGAAGGTTTGGAAACTGCTGCCCAGGTATGCTAATGTTCTTACCTCCGCGTCCCGAGCATCGCCTCTGTTTGCTTTAAAATTAGTTCCTGCTGGTGCTGCTAGACCTGCTCCACGCAGGACTACCTAAAACGAAATCGTATGACTAACAGCGTCACCCAGAAATATATATAATGGTGTATGTTCATTATATATAATATAATGTCAGGTGTAAAATATTATATTTATATTATATGCTATATATTATATATTACATATATGTAATTGCCAGAAACGCAACAGGATCTAAAAATTACTCTCTCACGCTTAGGAATCCTTGTGCTACAGTAAGTATCCACAATTTTTCTGTACCCTTTAACTCTTTTTTGTGCTTACACTGACAGTCATCAGTATCTCAGGTAGCCAACTGCTTTCTGCTCACAGACTGAAGTGCCAGTGCACTGTTTGTCCAGAACTGAATAGTATAAAGCCGCCTGTAAATAAGCAACATGAAAGCAGGTTTTTCTTCCTCCACTCAACCCTCTATGAAAGCAAAAAGCAAAAAACTTGAATGGAAAGAAACTGTCCGCTTTCAACTGTCTTGTTCAATATTAATTCATAACCGGACTTTCTTTTTCAATAAATTCCATATTACACTGTGGCAAGTAGATGTGACAAATATTTAACTTCCCTCCAACACAAAGTGCCTTCACATAAGCAGTGAATCAGGCTACACATCTGTTTAGCTAAATATCTTGCTTCCTACAATAACGATTAAAGGGTAACCATGGCAGTGTATAAGATTAGAACATACACGTACTAAAGGGCTCCAGAATATTCTCTCACCCTCCAGAAACTTGCATTTTAGGGGTTTCTTAAATCAGAAGACAGCATTGGTCCTCCCTGGATTTCCTTTCCAGGAATGTGTTAATTTTTCCCTTGAACCCATACAAACGTCCCATGGTCGCAACGTTCTACAGCAACAGGACAACCAGTCATCTTCTCTCTGAGAGTGGCTTTTGTTGCCCCCTACTTCTCATGTTGTAGAAAGCACACTGGCATTACCTTTGCAATGCCTCCCATGACTTAGAATTCTACCAGTTCTCTCCTTTTTTCCCCATTATTTTACTCCTTTCCAGACTAAAGTGTTCAATTTATTAGGCTGCTTCTGCATGAAAAATAATGGCATGCTCTTCATTGTCCTCACCCTTCTTTAAACCTTTTCCAGTTCTACTGTATTCCTTCTGAAGCAGTGGAATGAGAACTGCACATGTGTGCACGGGGAATTTTTACAGGGACAGAATTTATTCTCCAAGTCACCTTGCTTTTTTTCACCGTTACAGACTAATTAAAAGCAAAAACCTCCAATGACTATTATAGGTATTTTTCCAGATTTTTAATAGTCAGCTCAGAGCCAATTAATATAAATGTAAAATTAGGTTTTTGAGGGGGTTGTTTTGGGTTTTTTTTATCCTGGTGCATCACTTCACATTACCTACATTGACCTTATTTTTAATTTCATTTGACCCATAATGTAACAACATCCTCCTGTAATTCCTAGGGGAGATGGAAGACTACAGGCTACCATGAAAACGGAGTCTTCTCGTTATACTTATAGAACTTATGTAATTAAACACTTTAGCAAGTGATACATGTCCTGCTGTATGTACTTACAGTTTATATAGCAATATTAAATATTTATAGCTATTCAGTTACAGTTTACCTGTCACCAGAGTAAGTTCAGTTCATGGAGACATCACAGTAAGGTCAAGTGAAATTTTACTTGAAAGTCTCCTAAAACAAGAAGAAAAAAACAAGCTTTAGCAGTAGATTACTTTTGTCACTAACTAGAACAAACAGTAATTTTCCTGTTAACAATCAGAGAGACTGAGGAATAATTTTTACTGAAGATAACTGGGTTTACATCTAATTTGTAAGTCTGCAGATCGCACAAAGTCTCTGAATTATGCTTTGTCAGTAAGTGGAAATGAATGGTGTCTCCTCAAAGCCACTTGTATTCCTCCACAGCCTACAGCTGTAGTTCATATTCTGGGGCAGAAATAATGGGGAAGGGAAAGGGCAAGGGGAGGAGAGGAGAACAACAGGGGAGGAAAATGAAGAGGAATTGTGGAGCTCCTCCGCTTTCTCTGCTCTTACATTTTGTGAGGAAAACACATTGCACAAAGATCATGAACTTCGATTGTATGCCATAATTTTACATGTATTTTTGTGAGGAATTTAAATCATTAAGCAACTCAATTGATAAAAAATAATGGTATCAAAATTTACCAGTGTTGCCAATAATTTTCAGGGAAGCTCCTCTCTCAGCTGATTTAAATAATCATAGTTCTACTGAATTCCATGTGTCTTCACTTTAAATCTTTCCAGACAATTTTAAGAAGTCAATGATTGAAACACCTATGTTTTTGCATGGTTGATCTCAATTGTGGAATTCAGAACGATGTGCTAAGATTAAATGTACCGCAACACGTGGGGAACAAGGCACTCCAGAGCAACGGTTGTGCCATGTGGAGGGAAGTTCAACCAGGTCAGTCTAACCACCAAGGACTACCCAAAAAGTGGCAGTGAGGGCAGAACATATCTGAAATCTTATAGCTCACTGGGAATTGGGTATTTTACTCAAGTCTGTAAGGAACCATGCAGGATTCACAGCCTGGAACCAGTCTCTCCACAGTAGGCACCCACAACTTTGTTTTCAGAATTCTCTATAGCCCCCGTTCATTGAAAATGGGGCAGGGAACGCAACTCCTTGCACTACGGCACTCGTTCCCTATGCTGCCTCAGTTTTTATTGCGCCTGTCCAGGAAGCAGGAGGCACAAGGGGAATTTCTTCTTTCCGTAAAAACATAATAACTCACATCTCCCATCTTCTGAGAGAGTGTTCTGACTGCCAACCTGTCCCGTTAGGAATGGGCACTAGTGCAGAGCAGAGCAAAGCAAAGCCCACCCCATTGCTTCTGAGGACCTCTAACCTCCAAGCCAGCGTTAACCATACTCTGAGAACATTTGTTGGATCCAATCCCTTTGGGATCGCCAGAGGTCATCACCACATTCCTAGAAGCTGACACGGTTTACCTACTGAGAAGCTCAGGGAAGCCAACCGCTTCATTTCAGAGGCTCATGGCTCTGTGTACTCAACAGGTAAGCCTTGCCAAGATTGCTGTGTCTCTAGGGACTTAATTAACTTTAAAATAAAAGAGTAAGATGACAGCTGATGGTAGTGCAGTAGATATGCAGAGGTTTCTCCGCATTGCTATTTTAAAATTAGGTGACCAAACTTAGCCCTCTGATTTTTCTGAACTTTGAATCTGGCTTTTTATGTGAAGTCTTTTGAATATGAAAGACCCCGTACAAATGTCACCTGTTATCTGGACTGGGTGGGAGGTGATATTTTTGGCAGCATTACATTTTTATAGAACTTCTTTATGTCCAAGATTCCTTAGTGTTTATTTTGTAGTTATTTGTCCATGTCCTCTGGGAGTCTTGGGCTGAGAAATTTCTGCCGTGGTTTTGTTCGGTATTTGAATTAACATTCAGTTTCTTTTTTGTGTCATGGAGTCACGCTTCCCCCACAGACTAAAATTCGGGTTTCTTTACCCCTCTTTGGAGAACTTAGTATTTGACATTAATCCCCTGAGCCTACAGATTAACCATCCTGGCATATTTAAAGCCTAAAATTTAAAAACAATCAAATGAGCAATAAAGGTGAAACATGACGCTATCTGAGAATAAATCTTACATTGACGGATCAGCTGGCAACATTTCAGGAGCTATATGGAATTTGTTCTCATCTCCTAGTGGAAGTCAGTGAATCTTATTTTTCTTTTCAAGGGAATGACTATAGTGAATTATTTGCTAATGCTAGGTGGCTAAAATATACCAGTCTATCAAAAGTTGAACCCGGTGATCTGCTACACTGCAGTTTCGTTTTGTAGAAGGAAAGTCAGTGTTCCTCGGGGTATTAACTCCTCAGAAATGGCACTCTGTACTTTGTTTTTTCTTGCCTGTAAGGACGAGTGCAGACTTTAAACAGAGGCAATCATCCTTTGTTTTTCTAAGTAGACAACACTGCAGAATTCCCTTCATTAAACAGCATACGCAAATAAGAAGCATAACTTCAGAGTATCCAGAAAAACGAACAGCAATCCACAAGTGCTGTGTCTGGAGGGCTGCAGACCACAGAACCACTTCACCCACAATAAAAAGATGAAAAAGAAACAGGCTCCAGCAACCTCTGATACATAACCAGATATTTATATTCCAGTCTAATAATTTTTGAAGAGCCACAGGTATACTCTAGACAACAGACTTCTTGACCAGAAACAGCATCCAAAGAAAACCAGAGAATCAGGTTTACTATCCTTAACTTCCTTAATTGCTCTGACTGCGTCTGAAATTATTCCATGTTTTACACCGCTCACCGTTCTTACTTTTGAGAATTTCAAGGGACAGTTGAATACTGTGAAATGTGATTGCAATTGTAATAAAAATAAAAGCAATATCTCCAAAACACTGTCTTAAACATCTCTGTAACAGATGCTGATGGTTTGCCTTAAGGTTAAAACAGATGATGCATTCAGCATCTGTTACTGAGTCACCATGACAGAGATTAGAACGTTATGTTTGTGTTTAGATTATCTGCTATAAACGCATCCGGGCGACTGTCCTGGGATTAGTTGGATGAAGCCTGTTATTTGTGTACTATCACCTTATTGTTATCTGGTCCTCACAGGGTTTGTTGGCAATTCCGTAACTACCTCCCCCTTTCAACTAAAGGAAGAGAAATAAGAAAATGGAAAAGGTCAGACTTCTGAAGTAATCTTCACCACGCGCTTAACATTCACATCACAAAAATTAATGGAATAACTGTAACCGCAGGCACACAAGATAAAAGACAGCAGCTCTTTTTCCTTTGTGGTGCAAGCACCTTCTCACACAGAACCTGGCACTGATTCTTTTCCCAACTGCAAGAGATTCATTTCACGTTCTCTTCCAAGATGCCAGCAACCCAGCCTCTAGCTAGAATTTGCTAAGACAACGACTTTCGACTTCTCTTGATGAAACTGTTGCATCACATTCTAAGCACTTACTCTTTCCACCATGATCAATGTTCAGGCAGAGAACGGGCAGTGTGCTGGAGTAGATTTGGGGTGCTGGAGATGCATACAGCTTTACCGTAGCAGGTCTGATAAATCACTGGGAAACAAAACGCTGCCAAATTTTCATCCAGCCTGTGCTGGGACACAGTATTAGTGCACATATAATTAAATGCAAAGCTATTCTGACTCTGAGGTACTCGGAGAACACAATCTTCTTAAAACTACTGGGCCCGAATAGATTCACTGTTATTAGTGTTTCCTTTCTCATTATGCCAGTTCAAACCACCGTTGTCACTGGGAGTTACAAAATATTTACAGGTACAGGTTAATGGCATTTGCCTTCTAGCAAACTGGAAGCTCACCCACCTGGCATTAAGCCCAAAGACAGTCACGCTATCTATTTCACTAAGGTAAAACTGGACCCTGAAGTCTCAAAACCACAATATTTTGTGTGGTTCTGACTACATGCCAAATATCCTCAGCTTCCAAAATCCACTTTGCAACGGGAGGCCTTTAACGGGCGCTCAGTTCCGAATGTGCCAACCAATCCATGCTGCATTCAGAGCCTTCTTACCGTTGTGTAAATGTGACTTTTTACTGTGAGCAGATAAAATATCTGGATCCTTTTGTCATCCACAAACCAAAAACTGCAGCAGAGCATTGTATGCCTTTAGCGGAGCGAGGATAACTTGTGGCTATTTTAATTACATCAATTTAATGTGGGATTTTTCATATGTATCAAGTTATGTCAGCATGTTGCGAAGTAATTCCAAGGGGCAGCCTGAAAATATAGTACATGATCACCTGCATCCAAAAACACAGTCATCTTACTGTATGAAAGGACTGAAAAGGAAAAAGGCCAGACCTGCAAAGGAAGTTGAACTCCAATGAAGAAGCAATGCCGCTTCAAAGACATCCTCCAACAAAGCAGTGGCAAAATCCAGTGCTCTCAACATACACGATGCAGACTGACAGACCTCTAGGACTTTGATGGAAATTACAAAATAATGGAGAAATCAGAGCAAAACCTCCTACATAATGGCAAAAGGTTGTCAGTAGTAGACCAAAAAAAAAGGCATCAAACACACGATAGGATACTCAATGCAATCTTATTCATGTAGCATCTTTAAGTCAACACCTACAGTTGTGTAGGATGGACAAACTCAGGCCTAGGCTCAAGATAAAATTTAAGTAAGAAGCGACAGATTGCTTGCTTTTTTGTTAGCTGGGAGCTAATGTGAAGGTACTAATTTAGTTTTCACGCATCCTTGCTGGAATACACTCAATGCTCAGTTGAGGAGTGTCCTTGAAAACCTCAGAAGTGGGGAAATGAGCAGGAGTAAATAGTGCCTCCCTCCTGACATCTAGGTTCATGGAAGCTTTTCTGAAACTATGACGGTTAGGTAACAAGATGCAACCACTTACAAGGTGTTACCTATTGTGAGGGAAAACTACAGAGAACCACATCTCGCTTTAAAAAAGCTTCCTATTCTACTGATATTTACTCAGAGACGACAGCTTGAAAGCATATGGTCTTCTGAAGGTGCCTGCTGTAGTGCACAGCCTGAGAAACACATGCAGAGCTCTCATTTCTAATATAAACACAATTTAATCTAAAGCTGTTTGGAAAATTAGACAAATGCTTCAATTTAGCACATCTCTATGTTAGTACAAAAGAACTCTCTCTGCTGGAAAGCTCTCAGAAGGTATGACAGGAGCCTCTTCTCAGAGAAACTGGAGAAAGTCACACCTGCCAACTGTCCCAAAGGTAGGTGTTGGAAGCCCTCTTTGCAGCAGCTGAAGGAAAACACTAGTTGAGGTAAGGAATCCGTCACAGATCTGGCAGAAGCTCCAGCATGACAATAGCAGGCGTGAGCCAAGTTGTCTACGGAAGCGTTTGTAATGTCAGCCAAATCCCTTCTTCACGCTGCGTGAGGTACAACAGAAATGGGCAAGGTCCTGTTTTGCAGAGCAATGCATTTTGACCAGGATGGTGCCATAGTGAACACTTCACTTTAGTGTCAGCTTTGTAAAACTTAAAATCTGAATTATCTGTCTTTGCTGTTTCTTTTGTATAATAGTTTCCAGCATGGCCTACTGACTTTAACAATCAACATACCTGCCGCTTTCTAGGGGCACTGATTATCACTTCCTTCTGCTGTTTTACAAAACAAAACTCTGAGAAAAAAGAGCAAACAAGAAGAGTAAGTTTTAATATAATGCATTAGTTTCTTCTCATTCGATTCTAGTGAGGACAGTACAATTCCAGGAATGTGTTTGCTCCAAAAGTTTCAATGTCACTGAAATCCTAATCTTTAGAAAACACTGGAAGATGAACTTTGACTGTATAGACCTTTAAATAAAAATAGCATTTTTACTAATGTATTCTTCCCAAGTGCCTGCTTCTTCCTACTATGTTTCCCATCCTAATACTGTATGTTTTTGCAGCTGGCAATTGACACTGCCAATGAGCCTTTATGTTCAATGTTATTTGATATATTCCCATCAGAAAGCTATTTTTACTGTTCAATTTCAGTATCTTCTTGAAGTGTCTTGCATATAATGTTCATATTTTAATTTGCATTTTTTCCCATAGGATAAGTAAATAAAGTTTCAAACAACAATATTGAAAGAATTTAGGCTTGTTTGCTGAGAGAAAGAATTTTATAGAATGGAAAACTGCTTTGTTTTACCAAAAATAAAGGAAAAAATGCAACTTTATGTTTCAGATGGCTATACTGGAGATAACCAATACAGCACCATCATAGTGGGACATTTGCATTTAATTTTATAGGTATGGGAAAAATAACATGCTCAGTTATCATTATAAATGGTAGGATGAAAAGTTCTCAAAATATTGTTTTAGAACAATCTCTTAAACAGCTACAACTGGCCCTCGAGAGGCAGTCTGGCTGGATCTGTGTGCACATGCCATTTTTCCAGGAAACTGGCATTTCCTGGCCCAGCATTAATGCCGCGGTTAAACCCACACCACCCAACTTTCCCTCAAGCAGCACGCTTGCGAGGAATCGCGCATCCCATAGTCCCGTCTTCTGCCGTCACAGTCACAGGGTGATGCGGTGGGAACCCGCGGGCTCACATCTGGGGAAACACCGGGCCGTTCTAGGGCTCAGGACCATTCCTTGGGCCAAGGGCATTTGAGTTAGGTGCTCTCACAATGCTGTCTAGATTTTCATACGTACAAACTTCAAAATGCCTAGCAAAATGGAGTCGGATCCACCTGAGAGTACAGCAGTGGCAGAGACTACAAATAGTTCTTTCATTTACACTTCAAATATATTTCGCTTACGAAACTGTAATTGGCATTTTGTCCATATTGCTCACAAAGCTCACAACAGCATGGGCTGATCCAGTGTTTAAAGAGTAGATATCATTTACATATGCTTGCTCAGGACATATACGCCATTGCTGCATTACAGGAAGATGTAACTTCCCTTTCTGCTATAGCCTGCTAAATAAGTATACTCTGTCCCTTCCCCTGGACTGAGAAAATTTTTATTCACACACAACCAGTATAAAAATACTGTGACCTCTTTAACAATCTTCAAGCCATTACTTTCTGCTGAATTGGAAAAATAATCTTATGTGGCTACAGAAATAATGTTTGTGTTTTATCAGTGGCGTTCCCGCCAAAGGCTGGATTATCTGTTTCACATCCATTTAAACACAGGAAGGTTATAACAGGGCAGACAGCAATCTGGACTTTATTGGCTGGGAAAACTGACCTCATAAATCTGATTTGATACATCTGTCCTTTCGGCTGTCTGCATGTATGCCCATGCATCCAGTTGGCCATGTGCCTGCTCGGTGGTAGATCAGCTTCTGTGGCTACTGCACAGAGGATTTTCCATCTCCCCCTCTCTGCTACAAAAATAAATATATTGAAAGAAGTGCAGAAAGGAAGACATGTTTGTGGTTGCTTGTAGGTGTTTAAGAGAGACAATGTACTGTTACGATGAACAGTCAGGAAGCCATTCAAACTACCTAGAGCAACGTTGATTATGTCTAGCCATCCATTTCTGTAAGCAGACGCTGCTATTACTCTCCGTGACATACTTCCTGAGCACACCAGAGTCTATGAATGGAGTACATCACTACACAATGTTGCAGGGCACCTCACATCCCGAATGCCTTACAGCTCCCACTTCAACAGCAAAAGATTGGCACCTACCACTTGAACTCAGTTAAAAATACCAAACTTTCAAAGAGACCAAGTCTCAAGTAGGGAATGAAGGATCAGAACTAGCAGTCTCAAACTCCAAAATAGCTGTTATGGTGTAACAATTTTTTTCCGGGTACATGAATTGGCTGAATTGCATTTACTAGAGTGAAATGTTTCAGTTTATCACCAAAACCACATGAAGTCTGACAATCTGCAGCACACTGCAGATACATAATGGCGAGTTTTTTGAACGGAGTCATCAGCAATCCCTTTTTCCTCCAGTGTTCTGGCCATTCCATGATTCAGGACTATCCATATAGGCTCACCACCATTTGTTTTCCATCAGTAAACCCATTTTGTATAATTAGTGAATACAAGAGAAGGAAAAAAAAAGAAAACCAACCAAAAACCCAACATATTTTGCCCTTTGCCTTTTCAAAATGAAGATTGTCGATCTATTTAAATAGAAGTTCCTATACCAACAGGCAGGTTTTAAAACAGCTCATACTAGCTCAAGAACATGTTCTCTTCTTTCTGTTAACTTCCACTGATCTGTAGGTGCCTTGATATGAAACTTCAGTAGTGCTGCCATTATAGTCTACCTGGAAAAGTGGCACTATATGATAGAAGCAGGAACAAATTAAAAATTAACTATTGTAATTTTAGAACATGTCCCTCCTGCCTTAGATTTTTCTTTTTCAATAGACACACAGGTAATTTCATGACTGATATAAACATTTCTGTTCCAAATGTCTGACTTAGTTGCTAGACACATGTAACAGCAGTAAGACATACACCTAAGAAGCTTGCCATCTGTACTGATTTATGCTTCTTTCAGGCACTGTTGTTTAACTTCATAGTGGGAGAGTAGAGGATTAAAAAACAGATTAGCCCCCACACTATGGATGGATTTGGCAGTCCAGCTGCTTAGAAGGAAAGCAAAGAAGAATAGGCTCATGCTATTGATCCAATTTTCTGCTATGTGCTGAGAGGACCCAGTAGTTTGATCTGATTTTACAATCACTCCACTTCCCAACAGCTCTTCTAGTAGTGCAGGGTAAGATAAGAAGATCATGAGAACAGCAGCTGATAGAATAATCCACCCATTGATTTCTTCTCCCTGCTTATTCCCTGTGTTTTAATTGAATTTTGTGGTTCAGCATTGGTTTCAGCCTGTGTTTTCCGAGTCAACTAGAGTACAAAGTAAAGCAATGGGAAAAATCAAATTCTTGAATTTTGTCCAAATGGAATTGGACAAAAATAGACTCCAAGATTCTCATTGCAAATTTGAGTCTGGAATGAAGGTTGTGTTGGGGTTTTTTTGTTCTGGTTTGGGTTTTTCTCATTTTCACTTGGCTCTTCCTTGCAATAAGGGCAATGTGAAAAGGAGAATGCTGGGAAAGAGAAATTTTCTTGTTCCCAGCCAAGCAGGTTAAAAAATTAAGGGACCTGGAAGTTTTGAAGAACTCACTTTTGACACAGAAGTCATAGAAGAAACTGAGCAGAGTGGGACAAGTTGCTGTCAGTCACCTCTTACGTAAATACTTTCTTTGCCAGTTGTGTTAGAACTTGGTTGGCAGTCTCTCATCAATGCACTATGTAAATGCTAATAATTTAAGTGCTGGACATCTAAAGGCATTACAGCGTTAAATATAATTCTAAAAGAAAAGCAGACATTTAAAAATAGATATGAACCATTCATTTCCGCTCCGGCACCG
Source organism: Balearica regulorum gibbericeps (assembly GCF_011004875.1). Classification (NCBI taxonomy): domain Eukaryota; kingdom Metazoa; phylum Chordata; class Aves; order Gruiformes; family Gruidae; genus Balearica; species Balearica regulorum. The sequence goes on from NC_046208.1 coordinate 632,863, forward strand.
GGCAGAGTCTTTACATGCCCTGCCTTCCCCACGCTTAAGCTAAGTTTCAGTCAAGTAATAGTGTTTTCCACCACCTTGAGAACATGGTCCTGCATCACTCTTTCTGCTTTACCTGGAGAATCTAGGAGTTAAGATTCTTTGCCTTTAAGAATCTAGGAGTTAAGCTTTACAAACATGGACGATGATTTGTTTGATGATTTACTAACAACCAAGACTAAGGATGATAAGCTCCAATTCAATATCTCCCTCTTCCCCAGCATCCCACGCAAACTGCAGGTAACTAATGCCCATTCCTCTTTAGCAGAGCTGTCACAAAAGCATGGTTTCACTCCACGAGGACAGCGTGTGAAGAGTGCTGCCTACCCTTTCAAAAGTTCAAGTAGCTAAGGAACTGATGGGCCATATGTAAACAGAAAATGCACGATGAAACAAACAAACAAAAAAAAAGATGCGCACACAACTTTTCACACTACCACAAAGTTGTACAATGACTTAGGGCCCACTAAAGAGCTGCATACATAAAATCAAGGTCAGAGCTGAAGAATAAGAGAGGCACTCTTTGAATATCCTGTAAGTTATCCTGGGCCACCAGAACTCTTTAGTAGCTGTTCTTTATAGGAAAACATTAAGCATATGTATTTTGTGAGACTTTGAAGTTTGAGTTCTGCTCTTAATATAGCAATACTTGTAATTCCTAGTTTAATTTCCAAGCAGAATTACTTTACCCATCTGACGGCTTGCATTTGGAGTGCTACAAATTTTGGAAAGGCTTATGGAATGACAAATGCAATGTAAAATTGCATTTGCATGTCCTGAGGAGAATAGCAAGAAGAGGAAAACCCAAAATACCAACTCTCCCTTCTTGCATAATGAAGAATAGTTTTAAGAAATAATACGGTTCAGCATTTCAAAAGAATCACAGCGTAGCAAGGAGAATGGTGCCAAGACACATAGCAGAATGGCAGGAACTCATGTAGCGCCAAGCCTTTAACACTAGAGATCTGGACATTCATGCAGAAGCCAGGCATGATGTTACCCACAAGGCAGCTACAGGTTCATGTCTAGTCACCAACTACACTGTATGGTCTTTCAGATTACAAGAACAAAGACAAAAAGAGGCAAGAGCCTTCAGCAATACTGATTATCTGCACATTTTGCCCAATAGCAATCATAGGATGGACAATCAAAACTCCTTTTTACAGCAATGACTGCTCTAGTTTTATCTTCTTCATGTTTGGAAAGAGGATATGACATGTGCATTGCATTAAGGAAAGGAGGAATAAGATCAAGATCCAGGTTAGAACCAGTCTCTCATTTGGGGATCATCTGGTCTAAGTGGGCTTCTTCCTGCCATCCAACATGAGTCTCACAACCCGGGCTCAAGATGAGCTAGCCAAAACAAATGCCTTCTCCCACTGCTTCCAAAACAACATTCTCATTGAAACACTCTGTACTTCTCCAGACCTGAGGCAGTGCTGGCAAGGCAATTAACCCGTTGATTCCAGACATAAAATGCTGTGCAAATCTCGTAGTGGTGATATATCCACTTCATCCATAGTCTCCAACTCTTCAATAGCATGCAGAGTAAGTTTTTGTTTGCTGGGCACTACATGACCGCATTATATAAAGCTGCTGCTAGCAATATCAAAACATATTAAAAGTTTAACTAAGACAATGTGTTTCAGAAGAATTTGCTTTCTTTGGAGCTGGAATGTCCCCATAAAAAGGCATGATCTGTACTAGACTGAGCTGTCCAATGATCTGCAACGCTGCACATTGTGTCCTGGAGTAAACCCTGCTTTCTTCAAACCCAAATTGGTTTGGATTCCTCCTGTGCATGCAGAGAGCATTTTCAACCAATGCTACAGCTGCATGTCTTAAACCTGCATTTTGATTTGTAGAGCTGACTTTCACAGATGTACTTTCACTTTATAGTACTGCAAGTCTGCTAACAATGCCGCAGAGCCTCTTCACCGTACCCCTGGGAGAGGGGGTGTGTGAAAGTGTCCCTGAAAAGCATAGCTGGTCCCATTTTCAAGGCTCGATTTTTTTGCCTGATTTGGCCAAAAAAAAAAAAAAGTTCCCCCCCCAAGATTCTCCCTCTTCCTGCTAGCCTACTGAAAATACTATTATTTATGTAGATCTGTGCAGCATACAAAAATATAATTCAGCACATGCACATTTTTAATTTCTCCCTGTGCCAGCACAGACTCATGGTTACCCGCGGCCTTCTGCTTCTCCTGGGTGCCTCTCTCCTCATCGCACCTGGCCTCTCACCACTACTTCACTTCATCTTCTGCAGCATCCCGCATCTCTACTACAGCTGTTTCACTATTTCTTCTTAAAGCTTTGTATTCTCCACTTTCCCCCACAGTACTTGTGGTCCCATATTAGCGCACGAGGCAAGAAAGTCCAGGACACATGAAAGTGGGTCAGTTGAGAGCTTCACTTCACTGCTGATAAACGCTGAGGGATTTTCATTTTGCAGACTCTGAGAAGACTTACTCAGCAATTCAGAGGTGAAAATCATGGTGAAGATGAGACAATGTCTGTATTACTGAGAGAAAAACCCGGTGCATGAGCGTTACAGTCCTGTGAGGGGTTGACCCCATGCTTAGTTTTCCTCATAGCAAAACTGAAAAGCTGTGCCTTCATTCAGTTTTCACCTTAGGATACTCCTCACACACGGAACTACACCTTTTACTGCAGAACAACTCAACACACATAAGCACAGCCACACCGGCTCAATCCAATGGCGGTTCTGGCCTGGAGTTCTGTCTCCAACAGTGTCCCAAGGTTGTGGAGAAAACAAGTGCAAGACACAGGGCAAGTACAGAGCAATTCACTCTTTGATATACCCTCCCAGTTTACTGCCTTTTTTAGTAGTAAAGACAAGTTGTAACATTGGCAGGGAGTCCCAGTTTTTTACACTTTCACCAGTTCTATTGTTGTTACACAATACAGAGCTCAGGTCCTGGAAGACGAGTATGATATTAAATACTTTTAGAGCATTGCTTTAAATGCAATCATTTGCACTTCTTTTCAGCCTTCTCCCAAAGTCTCTTTAAGTGAAGAGTCTCACTGAAGACAAGAAAATTCTGGACATAGAGATGGTGAAGAGCAAGTCCATTCTTTGACTCCTCGGGCGTCGGGGCAGGATCCCTCCAACAGAGCACATTCTTTAAGCTATTTTAAAATGTCCCACCCTCAATAGTCAAATGCATCCCACTCCGAGTTTGCTGTTAAGCCTATGTTCCTAATTTCATAGTAGGACTTCCTACTACATCCTTTGTAGCTCCTTCAGGTAGTACTGAAGGGACTACAGCTGAGTGCAGAAGCTATGGTCAGCCATAGCTAGACACTGAGAGAAAACATGTAAATGTGGGGGATAACCCTCATGCTTTAAGATAATATTCATATTCTGATATCTAGTAAGAGAAAGGCAGTGACGACTGCCTTAAAAAAATGGGCTCCCTCCAAAAGAGACAGAAGTAGCTTCTCTCAGCAACGTGGAGTGGATTGGTGTCCAGTCTGAGACGTATAATTCACGTGCCCCAAGGAAAACTGCAGCCAAGGTCTGATCTTACTGCTGTGAAAGCAGAAAGACCTTGTCAATACCTGCGGAATTTGAACCAACAGAAATACTAGGAATCAGCCTGAAAAACGGATAGCACTCATCTTTTCAGAGAATAAAAGCCACTGCAGGAAAGAGACATTTTACACTTCATTGTTGTGAATCTGGTCTCTAGTTTTGGATGGTTTCTCTCGATCCGGTTATGCAAGCCTATGTGTCCCCAGAAAGTGGCAGTCTCTTCAAGCATATTTTCCTTTTTAATTAAAATAAGATTTTGAAAATAAAATTGCCCCGTGACAAGAATAAATGACAGAACAGCAGCTGTGGTGATTAGTTCATAAGGACTTGCATAACACAACACCAATGGGCTGAAATACACTCTTGCAGAATATCAAAATTATTTCTCCACATGGGCAAAGGGGTTCCTTGTTTTTTTTATGAACATTTAGTGTAACAGATGGCTTGACTACTGTGGACACAGAAATGGTTTTAACAGATGTCCCCACTGCTTGGAAATGTCAGAGATCTCAGAAAACACGTATGCCTCAGAAATCACCTACACAAACCTTGGGGCACATCTCTGCATCCACACGCTGAGTCTGTGTGCGGGTCTAGTCTCAGGAAGGGCACAGTGGAGTTAGAAAAGGTTCACAGAAGGGCACGTGAAGAGATTAAGATGATGAAACAACTACCTTATGATGGCTCCTTGGATTGGGGAGGAAGAAAGTGGGGCAGGACATGATGAAAGTATACGAAATTATGAAGGTGGATAAGGTGAATATGGAACTGCTTTTCAAGAAACCTGACATTACTGAAACTTGTGGACACTCATTGAAACCTACGTGAGATCTGTTCACAACCCGTACAAGAAAGTACTTTAAAGAGACAGTAGAGAACTTCTGGATATTGTTGCTGCAAAAGGTTGTGGAAGGAAATAGTGCCTGTAGGCTGAAAAAAGAACCAGACAAGTTCACGGACAACAGGTTCACCCAGATATAAATGGAATTAGGGTAGGGGTGTGCTTTCGACGTCCCTACTTCAACAACTGTGAGTAAATTTTAATCTTATCTCCTGCTGCTGCTTCTGGGGACAAAGTGTAGTTTCTATTAACCTAATTCTGCTGTAGTCATTAAACACTCTTTTCTGTTCCTAAAGCTTGAATGAAAAAAAAATCAAAAAAAAAAAAAAAAGACAAAAGAAAAAAGAAAAAACAACAGCATATTTACCACAGAATACAGACTAACAAAGCTAATGCTTTCAGGCGTTGATATATAAAGAGTAACAGTGCTGTTTTTAATTACTGCCAGGCAACAGTTCTAGGAACAGAGAATCATGTTTTACAGCAACTCCTAAGTGTGCTCCTCCTTACAAACACAGAGAAGCACTGGCCACAGAGAATCCTACAGACAGGATTGTTTTTCAAAGACTGAATTCAACTTAAAGAAATTAAATTTTGAATGACTGGGAGGTGATCTGTGGTTCTCCCCAAAGTATGGCATGGTAACTGATTTATGGTAAAGTACAGGTAGCTTGAAAACTTCTACAGGGTGTAAGTGTTTGAAGGAATTAGTTGATATTGTAAAGCCGGTCCTGGTCCCTGAGCTTGGACAAATCCTAGATGAACTTTAAAGCAGCCGTGTGATACCAGGTATCACAGAGTAACTGCTAACTTTACCAAATTACTTTTTTTTACCTCAACTCTATAGCTTGGTGAAATTTTGCTAGTTAGTACTTCAGTGCTCTGTTGCAGCACAAAGATTGTCTTAAAAACTTCCAGCAAAACTGGTGGCCCTGAGAAAGAAATTTTAGGCAGTATGTTTATAGAAAAGGAGGTGGGCCAAGCAACCTGGACCTCTTACGACTGTGTTCATACCAAAAAGCAGGAAAAGGTATTTAATGAAAAGCCTAATTTTACACTTAAAAAAAAAAATTATATACCAGCAACTTAAATGCCAAAGTGTTTGTCCCACCTCCTCCAGAAGATTTAAGCAATGAGGCAACCTTCCCTGGCAGCATTGAGTTCTCCTCTTGTGGTCTACTTTATGACAGAAGGTCAAGGGGCACTCTGAAATGTTTTAGGGCACCCTGAAAAAAGAAGATACTTCTGTGGGAGAATCTTTGGCACGGTGCTCATAGTTCCCATGATGTTCCGAAGCCGCTTGCTATTCACGGCCACTGAAGCCTCCCGTAAGAAGAAGTACAACATGCTGCCTCGTAGGGGTTGCCTCTAGGTCAGACTCTGATGCACATCGTTCTCAATGCGTCTGTGCCTCTAGTGAGACCCGCTGCTGTATAAAGATTCAGTACCGCAAGCCTGAAAGAAGGAAAAATTCTGATATGATCATATGTAATTTGCCCACTAACATGGCAAAAAGGATCAGGTTATAGTACTCATCCCCTGTGGATATAAAATCTCTTAAGCGGCTGCCAACTCCCAAAGGTCATGAGCAAAGTACGGCCGTACTGGCAAATTATACTCATTATCTCGGCGCACTTTATGCACACGTGATGAAGCCAGACTTTGACAAGGAGACACAGTTTCTATTAGAGCATGGTAGAAGAGCAGCAGAGAGCAAGAAGAGAAAACACGAAGCCTGTTTCGTAGATCAGAGCAGAGAGCAGTCATTCTATGCCAGAGTCTATACTCGTCTCTGGTCCCAAATCTTTCGCAGCGAGCAGAGGAGCAATGCTGGAAGCCGTGGTTTCTCAGGGAATCTGCAAATGATAGGCTCAGTATCCAGCAACAAGTGACATGTCCAGACCTCCTCACAAATGCTCTCACTTCATGCTGACGTTGGGTGAGTCTTTAAACAGCTACAAGCTTCACCGACGGTGCTAACAGCCCCCCAAAAAGGATACCGCTGTGAGACTCCGTGGCTCTTGGAAGAATTAAAACTGGAACACAGGAAGTTCCATCTGAATATGAGGGAAAACTTCTTCCCTCTGAGGGTGACCGAGCACTGGGACAGGCTGCCCAGAGAGGTTGTGGAGTCTCCTTCTCTGGAGAGATTCAAAACCCACCTGGACACGATCCTGTGTGACCTGCTCAAGGTGATCCTGCTCTAGCAGGGGGGTTGGACTAGATGATCTCCAGAGGTCCCTTCCAACCCTGACCAGTCTGTGAATCTGTGAATTAAAGCTAGCACAGTGTTAGTAGCATATAACCAGTCCAAAAAACCCACCCCAACCCAAAACAGGGGAAGCATGCATTTTACTAGCTTTTGAAATGCTCCTGTCATAGAGGTGAATATGAAAGGTACACCAGACCATGTGTGCTCCTTATAAAACTGCATCAAAGGAGCTTCTGTCCAAAAAAGAGAGACCTCAGAAAGGTCCACAACTAGTGAACTCTGACTGACAAACGCTTTATGGTTTCCAAGGGGAATTCAGACTTTAACCCAGGTCTGGTTCAAGTGCAAAAAGCTATGTCCTGGGAAAAAAAACCCTCTGCAGCTACTAAGCAGAATATCTTAAAACTTTTCATCCTCTCAGAAGAGCATGGAATAAATATCTGAGTAGTGCCTTTAATATTTTAAATAGCGTAATTGCTCTTGTTTGCCAAGCAATAACTGAATGTCAATAAAAAAGGTATTCCAACAGAAGTGCAGGACTTGTGTATTCCAGAAATATTTGTAGTTACTATATCTTTCCAGGCAACTATTAGGCAAAATCTCTGCTGAGTCTGAAGAGTAACGTAAGAGACAGCTCTGCTCTGTCCATGTGTCACTGCCATTAGAATTACATTCTCTGTCTGTAACAGCACTCGAACAATCAACAGACATTTTGCTTTTAGTAAGCTCAGGCTTTTGAGATGTTTTAATTTAGAGTAAAATGGTTTCTTTCTACTGTGTGCTACGTAACTAATCAAAAGCGAAAGAACAGATGAGTGCAAATCACTTCTATAACTCACCATAACTGAACATTTCTAATCACCGCTTGGTTTGAATTGCAGTGTATTGGAAACGCATCACGGTCAGACCAATTTTCCGACGCACCCAAGCTACATTCTGTATGTGGTATCGACTCAGCTGTGAAGCCATGTGGCAGAAACAGTTAAGAAAATATTTACAGGAGACTGAGTCCTACAGTAAATCAGTAATGAACTTGTTTGTCTGACCTATTTATTCATGACCCATAAGTGAGCTTCTGCTTTTTTCTAGTAACTTCTGCCATACACATAATACTATAAAGTAATGCTACACAAACTAACAAAGACAAAATAGACCACTTAATTCCTGTATCAACTTTTTCGGTTTTTGTAACTAACACAAGAAGAGAATTTGCATTGTGATCATTCCTTCCAACCTCTTCATTAACTTCTACTTAGCCAAACATGGGTAAGCTTTCTCCAGCTGAGAATTAAGGGAAAAGTTTAGTATCTCTTTACATTCAATTTAGCCTTAGGAAAGAGCTCTCAGACAAGTTTATGCAAGATAGCTATGATCTATTTTCTGGAAATTTTTAAAACTGGAAATTATAAATATTCTTTTAGGTAAAACAGACACTGTCTTACACTCTGAATGCTTTATTTGAGATGCTTAAAACTTTTCCTGCACTCACATCAAAGCACCTCCAGGACAGCGAGGAAAAGTGAGTTATTTTTGATACATCTTTTTTTCATGTAGAGGTAGTATTACAAGTATTGAATGTAACTGTTCGCGCACACACACATAAGTAAGTGCCTCTGAAGTAAATAAAACTTGCTAACCTCATCCCATCCCCCTGCACTATCATAGGATATCTGAAAACTGTTTGATACTCTGTGGGACCCTTTCTCAGTGACCCAACACCTCTCTGAAGTGCCAAGATTTTAGGAACAACAGTTGTACTCACCTGTGTTACTACCAAACCCACAAAGATTTCTGAAACAAATGAGGACCTTCATCATTTTGGGCAGCTTTTTTCCTCAAAGAGCGTTGCTTCTAAGCAGAAAAGCCCAGCCACTTCTTCTCAAAACTCTTCCCCGAGATTTTCAGCAGCACAAAAGACACTGACTCCGGGAAGAATCCACCTACAGTCCTCAAAGCCCCTTACAACCCTAAACATCCCACATAAGCATAAGGCACTTTTTCCATTGCCTCCTCCATCCTCCAGCTTTCTTGGACAGAAGTGCTGATGTGGAAGGAAGAGGCTGTGACGATCCCTAGTTGCTGTTGTGGGGCTCAGGGCAACACTGAACTTGGTCAGAACAGACAACCCTACAGCCAGGAGAGCGCAAAACATTTTACCTGTACTCATCACTCTCAACAGTGCTGCTCTTCATTTCGGTCTAAGCACTTTTGTTTTCCTGAAATGAAACGCTTTAGGGCACTACACGACAGTACTCAGGCACATGCTGGATTGATTTACTCCTAGGGGGAACTGGAGATGCTGTTTAAGGAAGCTCATACAGAAGGAATAAGGAGGCTTGAAATTATTATAGTAGAGGCAGAGAACTAACTCATAAGGAAGATCATGGGAGGCTTGAAATTTTTGTAGTAGAGGCAGAGAAATAACTCATAAGGAAGATCATGGGAGGCTTGAAATTTTTGTAGTAGAGGCAGAGAAATAACTGGATACAAATCTGTAGAGAGCCAGGAGTCATTAGTTCTGTGCTCAAAGAACTTCTCTTTATACAACCGCTTCTCTTGTTCCAGAGCACATCTTTTCCTCACTCAGCCTAACACAACCAGTCCCTCGCCTTGTACGCAGTGTTACCTGCCAAAGCAAGAAACTCCTCAGCTTATGGAGGGTAAAAGTCAAGCAACCGTGTACATAGCAAGACTTTTCTTTTTTTTAAATCTATGGTTCAGACCACTGCTAAAAGAGAAAGACGCATGACCTCTGCTCAACGCTTTCAGCCGCTCACCTTGGAGTAGAGTAGTCCACCTGGGATTAGGTATTCTGTGCATTGCTAGTGTGCCTGTAGGGCCATACCTACCCCAAAAGCTAGAAACGGTGGAAAAATAAGAAAAGATAATAAAAGCTAGTGCTTTTTCCTGGGGAGTGTCGCAGCTTGCTTTCTTTCTTGTTCGTGTCAGCCTGCTGGTGTAAAGGTAGAAAAAATAAGGTACAAAAGGAGGATTTCTTCAGGACAGAAAGAAGTGCTGTGATACAGATTAACCACAAACACAGTATATTATTAGTTACTGTGTCTAAATGAGCTTTTGTGACCACAGTTTTAAGAAAAAACAGGCAGCTCTTGCCAAGAAATCAATTGTAGAGATGCTAAACACAAGCATGCACTAACTTCTAAGTAAAGAAAAAAAAAAAAGCCTATCTTTTTATATCTCTGTTTTGATGCCGTTTGCTACAGTCACAATGGGCTCTAATGCTCTTTCAAATTTTCTAGCACGAAGTCCTAATCTGAGGATATTCTAATGAAGCAAGACAAATGCTCAACACAAGAATAGCCTTGCATTTCTGCAATGAAATATGAAGCTAAGGCCAAATCCCAAGGTCAAGTTTTACAGGCAAAACTTTCAGAAACTCTGATGGCTGGCTGTGTAAATGAAGACATCACCCTTCAGCCCGTGACTGATATCGTGTCTGGAAAGCATTTTTCTTTTAGAAAAACAAAGCAATCTGCATAATCCTGGCAAATTAGGAAGGTAATTTTAGCACTTGCATCAAGCATTTTGTGCTGCAATTTCCTTAAGGATATTTCAGGCAATTTTAAATGCACATCACCTCCAAGAAACAGTCTAGTGCTGAAGCCACTGTTATCTTTGGCACTGTGGGAAAACAATTTAAGGTTTGTCTACTAGCTTAAATAAAATATGAAGATATGCTTGCTTCAGGTTCAGAAAGCACCAAATCCATGTGGCAAATAAGAAACATTATTATCTCAAAGCTACTTCGCCTTCTTGCTCTATGCCTTTATGTAGTACCTTCCACACATCTTTCCCTTTGCCAAAGGATTTTAAGGACAAGTCTCTCCAGTTGGCTGCCCTCTCCTGGATGGAATCAAAAAATGTTTGATTATTTCCACATAGATAAAATGCAGTGGTCTGCTTCTCAGTGGAGGAGGATTTAAATTTTTATCTTGTGTCTGTGTAATCACAAAGGTTACGTTACGTCAGAATGAGAACTATGGAATTCTAAGGGGCTGCTTCATAATTCTCTACATAGTTAGCCAACTTTTTTTAGTGTAGAGTTTTTAGCCAACTTGCTTCTTTTTATCTTATAAAACGTTTCGCTTTCGCACTTCTTTCCTATATTTATCAGTGCTTAAAACACACTGCTGCTTCCTTGTAAAGTACTTAATCCTCCTCCACAAACATAATGGCAAACATTTCCATATCTCTTTGTTGCTTAAGGTAAGCATGTTAAACACAGAATATTATGGCTGTGGAAGGGCTCTTATGTAATCTTTTCCTCTGCCTCAAGTCAGGGTCAAATATTTCTTTGCTACTCTAGATCAGTGTTTGGCTGACCCCTGTTAAAGACAGCTGATAATGGGGACTGCACAATTTTTGCAGGGAACCCAGTCCACCGCTTCACCAGTTAACTATTAGTGTTCCTATAGGTTTGCTTATAGACACATGACATCAGTAAAGGGCTCTAGAGATGAGTTTCGAAAGGACCCATTCATCAGGGAGCTCAGAGTTTCTTTCTGAGCTCTCATCTTTAAATTGAGTGCAAGGATTAAGATGCAAAGTAGAAAGGCTGAAGACAAAAACGTCCCTTAAAGAGCTTTTGGTTCTTGACAGTGGAACCAGGAAGTTGGGAGGTTTTTTTCTCCGTATTATGTACGCGTAGTCATACAACCAGTGCATGCTTTGAAACTTTCACTGCACATCTGTGCATCACTGCATGGACTAGGCACCAAGCCAAAGGCTGAATTCCTACGAGTCCGTGCAGCTCCCACACGTTTACAGCACTAGGACCCAGAGGGAGCTGGATTTCTGTGAGTCAGTGCAGCTAGCTGAGCCCTGAGAGCAGTGAATGAGGCTGGAAAGGCAGAGGGAATGTGAATGGCTCTTCTGGCTTGGGAAAGTGTCCACGGACAGGGGTGCTACAGACTACAAAACAGCTTGGACAACCCTCCGGATTCCCTGTACCGCCGGTGTCCAGTGATACTGCTCTGAGGTGAGTGACCCCGCACCAGTCAGTTTTCACAAAGCAAGTAATGCGGCTGTTGCACCAGTTGTGGAAGTTTGGTATCTTCAAAATTAGCCAATGTGTTTTTGCTGTAGAGTGCTTTTTGCTCTCTTGAGGAGGAACAGATCAGATGTCTTTGAAATACAGAGTGCTGGCTGCTTAAAAATAGCGTTTGCAAGAAAAGCATGGTCTAGTGAAACTGAAAATTGCATCTACTAATGCAGGTTAAACTGCACGCACATCTGGAAGGTGTTCATAAAGCATTTGTGTTTCAGCTTAAAGCTTGAAAAACATCTTTAGTAAGAACAGCTTAATCTTAGACAAAAACGTAAGTATTCTTCTCATTATTTCTATCCAGGTATAAGGGAACTTAGTTTAATTTGCAACGTACGGCAGTTACACCTATATGAAAATTCTTTACTGTCTTTGTTCTGAATATTAAGGCTTACTTAACACTTTTTTTTTCCCCTATGATAACTCTACTCTAGAAAAGAACTCCTTTCTTTCTTTATTAATATAAACAAATAGGAATTTCTGTTAAATCAAAGCATGACTGCCTCAAGGCAGAAACCTTTTAGCTATAGACATAGCAGTAGTTCACCAGAGACTGTGTATCCTCTAGGATGTCCACTTGGAAAAGCTTACAAACTCCCTGCTGCCTGCCTGCTAGTGACAACGATTATTGATTTATACTGGTTGATAACTCTGTTTTATCTGATACATTAGTCAGAGACAAAAATGGGGACTCTGGTCAGGGAGACAGAAGGAATTTCTGTGCCAAGAACAAAAAGTGTTTGTGCTTCAGTTGCTTTCTTCACTTTAAATTCTCCTTATATGCTCAAGAAGTTTTAGAAAAACAGCGAAAGTGAGCGTGCTTGTCAGGCTGGTTTTTCCAAGTTGTCACAACTTCCAAGTTGCATTGTAACTGTTAGACAGATAATTTATGGGTGTTTTCATGCATTAGAGTATCACAATAAAGTCTTTTTGGGCACTTTTTTTTGCTAAGCCAAAATAAAACGTGACAATTATCTGCAGCAAGATACAGAGGAAGCTAACTTGCCTCTATGTTCATACTCTTTGCACTTCTGAGCTGTTTCAGATATTTTATGGAAAACAGGCTTTTTAAAATAGTCCTGACAACTACTATTTCAGACATTTGTCTGAAAGTCAGAAGGTTATAATATTTTCTACTCTTTCACAAAGAGGTTAGAGTGAATGAAGATCCAAATAAACCGGAGTGTTCATATGAGTATGATAAGGAATATTTGGCTTTTAAATATATTAACAATTATATAGACGAATCATTTTCTAACAGATCTCAGCAAGGTCTGGAGAGGAGCCATCCTGACGAATCTGTGCAGTAGAGTAATAGTGATTTCACATCTTGATCAATCCCAGCCACTCACCCTAAAAGGATCTGTCAGTCTCACCATAAGGTAGTAAAGAAAGTAACTGTGGCTTTCGTTTTCTCATCCTCTTAACTAAGCAGTGTCCATTTTCTCACTCAAATTAAATTATCTTTTCAAATGTCTTCATTTAAGTTCAGTGGAGAATTACAATGAGCACAAAGGATCGTTCTAACCCATATGCTAAGTAAACAATTGTTACATAGAATAACTAGGCGGACTATGTAATCACTGAAAGATGTTAATTTAAAAAAACAGGTTTGAAAAACACCTAAAATATGTATTCAGATCAGCATTTTCAAGTCTAAAATGTCTGTCTTTAACAGGATACCTAGAACAAGGATCAGAGAGAACACATTTTGAAATTAGACTATTTCAATCAATAGAGTAAATCCCATAATTCCCCTATTGCTCCATGGCTTTGGCCATATAAAAACGTTCCTTTAAATGCAAATTCTATTAATTGGTTTTCTGTTTCTTTACTAAATGCTTTTAGGACTAACAGAATATTTAATTTATATTAATTAGCATTAATTGAATTATATTAAAGACATGTGGAAAAAATACTGGTAATTTTAAGAAGCTAACACAATTCTGCCATGTTTTTAGTCTGTGTTTTAAGAACAAACTCTGCTGGTAAAAAATAAAGGGTTAATAAAATTTATGCTTTCATTCCAAAAGATTCAATATTCTAACACCAAAAGTCAATGCTGGATTGGTGGGGTTTGCAATATTTGTCTATCGTTCAAATCTCAGTCCAATAAAAGCTAGTGAAAGTCAACTCCTTTCAAACCGGCTACAGCAACGATGACCTCTGCTGGCAACTGCCCACTCATGAAAAGAAGTTTTAAGGGATTATTCAGAAAGCGACCGTGAACTACAACATTTCTAGATCAGCTTATACACTTAGAGAAATGTTAAGAAAACACCTCTTCCCATAAAACTTGCCTCATGGTAAAGAAAGTGAAAGGCACGTGTAAGGATGCTACTACAACTGCATTTCTTTCCCAGTGAGAAGGAAATTCTCCCTAAGCTGAATTTGACTTAAGCCCGGTCACAAAGGCCGATGTATTTAAGAGGATTTCTATGACAGAAGCGTCTCCCGCTCTGGGATAGATGTCCTATGGGATGCGTATGGCTTGTTCTCCTGACACAATGCCCTTTGTACGGCTCTGCTGAATTCATTAAATATTTGCTTGTGTGTGTATTTAGACCAAAAATTATGTGGCCAAGGAAAGCAAGATCATTTTTACTGTTGCCAAGAGATCGTAGTATCTATTAATGTGAGTTATGTGCACTCTCATCTGCCCGGTTCCACTAATACTGAAGCTATGTAACGTAGTTGGTGGAAAGAAAATCTCAGACCCCCAGTATAAACCTGTATTGTCCCCACATCCTGAATATTGCTTGTAGTTCTGGTCATCATTTACATCTCAGAAAAAAATAAAGTAAAACAAGAAAAAGTGCAGGATGCTGAAAGGCCTGGAACATTTTCCATATTTAGAGAAACTACACAGATTACGATTTCTAAGGCTGGAAAAGAGATGGCTAGGAGGGGTATAATGAAAGTATTTATCGTCATAATTGTCTTTACAATATTTAAAGGAAATGGCTGTTGTCTTGCCTCCCAGTTCAAAAATCGAGGAGTGCGAAATAAAACTAGCAGGTGGCAAGTTCAAGGCAAACAAGAGAAGGTGGTTCCTCTCCCCATGCATAATTGAGCTCAGGAATTCTTTTCCACAGGATATTGTAGTTCACAGGGGTCTAGAAAATAATCAGACATACTAAAAGCAAAGACACTACCCGTGGTTCAGGAAATCTGTGATTTAAAAGTGACTGCTGAGTGGGAGAGTACACCGAGGAGATGATCATCATGTGGTTGCCCTATTGGTACACCACTCCCGAAAGATTATTAGCTACTGCAGGAGACGGAACACTGACCTGGCTGAACTTCTGTTCAAGTACAGATACCCCAACCCTCTCCTTGGTGTTTCAGCCTGTCAAATACTTGACCTACCCTAGCAATTATAAAGGTGACTGTGGAATACTATGGGTTGCCAGCTCGCTGACGAAAGAATGGTGATTCTGGCTAAAGGAAAAGGTAAAGATAGCATTCTTCGGTTTTATTTTTGTTAAAGAATGAGGTGTAGGCATGTGTTCATCTAAGTTTCCGCTACAGAACAACGTGACTACTGAGATTTACAGCTATTCAGGCAAATCATTGTCTAAATAGATTATGTCTGAGATACTGGAGAAAGGCCTATAAAAAGTACGTAACTAGTTGATCCTGTGAAATTCCCTGCAATATACTGCAAACGGGAAAATACAATTTTATCTCCTATCTTTATGGCCTGTTTATTTGTGGAGCTGACACCTTCTTTAAAACTCATTATTGAACTCAAATCTTTTCTAACTGCTTTCGCTAAAAATATTATTCTTACCTCTAAGTAAAAAGTAGCATGGAAATATGACATCACTAATTACAATGACAATATACCTTTCACTCTGAGAACTGCATCACCCTCCAAAATGCAACAGTCCAGAGAATGCAAACAGTGAAACCTGAATGCCAAGAACTGTCAGCATATTCCGAGGTTCAAAGGTGAAGTGAGATGTCAACCTGACTTTGCTAACCTACCCCCAGGTGTAGCTGACTTGCTGTTGATGCGTTAAATGTGTTTTTCAGCCTGTAGCATGCGTAAAGAAACACTACAATTATACAGAACTTCCTGCGTGTAAAAGTGGGACTTTGTGCCCACGAATTTTGCTTCTCCGAGATTATTAAGTACTTGCAAATGAGTTACAATGTACTGGCAGTTAACATGTGGCACTTGTAAACAATTATGGGGACACAGGAGAAGGGATGAAATCAAATTTCATGGATACGCACGCGAAAGACATTTAGATTACACCATTACTGTACAGCCGGAGAAAATATACAAAGCAGTGCTCAGTATTTTGAACCTGCATCCAGCTATTAAGATGAAAATTTCTGTATGCATGTAGAAATCAGGCCCTACATACATACAGACATGAACGCGACATCTCTGGCATATTATCAAAATCCAAAATTAAAATGACTGCATGAGGTAGTTTGAAATAACATGCTTGATGGCTTTACTGCCAGGCTTCTGTAGCACCATTCGAATTTCCTGTGCCATTGTTCAATTAATGAAACACCTCTGACTTTTCCTTATCTTGGAGGCAATGTTTATTTCCCAGTAAAGAGCCTTTCTTCTTTTTTTCCTAGGCTCTTGCATTTACAACAATGCTTTGAGATTTTCTGGCATAGTAGTTGACACTATCAGATGACCCAAATCAAGATCTAGGAGACTCACGTTCTCTGTTGCTGGGATCAGTTTTATAACATGAACATGGCTTCCACATTTCATAGCGGTATTCCCTGGAAGAAATACTGAGACGGTGACAACGCATAGCAAAAATCCTGACGAATTGCCTGGCCTGGACTTTACAACCCAAACCCTAACGCAGTCTACCCTCAGTCTGACAGTCCCTACACATATTTTCTGAACTCAGTCAGAAATCATACCTGCAGTAACCAGACCAACCGATGTAGTTCAAGACTTCTTTTGTTCAGGGATTTTCTAAAACTTAACATTGAACACAGACCATTAAACTGATTCAAAAAAAATCTTTCCCTAATTTATGTTCCTGGCTCCAAAATCAAATTTCCTTTTCCCATATGGTCCATAACAATGTGCTAATAAAAGATCAGACTCCACTCCCATTGACTTGTTACGTACCAAAACTTCCATTGATTTCAGTGGAAAAAGATTCAAGCGCAAAGACAGAAAAAAATCAAACAGAAGGTAAGACAATTTCTTTGACCTTGTTTTGGGCCTTGGTTTACATATTATTGATGAAATCATAATGACCATTTATGTTATGCAAATATGAAGCTCCTTCCAGGAAGAAAATGAATGAAATGAATGAATAATTGATAAAAGAAATCTGCTTCTTACACTCAGGGTTGGTCATTTAATTTGAACTGCCATTATTTGTGAGAACTGTTGCTGCGTTAAAGAGCATGCGACAAAAATTGAGTTAGCTCAGTTAACTGCTCAGAAAACTAATAAAAGATTGGACCGTTTCTGACAGTTCTGACCTACGATGAGTAAATCAGCCCAGTATAAGCACCGCTGGGAAGCAGATTATTTCTTTGACAACCTTCTATTTGATAAGTATGGCTTTGCTAGTCTAAAAGTTACTATTTTGCTTTTTCCTATTGTTAATCATTCCATATTTTTCCCTCTATATTGTATAGGTATAAAGGTGCACAGATTTTTTTTGTGGTCCAGTTCACTGATTTACTTTGATTGCCTTTATTTTGTTCTTTACACAACCATATGCGATCCAGGCTCTTAAAAAAAAAAAAAAAGAAAGAGATCTTCAGAAGTTTTTGTGATGGAGATTTGCCAAGCACCTCATTGCTATATATTACTTTGATTATGATATGTTTAACAGCTCTGGCTCACAGAATATGTGTTTTTCTATTTGGAAACAGATTTTTTGTTTTGTTTTGTTTTGAAGCCTTTATGTGCTGGATGACTCAGGTATGAAAAAAGACCTGTGCTCGTTCACAAAGAGATTTGCCCTGTGGTGAATGACACAGCCTGCGTTTTCCGAAATGCATCATTTCCTGCCCATTACTTCCCGATCCTTTTGAGACGCTCTGTGTACCAGCCCCACACCAGCAAGGTGTTCAAGGCGCGTGCGTTACCATGGCCATACCAATCCCTCATTGCATTAACACATGTCAAGAACAACTCGCAATTCTGATGAACGTAACTAGCAATTCAGCCCTATTTAGGAACTGTGCTTTCACTAATCGTGAAAATAATTCCACTGTGGCCTTCAGGGAGGGTCAGCAGGGCATGTCAGCCGCAGTGGGTCAGTAGGCAAGAAATAACTTGTCAAGCTGTGCAAGTATGGATGTCTTTTATCACTGCGGCTGTCCATATCCTTAATTTTCTGGTGCTTTCATATGTAAGACTGAAAATTAACACTTCACCAATGGCATTTTTCCTCATTAATAATGGCCAAGGGGGCATCAAACAGCCATCTCTGAAAATGTACAAATTTCTCATCTTATTTAGATGTAAGAAGCAAACTTTCTAACTGCAATTGATGTACTGCTACATTGCAGCGTCTGCAGGCAGCCGCTGCTCAGAGATTTGTGACTTCATAGGACAGTTTGCTTCAGGGCAGGATGATCTACAAAAGAAAGGGTTTGGGTTTTTTTTTTTCAAAAGTAACTACTAATTTCCAGTTGCAGTGTATTTGTGTGTCATATTTAGAACCCACTTAGCAGGTTCTGAAGCATCTGAAAATCAATATGGAGTTTAGGAGTGCAACAGCTTTGGAAATTCAATCCCAGGAACTAAAAATCAGGCATTTAAAAATGGAGATACCCACAAAAAATGTGTTCTGTAGGGCCCTCACTAAGAGAAGTTTGCTAACTTACATTGCATTCCGTATCAGCTTCTGCTTGCACTTCTGGAAGTGCCTAGGAAACAAACTGTACCTGCTACTTCTGCATTTAAATTTGTGTCCATTTGTTCCTAAAGTTTTAGTAAGTTAGGAAAAAAAACAAAGTAAATACTTTCTAATAATTCACAGTTAGTAGAGTTTCATACTCCATTCAAATTTTACTGCTGTTTCTCTCTATAGATCCCAAGGAATCAAGTATACTATGACTGTGAAGCGCTCAAAATCTGAGACAAATGCACATGAACATAATCTTAGGGGGATTTAAATGTTCTAAATTACATTAACATATTAATTATTTTGAACTAAATATGCATGTGGATATAGGGATTGTTGCTTTATAGCTACATTTCATTAAATTTGAGTGATTTTTTTGGATTCTCTAGAAAGGCAATGGAGAAAAGAAACCATTGACTTTATTCTGTTTTGTACTAATATATCAAGCTTCCATAGGTTTGCTTGGTTATAACTTCAATAACCCAAGTATAGGCTTATTTCACTTCCATTCTCTACCAGACGCCTTGCTGGAGAATGATGTTGCACACACACTCCACATGAATAAAGGGCGTACTCCCTATTGTCTACCTTGCCCACTGACAGTGGTAAACGCTTTGCATTGCAAACGTTACAGCTTTCCATCTGAATTAAGAGTCTTTTGTGGTCAACAGATATATGCTCCTTATGTAGTTGTAAAAGAACAGGAAATTCTGCATCCAAAATTAATAATGTAGAGGGTATATGAAGTTTTCCATGGCTTTCTGTCTTTTTTTGGTGTGGTAGCACTTTATGAACTCAAGTAGAGTTATGGACACCACCTACAGCATCATGTTTGTCAAGTTTTTTCAGATTGCTGATCACCAGGAAATGTCATATTTGTATACTTTTCTGTTTGTTCCTGATCTCCTACGAATTCTTAAGTAGCAGGAAAAATAAATGCATAGTTACATCTTTCTTTTTTTCTTTTAAGTATTGCTACCATCTTCATACATCTAGGAAAAGACTAAGCTTTGTGTAAGACTTTCAACATGGAAAATACTTCAGAGTGACAAACATAAATAAATTTTGTTGAAAAAAAACAGTATACAGAACAAATTAAGCAAGTCAGTTATACAGGGTTCCTTGAGAGGAAGATGGCCTTCAAATATTGAGAAGTGTAGAATCAAAGAATAAATCAAATTAGAAGGGACCTCAGGAGGTCATCTGTCCAGCTTCCTGCTCAAAGATGGATCTATGTACCATTTACTAGAAGACTAGGATTGAGTAGTCACTAACAAGCAGCAAACTTTCTACAATATTATTTTCTTGGATAGATGTCAATGCAGAACTCTGGGGATGGGCAGAATACAGCCACGCAGCAGCTCTTTAAGGAGCTCAGAACCAAGGAACAGCATTACGGGTAACATTCAGTCTCTTCGGTAACACTCAAATTGGCTCCACTGATGGAGGATGATGTCCTTGTGATAATGGCCTGTAGCTATTACTGTTTTGACACCCACAAGTTTTTTCATATGAGAAGCCATCCACTCTTTCTCTCATTAGTCAGTCTGGGGTTTTCGTTTTGTTTTAGGGGTTTCTTTTTTGCTTCTCCTTTGCAGCTGTCTGCAGTTCTCAGTCACCAACTTTGGTATTTTCCCTTTTTATCATATATTGCCTTTGACCAAGAGTTTGGGTTAAGTGCTTCCATCACCAATAAAAAAAGATATCTTTTCACAGGCTAGATTCTTCCCTCACTATATGGCTGCTGTACTGGGGACTAGGCCCAACTCTTCAGCTCTCCGCCCACCATATTTTTGGACTTAAGCAAAACAAAGTCCAAAGGGGCTTAAAATCATAGGCAGGTTCAGAAGGCTCAGATGCTTGGTGCCTCTTCCACTACAAAAGCAAAGTGCATCAAAGAGAACCACCTGATGACAGGTTCTTTGCCGACCATGTAGTTAAGCTGCAGAACTCCTAATCACAAGGTATTTTGCTGCTAAAAATGTAAACGGATTCAAGGAATAGCTAGACAGGTACATGGAAGGGAAATATACTGAATATTTTAAACACACAGAAAACCCCTCTGGCACAGAAAAATGCTCAATCCAAACACTGCAGAAGGATAGGACAGCGGTTGGAAAAGTACCACTATATGTTTACGTTCCTCTTAGACACTTCTTTAAGGATCTTCCATTTGCCTCTATCAGAGTCAGGATCAACAAGATGAACCTTTTTCATCTGGGCCAGCACGGTCATTCTTACGTATTGATAGTACATTAAATGGGTTCTCTTTAATGAGGAACAAGTTGATTATCCTGTCTTCTGATCACAGTGTTAGCAATTTTGTTCATTTCCTTCAGGAAAACTGATTGTACTAACTGCACTTCTTACCTGGAAGGAAAAAGTACCCAAACTGTGTCAAGAGAAATAACTAAGTACAGAGAGAAAATTGCCTCTTTATCCTGTTTTAACTCTTTTTACTGTGGGTACAGCATGGAGCCACTTATTTTTCAATCAATTACGTAACATTCATTCAAGGTTGTTTTATACTAACTTCTTCCCATAATAAAGACTCCAGTCCTGTAAATAAGGCTGGTATTCTTTGTTCATCTATGGATGACTTTCCTCTACACTCCTACCACATACTGGCTGTTTCATAACACATGTTGTTTGCTTATGCTCAGTTTACCAAGCATTCCACAATGCTCTATGAATTTTTTTTTTCCTCCTCTTTGTTTGTTATACTTTTTATATTAATTGAAAATATTATTTGTTGCTGCAGGTCACACATGTTAAATAGCTCGGGGCCTACCCTTCTCTGTTCCTCTGGGTTCATGTTTTTACTTCAGTCCTTTCACTGTATTAAAACAAGGAGTACAATAAGCAGCAGAAATAATGAAACCTTGTTCTCTTTTGTGGCCAGAGTTTCTGGTGTCTACTAAATTTGCAAGCAACTGTGAGGTCTGAATAACTTTTAGGAGATATATATATATATATATACATGTCTGCTCTGGCATAAAGTCTCTAATCAAATGGACCTCTAACACCATAGCTTTTATTTTGGTCAGGACCTCTACCTATCCCACATTTTCATCAAACTTGTAGAAACATATTATCTTTATGTAGAAACCTATTAGCTTTAAAACCTCTAGCCTTCTGTCAGATGTGATTGATGGTCAACAACTTCAAGGGTCATTGGTTTAAGGGTTCACAAGACCATGTCATTTCACAAGCATCATTTCCGTATTAAAACACACTAAAGCCAGGCGATGCTTTTTGTCGAACCCAGTTTGAAGTCTACACAGCAACCAAAACCTCTGCGCTCAGTAATGCATTGCACTTGTGTAGTAGCTCATGTTTTATTTACAGAAATATCAAGCCACAGAAACTAGGCATGCTTTTATTTTTCCATGTCAAGAATCCTTTCCATTCCTCTCCTTGTTATTGGTGTTTCTTATCAATGCTATAAATGTTCAACGTCTCTGTTTTTGTTCTGCCTCGATCCAAATCCTCCCTCCCCAGTCATTCTTGCCAAACCCTCCTCTCATCATTTTCTCAGGCGCATGTTGTAAACAGAAGAGTGCAAAGGTTCACTGCTCAGCCTCACATTCCAGGACACTTTATATATGCCAAAAGTGTGAGTTTCTGGCTTTGCCAAAGCATGCAGAATCACATGCATTAGAGGGACTTTGATCCACGAGCTCTCCCTAGATGCGCATTCCTGCACCATAAACCGCCTTTGTGAAACACAATAGTGTTGTGAAGGACTCTTCTAAAAACCACTTTTTTTTCACTATGTGTTTTAAGAGGCCCTTCCCTTCTCATTTCTTCCGCTCCTCTTTTTCTATGTGAAAGCAAAGGAATTAGAAAACTATTTAGTGAACTGCATAATTTTTGTTCAATATTTCAAATTTTTAAAAGAATTCAAGTCATTTGAATTCAGTCTTCAGCACCTGACCCACGATCGTGCCATCACTTGAAAGTGAAAGGAAATACTTTTCAAGAAAATAACACATTTCCAATGCCACAGAAAAACTGATGTAATATTGTTGGCTAGATTTAAAGTTCATTTCTCTACCTTTGAAATAAAACAAATTTGCAAAAGCTTGTTTCCAAGTGACATATATTTAAACTCTGACATTGCGTGCAGAAACTAGGTACATACATACCTACTCATCAAAACTTCCCTCTGGTTTTGATTTTAAGCAGGCAGAAAATGATCTTGTAAGGTGTACAACTTGATTATCTGCTTTGAACCTAGTATCCATCAAAAAAAAATTCCACAGAAAAGTGGAAATATGCTAAATATAAACAAAATATGCTAAATACTAAAAAAAAATAAAAATAAAGCAAGCTTATTTTCCTTGTGTTAGACAATCTAAAATTATCATGTATTCATCATATGATGAAAATAAATACCTAAGTGTACTAAAAATAGGCAAATACCAAAGAAAAAATCTGTTGCTAATGCCATGATTATGACAACAATCTCTGGAGTCTCACTCTTCAACAGCATTTAGGATTTTCATACTATAGATCTCATCTGACTACAAATGTCACCTTTTGTCTCTCTCCGCTATATGCTCATGCGTACTACCTTCCTTCCAATTCAGAATCAAATTGCTTTCTTGTAACTATTATGATTGTTTCTGACAATTTATTCAACAGATAAAAGCATTAAGAAATAATATTATAATAAATACAAGGTGCACATCAAATATCCAAAGGAAATATGTGGTTGAATACAATGTTACGTGATATAATGACACTAAATTTCAAATATGTCAGGTTATTTGAACTAATTAGTATCAGCACACAAAACATGGAAATACAGATCTGAAATCAGACTTTTCTTAATGCTTTTTGTGGAGCTAGAGTAGAGTTCAGACGTGGTATGCTGTCCTGCCTGCAGAAGAGTGCCAAAGACTTTGTGAACACGTTCACTTGGCACTTCACCTACTGTGCGAATGCATACATTTCATAAAGGATGCAATTTCTGGTTTTAACTACGGGAAAATATTTTTAGGTATTCTGTTCAGGCAGTTGTTCTCATTCTGTCCTGCGTGCTGCTGAGTAATCCGGACTAAACTGAAACATAAACTAGAGTCAAAATGATGTGGGGAAAGGATTATGCATTTTATTATGCTTCCTCTACTGTGACTAATAACTAGACAACAAAGACCAAAACCGTATCAGATAGCTCATGTGTATCACCAGCAGGTTCCCAGCTGACCACAAGCTGTAGGTGCAGTACGGAAGCTGTGGAGTACGTGTGCCTAGATGCTTTATGAAATCCAAACACTGTCGTTGGCAGGGTTGAATATAAAGGTAGAAAAAGAACCAATTTTTGCTTTACGTTACCCAGCACAGAAAACCAGATCTGAAAGTTAGTATTATAAGCTCTGACTTAGTGACAAGTTTTACTTGTTAGTAAAAGGTCCAGTGTGAATTGGGGATGAGAACTTATATCCCTTTCCACCTTCCCCACTCATATGGGGGAGCTCCAAATTACCTGTTCTAGAAGCAATGCAGCACGGACTCATAGTAAGGCACAGAGCAGAGGAAACAGAACTGAACTCCAGAGACGACCTCTGACAAAAACCCTCTAACCTCCTTCTGTGATTTCCTTCAGCTTTATTTCACTTTTCTCCCAGCAATGCCATCATTCAATAAATCATAACATAAAAAGGAAAAGGAAGAATCTTCCATTTCCAGCATTTGTGTGGAGTGAAGCTTTATAAGCATGAGATACAGTTATCATCTTTATTGACTGAAAAAAAAAATAAAAAAAAAGAGAAGGAAAAGTAATTGCTTACTTTGTAATCATGGCTCATACCTAAGGTTCTACTACCTGCTTTGCACAGTCCGTGCTACATAGTATAGTACAGCCAGATGAGAAAATGTTTAATCCAGGTACGTGATTTGCAGCCAGATGTCTGTATTGTAACTTCTATCTTTATATGATTGGTAATTAAAGAAGACTGCTGTGTCATATTGTATCGGGTCACAAAATTATTATGAATACATTAACTGTGACATCGTATTAAGGTGTTATGTGTGCTTAGAATTTCCAATATTACAAATGTGATGGAATAGCTTCACATGACAAATATCAAATATTCAAAGCAAGCAGTCAGTAAAATTGCGCAACCATGTGGGTGCAGGAGAAAAGATGATTCATTTACAGATGTGCTGATGATAAATCTTTCATCATTGCAAACAAGCTGGGGCACATCAGGAAGCAGACAAGTATTTAAACAACCACCGTTATTTTCAACTGGACAAACTCTTGCAAAAAATTTGACATAACCTGTCTTCAGCTCCTATTTGAAATATTTTTTGCTAGATGTAAGAAACAAAACCCATAGAAATATCCTTTGGGGATTAATTCTCTAAAAATAGTAACTGAAAAAACGAACTTAACTCTACAATACCCCATTTCCCTTCCAGGTGTGATTTTTGCTGCTAGTAATAATATCTGCAAGAGGTTGGGTAGGTTGGTATTATTTATCTTTCTAAAAGCTTCAAAAAACTTTTTTTAATTCCTAAAGGCTCTGCAAATTATCTGTCCCAGAAACAAGGCAGCATTGCAGCATCGTTCAGAAAGAAGAATGTGAGAGAGGGCAGGTGCCATGTTCCGCTCTGTTAATCTGTACATTACAGTGTTACGTAATGTAAACGTATAAAATGGAAATAAAGTCTTTCTACTTGGAGGAAGTCCTAGTACAAGTTTTCAGGAAGCAATTAACTGCTTGACTGAGAACATCCCTAATTTTTATTTTATGTAAAACTCATGGGTGATATTTTGAAACATTTTCATTGGACTCAGTCACTCAGTCTTGATGATGGTTTGGCATTTCCCTCTGTGTAGACCAATCCATAGGGAATGCCATTCATACCAACAGTGAAGTAGAGTAGGATGACTCAGCTGATTAATCAGTTTTCTTTTTTTTTTCTTATTAAGAAGCATGTATTTGGCTTCCCCAGCTGCTAAAGTGATCATTGTCAAGCTCATGTTGTAATTCACATAGTTTTGGTCACCCCTGACCATAAAAAGTCCTTGTCATTTGGGGGAGAAATGTTTGCACTCCTGTTCCTTTTCTGATCAAGATTTGTCCCTAATTTGGAATCAACCATAAACTCAGGGTTTATGGGTTCTGACAGCAGCACCAATTGCTATCTAGACAAGTAGCTACTTAAACCAGAGCACCTGTATTTTGCTAAATAAATCTAGCCACTTCCTTAGCTAGAATATAGCAACAGAATATGCAGATGAGGCATGTCTCTAATTTCCAACCCCAAAATTTGCTGAATTTATTAACCATGTTAATGAAGGAGAAGAGGAGGGGGGAAAAAAAAAAAAGAGCTACTTGTAAAAATCTTAGGTACACATGGAGCTTTTTTTTTCTTTCATTAATAGGTAAATCGCAACAGATACGCAGCCAGTGTACAAGCAAAGGATGTGATCACTGTCATGAAATGCCTACCACGTAAATGGACTTAATGACAAATTTAAACAAATCTCAATTGAAGGCACAATAATTCTAGACAGACAAAAAACATCACTCTCCCATTAAGTAGGTCTCCAAGCATGGAAAGGTTGCCAGCTATGGGGAACAGTTTAGAAAGTTAATGATAGTAAAAATGGGATTCATAGGAGACTGTAATCCTAACTCCAGTAAGCATTTGCCAGAGGCCTGACATGAAGAAACAAGTACTATTTTAAGCAGACTGCAAAGCCAAGGGAAAGATTAACATCTGTCAGAATCAGCTACAGATGAGATTATTATTGATCCTTGAATGTCACAAGAATTTAGAAGGGCCAAAAGGAAATTTAAAGAAAATAATCACCTATCTGCGGATATTGTTTGTAAATTTAAAGTATCTTTCCCTACATTTCAACTATATATCTTCAAGTAACTGTGTGTGATGTAACTCAATGTTACAAAGCAGAAGAATATTTCTTCCAACTTATTCACTGTCAAGTTTAGTTTTGTATGAAAAGCAGGGACAGGGAGCGGTTTTGTTGCTGTAGCTAGTATTGCCGTTACTAGCCTCCAAGCCATTGATTTTCGTGTTTAGGTTATGTTGCTGTGGATTTTGTTTCTGCCTTATCTGTGTCTATCCCTGTTAACAAGATTAAGACTTTGCTCACATTCTTTTAATTAAAATGCTGTAATTCTGGGAAGAGATTCCAAGTCTTTTTTTAGCAGGGTAATCAGTATATCTGTGAGTTCAAGTTACCATTTTTTAACATCAGAGTTTGCACAAAGACAGCACTCTTCCATGCAGGCCATAACTCTTGATGCACACTGGTTTGAATAACACGCTCCGTTCTGTAGTAGTGGTATCAACAGCATTTGCATACCACAGCTAGCTGCAGTGCTGCCTCAAGCCAATGAGGGCTAGGAACTGCCATCCTTCTCAGTAGTTCAAGCAACCAAAGGCTCTTCGCGTCTTGTTATGCTAGGAACATACGTGCATTTGTCTGCAGGATTTTTCCCTTATTAAACCGGAAGAAGCATGATCTGAACTTCAAGCTGTAGTGCACTTACCAGCTGTAGCCTTCAAGTATTATTTACAAGTTATTATTTCTGTAGCTTCTCATTCCTATAGCAAGTTACCATTCCACAACTTTCATAAGTACGTTCTGGCACTCTGACTCCTCCCCCCGTATCTTCTATAAGGTACAGTGCTAAAAGAAGTTTTTGTTTAATCAGCTTCTGCAAGATTGTTTTGATGAATGTAGGGTGAGAAAACTTGTTACAGCAGTTTAATCATCCCAGTTCCAAGAGTTCCGCATTCAATCTATTGATTGTTCTCACTATAGAAATGGAAAAAAAGTTCATATCTAATGTAATAAAAGACAGCAAGGAAAATAATACAGTGGTAAATACAGTAACAGTAATCTTCTAATCCTGGCTTACTTTCATTAGAATTCCCACATTTCAAACTCTGTATAGCAGGGAAGTCAGTGAACCCCACAGAAAGTTGAAGTGTGAACAGCGTAAAGACGTGCAACGACATCAGCAATTAGCATCACCCTGCAATTTAGGCATTCAGATTTATTCAGACTTAGAACAAGGCCAAAGAGAGTTCTAGAAAAAGTGGTAGAAACGTGCAAGTGCACAATTAAAAGGAAAGAGATGCATCTTCCCCATTATATTTTTTGACTGTAACAGAAACCAGATAATGCCTGAAAATAGAAAATGAACATGTAAGAACCCTACAAATGTTCCTAATGCAAGTGTGTTGCCAATTGCAGATTTATAAGAACTGTTGAGGCCGATAGGTTAGTCCAACTCCCTGATTCCTGTTCTTAAGCAGAAGTTGCTGAAGCCTGAACTTCATTTAAACTTCTTTGCTTAAAGGATTCCCATGTATAAAGGAGTAAACAGTATGAGAAAAAGATCAGAACTTTTCTTTACAAACGCTTTTCTGTTTAACTGTCCTTTTGCACAGAATAACTGTCTGACCAGAACTGTTCAAAGACACAGGCATTTATTTCAGAGACAGCTGCAGACTCCCAGCAAGGGAGGACATCTTGCACTCTGCATCATCATTCACTTCTCTGCATATTACACTGATCGTCGTTCAAGCTTTGTGTGAGGTAAAGATGTTGCAGAGCAGTCAGGCTCCAGAGGCTGCTGGTTCAAGATCCAAACTCCTTCCCACATTTAAATTTCACCTTAAATATCATTTCACCTTAAATGTCTGGGTGGAGAAGAAAAACCTCCTATCTTAAAACATTCATAGCAGCTGCCTCCCCTCAAACTCTGACTTAATACAAAGATAGAAAACTCCTACTCGCCCATTGCTCACTGGGTCTGTGCCCAGAAGCCCACATCATACAGCTAAAATATGGACCCAGTTCAAACTATCTGTGCTCTCTGGGAGCATTAGTCAGATTTTTTGCGCAGCAGCTGCCTGACACACTCAGGATGCTGGGAGCTTTGCACGGTGCAGACGTTTGGATTGTATTTTTCTGGCCTCATAGGTTTAGTGTCAGGGTCTCAACTAAAGCAGAGCTGGGATTCTCAGAGCATAGGAATGAAGTAACCTCCTAAATCAAGTCACTGTACTTATTCAGTACAAGGAAGTGCAGTTTGAATTTGTTTTTCGGAATATGTATCCTGTTGCTAATGTACAGAATCCACTATATTTTGTTACTACCTCTCTTTATGGTTGCCAGCAGTTGTCTAGCATTGCAACTCTGTGAGTAACTGTGCAATGGGTTAATACAGTAAAGAGTAAATACCTTCCACAGAAGGCGAAAGCCAAGATGCTTAAGACAACAAGATGCGCTGCAGTGAAGTTTGGGTAGGGCAGCAACTCTGAGGCAGCTGGTCTCAATGAGTGAAAAGGAGAAGGCACGGAGACTTGCACATAAAGGAGAGGACAGAGTCAGAAAGCATGTGGAGCAGGCAGCACTTGGAGCTGGAAAGGAAACAAAAATGAATATGTCAATACATAGCTATGACCAGCAGCAGGACTGAGTTCCAGAGAATATGAGATTTTACCAGCAGGAATATATTGCTGGTCCTTGAGTGTGCTGCCCAGCAAATCCTTATCAAATCAGCACAGGCGTTGCACAAGCCGGCTGTTCTGTTTAGCCGGGGAACGCACAGGTCGGGCTGGCCTTCATGGAATGATTTAGTGCAAGTGCATATCGCGTGCGTTTGCTGCTTAGTCATAGCGGCAGTCCCAGGCTGAACTTGGCGATGGTAATCTCATTCCCCTGCTGCTTTTTAATCCATTCATTCCATAAAGAAATGTGCAAAAAAGAGGGATTATAATAAGAGAGAAGGAACCGGTATTCATATGGCTTACAAGCACTGAGAAAAACACACTTGTTTTTCTACCACTTGAGGCACACACACAAAAACACACAGAAAAATACAATGAACAAATAAGGACAATAAGGCAAATAAAAGAGTGTGAAGAAACAGGATCTGTTTCCCAAACATCCTGAACACTTATGCAGATCAGCTTTGCAATGTTTCACCCTGCAGTCAATTAATTAAGACAATCTTCTAGGCTGAAAACAGTTCAGAAAACATACCGGGGAAAAAAATGTAAATATGGAGAATTTTGCATGATGTCAACACATTTACTCAGAAACCATACTTTGATCCTAAGTAAGTACCGAGTACAAACATATGGAGTATGAAAGCACATGAGTAAAAACTCCAGCAGCACCCCAGTTTACAAAACAGCTCTGTCTCTTCATATTAAATGATGTAGCATCGGTGCTCCTGAAGTGCTGGAACTCAGAGATTAAATCCTATTTGCTTGTTGCTTTTTTCTGATCGTGTAGAGATGAGCCAAAGTATTAGAACAAATGGCTTAAAAGTCTAAGCAATAGTAAGAATTTTATGTTTTTCTTGGTAAGCCACCCTAGATGTCAGGAGACTCTTATTTCTCCTGTAAGAACTACTTGTGCTTCTGGAGAACATTACAGCAGTCACACAGATGATACTGCAATCTGATAACTCTTTCAGTGTTTCTGTGTTTTACTTTGTTTTATTTGGTGATGTTTCCAGATTTTTTGTGGACAGCTCTACTACAGACCCTGTTCTTAGGAGATTTTACCCTCTCATTTCAAAATTGCACCAGATTTAAAAGGGTCTTGCTGTGCAGAGAAGGAAACCCCTTTTTTCCACCTCCTTAGTAACTTTCAATTTTTAAGTCACCAGAAACTACTGAAAAGCCTTCAAAGTTGAAAGTTTTTCTTGCACCCAACTAAACTATTTGCTTAGTTTAGAGGGCAAAACCCACCATATTTTGCATCTCTGTATTGGAGTACTTTGGAATTCTAAGGAAATTGTTTTGACCACAAATTAAATGGGAAAGGCAGGTGGAGTACCAGAGTTTGTGCGTCACTACATCTTTACAATCTTCAGAACAAGCTCAGGCTTTGCAATGAGAAAGTACACAAATATCTGCCCAAATCTTTGCACGTCACCTCATGTATAGCAGGACACAGCTCAGTGCTCTCCACTGCTTATGTCCAGTAGTTGTCTAGAAACGATATACTTCTCAAATTTACAGAAGTCAAAACGCTAACGAGCAACAGCCCAATTACTTAGTTTTGTATACATTCAATTCAGCTTGGGGGGTGTTGATTTAAAGAAAAATATTAACATTTTATGTTTAATTAAAAGTATTAGTCCCATACCTTATGTGGACTTTTAACAAAACGAGTTAAATGTAGTTACAATAAGGTAGGCACAGAAGGAATGTGACTGCCGTGGGGTCAATACCCATTTTCAACTGCAATGAAAATAAGAAAGTCAATCTCTAAAGCTCTCATTTGAGTTTTCTTGTCATGATTTCCATGTTGTCATGTAAAGTAAATCATTAGAGAGGGAATTCAGTCACTAAGAAGGTGATTGAATTCCGTAGGTCTCATGAAGGTAAAAGAGATTTAGAAATAGGAAAGAATATCCTAGAAGTTGGGGTTTTTTAAAAAAAAAGAGGGGGGAGGGCAATGGAGAAAAGGACCATAGCTACTGCTTGGCAAGAATCCTGTGTTCTTCTTCACTTGCTACAGAATTAACTTCTACTGATAGACCATAAGCTAGTGGCAAGGCCTATTTGATTAAGTGCTTGTAAAATGACTTGACGTTTTTGGATGGAAAGTCCTACGCATGCACAGTAATATTCTGTTTCAGTATTGACTATTTCTCCACTATCCCAGAAACCTCTGAATTAACACAAGAGCATCTCCATTTCGTAAGGTGGGAGTTTTATTTTGCAATCTTTTGTCTATAACCTTAAGGGGGTTTTTTAATGGAGAAAAAATCCAATACGTCATTTTGAACTGCTCCAGCTACAAAATTTTTTATCAAGTGCAGCCAGATCCTCAGTAGAACATACATTTTCAAGTTATCTCAACTCTAGCCTCCTTTGCTGCATCCTTCCTGTGTTTTGACTTGCCAAGTATAGACACACTTCAACTTCCCTTTTGTATTTTCAGAATTCCTGCCCCATTAAAATACTGTTGAGGCTTTTAAAACAGTTATAAAAGCACTGGAAGATTTGTAGAAGATAAAATTCCTTTTTGATTTTAAGAATGAATGGAACAGGAAAGCCTGAAGCACACAAACACCAAGTATTAAAAGTCATGAGGATCTCAGCCATAATTTCTTGATGCTCTTTGTACTTACGTAATGCTCATTTCCAAATTCAAGATCTAGAGAAACATTATAGATGATGGAATCTATCTTTGGGAATCTGATCATGACATATCAGCTCATTTTTATTTCCCACCTCATTTTTTGAGTCACCACATTTTATGTATTACACTACCTGTCCAATTGCTAAAAATCTCATTTGTTTCACATTTCTTTGTACAGTGGTAGAAGAGTGAAAAAGGATAACAAAACTGAAAATTATGAGCTTGAATAAAAATTAAATGCTAGCATTGCTGTTAGGACTCACATGGTTCTTATTAATCAGGGTTTGGACAAAAATCAGGATTTATAATCCCTTCTGAATAAGCTGGAAAAGTTTACTGGCCCTTAAAGACATTGTATTTTTCTGCCTTAACTACTTTTGGCTGTAAGATGCTATAGTAACATTTTAGTCTGATTGTCCTCATACTTTCTTTTCCCAGATGAATTCCAGTTTGATTTTGGTAGTTTCATAAAGTCTGAAATTCCAGTTCTTTCATATCTGGTCATTTCATCTTTGAAACCTCAGGACCCAATACAGCACGTTAGACGCTTGGCAGAACCAGCTCAGGATCCTTTTGGGAAAGGTGCAGAGGGAGAGAAGGACCGGTCCTGCACCCACCCTCAGGCAGTTCCTTCGGACTCACTGTTTTAAGCAACAGCTAGGGAACAACTCCTCCTCTCATTTTCGGACAGGAACTGTAGGTGAGCAGCAATCTTTCATGCTGGCTGGTAGTAGATGGAGGCATCTGTTTCCACAGACCTCAAAAGCATCCAACTTTATACAGGTGGGATGGATTTATCCCATTTATGCTGCAGTGTTTTCCTGTCAGTTAGTGCCCGAGATCTTTAGTCACTCCTTCATGCCAATGAACTAGGATTTATGAAACCCTAGAGTTCAATTAAATATACATATACAGTTTAAAGTCTGTATTGAAAGTTCCAAAGTAATCATCACATGTCAATCATTAATTTTAGGATTTGCTTTATAGATGATAATATAGGGATGATATACAACTGCAATATGCTCAGATAACTTCTTTCTAGCCAGCATTTTTATTTCTAGCTCACTTAATTTTACGAGCTTCATGCCATTGAGGCCATCGACTTCAGGAGAATCAGATTCACATGCTCCTTCTAAGGCTGTTTTCTGTCATTTACTTTCAGAGAGATTTCTCGCTCATTTTGATAAGTGGCCATTAATTCATTTTTCCATCACTGCATTTAAAGAGATTTTTATCCTGACAGGCAATTTCTGTATCTTTTATTTAATGACCATTAGTTTTTCTTTGTTATCTTAAATAGGATAAAATTTTCTCTTCTGTCAGGGTGGCTCCGTGTGTGTTTAACACTGTACTAACAGCCAATCTGTCACAAAAAGAGCCGCAAGTTTTTACTGGAATGGCCATCATGGCCTGAAGATCATGTATTGTTTTCCAAAGGAAGCCACGTTTGAGATGACTGTTGATGACTCTAAATTCCCATGAGCGTATTCTACATGTGAGAGTATCATGATGCCAAACATTACATTCTTAGAAAAAGAAGTCTTGATTATGTTTTACAACTCAGTAGTTACAAAGTCAGCCTTTTAAAGTTGAGCTCTGTCTGTCCTGTGTCACGAGTCTCTGGCGACTACTGCAAGAAACCTAAAATTAGGCTCCTGCAAATAAGTCTTTCCCATTACTTAGGCCCCAATAAGCATAAAATGAATGCTAAGAAGAAGTGTTTTCCAAAGCCTTATTGGTTTCTGATTTCCCCCCCTGCAGGTCAAGACTCACAGTGCTATTTTCCCTTAAGTACCCCAAACGGTCAGATTCATCGTGGGCTATCAAGCATTCTTGTTCTTACCCTTGCCTAGACTAAACCTGAGTCAGAAATCTAGAGGTAGATATTTGTTGCACATCCTGTGATGATGATCATCATGGTGACATGATGCATGCTCATTGCTGCAGGGCAGCATTTTTCTCAAGTCTACTGCTCTCCCTAGAAACACTCAAAGGAACGTTTCAGCACTAGAGGCATTTGGAACAAAAGGAAGTGTATGAGACACAGGTAGCTTCCAACTGGCTCCGCAGCATACATAAAACTCTTATTTACAGGATGAGTCACTGTAGATGTAATAGAGGAATTAAATTTGAGTCCATTAGAAATTCCCATTTTCTTGCTCATCAGCTAAGAACAAGGGAAAGCTGAAATGCTGTGCCTCTGACACAGCTCTTAGTCATAATGATTTAAGGATTCCCTTCAAGGCCTCTCAGGTCTCAGATTTTTTTTCCCTGAATTGCTACTGCTCAATTTTAATTTACATACCTGTTCAAATGTTTCAGTGAGGAAGATGTGCCAGTAAATACCTTCTCAACAACTTCAGCAGCAACTACCTCCCTCATTTCTCTCTTACTACCAGAAGCAGCGAGATAAAACTAATATGCTACTTGTTGCTTGTTTTGGTGACCTCCATGATCCCATTTGCTGCACAGACAGCCAAGCGTATCATCCATCATTGCAAATAACGCCAGAAAACAAGCAGCAGTTTACTGGCTGCAAACCATCTGCTAGCAGTAGCCTTAGTGCAGCACACACGCTCCATATTGTGACACTGGGAAGAAGTGCACACGCTTCACCGCTGGGTCAAACCCTATACAGTATGAATTTCTTCTTTTGTCCTTATTGAATAAAGCAACCCCTTCTCATCTCTGAAAGGGAAAAGTCTAATCAAATTCATTGGGGACTACTGGCTCATTCAATACTCTGAAAACTACCATTCCCTTGTATTGCAATGTTGGTTTTCTTCTATTTCCTGCAACCTGAATTACAAAATTGGTAAATCAGATGTGTGTTCTCACAAGCCTTCTGCATGAACTGCAAGCATGAGACTTGAGAGTAACTAGGCTATTTGCACTAAGGAGCTCACTTCTGAAACACGTGTCATTTCATAAATTCAAGGTATATCAGCATTCCTGTAATCACAAAGACAAAAATATTCAAATATCCTTTCTGTTTATTTTTTGCACATCCCTAAAATATGCCAACAACTTCAAGAATGACAGAAAACAACATTCCAAATTGTGTCATGCTTTCAATTACAACATTCTATGCCTATGTTTATTGCCTATGTTTATTTTTATTTCGAAAATCATTTACTTGCTGTATTTGATTGAGCTAAATTGAGCATTAATTTATCTTTTATCTTACTAGCGTAGGAGCTACTTTAATGGAATCTGGTGAATGTGCAATTAGAAGGCTGCACTGTCTTCTCTATTAAAATATTCTGTATTATGGACAAACATGCTTCATTTTTACTAACATTTATGGATAGTAATAATACACTGATAGCCCAAATTCAATTCTAGTGCTTCATTTTACCTAGTCAGGCATTACTGGAAGCAGCAAGATACCCAAGAACCTCAAGACCTACAAGACAGCCAGGTCTTACATATTATCATGGGGTTCTGTGCTCTAACAGCCTAATCAGTACTCTGTGTGCAGCAAATAGTAAGTATCTAGGATAAAAACCGAGACATAATTAAAGCTTTACTGGTGCATTACGGATGACAAACAACAAAAAAGCTTGCCAAAGCATTTTGGAAAAATTTCTTCCTTCAATTCAAGCAGCAGCACGCTTCATGCAAGCTGAGGATGCTCTGACCTGTTTAGTGCCATGACAGTAACTACGTGAGGTGTTAGACGTGTCCTGGTATAAAATCAAGTCTTGGTCTTAGTTTCCACTTCATGCTGGTAGAACTGTAAGACAGCAGTATGGCTTTAATTACTGATTGCTCCACCAGGTTTTTATTTATTTTCCTGGTCTTTCAAGTCTCACATGATGAGATTTCACAAAGCAATACAATCACCGTCATTACAGAACTGTATAATGTTAAGACAAAAACCGCAAAGGAAAAAAGCACACGCACTCTTCAAGGAAAGCAAGAATACATTCCAACCAGACATGATGGAATCACACACTTTTAATACACAGAGTGTGTATTAATCTCTAACAAACTAATAATGAGGAACTTTTTCCTGCCCACCCCATCTGAAAGCAGCCCTGAGGAGAGACTTGAGGGTATTGATTGATGAGAAGCTCAACATGAGCCGGCAGTGTGCGCTTGCAGCCCAGAAAGCCAACTGTGTCCTGGGCTGCATCAAAACAGGCATGACCAGCAGGTCGAGGGAGGTGATCCTGCCCCTCTACTCTGCTCTTGTGAGACCCCACCTGCAGTACTGCGTCCAGCTCTGGGGTCCCCAGTACAGGAGAGACATGGAGCTGTTGGAGCGAGTCCAGAGGAGGGCCATGAAGCTGATCGGAGGGCTGGAGCGCCTCTGCTATGGAGACAGGCTGAGAGAGTTGGGATTGTTCAGCCTGGAGAAGAGAAGGCTGCGGGGAGACCTAATTGCCGCTTACCAGTACCTGAAGGGGCCTACAGGAAAGCTGGAGGGACTGTTTATCAGGGAGTGTAGTGACAGGACAAGGGGGAATGGGTTTAAACTGAAGGAGGGGAGATTGAGATTAGGTATTAGGAAGAAATTCTTTACTGTTAGAGTGGTGAGGCCCTGGCACAGGTTGCCCAGAGAGGTTGTGGATGCCCCTGGATCCCTGAAGTGTTTAAGACCAGGTTGGATGAGGCTTTGGGCAACGTGGTCTAGTGGAGGGTGTCCCTGTCCACAGCAGGGGGGTTGGAACTAGGTGATCTTTGAGGTCCCTTCCAACCCAAACCATTCTATGATTCTATGATTTAGCAGAAGCACGTGGGAATAAACACACAGATCACACTGTCAGCAAAAGTTAAGCCGAAAATTAATTGGGCTGAAAACTGAAATGCTTTCATTGCTAAATGCACATCCTCAGCCCTTAGAGTTCACTGTAGAAAACTCTTATGTGTTTCTGAGTGGACAGTAAGTCACCATTCTGTAAAAAAAAAGCATTTTTTTTAACCTGTACTTTGGTGGCTGGATCTAAATCATGTGCAACTTAGAGGTCTGACTGAAAATGATCCCTCCATTTGTCTCAAGAGAATGTATCTTACATTCATTTCAGTCTGACTGTTAATGACTGAATCTCTTTTTTTAACTTACAGCATTTGGAGGACTCAGCCGATATACCAACACTAGGAAGGGATAAATCATCTCTGTAGAACTGTAAGAGACACTGTAAGGTAGGGATTTGCCCTGAAGGAGAAGACTGTGATTTGATAGTAGGAGTTCTTCATTGTATTAGTGCAATATTGTAAACTAAACCTTAAAGGTTATCACTATTAAAGTGCTGGCAGACTGTCAGATGGCCTAGCAGGGAAGCTTTATATACCCTTGTGGCTAAAACTTCTATTGTTCCTGGCCATGACAAAAAATGTTTTGCTTCATCTCACAATGATCGTTCTAGAGGTGCCACGCTGTATTAAAGAACAGCATTATTGCTGAACCTGCAAAACCAAACCCGGATGATTGGTTTCTGAGTACTGTTTCTAGTTGAAACAAGGCGGCACAGTGAGACTGCAATTGCTGCTGGCAATTAAATTACTAGAAACGCACTACGCTGGCAACAAAGACCACCACAATTGTCTCCCTTTGTTCTACAGCTCTGAGAAAAAAGAAAACTGTTCTTCATCTCAAGGATGATTCTTCTCAGAGTGCCCTAAATGCCCTGGGACTGATGGATAGTGGGAAGTTCTTATAAGACCCAGAGCAAATTTCCCTACTGGAAAGCTGTCCATTGTTCATGATATCACGGTGAAATGTAACCAGAAATAAGAAACACTAGATGACCATGAACTTTCTGAAATGTAATTGTATGTTTTTCAAGTAAATTTCAGGTGGCAGGTTTTCATCTGTCTCCCCCAGCCTTTCCTACTGAGTCAATGAAAGCGCAAAATCAATCCACTTTAAACGCAAATGTAAAAATACACCTGAAATGTAACAAAACACGATGTTGATGTTTTGCCAGTTACCATCAAGTATATATAATTTTATTCTGTGAAAACAGCTGATTTTAGAAGAACACGTAATTGGAAGGGACCCTCCTGTGTTGGTTAAGTCCAGTCACTTCTGTTTAAAATACACCCCTCAGAAAAGCTATTTAAAACATTAGGATTGTGACAGACGCGCAAAAGAAGAATTTCTGATTTGTTCTGACAGAGCTGAATACCTGAGGGAGGAGTTTATGTTGTTTAAACATCACCACTACTGGTCTGCTGGAGTTGTGCTAAATCAAGCTTCCATTTTCTCTCCTTCAGAAAATTTAAAACAAAACATTAACATTCTTGAAATGAGAAGCTGCACTGTTCAGTGTCCTGGGGAGGAAGAGTGGGTGATGTCCTGGAGTCCAATCTTCCATGCTATATTTCCAGTTATACAACTGGTACTCATGAAACAGAACTACTTCAACATAGTACACCATTTTTTCTCCCCACCGTAATGATACTTCATTAACCTTCCAGGTTTAAAAGAGCTATGTTTCTGTATTTTAGCAAAAACAGAGCTGTCAAAATTCAATGGCAGTTTTCACAGAGAAGTGTCAAATCTATAAATTGCTCTTGTAACTCCAAAACTCTCACATATATCTTTATACGCCTTATAACCCAGCTGCTAACTGGCCAAGTACTGCAGTCTGCATTGAAATTATTCTGCACTGGAATCAAGAGTTACAAGTTTGGGGGCTTTACATGGAACAGAGATCTATACAGAGATTTGGCAACAATTTTAAGCACTGCTATTCTTATTGGAAGCAATTAATTTAGTAGATTTACTGAATTTTCAATTCTAAATAAGTTTCCAGGCAACATACCCTTTTCGTCCATTCTTCCTCAGATTCTGTGGGGTAACTGTTTAAAAAAGGGGGAATTCCCTATACATACTTGTTTTCTTTGGCACTTGTTTTGCCTACAGGTGCCTGCAAGAGAGTTTTTCAGGACAGAGAACCACCTGCTTTTTTATGTGATCCATTTCTCCACTCTTATATTAAGCCCCTTGTAATATTGCTTTTAGACTGTTCAGCTTTTCCTAGTGGCATTTCTACTGCGTGATTGCCAAATAAGCAAAGAAATAGGGAGACTGATCATATATATTTCAATTATTACCTTATTCAGACAGCCCTTACATCAATTGGGAAATACTACATTTGTTTTACTGTAAACCCCTATGAAACATTCACGTGCAAATAGCATTTTATATATTTATAATGTGCCACTCCTACTATTTGTGCTAAGACTAAGAAATAACAATGATGTGGTATTTCCCCACACCCCACCGCCCCGGTCTGTAATCCTGAATGCATGTAAATTCTGAAGAAATACTTACTTC
Source organism: Balearica regulorum gibbericeps (assembly GCF_011004875.1). Lineage (NCBI taxonomy): Eukaryota > Metazoa > Chordata > Aves > Gruiformes > Gruidae > Balearica > Balearica regulorum. The sequence continues at coordinate 671,877 of NC_046208.1, forward strand.
AGTAGGATATTTTATTAATCTCTGGGAATGGTAGGTAGAGAGGAATAGTATATTGATGGTGTCTTCAGCATCATTTGAATAGTACTGCATCATTTACTGGATTCCACCACAACCGGGAATCCGGGAAAAAGTAAAAGAACTTAAAAAAAAAAAGCCCTGCTGAAAATAAACTCTTTTGTGGTTAAAAACCAGCCAGTTGGAACTCAAGTAGTGTTTTCTTAGGGTGGCAGAACAGTCGGAAAAGTTGTTGGGATTATTTTTGGCAGTAGCCAGCATTTTATAGCTCTATCATTACTGTTACTAAACTGTCAAGAGTTCACTGAAAGGGTTATTACTTTACTAGCGCGTTCTTGCAAAAATATAGTATATTCAGTCTGGTAGCCTGAAGCTTTGGATTTTAGAACTTTGTTTGACCTTTAATTCTTAAATACTTCAATCACGCAGGTACAGTAGAACATGAGCCATGATCTACCGACAGCAGCACATCAAAGAGTGGCCCAAACCATTGCAGAAGTGTTGCACAACGCGATACAATGAGCACGTAACAGATTTGACTTCTGTGCTCTGCACTGCTTTAAAAAGGACTTGGAAGATTTCAGTTAGATTTTTAAAAATTGAGTAGCTTGTATTTGGATCTTGGTAAGAGCCAAACCCAGTGGCTACAGTTACTGGCAGCCAGCTCTCCTGTGGACAGAAATTGTGCAGGTGTAAAATGAATCCAGTTCACGCTTTGGCGTTAGCAGCATGTTCTCCTTAGCAAACGCACTTGAATTTCCACACTGAATCCAGCAGGATCTTTTGCAGTACAGAAGTATCTTATACAAATCTTATTTACCTTATTAAATGGAACGGATAAGCTATCTGTTTAAGATTAATAAAATACTATTTCTATCACTTTCAATGGCACTCATGAATTTACAATCGGAAGTGTACTCTGCTGAGGTGTCAGAATGCTGGATTTAATTCATGAAGAAAATAATGGTTTTCCTTTGAACTGGGGTCTATATGACCATTCGCAGTGTAGTAATTGAGCCTGGAGTTATTTCTGCCTTTGCAGTAGCCAGAGGACAAGCATTTAAGTATGTGCCTTTATGTGTCTGGAAGTTTTGTGTCTTCATTTCTTCTCAAAAATCAGCCACGATCAGATAATTCTCTGCCAAAAAATGGCAATCTATGATTCTCCTTCTGATTACCTGCTGAACTAAGAGATTTCTCTGCTGTTGTAGCTGTTGCTTTCAGCCCATTGCTTTCCTCTTCTTCACTAGGCTTCAGCAGCTACCCTTATCTTTGGGCCAATTTCTCCTAAATCCGGGAGCAGGTCTACAGTTTATGTTGCCTCAATGAAAAGAGTATCCCAGCCAAATAGCTCATTTGGACCCACTTTGAATCACATACCCCCAAAAAACCCCAAAGATTTGTCCTGTGAAAGGTCTTCAGATTCTCTCGTAAGCCAGGAAGACTCAAGTATGTCCCTGGCCCTCACCTGGTTCCTGCCTGGATACTGGTGAAAAAAGGAAGCCTGCCTAGAGCAGAGAGAGGGTAACTCATCGTCTTTTCACCTCACCAGTGCTAGTTTGCCAAAGGTCTTAAGAGATTCCATCAGGTAAGGACACACTTGGTTCACCCCCCTAAAAGGTCATCCCAAGCTTGTCTCTGAGTTTCATTTCTTACAGTATAATTATTTTCTGGGTTTTTTCCCTAAAATTGCAGGTATCCAGTGCTGAGGCTGACCAATTTGCTAGCTTCTAGCACACGGCATCTTTTTGCTCTGGCAGTATAAAAGCCTTAGAATTTTTTTTTAATTTTTTTTTCCATGCATGAATGAAAGAACCCGGGCATCATCTCTTTGCTGAAACAGACCCCCCAGCAGTCTCTTATGAAATTGCTCAAGCGGAATGCATGTTCCAAACAATCCACAGAGTCCAGTCACTATTGCTGGACAACCGGTGAGGTGTTTCATCCCTCCAGTCTGCTGAGCTGCACTCACTTTCACTAAATGTGATGCTACTACAAACCATCCCAGCCAACTTTGCAACTGCATTTCTTCATACTTAGCTCAAACAATGATGGGGGGATGGGAGAGGCTAGAACTATCTTGTGCCTAGCTGGTATTTCAGATGGAACATTACAATCAATGACTGTTACTGTATGTATTGACAAAAACTCAAAGGAGAAATAAAAGTTACTTTCCACTGGCTGTTCAGAATGTAGGGTACTATGGGTGCTGGCAACCCCCCTTCAGGGTCTCTAAAGGACTTTCAGCGTTTGGGGCATCATAAGAAGAGAAAACACAGGGCATGAACTGTGTAACTAAGATGTGTGCGTAGCAGATTTGTGGATAGGGCATAGACAGGTTCATGTCCTGCAGGTACTACAAACGTTGCTGGTTTTGAGTGTTTGAGTAGTGACAATAAGAGTGCACCATTTTCAAGTACTGTGACAGAAAAAGGACAGGGGGCTGGTGATAGCACTGTTTAGACCAACCTGGACAGCCAAGCAAAGTAGCCGCTGAGTTTTACAGCATCTGTGTTTGCTGGCACACAACTCACAGAATCATAGAATGGTTTGGGTTGGAAGGGACCTCACAGCCCATCCAGTCCCACCCCCTGCCATGGGCAGGGACACCCTCCACTAGCCCAGGTTGCCCAAAGCCCCATCCAACCTGGCCTTGAACACTGCCAGGGAGCCAGGGGCAGCCACAGCTTCTCTGGGCACCCTGTGCCAGGGCCTCACCACCCTCACAGAGAAGAATTTCTTCCTAACATCTAATCTAAATTTACCCTCTTTCAGTGTAAACCCATTACCCCTTGCCCTATCACTACACTCCCTGATGAACTTGCGGTGCCTTTACTTGTAACCAGACTTGCTTCCCAGATGATGATGGGGGGGTCTAAGCCCTCATTTGTCTATCGCTACTGTGCAAACTGAGCTCAGATAGTGACATCAGCAGGTATTGCTTCAGTATGCTGCATCACTCCGGGTTTTGGTAAGCCTGGAAGACGCCCAAGAGGGATTGGGAGCAATGGGGTGCTAACAACGGTCTGGTAAAGGTGCAGAATAAAGGTAGCTCTGTCTTACAAATGTGCTGCTCTTCAAAGTCGAGAACCGCACTTTAGACAAGCTTTACACTGTAACAGTGAAAAAGGCACAGTTCAGAGAGCCAAGCAAGTGGATTTGTCCCTGTACTCCTGCTATCAAGTGGGGAATGGTACTGAAAACACTTATTTGCTGGCTAATTATTGAAACAAATACTTCTACTTCTAGTGGAACACAGAATAAGCAACTCCCAGACTCAGCTACGCAAACTGGCCCGATGGCATGCTGCAGCCAACCCCAGCTCAGCGTCTGGATGAAATAAAGACATTGCTGGGGAAGCAGTTTTTTGTGCAGTTTACTCAGAGGTAAGCACAAGACACACTCTTCTCAGAGCAGACCGAAATCGTCTCTTACCAGTATCACACAGCAACCTGGCAGCTATAGCAGAAGTGTTTAAATGACACTTGACCAACATACAAGTGGGGAAGAAAGTTGTCATGTTGAACTTAAAAAATCATTGGTCTGTCTTCTAAAGAATAAAAACAAGGGCAGGTTTGGAAAAGCTTAGTTCTTTGCCTTGTTAAACAAGCTGGTTCTCTGATACCCGCTAGCTAGCTATTGTCTGGCTAAAATGGGATCTTTTATTCTGTCTCCAGACATCGTACCTTTTGTGAGGGATGTTTAATAAGAGATGGTCCATTTAGAAGCCACAGTTCTCATCAAACATCCTCTGGTTTAGTACAGCTTTTGTATTTTTGGCATCGCAATGCCTGTGATAACCTTTGTGGCCGATGTTACAAACAGATAACCGTGTACTACCAGCACTAGAGTGGGCAGCTGTGTATCTCCCTGGAAGTTCAGGTGGCTGCGCTTGGCGTGCACTGGGAACACTTCCAGAAAGCACCGTGAACGGGTCTAGTAACTGTGTGACAAAGTTTAGAAATAACCCCCTGAAGCAGCCCGTAAAATATCTGTACACGTCAGCAAAAAAGTCCACAATCCTCACAGTCTAAGGCATACTTATTCTTTAAATGTGAACTTTTTTGCTTGTGTTGTCATCAAGTCTAGTCCACTTTTTAATCTGTCAGTTTCTATTCTCCACTAATTTAATAATTGATTAAAATATTCAATTTTGAATCTTCAGGAAAACTACCAGGTATCCCAAATACATTTTGTCTGTGTTTGGGCCACACTCCCCACAGAATGCTTTACCACACAGAGAGGAAATACAAGGCAAGTTTTTTTTTAAAAAAAAAAGAAAAAGAAAAAGAAAAACAAGCAGGTGAGATCTTTCTGATTTTGTGTTAATGGCCTTAAAGCAATAAGCTCAACAGAAGAAACTCAGAGAAGGGAGATAAATGTAGCTGCATTTTAGACCAGTGAATCTTGTATAGCACAAAACCAGAAACAGCTCTTTGCTGACATTGCAATGTCTCTTTCCTATAGAAGGAAATAATAAAAAAAGGGTTTATGTATAAACACAATAGGTTGAGGCTGCTATTGGCATGTCTAAATTGTGCCTGGATTTTGTTCTGCAAACCTTTTCCATTAACATTTCTGTCGGGAAAGCTAACTCTTTAGAGATGTAATGAACCATCTGATTTTAATTTGGTTGTAGAACAAGGGGTTACTCTCTCAATCGTGCATAGCGAAGCTATTGAGCTACATCCAGCTCTATTTCCTTATACAGACGATGATGACTGCTCAAGCACGAGCAGCATGTGGGAAAGCAGCAACCCTCAGCCTTGTTTTAAGCAAAGTAAAGTAGCTTTGGAACAGTAAGGATTTTCTCTGAGAGAGAGATTTGACTCTGCTCATCATCATTTTGTCCCCAATTCTTCCAGCCCAATCGTTGCACAGACAAACTGCTAACGGGGCTTTTGGCCTTTCCCTTCTTTTCTCCCCTTGACCCAGCGACTGTAGCACCTTCACCCTCTTCAGTCACTACCTTCACTTGGCATCTCCTGCTCATTTCTTAAATGCTTGCCCAGCCCTACGCAAATACAGCTTTTTATTTCATTTCAGGTCTTGTCTGAGATAAGACTATCCACATGAGATCCCATGGGACATCTTAGGGTTCTGCTTTTTCTGCAAGATCGTGCTCTAGCAAGGCTAAAGCCCTGGTTGAGTGCTTTAGTGCTGCCTGGGATTCTAGTGTGAGAACGCTGAAGAGAAAAAGAGAGGGGGAACTTCAACAGTAATTGACCCACACCCAGAAAAAACATTAAGACATGCTGGGAAATCACAGTGGAACTGCAGAGCCTGATTCCTCTTTTACAAAACCCTGTTTGTCCAGTCTGTGTGCGGCTGCCTGCCTGCTGGCCGGACACAGCGTAATTCGGGGCCAGCTGAGACATGTCAGGCAAAACAAGGCAGAGAGACAGGGGAGGAGCCTCGTTTGGTAGGGTTTTTTTTTCTGTTTATACCCCGTTTCTGCTTATTAAGTCTTCACAGAGGAAATACAATGTCTGCCCTTAACTGCGATTTCAAATAGTTTTTGGATGGCTCTTATTCCCAGGATGTCTGCTGCTGATTTGTTAGCCCGACATGTGGCTGAATTAGTCAACACATGGTAGTTACCTAACAAGGTATTACTGCTGCTGGTTTTCCAGCATAAAATTGTTCCTAGCAAAGTTTTAGACGTTTGTCTCACACTTTTCCATACCCAAACAGATGCGCATATTCTCCAGATCAAAAGAGGACTAGCACTGGCACTGGATCTGCTACGCAGTGATGTTTGTGGAGCTTCTTGCTCATGGCACTCTGAAAAAAGGAAGGTGTTTCCCTGTACGTAATTCCCAGTACTACAGCCACAATGGTTTTAGCTGGGCTATACCTAAGATGTCAACCCAGAAGTAGCCTGTCACCCACGGTGCTCCTATGTAATACCCATATTTGTCCTAATAGGCAGCTTGAACATGGAAAAACCCCACCTGCCCTTGTGACATGTGATGCCTGAGCTCTTCTGGGAAGGAGCTTGGGCTTTATCTGCCCAAAATCAGCAATGTGGTGCATCCCAAAAGGGCAGAGAGGATAGATGGAGGCTGCTGAGCCAGCCAGAGTGGTGGGGCCTGTCCACACGGCAGGTGAGTGTGGTTGTTGAGTGTGTGATGATGGCATGACACACCAGGGCTCCCCCCCTTCCACAAATACCAGCTTGGCGGTCCCTGCCCTAGCCCCGAGGACACCTCTGCAGACAAATTAACTGAATGGACATCTATTTTAGCTGAGGGACTGCTTCTGCTCTCACTACACTGCCGGGTATTTGCAGCCAAGAGACCAGCCCTGGCCAAAAAGGTTGCTGCAAAAATCACTAGAGATTTTACTCCTGGGAACATGCTGTCGCCATATGGTCTCCACATTAATAACACCAAGCAAGTGCTTCATAAACAGTGTTCTAATAACAAATACCAGAGGAATTAATAATAATCTAGCTATTATTTTCTAATGTTCTCACTTTATTAAGAACATTTATGCTGTCGGAATGAGCTCTTCCGGAAGAACAACATCTGGCACCCACATGAATACCTGATGAAATCTGTATGACCCTGGGTATCCTACAAATTTATTGTCAGCGACGACATCCGTTTGTGCCAGCATGGCTTACAGTAACACTACGTTTTTCTTTTGTTCTAGGTGCATAGCGTAATGTCCATGCTGTACTACACTCTGATTGTAGCTTTTTTGATCGGCACACAGGCAGCTCCAAAGTCAGAGGACAATGCTCCACTGGAGTATCCTGCAGAACATTCCCTGCTCAATACCCACCGGAGTAACAGACACCACATTCCCAAGGCAGCTCCACAGACAGCCCATGGCCACTCCACTTGGACGATAGGTAGAAGAGAAGCTATAAATATTACCATGGACCCCAAATTGTTTAAGAAGAGGCGGTTCCGGTCTCCTCGGGTGCTGTTCAGCACACAGCCCCCCCCTGTGTCAGGGCAAGGACAGAATATGGGATTTCTCAGCAGCGCAGGTTCTCTCAACAGGACTGCCAGGACCAAGAGGACCACACATCCCGTATTACACCGGGGAGAGTTCTCAGTGTGTGACAGCGTCAGCATGTGGGTTGGGGACAAAACCACAGCTACTGACATTAAAGGCAAAGAGGTGACAGTGTTGGGAGAGGTCAACATCAACAACAACATTTTTAAGCAGTACTTTTTTGAGACCAAGTGCAGGGACCCTAAGCCAGTCTCCAGTGGGTGCCGAGGGATCGATGCAAAGCACTGGAACTCGTACTGCACCACAACACACACCTTTGTCAAAGCGCTGACGATGGAGGGCAAGCAAGCAGCCTGGCGATTTATTCGAATTGACACAGCCTGTGTGTGTGTGCTCAGCAGGAAGTCAGGGAGACCCTGAGATGGATCGAAACCCCATGACAACATCCTCCTACCCCCCTACCTCAAGTCTGTAAATTATTTTAAGTTATAAAGGACTGCATGGTATATTTATAGTTTATACAGTACAGAAAGAACCTCATTATTTATTAAACTCTTTTGGAAATCTTTTGTGTTTTGCAATTTATTTACTGGCACAACCCTTCAAAAGATGTTCACCGTAGTCTCATTCAGCCCTACAACTCTGAAATGTTTACAGGACTACTAAACAATCTTTGCTCACCATTCTACAAAAAGAAAACATTTTCCACACAGTTTTCACATATATTCCTCTCTTCCACAACAAAATAATTTTCCTCACAAAACCTGCTAGCTTACTGTGAAAATCCTGTAGGTTTATTTGAAATTGAAATGGTTTGTCCAACTACCAAAAGACTGAAAAAGACCTTTCAAAACTTGCTTTGTTTTACTAATTAGCCATCAAGATATTAATCTTATATAATCAAACATCTTAGTCAACTCCTGGTGGAAATACTAGTTCTTCATGTTGCTAAATTTCTAAGCAAGACCTTTAGTGCATTTTTTTAAAATTGCCAAATTATTTTCACTGCAAAAATAATCCTTTCTGAATTATTTTGGAACATTTGTCTGCACAACAGTAGAATCTAGATGTATGTGTTTTTGCATTAAAATGGCATTTTACAGCTCATTACTTATGAGCTATATTAGAGTGATGGGGTTGCAAATGTCAACATACATATATAAATTAAAAAAGTTAACGTGGCTTATAATTAAAATTTGTAAATTCTCTCAAACTAGTATTTTAGCAATGGGGACCTGCCATAGGAGCAAGTTCTTTTCATACATAATAGAAGAAAGACAAAAAAAAAAATCACTGAGGCTGTGATTTAGCAAGGAGCCCCAGAATAACCCTATGGTCATAATTTCTCTGCTTTGGAGAACATTGGTCGCTAGAAGCACATGGTGGAGCCTGAGGCTCGTGGTGGGTGTTTCAGTCACTGCACTGAATAAAGCTGCGGTTTCTCTCATTGTCTCCTTTGGAAGAGCAACTGTTATTCATTGCAGAAACAAATACCATCAAGGTTTTTCAGCTTGGTTTCTTCCAAATCGTAGAGGGCACACTTTCACTCTTGCCCTCCCTCATGTACAGTTATTTCTTTAATGAAAAAAGCAGACCTGACATTTGCTTCCTCCACGTAAACAGCAAAGAAGGGCAGCAAAGAAAATGCACTGTGGTAAAATAATGCCAGTGGAAACAACCAAACCTAGGCAAGATATGCTCTCTGGTATGATAGTGCCAGTCTGCGTGAAGTGGAAGGCCCTGAGACAGAGACCATTCCTGATAATCACTGGTATGCCACATTTCAGCCCCCTCTGGTAGGTGGTTATGGTGTGGGACAGCAATATGCCAGTGAGAATGTTTCGCTCTCTCCAGAACAACATATTTGCAATATTTGCATGAATAGTCAGTTATCCGAAAGGTCAAGGATAGGGCAGGCTCCTGACTGTCCTGTGTCCTCCAAATAATGACGACTTGTTCTGGAGCTGGGGGAGGCAATGAAGACTAAGGAATACTTACAGTGCAATCATGTAGGCATCAGATGCTCTGACCCAGTAGCAGAACGCAATAGCAGCGGCTGCCACCTGCCAGTCAGCACAGGAGAGGTCAGTGAAACACACAGTATTCCAAAGCAAAGAAAAATGCAGAATTGGAGCAGAGTTCCACCTGTGCTCGTTGGTGGCCTTAAAGCAATGGACAAAAGTAATAAATCTGCTTTGGAAGTGCTCTTTACCGTACATGACACAATGCAACTAGGGAAAAATGAAGCTGCTACTCATCCAGGACTTCCAGGTTTATGGAGACTGCCATGATTTTACTACTGACATGACAAAACTGCAATTGAAAGTGTCTCATGAATGCATTTGGTAATTCCAAACATGTGTAAGACTTGGCATTGCTTCAAAGAGCCCTGAGACTGACGACTTTCTTCTTAAAGTGATCTTGGGAGCCGACATTCCTTCCACATTCAGCCTACTTAAGAGTTCCTCTGACTTCACCTTAAAGCACGTTCTTGCCAAGAACAAGTTACTACTACCTATAACACCCAATCCGAGGGACAAAGAGCTGCTGTTAAAAGCTCTATGAACTACTGTTATAGATCTGGACCTTGATTAAAATTTCTGTTAATAAACATTTAGGTATTCATTATGGGGGGAAGGTTTATTTAGTCTTGCAGATATTGATGCGATCTATTCCGCATTTATCCCTTCAGCTGATTTATATTTTGTGCTCCCAAGACTGAAACTAGACTACTGGTTCATCCTTCATGACAGTGATCTATTGTATAACTGACATTTCTTGCCTGTTCATAAAAAAGGGTCTCAAAAGGGAGAGTGGAAGAGTGAAAAGGACAGTTTGATGCATTCACACTTGATCTTGATCCCACTGTTAACTGCAGAATCTGGAATTCCAGGCTTAGAGCTACAAACGCATGCCTGTAACTTAAATTTTAAGGGTATACACATCATTTCTCTCCTTGCATATATGTTATTGTTATGCCTGTGTGACACGTCCATGTGACTAATGATCTACTGAGAAGTGGTGAAGTATTTTAAGAAATTAATTTAATGAGAATGTGGCGTTTGATGATTATTAAATAAGAACGAAAGAACGATCTGGAAAAGTGCATTTTTAGCAAGAGAATCATTGCCATATTTCAATTTTTTTATTTACTGTGCGCTTAGATGGCAAGATAAGGCTCCATCTCTGACCATAGCTACACAAACCCAAGCTGTGAGATTCCCCCTGCAGCACTCAAACTTCACTCCACTTGCAGATGTTTGTGCCAAATTTAAAGATTAGCATTTAAAACAGTAGTCCTAGCCACTCTTGCAGTAACTGGCATCACACTGCCCTGTTACCTCCAGCAACAGAGAAATATTCTTGATAAAGCCCAGGCACAGGGTTCCACGCAATCTAAAGAGGTTAGTGTCACACAATAAGTATACCCCAAAGAGCTAGAAATGAAGTACAGGACTGAGTGCCTGGAGGTATAAGCAATTGTCATCTCTGGACATGCCAGAGAACAGAGGAGACAAATAGCTGCCAGAAATGCTTCTGCCTTCAGTGAGATGCAAGGACTACATGACTTTCAGTGACATTTGCCACAATGTGCATGCTTCCAGAAAAGAGTTATAATTTAACTCTTTTTGCTGAAGTCATGCTCAGTTGTCACTCATCTACAAAAAGGTTGAGAAAGAAACTTTTGAACATTTTCAGTTACGTACATGGACCCTGTTAAACAAGGGGGTTTTGGAATTTCAATACATGGATGAAGGAGCATAAAATTCATGCTGTGTAGAAACTCACAAATGCTACTGGTCTACAGTACAACAGGCTGAGTTAATAAAATCAGAAACAGAACAAAACCTGGGCGAGCATTTTTGATACCATAGTTCATACTCTGGAGGCTTAGCCTTCCAAACCCTAGTGAAGCCAATGACAAGACATCTTTCATAAAGACTTTCTGATTATCTCAATAAAAAATATCTCTTGCCATCCAACATCAGAGACAGGTGAACTGTCACGGAAAATTCCTCTATGCAAACACATTGTGAGGGTATCTTAAAAGCCAGCGTTTCCCACATCATACCGGCAACTCGGTCTCAGAATGCAATGCCTCCAGGAGGCGAATCAGTGTGTGCATTTGTGACTCATTATCCTGACTGCTCTCTGCTTCCTTGGGCAACAACTGGTATCTTAAAAGCAAAGGGCTACATAAAGATATAATTAGAAAAATAACTTGGAGCCAAGCCGTTGTTATTATTTTCCCCCCTCTAGAGATAAAATCCAGCTAGAGATGCCTGAGATACCATCTCAGTTGCAGTGACTCAATCTTTTACATCATTAGGTTACAGTAGATTTTTGTACACAATGCTTTCTGGCCAGAGTACAGAAAAGAGAACAAACCCACCTGTCTGCAGTTTGCTCTTCTGGAAAGTACACCTGTGAGGAATGTCAGACCAACATATAAGTGTGACAGAACTTTTACCGATAGATTATGCAGATTAAATACAAACAGCAATGCAAATTTATGTATTCTAACTTGAAATACCTATTTCCAGTGTTGAAGTAAGTAATTTTCCAAATACTTAATGTGAATTGATTCAGTGCTGTTGTCTGGGAAGCTGTGACAGCCATTATCAACTGTCATCATAGTTGTGTTAGGTCTGCAGCTTGTAAATATTTTCAGGAACTGTCCTTTATCATGGCTAGCTTTTTGCTTTTTTTTTTTTTTTTAATTTCCTCCATTCAAGCATGTGGTAGTCTGCCATTTTATTGCGTGCAACTCATATTATGATCAATGTACAGAATGCCAAATTGCTGCAAAGTCAGGTACAAAAGAGGCTTGAATGCCTTGCCTAAATGCCTTTCTCTTTTTTTCTTTTTTTTTTTTACTTTTTTTTTTTAATACACATTCGAGTATGATGTCAGTGTTATGTTTACTGATTGAGAAACCATGCTTTCCACAGTGCCCCCTTTCAGTGACTGGGAATTACTGATGAGGTGGCAGTGTGTTACAGACTCATTTGTTGGAGAAATCAGATTGGTGGCAATTACAGCAACTCATACTAAGAGGTTATACAGGTGGAAATCTGTTTTCTTACATGATTTTAAGCAAAGAGGAAAATAATTACAGGATTACTGCTCAGCAGGAAGTTCTGAACGAGATCTTGTGATCAAACCGATACCACACCTGCAAGAGAAGGGATGAGGGACTGAAGAGTCAGAGGACATCACAGCTCAACTTATACTGCTGAAACCCTGGTAATGAGACCCAAAACGGCTTATTTTGCTGTTGTTTCCACTGTATCCAAGGAATGACAAGAGCATCAGTAAGTCACTATCAGCTGTAATAGCTGCAGTTCAAACATACATGCTGATTCAAGATTGCAGTTCAGCATGGAGTCTTCTGCAATGGAATGGACATGATAACCCCGCTCATTTATTTGTATAAAGTGACCGTAACTGAAAAACCCGTGAGGAAGGGTCTCTACAAATCAACTTTGCTCAACATAACTGCTAGCATGCAGCACACTTCATTTCTCAAGAGCATCTCTGGTACTTACAGCTTCTCCACTTCTTTTGAAAGAAGTGCTACACACTGTTTGCTGGATTCTCTTCTGACTGTTTAGGAAGTCTATCAAGTTTTAATTATTTAGATGAGCTTGACAACCAACTGCTTCCCTAAAGGTGAAGTGCCTTCATTTCTTCTTAAAGCCTTACTTATAAATATAAGGATTGAAAACAAGTATGGCTAAGAAAAAGGAAAGCTACTTCATATAAAATAAGTTCACTAGAGAGACTGGTATGAAACAGCCAGAGTTATTGAAAGAATTGCATAGTCACTATTACAAGAATATGAATTTCATCTCTTTAGATTCTGAGGGAAGAAAAAACAAGATCCCTATATTTAAAAAGCAAATCAGACCAGACTTGGTTTCATCTTTAGCCAAATGCCACATGCATGACACCAACAATTTCACTACTGCTCATCTGTTCTGACTAAGGAGTGCAGGTTAAATTTTGCCTGGAAGAAAACAGATCATACTCTAGAAAGATAAAGAAGGTGTGGAACATAATCAGTTTCCATCATCTAACATGGGACTCATCCTCTCGTCACTGCTGTTATTACAGTTTTGGTTTGGTGCTGGTTTTTGTTGGCCAGGGAGGGGGGAACGGATGGACGACACACGTCTGAAATCCTACTGGTTACGCAATCATTCCTACTGCTGAGTTGATGCCAAAAGCCTGGAATGCCAGAAAGCCCATTCTAATGCCTAGACCCGCAATCAGGTTATACTTCTTTGGGTCTTGCCTTGATTATTTTCACTTCAACTGCAACACAGACAGGAAATTTTGCCATTGACAGAGAAAGAGCCAGGTTACATAACAGTCATGCTTTCTCAATATGCTTCCTTTCATCCCTTACATGACACTACTGCTTCATTATCTAATCCCTTATTTAAACATGCGATTAAAGAGGAACGCTGGAGAAGCCACACCCTTGCCAGCTTTCCTTTCGTAAGCCACGTCTTTCATTAGAGCAATTACAACCACTGTCAGTGAACTTACTTGTAGGGCTTGAAATCACCATGTATTGTATTTTCACTTTTCTCTGGCTGTCTTCTAGAGGAATTCTTTGCTCTAGAAAAGTCAGTTTCTAAATGCCTACAAATAAGCTACTCTGGTATCCCTAGCATTATATAAGTCATTGGACCTGATGATAGGCAGTCTTGAATTCCAGCACCTGGTCTGTACAGCCATTGAAGATTGTACATTGACACTTAAGTAGCACCCTTCAACCAAGCTGCTCTATGAACTAAAAAGAAACTAGCAGAAACTAAGGAACAATGTAGCACAGAACAGAAGACAACATCCCTAGCATGACAACAGCAGACAAGAAGGGGCTTTGCAGGTAGGGGCCTTGCTTAAGAATTCTTAATTTTTCCAGCACAGAGTTCTCTGACCAGAGGATCACCTCTTTCCTAGGCATGCAATTCTACAGCAGATCCCAGGCACTGGCCTCAAATTATCAGATAAAATATTCTGTCTTTATCCTCCCAGTGATAACTGTTCCTGCAATAATTATGTTTACTTTATCAATCTATTAAGTGCTTCCTCAGTGTTCTTTGAGTTTCCCTTAGAGTCCTTCCAGACTTCAACCAGCACCAAATACTTCCTGATAGAATTGGGAATTCATAGCTTTAGGAGGGTTTCCCTCAACTCTCCAAGAAATTAAGAGGAATGCTGAAGCTGCAAAGTTTTACTGTGCATCGCTGTTCAGGAAAGCCATCATTTTGCTACCTGTTGCCCAAGCGATGGGGACCCTACAATCTGACTATAATTATAGTCATCGGGGTGGGGTAGGAGATTCTTCTGTTGTGCTTCTGCCAGACTCTTCTGGAGGACAAATTTTTCTTGCTTTACACCAAAAGAAAACAAAAAAAACCCTCAAAAAATGCCCATGTCTAAATCACTTAAGTGGATTACTGCTTTCAATGCATATGGCTTTTTCTTTTGAAGCATTGCTTTTGGGACACATGGCTTTTAAATAGGATATTGCCAGCCAGCATTAAAGCACAAAATCCACCACACTTACTCTATAAACTGGTGCTTCATTTAATATTCAAATTCAGTTACTGTGTGATGGCTCCTTCTGCCTGGAAAAGGCAAGCCTGTACTGAATGCACTGACTCACGGATTGTCTCTTTTGTATCATCACCTCTATTTACATAATCCAGCATACATAGTGGCCCCTCTTCAAGCATTTAGCAAGATCTTGCCCTTAAGTTTGTAATCCAAAGTGTGATCATTTGAGAAATGAATCATACAGTTGTAAAGCTATGCAATAACATTAAACCTAGGTAATACCTTTAGCCTCTGATGAACGCAGCGCAGATGCTCTCGGCATCTCTATGAAAAGCACATCTGCTGTTGCTACTGATCATATGCATCCTCTGGGGATTTTGTTCTGTTTTCCTTCTTCCTCTTGAATCATTTGATTTGGTTAGATTCCAATTCTACTGCACAGAATCCAACTCTGAGAACAAGTTAAGCTGTGGCAGGAAGGAAGGAACATGCACATTCCGAACAATAAATAACAAGACCTTTATTACAGGTTCTAATTAAAACAGAACTTGTCTGATTTAGGAGTTAAACTGTGTACTAATTCAAAAACTCAGGTTGATATGTTGCAGTAACACTCAAGCTCTATTAATTTTCATTTTGTATTGACTTGATGTGCAGTAAAAAAAGAAGGGGGAAAAAAGTGTTCATGTCACCAGCTGCAAATGATTGCTTTGGTTCTAGGTTCTTCACACAGACTGGAACTCAAATTTCTAAAAGCACACGCACTGTGAGTCTTCAGACACCACGGGATGACATTTTAAGTGGGGTGGAGTGTGCTGAACATAGGAAAGAGCCGCTGAATAGGTAAATAACGAAATAGTGTGTACAATTGGCTAGACAATGTCCACTATGTCAAACCTATAATTGTAAGATCCAAGTTTTTATTCTGTTTTCCCACACAAAGTTAAGAATACTTTTTCAGAAAGTTGGGAAAAACAATTTCCTATTAAGGTAGTAAAAAACTGAACAGACAGATTTTGTCCAAATTTTTCAATAGCTTTTACGTCAACTGACAGCGATTATAAGAAATTTTAGCCATAAATATTGTTTAGCAAACAGTAAAACTAGAGGCTTAGGTTAAAAATATTCTGAATCAGAATAGCTGTATGTAACTAGCTAAGATGAAGAACTGAAGGTGACCAGAATGCAAAAAGTGTATTAAATGCTTAGTTTCTGAAGACTATAAAATCCGAATAGACAAGCAGAGCAAAAAGAAGATTTTAATATCATAGAAATAAACTTAGGTGATTAGTAACATAGGAAAGCCAGTACCTAATGGGAAAGTGCTGTTCTAAACTGGGACTGTTTACTGACTAATGATGGAAGTCCAGTCCTCTCACTCTAGGAAGACAAGAGTTCTTGAAGTTCTCTTTCAAAGTGCACTCCCAAAGCAGATCATTGAAGCCAAACACAACAAACTTTGCAAGGGCTATTGTTAGTCTGAAGCAAACAACTTTTCAGATGTCTGACTGAAGCAAGTTATTAGACAAGCTAAATTCAGAACAGTTAGGCACTATTTTCAACAGCCATCTAACGTGTATCTCTTGCAGAGTTATTTGCCAACTACAGTATTAGAATTACTACACACAATTGTATCACTGAACTGTAAAAACCAGGCAAAAAATAGCCAACATGCAGCTACTTTTCGCCACAAGACTGCTAGCTACTAGCTGATGCAGAAAACCCATCTATAACAGACAATACCATCTTCTTGCTTCACTCCTTGCCATGTAAGTATAATGCCCTACACATAATGCAGCTTACTAAGTATTGAAGGTACTGTTACAATTAATGGCTAATTGCTGACATATGAAAGAGAAAAAAAATAAAAAAAAAATGTTTGGTTTACTTTCACTCGACAACCTTCTGTTGAAGTTTTCATGCTTCCTCCTTGTCGCTGCTGTAAGAGAGTCCCCAGAGCCAGGAGAACTATGGCTATAAAGTTTCTGAAAAAAGTTAAAGGCTTTCTGCTGTGTCCTGAGTTTAATCAGTTACTCGGATTACAATTTCCACAGCCAGCACGAGGAGGAGAGTGGAACTATGAAAATTAAGGCCATATATTCCAGGAGTAGCAGACTTCTGTATAAGCTCAGCACTACTGACAAATATACCACCTTCCATCCAATTAAGTTATATCAACAGATTTATCTTTCTGAAACTGGAAGAAGATGGTGTCCTCAGCAACTTCAGTTATAACCAACCTAGAAATTTCCTTCAAATTCGCACTTGAAATACTGAATTGCTCTCTATTTCACCGATGTTTTAAAGACATCACAGGTCTTTTCTGATTTGTTTCAAAATAACCAAACATTTCTCTGGAGACTGTAACATACAGACTATCTTATCTACAATGGATTTGGGACAAATTGGAACAAATATTTATCCCATCTTCCCTAAACTCAGGTCATCTTCAACTTTATCATACTGCTTAGACATTGTTTAATGCAGGTGAAGAGATGACTCATTCAGTGATTAATAACTTCCCATACAGCTGTCACCTGCAGCAAGGCTTATACACTGACTTCTGAACATCAAAGGTATGCGAGGCAAATAGGCGTAATCAAATTACTAGATGAGATTTTTCAAACTGGAACCGCTCCTAGCTTCTTCAGCACTAGGCTGAAAAATGATGTTTACGGTAAGAGTTTATTCCTTACGTTTGTAACAACCAGTCGTTCTTCAGATAAAGTATACTCTTGCAGCAGTCTTGCCATTAATCTTACACTGCAATACAAGTCAACAAATTCTGGTTTTCTGTTAACTAGTTCTAACAGGATCTTACATGTGAGCATAAAAGGTGATTCGACAAACATTTAATAGTCACTTTCTCATCATTGCCCTGTATTTACTTACAAACTCCTGCCTTCTTAAATAATGCTGACATATTTAGGAAATGGCTGTACTAGTAAGGACCCAGCTGAAGCTAATAACTTCAAATCCAACAGGCCGTCTTGCAGTTTGCATGTTTCCATTTTGTTTTAGCAAATTTTCTCCATCCCATTCTTTTATTTTCATGTACTAATTTTTTTTATGCTCAGGATCTAGCTTATTAATACTATTTTTGAAATGCTCCTCAACAGCAGCACCTCTCATTCTATTTTTGCCCATTTTTCACAATGCTTTTCTACTTTGCACCTAATCCCAAAAATCTTCGTTTTCTATTTTGCTGCCTGTTTGTTTCTCAAACTGTCACCGTCATTAAGACGCCATAATCCACTCACCAGGCAGGTGACCATGCACAGCGGGGCCCAGGTAATCAACCCAGGCCTTCAAAACAGGTATCGTTCCTTACCTAAAGGATCTTCCCTGTCAATACTCTAAATTGAAACAGCAGTTGGAGGCAGGAGCAACCGGGCCACAGTTTTAGCTGCTTATGATATAGTAGATGGAGGAATGAATGCGCATTTTCCCCTCCAAAACTCATGCAGAACAGGCCGCAACAACGCCAGTGCTCCTGCCAACACGCTTCACTCTTTGCCTGACAGATCCTCTGTCATCCAAGTCCCTTAGATCTTTCCCTCAGATATGTATTAAATGCTGTATTTTGCAACTTGAACATCAGTTACAGCTGGAGACAAAACCACCACTCTAGAGTGTTCAGAGCAACCCATGGAAATAGTAGACTTTCTTGGTCATTCACCCTGTTTGTAGGAGCACTCTGCAATTCACTCCACTGGGAAACTACTAAATATACCTCTTTGCAAGGCTGATCATTTTCAGATACCTTGTAGGTGTAAGGAAGTTACTATATAGGAAACGAACAATGATTTATGCTGATCTGAGGCGGGACTGAAAGTGAGCAAAAATGTGTATGCTTATGACATTTATTTTATGTTTGACAGTTTCCTACTGGCAGTCTTCATGTAAGTACCACATCTCAATCAATCATTGTAAAGCCCTAAAATACTCTTTCAAAGAAAATGTACATTTTTGAAAAGGCTTTTTTGAGGGGTTTTTTTTTTTTTTTTTGAGGTTTTTTGTTCGTTTGAATAAATAAAGTGGCTATGAGGACAAAAAAATGTTTCTGGGCTGACTCCAGTTGCTTTCCTGGCTTTTTTCCAATGATATTCAAATCAGGGGTTGTTCAAACTAGCAAACAGTAGTTTTGCGGTTTACTCATACAAAAAATTGGAAGCTCTGGTATTTTTTTAGCACATATTACTAACAGGGTTCAAGAGTACCCTCTCTTCTATCACGTGGTTCTGGCTGTGCATAAACATTGCTTTGACCAATAGGGGCAAATTTAGATACTTCCCAGAATGATTTGTTGCATTCTCACGACAGTTGCGATCCCAGACTGGATTAGATCCAGTGGGAAAATGTTTAGACAAAGTACTGCACCAAAAAACACTCCTGAGAGATGTGCCTGTGGTTTGCCTATAACAGAAAGTAAGGTTACAGAAAGACATTAAAAAATGTCATGCTATGATTGCATGTTTTGGAGTGAATGACCTATTCACAGGGAGTAATACTCCAAAGAGATTTCAGGCCAAAAAAATTCAGCATCCAGCAAATGTGCAGTCATGCTCATGATCTCTAACACCAACCATTTGGTTCAGGTCTACATAACTCAAATATCATGACAGTCCAGAAATGGAAACCAGAAAAAGAAAGGAGGTACATGGGGAGACTAGAAAAGGAAGCTATCACTTAATCCTCTCTTCCAAACGCTGTCCCTCCTGACCAGATAGATTTTAGGTTTCAAGAATCCTTAGGAAATATTTAGCTAAAAAGACTGTACTCCTCACTCAGTGACCAAACATGAGAGATAACCATGTGGGGACTGGGAGTTAGAAAGCCCAAATGGAGCAGGACATTGGAAGCTGGAAAAAGGTCTTCACACCTCTACCATACTGCACTAGCCAGAGCATAACCAGCAAGTTGAGAGAAGCAACTATTCCCCCATATACAATAGCTTCCACAGCAAAGCAAAAAGGATGACAAGAGAGACCATTGCAATCAAAACCACCACAGGAACATACCAAGAGTACACGGTTACTATTACTAGGTAAAAATGGAACTCAGCGAGTGGCTGGCTTTGGATGCCAGGCACAGCCAGCCTGCCACCTAAGTAGTTTCGCCTCCTCAAACATTTCTACCTGCGCTCACATTTTACTTACAGATTTTGCAACAGATTTGCTTCCCATTCACTGCAGAGTTATGCTGGAACAGCGGAAGTTCAACCACAGCTCCGTTTGTGCAATCAGGAGCGACACGGCATATAATGGTTAGGGGCAGAGAGTTTGTGTCCATCACAACTTATAATTCTGTAAAGTAATACTAATGGCTTTCAAATATTTTAGAGACTTAGCTCTGATACCAGCTTAGGCCACAAGTTGTTCCACTGTGAAGAGACAGAAAGCAAAATGATAAAACACTTCTACCAAAATATTTCTGGCAACAAGAACCAATAAGACAGCATATGCAGAAGCTCCACTTCCCTAACTACAGTTCAGCTCCTTAACAGCCTTTGCCTTCTCAATTCCCAACACTTAAACCTAGCTTATGCCTCTACTCATTTCTTCTCACCAACTAGTTTGGAACAACATTTCCAAAGAGTTGCTTAGGGTATTTTCTCCTTCCTATTCGTTTCCCCTTGTGCTAGAGTTGTTTGGACTTGTTCCACTTGCATAGATTCCACTCGAGGCAATGAAGTTACTTCTCTTAACACCTCTCACTCAAAACATTTCTACTCTCAAAGGCATTTTTGCCTTTGCCTTCAATTTGCCTGAAGACTACTACACAAGCTGCATAGCCTTGCATTTTTGCATCCCTTCAAGAGAGTTTTATCAATTTTTGTTCCTCATATTGCTACAGCAGATTGCTCTGAATAGCATTACTATACGCGCACATTTGCACAACACAGAAATAATGAATTATGTCTAAGTTTGACACACACGTTGTTAGAAGTTTATTAAAACTACATTCTTACAGTCATCTTGTGATAGTATGCTTATGAATATATTTTCTGACTCAGGCGACACCATTATTCAGCTTTTCGTATACTCTTTGTTTGCTGGAATGTTACCTAAAGGTGTTTAAACCTAGAAGATGTGAGAAATTTAAATCTTCTGGAGACAGCTTCTTGTCTCCCACTGATCACAGGTAACATTACAAAAACTAATTAATTCACTATTATGAATAAATTACTGTTAGACGTAGTGCTAGTTACTTTCATTCACATCTTTGCTGTGAATGCACAAAAGATCCTCTGTAAACCAGAAACTAATCAACAGCAAAAGATAAACAGCCAGACAATGTAGGAATGACTTACTAGTTCTTAAACTGTATGCCCTTCATTTTATGTTTATTCTCGGTGTTTAAATTCACTTCATTTCTAAGCCAGAGGTCAAAGCAAAATTTCTTGTATTTATTTTCTCAGTGTGATGGAATAAGCAGAATGTCATGGTGTTACTCTATGACAAATCGTGTTAACTTACATTACAAACAATGGCTTAGACTTTATCTGAGGTATATTTTGACGCAGTAAGCATAAAGCTGAGACCACTCTTCTCAACCTGGGAAGCCGATAATTGTGGTGCCTTGGTCGACAGTCTGATCCAGGAAGAAGGGGCTAAACTTCAAGGTCCATGAGCAGAATGGTTCATTTTATCAGGGTGGGAAAAGAAATTAGAAAAAAACAGAGACAAGAAATAGAGGACCTCTGAGCCAACAGCAGCGAAACCAAAAACCTTCTTAAGCTTGTCAAAAAACGGTTTCTACGTCTTTTAGGACCTAAACAGGATTTTGATATTGCTGTAAAAGTATCTATGCCTCCATTTAGCCTCTTGCTTTTGCATAAATGTAAGACACTGGGGGAGCTGGGAATGAACAAGGAATCAAATACACGTTTCAGCCTCCCGTGTTGGACCATGCCATCCAAACTGCCAGCCCTGCAATGAGCTATAACCAGGGCAGGGAGTGGGAACAACTTAGCATACATGCCAGCTCTGAAAACACAGACAGCGTCTCTATGAAGCGGACGATGTTCTTATCTGCAAAGACATAAGAAGTGAAAGTGAGAGGATTCTTGCAAAGAGGTCTTGAGGCTGGTTGGTATGACTTGGCAATATTGCTTCGGGCTACTTCAATACCCGTAGATAAAAAGTAACATGTAAAAACACTTAAAGCTCAGTGGATACTAAAGAGAATTTAGTGGGGCAGTTGGTTCTACTGTGGCTCATCCAATGCATCACATTTCAGAGTTAGATGAAAGGAACATGAATAGAAGTTTATTTCAGAGCATCAAAGAATTCTTTTCCTTTTTCAGAGAAAGGTATGTTTTAATGTACTCATCAGTCTAAAAGACTGTTTCTTACACCTTTGGAAACTAACACCTACTTAAGATACTACCAAGAGTTGATCATACTCATCCACACAAACATATTCCAGGGCTGCGTAACTGAGGCCCCATTTTATATAAACAGAGCACCATGAGACACAAATGCACCACCTCTTCAAATCAATTACAAGATATTTTTCTGAAATAAATACAATTGCTTGACATTAAATAAGATGCACAGCAGAAAGAAAACCAATACAGGAAAATCTGATTTAACTAAAAGAAAAGTCCTCTCTGAAAATTCCATGCTGCCTGTAGCTCCTATGTACATTTTCAAATATGTTTAGACCATTAAAAAAAAAAATCTGACGTATTCAAGTCAGACCAAAGGTTTGCTATTTCAGCACCCTGTTTCCAACAACAGCCAAAACTGGATGCTTACAGGAGAAGAAAGGCCAGTATGCGTGCTTGCTTAATAGCTGGTAAAGATCTGGATACAATTGAAGCCCCCAACAAAAGAAGATACTAAAACCCCTATGGCTCTGAGATCTGTGAGATCTGAAGAACCTAATCAATAGTGCATATCTTGCCACTCAATAAATAAATACTTCTATGCTTTTACAGGATGAAGGAAAATAGCAGAGAATGTTATCATCAAATCTCAGAATCTATGAAAAAGAGGAGGAATACAGCAGGAGAAAAAGACTCTAGCTAGCAGCTGCATTATTAAGCTATCCTCATGAAGACAGCTTCACTGAGGGACAACTGCAAATTTGTATTCATTAAGTTGTAGGCTAAAATCCAGAGTAACAGATTTTATTACCCTCCTGAACTCACAGATCATCAATGTTCAGGCAAATCTTTGTCTTCTTGAACAGGCTTAGAGCGAAAGCAATCTCTATACAGTATTATTCATTATACTATGACCAAAAATGCTATGGTTTTGTAATTGAACTAGGGCTTGAGGATATGCTAATAATACCAGGAGTCTGGGAAACACATATCTTGGAAAGACAAAAGCACTTCAACAGTGGAAAGAGCTCAGTCCCTTCTGAACTACGCAGAAGGATACAGCAATGTACTTTCAGTCTCATAACACAAACGTACTGTAGCAGGAGGCAAAATGCTACAGAAAGCAATCAACTAAGGGACAGGTACATACTGCTCCTCGCCATCTTTCTTGTCATGGTTGGCATATATGGAATGTATCATTATAACCATGCATTATCATGGACTGCCTACATCCTATATCGTTATCAGCATATATCATAGGCCTAACACTTTGTCATACCTTTGATACCTCTGCTATCAACCACCTTGAGCTGTATCACTTGATAGGTTAACAAGGCTAACGTACATTATGTTACCAACAAATTATGGTATTTGTTCAACTGATAGGGCAACCTCTTCCTCTTTTAAACACCAGTGGGCCCTACTCACATTGCTGGCAGCACAAATCACATTGTTGTGTGCTGTTAGGATACAAACAGTGGCAGAACACTAGCTTATAAAAAACTCAGAATGCCAGGTATGGAGGCAGCAAAGAAACTCACTACTGCCAACTACTGTGGCATTGTAGTCCAAAAAAAACCCCCAAATATTATCATTATATTACTCTTACATTTGAAATTTGGTTCCACTTTTGCTGTCTATTCTTTTCATTCCCCTTTCTGTTCCCTGAACATTTCACCATCTTTTCATTTATATATAACATTTAAGTTTGTATTTCAAAAGCATACATGCTCTTGGCCTCTGAAAAATCACCCCCAAAATCACCTTTACTTCCCACAATATAGACCCAGAGCATCTAAAGTATATTTGCTTGTTATATTAATAGAATTCAGAAAATTGCTCTACAAAATTCCTAAAAGAGAATCAGCCAAAGTTAGACTTGGCATCCACACAACTCTCAGTTATTTTTTGGAATACTTTGACAACACTCTTATGTTATTGTCTCCCAGTTCATTTTGCTGCTCATGTATTCCCCAAAGAAGGAAAGAATGGTATTCCTGTTCTCTGAATAAGGACACATCTTGCTTGTTAGTGATTTAATAATTTATTTTCCCTTCTCCTTCTTGAATTGTTGGATCTTTGGATCATGAGGCTTCAAATCCTTCTAACTCTTGTTCTTTCACATGAGGGCACAGAAGTCATCCTACTGCCTCAAAGTAAAAGAAATAAGAACAAAATTTTACCAGCAGAGGAGACACTTGCTTTCAATTTTTGTCTTTTCAGCTGGATGCTGTAAAGAGAGCCTTCAGAGATCGCAGAAAGCCTGTTAGTTTCCTAAATCTCATTTAGCGACACAGAAAACCTGAGCTATTCAACGCTGGCATGAGCAATGTTGAAATGCATACCCCCAGCTCCGCAAGGCTCTACTTTGTTTTACCTGTGTGCACCTAGAGACAAAATAAAGGTGAAATATGAAGAGGGTTACTCTCCTATAAAGCTGCTTCTGAAGGAACTCTGCAGTCAATTGAGAACATTTTCATTTTCTTCCTTCCATTTGATCTTCTCTGCAACATATTTTTCGTATTACTCCTCACATTTTACTTCCATCTGGTTTCAGCTTTTGATTAGAAACTTGGAAGTTCAACTTCAACAGCCCAATGCAGAGACCTGAGCTGCTTCCAGCCATTTTCCTCCTTGGAAGATCTTAATTCAGTCGTATGGTTCTTTTTACTGTACCTCTGCCCACACTGGAGGCTATATTCTTAGTAAATAGTTTGCAACTCTTGCAAAGAGCAAAAAGCCCTAACCTCTGCAAACATAGGAGGGGGTTGTTATCCTGAAAGAAACAAAACCCACAAAACAGATGACACTGCTTTAAAAACGTTTGCTCTACAAAGTGTCATTATAGGGAAGCTGCAAATTGTCAGGTTTATCAGACAGGATACGATACACATTTAAATGTTAGTCAACAGTTTCAACACTAACATAGGACCAAGAGTACCTCAAATATCTGAACTCAGTCCAGAATTCACTACAGAGTCACCAAAAACCAACATCCAAGTTACGGCTCAGAAGAATTCGAAATGTTCAGTAATAAGCATTGTTTTGATGGGATATCCATGTCCTCCCCTGTGCAGGAGGATCAAGAGAAGCTGGCAGTCATCAAGTTGTTTAGTCAGGAAAGGCTGGTGGATGGTCCCACTTTCACCACAAAAAAAAAAATCACCTTTACTGAAAAAGCATTAAAACAGCACACCAAGTCAGAACAAAGACCAATCTATATCTACTCAGCTGTTTACAACAGGGCATGCCTGTGAAGTATACAACAGGCAGGCACATAAAAACCCAACATAAATGTGAGTGTAAAGACAAATTGGTAATGTGGGACCAGTGACTCTGCCATAACATCTTGATTCCAGCAGAACAGCCAAAAGCGCTTAATTCTCAAGGACCTGTGAAAGTCATGAAAGAACCCAGATATAAGCCAACATCAGAAGTATGAGAAATCTTGCCATTTCAAACATCTTTTGAACAGCACCACAGACAACAATTTTCAAAGGCATTCTGAATCACCACCTTCCACAAGCTTCCAAAGTTACGTACCAAACCTAGAAATGCAGGAGACCTGTAAAAAGGGCACTCAGCTGCTAACTGTAAGAATCAAGGAAATGGATTTAGACTTCCTACATTTCTGAGCAGTTGAAACAAGACAGCTAAATAAAGATAGAAAGCAGTATTCTGATCACAATGCTATGAAGAAGCAAGCTTCCGTATTCATCCCAATTTTATCACTTGTATATTTTTTAATGTACATTCTGAGCCTGGCACTACCTCATCTGGGCTGCACTTTACTATTACTCTTTGTAGTATTTATTTGCAGAGTTCACAGCGTAAAGATGTGAGACATATGTAGGACACATGCAGGAGATGCCCTGGAATTATCTCATGTTTACAACTCAGAGGGGTAACAGAGTTAAAAGTTGGTCTGAATTGTCCCCTAGTGGTCCCCACCATTCTTGGGGAGCAGAACCCAGGCAGAACAGGCTGTAGGAGTGCTTCATCTCACAAATTGTGATCTGTTCATAATAAGCAGTATGTTTGCCTCCTTCCCTACAGCATTTTCTGCTCAGCTTGCAGTTTGCAGCATTTCCCAAATTCTTTGCTACGGACCCTACCTGGCTATTTACTTCCAACGCTGCATGTGTGATGATGCTTATTCCTACACAAATGCATGATCTGTTATTATTAAGTTATAGCTACTCTTTTAAAGGTTTTTTTTCTAATCTGTTAGTCATTTATAATTCTAGTTCTGTCCTCTTCCATTCTGGCAGCTTTTTACAGCTTGCCATCATTAATAAATTGTTTACAGCATTTCCATTACATTATCCAGGTTTAAAAGAACTTTTTTTAAAAGCAAATATTAGCCAACACAAGATTCATTGCCATTTGCCCAAATAACTCCACTTGATACATCATTGTATACACTAAGAAGCACAAGTAACTGATGCAGGTTGTTTTACTGAAAACATCAAAGGAAAAAGACTGACTTTGCAGTAACCTGTCACAGATCTTTGCTCACATTTGGCTTATTTTCTTCAGCTATGTAGCTTAGAGCAACAATACCATACATAAAATCTGAAATGCTATTATTTCAGTAACAGGTCAAAATTTTCAAACCAGATCTACTACCAACTCTGCCCATGCAGCATTTTTTTAATTACCTCCTGTCCAAATCAAGTCATATGCTGTCACCTGATGTTGTCAGTAGGCTTGCTTTCTGCATGGTTTTCCATGTTCAAACAACAGAGCACTATTCTGTAATCTAACTGGAAAGTTGAATGTTCCAGACATCCTAAAGCTCCTGCTCTACATAGTCAATCTCCTCCATGTTTAACCTCAGCAATTGGAGGGACTCCTATGTTTTAATTAAGAGCTCAGGAAAGTACTGTTTATGTTTCTTATCTTCCAAAGTTTTCGCTCTAGTGCCTTCCTTTCTGTCTAAATCATCTCCCAGCTGCATGTGCAACCAAGCCGTTTTGTTCAGGCTAACACTTATTATCCATTGTTCCGTTAGTGTTCCTCGCTTCTCTTTTTCTTTCCATATTCTATGCCTTCTCTGATGCCAATTTCAGCTGTTTTTCTAAGAAAGCTCATGTTCCTGACTGCAGACAGCAGCAGGCCACACACGCAGCAGCACAGGAAGTCCACAAGAAACTGTGGTATTAACTAAGTGGCTTAAGTACAATTAACTAAAGGATTGTCTTGGAAACAATCTAATTTAAGCTAAAGAACAAAATCATTAGCGCAACTCAGCGCCTCAGAATTTCACCACGCTTTCATTTCTGTTCTCTATTCCACCCAAAAATACTAAGGAAGGAGGAAGATCACCACAAACTCCAAGTTGTGTTATTTGAATAAAATAAAATAAAATAAAATAAAATAAAATAAAATAAAATAAAATAAAATAAATCTGCAAAAACTCCACTCAGCAGAAGGAAAGGAATGCTTTCTTCTTCCAGACATAGAAAGCTCCTCCTAGAGAGGTAAACTCTATTCAATCTTAAAAGATAAGCTCCCTTTTCTAAGCAGATGGAGTAAGTTGTGAGTAATACAATAATGCAATAAAAGAATACAATAATGCAAGAACATAGTAAGCCTTAACCAGTACTTTACACATTGTGATAAGTTAGGGAACATACTTTTATCCCTGCCCATGGCAGGGCAGTTGGAACTAGATGATCTTTAAGGTCTCTTCCAACCCAAACCGTTCTGTGATTCTATACTTGATGCCTGTGGCTGCATATTCTGTAATCAAGTTCCCCAAAGATACAGCCTACATAGCTCTGAGGGTTCCTAGCTGACCCTCATAATCATACTCAGCTCTAAAATTTAGAAATTAATCAATTAAGTGTGATACAAGTGTGCTGAGAGTTGATCATACCCTTCTGGAACAGGAAATTTTTTAGCTACGGTTTTATACAATTACAGAGCAAAAGAGGTAAGGAAAAATATATAATGAAGCGTCTTGTGAAGTTACAGTAATTATTGCTCTGTCTGATGGCATCTGGGGGATTATATTAAATGTCTCAGGTTGGTAAAAATAAGTTGTTGGTTTTAAAAAGAGACAAGATGGCAACAAGACTAAGTCTTTTCTCTTTGCTTACCCAATTCTCTGTCTGAAAGGTTATTAAGCCTTGGGATCGTGCCTATTTACAAGTCCCATTCACATTAGCTTGCTTTTTTAGCACTGCTTTTAATAAAATACGGGGATTCTTATGCCAGAGACCAACCAAACTACAGCAGTGGAGGTCCACCCATGGCCTTGCAGTAACTCCTAGCACCCAAAAGGTTAAGCATGGAGACAGGGAGGTTCTCCTGTATGCAGCACCACAATCACTCTTAAGGTTACTACCATTTGACATCTTTTATTACTCATGCGCTCTAAATTCTGATTATAACAAAACTGCAAAAAACCCCTGCAAGATACTTCAAAGAGGAGCTTTACAAAAGCTAATAAAAATTGGAGCATTCATATGCTCTTATGACATATGTATACAGGATATACACGGAAAGCAACAGATTAGATCAACATTCCTCTAGTAAAAAGTAGTCAGGTTTTTGCACTAATCTCATTAATAGTTCCTATGCATAACCCAACAGCAGTCCAAAGAGCAAAAGCAGCATCTGCTGCAAGACATTCTCCCTGTTTCCTCATCCATGGGAAAACGGATGGAGGTACTCTTATTTCACTGTGCCTAGCTTGCTACTGGACTCAGATCAAAAGAGCACACCTTGCATTTGAATGGAATGCAAAGAGATCTGAGCTGGTTCATAGATCCTGTGAGGGCTTGTCCAACACCCTTCAGCCAGCTATTAGCAAAGCTTTATCCTCTACACACGGTTTTTCCTTGCTACAAGAAACGTCATGCATACATGTCAGACTGTCAAATAACACGTCCTACCTCAAGCTGCTGTGAACAGGAAAAATCCCAATATGTGACTTGATATTCATGAGGAAACAAGTACAGAAAGCCAAAAGTGATAGGTCAGCAGTACAATTTATTTTTTTTAAAGCAGCTTTTCCCAACCTCAAATTATTTAACTTAATAAGAGTAAAATGACAGCCAACTTACTAAACATAGCCAGTCAAGACAATTTATCTGGCTCCCAGTATGGCTCTTGCACCCCTCTCTGATCAGAAAGCTGCATTTTCGTATGTCTGTATGATGCTGGGCTTATGTGGCAGCCCATGCAGCTGGGAACTGAAAAAAATTAAATTACAGTTTGGTTGGCTCTAAGTTCCTCTCCCTAAGAAGGGCATCCTTTAGCCAACTGAACTAAGCTGAGCACGTGTGAGTGGATAGTGAAGAGTTTAAGGAACTGGATGCAAGAAAGCAACCAGGGCAAATGCAGCTGGAGACACGAATCAGGAGCAGAAGCAGAGGTTTAAATGAGACAGAAAAAAGAGTAACTAAGGGCAAGAAGAATCAGGAATTAAAATACTCCACAAAAGAAAGATTTGTAAGGGCGCAATGGGAAGGAGCAGATTAAAGAGAGCTAGAACCAGGAACCAACCCAACAGAAAGGGCCACAGGCCTAGCGATGAGAGACAGCAGCAGCGAGGTCACCCCAAGCTGGTGGTGAGCCCAGAACTTTCTAGGACAGGCCAGCCATGCGAGCCCAGCAGGCACCCCCGCTGCCCCCACCACAGCAGGGCCTTCAGGAAGGCCCCTGGCCCGCAGGCCGCCCTTAGCCCACAGGCCATCCCTGGCTGCCCCCCAGTGCCAAGCCCCACCTCCACTTACCTGCTGCCCCAGTGACCGCGGCTCCCACCCTCCCAGGCACACCGCCATGTCCCTGCCTCCTCAGTGGGCAGCCGCAGGCGCTGCCCGGCACCGAGCTGAGCCAAGGCAGACCGGGCCGGGCCGGACCGGACCGGGAGCATGCACCCCCACCCCTTGTTACAGGCTGACTCCAGCCACGTGAGCGCACGGTCGCCTCTCACGAGGGGCTGTGGGCGCAGCTGTGCCCTCGTGCCTCTGCAGCATGGCGGGAAACTGGTACAAGGCGGGGCCTACTCAGGGCGCATGGAGCAGGCCCTGCACCTCCTCCGCCACCAGCCCCACTGGGCTCACGCCGGGGACCTGCCCGAGACCGAACCGGGTGGGCAGCAACTGGCCTGAAAACAGGCAACGGCTGCAGCTGCCTTTGGCACCGCAGCAAGCAGGACAAGGAGCTGAATGGAAGCGCCACCTAAAGAAACAACCCTGTGAAGTGTCCGAGGGCCAGGCTCGACTTGTGACAATGGTGTAGAACTGCTGCAGCGCTTCTGTTCCAGGGCTCCTCCACCAGACTGGGAGGTAAAGAACTGTCTGGTTGGAGCCCCTGCAAAATCTGAAAGGAGCTGAGCAGCGTGCAGTACTTGTGAGAGCAGGGGACTGTCGTCTGGCTGAGGAGGAGGATGAAGTAGTTCTGAAGAACAAATGAAATTACCGAGGGAGAAGTATAACGAAAAAGGGGATACAGGACTTGAAGAGACACAAAGACTGCTACAGAGGATGCCAAAGTGGTGGTGGCAGAAGCAGAACAAGCTGGGTATTAAGATGTGAAAGAGGACAGCGTGATGGGGCGGAAAGGATGAAGATGAGAGATTGTTTGAGAGACAGCAGACAAAGATGGAAAAATCACTAGATTGGCCGGTATTCCCATTCCCCTATGACTGGCTGAGTGCAATTAGCAAAAAGTAGATGTTCCACAGTAGATAAAAGGAGTCCATGTCCTTCATAGGAAATCTGACTCTCCAGAAGGCCTGTAAATTGCCCAGCTTCATTTCACTGACAACTGTGAGTGAAGATGCTGTGAATTGGAGTTTAGTTGTGTCTGCTGTCAGGGCATAAGGAGAATTGTTTGAAATTCAGCCAGCCAAATACGGCCCGCTTTGGAGACAGCTGCCAATTTTCAAGCAAAGTTTGTTTTACACATACATTACGATCATCTGCTGGAAATGAATTTTCAGTTGTGCTGTGCAGAAACATCTGGAGTCAGCCGCCTAACAATGGATTCTGCGAACACAGAGAGAAAATGCCCAGGGAGCCGCCCTGCTCTGGAGCTGAGCTCCAGGACTACAGCCTCAAAATGGTGGGGCCCAGATGCTAATGCTAGGGAGGCCTTGATCTCCAAGAAATGGAAAATCACTTTCTATAGCTGCTAATAGATAACACTGCAGACAGTGAACAGGTTAACTGGAGGTAGGTGTGAAATAGAGGGAACTGATATGTGCTGATGCTGTCTAAAGCACCTGTACGTGCTCCTGGCAAGTTAGAAGCCATTGCCCGCAGTCCCATTCAGTGGTACAGTGTACCCATACGTAGGGGATCACACTGTATGTATGCTTTTTATTGAAGCCCAAGTCATGGAATTCTGTGATGGCATCTGTTTTGGTGAACAAGGGAAACATCAGCTTACAGAGAAAACCTAGAAAATTTGATCTGCATAAACATTAAATATTCAAAAGAACATTTTTAAGGGGGCCATGCATACAAATAATGATCTGACTCATTATTCAGAACACTTAGGTCTGGCGTTGTTGTCTCTTAATTAGATGGACAGTAAATAAGCTCAAAGACCTTGTTGTTGTTGTGTGTTTCTGAAGAACAATGAATACTTGGGCCACGATAAAAACAAAAGTGCGAATCCTTACTCAAACTTCTATGCGTGTTTTCCACACTGGGAACCAGATCAGTATTTTTTAATTGTTTTAACCAAACCTCTGAAATTCTGAAGTGCATTACTAAGTATTGGGGTCTACTGGCGGGCTTGTACCTTTCTAGTCTATGGGGTTTTTTACAGATACTTTACAGAAAGGCTGTGAAATGCTGTTTGTTCCATTTCCACAAAAGCAATCTTTTTTAGGGCATCACACTATACTTGGGGAGAGGACAGAAGTAGAGCAATGCAGTGGGAGCAGACTCCAAAGAGCAGCTCAACTCTTTAGACATTAGCTCTATTTGAGACTATCCCACATTTCTGTGGTTGATCCATGTACAAAGACAAAACACTATTGCAATCAATCAGCAATCTTTAGATTATTTCCTCCTAATTGCTTACATTACCCGTAAGCAAAATTTACACCTGGAAATTCACACCTACTCCCCCACAGTATGCTGTTTGGGAAAAATCACTAATTGTTCTACCAATCTGATACCAATAAATTCTACTAATTCCCATTGTCAATTCTGTCCACTGCTGCTCCTGAGTAAGCATCCTACTATTCTGACCTTTACCTATTCTGGAAGAAACAGCTCAAGTGCCCTCTAGTGTGCTTTCAGTATATCTAGTCCATGCTTTTCCCACTTTTTTGGGACTAAATGAGAAGGTTTGTATTTGGTTTGAAACATTTTTAAAGGTCCATAGAATTTTATGACATAAGCCACTGTGAAAAATACTTTCAAAAGTTGATGGTGATTGTGATTTTTTTTGTAAAATTGCTGAATGATGGTTACAGCTAGTTTCACATACATATTACCCGCTTTATCCCCAAAATGCAAAATAGCAACATTTACTAAACATGTCTGAATTTTTCATGACCATTATATCTGCTCACAAAGTGATGCTGTTGTTGGGTTCTTTTTCTTGATATAGATGGGTTTCAGAAAAAAAAAAAATATATAGTCCTTCTACTTACTTTTTTAGTTTCCTGTAGTTCCAAACTTTTAATATATATTTATCAAAGTAAATTTTATTTTTCTTTCCACTACGTTTTTAGTAGCTTTTTTGGCCACAATAAAATTTTTCTGAAATGCACAAGTGATTCTTACTTTTCTACTTGAATCCTAACTGATTTGACCCTAAGAAATTTGGCCTTCTTAAAGCTATTCACAATCTGAATATTGAACATGCTTAGATCATGTCAGAGCATATGTTTCTGGAAGCTTTCCTGGCTGTGGTGCACAGTCTGAAATAAGCTTCCTGTTTAAGCTAATACACTTATTTAGCTTCAGCACCGTGCACACCATGAAAGCTCATAGACTTGGGCACCAAACAGGTTTGTTTCTTCCAAACTGAAGGTAGAAACAGGAAGAGTATAGGCTGTGGACTAATACTGGAGGCCTGTAGCTAGTGGTGTGCCCCAGGGGTCAGTGCTGGGTCCGGTCTTATTCAACATATTCATCAGTCACCTGGATGAGGGGACAGAGTGCACCCTCAGCAAGTTTGCTGATGATACAGAACTGGGAGGAGTGGCTGACACACTGAAAGGCTCCGCTGCTGTTCAGTGAGATCTGGACAGACTGAAGAATTGGGCAAAGGGGAACCATATGAAATTCAACAAGGGCAAGCATAGGGTCCTGCACCCAGGGAGGAATAACCCAACACCAGTACAGGTCAGGGGGTGACCTGCTCGGAAGCAGCGCTGCGGAGAAGGACCTGGGAGTCCTGGTGGACAACAAGCTCTCCATGACCAGCAGCGTGCCCTCGTGGCCAAGAAGGCCAATGGTGTCCTGGGGTGCATTGAGAAGAGCGTGGCCAGCAGGTCGAGGGAGGTTCTCCTCCCTCTCCACTCTGCCCTGGTGAGGCCACATCTGGAATATTGTGTCCAGTTCTGGGCTCCCCAGTACAAGACAGACAGGGAACTACTGTCCAGTGGAGGGCTGTGAGGATGATGAGGGGCCCAGAGCATGTCTTGTATGAGGAAAGGCTGAGAGAGCTGGGGCTGTTTAGCCTGGAGAAGACCGAGAAGGGATCTTATTAATGCTTATAAATATCTAAAGGGTGGATGTCTAGAGGAAGGGGCCAGACTCTTCTCTATGGTGCCCAGTGAGAGGACAAGGTGCAATGGGCACAAACTGGAACACAGGAAGTTCCATCTCAACATGAGGAAAAACTTCTTCCCTCTGAGGGTGACCGAGCACTGGGACAGGCTGCCCAGAGAGGTTGTGGAGCCTCCTTCTCTGGAGAGATTCAAAACCCGCCTGGATGCGATCCTGTGCGACCTGCTCTGGGTGATCCTGCTCTAGAAGAAGGGTTGGACTAGATGACCCCCAGAGGTCCTTTCCAACCCTGACCAGTCTGTAAATCTGTGAATCATTGTTTCAGACATCCTGCAGAGGAGTGAAATTCTCTTGAAAGAAACGCCACATATACAAATATATGCTCTGGTCATACCAATGGTCCATCTAGTTTTATCGGTAGCTGCCAGTAAATGCTTAAGGAAACAGCTTGAAAATGTAAGTGTAAGAATAGGGGAGTACTTTCCTAGTACTAGCCTTCTGGAATTCAGTAATGTTTGTTTTAAGAAGAACAGGAAAAGAAAATTTAGAGTGAGAATAGTGGAAATAAAGGACAGCCTGAACTATCCAGCTATGGAATGATTTCAAAGGAAGAGTCCTGTCATTTGGCTCATATTTACACAAACAAATTTAAACACTAGAACTGGGTCTCTCAAACTGTCCTCTACAGTTCACAGATGGTAATGAAACTGCAATACCTTTTTCCACAGTTTTCCTAACCACTTCATCCAATTCCATTCTTAATGGCCTTTTCTATTACTTCTAAGACCTGGGAAAATGTAGAAGTCTATTTAAAATGCTGGCAACTTTCCAATCAGCAGTAGCAGCAGTGGCTAGGATCAGCAGCTCTCCCTGGCAGAAATTTTCTCTTGCTGTACACATACAGTATAAAAGTATGATTGATCAATATGTTTCCTTCAAATTTTCTGTTTCGTGTCTTTTTATCCTTTGCCTTACATACTTTCTTTCCCTTGAACTCCTGCATACGTTCCGTTTTCATGTATATGTGTCTGTGAGCCAATATGGCCTTTGCAGTAATACTTTCCCCTTGCATCATTGTGTATCTCTTTATGCATGCATTTTTGCCCACCCTGTAGTCTCTTTGAGTTCATATTGTCACTATGTAGCTTATAGAATGGATTAAATAGCAGAGAAATCTTCCAAACAAATTAATAAAATCATTTACCGTAAACCTGTTGAAGATTCCTTGCAACAGAACCCAAAACATCTCTTAGATAACTGAACTCTGCATCCAAATATTCTTCTGATACAATACAGGCAGAGTTTATCTGTGCCAAGAGAAAAATCACATTTCATAGTAAGGGTATAGCAGGCAGCTTGGTGGTCCCCCCAGATACAACACTATCCAAATGCTACTAATGGTGTGGCTTTTTATCTCCAAAATATTGCTTGTCTGTTTGTTTTAAAAGCTGTCTTTCTTGATTGAAAGCCATCAAGCACTCAGTGAAATAAGGAGGAAAATAAGAGATTAATAGACTTTTGCTTAATAGACTTTTGCAGTTTCCTTGTTTTCTTCTATTTAACCAACAAAAAGAACAAATTCTTTAAGACAATAAATAATACATCCTTGGATACCCATCTGGGTTTTAGTGAGCATTTCTCTGTGATACTGAGCACCTGCTACAGTTCACACATCATCTGCTGCTGCTGTCATTATGTAATGAACTCGAAAACATGTCTA
Organism: Balearica regulorum gibbericeps; assembly: GCF_011004875.1. Taxonomy (NCBI): domain Eukaryota; kingdom Metazoa; phylum Chordata; class Aves; order Gruiformes; family Gruidae; genus Balearica; species Balearica regulorum. The sequence goes on from NC_046208.1 coordinate 707,194, forward strand.
AACCTCCATCAGTTCCTAGCTTAAAGTGGTTCTGTGGAAGCAGACACTTCTCTTTAAGAACTTCTAATGTCTGCTGGGCTATCCCATCCACCATCATGAGACACAAGCCCTGCAAGTGCTGCTCTGTCCCCGCTGGTTATGGTCTTCATCTTCTGTTGCTGGAGTGATTATGCCAGCTAGAGGTAGATATGAACTGAAGCCAGAATCTGCTGGTGGGAGCATGCCAGGCAATGCATCGCTCATTCATTCCCCAGGAGCTGACCCAACTTACAGAACTCAGTGGTGGAACTGTTATTTCTCATCGTGTTACAAATCACCACTGTCCTTTGTGTCAGTAAAGTGAAATGCAGAAAATATGTGGCACGTTTCACCACTCAGTTCTCTTATTTCACATTCCAGTCTTGACGCATTTTTGAAGGACCACAGAAATGTGTAGTTTAAAACCTGTCTAGTAAACTTCCTTGATCCTGAGGCATACGCTTTGAATTTAAGTAACTTTCTTTTTTCCGTTGCCCTTTGGAACAGTTTCCTTTTCCTACTTGGCTCAAACAATTTTCAAGTCAAGACAGCAGCAACAGCACGTTCCATCCTGTGATGCGGATTGTGAGTCGGGGCCTTTGGGACCTCCGTGCTGACTGGATGAAATTACATGTGCCCTCAGGCCATTGCTGGAATGGTTGGCAATGCTTGCGGTACCGTACAGTACCCTGAATTTCTGCTGTTGAGACAGCACAGGAGCCCTGTTACTTTCCAGGCAAAGAGCAGAATTGCACACCCTCCCCTAGATTATGGCATACAGCACAGAGATTAGAAGAGCTTTTTATAGGCTTTCTCTAATAAACAGTCCCAGACCACTATGAAATAAGTCACTCTTAAACCCTTTTTTATGTATTAGATGTTAATTCCCTAAAGAGAAGAACAGATTTACATGGGAGTAAACCACAAGGCTTAGCTAGGGCAACTACTCAAGAACTTACAGTCCTGAGATCACTCCAGTGGCCAAGTCTCTGCAGAAAATCTCCACTTTCGTGCTGAGCCTCACGCTGGTTGTGATACGTGCCTCAGAGACCTGTGAAAGCATCCAGAGCCCAGAATAAATGAGCACGCAAAAGCCAGAAGGTCTGGAAAAACAGCCTTTTCATGTGTTACTGGGCATTAAGACCAGGGAGCACTGGCAGTGCCTCAAGGCATTCAGTCTGTAAGAATGAGAGTTATAATGTCAGTCCTTCGCACTGAGAAGTCTGTAAATATAGAAGAAAAATACACGTGCAAGTATGCATCTACTTCATAGTATACACAGTCCAAGAAGAATTTGCAGAGCGTTGAATCCCGTGCTATCCTTCCCTACTATACTTTTATTTGTTACTTACATCACATTCTCCACTGTGGCCAGTATAACATAGCTGAAGAATAAAATGAATTTTTAAGGCTTGATGCCTTAAAATTCTTTGCATTGCCTGAATATTACCTGCCTTTGACACTATGAGAATACATTTTAGGATATTATAGTTTTGGAGGATTAAGATCTTACTTTATAATGAGATGTACAGGTAAGGATCTATCTTTATGCTTATTCCAGCAGTGCATACAGCAAGGTTACTGGTTTCTACCTTGTGGTATTTTTAGTTTCAAAGTGAAAAGCAGCTCACTGTGTGATTTTGGAGGGATAGGGTTCAGGTTGAACAGGGCATTCTTATTAGTGGTGGAAGGAATGCTAAGGTACAATTATTTTGTAACATGCCACGTATAAGTGAACATACCACAAAACAAAAGAAAATGTGCATTTGCATTCTCTCATTTTAGGTCAAGGAAAAGTGTTGACTACTTCAGACCAGCGTGCACTCCATTGCAAAGCAGCATGGTGAAGAAGAAGATGGCTCCTCTTGAAATAATTATCGTGAAGAAATCTACTTCAGTATCTCACACTTTATTATTGCCGGCATATTTTTAAGCTAAGGGGTTTGTGTTTTAAAGCATGGTAGAAAACAAATGTATATTCAATAACATGAAATCAGGCTGTGCACAGGCAAATGCCATTCACTTCTGTGGTCTAAAGACTCATATTCAGTAGTTGGTCACACTGTAATCCACAGCGGAGACTCTTAGGCCTAGGCCAAATAAATTTATCACTGCACAGCTGTTCCAGACCCCCTATGATTCATCACAGAACTAGTTCCGTACCTCATTTTCTATGCTGATCCAACCAGCTAGATTAGCTCAAAACGATCTTAGCCATCATACATAGCAGAGGAATTCCTTCTAATTAAACCTTGAGCAACAGTTTTGATAACCTGTTTTTCCTTAGTATTTTTCACAGTTTGACAGATCATGTTATTACTCTCTAGCCCAGGTTTCCTGGGAAACAAAGCATCTCCTTACTCTTCCAATCCTTCCAGGGAAATGAAGCCAAATTAAAACATTTTATGGGCGTTCATTACATTTTATCCTAGGCAGTTCATGGACCTATCAACGTCAACTGTCCAGAATGCGCTTACTGCTTGATGGGTGGCAGAAACAACTAAATTTGCTTTTTGTAACAGTCACTTCTTGTCCAGGGACAACATTAACCAGGGCCAAAGTTTCCTTTCTGGGCAGTGGTTTGTTTCATCTCAGGTCAAGGAAACACTCCACTTCTGAGAACTGAATGTTGCTATGGCAAAAATGCGTGAAAGAGGCCCTCACAAACACGCAAGCCCGCTCCAGCTTCTAGTATATATGTTTGTCTGCTTTGATTTTTTGGAGGGGAGCGCATTCTTTTAAGTTAAAGGTGGCAGCAGGTAGTTCAGCTGTGATATGGAACCTTATTTCTGTTCTTCCTTTGGCTAGGGAGAATTTAGTGGGAACGTTCCTTCGGAACGCACGCAATCACACCTAGGAGGCTGCGCGTGCTGTGATTGTTTACGTGAGCCTGCAAACTATGTCATCATCAGTCTTTGTGCAGACATGCCCTGTTCATTGAACTCACACATGGGATGGTCATTTGTATAATAATTAAGGACGATTCGTCTGCACCTTGCAGAGGAACCTGCCTTGGTAGGAAGAGCTGCTGAATCAAAGTGGAAGTGTGCAACTCACATAATTGGAAATCTGAGTAGAGAGAAATCAGGCCCAAAGAGCAGAAGGAATATGCAAAGAGAGTGTATTAACTGGTAATAGGCTGAATGTCTCTCATTTGTTTAGCGGAGAGCTGGGGAGGGACTCAAAAAGCCAAACTGGGACTGAGAGCTGCTTACTAGGAGAGAACAGAAAAGAAAACAAGGTATTCTTCTATCCTCATTCCCATTTTGACCATTAAGGGGAGATGCTAGAAATAATACCTGGATCATGCGGGCTGTAGAAATTAAGCAGTTTACAGGATTCTGTGATTTTATAGACTTGCAATGCTTTTTCTGAAAAGCAGCTTTCAAGAGACGGGCCAGGATTTGAAGCACGGCAACTTCTGGACACTCCTAAAAAAAGAAAACCCTGCCAGTGTAGTTGTCAGGGGATCCAACCGTAGTTCTCAACCGTATAAGCTTTGCAGACTGATCTGTCATGCAAGTTCCTGATGCAAAGCAAGTAAATATATTTTAAAAAAATTAAAAAGCGTGGAAGGAAACAAAGAGGCAGACTGTTTGCTCAGACAGTTGGAGAAGCACAGTCTCTTCTGACCTCCTTTGTAGTCCCGGGAGCAATTCCTGAGCTGCGTTCTGAGACAGAGGCAGCGTTGCCAGGCCCAGCATTCCGGCAATTACTCAGTGGAAATGGAAACAGCAACACAGATGCCAACGGTATGATGCAAGTTTCATTGTCCCTGTCAGAATGAGAGTCCATTATGGTTTCTGGGCTGTTTGCTTGGAATATAAAGTCAGTTGTAGTTCTATGTAAATTACACATTTAAGCCAGGAAATAAGATTATTTTTTTTAAGGGCGCTCCTCCTCAGTCCTTGGCCTATGCTTCTCTGAAGGGCTATTTTGGACCTTGAACGGGGAATTTGAGCTTAGCGTGCATAGAAATAGCTGAGAAACAGGAAACCTGAACAATCCTCTGCAGAGCTAAGAAGCATGCATATGAATGTTTTGCTGTTCATAAAGCATAAAACTAGAGTAATTGTAGGCGCATGCTTAGGAAACAGTTGAACAACAGAGAGAAATAACGAAATTATGCCCTCCTAATCTCTCAAAGGTCAATGGGTTAGCAGAGAACAATTTGGAAGACAAGGAAAAACAGAGGAGGAGTAGGTCAGACCTGGAAGGAAAATAGTAAAATTCAGGCCCGTAGGGATATATTTTAAATGTTTTAATTCTGAAGTCAGTTTAGGGATGATCTTTATGGGACTAAAAACTCAGGCTTTCCTCTAGTAATTGAAATTAAACAGCACTTGCTCAAGCAAGGATAGTTTTTTATCCGTCATTACAAATAAAAATGATAACGTATGTTTAGCGGTATCTAAATATCTAGTGCTACAGTTGGATAACACTTCTTTCAAAAGTTTCCCAGCATGCTCTGTAATGAGAAAATAACCTAAACCAAATGGTCTTTGCCCCACGATCTGCATAATTGTAAATCTAACTGCAAAGAAATTTCTAGGTTAGAAATCTGTTACAAATATCCATATGCTTGTTTCATCCACGATATACTATGTCAGAACCTATGGGGCTCTGATAGAAGGCTTTTTAATATATTGAGCAATACAATCCATAGATTTTGAACCTGGACATCTTCAAGATGGAAATAAAAGGTCATATTTGACAGCAAATATGACTAACTAGCACAGGTCGTGAAATAATGGTGTGCGTTGTCTACCAACTGAATGCTTACTTCACAATTCGATAATCCTATTGACAAAAATATTATGAGTCCTTTCGTGCCTTAATTAGATTGATTTGTTCCATGATAGCCTAGGAAATGAAAATATTAATCACCTTTGTAGTTTTTCTCAAAAATCTCTTAATGGATAGAAACCCCAGAAATCACATTGTTATAATAAATGTCAGGGTTGCACAGTCACTGATGAGCAGAGAAAAGCAGAGAACGTGGAGCGGAACAGGAGAGGTTGGTACTTGTAGAGCATTTGAGGTGCAGATCTACACATCTGGAGCGAGGCAGCTGCCCGACTCCATCGTTACCGTGTAACGCTTACCACAAGAACACCAGGAGGGCAAAGTGTTTCAAACCAGATAGCCTTTTCCTCTCTTTTGCCGGCCTTCTATTTCTTCTGCCCCCACTCCCCCGGTTCTCGTTCCCGGCTCTGCAGAGCACGGCGGACCCTGAGACACGCGGCGTGGGAGCCAGCAGAGGGCGCTGCCGCACGCAAAATGCGTGGAGAGGCCGGACCCCACCCGGGCACCTCCGTGCGTGGGTGGAACAGAGGGGCAGGTGGGGCTGCCCACTCCCGAACTGCGATGTCTGCTTTGCAGCTGGCATCGGTTCCGAAGGGAGAGCTGCAGAGACCGTTGGTTTCTGTCCTACGCCGCGTCCCGGCCACGCAGGGACTGGGGACCCCACTCGGGGTCGCATCCGAGGCTCAGATCCTGGGAGGAATGCGGGGCGCGAGCCTGAGCTGGCAGCAGCACAGAGAGCAGAAGAAATCTAGTCCTGCGACCCGGACTTTCATAGTTCTTTCAGGTATCTTTTGACATCCCGTAACATCGCTAGCTGTCAGCACAGCTCGCGGTTATTTGACCTCACCATGCATGACTATTTGTGCGGGCACCGCAGGAGGAAGCTGTGAAGTGCTTCCTAGAGAAACTAAGAGCTACGTGGTGAAAAGCAGCATGTTGAAATTCAGGTGGGTATTGAACTCGTACCCAGCTGACAGGGTCACCACGGAAGGCTGGGGAAACAGGGCGAGATAGAGACCCCACACGTTCCCTGCCACTAACTCTGAATAGTTTGCGTCGTCTTCACTTGTACCTTCTCTAGAGTGATTGTGCAATCATTCGATTAAATCTGCTCTCCTGCCTAAATTGGTTTTCAGTGGTGATTAAGGTAGCACCCATCAAATCTAGGCAGGATACAGCTCTCCCCTCCAAAGTACAGGGGTCCTGTCCCCACAGCTCCTCCCCATATATTCGCTCAGATTCTCCCTTGGACCTCCTGAATCTGTTTTACTATCATCAGCTCACAAGGAGCACCAGTTCAAAAAAAAAACCCCAAACCCAGTACTTTTCTGAAAGAACGCATTTAATTTTAATCCTGGTTAGCTCTAGCCAAAATAAAGGCACCAAGAAGAACCAAAATCTTCCTCCTCTTGACTGCGTGCACATACAGTAACTATCCCTGCCATGAAGAGCACACACACACTGAGTAGATGAGACAAACCAGGGCTCACAGGTTAAGTCAATGGCCCTGGATCATGCACGTAGATATATGGCAGAGTTCAGGACAGATAGTGTGACCCTCCCACCACCCAGGTCATTGTCCAGCCAGTAAAGTTGTGGATAGTAATTTAGGCAGAGATGCCTTCTGCTTTCCACTGTTGCTTGCTCATCTGTCTCCTAGATTATAAGGTTTTATCAACAGCTAAATTAAACCCCAAATGTAAATTTAATTTGTTGCCCTCAGAACCTGGATTGCAATTTGCAACAATAGAAATTTGCAAATAGTGTTCATTCAAATCCAGATTTTTGTTTTTAAATTGGAGAAAAAAGAAAAATTAAAAAAAAAGATCATTCTCTTCATGGCTCCCTGTTACTCCTAGGAACAGACTTTGCTAGGTATGGATAGTGAGGAGTCTAAAATTCCTGCCCAGAGCTCTGTGAGAAATTAAGGAGCTCTGAAGGACAGTTTTGAAAGATGATCTTTTGATCTGCTTTGAGGAAGAAGAGACAATTCTGTGTTACAGAACCTCTACAAGGACTTGGGCTTAAGAGGCTTAGTGAGAGGAATAGGACCAAGCCTGAAGTTCTCAGCTAACACTTCGTGCATGGACTGTTTGCTGGCCCCCTTGCCATAGTCCTTGTATAAAACACATTTTAGAGAAAGAATGATGCAAAAGCAGCTAAATCACCACTTCTGAAATGCTTTTGAGAAAAAATAATCACAAAAAGATTGAATCAAGTCCACATCGACTGATCTCACGCTTCCTGAATACAGTCAAGAGCTAGACAAGAGATTATGCTCTTGTCACCGTGACTTTCTTCTGGAAGCAATGGAATATTAACGTAAATGTATCTGCAACAAGAAATGACCAGAAAAGCCCAGCCACATAGAGTAGAATATCAAACTGATGCCACTATTCGCAATACCAGTCGAAACTGCTAGCTGGAAAGAACAAACCTTCCTGATACATTTAACATCAGTTCAACTGGATTTCGTTCACTGCAAGAATTATGTAGCACGGAGACCTACTGCTTATGAAGGCTGAATGCTCCATTTCTAAACTTTCAGAGGAAATTAGAATGAAAATCACTATAGAGGAAGTTTTGTAAAAAGTCTTTTATCAGGCTTCTCTATTTTGCCATCATAAGCCAATGCAAAACTGCTCTCTCTTTTAGATTTTTTTATTGCTTGAAATGTGTCAGGGGAAAATGAGTTTTCTCCTACTGTTTGATACATCTTATTGTCATTATTTTGTCTATTCAACTGTAATCGTGTTTTCGTTATTTTAGAAGGAATACATTGGACCTGGTAGGTCAATACCATTTAGCACAGCATCACTCTGAAGCAAAAAAGGGAATTTGCAGGGTTTTGCTTTGTGTCATAAGGTAGGTTGAATGTTTCTTTAAAAAAACCCAACCTAATAAAGTGTATTTCCTTGCAAATGAAACAAGAGATTCTTAATAAAACTGTTGTTGCAATTCAAATAAACTATTTGGGATGATTTTCCCAAAATGCTGCCAGGCTTTAAAGTAGCTGAAAATAAACAGCAAAGTGAGTGTAAAAAAAGTATTACTGGATCATTAGATGAGTGTAATTTGCAGGCAAAGTAACAAGACCCAGGCACCTTTTCCTATGCCTTTTTGCACGGTTTCCATACACACCTTGGGAAAAATTGATTCTAAACGTGAAAACAATCTGGATAGGTAAAACCGTACAAATATTTTAATACGGCACAAACCAGGAAGTAACTGCTTTATTTGTTCAAGATTGAGAGGAAACATTTAATACAGAAACCCCACTTTTCAGGAGACTCTCCCTTACCTTGTGCTCCCTTCTCAAAGCCCTGCGGGCAGCTGCAGACTTGCTGAAGACTGTGAAAGAAAACAGCAGCTGAAAAAGATTGTAAAAGGAGAAAGATCTGAAATTTTGACAACAGAGTTGACATTTTTGGTGAAATATTGAGAACAAAAGTGGAAGTATCAGTGATTGGAAAATGAACTTTAGGGGCCCTTCGTTTACGAGTGTGAGTGAAAACAGTTTTACGGAGAATCGCCCTTTCCCTGCTGCCCTCGGACTTCACACATCAAATTCTCGATCTCACTCACAATTTTGTGGGCATGCATTCTGACATCCGCCTCTAATTTAAAGTCTTGGCCTGAGGCACATGCCCCGCCCAGAAGGCCGAGAGGAAGAAAGGATGACAGGGCCTGCCGCGGGCACCCGGCGGCCGCCGAGCCGAGCCGGGCCGAGCCGAGCCGCCTTCGTTCACACGGCAGAGCCACGGGCCGCCCGCGCCCCGCCCGGGTAGGACGGCCAGACCCCCCCCGGAGGGCGGCTGCCTTGCGCCCGACCGCCTCGCACCGCGCCGCCGGGAAACACCGCCGGGAAACACCGCCATGCAGGCAGCGGGCCCGGGCGGCAGGCAGCGGGCCCGGCCCCTCAGGGCAGGGCCGCCCCCGGGAGCCGCTCTGGGCACCAAGCCCGGCCCGCCCGCTCCCTGGGGCGCCGTTCCTGCCGCCTCCCGAGGCTGGTCCAGGTCGGCGGCGCCACCCGGGCAGCGCCGGCCCGGCCCCGGCCCCGGCCCCGGCCCGCCCCTCGCCGCGCCCAGCCCTGCACCTGCCTCCCGGCACCGCCCCGCTGCCCGCCCCGCGCGGAGCCGCCGGCGAGTCGGGCCGAGCCGCTTCGGGAGCTGCTGCCGGAGCCGGCGGCCGCCATGGGCACGGTGCGCGGAGGAATGCGCTGCATCAAAATCCTGCTGTTCATCTTCAACCTGACCTTCTGGGTGAGCGCCGGGCGGAGCGGGGCGGGGCCGGGCGGAGCCGTGAGGAGCCGTGCGGAGCCGTGTGGAACCGTGCCGCACCTGCCGCGGGCGCTCCCGGGTCCCGGCCGCGGTCAGTCCCGCGTGGAGGCGGCCGGTCGGGCCCGACCCCGGCGTGCGCGGGAGGGGACCCCGGGGCCCGGGGCAGAGCGCGGGCGGCAGGCTGCGGCCGGGGGGGCCGGGGTGTCCCGCGGCAGGGGCGAGCCGGGAGGAGGAGGAGGGGAAGGAGGAGGAGGAGGTGCGCGGGTCCCTCGGAGGAGCGCTGCAGGACAGGCCACCTGAGCGGGCGCTGCAAGAGTGCCCTACCAGTGCTCACGACTTCTGCTCGATATGGCTTTTCATGGGAAAACGCGGACTTCATATAAGATGGCATTGCTGGGAAAAGCCGACATCTTTCTTAAGTGATAATTTAAAGTAGTGACCATTTCCCCAACAAGCATAACATTTCAAACAGCAGGAGGCTGAGAGGTTCTCCCAGCATCCCATGCAGCGTATTGCAGTGGAACACTTCTTCACAGCATCCTGATGCTTTTTAATAATGTAATTTCAAATAGTGAGCCAACAGCTGCTACTTTTACAAGTTCATCCTAAGAGAAAGTCCTTGCATCATATTGCACGCACTTTGCTGAAAGCTACCCTAATGTGGCAATGAATAGTATCTACTGCAGAACCCTCAAAAGATTTAGGGAATGCTATGCCTGTTCTCTCCTCTTTGCATCTTTCTAATACTCTCACTGTTCCATAGCACAACTGAATTCAAGCTTTCTTTTTTCTTTCACTTTCCTTCATGCTGTGTTCTCCCTTCCAGTAGCTTTCCAGTTTTTCACACTGGAAAACAATTAGCAATGTTATCTTTTCAAATGTCTTTTTCTTTCTTTCCGATTCACTGTGGGTTTGTTTTTTTTTTTAAAAGGAAGTCACAAAATAATCCTGTTCAGCCTCTCTGGAGCGAGCAGTTTTGGGCTTTTGTCTCCTTTATACTTGCAACACAGTTAAGCCAAATGCTTTTCCCTCTTGGTGACAGCACTGCAAGCTCCGGGTACACAGTGCTGCTGTGCTCGAGCTGTAGGAGCAGAGTGATGTTGCCCAGCTGCAGCTGCAAGTCAGTAGAAGGACAAAGCTTTGCGTTATGTTGTTTCACAAAAGTGACAATTACTGTGTTTTGTTATCTGCCTTTTCACGGAGATGGAAGGAACCATCTCCTCAGCTGGACTGGGGGCATTCATCTCAAACACATCCAAACTACCAGGGATGCTTAGATGCCTGGACTGACTCGAGCGGGCTCCTGCTGTGCTCCAGCAGTCCAAAGGCTGAGCCCACGCCTGCAAGCAGGGAGGTTCAAACGCTGTGACCAGGGCGGCAGGGGAGCCCCACGCTCTGTGCTGTGCCGCTTCGGGGAGGAAAGCTGTGATCCCAAGCTCTTCAGCCATGTGCTTCCCTGCTTGCTTTGCTTGCTGTGGCTCTGCCAGATGAATCAAGTGCTGGGCAATGCGGGACAGATTAAAAAAGCACCGCGCCAGGCTGCCAAGGATATGGTAAGCAGCGGGTGTTTTGTGAACCTCGTTCAGGTTGCGCAGTTGCTACGGAGCGAGGCTCTGGGCCTCCATCAGAACAGTAGCAGAGCATCGTGCCTGGTCCTGCAGGATGCTGAAGCAGTCTGCCAGGATGTACACCACTGCCTGGTAGGCTTATAAACGTGTCTGGCATGCAGTGAGTCTGAGGCCACTGTCTATAGATCTTTCCCCTCAAACAACATGCCCTGACATTCCTTTTTGATCTAATCTAATTTGCATTAAAGGGATTTTTTTCCTTGCATTTCACAGCATCCATCGCTTGTTTGTAAGCCATTTCTGTAATCCAAGGTATTGTACACCGCAATAATCCTTTTACCTCCTAGTTCTGATAGAGGGTTCCATGGTGATTTACAGAAAAATGCCCTGTCATAATTGGTCCCAACACACTTAACTTCAGCACATCCCTAAGAACAACACAACCCTCTCTTTCTGGCAAGCCTCCGAACAGAACCCTTCCTACAACTGAGCAGCAGCAGCAATTCTGAAATGGCAGATGGTCTCCCGTAGTTTGGTATGATGATTTAGAGGTCCAGCTGGTCTCTCTACAGTATCATATATCCTGTGACACGTACAGGGGAAGGGGGCACCTCTCAGCCCAGAAGGCTGTTACTTAGTCCCAAAACAGCTACGAAAGTTGAAAAAAAAAGTCAGTTAAGTTACTTGTGTCCTAAAGTTTTGGTGTGTGTCAAGCCAGCAGGGCTTAACTCCTGATCACACGGCACTTCTCCATAAGGTGCTTTTCCTACAGTAACACCAGCGTGACTTCAGACTCAGGCCCTGAGTGGCCTCCTGCATACCACCCAGCTTCAGTGCGGTTCTGAGGGTTAGGAAGGAGGGCAGAATGTTCTTCGTTGGTTTTGCAGCCTCTGTTCTTCTCATGGGCACTCACTTCCCTTCCACACACACACACACACCCCCGCCCCACTACATTCTCCATTGCAATTCAAGCCAAGTTTTGATGACTAAAAGAGCCAGCTTACAAGGTTTGAAAGCCACTAGTAAGTTCAGAGCACCGCTACATTGAAGAGCAGAAAGAAAGAAAGAAAGAAAGGAAAGGAAGAAAGAAAGAAAAAGAAAGAAAGAAAGAAAGAAAGTACATTGCACTATAATGGGAATTCATTGTTATCAAACACTAGCAAGTGCTTCCTGAATTTTCTGACAGTGCCATCCTGAGCTGTGGGATTTCAAGAAAGCCTGTGGTGCCAGTGACACCTCTTTGACGCTCTCCAGCCAATTGTTACTAAAGTATTGACCGGTCTGTTTATCTTCCAGCTGGCAGGATTGGCTGTCATTGCCTTTGGTCTATGGCTGCGGTTTGGTGGGGTTATGGCAGACTTTGCTTCAGACAAAAAGTCTCCAGAGTATTTCTTCATGGGTAAGTTAAAGTGCCTGTGATGACGGTAGCCTTTAGAAGGCTAAAGGTTTCATCCTGCACGTGCATTGAATTATACGAAGGCCAACAATTCCAGCTACACAAAACTGGACATTCTGGTGTTGTGTGTCATGTGCATGATGGCTTGCGTCCTTTCTCTGCTTGGCATCAACTTCCTTAGGCCTAACTGAACTCTGCTCTCAGACTGGATCCAATCCTCACGTATCCTAAATGAGTTGTGCTAATACTGTCGGAATAGAAGTTGAGATGGGTCAGAGACTCCTGGAACATGGGGCTCACCAATATATCCTCCCAGAGTTTTCTGTGCAGCTGCTAGCCAACAAAACAGTGTCACTTCTGAATGTTTCTAATACCAGAGCAGCAGTATAACTTTTGCTCACCAGTTCTCCCTGTGTCTGCACGCAGAGGCCCTCAGAACAAATCCTTCCTCAGCTGAAAAGTAAAACTACACAGTGTTCAGTCATCTCAAGAACTGTTTGTCCAACCTCGGCAGGAATCAACTAGTTCCCCAAGCCAACAGGACTGGTATTGTTCATATCTAATTTTAGGCATTTAAGATATTTTTTTTTCTCCCTAGGATTTCCAGTTGGGTTTTCTGGAAGTGCCACTTGTGTTACATATCTATAGACATCCTTAAACGGCAGCTGTCTAGGACTGCCAGCAACTGCTTTTCTCTCTCCATTGGCAATTGTAACATGCCTTTACAGCAGAAGAGTCAGATTTTTTTTCTGTTTTAATATATCACCCCTGGAGATGGACTCACTCAATAAAATCCAATTGGTACAAACACTTTTGCCATCTACAAATGCCAAGTGTGAATCAATACCCAGTCCTGCCTTGTCCATCAAGCCACTCTGACAGGGTGGCCAGGAATGGGAGGTGACACAAGATGTCCTGTAGCAGTTAGTTACCCATCACAGGAATATTGCCTGGGCTGTGCAGTTACTTTAAACCTAACCCCAAGCTGCTTTAATATATGCAACCACACTGGATCTGACTGTATAGTACTGTAGGAATAGAGGGGTGGAATGTTATATCCAGCAAAGTTTCTGTGGGAGTTCAAGAGGCTGAATAAAAACGTTCAGATGAAAATTTGATTTGGGCCTGAGGGTTACTGTAAAATACCCTGTAGCACCTCCACTGACACAGCCAGGAAGTATGGTTTACTTTTTCTCTTACATCTGAGCTGCTATGTCAGCAGCATACTAGATCACCAACTTCATTTCCAGATCCAGGTTATACCTGCTGAATTTCCTATGTTGTATCTTGGAACTGTTCCCTGCCTCATCCACTTATGTTTGATCCAGGAGATTCAACAAGATGGAAGGATGTTCTGTCCTTCAAAATCAAGTACTGTTGGTTTGTTAGAAGCCAGAAGGTAATACATCCTGTGATGTAAATAAGCACCACAGTCATTTCACAGCTTTGCAGTGCAGGCTGTAACACTGTGTAAATAAGATATTCTTTGGTGCATGTGCATTTAAATCTCTAAAATATTTAATCTGCTTTAGTCCTGAATAGGAATTACAAAAGCTGTTCAGAGTTGTTAATTTTGGGAAGTCCTGGGGAATGTTCTTGTAAAAGTTTCATCATTATACCATGACATTCAACTATTGGGCTACCACATGTATTTATAGAGCTGTATGCTGTAACGTGCAACTGCTAGCAGAGGAAGTGCTAAGGAACAGGTCATAAATATGATGAAAATTCTTTTAAACTTGCACTTTTGACTGAATTCTAAAGCAACGTTTTGTTCCTTTTTTGTAATAGGCATTGTGCTCTGAACGGAGCATTCCTGTTAAAGAAAACCAAAACATTTTCTGCTGCCCTCCCTCATTGTAAATCATGTTAAATGCTGTTGTGACTTCTAAGCATCTGCTGGGGCAGCCGTTCAGAAGTCTGAGGCTGTTAACAATCCGTGACTAAGGCAGTGGTAAAAGAATGGTGATAAGTTCAGTAATGGTGGGGTTTTTGCAGCCAACAAGGCTGCATTTGATGGTCACGCTCAAGAGCTTTCCCTCTCTAGGAGATTTTGGCTCTGAGTCCCCCTTGCCAGTTGTGTATCGGGCCCTTCTCCCAGAGACTCTAGGAGTGTTGTTTGTTTGGCTTTGTGTGTTTGCTCTGTAACATGCATTCTGGGTGACAGCCAGAATTTTGCATAGGAATTCTTAATATGGAACACTGCAGCACCCAAGAAGCAGCTGCCCAGAGGGCTGAACGAGAAAGCAGATCACTAGCATGACCTGGAGATATAAACATATGGCCATATATTTAAAAATAATTTCTTTAGCTCTGTTCCACTGACCACTTTTGTGGCTGCCTGTGATCAGACCAGCTTTGTGCCAGTGCTTGGAACAACAGTGCAGCTGCATTCAGAGTTTGCTTTGTAGGTTGAAGCATCACCATCTTGTGGAAAACATCTCATTTTCTTGCTTCTAAAGAGCAGCACGTTCTGCTCTTTTTGTACCTGGATCGAGCTGCCAGCTGAAGCTAACCAGCTTCTCTCTTGTGCTTCCTTGTGATGGTTTTTTTCCTGGATCTGAAATGTTGTTTTAGTTTAAAATAATTGATAATTATATCCTTGCTTTTTCCATTAGGCCAGAATGAGTCTCCTTAAATAGCCTTGTTCTTTACCAGCAGTCCAGCTGTCTTTTCTGCCCCCTGGAATAGTTCGGGCCATGACTTGGCAACCAGGGCTGTTCATCTTTTCCAGCCACTGAAATGTTTTTGTTGGTTTGAGAACAACTTACAGGCAGCAGTGCTGAGGTCAAGCACATATGTGTTCTTAGTTTTCTGTTGCTTGTGGGTTTGTGTTCAGTGATCCATACTCCCCACTGCAGCTTGCAGTTTTTTAGCCTACAACATAAAACGTTGGAATTGGAACTCTTTGACCCATGCAGTCTCTGTCCGCTTTACCAGATGTATCTTACACTGGAGCAGCCTCCTAAAATTGGACATCCTCTCTCTGCAGCTCCCCAACTTTTGGAGTTCCCGCTGCAGTGGCAGGCATGACAATATTTTTATGTTACTCCATCTCATAGTACGTTTTTTTGTGCCTGTGCTTCAAGTGGTGAGGCAAAACTGTAGCTTTCCTGTTCTATTGCAGTTCAGCTCCGGCAGATTTCATATATTCTTCTCTTAGCTGTACTTGAGAGAAAAGAAAAAGAAAGAAGAGAAAAGATAATTTTAGCAAAGGTCAATAGGTGGGCAGTTACCTCTTTTATCTGAGTTGTCTGTGACATTTTAGTGACAAAATGGAGAAAAGATCTGTAGAATAAAGGGAATTCCCTCAGATTGCTTGTCCTTCTTGAGACTCCTGTACCAAGACTAGCAAATTTTTTACTGGGCAGGAAACTCTGCAACAATCAGAAGGAAAAGAGAGATGCTTGTGTGAACCCAGCATGTCAGCCTTGCTGTCTCACAATTAATTAGTCTTTAATTAATTCTTTGTTCTTAAATTTAAAGATACCTAAAGCACAGATGTGAAGACAAAGTGCCTGCTGAGTGCAAGTTGATCATCTGTGAAGTAAAAACTAACATGGGTGCTTTTTAAGGGTCAGTTCAAGATACCCATTCTCCGCTCATTGTTTTTGGTGGATGAAGAGGAAAGTCTGTTCTGGTTCCCTGGGCAACATGGAGCACAAACTCTCTGTATCGCTAATAAATGAAGTGCAGAGGGTCACATCACTGCCAGTAGCAATAAAAATGAAGTGTATGTACTCAACAAGCCCCCTCAGGAATGGTAGCAAAACCTGATGAATGTGAATGAATCAGTCTGGATGACTCTTTTTCATAACTGGCAGCACTGAAGCATTGCTCCTCCTGCACAGCCAGAGCGCACAAACTTTCTGCTGTGTTACATTCTCTTTGCTTCAGTTCCATGATCCAATCTGTGGTTCAGGCATTCATCAGGGCCAAACCAGTTGTGGACAGAAGTTTCAGGGTGGCTGTGGCTTTTTCTTGGGGTCTGTGAGAGCATGAGTGATCATCCTGGCTTTGAAAGGTACAGTTAGATGGTGCATGCCTTAGGATATGAAGTCATGTCTGGAGTTGAAGGATATTAGTAGTTTTTCTCCATAGTAGTGGGTGCCCGTACAAACAGGAGTTGGCCAGCAGTTAAATCCATGTAAAATGCAATTCTCTGCTCCTGTGCCCCATTTTATTATATTTCTATTCAGGTATTTTGGAGTCAAGCACTATGCCCTTAGTCAACAGTATTTTCTCTCCAAAATCCATAGCCTCCCAAACTCTATCAGCCTTTAAAATGAGAGCTGTTGGCAAAGTACCCAGCTGCAGTACCACAAGAGGAGCCTCAAATTGTCCTGTCATCATGTGTATTGGAGAGGCTTTTAGTCTGTACTTAAGCAATGAACCTGTCTTTCTTCCTATCATCTTGTGTGCAGGTCTCTTCTTCTGCAGTTGAGGAAGAGTGGTTTAGAAAAGGCTGATGGTGGCCCTGAATGGAAAACGAGAGCTGCTGCACTGGAAATCTGCTTTAAAAATACGACACCACCACTACCACCCCCCACCACCCCCCCCAAAAAAAAAACCTTACTCAAAATGAAAGTTGTTAAAAAATCCTCAGTCTCTGTACTGGATCATAAAACCTGGCAATCAGTTCCTAAAAGCCAGTGTCCCGCCTGGCAGAGTAAAGGCAAGGCCACCACAAACTTAGAATTCTGACAAAACAAGCTAATTAAGCCTAATGGAATAATCTGTCCATCTACCTCAGGTTGATTGTTTTATATTTGCAATATGCTGAGAGTCAGGAGGCTTTTTTTTTTTTTTAATTAATCACTTAAGCATGATAACGCACTTTATGCTTTTTGCCTGTTAAACTGTCCTCCTGGGTAAACCTTTCTCCCACCCTACTCTCTTTGTGCATAGCTATGTAAAAACTAGCCAGTTCCACACAGCAGCGGCAGTTGCTGTTACAATGGTAACTGGCAGTTACACCATTTCCTTCTTTGACGCAGCCTCTCCTCCTTCCTCCAGGCAGCTGCAAGTCACCCCGGCGCCTGCACGCGTTGTGCACGCTGCACTCGGACAGCACCGCTCACCGAGCGCGTGGGGTGTCCCTCAGCCTACCTCAGTGAGCGATCGAGCAGTTGTATCTGATTCTGGTCAGACCGCCCATTGTACAGGCCAGAGCCCAGCACCACACGCTCAACACTTCTACTTTTCCAGCAACAGCCACCTGTAGCAAGTGGTGTAGGTGACTAGGGATAAACCTAGCACTGGTCCTGAATGAAGTAAAAAGACATCGAGATGTTTCCTCTTGGTTAGGAGCACGCTAAACTCCAGGAATGCTCAGGCTTTTTCAGTTACATGCTTTGTTCTTCATACATGCTCTCTTTAAAAGGCCTAACTCTGCTCTAGATGCCAGTCTCAAAAGTGGCTTCTAGAAGAACCAAAGCAATATGACGCGTTGTATCTCAAGGGCAATGTCCTGTGTTGTGTTTCATTCTGATGGAGCAGGAAATATAACGGGACTATCCCCTGTCAAGCCATTAAGAGGAAAGCATTTTGTCTGTTGGAAAAAATAAAACACAACAAAAAAGCCCTTAGCTCCTTTTTGGAGCTTCAAAAGCACCTACAGAGAGGTTTTTGATTGAGTTGGCTTGTTTTGCTCCAGCACTGATTTTATCTGCACTTGGGTGGGTAAGACAGCTATCTGCAGAGTCCTAACTTTTGCTACTGTGCGGGCTGCAGATTTCTGTGAATGCATTATGGCCATACTCTGGTTTGGTTTTTTTTTTTTGGTTTGGGTGGCTTGGAGCCTGTGCATTTAAGCATTAGAAGTGTATAAGTGTTGTTAATATCTGTGTGGAAATGTATGCGTACACACAGGATTATTCAGGGTGTCCTAATCTAGAGAGGATTGCAGAGAATTGTGAGAGGATTTCAGAATACCAAATGACTGAGTATTAAAAAGGTAGATGAAATACATTATCAATAAAGCAAAGTGATGCAAGTGGTAACAGATAATCTAAGCAGAATAAAGACTGACAGACTTTAAATTAGCTATAACCACACGGGAATGTGATCTTGGACTCACTGTCAGTTGCTCTTGACAAAAGTGCCTGCTCAGATGCAGTCAAAAAGGCATATAAATGTCAGGAATTATTAAGAAAAGAAATGAGAATCCAAATGAAAAATTTTAATGTCATTGTCTACATTTCCAGTGCACTCAGTGTCTTGAATGCTGTATGTGGTTCTAGTCAAAAAGGATGTAATAAAAGTAGAAAAAGTACTAAGAAGTTTGACAAGATTATTATCATACTATGCGCTATGAACAACTTCCATATTAGGAAATTTTTCACACTATTGACATCATTAAATTGTAGAATCCATTGCCACAGGATTCTGTGAAGTTCAACCGCGATAGTACAGATCCACCTAATACAGCTATGGTGATTACATCTGACTCGGGTGAATTTTGGTACAGGGTGAAGTAGATATTGGCGGAGCCATTGGAGACTGCTGAGAAGGTAATAGCTGACGTACTTTGGCTTATGTGAATTTAGGACATAATTATTTAGGGTTGTGAGATGCATGTGAGAAAGATGTGTAACAAGTGCTGGTATTCTGTGGGAAGGGGGAGGCAGTGAACCAGGATGTTACATTACAGTGAAGTTGAGAAGCCTACAAACCGGCTTCTTACTGGTATCTGTAATGCTTTTGTGGTTCCAGGAAGATTAACTGTGAAATACCTGTTAAATTCACCCAAGACATGTAATGATGTCTGCGCATTATGCTCAAATTAAGGGTATGTTCCAGTTCTCCAGAAATTCATCTTCCTTCAGAGGACTCTGCCTCTCTTCTCCGTGTTTTGTAAATGTATTTTATAGATAAATACACTAAAAATCTATTAACACAAAAATGGTAATTGCTAGTAACAAGCCTGTTTCGGAACTTGACTTTGCTGCCATGTGCAACGGTATACAACTGTCCCTGTCTGGCCTGTTTTTTCCAACTCCTACACGTGTTTCTCATCTTTTCCGACAGTGCATTCACACTACAGGTTCCTTGGTGCTCTACTGTGTCAGCCTCCGTCCTGTGGAGGAGCACATCTGCCTCCCAGGCTGTCAGAATGCCCATAAACCTCAGGAAAATCTCTTCATGTCTGGGTTCTAGGACTCCTGTCATCACTGCCTCTGGATCCCTTATACCAAGAACAGAGCTGCTTGTTTTCTCAGTGGAGTATGAACAGTTGGCAGTTTGTTCAGTGTTAGTCAGCCCAAAAAAAGAAAAAGTAGAATTATTTAAAATGGAAAGTGACCATAGCAGCCAGGTAAACAAGAAACCCATGTGAAATAAATTCAGACAGAGAGACAGTGTACGTTTGTCTGCTTCTGCTCTTTGCAGTAAGGTCTAGAAACAGATTTTTATCTCAAAGCCATCAGTAAGACTTTTGGGGAAAAAAATACCCCAAAAAACAGCTCTGGGAGTGGGTTCTATTCCAGACTCTGAAATTAGATCTCTACCAGCCTAGGTGGCCGGCAGAGTGTATCTGGTGGTGATGGTTCATGCGTTGTCTGAAATAAGAATGGGTTTAATGTTCACATTAGTAGGTCCCTGCCTGCATGCTTTGGGTTGTAAGGTTTCCTTGCTGTTCATAAAACATCGGTGGTACACGCTTCTGCCTATTACGTGATTCTTTGCAATGGGAGCATGGAGGGACTCTGGTTCTAAGAACACAGTTCTTACTCTGTCCCGGTGCCATATGACAGACTAAAGAACCGGTGACATTTCCTTTCAGATGAGTTATGGATAGATTTGTGTGCTACCTTGAGAGTCTTTTTTAATTGCTCTAAGGAACAAAGAACAGATGTCTTGCACATTTCACTCACCATTTTTCTAAAGACATATTGCAGTCAGCAGCTATAAAATTGCATCCTTTTTTACCTACTGTAAAATGATTAAATTCCTTCTAGAGGTGGTTCTTCGTATGTGTGTATGTGCTCATACCCAGAGGAAACAGTATTTAATGGAAGAACTCTGTGCCATGAACATAGATGCCAATCCAGAGATCTCTACTGAGCTGGGGATTTGCCATTCTTCACTATTGGGAACCATAGGTTGCTCTGAGATTGCCAGGTAACTTTTTAATTCCCCTTGTAATTGCAGAGTCTCCTAGAAAATGGGAATCCCTCTTGTTGGAATTTTCACAGGGAATACCCCCATTTGACATTTTTCTTTCAGGAAAGAATGATTTTCCCCATGGGATGAATTAAAAAAATCAAGTATATAGAAAAGCTGCTGCTTTTCTGCTTTCCAAATTTGTTCTTTGCAAGATGAAACAATGGCTGAAGTATAGCTTCCCCACCTCTTACACTCTCTATTTTTTAGCCAGAAGAGAAAGAAATTTATTAGGTGTTTTCTCGCTTGACTTACTGCTATAAGTAGAAGCATTAGTTTCTCTTCACAGCTTATAGAAACCTGTGTCTTTGTGTGGGTGTGGGTGTTTTAGCACAGTTAAAAATAAAACACCCCACCACCCCAAAACCTGAATATTTCCCCACAAAAAATGGCCAAGAGAATAGGCTCTGTCAAAAAAACCCCAAACAACACAGTCCTATGACACTTCATTTTTCATCCTCCTGTGGTTACAAAGAAGCCCGTATTTTCCTCAAGTACCCCTCAGTCATTGGTGTCCAGGCTGTGTCTGCTCAGATCAGTCGATTTTCTGTTGCATTTTGCACATGGCTTTAATTCCTTGCTATGTGCCTCTTCATTCAGGGGCTGAGAGTGACTCGCTTTGTGGGTCCTGCCTGCAGGTGCAATAAATATTCCGGAGTTGTGGGCAGTCACATAGATGGCAGGTTTCTGCCATTAGGTCCAGTGTTTGTCCTCCTTGACGCCATAGCAGCGTGCCTGCTGTCAGTGTTCTCTCTTCATCTGTTGTCTGCTCCTGTGTGGGCTGTGTGCTGCCCATGAACTCGGAGACCAGTTAGTTGTTGAGCTCTCTCTCCTGTTCATTAGCAGACACAGATCAAAGTGACAAAATTAGGAATCAGGAAATGAACAGAGGCAAGAAGAGGTAAGAGAAAAAATTTCACGCAGGCCAAACATTTGCTTCCTTTCTACCTTGCACTTTTTTAACTTCTGCTGCACAAAAAGCTGCAGCTAGACAGCCTTCTCAAAAATTTCCATTCATCAAAACAAGCTCTCTACCTTGACCTGACTTGCACATTTCTTTTTGCCATACTGAGCTTTGCGTGAACTATTTTGTGTCAGAGTTTCTAGCTATCAAATGTGTTCCATTTTGTGACTGTAAACTAAGTGCCTGTTTTGTTTCTGTGCTGTGCTGTAGATGTCGAATTGGGAGGCCATGCCAAGGCTTTGTATTTTACTATGGAAGTGCTAATGAATAGAAGCTGATAAAGGCTTTGCTTTCCATCCTGCTTTTTTGAAAGGAACTGGCTTTCGTGAAGCTTAGTTACTTCTGACACGATACTATTGCACAGCAACGTGTGACATTAACACCATCAAATTTCTGGATTTGTCTGCTTTGCTGATCCTAGCTGGGCTAACTTGGGGGCTATCAGTGCATGATGTCTCTAGGTAAGGCTGTGATTCTAAGGGATGCCATACATTGTCACCCTTTTCTTTTTCTTCCCTTTCTAGAAAGTCTCACTTTTCAGTTTAGGTCTAGTCTTATTAAGAATTTGAGGTGATCATGCCTACATTGCTGCATATAGCCCACTAGGAAAGGAAATACTAGCTCCCTGTCTTATATACTTACACCATCTGGGATGTTTCTGAATCTATTGCTTTGATACCCTTCCTGGAAATCATCTTCCAGTTGAGCATACCTGGATCTGGGTGCTAGGAAACCTCCCAGTGCAAGCTGAGAAGTAACCTGGTCCCTTTGAATTTTTTTCAAACTACTCGTGAAGTGTCTCATTCCTGTGTGAAAGATTACATGTGTGTGTATATATAGTAGACAAGTAAAAACATCTTTAGTTTTGTGGAATTTTTTTTTGAAGTGTCATCATTATTTTTCATCTAGAAATAGCTCTCTGAGTATCAGCAACTACTAGTCCCAGGCTGAGAAAGGACAAAATCTGGAATGAACTCTCCTGAACAGAAGATGGAAGGAGGAGGTTTTAAACTCTTGGCTGGCTCAGCTGTAGGGCCAGGCACACGGCAGGCTCAGCTTTGTTTAGTGAGCGGTGTGAGTTCTTCCTGTAACACGCCTTAAAAGGGAAGTTCTGATTGAGGTAGCGGTTTAGTTGTGAGTCATGCAAGTGAAATGTTAAGTCTGTTTTTCAGACAAAAGCAAATTCAAATTCCTGAAAGTGGTCTCACCCCTGAGCCTCAGAGAGCTTTGTCATTGCTAGCTGGAAACAACAAAAGAGAAATGGGAAGACTCTCTGCTAAGTTGCCTGATAAGTAATTACAGGGACTCGAGTAGGGAGTGACAGGCAGAAAAGGGTCCAGGAAACATCTTTGTAATTACACTCAGTTTGTTAACCATGGAGATCTCAGAAAATGGCAGGTTTGGTTTTTGGCAGTTGAACAGCAGGTTCTGCACCTGAGAGAGGGTTTTTGTCTTTTGCAATTCATCTTCCACAAGGGGCTGACCTTTCTCTCTTGAGCCATATATATCTTTGTATATCCATCCCTCTGTAAAAACCACTGTGTTGTCAATATGTGTACCAATATTAGCTTGAAGAATTCTCAGTCCTAGTATGTCACAAGAGCTGAATATTAAAAATCTAGAAAAATACAGAATCTGAACTGCCAGGACAGTCAGCAGCAAATTCCACATAACTGGCATCACAGGCCTGGCAAAGCCATATTAATTATAATTGGTTTATTGCTATTTAGCAGAATGTGTTCCTCAGCAGCAATCCTTGGCACAAGAAAGGTTCCGGTACAAGAAGGATGGAGGGAAGGAGAAGGCTTACAGTAACTGGGATAGATATCTGGCCAATATACAGTGCCTGGACATGGATGTGCCAATGAATGGGCAGCAGGCAGGAGTTTGCCTTCTCCGAGCAGGCTGCGTCTGCGTGGCAAAGTAGCTGGATGCTCTGCACTAGAGCATCGATTGTTTTTTCATTTTCCTAGCAATCACTGCAAACTGTCATTTGTAGGGCTTTCTAGTCTAGGTTACACAAGGCTTGCTAACAGTAAATGCCAGCAGCTCTGTTAACCCTAAAGATTTGGGTCCGATTTTAAAATAATGTTTAATTTGGTAATCGAGAATACAAAGCATTCTCATTAAAAGTGCGTAGTCCAAGCTGGGAGAAGGCTCACTGTGCCCTCTGGTGTGCGCAGTCCGTACCTCCACTGTCCCCTCAACAGCAGGAGGGAAATGAAGTAGCAGTGGATTGGCACGGCAGATTTCTTTACGTCATTAAATTTGCCTACACACAGGTAACTCCTTGTGCTAGTAGCCTCGAGTCCATTCAGCAGTGCAGTCCCAGGGAGAGGGTGGCTAAGGTGTCCGAACAGTCGCTTAAATGATTCGGGAACTGCATAGCATTTAACCGTGAATGTCCAGAACATAAAGGCGATGCAGCGTTGCCACTGGCTGCTGCAGGGCCACCGATTCTGCCTATTGAAATAAGGTGGTGGGAAGGTATCCTGCAGTTCAGATGAGGGCAGCATGCATCACGAGGTGCTGTTTAAAGGCCATGCATGCAAGGTTCTTGGACTCTAAGTCTTAGATACTCTACTCCTTTCATATAGAATCACCTTTTTTAATATATGATGTGATGTGTCTGGTTCTGTGATTCTATCCATTTTCAAGCAACTCTTCTCCAAGTCTTCTGATCATAATGCAGTGATAACATTAGCCTTTAAAAACTGTTGATATCTCACATTCTGACACTTGCATCAGTATGTTGGAGGGGAAGAAAAAAGGTAAAGTAATGATGCTGGTTTATGCCTGCCTAGCAGGCAGTAAAGCAGCTACTTATCATAAATGGAAGATGCCACACTCCAAATCTCTGAACTGTGGACAAGCTTCCATTCTCTGCAGTGACCAAGCCTAGGACTAGTGCTGGGCTTATGACCTCCCCCAGGCTGTTCTTCCCACTCATTATTTTGCCAGAGGGTGCAAATTCATTGTTTCATTCATTTCCTCCATCAGCTTTCAAGGGGTTCCTCCAATCATCCTCTTCTTTCCAATAGCAATCAGCTTTTTCCCCAGTCAAAGCATTGATTTCAGAAAAACATCACATTGTAGCACCTCTCCCTTTGCTGAAGATCTTCAAATGTCCTTTTTTATGTACTGCCAAGCAACTGATAGACCATAGCTGCCAGGTAGCTTTTTAAGTTCCACCCCTACATAGGAGTACAGCACGTTTCCAGCCCCAGGTTTCACAGAAATAAGCCCTCTGGCAATGTTGGATTTTTTTGTGCCTTATGTTCCTCACTGAAGAGTTGTAAGGTGTTTCTGGATGGTATGGTGTATGTTCTTCCTGGACTGAGCTGCCCTTGGGACAGGAAACTTGGGAGGTGGAATTCTTCTCATTTGTCTTCATGAGATTCTCCAAGAATTCTGAAGAAATCATTGGTCTCCTTTTGTGGCGAGAGAAACTTTTCTGTGTAACAGGTGTTCTTTGTGAGAGCCAGAGACCGTTGTTACTTAAAAGTGTGTGGTTTTGACAAAATAGGTAGCAGACTTTGGGAAGAGAAACCTTAAATTCTTGTCTGATTCTGATTTTTCATAGGACTCTATGTATTGGTGGGAGCAGGGGCTCTCATGACCACAGTTGGATTTTTTGGGTGCTGTGGAGCAGCGCGGGAGTCTCAGTGCTTACTTGGAGCAGTAAGTAAAAGGTTTCAAGGGCCTGGGCTGTGCAGAAAAATCATTCAAAAGCATATGCCTTCTGTCAATAGTGACAAGATCTTTACTGTCCAAGACCTGAAATGTCTTATGTCCTTTTACTGGCTAATCTAGCATCTCTAGCCACTGTGCTATTGCAGAGCTTCCATACATGAAGTTCCATTGCTTGTCTCATGATATATTTCCTGGAATTACCTTCTGTCATTTCTGAAGCTACCATCTGAGCCACATCTTTGCCATTTCCACCTTTATTTCCATATGACAAGAAATCTGACTTGACACCCTTGTTACAGACCCTGCTTACCAGCTTTTTTTCAGTTACTGTGTGGGCTGTTGAGGCCTGAGCAAGGATGAGGGGCTGACTCACAGTCCATATAAAGCAGAACTGTGCAAGGTATATTAACACAAGATTCTCTTCTTCCTCTGCAGTTCTTTGCTTGCTTGTTGGTGATATTTGCAGCTGAGGTCACTGCTGGAGTATTTGCCTTTATAGGCAAGAAAGTGGTAAGTAGCAAACAACTTGTAACAATGAGGCAGTTATGGATTCCAGTGCCCACTGACCCACAGTCTGGGTCTTGCATAGAAAAACTTTCCAGGAGACTTTTCCCAGGAAGACTCTCTGACATTGTTATCTGGAGTCAATGAGAGCTCGTGTTATCACAAGTCCAGAATGGGATGCAGTTTTTGCCCCTCTCCATTAAAGAAAAGAGAGGATACTGCTTGGGAAAAGGGCAAACAAATTCAAGCACTTAACTTTGCCAACTAACAGTGTTTAACCAAAACACAGCATACAGCCTATGTATATTCTGACCCATGCAGAGACCCTCTGAATGGCATCAGGCCACAAAACCTCCTATCTTTGCAAGCATGGTACCTCAGTTCACCAGGCATAATTTTCTTCCCTGGAGGCTGATGACACAAGCTGGAAGCCTGCACTGGATTGGGGGTAAGCATGATTTGCCACTCACTTGGAAAGTTTGATTTCTGCAGGCAATACAGGAAGCCCAGAAAATCTATGAAGACGCTTATGATGACTATATGAAAAACCCAGGGGGGAAGGTCAACAGGACTATCTATCACTACCACTTGGCTGTGAGTAGTCCTCCTGAACTTTAATACCTTGTGCTGCTACTCTGCTGTCACATTACCCTTTAACATTCAGAATGCCTCCCACTGAGGTATGGAAGAATAGAACCGAGTGTTATTTAAAATGGAGCCAGAAGCTCTCAACCTGCTTTCCTGATGGCTCTGTCAGGATTCTGGTTTTCAGATCCTGAGTGATCCCTACCTTTGAAAGTGAAAAAGTGAAAATGGCCAGGCTTTTAAATTTCAGCTGCTTCTGGTCTTTGTTGTGCAGAAGATAGGACTATCATGGCCCTTTTGGATATTAAAATCCAAGAACAAATACCCACAAATGCAGAGACACGTAGAAAGGTCTGAATCTCTCTGCATTTGTCAGAGAGAAAAAACTGACCTGTGTCCCAGGACCTACAATGTGGCAGATCCTGTGTCCATCCTGTATCTACGCTGCCTCCCACAGAGATCAAGTCCAAGCTTTGTTGCTCCTTACAGCATTCCCACGTTCTTTAGAACAAACATTTCACAACCTCAGACCCTTTTAGCCTTCTCCCATAGCTGTTATTTCTGACCCAAAGAGGAATTCCAAGCATTTTGTGGGAGATAGGCAAACAGGAAAAACAAACCCTCTGAAACACTCTTGATTTATTACTGTCTCCAAACCCAGCACTATGTTTTGTCAGAAATAAAGATTCTAGCATTCTCTGTTGTAGCTTTTGTGTGTTGCCCATAATTCTGTATGCACTATTTGAACTTTCTGCTTTCTCCCTTTAAAAACTCCTCTTTCCTTGTAAGCCAGGGATCGGATCTGCTTTTCCAAAATCCACTTGTTTGCTTTGTTATGAGATACTGTGATAAAAATCCCTTCTGGAAGTTGTTAACACAAATTTGTCTGTTTGCTGAGGCTTCAGACAATTGAAACTGATTTTGGAGAATTTTGGCCCATACAGTTGGAACTCTTAATGGAGGTAGCAGTTAATATAGGGAATAAATTTATTACTTGATCTGTGGTTTTGGTTTTTTGGGTTTTTTTAGTTATTGTCTCACTTTCAGTATGAAACACATCTATGGTTTTGTGGTGGGTTGACCCTGGCTGGATGCCAGGTGCCCACCAAAGCCACTCTGTCACTGCCCTTCCTCAGCTGGACAGGGGAGAGAAAATACAATGAAAGGCTGGTGGGTCAAGATAAGGACAGGGAGAGATCATTCAGTAATTACTGTCACGGGCAAAACAGACTGAACTTGGGGAGATTAGTTTAATTTATTACCAATCAAATCAGAGTAGGATAATGAGAAATAAAACCAAATCTTAAAAACACCTTCCCCCACCCCTCCCTTCTTCCCAGGCTCAACTTTACTCCCAATTTTCTCTACCTCTTCCCTGCAGCAGCACAGGGGGATGGGGAATGCGGGTTGTGGTCAGTTCATTACACATTGTCTCTGCCGCTCCTTCCTCCTCAGGGGGAGGACTCCTCACACTCCTCCCCTGCTCCAGTGTGGGGTCCCTCCCACGGGACACAGTCCTCCATGAACTGCTCCAGCGTGGGTCCCCCACGGGGTCACAAGTCCTGCCAGCAAACCTGCTCCGGTGTGGGCTCCTCTCTCCATGGGTCCACAGGTCCTGCCAGGAGCTTGCTCCAGCATGGGCTTCCCACGGGCCACAGCCTCCTTCAGGTGTCTCCACCTGCTGTGGCGTGGGGTCCTCCATGGGCTGCAGGGGGATAGCTGCTCCACCATCAGCCTCCATGGACTGCAGGCCTGCCTCACCATGGTCTTCATCACAGGCTGCAGGGGAATCTCTGCTCCAGTGCCTGGAGCACACCCTGCCCCTCCTTCTGCACTGACCTTGGTGTCTGCAGAGTTGTTCCTCTCACATCTTCTCACTCCTCTCCCCTGGCTGCCACACACTGTTGTGTTTTTTGCCCTTCTTAACTCTGTTATCCCAGAGGCACTACCACCATCACTGATGGGCTCGGCCAGCGTTGGGTCCGTCTTGGAGCCAGCTGGCATTGGCTCTATCGGACATGAGGGAAGCTTCTAGCAGCTTCTCACAGAAGCCACCCCTGTAGCCCCTCGCTACCAAAACCTCACCATGCAAACCCAATACAGGTTTCCCCTTCTTTGACTCTTCATCTCTTTCTCTCTCTCACTTAGCTCCAATGCTGTGGTAAAGGTAATATGGAACAACAAATGGGATTACCCTGTCCAGAGAATATCCAGATGCCAAAGGCAAGTGTCCTCTGTTCTGGTTGTTATAATCACTTCTTTGTGTCAATGGTTTAGTAAAATTTGAGACATTCTACAAGTAAAAGAAGAACTTCCTTTTTACCTTGCAAATTCCAGCATGAATTTCCATATAAAATGGAGCAGAGTGGAGGCAGAAATAAGTTGGAGGGCATATTGAACATGCCTGGCCCTCATTTCTGAAGCCTGCTTGTAGCATCCCATGGTAGCTGAGATGATGATAGTATTACATCATCTGAAAAGTGGGAAGGACGTAGCAGAACAGGAGTCCTAAATGAAAAGCCCCATGAAGGCTGAATTTCAGCAAGTGCCTGCCTTAGTCATGCATGGAGACTCCTGACTAGAAACTTTGTTGGTGTTAAGGATATTGTTATTTCTGTCTTTTGTGGAATCTGCTTGTGAGTACAACATCAATCTGAAGGGCCAAACTTCCTGATTTAGCATGGCCTGTCAAAAGGGGTTTTAAATTTGGGGAAAACTGAGTGTAAGAAAATGACTTGGATGTCTCAGCCTGTACAGGCAAGAGGTAGAGATGTCTTACGCAAAAATGGAATATGCTATGAAAATTGTCCAACAAAACACAAGGCATAGATGCAAGAATTAGGACAGTGACTGCAATAATATTTATCATGTTTATCTGTTGTATAGTGAGAACAGCTGACAGAGTTGGTTGGAGTATATTTTTCTAGGAGTAAAAAATCTTTCAATTTTGTTTTTAATAGAACTGCCTAGTTGAAATCCAGAAAGTAATCGATGCTAATCTGCATTTCGTTGGAATTGTTGGAATTGCAATTGCTGGCATCACAGTGAGTAAATCCATGTTCTTGCTCTCTCAAATCTACATTTGAGCCCAGTACTCTGTCCTTTACTCAAAGCTTTGTGGAAGGTGTTTTCAGCAACTGGTGAGATTCCTCAAAGGTGCAGCTATTCTTACCACTTCCAGCGTGTCCTCTCTCTGGGAATTGCCCACATCAGTGCTAGCAGACTTGTGTGACTTCGTTTTACCAGTTCATTTTGTGTCCTTACACAGGGTCCAAAGTATCGAACAGTAATCTTATTTTGTTGTAATAGTAGGAAGGTGGAGTGCACATGAACCAAACTGAAAAGCAAAAGGCCCTAGCAGCATTTCATCTATTCCAAAACAACTGCAGACTGATGCTTTAGGCCCTTTGAGGATCCATTCCTTAGATTTCACAAGGAATAGAGAGTACCTACCCTTTGTATAGAAATGGCTTTCCAGGAGAACGCCGGGCTGGCTGTAGCATTGGTTCAATGTGAAACATAGTTTATAAACAGATTTTCTAGGTCACAGATCCAGTGATCAGTATGTATTTTGTTAAGGGAATAGCATTTAAACTGCATAGTTTTCAGAACAGCATTTCTTTCCTAAATGTATAGCATTTAGTTACAGGTAGCTGTTTCATCGAATCGTGTCATCAAAAACTTCATAATTTTCCTTACAGTTCACCTTCTCCCCCAAGCCTGTATTGTTGTATCCCCAAGGTCTGCTCCTTCATGATGGAGCTGTGACCATTAGATGTCACCCCACTGCAAGGATGTGGCAGGAGTGAGCAGTCTGCATCAAACACAGGCTTTAACAGAAAGCAGTTTCCAGCATGCGTGTGCCATGACTTCCTTCAGACTGAGAAACCAGCAGCAGTCTGAAGCAGCATGAGGAGCCAGAATATTAGTAAAGAAATACACCTTTAGCTGCTCTGAAGAGCAGGAGGCTCATGGACTTACGTAGACACTTAAAAGCAGATGAAGGGTTTATGTATGTAACGGAAACCGTGGTGTGGGTAGAGGGGATTAAACAATCCTGTGATTTGTATAAAACGTGAAGGTGTACTCAAAAATACAGAAAAGCAACGTGGGTGGCACAGAGTTCCAATAACCTCATTGTTCAACAAGGATACACTAGAAATACAAACAACTCTTCTACGGCTTCCCACCTCAGATACAGCAGAAGCTATGAAATGATAACCTCTTTAGCAGCAGAAACATGTCTATACGTTTTTCTGTGCTTGTTTCTAACACTTCATGGAGTGTGACCGGTAAGCTGCCGCCTCCTTCCTTTGGGAGGTGTGTGGGGAGGCGATATGACCTCAGTGGTTTAACTGCCTGATGGTACTGCTCATCTCCCATCACTGGCAACGAAGCCTCAGGAGGTAGCTGCTAACCGCTTTGGAGAATCAACCTGTGGCAAAAAAGAAATTTCTGGAGACTCTGGCAACACCCACTGTTCTCTGCTTTTAACATTCCCTCTAGTTAATTAGTTCCCTAACATGAACGGAGTTTTATATTTAATGTATAGTCTTGGCCTTGAGTAGTACCTGTTAAGAGCTAAGCCTTCTCTGTAAAACGGCAATGCTCAGCACCAGTTTCAGAGACCTGGCTCCTCTGGAATCACTCTCTGCTATTACTCAAATGTGTATACAATATTCCATGTAGAAGCATTCTGAAACTCAGAATCTTTTGGTGCAATACTAGTCATACAGTCACAGTTATTGATGTCAGTGAAATTTATGTTAATAATATTAACGTTTGGGGCTGTTATGCTGGCCTTAACATTCAGAACAAAGAACAGTGAAACTAGCATGAGCAGATAAAATCTTGGCTTTGAGTATCAGTGAAATCTGTTATGTTAATTGTCTGATATCTTGGGGTTTGTAGATGGATGCAGTCACCTGTTACTCCGCTATAAGAACCTTCAGATTGTTCTGATATGCAGGCTATTTTATAACTATTTTGTAAGTGGATCCCTAAATTGCATCCCTTCTCTTCTAGATCTTTGGCATGATATTCAGCATGGTTCTGTGCTGTGCGATCCGTAACACGGGAGAAATGATCTAAAACTTTCACTGCACAACTGAGTCCCAGGAGTTCCAGACTAAGCTTTACAAGAAGTGCTCTTCTACCCAGTTTAATAATTGTAATGCATTTTAATTAGTGTTTTAACATACTGAGAGGAAAATATCCCATTAGGTGAGCAGGTGAATTGTATTAGTTACAGTAAAACCAAAGTGAACAAAAAAGGGTTTTTAAATGTCCTTTTTAATGAAAAAAGCAAAGGTGCATCTAAGAATAATTTGATTTTTAATGTTTGTATATGTCCATTTAAGAGTTTACACGTCTACAGACATTGTGTAAGTACACGCATATCTCTCCTTATAAATATATATGCACATGAGCAGGTACCTGTATATGCAGTACCTTGTTTAGGTAAGTATGTGCAAATGGAATGTGCTGTGTGTGCATGTTTGCATGTATATTCTTCCAGAGTCTCACTATGCAAGAGTGTACACACACCTATAGGTATACAATGCTTGAAACCCTCTCATACCGAGCCCCTGTTTGCCAAGAGTTAGCAGAGGAACAAATGCCATTTTAAAAAGTAAGACCTATGATCCATTTTGTAACTGTTCTTTCCAAAGCCCAAAGAGAGTAGAATTAATAAAATTGGACTTTATTAAAAAAAAAAAAAAAAAAAATTAAAGCTTAATGGCCTGCTCCACCAAACTTTAATTCAAGTGAGTAGACCCCTTGACTTCACTGTCATGCAGAGACTGGATTTTTTTTTTTTTTTTAAGGACCGGACCCTTCATGCAAATGCAGAAAGCTCTGGGGGAGGAAACATGTCCAAGGAGATCCAGGCTAAAGGAAGAGGGGGAAAGAGGTGAGAAGCTGGCAAGATAACGCAGTCATTTGGGAGCAATTGCAGTGCAAAGTGTGCTTAAGCTTCCCAAGCTAGCCTGAGATACAGACAAAAAAATAAATCTAGGAGTTAAAGGGGACACTAAACTCCTTATTCAGAAGTCCCTTTATCCTGCAAGACTCTATATGGTCTATGTGCTGGTGCAGGAGTGGAGCTTATATCCAGAAAAGCAGCAGCTTTGTCAGATATTCTGTAGAATCTAACTGGCCTGCAGAAGCCAACCGACGAGCAGAAATGGTCAGGGAAAAACACGCAGCACTTTAATATCCTCTGTTTCTGCTTCTGTGACTATCACAGCTTCCACGGGGCTCTTACCTCAACCTCTCACCCTTTCTTGCGGGTGTAAGGCAGGAAAGAAAGATGGGACATTTTTACAGAGCCATAAAATAAATTTTCTTACTGGCACCTTTAGATTGCATGTCAGGTATAAAAGTTACACTGTGTGCTTGAAATACCTCAGGGCTTGCGTTTACATAGTTTGTTTCTATATTTTTATTTTTCTATTTGTCATATTTATTCATAAGAGAATGTTCCTTTTAAGACAGCCTAGAAGGGAGAAAGGTTGTCCCCAGAAGGGGAAAATAAATTACATCAAAGGCTCAGAATCTCTTAATTTTTGGCTTACTCAAGATAATTCACCATTTCAGAGAACAGCTTTTTGCTAACAATATCCACATAGCAGCTCTGTCTCACTGATGATCGCTAGTTCAGATTTCTGATGCAGGTGTTCCACACGTGACAGGGAAAAGTTCAGCTAAACTACCCATCTCATTGAAATGGTCCATGATGTCTAACAGGACTTGGCGTTTACAAGTCATGGGGTCTTTATTCCATTAAGCACAATAGAAAGAAATGGAATTTCAGAAAATGCATGCATTCTAGTGCACATGTTTGTGTGGAATATACATCCCTCATGATATTCTCTCTCATTTCCCAAAGAAACTCCAACTCCCATCACTCTTCTGTTACTTCAGGATTGAAAATAGCATTGCTGTTCCATGTATCCAATTTAACTGATGCATCTTGCTGTCTTTTACATAGATCTCTCTTTTCAAATTGTTCAACCACAAACTGTGACACTGAGACAGCTGTGCACTAAATGCTGCCTATGCAGCAGGCACTGCCAGCTGAGCAGTTTCTGGGCCTAGCTTCGGGTACCCAGCTGGCAGGGAGACATTATATCATATGCCAAAGAAGAGTTAGGCTTGCATCACTCCATTCACAGCTGATTAGCTATGGATGCCATGTAAAAGTAGGGCCTGGGCCCTTATTCTGCAAGCATCAGACCAGGAAAATAGGGCCCCGATCTGCTGTCTGCTCCCAAGAAAGGCTCAACCAGGACAATGACACTGGCATCAAGTCCATGAGGGTCTCAAGCTGAGGCTAGGAGAGTGTCTCACAGCAGACAACTGACATAGCCAAAGCAATTTCCTGGACCCCAGGTACACTTGAGATTGGCCCTACAAATAGATAATAGCATACAACTGGGGTGTTTTCTCCCAAGGTAATACTGTCAGAAAGAAGAAACCTATGTGTAGTGTAATTTTTGCCACTCAGAGCAAGACAGCTTTCCAGGAAAACCAGTAAAAATAGCACAGTAGGGAACCCAGTGGTTCAGGTTCCAAAATTATTGCCCTACAGGGATAGAAATTTATTGCAAATCTATCTCCTTCTGCTACACTTCCCCTTGTAATGACAAAGTGTTTTATTTATTTTAAACACATCTACATGTAATTGGTTTAAATTCCCCAAATTTGTAGCACCAGAATGCAATGATAGGACCAGAGTTTAGCTTCTTTATTTGTTTACTGTTTCTTGAGAAAGTTGGAAGATGCCCACTCCTGCTTTTGAGATGCACTGAATAAAAAGGCAGCTTGCAGAAACTTTTGTTGCTTCCCCAGCCCCCCACTCCCCCAGAAGTACAAAAACATCTAAATGCCTTATGAAAACAGGGAAGAGTTGTACAAAGAAACCTTCTATAAATTCAGACTTGAACAACCTAACTTTCTGCTGAAGTGTTTTGGGTTTGTGGTGGTGGTTTTTTTTTTCTTCCTCTGAACAGTGGATTTGTTTTTCTGAGCATAATTACTGCTTATACTCTAGGGTTTACTGCTATTTAGGTGTACAGGATACTTGCACTGCATATCCAGAACAAAATAATACCAGTTACTGGTTTAGTTCTCTAAGCTATTGATTTAATTTAAGCTGGAAATCAACGTGTTATGCAACTACTAGTGCCTTTAATGGAATCCAGTGATACAGCCTCTTTTGTTGTTTCCTGCTGTTGTGAGGTGCATAATATATTTGCAGTTTTCTCTGCATCTTAGTAACTGAAAGTATTTTTTAACTCATTAAGGGACAGAAAATGCAGCTGTTCTTTCCCTGTCAAAGCTGTAAGAATTTTTTCCTGTTGCTTTTAGATCATAGTTAACAACTCCGATTTCCATTGACTGGCTTGAGCAGCCCTTTTTAAATGCTCAGATGTCACAGGTGGGGTTATGGCTATCAAAACTGGATATATAGTGCCCACAGTTGATTGTGCTGCTGTTTTCATTTCAGCTCTTGAAAGTGCAAAATCTTTGATCTTTGCTGGCAGTACAAAATCATTTCCAAGCAATTACACCATATGTCTTCAATAAGAAAGCTTTTCGAAGGTAACTAAATCCAAATCAGTATCTAAACTTCCTCAAGTACAGTTCTAATTAACAAACTCCCAATGCTTGTATGCACCAGATACAGAAAGTCAGCAGAAGTACCCCTTCAGTCCTGTCCCTTGTACCTGTTTCAGAGGAAAAGTGGCAAAAGATCAAATCCCTCCTGGTGATAATTCTGAAAGTACATCACACACTTTTTGTTCTTCTCCTGTGAAACTGTTTGTTCTAAAGCATAAAGATGTAAATTGTTGATGCCCTTATTATATCGCTAAACATCATTATTCACAGTTCCCTTGTCTAATTTTTCTAAGTAACCAACTTCAGTGTGAGCTTCATTTGTTAAAGAAAAACCTCAGCCAGTTTTGATATCTTGCAGAGATTCACAGGAGCTGATGAAGCACAGCCCTGTAATATCCCTACAGTGAAGATTTGTATTTCACTTTTCTTCATACTGACAGTTTTATAGCAAAATGTATTTCATATGTATTGAAAAAGAAATCAAGTTATCTTAAGCCTTCAAATGCTATGTTTTACAGCCTTTGGAGGCTACTGATTAACAGCATCAGAGGCCGTTCATAGAAAGCATACATAAATAAAGCTTTTCAATCTTACTTCTTCCTCTATATTGGTGCTCCAGCCACTAGGTTCTCCAAAACACAAACCACTTCCAATAGAACAGCTTTGTTTCTATCGCACAAATTCTAATTTTGGACAGAACTGGCGTATCGGTTTATGCTGCAAAGCCTGTAGCAGAATTACCTCTATGGCAGCTTTCTTTGAGAGAAAAACCCCACCTTGTTCTGTTCTTTCACCTCCCTTTAGTCAAATGTGTTCCGAAGTGGCGTTTTATCAGCTTTTCTGTCTTGAATTTCAAACAACTTTCTAATAAAAATAACCTGAAATAAACGACTACCGGACAGAACTCGTCTCTGCGCCCTCCAGCCCCCGCTGTCACAGCCAGCCCCCCACACGCTCCCCGACTTCACGCGTGGGAGGTTCCGCGCCGCCCCCCACCCCGGCGCGGAGCTCTGACAGCGGCCTCCAGCAGGGACCCCCCCACCAGGCAGGGCTGCCTTCCCCTCACCTCCTGCATCCCGGCGCTCAGGACAGCCGGTGCGCCGGGGCCGGGCACCGGCGGACGCGGCAGGCGGTCACTCGGAGGAGGCGGGGGGTGTGCGGTGCGTG
Source organism: Balearica regulorum gibbericeps (assembly GCF_011004875.1). Classification (NCBI taxonomy): domain Eukaryota; kingdom Metazoa; phylum Chordata; class Aves; order Gruiformes; family Gruidae; genus Balearica; species Balearica regulorum. Next base: position 742,963 of record NC_046208.1, read on the forward strand.
CTGCCGGCCGGCCGGCGAGAGGGTCTTCAGGCCGGGGCGCGACCGCAGGCTGCGGCGCGGGTCTGCCCGGAGCTCGCCCGTCTCCCTGGGCCGGCGAGGCGAGCGCGGCCACGCAGCGAGAACCGGGACAAGACCCGAGGCAGCAGCCGCCGCGGCACCGCCACAACTCGCCTCAGGGACCCGCGCGGCGAGGAGGGCCCGCCCACCAGGAGGGGCAGTGGGCGGGACTCGCCTCGCATGGGCTGCTCGCACTGCGGCCGGTGCTCTGTCCTCGCGGCGAGCGCGGAAAGGCGGGAGAGCGGCGGGCGGGGCGGGGGGCGCTGGTGCGTCTCTGTGCCCGCCGCTCGAGGCGGCCGACGGGCCCACGGATGTAGCGGGGCCGCGCAAGAGGTGGCTCCGTGCGCGCGGTGGGCCCAGGCTTCGCCCTCCCCGCCCTTCGTCACACCGCAGGGAGCGGCGCGGGCCGGCGGGGCCCTGCGGGCGGACCGCACAACGGCGCCCCCTGGCGCCTGGGCGGCGCCGCCCTGTCTCTGCCCGGCCCCTGTTCCTGCCCTGTCCCTGTCCCTGCCCGGCCCCTGTCCCTGCCCGGCCCGCTGGCTCGTGGCCCCGCCGCCTCCCGCGGTAGCGAGTTTTTCGTCTCCAGAGGAAGGTGAGGGAAGCTGAGGGCTTTGCGGTTGCGTTCTCGTTCCGCAATTTCAGACACGTTAATTTTTTGGGGGTTGTGCTTCTCAAAACCAACCGCAGCGTGGGTACTGCTGGGCACCGGCGTTGAGGCCTTCTGCGCTGGGCTGCGAGGAACCGGCTGTGGTGCGAGGCGACGGGGAGCGGCTGGTCCGGCTCCTGTGCCCCCCAGCCCCCGGGCTCCTGTACTCCGTGTCAGGGCTGGTGGTGGTGGCGTGAAGCCCAGGCGCTGGGCTGTGAGGTGGTTAGCAGCAAAGCAGCTGGAGTGAGAGGATGACCCAGGTTTCAAGCCTCTCCCAGGTAAGACAGGCCTAACTGACGTGACGACAGTACCAGTATTAAAGAGGAGGCCGATGACGTTTAAAGGACAAATTTAACTCAGCACGGATTCTGACTGACCAAGCCCCCTACCTACTTTGTGTTCTGTGCTCCCATGCTTTTCTGTTATTTCCTCACCAGAATTAAGATGTTATAAGAGGAATATTGTGTCCAGTTCTGGGCTCCCCAGTAAAAGATAGATGGGAACTACTGGTGGGAGTCCAGTGGAGGGCTGCGAGAATGATGAGGGGCCTGGAGCATGTCTCGTATGAGGAAAGGCTGAGAGAGCTGGGGCTGTTTAGCCTGGAGAAGACCGAGAAGGGATCTTATTAATGCTTATCAATATCTAAAGGCTGGATGTCTAGAGGAAGGGGCCAGACTCTTCTCTGTGGTGCCCAGTGAGAGGACAAGGTGCAATGGGCACAAACTGGAACACAGGAAGTTCCATCTCAACGTGAGGAAAAACTTCTTCCCTCTGAGGGTGACCGAGCACTGGGACAGGCTGCCCAGAGAGGTTGTGGAGTCTCCTTCTCTGGAGAGATTCAAAACCTGCCTGGACACGATCCTGTGCGACCTGCTCTGGGTGATCCTGCTCTAGCTGGGGGGTTGGACCAGATGATCTGCAGATGTCCTTGTCAACCCCACTGTTCTGTGATTGTGTAAATCTGTTAGGATTGTCTGCAAATCCATTGCTTAGTTATGTGACTGGATAAATTAAATGTAAACAAACACCTGGCCCTAAGGAATCATCACCTCAATAGATTGCTATCTAGATTGTCTTGAAGTTGAACACAAATACTGCTGAAAGGCCAAAGGGACAACGTGCTCCAAGAGCGTGTAAATGTATATTTAAATAGATGCATTAACACAATGCAAACGTCTTAATTTAGATTTTTCTTAAGCATCATGTTGGTAACTTTGCACAGGTGTTAACCATAAAAGTAGACTGTTGGTTTTTGCATGCGTGTGTTCATACTGAAGACACATCTGTCAGTCCCACCCTTAAGGGAGTATTATAGTAACTGCAGTGCTGCTTATTACTGTAAGTAGGCCTAGTTCCCTTTTTTATTTTACTAAGTGCAAGTGCTGCTTAATAGTAAGCTGACTTAAATTTTCCTGAGCTAAATACCCTTTTTAAAGGCTCAGACACCTCCAGAAGGCACTGTCTGATCTTAAAAGCTGAAGATTTTGTTTCTTTGCCAGTTACTAGGTAACATAATTGCTGCTAACCTACTTCCAAATTTTTTCCTATCATCCTCTGTGCTCTTCACATACTAGAGTAGCAATTCACGTTGCAGCTATTTGCTGCGAACTTGGGAGTCCACAGTTCTTTCACCTGCTGTCACTATGTGGGTTTTACAGTTGTGTTGGGGACTGGGGAACACCAGACTTTCTCACTGCCAGAAAGTCTTTTATAACTTAATTGAAACTAACCTCTCTTGGTCCAACAGTTGTAGTAGTCATCTTGTATATATCTAGCCATAACTGGATTGTTTAAACCATAGGTGCAAGGGACATATCTCACAGAGGTAGGTCTCCTACTGTTCCTGCAAAATCCTCTGGATTTTCTATTAAACAGTGTTTCTTGAGAATTTAAATTTTCAAACCTTGCCTGTGTGAAGGCATTTCTTTATCACCAAATTATACATATGACAATTACAGTTCAGGCCTTGTGTAGAATCCCTGACAAGTGTGCAAATGCTGTCAGCTTATTGCTGCAGTTGCCCTGGACAAAGCTTTTGCTATTACCACAGAACGGTTGAGGTTGGAAGGAACCTCTGGAGGTCATCTGGTCCAACCCCCTGCTCAAGGAGGGCCACCTAGCAAATTCCCTTAGTCTTTCACAGAGGCTTTGCTGCAGTTGAAATAAAATGAAGGTATTTGGAATAGAGTGCATTTGCAGAGAGCTGCAAATTCTTAGCTCTGAACTAGGGTTTTTTTTTTAATAGTTTCATATTGTTAAAAGTCCTTTTTTTTTTATATGCATAGATTTTTAAATTTTTTTTCCCTGGCTGTATTTGCAAAGACATGCAGAATGGTAGTGCTGTTCCTCAGTCAAGGAAGCATGGAGAATTTTTTTTTTCGTCAGCCCTCTTCATGCCTTCACTGTCATCTTGCTGTCTGTCTACAGTACTCCTGGCTCAGCAGAGGTGACATTTACCTGAGCAGGGACAATTTAATCAAAGTGTGATTCCATCACTCCTGTTGTAGGTAGTAGCAGCGAGGGGCTAAGTTGCAACTCTGTCACTGGATTCTATAAGCTCTTCTACTTTGCTTTAGAATCACTTAAACCAGGTGGAAACTAGCCATCATTCTCAGGGATTGGTTTAGTACAATCATAGTTTGCCAGGGCGTCATCGGGTCTAATGACACAATAGCACTGACAGGAGGTGGGGAGGGGGGAATCTCAGTGGGAAGGAAACATTTGTTAGTTTACATTTATTTCCTTGTTCCTGGGTCTGCACTTCTCACCTGTGTGTGTTCAGCACACAGGGTGGGGCTCAGCTCACTTTCCCACTCACAGCTGACCTGTGTGGGGAAAAAGAGGTTTTTTCTGAGTTTCACTTTAATTTTGATGGTATTACACTCCCTATCTGGAGAACAGAATAACAAGATTGGAAGCTTCACTGATTCTTCAGTGCTCACAGAGAGACAAGTTTTTCAAACAATATACTTCAGCAGAAAAGAGAGGCTTACTCCACTAGTGCAAACATGAAAAAATATGCCTAATGAACACAGATCTGGACAACAGTGGTGATGACATAGATCTATAGGTAAGCAAACTGTATGTGCTTAGTCCCAGTTGACTACACTGATGGTAGGGTCCTCAAAAAAACCTAGTATCACATATATGGAAACATACTGTTGCTAAAATGAAGGCTGTGAGTATACGTCAAAATCTAAATCTAATTAAAATGTTCAACACTAAAAGTATGCGTTGCCTTTTATTTAATCTCTGAAATATATCAGGTATTTGTCTCTGAGCATCTCTTCACAAAATACCTGGGATTTATGAGCAAAGGCTTATACATACACAGTCATTTCTCCTTCTTCCCCAAAGTAAATTACAGGTGGGTTCTAAATAAACCTGCAGTCCTAGGATTCTGCTTTTGTGCATGTCACCAAATATCCCGTTAATTGAAGTAACTAGCGATACGTCTTTAGAATAAAACTTTGTGCACACCATTTTGCAAACCTGTTACGAAGTATACTTTTATTTATGTTTAGTTGTGAGCAGAGAGGTACATTTTGACCGTGTTCTCTTGGAAGCTTACATGTTACAGAGCTTCTGTGGCTTAGTGCAATAGTTTGTCCTAACCTTCTCATGAACACAGTCACTATAATCGGTGTTACATTTACCACACTTGCAGCTCACAGCCACAGGGTAGGAATAATAAGGGATGGTGTGATGAGGACAGCCCGGAATCAGTGCTGTCTGATACAACATCTCTTTATACGTGCACACGTTCTGTGACAGAGCGCTTTTGAGTAGCAGCTTCTTGCCATTGCTGTCCTACAAAGGAAAAAGAAATGCATTGTTTCACTGAAACATATATGAGTATCAGAAGACTTCCTTTGATGTTTTCTCAAATGTGCAGCAAGCAAACCTCTCTACACTTTGACTGGCGCTGATATTTTCAGCGTATTTCTGTTCAGATCTGTAATTTTGAATCTGCATGTGATTGGGGCTCTCTGCCCCCGTGGATAAGTTCACCTTGCTTTTATGGTTTTAACTAATCTGCTTGCTCAGAGCACTAACAGTGCTTTGTAACCTGTATTGGCTACCTACTGACCAAAGAACTTAAAATGCCGTGTTGAACAGTGAAGCTCAAGCCTACATGCAAGATACTCTCCACAGCTAGCTGTCATAACAGTAGTGGGAGTAGAAGTTACCCAAGTCATTTACATTAAATGAGAGTGACTAAATATAATCTGCTTCTCACCTGTTCCATCCTGACCCCACAAACTGACTACAGAGGCTCTGCAGTGGCAGCAGCCACTGGTGTTACAAATTCCGCGGTTCCAGAGGGTTGGCATTTCTCATCCATGCCTTCACAAAAAGCTAACTTGAAAACACGATGACAGTGTGATTTTTCTGTCTGTGACAAACGCTATTAGAATTGGATCATTTACACACAATTTCCCGGTGAGAACAGGCACTTGTTTTGCAGTGATGGCCACTATAGAAACAGCTGCCTAAAACAGAGTAACGCCTTGTACCCGAGTCATGCAAAATCCAGCGCAGATGGTGGTGTTGATGGCCAGGCAGTAGGCACATTCCCTTTTCTCCACATAGATTATATACTCAGAAGGAGCACAAAGTGATGCTGTTTGACTGAAAGTCAGGCCAAAGAGGAGAGACATCACAAAGAAGGGACTCATGCTAGATGGGGGGGAAAAAGAAAAAACAAAGCAAACCCTAAGTATCACTAGATGCACCTTCCAGCCCTTTTCTCAGAATTTGACAAGAACAGTTATGATAGTCACAGACTAGAAGTAATCTTAACTTTTTTGGCTACAGCCTGACAAATTCTTTCCAATCTCAGACCTTTAATTGAAATAGTACTAGCCACTAAACGGAAAAGAAGGGTAATCAGGCCATTAACAGCATGTAACAAATTCACTTTTTCCCTACTAAAGCATATTACATGGAACTTTTCAGTAATGAGTGATAAAATGCTGACACAGAAAAATAACAGGAGCCAAAGGATTTGAAAATGTGACATGTGAGAGAACATGAGCCCTAGAATTAACCAGATTTGTTAAAATAATCTCACTGGTTCAAAAAAAAAAAAAATTAAAGCATCCTATAAAATGTTCAAGAGAGAAAAATAAACAGCTGTGCATATCAGGCATAGCACTGTATTTTTACTTTCTAGTTGGCTCAGAGGCACGATGAAATGGGAATGCTGACAAGAATTAAATAATAGATTCAAGCAAATTACAATAAAGAACATCAGCAAAGAGTCCAAATCAATGAATCCCTGCCTTATCTGTCTGTTGTACTGACCTCATTTCTCAGACCTGCTGGGGGATCCCCAGAACAAAAGCTTTGATTAGCTCCGAGACAATTCCAGGGTCTACTCTATAGCCTCTAAACTACAAACTTTAAATGACAGTGTCTACAAACATCTCGACATCACCCTCTAGTCTCTTCCAGCTGTCAGATTCCCATAGCAAAAGCCGTTCATTTACACGGTCTGGTTTACCCTGTGGCTGCAACAACACAAGTCTGGAAGTACCAACCTCTTGTCAGCTGAATTCTTCCCTATTACAGGAACCTGATTCTGCCTTGAGCTGGGAGAGGCAGTGACCCAGCACAAGCTCTGTGTGTGCTTTATACTCTCCAGGCTAATTCCAGGATGATCTTACTGTTTATATAATTGCATCTGAATTGCTGCTTTCTTATCGCAAAGTCATCTATTGAAAATTCATACTGAACCACAAAGCAAATGTGATAGGAACAAATGTGTCCATAATATCCTAACCTGGAAACTGGAGCTGGAAATCTAATTATTTTAAGAGTCATTCTCTTCTCAGGCTTTTAAACTAACCACTGCTTTAAAAAAGTTATTATTGATGAATTTAATCGCTACATAGGCCAGCAACATCATGACAGGAAGGCCAGCATGGAAATGGAGTCATCCTGAATCACATAGGACTAATTATACACCTGTTTTGTGGAAGTTTAATGAAGTCTGGTTCACTCAGTTTGCTCGTTACCAGGCAGGCACAACTGAGAGATGCAGTGCTATACACATAAAGTAACAAATCTCAAATCCAAGCAATTGCTCTACAGTGTGGGTAGGTACAGCCTGACTTACCTACTCAAACAAAATGCACTGAGAAATTATCATCTGGCCTTGAACCTGCTGAGCAAATATTGAAATAACAAGCAATTAACTCTGAAATACTAATTGATAGGGGAAAAACTTTTAAGAAATCACTCCTTGTAGCACAACGAGAAGCAAAATATTGCACCAACACCAGAGAAACTGAGATGTTGACAGGTGAAGGGAAAAAACCCGCGTTTAGGGCTTTGTGGAGTATCTGGGAGGAGAAAAAGAAAGAAAGGGTCAAGTCAGCAGGCACATCTTGCACTGATTCAGCACAAAGCACTGTCCTCTACTGCTTCATCAGCGTCCAGCCAGCCTTCTATGCTTATTCACTGTGGCTCTGTCAACACCTGCCCCTTCAGTTAATCACCTAACTTGGGCTTCGATCTGATGTATGTCTTATGCAGGTCAACCACATTCTCGATTTACACAGCCATAAGAAATATGATAAAGTTGAGTTTGAGCTGTTAAACATGGCCACTTTGGGGAGTTGGAGGAGTGACCCAGTCAGTCCTGATTAGTGTGTAGCTAATTCCTGAATAATATTGTCTCCTTTTCCTGTGGTTTCAGACTGCTGCACACAGCTCTGTGTTTTGGACTAATTTTCCAAGGGGTTTTTTTTGATAACATGATAGAGTTCTTGTTCTATTAAGACTAGCCAAATGCTTTCTGTTTTCATGGAGTCTTTAATTATGGGTTAATTTCTACCATATAACTTCTCAGGAATTAAATATAACTCTTTCTGGCTTAAGGACATGAGCAGAGCATTAATTGTACTCTCAGTAACATCTGTCCATCTACACTTAGCAACAGAAGTACAACACTGTTATTTTGCTACTCCTCCAAAACATTATTTAATTGTATTTTTCTGACATATTTTAAATGCAGTTAAACATACAAGCTATATGAATATACACATACATACACCCACATGTAGATATATATATACACACACACGCGCGTGTTATATATACATATATACACTACATATACATATGTATGTTTGGGTTGTTTAAAACTTTAATCACAGAAAAGAATGTTTGTTCTTGGAAAATCTTAAGGGTATTTCAAAGGAGACAATGATCCTGAAATGAAAAGGAAACAATTCATAAAACTAAATCCTGGAGAGGACAAAAAGTGCCCAAAAGAAGAATAAAAAATGGCACTGCTAAAGCAAAAATATTGCAGGTGGCCCTTGCCTGCACAGCTGAAGTAGGTGCAGCTGATTCTTTTCTCTGAAGATTTCACAGTGATTTACAAGCATGGCTTTAGGCAATCGAGCTATATTTGTGTACACTGGTTCTCACAGGAAGACTCCCACATCCAGGTTTAAGGTGTCCTCAACGTATCCTATAGGAATACAGGCAGAGGACAGATCAGAGTATGAAGGCATGTATCCTTTGCTGCTTCAAAGTGCTAATTTCTCTGATTTGAGAAAAGAATGGGTGTAAACTAGGGGCAGAGGGGGATTCAGATTAGGGTAAAAGAGGATTAAGAATTTGCTTTGAGAGGATTTAGGGAAATGCCTGCAAACATCAATAGCAAAGAAAAAAAATTATAACAATGCTTGAAAGTCTATCATAGTGAAGCTGAAAAGGAGAATGCAACAATAAAAACTATAGCAATAAAAAAGGAAAACAAACACCAATCACTGTTAGAAGTGAAAAATGTATAAAACTCACATGGGAAGCTGGAGACTAGGAAGTAAACTGTCAGGACAGAGGCCAACAGTAACGTCAAGGGACATTACTAGATGAAGACAAGCTGTTGATGCAGAGTAAGTACAAAGTCTTCATTAAGTACACATGCATTCGAAAATGTAGTGGCTGAACAACCAACATACATATTTGCAACAAAAGTTATTAAATAAATTTTATAAGGAATAAATATTTTAAAATCAACAGCATTCGCTAGCTAATGCTAAGTTCAACAAGCCTTGGAATACTAAGTTTCAAAACATTAATAAAAGTGCTAATATTATGCCAGTATTTAAAGAGAGAATGTTGACCCAGGTAACTCTCAACCAGCTAGCCTGACATCTATCCCTGATAAATCAGGTAAAATAACAGAAAGTTGATACAGGATTTGAGCAATAAAGAATTAACGGATGAGAACATAATTAATGCCCTTCAAGATGGTGTTACATAAAATAGGTCATGCCACACAAACCTGATTTCATTCTTTGAGGTGATTACAAATTTGGTTGTTAGGGCAACTACATAGATGCAATGTCCTTAGTCCCATCTGTCCAGAGTCCTACTGTCATGAAGATTTAGAGCTATTATGCAGAGTCCCATGTGGTGTATGCTGAATGTCAGGAATTATTAATCACTGGAGCACGTAGCATAATTTCAGCAGTGCCTTTATTCACTGCAACTTTTTTACCCAGCCTCTGAATGCGCTGCAGTGCATTATTACGTAAATATCGGACCAAGTATTAAGAATGAAAATTCATTTATCTGGAAGCATAATAAATCAGTCTGAGCAGATCTCCAGACTAATGTGACTACTGCCGCTCATACACAGGTTACCTCCACACTGATACAGACACAGAACCTCTTGGCTACTACCTCTTCTTTGCTGGCATCGTGTTAGCCTGCCCACCTGTCAGAGACGCACTAAACATCACCAGAGTGACAAACACGTTCACTTCTCTTCAGTAATTTACACAAACTATTAAGCTGGTAGAAAAACTTTTCCTTGAATGTCCTTCTGGACATGACCATAGACTTCCTTCACCACTGACTTCTCTGAACGCTTGATGGGAGCAGGACCCCACTACCTACTGGGAGCAGCAAGACAAAAGACTGTGGCAGGACAACAAAGTCCAGTGTGGCAATCTATGAGTGCCTGAGGCTTCGTTCATACAGTTTCCTAAAATCCATAGTTAAAAGTCTGATCCGTACGATCCATTTCTTTGGTTGCCCCTCTGCTGACCTGCAGACTATTCAGTAATAGAAATTTTTAATGTGTTTTTACAGCCATCAGCTTTGTAGCCCTGTTCTGGAACAGCCAGTTACACTGTTAATTATTTATCTTTAACCTTTCTGTTAACTAAACCAATCCATTCACTGACATCAGTTATTTTACACTTTCATTAAGTGAAAGAAAGTATGCTGATGTTCTACAAGAAATGTTTTAAATGATCTCTGTAAACAGAATTTAGTAATCCTAAAATTCTTGGGTTCATTACCCAGGAATCTCTGTAATGGGCTAGAGAGATTCAGCATGTACCAGAAGCTTAAATGTAAAAGTAATTTAATAGGATTCTCTGTCACTGACCAATGCCTAAGATGAAAGTAGGAACAATGAGGAGAAGTTATCACACATTATTCCTACTCACTCCTCCACTGTTAGTAGCACCAGACAATGAAAACTTTGTGATCTTACAAGCAGGTTAACTTACAGAGCAGATTAACTCATTTCCACTGCATATAGCACTGTGGATATTAAAATAAAAACAAGTCCATGCTTGCAAACAACAGAGAATTAGAAGCTATGCTGATGAGAAACAGACAAAGCCAATCAGATTTCTAAAAGATTAGTATTCTGGTAGAGGAATTAATTCCAACCCCATCCTGTTGCAGACCTCCACTGATAAAAGGAAATAAGATCCCAATATGCTGCCATAGAAACAAGTGTTTTTGCCAGGTTTTGCATGAAAACAGATTGCGGCTGCTGAATTTTCAAAGCTCATCTGTCCATTGCAAGTCTCTCTGTAATAGCTTGAAACATAGCTCTCATGTCTTAAATTTATAGATTCAGAGATGACTTACGCTCTTCTCTCTTTCCTAGGATTAGTTGCAGCATTTCCTATCAACCACAGATTAAAACAGCAGTTCTCTTTGTTGCATATCATATGCCAACGATCTCCATTTACGGTCTGAAAATACTTCATAATCCTATTCGCTGCTTGGCTCGTATGTTAGGCCACTGTCGTGGTTTTACCCCAGCCGGCAGCTGAGCACCATGCAGCCGCTCATTCACTCCCCCGCCATTGGGATGGGGAAGAGAATTGGAAAAGTTAAAGTGAGAAAACTCGTGGGTTGAGATAAAGCCAGTTTAATAGGTAAAGCAAAAGCCATGCGCACAAGCAAAGCAAGGAATTCATTCCCCACTTCCCATGGGCAGGCAGGTGTTCAGCCATCTCCAGGAAAGCAGGGCTCCGTCACGCGTAACCGTTACTTGGGAAGACAAACACCATTGCTCCGAATGCTGCTGCCCCCCCCCCCCCTCCTTCCCCCAAGCTCCTTATAAACTGAGCATGATGTCATATAGTATGGAATACCCCTTTGGTCAGTTTGGGTCACCTGTCCTGTCTGTGTCTCCTCCCAACTTCTTGTGCACCCCCAGCCATCCCGCTGGCAGGGCAGTGCGAGAACCAGAAAAGGCCTTGGGCCCGCGTAAACACTGCTCAACAATAGGTCCATGGAACAAAAACATCTCAATGCTGTCTCCAGCACAAATCCAAAACATACCCCCACACTAGCTACTATGAAGAAAGATCAATCCTCTCAGCTGAAACCAGGACAGCCACTTTGTATCTGGTTTCATTTCTTTGGAAAGTGCTGGATATTTCTGTTTTTCTAAGACATACAATCGATATGCTGAAGACAAAATTAAAAAAAAACAAGCACAAAACCAAACCCAAACAACAACAACAAAGACAAGCCAGAAGCCTTCTGCAATGTTATCCAGGATGAATGCCTATACCCACCCAATATCATAACAATGCTAAGGGGTAAAACACACAGACACTTTTCAGTTTCTAAGGGTTGTATTGATCTCCTGATTTAACTGGCAATCTGATTAGCAGTCAGCAGGTAGTCAGGCAAGATCTCCACTGATGAAGATCTGGTATGGAGACTTGACACTGTGCATGTACAATTGACTTTTTTTCAGATCAGAATTTAAGTTAATTATATATGCTCAGTGTGAACACTGGGGTATGTTTCTGGTTCTCCTTTTGTTTCTGGCTTTGGGCATGCAGTCCTGCCAGATGCTGCTCTTACTCAACATGCATCCCTCTCTTAGGCAATCTCACGTGCCCACCTGAAAAAGAAGTGTCTACCAGAGCTATGACAGACTGTGAAGCCCACCACAGTGAATGCGACCCAGTGAGGAAGCCATTCTGAGATTCCAACTAAATTAAATACTTTGATTTCTAGGGACAGAAAAGGTTGTAGGAAAATCACTGTTATTTGTACTGGTTTTTTTCTTATTAGTGACATTTAACTCCTGTAGCATTTTTAAAAAATCCTTTTAATTTAGACATTTAAAGGAATATCATTACTGTTTTAAAAAGAGTTGTCCTTTATAAAAACTATCATGTATACCTGAGGATTTTTTTTAATACATCTTTCTAGTCAACATTTTAATATCTTCCTTACATATACTTGGGGAAAACTGTTTAAAGCAATTCTTCCAGTAGTGTCCAATTCTGCAGAAGCTACTTTTTAAAGCCACTGTGAAGCAAGATCAGCAACTGCTGACACGTAACATTCCCCTTCCTCTCCTATTACCCAATCCATTTCAATCAGGTGAGGTCAGCACCAGTATAGGCACACTGACTAATCTCTAACCCCAGTGCAGCTTCACTGGTTTCCACAGACATTCCTGTTTCGCCCAGCCCTTCAGGGAAGAGTCGTGCAGAGCCTGAAGGAACAGGCACGTGCTAAGACATCAGATCTGTTACTCAGTACCGCCTGCGAGTCCATATACTGCATTTGTCAGCTTGGGTGAGTCCTGAAAGGGTGATTTTCTTAAGATCTGTTCTTATTTTCTGCATTCTATTTTGCACTCTCTGCTCTTGCAGCTTTTAAGCAAAACAAATTTTTAAATACCGTTCGGAAATAACTAACTTATCAGTAGTGTCGAGTGACAATTATAATGTACCTGGAAGTGCTTTCATGTGCTAACCCCGTACTGTAGTTTTACATTCTGGTAGTGGTTACATTCTTTTTTTTAGGTAAGATACAAAAGATGGGTTTTCTCAAGCTGTCAAAATAACCTTGTAGTCTGATTTGAAATACTTGTAATTGTATCAAGCTTTGTCACAATTCTAGAGTATTCCCATTTCATGACACAGCAGGTAATAAAAAACACTGTTGCTAGACTATGCTGTGCTTTTAACAACAAAGAAAACGGACCAGAGAGACCTGGTTTTGGACTACTTGCAGAGGGGAGGCCTTTCTTCATACAGTGCTATCACAAGGTACAAGTGTCTTGCTGAATCTCTCAGTATTATCCAGTTAAATATTGGTACTGGGTAATAACAGGGGTTGGAACATTCACTTAAAAAAATTCAACTTTCGAGTAAGCCACCAACACTCTGTACTAATGAAATAACAAGCTAATAATTTTGAAATATTCTGTGGTCAATAAAGCCATGATGGACAAATGATACTGACTTGACATTTGAATATTTTATGAGACACCCAAGACAAGCATTAGAATAGGTAAATTCTTGTTATTTATGTTTTCAGAATTAGAACTGAATTTTCAATTCAGCTTTTTACGCTTTCCCCTCTTCTCCTTTTGTTTTATGCTGTTGTTACAAACAGGTGTACCAAGAAGTTGTTACTTATCATAGAGAAAAAAATAATTCTCAATTAAAAGCAAGTATCTGCACTAGAAATTTGAGATCAGGCACTAAACATATGGCCAAGATAAGTATTTAAACTGAATCAGCTCTTTTTTTTTAAATACATACATTCTACAATCTATAGACCTAGGGCTACTCAATTACCCAGTAAGTAAAATCAAGGAAAACTATTATTTGTTCCCAAGGCAATTCAGGAAAAGAGGAAAAAGGAGATTAAACAAAGACAAATAAATCTGCTGGTGAACAAGAAAAGTGAGACAATATAATGATTGGAATTCAAACTGGGCATTTTCCATTCCTTTTTACTTCTTGTTACCTTATGGCAAAGTACTTTGTTCAGGCCAAAGATTATGTATTTGTTATAAAAAAGACCATACAAAGACACAGAGTGGATCTTGAAAAACAATAGGAACAGGGTTTTAGCTGAAATACTGGATGCTGTAAGTCAATCTAACCAAACTGCAAAATGCAGCTATCAGCTGGAATACAGAAAGGATCAGAGTGGATAGAAGCAATTCCTCTGCTTTAATAACCACATCGCACCTGGCACATGTTGCACGTAGCACCATTCACCACGCTAAGAAGTCCTCAGATATCACAAGGCTCAGGCTGGTTTTCACTCTGCCACCAACATTCTGTATCATTTAAATCAAGCTGAAACCAAGCAATCAGCTTTTCACAACCATACCAGTAAACATCCTTGGAGCTCCTACTCCAAATCACACAACCCGGGCTTCAGGAGAGGTGTCACTACATACGATGGCAGCATTTCCTTGAATTGCTGGGGCCAGACCTGTCTGGTTTAGTTGAAGCCACAAGACAGACGAAGAGCTGTATCAAGAACTTTATGACAAGGTAAAAGTTCGAAGGACTAGGATGTACCATTCTGTAAATGGAGGGAGGCTGTTGAAGAGGTGAGAGCAGGAGAGTGACAGCATCTGCCTTAGAAAAAAAAGGAAAAATATTTAAAGTACTAGAGAAAAATAAAATTGCACACGTGGTAAATAAGGACGACAGGAAGAAAGCAAGCTGACGTGGTAGGCCATAGCACTGCTCACCCTCCTTGAAGAAATATCTGACAGAAAAGGAACTGGAGAACTGTGTTAGCTGTATTATGAAGAAAGTAGTAATATATACACATTTCCAAACACTTGCTTTAAGTTGAGGCAAGCTGATACTGACAAACTTCCCGTTGGAAGCTGCAGGTCCTCAGCTGCTCCATTGAAAGAAGAAATAAATTGGTATCTGCAGTCATTATCAATTATATTCTTGCTTGGAAGACACATTATGTCTCAGGCACTGAAGACCACATCCTCCTTAAAATTGATTAGTAAAGACCTAGAGTAAAAAAAAAGTGACAAATATATCATGTATCTATATATTTCACTGGAAATAGCATTGGAAAAAAAAAGGAAATTGTTTAATTGATAACTGATAATTTAATTGATAATGACATTTATTGGCACAGGTTAATATGCATTTTAAAACCTTGTGAAAAAGTCATTTAGAAATAAGCTTATCTTGGTATTACTTTTAAATAAAGCACATACAAATATATATAAAACCTTTACTTGTAAGTAAATGAGACTAGCCAGTAACAAATGTCATGGCTAATGTCAGAATATAGCCTTTAAAACTTTAATAAAATTTCTACAGATAAAAGCATCAATATTCACTACTATGAATGCCTGCTAACTAGTAGCTTTCAATTTTTACTTTTTGGAATTGTGTGCTATCTGAAGGAGTCACAAGCGAAAGCACATGCATTTACTAATTTTCATTTGCTTTTCCTATGCAAACTGGATTAATGCCTAACCTAAAGTTGTTAATATTTTCAGTTTTAATTTGCTATACATAGTCCATTCACAGAAACAGGGATAGTATGAGGTAAATAGGATTTTTACATCCTTCCTAGTTGATTACCTTTCCTGTAAACTTTCTATAGCGGTACTAACAGTATTTCTGTAATTTTGCAGATGATTTTTACAATGCACCGTGACACACTCATGATATCAGGATTATACGATGCACCATGGATTCACTACCCTGCCATGACAGTACTGGAAAATAATGAGGTCCTAACTGATTACTTACCATTTGAGACTAGATGTTGGCAGTACAGTCTTGAATTCTTACCAGTTCAAGTGGGCTCTTCTCCACCTTCAAGACATTTTATTTACCACAAGACTCACTGTGACATGCAGAAACTCTTACAACAGTTAACTAACATTTCTAACTCTTACTGCTTAAGTTTCTTGTAATTTCTTCTCCTACAATGGCAGATACTATACATATACCACTATACTGGAAATCATGTTTGGTAGATACAAATTTATTTTTCATGTAAATTCATGTAAAGTTAAATGAATAATCATTTAAATCGTATTTGTTATAGTAAGGCATTCAAATATCACGTATTCTGGAATTAGCAAAGCTATGAATGTGGGTAGGCTAGGCTTGACGTGGATTTTGAATCTTAACTTTAAGGTTGCAGAATTATAGTTCATGAATCTGTATGTGAGCCATAGCTGAGAAGACTAGATAGAGGAAGCCTCATCACACTCAGAAACAAGTGGAATCTTTATTTTCGATTGCTCAGTAACTAGCTTAGGACTCGAGTCTGCGTATCTGTGGAAGACGTCCACAACAGCAACAGTCAAAATTAGAAATATGCCATCTTGAAATGAACTAACAATCCTTGGCAAGTATTTAGATCTTGTGTAAAACACCACTCCCTACTAAAATAAACGACAAGCTGCACATATCTGTTGCGTTTCTGGTGACTGCATTTTCTTTTTCCTGCAAAGTAGCTGAAGAGATATTAGTAACATCGTGAAGTAAAATGAAGAATAACTGATTCTGCATGACATTCTCTGTATCCAGTCAAAAAAATGAGTAATTAATATATCTGGGAGAGGTTTAAATGGATTATTTTACACTACTTGCAGTAAAATAATCTTTCTTGGAAAGGACATCTGGAATTTGTGTGTTACAAGCAGCTTCTCTGTTCTTCATTTGGTCTAGTTTACACTATTTAAGCAGACATATTATAAAAACTCAGTATTCTGCAAACATATGAAAGAACTTTCTAGCAAGAAAAACCATTCTAACTTGTCAGAAAATTTGCTTGCATAACAGATTCCATTTCCAAATATGGAGAAAACCCCAGTATATTCTTTCAGATTTTTGGAGAATATTTGTCAGTTACATACAATAAAAAAATCATTATTAGTATCACTGCTTAACAGATAAGGCATAAGGAACCCAAACTAGCCTATACATGAAATTGCTACACAAAAAGAATGAAGTACATATGTTTTGCTACCCACTTGAGATGAATCCAGGATTTTGATTTTTCATAATATTTTAAGATGTACCTGTCATTTTCTTGTTATCTCTAGGCTCTGAAGCAGGTTTTCATTGTTGCTGTGAAACCAAGATTAATCAAGGCTGAACGCAGAAAAATATGTTATTCTAAACAATTCTTATGCGTACATGGCAGAAGCTGTTAGACCTTAGCAAGGCTGCCTGGTGATTTACATCTCTGTTCTAAGACATAAAGAAACAACATTTGGTCCCACGCATCATGTTTCAGATAAACAATTTAATGATGTATTAACATTCATTTTACAATCTTAAAATATGTGTGCATATTTTATTCCTTATGAAGCTGAAATCTTTTTAAACCGAAGTAATTCTATTGAAAAGTCAATTTTAAAAATTTCAAAACTGTGTTAACATACTGAAATAAAAGCTACTGAAAACGAAACAGTCCAAAAAGACAGTTCTGACAACATTTTAAATTAACAAAAAAGCAAGACAACTTCAGGTAAAAATGCATGCATTTTAACAGCTTTGGTACTTCTTTCACTAAACATTTTTTTTAATTTCACTGAATTTTTTTATTTATGTATGAAGAAAAAGAGAGTAAATTTAAAAGAACAAAACTGAATTTACTTAAAACCAGTATTTCTAATGCCAGTTTTTTTTTCCTTTTGAAACAGCTTTCTATGTAGTTATTTCTAAATTTTAAAACGGGCTGATTTGTCTCCTGACTTTTTATAGCACAGGGAATGAAATGTAGAAAACACTCTGCAGGTTGATGTAATTACGTATCTATAAGGTTTATGTGTATAAAGGAAATGAATGTAGTACTAAACATACTGAGTATGACAGAAAAATGCAACAATGTACTAACTCTGAAGGAATAACAACACTGTGGTTGTACCAATCAAATAATGCTAGGGCACTAGTAATTTTTTTTTCATTTTAAGTAAAGAGTTTTTCAGCTTCTTTAATTTTCCTTTTCCTGTCCATTTTAGAGACTGCAGTCCATCCAGCCTCTCGCATTTTTTTCATGGTCGTCAGTTTCAGTACAGAGCCTGGAGTTTTCAGGTTTGATGTAGCTGGTTTCTGAGAAGGAAAACAAAGCCATCCATTAGCTTCTATATTGACTAACTGTTTTGATCTGAAGAAAAGCTAAGGTACCTTTTTTGGTGTCATGGCGCATAATTGTGAAGCTTGAGGATAATCTTTGTACAATTTTTTAAACATTTCTTCCTCTGAGACTATGCTCTTAAATTAAAAATAAAAAAGTTAATCACACTATATTTAAAAATACATTTTCTTTCCCCCTAGGAATATTAGAGTATGAAAAAAAGTAAACCTGTTACTATGAAGCCTCAACAGGTCAATAAAAGCAACATAAAAAAATCATTAGGAAAGTTAGTATTTTTTTTGTACAGTGGTACCCTATTTGTAATATGGTTACTAATTATGTACATATAAATACAATTGCAAGAAAGAACCAACGAAGCAAAAATATACACAGAAATATTGTCTTGGATACAGAACCCCACATGCTTCATACATATTCTTAGATATAGCAGTGCACATAAAGAACTGCTAAGTACACTTTTTGTTTTCTGTTTTTTACCAGGAGGTCACTGCGTTCGGAGCTATCTGAGTGAGCATCCAGCTGGAGAAGCACTTTTTGCTTTTTCCTCATGCACTGTTCTGAATGCAGATTTGTGCTTTCACTTTGCAGTTTATGTATTGGAGGAGTCTTTATAATATATGTCTGGGAAAGAAAAAGATGGCATTTAAAATTACATTTACAGTGGTAATTATAGAATCTAAACCCAAACTCATAACCCGGTTTACAGACTGAGTATTCAGGAAGAAACTAGAGAGATGCTGTGGAACAATTATCTTTTCATCCAAAATGTGAAGCAAAGACCCAAACAAAGAGGAAAAAAAAAGAAAAAAGAAAAAAAAATCTCCTTTTGTTTGTTGTCCAACAAGCATAATGAACAGGAGGCTGTGGAAGAACTGAGTTTTATGGCACACTAACTTCTTCATGCTTATCTGCAGAAATCCAGGTTATTCTGAACTGTAGTCACTACATGCAGACTATAACCAACATTTAAGAAAATGCAAACAGAACCGCAGGAAAAAGCTTTCAGAAAGACACCGATAGCGACGTCAAGAACAAGACTGTTTTTACTTAAATAGTTCTGTCCCTCTAGGACAGGAATTGTTACTGATCAATGACAAGACAAATTAAGTAACTGAGCAAAAAAAGTGATACGCGGTGGGAGCCCTTACACAAACTGCTTTCTAATATCGCTGTGGAATTCTTTTTTTTGGCGACTATCTAGCTTTTAAATCCTTATCACAACAAAAAATAAACAAACATCTACAGAGAAGTAAGAAATACAGTTAGAAAAATAAAACAAGAACAATTCACTATTACGAGTTACAAACCTTTAATGATGGACTACCCAAGGGACTTCTTGCAGATACAGAAGGAAGCAATTTTTTCTTTTCCATCGTGTTGACTTTTACAGGAATATCATTTGGAGACTTTTTATTTTTTACATTAATAGATGCACACTCCAGATCTAAATGAGGTTTAGGAGTCTCGGAAAAATGAGTTTGTGTTTTCTAAAATTAAAAAAGGTTTAAATGAAAAGCATTTCAGTGTCTTTTGTCAAGTGTACATGGAACTTCAATTAGATTGCATATGTATAAATATTACCAAATTCTAAAATTAATTAATGGTAAAGTTAAAGCTACCTTGGACTTCTTTTCATTTTCAGGAACCGTATTTTGGGGAGGTTCTCTTGCAAGATTCTCCTAAAAAGAGTTATGTGATAGGAAGTAAGCATTTTATTTGAATTCAGTTGTTGAAAATCTTCTTGGTGTAATTACAGAACACAGTCCACAATCATACTCTATTACAAAGTTCACACAAATATATAACCAGATTTAGTCAGAGTGCAGCATTCAAAAGACATTACTTTTCACAGTTTCATTTCTTAGACAATTTCTCCCATCTCTGCTAAGGAACCTACATACCATCCTTTTTTAGTGAGAAAATATGATACAACTTTTATCACAGCTGTATTTAAAAAAGAAAGAGCTCTATTTTCTATTTATTATTTCATGGAAGAAACTGGAAGCATTCTTGTTTATTGAAGTAAATCACAGAATGGTTAAGGTTGGAATGGACCTCTGGAGATCACCTAGTCTAACACCCCTATTCACAGCAGAGTGAACTGGAGTAGGTTGATCAGGACTGTCCCCAACAGGGTTTTGAATGTCTCCAAAAATGGAGACTCCACAACCTCTTCGGGCAACCTGTTCCTGTGTTTTATTGCCTGTAGAGTAATAGAGTTTTTATTGTGCTTAAATGGTATTTCTTGTACTTTACTTTTGTTCCCATTGCCTCTTGTCCTTTCCTTGGATACCACTGAGAAAGTCTCGCTCCATCTTCTTCACTGCCTCCCATAAGGTATTTATACACACTGATAATATGCCCCTGAGCTTTCTCTTCTTGAGGGTACACTTTCCCAGCGCTCTCAGTCCCTCTTTTCTGTCAGATACTCCAATCCCTTAATGATCTTCATGGCCTTTTGCTACATTTGCTCCAGTATGCCCGTTTGTCTTGTACTGGGAAGCCCAGAACTGGAAACAGTACTCTAAATGTGGTCTCACCAGTACAGGAAAAGGTTCAGCTTCCTCGACCTGCTGGCAACTCCCTTCCCAATGCAGCCTAAGATGCTGAGCACATTTCTGGCTTGTGTTCAACTTGCTGTTTACTAGAACCCCAGGGCTTTTCCTGCAAAGCTGCTTTCAAGCTGGTCAGCCCCTAACCTGTACCGGTTCTAAAAGTGATTGCTTCCCCAGTGCAGGACTTCCCTCCAGCGTGTCGACCACACCACACAGCTTGGTGTTGTCGGCAAACTTGCTGAGGGTGCACTCGATCCCACTGTCCACGTCGCTGACAAAGATGTTAAACAGTGCTGGTCCCAGTACCGACCCCTGAGGAACACCACTCATCACTGTTCTCCACTTGGACATTGAGCCGTTGACCACAACTCTTTGAGTGTGACCATCCAGCCAATTCCTTATCCACTGAGTGGTCCATCCATTGAATCCACGTCTCTCCAATTTAGAGATAAGGATGTCGTGCAGGACAGTGTCAAATACCTTGCACAAGTCCAGGTAGATGGTGTCAGTTGCTCTTCCCTTATCCACCAACGCTGTAACCCCATCATAGAAGGCCACCAAATTTGTCAGGCATGATTTGCCCTTAGTGAAGCCATGTTGGCTGTCACCAGTCACCTCCTTATTTTCCATGTGCCTGACTAAGGTTGAGATAAACAACATCCAGGGTTCTCCCCTCATCTGCAAGTCAGTCATCTCATCATAGAAGGCAATCAGGTAGGTAAAGCACAATTGCCCCTTCATATAAATCTCTGCTGACTACTCCCAATCACCTTCTTGTCCCTCATGTTTGGAAATGGTTTCCAGGATTATTTGTTCCATCACCTTTCCAGGGATGGAGGTGAGGCTGACTAGCCTACATTTCACCAGATCCTCCTTCTTGCCCTTCCTGAAGGTAGGAGTGACATTTGCTTTCTTCAAGTCCTCAGGAACCTCTGCCAAGTCACCATGACCTTTTGAAGATAATGGAGAGTGACCTTGCAATGATAGTAGCCACCTCCCTCAGCCCTTATGGGTGTATCCCATCAGATCCCATGGAGTATGTATGTCCAGGTTGTTTCAAGATTCCCTAACCTGATCCTCCTCCACCATGGGTAAGTCTTCCTTTCTCCAGACTTTCCAGGTCCCATTGAGTACCACAGCCTTCTCCTTGTCCTTTGTCATCAGAATTCCTGCCACATTCAGCAGCAGGTCCTGTAGAAGCCTTTCTTGTGCCCTTCACTTCTCTTCTCAGTTTTACCTCTAGATTGGCTTTGGCTTTCCTGACATCAACCCTGCAAGTTCAGACACTTCTTCATAGGGTTTCAGTTTCTCCCTGCTTCCTTCGTACTTACCAATTAAGGAGTAATGCAAAACATTCACTGCCACCAGAAATGAGACATAATGACTTCAGAGAGCATCAAGCTCTGGAAATCAGACAGCAAGTGAGAGCAAGACCTAGAATCAAAAAGTGCACTTCACAGCTGTTATTATTATAGTGCATAAGACAAGGCCAAGCATGTAACCCATACTGCTACATTTAATAAAAAACCAAAAAACAAAACCCAAAAAAATGCCACCTTCTCTTCAATTTCTGCTTTAAGTTGTTCCTTAAGGGATGACAGTTCACTTTTCAAACATGACAGCTCATTTTCCTGAAAACAATTAGATGAAGGATAGGATTAACTACGCTTAACTTGGAAAAAAGAAAACAGTCCAAATGAGACAGTAATTAATAGGGGTATTCATTATAAACAAAAGAAAATTCCATTTGTTCAATAGAGCTAACTTGTCCATAAAGTTAGCATGCCAAGAGGTATCTACAATTCATTTTTAGAATGATTCAATCACTAGAATAACAGATGATCAAAGAAGCAGTTATCAAATTAAAAAAACCCAAACTGTAGACTTGAGTCACACGTCTTTCTATTAAAAAACCTAACTGAAAAAAAGCTCTATGAAGAAATATTCTGTGAAGGGAAATGTCAGAAAAATACTGCATTTTAAGTAGATGCTGTAGAACTACACTTTTGTGAAAGTCTTGAGGACATGTTGGCCCTCAGAACATTTCTCAAAGCTAAGCTTCCCAGAAAGGGGGGAAAAAAAAAGTGATGCAACTCTGGACTTGAATTTTTGTTTCAGTTTGTTTTAAAAAGACCTGCAGTACTACTAAGAAACAAGTACTTGACCAAAACTATTCAAGGTAAGAACTTAAAACACTTGTGAGAACAGGCAGGTAGAGAGGTGGAATCCAACTATTTAATACGAAAGTTTCTTATTCAGACACTGAGGTTAGAACATGATGCACTATCAGGAAAAGCAGACAGAAAAGCACAGCTACTCCAATGTATTTTTAGAAATGTCTGGGCTTTTTTAATGCACGCAATAAAATCTGTAAGAATATAACAGTACACAGAAAGTAGTGGTTTGATTTTTACTGTTCAGTCCCACTAAAGCAGACATTTAAGCCCCCTCCCAAGTGTTAAATAGGAAGAAGTCTAATATGATATAATTATATTACACTTTAAGGACAGCAGCCCCTCCATTTATTTATTTAGTGCTGAAAAGTATGCCTTACCAATGATCTTTTTGATGATAACTGCTCTTGCTCTTTTATTTTATAAAGTTTTAACTCTGTATCTTTTTCTTCAACCATTTTATCATATTCATGCTGCATTTAAAAAAACCCCACAATCAAAACCAGAACTCAACAAACTCAAAACATTTTACTAAATGTTACAATTATAGATCTATCTAGTCTTAAAACAGTACTCATTTTTTCAAATAAGGTTCTTTTGAAGATTCAGAAAGCAGTATGAACAAACATAGATGCTTCAGCAGAAACAGTAAAACAGAAAATGCACAAGCAGTGTTATTTTGTGGGCTGACAGAGAATACTTTATCTCTAGGCAGCAGTATGTGTCCCAACAAGTAAAAACTAGCCATATTATATTTATTAATGCTATCTGGTAAATACACTGCAAAACAGAGTAATAAGAAATGTAAATTAAAATATGTTAAGTTAAACTGCTGAAGGTCACTAAGTAATCTCCTCATAAAAAGAGGTCCATACTGAAGAACACTGCATTAGGATGGTATCAAAGGAAACCTGAATATATATAGAAAAAAAAATCCTAGAAATTTAGATAAATGGAATTTATCTAATAATAGGCACGTTTTCAAAATCTGAAGATGAATTTATTTCTAGATGATGACAAGTCAAGCATGTGTTCAACTTAATTTTCCTAGACTCAGGTCTTTATTATAAAGTTTCACTTTCTAATTCATAATATTCTGGGTTTGAAATGTTTTTACTTAACATAGTATCACACATTACAAATCACAGAAATCAGTAAAATCTCTTTACCTTGTGTTTTTCCATAAGTGCCACCATTTCAGTTATCTTGTGCTGACATCGGATATCAGTTTCTCTCTGTGTCACTGTTGCTTCATCAGCAAGCAACCTCATCTTTTCTACCTGTTAGTAACAAGTTTCATTTAATTCATGAACAATTAACAACAATATATTTTTGAAAAAAAATCTTAGTTTCATTTCTTCTTACCCCTGTGGGTGCAATGTATATATAGTCTCATTTAGTGTAGTCTTTATTTGCTTTTAAGATGCATTTCAAATCTGACATCTTTTATACATATTGTTAAAATGGGCAAATAAATTTAGATTAAAAGTACATCTATTCTTCCATGGCAGAAAAGTGTCATTTTGAACCACAAGGCCGTTTCAAGCACTCTGCCCTACCATTTTTTGATATTACCATCAAAAAAGGTGGGCAGGAAAATATTAATATGGGAAAAGTTGTAAGCTAATTCGCTTATGCTGTATTTATACCAAGAATAGAATTTCTGTGAACAATATCTTGACAAAAAGAATTTTAACTGGGTTATTATTTTTAAAGAATAAGTATTTAAAAAATACTTCCACTTAAGAATCTAATGTATTAAAGTTTTGCTCACATGCATACACAAGAAGTTCAATTTATGTTGATATGATTCTTACATAAAAGCAAGGAGTCTGGCCAATCTATGTTCATAAAACCATCATACATCAAAAAAATAATTAAAAGTTGCAGTAAAAATTAACAACTCTCACCTCTTGAAGAAGTTTATTTTCATTTACTGTTTTTGTTTCAAGCTCTTTTTGATAGATGTCAACCGTTTCCTTATGCTGCTTGTTCATATTTTCCATCTCTAACTGTAATTTATTCACCTTTTGAGAATGGAGAATTATTGCTGTTATTTGTTTGGGAATAAATATGCCAATTTTTTTTTTTACTCTATTTTTGAGCAGAACCATTCTGTTATTTTTCAGGTATATGATTGAATTATTTCCTATTTAATGTTCAGCTTTTTTCATAAAAAGTTGAACTTTGGCCTGATGTGAGAGGCAGCCCATACAAGTTTTGTGCACCCCAGTCAATAAAACAGTCCTACGCTAGAGGCTAGTCAACCACAAAGAATCATTCCAAGATAAGGTAACCAGCAATTGGCAATCTGACACTATTCTGCCCTTTGTACAAAAGATTATTTAGTATTGCTGGCATGGAATGCAAGGTAGGAAAATGAAGCATAACTGACAGTCTCCTAAGATAGCCTCCTAAGCCTTAGGAGTATGACTGTATTATGTTTACAATTATTTTTTTATTTTCTTTTTCAGTTAAGAAGTGAAGAAACAGTTTATCTAAAAATAGCTTATTGTCAGAATTTTATTTAGTTCTAAAAAGGATTCATTCATTTTACTCGCTAATATGAATGAGAATTTGAGATGAAACGAATAGGAGTCGTCTATTTCTAAGAAGCCACCCTAAATGGTGTGAATTCTCCAGGAAGCAAAAAAAAAAAACCCAAACAGATGGAGATTTTATTCCCTCCCTTATAAATCTATTTAAGATTTTAGCTGGTTTATGGTATGTTTTCCTCCCAAGTGTGCATTTTGATTATAATTAAACCTACCTTCCCTTCATAAATACTTGTTTTCTTACTTTCTGCAGTAATTTTCTTTTTCAACATCTTATTCTGTTAAAATAAACAAACACTATAATAATTTAATAGAATTATGTAATGATTTAACTGCAACAAGTAGGTAATAATCTTCAAAATTCCAGCTTTCAGCAAGCAAATAACTCTCTGTTGGGCAGTTCAGATTCCAAATCAATTCTCCAAACAAAAGAGTGCTCAACTACTTACTTTAATAATACTGTTACTTCATGACCTTATGAAAGACTCCTCATAGGCAACAACAGAGCATAACAAAAGAGGGTGCAGAATGGGAAGAAAAACTAAGATGCTGCTGACAGAAAATGTGCAGATGTCATGACAAAAAATACAAGTTATATATTTTTACAGTACAGTTATTAACAATTTGTCCTAATGCACAATTCTTTTCTACTCTTAGTAACTGAGGTCATTATTTCAAGTATATCAATAATACCATGTACTAATGAAAACAGTAAAAGTTTATTAAAGACATTATTTCGGTAATTGCATTTTTCAAAAGTAAGGATAATTTTACAAATCAAGTAATTCCAAAGATGACTCCTTAATTTGCTTAGTTAGGATAAGAAAGGAAGTGTTATAAATTACACAGGTATATCTAAAGATATCACACCAGACAAAAACTGTTGAAAAGTAAGTTACCACCGAACACCATGCTTTATATATTTGTGACTTTAAAAACTGTACATACCTCCTGTTGCAACTCTTCAATGCATTTGGTTTTATTTTCCACCTGTTTCTTTAAATTATTCAACTAAAAGAGATATTGCACACATTTAATTAATAAACTCCTAAAAATGACTCACTGTGTCAGAGATTACTGTCAATGTTCTTAAACATGCATTTGCACCAGTCTGATGAATTCCAATGCGACTGAAACACACGTTAACATGTTACAATGACTGGAGTTTTAACCATAGAGTACTACAATAATTTTGCTAGCCCAATATCATCAACATTGATAGGAGTGAACCAGTTCCTGAGTGGCTGTAGAGTTTAGAAAGAAGGAAAAAAAAACCCAAAACAACCAAACCCAGACTTTGCAATTTAAAAAATAATCTTGTATGAAGTCCTCTATAGTCCATGAAAAAAGTGAATTTTCATACCTTATTTTCTAGAATCTTCAACTGCTTTTCCTTTCTTGAAATTTCATTTTCAATATTCTTAGCCTGGAATTATAATTGTAATCTTTGACTTTTACAATCAAATTTTGAAATCCATTATGATATTAAAAAAACAGGTGTGCTTTGAAACTACAGTAAGAAAGTAAAAATATTTTAACATATTTAAACTAAAACTCATATTAAATATTGAAAGCTAATCCATACCCCATCCATCACTAAGTGGTTATACAGAAACAAAAAACCAGGGGTTCTCTGCCTGAAATCTAACAAATCTGGACTTTTAAGCCTCCATGTAAAGAGTAAACATCCCAGTGAAGGCCCTTGTCTTAAAATAAAAGGGCACAGCACATGTACATATGTTGACTCAATTGGTAGCAGCACTGAAAGAAGAAAGCTTCTGTAAGACATTACAGCCCTAGGTAGAGCTTTACAGGGGAAAAAAAGTTTTACATTTAGATTTTGTCCTACAAATTATGTTATACATTTTCATGATAAAGCACATGATATGGCATACATTTTCTTCTCTTTCATCCAGTTTACTTTTAATCTCTTCACCTTTCTTTGCCATCTTCTCCTTCAAAGACTCCAGCTCATTTCTAAATACCAAATTAACAAGTATTACTAAATACTTAATTCATAAATTTAAATTCTTTTCACTACTGCTAAATAATTTATTTTCTAAAAAGAGCTACGAATATTGATAAGAATTTCATAAGCTGTTCAATGAAAACACTCTTAAAATGATGCAAAGTGACTGGTAAATTAATGTCTGACCTGTACATACTTTTTGTAAGTATGGAAAGATGTTCCCCTTACCCAAGTAAAATAGATTCTAATCTGTAATATCATAATGCATCTATGAAACACAGAAGGCTGCCTGTTTTTTGGGTTGGTGGTACAGAGACTACTTCAGGGAGTAACATTTAACCAGTTTCACCTTTTCACATTTAATCCATAACCTTTAACTTCTGTTTTCATTTCCTCCACACCTAAGATACTAATGCAGAACAGGATAGCTGTATGTAATATGGAGCTATGGCAAAAACTGTTCCTGTAGCATTAGCTATCACTAATTTGTAGAAACTTCTACATGGCCAACATGAATACTAAATAGTTTCTGTTTCACTACATAACCTAAAAAAAAAAAAAGCATTAATCTAAAAATCACAGAAAGTACCACAGGAACACAACATTTAAACTAACTCTGAAGAAATCGAGTCTACTTCCTTTAACAACATTCTACATTAATATTTGTTTTTACTTGCCTTAGCTGGCTATTTGCTTCCTCCAGGTTTTCAACTAAGTGCTTTGTATTTTCTTCTTTTTTTCTACTATCCTAAATAAAGACCGATGTAGGTAAAATGAGTAAAATTCAAAGTGACATCTTAAAAAAATCAAAACAATCTTAAACAGTATCTTGACCTGCCTTATTCACAAGAGTAACTGCACTTCCTTTGTATTTTAAACACAAAAAATAGTTCAAATACTCTACAGAACCATGGCACGTTGCAGTTTACTATAGGATTTATATCTTAAATTGAATGTTGTCCTTTAAAAACAGCTGGAAGTTTACAACTTGCCTCATGACTTTCTTGCAGTTTCTTGAGCTCTGTAGCCATACCACTTTTCTCTTGTGCTATTTGTTCTTTTTCTGATAAAAGCTTATTGGCATACACTGTTAGTTGTTCATTCTTTAGCCTAATTTAAAACAAATGGTCAAGAGAAATAAGAACATGTATTGTGAAATTTCCTTTTCAGTTAAATTTATCCATTACAAAATGTTACTTCATGCTGAAAAAAGTCCAGGCCTGTATCTACAAATTCAAGCTTTGCAGCAAAGTTACAGTGATGCAAAAAGGTGACAGAAGAAAGAAAGAAAATGAGAGTCAACTTTTATATAAAACGTAATGGTTGTTGAAGACAATGTAGTTAAATATCCAGCTCAATGCAGGGTTAACAATGAATTCAGAAACTCTCTCTTCATGTTAACCCAGCTAAGTTACAGAGATATGGAACAATTACATGCATATAAATACAGAAAATGCAATTTATAAATATAAGTACATAATGGATGTCATACTGTGTGCACAGGTTCAAAATTTTCATTAGAAAACAATCATAGATCATTTCATTGTATATTAAAGTAACTTCTATGTAACACAAAAATAAACCTAATACTGTATTTTCAAAAATGATCATACGCCTCTTTTTCAAGATCTGTATTCAGTGTCATAAGCTGTCTTAAATAATTTTGTTCCTTTTCAGCTGTACTAGTCAGCTGTACTTTCAAATCATGGATTTCTTTCTGCAGAAGAAAAAGAAAGTGTTTTGAGTATACGTATGTAAACTACAAGTCACGAAAGCTAAATGAACTGACAACACAAAGCTTTACAATAAAACAAAACTATATACATTCCATAAATTAGCCAGACTGTATATTTACATCTCTCTGGTATGATGCAGAAGTAGTGTGAGATATTGAACTCCAGTACGAATGCTAAACGTGTTAGACTTACTATTATAAGTCTAACTAGTCTGCAAAATTACTGACAAAATTAGCTTTCCTTGGACATTACTTTAAAGACATTTGCTTCAGACATCATAAGTTTTTGCATTCACCTAAACAAAACAAATTAAAAAAAAAATCACAGAATTCCAGTACTATGTGATAGAACAAGCACATATTTTGGATGCATCCCAAACCACAAAGCAAAACTCTTCCCTCAGAAATTTGCTGCCATTACAAGGTAAGGCAAGCCTTGTAATGTCATGTAGTTTATAATATATAAGTGCTTTGAATACTGTTTCCTCCAAATAATTGGTGATACACTGATACCACAGGCACTAGCAGGCAGCTGATGGGGGGGGAGGGTGAAGGAGGGAGAGAGAGAGGGCTAGAGAGAGAGATATTAGTTTTTAAGCACAGTACATAACGAACTTCTGGAATTTCTTATCACAGAAAGCTATGGAGGCAAACGGTATGAGGAGGTTCAAAAACAGATGAGAAAAGCGAACATGAACAAGTGCATAAACTGATAGCAAAGGCAACTGACAGGGATGTGTCCTCAAACATCCTTAATACAGGTGCTGTAGGGATCTAAGAGGAATGGACCATTGGTAATAGTCAGGCTCCTCTCCTACATAGTATCTTCTGCTGTCATTGTCATGAGCAGAGCAGTGCACTGAGTGGAGCACTGCTCTGACTATGTGCTATGTCTTATGTTCTTATATACAAGTGAGAAGGTGTAACTTAACCATTTATAAAAACATGTTACTATCACCCTTTATTCAGACCTCTCTGATTTGGAGAACATTTTTTGTTTCTTTTTCTCTCTCCTGCAAACTTTCTACAGTAGCCTCAAGATCTTTCTTCTTCACAAGAAGTCCTTCAAATTTTTCCTGTTTAAGAACATCAGTGAAACTCAGTTTAGAAAATGCAATGCACAGTATATAAGGAATAAATTTACATGGTAAAATGCAAACCTGGTTTCACACTATCTTACTTTAGCTGATGGAGTTTCTTGTTATACTTGTAAATACAAGATCATAACTAAAATAATCCTATATTAAAAGTGTACTTCATATAGCTTAGACTTCTGTAACAGAAAAATGGGCCTGTGTCACAGTTCAGTAGGGTTCAGACAGACCAATTACCTCAGGAAACTTCCCTGTAAGAAAAGAACACCCAGTATCACGGGAACACATGGAACAGGGTGTTATAACCCAACAGACCTTTCTGCAGGCTTTTAAATGTTTTCTCTGTAAAGGGACATGCATCAACACAGTATGCAATGCTTTCTAGATATTAAATGCTGCAGTATGGAGGATACCTCACCCTAAGAAACACCCACAAACAGCAAAAATAATCACAACAGATTTTGTGAAGTAATAAGCCTATGAAACTACTTCAGATGAAAAGTAAATGCCATGAGACGAAAAAAAAAAGAACGTTTACCAGTGTTTCTGACAGCTCTTCAAGTTGCATTTCTTTGTCACATTTTAGTTTGGTCATCTCTTCTACAGCACATGTAATGTAAAATTAATTGAACAGAAATCATTTTACATATTTAGCAGGCAGTATAAAGCATTTATCCCTTTGCCGTACCCCATTTTCAAAATTTGTTGGATTAAGTTCAGAAATTGTAAAGCTAAATTATAACCTAAATTATGACTTCATCTAAATGTAGAGTTGAAAAAATGATTCAGAAGGACATTAGCAAATATATATATGAAGAAAACCTAATCATTCATCTTAAATAAAATTCAAAGCCTATTATGTTTTCCACAATCATTGCTTCAAAGAAACTGTGGACTGTAAGAATGTTTACAAAGGAGTAATCTCCAAGTATTGATGCATCTGTGTTTTTCCAGAAAAAAAATCTGGACTGCTGAAGATAGTCACATGGATATGCTGAAAAAGGAAACCACTTCAAAATGTTTTCTGTGTGCACATTCACATTATTTGTATTTTTTGCAAGTACTGGATACCAAACTAATTTTTGGTCTGATTTTCTCACAGGTCACATCTCACCTTGTTCTAGACAAGCATTAGCAGTTAACTTTTGAACAGTTATCTTCAGACGCCCTCAATACATACAAGGACATCAAACTATATTTCTCATCTATCATATCAGGACTAGAGACATACGCTGCACACAGAAAACAGCGCTAAAGAGATCTCTTTCTCTGGGAGCACCTACCTTGAAATCCTATGATTTCAAAGCAATATTTAAAGCCAACCACTGTCAGTGTGATTCTCCATCCAACATGGGGAAAGTGGTTTGCAGGAAAGCTTAATGCAAGTGTTTTGTCTCTACTACAAGCTACAAAAGTCATTCCTGGAATCTGCTGTTCAGCAGTCTAACACTACCTCTCAAATAGGTCTGCAGTGCTATCAGTCTTGACTGGAAGAGTGCAGAGAAATTAAAATGACTTCCAGGAGAATCCACGCATTATGGTCTTACTATTGGAGGTGTGTGCAGCACTGCTGTTTGACTGTTGCCAGTTACAATGACTACCAAAGGGAGTCAGATGAGTAAAAATAAATTTAAGCATTCCTGACAGGTAGAGAGTACTGTAAAACCATTTTTCCAAGCAATAGGGAGAGTCTAATTTCAGAAAACAGCATAAAACATATTTATTACTACCTAGCTCATTTTCTTTCTACAAATCTTACCCAGTTCAGCAGACTTATTTCTGAGCTCCAAGGTCAGTAGCTTTGACTCATCTTCATATTTCTCTGATCTAAGAAAATGGTAATAATAAAAAAATAAGTTGTATAGTACAAAGCACTGCACTTGAAACTTAAAGGACAATAGGACAAAGTCTTACCACAAGCATTTTAAGAACATTTACCTTTCAACAGGCAGGTGATATATCTGCCTACAATGCATATCAAATTTCACTTTTACAACACTGGAACAGCAGACATAAAAGTAACCAAATATACATACATAAACCTGTATTTCTTAAAAACAGAATTATGAAGGGGGAGGGAAATTGCTTTCTTATAGACCAATATCAACCAGCACAACTGAAAAAAAAATACATTAAATTCTCTGCATTTGGAACAGTGTGTCGAGAAAACAAATTTCAGCTTCATATCCTTTTGTTCTTGGATTTGTCATAAATTGCAACTACTTAGAAGACACCTTAATGCCACGCATCCAAAATCACTGTTTCTTGAAAAGCTCAGCTGTGATAATGTATTAAAATACATCTTTACTGTTCTGTTCTTATTTTTAGAAATGTTGATTTTAGTTGCTATCAGGTTCTTTGACAAATACATAAATTTTAAAACTACATAAAACCTGAGATACATTAATAAGAGGCATCAGCATTAAACAGTACTATTATCACATATGGAAGAATATCTTCCTCACTCAATGCTCCATTAATAAAGAACTGTCAAGTACTAAACGAGGTTACTGTTCTCTCAGTTAAGAGCTGCATCCACACAAAAATCAAACAACATAACCATCTTCAAGTGCTAATAATTCAAATATCCAGACAGATGAAGGACTTTTTACAAAAAAATCAACGTATTAGTGATTACAAAAAAAAAAAAGTAATTACACCAGATCACATATGAAGTTTAGGTTCTATTCGCAGCAACTCAGTAATCTAGTATTTTACCTTTAAGATAATTCTTTTAATTTAAACTGTTTAATTTACCTATTCTGCTCTTCTTGCAGCAAGCTTTTCAAATTGGAAATAGAAGTCTCAAACTCCTCTCTCAGGGATGCATGCAAAGCCTTAGTTTTTTCACATTCTTCCACTTGTGCGTCTTTTTCTCCAGTGACCTGTATTAATGCTTTCACTGCAGTCTGCAATTCGGTTTCTAAGCTCTTTTGAGTAATCTAAAAAAGATATAAAATTTCTAAACAAGTTTTGCAACAAACAGATGCAACTGTTTCTTATCTAAAGTATCAGTAATTACTTATGCAAATACTCGTTGAATCTATTTATACTGGAAAATTATAAGCCAGCTGTACCTCTGTTTTTTGCAATGAAATTTTGGCCTCTTCCAGTTCTGCCCTCAAATGTTCTTGATTGATCTGGGATTCCTTCAACATTTCTCCTTCATGTCCTAAGCAAAAAGATATATGCTTACATTTAAGAAAAACAGGATATTTACAAAATGACTGCATTCCTATTTTACAGATAAATACATTCCTACAACTTAATCAAGTTACATAATGTATTCATGCCATTGTTAAGGAAAAAGCCTCCAAGATGATTATTCAACTTATTAAGTAACAGTAACCAAAATGTAAAATGACATATATTTATAAAATTTAACAGAATGCAGCCACTTACGTGTATCTGGCATAAAAATGATACTAATACCTTCCTCCCCACTCCCCAGGGAAGGGGAGGCTGAAAATTGCCTCAGTTCTAAAGAACAAAGGTACTTGCATCACATACTATAAATACTTTGTAACACAGCTTAAAAATACTGAAAATCAAGTTCTGAAAAGTAAGTTTCCTCAGTGGCACCTGACTAAGTTTGTGAAACTCAAGCCATGTGTTTTCCCCTTGCAATCTTCAAAAACTCACTCACTCTTAAAAAAGAACCCTTCAAAATTAGTTAT
The DNA here is from genome assembly GCF_011004875.1 of Balearica regulorum gibbericeps. Taxonomy (NCBI): domain Eukaryota; kingdom Metazoa; phylum Chordata; class Aves; order Gruiformes; family Gruidae; genus Balearica; species Balearica regulorum. Next base: position 776,621 of record NC_046208.1, read on the forward strand.
ACTTCCAATCCCAGTCAATCCTTTGCCTATTTGCAAGTAAGATTCCATTTAAAAGCTCTAACATTTTGGGGGGTTATTTGGCAAAGATGTAAAAATATGTCTTGTTGAACACAGAACAAGGCTACTATTTATGGATTACAGGACAAATAATGTCTTTTGAAACACATTTTGAAACAGACTTGAAACAGTACAATCCAGGAAACAGGAAAAACAATTCTATCTATTATTGCGCCATGTTTACTATACAAGTCCAACTGAAGTGGGAAAAATCTCCAGAGCAGGGGCAGAGTTATACAGTGTCCTGGTAAAATTTACTTCTGTTACAGAAAAGGAATGACAAGGTATATGCCACCTTTACAGTAGCATAACATGTTCACACTAGAGTTTATTGAAGAGTAAAAGAAAAATCCCTTGCAATGAAGCTGTCATGTCAACACAATAACAGGGTGTAGCCTAAGCCTAAAGAGAAAACCTTTGTTATGAAGTAAGGGCCTAGATTTTATACATACGCAGATTACACTACCAGTCCTGATCCCACATCAGCAGCTTCTGTTCCAAGCAAAAATATGGCCTGCAAGACCCCAAAATTCCGCTGTTGACTAGTAGCAAAGTACAATTATCATGATGTTGTTTCCTATACTTCTATAACCAATTACATTTTAACATAGCAGAGAGAGCTCTTACTTTTTGCTTCTACTAAGTCAGCAATCTTAATTTTGGATTCCTGCAGCTGAGTCTTGATGTCTTTTATTATATCATCTTTTTCATCACTCTGCATGGTAAGAGCTGAAATCTAACAAAATTAAAATATTATCATAATGAAGTCTAGGGAAAAAGGACAGATTCTCATTTTCATTTGTGCACTGTGTATGATTAGCATACATACTGCTCTCATTCAAGTTAAATAAGGTTGTCGGTCTTAGCCAAATATTGATCAAGTCATATTACTCTGGATGAAAAAGCTTTTCAGTTCAAAATCAAAACATGAAACTCAACAGAATAAAGATACTGGAACACCACTACAGTTAGCAGAATCTGACTTCAATGAGGCTCCAGTTGTTATTTGTGACTATCAGACATAAACTATACCTTTCTCAACTATGAGGAGTGATGACTGCTTTGCTGATTTTATGCTTCTGCACAAACCACTTTTATAAAGGCAAGTGTATGTATAGAGAACAGAAGGAGTATTCAGTGTTTACATGGTCTTTTTAAATCCTGTCACTAAGATGTCACTTGTTATGATACTAATTCACATTTTATTCCGAATAAATAACACAGAAGGAACATACCATCAAAAGGTCATTTGCAATAATAATTTCTATCCTTCCAAAATACAAATATTTTACAAACAACCAAGCACTTTTGAAGTAATCATTTTCATTTGATATATCAGTAAGTCACAAAAGCAAAACAGAGTTTGAGTATTAAAGAAACTGCAAGATTTGTTTAAAAAACAAAGCTATACATAAGATTGTAAAACTGAGCAAACCTGTTTTTCCTTCATACTGACTTCCAGTTTGCATTCTTTTTCAAACTCGTCCACTTTTTCTGCTTCTTCTTTTACTTTTGAGATACAGTAAAATCCATAGTTAATATACTAGCTAAAATATACACCAAGTTAAATACAATTGCCAGTTTAAGATTGCCTATAATTGTACAGCTGTATAATTTGTTTCCTAAAGAGTAATTGTTGAGGTCACCTTTGAAATTATTTTCTAATCAGACAAATTAATTTTTGCGTCAGCTTTCCACAGAATTAGTCCATTATTCCATGTATTACTTAATAGTTCATTATAAGAAACTAACAGAAATGCACATGTAAAAATGAAACAGGCATATAGTAGCATAAACAAAGCAAATATTTAATTAAAATTTCTGTAGCTATACACTAGTGCATTATCATTTAAATAAACCAACTATATAAAATAAGTAGTGATCTCTAGGCTATACTTTATAGATAAAACTTAGACTTCAAGTAACTATTTGAAAAATAAAGTTCCAAATGTGACCCAGCAGAAAAACAGTAAAAGGGCCCAGACATTTAATATGAGGCAGCATGAAAAAAAGAGGGTCCAGACTGTCACACTGTTAACAGTTCACCATTTTACCATTTTGTACCTTTCTGGTCTGAAACTGCACACAATAAAATCTATATGAAGTACAAAATTGTTAAGCCTGCAGCATAAACACAATAAACAGAATTCTCACATTTTAAACACATTTCCAATCTGGTGTTCTTTGCTTGCACACGAAGCTCTTCAAATGCCATTATCATTTTCTAAAAATTAAATTCAATATAGACGTTCATATAAAACTAAGTTCTTTCAGTAATGAATTATATTTATGGATTGTAAACAAACAGTATTACAAGCTCGTTCATATTTGTAGGAGGAATTTTGTTAAAAACAAAATTCAGAGCATAAACGTATTTTGAGTTAACAGAGGAGTCACTCAAAGTTGGAAGTTTAAGAATTTCCATACTCAAAATCTAAACAATTTCAAGGATGAAATATTTTTACTTGTCCATGTTTGTAGATCCCTAACACAACAGAGGAGCTGTTGTGCTTTTCTTAGTTGCTACAACAACCTATAATTAATATTTAACTGTTACACCATGTACTCTCTGACTTCACTTAATATCAAGTTCATCACTCCCAATGATGCTTCGCATTTCTCTATTATAAATATACTAGGGTCTTATCTTCCACACTGGAACAATTACCAACAAAAATATGATGAATTAGTTTATTTGGTAAGACTGCACTTCTTTTACAAATTAAAAAGGTAAAAATTCTCTTTAACTCAAGAGAACTTTTCACATCTTACACTTCATTCCACATAAAATCACCAGTTTCCATAATGAATTTTGTTGTTCTGTGTAACACTCAAAACTGTTACTAATTTCCTTTGTGTGTCTTTGTTCCCAAACACTGTTGCATTTTATCCAATGAATGTGCTCTACACAATACAAAAATAATTCTTGAAAAGGGACTGAAAACCTCACTTCCTGCATCACACATGATGGTTCTAATTACTTTATCACAGAACGCTCTTCGTGCAAAGAGTATCTCAACACACGCACATAACTCAGATATCTCAGCATATCCATATAACTCAGATCACGTTTGAGCCATTTCACAAGGTACGTCACTTACTTCAACGTTGTTATTAAGTTCCGCATATAGTTGTCTTGTTTCTTCTCTTTCGTGTTCATCTATCAAAGTAAGAACATACCATAAAGTTTTCCTTTTGAAAAAGAATGCCAGCTGTCAAAGTCATTATGCTTAAACAGCATAATGAATTTAAAAAGGAATTACAGGCTCTTTTCTTATTTAAAAAAAAGTAATTATGAAATAAGGTGCCAAAAGTTATATAATCAAGAGAAAATGTGTATTCCGTTGAAACATCAAGCAAGCTCAGCTTTTCAAATTTCCTTCCCAATTTCACTTTTTCCATGAATAGTGTAATTCTGGATCAATTTATATAACTATATTAATTTTGACACTATTAATGTTTTTGAATATTAATGTATCAAAAATGTTAGTGTTTTAAAAACTGTAGTATAAGGTTTAGCACTGAATTTCTTCTCATCAGCAGAGATACCCATGACCACCAAACTGTCACTGTAGAATTGTAACAATACTCCATCTTTTTCTTTCGTATTTGTCATTGATATTATTCTTCCCTAAGAAAACAATTACAGAAGAGAACAGTAAGAAACACAGCTATTAAAGAAGTACAGTATATCTATACACAAGTGTTTGTAGAAGCAAGGCTAAAAAGAAACAGACACTTGGTTAAGTATCCAGGATCAAGTTAGTAAAATGTTAAAGACTATAATAACAATTCTGAATTTCATAAAGAATAAAATCCCAAGTCAAGAACATATTTTAAAACCTGAAGAATTTAAACTTTGTTAAGTTATCCAGCTGTCTTGGCTTGGTCAATTTAGTGAGAAGAATGCTAGTTACTCATAGTGTCTTGGGGTTTGGACCTTTTTCCCCCCACAAATCTGTAACTGCTCCAAACAGGGTAACGCCAACTCTGGGAATTTGTTAGAGAGATGGGAAAGGTAACCAGAGTAGATTCTACTGCCTAAACACAGGCATGACGTGCCACCTCATATGTCTTAATATATTAAAGGTATCTGGATGGGACTGAAAAACGTCAATGGACTGACAAAACTTCAGGAGACCTGCACTCCTCTGGAGTGGCTGCTAGTGGCTAATCAGGGTTGCTTACACTGCCTTAAACCTGTACCAGTGTTTAGACACCTAAATAGCTCCCAGGCTTGTAACCTTTTCGCAAACAATCATACTGACTTCAGAAAACCTCTGGATTTAGCATCAAAAAACATATGTGTATTATTAGACCTATGGCTTCTAATTTCACTCTGATGCACAGCCACATACCGGTTATCTCAACCAGAGAACGTATTTGGAACAGAATGATAGCTTTTTTCCTTTGTGAATTCAGAGAAAGCTAGAAGTACATTTTTTTTCATAAATCAAAATTTAAATAGCATTTACATTTGGTGGACTTCTCTGTGAAGTGAGTACAGGTTTCCTTGAGTAGATTACACAGATGCCTTGAAGCGCTGTTTCTAAAAGAGGGAAAAAATACTGTAATATGTTGTCATAGGAACTCCTGGCACTTTGCATATCTAGTAGCAACAGGGTAAAGGTCATCAGGGCATTTAATAGCTATATGTAGGTTGCCCAGAGAAGCTGTGGCTGCCCCTGGCTCCCTGGCAGTGTTCAAGGCCAGGTTGGATGGGGCTTTGGGCAACCTGGGCTAGTGGAGGGTGTCCCTGCCCATGGCAGGGGGTTGGAACTAGATGGGCTTTGAGGTCCCTTCCAACCCAAACCATTCTATGATTCCATGTAACTTCCCCAACCAATACAGTTCTTAGCACGAAAACTAATTATTTTGACAAAAATATATTTGTATTACTTACTCTTTTAAAAGATCTTTATTTTCACATATCTCATCTTCCAGTTTTAAACTTAGTTTTTCATTTTCAAACTAAATTCATAGGGCACAAATACAAAACCACATTGTTATCGAAAAATATACTAGAAATATACTTTCACTTCTCAAATCTCACATGAAAAAGTAATTTTCTGCATCAAAAGACAGAAATCTGTTTTATCTGATATTACATGCTGAGCCATCTTTTGTTACAGTTTGCATGAAAGACCTAATAATAAACAACAATTTACCAGCAACTGAAACACTTACAGGTATGTTATTCATACATACATTCACGCACTACATGTGCACACCCGTTCTCAGAATAACTGTTTTCTCAAGGCAAAAGTCAAACAATCAAGGATGACTCAGGTTACCAAAGCCAATGCAAACAAACAACAAAAAAGGACCAATAAATTGTTTAAAAAGTGTATTTCAGTCACAAAACTGTCCATCACTACCAGCAAGATAAGAAACTGGGATAAAGCAAAGTGCACTGCTTCCTGTATGTACAGCAATATGCATGAACATACTTTACACATACCAGGAGGATGAAACCTTACTCAGTCTTGAACAGGTTTCTGCATACCCACAGTATGACGTGCATGTAAATAATACAAAGATGGAATGTACATTGTTAAAAAGAGGAAAATCATTTTTAAAAAATAAAATGTTACTTTTTCCATTAATAACAGTAGAGCCATTGGTCATTGGTATCTAGCCAAATGGCTTCTTTGAAGTCATCACATTAACAGTTCAAAATTTCTTCAACCTCTGCAATATTCTTTAATATTTAATTGTATGAATAATATTTCCACACTAAATCAGAAGAACTTTCTCTTTACTTTACATATTCAATGTACATTGTACAATACTAGCCTGCAATTCCTGAATGGCTTTACGCTGTGCTTCAATAATCTTTCTATTTTCTTGCAGTTTTCTTTCTTTCTGCTTTAGTTCTGATTCTACAGTTAGTTTCCACTGCTTGATCTTCTCAGCCTCTTTGTAGAGTTTTGAATACAATTCATTCATTGTTTCTATATTCTATTAAAACAGGTTCCACAATTTAATCTCAAATGCTATTTAATTAATAATGTTTCAGATACATATTTATCTCTTAGAAATATCACAAGGGTAAATTTTTATTTCCCACAGATGGTGACACAAGCTTATATATGATCAAGAATCAAAGTTTAAATCTTTATGTATCCATTGTGTATGTATCAACAGACATTACAGAACAAGTAACAGACACAAACCACAAATGAAAAATGCTCCACTGCCTTCAGATATAGTGACATCGCTAAATAGATAGCCTTAAAGATGTGGGTAACTGCACTCCACCAAAAGTCAGTAAAAGTTTTGCTAGAATTATCAGTGGAGCCAAGATTCCTTCTGTTAGGTTCTTCATACCATTTCCCTTCTCTTATTCTGACAGATACTGCTGCATTAAGTAAAAGCAGCTTCAGAGGTCTTGTCCAAGACTACCTGCAATATGTTTTTGCAGTTAACTCATACACAAAGCAGGAAGAAAACCCAACCAACCTTGTGCTCTTAGAACATCTTTAAGGCACTGTACAAGCAGTGCTGGATCAGTGGTTTAGGCAGGTAAGAGTAATACAGCAGGCCACAGGACAGTTCTGCAGTTTGTTTTAGGTATGATGTCACCTAACGCTCTAATTGTTTTCATTGCATCATGATATTATTACAGTCCTGACTGTACTTTAATAGCTGCTAGGGCTAAAAGAAGTTTAGTCCTCAGGGATGTGAAAATCATTAGGAGGACTGAAAGAAATATGTTCCATTTTGTTGCAGCAAACAGCATTTCATATCTGGGAAGCACAGGAAGCTACCAAAAAAAAAAAAAAAAAAAAAAAAGCTTTACTGAGCTATACTAAAGCAGAAAAACATTGGTAAAGACGCTATGAGAAGAATCAAATGCTTGAGGATACCACTCCACTAAATTCACTGTTTTGTAGATAAAGCAAAACAAGGCAATTGGTATGATCTGCTTTGATTTTCCAAAGCATACTCTGACTTCAATCCTCTGCTTTTCAACAGACTATTCAGAACCAGTTTCACAAAGATATTTCAGTGCCTAAATCTTATTCTGATTAAAACTCTCAGACTCCCCAGGCACTTTAAAAAAAACCACACAACAAAAACCAACCACAAAAACCAACTTGAAAATCACCTTAAGATTTAAAGGTTTATCTCTAGGCATGTTCACTGAATCACAGATATCTCCTCTAAGTAATTCAGCTTTCAACAGGAGACAAAATTATTATTCCCCTTTGACTACTTCTTGAGCCCTGAAGTATCTGCTGAATAGTGCTCTAGGCACTGTTTTGGGAACAAATTAAGAGGCCCTAAGAAATTAGATACGCAGAGTTTATACTTAGCTGACCTCTTCATCTACTTCAGAGCAAAGTTTTACTTGATGTGAAATCGCATCTGAAATATGAAGAGATTTTGATTAATGTATTTCTAAAAAAATAGCAGTGGAACTGTGTTTAACAGTGTTACAGCTATGAAATTGTTAAACTACTCATGAAAAATGCTGACAATATTAAAAAAAATTAAAAGAATGTGCAAGGTAAATGCTTGTTTTAGTCTTACCTGAATCAGTGATTTCACCACGGTTTGATGTACTCATCATTACAAATGGCAAATTAAAATCATCATCTGGGCATTTGTTAAAACCCTGCACAAATTTTAAAAATTAGTTCTCTTATGGGTAGATTTGTAAAGAAGAATTATAAAACCCAGAAAAAAAGTACAGTTAATGTGAAAATAGAATTTTCCATTAACAAATCAACTACCTACAATTTTCAAAGCCCAAGGTATTGGTAATGGCTTTGGAAGTCTCCTGCTTGCTTCTTACTTCACAGTGCTTTTCAAACTGCCAGTCTTTTGTAGTTTGTTTTATAGGCTACACTGCGGTCAAAGTGGAAGCTTTTGATGACAAGAACTTATTAGCTACTGCATAACTGTACACAGTTGCATGGTACAGGACTCATTAGCCAAAATGATTTTTTTCAAGTCCAGTATTTGTTACTTATTTGTTGCTTTATTCCCAAGAGTACTCCTAAAACACATTTTATTATGTTTTAACACGAAGATTTTGCTTCACAAAGTGTTTTAGAAGTCATAGAAATTTGTAATCTAAACATATTTCATAAGGAGCCTCAACATGAAAAAATACCTTGTTGAATCCACATAATTTAGAGCGTATCAACAGAACATTTTCACTGCACACTTGATCTGGTGGGACCAATAAATCAAACCCAGTAAGGGTATCTGAGTGGTGTACTTTCCACTTACTGTTCTGAATTACCCACATCAAACATGCATTTATCATTGGCAGTGTACAGTTCAAATACATAGCAGATGCTGCAGAAGATGATTCTCTTCAGTTTTGATAGAAAACAGTAAAAGTCTTTGAAATTAAAACTTAAGATGTTCCCCTCCAGCACCAATCTTTAACAGTTTGCAGAAAAATGAGTTCAGCGCACACGCTTTCACGCATATCTACACATGTGCTTACCGGGACGGAGGTTCAGGACTTTGCTTGGGGACTGCCCGGGAGAACCATTCCCCCCCTCCGTGTCCCCTTGGAAGGGGCCCTGCGCCCTGTCACCCCTCTCGCCCCGCCGGCCTCTCGTTAGCCGTCGCCTCCAGAGCAACATAACACAAGGCAGGCGGCAGGACCATTTACCTGACACAGCCCCGTTGCCCGAGCGCTCGTCTGAGGTTTGACTGCAGACACCTGACCACCGCTGAGGCGCGGCGGCACGAACAATTTAAACGGCTTTTCTTTTTCCATGGCCTCGGAGAAAAGGGCGGGTCTCAGAGCCAGCACCTCATGACGGGGCACGCTAACACCCCGAACTCGCCGGCTGCTGAGGGAGGACAAAAAGGCGGGAAGCAGAAGCGCGCGATCGAGGCGGGAAGGGAGGCGTCCGGCGCGGCGCGCGCTGGCCGCAGTAGCGGTACTTGAGGCGATCGCGGTTCTGCTGCGGCGCCGCATCGCCGCCAACGGTCGGCGTCGCTTAGTGCAGATCCCAGATCTCGCAGAGCAGGGAGGTCAGCCTGGGGTCCTTTGTTCTCCATGTCACCAGCACCTCCGCGTGGGTGTGGTTGAGGGTGCGCAGTTCCGTGAGGCGCCCGATAAGGCGGGCGAAATGCTGAGGGTCCTCGGGGTGGTGGATCTTCGAGTACTTGTAGAGGATACCCAGGAGCGGCTCCTGCAGCTCTTCTACGTGCCGCTTGTTCCTCAGGAGCGGGCGGTCTGGGGGAGCGCGGCGGGAGAGCGCGGTTAGCGGGCGGGGGAGCTGCGGAAGCGGGCGGGAGCGCGGCGGGAGCATGCGGGGCCGTTGGGCGGGCGGGAGCGCGGAGAGGGACCGGGCGGGAGCGCGGAGCGCTGCCGCACCTGAGGGCTCGATGGGCCGAGGCCGGCAGCGCCTGGGGCGAGCGAGAGCTCGTTGGAACGCGCAACAGCTAGTCGCCTCCCAGTTTACCTGAAAAAAACACAGTTGTTGCTACAAGCAGGGCGTATTCGGTCTCAGTCACTTTCAGTTCCCCCATACTTCTGTAGAAGTAAAACAGTGCGGTAATAAACTCCTCGGTTATACCTTAAAAACGAAACAAAATAATCAGAATGTTATTTCCATGCAGAAACAGGTGCTGCTATTACCAATCATCTTTGTCCTAATCTTTTAAGGCTCCTGCTTGTTCCATTGCATGAAATTGTTTTCACAAAGTTTGCTAACTATGTTAGTAGCTAAAGTAGTAACAACAGTTGTATTGAAGTTGTATTGTGGAGCTTTTGATGAATATAGGTCGAGGCTTTATCCTGGGATACAAGCAAACATGAACACCACCTCTTCCTTCCGTGAGGATGTAGTGCCTGAGTGTGTAACAGAGCAGCTGGAGGGAGGGCAGAGGAAGAGAAGAGCATGAGCAGTGGTCGCACCACCACTGTTGCTCAGTGTGATTTAAGAGCAGGGCCAGGAAAGCAAAAAATACCCAAGTATTTTGATTCTGAGACCTCCCGTTACCTGTGGTTGTAGTGGAAGTTGGACTCTCTTCATTGTGAGACATTTCCATGGAATAAATGTGGGTTTTATCAGGGTTTTGAACATGACAACATGTCCCATGATCAGAAAGTCTTACATGATCTGGAACGAGAGAAATGACAGTTCCCAGCCAAGCTTAATAGGACTTTAAATATTTGTCTGCATCTGCTTTGTAGATATATACCTGAAAATGTGTGAATTTTTCCCAGACCCATGCAGGCAGAAAAAATTGTTCTTTTTGGCATCCAGCACCAAGGTCGTTTGTTGCATTATTGTTGGTCAGAGTCTCTTGTGTTAAACTTGACACAATATATATGTCATTAATATAGCTAATATAATCCATCCACCCCACAATTTTTGCAAACACCGGAAAATGTTGCTCTTTGTTTGGAACCAATGGGAGGAAAACAGAGGTCCAGTTTTTATTTTTTTTAATTTCTAATTTTTTTTGTATGCTCTTTGGAAAAAAAAAGCCTATAGAATGTATATAGGCATTAACAGTACTATTCTAAGCACCACTATGCTTGAATAGGAACTTATTTGAGATTAAGTCAGTTAAAATGAGTAGAAGCTGTTTCAAAATGGTGGAACCTCCTATGGGTATTAATAGAAAGCTTGTTAGTCAAACTTACTTTCACTTGTTGATGGTTGGCATTCACTGATTCTTTGGTTATATATTTGGGCTGAACGCAAAAACATTGCCTCGACTGTTGACCCTTTTAGCAGGGCTATCTGATCTTCACTAGCTAAACTTTCAAATCCTGCAGAGAAAGATAAATGTTAAGAACCAAGGAAGGCTGTGGCTGCCTTCAAGCCCCTAATGTGAGTTGATAAAATGATTTTTTTTTTTTTAATAAATGCCTTCACTGGAAAGGAGGAGCCATAGTTAAAAGAGGCATGTACCAAAGACTGTTGGGGTCTTTCTTGCTAGTTTGCAGATTAGACCAAAAAACAAAACAAACAAACAAACAAAAAAAAGGTGCAGTTGTCAGTGTCCAGTGTTAGAAGATTCACAGGAAGGTAGAAGTAAAAATTTTGGGACTAAGCAAGACTTTATGGAAAATTTCTTCCTACTATTTGATATATAGCACATGGCATAATACCTTATAAATTTGCTACATTGCTTAGTGACTGTGGATATTCTCCTTATTCATTGGTATCTCATCTTTTTAAAAACTGTGTTAATCTTTTGACAAACTCATTATCTGCACCTACAATTCAAAAGCAAAGGAACTTCACTGACACTTTTCTTAATCCTCATCAAAGCAGGATATGCAACATCAGTAAACAAACAGTTCATCCATTCTTTCAGATCTGTTCCACAGTAGTACTAAATTACATCAACTATCTATTTTCAACATATTAATTGACTTTTGTCAGTAAGTTTTACAACTTAAAGTGTAATTAAAAAAAAAATCACCCTCCTTGTCAAATGTTATTTTGTTCAACTTTACATTGAAATGCAGTGAATTTAATTGCATGTTCCCTTGTACTTTATTAAAGGAAAATATTTCCTTTGAAGGAACATTTTATTTTTTTTCTTTGACTATAATAAATTGCAAACTGAACTGGATTTCAGAGAATGTGTTGAAATAGTAATTCACTCAAGGTGCTATTTTGAAGTCCATGTACGTTCAGCAAATGTCTCTACTCCGTGTCAGAAATGGAAAAGAAATCTAATCATAGCAAGCTTTTGAAGTGAATGTTTCTAACTTGTTCTGATTACAAGTAAGTGGTAACCCTGATCATTAGAGTTGGAAGATAAAAGAGTCAGTTGAATGAGAGTCTTCTTAAAGTCTGTATTTTTCCTGGATTCATGCCATCAGTATGGTTTCTGCCTCTTAAAAAAAAAAAAAAAAAAGGTCATGCTATTCTGCAACATTTCCCAAAGGAAGGAACTTACCTGGAAGTCTTTTTGTGAAATCCACTAACACTTGTACATGGACAACTGCTGTCTCAGAGAGACGGAGAAAACTTTCCTCAGGACTTGCAGTTTCTTGTAGCTGCATGAGAGAGCATTTAGACATCTGATATAACCAAGATACAGTGCTTAGGATAAGAACAACTTAGCAATGCAAGCTAATTGTTCTGTATACTTACAAACTTCTTTGCTTCCTCAAGAGGAATTGTGTATTTTTGGTGTGCTGCTACAATGTGGTCAAGAAGCTGATGTTCCCCTGGAGTAAGTTCCATCTTCTCTGGGATCTGTTAAAAAATCAATCAATCCAGTGACAATGACTTGGGGCAAAAATAAATTATAAAAAGAGATATTTTAAATAGAAAAATATCCCACTTTTCCAGATCTTGTTGTAGATGATACGTGCTTACTATTCAGTCCCTCATCTTCCAATTTTACGTTGCAAACAAAACTGCTCTTCTGTTTGAAATTCTTCCTGAGTCGTTTTGACTTGCACTGTACTTCAGTCAGCAAACCTGTGAGGCATGGAAATGTGTATCAATATGTATATTTTCAAATTATTACAATTTCCAGTCTTCATTTTTATTATTATTGATAACGTGTTTTGCATCACAGGAGCTGTCACCCAAGGAACTATGCTTCCTAGAGAATATGGCAATGAGTTATTCATTAGGCGAGTTAAGTGTTCAGTATCCACCAAACGCCTGAGTGTTGGCAATCTTCTTAAGTTATCTTGCTTGCGGCTCTGTGACAAACAAGCGTGAGAATTTTTTATGAAAAACTATTGTGCAGGCTTTTTTATTTTTTAATTTTTTCCAAACACAAAAGCACATCTGAGATGCTTACTGCTGTCCTGTCAAGGTTCAGGATATTTAGCTGTTTCTTGTTAGTACTTTCTTTTTTTTTCTTGTAACGTCTTTGAACAGCAGTCGTCTTAATTTCAGGAGGTACTTCCTAAGCATCGATGGTTTCTGCAGATGAGGATGCTACAGGTGCTACAGACTCCAAAGTTAAATTTTCCTACAGATAAATTAAGTTTAGACCAATACCATTTAGCTTTAATGAGGAGAAGGCATTGACTTTGGAAAAGGTTTCATCACAGTTCATTAGTCAAGTAGCCAGCCTGGAAGGAGCACTTACATTCTGCTAGCATTCCCACAGCTTTACACTTCTTCAAGCGACATTCCTGACACTTCCTTCGCATGTACATGTCCATTTCGCAATGGCCACCATTCTTGCATCGATATACTGCGTTTTTCGTTATGCTACGTCGAAAGAAGCCTGAAGACAAGAATCAGGTTATGACTGAAGGAATCTAAGGAGCTTTATCTCGTAACAATTTAACAAAGTAAAGTCTCTTTTGGGTTTGTTTGGTTTTTTTGTTGTTTGGGTTCTTTTACAATGGAAACATTAACTTGATTTTAAATTTGCTTTTTAACAACATAGTTATGTCTTGTTCTTTCTGACTAATACTAATCACTGTTTTTCTTACCTGATGAAGACAAGTCCCATTTAGCAAGTTAAAATCTAAGTAGCAAGTAATTATTACTTGTTTTCATTTAATTTTAATAATAAGTAAAGTTAATAACACTGAAGTAAATCGATAATAAACAGTCATGAGAAAATCAACACCTGCTTAAAGAGACACTATTCTAGTGAATAATCAATGCAAAAATCAGTTGCATGAAATGCTCATATTGAATACACACTGTGAAAGCGTTTCTTCAAAAATTATAAAATGTGAATCTGGAGTTAGACAAAGGGTTCCTTAGACAAATTACAATCCTCTGTAGAAATGTCCACTTAAAAAAATAATGAAATCTGTTTGCTTAAATCACAGATGTGGAACATCATTGAGTTGAGCTCTGTGGGACCACCGTCCTGGGTAAGACAGAGATCAGCCTCTTCTCCTACCTTTACAGCCTTCACAGGTAAGTGCGTTGTAGTGATAACCTGAGGCCTTGTCACCACACACCACACACAGCTCCTCCTGTCCCTTCAGCCTCAAAGAAGAGTGGTTTAATCTTGGCCGTTTTAGTCCTTGGTATCCACCGTCATCAATGTGGGGAGACATGAACGGGGGTTTGCTTAATTCACAGCTGCTGATGATATACTGCCCATCGCTGTACTGAGCATCCAGGCTGTATGTGCTGTACTGGGACTGAGAAGGTTGTGACTGTAATACTGGAGGAGGAATTTGCACAGCCGAGTATTGGCAGTAAGGGGCAGTCTGAAAATCAGTGTCTTGTAGCTGATAGTTGATGTGCTCCGGTAAAACATCTAGATACAGAAGAAATTGAAAAGGAAATAAAAACCTGAACAATATCTTGACATCAGCTACTTGAAAGCTTTACAATGTTTTGTAGATCAAATATTTAATCATAAATATTAGAGGAACACATTTTCAGAAAGCCAGTCTGACACATTCTTTTTAAATGTGCTACCTGTAGTGTTTTTAAGTAAAATCTTAGATTTAGTGAAAATGGCTTGGTAACAGTTTGGGCAACGTCATGTGGGTACCACTGAAATCTTGTTAGTGTGTAATTGAGTATCACTTGCAACTGATGATATAGCTGCCTTTTGATTTTACACTTAAAGGTTGTTTTTATTGGTTGTCCACATTACAGAAGAATATTTTCCCATAAGTCAGTCAATTTGTTAATGAGTGAAATGTTTCTTAGTCATATATATTTCAGGCATAATTTTGAAAATGTCACACAAGAGTCTGACAAAGATGGTCTAGAAATTATAGAGTGGTAAAAAGTACTGTGACAGGAGTCATTAAGTTGAAATTCAGTAGAGTAAAAAGCAGAGGCTTGTTTGGTATTTTTCCACATATAATCCTTTATAGTTATGAAATTTTATTTCAGCAAAATGTATGTACAGAATTATGAAGACAGCTTCTTCCTGCCTGTCTGCAGAGTTTTAATTTTATCCAGCCCCCTTAAATGTACACAGCTGTAATGAAGAAAGCTTATGCAACATGCATCATGTTTCATTCTTCCTTTAGGATTGTTCAAATCTCTGTAAAAACAAATTGGAAAGTTGTAGGGTCTTTTTAAGCAGTTTGGTGGTCTTTTCCTTTTTAATAGACTTTGGGTCTTGCTTTTACTCATCCAGAATCAAATTCGTTATTGCAATTATAGTTGTATAGAATAACTATTATCTATTTCTAATGTATCTGGAATACTGTAATAAAACCTGTATCTTCTTCATGCAAGTCAAAGGGAGACAGCACCAGTAATGTTTGTATGAAATGATCAGCCAGCATAATCACACTGTGTACAAAAATCTATATGAGCACATGCTAATATATTTCAAAACTTTTTCAGTATGGGCTTGATAGTCAAATGCGTAGCTTCTAAGGGCTTGTAAAGATAAAATAAAATGAAGAAAATAACGGGAATTTCCCTGGGTGTTCATTTTACTATACTGCTTTTTCATAATATAAATATTTTGCCTTACTCACCATAATACTGTATGGGCTCAGGAAGACAATACCCATCCGGTACAGTGACAAATGTATTTGCCATATTCTCCTCCCAACTGCAGTGTTTCATTCACTTTGCTATATGTGATAGACTTTTAAGAAGGCAACCTAGAGAAATGGAAAAGTAAGAGAAACATCATGTGAGAGAGAATTGCAGGGTAGGTTTAGTTACAGAGCCAAACCCAGAAAACTCCAGAATATGAAACAGGTTGCAGATCATAAGAAAATCAGAGGTATGTGCAAAGTCACATAATATTTTCAGTGAGGCTGCAAAACACTTGATTGTCCTAATAGTATGGATTTGGGACAGAGTCCATTCCTAACTTTCCAAGTTATGGTTAGAACTGTTTTGCTCCTAATTTTACACAAAACCATGTGGAGGAGTCAGACTAACCATTGGTAAATTCTCTAGTTGAGGAAGAGATTAAAAGGAGCTTCACTGGATAGAAAAAAACTTGCTTTTGGAATGAGTTAGGGCATTTGCACTAATATAGATGTGGTGGATGTTCTGTTTCTGCACAAAGACGGGCTTTTAGTGAATTTGTTTCATTCACTTTTTATGCAAATTTGAAGCAAGTAAATACAAGAAAATAGCCTGGAAAGGCCAGCATAGAATATCTCTTCTTCCCAATGTAAATACTCTTTTATGCAGTAAAACTCAGCTTTGCCTCACTTAAGCACTGCCTAATTTCCATTAGGTTTCAAATTTAATAGCCTGTATTTCTTTAAAAGTATAAAGCATCCTGTGAAGACCAGAAAAATCAATCTCATATAGGATCTGTAGCCCTCTAGAGAGCTTTTCTCTGTCCCTTGATTGTTGAAGGAGCATGGGCTCCTGGTTGGATGCTTTGACATTCACTGTAACAAACTGTACTGAGAGCTCACAGTGACACGGTTGGTGCAGAGCAGCTGTTATGCTTTGAGATGAAAGCTCACCTTATTTTTCAGTAATATTTCACTTTAAAGAGAAGTTCTGAAAAAGTGTGTTCTGAAAATTCTTAAAAGAGTTTTAGAAAAAAAAAAGAATGTCTTTATGGACACTAGCATAAGCTCGTTTTGAGTTTACGTATGTGTATAGACAATCTCTGGTATTACTTAGCAATTAAGTGGTCATGGAGTGGCCATTAGAGAAGTAAGTAGGAAATATTTTCCTTGCCCCCTTGTCCCTCTGTATGTGTGGAATGTATGAGAGCGTTGCTGGTTAAAAGTATGTTGTATGTGATGCCCATTGAGTAAGGACTTGACCAGACAATTTGCCAGTGAATTATTCATAGGCTCTCTCTGAGCAGACAGGAAAGACGGAAAAGATGAAAAAGGCTAGTAAATATTTGGAAAGTATAGCAAACCAAACTCCTACATGTGCAACAGGATTCTCTGTATATGCCTCTTGCAGAATTTAGAGCAAATAGGATTTAAAGATCTTCCTTGAAAGACTCACGTGTTGGGGTTTTTTTGCAATACCTATACCTAGCTACAGCTGAGAAAATAAATATATCATTTCAGAGAATCTGAATTGAAGTCATGTCTTGAAAGACACACATCCCTTCCCCCAAAACTGGACATACCTTTGGGACTGAACACTCTCTCTTCATGTTGTCAGCAGAAGGTGAAAAGATGCAGTGAGGCTGGAATGCTGATTTTTTTGTTATCTCTGCTAGTAAATATTTGTTTGAAAGAGAAATGACTCACTGAATCATGAGGTCCTTATCAGTTAGATCAATTTGGCTGGGCAAAGTCTACATTTTTCCAAAAAAATGTGTATTTGCTGAAGAAATGTGTTACTGGATTCCAGTAGTTTCTTTAAATAAAAATAATGAAAGAATAGAAGCTAAAATAAAATTACACAGATCCAGTCTGATAAAAATATTATGTTGTGGTATGAAGTACATACTACCAAATACGAGGTGGTCAGTTGATTAAACATTCTAAATCTTGGAAGCGGACTTTCATTAGGCAAAGTTTCCTCAACTTTGGTATTGTATGAGAATGGATTTGAGGATTTAGCCCTTTGTACTGATTTTTAAGCCTAATGAAAGTTGTAAGTTGCAAGGACAGAATTCCCAGTTTAGAATGAGACTTTGTAAATTGAAACTCTTAAATCAAGAGAATGTTATGTTACAGTATCAATAGTAAATCCAGTGGTTATGTGAAGAATGCTATACTCTCTTGACATGAGACTTATGGTCATGCCTGGGCACGACTGTTAACTGTTTCATTTTATGACACTTGAGAATTAAGCCTTAACAAGCTTGTTCTGATATAAAATAGCATTGGGCTTTTTAAAACAAAAAATACAAAGAACAGAATAAAATGTGTAAGGAAGGAACTTAATTCTCTAGGACAGGAAAGTTTTGATTATTTGTAAGATTGACTGTCACAGCATGTGTTACAACCTCTGCCTCACCCTTTATATTTTTTTTTTTATTTTTTTAGTCAGTCAGCCGTAGGGAAGCCTCCTCTAAACTTTAGGAGTTGCTGAAATTTCATGATGCATTACATGCTGGTCTCTCAAAAGTTCAGTAGCCATCCATAATCTCTCACACCTCCTGGGAGTGAACCATAATCTAAAGGACACTTCTTCAGCCCACACATACATTCATTAACCCTTTGCCATGCAGGCAAGTAAATTCTGCATGCGCACAAAGCTTAGCTACAGACTGAAACTGTGGAATCCTTGGCAGAATGCAGCATACGTGTCCAACTGTAATTTTCAAAACATAGTAACTTGGACAAAGATGAAATAAGATTGGAGTAAGAGGTTTGGGTTTGAGATGGTTATAGTCATGCCATTCCCAAACCAAAATAATTCTGTGCCCTTTTTTCTCTTTTCTGCGTACTCAAAATATAGCCATACTTTTGTGTATGTGTGCTTTAAGAACGAAGCAAAAAAAGAAATATATTCCCAGAGATGATGCATAAAGGTCTTTAGCCTAAAAAGTGGGAATAACTGAAAACAAAAGAAGATGAATTTTTAAATAACTTGTTTCATAGAATCACAAGCAGTAACACAGTTAGGATGAAAGTCTTTAGTCCTTAGTCAGACATACTGACCTGAAAGAAAATTTTGTCTGCATAAAGGCACATGCTGTGTCCTGCTTTTCCTTCTTCTCAGTTACTTCTGAGGTGCTATTTCTGCTGGGTATTTTCATGTGTGAAATCCTGATCAGTTGGGGGGATGTTTGTTTGTTTTTAATTTAAAAAGCCTCTACAAGCAGGAGAATTTATTTTATTTTTTTTTCCATAAGAAGATGTGACCTAGACTCTAGGTTGTTTAAGGACATTTGAAAACGTTGTACTTTTACAGCCTTAGTTTTGACAGTAATCAGTCTATTGAACTAATAATGTTCAATATAAACTGGAATGTATGTTGATTCAAGGGGTCAGTTATCCATCTAATACAGAAATTCAGCAACACTCAGTTATTAGTCCTAACTGAAAGACTTCTCAATTTATCAAAAATGGAAGTCATTAAAGAAAAAAAAAGCCATTAATTGATAAAAGTAAAGTAGAATCACAAAGCAGTCACTTAACAGAATGTACATGTTCAGACTAGAATACATACTGTACATTGATTTATTGTTATTTATGGTGAAAGATGTTGGGTTTATATCATTTTTATTGCTATAAAATACCATATAATAAAGTAACAATCAACTTATATTATTAAATTTATTAAGATGTGAAACATTCTTCTTGTAGAAGAGGCTCCAGGGAGCTCTGTAGGAGGTATGTATTGACAGTACTTTAACTGTAAATATTTTGACAGTTGAGTCATAGGGAAATTTCTTGTTTACAGGGAATTTTAGGAACTCAAGCTGAAGGTCTTCAACATTTATTTAACACACCTTGTGGCATGTTAATGACCATGTAGTGGAACTAGATAGCACATTTCAATTTCGGTGTTAATCACTGTACTTTTTTTGCTTCTGGAACGCATAGGTTAATTTTTTTAATTTGTGAAATTTAAACCAAAAAATGAAAGAAAAAAAAATAACTGAGCACAATCAGTGGTAACTATGTGCGATGCCAGGTGATATATTCCGTTTCACTCAAGCAATTCAGTAATCACTGATTACTGTAATTAAAGAATGATTTTGCAGGGGAAGTTGTAGGATCACTCAATTGTTCCTAAATGCAGCTTATATGCATTATTAAGGTTTTATCTGTTTCTCCCAGTTTTATTGTGCCAAGAAGCTCCCCAAAGCTGCTGTTTGAAGAAATCCCGCTTCTCATTAAATGTGTTCCTTCTTTGTCATATAATAGCCATAATAGGAATTGGCTTGTTTCACTAATGGACTGTGGTGCAATTACTTGAAATCTTCCTTTGGAATTGTTACCCCACGAATAATTATTTTAAAGGTATCATTTTTATACATTGTAATATAAGTGGTTGTTTGAAACTTAAACTTTTCCAGGTACTTTGGGGAAGGGAAAACAATTGAATTCCACTTCATTCTGTATGAAGTACTGTTGGAAAAAATTCTTGGCAATAGGATACCAAATGAAAAAGTGCATGTTTTCTGTTTGTATTTAGTCACCATTTAAAAAGAAAGGAAAAAAAGGGGGGGGGGAAGGGAGAAAAAAGTCCGATGCCTGAAATATTTTCACATGGCAAATTGATTTATGGCTAGAGCAACAATTTATAATCCCAGAGCATTCAGAGAAGTAAATGCAATACTCACAGTAGTTCCAGAGAGTTTCTTGCTTCCAGAGTTGAGTCCGCTGGGCTGTAGCACTGATCCTAACTCTGAGTCCAGCTGGAGCAAACTGGGCCTTTTCCCTATTTATCAGTTTCTGTGCACACACCAGGCTCCAGACACTCCGCAGAGCAATGCTACAGCTCTGAGACACAAACTTCCCACACAGCCTCTTCTGGGGTCGAAGCAAGGGCAGCTGCAAGTCCACATAAATCAAATAATAACTGGGTCATCAGGGACAGAGGCCATGGGGACCCTCACGTCACTGCTTCCCAGAGTTCTCCCTGTCCGATTACTAAATATTCTGCTTTCTTGGTAGAATTTAAAATTCTCCCATTTTGATTGCTTAACATGGACATGTCTGAGTGTTAATGGATAATATTAATTTCCTGGGCAGAGAAAACATTGCAATAGTATTATTTGGAGATATCTACCTGACATAATAATTGAATTTGGAAACACTTGATTAGGCCAGTATCTCCAAACACAAAACACTTACCTTGTTCTCCCTATTCTAATTCTGACATATATGTGTTGATACAGCACACACAGGGTTCCTGCATGCCCCCATAATAGACAGTGATTGTTAGCAACTCTTGTTGCCACTAACTTTGCAAATTTTCATTCTTAAAGTATTGCCATTATTAATAATTTCTAATAAGTTAATTATTACAATGTGAGGTTTTCGTAATTTCCTAGATACAAGATGTGATCTTTTGGATAGGGCATTTTCTTGTTTGGTATCGTGTCAGTACACTTGCTCCCTAACGTGATACACAGCAGGTTGCAAAGGAGGTCACTTTTTCTTCTGTGTAAGGGCAATTCTCGACTTAACGTCAGGAAAAAATGGTTCTGTTGTATACTGTTGTATACATGGATGGCAAAAAGAAAAACTCATTTCCTGTTGGTTATCTTACTGCAAAGTCACTTAAAATAGTCTTTAGGGACAATAGGTTTTCACAGATCTGTGGCACAATACACAGCAAACTGATATTACCCTTCAAAGGAGAGTCGTATTTGTATTCCATAGGCTCCACAGAACAGCATGCTTCTTATTTCCATGTAGTTTGGCACCATTTAGGAATCTGTTAGTCTTTGGAGGTGGAATGGTTGAGTCTGGCTTTCAAGAACAAAAAAGATTGACTCACAGATGTTGTTTGAGAGCATCTTATGGTGGGTTTTTGAGCTTTCAAATGCTCTGCATTGATAATGTGTGGTGACAGAGGGTTGGAATGCATAGGTTGTGCAGTAGAGACAAAGATAATGATCTTGTAAGTTTAATTATGATCAGCATTTGCCTTTCCAGTAAAAGCAGCCTTATACAGCAACTTACTAGGATGTCAAAAAAACCTTCAGTGCTAAAAATGAAGAATTTACAATTGTTAGAACTAAGATTATTTTTTTTCGTAGCAGCATCTCTTTCACGTATACCATTGGCTTTTTCATCCAGCTTTTCAGCCTTTCTCATGAAAGTTGGAAAAACGAGCGGAGGTTTATGAAATACTACCTTTAGCTTTTAAATACTACTGACTTTTTTTTTTTTCTTAGTACTTTTTCTCATAGAAAATACCTTACTGGTAAGCTGTCCAAATGTACAAAGTCTGAAGCCCAGGTTTTTAGAAGGTATCTAATCCCCATTCTGTTCAGTGTTGTAAAACCTAGTGGATTCAGAGTAAATTCAATTTCTAAGATAAATATATAAGAACCTAAAACTTAGTTGGTAGTACAAATTAACCGCACTGCCACATTATTAGCCCATAGTCCTTTACTCCAACCCACATGCTATCTTCATAGCTGTGGTAATAAAACTATTTTGCATAGTCATGCAGTGATTCAGACCAGGTGACTGGTCCATATTAAATACATATAATTGCATTATTTTAACAGATCACTTCTCCTATTCAAGCATGACAATAAAAATGGGAGACCTGAGAGCCCACTTGAGTTGCGTGAAGAACTGCTGCAAAGAAGAGGAAAATAAACTGTTTTCCATGCCTGTAAAGAATCAAGAAATGAAAAGCTTATTTAGGAGTAAGGAAGATTTAAATTAGATACTAGAGAAGGCAATTATGGTGGTAAAAATAGCACTGGAATAAATTGCCTATACAATCTTCATCACTGGATGTTTTGAAGGTCAGTTTGGGCTACCTGATAGAATTTAGGAATTGTTCTGAGTTACTTTGATCTGTAAAGGAGGAGAGAGGACTTTTGAGATCTCCTCCAGCTCTATTTTCTGTTATTTATCCTTACATGTGTCAGTTTTGTAAAACACTGATAAAGTCTCTGATCAGTAACATGCCTAGTGCCATTTTAATGGACAAAGGAAATAATGATATACTTCAAGCAGGCTTTACTTAGAGGGGAGTAAGCAAAGTGTTACTCACAGATGCAGCCTGAAAATAATAGCAAAAAAGTTCATGTCATTAGCCAAAATCTAGAAGTGCCACTGAAGTGCAGAATAAGGGACATGCA
This sequence comes from Balearica regulorum gibbericeps, assembly GCF_011004875.1. NCBI lineage: Eukaryota > Metazoa > Chordata > Aves > Gruiformes > Gruidae > Balearica > Balearica regulorum. The sequence continues at coordinate 799,250 of NC_046208.1, forward strand.
TGTTTTCCATAGAAAATAATCAGATCGGATGACATCAGTCTGATCTGCACACCTTGTGTTGCACTGCTTCTGCAGCCTCCTTTCCGTCATTAGTGTAATCTCTGAACTTCTGTGCAATCTAATCTACATAGAATGTCTGCCTTTATGCAGTTAGGTCTAAGAATTTGATGAGTGCTGAAACTGCAGATCAAGAAAGAGCTTCCCTAGATCGATACCTGTTGAGAGAATTCATTTTCAAGCTAAGCAGAATTCTTTGTTCATCTGAACTAGAGATTCTAGATCACTGTAACTTGTTTGGTATTGGAATAGTTAAAGGAAATCATATCTACTCCAGCTGGATCTTCTCTACATAACTGACCCATTCGACTTGATCTGGTATTGGATTGTTTACGTAACTTCAGTAATTAACCACTATCAGCCTCATTAATGAAACATAAACCACCTCTTCTGCTCATTTATAAAGCATTTGTCAAACAAAACTTGAACAAAGGGCAGAATCTCAGCAAAGTAACAGTCCTTCAAAAGCTACTGAGACTCTGACTAGAAGTCATTACGGTCACTTTGTTGTTGTTTTTCAGTAAAAATGAAACAGAAGTGATGGCATTGTCTATTGCTTTTGGCTAACTTTTCACAAAAACATCTGAGATCTGTCACATGAGGGCAATGATGCCTGGACAACTATTTTGGCCATTTCAGTACAAAATACTGATGTTCCAGCTCATTACTGTAAATCATTAAATGATGAAAGCAAGAGTCAAAATACTAAACAATTGGGAGCCTTTGGAAAACTAATTGCTAATTACAGTAATTGTCGTTATATGCGAGTTAAAGGTTATATTGAAATATAGATTATTTCATTATAGGATTAATTAATTCTGTCAGTAAATTGTTCTGAACAATATTAAAGAAAGTTGAGTATTAACAATAAAGCTTATATATTAAAATGATCTAACTTAATCTTTACCTATTTTTGTTTTAGAGAAATAAAGTGTTGTAGAGGCATAAAATATACTGGCAGACAAATATATGCCAAATATTATGTGTTCTGAGAGCTACTTGCATTTGCAATTTGTTAAGGAACGCAGGGGGAAAACTGCAAGTTTTCTGTTCATCCTCTTTTCTGGATTATTAATCTTCAAAAGGTGCGGTGGTCCTGACACTGTTAGGATTTTCTGTATGGCATGGATGAACTTACGCCCTGGGTGAGAAATGGCACAAAACCTCGTGACTCACATTTTTGCATGTTGGTGTTATCTTGTACTCCTGACACTCAACGGAGAGAGTGATTTAATTAATGGGATGTGTAGCTGTTGTATGTGGTGGTTTTGATTGTTGGATCACATATTCCAAGATAGTATCAGGTCTGGGAGCTACAGTAGTAGGAAATTGTCCCTTTCGTTGTATTCAGCACATTCACCGACAGTTTGGGTGCAAAACTTGAGGATGGGCAAAGGAAGCTTGTGTGGGAATGGTGCTAAACTGTATATAGGCATTAGTTATGAGGAGGGTTGCAAAGAACAGAAGAGGTATGGAATTGTCTGTCAAAGATGACTTGGTTTGTTTTATGTTGTTATTTGCCTAAAATGTAACTAACCTAGAATTTTGAGAAACCTGCGTGTTTTGTTGTCATTAATTACCTATTTTGCCTGCAGCAGAGAGAACCTTGGTTGGTTCACTTGAAGCTTAAGAATGTGAGTGCATGCATGTATGGCCTCTGTTGGATGAGGCCCCAGCCAGACTGAAGTATTTAAGATCCAATGTAATACTTCTAATAATGAAACAAAACATTAAAAAAAGATACTATTTGTACTACAGGTTCACCCAGTACTTCCCCTCTTCTGTAGGTTTTAAACATGTACTCATTTTTGTGGCTTTAAGCAACAAGGTTTGTGTGTCATTTCCTTTGAGCACTGGTTTGCAAAACTTTTATCTTTCCTACATGTAGCTTTTTAAAGCAGTACAGTTATTTGCAAAAATTGAAGAGAAATAGTCTTTACAGATCAAAACTATATGTTTTAGCAGAGGAATGAGACTAGCCAGGGAAATTTCATCAGGCAGCACCTTTCAACCTGAATTTATACAGTGTTCAAATATGAAATTATTCAGCTATTCCCCCAAAAGAGGTTACAGGGGGATCTATACAGTGAACAGCTTCCATTTGGCATTGTAGAGCATGTGTTCATTCACTTGGTTTAGTGTTAGATAATATAAATAGTCTTCTGTTTTGCATCAAATGTACCAGACAAATCATCATAGTAAATTAGAAGAGAAATAACTCAGAAGATGAAAATTCCCATTAGGTTCTTAAATGCTTTCATGGGATGAAATAATGGGAGACCATATCAGATCGGAGAGGAAAACCAATTTTGATCTTTTTAAGACTAGGGTTTTTTTCTTAATCATGAAGTTGTTGGTTAGTTTCGCTATGCATTTGCTTACAGGCTTTTCACAAATCTTGAAGAGCTAAACACTTATGTTGAATTTTAATGCAAGAGCCAAACTGCTTTAAACTTGCTTGAAAATCTCAAGTCAGCCTACAAAATGTTCCTGTTTCTTCTGTGCATTCTCTTAAGCTGGGTATGCAGGGCAGTCCCCTTGGCAGGAAGACCAATGTCAGTCAATAAAATGCTCCAGTGCATTGGTATTCAGCAAGGCACAATGTAGAAGAAAGTAAAGATAGCAGCTAAAGCTTGATTACAATCTCCTGCAATGATCTCCGAATTGATAGATCATAGAGAATACCTGTAAATGTAACTTCAGGCATTGAGGTTCTTACATGACTGTACTTCTTTGTAGGTACAGCAAAGAGACGCCAAGTCCTGGACCTGATTTCCATAAAGCAGAATATCTTGACATTCTGTATTAAGCATTACAAAATAATTATTGTGGAATCCCTTGGTCAGCATTTTATCAGCAGTGGAGTCTTGCTGCTGAGAGACTGAAATAGCTGGATATATCCATTTATCAATGATAATGTTTTCCCTTTTTTCCAGCCTGGATTCCATCTTAAGGACATTTGTTTTAATAGTAAAAAGAATATGAGACTCATAAATGTGAGTGCTGTGGTGCAACGGGGCACTCTTCAAGATTTGTCAAAGCAGGATAATTAAGACGAACAATAAGACTGAGTTTCTTGGTAATAACTTTTGTCACAGAACAACTCTGTTTTATGCAACAGCAATCCACCTTGAAGTATAGGCTAGGAAGCGCAAGAAGAGGATTCACTTGGCCGCCTGGTCTGAGAGTCTCTGTGCTACAGATTTTGTTGAGGGCAATACCAGTGAAATTGTGACAGTAGCTGATGATTGTGTTAATACCATCACTTAATTTTAAAATCAAACAGTCAAAAAGTGTTGGGGGGTATGGTGTGAGAGAGGTCTGATCCGCTTTTTAAACAAGCTGTAGCTGCTGAAATATTTGGCTGTTAGACACCAAGTTTTTCATCTCTCAGAAATGAGAAATATCACATTCAGCTTTTGAAAAGCTAGTGTCTACTGCATTACTATGTGACACTTTTGCTTTCAGAGACTTCACCAAAATTTTTCAAACTTATGATTAACATGGTTTTACCTGAAACCCAAGAATTATCCTAGAAATTTCCCTTTATTCTTTTGTCTACTTCCAGCATTTAGATGCCGCTCGATCTGTCACAAATGCTGCCATTTTCTATGGGTCACTTCCTCTATGCATTATTTACTCCGCTGCCAGTTTCTGGGTAAGTTACGGGCATTACCTGGTACGCATTGTTTTAACATCCTCAGTACTGATGCCTGGACTGATCCCAGGTTTACAGATACCATGTTGTGCTCAAGACTCTGTGCTGTGTCTGTTACCAATCTCTTTTATTACTTTTTCTGTGCTTTTGGTGTGTCTAGATTTCTTTCCTTTTCGATTATCCTACTGTGAGCAAGAACCTCCTCAGCTGTACTCAGAAACGCTACGTATTTATTCCATCACAGAAATACTATTTATGATTTTTCAAAGATGGCCTAGAAATGGTTCTGTAGCAGCTTTGCTGTTTTGGAGAGCCTCAATATGCTTCTATCTGGCGTATGCTTTTCCTGCTAGAACAAATCCATGTTCTGTTTGACAAAATACAGCCATGTGGTTAAGAGTTATTAAAAGCATTAAAGCATTAACCTCTTGTAACCTCATTTTTCACTTTGTACACATACATAAGTGTTTAATCGAATTAAAGTTAAACACTAAAAAGTTTGAGAGGCCAAATTTATACATTCTCTTCAGTTTACACAGAATTGATGTGATAAGCCAAAGGAATTAGAAGACACCACTACTCAGAAAATGCTCATCCGTTGATTTGTTTAAGCTCTGTTGCTACATACTAGAAGTTTTGGTGACAAGCATTCCCAGCATTTAAATCAAGGAGCTTTGTCCTACTGGGATCCAATCTGTGTCCTGGCGCCACACTAGCTTATTCTACTGTCCTTTAGAAGTTGAACAAATGATTCTGTGTCAAAAGATCTGCTGGAGAGGGAATGAGCCACATCCTTGAGTGAGAACACAAGACTAAGTGCTGTGCGGTGGTGGTATCGTAGACTCCCATCTTCTCCTCATTCTGCAATTTTATTTCAAGCAGCCAGAATCCCACAGAGGGACTGCACCGATCCTGAAATGGAAGTCTGCTACAGCAGTGTTGGCCCTCGTCTCCCTTGCTTGTCTCTACTTGGCATGAAAGGCCAGAATGTCATCTCTGAAGCCAGGGAAAAGTGAGTATTAAATCATAAGTATAAACGCAAGGAACAGAACAGGCCAGAGATTCAGACATACAATCCAGGTGCAGCTTCTGCTGAGGTGTAATGATCCTTCACGCTGCACTCATGGGTTCCTTTAGCTGACTTCATAGTAACTGCAAATTGGAATTTCCAATGCTGCATTTCTAAATGGTTCCTTGAATGCCTCCCCGCCGTAAAGCCAAATTAAGTGAAACCTTAGAGATGGAGTGTTTGATTTCACAGAACTTCCTTATGTTGAATAAGGTGAAAAGTGGGAAGGTGCTGAACTGGTACGCACATATCATTCCATGTAGCTATTATCAGGCCTGCATGAGTGCTCAAAGGCTCCACAAAAATTGATGTACTGGCAGAGGCTTTAAAGGCTGCCACAGAACTGGGAGTATAATCAGAGAGAAGCAAGAGCAGGTGTTGAACTGCACAGGTGGGGTCATTTGAGGATATAAGAGTGGGGACAGACAGTGGACCAGAGGAAACAAGCATTCGTGACAACTTAGGGATGTCATGGCTGCCTTTGGGCAGGGGCTTTTGCCAACTTGTTCCATAACCAGACCGGTGGACACAGTAATGCTTGTCAGTTTTCCAAATGTTTATGAGTCACCCGTTATGAAAAAGGAATTCTAGTAACAAGTTGTCTTAACTTTTTAGCATTCTCTAATAAGAAGAAAAATAAGCAAGGACCATTAGGTAAAACATGCTATAAAGCATGATCTTTACTTTTAGTTCCACACAAGTTACTATAAAGCAGCATTACATTTCCCAAATTTGCAAAATACATCTCATGCTTTGCTAATTAATCTGATTCTGATGAAATAGTCCAAATGCAGCTGCTTATTCTAGTCTCTTGATTGTATGACTGTTTGGAAATTGTTGCTTATGTAAAATTATCTTATTCAGCATTTCTGCACTAGGCTTGATTATCTCTGGGATCATAAACTTTTATCTGACAAAGCATCCTAGATTTTTCTTATCTGTCTGTCTGAATGGGGACTTAAACTTGAAAGATGACTCAAGTCAAAGGGACTCTTGTTAAAACATTATTGTTGAAAGCATTATTAATAAAGTTGGTAATAATAAAAAAAAGCTTTGTGGCACAAAGTAAAGCAAAGCATCAAGGACATCACAGATCACTAACAGTAGCTTTAGTTAGCAAATAAATATCAAAGCAGCAAGTCAGCATGACAAAGCTTGTTATTTTAACTTGAGTAGAGGATGTTTACTGTTAAAAGGGACAAACAAGAATATTAGATAAGATGACAGCTCAACAGATCTCAGCCCAGAATTTATCACACGCTGTTTAAGGGAGTATTCAAAAAGATAACCAGAACCCCCTTGGGTCAAGGGTATATGCCCTTCTGCAAACAGACTGCCCCCCCCCAGCAGCGTTCTTGCGGAGCAGAGGGTTTCCACCAGAGCCATGCCGTGAAACACTTGAGTCGTCACGTCTGAGAACACGAATCTTTGCGCGTGCAAGAGTCCTGGCACGGAGAAAACGTGCAGCGTTAGGCTTCCGTAAATAACAGCGCGTTGAAAGGCTGAACGCGTAAACCTGATGCAGATGGCTTTGCGATGCTCTTTCCCCAGGGGGGTGGGTGTCCCCTCTGCCCAAAGGCCTCCCAACGCCATCGAAAACCCACAAGGGCTCTGAATGCCCCTTCAACCCGCAGGGCTGGCCAGGGCCCTGCCCACGGTCCCCATCATGTGCCGCGGTCCCCATCATGTCCCGCTGTCCCCATGTCCCACTGTCCCCATGTCTCCATGTCCCCATGTCCTGTGGTCCCCATCATGTCCCGCTGTCCCCAGGTCCCGCTGTCCCCATGTCTCCATGTCCCCATGTCCCGCTGTCTCCATCATGTCCCACTGTCCCCAGGTCCCCATGTCTCCATGTCCCCATGTCCCGCTGTCCCCATGTCCCCAGGTCTCCATGTCCCCAGGTCTCCATGTCTCCAGGTCCCCATGTCCCGCTGTCCCCATGTCCCGCTGTCCCCATGTCCCCATGTCCCGCTGTCCCCAGGTCCCCATGTCTCCATGTCCCCATGTCCCGCTGTCTCCATCATGTCCCGCTGTCCCCAGGTCCCCAGGTCTCCACGTCTCCAGGTCCCCATGTCCCGCTGTCCCCATGTCTCCATGTCCCGCTGTCCCGGCCTCGTGCCGGTGGCGCGCTCTGGCGGCCGCGGCTCGTGCAGCCCTCGGACACCGCGCGCCAGTCGAGCGGCTCTCGCGGCCTGGCCCGCGCCTGCGCACGTGCGGCGCTAGCGCCGCGGCCGGAAGCGGCGGGGTCGTGCGCGGGCGGCGTCCCCGGGCCCGCGGGCTCCCGTCTGCCCCGTGCCCGGCGGCGGGCAGGGCTCGCGCTTCGCCGGTGCGGAGCTGTACCGCCGAGCATGGGGCCGCCGCGGAGGTGAGCAGCGCCTGCTGCTCGGCTCGGCGCCCGCCATGACCTGCACCATCGAGAAGATCCTGACGGACGCGAAGACGCTGCTGGAGCGGCTGAAGGAGCACGACACCGCGGCCGAGTCGCTCATCGACCAGTCCGCCGTCCTGCACCAGCGTGTGGCCGCCATGAGAGAGGCGGGCGCGGCGTGGGCCGAGAAGGTGAGAACGGGCGGCGGGCGGGCGAACGGGCGGTGGGGCGGTGGGGCGGCCGGACCCACAGCCGTGTCTCAGCAGGGCCCGGGCCCCGCGGCGGAGCGGCCCGACCCGTCCCGGCTGCGGCCGCACGTGCTGCTCTCTCAGGAGAACACGCAGATCCGCGACCTGCAGCAGGAGAACAGGGGTGAGCCCGCCCGCCGCGCCGGGGGGGTGTTTAACGGGCGGCGTGCTGGGGGAGCCGGGGTGGGTGTTGGCGGGGGGGCGGGGGGGAGCCGGGGGGCCGCGGGGCGGGGATGTGCCGAGGGCCCCGGGGTGCTGGGGCGGGGTGCTGGGGGAGGCTGCGGCCCAGGCGGGAGGCGGCTGTCGAGGGGCCCGGGGAGAGCATCTGCTTTGCCGTCTGTCAGCCTCGCTGGGTGTCTCGGTGTGGAAGGGACTGCCGGCGTCATGGATGGCGTCTCGGGTAGCCGGGGGGTCCGGACAGCCAGCTGCCCTGGGCCGGAGCCCCGGGGCTGCCCCGTCGAGGGGGGTGGTGGGGGAGCACAAATCAGGCGAGCGGCTGGTGCTGAGCGTTTCTGGGCATCTGCTGTCGTTGCTGGGAAAAATGGGTTGGAGCGTGTGGCGATGACACGCTGTATTTTACAGAGCTATGGATCTCGCTGGAGGAGCACCAAGATGCGTTAGAGCTTATCATGAGCAAGTACAGAAAGCAGATGTTACAGCTTTTGCAGGGGAGAAAAGGTGAAGATGCAGAACCGCTCTTGAAAGTTCATCAGGCTAATTCTTTGGTAAGGTAGGATGGGCACAGAAGAGGGCTCAAGACCGCTGTTCGCTGTCTCTTGCTTGCTTCTGTCCAACCTTTGTTTCCATTCATGGAACATCTGCTCCAAAATACATTTTCTGAAACTCTTGTCTCTGTTTGCTGGTATTTTTTTCTCTATTCCTTTTACAGCACGCAGGTTCTAACAGTTATCACAGAGGATGCTGAAAAGCATGACCCTTTCACGGCCCAGGTGAAGGCTTGTTCTTTATGCATTAGATGGTGAATTCCCTGGGTTAAGATCAATGCACATGATTCTCTACAGTAAAATTCAAAGGCATCAAGAGTTGTTACTGTTCCTGTTCAGTAATGGTAACAAAGGGAGAAGAACCTCCTAAATCTCTGTGAGCTGCAGTATGGTTAATTCTTAAGAAATCATCACTCCCAAATGTTTTTAAATCCAGATACTCTGTGCAGTGGCCTAAAAGTGTCCCTTCGTCCATGTTGGGTGCGGTGACTTCAGAACTCTGAGGTGTGGCTACTGATAATGCTGCCTGTTTTACGTTTAGGTGTCTTAATAACAATATAAAAACAATTAAATCTCTATTTCAGGCTTATGAATTAAGTTAGGCATTTGTTAAAATGCATTTTTATATGATTAGAGAACCAGCCAGCTGGTTCAACCTAGTGACGTCTCATATCTTGTGTTTTTTTAATTGGAATTGGAGCCAGCCTAACCCTTTGCATGTGTATCTTTGTACGAAATATGTGGCAACTTACTAGTTTTCTGTTTTGTGTTGCTTAGGTCCTCTGAAGTTAAGTAGTGTACCAATGTCTTGCTTCCAGTGCTTGCTTAGGTGCATGAGTTGCTCTGTTTGTCAAGACTTAACGTTTGAACAAAACTTCTAACATTATTCTCTGGCACTGCTTTTGCTCCATTTTGATGGCATGGAAATGCAAAGCTGAAAAGGCTGTGGAGGAACCTTTGGTTGAATGTACCTAGACTGTCTCCATATCTAGACGAAATTTTCTGTGCTTCAGATCAAGTCCATGAGTTTTTTCCTACCCACCACTTGGAGAATAGTAACAACCTTTAAATATCTTTTAAAGAGCTGTATTCTTACTGTAACGATTTTTCTGTTTAGGAAAAAACGCTTCATTCTTTCTTCCCAGATTAAGTTCTCTTTCTTATTCCTCCAGCTCTCTTCTAGATGCTCTAATTTGTTTACATATTTTCTGAATAATGGAATTCAAAACTGAATTCTCTGCTCTGGTGATAACCTTTATCTTCCGGGGCAGTGGAATAAATACTGACACTTGTGGAGAAGAGAAACTCCAGCCTATAACATTATCTGATATTCCCCAAAGTGCTTTGTGGTAACCTTGTATTTTTATGTTACCTTAAAATACTTCAGAAGCTTCCAAATTCTTATCTTGCTACTTCTTGCCAATTACTGACATTTTTGTGTTTGCACATTGGAATTCCTCTCTAGATGCTGTATTTTGAAATGGAATGCTCTTCAAACAGGAACTGTTGCTACATTACATGTTGGAATTCTTCAGTTTTCATTATAGGTGCATTTCTGAGCTTCAACAAAATGCATCTTCCAAAGGATTAGAGCTGTATCTAGACAGAATCTGTAAAAACTGCCTCAGGAGGCTCTGGTCTTACTTATTTTAGTTTCCTTGCTTGGCTTCCTTCTGAGACAAGGCTGTTTACTTCACATTGTTACTTAGTCTTGAAATCTCATTTGCTTTTATATCTGGCGTTCTTATAAATTCAGGGTCAAGCTTATCTAATAAAGCAATATAAAACTTGCTGCATGCTAATCATATTCACATGAACCTGAATCTGTTGTCTCAGTCCTTGTCACTCTTGAAATTACTTTCATCTTTGTAAGTAAGGGTGCCTTATCTTGCTGACTAATGTAATTCTATTCACTGTTTTCATCGATGACTCATGATAATGGACAATAAGGTAAATGTTTCCATCTTTAAATATCATACAAGTTAGAAAGGATTGCAAGTGCTTGGGAGGAAAGGATTACAATTTGAAACAGGAAAATAATCCAAAGTCAAGAAAATGAAAGTAATTGATTTAGAAGGGATAAATTATTACTGCTGCCTTTGCCTGAACATACTGAATATATTACTTTTATGTCTTTCAGGAAATTGAAAGTCAAATAGACAGAATATGTGAGATGGGAGAGGTGATGAGAAAAGCTATTCAAGTCGATGATGATCAGTTCTTTAAAGTTCAGGAGAAACTAGCTCAGTTGGAGGTAAGAACAGATACAATTGCTAAGGATAGATCAAGCTTTGGGAGTCTCTAGACTTACTCTGGACTTTCTATGTATGTGTCAAAGATTTGTAACAAGCAAAAATTTGGGGGTGGGGTCAGGAAATGCAGAACACGCTCTGTTTATTTTCAAGGTCTTGATGTTTCTATTGTATATATGAAGCCAGAATCAAAAGATAAGCTTTAAATGATATGGTTCTCCTCTTGTTAGCACTGTATTAATGCTTATGTCACAAAATCAGTGTTTTATTTAGCTGTGAAGGTGTGGGGCTGTTTAAAGATTATCGTCCTTTAATTGTGAATTAGCTCATTTCTATTTCAGCAAAAATATTGATTTTGCAGCTTGAGAACAAAGAGCTGCGTGAACTATTGTCAATCAGCAAAGAATCTTTTGAGGTGGGGAAAGAAGATCTGCCTGACTGTGAAGCTTAGGTCACAGAATAACCTTATCTCCAAATCTTGACTTCAGAGACTTACTATGAAACTACCCTACAAGGATGGGTTTTCATTTGTTCTTTCAGGTGTTTCCTGGTATGTTTGTTTTATCTTTCAAAATGTGTGGGCTGTTTTTTCTGCATTTTTCTGAAATTACATACTGTCAATGGCAAAGGCTTGTGTTGCTGCTCCGTCTTAGTAATTGCAGCATACAGATGCTTAACAATGAAGTATTTGATGTGTACTCCCTTGTGCTATTTTATTTCCTCTCCCTTTTCTTATTTTTTTATGAGCTTTAGTTAATAATTCCAACTGTGCAGATGGCACTTAAATCCACCTCGTCAGTAGCTAGAGAACATAATACAGGTTGTGATTATTTTATTTGATAGAAGGAATAAGAGATTGTTCAAAAACTGCATTGCAAATGGTAGGTACACGTTTTGCTCTGCCCGCACAAAGCGGGCATGCAGAGCTCTTGTTTTGCTTTGAGGAGCTAACACTCGGTCTTTGGCTGGGTTAACGCTGCTACTCGGACAACTGCTTACAAGCAGATCAAGAGAACAGCAGATAGCCAACAGAGCACTTTAAGTAGTAACTCTCATAAGGAATATACTTTACCTTGATTTAGCGGTGAAAATCGGAGTGGATGACTGCTGTGCGTTTCTGAAGGACGTCGTGTATCTGACTAATTATTTTTTTTTGATGGGTAGACGTCTTCCGGCTTTACCAGTGCTCCAAGGTATGTGGATATGGGCTAGCTCTGATCTGAAGGCGGTGCGCTCAAACCCTGCGCAGCACACAGCACTTTCAGATCAAAGCGCTTTGGCCTCCCACCACTTTGGACTTCAGGAAGAGTGATCTGAGGTCTGCCTCAAAACTAAAGCAAAACCAACCATGTAGACAGGTTTTTAATGTTACATCGCAGGTAAGTCTAGTTGCAGATGTTACGTAGTTATAACGACATTGCAGAATCCTATATTGAGTGAAATTAAAATTGCAGTGTTGTAGGAATTTTCCGTAGAATCACAGAATGGGTTGGAAGGGACTGTAAAGATCATCCAGTTCCGAGCCCCTGCCATGGGCAGGGACACCCTCCACTAGACCAATATTGTGGTATTTTTAATGACATTTTTATATAAAGATTTGTCCGTCTTACCTGTGATCAAAGAATAATCCTCCAAGAACAGTAAACATTTCGTTTCCAGTATTACTTTAAATTTTTCTGCCACTTTTTCCCAAGTGACAATTTTTGACAGATGCAGAAGGTGATTGACATTCCTGTGCTTATTAAAATACATTTTCTTGCAACCATTTGGAATATCCAGCAAGATTGTTTGGTAGATACAAGGGATTTCTGTACAGGAGTATTCTTGTATACCATCCTTTTCTATTAGAAAATGTTTTAAGAGGGAATAAAAAAAAAACCCCAAACCCACAATCGAATGGGCAGTATTTTCTCAAGTGTATTCTGTTTTGTGAATCCTGGGGATAATTCCATCTGTTCCGCATGTACCCAAGCCTTTTGCACCCCTCCTAATTTTTACCTTGCCCAAATGAAACATTACGACCACCAAAACTGTCGCATTTTCTCTCTTTTAAATCACCGCCATCTGACATGCCCGTGACGATGCGTTTTCACCGTCGCTATCCTGGTGTTGGTTAACATTCCTCTAAGCGGCTAGCTGCTGTGCAGCCTGAAAAAAAAAAAGGGAAACTAAACAGCAGTTGCTTTGACTGATGAGTTTATTATTAATTAGTAGCGGGCCAGAATTAGCGGGGGCAGTTTAAATAGGTTGCATTTGCTGCCGTCCTGTTCCGTGAGTAACGTCTGACCGCGGTACGGTTCTCGGCGCTCGCTCAGCTCACGTTCAGCGCTGGACTGGGCCTTCAAGACCGCAAACGTCCTCTGCGTCTCCTCGATTACCACGGTGCGGGCTCACCGGGGAGCAGCGCTCTGCCCTCCCCGGGTCCAGCTGTCACGGTTGCGCGGAGCCTGCCCACGCGTGACGCCGCCGGACGTGCCGTTACCCGGCGCCTCGGCGGCCGAGCGAACGAGAGGCGCTGGTTGCGGCTGTAGCCCCACGCTGTGCACCGTGTTCCCGTGGCCGTGGGAGCACCGTGCGGTCGCGATCGTGACCGCGGTTCTGGCGGGAACAGGCGCCGCTGCGCGAAACCGTCGGGGCGCGTGACCGCGGCGCCGGCCGGTCGGCAAGCAGGCGCGCATGCGCACCACGCCGCCCCGCGCCGCTCCTTTCGGCGCAGGCGCGGCTCCACCCCGGCGCTCTCGCGAGAGGCCGGGATTTATTCCTACGTGCTGTGCCGTGCTGCTCATGGCGGCGCTGGAGCGGGGGCGCTGAGCTGTTGGGGTGAGTACGGTCCGCGGCGGGCTCTGACGGCTCCCGTCGCTGCCCAGGCGGCGCCCGCGCAAGCGAGGGGATATTAGAGGTCCCCCCCTGCCCCCTCCCCCCTTCCCGAGAGTTCGGTGAAAGAGGCAGAGGGCACCTCTGGATCCGCCTCCCGTTCTTCTCCTGTCGCAGCGGGCTCGGCGGGGTAAAGCTGCCTGGAACCTCCCTCGGCCGCGCGGAGTGCGGCGGCCGGGGCGGGGGGAGGGGGGGGCGGACGCCTGCCTGGTAGGCCGCCGCTCCTGAGTACCGGCGGCCGCGGGTTGCTGGGCCGTGGCGGCGTGCGCACTACGCTTCCCGGCGTCCTGCGGGCAGACGCCCTGCCGCCGGGGCTCCTGGGGGCTGGAGTCCCCCCCCCGGCTGCGTAGGCGGGGCCGCGGCCCGGCCGAAACTCGCTTTCCCGGCGGGCTGCGCGGCTCGGCGGGCTGCGCGGCTTGTTGGGGCCTGCAGGCCGGCGGGCGGCGGGCTGGCGGGGGGCGGCGCCGAGGGGACTACGGGTCCCGGCAGGCCCCGGGCGGGGCCTCGGCGCTGGGGCTCCTGGAGCCCGGCCTGCGCGGCCGCCGTGGAGGGGCGGTGGCGGACCGCGGCTCCCGGCGTGCTGCGCGCGCAGCCCCACCCGGCGCAGCGCCTGAGCCCCCATCCCTTTGTGTGTGGGGGAGCGGCCGCCATCGCCCCCCTTTGTGTGCGGGGAGGGCGGCGGGGCGGCCACTCCCTCCGCCTTGCCTTGCCCTTCCCCTTGGGCCGGGAAATCTGCGCGGCTTCTTTTCCGGCCTTTGCGCTGTCATAGCGTAGGCCGCGGCCCGGCGTGTTGGCCGCCTCCCGCACACGGCAGCCCCCGCTCGGCGCGCTGCTGACTGGGGCTTCTGGCACCGCCCCTCGGCCGGGCCCGCCGCTCCGCTCCGCGGCCACCATCTTGCTGCAGCGCAGTGAACAGGGCCGCGCCGGGCGCTCGAAGCTTGCCGTGCCGCGGGCCCCTCCTGAAGGCCTGCGAGGAGTCTCCATCGGTCTGGGTCCAATTTTCTGCTGTCTGGATTAATACGAAGCACAGGGCTCTCCCCCAGACTCCAGGCCCCTTAAAAGAAAACGGATTTTTGGTTTTGTGGTGATTCTATATGTATATGTATGCCTTCGCAGATGTCCTTGGAAGTTCTTTAACTTTCTCTCCCCCCCCCCCCCCCCCCCCCCCGATGTATTTTTTTGACGTAAAAGTGAGTTCACTGATCTGGTGGATGTTGGTAGCTGATCTTGTAGCTGTCATCTATTTTTTGGGGTGCTCAAGAGCTAGTTTTCAGTACTACCTTCTGATATTAATTTGAAAATATATGTGATAGCTTTATCTATCATCTACTAGCTGTGTTGTGCATGCATACTGAAAATACAAAGTTTCGTCTTTATTGAATTTGATGTAAGAGATGGCTATTTCTAGAAGCACATCTTCTGATCCAGTAAATATTGTTCTTGCACTTACCTCTTTTTGTGGAGAAAATGTTCAACAAAACGGTGTTTGTAATGTGGCAGGTCCTATTCTTAGGCTGTATAGATGGTTTCTAGCTGTGAACAGCTTTATGTCATTTAGCAAAATCTGCTCCTGAAAGACTTAAAGAACAAAACTTGTACAGCTCTTCCGTGTCTTTGCATTAATCCTTTCAACTGTAAATACACAAATGCAGAACCCAGTGTGACTTGGGGGCTGGGCAGCTGCTTAGGGTGTTTACCATTTGGAGGAGTATTTATAGTAGCTGAATTAAAAAGTAAAGAATTTGAGGCAGACACACACAGTGAGATTTTTTTTTACTTGAGTTGTGCTTGCTTGACAACCCCATATTTTTAATGACTTTAAAGTAGTAAACCAATCTTGTTATCGAATTGAACTGGCTTTTAAGGGAAAATCTTATGCCTCATTCCGTTAGCGGACAAAATTGGCTTTAGTCATCTCTGGGCAGAAGAGGTGTTTTGATTATTCTGTGAAAATGTAATATGTTCTATGCCTAGAAAAATGAGAAATGTAGTATGATACAAGTTACAGCTCTAATAATATTAGTCTAATTAGATGAGGGAGAAGTATGTGAATAAGAAGATTCTAAGTGTCTCTCTGCAGTTCTTGGGATACAGTGTATGCCTCCTTCATTTCTCTTGAACTTGGTCAGGGGGATGCAAATTTGAGATCTGAAATGCTGTCCAAAAAATAATACTATCCTGAAAGAGATCGTGGTAATAGTTGCCTGAATCTAATACAGAGGTGTGTGAAAATTCTAGTTATCCTGTTATTTTTGTGATAGCTTTGTGTCTTCTGATTTATATTTTTGTGTGATTGAATCTTTCACTGCAAACCTTTCGTACTGGATACTGGTTTGTACTGCTCTCGTCCAGCTTCTTATTTAGTCTCGTTCATGTATGTGTAATGATCTCACAAGAAAATTTACTTCACCCAAAAGTTCAGAGTGGTGACTAAAGGAGGATCCTTCATCTGGAGGAGAGGTCATTGAAATACAGACTTCTGTAAAAACTGAGTGATGAGCTTGCATACAGCCATTGTGTACTTTTGGGGTTTACAGTTCTTATTTGTAATAGCTGGCTGCAGTCAGCTTTTTCACTGTGATGAGAGTTAAATGTCTTTGCATGCGTGTTTCAGTCGCTTAAGTTGACTCTTTCACGTTCACTAAAGGGAATTCAAAGGTCAATGTAAACTGTGAATTTTCACTCACTACAGTGGAGAAATAGGTTTTGTCCATGTTTTTGCTCATTTGGTGTGGGGCCTGTGGAATGTCTTGGGGAAGAGTTGTGCTCTGATGCTTCATACCTTTAGATTAGTGCATAACATGCTAGTTTATCCATAGATTCATAGCTCTGTTGCTTCTTAGCAGCTTTTGTCCACAGAAATCTTCTCCCTCTTTTTTTTTTTTTTCCTTGTGTTTACTGAGTAAGCAACAAACTCAAATGAAAACTTGATTTGGTTTCTTTTTAAAAAAAAAAAGCTTTGATTCTGTAGGGTTTCAGTTTTCTGTGGTAGGTGGCAGTTTGTCTAAACGGCTTTCTCATGAAAACACAAAGTGGTACTGGAAAGCTTTAGGAGAGAGTTATTATCTAGTTACTGCTGTGGAGAGTTGTCTTTGTTGTGTTAGCTTCACAAATATTATCTATATACAGTCAGTGTTTTGCAAACCCGGTTTTAAGAAGTCCAGAGAATGGCTCTGCAATTATTATACATGCTGTGCAGGGTGCGTATGGCCTGTGTGGAACAGGCACACAGCATCTGTACGTATAATTGAGAAGTTTATTTATTTTGATACAAAGCTAAAGGTGCTTCAGGTATTGCTAGTCCTTGAATTGCCTTTCGGAAGAAAAATTGCCCAGAAATTCTAATTCTGCCGCCCTCCACCCTACTGCTACTCTGAAGGTCTGTGCAAGCACTTATTAATTAAATTGAGACAGCACCCATATAAAGCTATTGATAAGAGGACTAAAACTTGCATTAAATGATGCTGCTATTCATCAAAATGAAGTTGCTGTTTTAATTGTACAAACTGGGACCTTTCCTGAAATGCCTAGCTGTATCTGAAGAGTTTAAAATTGGAAATACCATATCACTGACTTGGAGGTAGAGTTTCTTGGAAAACAGAACTGGGAATTGGAATGCCAAATAGATCTGTAAAACAGTCTTTCCTAGCATGTATCAAATCTACAGTATTAAGGTAGAAGAGACACACCTAGGACTGATGTATAATTCCTTTTAAAGTGATACTTAGTGTGTGTATTTTTTTCCTTCTCCAGTATGAAGTGGAACAGAACAGAATTTACCACCTGAAACTGCTGCTTCAAGTTCAGATCAGGAAAAGATTATACCACATTGTAACAACAACTCAAGACCAAAGAAGAGGAAACTTACACTGAAGATACAAGGCTTGATCTGAAACAAGAAGTTTGTGCCTACTCAACAGCTTCAAAAGAGCACGTCCCAACGCTGCTAGTAGTCTTTGTTTTCTCCAGTGCTGTATTGAAACTGCCCAGGGCAGCAGCACTTGTATTCTCTATTAGCTTGATAGATCACATTCTCTTGCTATCTTTTTTCTTTCTTTCTTTCTCTCTCTCTTTCTTCCTTTTTTTTGTTTTTTTTAATAACAGTCTTCATCCTTAGAAACTTGTGCTGAAACAGAAGAATCGGCTAATACTACTGAAAGTGCAATATTTGAATATCACTGCGAGGTTGGTGCATGTGTTATATAAAGAGTTTTTTATATATGTATATAAACAATAGGAAACAAGTTGTCAACACAAGGGTGTGGGTTTTGTTAGGGGTTTTTTTAGCAGTTCTTTGCTGCTGTGTTGGTTTAGTAGTAGTATGATGAATTAGTAGTACCTGCATTATGGTTCTATTTAACAATCCTTGTAACCTTAGAGAGCTGTTTATTAATGTTTCTCCCTTCTAGTAACAGTAGTGTTGGGGTTCCAATCTTTTTTTTTTTAAATAACCTCTGTTTAATCTTCTTTAAATCTTATTGCACAGGTGTGAGGGTTTTTTCTTCCTCTGAGTACTTGGTGGGGTTCATAGTTCTTGTAAACTGACAGGTCAACTGTTGGGAGTGAACTGTTGGCAGTGGACAGCACAGCCAGGTAGTCATCACTGTCCAGTATATAACCGTTGTATCGTAGGGCCAAGCAAGCCTTGTTTGTACATTAATAGGTTGTAGCCTATTACTAGAAGTTTCTCAACGGTTTTGTGACAATAGTCCTGGTGATATGTATAAATGGACATGGTCTTTAATTTTTGTTACGCTGTGTTATAACGTTATGTTTGAATGGGTGTAGGAATACGGCAAACATCTGGAAAGACTGCCAATATTATCATGTATCTTTCTCTCTACAGCAAACTAAAGTGCCATCCTGAGGAGTGTATCTTTGTTCGAACTTGAGTTGTCAGGCTTTAGATGATTGGTGATGACTACTTTGTGCTATATTACTAATACTTCTTTAAACCCAAATTGTTCAAATGGTGTCATGTAGTGGTAGTCTTTGAGCAAGAGATTACAGCAGTGTGGTTGTCTGATCCTAAAATAGGCTTTTCTGAACTTGATTTTTAGGTAGATTTTTGTCATTTTCTATCTCTGATGTACCTTTAGTAGTAGTTTGTTACTTAACGCCTGTGGCAGGAGTGTATGTGTGTTTGTGTACTTACCTTGTATCAGAGATGTGAAGCCATTTTGTAAATGACTCACAAAAAGCATTTGTCACACTGATTTGAGCTTTTGAAATAGCTTAATGTTCTTGCCTGTTATTCTCCTAGGGAAAGGTATAATAATATATCATTTTCCTTTCCCCTAGCCACCCTACCTGCAGGACAAATGTATCTTTGAAAAGTATTTCTAACTCTGGGGTGGTTTAAAGTCAAACACTTTAGCTGTTGCCTTCTCACAAGGACATCTTCTTGTGTGTGGAATGTCCTAGGAGTTGCCCTCCTCAAAAGATGAGGGTTCATGTATTGGATAACTTTTAAACTGATTTCCAAACAGCATGATAAGACATGCTGTAACTATACCTTTTAATACGTTGAGTAACTCAGTATCTGTATTAGAGTAAGAAGCATGACAATTTTACAAGTTGCTCAGGTATCTTTTATCTCCACTGAAGATATTGCTGACTAATTTTGAATTTCTTCTGCTTGATACAACAAGAAAGCAGAGAACAGATACAGTCTCATTCTGTTTCCACAATAAATATTCTGGAAACTGCAGCAAATAAACTCCAATACTGTATTTTAAGATGCACATTGACTGGAGAGGGGTGGAGGGTTGCTTCAGTAGCCTTTATTGAATTAAAATGGTTGAGGTGTAATACACTTCAACTGATTTAATTGCTAACCTGTAAATGGAAATGGCTTGCTTTAAAAATGTGACTTGCACATCAGAGAGCCAGTGAGTTAGTAAAGGGACTTGTGAATATTACAAGATTGAGTTGGTGCCTTGAAAAGAAAAACTGCCCCCTCCACAAAAAAAATTTAAAAACCTAAAAAATTTTCATGAGTGTAAGTTAATTTTTGAGTTCATTACAGCTTTAACTTTTCTAATTTAATGCTGTTTTCAAGTTTTCTCAGTGTATCTAGCACTTGAGCTCCTATGCCACAGAAATTTTAGTTTAATTCTTGGTATTAATTCAATAACTGCAAAAATGTTTAAATATTTAAAACTGTTTTTTTTGTAAGAAAGACTGAACAGACAAACTAGGGACAAACTTTGCACAGATGTGAACCTACTTCTGTTGGTTCATAACTGTTGCATTTTCCTAATTACCTGTTTAATTTGGAAGAGCCAATACTTTAGATATTTTCAGGCTCTGATGTGAAATAGTGAATACTATTGAGATATAATGCTTAAGAAAGTCAGAAGTTTGTTTTGGTCTAAGCAAGCCTTATTTCAGGGCTGTATTTCTGGCCTATTTTATAAATATGTTGCCTGTCTAAATTTTAAGGATTATTGTTTTACAAAAGTTTAACTACTTTGATGTTCTTACTCTGTTTTAAAAATGGTTAGAATTTGCTGCTTACAATAACTTCCACAAGCTTTTTGTGTGTGTTATTCTGATATGCAGGCATGGGTAAAGGAAACTTATTTTAAGTAGAGTTGTTTTTTGGTTTTTTTTTTTTCCTCTGCTCTTTATTTTAAACAGATGAGCTTTGATCCAAACCTGCTCCACAACAATGGACACAACGGGTACCCCAATGGTACTTCGGCAGCGCTGCGTGAGACTGGGGTTATAGAAAAACTGCTGACCTCTTACGGATTCATTCAGTGTTCAGAACGGCAAGCTAGACTGTTCTTCCACTGTTCACAGTATAATGGCAACTTACAGGAGCTCAAAGTAGGAGGTAATTAGGCAACTTTGAGAGCTTCTTGACTGAAGATCAGTCTTTTTCACTTGCCATAGAAAATCCTTTTATCTTGCGGCTTAAATGGATGCATGCTGTTGCTTCTCATGGGCTAAAGAGACAATCGAATTAGTAATCTACCACTCCTGACGAGAGAGACCTTTACCTTTTGTGCAGCTTCTATTAATGCAGTTGTGGCCATTCTGGAAAAGGTGCAGTGTTAGGTCAGACGTATAACTGAGGTGGAAGCAAGTGCTTAGACTGGAAGAATATATCTCATATACTCGGCGTTTCTTTTTTTAGAATTAGTTTGAAGATGACCAATTGTTTTTCAGAATGGGGAGGCTGCTACTTCATGCTACTAATTAATGTACTAGCGAAGTTTCTAAACTTCTTAATGGCAACTGTTTTATGTTGTCTGAACTTCAGTGTGAAGTCTGCTGTATAGTGAGTGGGGCAGGGGGAGGGAATTGTTACAGGACAAGCCATTGCAGTAGAATAGTTCATTAGCAACAGGAGTGAATAAGCCAAATAACCAGAGAAATATTTGTAAATAGGTACTTTTCTTAGCAAGGAAGGACACTGAATTTTACTTTGTGTTTGGCTGCAAGCAGTGTATTGTCAAATGAATTATCATTTAGTGATGAAAAACAAACAACAAACCAACCCAAACAAAACTCTGTGATGCCATTATCATATTTGATGTCTCGTAGATGATGTTGAGTTTGAAGTGTCTTCTGATCGCCGAACTGGAAAACCCATTGCTATTAAATTGGTGAAGATAAAACCAGAAATATTACCTGAAGAACGAATAAATGGACAAGTTAGTGCCTGTTTTCTATACATGTATAATTTCCATCTTTCACTCCAGAACAAGCGGCTAGATTCATTTAGCATGCATATATTAACTACATACAGTATTCAGTTACACTGAAATATATTTTTGTTGCTCTGGTAAAAATTCAGAGGTTCCGTTTGAGCTCCTTCTTAGCTCCAAACAGTTCTTAGAGTCAACAGGTGTTCTGTAAGATTGAAACTTTGCAGCATGGCATTCCCTGTTGAGTTACACCAAAAGTGCATTCCCTGACTGTATAGTAAAGGATCCTGAGATTCATTTTGTATTCAGTGCTGCTCCTGAAATGACTAGCAATGGATTTTTTTTTTTTGACTGGTAGGTTGTGTGTGCTGTTCCTCACAATTTAGAGAGTAAATCTCCAGCTGCCCCGGGTCAGAGTCCAACAGGGAGTGTATGCTACGAACGTAATGGGGTAAAGCTTACATATTTTACTTGAACTCTTCACTGATCCATCATTATGGTCTATGAGAAAAAAAAAATACACAATTTAATGTAGACAATTGACACTGGTAAGAATTGTAGTTCTTGGCAAAATAAAAAAGCAGCATGCTTTGGTAATTACTACAAACAGAAATGTTAATTTGACAGTTTGCTTATATTTATGGAGAACTTCACGTAGAGCCAAATAGGTGTTTTTCTCTTTTAAAACGTGTAAAATTTAAAAATTGACATTTAAAGATGGCCATGTACACAAC
The DNA here is from genome assembly GCF_011004875.1 of Balearica regulorum gibbericeps. Lineage (NCBI taxonomy): Eukaryota > Metazoa > Chordata > Aves > Gruiformes > Gruidae > Balearica > Balearica regulorum. Next base: position 820,893 of record NC_046208.1, read on the forward strand.
TTAAGTTGAAAGTTGCTTGTTAGACTCATCAAAACAGCATGATGGAAAAAAGAATGTTTTTGCATGCTGCATTTGACTGTTTTCAATTTTCTCACTAAATTAATTTCTTTAATAGCAGATATTGTCATTAAACAAAACTGTGTTAATCCTTCTTTGAAAGTATTCTGCACATAGACTAATATTAGTCATTGTTAATTTACAGGAAGTATTTTACCTGACTTACACCCCAGAAGATGTTGAAGGAAATGTACAGCTGGAAACAGGAGATAAAATAAACTTTGTAATTGATACAAATAAACAGTAAGTTGGTATTGCTTTTCTGACTCCATACTTTGTTTTAGTAATTGGGCAGCAATTCATGCCTGTTTCAATAACTGGAAAGACGTTATGAAATATAATTTAATTTTTGCTCCAGGTTTGAATTGTTTCAGGTTTGCTCTGTTTACTTTTTTCCCCCTCTAGTACTGGTGCTGTAAGTGCTCGTAACATTATGCTATTAAAAAAGAAACAAGCCCGCTGTCAAGGAGTAGTCTGTGCCATGAAAGTAAGTGATGCTTTAGCTTTAAAGTTTCATTTGAAAATTAAATGCTGTTCTGAAAAGTGGTGTTGTAAGTAATATATTTAGGGCATTAAGAGCTACTAACAGTTCGGCACTGTGGGCGTAAACTGGGTGAAACGGTTTAAACAGCTAATCTTTGATATTAATAGTCATCTTAACAAAATTTATTTCCGATTGTATATTGTGGTAGTCTGTTAATTGTGTGCACTCATAAGTCTGCCATAGTGGTATGTCACAGTCTTTCACTGTGTTTGCTAGAACCTGTAAAATTTTGTCTTTGTATGTTAAGAGAATAGGCAATTTATTCAACACTTTGTTCTGTTCTTAGGAAGCCTTTGGATTTATTGAGAGGGGTGATGTCGTGAAGGAGATATTCTTTCACTATAGTGAATTTAAAGGTGACCTAGAAGCCTTACAGCCTGGTGATGATGTGGAGTTTACAATCAAAGACAGAAATGTAAGACGAAATCCAGTAAAACCTGAAGACAAGATCCTAGGGCATAACTGGACAACTGTTTTCTCAAATTCACTTGTAAAAGGAAGGGGGGAGGAGGTTCATTGGAAAATGTCTGCTACCTTACCTCTTCTCTATGGGTATTTAACTGATTTTGTGCTTTTAGGGTAAAGAAGTTGCAACAGATGTTAGACTGCTTCCTCAAGGAACTGTCATTTTTGAAGATATCAGCATTGAACACTTTGAAGGAACTGTAACCAAAGTAATTCCAAAAGTACCCAGCAAAAACCAGGTGAATTTCAGTATTTACTTTACGTGAAATGTTGTATTGATTGTATTGAATTCCAGTCAAGTGTTAAAAATGTTCCCTTTTCCCTGTAACAGTCGTCTGCAGTGTGTAGTGTCACAGTAAGTGAAGTGTCACAGTAAAGGAGTAAGCTTGGGCTTAACCTGTAACAACTGTTGATAGCAGTCACAGTATACAATTCTTCTAAAGGTTATAAAGAACAAGAATTAGGGTAGCAGTAACATTGGGGAATATGTGTTTTTTATTTTCAAATACTTCCCGTTGAATTTTGTGGGTTTAGGGTGTATCTTTAAGGCACAAGCTTAGGGAAAAGGGCAGAAAATATTTGCTGGAATAAGCCTGATCTATGGATTCCTGTGAGCGTTAACAAATAATGAGGTTTTTCTCAGAGAGATAACTTGACCTTTAATGTTTGGCTTTGAGGAAAGAGTGTAGACAGCATGGTTTTAGGTGAGTCTGTGTTGTTTTGGGAAGGTTTGGGGTGGAGTTTTTTGTGTGCTTTGAATGCTTAATAAGAAAGACATTGCCTTTCAGAAGTGTTCTAAGTATGGTTATAAATTTGATTCTTGATAGAGTTTTAATTTCTTTGGCAATACATACTTGGTTGGGTTTTTGTGTTTTAAAGCACCACCACCACCACAAACTACCTTGCATTTGGCTATGGACAGTAAATGACAAATTAGGAGTGGTGGAAATGAAGCATAAGGAGTCTGAGCCTGGCAGGCACTTAGTGCCATCCATACTTCTGTTACCACTAGTGTTTCTGAGAACTGTTCTGTCTGCAGTTACACTGAGTCTTGTAGTTCCTGCAACTAACTTTTTTTTTTTCTGTTGGGTTTTGTGTCTGCTAGAGTGATCCGTTACCTGGCCGCATCAAAGTTGACTTTGTGATTCCTAAAGAACTTCCATTTGGAGACAAAGATACAAAATCCAAGGTGACCTTACTGGAAAGTGACCACGTTCGATTCAATATTTCAACAGACAGACGTGACAAACTGGAACGAGCCACCAATATTGAGGTTCTCCCCAATACGTTCCAGTTTACTAATGAAACTAGGGAAATGGCAAGTATCTATCTTTTAAGAGTTTTCATTCTTGAGGGGAAATGAAAATAAAATACGGGGGTTTTGTCTTTAATGATAATGTTATGTAAAAATCACTAGTGTCGTCTTCCATTGTCTTTTCTGAAATCCAGTCCTCAGATATAAGCACTTTGAAGTGTATATGGTATAAAATTCAGAATTAATAACTGTGCATCTTTCCTTTAAAAGAACAAAAAGTTAACTACTAGATAAATGAAATAATACTAGAAAATTAGACCTTAATTTGCCTTCTTGCATTGGTAGCTGGTTATAGCAGCCAGAGAAGTAATGCAGTCTTGAACTATCGCTTTAAAAATTCACACGCATGAGTCTAAACAGGTAACTACTCATGTTCCTTAGGAAAATTGGAAGAACCTGGGGCTACTCTGGTTCAGATAAGATTCAGAGGAGGTACTAAGACTTTTCACTGTGTGCAGCTTTTGGATTTCATGGTTTTTGGCTAATCCCTCTCTGCATCCAGCAGAAGGATAATAGAGATGTGTTCTATCACATACTGAAAAGTCTTTGTGGAATACAGGGACTAAGGTGGATGTGCTCCTCAGTATTAAAGAATATGTTTCATTCCTGTAATTTGGAATGTTGGTTCTGTTCCAGCTAGACTCTAAGTTCGCCTTCTTTTTCAATTGGCGTCCAGTTACAGTGCTGTCACATCAGTATGCTGTGAATTAGGGACCCTTTGCTTTAAGAAAACCGCTGAACTTTGTCAGCCTCTCAGTCTTTGGAATTCTATCCTACAGACTACTCTGGCTAGGTCAATTCAGGTGGGCAAATATTATCTGTCATTGAGGTAGCAGGTATTGGCTGCTTCTGGAAATGTTAGCTGATTTTCCTGAGCTTGTAAAAGCTATATAAGAGAAGAACATTCCTAAAGGTGGAAAGTATCTTTGCATTGTCATTCAAATGCCATAAGCCTTCCCTGAGACTTGCTAAAGGCTCCCTAGTACCTGGTTGAACAGAATATGTTCATGAATTCTATCTCACTCAATACCTCTGGCGCGATCTGGTACTAGTTCTTCCTAACTGGAGTAATGAACTCTTTCAGCAAGTTTATGGGGCTTGTTTTGTTTTTTAACATGGGGCAGGGTGAGAAATGGATTTTTTGAAAGTTGATGGGGCACAGTATATTCTGTTTGTCATTCAGCATTCCGTTTGTAGTGGTTACCAGGAAGGCAGCTAAAATACTACATGCTTACCATAATATACGTGCATGGATGCGATAGTCTTAACAAGCTGCTTTGTAAGAAAGCTTTTTGATTCCTTCATTTGTGTCTGGAAATCAGATGGTTTTTTCTCTTAAACTTCCCTCTGACCGGTGGTTTTATTTCCCTTTTATGTAGGTTCTTGTACGTTTTGTGTGTGTGCTTATGTATTATGAGCTTGTATAGATGATGCATGCATCTGTAAAGTCACCCCCTTCAAGATCATGTTCTCTGTGTAGTAGTAATGTCAGGTTCTTTAACTGCAGTCCCTGTTGTTAATGGCTTAGATGAATCTTTCCAAAATTGAAATTGAGAAACGAAGTACGTACAACTTGTTTGCATTTCAGGCTGACCGTAGCCTTTAGCACTGCAGTTTGCAAGGCAGCACATTGCATAAACCAAGAAGTGTTTTCACAGGATTCAGGGCTTGTGTTCAGATTATTACATACTCTGCAGACGGATGTCGCGTACTAGCAGTAAAACCGTAATTGTCCGTTTGACTATTCTCAGGGTGTGATTGCAGCAATGAGAGATGGCTTTGGCTTCATTAAATGTGTGGATCGGGATGCTCGCATGTTCTTTCACTTCAGTGAAATTATGGATGGAAATCAACTCCATATTTCTGATGAAGTAGAGTTTACTGTTGTTCCTGTAAGTAAGATTAATATTTTTATGAAATCTTTAGTTTTTAAAGAAATTGCGTGCAGTCTGTCTAAAATCTGATTGATTTTGTTTTTCAGGATATGTTGTCTGCCCAAAGAAATCATGCTATAAGGATTAAAAAACTTCCTAAGGGCACGGTTTCTTTCCACACCCAATCAGATCACCGTTTTGTGGGCACTATAGACAAAGAAGCTACTCCAGCCAAAGCCACTAGCCCAAATAAAGGCAAAGAGAAGGTAATGCTGCTCTTCTACTTGTGAACTACCTGTTCTGTGTTCCTGGCTTCAGAGACTAAGGCAGCTTCTTTAAAATCTGTAATTCAACTTTTTGAAGCATTGTTTTTCCTGTATAAATGTGAACTACATTGAATAGCTAATGACAGCAGTCAGCAAAAACTGTGTGAAACAAGATAGTAAAAGCATCGTTAACGATCATGTTGTTGAGGATAATTTCAAAGAACTTGATGGGAAATTTCTTCCTACCTCCTACTACGTAAGATGCTAGATAGAATTGGTTAAAACTAAATTTCTACAGCTAGAGGAGAAACCTTTATTGTTTGTCATGCTGTTCTAAACAATGCCAGAATAGTTAAGCTTCCAGTAAATACTTGCTGGAAATGGTGGTAATTCTTTCCTTTAAAAATACTGCCTAGTATAATTGAAAGCTTCTTACTCAGAGTTGATGGCTCTGTGTTTTTCACCAGTTACTGAGCAGTTTGTAAACTTGTTTGCTTACAAATAAGATGCTGACTGCTGATTTCTGATGTCTTCTTTTTAGGAAGCTGAAGATGGAGTGATTGTTTATGATGACTGTGGAGTAAAACTGACCATTCCTTACCAGGCCAAGGATGTGGAAGGATCTGCTAATCCCCAGATAGGAGATAAGGCAATATAACTTAGTACACCATTGGGAAATATTTTTCTGTGCATTGAGATAGAAGCTTCTTTTTGCCTAGTTAGTGGATTTGTTCTCCCTCTCAGAACAAATAAAGGTCAAGACATCTGCATGGTGTCACCCATTTCTTCTGTCCTAGGTTTGAGTGGCTTAATCTTCTGTATAGCTAAGAAAAATATCCTAAATCCTGGTGATACATATATGAAAAAGTGTCTTAGTATGTAAATGATGTTTTTTTAAACAAGGAATTCTTATCATTAAGACAGTGGATTCTGCTTGTGAATAATCAAGAGGAAATTAACGTAAAGACTTTGAGATGAATGTTGAAGTGGGAGAACATACCCTTACGAGCAAATTAGCCTGAGTGGCAGTGGAAAGGGAGAAAGAGCTCAGAGATCAGGAAGAGCAGCGTAAAAGCTGTCAGTGTTCAGGAGCCATGCTAGGAAGGCACTGATTACTGTTTTTAAAAATCTGAAACAAGTTAGCAAAGCTAGGTACCTGCTCACTGGGCCACTGGTGAGAAGTGTAGTGAAAGGAGGCGAATCACGTGAACAGAGTCTCGTCTTGAACGGGCAAAAAGCCGAGTGCTGGAGGCTGGCTTGCTGGTTGCTGGTGTGACTGCTAGTCTTTGGAATGTAGTAAATGTCAATGAATGACAGATGTTTCTGGGAGAGTAATGGCTAGAAAATTACTTTCCTGGAAAGCCTAGATAGTGATTGCAGATGCACAGCTTGGAAACGAGTTTTTTCAGGGTTTTTGTGGCCGTGGTTTGTTTGGGTGCTTTCTATCTAGTATTGATATATGCTCCTCTTCAACAGGTTGAGTTCAGTGTTTGTGAAGTGAAGAGAACTGGCCTGCAAACAGCTGTTTCTGTCAGAATGCTAGGACGTAATTACAGCTCTAAGAGGCTTTTGGGATATGTGGCAGCCCTGAAAGATAACTTTGGATTTATTGAAACAGCCAATCATGATAAGGAGATCTTTTTCCACTACAGGTGAATGACAATTTTTTTTTAATAATTATTATTTTGGTTGTTTGTGTGTTCGTTTGGGGGGAGGAGTTTGGTAGGGTTGGCTGTTTAAACCCACTTGGACTTCACACATATCATACATATGCTTAGGTGTCTCAAGTTCCATTTATTGTCTCTGCTGGACTGGTTCAGACTCTTTTGTTAGTCAGGGGTCTTTGTGTTCTGTGCCTCTGAATCCCAGTCCAAGAAGTACCATTGTATTGTATATTTGAAATGCTTCACTTTCTTGAAAATGTGAGGTGCTGAGCTAGTTAAATGGTTTCTGATTAACTTATGTAAATATTGGATGAGCATTGCTGTTATGTAACTAAAGGAAAATTGTACATAATTCTATTCCTGTAGTGAATACTGTGGTGACATTGATAGCCTGGAACTTGGAGACACCGTTGAATACAGCTTGTCAAAAGGCAAAGGAAACAAAGTTAGTGCAGAAAAGGTGAACAAAACACATGCAGGTAAGACTGTACCTGATATTTTCTGCTTACGAGGCTCCTGGCAGGTGCTGATGGATAAAGTTCGTTAATAATCTATTTACAGTTGGAGCTTAGACCAAGAGGATGATGCTTAATGTGGTGGTCATTGGTTTCCTGAAAGCTGTTGCCTGTGTTTCCAGAGAACAGACAAGCAGACTAACAGTCCTGTAGACAGTAGCAACTCTTTGGACCTTTGCTGTACTCTGTCCTCTTCCATTGGAGGGTTGTAAGGAGAGACCTAGTGGCAGAACTAGCCAAATTAGTAGTTGCAGTAATATTTTTCTACTTCTGTGTTCGAAGTGTCAGTGTGGTCTTGTTTAGAAAAGCTGTCATTACTTATTGCTGTGTTAAAGCTGTTCCAGTTTTACTGGGTGATAGAGTGCACTGCTTTGGGTGTCTCATAGCGCAGCCTATTGGCTCCTGGTCAGTCTGAATCACTTAAAAAGGATTATTAAAATAAGGTATGACTAGAGCGTTCTGTTCTTGTACTGTTTCTTTTCAGTGAATGGTATCACTGAAGAAGCTGATCCAACTGTTTACTCTGGTAAAGTAATTCGTCCTTTGAGGAGTGTAGATCCTACACAAACTGAATACCAGGGCATGATCGAAGTCATGGAGGATGGTAAGATTTGTTGCTTTTAAATTATAAGTCTTGTGCATACGCACAAGAAGTGTAGAAGTTTAATAAACTGTAGAGGCGTTAAAGATTATATTCACGCTACATTCGTACTACTGAGCTGACAGTAAAGGTATAATTTCTGATACTGGAAGTAAATTCTAAATGCCCTCAGGTAGGAAAGAACGCCTCTCAAGTCTGTCTTGTACTCTTCCCTCCTGTAGGTGAGATGAAAGGAGAGGTCTATCCGTTTGGAATTGTTGGAATGGCAAACAAAGGTGACTGTCTGCAAAAGGGAGAGACTGTAAAGTTTCAGCTCTGTGTTCTTGGTCAAAATGGGCAGACAATGGCTGTTAACATCACACCGTTCCGCAGAGCCACGGTGGAATGCGTGAAGGATCAGGTGAGTGACTGCTGCTGTGAAGACGAGATGTGTGCTAATAGGAAATGTCTGCTTGATTTGGCATAGAGCAGGTGAGAACTCACTTCAGCTTTTGAATCCAGGAAACTTGCTGTGCACAAATGGATTGCTTTGTACTCTGGTTTTGGGGAAGTAGATTTGTGTAACCCAAGCACTGGTTTATGAAGAACGTGTGACGTGACCTTTAGTGAAGGCGAACTCGGTACTTGGTTTGGTGCTGATACTTCATTCTACTGGGCAGCGGTTCCTGCTGTGGCTGATTCTGAAGACCTGTTTTTGAGATGTTCTGGAAACTGGTCCAACTAGTTTCTGCTGAACAGGGCATTTAAAAAGAAACAAAACCGCATGTACTCTGCTTCTAGAAGAAGCTTCTTTGCAGCATTAAGCGGTCAATGATTACAGTCCACCAGAAATGCAAAGGCTGATCATTGCTCTAGTTGCATCTCAGAATGATTAGAAAATTAAGTGCTGTGAATGCTTTCTACTTTGATAGTTATTCTGCAGTACTAAGCTCTAGTCACTTACAGAGAGGCTAGATGAATTTTGTGGGTTTATACACGAGTAGAACAGTAAATGGAAGTAACTGACTTCTTACACCAGTGACAGACCAAAAAAATGGAGTGGTTTCTACTGTGTAACTGTTAAGGTGGAGTCCTAGAAAAGAACATGCAGCATTGCTGCTCTTAGCTTAATACAACTACCAGGACTTTATAGAACAAGTTCCGAAAACTGCTATAGACTTTAGGTTTTAATTGTGACTGCAAACCTGAGAAGAGTGCTTAGACTTCCAGAAGTATTGTTTCCAGACAGAATGTTCTTTTCAGTGTAAAAGTGCATTTCCACTTCCATTAGGCACTTCAGAGTGTAGGTTTTTTCCTAGAAGTAGTTAAATGGCAATAATGAGTCATCTGTTTTGATCCAGAGGAAAGAAATAATTCTGTGTTTGGTTTTCAGTTTGGTTTCATTAACTATGAAGTGGGTGACAGCAAAAAGCTCTTCTTCCATGTCAAAGAAGTTCAGGATGGCGTGGAGCTACAGGCTGGGGATGAAGTGGAGTTCTCAGTAATCCTGAACCAGCGCACAGGAAAATGCAGTGCCTGTAACGTGTGGCGTGTCTGGTGAGGATTTACAACTTAATCTGGCACACTGTCTGCGTCACGGTAGTGGAACGCATGCTGCTTTTAAACTGAGCTAGCTGTTCCTAGAGTGGGAGCTCTGAATTTCAGCTGGCTTCAGTTAGAGCCTCTCACCTGAGAACTGCTGGCCCTTGTAGGGGGTCCAGTACAGTGCAGCAGCAGAACTCTCAGCTTTTCTTAATTACAGGTAGCTTGTTCTTTTTTTTTAAGCTATTCTTAAGGAGGTCTCCCCATAGCAGGAACATGGATACAGCCTTCTAAGTAGAAATTAATTATAAGAAAACTGATGGTATTTTTGATGTAGTTGCTGGCCTCTCTAGTCAGCAATAACCTGTTTCCTGAAGAGCAATTTTCATTTTTTAAATAGAAAAATGATGTTGTTAGGTACTCTCTTCTTTTTGGCTTGTGATTCCTTAAGGGTGATGGGTCTTTCTTTTTTGCTCTTGAGCTACTTACACATTTTGAAGAAATCTGCAGAATTTGGATTTTGCCTAAGCTTGAGAGAGCTTCCTGTGGCTGTAGAAGTGCTAACATTCAGTTTCTCCTCTCAAAATTCTGTTCTCTGAAGATGAGATGTTAATGCTATGCCATTACTCACTGGCAACTCGTAAGCCTTTTATTGTTCCAGTTAAAGGGAACAAATGTAGGAAATACTCCTTAGTGTGCACGAGAGTGAATGCAACACCTCTACTCACTAAAGAATACCTTTTTGAGAATACTGTTTTGAGCTACTGTTTCAGAGTCCTGTGTTTAATGGTTTTGAGGCAGACATACGTGGTGTCATCCAGAAAGTCTGCTTTCGCACAAGATGTTAGAGTGACTGTAATCTGGGAGTGACTATAAATTAGGTGGCTTACACCATCTCTGGGAAGTCACTGGTGCTCTCTGCTTAACTCTGTTACAGTGAAGGCGCTAAGGCTGTTGCTGCTCCACGTCCTGATAGACTTGTTAATCGTTTAAAGAGCATTAATCTGGATGATGCCAATGCTCCTCGTCTAACAGTTCTTCGTCAGCCTAGGGGACCGGATAACTCAAAGGTATGTGAGAGAAAAGGCTAGCGTGCAGAAAAACTGCAGTTTGTGTTTTAGCTTGGATAACGTAACATTGCTTCCTCTGTTGGAAGCCTAAAGTGTTTGAAATGTGGTGTCCGCTTTCATTCCGGAGTGAACTAGTCACCTGTTGTGTGAGATTATATTATCTTTGTGCAAAGTCAGGGGCGCTATACCCTGTGTCATTAACGTATGCTGTGGTTTCAGAAGAGCACACAGTATAGAAGTGACTGATTGCTGCTTGTGTTCTAGCCCATAATGGCTATCTTGGTTTGGTTTTTGTTTTATAAACCTCCTGCTTCCCTTCTCGGAGATAGCAAGTGAAATCCCTTTATCTAAACTTGGCTTTCACATAAGGTTCTGCCACCACTTGATAAGCAGGAGGAGTAAAGTGTCTGGAATCTGTGAAGTATCTGGGACTATAAAGGACCCACAGAACCTGTTTTTGTTACTGTCTCTGTTTCTGAAGACAAACGTGGCTAATCAGAAACGTGTTCATGCTGTACGTGGTTAGTACAGAACAGCTTTGCTTTAAAGCATGATGCTGGAGCTAAAACTTTGTTTTGGTTTTCCTTGCAGGGATTTGGTGCAGAGAGAAAGATCCGTCAAGCTGGTGTTATAGACTGATCCACAAAACCCATACCTGATGTACGACTGAGTGGTGGGGGCTGGTGAAGGGTACTGAATATCTCCCTATTCATCCCTTCCTCCAAATTCTAAGAAGCTATTACACCGGTTTTAACACCTTCTCATGTTATGTTTAAAATAAATTCATGAAACCATTTTAAAATTATGCACAGTTGCATTCTGGAGAACTTAAGGTGGCGCCTTATAGTATCACATTTTAGAAGCTTGTTTTGAATGGTGCATTTAACGCAACTGGTAACTGCAAATCTACATTGCCTATGTGAGTAAACATTATAGACAGCTCTACTCTGGTAGACCTTATGGAATTCTGCACTACAACTATCTATGCTTTATCTTTGTTATTTTGGCTGAGGTATTACTATGCCTTAGTGCTCAGTTGCAACGTCTTTCCTTCCAAGTGGAAGCAGAAGGCTCACTTCAGCTCACTCCGCTCGAGTTCTGAGGACCATGTGAAGGTGGTGTAAGTTCAACTTGATATAAAAATCTGTATGAGCGTTCAGATAACTTAAGTTGATGGCCAGATGTTACAATGTTTTCATATTTCATTTGAGTCCTTTAGCCAGCAAAGTTGTTAGAGCTCAATGAAAGTCTCTTTCCAGGGTAGACTTATTTTTGTAGCGTTCGGAAACACATGCAGTGCAGAATTTCATAAGGCTGAGGTGTGCCATCAGTGTGGTAATTTAAATATATTTAAAACAATGCACAAATCTGCTGCTGCTTAGAACACTGCAGCTTCTAAACCCAGTTTCTTTTACTGATTTAAATTTAAAAAGAAAGAAGTTGTGCCTGAAGTGAATACTTTTTTTTTTTCTTTTTTTGCAGCCGGCACCCAGTGTACTGTAAAAGAATAAATACTTAGGCTTTCCATAGCTGTATTGAGACTTTCATCAAGGTGAAATAGTTGATGTCTGTGTGCTTTTTTTTTTCCCCTCCCCCTGCCCCCCCTCCATTTCCCCAGTCACACTTTATCAAGCAAGAAAACTGAGTGATTGGTCTAAGTATTACTTTAACCAAAAAAGATCAGGAGTTACTTTCTTTGAATAGAGGGCTGTACTGTGGTTTTTTTTTTTGTTTTTTTTTTTTTTCATGTTACCTCTATTCTCAATTTAGGGTTTTCTTCTCTGGGAGATGCATTATCTTTGTAAAACAAACATTGCTTTCTCCAATTTTTTCTGTTAATGGCAAAGAATGGAAATAGAATAAAGTTTTACTGATTTTGAAAAAAGCTTCCCTCCTGGCCCGTGTCTTCCTTCACGCCGTCACGTGCCCGGAAGCGGCGGCGACGACGCAGCGAGACTTCCGGCGCCGGGTGATGACGCCGTGCCGGGGCCGGAAGCCGGAAGGCTCTCGGAAGGGTGTTCCGCGTTCGCGGGAGTGGCGGGCGGCGGCCGCGGCGGCGGGGAGGGGGCTGGCGGCGGGGAGGGGGGGCTGCGCCGCGCTCCGCCCGGGGCCGCGGGGAGGGCGATGACCGAGTACAAGCTGGTGGTGGTGGGAGCCGGCGGCGTGGGCAAGAGCGCGCTGACCATCCAGCTCATCCAGAACCACTTCGTGGACGAGTACGACCCCACCATTGAGGTGAGACCGGGGCGCTCGGGGCCGAGCTCCTCACACGGGGGGGGGCTGCGTGTGAATCGAGGTGGGAGGCTGCTCCTGGTTGGTTTGTTTATTTTTGCTTTAAAAAGCCAGATTGCGAGTTCAGGGTGCGCAGGATAAGAAATTCCGGGAAAACTCAAAATTTCCCTGTCCGTTCTACGCCTCGCTTTGTGAAGCGGAGTGTAGGCAGCCGCAGTGGCGACAAAAACAGTCGCCGCCGCGCTACGTAAACTGTAGCTTCTACTCCTGATGTTGTAGTGATGGTATTTATAACGTATAATTTTTTTTGCTGTCTGCCAAATGAGGAATTTCTTACCAATAACAGATTTTTAAAAAAAGTTTTTTAAGAAAAGTTGAGGAGCTTAGAGTAATATTTTAAATACTGATAGTTTTAGATACTGGGAGGGGCTAGAAAAGCTCCTCTGAATCATACTCTTCTTTTTTATCATTATTTTTATTTTTGCTTTAATAATGCCCAGAGCAGAAAGTAGTATTACAATGTTTTTCTCTAATCTAAAATTTGCTTGTGTATTTTGCAGGATTCGTATAGAAAGCAGGTTGTTATTGATGGAGAGACATGCTTGTTAGACATTCTGGACACTGCGGGACAGGAAGAGTACAGTGCCATGCGTGATCAGTACATGAGAACCGGGGAAGGATTCCTCTGTGTTTTTGCCATTAACAACAGTAAATCCTTTGCTGATATTAACCTTTACAGGTATGAGCTGGGTCTTTGATGCAGGGAGGGAAGACTGGAAGAGGCATCAGACTCAGTGAAGGCTAAATAATAGACACATACGAAGTCCTCCACTTCTTTCAGAAAGTTTTTCAAGCTTATCTGCTTGCTGTGTCTGTACATTGTTAGTCAATCGAGAGTGGGACAGTTTCGTGGGTTGTTATGTTAACCAAATTGTATTTAGAGCATAGAGAACATGATCTCCAAGAAAATGGGTAAGAAAAACACACATTAGAGTGGAGTTCTGCATGGATTAGAAGATGGAGTGTACGGAGTTATTAATCGTACTGCTGTAGGTTAGAACCCCTGAGGTTCCGTCCAGCTTTAATACATGTGTATTTTTGTAGCACAAGGTTGTTTGGATACTGAACTAAAACAGTTTTTATATTTAGAAAATGGCTCCTAACTTTTTTTTATTTGTCTTTTTAAAGAGAACAGATCAAGAGAGTGAAAGATTCAGATGACGTGCCAATGGTGCTAGTTGGGAATAAGTGTGATTTGCCCACAAGAACAGTAGACACGAAACAGGCTCAAGAATTAGCAAAAAGCTATGGAATCCCCTTCATAGAGACATCTGCTAAAACAAGACAGGTAAGACGCTTCCATTCTTGGTCTGGCTTCTTCCTGTATGTTGAATGCAGAGTGGTCTAACGTTTTCCTGTGTACTTTTCTTCTTATCTACAGGAGTAAGCATTTTTTAATTCATTTGAAATTTTTAGCTTTTGATTTCTCCACTCACTCTTAGCCTGAAAGCGTTCTGTTTTTATCACTGGGCTAGGTCAGGACACAAATCACTTCAGACTGGTATTGACTTTCTTTCAAGTGGGTCGTGTTCATAATAAGAAGGAGAGCTTCGTCTGCTCTTGCTGAGAAGTGGTCAGACTGTGCGATTAGTTGTCCCAGACCTGTTTGGTTTTCTTGGCTTCTTAACGAAAGCCAATTTTAAGGTTATGTTCACAGAAGGAATTCCCCAGACTGGACTAATAGACTTCTTCAGAATTGCATTGAATGTGTGGCTCTGTCCAGTCAGCCTGTGTTCTACCTATATCAGTGTGGAATGAAGCAGAAAAGATGCAGTTATTAAGCAGTAGCCAGAAAATTCTTAAGAATTCTAAAACAGAGGTGGTTAGTCAAGTAGCTCGTTTCCTGCGTGGCACTCCTCTACAGTTACGATTTGCCTTGTTTCTTTTAATGGTTGTTACCCTGGATGTTTGCCTCAGAGGAAAAGTTAAGAGCGTAAGTGGAAGGTTTTGGACATAAGTGCTAGTTTCTTCCTCCTGTGAGCTATGGGATAAGTTGGTTACTACTCTTCCTGTAGAAGTATGTCTTTCAAATATGTTAAGGGATCCTGGGATGGAAAGAACAGTGATCTAAAAAGCTTCAGGAAAGAAAATACTTTACCTGGATCATTTGCATTCAGGGTGTGGAAGACGCTTTTTACACGCTGGTGAGAGAGATCCGGCAGTACCGGATGAAAAAGCTCAACAGCAATGAAGACGGGAATCAAGGCTGTATGGGATTGTCTTGCATTGTGATGTGATAAGGTGAGCTGTAATTTCAGTTTTTCGTTGGCTTCTTGTCTGTATGTCTTTCAGTTGTTGACAAGCGTGCCTTAGAAATACTGGCTGCTATGGGTGGGGTTTTTCTGTATTATACAACCCATTGATACCCAGAGATTTAGACCTGCAATTAATTACTTCTCCAAATTTTTTAGTTTTTTTTTCCCCTCTAAGTAAATAGTAAAGCTTATGAAATGGAAATTCTATTCACAGCAACCTTTTGGCTGTAACCTGTGGATTTCCACTGAACTGATAATTGTGTGATTTTCTGTATCATTCTTGTCAGTGTCTCCTTCCTTTGGGAAACCATTTTGACTGTTTGGAGAATGTAACTTCTGTCTTGTACACAAGAAACACCTGAACTAGAAAGAGGAGCGTGCACAATTCTGCAGTCACCATTTGCTGATGATTGATTGACTTCTGCGCAGCTTATCTTGAGCTGTGTTCCTCTGGAATATGCACTGTTTGAAGATTAGCCAAATAAAATAAAGCGAGTCATGAAATTTCTGAGTTCCCCAACTGAGTGCAATTCTTTTCAACAGTTACCTAAAAGCAGTTACCCATCACTGTAAGAACAGGTAGACCAGTTCAGGACTTGGACGACACTAGAGGTGCACATCCATCCCAAAGTTGGACAGCAGCTAATGAGTGATGCCTTTCTGTTGCAGATGCCAAGAATATGTGGTTCAGATGCAGCTGGTGGACGAGTCTCGATGCTACTGTATTGCGTCTCATGCTGATGCCCTGCAGTATTTTGGTGCCAGTGGCCAGAATCTTGGTACCAGTTAATTAGCACAAGGTCCTTTTCTGTGCTCCATCTGAAGAGAACATCTATGGCGTCTACCTCCTTGCTCAGCTAACAGAGCAGTCACATCTCTTGATGCACTGGGATTCTTTTCTCACTGTGTTATCTGGGTTTGTTCAAGAAGAAAACCAGTCACAAGAAAAGTGAACTATAGAGACTAAATGCTGTGAAAAAGATGACACTTTACCTCTAGAGTAAAAGCTAGAAGTGATGTTTGTCCCCTTTCTATTGGATTCTGATTTGCAGTGCTGTCAGAGGAGTGGCACTAATCATTGTTCGGCAGGTAATGTCAGAAATGGTTTTGCCACCGTGAATGCTTCTGTCTCGTATCAGATTGGTGTCTGCTCTCGGTGCACCCGTACAGCGTATTTGCAACATCTCCTTTGTGCCAGGAGTACCACTTAACCGATCCTTCATTTTCTGTAATAAAAAGGAGATATCTTTCCTAAATTAAGTGCCTGTTTGCTAAGAAGATTTGAAGTTGTCCCCTGTTCCTTGGGTTGAGGAAAACCCCAAGGACTGGAATTTCTTGGGAGCTCATTGTCATATGCAGGCAAGTCTTGTGTGGGTGATCTCTTTGCCTGACAGGATACTAAAACAGGAATTTGTAGGCTGGAAGAACGAGCAGGCACTTGTAAGACTCTTGAACTAGGGAGGGGGACATACTGCATCTGTTTAATTTTACTTTCTTTGTAAGTGGAACTGTTTATATCCTATATTGTTTTTCTGCAGCATTCAGATCTCTTCCAAGTTGGACCAAATTAGTCAGCTGTTCATTTTTAACATTAACTGCCAACATTTATGGGCAGCTTCTCAATAGTTAATCTAGCGACTGGAGGTTAGTTTGGACAGCTGTTACTCAGCTCTGTCTGTAACTTGCAAATTATTTTATTCTGAATTATTTTCTTACCACCAGACTGTAAACGTAGTCTCTTCAAAATGTCTCTCTGTAACATGTAGTTGGAGAGTCTTCTTGTCAGGGAAGGAGTGTGGGATTTCAGGTTGACTGGATTTGGTGCAGTGGTTGTCATGGACTTCATATGTCCAGACTGAGGGGAAAAGGCAACGAGCTATACCAGAAAACTGAGCTAGCTTCTGATTGCAGCATCCTTGCAAAATGAGGAAGGAAGTGAGTTCAGTGATGACTATGCAGAAGCCATGTGATACACTGATGGGAATTCTGGGCTTGTTCTAACAGCCTCGTAGTACGAGAGAATTACTGCAGAAGCTGTGTGAGCTCTTCCTAGAACAAACCATTGTCACCTCATATAATTGGGACATACAAAGGTGGTCACTGTTGCAAAACCTACCAGTGTTCCTTGGAATGCTGCGTCCTTTCCTAATTCTTGTGCTGCTGATACTGGATCCTGTTCTGTGTGGTCAGACAGTGTATCCCACAGCAAAGCTGAGTTCCCAGTTGCTACCTGATGGAAGAGTAAGGACCCTTCAGCCAACAGAGGGAGCGTTCAGTCAGGCTGCCGAACCAGAGCGAGCAGAGAAATTGCTAGAGGCTTAATTTCAGTTTGTTGGTATCAGATTCATAAATCTTAATTTGGAGTTCTCAATTTCAAATGGAAATCAGAAATCAGTAAATACTGAGAGAAGAAATTGTTCCTTTTGATATTGCTTCCTTCACTACTTACGTTCTTAATTCTCTTCTTGGAATGCAGAGGATCAATCTGCATCACATTTTCTTTACCCGTGGTAATCCTTATAAGTACTGTTTGCAATTTATCTTACCCTTGACTGATTTGACACTGATAAGAATTAAAAATACAGTATGTTTACATCAAACATTATTTTCCAGCTGCATAGGCAGTGGTGGGCAGCATTATGGATAGCATTGGCTGTGACTTGACTTGAGTTTGTTTGAAGATGATCTCATGCCTGCAAGTTAAACCTGACAGTTACCATCACTGCAAGCTGTCGTGCCTGTTATCAGCAAGCAGTGTTTTTCTTTTGTTTGGTGCAAGAAGAGAAGTTATTTCTGAAAGCATTATTTGAGCACTGTGTCAAGGAGATGACTGACTGCTTCTAAAGAGGTGTGACACGCTGTTGTCCGCTTAATACAAGTACACATGGAAAATTACAGCTTTTGGGATACGCATCTGGTCACGCAGACTCAGCATTTTGGAAAGACAGCAGCGTGGAGTTTGCAACATGTTTAAACGGTGCGATCTCATCATCTGGGTCCATGTATGTTTTTTGATTATTTGGGAAACTCGGGAGTTTCTTTCCTGGCAAGCAGGATTGCAGAGTTCGGAGCGTGACTGCCTGCTGCCCGTGGCCAAGGGAAACCTTTTGCAGCTGGCATCTGATGTTTGAAGGTTGTGTGGTCAAATATGGAAAATTATTTCTTTTGGATGGAGGTTCATCACGATAATTCTCTACATTGCATGGCATGTTCTAGTTGTCATTAAAAATGTACTAGCTTTAACTCCAAAAGTTGTGAATTCTCAGAATTGTATGGGAACTGGTAAATGCATCTACTTTCTCTTTGGTGTTCCCTTTCTCTTGGGCTATATAAAATCTTAAAGGGAAGAAGACCTGGTAAGCACAGGTCAGTATGTGTTTCACCTTTGGAACCTTAGAGGAGGATATACTCAGAGATGAACTACACAGGTGGTACTCCCATCTGCATTATTTTAGTTTCAAATCTAGTGAGTGATAGAAAATCAGGGTGTTGTACTAGTCGTGAATATGAAGTAAATGGTTGTACTTTGTTTCCTGCTATCTGTATATGAGAACCCTGATTTTGGTGGCAACTGAGAGAACTGTGGGAGGACAAAAACCCAAGAACTTTTGGGAAAGTTATTTAGAAGATAAGCACAGAAGTTTTTGCACAAGGCAGGTCCCTGGAAAAGGTGGTTTTGTAGATTTATGTTATTGTTATTTAGAACTAACAGCACAACACCGTGTTAGTGCCAAGCTAACTTTACTATCCTGACTGGGAAGAACAGACATAAACAACTTTGAGGTAAAACATTAAAAAAGGGTAGAGCTCTTGTTTAAAATTTACAAGTGCCAGTAACTGAAAGAAAAGTTTCTGTTATTATGGACCAAGAACAGCTGTTTAACGAGGTAGTATAACTCTGTGGCTTGTTACTGTCAGTGTCCTCGCTCAATGGTCTTGTTCAAACTACGGTGCTCAAATTTTGTTCTTACTGTCATCAGTAGGACTTTGGATAGTAATCATGATAATTTTTAGTACAGTTGAATGACTTAGAATTTGATTTCAAGCAACTTCAGTCTGTGGAGGGAGGGAAGGGGAGCAGTGGAAGTTCAAACTACGTTCTGATCCTCTACGTGGTCCTTCGTTGCTCCCCAAGCCTTCAGTGAGTGTTTGTGTATAACCTCCAGGATGGTAGGGAACTGTTGGGATCTGGACTTCTTATCCAAGGGCTAATTTGTTGTTACTTTGTATAATTATTTGCTTTCAGTAATGCATCTCTTTTGGTTTGAATTGAAGTAAATTATTTTGCTTCTTAAATAACTTTTTTAAAGAATAAACTTTGAATTCTTGGGTTGTTTCTTTTGTGGTAGCGATCTGGGCATGGGATCCGCAACTGGGCTTATCACGATGCGATCTGCTTTCTGGGATCTAGATTTACTGAAATTGTCGCATCTGTAATGTGGCGTGAACAGCTGTATCGTGTATATTCACTATAGCACAAATAAGCAGTGAGAGTGGCTTTGAGACATTCCATGGGCTTGTTCCAGAGTCCAGTTTCAATGACTTCACCAATCTGTGCCATGTCATGCACCTTGCATTAGTGTTGAGTCTCTATATTTGCAGTGGGGTCCCTCATAATATTTTTGCTGACTTTGCCCTTTGAAAGGATGCTTGCTAAGTCAAAAAAAGGGGGGGAGGGGAAACCACTTGGTATTCCAAGAGTGAAATCGGCTATAAAGTTATTGCTGTGTCCAAATCGTGCTCTCTGTTAGGCTTTTAAGTTGCTTAATTTGGTCTTCTAAAACACTTCCCTGTTGGCTTTCCTCCTGCAGTAATGCAAATTGTGTTGGATCACACAGTGAGTGTTGTGCTCTACGTGTGTTTCTCCTAAGACATTGTGTCAGACATCCGGGGCCCAGAGTCCAATCTGTTTTCTGTGCAAGGAACTAAAGAATAGACTCCTAGTAACAGAGGAGTTCACAGTACCACAGTGCAGCTATTGTAGAGCACTTTTGAGATTTAAATAAATGTAGAATTGCACTGTAAGCTTGGGATTTTCAGCTTCCTTTCTGTGTATTGGCTAATTTTGGCACGATCAAAAGTGTTGGGATGTAGAGACACTGCAGGGCAGGATGGAGGTGCTACCTCCTTTTGCTGTGAAGTAAGTGTTGTCCTCCAGCCTGTGTGTCAGAAATCGGAGTTGTGAAAAATGGATGTTCAGACTAGACTCTGCTGGACTTGATTTTTCCTTAGCAGTGGGTCTCCTATCTGTCTTCACTGCGGAGTATTCCAGCCATTTTTACCATCTTCGGTATGACAGAAATTGAAGCTCAGCTATGAGGTTATTTGATATTTCCATAAATAAAGGTGAGTGGGATTAGAACAGTCACCTTGTGCTTGACTTTTGTCTCTGTCTAACCAGAGTGGGCGTACCTAGCCAGTTGTGAGAACTAACCCCAGATGATACCAGTTTGCGTGGAAAAGTTGTTGCATATCCTGGCACAGGGCTGCAGTCAGAGGAAAAGTATCTCACAGTAAAGCAACAGGTGCTGCCCTGCATAGATTTAAAGCTCATCGTGTGCTAAGAGGATGGAATTGAAGGAGCTTAGGTAAAGTTTGCCTTTGAAAGGCACTTCCATTGCCAGAAAGATCCCCTTCCCTTGATGTGAAGAGTGTTGTTCCACGCTGGGTATAAAACTCCCTGCACTGCGTAGCTGCAGTAGTCGCTGCCGCTTCCAAAAGGAGAGATTCAGAATATGAGTACAGATGGGTGCTTAAAAGCTTCTTCTTGGCTTATTAGGGAAGCTTTCTTCCAGTACAATTGCTATCTGTAACAATCTGTTCTTAGAAACTAGTTCACACCTTACAGACTTGCTGACTTTTGTTGCATACTGGAACAGAGGCTGATTTAAACGGCCCTAGAGGAATCTGTGTAGGGAATCACTAAGACCGATGTGGGGAGAGAAGAACTTGCTGAGGCTCTTCTTGATGCGAGGTGATGTTGGTCAAAGGCACAGCACATCGAGGAGCGTCCCTGTGAATTTCCACATTAGCCCTTCTCTGTTAATACTTTTCTTCTTTGCAAATTGAAACCATTTTCTAGCAAAACTTGCCCCTAGGCTGCTATTGGGAGAGCTACCCCTGTGATATGGCTGCTCTGCTAGGCGAACTAGAGGAAGATCCTGCTAAATACCCTAAGCTGGCAAATTTCTGGCACGTTTAGCCATTTTTCCTTTGACTAGACCTAGGTGGAATGAGGGCAGCTTAGAGATAAAAGTGTGGGGCTTTAGAGCCGCTCTGAAGCCTCTGGGTGCGAATCACTCACTTTCCAGCTGAAAAAGAGTGGGAAGATGGCTTGTTGGTACTCAAGACTTCAGTTTAAAGAGGCTGTAGATCTAACTTTAGCACAGCATACCCAAGCTTTACTCGTATTTCTACCATGAACCCAACTAAGTTGACCCTGCGATTTAAAAAGCTAGAGATCAAGAGACCTCTTGAGGAAGATGACCTCTGCATCCTAAAGGTTATTTTTGGTTTCAGATGTGAATCCCAAGATCTTGATATATCCCGAAAGGTTAGGGGCAGATATAGTCCCTGTGGGAGAGCAAACAAGCAGGAGCCAATTTTTATTGACCTTAAATAGTTAAACAGTAACGTGGTGTGGGGACTCACAAACTGGGGAATGAGTAAGAACAAGAATAATTCAGGAATTGAAGACTGCTATCAGCATGAGAGAGGAGACCAGGTATTACAGATCAAGACTGTATCAGCATCCCAGCTTTGCCCTGTTGGCTGCACCTCTGCATGTTGGGGGAAAATCAATTTATATTCTTGGGGGCTACCTGGGAAGTAGGGCTAAAACTCCCCGAATTCTGGATAATTTCTTAATTGTAAGGCAGCATGTTTGAGTCGTGCATCTCAAATAGGGATCTTTCAAAGAGAGTTTCTGGATGCTCTGGAAATTATCTCAGTTGGAGATGCTGCACCAGCTCTCAGCTCATCTGACTTGACTCACTAGTTGTGCCACAAGCTTCTGTGCACCTACAGACAAAATCTACAACTTGTTATTTGTAGCTCTCTATCTTGTGCAAGTAACTCACTTATTCCAGCCACCTTCTGGGAGAAGGCCTTTTCCTAGCTGTTCCTACAAAATAGAGCGCAATGCCCTTACATATGCGTGTAATTCCAAACAATGTTTCTTTTCCAGGGGTGCAGATTTTCTGTTTCTTTTAACGATATGACCAAAGTCACCTTTTAAATCAGCAGCAAGACTGAGTACAGCCTGAATGCTTTGCTTGACTTGTCCTGATTTCGGTGCAATTTCTCAACTCTGTCAAGAAGTGAAGTATTAAACAAACAGGAAAAAAATGTTTCAAATCAAAACTATTGTATCCTCCTGACCTGCTCAGGCTTACCGCTTCCCACCAGGAAGCTGAGTCAGAAGCTCAGAGTTACCCTGACAACATGCTGGCCACTACAAATTCTGGCCATTTTCTTCAGATGGGAGCTGTTCTCCAACTTCATGTGAGAGATCTGAAGTAGGTTTGAGGAGACCCTAAAGGACTGGGTGCCTGTATGCTAGAAAGAAGCTACTTAAAACAAGCCGGGAGGTACTTCCTGAACTGATACCCTGCTCTGCCGGATCCAAACCACCGTGTGTAGCTGAAGGGAGGAGTTTCTTGGATTGTACTAAGTGCTGGTCTCTGTAAGATATGCCTTGGTTATGGCTCACCACATATAGAACTGAGTATCTCCTTACTATGATGATACAAAGTTTTATAAAGGCAGTTCCTGAAAAGCTCAGGAATAAAATAATAGCTCCTTGCACTTTCCTTTTGTTTGATTCAGCTGGGAAGATGTGAGGACATCTGTGCAACTCCTGTTGCTAAAATCCAGTCTTCCAAGTAGACCCTCCTCTGAGGAAATATCTTTGACTAGGACACGGGTTGGTGAGAGCACATCATTTGTACCTATCCACAGGTCCTGTTCTGGTGAACGCATCAGCCCTGTGCCCTAGGGATTTCCTTTCAACCATTGGTTCAGCACAGAAGACATCGGTTTTAGTCTGTCTTAAAAGGCTGGCTTCCATAGTCCATTTTAGAAAGGTGGAACTGTCCTGGGAAGTAGCAATCTGGTCAGACAACAGGTGAAACTCTACTAAATGTAAAATCAAAGCCTAACTTTAAAAAAAAAAAAAAAAAGTTAAATTTGAGCCCTGGTTTCACCTGTTTCAGTGCAAGTGCTTGTGGTTGCACTTTAAATAGTCTTATAGCTGACCTCCCTTCTCCTTTTAGAGTGGGAGAGTCTAATTACAGGGAAGGGAAAGGAGTAAAATTAGTGTTAGGCTGTTGTGCAGTCAGTCAGCTACTTGTGCTCTGTTACAGTAGGGTGTTACCTGAGGGTCTGCAAGCTTCCTGCAAAGATGTCACGGGTGAGAATTCCAGGTAGGTCTGAAAGCAAGTAGTGAGACAAGGAGCCACAGGGCAGGCTCGTTAGCCCACAGCCCCTGAGATCTTGATGGTGTGGTATCTTTGCAGTCCAGGGGACCTCGCTGGGGGCTTTGAGTGTTTTTCTTCCTGCTTGGAGACATTTTTGGTTAGTGCAGCAAAGAAATAGCATTATTGTTTAAATCTTGCTCTGCTCGTACTGAAGAAAAATAGCGTTCCTCCTGCAGCATAATGTATCCTGTAAGCGCATCCTGTAATGATACTGTTAAATTACTGCGAAAGGGGGCAGAGGGATTTCAGGAGTCTCTGGTCAACCTGGCGAAGCTCAGATGTGGGGTGCCGCTGTCCCAAGGGGATAGGGAACCAAAGCTGGGCAGCAGGAGTAGGACCAGCCAGGCTTTGCAGAACAGTACAGCGAGAGATGTGACTGCCATTACAGAGCCCTGAAGAATATCAGCACCAAACAGTTCTGCTAAGAGCACGTTTAGAATTGCAGTGCTGTGTGGTATGATAGATGCTGTCCTAGTACGTGAAGCTAGTATTAAAACTTGGCTCTGCAACATCAGTGGGGATTTATTGACCTTCATGAATGTAATTTTCATCCGCTAAAGAGATGAAAGGTCAAACTAGGCATTTCTGGGGCACTCAGTTTGCAAATGAATAAGTGAAGTACAAATGCCAGGAGAGTACGTTCTGCAGGCTGGGCTTTGGGAAAGCTGGTGACTTGTGATGCAAGAGCTCATGAGTTGTATCCCCAGAATGTTGATGCCACACTGTATGACCAGGACAGAAGATCTGTGGATCTGTAGTGTCTCAGCTGCCTGATCCTGTTAGTGAATAAGTGGAGATGTGACCATAGGCAGCAGGAGGATGAAACTTGGCATCTTTGAAATGACCATCCATCGTGATCTTCACAAAGGATGGCGAGTCATGGACAAAAAATTCGCAAAGCAGCCTTGGTGCTCTGAGTCACTAAAATATTTGCTTTCTTGTTCAGGCAGGAGAATGCTGTTCTGCCCTCTTAAGTTGTTCCTATGCTCTTCTGCATCACTGCACCTGAACACGGCAGTAGGGAGAGACCTTCCAAGACAGCTCAGTCTTATTAGATGACTAGGTATCTGTTAGTTGCTCGTAGTGTTGACTGAGGTGATCTAGGTTCTAGAAGATGCTGTTCTCCTTGGACAGCTGCAGGGAAACCCAGAGACTACTGTAAGGCAGAGAGGCTCTGCCAAAGAGCCGCGGGTTGGATGGCTTCTGCAACGTGGTTCATTTATGCACACACCACCGAGGCTGTATCGTGGAACACTCAACACTGAACTTACATCTTTATCTTGTACAAAGTGACAAGTACTGTTCTTTTCTTTTGTAAGTGGAAGGCTTTGGCTAAATTTGTACTTTACTAATCCCTTTTTAATCACTGATGTGATGATTAGGCAAAAGGGCTTAGATTTTGAAGGGCTGATCACATCTGGTTTTATCTTGTTTGTTTTATCTCAAACAGCAGAAGACAAAGGTGAGTATTGCCAGGCTTTTTATATGCTGCACAGTGTCACTGCCTAGACATGATCACTGGAAACAAACAGCAGTTACATGATCATGGTGATCTTTCAGCAGTTCACGAAGATGCTATTTCTCAGCAGTGCCAGCTGTGCCCCTCACTGTTCTGTGGAATGGTTCCAGCTTTTTTGTCCTTTGATATATGAAGCTGCTGTTTGTTAAATTTTGTCCTACTGCCCCTGAGCTCCTGCTTGGGAGATAATTTTTTTTTTAGTGGAGTTCTTTCCTCTGTGGCAGGAAGTGAGACATTTTGCAATTTCCCTTACACCTATTCATACCTTTGTTGTTTATTTGAGGTTGTGGGGGGTTTCCCTTTTTTTTTTTAAAAAAAAAAACAGAGATCGAGGCAAAAGTAACTTCTTTTGAATGCATCCTGCTCCTAGTGGATTTGATCCACGAGGGGACGGATCTAATGCTTCATCTCCTTTATTCACGCTGAAGTCCACAGTACGGTAACCCTGCCCTCTTCTTCCTACCTCATGTTTGAAAGCAGAAAACATTTCTTGCTGAGACGCCTGTCATCCCAGAGTCCCTAACAGCGGGCAATAATGGGATAGTGCAAAAAACCTGCATTTTTGTCTTCTAAGAAGCAGGTTGGGGCCTATTGGTGATGCGGCAGCTTTACAACAGCAAGCAACTTTTGTTACGGAAATCCTGGTTTTGTGATGTTGCACTGCTGAGAAATGGATCTAGTGATAGAATTTCGCCATGTATTTGTAGCTCAGCACAAGCCCTTTCGCCTTCCCGTATAACAGCAGGGAAAGGAAGCCCCTGTATGTATCTCTTGTAGGTCTGGCACACTTCTGCCATGCATGTCGGTCCTTTCTGCTTTGGTCCTCATCTGCTGACCATGCCCTGTCTGACATGTCGATGGTGTGGTCCATCTTTCAGCATCGACCCTCACTACGCTTCATGCTGAGCTGCCAGCAAAACCTGCTCGATTACTGTCCATATGCTGCTATGCAAATGTGAACTTCTGGGAGATGTTGCCAGAAGAGCCCTTGGGTTTTTGTTTTATGGCATTTTGTTGGCAGCGGAAGGGCTTTTAGCAACGTTCTTTTTCCTACTCCGTAAAACTCCAGCCAACCTTGTGTCAATGGTGACTTTCATAGGGCCATCTTAGCTGGCACCTTTGCAGCATGCTGCACGTGATGGCTGAGAGGGGTCTACTTCACACGATGGTTCCCTGGTTAGGAGCTCTTCAGCTGCACGGCAATGGTGGGAGCTAAGTGCTTGGGCTGCCAGCTCTGTCCATCTCCATCTATACCTCTGTCTTCATCCTGACTGGGTGCCTTGTGGAGCAAGTGGGTCTTGGGCTTTGTAGAGCTGTAAGGGCTCTGCCAATCTTCCCCCCCTTCCCCCCAGTGCATGCTCTTGTAAGTGCCCTTCCCAAGGACTTGGTTCTTTCTGGTCCTTTTTGTGCTACTCTTGGGCTGTGGGCTGTATTTACCTTCTCTGGTGTGCTGGGGGTGTCTAGGTAGGGTTCCAGCCCACTATGGGTGGCCCAGGCTCTGTAAGCTTTGGAGGTTGCTCAGAGTCTTGCAGGCAGCATGGAAGTGTATGTGTCATGAGGAAATGGCAGCTGAGCGTTAAGCTGACTGCAAGAGACACCTGCCTGTTAGGGTGGCTGGGAACCAGATTTCCGTGTGACCCTGCACTCTGCTCCTTCTCCTTGCAGAGATGGATGAGGCAATGCGCTCCTTCGCAGAGAAGGTCTTTGCCTCTGAGGTGAAAGACGAGGAGGTCAGGCAAGAGATCTCTCCTTTTGACGTGGAAGAGATCTGCCCCATCTCACGCCAGGAAATGAGAGCGCACATGATGCTTCAGGAGAGCTCTACCACAGCAGAAAAGCGGTGAGCAACCACCAGGGCAGTTGGGGAAAGGAGAGGAGCGTTGTCTGCATACCCCCAGCTAGAGCTGGAAGAAAGCGGGGGGAACATAAATCAAGGCCTGTGAAAACAGCTCACCACACCCAAAATGGAATAAATCCTTGGTAATCCCAGAGCATCTGTCAGGTACTTCAGGGTGTCCTCTCCAACTGGTCCCACTGTTGGACAGACGGACGCCCTTGGCCTGTTCCCTGGGTGTCAGCACTGCAATGGCCACAGAGCTGTTGGAGAGGGAGACTTGAAGACCTTCCTCTGGAAAGGTGCGGCTTCCAAAGTCCACGCTTGAAAGTCTGTGACTACTTTGTGTGCTGTGGCCTCTGCTCTCGGCACTGTCTGTTTAAGGTTCTCAGAAAGCACCAGAGATGATTCGTGTTGTGCACAGTTGGAACATGGCTGTGGGAAGTGCTCCTGACCCTGCACCTGCGTGTGGCCATGGGGTCGGGGCTGTTCGCCTGACGCTTTCCTCCCTGGCAGGAAGAAGCGCCTGCTCCGCCTGAAGACAATTGCATTGGCAGTCCCGGTGGCTCAGAAGTCTATAACCAGACTGTCCACTATTGATGAGGTCATCTCTACCTCCCCCCTGTACCAGGCCGTGCCTGACTTCCAGCGCGTACAGATCACAGGGGATTACGCCTCTGGGGTAGGTGCTTGCATGGCTATACCCTTCCCCATGCTGACTACCACCTCATCTCATCCCTGCCTGTCCCTCAGCAGGGCCCAGTGTCACGGGAGTCTGTACCAGGTGTCGTGGGGATAGTCTTGTCTTCCAGCTCAGTCTGTATCTCATGAGCATGTGATGGTGCCCTGCTGCATCCCTGGAGGATCTGGAGCTGAATTCCTTAGCAGGAGCCTGTGGGGTGCTGCGTGCTTCCCATGGGATTCTTCAGACAGGGCAGAGGGGACGGCATGGCGGGGTAGGCTGTGCTCATTCTGTCGCAGCCTGCTCCTGCTTGCACACAGCTGATCTGTCTGAGATCTATGCACATGTCACGGAATCCCAGAATGGCCGAGGTTGGCAGGGACCTCTGGAGGTCGTCTGGTCCAACCCCCCTGCTCAGGCAGGGTGACCTACAGCCATTTGACCAGGACTGCTGTCACATCCTGTGCTAATTCATCTTTCCCCTCCTCCTCTCCTCCTCAGCCTCCTATTATGTTTGTGTTGCTTCTGAGATAACTGCTGACAGGTTGCTCCCTCCTGGGCTGAGCAAGTTGCTCAGCTCGGAGTTGTGTAGCAGGGAAGCAATTAGGGGAAGCTGAAAGTCCTTCCCCACACAGGCACATTCCTTCTGCCATGACTGTAGCTAGCTGCAACTGCTGCATGGTATTCTCCCATGCTGCTCCAGTCTGACCTCTCTTGACTGCCCAAAACACTTGTCTGTGCAGTAAATCAAAAATTCTTGACACATTGGGTCAGTGTATGTTGTTGGTCCTGCTTCAGTTTCAGCCTGGGCTCTAAAAATAGCTTTTAGTGTTTTGCCCAGGCCTGGCTTCCATTTCAGTGCCAACTACAGTTTGAAGGGAGGACTGTAAGAGGGCAGGACAGCTGGAATTCATTGGTTCTGGTGTGAGGAGCTTCCCTGGGCCATGTCTAGGACTTTGCCTATCATCTCTTCCTTCCCCTGCTCAGGCAGAGCAGTGGGAGGGAGGGGATGGTGCGTATCTTGCCGTGAACAAAGTTGTCCTCTGCACAACTTGGTGCACCAGGGTATCTCTCAGGCAGCTAGGTTCCCAGTTGTGTGGTTGCATTCAGCATCAGCGCTCTTGCAGGTGACAGTCGAAGATTTTGAAGTTGTCTGCAAAGGTCTGTACCGTGCCCTGTGCATCCGGGAGAAGTACATGCAGCAGTCCGTGCAGCGGTTCCCCAGGACCCCATCTCAGTACCTGCGTACTATCGAAGGCGAGGTCTGGAGGGCAAGTGATGCTGGCCCAGGTACATCTAAGCACCTGGAGGGTTTTCCTCTCTGGCTTCACCGTGGGTGAGCAGGGGTCAGAAAAGGGTTGTAGAAGTGCTCCACAGGGGAGTCACTTGCCCAGGCCTCCCCTGCAGTGTCACAGTGGCGGGGCTGTGCCTGCCCTCTGCCTGGGCTGGAGGAGCATGTTAGGCTTCTGGGGTTTTGGCTGGCAGCCTGTGCCTTACGGTGTTCTCCCTTTGGTCCAGTGTTCACCCCGCCAGTGAAGGATGGACAGGATCCCTTCGAAAGTGCGAACCTGGATGAGGACCTGGGATACCACGTCCAGATGAAGGATGGGGTGGTTTACATCTATGGAGACAAGGCAGCGGTTGGCAGAAATGAGCCGAAGGACCTGCCCTACCCCAGCCTTGAGCACTTCGTTGATGACATGAACTTCCTCCTGGCCCTGATTGCACAGGGACCTGTGTAAGTGCACGGCCCAGCACTGCTGGGTGCAGCTGAACAGGTCCTGCCTCGGCAGGCTGAGGGAGGTCAGGGCAGAGACAGGGTTGCCCCCTCCTCTTCCAGGGAAGGGGGAGGAACCCACTGAGGACATCCCTGCAGCCTGCTGGCTACCAAAGTGTCCTCGGCCCTTGTTGGCTGTTTTGGTTGGAGTCTTAAGCAAAGTCAGCATTCAGGGATTGGAGAAATGCCCAGTCACTGTTCTGCCCTTTGCTTTCCCTAGTAAGACCTACGCTCATCGGCGCCTGAAGTTCCTCTCATCCAAGTTTCAAGTGCATCAAATGCTAAATGAGATGGAGGAGATGAAAGAGCTGAAGAACAATCCGCACCGGGACTTCTACAACTGCCGGAAGGTAAATGGCAAGGCTTACAGCCCTAGTGGCTCTGAAGATGAGCTGTCTTGGTGCCTTCCCCTCCCTGAGAACTGGATATTAGAGTCAAGGTCTGTGGCACCTACGTTGTTCCTGCTAATGGGATGGGGCTGACTGGGCTGCTCTTGGCCTAGGCCTGTTGTGTTCATCTGCTGGGCTTAGCCATGCTCCCCACACAACTTGGGCTCACCTATGGGGTTTGTTGTCCTCCCTGTGATGGTACCTGAGCATCCCAACTTGAAGCTAGACAGCTGTGCCTCTGGTTTCTCAGGTGGACACACACATCCATGCTGCAGCCTGCATGAACCAGAAGCATCTTCTGCGTTTCATCAAGAAATCATACCGTGTGGATGCTGACCGTGTAGTTTATGATGCCAAGGGCAAACAGCTCACCCTCAAACAGCTTTTCCAGCAGCTCAATCTGCACCCCTATGACCTGACAGTGGACTCCCTGGATGTCCATGCTGTAAGTGGTAGGGCATTTACTCTAAGACCGCTCTTGGGTCACTCTCATCCACCCCTGTAGGCGTGGCTCCTCCCCTCCCTGTGTACGTGTGACATGTTTGTTGTGCGTCGTAGTTTTTGTGGCAGGATGTAGCAGCTCCTGGCTTTCCCATCTGGGTTGTTTGGATCAGTCCCTGCTCGGCTGGTGTGCTTGGAGCCAGTGTGTGCATGCAGTATTTGCCCCTGATCCTCTCCACTCTAGGGGCGGCAGACATTTCAGCGTTTTGACAAGTTCAATGACAAGTACAACCCTGTGGGTGCCAGCGAGCTGCGTGACCTCTATCTGAAGACAGAGAACGCTATCAATGGCGAGTACTTTGCTACCATCATCAAGGTGAGAATACAGGGGAGGAGAGAGCAGTTAAGCTGTGGTGCTGCTGTGCTCGAGGGCTGGAGGGTCCCCATGCAACTGTCTGTTCCGGTTTGCAGGAGGTTGGCTCTGATCTGGAGGATGCCAAGTACCAGCACGCGGAGCCTCGCCTCTCAATCTATGGGCGATCAGCTGAGGAGTGGCCCAAGCTAGCCAGCTGGTTCAACAAACATCGGGTCTATTCCCCCAACATGAAATGGATGATCCAAGTACCCAGGATTTAGTATGTGCTGTGGGTCTCAGAGAACACCGTGCCTTACAGTGCACTATACTTCATTTTTCATCCTGAAGGGATTGTAGGCACAGTGGGCCATGTTGTTCCTCTGCTAGTAGCTAATCCCTGCCTCTGTCCACAGTGATGTGTTCAGGTCTAAGAATTTCCTCCCACACTTTGGGAAGATGCTGGAGAATATCTTTGTTCCTGTGTTTGAGGCAACTGTCAATCCCCAAGCCCACAAAGAGCTGAGTGTCTTTCTACGCCACGTGAGTGTCACCTGATGATGTCAGGGAGCGGTGAACACTTACATTCCTGTTTGTGCAACAAGAAATGGGGTATTGGCTCTGACAGGGAAAATGTAATCAGTGGGCTTGTGGCCCTACTGCCACGTTCTGGGAAAACGTGCGTGTGTCCACAAGTGCTGGGAGGGGTGCGACTCCCTGAGCTGGCGGCTGTGAGAAATGCTGCCCACTCACCTCCTGGAGAAGTGGTTTGGTGTGAGCTTTACTTCTGGCCCTTGATAGAGCTCGAGGGTTTGTGAGGGACAAGGGCTGAAAGCTTGCTCCTGACTCTGCTCTTGGTTGGGGCAGGGGTATGGGCTACAGCTGGGCGACGGCAAGCTGCAGTGGGGCAGGCTGAGCCAGCCGACCTGGGCGTGATGAGGTGGGGGACTTTGAGATGCAGCTTTTTTGTTACCTTGTCAAGCAGATCACCGGCTTTGACAGTGTGGATGATGAATCCAAGCATAGTGGACACATGTTCTGCACTAAAAGCCCAAAGCCAGAGCAGTGGACTTCTGAGAAGAACCCATCCTACACCTACTATGTATACTATATGTATGCCAACATCCTGGTGCTTAACAACCTACGCAGGTGAGGCCCAGGATCTGATCTAAGGGACCTGTGATGGGCTGGCAGAAGGGGGGCTGCCTCATGAGTTGTCTCAGCTCTTTGACTGTTGGTCTGGAAGAAGCGGGGCCATCCTTCCTCTGTCACCACTGTAGTTTGGAGCTTCATGTTCCAGAGCAATTTCCAAACACTCTTCGGGAGGAAGTGGGGTGGGGTGAAGATGGACTGGGGTGAAAACTTTGGGATTGCAGAGATGTATCTATTGCATGTACAGAGGAGAAAAGCACGAGTAATGTACTCCTAGGTCAAGCTGGATTCTTGGGGACACACTGGGAGGGGCAGAGCTGGACCTGAAGTCAGGGAACCTGGCATTGAATGCCACTTAACCCTGCTGCTTGCCTGCTCTGAGTCCTCCTTCCATGTGCCTAGGCAGCGTGGTATGAACACGTTCCTCTTCCGGCCGCACTGTGGGGAAGCCGGGGCCATCACACATCTGCTTGCAGCCTTCATGACAGCAGATAATATCTCCCATGGTCTCAACCTCAAGAAGGTAAGTAAGTGGAGTAGTCTGCCACAGAGCAGCACAGGCATGGCAGAGGAGGAGAACGTGTTCACAGCTGACCTCTACTGTAGCTGAGAGTTAACTGTGCCTCTGCTTTAGACTGACACAGGTAGCCTGGCTTCAGGCAGACGTTACGTGAGTCTCTAGGTTTCTCCAGGCATGTTTGGGGATGTAGCTGAGAAACATATTCAGGTTTCAGGGGTTCAGCCTCACAGACCTATCGCTGGGTATCTCTGTTATCATTGGAGCCAGCTGAGTTCAGAAATCAGACAGGTTTGGACTCACTTGGCCTCTCGTGCTCCATGTGGGCCCTGGAAGATTGCTAGCCTGCCTATCTTTCTTGCACACACAAGCTCTGTGCACCAGATTTCCTGGCTGGGGCACTGGGCTGATCTGAGGAGCAACCCTGGAGAGGTGGAGGGTGCAGCAACTTTATCCCTAACCTGGCAACTCTGCTCATCTTTGCAGAGCCCGGTGTTGCAGTATCTGTACTTCCTTGCCCAAATTCCCATTGCTATGTCCCCACTCAGCAACAACAGCCTCTTCCTGGAGTATGCGAAGAATCCATTGCCTGATTTCCACCAGAAGGGCCTCATGGTGTCCCTTTCTACAGATGACCCCATGCAGTTTCATTACACCAAGGTACAGCGTGAGCTCATCACCTCCTACTGTCTGAATGCAGGGGCTGGGGGGAGGCCCTCATTTTTCAGGGAAGCCGGCAGCATTTGCAGAGGGTCCGGCGTGCTCGGCCATCTCTGGGACAGCCCTTGCAGCAGGACGGGCTCGGCCGGCAGAAGCTGCTGCCCTCTAACACAGCCTGTGGCTGCAGGAGCCCCTGATGGAGGAGTACGCCATCGCTGCCCAGGTCTTCAAGCTCAGCACCTGCGACATGTGTGAAATCGCCCGAAACAGCGTCCTGCAGTGTGGCCTGTCCCATGAGGTCGGTGTCCTGCCTGCCCCAGAAAGGGGAGCGGGACAGCAGCTCTGCCCACGCGCTCAGCGCAAGGGCTTCTCCCCGCGGCCCGAGGGAGCCGGGCAGCAGCCGGCGTTTCCCTTGGGTGCTGCCAGCAGGGACCTGAGGTCCGTACCGCCGTCCTTGTCCCTGGCAGGAGAAAGTCAAGTTCCTGGGTGAAAACTACCAGGAAGAGGGGCCCCAAGGCAACGACATCCGCAAGACAAACGTGGCTCAGATCCGCATGGCCTATCGCTACGAGACCTGGTGCTACGAGCTCAACCTCATTGCCGAGGGCCTGAAAAATGACTAGGAGCTTGGACGGACTTCTGCACCTCGGGGCCTGCGGCCGGAGGCGGGAGCCGGGCCGGGCCTGCCCCGGAGCGCGCTCGGACCCTGTGGGCGGCGGGGCGGGGGGGGGGCTCCGGGGGGGCTCCGGGGCGGTGGCGGCCGCGCAGTAAAACACAGTCTGTCAGCAGCTCCGTGCGGCTGTGGCGCGGGGCGGGGCCGGCGCTTGACTGACGGCCGCGCAGGCCAATGGGCGGCACCTCGAGACGCGCCGGGAGCGTCCGGCGGGAGCGGGGCCGGCTCGGGCCGGGGCACCGGGTGAGACGGGGCGGGGGCGCGCGCGCGCGCGCCGGGTTCCCGCCGGCGGGGAGGCGGGGCCGCGGGGGGGGCGGGGCGAGGGGGCGGATCGCCGCGGCGGGACTCGTCTCGTTTCCCGCGCCCCGTCAGCCGGGGCTCCGGACGGGCAGCTCGGCCCGGGGCGGGGGCAGTAGGGCTTCCCGCGGCGTCGCTGCCGCCCAGTCGCGGCCGGGCTCGGGGCTGCTGGACGGGACGCGACGCGACGACGGCGGAGCCGGCCGGGCCCCGGTGCTACCGGCAGGGGCGCGAGGCTGCGCGGCCCGATCGGTGCCGGTTCCGACCCGCAGTGCGGAGCGCTGCCTGCCCGGCCCCAGCGAGAGCCTGGTGCTGCGCTGCTGCCGCCGCCGGGATCGGGTAAGGAAGCGCCGTGGCGTCGTGTCCCGCCCCGGAGCGGGGAGGCGAGCGGTGCTGCAGCCGGGTTGCTGGGGCACGGCACGGCTGCGGTACTCGCCAGCCCCCGGCTGGAGCCTGTGACGGGGCCGGCAGCCCTCTGTCCCGAGGGGTCGCCGTGACCCGGTCCCCGGGCAGGCGGGGAAGCGGCGGCTGGACCGTGGAGCGGAGGGCAGGGAGCGAGCGGGAGCCGAACCCACGGAGGAAGTCGGTGCCCGCTGGAGCCCACCGGATGAGTCACCGATCTCGTGTTTTACCCCAGTCCCTCGTCCTGCTCAGCCTGGAGAAGAGAAGCCGCAGGATGTGCCCAGGCCCCTGGAGGGAGGGTGCCAAGGGCTCTTCCCAGCGGTGCCCGGTGACGGGACCAGAGGCGATGGGCACGAAGCGACACACGGCGGGTTCCCTCTGAACGTCGGGAAACCCTGCTGCACGCTGAGGGTGACGGAGCACTGGTGCAGGCTGCCCAGGAAGGCTCTGGAGTCTCCATCCTTGGAGACGTTCAAAAGGCGCCTGGACACAGTCGTGGGCAACCCGCCGCGCGTCCTGCTTGGGCGGTGGGGTGGGCAAGGTGACCTCCGGAGGTTCTTTCCCACCTCAACCGCTGCTGATTCCATAGGGAGTTTCTTTAGGGCAAATTATTTACTAGTAGGCTGTGGTGTTTTAGGTAGCGCTAGATGTTTATTCTTTGTCGCACTGAGGTACGCGGTCCTGAGTAGTTGCAGCGGTCCTTTTGGGCAGTGCTGTCTGAGGGCATGGGGTGTAGGCTGGCATGCTGGACCAGTCTCCCCTTGCCTTTCCCAGTTCCCTCTGTAGACCCCCGTGTTCCAGTTACCGTGGTTGGACGCAGCCCGTCTGAGCGGGCACCTGCTCCCACGACTCTGATAAAGCCCTGATGGTGGTGGGGGCTCTTCCTCATCACAGCTGGGAGCCGCATCAGTCCTAACGATGGAAGTAGGAGTTGCAGGAAAAACAGCCCCTGGAAATGCGTGTTTGGGTAACGGTGGTTGCGGTTCCTGCTGTGCCTGTCAGAGCTGCAGAGGGGAGGGAAGAGGAGTGAGCGGTGACCTTTCTGCAAGGGAAGGGAGAGTGGAGCAAAGAAGCGAGAAGCTGCTGAACAAGCCCGTGTGCTGCCCTCGCAGGGCTCTCACCTGGACGGGAGGTGCAGGAGTTTGGGCCGGCCGGCCGCTCCGTTGCAAGCGGGTGGGTGAGGGAAAGGCCCTAAGCAGGGTGTTTGCTAGAGCAATGGAAGTGTCCTCACTAGGGTCAGGAGCCCGGTGGCTTCACCGGAGCGTGATGTGTCTCTCAACTCATTACTCAAACCGGTTGTTCCTTCAGGGGCTCGCGGGTAGGATTGGACGAATTGCTTACTTCGTTAAACTCCTGCAGGGATAGGATGCGTGGACTGAAGAAATGGTCCCTGAAAGATTCCTGGGCAGCCTGTCCCAAAAAGTACCTCTCTTGGGCTGTGTGCTCCAGTTTGCCTTGAAGGGAAGGTACGTTCAGAGAATGTCTGAGGGTGTTGGGTGTGGGGGCAATAAATGGCGGCGGTGGTGGCCTTGTAAAATATTCCTGCTTGAAACGGCTGGCTGGAGGATCTGTCCTGGAGTGCTGAGTCCTGGTGCTGCGCATCGCTGTTTGGCAAAACTCTTATCTCAGTCTTCCAGTATGGATGTGGCTCATTCCCTGTAGCTGTGGGAACGCGTTATCTGGATGCGTGTCTGAGAGGTTTTCTGGTGCTGCCTTGGTCTGCACCCTCTGAACCTCTTGGGGCAGCTGCCGAGACTTTTCCAAAGGAACGAGCGGCCGGTTGTCGTGGCCCCGCGCAGTCTGTGTGTGGTGACCCTTGGAACGTAAAGGTGGTCGTGGCTTTACAGTGATGCCAGCCCTGGGGGAAGCCTGGAATCTCATCTCTGACAGTTGCACCAAGGATAACTCCTGTTTGAGTTTAACTTTCTCTCTGTCCCCACCTTGGGTCTTGGTTCTTGTGTGAAGCTGCAGCATTCCCGGGGCGTGCAGCCAGCCTGTGGTGTAGTGTCTGAGTCACTCTGAGTCAGGTTAAAAACCCACAACTGTAAAAATAGGACATTGTGGGTTCTGTCCGTGTGTCCTCTGGTATAAAAGCCTTCAGGGCTTACATGTTTAAAATGTTTGGGTTTTTTTTGTTTTGTGGTTTGTTGGGTTTTTTTAGTATGGCTAAAAACTTACTTTCAAGAAGTTGAATTTCATCACTTCAGAAAGAGTCTGAAAGATCCAGATATCTCTTTCTCATCAGTACAAAAGTCTTAGGACCCACGGCAGAGGTCAGACTTAATCTCCTTTTGCCGTGTAATTAAGATTAGTATCACATTTACTGTGTGCAGAGGCTGTGCTCTACAGGGCCAGGCATCTGATGAGGTGGAACTCCATTACTCAGTGTGATATGCAGAAGTTAATAACTGGAGTTGCTTTGTATTGAGATGGAAATGACTAAGCATACCACATTCCTGAAGCGTTACTTATTTTGATATAAAATCTACTTGTTTGGTACTGCCCATGTCTTTCAGGCATCGGCGTGGCAGAGTCCTGTTCAGAAAAGCTTCAGGTTTGTTCTGGAGCCAAACAGAATGGGAATAGCTGAGAAGTCTGGAAAGGGTCCTTGCTGCTGTGCTGGCTGTCCCCTCCTCCCTCCAGGACTGAGCTGGCAGCTTCCCTAGACTTCAGAAGACCAGAAACTGTCTTTTATTTGGCTACCAACATGGGAGGCTTGGTGATAAGGAGATCTCTTGAGTGGTTTAGGGCTGCACGGCTCTCATAAAAGGAGTGACAGATTGCTTCAGAACTGCGCGGGCTTGCCAAGTCAGTGATTTGCGTGTTCCGGTGCCTGTGGTGCAGCAGGATAAGGTAAGGTGGTATGTTAGTGCTTTTATTTAGCTAATTAGCTGCCGGTGTGAGTGTGGTAATGGGGACTGTGGGGTACCAGCAGCACCTGCGGTGGGTGGGCTTGACCTCAGCATCAGAGAGTATTTCGTTCTTGAACAGCACTGGCAGCGTTCTTTCCCTGAGCATGTGGTTTCAGGAAACGGAATTGTCTTGAGACTTTGCATGGAAAATGCTTGGCGTGCTCTCTGGCTTTGAGAATTGGAAAAAGAGTCAGGGCTACCTATCATGTGGTGTGAATGTGCCTCATTCGTCTCCTTTGGATAAAGATGTGGAAGCTGTCTTCAGTGTGGATCTGAGAGGCTGTCTTTCAGGAGAAATGTATGATGCTGGTGTGCTTTGTCTAAAAATGATGTAGTTTCTCTTTGCCCAAAACCTACTGCTTTCAATGAAATAATTCAGTATTCTTGACTACGCTGAACTGCTGTAAGTACTAATGCAGCAGGGATGATAAATTTGGCTTTTGTGGAAATACCGGGAAGCGTACAGGAGCCACTGAAGGAGCTTGGAAGGAGAGGTCAGCAGAGAAGCAGTCACGTTAAGTCTGGTTAGTTTGTGAAAGGCATGGTGTGCGTGGTCCCTGAGATACAAATGCTGGCTCCCTGACTCGGGTGGTCTCTACCGGTTCTGTGTCCCGTAGCTGTGTTCTGTCCTGTCTCAGACTGTGCCTGAGGGTGACCTAACTTGGATCAGACCACCCCACTCTGCTCTTTCTTCACCAAAGATCACTCTCTGCCCTTACCCTGGCTCAGGTGATAAGCTTAGATTAAATGCCTGGTTCTTGATAGCACCCACCTGCCTTGCAAGCCTGAACAGGTGAAGAGCTGCACTCTTCTCCTCCTCGGATAGTTATTTTGGAAGACGCGGTTCAGGGCTGCGGCTGACAGAGCAGCACTGAGCAGGAGAGAACGTGCTTGTGCTCTTCCGCCTGCGATGATGAGCCAGGAGCTGTGTGTTTCTAGTGCTATCTGGTAGTTCAAAGATCAGTGATGTGCCTTGGAAAGACTTTTGCTGTTGCACTCAAAACCGTCTGGCTGCTTAGGTGAGTGAAGCTTGTTGCTTCATCTTCTAAGTAATACTACTTCTCCAGCTAGGGCACGGAGCTTCGCGGGCTGGAGAAGCGATGTTACTTGGTAGGTTTATGCTGAAGGAGAGGAAATAAACTCAGTGTGGATCCTGTTTCTGCATACGGGTCTGCGTAGCTCTGGATGCTAGAGTCAGGCGATTGCTTGGGCGCCGGGTGAGCTGCTTGAGCTCTGGGCATCCATCAGTGAGCAGAACCAGAGGCAGCACTGCAGGCGTAGTCTTACCAGTACGTGTGTGTTGGCTGGGACTGTGCTTCTCCACCGTGTTTCTCAGTTGCTGGTTGTGCCTCCCTCGTGGAAGCACGGATGTGGACGGTAGGAGAGGTCAGGAGCATTAGGCTGACTTGGGCGATGTCTCTACATCAGAAAGCAGAAATACGGCAAGCTGGCTGAGGAAATTACAGCGAATGCGCTTTTTGTTGCACCTTTACCAACGTGAGTCGTAGGAGGAAGGATATGGAGCAGACCTGACCTGTTTGAGCACAGGCAGCCCCGTGCGCTCCGAGGATGGAGCCAACTAGAACGCTGAGCAGGGCTGCTCCGTCTCTGTGCGATGCTTTGCCCTCGTGGGTGCTGCACGCAGGCGTTTTGCCACGCTGCCGCAGGGGGGGCCGACAGCCGGTGCATCGCCAGAAGAAAGCTGCAGAGCTGTCGGGAAGCAAAGGGAGCCTTTGGTGCCACTGTGGGCTCGCCGTCGGCGCGGAGCTGCACGTGTGCTGGCTGGCAGGGGAACGCATGTGCTGGCCTTGAAGCGCTTAGTGCTGTGAATAAAGCGCATTGCGCTGCGCTGCGGGGTCCTTCGGGGGCCCGTCCCCGTGCGAGTTCTGCAGCCAGCGGTCCTGTGGTTGAAGACCTGGCGGGGAGTAAAGATGCCTGGTCTGAAGCTGTGCTGGCTGAGAGGAGACCGTTTTACCCCTCTCCTAGCCTGCCTTTTCCCGTCAGAGCTTTTGCCGCTTTGCTGGCTTATCCTTCAGGCCCCCGGGAGCGGCCCTGAGCGCTGCTGCTGTAGATAGTTGTGATGGTGTAGGAAAGGGGAAAGCTGCTTTCCTGTCTGCTAATCAGGGCTGTGCAGACAGGGGCTGAGGAAGGATGGCTCTGCTCTGGCTCAGGATGTTTTGGAAACAACGCCTATTTATAGGGGAGGGCAGGGGCGCGCGGCCGCCTGGCTGTGCGGGAAGGGGGGTGTCTCACAGCGGGGTGCAGTTGTACCGCAGTACCCCGGGCGAGGGAGTGGGGGAGAGCGGGGCAGGTCTGGTTTGCTGTTTTGTGTGTTCTCTGCCGTCCTCAAACTTGTTCCGCTCTTTCCCTGCTCCTCCGCGAGGGGATCAGAAGCCCCTTTCTGTCTGCCCGTTCCCTGCCTGCACCTTGCCGCTGGCAGGAGCGGGGAGGGGATGCTGTGCCGCGCTGGCCCCGCAGTGCCACCTCTACAGTAGCAGCTTGACCTCGCTTCTTTGGAGATGTGCTGGGTGGTGGCCAGGAGCGGTGCGGCTACGAAAGCCACAGGGCAGAATGCTGATGAGGGACAGAGGGCTGATGACGGAGCAAATATCCCCGGTTCAGTTGCTTACCCGCATTGTCCAAGTTTAGCCCGTTCAACTGCTGAGTGGGAGAGTTACCGGCAGCAGTGTGGGACAATGTGCTAAGCAATGCCGGCTGCAAGATCCCGCGTTGTTCTCCCCGGAGACAGGCAGCAGCGAGCTTTTTGCCACAGCGAGCAATGCTGCTTTGGTAGAGAGCGTGAAAGTGCAGCAGAAAGCCAAGGCTCGGTGCCACGTGTGCCCAAGCCATCACTGAATTGCTTGGGGAGCCCTGGGCTGTCCTACGTCAATGATCTTTCTCACCAACTCCATCAAGTAGGTCTGCCAAGGCCAGCGCTTTTCTTTTAATTGCACAGAAGACGCCTCTGCCAAGCAGATCCGCAGTGCTAGGGACAGAGCCGGTAGCGCTGGAGCCCTGGAATGGGAGGTGCGGTATCAACAGAGGGAAGGATGTGGGCTTCTGCTGTGGTAGGGGTTCTCCACACCCAGCCTGGTGCATGGGGCATGAACCCTTGTCAGGCAGGTTTAAACTCCTCTGTGTTCCAGCTCGGTTTGCTTCCCATCCTTGGTTCTGCAAATTCTTACAGGCTCTGGTGAGTCAGCGAAGACCGGGTGGTGTAACAGCAGCTTTGGAGGACGCGTGCCCAGATGTTGGCAGTGAGAGCTGGCTGGATCGGTCAGGTGGAGCCTGAGTACAGACTTGCTTTGACTATGGCTGGTGTTCCCACCTGGAGCAAGTCTGGCTTGCTTTCTGCAGAGGTCCTCTGGTTCGGCCGCACGTGTGGAACAGGGACTGCTGCTGTTGCTCTTGTTCTGCCTGTCCCAGGGAGACTTCTTAGTGCCAGCAGGATGTTGCTGAAGCCAGCGTGGTCAGGCTTGCTGCGTGGCCACCTGGCCTGAGCCCGAGCTTTGCTGAGTGCTTGTCTCCTAGTCCAAATGGAGAATGTTAAATAGACCTTGAGGGCTGGAACTTCTGAAAGGGGGTAACTGCCTGGAGAAAGGGAGGAATGGAGCATATGAGAGCCCATGGGCTGCTGTCTTCTGTCCAAGATGAATTTTCAACCATGCTGGCATAGCTGAGAATACTGGGGATGCCTCGTGAGCTGCAGGTAGAGCCAAAGGGCTTCGAGGCTGGGGACTCCACGTGTGAAATGTCCGTATTGAGGTCATACTGGACCTGTAGGTGCTGGGTCTGTAAAGCCACCCAGGTTCTCCCTGGTGGTTTCACCTGCCTTTCTTGCTGCAGGACTATCTGTAGGACTCCGTATCCTCTGGATTATACGTTGGGGTAGTCTCAAACAGCATAGCTCCTGTTTGCGCAGGCTCTGCTTGGGTAGGAGAAGCTGTAGTGTTTCTTTAGCATTCCTTCTCCTCTGCCGACCTAAACACAGGTCTGTTTTCCTCTTGAGCATGAGAACTCACCAGTTCCTCTGCCTTTTGGCCTCTGGTGTACGCCTTTTAACACCTCCCCTGGCTGCAAGCCGCAGGCTGGGCACCGCTGCCCTCAGGAATCTCTGATGGCAAATTTAGGTCAGGTGTTGACAAGCAGAACATCAGACAAGTTTTTACTTGCATTGTGCAGCAGGAGAGCACTTCTGGGAGGAGGAGGAGTGCAGGTGAGCTCTTCTCCAGTTGTCACAAGTGTCCTAGTCCTCCTGTGTGAAGCAGCAGCCGTCGTACTGCTGCCGACTCTCCGGAGAAGTAGATGTGGTTCCTCGTCCATAGAGCTGGCTTGGTATTTTGTATCTTGCTGTGGTGGGTTGACCCAGGCTGGAGGCCAGGTGCCCCCCAGAGCTGCTCTCTCACTCCCCTCCTTCACTAGACGGGGGAGAAAAGGTCTAATGAAAGGCTGGTGGGTCGAGATAAGGACAGGGAGAGATCATTCACTAATTATCGTCATGGGCAACACGGACTCAACTTAGAGAAGGAATTCATCTCATTTATTACCAAGCAAAACAGAGTGGAGGAATGAGAAATAAAATCAAATCTTAAACCACCTCCCCGCACCCCTCCCATCTTCCCGGGCTCAACTTCACTCCCGGCTTCAAACTCCTCCCCCCTCAGCAGCACAGGGGGACGGGAAGTGGGGGTTACGGTCAGTTCATCACACGGTGTTTCTGCCGCTTCTTCCTCCTCAGGAGGAGGACTCCTCTCATCATTCCCCTGCTCCAGCCTGGGGTCCCTCTCACGGTAGACAGTCCTTCACGAACTTCTCCAACGTGAGTCCTTCCCACGGGCTGCAGTCTTTCGCCAACTGCTCCAGCGTGGGTCCCCCACGGGGTCACAAGTCCTGTCAGCAAACCTGCTCTGGCATGGGCTCCTCTCTCCATGGATCCACAGGTCCTGCCAGGAGCTTGCTCCAGCGTGGGCTTCCCACAGGGTCACAGCCTCCTTCAGGTGTCTCCACCTGCTCCGGCGTGGGGTCCTCCACGGGCTGCAGGTGGAATCTCTGCACCCCCTCATCCTTCCTCCATGGGCTGCAGGGGGACAGCCTGCTTCACCATGGTCTTCACCACGGGCTGCAGGGGGATCTCTGCTCCAGCGTCTGGAGCACCTCCTGCCCCTCCTTCTGCACTGACCTTGGTGTCTGCAGAGTTTCTTACATCTTCTCACTCCTCTCTCCGGCTGCAAAAGCTCTAACTTGTTTGTTCCCTTCTTAACTCTGTTATCCCAGAGGCACTACCACCATCACTGATGGGCTCGGCCTTGGCCAGCGTTGGGTCCGTCTTGGAGCCGGCTGGCATTGGCCCTGTTGGACACAGGGGAAGCTTCTAGCAGCTTCTCACAGAAGCCACCCCTGTAGCCCCTCGCTACCAAAACCTCACCATGCAAACCCAATACACTTGCTGTGTCTCCGCTGCGTTGAGAGCTCTGGTAGAGCCATGGTGCTGCAGGGGTTTGGCTCTGTGCTGCCTGAGGTGCTCTGAGCAATACGGAGCACCAGGAGAAATGGAGCACTCCTGCCTGGCCTGCACAGGCACCAACGAGCAGCTGAAAGCTCCGCTGCAGACAGGCTGTGCTGCTGTGTTCCTCTGCCATTAAATAATTTCCTTGAGTTTAGACGGTTGGGCTTCCTGGCTGTGTTTTGTTCCTGTGGTGGTGTTTTATTTGTTTTTTAAGCAAGTGAGACCTCTGCATCCTTTCGTTAGCTCTCCAGATGTGTGCTACAGAAACAGGCTTTGTGGGGAGCGTGCTCTGGAAGCCAGTCTTGAACATGTGATTTG
The DNA here is from genome assembly GCF_011004875.1 of Balearica regulorum gibbericeps. Classification (NCBI taxonomy): domain Eukaryota; kingdom Metazoa; phylum Chordata; class Aves; order Gruiformes; family Gruidae; genus Balearica; species Balearica regulorum. The sequence goes on from NC_046208.1 coordinate 863,240, forward strand.
GGGAGGAATGTTCTTCAGCGATTGCCAGAGTGCAGCTGAGAGTTCCTGGTGGTGTCTACGGCTGGAGTGCAGCTGATGGTTCTTTTCTTCTTTTTATCCACAGGTCGTGATAGCAGGCGGTCCTTGCAGAGCTGACGCCCAGGGGCTCTTGGACACCACTGGGTGCTTCAGAGTCTCATACCAGCTTGACGTGTGCAGGACACACCTGGACAAGGCTGGAGATGGGGTGTTTGTAAGCACGTTGGTACTTGCCATGCACCCAACAGGGTCGGTGGACAGTAGCTTCTCCCGCTCTGCTGTGCAGACCCTCTCCCGGAGCCACTGCCGCAACATCAAACAGAAGATCTCCCAGTGGGAGGGGAGGACACGAGTGTGCTCCAGCAAGGAGAAACAGCAGCTGAAGGACTTTGGAGTAAAGTATGATCCCAGCTGCAATGTTCTACCCGAAGTGAAGCCAGAACACACAGAGAAGGGCAGAAAGACTGGCTCCAAAGATCCAAAGAGCCTGGGTTTGGACTTTAGGGAAGATGTCCAGAGCTGCTTGCAGACTGGTGACTGTGGTGACCTCCAGCCCTGTGCATGTAGCCTATCTTCCCAAGCCAAGGAGAAAGGAGAGTGGCAAGCAGGCTTCCTGGACCCAGGGGCAACACTGCCCCCAGGTAACTTCTATACCTCACAAGCGCTGTGGAGGAGAGTAGATCCCCTTCTGCCTGGCAAAGCCCCACCAGTTCCCTTGGACCTTCAGAGGAAGCAAGGGAGCTGTGGCTCTCCAGAAAAAGAACTTAAAATCAAAGGAGTAGAGACTCTCTGCAGGGCAGAGAGGAGCTTGAAAAACATTTACTCTGAGGCTGAGGGGCAAGAGGAGCCAGCTGCTGTCCCACCACCCAAGCCCCGTAGGACTTTCCGCTATCTCGCAGAAAAGGGTGCCGGTCGCTGTAGCAATGCCAGTGCTACCAGGGAAGCTCCCCTGCCAAAGCAGCGTGGAGGAAACTTGATGTCATCCTCCACCAATCCTGAGAAGAGAATAACCAGCAGGAGGATCAGAGGAAGAACCCAGAGGTACATCGATTCATCTCTCATGTCTGAAATGTGTTTCCTTAAATTAGTTTCTAGAGGGGTTTAAACAGCTTGCTTGCCACGATATCCTTGCAGAGGTGCTAGTACTGATGGGGAGAGGATATTTCTGGATGAAAGTATCCCCTTCCCAGCATTGCGTACGCGCTGCTTTTGCCGCTGATAATCTTGCGAGGAAGGCCGAAAGCGCCAAACAGATGTCAGTCCCGCACCTTAAAACAGAGTTGAGTGACAACATGCTGGCCCCAGGGAGAGCGCTGCCTCCTGCTCGCCCCGAGCTTGTCCCCAGCTGCGATTTGTGGATTACAGAATGGCTTTATCTTGGGGCAGCACGGCCGCTAAATGTCCCAGCTCGCCTGTGAGCGACAGATTCTCTTGTTGCTGAACGCTGGAGGTTGTCAGCTGGGGCGGGGACCCCTGTTGCAGTAGGTTTGGTAATTCTGCTCGCTTTGCCGTAGGTCCCTGTTACAGAGTGAAAAACCTCTGAGCTGGCTCGATGCGAGTTCTGCTTACGGCTGAGGTGCCTTGGGCAGCTGTGCTGGTGGCCGGTACTCCAGAAACCTTCTTTCACAGTGGCGAAGCACGTGGAACAAAGCAAATTTTATGATGATGGGCTAAATCCCTGCCAGCTCCTCGCTGACCTCTGTGCCGTAATTTTGAAACGGAGGCCGAGAGCGCGAAAATGCAACCTCGCAAACACGCTAACACCCTTAGCAGGAGCAGCAGGAGAGGTCCAGTAGAAAGCAGTGCCCTGATTCTGAGTACTGCTGCAAGCGCTTAGTCTGCAAAAACATGTTTTGGGTTCTTGCCTCTGTGACAGGATGGGACTCGCCATACCTGCTTGGAGTCTGCTTGGCCATGGAGCCTCCAACTTCATTTTTAATTTAAAAAGCTCCCAGAGTAAGTGAGTAGGCCTCGTTTGGTGTGCTGGTTTTGGCTGGGATAGAGTTGATTTTCTTCACAGTAGCCCGTGTGGTGCTGTGTTATGGATTTGTGATGAAAGTAGTATTGGTAACACACCAGTGTTTTAGTTATCGCTGAACAGTGCTTACATGGCATCAAGGCCTTTTCTGCTTCTCCCCTGGCCCCCAGCGAGCAGACTGGGGGTGACAAGGAGCTGGGAGGGGACAAGGCCAGGACAGCTGACCTCAACTGACCGAAGGGATATTCCAGACCGTACGATGTCGTGCTCAGCCATAAAAATTGGGGGAAGAAGGAGGAAGGGGGTGACATTTGGAGTCTTGGCGTTTGTCTTCCCAAGTCACCGTTACGTGTGGTGGAGCGCTGCTTTCCCGGAGATGGCTGAACACCCGCCTGCCAAGGGGAAATAGTGAATGAATCCCTTATTTTGCTTTGCTTGCGTGCGCAGCTTCTGCTTTACCTGTTAAACTGTCTTTATCTCAACCCACGCATTTTTCTCACTTTTGCCCTTCTGATTCTCTGTCCCATCCCACTGGGTGGGAGCGAGCAAGCGGCTGTGCGGGGCTGAGCTGCCGGCTGGGGTTAAACCACAACACTTGGAAATCAGAGTGTCCAGAGTGGAGCATCCATGTTCTTGATGGCCCCAAGGAGGACCATACTCTGTGTGGACTGGAGAAGCAACTCACTGGTACACGCAGGTGCCTTTAGAAGAAGTTACACTGGTTTTCCTCTAGGAAATCTTTTGAGTTTGAGGACATCCAGGGCTTCCGCAACCGGATGGCAACAACCAACTCCCACAGACTTCGAGAAGAGGCAAGTGGCACTACAGGATCCAGGCTTGTCTACACGCAGTCAGAAGACAACATCTACGAAGACATTATCTGTATGTGCCTGTGCTTCTGGGGGATGCACTCACTTTATTTAAGGGTAGCAAATTTGCTGGGGAGGGAGGAATGAAGATGAGAATGCGCTGAGGCCCTTTCCAGCTCTGTGACTTTTAAGGTCTTCCCCATCTGAGGTTCTTTGTTGGTGTTAGTAACTATCCGCATGCGAACAGCCGGATTTCAGATGTCACGGGAAGTCACTCAAATTGGCCTGTGCTAAACTGATTTCTTTATTAGCTTTTCAAATGCTTTGCTTGAGCACTGCACAGAGATCAGTATGAACAAAATTAGCTGCCTTGCCACAGAGCTGCTTTCTCTGCAGTGGTAGAAGTGTTTTGTTTCGCTGAGTCTGTGTACAGTTTGCCAAGTTGATGGTAGTGGGTTAGAAAGATCTTTGGGTGGTGGAAACCTAATCCATCTTAGAACAGGTCTCTCTCAGACCCTGTTAAAGCTTGGCGGACAACTGCATGCTCTCCCTGCTTACGTCCCTCGCAAGAATGCAGGACTTGATCTCCTTTCATCAGTCCCCCATTCAATGCTTTTTTCCAGGTCCTCCAAAAGAGAACCCCTATGAAGATGTCGGAGCGCTGCCCTTACCCTTGTGGAAGGTCCCATCTGTCTGGAAGCTACCACCCCCCCGGGGCACCAGCAGGGCTCCCAAGGTAGGGTGAGGGGATTAAATTGCCACGTGTTTACAGAGGGTCATCCTCACAAGCGTCGTGTTTTGTGCTCCCCCCTGGTCCCACATTCCCCACTGCTACGTCACTGGTTTTCATTAGTTTTTATTGTTTGTTATTAATGTAAATGATAATGAACAGCCATGGCGGTGGCGGTTGATTAAGCTGCTAAGGAGCAAAAGAATAGGAACAAGAGAGTGTTGATGAGATGCTCGAGCGTGTGGGGTGGGATGGAGAGCTTGGTAGAGCAGGAGGCTGCAGGAAGTTTATCATTCGTAATCTACTCCTTTGACTCTGAGCTTGGACCAAAGCTTAATCCCATGCTTAGTCCTGTGCTTAACCATCTCTTCTGTTTTCTAGCCTCCCCCAAAACCTCCCTTCCTCAATCGCAAGAGTCTTGAGCTAAAGCCTTCCCAGACAAGTTTCCAAGGGAAAATGGTGAAGGACACAACCCTGCCTGTCACGCTGACCGAGTGGAAGCTGTTCCAAGCAGTAGAGGCTGCTAGCAGGAGAAAGAACTTGCCCTGGGTGAGATTTCAGCATGAAACATTACTTCTTGCATGGCCTCTCAAAGTCTTGCTGCTTTGTTTAGCACCTTCTAAGTGCTTTGTAAGTGGCCGTGGAGCTGTGAATGCTGGTTAGCACTGCTGTGTGCGTGGACAAGCTCAAACCATTTCTAGCAGGGCAGGTGTTTGGGGTCAAAACACCAGAGTGCCAGTTCTAGCTTAACTGTGGTGGTTTTGTTGGCCAAGAGTCCGCAAATGGAGTATGAGGTGTTGGCCTGGAGATGAATGCTGTGTGTGAATACTAGCTCTTCCTCATCCTTTGTCATTTAAGCCTTGTTCCCAACCCTTCCATGAAGTGTAACGGTGCTGGTTTTGTGCTGAACTCGGAGCAGGAATGCGAGGAAGCTCTCTGTGAGCTAAAGGGCCGGCTCTGTACAGTGGTGTGTACGTGTCCCTCGTTCCTGCTGACTTCTCAGACTGAGCCTCGTGTTCTCGCTGCAGGCGCTGACTTGTTAGATGGCTGACAGTGGGGGGCTGCTGTGGGGACCTGGCTGGGCCCTTGGCTACTTGGCGGGTTGGCTTGGAGCTCTTGAGTCACCATCAGGAACCGACCCTTGCAGCTGTTTCGTAGTCTAAAGGTGAAGAGCAGCTTTTTGGGATAAAAGCATCTCACAAAGCCATCACGCAGTTCTCCCCTTTGCTGCCATTCCCTCCTGCCTGCGTGCCAAGGCAGGCGTGCTTCTGAGGCCAGAGTAGCGAGAAATGCTTTTAATCCACCTTCACGATAGAGGACTCCGTTGTAATTCTCATTTGATGCGTTGGGAATCTTTCCAGATACCAGTATTGGTTACCAGCTCGTGTCCCTCGGTGATAAAATGCAGCACGTGCTCTAGGACAGCTGCCGCTACCGCTGTAGGGGCACTTTGTGCATAGGACTCAAATTCCAGTTGTGGTAGTGACAACAACTTACTTTTTGCCGTGGTAAAATCATTTAACTTCTGTAGATCTTTATTTCTTGTGCAAATTGGGTGTATTCCAATCGCACAAGACTGTGAGGTAGACTTGGACAGCTGCAAAATACTTTTCAAATATTAAGTACTTTAGAATAACAGGCAACTTCTGTACGTGTTTTTAAACAAACTGTGGGCCTGGAAAATCAGGAAGGAGATGGCAAGATTACAAAAATGCTGTGATGGAGAGTATCTTTGATTTGGAGGGGGAAAATAAAACATTCTCCAAAAGCAAACCTATTCCAAAAATCTGGTAACAATTTACATGCAGGAAGCACGCTTTACTCTTTTTGCTCACAAGGAATTGAGCCAAGATTGCTGGAGAGATTGAGAAAAGGACTTGAGTCTAAAAAGAAAAAAAAAACACACTACAACTTATTGCTTAAGAAACACATAGCTGCCTTAAACACACCCAGTATCTTTCACTGGTGACTCAACTGCACAAAAATCAGAACAGAAATGGAAATTCTCTAGGTAAGGCTGGGTGGTAGAAGGAAAAGAAGGCAGATTTTGCAGGAGAAGCACTGCTTTCTGCTGTGGGCTGTTTTCTTCCTTGCAGCCTCATCATGCTTGGAGAGCTGACGCAGAAAATGGGGAGAAATAGGTGTGAAAAGGAGAAGAGCCTGAGCCTAGTTTGCTGAGCTGGGGAGAAAGGCTTGAGCTGAAAAACAGGTTCTCTTGCTGAATATCTTCCTTTTTATGCAGTATTTGTGGTGACAGATGAATGGGCCCCACCCTCCTACATTCAGCAGGAGCATTTAATGAATTATTAACTTGAGACAAGAATGAACTTGACCTTCTCGCTGCGTTTAGCGTAAATCCTTCTTCACAATGAAGCCGTAGCTGTCTGACGTGCAGAATCAAGGAGCCGCCTCCAGCATTGTCTACCTGGCAGCTGAGGGGGGGACCCCAGAGAGACCTCTCATAGGAGTAACAAAAAGCGTTAGGACTTTGGTTTGTCTAAATGCTGACCCTTCTTTCATGTCTGTAGCTTAGTCTGCGCCAGGCTATGGTTTTTACCAATGTTTTTATTCCAGTGGCCCAGGTCTGTGGTGTCCCTGCAACACAGACCCGTTATTCTGTCCCACTGTCTGTCCTCACCTATGGAAAAGGAAATAATCCTTTCATCTCAGCAAGCTACCCTGTGCTTACAGCAGCCTTGTTCTGTGCCCGGCATGGCACTTTGGAGAATTTACTCTAGCTGTTTGACAGCCCACTACAGCAGCAAACTTTTTTTAAAAAAAAAAAAAAAAAAGGCCAAACAAACAACAAACCCCAAGCCACATTGAGAGAACTCTGCTTTTTCTGGAAAGAATTGGGATGTTTGAGAGCACGCGGAGTTCAGAGTCCGTTGTGGTGGAGGGTTTATGAGAGATTCTTGCAAGTGCCTTTGCAGTTGGCTTCTCTGATAGAAAATGGAGACCTGATGCCAGACAGTTTGCCGCTTCTGCTCTCTGTTTGGTAAGCAAAATACGGTAACTTCCAGAACGCTTGTTGGTGTCAGCTCTGAGTTGTGCTAACAGTAATCTCTCTCTCGTAGCAGAAATTCTGTGCTCGGTCATTATCCAGCGAGCTGTGCTAAAAGCACTCTAGCAAGCGGTCTCCGAGCCAGGGTCCCTGGCAGGACTGGGACAGCCCTGCCCAAGGATGTGGTGTTAGGTGGTCGCTGTCGGCACCTGGACCCCCACGTTAACCTCTGCTTCTGCTTTGGATTTCAGCTGGTACTAAAAATACAGGAGATCTTTGATTCTAAGCGTGGAAAGAAGAGGGTGAAGTTGCTCAGTCCTGCTGGGAGAGAAGCACCTCCAGTGAAAGGTACGGAGGGCTCCAGCACCATCCTGTTTGCTATAAACCTCTCGAGTGGTACGGTTCCTGTACGTCCTGGGGTACTGCTAGCAGGCTGGGCACCACCACCTCCTGCAGCTCGTGCTGGGCTGACTCGTCAGTGCCGAACCCCGTGTCTTGCAGCTGGAATTGTTGAGCTTTCAGCACCACTAAGATTGGGAATGCTTGCCTAACCCAAGTTTAACGCTGTCACAAATGGAAGATTCCGCTACGATCTGAGCCTGAAGAGCTGGGCTACTGGTTAAAAGTGCTTTTTCAAAAAAGCAGAACAAACCCCCAAATTCCCCACAAAACCATTTGGCACAAGAACTGCCTCTGACTACTCCACTCATGGCTTTTGTGACTCTAAAGTGATATATTCATGTTCTTCTGATTTTGTAGCTGAGGTATAGTCTTTATTTATAGTATATTCTGTTCAGCGACTCTGTTAACTTTCATAGCAGCATCCAGTAACCCCCTGGTTTCTGGTCTTTGCCTGTGTTCAGCTGACCTACAGGTGGTTTGCTGGAAACAGTGACTTGATACCAACTCTGCTTTTTCACGTTTACTCTTGTAGCACATTTACCGGTACGGTTCTTTGCTGATGCTTTGAGCAGGATCGGTGGGCAACCCTGAGTCGCATTGGTTTGATGAGTCTAAAGTTCTCTCTTTTTCCCAACTTTGGGTGTTGCCCATCTTCCTTCTGCATGGCTAATAAGTGGAAACTATGTGTGTTTCAGGTGAAACCAGTGGGAATGAAAGTGATACGGAAAATCAGCCGAAAAGTGAGTGAATCACAGGGGCCGGTCCTGTCCCCATAGCACTGCGCGTTTGGCTAAGGCTCTAACGGGATAAGCACACCGACTAGTTGTGGCTTCTGCCGAGACAGAGGGGAACGTCTAAGAGGCAGCATGGCCAAGGCTGGGAGCTGTTGCTGTGAAAAATCAACCTCTATTTTTGCCACTTCTCCTGAGCCCTTGAGGTTTAATGCCATTAATCTGCCAGTCACTAAAAGTAGATTCATTTTTGGGTTGGTAGAGTCACGCTTAACTAAAATATGTCTTGCAGGAGGTTGTCCCTGGACCACCTTTGCTGCTAACTCTCGAGGTTATTTTCCCCCTCCTTCCTTCCCTTGGTTCTGTTTTATATGTATAATATTGTGAAATGCCCTTTCCTCTGGGGAGAAATCGCTTGGTCATTTGTCTGGTTCCACAGTCCTGAGGTTGATCATAGGCCTAAACTACAGACTTGAAACACCGATTAGGTTTTAGCTGGTGTGGGAAGGACCAAAGAGGTCTTACTTTCCGTGCTGGTGAGGTTTGAATGTGAAATGGTAATGGTTGGCCAGCAGCCCTGATGACTCTGTCATGTTCCTAAGCAAGCATCTAGCAAAAAGGGCCAATGGAATTGTTTTAGATGTTTCATTTTCTTGGAGGGAAGCACACAGAATGTCTTAACTTGGAGCAAATAGTGAAGTTCCACTTTTTTATATTAAGGAAAGTAATGGAGAGTGAAGAGTGTCTGCAGAAATACAGTGACTGAGTCACTGCCTGAGCTAAGAGTTGTTTCCAGTGTCTAGAATGTGTCATGGTGCCAGCGCCACAGGAATTTCTTACATCAGAGTGCTGTGCCTGCGCTTGTGAGTCTGTACTGCCCGTCAAGATGTCCCAGCCTGGAGCCTTCTTGGCCAGGAAACTGGCTCTGCCTCTCTTGAATGCCCGCACTGCTTTTCGGAGTAGCTGCCTGAGGCCTGGCATATACCGAACTGGTGGAGCTGGGCCGCTTCTCACAGCTGGGCTTCCCTACCATGGCGTGTCGCTCTGAGGCGCGAGGAAAGGATGCCAGGACAGTGGGAGAACGCTAGCTATCAGTCACGAGGGACCTGCAGAGCTTCTGCAAGGCTGGTGCTCCCGTATCTGGAACAGTGCTGGGCTTGAGGAGCTGCCACAGGAGTCCAAGTCCCGTAGAGCACGGCAGTGATGTTAGGAACATGCACCCATCTCTTTTCCCCCTTCTAAAGGTGGTGGCCAGTCCTCTTCTGTGACCTGTACGTGTGTGGTAGGGATAGCCACAGGTTGGTTTTCGATTTGTTCCTTTCTTCAGGTCGCCGCAGGTGCATGCTGCAGGTGCAGTCAGCCTCCAAGAGGAACCCGCACTACCAGACTTTGGAGAGGGACTTGATAGAGCTCCAGGAGCAGCGGCTGTTTGAGCTCTTCGTGGTGGTGTCACTGCACAAGAAGGCATCTGAGATGACTTACACACCACAGATCATACAGCAGTTTCCCAGCAAGGTAGGAGCTTGCATGGAAACCTGCCTACAAAACACGCTGTGGTGGGTTGACCCAGGCTGGAGGCCAGGTGCCCCCCAGAGCTGCTCTCTCACTCCCCTCCTTCACTGGACGGGGGAGAAAAGGTCTAATGAAAGGCTGGTGGGTCGAGATAAGGACAGGGAGAGATCACTCACTAATTATCGTCACGGGCAAAACAGACTGAACTTAGAGAGGGAATTCATCTCATTTATTACTAAGCAAAACAGAGTAGAGGAATGAGAAATAAAATCAAATCTTAAACCACCTCCCCGCACCCCTCCCATCTTCCCGGGCTCAACTTCATTCCCGGCTTCAACCTCCTCCCCCCTCAGCGGCACAGGGGGATGGGGAATGGGGGTTACGGTCAGTTCATCACACGGTGTTTCTGCCGCTTCTTCCTCCTCAGGGGGAGGACTCCCCTGCTCCAGCCTGGGGTCCCTCTCACGGGAGACAGTCCTTCACGAACTTCTCCAACATGAGTCCTTCCCACGGGCTGCAGTCTTTCACGAACTGCTCCAGCGTGGGTCCCCCACGGGGTCACAAGTCCTGCCAGCAAACCTCTGGCTTTGGCTCTATCAGACATGAGGGAAGCTTCTAGCAGCTTCTCACAGAAGCCACCCCTGTAGCCCCTCGCTACCAAAACCTCACCATGCAAACCCAATACAGGTGCTCAGCAGCTGTTTCTTTCCTCTCGCAGTGCGTATCCCTTCCTAAACTCTGTACTAGTAAAGCTGGCCCGCTGGTTAGGAAACAGGCTTGGAATATGAAGCGCCTTGCTCTGTTACAGACTTCACGTATAGTGTTGGGCAGTTGTTGAATATCTTTCTTGATAATGAGTTTACGGTCTTTTGTTGGAACTAGGAAGGCTCCTGCTATAATTCTAATTGCCTGGAAGCATCCCAAAGCCGTAGTGTATTGTGATACGCTGCTGAGGCAGCCTGCAGGACAGGAAGGGGAGTGCAGTACTCGGTTCCCAAAGCTGGCGTCACCTCATCCTGGTAGTCTGTGATTTATAAACAAGGAGTGAAGAAAATTGACTGATGGCACACAGGGCTTTTACGTTCATTTGTACTGTTTTGGGGAAAAGAAAGAAAGAAAAAAAAAAAGGCAAAGCCATGTGTACTAGCTCCCAAAAAGCAGAGGAGAACCGTGGAAGTTAAAGTACTGTAGCTAGAATAAGCCATTTGAAATAAGCTTTCTTTGTGTCTGTTCAGCCCAAATGGATGCCAAGAGCAGCGTGTGACTCCAAATTATGACTCTGTACATAGTGGTTACTGTGAAGCTAAGAGATTGGAGCCTTGATGCTTGGTTCTGTGGTTCCAGATTTAAATGAATATTCAGTTGTCACCAGCTAGGCTTGTACCTGCTGCCTTCCACTAAAAACCAGAATGTTTTGGGTTCACAAAATGAATAAGGGACTACAAGCAGAAAGAATGCACAGTTAACTTAGTGGGTAAAACTGAACGTACATAAATAATATCTGCTAAAAGTGCAAACTTTAGGGTGTTGCGAGGAAGGAAGGAACGTAACCAGATTTAGCTTTTCCCTCGTGCAACCTTTCATTCTGTTGATCACCTTTGGGAAGGACGGCGCATTGTTCTTTTCCTGCTGCCCTAGCCGACAATCAGACCCAACTGTACCATGTGGCTCTTTACCGGCTTTTATAAATGCTCTAACAATCCAAATTATTTTCTCAGTGTTTGTTTATCCTCTGCTCAAATTAAAGTGTTTTGGTGAGTGACTTTATACGAGACAGTCTGTCATGTTGGGATTTTGCAGGAAATATTGCCCAGTAATTATGGAGGTGTTCTGATTACAGATTTGTCTCCCTTCTAAAAATAGCCTTGCTTCCAAGTAATCTGCTTGCCACCCTCTTCTTTGGGCTGCATGCCCAAGGACATCAAAGCTTTGATACAACTGTTACTCTGTGAAAATGCCGTAGTGTTTTCCTAACCGCTCCTTCGTGCTGTCACTGCTTGGGACAGTGGAGTAACCTAGATGCACCGACTGAGAGTACAGTGTCTAAAATCACCTTTATGCAATAAACTTTCATCTTCTCATAGGCATTTCCTACTTAAATGTGATCTCTCTCATTTAAAAACCTTCCTTTTGCCCCTTCTGGGCAGTTTTGAGCACGGAAAGTTGTCCTGTAGTCTTTGAGGGCTTTGACCTGAGCCCACACACGGTAACTGGAACGTGTGAGTCGGATAGGGTTTTCGCAATTGAATCATGAGTGATCATAATTCACACATCACAAGCTGAATGCATTCCTCTTCCTCTTAGTGTCTTTAGATCTCCTAGGAATAGAACCAAGGACACAGCTGTCATTTGGGGGGTCAGTTTTAGCTTCATTCCCCAATAAACTTGGCCGTACTTGTAAATCCTTACTTCAGGTCTTACCAAGACCAGCTGGGTAATTTTCAAAAGTCCAATCAGCAGGAAAGATGCAAGAGGGAACTGGGGATCTGTTACAGTCAGAACGTGTTCTCCTATACTTGTGCGTTAGCTATCCGATGGTTCAGCTTTGGAAGTGTCTCCCGTTGTTGTAAATGCTGCAGCTTTTTCGCATCGCACTTCAGTGACTTTAGATGCATGTGTTACCCCTCCAGCCTGAACATCCCTTCAGACAGTCAAAGGATACTGAAGAGAGGCTAAAGGTCATTCCCAAATTCTGCTTTCCGGATCCCAAAGACTGGTGTCCTGCATCAGACCTTAAAAGGTAAAGACTTGATTTTGAATACTTATGCCTGAAATGGGCAACGCTGAAAGCTGAGGTGTGCGCCGCTTTCCCGGACCGGAGGAACTGCAGCCAGAGCAAGGAAAAATGGGAAAGGCTGAATCCCTACCCCCTGTGCCAGGGGAAGGTGAGCTACGGAGGTGGGCTCAGCAGTGCTGCTTCTGCCCGAGCACCGTCTTTTCTCTAAGAAGGAAGTTTGTAACGTCGGATCACGGCCAGCTCCCGGGGCTGGCAGGGGCTTCTGCTGCTCCTTGGCAGAATGGCGAAGCAGCTGGGAAGGAGGAGAGCTGTAGTAGCTCAATGAGAGTCCACGGGCTGCAGGTTTTTACACTGCATAGAGCCTGAAGTAGCTTGCTAACCACAGCAGAGGGTCTTCAGCATGACCAGAAAGAAAATGGCTTGTAGTTTGTGTGCTTTGTCAGTCTCTTCTCTGAACTGTGTGGTGAATTTAACTGTCCTTTGGTCCCCCCAGTGAAACGTTTTCTTTCGTGTTGACGGGTGAGGATGGCGGCCGCTGGTTTGGGTACTGCAAGAAGCTCCTGGTAAGCATCTGTGTATTGGGTGGAGCGTAAAGAACGCGTTGATAAAGGCACAGTCAAACGCAGGACGTGAATCGGCAGTCATCTCCCACGTGGCTTACGTAGCACCTGTGCTGCTGCCGACGTTAACGGCCCGTTGAGTGCGCAAGGGAAGGAGCAGGACGATGCCCAGCGATGCAGTGAAATGGGCTGTGGGCGTGAAAGCTCCTGGAACTGATCGTTCCTCAGGAATCTTTTAAGTCAGAAGTGTAGTGGGAGCTACAGCAGAAGGAATTCTGCGAATCAGCTACGGTGTAGGTGCTAGGTTCTTTATTGCATCCCTGTTCTCAGCATACCTGTTGCTGTTGCCTTTCAGCCAGAAGGGAAAGGGAAGCGCCTTCCTGAGGTATACTGCATCGTGAGCCGCCTGGGCTGCTTCAACCTCTTCTCCAAGGTGAAGTGGGGAGAGCCTGTTACTTCTTATCAGACTTGAGTCTCTGACACCCCGCAAGCTCCAGAAAGTAACTGCATGCTTCTGTCCAATCTAGAATTGTTTACTGATTGTAACTTATCCTGGGACACTCGTGCTTCCTTGCTGCCTTTGCGTTGACAGGGCAAATAAAATGATAGTAGTGCTGAGACTCGTCAGCTGATACACGGATGACTATTCACTTCCTGACAATAATTTGCTGAAGGGTATTAGTGATGGTGGCCCTTCATCATCTTCTTGTGTGACTTGGAAATGGAAAATCAGTTTAAGGGGCTGGGGGGAGAAGATCTCAGCTTGCTTTCTCCTAGCACCGTGAGAAGAGTGGATAGAGAGGTAAAGGCTGGGGAAAGCTATTGCAGAAGAGTACGGGGACAAGCTTATGATGAAAGCTGATTTCTAATGGTTGGAACACAGAGTTTCTAGAACAGTGTTTCAGAAATACTTCTTGGGGAGGAGGATGGGGGCATTGCTGCTTTTACTCCTCTAACTAGTTGTGAGAATTTGATTCCCACATACAAGATGTTTCCTTGCAGTAGCAGGAGACTGGATTTGAGAACGGAGATTTGTACTCGCAGGTATCTATTCCCTTTTGATTGTTCAGGCATTTGAGGGGAGTTTTCACAGGGATCCCAGGTGAGGGGAGAGAGGGCTAGGTGTCTGTGTTGGAGCCTTCACGTGTAGCTATGGCACGGGATACTCCGAGCAGAGGCTCGTATCTCCTCTGGCTCACCAGCAGGCATTGAACCAATCTCCGATGTATTTTCTTGCAGATTTTAGATGAAGTGGAGAAGAGGCGAGAGATGTCCCCAGCCCTAGTACATCCATTTATGCGTAGTGTAATGGAGGCGCCTTTCCCTGCTCCGGGACGCACGATTACTGTGAGGAGTTTCCTGCCAGGAGCAGGAAATGAGGTAACGGAAATCAGGACTGGCTTTCTTGTGTCGATGGTGTCTCTGGGGCAAAGCGGCACTTTGCAAGCTGCGGTGTAGCGTGATGCCGCCTGTAAGTAGTTAATCTGAAGATAAAGTCCGAAGGGAGGCTGTCACAGAAACCGACTTCCTATTGCATCATCTACAGTAGAAGCGATTCCCTGCTCTTTAAGGAAGAGCTGCTGGGGAGTCCTCTGCGATGCCCTGTGCCGACCGCCCAGGCCGCGGGGCTCCACTTGTGAGGAGCCACCGGTTCTGCGCTGCAGCCGGGCTGCCCCTTGTCCGGCCTGACCCTGCGCTGGGGCTTTCTCCTCCAGCCCTCTGCATCTCTGCTTGCCTCTCAGGTGATGGAACTCTGCCGGCCACTGGATTCTCGACTCGAACACGTTGACTTCGAATGCCTGTTTAAGTGTCTAAGTGTCTCTCACGCAATTCGGGTCTTTGCCTCTCTCCTGCTGGAAAGGAGGGTGATCTTTGTCGCTGACAACTTAAGGTACAAAATGAGTCTGAGTGAGCGATACTATTTTTTTCTTGTGTGTTTGGGCCTGTTCCATGTGCAAGCTTGTCTAACTTTTTGTAAATAGTTACATTTAAAAGCTGTTTGCAGACTTTCCACACAATATGTGCATGCGTAGAATTTGGAGTATGCTGTTTACCCAGGAGGAGATAAGGGAATGTCTCCTTTACCTCTTTAGTCTGGGTTGATGCTATTCCTAGCTCCCCATAACTGACTTCAAACGCGGATGCATGGAACTTCTGCTGATGCATAAACGATATACGTGAATTGCGTTTCCCCTGAGCGTTCCTAACCTGTGCCCGTAGCCGAGTACCGAACGAGACATTGACGATCCACTCTGTGCTTCTCTTACCTTTCTAGCACTCTGTCTAAATGTGGCCATGCTGCAGTTGCAACGCTCTATCCCTTCACTTGGCAGCACACCTACATACCCGTCCTACCAACTTCTATGATTGATATTGTGTGCTCTCCGACCCCATTCTTAATTGGCATTCTCTCCTGCTCGTTACCACAGCTCCAGGACCTGCCCATAGAAGAGGTGAGAATTGTGTGAAGCACAGTGGAGGGACAATGTCAGTGGTACGAGGCTGACCTCTCTGGAATAATCTCTGTGCATTCTGTCTTAATAGAAACTCTTAAAATTTTCTGAGCCAGTTGGTGAACTTACCAGATACACGTTGGGGTGTTTCATTGTCATCAAAGATAAATAATATTCCCTGTTCTTATAGACAAGCTGCAGTTATGCAAAACTTGTGTTTTGCGTGTGACATCCCCTGCCGCTGGGGACATTTAAAAAAAAAAAGGAAAAAGTGTTTGGTTTTTTTTTTCTGTACAGCAACATATTTGGTTATAAGAGTCAGCATGTTTTGTACATCTTTCCCCAGGTTCTCATTGTTGATCTTTGTGCCGACAAGTTCTTGCAAGAGGTGAGTGCAATAGCAGTACCAGTCACTCACGGTTACGTGCCAGGAAAAGGCATCAATGAAAGAAAAGGAAAGCAAGAAATGAGCAAAAGCTAGTATTCGTATATAGACTCCAGTGCAACAAATCCTTGTTGCAAGATTGAGGTTGCATGAGGTACAGAGCTCTGCGAAGCCAAAGGTGCTGTTTATCTGAGCTGGATTTGAAAACAGATACTTCGTTGGTTCACGATGTGAGGTGGACCGCCAGGATTCTTTGCTGGTTTTTGGCTTTCTCTGTACTTGTTCTCTACGGGGCTTTCTCCCCTCTCGTCTAGCTGGGGTGTGTTTGTTGCGGTTTGGTTGTTTTTTTTTTTTTTCCAGGAGTGATAGTCTAGGAGACAAATTATCACAGATCACTTGTGGTTCTCTGCTGAACTTTACCTAATGTGCTCCTACATCCCCAGAGAAGTAGTTGTAAACGCACTGGAGTGTTACTAGTTCAGGAGGATATTTGCATCTCCTTTTCCTTGCCTTACTGTTCTGTTTTGCATTGCAGCCTGCAACTGGAGAGAGAGGTATTAAAGGCTCAGGTTGTTTTGTTTTGTTTTGTTTTTTTAACCGTAACATTGAGACTTGTCATACTTTCTCAACAGACTTTTGTTGTTCTTGTGTGTTTTATCACTGGTATAATAGTCTGTGTAGTGGATATAGCACGCGTTGTTCTGTGTTGGCCATTTGTGTGCGTGACTGATCCCTCGTAGTTGGAGGGTGCTGAGCAAACCTCTTTCATTTCTGTGGCTACAAGACAAATGTATTGTCTCCACCGAGACACACCGTATCACAGAGTAACTTCCCTCTAACTGTATTAGGCATGTTACGAGTATTTCTTATCTGCTCACAATGAGAAGGTTCTGTTGATGATAGATAAAAGACAAAAATGCTTTCGTGGCCATTTTTCTCTTTAGGTATCGGACGAAGATGAGATCCTGCCTCATAAACTCCAGGCTGCGCTTGTACAAATCTTGGAAGAACGAAGTGCAATCTTGTCACAAGAGCAGAGTGACGCACAAGGTACTTCTATGGAAAAAGCATTTTCCCATTAGCAAATCTCTACAGCTTCCACGTAGTTGATATAAAAATGAACATATGGAAATAAACATTAGGAAGCAACATTTTAGAAAGCTATTTTCCTGTGAGCTTACTGGGAACATCTTTCTCGTGAATGTGTTAGAAGCTTGGTGTCCCCACGATGTTCCTCTTCGCACGGTCGGTATGTGTAAAGCCCTCGTTCTCCTTGGGCCAAGTGCATCAGTTCCCATTTTTTAAATTTTCTTTGATTTTTCTTAAACGGCAGAGAGAATGTTTTTCTTAAACAGACACCGCAGCAAGTTTCTGTACTTTTGAGGGTGATTTGATGGATCATTTTCAAAGTTGAACTGCTTTATAGATAACCTGTAAAATAAATAAGCGTGGGAATTTTTAAAAAGCATTGAGTAGCTTGAGAGAATGGCATCGGCAAATCATATAATTCCGTGTGCATCAGAAGTAACAAAGTTAGTTTTCCAGTGGGTTTGTGTTCTGTAGTTTGCTTAATTCTCTAAGAGAATTAAACTTATGAGCTCACAGCTTATTAGACACAAGATGTTTGACAGGGGAAAAGAAATTACGAATGCTTTAACCGCTGGAAAAGCGTTAGAATGGAACCGGTCTCGACCGCAGTAAAAAGTTGACATGGGAGAGAAATAAATCTTAATATTTGAGCTGTGGCTTCTTTGATATCAAACACTCATCTGAAATCTCACAGTCTGAGCCAGCCTAAAAAGTAACTGCCGCTCCTCTTTTAAGAGCGGCGTGACCAAAGTGATGAATGCAGAGGGCCATTTCTCCTCTGCTGTCCTCTCCCCAGGTGACGTGCCTCTTAACTCCCTGGTCTCTGAAGCTTTCGTGCAGTTCTTTGTGGAGATCGTTGGACACTACTCCCTGCACATGAATGTCACGGAAAAAGGGGAGCGGGTGTTTCAGCGGGAACTGTTCCGTAAATCTCACGGTTCACGCAACGTGCGTCACTTCTTGCACTTCTTCATGGAAACGCAGATGTTTGCAGGGTTCATACAGGATCGAGAGCTAAGAAAGAACATGGTCAAAGGTGAGCTTTGATCTTACTGTCTTCTTTTACAAACTCACTTTCAAAGTATAATATTATGTGACTTGGACTCTTCAGAAGCCTTTTGTTCTCCTGTTGACATTTTGGCATATGTAAATAGCTTCATGCTCTTCTAATTACTCAACACAATACATCTTGTGAAGCCAAGAATTTTTCAGTATCTCTCCATTCTGGGTTTGATCCTGCAGCTCACATTAAATGCATTATTTCCTTTTTGTAACCTCCTTGTTAATGATGTAAGATGCCACATGCTGCAAGATGGAATAGCTCATATAGCTGAATGATTTTTTTTTTTTATTATCATTGTTTTTTCTCTTTAGGCCTTTTTGAGGTTCGTGCCTTGGAGTATTTGGAGAGTATTCCAGAGACAGAACCAACTGGAATGAACAAAATCCTTCGCAGTCTTGGTAAACAGACATCCTTGCTTTCTCTTTTTTTTTTTAATTAATTTAGCTATTGAACAAATAATTGCATGCAGAAGAGAGCAAGGCCCATCCTTTGCCTTGGGCACTTGTGTTCCTTCTGTCTACATTCGCCCCTTTGGGGGACGCCGAACACTTTGTAAGATTTTTCTCTTCTTTTTAAGCTTTTGCACGTTTAGGTGGAGTTTGCGGCAGTTCCCTGGCCCAGGGGAAGCCACGTCTGCCAGCAGAGGTGGCCACCCATGACTTTCCTCCCCGAGATGTTCCTCAGCCAGATGACGCCTGGAGCGTCATCAGCTCCTAACGTCATTTTTTTTTTTTTCTTTCCCCTCCGTAGGAAGTAAAATGAAGTTTCTCCAGAAGAAATGAACGTGCGCTGCTGCGGACCGGGGGATGCCGCTTGTTCCGCGGCCGGAGCCGGACTCCTCTTTGCCTCCAGGAGGGGCTGGGGGCTGAACCCGGGGCTGCCCGGGGGCGCGGGCGCTGGTGCCGCCGCTGCCGCCGCTAATAATGACGTCATGGCTCACACCGCTCTCGTCTTCCGTCTTCTCTGGGGGCGGGGCCAGGGGCGGGGCTGGCGCTGCGTCGGCCGCGCGGGGGGGGTGGTGCGCGCGGGGCGGGCGCGCAGGCGCTCTGAGGTAGCGCCGCTGGGGGGGCGGGGCGTGCGCAGGCGCAGAGCGCGCGGCCGGGCGCAGCATGGCGGGCCCGGGGTTGGTGGCGGGCGACGTGGTCGTGGACGCGCTGCCCTACTTCGACCAGGGCTACGAGGCGCCGGGCGTCCGTGAGGCGGTGAGTGCGGGGCTGGGGCGGCGGGCCGGGCCGGGGCGGCGGGCGGCCTTCCTGCCTGACGACCCGTGTGCGCTAGGCCGCGGCGCTGGTGGAGGAGGAGACGCGGCGGTACCGGCCGACGAAGAATTACCTCAGCTACCTGCCGGCGCATGACTACAGCGCCTTCGAGGTGAGGCGGCCCGGCCGGTCGGACCCCCCCGCCTTCCCCTTGGCCTTCCCCTGCCCCTTGGCCTTCCCCTGCCCCAGCCGTCCGCCGCCGCCTCACCGCTGCCCTCCCCGCAGACCGAGATCATGCGGAACGAGTTCGAGCGCCTGGCGGCCCGGCAGCCCCTCGAGCTGCTCAGCATGAAGAGGTGAGCCCCGGCGCCCCGAGGAGCCGGCCGCCCTGCTCGGGGAGTGCCGGCAGGTGAGCGGTGCCCGCCGGGCCTGAGGCGGCCTGGGCCTTCTCCTGAGGCGGGCTGGCGGGCGGCGTCTTCCAGGTACGAGCTGCCGGCCCCGTCGTCCGGCCAGAAGAACGATATCACGGCGTGGCAGGAGTGCGTGAACAACTCTATGGCGCAACTGGAGCACCAGGCGGTCCGCATCGAGAACCTGGAGTTAATGTCGCAGCATGGTTGTAACGCTTGGAAGGTGTACAACGAGTAAGGCCTTCGTCTGCTTTGCTGAACCTAATCGAAGTTCCGACTTCATTTATCTGTACAATTCTCATGTCTTCCTGTGTAAGTCCAGTGGAGATCTTTAGAACATATCCTGGAATAACTGAGGCCTTTTGAGAGAGCTATGTGTGGAAGAAAAGGAGGCTGATCTGAAAGAGAAGGAGCCGTCTCTCTGGCCAAGAAATAGTCTGTGTTTCAATACATCTGAGCCTTGAATTTTGTGAGTTATCGTTTGTGTAGCAGTTGGTGATAATGGGCTTTAATTGAGGATAACGAAAGGGTCTAATGCCAGCCTGCGAAATGATAATTCAGTAGTGGAAATGAAGATGATTTCGTACTGATCTGGCACAGCCCGGAGCCACTGTTAATAAAGCTGTTGCAAAAGCCAAAAAAAGTTGTAGACAGTGTGGCTGCAGGAAGCACCAGGGCTATTTCAGGCAGAGAATGTTAATGTGCGCCTTTGAGAAGGGTTAGCGTAGCCTTAGATAAAGGTGTAGACAAAAGGAATGTGACTTACCTGTGAGAGAAGGCAAAGGGTGGCTTAGTTCAGGTGAAGGGAGGCAGGTAGAGGATCTATTAGCTTGCACATATATGAAAAGAACTGTTTGTGCTCTGACAATGTTATATGAGCGAAACAATAATAAAAATTGGTTACAGGTAATTTTAGAATTGAGAAGACTGATGATAAGGTAGGGAGATGTTACCATAGCATTCTAGTCAGAATAGCACAAGCCTACAGCAACAAGCTTGAAGATAAAACTTGATCAGCTAATGGATATGATTTTGTGATACTTTCCGATGGCAAGGGCTGCCCATAGCAATTATTGAATATTTATGTCTTAAAACTGCGTGTGTTAGAATTGGAGCGTTTTGGCGTTGTGTCGTTCCTTTCCGGAGTGAAGAGCACAGACTGCACTGAGAACTAGTTGTCTGGTGTTTACGTTCAAGTGGCTCGTTGCATCCTTAACTCTGAAGAGTTAAATGGCAGGTTAAATGGGTCTGATCAGCAATTGTATGTTTTCCTAATGCTGTGCTTGCTTTCTGCTATTAGACATCTGGTTCATATGATAGAACAAGCCCAGAAAGAGCTTCAGAAGCTGAGGTGAGTCATTCTTCTTCATGTTTTCATACTGAAGCTGGAAGGAAAGTGAACCCCTCTTTCCCCCGCCCCCAGCTATACAAAGACTTGTGTGTATGCTGCTGCCATGGTCATATGAAAAAAAAAACCAACAAATAAACCAACAGGAATAACAATAATTAAGAAATCTGACCCTGCCCTCACAAGCAGTTGCATTCATAATGCCTGTTCCACTCAAACTCTGTTTGCTTTGTTTGGTTTTATTTTATCTGAACCTCTGCTTTGAACAGAATGGATTGTGGTGGAGTCCTCTCTGAAATGCAGTCATGTTTTCTTTTCACTGTTGATAGACTTTTATTTAGTGTGCAATTGTCTCAACGAAGACATGTTCCCTGATGTTAGGTTTGGCCTATCATTTTAAAGTGGATGCTTTAATGAGTTTACAGAGATGGATTACTCGGGGATGTAGGTTGCAGTATATTCAACTGATGTGCCTTCATAATTCACTCTGTTTAGACAGCGTGCTATGGAGTTGGCAAGTAAAGCTTTTCAGCTTTCAGATTTAGGTGAATTACTGCCATTTTCAACCTGAAGATGGAATTGTATACTGGGACATGGGTAGAAGGCAAGTTGCATAGCATCTTTTATCAGTACCTGCATATTTAGATTAGCTGGAATTGTCTTGGACAGAATCAGTGTGGGGAAGAGTAGAAGCGGAACTCAAGTTGAGAGGGCTCAAGGAACACCACGACGTATTGCTAGGAGGCTGACAGAATATGCGCGTTAGCAGTGTGAACTAAGAACTACTTAGAGACCAAAGTATTTTAAGTATTCTGTGCTTCTCAGGTGCTTCACTGAAGTGCTGAATTTTGTGAATAGTTAGCTATTCATCTTTGCTTTTCTGACTTTTTTTTCAGAGAGAACAAAACATTTTCTCTGTTCTGCACTTGTCCAGGAGCTGTAGGCTTGAGTGTTTGAAGTTTTGCTTGTAGTAAAGTGGAAGGGTGTTTTTTGGGGGGGGTTGTGGTTTTTTGTGGTTTTTGTTTTTTAAATTTATCTCAAGGTTCTGTGTGCAGCCCTGTAATGAGATTTGTCCATCTCAATGTTGTAGTTATGGTCTTGGCTACACAAGTGTTTTCTGGTAGTGCTTCCTAGGGATTAGGTGTACTTTGAAATTAGCAGCAGGTATTACAAATTTTAAAGAAAGGAGACAAAAAAATCCCAAACAAACGTGGAGCTCTTTCTCCTCAGGAAAAACATTCAAGATCTGAACTGGCAACGAAAGAACATGCAGCTCACAGCTGGGGCTAAGCTACGAGAAATGGAATCTACGTGAGTATCTAGAATTTTTCTGTTAAAATCTTCCACAAGTATATCTTCCGCTGGAAATTCTTCCAGGCAGAGCATCAGTGATGTTTCAATACTCTTGTAGGATGTTACTGCGTGAATAATGTTGCTTTGCACAAAGTGTTTTCAAGGATTTGTAATTCAGGTCTACATAATAGTTGCTGCGGCTCAGTAGGCAACAGATGTGAAAAGGAGGACATATCAGCTGCTTTAAATTGTCTAAATTGTTTCTTAAACTCTTTATCTCAATATTGGCAGGTAGTGGATTTGAGTCTAGTAAATTAAATTTTGTATGTTAAGGTTTAACAGGGTTAAAAATACTTTATCACTTTGGTTGTTCAAATTACTATTGCTATCATGAGGTTTATCATGTAATGGGAAAAATACTGCTTTACTTGGTGTCTTTGTGCTTTCTTTGGAGCAGTAACTGTCTTAGATTTTGAAACAGGACTGTTTCAAAGCCTTCAAGTGTTATTTTATTTCTTTTCCCTTCCAGGTGGGTGTCTCTCGTCAGTAAAAATTACGAGATTGAACGAACTATTGTGCAGCTAGAAAATGAAATTTCACAAATCAAACAGCAGCATGGGGAAGCAAACAAGGAGAATATCCAGCAAGACTTCCAGTGACTTCATCTTTACTGTCTTACTGCAGCATACATTAAAAAAAACCAAAAAACTTTGGGTATGCTATGTGTTTGTAGACACCTCTAGTCGCAGTTGTGTAAGGTGATATAAAGGTATTTTCACTGTTTCTTTTCCTTGTTTTAAATTCAAGGAGGAGGCAGGGTAGACTGAAAATATCCCCTTCAAAAGTATTATGGGTGCAGTTAAATGTACTGTGAATGGCTTTGGGTTTTATATACCTAAAGTAGGAGCTCTTAAAACCCCCAAGTTTCACGTTTTTGTCTTTTCCCCTATGCCTTTAATAAATGGTGGTTTTGCTATCTGTATGGCTTCTCATTCACGTGCAAAAAAACCAGCCCCGGTGCTGTGGGCGAGGTAGGTGTTGCCAAATCAGCCCCCCCTAACAGCACCGCAGGGTCGGGGTGCGTACACAGGAGGCTGTGGCTGGGGGAAGAGGCTGCCGCTCGCCATCACGGCGTTCCTAACCGGCTGCGCCGACCCAGGAGAGAGGCGAGGATGTGCCTACAGAACTGGAGAGGTAAACGCTTGTTCACGTGCGTGAGGCGTCCCAGCCCAAGTGCGCGCGCCCAGGGGGGTTTCTTCAGGGGTTTTACAGCCTGCGCTACAAGGGTATGACTTGAATCATCCACACGGTCCTAATTACCCAGCCTAAGGGTGGTACAGCGCAGCGACTGCAGTTCTGTAGGTCTTGCAGCGTCGTAATACGTCACCATCCTCCAGATGTTTCCATCGTCGAGTCCTGTGAAGTTACCGGGGTCACAGCTGTTCCCAGGGCAGAGGGTTCCTTCCCCCTGTCCATCGCTCGGCCTTGGTTCACCCGGGTAGGTAACGTGCCCTGAGCTCGAGGTAACGACGCAGCCGTTGCGCCGTTCTTGGCTCCTCCTGCCCTAAGGGCGCCGGTTCCTGGGAGCGCGGTGCTCGGCGGCCCGGCCCGCTGCTCCTCCGCTCCCGCCCGGCACCGGGGCCGCGGGGCTGTCCGGGGGGGCGTGGCCCGCGCGCTCCGCCCCCACTGGCGATTGGCTGGGAAGCCGCCGATGCCGGCCAATGGTGATTCACCCCGAGTTGCGGTGCCGGGCCGGCGGTACGTCACGGCTCGTTTTTCCGAACGCCCCCTTAACGACCGAGCACGCGCTCCTGCGCACGGCCTTGCGGACCGTCTCGAGAGCGCCTGCGCGAGCCCCGGGCCCGCCTCCGTGCTGGGGCGCGCGCACGGCGCGTGGTGACGCCGTGCGTGCGCGGAGCGGGGAGTCGGGTTCAAAGGAGGAAACATGGCGGAAAACAAAGGAGGCGGCGGCGGCGGGGAGGGGGCTGCCGAGGCCGGGCCGGGCGGCGGCGGCGGCCTGGAGCTCACGGTCGCGTCCCCCTCCGGCGCCGCGCCGCCCGCGCCCGTCGCCGCGCCGCCCGAGGAGCGGGAGAGCCCGGGCGCGGCGGCGGCGGCGGAGCGCGGTCTCGGGGAGGCCGAGGCCGAGGCGGCGTCGGGGCCCGGTGTCGTTCCGGGGCCGGGCCCCAGCCCGGTGCCCCCGCTGACGCCGGCAGCGCCGGGGCCCTTCTCGCTGCTGGACACCTGCGCCGTTTGCGCGCAGAGCCTGCAGAGCCGGCGTGAGGCCGAGCCCAAGCTGCTGCCCTGCCTGCACTCCTTCTGCCGGCGCTGCCTGCCCGAGCCCGAGCGGCAGCTCAGCGTGCCCGTGCCCAGCGGGGCCAACGGCGACATCCAGCAAGGTGAGCGCGGGGGGGGGGCGGCCGGGCAGCGCTGGCGGTGTCCGCCCGCCTGCGGTTTCTCCCCCCCGGTAGGTTCCTCCGCTGTTGTTCGCTTGGTTCTCGCTTCTGGCGTCGAGCGAGCGGGCGGCTTCCACTTCTCCGGGTTGGAGCCCGTAGTTTTTTCTCGGCCTGGCTCCGTAGCCGTACCCGGAGAGGTTGCGTACGTGACGGCCGGTGTTTCTGTTGCCCTGACCCTCCGGGTCTGTCTCCCAACGCCCAGCAGCAGCAGTTCGCTTCGTGTTTTCAAGAGACGGCTGAAACTTGGAAGTCGGTCTGCCAGTTCGTGCAATTACAGCGCAGATTGCGTTGGGCGTTTGGCTTTTGGGGGCGCGACGGTAGAGGTGTGTCTACGAGGGGTGTTCGACTGCTCATGAGTTCTACGGCACGCAAAAAAAAGTCTAAGTGAAATCTGATTTACTGTTGTTTCAGTATCACACGCTCGATTGGAAGTAGTGCGTGCAGCACACCTGCTTTCGGATCCGTGTTTCCTGCGGACCGAGTTAAAACATTGCAGCGCTGTTTGTCACTTGACTCGCGGCGCCCGTGTACTCTACACGTACAGAACTTCGGTGCCATGGAACAAGTGTAGACTGCTCCTTCCAGGTGTTTTATTGAAATCACAGCTTAAACTTTATTTTTTGTTTTGTAAGTCCAGGGATGGAATTGAAAAGCTTTTGGAGTTTTTAATGGAGTGACTCATGTGCTGTGGTCTGCAGACCAAACTAGTGCCCTGCTAAGTGGTTTTGCAAGTCTTAATTGGGCCCTGTGGTCTAAGGGACCTTGTTTGGTGACATCTTTCTGGTTTTAGCAAGGACTCAAGCCTTTCCTGTGTTGCATAGTAAAGGAATTCACCTGGCTTGGTAGTGGTTCTTTCACCCAGACTGTTCAGAAGCAGTTCATTTGGGATGTGGTCTTAGAAAGTCCATCAGTTTTTAAAAGATGATGCCTTAAATATAGTTCATAAATGCACTAACTAAAGCGCTTGGTTGGTCTTGTGATCCTTCTTGTTAAATTCCAGATTCCACGCTTTACATTATGTATGCTAGTAAAAGATACAGAACTTCTATTTACTGCAATTAGCAGGATTATCTGAATCCCGCTACGTTAGGATGCAAGTGTGGGAACAACACGAAGTGCAGCTTCTGAAGCATGTGTAAACTGGAATATCAATTCTTGTTACAGACATTTTACGAATGCCTGATTGTGCGGTTTGGTGAAGTAAGAATTCATCTTTAGATTGCTGCATCAAAAACTTTTAGATGATGTGAGCAAGATGTGCGTGTGGGGTCCAGGAGAGTAGGCTGGTAAAGATGCGTATGATCCATCTGTAATGGTACGTATAGGTCTGCAGGAACAAATGTATTAGCCCAGCAGGTCAGGTAAGAACAAGACATTGATCAACCAGAAGATGCAGTTTTGTGGACAGCTCTCTCTACATATCGTAAATGGAATCAGTTGAATGGCACATGAAGTGGTTACCAGTAAATCAGGCACAAAATGGACATTCTCACCATACAGAGAAGTACCACATTGCTTAGTCATGCAGGTTCCTTCCCTGTTGGCAGGGGTTATGATAATCATGAAGTGTCACTTCCACTTCTGCTGCTTCTCTAGTCTCCTTAACTGTGAGCAGGTGTTTTTTCATGAAGGAAGAATTAATGACAAGTGGTACCCATAGCTATACCTGAAGCAGGTTACACTAAACTGCAGGCTTTCGCTGCTGGATTCTATGCTGTACTATTTTATATACATTTAAATTTGCCTGCTATTTTTCAGTGTCTCTGCACCTAGATAGGAGAATTACAAGTGCTATGGAAAAGAACTGGGGATTTCTCTTCATATTTTCCTGGTTGCTTTCTTAATTAGTTTCAAATTTTCCTCCGTAATAGTTGTCAGTAGTTAAAATAGTAAGTATATGTATTTATCGAGTAGTAACCATGGAAGGCACTTACCAGGAATGTGAGGTTGGTACCTACAGAGCGGTTGGTTCTCTGAGTGACAGCGCCCTTTCCTGATGACAGCACGCTGCTGCTCTCAGAAAACAGTAAGGATGCTTGAAGGCAGATGTTTGTGGGCTATGTCAGCATGGCTTCTTTTGCCCTGTTGCCACTTCCTTGAGAGACACTCTGAAAGAGGACAGAAGGGAAGAATGGCCTCAGTTCCTAAAAGTTTGAGAAACGCTGACTAAAGTTTAAAACAATTATCTAAAATTGTGGTTTACTGTTTTATAAAGAAGTAACTGGTAGGTTTATACCTATTGCACTGGTGAAAGGATTTTTTTGTTGTTGTTTACATTTATGTTGGGGAAAAAAGTTTTTTGTTTTATGTATTTAAAACATATGTATTTTTACGTCATTTATTTAATGAACATAAAAAGTATCATCTCGTATTCAGTTTAATGACTTAATGGGTCACTGGAATGTGTGTTTTATTTGGTGGATAGATGATTTCTTAATGCCTGGTGTTTTAGTTCTCCAACTGTACTCTTCCTTTTGGATTGAATAGGTTACAAGAAAATGCCATCTTGTATTTGTATCGCAGTATTTCAAGAAATGTTAATTTCTGAGTTAGAGATTTCAGATGCTTACAAATACTGCAAAACAACTTTTTATGCACCCGCTGCTGCTTCTGCTCCTGGGAAGATAGGTTGTTTTGAGATTCAGCTGCCTCACTGAGATATTTACAATCTCTCTTAAGAAGATTATCTCAATGGAGAGAATGTGTGGCTCTCCCAGCTCCTCGTGAATGTAACAATCTTCATTAGGCTGAAAAACTAAAAAAGAGCTGCAAGATACTTTCAGAGAGCCTAAGGGAAACATACACAGTCGGTTAATGTACGCATATGTATAATTTGAGGAACAATACATTTACTACCGAGTGGTATAATATATAGTATCGTAAATTATTTTGATACACTGAATTCAACTCTCGTACCCGGTATTGGTGTATTTATAAACCATGTATTAAATAACACAGTAACTATCTTTAATTTGCTTTGGAAGGGGGATGTTAAAATGGTACGATGTCTATGAGAGCGTGAAATATCACTTAAATAGAGTTCAGTAGTAGTTACCGTATTTTTGGTCTAGAAAGCTGAAAATTCTTGCATCAAATACACTGCTTAAGCTATATGAATGCAGGCCACCTCCGTTTCAGTGAATGTTAGTCCGCATCATCTGAACTCTCTTGATTCTTTAACTTTCTCTTGTGTTGATGAGTGAGGGTCATGAATATATGCTGGAGCCTAGCAAAGGCTGAGTCCTGAAAAATGTTCAGTTCATATTCTGGACTTACTAAAAATCTTGGTCTGAAACTTAAGTTTGAATCTAAATTAATAGTGTATTTTAAAATAATGTTTTTGTCTAAGAACATTCTAGGCATGTGTTATTTTTATAAGAATTGATGTCTGACTGCTATAAATTGCTTTGCCGTATTAAATATAATGTGTTGTCAGTTAAATGCATGACAGTTGTGATATAAGCAAGGATTGTTTGTCAAAAAAAAAAAAGCTGAGTTAGGAGTGGACCTTGAAAGCAGATAATTTTTTTTTAAAAATATATTTATATTCTGATAGATTTAAGTCTGATTGTGTCACTCAGTTGACCTGTGAAGGTTGATTTCAAGGTCTAATCACTGAAACTAGAACAGGATTTTTGATGTACAGCTATGCAGAAACATATTTGGACCCTTACGCTTCTGAGAGAAGTAAATAATATGCACATGCAGTAACTACTGTTGGTGTTCTCAGCCAATAAATGAAACCTGGCAGAGATTCATTCCTTAGAGGACTGCGTACATGCCAAGTTTGAACTTGAAACGGAAGTTTGAGTTATTAGATTGCACGAGTGCTTGCAAATATTTCCTGAACTGTGATGCTTTATCATCATTATAACAATGTAAACAGCTGAAAGGATTTTGAATTTTCTTATATTCACTTAGGACTTTTGTCTTGGGAATCAGGCTGACACATTTCAACCCAAAACAAACATGCGTGTTTAAAACCAGATGTCTAAAATGACGCTGTTCACTCAACCGCAATTAGGATTGTAGAAGGTTGATGACTTGATTGTCAGTGGATGATGCGGTAGAGTTTTAGGCTAGTGCTAATTGATGTCTCATAAGTATCAACAGAAAACCTAAGCCATTTCTTTAAAATGAATGTTCTTGAAGGAGCACAGCATCGTGTAGGTTGGCAGGGACTTGCAGATGTGTCTAGCTTGACCTCTTGCTCAAAGCGAGTCTGGTTAGAGGAGGGTCTTCAGGGCCTTGTCCTGTTGCGTGGTGACTGTCTTCTGAGATGGCAACTTCACGGCTTCTCTGAGCTTCTCTTGCAATGTTTGTCCATCCTCGTTGTAAATATGTAAAATATGTAAGACATTGAAGCAAACTTTGCCTTGTTCCAGCTTGTGCGTGTTACTACTTGTCCTTTTACTGCGCGTCTCTGGGAAGAGCCTGGCTGCGCGCCCCTTGCCCCGATGCGTTGGCAGCCGGCGGTGGGTCCCCCGGTGCAGGCTGAGCAGTGCCGCCTCTCCTCGCGCATTGGGTGTTCCAGCCCTGATCGTCCTGCTGGGCTTGCCCCAGTTTGTCGGTCTGTCCTGTACTGGGGAGTCCCAGACTGGGCCCAGTATCCCAGGGTGCCGGACAGGGGTAAGGATCGCTGCCCTGGACCTGCTAATGCAGCCTGGGACGTGTTGGCCTTTTCTGCTGAAGGACGTGCTGTTCGGTCCTCTTCAACTTCTTGTCCATGAAGAACTTTAAACATTGTATTTTGAGGTTTTAAAGTGAGGTCACAGTCGCTTTTTTATACTCGTGTTTTAGGGTTTTAGTACTCTTGAATGTCATGAAGTGAGTAAAGAATTTATAAAGATTTTTGTGTTACAGAGCAGAGCTTTTGTTAAAGGAGCTGGATCTTATGAAAATATGAATTTCAGTATGTAAGTAGGGGTATTTAGGAATGCAAGTGTTTGGGTTCAATATTTGAATAAACTTTGAGAGATACTTTGAATTTCTAATTTTGAGCTCCTGGAAAGACTCCCCACGTTAGCCCAGTGATGGAGGGGATCCAGCGGTGAACGGTGCTACTGAAGTACAAAGTGCTTTTTGTAACGTCTTATCCCTCGATCACGTACATCGTGTGCGTGCCGTGCCCTCCTCTGTTCGGATCGATGATCTCGCCCTCAGCAATACCCTTGATTTTGTTGCCAAAGGCTGTCTTGGAGCTAGAACTTCAGTGACTTCACTTTCCATTATTGCTTTTTGTTCTCTGTAAGGTTTAAAAGTGTTTGGTTAGGCCATGATGTGTTCACTTTAACTTGACTGAAGTCAACTTGAAGTCGACAAGAGAATGTATGGATCTTTTAATATGGAAGCTTCTTATAAAAGTTAGCTGTTTTGCTTTAGTTAGTGTAATGTTTGTAGCAAGTAGGTAGGTTTCCATGGCTTGTCGTAACTGTGTTCCCTTTCCCTTCCTCCCCACTTCCACCTTTCTCTAACCCCAGGGCTGGAGGCTCCCAACCAGCTTCTCTCCAGTGTTTATAAACAAAACCTAGAAAACCAGATGAAGAGGATGGTAGTACATGAGTTTGGCTAGGAAGCAGGTCACTTCTTACCTGAAGATCCTCAGGAAGCCTTGTTCTTCTACAGATGGTCTCTGAAACATCTGATGGAATTCCGGAACGGTAGGGAGCAAAGGATAAGATTCAGAAAATTCCAGGTTTTTTCTTCTTGTGCAAAAGTAGTAGGTATGCATTGAACACATACTGTCTTACCGGGCAGAATGTGTCTTGCCTAGCAGAGATATACTGGGGGCAGATCACTCGATTTCAATTTATGTTAAAAGTGTCGAGAGTCTCGATTCCTTGATATCAAACTGGCGTGGGTATATTAGCCGAAGACTTGACATAAGCTTTCTCTGGAGACAGTTTCTCTGGTTTGACCCTGCAAGACTGGAAGTCTAGAGAATCAAGCCTTTCCCCCTCCATCTCTGTGGCTCTCGAGCATTTTTAAAATTTGGAAGAGTATTTTAGTGTTGTCAGGATTAGGATGTCAAGCTGGAGAAATGAATTCTAAGCAGGTTTTGAATTAAATGTCCTGTTGAAACTAGTTCACATGAAGGCTTTCATAGTTATATGAACCTGTTCAAAAATTTGCCTGTTTTGAGATGCATGCAAATGGCCCTCAGAGGAATGCCGTTACCCTTGGGAAATGTCAAACATCAATATTTACAAGGTATTCTCGTAGTTCAGAGTTACAATTAAGAAAAATACTTTTGTTGCAGCCTTAGGTGTTAGTTGGCAATGGTAGATTAAAAGTGTCTTCTGTTTGAAATCTTAAGTTCTTTGAAATGTTCCATTGTGATTTGCTGCTGGATTATGTTGCAGATTTTTTAGCTGTCTTTTTTTATGAAAATGAAATTACTTTTTCTCCTCAATTTACTTCAGTTTTATGCTTTCTGACATCCTTTGATGTCTGTGGTCTAGCTTAGTGTGCTTTATCTAAATCATAAGCAGTTAAAAGGATTACATAGATGCTACTCTCATTAGCGTTCTTAATAAAGTCTTTGACAAATAAGAACGTCTAACGTGCAACATAAGGAAGATGTGACTTCTAGCAGTTGTATAACTAATGGCTCAACAGGTGTCGTATAGTAAAATTTGTGCTACTTGCCCCTCTTTGCTCTGACAAAACTCTTCACCTGAGTATTCTGTGTTCCGCTTCGGTTAGAAGCGTAGGCGATAACCTCAGCAGAAGTTGCCAACAGAGTCGGAGCTGTACCAAAATGTTCTTGTACGGCTCTTCCTTGGTCTTGCGCTCGTGATCCACATCCTGCTTTGCAGAGACGTGGGCTCCTGAGCAGGGCAGGGCAGGGACCGTTCTCGGGACGTGGCTGGTGTGCCTGTTTCCATCCGCCGCGGGCTCTGCCTTGCGTCGCGGTGCTGGAGAAAGCCGGGGTGCAGGGAGGCTCAGGTGACTCCCCAGGGCTAATTCCTGCTGTCATTCCTACACGTCCATCCCCAGCCACGTTCTTGCGGGGATGCGCTCCGTCAGCTCTCTGTTGCGGTTTTCTTCAGCTCAGAGTAGTGTCTCGGGCAGATTGCTCTGTCTGGCCATGTCAGGAGACTCCTCGGGAGCGTGTCGCAAGGAATCTGGGAGTTTCTTTTCTCCCTCTGTTGCAGGCTTTGGAAACTCTGGTAGGGAGGAATGGCTCATGGTGTGAGAAGATGGCAAGTGAAGCCTGTCTCCCTTTGAGTGGGGTTGACCATGCAAGGCAGGCTTTTCCTACCTGCTGGATTGGTGACTCTCAAACCAAATTTCCAGGTAAGAAATTATTCCCGCTTCTCACTTAAATCAGCCTTAGGTAGGGTAAAAGGCGAGAAACGAAACTCAGTTTAGGCTCCGTGTTGTGCATAGCAACGGATGGGGGACGGTGAACGTGTGTGATTGAAAATATTTTTGCTGTTCTGGATAATGTCTGGAGATGTGCATGACAAGAAGTAGGATCTGATCTGAACTGCACAATTAATCGGGAATAGGATGGAATTAATTTCACTGCAGTGCTACTGGAAATGGCAGGGAAGGGAAAATTTGGTACACATAGCTGTGTATATCGAGTATGTGGAAGTTACAGGTCTTATACTCACTATGGTGAGGCTTGTGATATAAACAAGTAGAAAACCCCGTGATGTCAGTCCTCTTAAGTGCAACATAAGAAGCTTGGGAGCTCGCTTCCGTTGTCTGTGGCTCTTGTAAAATAGTTCATCATTTTCCTTGGCCTTTTAGGTCCAAAGTTCTTGGATTTTTTTCGTGAAAGTACTGATATTCACAGGAGCATTTGTGGATGGCTGGTGACGTTTGTGGGGTGCTTTGGTTTTTTGGGGTTTTTTTGGGGGTGGGTTTTTTTTTTTGCACCTGAAGTATAACTGTGTTCCTGTGGTTAATGCTGATGACATGATTTTGATGATATTGTACCGTAAGTCAGAAAGGAACTGCGGTTCAAAGTGGTTTAGA
This sequence comes from Balearica regulorum gibbericeps, assembly GCF_011004875.1. Lineage (NCBI taxonomy): Eukaryota > Metazoa > Chordata > Aves > Gruiformes > Gruidae > Balearica > Balearica regulorum. Next base: position 895,403 of record NC_046208.1, read on the forward strand.
CCCTCAGTGCGGACTTTCACATAATGCAGTCAATACTTACTATTTCTTCAAATATTTTTGCCAAGGAAGAAGCATTTCTGGTTTATGGTTAGGTGAAACTGAGCTATATGGGATTTGAAATGTGAAGTCTGAAAGAAGCTTCCTGATTCTCAACTCTTTGGTGTAGTGCTGCCGTTAACCTCTGGAGTATCAATTTATGGCTTCAAAATAATGCAAAGTCATTTTGAGAACATACGAAGTCTTTATGGTAATAATTAGGATGGGGGGGAGATCATAAACCAGTCTGACCTTCATAATTTCTACAAATGTGTCTAATTCTAATTCAGCTGTCATTTAGAAAAAAAAAATTGATCTTTAAACAATGGTTTTTGTTGTGTGCTATCTGATACATTCCTTGCAAGTAGTTACATGCCTTTTTTGAAAGCAGAGTTACAGTGGGAATGTGTGTACTGGGGCTAATGTGTTTGGCTTTGGTTTTTAAACAGTATTAAGCTTCTCATTTAAATTGATGCAGAAAAACAATGTAGTAAGTTCTGCTGGAGTATAACTAGGATGATATTTTTATTTCATTTTAATTTTCTTATGTAAGAATTTTTTTGGACTGAAAGTGGCAGTGAAACCTTGTTTTTCTAGTAGGTTATATAAACATTTGAACCTTAGTTTATCCTAAAATACATTCTCCTTAAATTTTTACCATAAACTCGTTAGCTTGCAAATTATTTCAGGTTTTGACAGGGAAGGATTTCTTTCTGTTTTTCTTCTATGTGGATGCTATTTCAGTGTGATTTTTCTCTCATTTTCCCTCTTCCCTCTCAAAATCAGCGATGTCTGTATCTTTTCAGTAATGCAGTTTGGTTTCTAGTACAAATAATGCAGCATTAGTTTGTTTTAATTAGATTAAAAGACGAGGATGTGAGTGAGCATGAGATGTATAGTGGCTCATATAAGACTGGAAAGTTGCTGTTGGAAATAATGGGCATTGAGATGTGAAAATGAAGTGTAATACGCTGAATGAGAATTGTCTTAGGATTGTGATCTATTGAGATGTGCAGAACGCTGGCGGTACCTTGTGTGCAAAGTATTTGAACACGGAGGCGCAAAAAGCGGGTGTTTGGCTGAGAGCAGTGTTTGTGGACTACCCGTTCCCTGTGTCCTCTCATACAGAAGCAATGGGCAAAGCGGAATTACTTGTCAGAATCCAGCCCATGGAACGTCGTTCTTTTGACAGCAAAAAGCTTGATTTTATTCAAGCTTTCAGTGATTTGTCTAGTTTAAAATGAAAACAAAACCTGCCTTACCAGAAGTGGTTTGCATATGTGAAATTTGACTTTTGCGTTCTGTGAAGATTATAGATCTTGGGCTTTTTTTTTTTCCCCCTGCAATATTTTGTGTGATTACCCCAAGACAGCACTAAAAATCAGGTTTAGCTGTGGTCTGTTTTGGATGGAATAGTTTTAATGGTAAATGTTTGAAATTTTTGTTCAGTAAGTATATACACATCAGCTGATAGATGTCTTACAGTATTCCTAAAGAATTTCATCTTTCAGTAGTAAGAAAATCTCAAGTTTCTGCATATGGAGGAGGCTTCATTGTGTATATGAAAGCTCTTGTACATGTAGGCACTGAAATACTGGTTACTTTTCATATCCTGCTCTTGAAGCATGTTTGGGTTGATGAAACAGGAATTTTTAGTTGGATTATTGTTGTTGCTCTGCAGTGAATCTTCTGTGTTCTGAAGCCATTGTTAATTTTAGCACTTGAAAAAAGTTAATGCTAATTTACTACCAATGTAATTAATCTCCCTGAAATAAGTCCTGCTGTTCTAACTGAATATCCACAAAGGAGTTGAGCATCATTTAATTACACTTACTTTTCAAAGTTGTTTCAGGTATAAAAGTGTACAATTACACAGTTGCTTTGAAAACTTCTTGAAAATTATGCTCACAGTAAAATTGTACAGGAACTTGATTTAAGACTAGATGACTCTTCTGGGGAGAAAGTGTTAGCCACTACCTTAGTAGGAAGTAAGTTTTCAAACCTTTAATGTAGGTTGTTCGTAGAGCATCTTTAAATGTCAATCTGGTTCATGTAATAACTTGTCGCAGCTCTGCTGAGGACTTAAAGCTCTAATTTAGCAATTACAGAGGATAACAAAGCAGGATACTGGAAAGGGACTAGTCTAATTGATAGCCAGTGTTAAAGGTATGTGCGTATACGTGTACACGTATACGTGCAAAGTGTTGTATGTGCTGCAGAAAGGCAGGCGTAGTTGGCACAAGAGGATTTTTTGCTATCAACGCATGGTTTTTGGTATCAGCCTATTTGAAAAAAAACCCTGAAGCCTTCAGATAGTTTGTATTACTGCACCTGACTTCTTGGAAACAGGTTACGTTAGAAAACATCCTCTTGTATCTGGGAGAATATTGTGACACGCTACTGCTTTGACACTTTCATGAACATCGCTCAATTCACACCTCACTATCCAGGCGCGTGTCTCTTAAAGCTTGTCTTGAGACAGACTGGACAGTAGACTGTTATAAAAAGTAATTAACAGGTGTCTTGAATTTAACAGACTAAAATGAGGGAGGGGGGTGGAAAAAGGCAGACAACATTTGCTTGGGGAGAACAAATGACTTGGCTAAAAATAAGGATTTTTTCGGGAAGAAATCAGTAGGAAGAACTGAGTAAGACATAGAAATTATCACAACTTCATTCTAGGTAAGGGATTCTTTTCTGAAGAGGTGTGTGTGGTTTGTGGGGTTTTTTCTTGTTTGGGGTTTTTTGGTGGTTGTTGCAGTGGTTTTTTTGGGGGAAACCTGTTACACATGGGTAATGGCTGGTTTTTAAGGGTAATGTCAACTGTGGAATTTGATCATTTACCCAAGTGAAATGAGCAATCTGAGGATTTCGCGTTCATACCTATCACCTTTTGATTCTGGGCATGTTGGTTTTCACGTTCCTTTTCTTAGAACTGGGAAACTTTTTCTGTTTTGCAGTTGGTGTAATCAGATGTCCGATATGCCGCCAAGAATGCAGACAGATAGATCTGGTGGATAACTACTTTGTAAAAGACACCTCAGAAACACCAAGCAGCTCCGACGAGAAGTCAGAACAGGTGTGGCACTTTCCTGCTTGCCGGAATTCATGAGCTGGGTTTGTTCCTGTAGATGTTAATACTTTCCAGGAAAATGATGGTAACCAACTGTTTCCGTTTGCAGGTGTGTACAAGCTGTGAAGATAATGCCAGCGCTGTTGGATTTTGTGTGGAGTGTGGGGAATGGTTGTGCAAAACTTGCATAGAAGCTCATCAGCGAGTCAAATTTACTAAAGACCATATGATCAGAAAAAAAGAGGATGTATCTTCAGGTGAGTGTTTGGATATCACTTGGCTCGTGCTGGTAGTGAAAACATTTTCTCTTTGGCAGACGTGAAAAGAGAGAGGGAGCGTTATTTAGGTAACAACTGGCTGTATGGCTTTCCCGAAAGATTTGGAAAAACTTTAGTAAAAAGCTAACAGTGCAAAACCGATAGCTTTACAAATAGAGGAAAAAATAAATTGTAGACTAAAATGGGTTATTTGCTAATCTTTGTACAGTTTGATGTCCAATATCAAAATCCATCAAAAATGGATTTAGTCCATCAAAAATATCTTAAGCACAGAAGAAGCAGAATGAGACTGCAGTCTTTGGAAAGGACTTAGGTCCATTCTTAATAATCCTTTTATTTAGTAGAATAACTAGCAAAACAGAGGGGTTGAAATCTGGAGAGCACTGACATCTTGGTAATCTTATCTGTTGGCCAAGGGAATTAAATTATACATTTTGTTGTACTTGGTTGTAAGGAGCAATTATAGTTCTCCCAGCAGAGAAGTATATCAGATAAGCTTATAGTCATATTCAATATGATGTTACTGTTGTATTGATATTGCTGAGTAAATGTGAAACTTGAATTTATTTTAGGTTTAATATCTCTTTCAGTTAGCAAAATTTTAATGTGTGAAGTGTGTGTACAGTTTGTATAGACATACAGCTTTATTAGAAGTTAATTCTTAACCTATTGTTTGACCATACATTGTTTGTAACCTACTGAGGTAATGTGGAAAACATTCTCAAAACAGGTAAAAGGTAACTGGATTTTATCTTAAAAGATTTTATTTGTAAATGGGATAAAAGTTCTAATTTAAAGACCCATAAGTTCTACACAATCTGGATGTAGGTAGAGACTGATCATATTGAGGAAGAGAGATCTCGACATTTTGTGCTCGCTCTCTCCATTTAAAATAATTAAGATCTTCATGATTGTTTTGTTGTGCCATTTCAAAGGAATTATGCTGCTTTGTTTTCTGCCAGCTCTATCAAATAAACTTCATTTTTGGAGAGGTTTCCCTGTTTGTCTTAGTAAGTATTGTTTAAGAAGAAATATTACCTATTTAAGTTTAAACGTTAATCCCAGTAGACGAGAAACCCTTATGGTGAAATCAAATTTCAGGGCCCTACAAAGAATTACTAACGTTTTTCATTAGGAGTGCTATATTGTGACTGTCGAAGGGATACTATAGTTCCACTTCCCCTTCAGTACACTGAGTGGGGAGGTGCTGAAAAGTGGCTGTTCCAGTACAGTAAACTTTCTATCAGAAATTTAGGTTGGTGTTTATGAAGATGGAAGCCCGTGAGTCGTCGGTATGCTGGCGTATGGCGAGAACATAGCCTGCCTTTGACCTGACGTACAGCGATCCTTAGTGACTCTCTTGATCCCAGGGAATACTATCTGTTATTTTCTCGGAGGAACTTGTTCCCTTCTTTCTTGTTAGACTCTAAGATATGCCCTGTAGACTTTAAATTTCGATGAATGAGTGTCAGCTGTAGATTCACGAGCGCTCTTTTCTTTACAATAACGTGCATGATATAACAAGCTTCAGAAATGTTGGAGACTGAGGAAGACATTCATGTCTCATACCTTACCTGCTGTATCTTCCAAAGGCTGCTTTCCTCTGTGCTAAGCTCAAAATATCTTTAGAAGACCATGCAGCGCTTTTTAGTAAACTCAGAACTATTTTTTGTTATTATCTGTTACTTGCCTAAGTGGAAAAGTTAAGCAATTTAGCTGGGGTTTAAGTAACTCTTTAACACGGGCAATGTTTGCTTTGCATTTACTACTTCAGTTGCATATGACTTAATGAGGTTTATAAAGATTTTTGAAGTGATAATTTAGAAAACCTCTAGGTGTTTGACAGTATAAAAGTGTGCGAGGTTTGATCTTCAGTGTGTCAGAGGTGAAATTGTGTGCAATTTAATCTTTAAACACGTGTACACGATCCTGGAGTTAGTGTACAGTTTTTACATTCTTAGAGGTGCCAGTGTCTTTTGAGTCTTTGTGATGAGAGGATTTCCTCCTTCTCTTTAAATACAATAAAGCGGAAGCAGCTATAAACCACTGGCACTGTAGGTATTTCAATGAGAACGTATTCACAGTAACTTCAGGGCGAGAACAGGTCTGTAGTCATCTTTGTCCAAATTCTTCATTGTTACTTAGCTTGGAAGTTTGTCTAAATTTTATTTTAAAATGCAAAAATGGTTTATTTTTAAAAACAGAGGCCGTGGGAGCATCTGGTCAACGTCCTGTTTTCTGTCCTGTCCACAAACAAGAGCAGTTAAAACTTTTCTGTGAAACATGTGACAGGCTGACATGCAGAGACTGTCAGTTACTGGAACACAAAGAACACAGGTACAAATATTACCATGTCTTAATTCCTGTGGTGCACTTTCTCAGAGGATGAAATGGCATTGATTTAAACCAGTTGCGTCATTAAATACTGTTTTATTTACTCTTTGTCGGACTGAAATGATCCCTTGCAAAGGAGAACCTGTGTGGAGTGCTGAAAACTTTCAAGTGATCAGTTGGTTGAGCTTTCTCAAATATCTTAAGAGCAGATTCAGAACAACGTGATCTGAGGTGATTGGTGCGATTAAGGTGTTAACTTGCCTGGCATTTACCAGTGTCGTCACCGTTCAGGACCTGAATAAAAATTCCTACAGCCCTGAACACCTGGTGCTGTAAAGAAGCAAAAGTGATATAGTGAGTCATGGAAGAGGTAATTTTTTGAAAGGGCATATTTTATTATGCACCAGTCTTCCAATTTAGGGTAATTTTGTAAGGGAAGGTATGAATTTTGCCTCATACATTAATATATATTCCTAGTACAGAGGGAAAAATATTGGGTTTAGTTGGTTGAAAGTTGCCTCCTTCCAAGTAAAAAGAAATTACAGGTTTTGTCTCAAGCTTGCTTTTGCCTTGGCTGCTAGAAAAAAGTTGGAACTTCTTAAGGTACACTAAATCTTCCTGCTCTTTAGCAATTCTGTTACGTAGTTGTTAGAATGCTTGAAAAAGTATTTTGCAGTGTCATAATAGAGGGTCTGGGGATAAATATGTATTTATCAGCCACTACAGCACAGCTTTTCCTACTCAGTCTACAAGTAACACTTCTCTGTAAAGGTGCTTGACAGTACATTGCAATATTGAATTTAGTGTTTTGTTTTGTTTTTTTCCAGAGCAGTGATTATTCTCATAGACTGCTACAGCAGCCTAATGGAGAACTTCTACTTTGAAATTAGTACTATTAAAATATTAACAACCTCGAACATTCCTGCTCTATTCTTTCATAGGCTTGATTATAAATATCCTGAAGGACACACTAGTCCAGAAAGCGTGGTCTCCTAGGATATGTTAACTAACTTTTTCTCATCGATTCCTTTGCATCTGTTTTGTGCATGATGCTAACTGATTAACAGATGTATCTTGTTCTACTTACCTGTTCGCTTCCAGGAAGAGGAGAGAATACTTTGCTATTAACACGCTTTGTTGCAAAATACTCTTTTAAAAATGATTCTGTCTGCAGGTGTGAATTACAGATGATTAGGGCGATTGTTTCATCTGCCATGAAGTAGAACTGAGGTTTTTATGAAGCTCGCTAAATCACTGAAGGAAAATCATGCTCAGTGGAAACAAGAATTGATTCTAATCTCCTCCTTTCTTCTTACCTGAAATTCTAATAGTTTGTGCCAAAGGAGGATGAATCACCATTTCAGTTGCAACATGGTCCAGTATTCAGTTCAAAATTTCGAGTGAAAGAATTGCTGGTGATTCTGTAGAAAGCTGACATTCCTTTAGCAGCTGAATGGTGTGTGATTCCTCGAGTTTAGGTAGTTTTCAGTCCACACACTTTATTTTAGCAGTACTAGGTAAATGTAGATCTTTCTTTTCTTGTTATTTTCTCCTTAAAGTGGAAATCTGATTTTTAACTTAATGAAAATAGTTTCAGAAATTCTGCAGATCTCCAAACGTTTCAAATTTTGTGGCCTTTGGTATTGCTACTTTTCACATTATAGTACCTAAAATCTTATGATGCTGTCTGTCTGCAAGAACTTTAGATTGTTCTTAGAAAAAGCAGCATTTTAACAGTGAGACTGAGGAATCTGAACTCTTGTAGCTGAAAGTTGTCTATTACTGATACAAACTGAATGGCGGGAGCAGAGTCGTTACTGTTTTGAATAGTGTTCTCTTTGCGTAAATCTCTGTTGTTACAATTGTAAGTAGAATCATAGAATGGTTTGGGTTGGAAGGGACCTTAAAGCCCATCTAGTTCCACCCCCCTGCCATGGGCAGGGACACCCTCCACTAGCCCAGGTTGCCCAAAGCCCCATCCAACCTGGCCTTGAACACTGCCAGGGATGGGGCATCTACAGCTTCTCTGGGCACCCTGTGCCAGGGCCTCAGCACCCTCACAGGGAAGAATTTCTTCCTAACATCTCATCTCAATCTCCCCTCCTTCAGCTTGAACCCATTACCCCCTGTCCTGTCACTACACTCCCTCATAAACAGTCCCTCACCAGCTTTCCTGTAGGCCCCTTCAGGTACTGGTAAGCCGCAATTAGGTCTCCCCGCAGCCTTCTCTTCTCCAGGCTGAACAATCCCAACTCTCTCAGCCTGTCTCCATAGCAGAGGTGCTCCAGCCCTCCGATCAGCTTCGTGGCCCTCCTCTGGACTCGCTCCAACAGCTCCATGTCTCTCCTGTACTGGGGCCCCCCGAGCTGGACGCAGTACTACAGGGGGGGTCTCACCACAGTGGAGTGGAGGGGCAGAATCCCCTCCCTCGACCTGCTGGTCACGCTGCTGGGGATGCAGCCCAGGACATTTGAATCAAGTAATTCGAGTCAAGAAACAGTGTTACTGTAAATTTGATCGTATATCCAAACAGTCCTCCCCTGTTAGTTTAGATTCTAATGTTCTGGATTTTGACAGAAGACGACACCACTTTCCTTTCAGCTGTGGTTGGGAGATAGTATCAGTTGCTTCTAATGCAGCTTACAAGATGCTTCACTTGAATTGTAGGAGTTTTCTGCCAATTGGAATGTTGGGATTTAGTGTAGTGAAGAAGGGAAGGCATTCTGGGAAACTAAGTTTTCCCTGTTGCTAACGAATTATTTTTCAGAAGCATGAAGTCTACCTATTGCGAAGACAAGAAGTGGCAAGTGACTGATAGGAATCCTGGGTTTTGGGGGGAATCTTCTGATAGCTGAGCAGTAAAGTCAGAAAAGATCAAAACTCTTGGAGCTACGTAATTTCCCTTGCCATTTTCAGCATAGACTTTGCTTCTGTTGCATTGTTAATTCCCCTTGTGATGCATAGTATGTTAGGAAAATGCAACTAATTTCGTTATTTTCTTCAGTGTAGCTACTTGCACTCTTTTCTGATGAAGTAATGGAAGATGCCTTTGATACAGTAGCTGTTTGGTTGAAGAACTTGGAAGGGAATGATATGTTCTTCACTTGGAAGTACAAAAAAAAAAAAAAGAAAAAAGTGTTTGGTTGTTTTTTTTTAAAAGGAATATTTTCTTTCAGTTTAATTCAGTCAAATACGAGCAGTATAATCTCAGCTGAAAAACTTTCTTGGAGGTAGTTTTTTTGGTATTGTTTAATGTGTGTTTAAGCTATTAGTGCATTTTCCTTATCTAACATTAACAAAATGATTCCTCAAACTCTGAAATTTCTGATACCTCCTTTAGCTGGAGTTCCATAGCTTATTATCTTGTGAAACGATGCAGTACATTGTCTCCCTGTGTGGTTGGAATTAATAAGTGACCCGTAGAGGTTCAGTCTTCTGGACACTTACAAAGGATTTTATCAGTACTGAAACATTTTGCACACTTATCAGCATGCATACAGTTTGATTTTTTTCTGTGTGTTTTGTCATATTTTTTTCAAAATTGTATAGCTTTACACCTAAACTGGGAACGCTTAGTTTCAGCACATTGCTCGTTGGTAATTGATACCTTCTTTTGCGTGTTGAAAAGGTATCAGTTTCTGGAAGAAGCTTTTCAGAACCAGAAGGGTGCAATTGAAAACCTATTGGCCAAACTTCTTGAGAAGAAGAATTATGTGAATTTTGCAGCTACCCAAGTTCAGAATAGGTAAGTACCCCAAAATGATTAACTGTTACTATTACATTGTCTTTTTAATGAATCACAGTAAGATGAATGATGGAACTAGAATAATACTTATATTTTAGTTGATTCTGTTTCTTTAGTTGTATTGGACTTAATTGCTTTTCACAATGTTTTCTTCTCTGCATCTGTTGGAAGTTGTTACAAGAAATGAATGTCAAAGATGATGTCTTTTATGGCAACTTTGAGTAGAACCAAAGATGTAACACATTTATTACAGACATTTATTACAAAAAAGGGAATACAAAAGGCAAGGCAGGACCCATCTTAGGGTTTCTGCTAAGTTCAGCTCTAGGTGATAGAAGTGTTGGCTGTAGAGATAAACAAATTTTTCTTGAATTTTTTTGTTTCATATGAATGCTTCTTTGATAACTATGTAAGAAAAACTTGTTTTGAAAATGAATTAGTGTAATTACCTGAAAGGAACACAAGCTTTTCCTTAGGTAGTTTAACTTAAGAATTCCAGGGTTAGCTTAAATTCAATGTTGTATAGAATATTAAATATAGTGACAGAGAGAGCACGTCATTGTTGCTGGCTTTTCACCAACTTGTGGTGATTGGTGTGCTGGAGGTTAGGGAGTTCCGCTGTGATTCTTGGTGGTTTTGTGAGCTTTCTGCAGCTTTTAAGTCATTTTCAAAATGACAGATCATCTGGAGATGGGAAGTACAAGGGTAGAAGGAAGCGTACCAAAGATATAAGGAGAAGTTCTGCAAATTTTTAACTCCTAGCAGTACCATGTACATTTAAAAAAAAAGTTATAAGGGAAGGAGAACATACGACGTGAGAGGCAAGTGTGTGAAGATGGAAGCAATGAAAATGCAAATTTTTATGTGCTGATTTGGCATGTAACTCTTTGAAGGGACCCAAAAGAGAACACCATTGTGAAGCAGGAGGACAAGCTGTAGAATTGGTGTATGCTTGGAGACAGAAACTCAGTTACACGGAAAATATTAAACTGAAAGCTCAAGAAATGTCACAAAACGTTCTCTGATAAGAATTCAGGGCCAATAATGTGTGATGCATATATGAGTAACACATTGTAATGGTTTTTTTGCCTAAGAGTTTCTGGCGTCACTGAAAATTCAATGAATTTCTGCATCATGTGATTGTGTAAAGATCATGATTATCTGCTGAGCCAAATGAGTAGTGTGAGACACTTGTTTACTTTGACGTGCCGTTCAGTTACTTTGAAGTGTAGGGCACAAATGCCATTATCATAAAAACTTCAGGGAATGGGAAAAAAAAAAAAGTATTACAATAATGTTGTCAGTGTTAGCAGATGGTGTGACATTGCCATCGTATGTGATTGTGAAGCCTGAAACAGTGTTGAAGGAATAGCTGCCTACTGGAATAACTGTTAGGTGCCAAATCCAAGGATGGGTGCCTTCTGACTTAATGAAGGGTTGGTTGAATGTTTTTTGGAGTAGAAGACCAGGTTGTGCTGTCACGAAAAAGCACGTGTGACCAAGGTGCCTTAAAGGGCGTTTGACACCAACAGTGAAGATCATCGTCAGACAAATGAGTATTGGTCTTGTCATTCATCCTGATATGATCACATCATAAGTTCAGATGTTTGACTTAGTAGGGAAGAAGCCCTTTAAAAAAGGACAGCTTAAGTCTTTATGCTCAGACTGGCTTATAGGAAGGTATTGTGCTCTGACTCTTCTACAAGCAAAATAAAGAATCCTGCTGCAACGCTATGTTGTCATGAGATTAAGGCAGCATAGGATAAAATAATGCCAGAATTTGCAATGGATTTTAAAAAATGCTTTATTTCAAATTGTGTGGACAGAACTCAAGATAATTTGCTTGAGTCTGAAGAAGTTGAGAATAGTGAAGACACTAAAAGTGAGGAAGAATGACGAAGTAAATGGTAAAGAGGTGTGAGGTATGAAAAACTGGAAGGCAGTAGTAGTAAAGCACTAGAGAATAATGTAGAGTAATGTCAGGCAAATAATTAGTGGAATGTTTATATCATTATTGCATTTTGATTACAGCTATGTAATAACCTTTTTGTTGCAGGGGTTTTTTGAGGGAGGTGGAGGGGTCCATCTGAAATTCAGGATTGACTTCCTTTCTGGCTAACATACAATAGCGTAGAAGTTTTAAGCATCTTGTATAAATTTGTCATAGTGAAGGAGACATGATACAGAGATAAATATTTATGTGTACATACACACAGGTTTGGTCTTGGCTGGGTATATCTCTGTGTGTAAACATGTAAAGTGTATAAACCGCAAGGACTGTTTCCTATTATTTTAAGTAAAACACAGGTTGTTCGTTGAGATACCATCTTGACCTTGGACTGTTTAATTTTTTTTTCCAAACCGGAAATTTTAGATGGCTTCTTTAAAAAAAGTTGATCAATGATGATTTCTCGGTTAGAAATCAAACAAGCTACAAATTTTGCACTTATGGGAACTTCTTCGATACAGAAATTGCCCCTTCACTCTTGAAGGGTGGGAAGAGGCCGGTGGTGTTTAGTGTTTGGCAGCATAGTATAAAGTGACTGCTTGACAATACGTTTCTCTTTTTTTTAGGATAAAAGAAGTAAATGAAACTAACAAACGAGTAGAACAGGAAATCAAAGTGGCTATATTCACCCTCATCAATGAAATCAATAAAAAGGGAAAATCTCTCTTACAGCACCTTGAGGTACAGTTAAGAGAAGACATAATAGTGGTGTTCGCTGTGTCCAATCCCCTATTGAGAACTTGCATTCCATGTTTGAAAACAGTTTGTTTGGTGTGACTGCGGGTGTTGCAATACTAATATTACCTGTGAAAAGTGTGTTGGAGTTAAATCTCTTGTTTATCCTTTCACTAGTCGGAGCCTGTGGCTCCTTTAGTTTTATGTTTATGCCTCAGATTCATTCAAAATCGGGCTCATTGTAAAGAAGTGTCTGAAAATCTCCTTTCGATGTTCTGTTTGCCATATTTCTATACTATACCGTAATTCTAAGGTGTGTATAATCTAGTCTTTGCCTTAAACAGCTTTTTAAGGTTCATGTGATGCATAGATTAGCACTGTTAGAGTTGAGTTGCTTCTTTTTGTCTTCTACTGATATCTGATCGAGAAGTTTTTCTTCAGAGTTGTAAACTCCTAGAGACAGGTCTGGGTGCTTTGTCTTGAGCACATAACAAAGTGATGCAATGTGTTTGATGCAACTTTACATCATTCTTTGCTCTGTTGGTTGTGCTAGGTCATCGTTAAAATTGGTTTCCCTCCGTTTGCTTGCGTAGGGTGGTGGCAGCAAGGGAAGGCAGCAGGGAAGCAGACAGGCTAGTATTAATTTTCACTACTCCTAGTGTCATGTTGACTGCTTTGCTGCTAAGATGGTGGTGGTCCTAATGGCAGTTGTTAGTATTTGTTTCCTTAGTAATTTTCACAACTGGTATTGCCTTCTAACAAATCCTAACCCTTTAAGTACACCTAGGTTTTCAAAGACACGGTAGTCTTACGTATTTGTACATGAAGGTGTAATGCTGGTGTTTTAAGGTATGTAGATTAACATCGTAAAGGAGGCAATGACTTTAAACATACTTTCCAGCTAGCACATTCTGAGTAAGAATTATATTCTGATTTTTATTCAAATCTATGAAAGTTTAACTTTTTATCTGAAGAGAGGAAATCCGTTGTAAGAAGTTAATTCATAGCATATTGCTAGTCTGCCATGATGTGACTAAAAAATTTAAGATTAACTTAATTACAATAGATTTCTCCTGCTTAAGGAACAGTATTTTGCAATGAAATGGAGTATTCCTGGAAGAAAAGAGTATTTGATCAGGAGTGAAATAAATTAAAATTACATGAGTAACTGAATTTTGGCTTTTCTTGTTTACCTAGCATTTGTTGCAAGCTAGAAAAACTCCATTGGAAATGTTGCTTTTTTGTGAGGTTGTAGCAGCTACCCAATCACGCATCTGTTGTTAAATTTGCATCCTGAAGATTCAGTACTGCAACCCAGATTTTTAGCGCCAGGTTTTACAGCTGGTGGGTTATCAAAGACTGAAGGCTTCTCGGAGATGGGGCTGCTGAGTTTACCTGCAGCACTCAGGAGGCGTTTAGAGACAGTTTCTGGTTGGTACAGGAGCTGATGTTCCGAGTACCTGGGTCACTGCTGCTCTGCAGCTCTTGCGGTGGCAGTTGCAGGAATGCCAGGAATTCCCTGCAGGAATGCCAGGCCACCATCCAGGACGGAGCTGGCAGTTTTGCTGGGCCCCAGTCTGGGTCGCTCCCCCAGTTCTCGGTCGTGCTGCTGTGCCTCTGACAACACGAGGAAAGAATTGGTCTTGTTTTAGTAGCTGATATTTTCCTGGGATAAAGCAGAGGCTCTTCTCTGAGCTCGCTATTTTCCCTGTGCTTTGATACCTCTGGGAAGAATGGTAGAGTAGAATAATGGAAAATTATTACTTGATGGTTCTAGCCACTCTGAATATGAGCATTACTATAAGCTGCTTTGCTTGTGACATTTTTCTTTTGCTCTGAGAACTGTGATAGCGGTTTACATTCTCCTCATAAATCTGAAGCCGCCATTGTAATAAAGGTTTTTGTTTCTTTGTAGAATGTAACAAAGGAGAGACAGATGAAGTTAATACAACAGCAAAATGACATCACTGGTCTTTCGCGACAAGTGAAGCATGTGATGAACTTTACAAATTGGGCTATTGCAAGTGGCAGCAGTACTGCTTTGCTATACAGTAAACGGCTGGTAAGGAAGCATCCTCTAACTTGTCTGGACAGTACAGAGAATTTTTAGTCAAAAGAATTTTCTAAGTATCATGTAGCTTCACTAGATTATATCCAAGGAAGAGCCAATGAGTTGTTCATGCTTTGTTTAAAAAAAATCAAAACAAAAAAACCCCATTCTGTAATAATGCGATAAATTTCCCAACTTGTACACCACTTTTCATTCAAGGACTTAACAGTTTTATCATAGAAGGAATGGGATCAAGCTATGTAAAGGCACCTCAGTGTTTCACTTGAGTCATTGCAGCAGTAGTACTATTGGGTAACAGTACTTCCCTGTAATCCTCTGAGTTGAGTAAGAAATTAGTTGTATAGTGGATGATTTTCCTGGTGAATTGAGTACTTTCCAGGCCACCAAACTTGCTATTGACAGTTTTTGTTGGTGGTCTGGCAGCCTAAACTCACTGGGCAAATACACAGTTCTTAACATTCATATTCTTTATTTCATTGTCATCAACAGTCTTGTTTTTGCTTTCCTTTAGATAACATTCCAGTTACGTCATATTTTAAAGGCACGTTGTGATCCTGTCCCAGCTGCCAATGGAGCAATACGCTTCCATTGTGACCCTACGTTCTGGGCAAAGAACGTCGTCAATTTAGGTGAGAAATTGTGTTTGTTTATGCTGTGTTTCTGGAAAAACTAGATTGAGTTGGGGCTGTTGATCCAACATGAGTGAGCTGGAGTGCAACACATCTCCTAATGCTGAAGACCAAAACTCTCCTGACATAACCCATCCAGCCCTGATGACCCTCCTTACTTGCTCTGTTCTTTCTGTTAGCAAAGCTTTCTCCACAGTTTTTGGGTTTCACTGGGAATAGTTCTAGGAATGGCCCTTTTTTTTCCCTCTTAAAGTGATTCTGATAGTTGTTCTATAACACACTAGTGCTAAGTGGGTGCTTCAGTCTCCAGAATAAGTTTTTTTGGCAAGTAAATGTAATCAGTTTTGCCTATCTGAACTTCATATTTAGCTGCATATGAAGTAATAATAGATGTCTTAATGTACTGGAAGTTGCACGAACAAGCATAATTAGGAGGACTGTTGATATGAGCTAAGTTCATGGCTGCATACCAACCAGTCCGTGTGATTGCTGGAAAGGTAAGTGAATTAAGAAGCAATGGTTAACTAGTTTTGTATTCTAAGATGGCTGACACATTTATAAAGGTAAAGAAAAACAGGGCCTCATAATGGGAGATACACTGCTGTTCCTGCGCGTGTGTTGCTTGCAGCTGCCACGCGGTGGGTTATGGCACCGTAGCTGTAACCTTTTACATCTTAAGTAGTTTTTCTCAGTGCAGCTGTTTATTCCTCCTTTGCCCTAAAGCATTAGCTGCCATGGGAGTTTGTGATAGTCTTGGTGAGATAGGAGCTTGGAGCTTGATGAGGAAAGAGCTTGGAGCGCTGATACTCTGCACAAGTGCTTAGTCATGGCTGGGATCACTGGACATCTGCAGTTGCAATTACTGCACGTTGCTGGCTGTTGCCAGATGCAGTAATAACATGCTCTTTTAAGGATGTAAGGTGTTTAAAATCTTAGCCTTTTTTTTATTGCCTTACCCTGCAGTAGCGTAGCATCACAGTTTTTCTTTCTTATTAATCCTAATCACTTACACTTTTCAAAAAATAGGTTTTGAATGAGAGAAGAGAGGAGGTGAGCTAGAGTGGGGAGAGCACAGTGAGACAGAGGTATCCGTTAGCACCTGATTGTGAACTCTTCTGTTGGATAAAAATATAATAGAAAATCTGATAAAAATATCAGCTCTTCCTGATGCTTTTGTGTGGACTCTTTTCTTGCTCTCAGTCCACTAGCCAGGTTTTGGTGCTCCTCTCTGTAGCCACAGAGGTTTGTGCACAGTAAACAAACTTTTCGTTGTGTAAGTAATGGTTTAAAATTGACACTATTCCTTCATGGGCAGTTCCTCAAGCAATTTTTGAGTCCTGTTACTCTTGGAGATTGGTCAAGAAGGAAAAACCAAGACTTTCCAGAACAGAGCTTCAAACTGTGTTTGACTAGGAACTTGGGGCAGGCAGGGGAAGCTATACAGGAAACGGAACAGAAACTGTCAACCTCAATAAAAAGTGACATGCTGTTGTGGACAGAGTTATGCACTTCACTTGTAAGAGAGAAGCAAAGATATACTTTATTGATAAAAAATACTGAGTTAATGAAGTTCAACAGTAAACGTGACAGTGGTTTAACAAGACTCGATGGCAGGGTACACTGGATTGTTTACTGCACAGAGGACAGAGCCACACCAGACTCGTCCAGGAGACCATCCCGTGGAGTCAGGAGGTTCAGAAGGGACCCCCTCGCTTTCTGAACTCCTCCTTAGAGAGGGGTCTGGGTGCAGCTGGATTCCGTCCTAGTCCCAGACTTGGTCAGTAGTTTATGTCTGAAGGATTGTACATGCACAAGCAATCCTTTCTATCACTCAGCTAAGGTTTCCGAGTTTAGCGTGGTGTTAGCCGCTTACCGAGGATCTGTTCCACCAAGGAATCCCTCAGCCTCGAGGAGTGACCTGAGGGGTGTCCCTACCCAAGGGGAGATCCCGGTGTGCTGCTGGGCAGGAGAGCTCAACGGGCCCGGGGCTGGCCACTAGTTACAGAGTCAGACGATTGACTTAGCCTCATATTTGCACACCAGCAAGATGCCTGGGCCACCGTTCCTGACAACCCTTACTACCATGTTGCCATCCGCCCCCGCTAAGTCCAACTTAGGCTGGATGCAGTCATCATGACCCCACTGGCGCTTATTGTGTAAGTGGGGGGGCTTGGGGTGGGAAGGAGCACACTGCCACACATGCAGATTCCAATGGGTACGTGTTCAAAGTCAAAAATCAACGTTTTGCCTTCTCCCATTAAAAACAGGACTGGAGATAGCTAGAGAGGCAGTATGGTCCATCACATTGTAGCAAGGCAAGACTCGCTTGGAGAGATGTTTTGTCATGCTTGTGTAACCTGTTCTTAGTCATTCAGTGATGGGAGACTCCACCCTCCACCAAATATCTTTTCCTGGGTTTTGCTTCCTTAGGTATAGAAACTTTATGCTCAACATATTTTTTTCCTTTTTTATTTCTCATCTGGTCCATTTTTGTGAACACAGAGAACAGTCACCTCTGTCTTGTCTTTTAGGCTGTGCAGTTCCAGTGCTTTCACTCTTTCCTCACCGATCATGTTTTTAGTTCTGCGTTTTCTTTTTGCTTCTCTCATGAATGGTTATGGAGACTTAAAAAAGAGAAGTTCAAACTTCAGTTGCTTTGTTACTGCCCCATAGGAAACTGAATTAGAAACATCTGAATATTCTGCATTTATCAGCCTTTGGATGACGATGGAGACTTAGCTGTGTGCTAGTTCTTTTTTTTTATTTATTTTGTTTAGGTAACCTTGTCATTGAAAATAAACCAACTCCTAGTTACACTCCTAATGTAGTGGTTGGACAAACTCCTCCAGGAACAAACCACATCAACAAAGCTCCAGGACAAATCAATCTAGCGCAGCTTCGACTTCAGCACATGCAGCAGCAGGTGTATGCACAAAAGCATCAGCAACTGCAGCAGATGAGGATGGCACAGCCAGCTGGGTCAGTTCCCAGGCAGACAAGTCCACAAATCTTACAGCAGCAGGTAAGTATCTTGTATGTCCTTATTTCACCTTCTGCCATAACACCGAGCCTTATAGTTGCCCTATCAAATATAAACTTAGAAAGCAGTTTATAGACGTGAAAATCTTTTGAAATTTGACATGCTTTAAATGTGACAGCTATTGGCTTTTCTTGATGTTATGTAAATAGTAAACCTACTACTGTGGAAAGAGATTGGCTTCTTTTTTCCATGTTAAAAGCAAAAATTTTAAAAAACAAAAACCCTTGCAGCCTCCCAGGTTGATCAGCATGCAGACCATGCAGAGGGGTAACATGAACTGTGGGGCTTTCCAAGCACATCAGATGAGAATGGCTCAGAATGCTGCTCGTATACCAGGAATACCACGCCACAATGGACCACAATACTCCATGATGCAACCTCACCTTCAAAGACAAGTATATCCTGTGTACACGCTTCATTTGTGCCATTGTGCCAAACTTTCATTACAATAGATGATACCTCCAGCTGTAAATGTGTTTATCTGTAACGCTTGTAACTCACAGCTACACACATTTATATGCTTTTTCATGTTGCATACTGTACTGTGACATTTTTGCTGAATATGAAAAAATTCAAACCGTAAGAATGAAAATGAATTCTAATGTTTGTATTGCATTTTAGTTCTGGGAAACAAAACATTTTGTCTTTCAGTGGCATTCAGCTTTTGGGTTTCTTAGAGATTAGTCAGGAATAGTGAAGTTCAAAGTGAGGTAGTTGAGGATTTTTAATGAAACCAAATTCTAAAGTGTTTTAAAATTCAAACCTGAAGCATAATGCAGAGCTCTGCCATTAAAATACCATAAAAAAAAAAAATTCTTGACTGTGAAGGTTAATGTGACTGGACAACCAAAAATGACTTTATAATACTTGAAACAGTTACTCTCTTCTTTTTTTTAAAAAAAAGAAAAAGTTTGTAGACAGACTTATGGACTCTAAAGTTGTCTTTGGAGGAAGTAATTGCTTTAAGAAAATATATATATGAAAATGATTTGGCAGAAGATGTGCTGTGTATTTCAATATCTAGCCACGTAAAGTGTTTTTTTCTTTCCAAGTGAATAAAAATAGCAGTTGCTTTGCATTCAGTGCTATCAGGTTATGTTGATAGAAATGTGAGGTTATGTTCTTCCCCCCCAGTTTTTTGTTGAGTACTATCATATAATGCACGTGTTGCAGTTTTGCATGCAGTGGCTGTCTGATTTGTCTGTAATGCAGCCACGGTCTCTTTTCTTTTCCTACAGCATTCTAACCCTGGGCACGCGGGGCCTTTTCCAGTTGTTTCTGTGCACAACACCACTATTAATCCAACTAGTCCTACTACAGCAACAATGGCGAGTGCAAACCGTGGTCCAACAAGTCCGTCCGTTACAGCAATCGAACTCATTCCTTCTGTAACAAACCCAGAGAATTTACCTTCCCTGCCGGATATCCCACCCATCCAGGTCAGTGGAGAAGGTCAGGGACTTACGCTGGGGGTGAAGTAAAGATCTGGTTTCCTTTCCGTATCTTTTTTTTATTTGGATACCACTATTTGTCTGTGGAATGGTATAGTTAGTTATCAATTAAAGTCGAAGAATGAAAATCTTCAGCCATTGACTTGGGCATGCAACTATTTTCACTATATAGGGCTGACCTGCTCAACCTGCTTTAACCTTTAGATTAATTAGTATTTAATGGCTGTTCTATACTAAAATTGATACTTAGATTATTTAATCCCAAGTACTGTGTTCACTTCTTCCACAAGACTATCATATGAGAACGTATGACTAGAATAGTTGAATAGTTACGTATGTCGAATGCCCTGAATGGTGATTTATTCAGAATTAAAGTTGCCTGGCATTTCTCTGCAATGTTCCTAAACATAACAATCAAATGCAGGAAGTACAGAGAAAAGGTGTCCTACTGCCCTACTTTTCTCTCTCCTCACGTTTCCTCTGTACCCCAGTAGTGTGGCTGTAATGGTTGTTTTACATTAGCGTTGGATCCTGGAAGGTGCTGCAGGACGCTTAAGCTGGCCTCTGTGATTAAACCTGAGCTGTGGTGGTGGTGTCTACCTGGAAATTCTTGCTTGCGCAGAGTGTGACTGTTGCTGCTTTTGTAGTTTTCGCTTCATCTGCACACCCTTGGTGCAAGCGGAGGTGGATTTTGATGAAGTCAAGCTCATGTGGAGAGGTCAGAAGCACAATTTAAACTATGAGCAGAGGCAAAGAAAGTAAAAGGAATATGTTTTTTGCAGGAGTGTTTGGGAGGCCAGGGAGAGGAGGATGATGGCTTTGTCTTGAAAACAGGATGTTTACGTTGAAGTGCCCGTATAAAGCATGGGAGATTCTGTCATGATACAGGAAACAATCACCTTAGAATCAAAACTTAAATTTCATCCGAGCAGATGGTCTGCTGCGTAACACCAATAGCAACTTTTTAACTCTTAATCTGTAGAGAGTCATGTGCAAGGGTCGTACGTTCAGTTTTCTCGTGAGGCTGCAGGTTATTTGCTAATGTAAGAATAATGGAGAGAAAAGGAATGCATCTCTGAATGTGATTGATCCGCAGTGCTGAAGCTTTGTTTAGTCATTAGAACAAAACACAAGTATAACTGGTTATGCCTGGTTCAGCTGTACGTGTCTAAAGTTCATGATACACAGAGTTAGAAGTAGCTGTTAGGATAGTCTAAAACATAAACAGGCAACTTCTAGGTGCACTGAAAATGCAGAATTCTGTTAAGATGCTCTTTTTTAATACCTGTTCATGTAATAGCTGTTAGAGATTTTAGTTGATGAAAGAGTTGTATAGGAAGCTATTAGTCTTTCAAGTTGCTTGCAGAGTTGCTTTGAATACAGTGTGTTTCAAACACATTATTTGTAATTACGCTGTCTTGCAGTTGACAGGTACCTTATTACTTTAACTGCTTAAACCTGTTTCCTTGGTTTTAATAGATACTAAAATCTGTGTAAAAAGTGAATGGGAGGGAGATTTCACATCATGCTAAGGAAAAACAAGCTCATGTTTTCCTTTAATATCTTAATTGTGGAGTAACTCTTGCAACATTAGTAATCTGGTAGTTCTTGTGACTAACACCTTTTGTATGACTAACACACTGAACATCTGGGAACCAAAAAGTTTGGAATAACTTAGAGTTAAGTACAGCCTTCCATGCTGGAAGAACTCAGATATTTAGGAGCTTCTGAAAAAATCTTACTTTAAGTTTCCGGCTATGGGTTTCTGTTTTGAAAGACTGATCTCTGTGTGAAACTGATAAAAAATGTTTGCTGATGTCCCGAATTCTTGAAGGGATAGTGAACAATTCTGGTAAAGATATTGATCACAGTTTGAAGACATAGAATTATTAAGAAACTTTAGTTAGGCCTCTCTGATTCAGACTTCTGTTTTTTATTTCTTAGCTTGAAGATGCTGGTTCAAGTAATTTAGATAACCTCCTAAGTAGATACATTACAGGCAGCCATCTACCCCCACAACCTACAAGTACCATGAATCCCTCCCCAGGACCTTCAGCTCTATCTCCAGGGTCATCAGGTAAATGTAATGGGTATTTCTGGTATTTAAGTTGAAAATAATTACCTACCATTTCCTGCCAAAAGGGAAGTTTCACAAAATTTGCATGCAAAACATACAGAGTATGCTTTTCTTGAATTTATCGGTGGATGTCAGTGGATAAAATTTGAGGACTTAATGGGCTGAGGGCTATGGCACTGTTTGGATTAGGTGAAATAATTATTGGGACTCTAGCAACAGAGTGTTGTCTGTGGTTTTTTATTTAACATGGTGTGCTAGATCTTTGTTCTGATCAAACAACCGAGAGGGAAGCTGACATATGAATTATTAATTTAGGATGTTTTAGCAGCACTTCTGGCATTACTCAACACTAGTCATTTATTTTACTGCAGAATGTAAATTTGTACCAAGTCAACATCTACGCTTCTTCTTTGCAGGTTTATCCAACTCCCACACTCCTGTGAGACCACCTAGTACCTCCAGCACAGGTAGCAGAGGAAGGTGAGTATGTTACGTTAACACTGCCAGGCTGAAAAATCAGATACAAAGAATTAAAAAAATGAATTGGCAATGGGTCAGTAGGGCTTTGATATAACTATGACCCAGTAATGGAGGAATGCTTACATGAAGATGATTTTTTTTTCTTTTTTTTTCTCTCTTCTCTCCTTCATTATGATTCTCTGATGTCTTGTAAACTTGAGCTATCATGTAAATGTTCTCATATGCTTTGCCTTTGAAATTGTTCAGGAAACAGTCACTTAAATTTCTTTGTTCTGATGAGTTTTCCTCTTATTTATGTGCTGATATCTTTCTAGCTGTGGCTCCTCGGGCAGAACTGCTGAGAAAACTAGTGTTAACTTCAAGTCTGACCAAGTGAAAGTCAAGCAAGAGCCAGGGACAGAGGAAGAGATATGCAGTTTCTCAGGAACAGTAAAACAGGAAAAGACGGAGGATGGCAGAAGGAGTGCTTGCATGGTAAAGTTAGTTTGTGCAACAGTATGTCACCGTTTTCCTAGCATCGTGTTTAAGAATTTTGAAGCAAAAAGTAATTTTACTCTTAAGCCTGATATTCTATTAACAGCCCTGAAGACTGAGAGGTATTTTGCTCCCTAGCAGTACGTGTGAGCTTTAAGTCTGGGCCAGCTCGAGTGTTGAGCTGTCTGTTTTCCTAGTACTGCAAAATACTGGGGAGTTGTGACATAGGTACCAATAAGCTGTAGCTTGCTGGCTCATGTTGAACAAATACACATTAAATGATGGCAGGCGTTTCCCTTCCTGATTTGGACAGGACTTGACCTAGTGATGTGGATGCAAAACACACCCAGTCCGTGGCAGTTTTATGCGTTACGATAGGTAGTTGTGCGACGAAAGTAGTCCAATAGAAAACAATAATCTCAGTTTGGTCCATGTTGAGGACTTTATTATATCCTTTAATACTATGCTCTGCCAGACACAGGATAGTCTGTTGTGTGAATTTTATCTTTAGCTATTAAATTAAATACCCCCAGCAATGTAGTGTGTCTGCTGCTTTTAATCCTT
Organism: Balearica regulorum gibbericeps; assembly: GCF_011004875.1. Lineage (NCBI taxonomy): Eukaryota > Metazoa > Chordata > Aves > Gruiformes > Gruidae > Balearica > Balearica regulorum. The sequence goes on from NC_046208.1 coordinate 918,338, forward strand.
AACTAATTAAATCTGCAAGTCACCCATTGTCAGTAGTTCCTGAACGTTCATACGATGGAATTACATTGAGAAATCTTCCAGTCAGTCCAAAACTCTTATGCCAGAGCATAAATAAAATATTTATGCAAGTGAATATTTTTCAGTGTTTCCCAGTTATACTTGATTTAATAGAGTTGTGTACTGGGAGCAGAGTGATGGATTGGAGGATTTTTCCTAATGAGAGTGAAGGTATATTTTTAACAATTTATCAGTGTGTTTGGCTTGAAAGTTTATCATGTTATATATCAGTAGAAATTAGTGTGTTCTTGAAAGGATGGACTTGCAAAAAAGTAGGTTTCAAAACTGTATACAGCTTGGGTCTTCATAATGATTTGCCACTTATTTTTGGAAAATGAGTATAGTGCCTTTAAACAGTGTATGGCTTTTGACTTCCAACATAGGAAGAAAGATGCCCTTGTAAAATTGACTCTCTCTGATTTTTCATTTGATACTTTCATTTCAGCTTAGCAGTCCTGAGAGCAGCTTGACGCCACCGCTATCCACTAACTTGCATCTGGAAAGTGAATTAGAAGCATTAGGAAGTCTTGAAAATCATGTAAAAACCGAACCAGCAGATTTAAGTGAAAGCTGCAAACAGTCTGGACATAGCCTTGTAAATGGAAAATCCCCGGTGCGCAGTCTAATGCATCGATCAGCTAGAATTGGAGGAGAAGGCAATAACAAAGATGATGATCCAAATGAAGACTGGTGTGCCGTTTGCCAAAATGGAGGGGATCTGTTATGTTGTGAAAAGTGCCCCAAGGTCTTTCACCTGACTTGTCACGTACCAACGCTCCTCAGCTTTCCAAGGTACCAGAAACAGTGTCCTGCTTCCTGAGAACAGCTCTATGGTCTCATTCATGTGATAGATTTCAACACAAAAACCGTACCAAAACTGGTGTTTCATTCTCAACATCAGCTAGTTCTGATAGATTTCTTGTCAATAAAAAAAATCAGAGTTTCAAAGGCCTGCCTGCATTGTGACCGGTCAGTATTTGTCTGATAAACATATGGTTTCCTAAAGTGTGATTTCGTTATGTAAAGTTCATTTTAAAGTCATGTTGAGAAAGGTGTTGTAAAGTATTAGAACATACTTGGGAGAGGAGTATGAGGGCAGGAAAAATGGCCTTGACTGGCGGAATTATCTTGAGCATTAAGAGTTATTCCTTATCTTTGGATATCTAAGTCTTTACTATGGTACAATGTAAATCTATAAGAGCTAATGAAAAAAATCATTGTCATCACTGATGCGACTTTGTCCCTGGATATCTGCAATAATTGTGTTTATTTCTGTTTAGTGGAGAGTGGATATGTACATTCTGCAGAGATCTGAGCAAACCAGAAGTAGAATATGACTGTGACAATTCACAACACAGCAAGAAAGGGAAAACAGCACAAGGCCTGAGTCCTGTGGACCAAAGGGTATGTCTCAAATCTGTAGGAATCTGTTTCCTAGAAAATAAAGTGCTCACATTAGCTATCCCCCACTGTTTCTTGAAGATGTTTTTGCTGTGGCTGCAGCAAATTAAATATAGTTGTGGCTTTTGCAAAAAAAAACAACCTCAAAATGAGCAATGAGATTTCTTTGCTGTGACCACATATCCAGGTGTTGGTGACTGTGTGGGAGTGCTCCATTACAGGGGGACTGTAATCATCTAGTAGCTAAAACTTGCATGTAAACACATATTCTGTATTTAAATGCATCCTTTAACATGCATTAATCTCTTCAGTGTTCTTAATTAGAAGTTCTTTGCATTTAACATTGATATAACCTTCTTAAAAATAGTTACGCAAGTTTGGTGTGTTAAGTTCATGCTGTGAGAGGTGCCACAAGTATTTAGGTGCGTTCTTGTGGAAGGTGTAATGACCTTGACAGAATTATTTTTTAACGTTATCAGTCGGCCTGTGCATAAAGTATCGGACTATTATCAATCAAATTCCTCCAAAGGAATTACAAGCAAAGGATGGAAAAATATTTCAATGGGGAATTCATAGAAACACTCTCACTTTGGTTTCAAATTGTTTTTGTCTCGTGGGGAAAAGAATAAAACGAATAAAAGTCCACAACTCCAGTCCTTCCTTATTATGTGCAGTTATGGTTGGACAAAAGCATTTGTAGTTTGTCTTTTTTTTTTTAATAATTTGACTGTATATTAGCGTGCCTCTTCATCTTTGACTTTAGCCCTAGATCTTTGTGTAGAAAGAAGAAAGCAAAAAGGGAGTACATTTCTGCTATGTGCACAGTCAGGTGTTCTACCCTCTCAACAATGCCCTCCTAAGAACTTTACATTTTATAATTAAGCTTGTGTGGATTGCATTTAAATTTTCTAGTACTAAGCTGCTAAAATACAAACCTATTTAAAATAGGGAGGTATGAACTTCTGGGCTGAGGGTAAATTAAGGATATTAATGTGAAACTCTTTATTTCTTTGTAAGAAATGTGAACGTCTCCTGCTTTACCTGTATTGTCACGAGCTGAGCATTGAATTTCAAGAGCCAGTCCCAGCCTCGGTGAGTCTCCTGAAAAATAATTTGTGATTTATTTTTGGCATAACATCTCAAAAAGTCTAGAGTTGAGTTTGGGAAGGAACTGACTGCTGTAACTTGAAGCCTGTCCCCTTGATCAATCTAAAAGTTCTGGTAGTTGTCCAGTATTTAATGATTCTGAGAGAAAAGCTGATTCAGTAGCTTCTCGGTGCAGAGACTCTGCTCTCAGTCTCAAGCCCAGATATTTAAAAATACTTTCAATTAGCAGTTGTTGAATTGGAAGGGGATGTCTCAGGATACCCATGAAATTCAAAATGCTTTAGGAGAGCTTTATTTTTTGGACAATCTTTTAAAGGAAAGGAGGAAAGAAACTGCTTTGACTCTTCTGTTTTCAGCTGTAAAAGAAGTAACTATCATGAAAAACATTGCTGTGCTATGATAGATACTGAAGGTTAGAAAGAACTTCTTAAACAGTTTGAGGAAAGGAAATTGTTCTCACTTGCCCAACATGCGTACGGTGTATAATGAGATTAGCTGATTGATATTTTGATAAATGAAGAAATGCAGCTGCTTCTGTGAACTAAGTAGTCATTGTAGTGATAAATCACTGTTTGTTTTTTACAGATACCAAACTACTATAAAATTATAAAGAAACCAATGGATTTATCTACGGTGAAAAAGAAACTGCAAAAGAAGCATTCCCAACACTATCAGACTCCTGAGGATTTTGTGGCAGACGTCCGGTTGATCTTCAAGAACTGTGAAAGGTTTAATGAAGTATGTTAACTTCCGATCTGTATACATTTTTTTAGATTTAAGATTTATTTCAACATGGTTGTGCAGCTTCTCCAATTAAAGGCTCTGCTTCCAGTTGTAACTTCTGCTTGTGGAGCAGATGCTGAATCAGACACTTAAGACAAGCAAAACAAATGCAATTACAGCACTGCCTCTCGATTTTTAGCTAAATGGGAGTTCAAGCTTTTGCAGAGGGAACTTTTAAGTGCATTCACTGGTATGGATATATGACTGAGGAGCAGGGTGACCTTGTTACTGTACATTGAATAGATTGTAGAAGTGCTTAGGAAGTGTGGTAATAAGGACAATCAAGCAGTCCTTAAAACTATCTCAAGCTATGCAGATAATTGTTCTGATGAAACATGGTAGACCTCTACTGAGGAAACTTCCTCCACTGAGGAAAAGTGCCTTTCTGAGAAATGTTCTACTGGTTCTAGTACCTCTTGCAGGCTAATCCAGAAAAGCATTGTGTTCATTATGGCTGGTATTGAGCTTAGTGCTTTAGCTCGTGGGTCATTGGGCTCTCACAAAAATCAGTTTTCAGTAGATAACTTCTGTATGGAGTCATACTTTTGATGAATGGTGGAAAGTTGACTGACTTTGCAATGAACCCATCTGATAATGAAATATTTGCACTTTACGTGTGAAACGTGACTTGGGGAGATAAATTACCTAGGTGTTATTATTAGGTGAAATTTGGAAAAAGTATTTTGAATATCAAAAAAAATTTGTGATATTATACTGAAACAGAGTAGGAGCTAAGAGGGTATCCTCATTTCTGAGATGCCTTAAAGCAAGGATGACAAAACGCCCTGGGGAGCAGACATCGCAGGGAATTGCTTTCTTCTCACCTTAGAAACGCGTAAAACAACCAGCATTTTTCTATAAAATGTAATCTGAGTTTTGCAGTGTTTGGGCTGCATTTCTGGCTCTGTGCAGAAGTGAAGGAAGTACGCAAGCCTACAATTAAAATCTCAGCTGTTTCACAAGTACACTAGTAAAAATCAAGGTTAATGATGTAATGCTGTAAATGCTCACAAGCATTTGGGACTTTGACACCCCCGACTCCCTTATGTCTCTGTATTAGGTGGAGGTTAATGAGCACTGTGGAAGAAGTTGCAATTATGTGAACTTCTCAATCAAGGGAATTAATGAAGCGTCTACTGTAGAGGAAAAACATGCTGCAGCTCTTAGGGACGAGCGTAAAAGAAAGGAGCAAGGACTGATGGATGTGCTTTGGTTTTGGGGTTTTTTTCAAAATATATTTTAAAAAAAAAAGGTGTTTCAGACTTGTCTTGCTGTTTGAAATCCTGGCTTATGGCAAAAGATGAGTCACCCTGACCTCTCGTAATAGCATCATTGTAGTGCCTCTAAGCCATATGCTTCTAAAAAAAAGAAATCAAAGCGGGGTAAGACCCCCAAGAAAGTAGTCTCATGGAGCACTTGTCTCTAAAGTGAGACTTTTCCACAATAATGTCCAGGCAGCTAAAATTTATAATGCAGCAAGCAGTCATGAGTAGAGCACAGTTTTGAAAATGACTGGGAGACACTTATTTGTACAAAAGTTGTGTGGTTTGTTGAAGGTTTATTTGCCTCATGTCACCCTCCTAAGACTGTTTTAAACCTGCTTCCGCTAAGTTTGAGAACTAAAGAGGTGTAGCCCATAACAAACTGTTTTGTTGTTATGGCTGACTTGTCATCCAATCCTATGCAATCTCATAACTTTAGAAAGGATTATAATTTCATTTTTTTTGACTCTGGTATCCTTTTTAGATGATGAAAGTTGTTCAAGTTTATGCAGAAACACAAGAGATTAATTTGAAGGTAAGCGTTTCAGACCATGCACACTTGGTGAAGGGATGTGCATTTCCAACAGGTGAATATTCCTGTCTTCTTTCATTTACAGGCTGATTCAGAAGTAGCGCAGGCAGGGAAGGCAGTTGCATTATACTTTGAAGATAAACTTACAGAGATCTACCCAGACAGGACCTTCCAGCCTTTGCCTGAATTTGAGCAGGAAGAGGATGATGGTGAAATAACTGAGGACTCCGATGAAGATTTTATACAACCACGTAGAAAACGCCTAAAATCAGATGAAAGACCAGTGCATATAAAGTAATCTAATGATATGGACCTAAAATTTATTGTAAAAACTGTTATTTAAGTGTTCCTGGAATATTATCATGCCTACAGTGGCCATCTTGAAGCTGATAGCTTTTTAAACAGTATTAGATTACAAAAAAAACCCACTTGTACAGAAAAGCATTCTCATCAAAAGGGGAAAAAAACTGTATTGTAAATTTTTGGTGTTTTTTTTTTTCCTTGATTATTTGCTATATTCTTTCTTTTCCTGATGGAGGGGACACACACATCCTGGTCTCACCGATAGAGGTGGATGAATGTTGAAGAGAAACAGATTTGATAAGAGATGTTCCATGTACAGATAAGACTGCTTAGTAAAACGTTCTGCAGGACTGGACCGATACAGTTACTGTATCTTGCGTTCATGCTGGACTGCAGTGTAAACCGTAAGCAATGTTCCTGAAATCCCCTCTTTGTGTGAACTTAAGTGCGTGTTGGTCATTGCTTTTATCATCTCATTTAAGCGGTATTGTGAATAACTGATCTTCTGTGTTGATCCAATTATCTAAATTTGACTTTCTTTACTACGTTTTATGTATAGCAAAAGGAAAAAAAAAATCATTAAACTGTTCTGAATTGGCAAGCGCAGGAGTGTGAGTTCTTGACAGATGAAAGACTAAACTGGTGGCAACAATCTCTTTTCAGTAGGGCTAGGTATATTTATTTTGAATCCTGTACACAGAACATTTTAATGGCGTTCATGGCAGAAGTCTTAGCACTGTGTCATCTGTCCCTGATCCCCCTAATGAGGCAGAATGTTATCTCCAGTATTCATTGTCTAATTTTCTGTACTTAAAATATAGACTGAAGAGGTAAAAACTGGTTGGGGTGTTTTTCCAGTCTTCCTAAATATCAGTTTCTAACAGACCACTCGGCAAACAATAACCTATTAACTACCAAATGTGTAAAATTTCCTGTATTCACTTTGTCTTATTTGTAAATAGTGAATTGAGATTTCTTGCAGATCAGCAACATTTGCTGAACTGTTTTTAAGCTAATATGTATTCTTATTAATTGTTCCTATCAAGAAAAGATTTGTAATATATGCTATTTCTAACATTGCATTCATTTTGAGCTTCTGTCTTATTTTTATTAGAGTACTACTCAGAACTTTCTTCAGAAGCAGCTTATGAGCGAAATGTCTAGAAAGATTGGAATAAATCTGTTGAGATTGGGTTACTTGTCCATCCATTGAACAAAGCACTTGCACAGACCAGGATTTGGCTTTGAGTGGTTTCTGGTCAAATGTTGAAAATAGAACAATTTTCCTAAACCCTGTGGCAGGCATCTCTGCAGTGCCTTCCCGTTGCACTCTGCCTTCATTCCAGCGTTTCTGGTTAGAAATGAGGTCATCACAAAGTAATTACAGTTTGAGCAGTTGTTTCCTTTACAGAAATCAATACTAGAAATAAGAAATGTAATTTCTGGCCTTTGTGTAGATCTTGGTGAAGTAAGATGAAGAAATCATGTAATCGGATGAGGTCAAGTTGACAGACTATAAATTCGCCGTAAGATTTTGTGCGAATACAGCAATTCTGTGGTAAATCACTGGGGTTTTGATATACTCAGCACGAGCAATTCCTGTGACATTGTATACACTTTACCATAGTGGTAAAGACGAATATTTTAGCACAATGTATCAAACTGAGATATGGTCTCAGCAATTTTTATGCAAATCACTTAAGATTTGATTTCTTTTTCTAAGAACAAAGTACATGTACATTGTGACTGTACCTCTCTTACAATAAATAAGGGGACTGAAGGTATTTGTAACTTCAAGCTCACTTCTTTAGATTACACAAATGTGTAACGTTAATGTAAACTCAAACTGGTGGTGGTTTTTTCCATTTCTCAGATATTAACATAGTGCCAGTTTAATTTTATTTTTTACCAGTTTGTATGTGAAAGGAAAAGTAATTCTACTTAAACATATTGAATTGACAAATAGCAAAAACTTTGCCCGTAGAAAGGATGGCGTGTGTGAATAGGACACTAATAGTAACGAGGGATCATTTAATGGCTCTGTGTATTGCCTATTTATGCATTTCTAGTTTCTCAGCTTCATTTTGCAAAGGAATATTATTAAAATTATCATGAAAATAAGATTTTTTTGTGAATTCTCTTCAATTGGGGTTACTATTTTTACGGCGCTTAAGCACTCTAGGTGCCGTACCTTCAGGCCTCAGCTTTTTAACTCTGCACCTCGTAAGGCACCGGTCGCGGATTCGAGTATTGCAGATACCCGCTGCCTGAACCTGGAGCGTAGGACGAGCGTGGTGGCATCCTAGACTGGGGGAAGGACCAGACTACGGACCTGCGGTTCAGGGGCAGCGCCTGCTCCCTCGCCGCTGCAGGAACGGTGCCATCTCTTTTCCGCCCAAGCCCCAGGTACCAGACCCCAGAGCAGATGTCTAAATGTTTTGAGATGGCCTCTCTGTATGGTTTGCTCCCTATGACAAGGTAGAAAAATTGCCAAACTTTGTAGGCTAGCGACTCAGCCTGTTTTCCACTAGTTCACCTGCATGCCAGAAGTGATGCTAAGCTTTGACGTGATGAGAGTTGAAGCTCTCCTCTTGCACATAGCCCACTGAACTCCTGGAACTGGTCCTTCCGTTCCGCTCATCAGTGCTCAGTAGTAGCATGTGGAAGTTTGATTTGTGTGCAAGAAGTAAGTGTTTCTTTTGTATACAAAAAGAAAACGATGTTCTCCCTTCCCTCCCCCCGCCCCCGCTTTCATTTTGGAACTCCCAATACAATTCAGTGATTGTTTTGAAATTAGCTAAATTCTATTAAAAAATATTTGCAAGATTAGATAAGCTCTGCTAATACATTTCCTGATTCTGTAGTCTGTAAATGTTCATCATAGATCTGGTAAGGGTTTGCTCGGTCCAAACAACTTTTTGGTGCCGCGCCGTATCTAACTTGTTCAAGAGCAAATTAATGGGGTTTGTATTAACGCCCACTGTGATTCTCTGAGCATCTTCTCTATGCTGTGTGTGCAATATGTGCGAGCAACCTGGAGCATCGCTTACATCAGTAAAACTTCTGGCAGATGAAGGATGCGGTGGGCGCGCTCAGCGTGCCAGCTCCTTTGCACGATCGCGGTGTTCCAACGTGACAGCAAGAAGGTAGTCTGGCGCTTGATGTAACCGTATGCTCTTGCTTAAGACGCTTGTAAAAAAGACCGTTCGCGTCTCGATTTTGTTGTTGTTGTTGTTGTAAATGACCCTGAAGTTTAAGTTAATCCAAAGAAGTAAAAGGCGACTTGCTTTTGAAATAAGAGTGAAAAGTGTACAGTATGCTACTCGTGGACTTCTCAATTACCTCAGCAGGTATCCTGCCATGTAATTACTAGTGATTAGTGATAACCAGCTGAATAGGTTCAGGTCTTTTGTTTAACTGTGCCCTGGAATTAAGTGGCCTATAGTATAATAAGGCAGAGTTACTATCCAAAAAAAGGATGTTCCCCAAACTTTTGAAAATAGAAACACGCTGTTAAATGCAGAGAGGTTGGGGGGGGGGGGGGCGGGATGTCACCATTGGTGTTGCTTGTGACGTTTGACCCTGTCGGCACACTTAACACTGGATCACAGAAGTGTTTTATAAACGTTTCTGCAAGCCACTGGAACAGAAGTCCTTAAAATTAGCCCGAATTTATCGTTCTGTTGTATAACCCAGCTTATTGGCTGACCCCTAAAAGTTTAGGTAATGGCAACAGTATTTTAAAGCTATGGGTATGATGTACTGGAAGTTGGCTTTTTCTGGTTTCTCTTACTCTCTTCCTTGGAAAAAGCAATAAAACTGCTTTGTCTGTTGCCTATTAGCATGACAGGAATCCTTTACTTTGGATAGTGATTTTATAGGAAAGTTTGTATGCATATCACCAAGTCTAGCTTTTAAAAACAAAGTGTGCAGGAGTTATTGACAATATAGTGTGGCATTTTATTTTAAAAATTGGGGAAAGTTACATATTTTTTTAAAAAGTAGGTGTTTGAGTAAATAACGGAGGTACTTTTTTTAAAAAAAAAAAAATTATATGCCACAGTTTACATAGACATATTTCAGATTGAACATATGCATTGTATCTTCAGATACGGCAATTTCTTTTATTTTCTCGGAGTGCGTGTACGGTCCATCTAGTTCCTGTGTTTGCTTATGGGGATCCTACTTTATATGCTTTCTAATGTATCTGAATTGAATTAGTTTTCCAAAATTGCAGTTAATTTGGGTATCTTTATTGTAAGTGAACTATTAAATATATGAAATGCAGTTCTGGCCTTTTCTGTTGGGTGATCTTTCAGCTCAAGGCTGCTTTCTTTAGAATTTATTGAATTTCTACAAGGAGAAGTACTAAAATATTTTATAAGTTCGACTTGTTGCAGCGTTCACTCGAGAGTGTGAGCTACATTTAAAACAAAAAAAAGTGCATGTCTGCTAATGGCCTGCAAATGGGGGTATTTCTTAGGTTCAGAACACCGTGAAACATGTATATAAGCCTATAAAGATTTGTGTGGTTGGAAGCCTGTTTTACATGTAAATGTTCTCATGGAAGGGTTAAATTCATGGCATTCTTTGATTCTTCAATTACTTCTTGCTTCCACTAATTGAACTGGTTCTTTTTTGCACATAGTAAACTTTGCTCATCTTTTAATATGATTCTTCAAAAAAGTGCTGTTTCTGTGGTATTGTATTATCTGAATAATCATATTTAACTTTTTTTAAACAAGGTTACCGTTTCTAATTGTTCTGTTCCTGTGTTTTTTGCTGGTGTGTAATAAAAAATAAGTTTTTCTTTACATGGTTATTTAATACGTTAGCTGCCTGTAAATATTTCTTGTTAAGTGCTCTGGAATGTGCTGTAGAAGTTGTATTAGATCAGTTTAAAGCATTGTTTGAAAACCATTTTGCTTTGGTTATTTCTATTAAATTAGAAAAATTACTTTCAGTTGGAGTTTCTTTTTTGCACATCTACGTTAGGTCATTAGATACCAGTTCATGTCCGGCAAAAGACTTTTCTGATATTTGCAGGGTGGAAGCACCTTGACAAAATGAAACCGCAGCAATTAAAGCATGACCACCTGCGGCTGCATCATCTGCAGCGATCAGCAGTTCCAAGACAGAAAATACCAACATCTGAACTCGATTCGTAGTTTGGTTTGGAGATGCTGTGATTTCACCACTTGGCACTTTTCCGTAAAATGATTTGTCACGCTTATCTACACCTAGTACATGAAATACAAGGGGTTTTTTAAGGTTTTCACTACCGGTTTTTGTGCTGCTGTCATCCTGAAGTTTGGTGAGGCCGTGGAGGAGACGGTCCCGAGGTGTGCGGCTCATGCGTGTCCAGTTCCTGGAGCTGGGATGCTTCCCAAAGCCCGACAGACCCGACAGCGGGCCGCAGGGGGATGGCTCTGCGGCGGCGTTCCCCGCGCCCAATCCCCAGTAAGTGCTGGAAGAACGAAAAGGGAGTTGAATTTGATTGTTCTGAGACTTGTTATCGTTGAACCCATAGCTATGTGATGCTCGTCATCCGCCATCTGCCTGCCATACTCCGCTCTGCGTGGTGGGGAGTGTATTTTACCCATTGGAAATGAGTCGGTACCGACTACACAGCACCGGCGTGTTCCTTTGCTCAATAAATGTGTATTTTGGTACGTCAGGGACCAGATCCATGCAGTAACGTGGGGTGTGGCCCTGCACCGGGGTGCAAGGTGTGATTCGAAATCCGGGGAGCAATGCCAGGGGACGCAATCTGGGCGGCTGGCCAGTCTGCATCTCGGGGCTTCGATAGTACCGTGTCTAGGAAGTAAGGGCCAGTAGTCTGTGTAAGGGGAGAGGAGGAGGTTGCTCCTACATCATTGGTGCTTTTTGCATGCAGTGGAAAAGCTGTGCACGTGCAACGCTGTTGCATTCATTCACCTTTTACTGTGGTTTAGCGTACATGCCTTAAGCTGCTCCCTCCTGCTGATAAATCCATTTTTTTGTGCTGATGTTGTTACTGGAGCAGTCTCATGACTTACCATATCAGAACTAAAGGCAGAATAGAGCTTACGTATTTTGGGATATGGCCCAGTTCAACTACAGCTGTACAATTTGAAGTAGGAACTAGTCCGGTTTGTTTTAACAGGAGTCAGATTAAATGATTGCAGGTTCTTCCAGGCATCAGTATCGATTGTATGCTGGCCGACCGTGCAGACCCACAAGAAGAAAGTAAAGTGAGCATGCACATAAGCTAAAATTACCTCTGAATAATTTTTCTGCAAGCATGAAAGAGAGGTCTAGTAGCCTGGAATGCCAACCATCTTGCAGGTATGTTTGTGTGTTCGTAACCGTTGCAGTTGGTGAGGGCTCTGATCCAAGCGTGGCTGTTAGTTCTTTGATAGAGAACAACTTCAGGCCGTAGCTCATAAAGAAGTTGGATTTTTCTTTTACTGTTTGTTTATTCTTTAAGTGCTTGTGGTGGCTTGGTATCACAGAAGCTCTGAGAGCTGTCTTCTAGAACAAAGGGTTAGTTGATTTCACTAAAGTACACATTTATTCTTGCTAAGATTTGACAACACCTGCGTTTACAGCGAGCGCTTGAACGCGCTTGCCTGCCTTCGCGATCTGCAGCAAGGGAACAGATGGTTTGAACCTAAACCGTTGCACTTCAGATGGGTTTTGCTGCTAAACCAAATACTGCCTGCGTGAGGTGATGCGTGGCACAAATGGATGGCTGGATGCTCTGCTGACCCTTCCGATTCCTCTAGAGCTGGAATTTGGTGCTCTGCTGGCAGAGGAACAACGAGGAGTTCTCTGGGGGGACGTTTCGTTTCTCTTTGCCGGGTGCTGCAGCGCTGCCTCGCTGTGTCCGGAGTGATCTCAGCCTTGCCAGCCCATCTGCTCCAGCTTCTGAGAGCCCATCTGCTCCATCACTTTCTGTGGCATCCGTGTTGGCTGCCTTTGTGGCTGGACTGTGATCTGTCGGTATCTGCATCACTGCTTGACTTCCCTCAATCCCCTGGATTCCCTCAGCAGGCTGGCTTGGTTTTTCCCCACTTTGTGTCCTAGCTAAACTTCTCCTGGCTCACTCCAATGACACTGAGCTCTTCACTGCATCACCAAGTGCTGCAATTCATTTGCCAACTTTTTATTCCCCCCCTGCTCCGGGAGGCGTATCTTAACCTCCTCTTTCCGTCCTGAACTTCTACCAAGAGTTAGAAACTGTGCCGCTAGACTGTTGCTGCCACGGTAGAATTCACATCTATATCTCTGTGGACAAGTCCGTGATTTTTGGAATTACTGCCATCTTTCTCTGCGGGTTGAGATTATAAACCTGTATTTTCAGAGCGCTGGCCTTTCGCTTTATTGTTAATTTGCTTTGCCACGTGAGTTCTTTGGATCGCTTCAGTGCCTGAATACGCGTACAGGAGCTGAACTGCATTTCGTACCGTTCTTGTGCACTTTGCTCCGTGTTAGCGGAGCAAAGCATGCAGAACTAAGCACTTAACGCTGAGTAGAATTGCTCTTTGTGAAATTGCCTTCCAATGCGTTCCATGGGCTACCATTGCTGCCAAGTGCTTGGTGATCTTCACGTGATTTAATGCTTAGGAACTAGGATAATGTTTGCTAAATTAGCGGGGATTAAAACTGGGAATATGAATTCCTGCTCCTTTCATTAACGCATCAGAGATGAGCGTATTTAGCATATAACTTTAATTAGCAGATGACACAAGACTCACAAAAGACGGTGCTGGGTCCCATCAGCTAAGGTTGATGGGTGCCTGGTGAAGGCTCCTCACCAAGGAACATTATGGTGCGCATGGTGGACTGAGGAGTCAGCGGGGTATCTGTTGCTTCATCCTGATAGCAATGTTCTTCATCTCCTGACAGCCCTTTTTGCCTCGCGTGACTTCAACAAAACCCATAGTGTTGATCGCCGGAAGAGCTTGCCGCTGTCGTGTGTGGCTCAGCCCCTGCGCTCCCCTGGGGGAACCAGATCGACCTGCACCGCCCGAGGCCGGCCAGGTAAGGTGAGCACTGAGGCTTGTCTGGATGCAGTCATCTCCTTAACTAAACCCGTAGAGCAACGGGCTTCTTGAGAGTATCTTTATTTTTTTTTATCTCATATGCCGTATCAGAGAGAAACACAAAAGCTTTTCGTGGCAGAAGTTACTCAGCAAACGTTATCGAGCTGGTGGGTGACGAGCGATCCTGTCTGTCACTGCTCTGGCAACCAGAAGCGTTTGGAAATCACGTCTTTTGAAGATTTCCACCTGTGTTGGTTTTGTGTGGCAAGGTTTTGGTAGTGGGGGGGCTACAGGGGTGGCTTCTGTGAGAAGCTGCTAGAAGCTTCCCCTGTGTCTGACAGAGCCAATGCCAGCCGGCTCCAAGACGGACCCGCCACTGGCCAAGGCCAAGCCAATCAGCGCCTCTGTGATAACATATTTAAGAAAGAGAAAAACAGTTAGAGAGTTTTTGCAGCCAGAGAGAGGAGTGAGAAGATGTAAGAACATCTGCAGACACCAAGGTCAGTGCAGAAGGAGGGGGAGGAGGTGCTCCAGGCGCCGGAGCAAGATTCCCCTGCAGCCCGTGGTGAAGACCATGGTGAAGCAGGCTGTCCCCCTGCAGCCCATGGAGGAAGGATGAGGGGGTGCAGAGATTCCACCTGCAGCCCATGGAGGACCCCACGCCGGAGCAGGTGGAGACACGTGAAGGAGGCTGTGACCCCGTGGGAAGCCCACGCTGGAGCAAGCTCCTGGCAGGACCTGTGGATCCGTGGAGAGAGGAGCCCACGCCAGAGCAGGTTTGCTGGCAGGACTTGTGACCCCGTGGGGGACCCACGCTGGAGCAGGTTGCTCCTGAAGGTCTGCACCCCGTGGAGGAGATTCACGTTGGAGAAGGCCGTGAAGGACTGTCTCCCGTGAGAGGGACCCCACGCTGGAGTGGGGGAACGATGAGTCCTCCCCCTGAGGAGGAAGAAGTGGCAGAAACACCGCGTGATGAACTGACCCTAACCCCCACTCCCCCTGTGCCGCTGGGGGGGCCGGAGGTTGAAGCCGGGAGTGAAGTTGAGCCCGGGAAGATGGGAGGGGTGGGGGAGGTGTTTTTAAGATTTGGTTTTATTTCTCATTCCTCTACTCTGTTTTGCTTAGTAATAAATAAGATGAATTCCCTCTCTAAGTTCGGTCTGTTTTGCTCGTGATGATAATTAGAGAATGATCTCTCCCTGTCCTTATCTCGACCCGTAAGTTTTCTTTCATTGTACCTTTTCTCCCCTGTCTAATGAAAGAGGGGAGTGAGAGAGCGGCTCTGGTGGGCACCTGGCCCTCAGCCAGGGTCAACCCACCACACCACCGCTGCAGGATCTGGGGCTGGCGTATGCCATCAGGGCGTGCTGAAGCTGTGAATGTGATGCTGGGATCTGCATGGTGGTGTGTATCTGTTCCAGGTGACTTTCCTAGCTTGGAAAGTGGCTGAAACCCCTGCTCATTTGAAATTGTGTTTGGAGACTGTCGTGGTTTAAACCCGCTGGCAGCTATAACAACCACACAGTTGTTTGCTCACACATGCACCCCTCCATAGTGGGATGGGGAGAGAATTGAAAAAAGGTAAAACCTGTGGGTTGAGATAAAACCAGTTTAATATGACAGAAAAGGAAAATTATCACAATTTTAACAACAACAATAATAATAATATTATTCGAAAGCCAACTGTGTCTTGGGCTGCATCCCCAGCAGCGTGACCAGCAGGTCGAGGGAGGGGATTCTGCCCCTCTACTCTGCCCTGCTGAGACCCCCCTGCAGTGCTGTGTCCAGCTCGGGGGGCCCCAGTACAGGAGAGACATGGAGCTGTTGGAGCGAGTCCAGAGGCCCCGGAGATGATCCGAGGGCTGGAGCACCTCTGCTATGGAGACAGGCTGAGAGAGTTGGGGTTGTTCAGCCTGGAGAAGAGAAGGCTGCAGGGAGACCTTAGAGCCCCTTCCAGTCCCTGAAGGGGCTCCAGGAAAGCTGGAGAGGGGCTGGTGACAAGGGCAGGGAGTGACAGGACAAGGGGGAATGGGTTTAAACTAAAAGAAGGGAGATTTAGACTAGATCCGAGGCAGAAATCCTTCCCTGTGAGGGTGCTGAGGCCCTGGCACAGGGTGCCCAGAGAAGCTGTGGCTGCCCCTGGCTCCCTGGCAGTGTTCAAGGCCAGGTTGGATGGGGCTTTGGGCAACCTGGGCTAGTGGAGGGTGTCCCTGCCCATGGCAGGGGTGGGACTGGGTGGGCTTTGAGGTCCCTTCCAACCCAAACTGTTCTATGATTCTAATATACAAAACAAGTGATGCACAGCACAATTGCTCACCACCCACTGCCCGATGCCCAGCTAGTTCCCAAGCCACGGCCCTCACTGGCTGAATTCACCCAGCTTACATACTGAGCATGACATCATATGGTATGGAATATCCCTTTGGCCAGTTTGGGTCGGCTGTCCTGGCCATGTCCCCTCCCACCTTCTCGTGCAGCCCTGTGGAAGGCTCGCGCCTCCTCGCTGCAGGGCCTGGGAAGCTGAAAAGTCCTTGACTTAATTGTAAACGCTGCTTGGCAACAATCAAAATGTTAGCGCATTATCAATGTTATTTTCATGCTACATCCAAACCACAGCACTCTACCAGCTACTAGGAGGAAAATGAACTCTATCCCCATCGAAACCAGGACAGAGACGTGTTCAGTGCAGTTCTGCAGGTGTTACTGGGCACAGCGATGGATTCTGTGCCATGGATCTGAGCAGCGGTTTTGCAGTTGACCGCAGGACAAAATACAAAATGCCAAACTGAAGTCTGTTTTCATCTTGGAGGTCATCTGCGTCTCCAGGCAATCCCAAATGCAAGTCGTTTATCTGCTCTATTGGCCCTACCCAGCATGTTTTCAAAGGAAGGGGATGCTGCAGCAACAAGTCCTGACAGCGTGCTGTAGGGACCATGCTCAACGATGAATTCTGCTTTCTAACTGAAGACACGAGGTTTAATCAGCTCAACAGACCAGGGAAGGTGCGTGTTAATTCAGAGAACTGCAGCAACTGTGTTAGGAAGCACGGAGCGGTCTGTGAATAATCAGCCTTCTGTAGGCAGACACACACCCTGCCCGAAAGCAGAGATCACGGGCTCTAAGTTAGGCATCGTTCTGCTAAGAATTTGTAAATTAACCGTTCATTCTTTAAAATCTCATAATGGAATGTGTCACCAGATGGTGCTCTTACACAGCCGTCTACATGCTGGTCTCTGAGCGAGCAAATCGTTTTGTCTTGGGGAGAAATTCTGGGGTGAGGCTGGTTTTGATTCCTGCAGGTACGAGAGGTACCGGCTGAGGACACGTCGTTTGCTGGGAGCAAGGCGTGGGTGGTGCGCGTCGCCTTACACCCCAGGGTCGGTATTGTCATTAAGTGGAATGCGGTAACCTGGGGACTTCGAGCTCATTCATTTCTTTCTCCATCTTAGCTTTACTAGAGTGCTGCCCTCACCGCCCGGGTGTGCGAGCAGAGAGTGGAAGGTGATGCTGTCACGTTGCGCAGGGAAAGTTGGAAATGACTGCGCTGGGCGCAGCGGCAATCCTCCTGCCATGGGAAAACCCTGTGAAGCACATCTGCTGTGGAGGAGGCGCGTAAGAACAGCCTCGGCTGGCAGCCTTCATCCTCTGCCCCCTCTTCATCTCTGTGACTGCGAGGCTTTCAGCGAACAGGAGCTACCGCGATGGTAATCGGGTTTGTTCCCCTGTCTCTGGCAAGCACTTTGAGCACTGCTGGTGCCAACCGCAAAGAAGGGTGGGCTTTTTGTTTGACTCAGGCATGTAACGTAGGCTCTGGGTGCTCTCTGCGCTGCTGAAACCTGTCCAGGAAGGAGACGCTCCTCAGTCATTTTTTTAATGCTAAAAGTTGCGTCTCGGGGTCCTTTTGATGAGCACAGCGAGTAACCACTGCCGCCACCAAAGGCTTACCGTGTGCTCAGACCTGTAGAGCATCCTCTGTAGCCAGGAGCCCCGTGCTCCGGCCCCACACCTGATGCTCTCTCCTGGGTTTCTGTGTTCTTGGTGCTGAGTAACGAGTTGAGACTAGGTGAGATCTGACCCTGCCATTCATCCTAGCCCTGGATTTTTGAATCAGACCATGCAGCGGGTGCTGGATATGTTCAGCCTGCTTTCAGCTCGGGCACAGCCGTGCGGGAACACCGAGTGTTAATAACGACCGTGGTGTGGACTGGATTTTCACCGTTGTCATCTCTTTTCCTGCTGCCTGGCATCTAATGGAAAGGAAGGGCTATAACTACCCTGAACAAGTTAAGGAACAGTGTTTAGTGCTGGAAAGACAGGCAGTGCCAAAGTTGGTAACAGGGAGGCGTTTCAGCTATTCCTTCCTTAGGCTGACTGGGACTGCAGCTGCGTGTGGTCCGTGTCTCCTGCTGAAACTGCAGCATGTTCCTGGCTTTACCACCCTTGTGCAATGCTCTCCTTCCCTCTGGAAAACACGATTATTAGAATGTGTTGTCAGCATTCAATACTCCGCTCTGTTATTTGGGAGTTTTCTTTCCCTAGCTTGCTGCCCAGAGCTACAGCATGATCTTTGATAACTCTGCAATTTCTCAGTTCCCTTTCACAGCGAGGGATCTGATGCTCAGCGTGCTGCTGGCTCTTGGGGTGACTGTGGACATGGTCAAACCAATTTAATCATCTGCCCAATCGTAATCAATTTAATTATCTTCCAGATACACACAGACCCGCTATCCTTTTAGTGTCTGAGCAGAACAGAAGTGTGGCAGGCCACCTTATTTGCTGCTGGCCATTGAAAACTAAATTCTGTAGAAATCAGTTCGATAACGGAATTGTTGGGCCTGGGGACTCCATCCTCCCCTGTACTTCCAAGGAGCCCTCTCTCTTTCTTGCCTTTCCTGCACGATGAGCACAGCAACTGGCTTCACAGAGAAGGCCTTCGGGATGCGTGTGCTCGAGACGTGATTTACGGGGTCCACGTCCGTTGGTGGTGTAAGTCGACAGAGCTTCACCGAAGTCAGCGGAAGACCTCTACCTGCATTTACTTGATGAGTTACTTCTTTCTTTAAACTAAACAATGTTCTTTCTTGTTTGTTCCTGACTTCTAGTAATACTGTGCCTAGAGATGACTTTTGCAGCGTGACCCTAGCCAGGAGTGCGCTGGCAGGGCAGTCGTGAGGGTCTGGACAATGCCTGCGGCTGGGACCCCCAGCATCCCGGGAGCATGTGCCTCTGCGGGACCTTTGGGTCTGTCACCCTCTGTGCATCTGGGCTGCCTGTGACCGGGGTTATGGCCTCGGACAGCGCTGTGCTGTGATGATGGAGGGCACCTCACTGGCTGCGAGCAGTGGTGGGAGGATGTTTGACTATCATCTAACCAGACCTACGAAGTAAACAACTTTTTGCCAGTGCTAATGGAGCTGCGTCCTTGCCTCGTCATTTTAGAGCCTTGGGAAATAATGATATCAGTAGGTAAATAGATTAAAAAAAACCCCAACAGCACAGTGAAATCTCTTGGCCCTGAGATTCGATGCTGGCAGGAGCAGCAATGAGGCAGAAACGATCGTTTTTCCTCACTGTCCCTGCCATTTCCCCAGGGTGAGACCTCGGGCACCGGTGGTGGGCTATGAACCCTTGCGCCTGATGAGAGCAGCCTTTCTTCCTGTTGCTTTTCTTCCGTTGCGTGGTTCTCCTGCTCTTTCCATTTGCAGCTGGCAAGGACACCCTTATTCCAAACTGGAGGGCCTGATCCTCATCTTCCTGGGGGCTATGAAGCTGTGGGAAAGTAGACGCAGCAGAAACCAACAGCTTGGGAGCGTCCCATATGCCGCATGGCTAATAAATGAAGCTGGTTATGTTTCTCTGTGAGGATCCTTCCTCGGGAACTGAGATGATTGCCAACACATCTGTCATTTGGGATTAACTCTTCTGTCCATTGTCACCTGTGGAAGGAGATTATTAAGTAGTGAAGTGACTGGCAAGGGTTTTCTTTCTTCTGTTTTTACTAATAGGAGTATTGCAAACGGTGCTTTGGGCTCCCAGGAGAGACCCGTGCAGAGGATGCTCTGAGGGTAAGCTGCACACATAACAGACATCTTCGAACCAGATCTGTACGTCTCTAGCCAGAAAAATCCCTTGGTTTTCTAGCTGTGGGACTTGTGACAGAGGTTTAGTATCGTTGTCCAGGGTGTGCTGGGACTGCCTGTGCTGCAGCAGGACCCCCATCCCGGTGTCCCTGAGGGCAGGGGAGCCCCTGGGGCTGTAGGAGAGACGAGGAGGTGGCAAGACCCAGTGGCCAAAGACCTGATGCTAGGCTCGATTCAGATGGGCTGCGTGCCGCAGAGCACGGCAGGTGAGGAACTGTCAGTCCCTGCGGGGCGATGATGCGGGGCGATGATGCGGGGCAACAGCGCTCCGGGAGCGGAGACTGCGTCCGTCTGCAAAGCATCGTTTGAGAGGAGACCGCTCGTGTCCTTTGGGGTGCTGGTGTTGGGGGAAGCAGATCCTGCAGCTCTGTGGTGCTCTCTGGAGGCTGATCCAGCAGCAGGTTAATCAAAGAGCTCTCGGGTTTCTTTTTGCATGTAAATTTTCTCCTGAAATAAAAACGCTACAGCATTTTCTCTCCGAGGCACAGTTGTGCACCATTGTTTTTGTTTTCTCTGTTATAGAAATACTGCTATTTTTATTACTTGTAGTTCCACTGGGAGTGATAAAAATAACTAGAATACAGCAAATACTTTGTAAGCACACTGGGGGGAAAAAACCAGCTTATAGCTCTTTATTTTCCATTACAGATATCAACTTCGCTTGCTTCTTCCTGAAGGCTGAGATTAGATATATTCTGCTTTGCTTTTCTGTTTCCAGGAAAACAATTGTGGTTTAAAACCTGTGCTAATTCCAAGAAGGGTTGGGCTTGAGACCTCCCGCGCCCTGCTGTGTGTTACTGCCCAGAGAAAGGTGGTTGCAGATGGATGTGCTCAGTCTCTCACGGTGCTGTGCAGACACACGGGATTTTTCCAGATGCTTTTATCCATCTCTCTTCGGTGTCTAGCTCTCTTCTTTCCCGACAGAAATGGTGCTGAGCCAAAGCCATACGCGGTGCGGTCCAGGGCTGTTTCAAATCTAAAGACTCCCCACCTCGGGGCTGCCAGAGCTGTGTGCGTACGTGGGCTTGAAAGCATCACATAAACAGTGGAAATCACCCACCAAACCCTCATTCTGTCTGGAAACCCTTTGTGCCACCAAGGGAAGACCTGAAGACCACCGCAATTACTCTTAAAAGGGCCTCCCCCCGCTTTCCTGCATTACAGCAGCTGAGGGCTGTACGAGAGCAAAGGCTTCGTGGGAATCTTGAGCGCTTTATTACCAAAGGCGAATTTTAATTTGTCTTCTGAGTTCTGACACCAGCATTTTACTGGCCTTTGAGGAAAGTGCAGTCTTTTTAAAATAAATTATGCAGTGATAGTGGTAATAGTGTCCGCGGCACGGAGGGTTGAAATGAGACCCTGAAAGCAGCAGTTTTTCATCGGTTCTCAGAAAAAGGATGTGTTAACATCTGTCATTAGCATTTATGCAAAGACCAGCTTAATCCTTCTAAGAGCTCCATACCAGACAACAGCCACATTTCAGGTTTTCGCAGCATCGCAGAAACATGCTTTTGGCCTCAGGGGAGACAGTGACTAACTTTATAAATCAGCTTGAGGAAGTGAAACGGGTTTAATCCCAGCCTAACGCTCATTTCTGTGAGGTGCTACCACGTTTGGGTAACAGGATTTGCTGCCATAATCTTCCCGAAATGTAGGTCCTACGTGACCCCAGGCTCTCGCACTGGCACAGCATGTGTCACCACAATGATGCGCACGAGGGTTGTGCTTCGCACGGCCGCCTCGGCCGGGATGCAACCAGGATGTCAAAAGTCCTTGGGCAGGTACCCCAGCGTGGGCCCTGAGCTTCGTTAATTGGAGATTGTGCCTTGTGTTATATGCAGATGCTCAGAGAACGGAAGGTCAGAGTTCCCTGAGCTATTTAGCTAATGGCTTTTGGGCATGGCTGATCGCTGCAGTCCTCCCAACCACATCTCTCTGATACGATCTCATCTGATGTCTCTCAGCCGTCTGAGGCTGCTGGAGCAGAAATGGCTTTTTAGAGCTTGCAGCCCTGCCAAATCATTCTGTGACTGTTCACCTTGAGGATATGCAAAGATTCCAGGTCAATAAAATATATTCCAGAAGTCCCATCACCAGAAGACAATTTTTGATGATAGTCCTGCCCCTAGAAAGCATCTTGACTGGATGCACTCAGCTTCAAAGAAGTCTGCCTTCGGCGTCCATTTATTTGTGCGATAAACTGCAACGCCTCTTGCAATCGGTGCTTCTCAGGACACCAAGCCCCATTTTCTTGCCATTAAACCAATGAAGCTAGCACTAGACAGCAATACCTCGCCGACACTTTAGGACGGGAGCGTGCAGCAGGTCCTGCCGACCCCTTACTACGGTGGCCTCTTTGCTCTGCAGGTTCATCATGTGCTGAGGAAGTGAACGAGTTATTTCTCTTTTAAACTTCACGTCTCAGGGTTTGCTTGCAGTACAGTCCAGAGACCGCCACTTTAGGCTACAAATTCAGGATTATTTTCCCTTCCTCCTTCCTTGTGTTGCCAGGATATTCAAGGAGAAGTGTGTCTAGAATTGAATAACTGCTCCCGGGAAAGCTTATAGGGGAATGAGCAGCAACTCTGCAGCCAGGAGAGACTTGGTGCACACACGGGAGGAACCAGCCTTTCCTTTACGATGTTTCTAGCATTGCTCCGTGCAATAAACAGAGCCTCGGCAAGTTTTATTGCTAAGCAGTACGAGGGACCGGGGTCCTGGGGACCTTTGCGTTGGCGAATGTTTTTGCTGGAGATGAACAGAGGAGCGATCTGCGCTTTTTTGTGCCCAAAAAAGTGGAAATCATTGCTCTCCGGGGAGAACGCAGCTCAGCCTAACTACCCTCTTCGTTGTGGGAGGTGCTGGGGTTTTTCGCTGCGCTGTTGCCAGCAGAAATGCAAAGCTCTGGCTGCTCCACATGCTCGGGGGGGGGGGCAGAGGCAGGAGACTGCTGCAGCCGTGGCAGCTCTGCACCGCGCACAGGCCAGTCCAGATTTCATCCTCAGAGCACAGGTTGTTTAAATCTTTTTTTGTAAAGTTAGTCTGCGCTCAATTCTTGCTACTAGTATTGGATTTCAACTAAATCTTAAATTCTCTGTCTTACCAAGCAGGGTAATCTCCTCTCCGTGCACGCAGAGGTTAGGTGAGGGTGTTGGGTTTGCTCGCTGCTCACACGCCGGCAGCCACCACAGAAGATCTGCATATCAAAGCGGTGCGTGAAGGTGCATGGCAATATGCGTTACATTTATACATGGACGGCACGTTGACGTTGCCAAAGGATCTAGATCAGCGTCGGGGTTTTTTTTTTTCTGGCAAGAAGCTCTGAATGATTTGTGAGCTGTTTCTTATTATCATCTTAACTGGGAGAGTAAACAATACCATAGTATTAGTTAAAACTGGCAAAAATAAATGCTGCTGCTCCCTCTCCAGACTTACTACAAAAAAACCCAAAAAACCAGCTTCAAATAGATCCTAATCCAAATTAAATGAATTGCATGTTCTATCTCAGCTGGACAAATATATTTGTGATTCCACCTTGGTAGCACACATTCCCATAGGTGTGACCAGAAATGTTGATCAGAAAAAAAAAAAAAATGTACATATAGTTAGCAATATTTGGACTCCAAGCATAAACAGCCTACAGTTTGATATGTATTGAACATATTCTCATTAATCCAATTGCAGCATGATACAAAATTTCCTAGTTCCTCAAACATTAGTGGTGATATTGTCTTTGGTGCTTGTCTTCTTTTTTACTGAAGGGAAAATTATCATCCTTTCTCAATCTGCTCACTCTCAGATTATTACGAATTTTACTGCTTTCACTCTTGGTTACTGAGCAGTACATGCAGCCCTCTAACCAATGCAAATCATAGCCAGTATTTTCATTCATTTTGTGCTCTTGTCTGAAGTGATTATTTCAAAGGTAACTCAAGAGCCGCATTGATGCATGTGATGCTTTGCTCTGCGTAATCCAAGTCTAACATTTATTCAAGTCTAAACCCTTCTGGACTAGCTACAGATGTGGCCTTTCTGATTTAACTCTTAGCTCTGCCTCTCTAAATGTGACATCAGACCGCTGGACAGAGAGAAGATAAATGCTACCATGTGAGAGGACGGCGTGCCACGCTTTCCTAAATGCCACGTGAACGCAGCTGCAGGGAAAAGCTTGCCAGACACGGGAAGTCCAAAATGCCAGGGTGGATGCAGGCGAGACAAAGCTGCTGAACCCCTTCAGAGATCATCAGCTCTGCCCAGGTCCCTGGGAGCGTCGGGGTGGGGGACAGCACTTGCCTCTGCTGTTCATACTGGGAGGTGGAAACATGATTTAGGGGAGCAATTTGGCCTCCGAGTATAAATTCAGTCTGCAAAAAGGATGCTCTGCAGCAGTCTAGGAGCCGTGCTCGTGCATCTGTTCCGGGATTGTTCCCCTCCACCCTTTGACTCTGTGGCGGGGCCGGGGGCGGTGGGAGCTGCAGAGCCTGGGGTGAGGGTTCCGGCTCCTCTGGAGCTTCCCTGGTGCGGCTCCGCGTGGCAAAGTGGGAGCTTCCCGGCGGGAGATGAGAGGCACAACCTTGTATCTCAGTAGCTGTACGTATGCGTATACGGGAGGTGAGAATTAGGAGAGTGAGTCCTTGCTTGGGAAAAGCAGTGGTTGGACAATTAGCAGTGCATATGGCACAAGTTCAGAGTTACATGGTGCAAAGAAAGTCTGGTTTTGTGTTCTGAAGAAATATTTGTTGAGAGTATGGACGCTAATACCAAAGTATCTTGTTATTGTTACCCAGCAAGCCTGGAATCCTCTGATAAGTAAATGAAGGTGAATAATTGACCCAAGGTGACTTTAGATTTAAAAGTAAAAAGTTCGTGGTATTGCCTTTGAAATAAAATTAGATTTTTTCCAAATAATTTAATTTTATTATTGATTTCTGTGTTACAAGGTCTCAATTGGACATTAACCTTTTTCTAAGGATTTGGTGGTTGGGTTTTTTTTGTGTGTGTGTCTGTTGAAATCTCTTTAAGGTAAATTCAAATTTCAGACGCAATACCTGACAGAGGTATTCCAGGAATTCCTCTCTTGGTGCCAGTTTTGGTGGCTCAGGCAAAAACTGTTGCTGTGCTGGGGAGACGTGGCGATGGCATCATTAGCCAGGGGCTCATCTGCATCCCCTTGGGTCTCACCGTACTTTGGGTTTGGGAGTCTGGGCCACAGGTGCCCCGGAGGAGGCAGTGAAAGGAGGAGCAGAGAAGAGGTGCTGGTCCCTCACCAGGACCAGTAGTGCTGGCAGGCATGGGCTGATGTCCAGTAGCTCTTGTGGAACATTATCTGAGATGCCTGTTCATGCGCTGAGGCTGACCACGTCTATAATGTAACGGCTTTCCGTGATGCAGGGGCGAAACTGCTCTATTTAGGAAAACCTTGGGAGGCTGTGATGAGCGTTGATGTACTTCTTCCTTGCTTCTTACTGTCATTAGCTCATATTTTGGAGCTGGCTCCCAAGCCTGGAGTTCTTTGTTGCTTGTGAACTGTAGGTGGTCACTCAGCAGAGGAGTTTATCACTAAATCCTGATGTACGTGACCTCCACTGAGCCATCGGCGCGTGGTGTGTGCAAACCATAGCTACTTGCTCCACTGCTTTGGGTTTGGGGTTTTTTTTTTCATTGGGTGAAATTTTGGGGGAGGGTGATGTCACAGTTACTACTTGGGGATGCTTCAGCACTCTTTGCTAGAAACTATGTGATCCTAGTTTGGGGTGGTCTGGTGCTCTGTATGCATTTCCCACACCTTTTACTAAAGTACAGGTGGCTTCTAGAATATTTGGCATTTCATGGGGCTGCAGAAGCTATAAGGCTGGATCTGCAGTGCTGTAATATTTAGTGTGGCTTACTTACATCCTGACTTGCAGAACAGTCTTCCCCAGCACTGCGAAACCAACTGCTGATGTTCATTTTCTGCCCTAGAGTGGCCTCCTGGACACTGCGTGTATCTGAATTTTCCCAGAAGAGGATAAAGTTGTCCTGAAAGGTCGGGGGTTGTTTTGCTAATCTGTCTCTAATCACTTCTGCTAATCTGGTTCTGCAACAGCTGCCATTAATGGTGCTTTCAAGCAGTGGGCAGCAGATCAGATGTTTGGGATCCAGTCACCCTGAAGAAGACTCTAATAGGGAAGCAGCAGCACCAGCACAAGGTGATTGTAATTTAACCTAAGTCATCTCTTGGCTTTTTTTTTCCTTTGTGTGCTGAACGCAGTGTTATTAATCTGCCCAGGTGAGCTGCATGCTCACCAGTTGAGCCTTGTAAACCAGTCAAGCTTTGTCACAGTTTCCAGCTAAATATCATCTCTGGTCCCTCCAGTGTCCCCGTGGAGGTCTCAGACCCCAGCTAGGGTCTCCCTTTGCAAGGGCTCTTGCTACCTGCTCTCGGGACTGCAAATCCCTGCGCTGCATCGTTGACTGCATCTGCAGGGTGGACTGAGCACAGTGCGTGCCATGTTCCTACTGCATCTTCTCAGTCACAGGTGAAGAAGATATTCTATAGGACCTTCTGCAGTGGCACTAAGTTTCTTCGCATACATGAGTGTAGGTATACAAGTTTCTCCTCCAGAGGAGGTGGCGGAAGTAACCCAAATGTTCAGCTTTGGCAAAGATCCTGGGTTGAACTCCTGTTGAAGCAAACCCATAATGAACTCCCTCACACTTCAGTACACCTAAGAGGCCATAGCAGAGTAGGGTCCAGCCCCTGGTAGATAGTGTATGGACCCAAATCAGGGAGGGAAAGGCCCTTCTGTAAGGGCTGTACAGCCTAAGGAAAAATACTGTGCAACAAGTAAAGAAAGACGGAGGCTGGGGGTGTCAGTGATGGGAACGATTGGTTCTAAGGACAGGTTTTGGGCATAATTTGAGTTTCAAGTTTCTTAAAAAGATAAATAGGTGGGTGGGTTTAGTGAGTTTGTCATATAAATGTAATGCAAACTATACCTGAGCTTGAGCTCCTGGCAAATTACTGGTTTAGCTTCCAGCCTTGCAAAGCCTGGAATGTCTACTCTGTAAATGTTTGCAAGCTGTGGTGCTGCCAGCAAGCAGCTGGTGATGTTGGTGTTTGCACATGGTAACCACTTTCCAAAATACTTCCTAACCTGCAGGTATGCCTCACACTGTTTGCAGCAGAAGGTTATGCGGCACTGACCGGGAGGTGGTAGTGTCTAATTAAAAGTGTCTCTTTGCGACCAGTGGTAGGATATTGCTGTCTTAATAAAAGATTTCACTCATGTTGTCATGGCAACAGAAGTTTTTGGAAGGAGAAGTGCTTAGTAGGTAAGTTGCTCTTGCCAGGCAGAGGTTGCCACGCTGGATAAAGTGCTGTGGCCGCAGCCTGTGCTCAGCTAGCGATGGTAAGGTGTCCAAAACACACTGGTCTGGGCAAGGAGGCAAGGACCGGTGTGACCGAGGGGGTCCTGTTTGCACAGGGATGTTGGAGCCATGCCTTCAACTCTGTGGCACATGCACTTCAGCTGCAACACAAGCCAGTTGTGTTGGGAGCCGGCCGCTAACCCAATGGTTGGAGAGTTTACGGTGTTGTTGAGAAATTCTTTTACCAAACAATTATTAGCTTTGAATTTAATAAGGCCTATGAGTGATTAATGTGTACGGAGAAGGTATCCTGACCTTGAGAACAGAAACATCCTGGCAGGATTGCCCAAACAGGGTGAATCACAGAATATCCTGAGTTGGAAGGGACCCATAAGGATCATCGAGTCCAACTCCTGGCTCCACACAGGACCAGCTGAATCAGAGCATATGACTGAGAGCGTTGTCCAGATGCTTCTTGAACTCAGTCAAGTTCGGTGCCATGACCACTTCCCTGGGGAGCCTGTTCCAGTGCCCAACCACCCTCTCGGTGAAGAACCTTTTCCTGATACCCAACCTAAACCTCCCCCGTCGCAGTTTCATGCCGTTTCCTCGGGTTCTATCACTGGTCACCAGAGGGAGGAGATCAGCGCCGGCCCCTTCGCTCCCCTCGTGAGGAAGCTGTAGGCCGTGATGAGGCCTCCCCTCAGTCTTCTCTTCTCTAGGCTGAACAAATCAAGGGACTTCAGCCTCTCCTCATACGTCTTCCCCTCTAGACCCTTCACCATCTTTGTTGCCCTCCTTTGGACACTCTCCAATAGTTTTATGTCCTTTTTGTACTATGGCACCCAAAACTGCACACAGTACTCGAGGTGAGGCCGCACCAGCGCAGAGTGGGACAATCCCTTCCCTAGACCAGCTAGCAATGCCGTGCTTGATGCACCCCAGGATATGGCTGGCCATCCTGGCAGCTTGGGCACACTGTTGACTCGTGTTCAACTTGATAAGGGTTGATAAGGAAGAACAGCTTGGCCGGACAACAGAGTTGGGAAACATCCAGGGAGAAGAAATTGTCCTCAAGAGTATAAAAGGGCAAAAGGAGTGTGTGTGTGTGGGCTAACTCCCCAAATGACCGCCTGAGACCCCCATGCATGCGTAGTGTAGTTTTGCAACACCAACATTATGTGAATGTAGTGGAGAGGCGGAGACTTCTTGGAAAATGTATGAAAAAATGTATGAATATTCATGTCTTTAAGGTGTATAAAGGATGACCTTTTGTTTTAGGGTATGTACGATAGGCAGAGCTATCCCCCGTGCATCCAAGAATGCCTGCTCTTTAATACTACGTTAGTGTTAAGGAGTTCTTTTCCGGTTTTTCGGTGTGTTTTATCCAGTGCGGAGGCAGCCCCCAGCAGAGCTGCAGCCCCATGGAAGGGCACCTTGGTGGTGCTGAGCTGTGGGAGAGGTGTGGGCAGCGCTGGGGCAATACCGGCTCCCCCACGCCCAGCCCTTGTCGCCCCCAGAAGTGGGCAGGGACCAGGCAGGAGGAGGCAGCACAAGAGGCACCTGGGGTAGATCCTGGAATTCCCAGCCTGGGAATTCAGATGCGGAGCTTCTGGGAGGTTTGCTGCCGTGCAGGAACTGGCGTGGCTGGGCTGGATGGTTGTTAGAGGAGCTGTGCTCCAGGGGAGCCCGGTGCTGCATCGGGTGCTCGTGTAGCTCCTGGGACTCAGGTGGTGTGATAGCTCCGAGTGCTTTGGCAAGTAATTAACAGAGAAAATAAACACAGTGGCATGAAGCTAAACATACTCGGTTGCGATGTGGGGCTGAGGGAGCTGTGTAGCTTTAGCCCTGGCTCTCCATTATGCTCATTATATTTGTACTAGCTTCTCTGCTCCAGAAGCTGCAAGAAATCATTCTGCTGTACATAATTTTAATTGCCTGTTATACAATTGCTTCTTTTCCCATGCCTGTCAAATATATTCTCTGTTCAAAAGTGTAGCTCTGTCATGTGGCATGACCTGTCTGCTAAATTACAATAGGAATAAAAAAAATACTGCAGAAAATTAAAAAAAAAAAAAATCCAATTATGAAATACAATAGCATTCTCAATCTCTGTTGCCATCTGCAGCCTGTTGTGTTCGGACCAGTAAAAACAAATCAATAAAACCTGCTGCTTTTCTTCTGTTGCCTTTGGCAGTTGTAAGTAGTTTGTGCAGCGTTTGTGGGAGCACTCTCGTTTCTCTGGTCTGACGATGTGCTGGCCTGAGCCAGAAGATTGCAGCCTTCACTTTTTTTTTTTGCAGAATTGCTCATGGGCTGGGATTTGAAACTCTGCACCTGGAGAATGGAGAAGGGGGCAGCAATGAACGCGTTAAAAAGAATTATCTGGGCTGCAGCTTTAACAACGTCTTGTATGGAGGGCACGAAACTGAATTTGGTAGGAGGTTCTTTGTCTGGAACACGCCTTGGCAGTAAACAGCTATCTGATCTCAGAGGCAACGAGGCATCGGAGCGCTGGCAGGACTGCAGTGGGCTGTGGTTCCTGGCGGCTGACCGCCCCGCTCCGAATGCTGAGGAGGGTTTGTAGAGCTGGAGCACTGCCTGGCACAGGGTGTCCCTTAGGGTGCTGCCATGCCAAAGGGTGGACCTGGTGTGACCCTCTTTGTGTGATTAAAAGTAAACAAACCCTCTTTTCCTAGTTTGACTTTCTTAGACAGCAGAGGGGGATAGCGGAGGATGCGGTGTGGGAGATGAGTGGTACCAAGGATGACAGCCGTTGTCAGAAGGCAGTCCGCATTGTCACCGAGCTGTGCCGGAAGAAAACCCTGCCTAGCTTGGACCTGGACATTTGCAGGGAATTCCTCCTGCTGCCTTCCGACCAGAGCCTGATCATCTCCGAGCCAGGTACAGTACTCTGGTCCTGTCTGCTCCAGTCGTGCTTGTGACTGACGACAACCGGAGGAAGGCAGGAGGACTCCGGCAAGGGGAGGGAAACGTTTGCAAGTCCCGTGGTAGAGTCGGGGGGATTGGTCTCGGCACACATCTCTGTGTCATTATGTTCCTTTACACGTAGTCTGCCGTGAAGTTTTGGGTGCAAGTGCTACCTCACCTGTTGATGCGAAACGGCGTTGCCCGATGGGGATAGAGCTGCACAGAGGGGGCAGATGGGGTGTTACGTGCTGGCGAGGAGGTGGTTAATGAGGTAAAGTTTAAAAACATAGACTGCTGTCCTGTATAAAGCAAAAAAAGCAGTTAAAAAAGCTTATTTAAGCTACTGAGATGATAGGAACTGATTGCTGTTATCCCAGTTTAAGAAAAGGAAGGACTCGCGTGGATTTTTGTTCACCAATAAGGGATCTGAAGGTACTTTCATGTATTTGTTTTACTTTCCCTAAGAACTGCCTGAAGTTGTTCCTTGTTAGCTTGCAGAGCTGGGCAGACACACTGGCGGTGTCAGCGATGAATCAGGAGGAAGCATACTGCTCGAAGAGCAAAGGGGCATTTCTTTATTGGAAAGCAGTTAATTTTCTGTACACTTCTGCTCACAGCTGCTTGTTCCAGAGAGGTCGTCTTCTGCTGTAACTTCAGAAGACGTTGGCAGGGGGAGCTTATATCCCAGGCTCACAGGCTGAGGAGCAAAACCAGAATCCCGTGCTTTTTAGCATTATTGATAACATGCCTTAAGTTGTTTGTGTATGAAAACATTTGCATAGAGTGGGGTGTTTTTTTTTTTTTTTTTTAAGGTTTCTGTAGATAATGATCTACCAGCCCTGCCCGATTTCACAGCATTAAGTTTTCAGAAACTTTTCTTCTCTCCTCCTGAGGACACCTGTGCAGAGCCCAGGCACAGTAGCCTGTCAGTCCCCGTCCAAGGCTTCCTGCGTCATCTTGCTTCGGTTTCTCCTGCCCCTCTCTCTGCCAGCGTCTCGCGCTGGGACACGACTGGCACGCGGGACACGCTTGGGGCTCTTCAGTTTCTCTGGTCTTCTGCCGTTTGTTTGCTTGCAGCGGTGCTTCCACCGTTGTTTTGCCAGTACGTCCAGCCTAACACCTTCATTTCACATCCCGCTCTGCTTGTAACTTAATTGTCATCTTACAGTGCCTTTGCTTTGTACCAGCTTGTTCCGAAGGCCTCTTACCACGGCTGCATTGCATCCAGTGCAGCTGTTTTCTCTATTGCAAATAACTTACTGCCTTGCTTCATAATTTTTTACCTTAGTACCAAAATTAACGTTTTTGTGACTCTGTGCAGCAGAAATACCTGTACTGATCTTGTTCCATCCGCCCCGTTAGGACCGACAGTTGCCTGGCGTTTGCGCAGCCTGCTCAGGACCTTGTTTTCAGGTCGCGATGGCATCATCATACGCCTTTAACATCTCAACCGTTTGTCTGCTCTGCTCTCCGGTTTAAGCGTCAGCCTCTACCCCAGTGCCCTGGGCAAGTCGTGCTGGGCTGGCTGCCCGCAGCGGGTGCACTCACAGCTATTGCTGCTCTCTCTGCTCTGCATGACCGGGCCCGTTTTTATGTCTAGACGAGCGCTCAGGACACTGTTTGGGCCCAACGGGTACTAATATTTCTCAAATGCCTGGATGTAAAACTGCTCCAGCAAGGGAAACACATCCGTTTACATTAAGTGTTGACTAATGTAACGGTTGGGGTGATAAGATACCTTTTCCATTAGTGTCTGGATGTTTATCTAATTATCTGCATTTGTGCTTCGTCCATTTTACACTGAAGACTCATGTTAAGCAAATTTGCTATCGGCTACCTGGAGTGCTGTGTTCAGCTCCGTCGAGTCCTTCCTCATAAAGATATGTAAATAAAAAATGAGGTTGTGCAAAAATGAGCAGTGACACGGCTTTGAGATAGGGTGCCGTGTCGGTACCGACAGGAGTGTCAGAGCAGCCGTGCAGCCTGAGTACTGGGTGCTACCCGTGCTGGATGGCGCAGCCTCAGATGCAAAGCTCGCTGGAGGAAAATTGGCCCTATTTGTCATCGTCATGTGAAGTCAGCGGCTTCTCCGTCAGTTTGTTACCTCCTGGATAAATCTATTAGCTAATAGCTAAATCAGCTTGG
Organism: Balearica regulorum gibbericeps; assembly: GCF_011004875.1. Lineage (NCBI taxonomy): Eukaryota > Metazoa > Chordata > Aves > Gruiformes > Gruidae > Balearica > Balearica regulorum. The sequence goes on from NC_046208.1 coordinate 950,376, forward strand.
CTTGTCAAGTAGCTCAATGAAGTTTGCATCGTTTGTGAGCGGGCGGATGAAAGCACTCTGGTGCCGCCAAAGCTGGGTGCCAGGGCTGCTGCTGCGAAGCTCTGCTTGCCGTTAGACCCAGAGAGGTGGTTTGGGTTTTTTCTGATATTTCACGTATCGATGGAGGGCCGTATCTCCTGGGGATGCTGTGGGGTTGCAAGGAAATCAGCCGGGTAGCACTCGCCTTCTTGAACTGCATCTGACAGTGGAAAAATCCCCTGTGAATATAGAAATATTACTGAGTAGTTTATGTAAGGAAATGTCAGAATATGCTTTTATGCAGTCATTACTGTTTTTTAAACCATTTTGTACCGAATGTGGAAAGTGCTACTGTGTATAAAGTAGATGCTCCTCTGCTCTCTGTACGCTGGGTTATGTAATAGCTGATTCTTCTACTTAAAGTCAAAAAGAGAAATATAGCTGCAGTGCTTCTCCAGTACGCCATACATTACTGTACAGCCAACAAAGGAGCATTGCAGGCGGCTGCTGCTGGCTAGTAATCCAGCAGCTAAGTATGTCAGAAAAATAAGGTATTTGGATGAGGAAGGTTTTGGTACGGATGCGTCAGTGGATATGCGAGGGTGAGCGTTTGCCTGCAGTTTGGCCCGTGGCGGTGCCAGGAATAGAACTGATCTCTTGGCTGTGGGCCCTGCGATCGAGCAAGATGCAGCATCCTTTTGTTGTGCCTATCTAAAATCCTCCCCCGTAGCTCCCTCCATCTGATAGCTCTCTTCCCTGCCAGTCCTCAGCTGTTGTGCAGCGATGCTGGGAGTGTGACAGGGGCATAAGCTGTCGACAGCGGAAATACCTGTGATATAGGGACAACATTTACCACTGCGGTGATGTGCCTTAAATAAATGGATATATCGCTTCTCTGCCCTGGAGGTGCAGGAAATGCTCTAGGACAGCGCTTTCAGAAAATTTGTGGACAAGCCCTGCTGAAGTGCAAAGTACTTGGCTGGGGATGCAGGGGAGCCCATGCTGGCAGTTTCCCACGGGAATGCTGCGCTGGGCATGGTGAGCCACCCCGCGTCACCGGTCCCTCTGCCCATGGGAGTGGGGCTGCTTGTTGGAGAGCAACAGGCTCCAGGGTCTTTGAGAAACAGGGGGCTAAATCCTGCTCTCCGGGGCTGCTTGGAGCTCCTGAGGTGGAGTGAGCTCTCCCCTGACTGCTCCTGCCCAGAGCTGCTCCCAGGAGTACGAAGCCCATGGTCCTTCCTGCGGGCAGCTCGGCTCCAGCCTGCCAGCATCCCTGGGTACCGGGCATTGCGTCATGCCCTGCACAGCTCCTGCCACCATGAAACGTCCTTGTCTGCACGGTCAGGTTGTCGCTCAGTTTGGACTGAATTGCATTCCGACTCACTCCCAACGTTTACCCGCACCAGGTCGCGCTCCCCAGGGGTGCACAGTGCTGGGTCTGGCCGCAGACAGAGGCTGCCAGCCGGTCCTGGGAGGTCGTGCCGAGCACGGAAGATGGGAGCTTGCCTCCTCAGATTTAAAAACAAAATGAGCGTTCTCAAATGAAGGTGCAGAGCTGGTGGAGTGCAACTGGAGCCTGCGGCTTGCGACGCTTGCTGACTTTAAAGGACAGTGCATGGGTACAGGTGGGAATTTACAGCAGGATCAGAGCACATCTGGGAGCAAACCCCTGGGTTTGATTTCTAGCTCCAGCATTACCGTGTTGCGACTTTCTTTAAGGAACATGCTGAGGGTTTTGCCTCGGTGTATCCATTTATGAAAAGCTTCACTGCCCTGTGGAGTAAGTCCAGGACACAATGGGTGATGCGCAGAGGTGTTGCAGTTTTTACCCAGAGTCACCCTGGGATTGCACGCACAGCAGTCCCTGTCGATCTCGGCACAGCGTGTGCACCCTCCTCAAACCCTCCTGCGTGCGCTGAGTCGCACCAGCAAAATGCTCCAGTGCTTTCCCAGTGCAGCATGTGAAAGCTGAAGTGAGAGGAAGAAAACAGACAGCTGGGGAAAAATGCAAAACCAGAAGAGTCTTTACAATATTTTCTGTTTCCTAGCACGCTTTGTCAGCTGTCCTTCTGTGCTCTAATCCCACAATAATTCAGAGCACATTTAGTGTTGTGCCCTTTGCGTGAACTGTTCTTTTTAAACTTCATGATGCAGGCAGTACATCTTGTACAGTGCTGAACACCCTCCTGGCACTTCGCAAATACTATTAAAATGTTAAACCCACAAGTACATAAGTGTTCTTGCTGCAGGCAGAAACAAGGGGTGAATTTTTGTGCAATAGGGGTTTGGTTTTTTTTCATTGCAGGAATGTTGATGCGGAAAGATCGCTTTTATATGGAGAAATTGCTTCTGGAGTATTTTTCTTGGAAAAAAATTATCCCTTGATAGGGCAGTTTGACTAATGGGAAAATTGATGACATGCTCATTCATTGATATCGGATACCGACAGCCACTACCTGTGAAATGCGGGCAAGTCTTGAATTTACTTACCAGCTGTCATACCACACTTTTCTGAATCACTATTCAAGTGTATTTTAAGTAAATATAACAGTAAACACGTTTAAAGCCACCCAGGCAAAGCTAATATTAATCACTGAAGCTTGTATTTCCAGAGGCCAGGCACGTGAGGAGTAGCACCTTGGGGCAAAGATCTTCCTCATCACAGAGTAATGCACTTGCAAAATGGATCTTGCCTTCCTCTGCGAGTGTCTGGTCCACCAGCAGGAAAAGAGCCAGCGAGAGCTACGTGCAGCAGATTTGCTCTTTAGCTCAAGTAAAACAGGTTTGTGCTCTGATCCTGAAGGTGTCAGGTTCAAACCTCGCTACCAGAGGAAGGTTTGCGAAACTATGGTAAAATAAGGTTAAACCCAGCTGCATAAATCTAAGCAAAATGGATTATACGGTCTGTCTACGCACACGTGTCTCTGCTTATGTATTGTGTGGATCTATGACTCTACAGCTGCCTCTGGCTACGCGCTGTGATGGTCCCGGTAAATAAAACGCACCTCCAGAGCTGTGTGGAGAGTGTGCATGTTTAGGAGCTTTCTGAGTACCTCTCCGCATAGACGCAGGTTTGCGTCTGCCTAATTGCTGTTGGTTGACTCATTCCTGAAGCAGTACGGGGAGGCTGGTGATGTTTGTAGATTTTTTTGCGGACCTCGGAGCCTATTCCAGTGCAGCTGCAGTAGCCTCATGCATAGTCAGGGATCAGCATCTAAAACTCCATAGAAACAGGCAGCCAGATTGCTGCTGGTGTTAATTGAGTGTGTGAGCAGGCTGAGGACAGTGACCAGGGACCGAGCTGAGGAGCAGATACCTGTTCGGTAAGTCCACCTTTCTGAAGTTACTTTGTTAATTTTTTTGCCTTTTTTCATAATACAGAGCCTTTTTTCCTTAACAAACATTTTGCTTCAGCAGTTTCTCTCTGTGCTGTTGAAACATTTTCTTCCGATTTCAGTATTCTCCCGGCGTTTCACTGAAACCGAGCATGTGCTTTCAGCTAGTTCAAATCAGGGCATAGCCTGACTCTCATCTTCGCCGTTGTTTTGCGGGATGACTCTGAAAGCTGGTATTTCTGTGTTTGCAGGTGTTTGGGGCTTGACATCTTTGCTTTTGCTGAAGTCGTACCAGTGCAATGTGCACAGCCTGCTGCACGTATCGTGTATTCGCTAACAGTCAGTCTCACATGTGGATATTCATTGTTCAGAGATAAAAACAGAACCATAACTGGATCTCATGTCTGATACAATTTTTCATTTAACTGCAGTTTCAGCTATCCTTGTTTTTCTTACCCGTTTCTTCTTACTGTTCACGTTTCCAGGTACATCGCTTGTTCTTCCTTAGGACCCCAGGTTTCCATCTCTTGTTGATTAGGCAGCTTTTTCTAGCTTTAGTATTTGTTATTTCTTTTTCAAAGATGCTAATGTATATTTGTCCTTTCTAGCTGTATATTGGAAAAATCAGGAAGCTTGTCTGTGACAGCCCTTACTGTTTGAATCCAGTGGACTCACTCACAGAACAGTCCCTCACCCTGGCAGTTGTTTGGGAGAGATGTTTTTTGTCTCTCTGCCACGCATTGTCTTTAATTATACTTGTACATTGCAAAATGGCATCCTAGAGGGACAGAGAAGGGATGTTTCAAGTGACTGTACGTTAACTGCGCATTTTCCATGTCTATGGAAAAAAAGAAAGTTATCCTGCAGGGTGTCTTGTACGTAGTGAAACCGCAGTTGCTAATTAAGGCCGCCTTTATATTTAGTTCGGTTTGTTGTGCCGTAGCAGGTTAGTGTTTGACAACATGACAGGAGACTGTGCAGGGCAGACTGAAGGCAGGATACCAGAAGCTCAGTTCACTACAAGCCCTTTCAAAACCATCCTTAAGACATACAGTCCTAGAGTATTTGGTTCTATGGATTAATAATCGCCCAGAAATTCTAGCACACCAGTGTCTCTGGTAATGTAGGTATTACTCTGATTTTCTATGCATGTTTTCTGTAGGTAATGTAGGTGTTACTCTGTTTTCTATGCATATAAGCACTGCAAAGAAATGCATGTGCTCTTGTAACATCACAGTGTTAGGTGAGTATAGCGAGCACCTCCTTCAATGCATCCTTTCCATACGCAGCACTACATCTCTTGGCTGTCTGCGAGCATTTGCTCAGAGTTATTTGAGCTCAGTTCTGAATGTGGTCTCGGGTCAAGATGTTCCTGATAAATGGATTGTCAGCTGCACAGCATGGAGTGATATGAGTCATTGGAAAAGGGAAAAAGGAATCTCAGAATCCATTTAATACATCTGTAGGATCAGGCAGTCCAGCCTGCGTGCGTGACTGCTGTATAGTAGATTTTAGGGGTTAAAGATCTCCGTCTTTGTTAGGAGCTAATGGAAGCAGCAGCAGCAGCTAATGACAGGAGCGGAGCCATTCAGGGAGGAAGTTCCCTGACCATTCAGCGGAGCTTGAACAAAGAAATACTCTGTTCATAACTGCTGCATTCCCGGGTGGGCAGCGCAGGGTGTCTGTGCCAAGCGGCGGGTCCCGTGCAGGTATGGGGGTAGGTGGGGGGGGGAATCCTTCCCGGCTGCGCTGCACCCTGCGCAGAGCCTGCTTCCAACCAGCCGGTCCTGTTTCGCCATGCGGACCAGACTGTCTTTTGTGTGCCAGGTATTATAAGCATGACAGGTTGAGAGAAAGAGGGCATGACATGGGCTTACGTGGTCGTACTGCGTCTAGATGGCTTTAATTGGCAACCTGACCTCTTGAGGACACGGATCTGTGTATCGCCCAGACACAGGGCAGTTCTTGATGAATCCTGCAGCTCTTGCTTTAGGTTTCCTGTGGGGCAGGTCCAGGCAATAAAACTCTTCCAGCATGCCTTCCCGTGGTCAAGGATCCCCTTTGCACTTGGCGGGGCTCTGTGTCCCTGGAGGGGGGCCACTCAGCCGAAGGAAAGCCTGTGGAAAGCTTTCGGACTGCCTTGTCCCACACTTGGGGCCTTCTGCCCTTCCCCAGGCCGAGCTCTGCTTTTCTGGGTTCTCAGGCTGGGTCCTCTCACGCCAGCCCGGACACAGGGTTGGAGATGCCTGGCACCCGTGCTGGGATGAAGATCAGCACGGGGCTTCAGCCTCTGGGGCTGCAGGCTGGGATGGGCAGAGACCCTGATTCTGCTCCCAGTGAAGCCTTGTCCTGAGATCTTTTCGAGGCAGCCTGATTTTTTTGAGCCAAAATGGAGTCAAAGAGCTGCAGAGCAGCATTTCCCCAGCCCCAAATCTCACTGTAGAAAGTGAAGGGCAGAGAGACGGCAGCTCCGGCGCAGCTGGACACTGAAGCGCTGCTGACCCCGGCCTCTCCGATGTCTCACAACACTCACGGCTTTGAGCAAGTTTGTGAAGGGAAATTTTAAGGTCCAGGGTCTTTGGTGACTTAATGGAGACAGAGTGACAGTGAAAAGCTGTTGCTTTTTCTGTTTGCGTCACATCTTGAGATGCAGTTGTATTTCTACTTCCCAGAAGTGTCTGTATTATGGGATTTTGCTCTCTGTCCGGCTCTGCTCAGCTTCAGCAGGTCTGGCCAGAGACTTGCCCCATGTTGAACAGCCCTGGCACGTCTTCGGCGCGCAGCTCGGGTCCTGGATGTCTGGGGTCACATCATGGGAGGAAGACGATGCTCACTGGCAGGTATTTAACCTCAGCCCAGGGTCACTGGGTGCGTTCAGTGCTGCCGAGTCATTTACAGACGTTGCTACAGCGTATTGTGAGAAAATGTCATGGGTTTAGCACACAGCTACGTACTATAATTATATGCAGTGTGGCTTATAATAGTTCATTAGATCGTCATCAGTTAGGCATAAAGCAATGACAACTCTTACTATCTCATTTATAATACTCTAGAGAACAGCTGATTAAGACACAAAGCGACCTAAATCACTGGGGAATGTTTCCTTTGGTTTGGAACATTATTTTTTTTCCCTTTTTTTGTCACTTTTGATAGCAGAAACGCTGCATCGCTGACAGCTCAAAGTTCCCCTTCTTATTGCACATGCCAGCAAAAGTTTGAATAACAAATGTGCTGCTGATGCAGCCTGGAGGGAAAGTCCGAATCGGCAGATGGGTCAATAACCACTGAATACCAAGGTATTTGGTCTTCAGAAGCCTTTGAGCAATCTTCTCTGGTCCAGCCGTTCCGCTGGGGCACGGCCATTCTAACGTGTATCAGTTATTTTCTCTGGGTATTGATACGGGCCTCTCAGCGTTTTGTATGAAGCCCGTAGTCACTAGTGGGCAAGGCGATGGTGGAAGAAGGGAGTTTCACCTCCAGGTCCTGGCTGGGGAGCCCAGGCTGAGGACAGGTCAGGGACTGTCCATTGGCAGAGCCAACTTCCAAGCGGGAGGCTGGGATGGCACCGCTGAGGATGTCCGTGTGGTCGCCTGCTGCTGCTTCGGCCGCCTGCTCGGCTCTGCCTGGCACGAGCTCTGCTGCCATGTCGGCTCTGCGGCGTGAACAACCCTTGCTCGGGGTCACTGAGTGCTTCTGCACGGTGTCCCCAGCAGAGTGCTGGTGCTGTGCCCGTCTCGGCATGTCTGGTTTGGGCACGGGTGCTACCAGCGAGGAGAGAGCTACGGCAGCACCCCAGCCCCGGGGACCTCCTCTGCCACAGACATTTCTCCCCGGGTGTCCTCTGCAGCCGTGTCGGGCTTGGCGTCCCTCCCGCGCAGGGGGATGTAAAGAGGAGGGAGCAGGGCTCCGCCAGCTGTGCCGAGACCCTTGTGCAAAGAGCTGTTCCAGATGTTACCGTGACTTGTGCTGCACAGCAAGTGTGACTGCTGTGCCTGTGGCTTGCCAAGGTGATAGGTGGCATGTTAACCTCGTCTCCAGTACTGACCTTGGTGGTTTAATACCTTTTGGACAGACCTTCCTACCCACACAGATTTGAGATTTCTTTTCTGTTTCTAATCCATTTTGACCATGATCTGATCTGGGTTTTCAAAGATGTTCGGCTTATGTGGGCTTTCACTGAGCTACCCATCATCTTCGCTCTGGAGGAAGGTGACTAAGGGAAAGGAACAGGCTGTCTTTTTCTGAGCTTGAACGTCTGACATCCTTTTCTCTGTAGAAGATGGCCTTGGATCCAAAATGTCCTGTGCACGGGGAAGAACTCTTATTTTTTTTGCCTGTCTCCTTTAATACGTACACCAGGAAAAGGATGTAGGCATAGGAGTGCCTGACTTGCGGTGGTCAGCAAGCAAAGGTCTCTTAGGGGAAGATGGTGCAGCCCTTTGAGCGGGGATGGTCACAGGACCCTGCGAGTTCAGAACGCACGAGGCACAGACGCTTCTGCCTGCTGATGTGGTCTGAACTCCGGCTGATTGCGGACTACTTAAGACTGTTTCAACTTGCTTGACATTCTGGTTGCCAGAGTCTCAGTGAACGATGAACTGAGTCTATCTTACCACGACAATTCAGCAATTCCTGCGGCAATCCCTCTGTCGCTTATATTCGGTATTACTGCGTAGCAGAGATTTCGCTGAGCTCTTGTTACGGGCGCATGGTATTTTGTAGTTGGGTTTTGGCTGACCAGAACCTGATGTGGTGGAGGTTTCTCCTGTATGCAGCAGGCATGCAGACAGCTTTGGCTTGTCAGCTATTCACGATTCTTTGCACTTTTTTTTTGGCAATTCAATCTTTCTCCATTCTATTGCAGTGAGTAAAGCACAAGCTCCAGGCTACTGAGATCTCCTCTAACGTTGCATTCCTTTGTTTGGCGTATTACACATTTTCATATGTATGTGTTTATTTTTTTTTATCATATATACATATGTATGCGTAAAGTACCTCATTGTCGATTCTGGACTTGAAAAATCACCTTTGGTACTTCCCTCTGAATTACTCTGTTCGGATTTTCTTCTGCTTTTTTAAACTCAGCCTGGTGGACCGGTGCACCTCCCTCCCCTGTATCTGAATGCATTTACCGTCTGTTCCCTGGGTGATAAAAGTACCAAATCGGAAACTGAAAACCACCAGCTAGTAAAGGGTATGCTAGCCTCTATTTTCCCCACCTTTTCTCTGTTTAATGCACTTTAATCAGCTTGCTCAGACCATCAGGTGTGAAGGTCCTTCCCAGCACCGGGGTGCAGCGAGGACAGCACATGCGTTGCCCTGCCCGAGGGAGCGAGCAGCTCGCAGCCCTCCCACCCGCGCGCCCGCTTCCTCCAAGCCAAGACATAGCAGGAGCTTCAGCTGTAGCCTGGCTACGCAAGCAAAAATAAACCCAACTCTCTTTTCTTCTTGCAGGCAGCACGCAATGCAGGTGACTGCTCGGGGGGTGTCCCCGGACCCCGTCTTCTTGCAGGGATGAGCTGCCGCAGTCTCCATCGCAGCACGGGGGAACCAAGTTGTGTTTCCTGGCTGCACCGACACCCAGGCTGCTTGCTGTGGCTGGTGTTGCTGAAATAGTACTTTATTCCATGTGCAAATTTATTGTTTAAGTGTTTTCTCCTTAATTATAATTTGAACCGGAGTTTATAAAATTTGGGAGTTTGCAAGTACTGTCACTAACAAGCTGATAGCTGGTTTCCAGGACAACAAATTACACAACTGTTAAAGGAACAAAACTTTGCGTGAAGTTGTCCGTGTCTCATGTTCTAGTTATTCTCCCAGCTATAGAACCACGTCCCCTAAAGAATTACATTAAATGATGAAAAAAAGCCCTGGCATTGCTTAATGAAGAAAGTTTTGTCTGGACGGGAGTTACGAGGTTGCTGTTTGCACTTGGACCATAAATCATAGTCGCTTGAAACACTGGATCCCTGCAAGGTCTCCTTCTGAAGCAGGTTGTCTTCATACTTAACGTGCAATAATGAGATGGTTTGAATTTTATAATCTTATATAATTACTCTCAAAATAGCTTCTGATTCATCCTTCCCTTTGAAGCTTATAGTTTGCATTCCAATAAGCTCTTGCATGGCAGGAACCCTGTGGTAGCAGCAAATTAATTTTTAAGAAGTTTTTCTTTTTTTCTATCTAACTGAAACTTTGGCATAGCCAGTTTGAGCTGTCACGTCTCTACCTTCCTATAACCCGTTACATAGCTGGGTGTGACAAGGAGATGAGGACGCTCTCGGGGTTCCTGCGGGAGCCCGTGCTGGTAGGAGGAAGCTGGTGGGAACTGATAGCGTGAGACTCGGTGTCCGGGGACTGCCGAAGCACATGAAGAGGATAAATCTCCTTTTAACTTTGTGCAGGAGGAAGGTTGAGTTTGCAGAGCTTCCAAGGGGATATTTCAGAGACTCTGTGAATGTTTCTGCTCAGAAAATTTGCGGTGTTCATCTCATGAGGATTTCCATCCTGCCGCTAGTTTGAGAGGGGGGTTTGCCGTTGAGCTGCATGTGATGAACCGAGCGTGGAAGTGCTCTTGTGTAAAACAATCTGTGAAAACTTCCTGCTTTCACGCTGTTTTCAATTCACTTTCATTGTGCTGTCTCCTGTGGAATTACTTGTGGTTGATGTAGAGTAACAAAACAAGATTTGGGCATGCTCCACAGCAAGAGGCAGCTGGAACCGCTGCTTGCCTTCACCCAGAGAAACTCTGTAAAGCGTACCAGGGTCGTGGGGGTGTGCACAGTGCAGGAGGCTCCCAGGGTCTCTGCGGGTATTTTGTACCATTGTGCTGCGCTGGGCAGCTGAGAGGAATAATCAGTGACTTTTTACTTAATTACCAAGAGACAAACCCACACTGATTTGTTTCTTTCTGGATGGGTCGCCGAATATTTCTGTGACTTCATTTTCCTCTCCCACATACTCTAAGGATGCGGCACTGTCCTCGGCCGGGCGATGCTCCCCGTCCCCTTGCAAGGAAACCTGACAAGCAGCCGAGCTCTGAGCAGGGTGTCAGTAGGTGCAGGTAGAGCCGTAAGGGACCGCTGACACTTGCTCCTGCTGCTCAGATCGCTCCCAGGCTAGGAGCAGTTTGGAGGGTCTCAGTAAACGGTCTCGGAACCTGTGGACCCGCAGGTGATGGATATCCCCGGTGCTCTCCAGGTCTTGCTGCCCGCCTTGCTGCTGCACGGGGGCTGCTCTGCAACCCTTATCCCCACCCACTGCATGAGATAACGTCTGAGGGACGACGGGAGCTCTACTCAATCCATAATTGTTTTCTGACCTGGTCCTTTAACATCTGCTGAGAACTTGATGAAATATTTTCCCCTCACTAACGACCCACACCTCTGTGATCTTGTTTGAGGAGCAGCCTGTGCTGCAGTGATTCGCAACGCATCCAGCTCCTGTGCTCTGAGGCTGCTTGTGAAAAGCAAATTGACTGCAGTTAGACTTTGAAGTGACAGCTGCTAATGGCTTGTCTAGCTCAAGCATATTTCAGGACATGTTCCTATAGCTCATAGCTGCCTAGAGAACACAACCAGTAAATCAAGAAGTGTTGCTGAAGTTGCAAATGACAACCAAATGGCAGCGAGTAGGCCTGAAGATGTGATGATGAAGACCTCAGCAGAGGGTTGACACGCTGGACATAATCCCAGAAAACAGGGGCAATTAGTGAGCAGGCTTGCAGTGCTTCCCTCTTGCAACCGGGGTCTCTGCAGACCCCAGCGCCCACTTAGCCGTTAAATAGAGCTGCTTGCAGATACAAGAACTGAAGCTGTGTTGGGTGACAGGGACAATCTGATCTTTATTATTTGCACATCCCCGTGTCCGTGGCGTGCTCGGGGAGGAGATAAGGAGCTGCCTGAGAACTACATGCTGCTGCACTGCAGCTCGCCTCTCATCAAACGCAGCATTTCACGATTTATAAGAAAGACAGCCGGTTTCCTTTCCAAAATTCTTGTTGCGACGTGCTCTGCTTGCTGCTGCCCTCCCTGGTGCCTTGCAGGGTTTGTGCTGAGCTGTATTCCCAAAGGGGCAGTTCCCTCGCTCTGCTCTGCTTCGTGTTTCGGTTTTGGCTGCGGTGCTGCTGGATGCTGTGCTGCTGCGCTGGTTTAACATTCGGTTTCTGTTCCATCCAGTCCCTGCTCCTTCCTCTGTAAATGGTCAAAGCTGACCGGCATTGCTAAATAAACAAGTCTATAGGTAGGATTTAATGGAAACCTCTTCTTTTTTCCCCTGCTGTTGCCCCGTGCTCCTCTCTGCCCTCGCCCCAGGCATCTGAGATTCACCACAGTTTCTCATGCCCAATTTCCAGCCCTCAGCTAATCAGACTTACATTGCTGAGGTTTCTCAATTGAGAGAAAATTAGATCAGCAGTTGGTGGGTGCCTCACGTGGTCTTTTGTAGCCCCAGAGCTGCCTGTCTTCTCCTCCAGCAATAACTCTCGTAGTAATCCATCATTTGAATGCGTGATCTCTACAAAGCCCTACAGAAATAGAACAATATATTCTCACAAGTGCTGTTGCAATAGAAAAATGTAGCAAAAATGGACAGAGAAGCCTGGAAACATCTCCTGACGTGGTATGAGCAATGGCTGATGTATTACACTGGAAAACCAGTTGCGCAGCCAGTACAAGCGAGGTTAAGGTACATCACCATCACTCCCCACCTCGGGGCTTTGCCACCTCCTGACACTGCTCTTCCAGGAGCATTTGCTGTGGCAAGACGTTACGTGCTCCAAGTCATCGCTCAGAATAGCTGGGAACTGCTTTTTCAGCTGGAAGAAACCTAGTGGGGAAAAAACCAGCCAGACCTCTCCCTGATGCTGAGATTTTCCACTGACCACCAGAAAACTCACCAGGAGGAACTTCTCGCAGGGGTGATCTTGGCAGGATCAGGTCAGACGCTTTGTCTGGGTCTGTGCGTGACAACGGAGCCGTGGCACCCAATGTGCCATGACGGCAGCACCACCGGTGCCCAACCTCAGCAGAAAGTCATGTCAAAGTGCCCGCGCTGCTTTGGTGAGGAGGTTGTGCTGAGGGTGCTCCAGGGCCTGCAGAAACACATCTGTCCTCTCGCAGATGCCGAGGGGCTCCGGGAAGGGGACCACTGGGTCAGTACCACAGGTCCTGGTGGCTGGTGGCCGCTGTGGCATGAGCCTGGCCCCACGCTGGCCCTCAGCCTGTAGCATTTAATTTTTTCAGCCCCCCTTGAACTTCCACTCTAGGTATTCAAACTGTGTTTAACTCCAACAGGTAGTTTAACTCCAACTCCAAATCAAACGTATTTTGTTTTCTCTGGGGGGAGTGGGTGGAAGGAAAGCTAAATTACATCTTCAAGATATTAAATATAACTCTTCACATTAAAATCAGAGCTATCCGTGAATCTCTTAAATGATAGTGCAAGCTACTTCACAGTAATAAAAGTCAATGTTGCCATAATTAGGCCAGTATTGTCTTGCAGTTAATAGACTGTTTTAATCATGGCTTTGTCATATTATTAATCGCTTTCTGTTTGAACTTTGCTAATTATCCCCTTTGGTAACTCAGTTTGGGTATTATGAAGTCATCGGGGACATAAAAGCTGAAAGGTAGTTCCACCATATTCTCTTAATTAGTTCCCATCCAAGATTAAACATAATGGGTGGTTGTGCTGATGAGCTGCTTTCCAAGTGCATGGGTACCGGGGCAAGGGAGGGATGGACTAACCAAGAAATGATCCCCCTTTCCTAAATTTGCTTTTTTAAAATCGCTCCATTGTCCCTTTGTCCTACCCTGGGCCATCTCATCTTTTATTTGAAAGGCAGTAGAAAGGAGTGACCTTCTCAGAAGGTTTATAGTTTTGAATCATTCTGTGAGCTTTGTTGTAAGACTGAATAGCAAGGTTTTTAGATGTTACAAAACCAGTAAAAACACAAACTAAGAAGTCAAGTCAAAAGAGAAACGAGATCATTTGCTAGTGAAGTTGATAGGTTTCAGACCATCTCCTTTGTGCTCTTGGCATCCCCATTGCTTGCTGTTGGCTTCAGGTCTTTTCTGCAGTGAGATTGTTCTGTCAAAGAGCATTTCACTGCTTGAGTCCTCTGCCAAATATTCTCAGTCGTGAAACTTGTTTGTATTTAAATGCTTGAATATAATCTGGTCTCTCAGCTTGCATCCCTTGCCACTGACTCAGGGTGTCCCTGCACGTCCCCATTGCCGTGCTGGTCTTGCCACTGCTCCTGCTGCCCTTTACCATGGGAGAGGGACAGTCCTGGGCCGCACAGCTCCTGAGCATCGTCCAGCCCTCACCGCCTTTCCTTCATAGATACATAACTGCTCCTGCTGCAAGAAAACACAAGCGCAGTGTTGTTTTTGTAACGAGTCAGTCCAAGCTGTTTGTGCCATCTCTGAAGACTTTGATTCATTATTTTCCCTTACGCCAGGCTACAGGGGTGGGAGATCAGCGTCTCCATTGACTCAATTTTGATGTTTAACAGTACCTCCTGCTGCGTAAGTGGTGATAAGCAGTCATTTATCATACGATCATATCATATCTCAGGTACAGCTTGCTCTCTCCTGTTCACTAAAGGAAAGCAGAGCAAAGACCATGATCCGTGTCAGCCTTCCCATGGATGTGCTCGTGTCTATCCTGGCAGCAAGTGGCTTTCTGGTTTAGAAATCTCTTTTTCTCTCCATCAGCTGCTCTGGTGGGGAATCTGTGGCACAACTCATCAAAAGCTCATTCCTGGCCGAGAGGAGTCTTTCCCCCGTTCTCCTGGTGTGGAAATGCTTTTGGTGAAGGTCTCTGCTTTGCAGCAAAGGACCAGGACTGCTGGTGGTGGCTATCGATGGTCACTTCTGGGCCACTGCTGTGAGATGTAATGGTGCTTTGTGTCTGTAGGGATTGGGACAAAGTCTCAGTTCTCTGAGGAGTTTGGGTGCACTCAGAACACAAAGGGTCAGAAATTCACAATTTCTCTTCTGCTTTACATACCATGGTAAACCTCTACCTCCAAAAAGACCTTCATAAGTGAGGTGGACCATTCCTGAAGGAGCCATCTCCATTCCACTAGTTAAATAACAGCTTGGTGCCTTATCCTAAGCGTTATCAGCTCATGCAGGTAAATGTCCATGTCCACGTCCATGTCCTTCCTGCTGCTTGTTCTCCCCTCCCTCCTCCTTAGTCATGCGAGACCTTCGTCATTGCTGCTCTGTAGCCAAAAGCCAAAGCAGTTTCCAGCTGAGGGTTCCTCTGGGAAGGGGCTCTTGCTCCCAGGAGGGGAAGTGAGGCTGGAAAATAGCCGTGTTAAATTTGTATTTGCCACCTCCTCCTTTTAAGCTTTATCTTTTCAATTACAAGTTGTAATAAAATCCATTTTCCAACATGGCAATTCCTGCCGTGTCTCCCAAGGGAGCTGGGCTAGGATGAGGTAGCAGCACCGCGTTAGGTAAGAGCAGGGTGAGGAAAGGCTGAAGTCGTTCTGCGCTTGTACAGCCCTACAAAGCGACAAATAACTCACTGTTATATTTTTTTTGGCGCAGAATAGAATAGAAACATAGTTCTTGTGGGAAACGGCATGGGAAACGTTTGGTGAAACAGAAGCTGAACGATTCCTGTGCCGCTCTGCGTTAGCCAGACACAGACACATCTCTCTTTACCCTTGCTCAGGAAGCCTTGGCTCTGAATGGTGCGCAGGGTGGGATAATCTAAGCAAACAAGCTAATCTTTCCCCTGGGCTGAGGTGTCCTTTTGGTCATTGCTGGCTTTGGAGAAGTCTCTGGGGGAACAGGCCTTACCTCCATCTGCACCAGGAACGCACAAGCAACCTCTGGCACTGGGGGATTTTCTGTGAGATAAGGAATTATCTTGTTTTTATGGTTTCTCATAAGTTAAAGGACATTGAAAGCATAACATTTTGAATACTGGGCATTTTTTAAAAAGTAACTGGTATTTTCAAATTCATAAGAGAAAGCTCATTAAATCAATTAAGGTCAACTCTGTCCAACTGATATTTAAGTTTAATGAGTCACGAAGAAGTCTTGAGGAATTCAGTGTCATCTTCAGACAAGCCAATATTCTTCCCAGGCAGATGCTTAAAAAATGTCTGTAAAATCCAGATCCCTTCTACTTGTGTTTTATGTGAGCTGTCAGAGGAAAGAGTAGGAGGTCATGCATAAAAGTATCTGTGAATCCTGTCAAAGACATTATGAATGCAGCTCAGCAAGAAATGACATGAACTCAGATCTTTCTCAAGCTGGCAACAGGTTTTCAGATGGGATAACTGATTATTTCTGATTATTTCCATTAATGAGTCTGGTGTGCTAGCAGATTCATGCATGCTATATAACTTCTTAGAATGGGCAGAAGTATCTTAACAGAAACTTTTCTGTCATGTAACAACTCCCAGCAGTGATAGATTCGGCACTGTAACTAATTCCTTTCTAACAACATAGTCCAGGTTCTTCGGTTTTCTTATGAAACTGTTTGACACGGAGTTTCCTGGGCACAATTCCAAGACTTAAAGTATAGGAAAATGGTACCTCTGCATTCTCTGTTTTGGTGAGAATACATTTGGCCAAATCTCTAAGGAAGCTCCGCTGCTGACTTGTACAATCCTATTTATTATTGAATAAGACAGGACCTATTTATTCACCCCAGTAGTGATCGGTATTTCCACCTTGCAGCTACAGCAGGAAATAAATGGTGCAGTCTGACCTGTACAGGAGGCTGGTGAGGAAGAGGAAAAGTTGCAAAAACTTCTGGATGGCATTTATTCTTTCCATCTGCACCTACTGGCAGCTTCCAGGCCTTCTTTTAGAGTTAAAGAACCTGTGGGCAGTCAGGAAGCTTTGCCTCAAGCTCTTAGTGGATTTGCTAAGCCAGGTAATTTTGTGGAAAAACAGTGCATTTCCTCTGGGATATCAGAAACAACAGATGGTTTCCCAGGTGTTTGGTAAAACTGCCTTGTTCCGGTGTAGATGTCACATTTTGTGTCTGATGCTTCCTTGAGATTTCACTTATAAGAACTGATGCAAAAATCCTAAATATATAGTAGCTGTTGTATTCCCAGATAGCACGTTAGCAAAGTTTGGTGATATAAATTTGAATACTTTGCTGTTATGGTTTGTTGGTGGTGGTTGTGTTTTTTATTATTTTTTAAAATAATTTTTAAATTCAGCTATTTTGTCAAGATAAAAAACTAGTCTTTCCTCATATTTCATGGATTGTCTAAGCCTTAAGCATTAAATGTCTTATTACAGCTGTACAAAACTAAACTATATGACCAAAGGAAACAGAAGGGCTTCTATTTAAGGTAAAGCTTATGTCAGGGGTCACATTTGTAGTAGCTATGATGAAGCACAGATTCAAGTTTCCCAGTTTATCTTCTAAGAGCTAAGCTGCCTGGTAAGGATGGATTTTGTGGGAGATATTGTTTTAAATGCAGTTTTTGAGAGAACCTAGCGTTTCTTAGAGCTCCTGGAGGTGAGAAGCTGTTTGCCCTGAGAGCATCTAAACGTGATCCGAAGAGGCGCAGTCAGCTCACACAGACAAAACCGAAACACTCCTGTCTGTGGCCGTGGACGTCGGCGTTAACTGGCTTTGACAAAGGGCCGCTCCGTGCTCTGCCGAGGGGGGTCGTGCAGACCCCGCGGAGGGGGAACAGACCCGGGTCCCTTCCCGGGGTGCTGCCGCAGACGGCTATGTCCCACCGCACCGTTTGAGCTGCCGGGGCACGGCCGCTGTCCCACACCTCCCACCCGGGATGGGCTCCGCTCCTGTTTGGGACCAGCCCCGTGCCGCAGAAGAGCGGCTGTGTCCTGCTGATCCCCTTCCACCCAGGATGCGCTGGCTTTCTAGCAGCTACACCTGGCCCTGCCTCCATCACCTAATTTTACAAGAGGCTCATTATACTCGCTAGGAGTCATTTCAGCTGTGACTCCTTAGACAATCCAGAAACACGCACCTCTTGGGCGGTGAATTAAGTAGCTGCCGCCTGTTTCACATGCCAACGCAAAAGATTTATGGTCTGAGTCTACACATAAACAGAGGAGAGTAAGAGGCAATGGTTATTCCACATAAACTTCTGGAGCATTTGATATTTTTTTGCCTGTCTCTCTGTCCTGACTTGCACTGAGGTAATTTAAGGAGTATAGCGTTACTGGTTGCTACAAATAACACAGTGAGCAATCAAGGAATTGTCCTTGGACTCAGAGTAATCTGTGAGTGAATTGTCTGTAGTCCTGACAGTGCAGACTTGACTCCAGTGCAAAACCTGTCTTCATCTTCAGGGACTGGTATTTGTGATTCTGAACTGTTGGAATTTGGGGTTGGGTGGGAATCTGGGAATTAATACACTAAGAAAGGAACTAAAAATAGCCAATGTTTTCTCTTTTTGAAGTGTTGTGAATCATTTCACAGCCTAGATCGTGTGTGTGTATATATATCTATATATATCTATATATATCTTCCTTTTTTCCTGACTCTTCAGCCATAGGTATGGAAGCTCTTTCCTCTCCAGAAAAAGACTGAAATGCTAAAATACATAGTGTATGAGGTAAAAGTGACTCAGAGAGTCAGAGAACATACACAGCTTCTGTGCTATTCAGAATAAAGAAGAACGCGTCGTACTTTCTGTACAGCCTTTGGTTTCACTGCATCAGCAGCTTGTGATTTTAATTTTTTTTTAATTGGTATTTACTTTTTACTCCCTATGGGCACAACAATCTGCTTCCAGGATCATGGTAGATAGATTTTTTTAATATAATGTCTGAACACCTGTGGTATGACGCACTGGACCTTGTTTCTATCATTCAGTTCTGCAATTCTTCTCAGTTTCAGGCTCAGCAGTTTGCCAATGCCACCAAACAAACCAAGGCTGATAATTTATAGCCAATCTAAGCATCATGGTATAAAACGTCATAGCTCGGCCATCTGGAGACGCCCATTTCTCCCCAGATGTGTCTGGGGCAGGAATCGGTCCCAGATCTGTCAGGTGATGCGCACCTGGGTTTGACTCTGGCTTGCAGAACCTGCTAAGAGCTCTCCGTTAGTTGTGATACAAGTCGGTTTGGACCATTTCTTCCCTTTACTTACGGCTTTCTCACCATCTTTCTTTTCTCTCCTTTTCTCCTTTCCCCTTCCTCCCCTCTCCCTGTTGCTGTTGCCTTCTCTCCCCCTGTAGAGCTCTCCGTCAGCCTCCTTGCAGTGATAGTTATTGTGTGTGGACTGGCCCTGGTGGCAGTTTTTCTGTTTCTCTTTTGGAAGCTGTGCTGGGTTCCTTGGAGGAACAAGGCCATTTCTTCTAACCTGGCCGTCTTGCAGAGCGAGGCGGACTGCAATAAGGAGAACATGGCGGACAAGCTCAAGGACACGGGTGCCCTAAGTTTCCTGGAGGCAGCGGTGAAGATCAGCCACACATCGCCAGACATCCCTGCAGAGGTACAGATGTCCATGAAGGACCACATCATGCGGCGCACACGGATCCAGAGGCAAACAACGGAGCCTGCGTCTTCCACCAGGTGAGCGGGACGTGGTGCTCTGCAGGGATGCTGCGCCGTGGGGCGGCTGGCAGGGCGGGAGCAGCGTTGGATGGAGCCTGAGGTTCGGATACATTCGGGGAGGGTAAAGCAAGCACTCTCACCTACATGCTGGGTTACTTTCCAAAGATTGGTCATTAACCGATTAATGTGTTAAGACTGGTTTACCATGGGCCCCTTTTAAAAAAATCAAGGATTCAAGCCCCGTTACTGTGCCTTGACCTCATTGTGTCAAGCTGTCAGTATACTTTGGCCACTTTAATTTTGTTCCAACATGAGAGGCAGGCTGAAGTATCAATGATGGTATGCTGTCAGACAGAATTAGACCTTTTTGTTCTCTCTTGGTTTTGTGGCTCAGAGCAGAAACAATTAGATAAGCAGAATTGACGTATTGCTCGCTGCACAAGCTTAGAACCAGCTGCGCTCAGTGCTTGTGCTCAAGTGTGCAGGGACAGAGATGTCAACATCACATTAAATCATGATAAGGCTGTATGAATCTTGGGATACCTTGGCAAGCACACTGAGAAATACGGTACCTCTTCCTTGACACAGAAGGCTGTGAAACTGGGACAGGAAAAGGTGATCGCAGGGTCCTGGCTGTGCCCCAGCACTTCTGCTTGCTTTGTTGGCCGTGCCCATGATGTGTGCGAGAGTGCAACTGTGAAAACAGACATTGCTCAGAAAATTGGCTGCAGTATTGCAGAATTAATAAGGCACCGATCACAGCCTTCTGTCTGAAGAAGCTGGAGTTTAAATCAACCACCTGCAATTGTGCCACGTACTCTTTCATTTAACTGCACCACTTTTTGGACAGCTGATTGCCTCTCTGTCACGCACACGCTCGTTCAGCTTTTATTACACATTTCCAATGGAGGAGAAAACAAAAGCTCAGCCTGTCTGAATTAGGACAAACAACGTGGAACTTGGTTGTATGTGGGAAGGTTTCAAACCCACTTTCTAGAGCGAAAGAGCCCGGCTTGACTCATGGGCAGGCAGCCAGAGCTGGGGACGCTGGGGAACGACCTCAGCGGTTTGGGATCTCTGACTCACAGCCCAGCCTAGCCCAGGCCAACATGCCTTGGAGGAACCTGCCAAGGAGAAGTGAGGTCTCTGAGCACCACATATCACTGAAAGCTAATGCTCTGGCTGCACAAGTTCTTCATATGGTTAAACTTCATATACTGCTCTTGTAAACACCCGATAATCTGAATTAATGCCATGAGTCCACAGAAAGCTTTTATGCTTTGCTTAGATAAAGCTTTGCTTACATACAGTTTTCCTTGTGCTCAAGGCAAGAGACAGCTTCAGATGAAGCTGTGTGTTCCTCCCTGTCGAGAGTTTATCTATCAGTTTCTGATGGGATTCTGTTGGAGAAGTTTGGAAGCAGCAAGACCCAGAACAAAATCTAACTTTCTGAGATGGTTGTGGTTCTCTTGCTTTGAAGGTTTTTTTGCCTGAGGGAAACTTAGTGCCAGTATCTTGGAGTTGTAAGGGCTGAGAGTGGGAAAGAGTCTTCACATTGGGTTGTCTATGGCTTGGTAGAGGAGTTGTCTGGTCTCATATATTTAGCTGTGGGCTGTTACCTGTGTAACGGGTGAAAAAAATGCAGCTTGCTGCAAATACTCTGAAAGGTAGGAAATTTGCTGGATTGGTTCTATTGACCACTGGAGGTGTTCCCTTCAGTGTTCATTTCCATAATGTATGTGGTTTCTGTACAGAGGTCAGGAGCACCTATTGCATGTGTTTTTGTGCTCTTCCTGCTTTACTAGCATTAGTAGTCCAGGAAGAAAAATGAGCGAAATGTCCTTGGAAAACCATACAGCTGTTGTGTCTTCCTCCTGCAGGCACATCTCCTTCAAAAGGCACCTTCCTCGGCAAATGCACGTATCCAGCATGGACTACGGCATGGACCCACCAGCAGTGGCTGAACAGCCAACCAGCATCGGTCGCATTAAGCCCGAACTCTATAAGCAAAAATCTGTTGACT
Organism: Balearica regulorum gibbericeps; assembly: GCF_011004875.1. Lineage (NCBI taxonomy): Eukaryota > Metazoa > Chordata > Aves > Gruiformes > Gruidae > Balearica > Balearica regulorum. The sequence goes on from NC_046208.1 coordinate 971,273, forward strand.
CTGAGGACCCCAAAAGAGAGGCAGCAAAGACCTGTGGGAAAATTAACTTCACTCTCAAGTACGACTACGAGAATGAGACGCTGACTGTCCGAATTCTCAGGGCTTTTGACTTGCCAGCCAAAGACTTCTGCGGCAGCTCAGATCCTTATGTGAAGATCTACCTCCTGCCTGACAGAAAGCGCAAGTTCCAGACACGAGTCCACAGGAAGACTCTGAATCCCACCTTTGATGAGTCCTTCCACTTCCCTGTGCCCCACGAGGAGCTGGCAAGCAGGAAGCTCCACCTGAGTGTCTTTGACTTTGACAGGTTCTCCAGACATGACATGATAGGAGAAGTTATCCTGGAGAACCTGTTTGAGGCCTCAGACCTTTCCCGGGAGACTTCTATCTGGAAGGACATTCAGTACGCGACGACGGTGAGTGTTTGCCTTCAAAGCAGAGGTGACCCTCCAAAGGTCATCCCTGCCCCGGGAGCGTTCGCAGCATGGTGCTGCGGCGTGGCGCGTGGTACCTGTGCGTGCAGAGGATGGGTACCGAGTGTGTGGTGAGCAGCTCCAGGGCAGGATGGGTTGGGATTCTCATTTTGGCTGGACTACCTAAGGGATAAGTCCTGCATAACTGCCAGCTGATGGGCTTATTGCCAGGTGGCACCTTAGCCCTGTGGACCCACACGTTGCACGCAGGGGTGGCAAAGGCTGTTGTACATACACGCCTGTCAGCTCTACCGCAATCCCGGTTTACTGGAATCTCATCCCCTTACGTAGTGACTGTTATCTTGTTCACAGCGAGTCTCACTGATAACAGGTTTGCTAAAAAACAACCAAGGGGTTCAGTATGTTCCCTGTCGGACCTTCTGTCGGCATGTGGAGGGTCTCAGGTTCTGGTTGTCTGCCACATGCACGTGAAAACAGTAAGAAATAGCTCTGGAGGGCCACTACCAACCCATCAGAGGTACTGGGCTTTACTGAGAGCGTTGTCTGATGTGTTGCTGGCAGCTCTTCCAGAGCTTGATGTGGGTCTTTTAGTAGTTCTGTTGAATTGCCTCTGAAAACGAAGCCACGCATGAGAGCAGGAAAAGTCCCAGCCACTTTCAGTGTTGCAGGGAGCTGGCAAGAGAAGCCACCTTCTCACATTGATCGCTGAGTGTAGAAGCAATGACATTAACCTCTGCATAATAGCTGTCTGCTCCTCCACTGTCCTCCCAGGAGGACCTGGCTGGTTCTGAGGGCAAACAAATGATTGCACTGCTTTGCAGTTGGACACCAAGTCAGTCATCGTCTTTGTCATTTCATGTTGTTATTTCTGAAACTGGAATATGAGATGTCTTCACCCCTGTGGCTGAAAGCATGTGCCCTGTCAAATCTTTCATAGTGAGTGGCATAACCCCATGACTTGCAAAAATCTGTCCTGCAACTTCCTTCGTAGCTCATCTCACACCTTTGCTCTCCCACTTTCTGTATTGGGGAGTGAACTGTTAAATATAAATATTTATTGCATTGTGGTCAGCAGCATCAAAACACATTTGCTTTGTAACTCTGCACAGCTTTTTTTCTCAGTACCTTGCTCCTCACCCATTGTACCCCTTGGTCACTACTATTAGTGCTTGTTCTTTCATTGTAGCATGTTCCTAACTTTCTACAAGAGCTGTGAGGTCCGACATGCGTGTGCAGCACTGCATCCTATGCTGTTGTGCCGCAGCTGGGACTCGGTGCAGGAGCTCAGCGCCGAGGCACTGTGGGGATTACGATGTGCGTGCAGCGTGTTGGTCCTGGTAGGTAGCTCTCAGGCTAGCAGCTGCCCTGGTAGGGCGCAGAGAGTGGCCGTCACGCTTCTGTGGTGGTACAGCTTTTGCTATGCCTGTCTAAGGACATCGAGGTATACGTGATGCCCGCCAGGTACCCCGGGGCATTGCTGGGAGCGTGCTACGAGCTGCTGCTGTCTCGCCTTTTGAGCATCTCGCCTGCAGGCAAGGTGGGAGGGAGGCGCAGGATCAGCCGCAAGGAAAGTCGATGGTATTTAGTTAGCAGGGTGTTTACAGGTCTTGGCTTTCGATCAACAAATAGCCATGTCTGTTATGATTAATGGATGGTAATGAAAGGAAAACCACTGACAAAGAGGCAAGCAGGCATCAGGCACATCCGTTCGCCTGGCAAAGGGTTGCTAGGAGAGGAACGAGGTGCATCACACTTGCGGATGCCTCTTGGAGGCATCTGCCCCTTTGCATCTGCTCTGCCTCTGAGACTCAGCTTGCCGTCAGCTCTGCAGGCTGACTGTGACGTGCCGTGGTGTTGAATCCTGGGGTGAACTCATTTGTGTGGTGGTGGGGAGTTTCCCTTTCCTTGCTCTATGATCAGCATACAAAGTGTGGTAAGCCTGGAGAGTTCAGAGGGAAGAGATCTGTGGGCAGGAGTGAAACTGGGAAGGGGTAACACTTGGTCTTACTGGAGGAAAAGCACATAAAACACAAAGCGGCATGAGAAGGTTATGGAGTTTTTAACCTACGTATGTTCTCTGTTTTGCTGGGATGGTTCTGCAAGAAATAGTGGATGTTTTCCTAGCTAAGTAAACTAATTTAATGGGGAAAAAACCTCCACAAAACCAGGTGGAGAGACACCAACAGAAGGGTTGTTGAGGGAGAAGCCTCCAAAGAAGATGTGAGAGGAGCACAGCCAGCATCATGTCCGTGACACATTGTGTAGCAACCTTGCACAGCTCCCACAGAAACATCGAGTGCCGCATTTGGCTCGTCCTCTCATTCTCTCTGTGCCACTCTTTGGGAATGGGCCAATATTGGTACATCTCAGCCAGTTGTAACACACCCAAGGACATTTCTGTTTAATCAAAAATGAGAAGGGTAAATACAGTTTTCATAAGACCCCAGGAAAGCTCTAGGTGACTAATAATACATTAGATCAATCGTGTGGGTAAGAAGATAGGAATGCACTTAAGCAATGATATAAGCTATTCAACTAGGCAGCACTCAACTATTCAATTAATGATTGTACAGCTTGTGAATCAGTGAAACATTTTTGGTTTCAAGTCTGCAAGGGTTATTGATTCAGAGCTTCCATTATTTCATAAGAGCTACTGATGTGAATTTTGGAAATGTCCCAATGTCTATAATCTGCAAGAAAATAATGTACCCACAGGGTACGTTTTACTCTCCTGTAAAAAATCTCTTGGCCTAATACAATGAGGTCAAAGAACAGTTTATGTTAGTTTTATACCCTGAGCAGGTCCTCTGAGTGCAAGGAGAGGAATAGAAGATGAGATGATGCCCAGAGGGTGCTCTCTCGGTCTCATATGAGGCTGCTCTCTTCTGACATCTGTGTCCAAGGTTTCCTGCCCTCGTCCTTCCCAAACCAACACAGACCAAAGAACACGTGAAAGAGCAGACCCAGCCCAGTGAGTCATCCGGATGCCAGTCTCTGTTGCACCGTGCAGCGGATATAGCGTCCAGTGCAGCCGACTGTCGTGGTTTAACCCCAGCCGGTAAGCAAGCACCAGGCAGCCGCTCACTCACACCCCCCCCGCAGTGGGATGGGGAGGAGAATGGAAAAAAACCTTCTGGGTTGAGATAAAGACAGTTTAATAGGATAGCAAAGAAGACAATAACAACAACTAACTAACTAACTAAGCCACAAGTGATGCACCAATGCAATTGCTCACCATCTGTGGAAACCACCCCCCCTCAGTGCCCAGTCTGTTTCCGAGCAATGATCCCACTTCCCGACTTGCTTCCCCCGTTATATCTGGAGCATGACATTACGTGGCAGGGAATATCCCTCTGGCCAGCCTGGGTCAGCTGTCCTGGCTGTGCTCTCCCAGCTTCTTCTGCACCTGGCTGGGCATGGGAAGCTGAAAAGTCCTCGACTTTTAGTGTAGACATTACAACTACTCAGCAACAACTAAAAGCATCGGTGTGGTATCAACATTCCTCTCATACTAAATCCAAAACACAGCACTATACCAGCTACTAGAAAGAAAATTAACTTTATCCCAGCCGAAACCAGGACATCGGCACACGGTGAGGTTCAGGTGCTCATTTCTTTGGGAATAGAACAGCCATTTCTAATCATAATTTCAGAATATTTATTTTAAATTATTTTCTATTGCCAGTAAAGCCTGTAGCTAAGACTGGTAGATGCAGTGTCTGACTGGAGCTGGAGACACTGAAGCGAAAAGGTACAATCCCAGTCCTCAAGCTTAGTTCCGATGCAGTGGCAGCAAGACACTCCTTGCAAAGTGCCTCCTCAGGGCAGAGTTATTTATTCAGGCTCTTTATTCTGTAAAGCAATTAATCTTAAAAGAGGAAGAATACCTCTAAAGGTAAACAAGAAGTGCCATGTTTTAAAAAGCAAATTGTAATTTTGGGGCACACGATTTTTGAGTGGTCATTTTAAGACACTGTAAATGAATGAGGCTCCGTAAAATACCGAGCTCCCTGTCCTCTGGAAATTGGCTTCACCGGAGTCAGGCAGCAAGACCTGGGGCTCAGCTCAGCTCTCGGGGGCAGGTGACCGCAGAGGTAAAACTGCCAAACGTTTCGGAGCGCTCAGGGGTGGTGTGCATTGCTGCTCTACCTCCAGGACAGCAGCCTGACTCGGGGACACCCGTTAAATTCCAGGTGCCGTAGCTGAAATGCAGTCAAGAGTTAGAAGGTGCAGGGGCTCAAAAAGGTCTTTTGTGTGTGATGAAAACGATCCTGGTACCTTAATGAGGAACTGTTAGTGATATTTTGTGAGGCAAGAACTTTAGCTCCCTGTAGATGTCAAGAGGTACTAAATGATCCTCAGGAAATGTTTCCGCTATTTCATTACTGGTGCCTGACAATGATGCTGTGACTCAAGATCATTTTGTCGCGTTGGAGGGAAAGCTGTTTAGGGTGCCATTGGTTCATTAAAGCGAGCGAGAGATCAGAGTGGGAACTCTGGGTGGGTGACGGTATTAAACTCTTATTTACCAGCAAATAACACCTTCTGAAACAACATTTATTTAGATACTTACAAGTCTAGCCATATGCTGTTCTGTCCAGAAAACATCTGGCTGCCACTGTTTCTTTTGTACACTCTGTACTTGAGAAGAGTTTCAATTTATTTGCTAGTGAAGTGAACTCTTGTCAAGAACCAAGACTTGTATATAATGTTCATTAGTATTCTGCACATCTAAGTGGCATAAATATCTAATCTTTGCCTTACCAGAGAACGAGAAGGAAATCATTTGGCAAAATTCTCATCCATCAACAAGATCTATTCTCCTAACACTTAGCAAAGCTTTAAGTGCCTAATGCATTTACTTGTCTTTCTAGTTCCATCGCTCTACTACTAACAGCTAAAATTTCTTTTCAGCAGATCATTATATCACATTGAAATGAATCAAACACTCTATTTCCAAAAATAAACGGGTTGTTTGCTCTACAGATGTGGGATCTGTACGTACAAAATAATTTCTTTTTTTTAAAATCTGTTTTTGGAAGGTGTTTGGAAATCTTTCTGCTGACTTCAGATAATAATGCTTTCTAGTTTAAATAATAGTTTTGGTTTGTTTAATTTTTTTTCCTGATTTCCCATGAGCAAGGTAACGACGGAATGGGCTTTTAGGAGGTGTAGTAGATAAGGCTGCATGTACAAGAGGGGCTAAGAGCGATGTGTAAAAGTTGTTTTATGGGGGACTAAAAGAGTAAATTGTACTGGCCTCTCTGTAATCCAGAGACTACCGTACATTTCTGAGTGCCATCTGCTGGTTAATTCACTATTTATATACATACATATACCTGCCTCATACTGCGTTTGTTAGCTCTTTGAAGGCATCTCAAAAGGGTTGGTGGTCCAAACGATAGTAAGCATGTCATAACCTAAAAGCTCAGTTGCTACTAAATGGGGCCCTTCATGGTTCTCGTCTGTTTTCAAGCTATGACCTCTGGTCTGTAACTACCCAGTAATTCATGCTCAACTTCAGAGAAAATCACCGTGTTACTCAGAGACGTCTGCATTCTCTGCCAAAATGTAGGCACCAACAAAGTCTGTAAACTCTATTACTGAACTGATGGCACTGGGTATACTAGAAAGTCACTCATTGCATTTGTTGTACAACCAGAGAACACGGCACCGTCGCATGTTAAGGTCTCACCTTCCTGCGATCTTGCTCTGTGTTTGTATCACATTCCTCCATCTGAGGAAAAAGATGTTAGTGCCACACACTTGGCACTGGAAGATATACACTGTACAGTCAAGCAAGACTTGATACAAATATGATTTCCTTAATGGCCTTCATTTGGTGTTAGATATCACTTCACTTCTGCAGAAGCAATGGAGCCAAAAGAGAGGAGTGCGTTAGCTGTAATGCTGCAATAGGAAGCACATACTCCACTGAGGCAGCGGAAGATTATCCTTAACTATGATTTGGAGCCGTAACATTTTTTTTTTCCCTGGTCCCTTTATTCATTTTCAGCCAAATAATGGGGGGGATACACTGGAAGCACCGCCATATAGTAAAGTATTATCACTTGAAAATGACGGAATAGAGAAAAGCCCGTTTCAGTGTGAGTGCTATGAATCCTGCACGAAGCATCGTGGTGGGGGTGGAGGCAGCCTAGCTGGTTCTTGCACGTTTCCAATATAATGTGTTCTCTGTTTTATTAAAGGAAAGCGTGGACCTGGGAGAGATCATGTTTTCCCTTTGTTATTTGCCAACTGCAGGTCGCCTCACCTTAACAGTCATTAAATGCAGGAATCTCAAAGCGATGGATATTACTGGTTACTCAGGTAGGTGCTCGATGGTTCAGGACTCTGTTGCATCCACATTTCTTCCTCCTCCCTCAAGGTAGTCTCAATGGATGGTTGGCATACGTCTCTTGATGCCAAGGCTGTATGATTACGGAAACACCTGATGAAGCTTTGTCCATATTTTAAGTATGAACAAAATTCTAAAAGTAGAATTATCTTTTGAACCCATTCCCAAGGGCATGAATCCAAGGAAGGTGATTATATACATGAATATATAAGGAGACTGCCAGTGGTTTCCCATCCCCACTGAAGGGTTTGCAGGGTCAAAGCTCTGATCCCTCTCTTGGGTTGGACGCTTCAGATCTGTTGCAGGTACTGGCCCTAGCAGTTTTATGTGAGTAGGGAGGTTTCCAACAGATAATGCCCTACAGCCAGAATCAATCATTTCACCCCAAGATTAGGAAAGGAGCATGGGCCATCTGGGTAAATCCCAGGTGAATGGGCATCCCTCTGTACAGTGGCCAGTACTCAAACATTAGCATCGAAGTCACCTGAAGACTCTATGCATTCACAGTTCCAAAGAGTTGGCTTGCAAATTCAGCATGCACAAATTCTAGATTTCAACATAAAAAGCAGTTTCTTTTCCAGAGATCAACATCGTAGCATTTGAATTTCTTTGATTACTTGTATAAAAGGCAGTAACAATCTAGTAAAAGATCTTTGCAGAAAACATTTCTGCTCAGTTGGAGCTTGATGCCAGATGAAATATCTGAGAATTGAGACTTCAGATGAAGCCAGCTCAGCATTTCTGTAATAATACATCACACATTTACTGTTACTTGAAAATGCATTGAAATTGCCTGGGCAGCCGTTACAGCGAACAGGAGCTGTTTGTAACCTGAGAGCATTCTGCCGTCATCAGCCGGTGGAAAGCACGTGAAGCAGGGCTGCCCTAATACCTCTTCTTTCTGCTGCTCTCTGACATTGGGAAAATGGGTTTTAAAATTCCGCTACTCACTGTAACTCTTCTATGGAATGTTAGCAGTTGGATAGTTTTGGTAGCAGTGCAGGAAAAGATCTCTGTAAAATAACCCTCTCTGCCTGTTTGGATTGTCAAACTGCTGCATTACATTTTGCTCTCTTAGGCAAATTTTGAAAAAGTTACCGAGAAAGCACTGGGTTTGCTGTCATTGCCATGCAATTAATGCAAGCTAGAATGCCTGAGTGCCCGTTATCATCTTCTGATGAATATTGGCCTTTGGCTTGAGATAAGGCCTTCTTACACTTGCAAACCTTTATCATGGAAAAATTGATGGAACCGGCTGATTTTTCCTCCCAAGAAGTCTGCAGTAGTGGTTCTCCAGTGCCTGAACCTCATGTTCACACCGGTAAGAGAAATGGTGGATTCAACTGGTACACAGACATCCCTTTTCCTAAAAGTCCATTTGAGGAGTGCCTTTGGCTCACGATAACTCACAGTCCATCCTTTGACAATGCTGTTTCTATATTGTGACGGTAACAAAATAAACCTCCATAAACAGAAGGCCTTTTCCTATCTCTTCCTCTCTAGATCCGTATGTCAAAGTGTCTTTGCTCTGTGATGGGCGAAGACTGAAAAAGAAGAAAACCACCATAAAGAAAAACACACTTAATCCCACTTACAATGAAGCAATAATCTTTGACATTCCCCCAGAGAACATGGATCAAGTCAGTCTGCTTATCTCTGTCATGGATTACGATCGGTAGGTGGGAGGTTCTGGAGAGCTGGAGGGGAAAACATCCTGTTGGGTGCAGGTTTTTCTCCTCAATAGCCATTTTCTTTAGCATCAGGGTCTTGATTGCACAGCTCTGTGCATCAATCCGTCTCTAGTGATTTATTGTTAAAGTGTCATTGATATTTACAGCTATGGAAAATTACCTGCTAGAATGTAAATAGTAAGTATGGTAAAGCTGGTCCTTTGCTTTATTGCATTTTCTTGAGTCAGTACTGTGTTCCCCTTTGCTATTTGCTTGTCCTGCAAAGCATCATCCTGTTTTAGAAAGTAAATGGTCTAATTCTGAGCAGCAACGGGTGTATGAATTAGCCATTACTGACCTTGTACTTATTCTTGCTGTACACCACTACATCACACATCCTTCCAGATCTGTATCTGGACTGAGCTACAGTTCAAATAATTTTAAAGTTGTTATAATTATTTCTGGGGATGGCAGTGCCTCACTGTGCTGGGAGCTGCGTGCGCTGATGGTAGCCACGATCTGCCTGTCGTCGTGCAGACAGGATGGCCCTTGTTCGCTAGCACCGTGCCTCATGGCACTCCGGTAACGGGGTGGAAATCTCGGTTAGACACTGTACGGGCAGTCTGAGCGAGAGATAATCACGTCGCTTTTCTGTTGTTCTTCAGAGTGGGGCACAACGAGATTATTGGGGTTTGCCGTGTGGGGGTCAATGCTGAAGGACTGGGCAGAGACCACTGGAACGAGATGCTGGCATACCCACGCAAGCCCATCGCGCACTGGCATCCATTAGTGGAGGTAAAGAAGTCTTTCAAAGAGGTGTGTGGAGTTATTCTTTCCTTTTAATGCATGCACTGTGCATGAGTGAGCCGGTTCAAGGCTTTCAGAGAGCTTCTACTCTCACTTGGGATTTTCTGACAAGAGCTGAGGGAATTTTCTCACCAGAAATGAACTCTAGAAAACAAGCATCTCTCTACTGTCTCAAAATAGCTCCTTGAGCTTGCAAGCAAGAATGAAAGGGACTATATTTACAGATGTGACTGTTACCATACTGGTTTTTTTGGGGGTTGGTTTGGTTTTTTTTTTTTTAAATTAGAGATTGAGAGCAGTAACGAAAGAGAATGCTGTTCTGATTGCAGAACAAACTGTCCAGGGATATCGCCTATTTCAAGTTTCAATTTTTTTCATCCTAAAAGATTTTTTTGTTGACTCATCTCCAAGTCTTTGAGGGAGAATAAATAGAACAAATGTAATTGCTCTAAGCATCTCCAGAGAAAGAGATTCACTTGACGCAGCCCCAGATGATAAAATAGGGCTGAAATGCCTGGGTACCATTTTGACCATCTCTAGCATTTTCTTCCTCCTTGCACTACATTTTCTCACACTCCTATAGAACATTTTAGGTTTTGCCTGATTTAGGTCGTAAATTCTGGAGGAGAGATAAGGGAAATGGCACGCATGCTATTGCCACTTCAGGTATGAAAAGAAAGCCACCATTTGTGGGCAGTGATAGTATAATAAAAGCAATAAAACCACTGTATCTGGGGCTAAGGAGGCATTTTCCCCTCAAAGCCACAGACTACACAACAAAAAGCCTCTTATTTCCCCCTTGAAGTTCCAATACTGAGCTTTACTGGAAGGCAGATACTAGGCTTGGTGATCCTCCACAGTAGTCTGAATTAGTATGCACCAAAGCCTACGTTGCTCTGAAATCTGCTCTTTCCTCTAACAAGAATGCGGTTTGTGCTCAGCGGTCTCCATCCCAGCTCATATTCATCAGGCTGGTTTCTGAAATTCAGACGTGCCCATCCCAGAGGCAGGTCTGCTTCTTCTGCAGGTTTCTTTCTTTCTCCAAGCATTTGTAAGCAGCAGCCGTGCGAGGCGAGGCCAACCTCCCGAGCAGAGCTCTACAGCAGTTTTCATTACTGCTGTGTCCCTCGGTGGGCATTTCTCATGGATCACAGATGGAACGTGGCCGTAGGGGCCTGTCCAGAGCCAGGGTTTATCAGAGGAATACCCTCACTTCCTGGACCCAGGTCGATGACACCCACTGGGGCAACCCGGCAATTAATATTTTAGTTTAAGACACAGTGGAGATACATATATTGGATAATGGAAATCTGAAAATTCACACTCATTTGTATGAGGCATTTCGTGATGTCATATCGCATCACTGTAAACCAGGAGTAACCACCCAGGTCAGCTGTGCAGAACTGGTGTAAATCAAAATGGAATTAAACCAATGCACAATTCGTGTTTAATGGTAATTTTGCCTTTGGGTGGTGAGCAGTACAGTCCTTCATTAGCTTTTCCATGCTAAAACACCAGCATCGTCCGCTTGAGCCATCGCTGTTTGAGCAGGCAACATATGCCATCTCACACTGCCCCGGGGAGCTGGGCATCAGCAACCGCTGAGTTTCAGCATAAATGCTTAGCGATCTATCCTTTGATCGGTTAGCTCAATGTCTGTATCATCCGTAGCACCTCGCAGCGTGATACCAGCTGCACATCCGACCCAGGGGCAGGAGTTCCTTCTCCAGTTGGTAATTTAGATGACTTTACCACACTGTTCTTGAGATGCAGGTGGGAGTTTAAAATAAAGACTCCTGTAAAGTTTTTGATAATCAATAGGAAAAAAAAAAGATATAATTATTGTGACGAAACTCAGAGAAACAAAGGCAGGCATGTAAGATGACTCACTTTCTAAAATATACTTTGAAAACCACTGCCGAGCCCCCAAGACTTTGGAAAAAAAACCTGAGTGAATCATTTCACCCCCCAGTGCACAGGTCAGGAGTTCTGCTTAAAAGGAAAGAGAAAAAAAAAGCCTCTGATCATCTGTTCTGGTATTTCTGCCACAAGCTGGTGCACAGAGCCAGCAAGCAAATGGTCCCTGTATTTATTTGCCCTTTTAAGTTTTAGCACTGCTGTCTGCAAATCCCTAGTGCAGCTTAAAAAAAACCCAAACAGAAAAGGCACAGGCTCCTGGAGAGAAATTAATGGGAACTGGTATATGTTGGTTACAAGTAATCATCACATCATTTTTTCCATATGTGTTTGTGCATCTTCTAAAAGCAATTTGGGCTTTGTATCCTGTATCATCACCCCTGGGTCCCTGCGCACAGGGGGTCCAGACCGGGCCGGCAGGTGTGCGCTGGGCAAGGGGGGGACGAGAGCTGCCGGCTCCCCAGTCCGTCTGCTCTTGAATGCAGATGCTGGGGGAGAAGCTGTTGACGCTCCATCCCTTTTTCACTCTTGTGTCTTCATGGGGGTGAACTCAGGATGTGCTGGCATCCTGAGCGGTCATCTTCACCACCTTCACCATCTTCATTATCTTCATCATCTTCATCATCTTCATCATCTTCAAGAGCGTTTACTGCCAGGCACCAGCAAACAGAGCATTTGCTTTCTAGTTGATCCTCATGATCATCTCTCTGTTTGCTCTAGTGACCAGTCATGGCCTCTGCTGTACATCAGTGTCTTTCCTGATTGAGTGCTTGATCTTAAACTGAAAGCAGGGCAGCTAGGATTGAATTGTTTTTTTGAATGTATAAATTGAGCAGTGGATGACCAGAGCGGTTAACGTGGGAGCACAGAGCCGTTGGGTGCCTGCTGCCATCTCCCCGCGCCACTCTGCAGTTAGATGTGCTGGCCCCCTCCCCTCGCCGCACAGCAGGACTGCGGATGGGTGAAGAAAAGGGTGGGAATCTGGAATTTCTGTACTGCCCTGCCTGGTATGCCTTGAAAAAACTCTGGCCAAAAAAAAAGAGGCTTCCACCATATTTTGCCTACACCTCAGAATCACAGGTTCTGGTGAATTTACCAGGAAAACTGACACCAGAGGCGTGTTGCACCATGAGGACAGACGGACCCTGGCCCCTGGCTCCCCACCACAGCGGTGCAGGATGGACAGACCAACACCAGTGCCCTTGGGGCTGTGGTCCCTGGGCCAGGCCACCGGCCTCCTCCTGTGTGGCGGGCCTGGTTCCATGGCTGCCTGACACGAGGGCCCTGGGCAGCATCAAGCGTGTTTCCCCCATCCGCACTGCTGTGCCAACACGGCCCCAAACCCCCATCTCAGGGTGGGCGGCGTGTGGTGGGCCCTCCCTCCCTCAGCCAGTGTTCTTTCTTCTCTTTCATGGCTGGAGCCTCGAGGGAATCTTGCTTCTCTTACATTTCATGTCTTTGTTTGCTCCATATTTATCAACAGTGAGTAACAAACTGTAATGACTGCACTTCTTTAATGACCATCATTATTAAAAAGAGAACATGTGCAAATGAATCATTAATTACAGGCTTCTAAGTACTATCCTCCTCACACAGCCAGTTAGAAGGAGAGTTTGTGAGCAGAAGGCAAGAATCCCACTTGCTGTTGCATTTTTAAGTTATTTGGACAATAAACTCTTGTTCTCAGCACAAACCTGTTCCCGTTTTTCAGCCCTGAGGTCCCGCTGGCACCTGCTGCCGCGGCCTTGGCCTCCCAGGTGTGTGTAGCCATCCCACCCATCGCCCTTCCTTCTGCATTTCTCAGTCCCGCCAGCAGCCAGGTTAAGTGATGTGCCTATAAAAAGACATACAGAATTACAGCACATCTTTAGAGGCTTTGAAGGGGATGTCTTCTGAAAATTGGAAATTTCTCTGTTATCTGTGAAAGACAAACTCTCTCTGATGTCGTAGAGTAGCATCATCAGTGCAATGCAAAATGGATCTTTGATGTTGCCAAGTACCTCTGACATTCAGCATGGGAGCATTTATTTGTTTACAACTTTTCTGCAGATAAAAACTGGTAACTTTGCTGAGAGCTAAGTCATGTTCATAATGAAGAACAACTGTTTATCTTTAAAGATATGCAAAACCAGCCTTTTCCAGACTTTTGGGCATGTTTGACTTTCATTGAACTGTTCCTAGTGCCTGACTGTTAATTACACAATGGATGGTTCGCCTTTTCTAATTCAATGAAGGAAAAATACCTCCAGGTTCCTCACAGCGCATTGGCCACTTGAACCTACTCTCGGAAGAGTTTTCATCACATTTTTTTGGGGTAGCAAACATTGACACCACAACTGCAGGCAGAACAATGCAAGGAGCATGCTGAGGACTCTGCCAAAAGCCCATTCCTATTGTAATTTCTGCTTATCTGCAGTTTTATTAGTAACAAATTGGCTGGTGAGCAGCCATCCCATGGCCAGGAGACCCTGCGTCGTGTCACTGGCCGTCACCGAGGGGCACCTGCAGGGTTGCCTTCCTGTGAGCACCGTGCAACCATCCTGTTCTCTCATTTTCAGCTGTGTTTCATTTGAAATGCCTTTGCAAGGGTGAATTTCAATTTGCCAAATGAGTTTTCGCCCGCAGAAGTGAAATTTGTCCATGCTAGAGCATTAATATCAGCCAGCAAAGAGTTTCTGCTTATGTAGGAGAGGAGGGAATTGATCCAGGGGGAGAACAAAGCAGTGGAAGTACTATTCCTCCCGTTGTCTCTGGGAGATGTCTATCATTTGTCACTTGAATTTAATAAAACAGGATGGTGAGATGGACAAGTACTCAAAAGCTTGAGGAGTAATGGTTTTGAATTATAATAATAGCCCCCAAGGTAAATGACTAATAATTTATGATCCCATAAGTATGACAAAATGTTTGCTACATCCACTGACTCTCTGATCTGATTTGCACTTTGAGAAATGTCTCTGGCATGGTGGACACAGCTTCCTTGGAGTGTAATTACCAGACTGGAAAGACTCAAGTAATTTGGAATTAAGCAGTATTTCTAAAACAAAAAAAGCAACAGCACTAAACCAGAAAATGACAGAAAGCTAAACCGAGAGCAAACTTTGTCTTCATAGCACATACAGATACTGTTTATTTTTCCTTTTTCTGTGAGCAGTCCTCACGACTGTGAATTGATTTACAAAGCAATAAAGTAAATTGTTCAGTAATTCTTCCTGAGTGGTTCAACGCAGGTGTTCAATAAGTTGGGACATGCCGTAGAGCAGATGAGAATACTGCAGAACAGGAGACAGGCAACGTGGTAAAGGGATGTGAAGAATTTGAAATGCTTTCTCCCATTTGCTTAGACTTGCTTTCTTTTTTTTTTCTCCCACCAGTGGCAAGGCCGGGCAGCGAGCTTTGACAGCCAGGGTTCCTGTCCCTCACCTAAACCACCCCCCACACCATGATACAGAGCGCGGCGAGTAAAATGGGACTAAACCAAGTTATTTTTGCACTTGGCCTACAGTCTCAGTAATTTGTTGCTGAGTGGCAGTGGCAGCAAGACTTTCCAGTCTAGTTGATCCCGTGTAAGTAAAGGCAGAAACCCGTTTTGTGGTCAAATATGTCTTTGTCTAATATGTTTCCCAAGGTGATGTTTTTTTCTGTGGCTTTTACTGTATGGATCTGTTTCCCGAGGAAGAAGGCGGACTGAGACATGAGCTGGAAGTTTGGTCTATAAAATAACATGTAAAATAGTTTTTAGTGTGTATGAAGGCTGGAAAAAAATGCAAAGAGGCTCTGAGTGTCTACAGACAGCACAGCTGGCCAGGAGACGGGACGGCTGGCCCAGCCCTGCTGCGCTGTCTGTGCCCGCTTTGAGGAGCAGCAGCCAAAGACCCGCGAGACTTCTGATCCGTGAGCGGCTCTTTGGTGGTCAGCCCAGATCCAGCAGTCTGGTCACAGGTTTCCTGTTCACGTAGAGGTGTTCATGAGCTCTTAGAAGTTTGTGCAGTGTGTATCCCAAATTCCTTTTGTCATATAGAAAAAAATGCCCTTGATTCCTCGGGGGGGGCAAAACTGGGGTTTTTTTCCCTGTATTTGAAGTCTCCCTAGAGCTACTTGCATGAAGAATTTCTTAAGACCCCTCTGTAGCTGCTGCTCATCCCCCCCCCGCCCCGTACATCACCACATTATCTGGAGTTGGGTGGAGAGAACTGCGTTGCCACAAGTGGAGTTCAGACATAAAGGGGCAAAGATGTTACGGCCATAGGTGACATCTTCGCACGAACACTAGATCTTTCTTATATCATCCTAGTAATGAAGGGTGAACAAAAGGGTAAAGGGAAATATAGAAACACAACCAATACTAAGAAAAGCTTCCAAACTTTTTTGACCTATCAACACTTCCTTAACAAGTTTTGAAGGCCCACACCCTGGAGGAAGATCAAGTTTTGAAAAAAATGAAACTTTGCTGGTTCCTTGGCTGCAGAGGCCAAAAATGAAGCTATAACATCCCGAGCACTAGCTTTGCAAACGCCGCTGAAGCAGCCGATCTTTATCAGACAAATGTGGAATTTAGACACATTCTCATGGTGGATTTTTCTCTGAGTTTATAAGTGCTGTGCGTTCCACTGTAATTAAATTAAGTAAATGCAAATATTTTGGTTTCGAGTTAAAAGAAAATTTGCTAGCAAGGCAGCCATTTCTCCTCACATCAGGTTAGCAGAACTGCATACGTCAGTTCAACTTTGGTTTCCTAAATGTCACAGCGTCAGCCTTCACTGAGCATCCCGACTAGCAGAGAAGGGTATTTGTTTGTATTGTTTTTCTGGGTAAGATGAATCCTTTGTTCAGTGAAGGACAAATACATAATTTCTCATCACACCTTGTGTCTTAATTCTCTTTACGTGCCACATGCTATAGAAGCGGAAACTCAATAAAATTATTTTATTTGTAAGTCTCGCCTTGTCTGGTGAAATACTTCCTCTTGCGAAAGCAGTGACTGCGTGTTATGTGATTTTTAGACAGTTACAGTAATCACAGGAGATGCTATACAATGTGATAATAACAGACCCTGGCGTGGTATGAGGCACTGTGAGGGCAGACTGCGTGATTTGAAGCAGACGGTCCTTAGGCCATAAACTCTGCCGTTCCTGGCTGTCCTGGGACAGTCAACGCGCATCCCTTGGGGAATTGCTGAGCGTTAGTCACAGAGGGAAAAAAGTATCTCAAGCCCTTAGAGTTCATTGAAATAAAAAGGTGGTAGAACTGCATTAGCTTTCCAGCATAAGCAGTACTGTAGGCTTCTGCCAAGGGACACTGCTGAGGACGCCCCTGTCTGGGATCGGTCCAGGTCTCATGGAAAAGAGTTTCTAACCATGCACAATAAAGCACTTACAGTGGTGGCTGGTTCAAAAACTGACCGCAAACCCCCTGAACCTTGACCCGAGCTGGACAGAGCCTCAGGTGCTCAGCATCGTGAATCGGAAGTGCCTCTTGCAGGTTGGCAGATCAAAGCACCCGTATCGCACGACGTACCCAGAAGCCGCAGCAGCCCCAGATGGATGCAGGGATGGCACTTGACAATCATTAATTGCGCTAACCCACTCGAATCCTTTTCTTTAATCCTGGCTTCTTGGGTTTTGGTGTTCTCTGTATAAAATCTCCATCTTTTATCCATTCTTCTTGTTATCTAGGATTTAGTCAAAACATACGTGGGGGTTGACAAAAAATTTCTATTTTTAATCCTCACTTCACACAGATAATCAAGTTCCACTCAATACTGGCTGTCACTTGCATTACTGGAAAACTGGATCTCACGCTAGTGAATAACACCCACGCCTAGATGGCTCAACCCCCCTACACTTATATTTTAAATGCTGAGATTTTGCCATGTCCCTCGGTGAGGGGATAATCAAACCATTGTGTGTTTGTCATCGCCTCAGCGCAGCCACTCGGGAAGATTGGTCACACTAATGGAAACGAGATATAGCGTACAAGTGCAAATATTTCCCTTTCATCTAGAGAGGGATTATAACTCTGAAAAGAAGCTGAGCCTGGCACAAGTGCCATGCCAGGATTAGTTAAGTTGCTTTCTTGCTCCTCACTTTCCACGCTACTCTTAACCATATAATAGTAACTCACAGCAAAGTTTAAATTATTACCAAGCAAAATAAGGAGGATCACCACAGGGCCATGTCCCACGGCAGAGTTTGCCATCACGGGACTTGGAATGAATTTCAGTCGCCGAGGGGGAGGATGCCTGCTGCCGGCGGTGCCGCTCAGAACCAGGCGGCTGCTGCAGGGCCACCCATCTGTGCCATGCCAGGCTGAGGGCAGCGTGCCGGGGAGGCACCCCCCGATGTGTGGCTGTGCCGGGCACGCAGGCCGGGGAAGGAGACGCTCACAGAACAAGTCACTGGCTACTGGTCATTTTTCAAAGCCTGCAAGCAGCCACAAATGAATAGTCTATTTTATTTTGAGTACTGCAAGCAAAATAAACACACATGAGCATTCCCAGACCTTCCATTTTAATTTTTTTTTTCCCTTCCTTTTTAGTTTTAGTCTCACAGTCTCCAATTTCATAGACCAATGACTGACTGCAGGAAGAGTAAGAGACACTGAAGTGAGGGCTTGCCCATAATGACTGCTCGTTTAAGGATGGGGACACAGGGAAGAGTGAAATCCCACGGGTGCATTGCACTGCTCATGGCGAGGGGTCAGAGGAACTGTCCCAGCCAAGTGCCCTCCCACTGATTTGTGAACAAAATAACTTAGTATATGAGAAAAAAGTGAAAAACACCCAATGGAAAAGTGAGTTTCAGCCGTGGTGAAGCTGTGCTGGGATGGGAAAGGGGCGACAGTCCCCCCAGGCATGCCGCAGCTCCCTGCCGCAGGAAGCTCTGAGCACAGCCCTTGCTCGAGGAGGCAACCACTCCCCAGTGTGCTCGAGAAGTCAGCCCGCATTCCAGCGCATCGCGGCTGGAGCTGCCCTGCTGTGCCTGAAGCTTGTGCAGAATTGTTTTTGTTGAAACCAAGCACCGAGTGCTGCGTCCCAGTGCCGGGACTGGTGCTCACCAGTGCCAAAGGTCCGTTCTGAATCATCTCTCCCATGTCCCTGCTTTGAACAGTCCTGCAGCCTCCAAACGCTCACGGCATCAGGCAGCCAGACACTTGGCAAGGTGTCCCGAGGTGATGGTGTTGGGAATGTCGTAACAGCTACTGGCCTCCCAGAAAAGCCTTCGCCTTCTCTGCACTTAGCACAGAGCTGCCTTTTCAAGCAAATCAGGGGCGTTATCCCTGAAAAAGGTATTGCTGGGATGAAACGGGCTGTTCTGCTGCTCCGCTCAGCAAACGGCCCAGTTCAACTGGTGCTCTGCAGGATGGGAGGACAAGTGCATCGCTTTGAGCGGAGTTTGATCCAAAGTTGAACCCCAAATCTTTCCTAGCGTGCATCAGATGGCTTGCTCGGCTTGCTCATGGCAGCAGGGAAGCACTGCCCGCAGCTCACACAATCTGTGTGTCCCTTCCACCCGTCCGGGACAGTCCCCTGTCACTGCAGGGGAGGTGATGGGTCTTTGAACATCTTTGCCTTTTCAGTTGAGGAGCATACACAGGTTCTTCTGGAGCTCTTCTCTGCTATTGGCTTCCAAGCTGATTGCATCCTTGTGTGATTATTTTTTTTTCATACATCAGCAATGCACGATTTGGCAAAGAGAAGAATCTTGTCACAACAACTTACGTTTATTCTCCAAAAGTGGCCTTTAATTTCTAATTATGCAATGCTACTCACAGGTAGGCAAATCACACACACAAAAAAAAGTGAGGAAGAACTGGGGTTTTATAGGGTTTTAAGAAATAAACAAACATGCTCTGTAATTATCTTAGGAAAAAAATAGCTGAGAAGAAAGAAATTTAAACAATACTGATGTTGAATGTGCGTGTGTGTCTCAGCTGCCATATTCAGGTTGGCTATGTGTCCCCACCGTGGATAACTTAATCTATAGGATGTTTTTGTGCAAATTTGAACAAGACTCGCAAACTCCACCTGGATGCCAGGAGCCAGAGGGAGGGACTGACAGGCTGGGGTATTTGGATCCCAAATTGCTTCGCTCCGCGCAGTCTCACCGAAGCCGTTAGGATGCTGGAACCGGCAGACAGGGCAGGTGCGGGGGCACACGGGATAGTCAGCGTTCCTTGATCACTCGGCTCCGATGGTGACAGCATCGGCCGCTCCAAAGGGTGACTCAGCGGTGACAGACACGGGTTTCTGGGCACGTGGGTGACTCGAGCTGACCTGTGCCAGCTGTGGGCTCAGTGGAAACAGGACCAGCTTTGTGTGCTTCATTTCAAATTTTATTCTGTTTCTTTCAAGGCTTTTATTTACACGTAATTCTTGAATAGCCTGTAAAGAGTATGGAATCACATATACTCAATCCCATACACATGCCAGTCCTGCTGCAGTCTTTATTCCAAGTATCTTCAGTCCAGATAATTTTGTCTTCATTTAACGAGGTAATAAATTAGACAGCAAATTACAGCTCATTTGAGAAAAACAGCCCCGTTCCTTGAGATCCTTATCTCAGCTCTTTATTTGTCCTTCATTTTTTCTACTTTTGTCATTTGCCCTCTTAATCGTCTCTCTAATCTAGCAGTTCTAGATTTCTCAGGCTCATTTTGCTAGAGGTTTTCTCCCCCAGGGCCCTGATCATTCTTCCTGCCATTAAGATTATATATATCAGTGCAGTTCTGCACTTATTTAAATGCTGGGTCAGGGATCTAATTTCTAGTTAAAATGCATCCTGCAAGGCTGACTTCCTTGGGACCAGAAACTCTGTTTGTCATTTATATGGAGTCACAGCTCCTGGATGCAGAAATCCAATCGCTTTATTCTCTTTGATTTCTGCTTACGCAGCTGCTGCTGGGGCGTATGGGGCTGGGGGGACACGGCCCAGGCAGCAGCCGTCCCACACCGGTGCGGGTCCCAGTGATCGCCAGCGTGCCGTGCCTAAAACAACCTGGGTTCTGTCAGCGTCAGCGCGGTGGGGACCCCGCGGCGGGCAGGCTTTCGGGTGGTGGCTCTGCGCTTTGCAGGGGCAGCATCAGTCCTGAGACACTTCATCTCGGACCAAAGATCTCATGGTGAACGCGAATACACTGAGAACATGGGGTCTACAAACTGATAGGGAAGAGGTGGTTTTTCCTTTCATGCCGGTGGCTTTTTGTTTTTAATGTCTCCACAGCAAAAAAATACCTAGTCTTTGTTTTGCAATAAAAGGTAACATAGCCTGCTTTTTTTTTTTTTTTTTTTGCTGGGGTGAGCGTCACCCCAAAATCAGGGTTGTCAAGAGCCCAGTGCTGCAGGTGAACCCAGGAGAAGTGGAGTTTGGCTCCTCTTTGCAGATGCGCAGGCTTCGAAAGTCTGGAGCTCAGTTAGCGTAGCTCTGCATGCCTTACGAACCTCTGCAGCCAGCCTTCAGTGGCAACGCTACTTGAATGTGCAAGAAATGTGGGGCTTTTTTTCCCCTGGACTTTTCTCAAAGATAATTTGCAATTATATTTTACAGCTTTATATATATATATATATATAAAGTAAGACAGTGCATTAATCATGCAAATATAATTATGTATCTTATGTTCCCATGTCATTTGTAATTAAAAACATGGAATTTAAAGCACATCTATTTCAAAATTCCAGTGTAGGCTTCTATTAAAAATGCAGTTCATTAAAGCTAATGAAGTACCTCAGAATGGGTCAAGGCAAATCCAGAGCATGTTCCGTTGCCGTGGGAACAGCCGGCACCAAAGCCAAGTGCAGACGCGGTAACCTGCAGCATCAGAAATAACCGGCAAAAATCAGATTAGGAGAGAAAGCACCCCCAAACCTGGAGCGGCAGGTTCCTGCCTCCTCCCCGTCTGCGGGTGCCAGACACACCAAGATGCCCACGGTTCTTCCCGGGGCTGGAGGAGCTGTCGGGACCCTGGCCCCACCGTGGGCTCAGGGCAGGGTGGGGGTGACGGTGCTGCAACCCCACAGACGTGTCCCGTGGGGACAGGGTGCGTGGCATCGTCTGGTTGCTGGGGCAGCGGCGCCAGAGGCATTGCAGGACCCCCGGCAGCAGAGAAACGTCCCAGAGCAGAGCGGTGACCGGGAAATGTGGCCCAGGCACCAGATGCCCATATGTAAATACTCGCTGGATGGCTAATTGCTTCCAAAGTGGAAGACTTTCTCCTAATCTGCCATTAGCAACCGCACATCCCTCTCCATTTCAAATTGCCTTTGAAGATGAGGGTTTCTTCACTGCCACGAGGGACAGAGTGGAAGAGCAGTTATTTTTTAATTAAGTCAGTTTGCTGGCATTACTCTTGGATGGCTTACATAAATGAAGGAGGATTTTGCTCATTGCCCTGCTGATTTCCTCCTGAAGCCCAAGACCACCCTGCCTGCCCCTCCAGCCCCTCAGCCCCGAGCTGCAGACACCCCACCAACTCTCCCCTTCCCAGCTCCAGCAGCCCCGCTCTCCGCACCAGCCCACTGGGGACTTTGGTCCCACAGGGCTGGTCCTGAGCCACAGGACCCCCGGCCGGCTCGGTGCTGCACGGCGGTGCACGTTGCAAACCCCCTTGAATGTGTCTGCTCCGAAGGCTGCCGTACCAGGCACAGCCCCCGATACGGCCCCTGCCTGCTGGAGATGAATTAATGCAGTTTTTCCAGGACATAATAGTTACAGAAACCAGGACCTTTCTGCCTGTTGCATAACATCGGCTTTATCTAATGAACCTCTAATCGCTGCATGCTGGGTGCGTCCTGCAGGGCTGCTGAGCTGCTCTGCCCCGTCCCCCTCTGATGGAGCTGGCCCCCGCGCAGGGCTGCACCACCCTGGCCCTCGCGCCGTGAGCGCAGAGGGAACTTTCCCCTTTCCTCATGCCGGCAGGGTCCCACACCAGAGCCGAGCTGCAGCCCCCGGGGTGGTGGAGGCAGAAGGCTCTCCTCCTCGGGCACCCGCGACGCTGGGCTGCAAGGCTGGAGCATCCGCAGTGCCTCGGGACCGGCCAAACGCTGTCCTGGGAGCGGGGACCCAGCTGCGTCGGGGTCCTGTGTGCAGACCCAGCTGCTTCCTAGCACAATGCCCGGCCGCCCAAAGCCTCAGCACGCTTCACTAACCCATGAACGATGGGGTTCACCAGCCGTGGGAGGTGAACCAGCAGAAAAGGTGTGTCTCTACAGAACGTACGGGAAACGGGTTTGCGGATTCACGCCGTGCCCTGCCTGGCCCCAGGGGAAGGGCAGCGCTTCTCCCTCCTGCAGTCTCTACAGGAAAAAAATCACCGAGCCCCTAAATGGCGTTGTGCAAACAGGAGCCAAAGTCATTTGTATTCCAGATGCATGGGAGAGCTGGTGCTGGCGTGGCAGGGGGTCCCTCCAAGCTCATCTCTCCAAGGTGACACCACCAGCAAGGGCCGTGCAGCCCCTGGGGTTCTCGGGCTCTGCCGCACTAAGGGACCGTCTAATGTCCTTCTGCCAAGTTGGGTATTCGAAAACCTCCGCAGCAACATCTCCTGTCCCACAGCGCTCACGGCCACCGCAGCAAGTCACGAAACGCCTTAACTCAGAGCTGTCCCGCAGCGACCGCTGGCCACCGCTGCACGACACCAACCGTGCCGGATAAGAGCAGTGGTTCCAGCAGTTTCTTTGAATTCCTCTCTCCAAAACAAAGAATGACTTCAGATGATCATGGTGTGGGACAGCTATTTCTGGCTCGCTGCAGAGCGTGGTGGTGTTGGGCGCTGCGAGGACGCGAGGCTGGCACCGACGGCCCCGCATGTCCCAACCCACCGAGGGGGTGAACTGCTCCTGGGCTGTGCCCCATGCTGGATTTCTTCTCACGAGCAAGCAAAGGTGTCAAAAATGCCAAAGGACGTCTCCATTATTTTCTGCCATAAATCTACAGTACTTAAAAATCATGCTCCTTTCTGGAACCCGGAATTTGTCTCGTCTGCACAAATGATCGGCAAAAAAGGTGTTTTCCACAGGGAAGACAGTCCCAGCAGCACCGCGCGTTTGTGCTGCCAGAAGCGGGTTCGTCAGATATGTCAGCAACAAACACCCTTCAGGGCGAACCACGGTTGGCTAGAGATTGGATTTAATACGGATTTCTTTAGCCAGAGGAAGAATTAAAATATGAGAATTAAAATCTGACATACCCTCCTTCCCACCCCACGTCTCCTCTGCCCGGCGGAGGTGCAGGGTGAAAAAGCCCGTGCTGAGATGTCCAGCCCAGGAGAGCGGTGAGGACACCTCGGCTGCATCTCTGCCCCACGGGAAGCGCAGGGGTGCTGGGGGTGGCTACAGCACCCAAGCTGAGCAGGGCCCCCCACGCACCCCGGGAGGGCTTGGTCTGATTCCAAAGGCCCCAGCAGATTTGATTTGTTTGGCCCAAAGCGAGAGTTCCCAGGGGCAGGGATAGGGAAAAGAATTATTTCCTGAAATGGCATGTTTCTCTAAGCCTACGAAAGTGGATCTTGCGATGAAGGGAAAAACGGAAGAGCCGGCGCTGCAAATCGGTGGCACATAATTGCCTGGTTTGCCTGCGTACGGCTGAACATCATGGGAATACTGCACGGTCCATACACGGCATGACGACACTGCAGCCCAGCTGTGCAGAATTTCATGGCATTTATTGGTACTGATGTCTCTTGATTAAATTATATTCCTTTCTTCATTTATTCTGTAACAAGCTGAACATTTCAATTTCTGAGGCAAGCTCGGATGGGGAATGGAGAGAGGCAGGAGATGGCAGATGACACTGACATCGGAGGTGGCTCAGTCGGGGAAAACCTCTTTTCATTTAAAACCCTGCTTTCCTGAAAAACTGCAGTCAAGGAGGAATTGACAATTTTGAACAAAGCTGCGAGAAGGAATCTTCTGCAGGAGCCGGTTACAAAGCACGGCTCTGCTCTGTGGCCTGTGTGTTTGGCTGTTGAGGGTCCTCCAGGTTGCAAGGCTTGAAGCAATTTTAGGTTAAAAGGGAATGAAAACTAAAAGACGAGAAGGACTGTGAAAGTCACGGGCTGGACTCCAGCACTTGACAAGGAGCAGCTCCCTGGAGGTCAGGGCCTGGCTTTCCACTGCAAATTAATCGATGCATTAACATTTATTTCTTAGTTCTCATTTTCCCCTTAGAGATGTGTCTAATTACATATTAAAAATCTTGCTTTCCCATCCAGAGTTCACCCATCTGCCCCACCGCTACTACCCCGTCCCCGCAGGACCCCTGCCCGGTGCATGACAGGCTCATGCTGCCCTGGTGGGGGGTCCTGCCCTGCCCCTCCTCGGTCGTCCCTGAGCCCCCCCAGCGCAGAGCTCTCCCCGACCCGCAGCAGCGCTTTATCTCTGCTCATAACCCTGGTCCTCTTCCACCAGCCCGTGGCTGGGTGATCTGAAAAGCGCCGTTGCTCTAAATCAACCCTAAAATGTCTCTGCAGGCAGGGAAAGTTTATAGCTCGAATTAAGAGCTATTAAGCCTCTGAGCGCTGCTTCTTGGCGAGGGATGAAGAACAAAGCACGCTGCTTTGGGTGACTGATGCATCAACGGGAGCAGAAATGGGGACGCACCAGGGACACGCGTGTCCGTGGGCTCTCGCGGGTGTGTTTGGGGAAGGACCCTGCCGCAGCACCGCCACCGCCAGCACCAGCGGGAAGGGCTGCGCCGCACACCCGCCCGCGCCGCGGCGGATGCTCTAGCGCAACGCCTCAGCTCTAAATCAGCACGATGGGCTGGCTGCCCCCCTGCTCGCTGCACCTCTACGCCAGACATCTGGTCTCCTTCGGACAGATGCTCCTCCGGTGGCTTTGCCTCATGGCTTTGATCAGACCTTTCATTTTTCCTTGCCTGAACAATTCCATGGAAGTGTTAATCTTTGCATCATTTTCATTTACAAGGGTTAGTAGGCAATTTTGGAGAAATCCATTTAACTGAGCAATTAGTGAGTCAATAATACACTTCTGTATTTTATTAGAAACAGAAAAATTGGTAATTTCTGTTTGTTTTGACCCTACCTCTGTAGTAGTGGCAGCAATTTTCCATAATAATCACAGTTACCATGGTTATATCTCCCTCCAGGTTGTCAGACACCTGCAGCAAAAGACACCGTCGCTGCACGAGCACAGCCGGGGTGCTGCACTGGGGAGAGGGCAGCTGCTCCAGCCCCCCACAGCACCCCACATCCTCATGTCACCCGGTTGTCGGTGCAGCCGTGGGTGCTGGAACCCCACTCCTCCCTCCCCAGCTGGCTGACGGGAAGGCGAGGGGGGCTGGGGACCCCAAACTCGGTACACCAGTACAGGTCAGGGGTTGACCTGCTGGGAAGCAGCGCTGCGGAGAAGGACCTGGGAGTCCTGGTGGACAACAAGCTCTCCATGACCAACAGTGTGCCCTCGTGGCCAAGAAGGCCAATGGTGTCCTGGGGTGCATTGAGAAGAGCGTGGCCTGCAGGTCGAGGGAGGTTCTCCTCCCTCTCCACTCTGCCCTGGTGAGGCCACATCTGGAATATCGTGTCCAGTTCTGGGGTCCCCAGTACAAGACAGATGGGAACTACTGGAGAGAGTCCAGTGGAGGGCTGTGAGGATGATGAGGGGCCCAGAGCATGTCTTGTATGAGGAAAGGCTGAGAGAGCTGGGGCTGTTTAGCCTGGAGAAGACCGAGAAGGGATCTTATTAATGCTTATCAATATCTAAAGGCTGGATGTCTAGAGGAAGGGGCCAGACTCTTCTCTATGGTGCCCAGTGAGAGGACAAGGCGCAATGGGCACAAACTGGAACACAGGAAGTTCCATCTCAACATGAGCTAAAAATTCTTCCCTCTGAGGGTGACCGAGCACTGCGACAGGCTGCCCAGAGAGGTTGTGGAGTCTCCTTCTCTGGAGAGATTCAAAACCTGCCTGGATGTGATCCTGTGTGACCTGCTCTGGGTGATCCTGCTCTAGCAGGGGGGTGGATGAGATGATCTCCAGAGGTCCCTTCCAACCCCAACCAGTCTGGGGTTCTGTGAATCTGTGAACTGGGTGTTTCACTGAGCCTCAACCAGGGGTGAAGGAGTTGGAAGCAAACAGACAAACAAAACTCATCTTGCGTTTCTTGGAGCCGTCCCACGGTCCTCAAGCTACAGCTGGTGCTGGGACGAAGCACCCAGGAGGGAAACCCAAGCCCTCCTTTGCACAGGGAGAATTGCTGCATCCCTCAGCAGTTTTGCTTCAGGAGGATGAATTAAGTAGAAAATTCGGATCTATTCCAGAAACGCTCTGGGGAGCTGATTTTCAGAGAGGAAAGAAATTAAAGAACTGCTTAGCTGAATAGCTGAGCTAGTATTTTTCTGTCCTCAGGAAACATCTTTCACAATAATAGCATTAGTAATAATAACACCCCAAAGAAAATCCTGGTGAAATCATGTAGACTACAGGATGCGTGAAATCCCTGGGATGGGGTCAGCTGCCTGCGTGGGTCTTCCTCGTGTCAGTGATATCCTTGTTGGCTGGTGACAGATACGTTACCACAAACGGGAGCAGGGCACGCAGAGTAATCCATCTTGATCAAAGTACCGAAATAACTGCAAATGCTGTTCGTAAATGAAACTGTCCAGAAAATAATGAAACTTCGCGTGTGTCACAAACCACAGCTCCTCTGACAGGGTTGTGAGCTCCAAATTTGAAGATTTTATTTTTAATCTTCCTGTCAAGAGGAAAGGAAGGAGCGGACATGCCGGCACTGGGAAGGATGAGAGGTGCACCCAGCACCCAGGCTGGCTGCGCCAGGTGGGAAGGCAGCGCCGCAGGGACCCCATAGCTCTGCAGAATCCACCTTTTTAAACTAAATTTCCGTTTCTGTCCCTTCCCGTGAGCCGCAGCACCACCTCCTCCAACACAGCACATGCGACGATGAGAGTGCAGAGGGGGTGCGAGTGTTGTGGAGGGTTTGGGGGGGGCGGCGGTGGGAGGCGCGAGGGACAAGGGGCAGCTCTGTGCCGCGGAGGGTACGGCAGGAGCCGGGGTTGGTGTTTGAGGAGGAAAAGCGGCGCTGGGGGAAGTGGGGGCAAGCTGAACGCGGCCAAACACAGATGTGACCCAATGTGCTCATCCTCAAATCATCTCCCATCAGTGTCTCCCCCAGGCAGAAATGGCCGTGGGCGAGGGGATGCCCAGGGACGCTCCCCCCAACCAGGCTGAGTATCCCCGGCCGGACCAGCCGGTGCAGGGCTCTGCGGCACTGCAGGCGAGGGTCATCCCTGCAGATGGACAAGCATCCCAGGAAAACCTCCCTCCCCTGGCGCCTCATGGTTCTCATCCCTGCAGACCCCCCCACTGCGCCCATGCTCCCGAGGCCCTCATGTCCCCAGATCCCCCAAACTGCCCTGTAGAACTTTGAGCTCACCAGAGATGTGAAAATCGGAAATAGCCCAGAGCTGTGATCAAGCACACGCTTTTAAATCCCTGTTATTAACGGGAAGATCCCACTTTCGGAGGAAGGAGGCTTCCTCCATTTCGGAAAGCAACAGCAGGCTGACCCCAGTGTCAGCACATCTGGCCAGATGCCGGCAGCGCCCAGCAGAGATGGATTTAGCTCCAGCTCAGCCCACGCTGACGCGAAGCCACAGGCTCGAGCTCTCCCTCTCTGCAGCAAAGCTCCACGCAAACGCTTCTGGTGAACTTGGTTTTGCTTATTCTACCTTTCCATTAGAAAGTGCAAAGAACCGTAAGCAGCTGCTGCCGTTTTGTGTCCCTCTTAGCACGTCCGAGACCGTCTCGAGCTCCAGTTTCCTCCCACTTCAGCTGCGAAGTCCTGGATAGAGTGCTTTGTTGGCTCCCAATTCATGTGTGACGAGTTAGACCTCAACCAGATGTTACGTGGGCAGAAATACCTATTTGGAGTTAAAAGCCTGTGATTATACTTGCCAACCAGCCATTAAGAAAGTATTAAATGGAGAAATTATCCCCCTCTTCTTGTTTCAATACAATAGCATCTTTATAATACACTTGTTTAAGTTGCCGACTTTTAATTTTAGTTCCCTTGTTTCTAATACTACACGCAGAACTGTTTCACTTTATCAATAGCTCCTGTGAGCTGGAAAAGGGTCAGGGAGGAAAAAAAAAGCCAATATCCTTGAGAATTAGATGAAGGGGAAAAAATTAGCCAGAAGATCTTGCTTTCTCTTTCCTACTGTTAATATAACTCCTCAATTTAGTTTATCAGATTGCCTTCCAAAGAGAAGTATTTTTCAAGAGGAGCAGAGATGAAAGGGATTATTACTTACAGAGACTCTTCTTTAAAGAGATAAAATATTTGGCAATTAAAGCACAAGGAGCTGCAGACGCACGAGGAAAGCAGTGACTTCATTGGAGCCGTCACATTAGCATATTTTCCACTAACCCCTCATTATGGAAAGCGATAACCCCCGGAGTCGGGGTTCAGGGCCACGAGCCATCTCGTGCTGCTGCCCCGGGAGCAGGGGGGATGCGGGGAAGGGCCAGCCCTGGTCCCAGAGCCGCCTCCGTCGCGGGGCTGAAGGGGACCATGCGCTTGGACGTGAGGGACCGGAACGCGGTGGAATCTCTGCCACCCGTGACATTGAAGCGAAGGCTGAATTTTCCTGAAAATCTGTTAGTTCAGAGGGAATGGCTGGGAGGGCAGAGACCTGGGCAGCCCTGGGGCCGGGGCTGTGCAGAGCAACCGGGACCAGCCACAAAAGCGACAAACCCCCCATTTCCACAGGGAGCAGAGGGGCTTGAGGCCGCCACGCCGGGGTCCCTGCTGCCGCACCGGGCTCACCCGCATCCCACCGGGGTCTGCGGAGGTGCCTGGCAATTAACACCTAGTAGGGCACGGAGGGCCCTGGCAATCCCACCAGCTGTGGCACAACCTTTGCTTTCTCCTAATGGGGTTGATAAATATTTAAAGAAGAAAAAAAAAAAAAAGAAATCAATAAAGCCAAGCAGGAGATGAACTCTTGCGTTGCAAGCAGCAAAGCGTGCGCAGTGCCCGGTGGGGGTGGCTGGGGGATCGGGGCAGGAGCCTGCGGCAGGTCAGGGAGCACGGTCACCCCGAGCAGGCGGCAGCATTTGGGGGGTGCAGCGAGAGAGCCCCCCCCCCAAATGCTTGCAGGGATGTACAGAGCCGGAGGGGACTGCACCTCTTGGGTGGCTCCTCTCCAGGAGACAGAAATCTGGTTTTCTCCTGTTTCACGAGCAGTTTTCCGGCAGCGAGTAAATCGCAGGGTCTCAGCTCCCGCAGAAGGGCCGCGTGTGTCGGTTTGGACGGGCCGACCTTCACGTTTGCTCCTGGCTGTTCCCTGCAGCCGACGCTCCCGAGGGGGACCCTGAGCAGCGCAGGCCAGCCGCCCGGCTATGCGGGCTTCATGCCCCTCCTGCCACGGCAAAACGAAGCCTAATGAGCCAGATTTTCTAAAGAGATTAAAATACTCGATGAACACGTGATGCTCGGCACAAGCGGGACTCTGGCAAGGGCTGCTGGCGACCGTTCCCCCGTCCCACTCATGCCAGGGCGAGCACCGGTGTCTCGGGAGCGAGCGTCAGGTTTTGCAGGACTTGTTTCAGGTTAGAAGATGGTTTCTGGTGCAGCATCGTTACTGCCCCATCAATTTTAATTCAAGCTTAAGAAATCATTGGCATAATTATTTACAACTGTGCAATTGCTGAAAATTATATTTCTGTTACCGTAGTTATTGATCTTGAAAAGGGCTATAAATTAACTTGACAGTTCACATAGTCCTTCACACTTGGATAATTTCTCTGCTTGACTTGTGCTGTGTGTTGAACTTTCAGCACCATCCAATTACAGTCATTCAAAGCGTGTATTTAAACATCTTTCTTATGCAACCAAAAGATATTTTAATTATAATACAGAAGAACCTGAAGCAAATACCATGTCACCTCCACATCGCAGGACAGCTTGCCTCGAGGTTGGCGCAGGGGGATGCCAAACGCCTGCCTTTATGGCAACGTGGGGGTGGCGTGGCCATGCCGTGGCTCCGGGAGGGCCGGTGGCCCCCGGAGCCCCCCAGGTGCTCGGCAGCGGTGTTCCCTGCAGGGCCGGCACCTCCCCGGGGCACCCGGGCAGCCCCATGGCCTCTCGCTCTGGAGGGGGGCCCTGCACCGACACCAGCAGGACGCAATCCTTGCCTGGCATGACCGGCTCATGGCTTCATGTGCTCAGCGTTTGTCCCCAGAATTATCTCTGACGGGAAAAAGAGATGCTTAACGACACATAAAACACCTCGTACTTCATCCTCTGTCCTCTCAGGACACTGTGACAGGAACAAATCACAGCAACCCCGGGTTTCTGGGGGGGCCCATGACACCTCTGGCCAGAAACCGGCCAAATCCTGCACCCCCCAGGGTTGTAGTGGAAATGGCAGCACATGAGGCAGTCGCCGCTGGGTGACGCGGCATGGACGGGAAGGACGTGGCATGGTGGCCACGTGGGGCTGTGCCCGTGCCTGGCAGGTGCCTGCTGCGATCCCGGCCCCCGCCTCGGGGATGAGGGTCTTGAGCCCTGGCAGTGCTGGCGCTGCCCTCCCGAGGGGCTCCCGGCACCTGCCCCGTCCTGCCCCATCTCCTCTGGGGTGCTGCTGCCGTGGGGCCGTGCGGGGACTCGGTGCTGGTGAAACGGGGACGGGAAGGGGCTCAGGGGACGCAGGGCCTTACGTAAGGGGTCTGTGGCAATCCTGCGGCTGCAGGGGGAAGGCAACTGTGCTTCATTAGAAGCGAACTCGGAAAATCAGCAACATCTGGTGCCCGCTGGCTAGGACGCCTCCCCAGCATGAGAAGAAAATCTCCAGTTGTCCTCTCAGATTAAGGGATTTTGCTGTTTGCTCACAGTTTTGTACATGCAAACCAGGCTGGCCCTGGCCAGGCTCAGGGGTCCCCTGGCTGCAGCAGGAGCCTGCCCGAAGCCCCCGCCAAACCCCCTGCCCGCAGCCCAGCCCAATCCCCCAGCCCAGAACTCTGCCCAGACCCCCAACCCACAGAGCTGTCTGCACTCGCTGCTCTGGCCAGCCCTGCACGGACACCCCACCCTTGGGAAGCGTCTTTTGGGGTGACTCCGGGGCAATGTGGAGCTTGTGGCTCTGGCAGCCTGGCCCCAGCGCCCCGCGCTCCCCCCAACCAGGTGGCTGCAGCTGACTGCGTAGTATTTATTCATTATATCACAAAGAAATATCATTAAATTAGTCCAGGTTTCTGCAGGGTGGTTCTGGGCAGTGACACCTGGTGCTGGTGGGTGGAGGGTGGCCAGGGGCGGGGGTCCAGCATTTCATCATTTCACAGTGATGGGAGATGGGGCAGAGATGCTGCCCCATGCCCGGGCCGGCTGTGCCCCGTGGGGCAGGATGGGCAGAGCCGTGCTTGCCTGGGCGGGGTGGCTGGACGTGTGGGGACACCCTGCCGTGGCCCCTCAGACCTCCAGCTTCTTCTTCATCTCCATGCGGTAGATGATCTGGTAGCCGTCATCCCAGGCGTAGATCTGCCTCTCCCGGGGGCTGTACTTCATGCTGGAGTGGGAGCCGTAGCGCTTGGGGAAGTAGACGAGGGAGGCGTCCTCGGGGGACAGCGTGCCGCTGACGTCAAAGACGCACTGCACGCGGGAGCGGCTGGGCAGGCGGGTGTTGTAGACCACGTGCAGCGCCCCGCACACCACAAAGGCACCCTCGGCGTTCTCCCGCGGGCACGGCGTGTCCCACATCTGCTCGATGTCCAGCGAGGTGGGGTCCAGCTTGGCCAGGCATATGTTCTTCTCATCCTCCTTGGTGGCGTAGATGGCCCACAGCCCCTCCTCGTCCGCCGCCAGCTCGATGTAGGTAAAGGGGGAGAGCCCAAAGACGGGGATCTGCTCCTCAGCCGGGAACACCGAGCTGTCTACCACCGTCTTGTTGGCCAGGTTGAACTTGATCACCTGGAAGGGGCCCTGCTGGCGGATGTAGTAGAGGTGCCCGTTGTAGACAAGGTGCCCGGTGCCCACCCAGGGGTAGGGCAGCTTGATGCGGGCGGCCTTGCGGGTGGCAGAGAAGAGAGTGAACTCCCGCATGCGGGGGAAGACGTACACCGTGTCGTTGGCCGTGCCGTCAAAGACGTAGATCTTCTCAGAGTTCCCTGCGGCATCCTTGGTCCAGAGCCCTGAGGTGCTGCCGAAACGCTTCAAGATCTTCATGGCTCTGATGCTCGCGATGGTGTCGCTGCAGTCTGCAAGAGTGGGGCAGCTGTGAAAGCCTGGAAGCCACCCAGTCCCACAGCAGGGACTGCTCCCACCCTGCACCGGAGTCACGCAGGTCCCACTGCGTCCCACCCCAGCCCTCAGGCCTTGCAAACTTGCTGCAGAGGTTGCAGTGCCATCCCTGGTGGCATCGAGAAGCCCCCTTGTGCAGCCATGCCATGGGCAGGGGAGGCCACCCTCACCCCAGCCCTACCCCCAAGGGCTTTGGAGAAGCCCAAGGCTCTGGCCTGGGGCTGGAATGTGTTTCCTAGGTAGTTGCAGGGATGGGGGTTTTGTTCCTGCTGGGACGTAATGCCACAGCATGCGGCCGGGGGAGACCTGGAGCTGGGTGGGCTGGGAAGGCCCAGATTAGCCCCGCACCCGGACCATCTCCCCAGGGAGCCACAGCACGCCCCTCACCTGTCAGCTTGGTGTACTTCTCGTTCTTCCTCTGCTTGGCTGTGGCCACCTGCTTCTCCATCAGCATCTCGTCCACCTCCACGCAGGGCGGTGCGGGGTTCTGCGTCTCCAGGTAGTCCACCTCACGCTCCAAGCGGTCCACGCGCACTGCGGCGCTCTCTGCCTCCAACCGCATCGCCTCCCGCTCCTTCTCTGCTGTCTCAAGCATCCCCAGCACCTGGTTCTTGAAGTCCCGCAGCTCCGTGGAATAGCGGCTGCTCTGGTCATGCCACTGTGAGATCCTCTCCTGGGGGGGGGGGGCCAAGGGGACACTGGGGTCTCTGCACTTCACAGCCTGTCTGCAGCAGCCATCCCACTGCCTGTGCGAGGCTGTGGGAGCCCCCGGGGGCCACACGACACTGCCACCCTGGTGCTCGTATCTCT
Organism: Balearica regulorum gibbericeps; assembly: GCF_011004875.1. Classification (NCBI taxonomy): domain Eukaryota; kingdom Metazoa; phylum Chordata; class Aves; order Gruiformes; family Gruidae; genus Balearica; species Balearica regulorum. The sequence continues at coordinate 1,004,540 of NC_046208.1, forward strand.
GGGTCCCATCCTGCCACGCTCCTGCACCCATGATACTCCTGCACCCGTGATGCTCCCAGACCCATGATGCCCCCGCTCCCGCGATCCGCCTGTCCCACAGCGCTCCCATGCCCATCATGCTCCCGTGCCTGCGATGCTCGTGCTGGGCTGTGCCGGGCCCTGGTGAGGTGGGGGCCGGGGCACCCCACACCAGCTCTGCTCCATCCCCATCCCGGCTCCTCCTCGCCCCAGGCCTGCTCCCCGCCAGGGAGGAAGGGCCTGGGAGCCCCGTGGCGGGGCAAAGTGGGGCAAAGTGGGGCAAAGTGGGGCGAAAAGTGGAGCAAAGTAGGGCGAAGTGGCCATGGGGCTGGCGCGGGGCCCTACCTCCAGGAGGGTGAGGCGCCGCTCCACGTACTCCATGAACTGCTGCTGCTGGGCGCGGAGGGCCGTGGCGAAGAGCGGCAGGAGGAGCAGGCAGCGCCAGGGCCCCATGGCTGTCGGAGAGTGCAGCCTCCACCTCAGTGCTCAGGAATGCTCCGGCCTCTCGAAGCCCTTATTGAATCCAGATGTGAAGAGGGGAGGAGAGGCTGCTCCTTCCCCGAAGACCAGCCCCAGGCGCCTTAACCCCTTCGCACCCCGGCGGGTGCTCACTCCGGTCCCGGCACCCGAGCCCGGGGGATGCGCTGCTGCTGCTGGTGCGTGTGGGGTGCGGGGTGCGGGGTGCACTGCAGCAGCCCCACGCAGCAAGGGAAGGACACGTCCTCCGGTGCCAGGACAGCACGAGTCCCAGCGTGGGGACAGTCTGTGGGACAGCGTGGGGCCAAGCCGGGCCCGGTGCGCCGATCCGCAGAGATGCCCGAGGCAGATGGCCAACCTGAGGTTGCCTCAGCCGTGTGCCAGGTCCGGTGGAGTCAAAGCTGGGCCAGCACCGCGGCTGCCGGCCCCCAGAGCCCCCCTGCCCAGCCGGGAGCTCCTGCCTGCCCCCGCCTCACGCTGGGGTCCTGCGGGCTCCCGCCGAGCAGAGCGCTCCTGGCCCGGCCCACCGGCAGCAGGCAGCCCGGGGCTGCCCCGCCGCCCGCTCCCGTCAGCTCAGCGCCTGCTCCCGGAGCGGGACGGAGCCGCACGGCCGGTCCCGCACCCCGGTGCTGGCCGAGGGACGGGGCAGGGCCCAGGTGCAGCGTGGCGGAGGGAGGCTGCAGCGTGGTCGCACCTGCAACCGGGCCAGGCCTGGTGGTGCTGCCGGTACCGGCAGGGGCACCGGCCGCGGCCCGCGGGTTTCCCGGGAGCTGCGCGCAGGCCGCGTGTGCCACCTAGTGCTCCCGCAGCCCGCGCACCGGCCCCGGTGCTGGCAGGGCCCGGCTCGGCCCCAGCGCCTCCCCGCTGCGTTTCACGCGAGGCCGTTGCTCACGGGTGGACAACCGTGGTGCCCAGCAACACGCAGCTCACCGCGGGCCAGGGCCGGTGGCGATGAGCCCGGCCCAGCAGCCGAGCGGCACCGGCGGCCGGAGCAGTTTCAGGCTGACGCTGGGCCTCTTGCCCCGCTGCCGCAGGACTTGCTCTGCAGAGCGAGCGGGACGTGGCCCAGGCACCGCTCTGGGCAAACGCAGGGACCCTTCGCCCAGCGGACGCAGGCTGCCGTGGCGGGTGCAGGGTGCCCCGGGGACCAGCGCCGGGCTGGGGGCTTTGGCAGCCGCTTCCTTCCACAACTGACCCTGAGAGGACAGGAGGTCTGAGAAGAGCCCTTCGGCACTGGCAGCCTCCCACCACCCCACTCCATGGGGAAGCCCCAACACTGAGCCTTCACTGCGCAGGCTGTTACGGGTGTTTTGGGAGGGTGAGGGACTCTGTCCTTGCCTCCTCCTGAAGCCTTCCTGGGCATCCAAGTGTCTAGCAAGATCAGAAGGGAGAGGTAATTTTCAGTACCTCCCAGCAGCCCCTAACCCCACCGGGATTCAGACCAAGAATCAACAGCACTCAGGGCACCTAGGCTAGATGTGCAAAGTCAAACACATTTATGAACATAGACCAAGGTGACGGGAAAGCTTTTTGTCACTCGAGATAGACCTGATCCCAGTTTACCCCCCAGGAGCACCACCAACAGCCGCAGAGCCCGGGGACCCCGAGCCGTGGCACAGCAGCTGCCCGGCCGGCGCAGCTCAGCTGGGGACCGGTCTTGCCTCGGCTGCTGGAGCCGGGGCCTGGCTCCGCTACCCGGCACGGCACACGCTGCCTTCGCTCTGAATCCAGCTTGCCAAGGATCTCGCGTCGCACACTACCCCTGGATGCATGGCTGCACCACGGGGTCAGCAGCAAGCGGTTAACAGCGTTGATATTTTATCCTGGATATGCCCAAACCCCCTTTCCAGACCCTTTAATAGATCAAGTGACCAAAGTAATAGAGTACAGAAAATTAACCCTTTTTATTGATGCATTGCAATTGTTCTACATTTTTACCATATTATGTAGAAAATACTTAAAATACAAGCTACTTTGTAAAACCAAAGACAAACATTGAATCCAAAGATAAACTATGTTTTCACAATGGACCCTTTTCCCATATAGTTAGTATTAAATTTTTAAATATCTATTTCTTTTGTTAAAATGATTTTTACATACCCCCTAAGTACATCAGCAATACAAACATAAAATCAGTAATTGTCAGAAACTACCTGTATCTAGCGGCTTGTAAAAAGGAAGAGCACAACCATAAAAGAAAGTTAGATTTTACACAGTAACTAGCATATCAAATACATTTAATAAAGTAGGAATTCCATTGCAATATCAAGGATTCAAGCAGAAATACTAACATTACATATAATGTACTGCTACATGTAGTGAGATAGATATATTTCAAGCTGAATCTGAAATCACACATTATATAAAGTTTAGCAACAAACAACCATGTGGACATGCGGCACCATTCAGAAGTTTAAATAAAAAAGAAAGCAGGGCTGTGCCAATCCTGTCATTTAGAAGCAATTTAGTTTCATGTCCTAAAAAGAAATTGCTGAGTCAGAGGTAAATTACTGCATCCCATCAACTAGGTGCTAAGCAGGAAAGCCTCAGCAGTTGCTCTGCGGTGGCTATCACAGCTGCGAACACAGGGCAGGTAATAGGAAGAACTGATTTAGCAGTTCAAGAATCACACAGACAAGTCTAGATGGGACCACGGTTAGCGAATATTCAGAAGGTGAATCCCAAACTAGTTTTTAAAAAAACCTAAAGGACTCCAATTTCTATCCAGAGATAGCACATTTCTTTACAAAATATGTGTAGCGGCTCTGACGGCGAGGAGAGTCAATTCTTTAATCTAATTTGAAGGCTGGATATGCATGGGAAGAAGGGATGTATCTCCTTAGAGCAGACTACAATGCTTAAACTGGGCGACACATACTGGGACCAAACTGGGATCTGCCACGCTTGTGAAGCCAGCACCGAGATGAAAATCTGGCCCTGCTGCGGTGGGGGTTTTGTTTGCTTGGTTTATGCTGTGTGTCACAGAGGAATTCTAGGGTAATCGACAACTTGTTTTAAATGGAGTACGTTTCATTTTACCTATGTCATTTCCATCTTGTCCTCCTCGTTTCAATACTTTTGGAAACTTGGAAGAGATGACACCACTCTTTGTGAACACATTTGATTGGGTTTAATTATGTAATAAGGACGCTAAAGATAAATGGTCATTTTAATCTGCTTTTCTGGTGGGAAGTGGGCAAGTTCTTCTCAAAATTATTAGCAGATTTTGCTAGAGGTCTTTCTTTTCCTGTTAGGACTGCATGGAAAACACTTTACTATTTGTGAAACAGGGAATAAAGTTTCCCTGAAACACACGAATTGGAGCTTGTTTTGCCTTTCGATGGAAAGGCACAACTCTGTACCCAAGAGGTATCTCAAGGCAAGTACTGAACACAAGCAATGTAATATGGAAAAAAGTAAGAAAGTGCCTACAGCAACATACAGCATCGTTTACACCAACAATGTGGCATAGCAAGATCGGCTGGTTATCGCACACTTACAGAAGTGCTGACTAAAAATACACTGAACAACAACGTCACTAATGCTACCGTCCAGTTTCAAAGTCCTTGATCCCTCTATCGAAAGTAGATGCCAAAGCTTTAACAGTTCATCCATTTCAGGTCAGTCCAGACTTTCTTCTATCAATAATGTGGAATTTCAGAAATGACTTTTGCACTTCTCATCATATACCGGTCAGAGAACTGGCCTCTTTTCCACCGGGACGGAACATAAACTGGAATTCAAGGTTACCAAAACCTCTTATTGCTGCAGTAATACGACCGCTCAAGCCAGTTTATCGTCCGCTTGGACAAGATGCTTAATCTACGTACTGAAGATGAGAAGTAATTCCTAGTACAAGGGACCCAAGAAAGTAACGTGTAGTTTAAAAACTGCACTGATTATCCAAAATGAGTATTTCCTCTGAACACTAACTAGGGCTACAGCTGACAAACCTTCCCAACAACTCCACATTAGCAGTAGCATTATAAAACTTTTTAATGGTATTATGTGCTTTACAGCAGGCTCTCTTTGGTATAAATATTCTATCACCAAGCTAGCAATATTTTACAAGAAATGTCTGCTATTAACGTGGGGGAAGGTAACACCACACTAATCTAATAAAAAGTGATTGCACATATTTAATCACTTCTGCAATATTAGACTAAACATTCCAATGCATTCCCAGCACTACCTTATTCGAAATGCACTGACAGACATCTAACAGTACATGTGCCATTTCAAGGAAAAGCTTTAAGGAAACATCGCTTCACTCCAAACAAAAACATAGCTTTTTATGATAGCATTAAAACTGAGAACAATGCACCTATGCAACATACTGTTCTTGCTGTGATAAGCTTAGTGGATTGCTTCAATTCGACGGGGGCTTGCTGGTCCCTCATAAGGCAAGCTCACTGTAAACTCTAGTCACACTACATCATCATTTAAGGCACTACAATAAGGGGACACACCAAACAACTCTTCATCACACATACCTGTGCAAAACAAATCAGAAGGTATCCTTTCCTCTCATGAAGCTCTACTCCTCTCTCAGTGCTACAGTGATGAGCTCTAACCATTGCATTATATCACATACATTCCAACATGAATCAATTCATTTTGGTTTAAATACAAAGGATACATCAATTCCATCCCCAGGAACGTTTAAGAATTAGACGAACACTAAGTACAGAGTTCAAGTATAATCACTACACATTTTGATTACAAAGACAGAACATTTGGGGTTAGCAGGAAGTTTTGCTTGTTATATTTTTCTAATCAATATGTACATATTTCATTTTATGTAAAATATTAAAACACCACCAATACAAAACTTCTAAAATAGTTTTAAATTCAGTAATAAACTTTAAAATCTGGATTTTTTTTCCTTTTTTCTTTTTCTTTCTCTCTTTTTTTTTTGATTCCTACATGCATGTACTGTATACAAGTCTTATTAAGAGCGCTTTAAAGTAGCTGTTGACATATCCAGGAGGATACGCTCACAGGAGTATAAAAAGCTGTACACATCAATACAGTGATGTTTCATTGTATTTCAAATTCAACTCCCTCCTAAATGAATCGTGTGAGGAAAAATATTAAGAAAAACAGAACAAAGAAAAGCCCTGTGCTTCTGTGAAGGAATCCAGCTCCATTATAGGGCCAGCATCTAATATGCGGCAGAAACCAAATTTTAGAGCAATGTTGCACTTACTCATTCCCAACTGAAGACTACAGCATCCTGGCAAAGCTGTTGAGTTTTGTTACGCAGTGAGATCTTGAATATAGTTTGGAAAACTGAGAAAAATTCTGCAATGAATGCAATAAAAATTCGCCTGGGTTATGGAGACACAGAATTTTTGAGAAAACAAAACAGATTTCAGGGTTTACACAGACTCCCGAATATAGAATGTTGCCAGTACGAGGCAGCTGCCTCTACCAGTCCTTAAACAGAGCAGTCAACAAAAAAACTGACAGTAACATATGTGGAGATGTAATGGCTTTTGCACAACCAGCAATTTGTTAGAGACAAAGTGAATTAGAGAAACAAATGTTAAAATATTAAACTTCATTTTAAAACTGCCCCAGCAACATAATGAGATAAACGTGCATTACATTTTTAGTGGCGACATGGATTTGTGCAAGCTGCTAAAATATAATCTGCTAGTCTTTTTGTTTAAGTTACACAAGTTAAAAAAGTCATCAGGATCTGTCTTCCAAGAAACTGGTTTTCTTTCCTCTTTTGATTAGCACAACAGAACAATTTTAAATAAATGTGACCATGAACTTTTTAAAAGCCTCTATAAAAAGTAAGTAGAATTTTAAAAACTGAATTAGTGACCCTCGTACTGGTAACAAAGCATGCTGCTCAGTTAGTGACTGAACTCACTAGAGACATTTTTGAACAACATACAACCAGATGAAGGAGAAACAAAAACCAGGCAGTCATTACCAGGTAAAGGTTCACCTGAAATCCTTCTCCAATCTCTCAGGCCTATTACAGGACAGTGCTTTCCCAGGAACTACAAGTACGAGTACTGGTTGATCTTTGTAGGGCTCAGCGGATATCCAGTGTAAATAGCAGATCCTCTGGAAGCACCAATATAGGACTGGGGAGCAAACTGATGTTGGTACTGGGCAGGTGGAACATTTGCAGAAGTCAGCAGACTCGGACCAACACTCACAGGGACCTGGTGGACAAGTGTGCTAGGGTGGGCAGCGTACGTGGTGTGCCGCGAAGAGCCCTGAGGGGAGAAGAGGTGGGCGATGGAGGTGGTGGAGCCCAGCGTTGCAGCAGTGGTTGGAGCGTAAGTGTACATATGCGGCTGGCTGGAGAGGTGTGCGTTTGCCGTTGCTGCTGCCAGGTGGGGATGCACTGGGCTGCTGTGCTGAAACGTGTAGGGAGCCTGAGAAACAGTTGACGTGAGGGGTGCCACATAAGCCTGCTGCCTACGTGGGACAGCATTTCCACTTCTCTCCTGTGAGGCCAGCACTGTTGTTTGCTGGTTCTGCAGGGAGAAGAAGTACGTACGGTTAGCGGCTATCCTCGGGGAAAGGTGCAGCGGACAGGAGGTGAGCAAGGAAGGGTCAGCCAGAGCCTCCCGACCAACACCTCCGTTCAGGCTGCAGGACTGATCCTCCCTTCCCAGCTCTGCGAAGCCCCCACATAAATTTGAGAAGGGTTTCTGCAGTTGCACCGAGACAAAGGTTACACTTTTCCTCTACAATGGGATCAAACGACCACTCCTGGGGTGCCACAGTACACAGCTGTACAAGGGCAGCCAGGCCCTAAGACTGACCCAGCCCCTGAGCTCCTCACACATTTATTCTTCTGCACCTCAGTGAGAGTGGCAGCAGGGCTGCCCCATTTTAGCACAACAAAGCCTGTCTTGTCCCCATGCCAGGAACGAACTGGAGGTGTAACACTTCCTGTCTTCTGAAGGGCTACTGCAGCTTGACTCAAACATCAAGAGTAGTGACACAAATTGAAGTGAAACCAATCTCTAAAAGTTTCAAGGGAAGTCAGGTGCTAATTGCTAGTTTGAGAGACAAGGTCCAGCCTTAATCTCCTGGTCGGGACTTTGTGAGATGTACAGATCTAGGTAAAGAACAAAAGAATCTCTTCTCATACTGCCGAGTGACTTCAATGCTACTCTAATTCATGAGCTGGATCCTCGTGTCACTCCCCCATGAGCGGCAGGAATGAGCCACTGCAAGACAGGTGTGACCAGGAGCACGAAGAAAGAATACGGATGTAACTGTGCTTCCTTCTCCTGCCCTCTGGTACAGCAACAAATTCTTTCTCCTGAGAAACTTCACCTATACTCCCTACAGAGTTTACCCTACCCTGCAGAGGCACGGGACAGAATCAGCTTCAAAAAATTAATGAGGTAGCAGCTATCGATCCTCTTGCAACCAGGTCATTCTCCCTGCCACACAGCATAGCGTTTCTAAAGCAATTCTAAAGCATCACGTTCAGAGGTCAGCAAAAGTCCCACAGTGCTCACCTGGCTGAGATTGAGAGGCTGCACACCATTTGTTACCACGCGATGTGAGCGGTACCCTGTAGGTGTTATACAGCATCCTGACGACTGTCCACTCACAGAGGCCACTGGCTTGGTCTTACTGGTGCTGCTCAGGGTGCCTGAAAGATTTCAGAACATCAGTCCATTCTTCCCTTTCACACGCCATGCACTGTGATAACCAGCTTAGGTAAGCAAAGAACCCACAGGGACTATTTCCATAACAGAGCCTTTTCTTCAATTACGATTTAAAATCTGACTGTACAAGAAATCATTGGGGAACTTTTACAGGTCTTTCTAAATGTAGCCATACATATATGAAAGGTAAATCTATCAGTGAAACTGAAAACAGACCAAGGCTTGCACTCTCAGAACAGCAGCTGTGAAACCTAAAGCTATGAAGACCCAATGCTGATAGTCCAAAACTGTGAGGGCAAAGCTGCCCAGGGGTAAGACAGCATCTGAGCCTTGGCAAAAACTGCTGAGCACAGTAACCTAGGAGAGCATACCTACCTGAAGCTTGGGTAGCTACAATGCAGTCATTGAGCTGTGTTTTCAGTGGCGGCACAATGATCGTCCGAGAGCTGGAGCTGTCAGCCGCTCCTCTACTCGGCAGCTCCAGGGCGCCGCCTGTACTCCTGAGAGACGAAAGTGGGTCTGTGGCATAGGGGCTGTTCAGGGAGGAGTCGGAATCAGGGGAGTCATTAACAGTAACGTAGCTGATGACATTGGATCTCTGCTTCATACCCAAACTGCAGGGGAAAAACAAACAAACAAAGGGGATACATTCCAGCTTTTACCACAAGATAGAGGAGATCTCCCTCTGGGATCCCATACCCTCCCTCCTTGTCAGATGGAATTCTGATTAACTAGACACAAACACCACCACGGCCATGATGCAGGATTTTCTGTCTTATGCAGTGCTTCTTAGCCAAGGCAGGGCTTTGCACGTAGCGCTCTCCACTCTCCTTTATGCTTGGGCTGAGCTCAGGACAAAATCGGTACTGGCCACCTAAATGAACTTCTTACCTGGCAGGTTTGTATTTGCTGTCCTCTTCCTCATCAGTGTCGCTGCGAATGGTGATGACACTGACGGGTGGGCTTGGAGTGTCTGGGATGACAATGGGCTGGTGCTGCTCCTGCACTGGGACGAGCACGTTGGAAGAGGAGGAGGTGGAGCGCAGAGGGCTGCTCCCAATGAGCGAGTAAACCTGGGAGGGCACAGTCTCTAGAGTCGAGCTGGGCCTGAAGGAAAACCAAAGCAGTATTCAGCAATGTGTCAGTAGGCTGGGACAAACCAGCTCCAGCACTAAGAACAGCCAGGCTCCTGCAGGCTGGAGCACACATACGAGAAGAAACATCTTGAAATACACAAAGAGAACGTCAGTGCAGACACTCATACAGGACAGCGCCACAGAACACATCCCAGAAGGGACCAGCCCACTCAGGGATGCTCGGAACAGGACTGAGTCATCTGAACACGGCCAGAAGCCTGCCACCTGGTTCGACAGATGTCAGTTCTGTCACTTGTACTGCTAGGGCACCAACACACCCCAAGTGTGTAAACCCTCCCCCCCCCCGTGACCAGTGCAGTAAAGCACTTGGTCAGCCACGTTCCTTGCAATCTCACTGAAATTAATAGCACCTATATCAGTGACTACAGCACAGAGACTTTTTCCAAGACACATTTAAAAGCAACTGTAGCACACTAAAAAGTTACACGACAACGCCTCTGTGACCAGAAGACCAGTTTTTCACACCGTAAAGGCAACCTCGACAAACACACCCACAGTCTTTCTAGGGCTGGGAAAGGAAACCTTACTTGGCTGTGCTTGGTGCTGGCTGCTTGTTCTTCTTTGCTGGAACGTTGCTGCTTTGCTGCTGCCTAACAACATGAGCAACTCCAACATTCAGAGGCTGCGCTGTAGCTAATGTCACGTGGTTGGTCAGTAGTGATGGCTGTTGCATGAGAGTGCTATACTGATTTCCATGGGAATGTGCATTCCTGGGGCAGAGAAAAAAAAAAAAAAAGACCCAAATCCCATGACTGCACTGCAGGAACCGCAAGCTGCACCGAGCCCCTGCGTGACTCTGCAGGGAAGGGAGAAATTTTGTGCATTGCAGGCAGTACTGCCATGACACGTATTTCCATTCAGCACGGAGTTAGACCTTGTGGTATCCCTACCTCCAGTCAGTTAATTGCTGGCTGCCGCCGATCGTCTCCGGAATCACAGCCGCTGGCTGAACAGAGTTGTGCAAAGCAACCCCTGGGAGCTGCTGCCAGGTGGAAGGAAGCAGTATCTGCTGGGTTCCCCCAGGCCAGGCCTGCTGCAAAACAACAAACAGATACACAGGTTTGCTAGATTTCACTTCCTACAGGTGGAGAGAGAGAGATTTGTTCCAAGCAATAAACGCACTCGTGTAGATTGTTAGCTTGCAGAGATAACGGCACATCATTTTGCACTTTCTCAAAACGTCTCAGTACGGTAAGAGAACAAGAAAACCAGAGAAACGAGCTTCCCCTGACACTTTGCTAACCTTTTGTGTCACTGATGTCACCTGGGGAAAAGAGTGTTAACATTGTACTGCAGAATGCAGCCAGATATTGTACTGCCAGATGCAGCGTGAGTGTTCAGGACTGTTTCTGCATGTGAGTTTACGCACATTGCTCTACTGAAGGATTCCAAAATATAAAGCCAATTTGGTCCTTTCTGTTTTTCTGCCCCACAGGGCTCACACAGAGAGCTGAGACAGTGTTGTTATTGTAGAAATTCACCCCACCTCAACTAAAGTATTTATGAAAAGCCACACTGAGAGAAACATTTAGTTACACGGGAGATATGTGAAGATATTTTAAATTCATTAATATTAATGTTTCTGTCCAAATTGACAACATGCAGGTTTTTTTTCCAGAAAAAAACCTCGAACAAAAACCAAAATAAATTTGGCAGTACAATATTTCTATGATTTTGAAAGTATATGGCTCTCTTTCTTGCAATTTAAACTGCAAACCCAGAAACACCTGCTGTTTTAAATAAAATATTTCTGCAAGTAACAGATCCACTTATTACAAATATCGGTTCCAAACAAGAAGGCTTCAAAGCAGAGAGCTGCTAAAACCTCTGCCAACATAAGCAGAATAATAATATTGAAAAAAAAAAAAAAAAAGGAGAAATATGTTAAAAGTCACACCATGCGTCTTTCCAAAAGCCAACACCTGCACAAGACAAAGCAGAGAGTTTAATACAGCAAGATATAAATTCCCAATGAGAGGCAGAAATCGGGCCTTCCAAGCGACGAACTGTTTTGACAGAGGAAGGACAAAAATACGCAAAGCTTAGCAAATGGCTAATGCAAACTCAGGGAAGCAGCAAGGGAGAAGTGTCGGAAGCACTAAAGGTGAGCAAATTCACGCCAAAGGCTCCCAGAATCCAAACAGAAACAGTAAGTCCTCCAGAGAAACTCAGAATCCAGGCTCATAGTCTGGAGACAGCTGGCTCTGATCTCCACTGCTGTACAGGGGAGTTGAATGTCAAGTCCACTGCACGCACACACACAGAGGAGAATAGAATTTGCCTGTTGAATCAAAAGCCCAAAGACACTTTTGAAAACATCACTAGCAACTCACTTGTGTCCCAAGCTCTGCTACAGTCACCCCTTGCCGTTTTCAGAGCCTAGATTGCAGCCTTTCAGCAATCAAAATTCAAGAGGAGGAAAGGAGATGCATCCCTGGGTCTGTTTAGCTCAGGGCTGTGAGCCAGGAGAACCCCGCTCTCCTGCCTTCCCGTCCTCAGAAAGAGGGAGCAGTTAACTTGGTTCAGAAGAACCCAAATAAGTGGGCTTTCATTTCAGTACAGGTATGACTCGAGCAAATTCCACTTCAGCAGAGGGCTCCCTCTTGGAAGAAAATGACACTCAAACTACCACTTTAAAGCCACAAGAAACAACATGGTTCACATAATGGAATGTGCTTTGAAAGACATGTGAGGATACCAGCACTTAAGTGCACTGCAACGTTTTCATAAGCTTCACTGATCTGATTCTGGAGTTTTACAATGACTTCTTTGTGGCACTGACGCAGGTGCCAAATGAATACAGAAGAGGACAATTTTGAAAGCATACGCTTCTTAAAGGTGCGTTTATTCCATTCCCCCATTCTTTTTTATAAATTGTTCCAAATAGCCTAAAAGCTAGCTATTGCCGTTTTGGATATTAGAGCTCACCTTTAATTTCAACCAAGAAATACATATGAACTGAAAGTATCTGTGAAGAACAGTATCTTTATCTGGATGAAGCAAGCTACCTGCGATTGGCTATAAATAACAAAAGGCCAGAAAATTATTGTCAATGTTCAACAGAGGTTAAGAGAAATCAACTGCTAAAGCAATACATTAAAGAATTCGCTATCATTAGAGATTTTAGCCTGTGCTTAATGACCTGAAGCATTTCTACATGCAAAGCAGCTTTACACATGTTGAAACAAAATAAGTAGCTAACTTGCCAAGTAGTTCAAATTCTGGCCATCCAGGTACCTGTAGCAGAGTCAAGCTAAAGACTGATTCCTTTGTATTCAACAATCAAAAGGCAAAGATAGGATAGTAAGCGAAGAACAAGAACAATTATAACTCTTCTATAGTATAGCTTAGAAGAGCTTTATAATACTAGGCTAGTAAAAAGTAATAGTCAATGGATCTGGATTCTTTACAGAGCCACACTAAACGTCAGAGTCAGACAGTGCTTCAGCAATGTTGGGGAGGAAAACAACAGACATTAAGATGTAGCAAGAACACAGCCACAAGATGGCACATGCTTCCATGCCCTCTGCAAGTCTAAGTTAAAACAAAAACTCAGTTAGTGAACACAATCAAGGGAGGCAATTACCAGTACTGCAGCCGTCTGTTCTACTAGCGCTGGCCGGCCGGCTGCGCAGTTCAGAGTAAAGGGGACCGCATACTGCGGCGTGATGGTGGCTACTTGAGGATGAAGAGTTGCTACCATTAGTGGTGTACAGCTTCCCTGAAATGTAGATCAGGCAGTGAGTGAAACACACGTACTGAGGCAGGATAAGTGGGTTCAGCAACAGGGCCAGGAAAGGTTTCACCTCGCTGGCATTCTATGGTGCTTGAGCAGACTCCAGAATTGTAATGGATGCAGTGAAACCAACACCCAGACCCTCCGGGCATGTTCCTCTAAACATTACATGTCCCTGAGGGGAACACAAGGAAGGGGGAATTTGGGAACAGGATCTCTCCGATGACACAGTTAAAGTGAGATAGTGTTCAGCTATCGATACTTTACTGGGTCCCAAAGAGCAAGTTACACTACATACACTGCACTAACCGTAGCACGAACTGCACCCCTCGCAGGACACAGCATTTCCTATCGTACCTCCATATTCACGTACAGTACTCTTGGAAAGAGATAAACTAAGGGATTTAATAGAAGGCACGGTAGGTCTTTTGTATCGTGAAAAAGCAAAGTTATCTGTGAGGAAACTACAAAGACACATATTAGTCCATCAAATGCCTAATTAAAACTAGATTCTTAGCGTACAATTTGCACTCTGAGGAAAAGCAGGGTTTGGATTCAGGTGGGCCCCCTTCAAGTGTATTCTGCTTTTTGGATACTGTTACCTGTATAACTCTGCTAAACAAACCAGAGATCACAGAACACCACCAAAATTATTTGGACTGAACAACCTAAAATTACTCTGCAAGTGGGTCAGTAAGTACAATATACTGCCTGGAGAATAAAACTAATAAAGTATTTGTTAATGCCAGCAGAAACTAAAACTATGCAAATAAACAAAAATGCACTTAGTTACAAAGGCAATTACAATTTTTCAGTGAATAAAACCTGTGAATCACTGGGTGCTCGCTATGTATTAAAGCATTACTTTTTGGAAATAAAAATTGTTTTAATTTATGACACATTACTGATGTTTAAAATATCAATTTTTTAGAGTTATTTGTGAATTTTGCTATCGCATATTGTTTAAACTGCAAACAGAAATGGGTACGTCATCGCTACACATCAACTCACACTAGCAATATAACTAATTGAGGATTCAGAAATAATTTTGTTTAAAGACAAAATTTTAACATGAGTAATCTGATAATCTGTGTTGCCACTTCTGTTTACTGGGATCTCACTTCTCACAGAAATGATTTCTTCTAAAATTTCCTGCCACATTTTTAAAGTGTAGGCAAAAACATGCACCACTACCTATAAGGCAGTGTACACTCGTGAAAAAATACAGTCTGTTTTTAGCAGCTGAAAACTATGTATTTATTCCCATTCTTAAATCAAATGCCTAAAACCAGGGAGGCACAGGACATAAAATAGTTTAATTTTAAATATTCCAGAAAAAAAACAAAACAAGAAAACACTGTCTTAGAAGTGATCTGCATTTAACCTTTCAGAGTGTTCCAAGAGCCCCCTGCATTCACCCCAGCACCAGAGGGGCAGTCAGGTTCTCCTGGATGGTGGTAGCAGGAATTGCCGTTAACTCTATGGGGTTTTTTGTGGTTTTTTTTTTTACCTGTGTGAGAACTCCAGACTGGATCTGCAGTGGCTGTGCTGCAGGTGCTTGTGGTACAATTGGGACAGCATTCTCCATCCTTACTGGGAACCCAGAATGCTTTGTAGTTGCCTGAAGTCCGGCTGTGGAGGACAAAAATACATCACTGCTAAGCTGCCTTTTTTTTTTTTTTGAAGTTTCTTTCCAATATCAAATTCCTACCAGGTAAGGGCAGAAGACAGGGTCAGGTGAAAAGAATGAAAAGCTGTTCCCTTTGACAAAAGCATACTAATAAAACACCAGCTGAAGTAAATGCTTCTGCAGTCCTGGTATGCCAAAGGGAATGATGGACAAGCAGTCCTCAAAACCTTGGCTCTGTTGAAGTCCATAGTCTGGTTTTCCAAAACACAGACATGTAATTCCATGTTGCTTGAGACTAAGTTCGAAGTTCAAACCTTACACTATCAGTTCCCATTTCATATATAACCCTTCATACTAACACAATCGAGATCGAAGCATAAATAGAGAACTTTCAGGATTAATAAAGCTATGCTGGTGCTAATCTCACTTATTTGCAGTCTGTGACAATTTGTTGCTAGCAAACTACACAGCTGCATCAGTGCTTGTGAACGGAGACTCAAAGGCCAGATATTCAGTCCTGACAGAGAAAACACAGCATGATACTTTCTTATTTTCAGATAGGTCTGGCTGCTCTGTTCACTGCTTTCTGTGGAATGCTGCTGTGTTCAGTTTGAGGGGAAAAACTGGTTGAGCAACCAGATGAAGACCGCAACCTAGGCAGGCAAGATACTGTCACCTGTTCAAGCATGACCTGGAAAAGAACCAAATTGTCCACACATGTCTGACCTGATTCCGCACTTACATCTGATGCAAGAGCACCGTATGACACGCACAGAGTCATCTTCTGTACTTTCTCAATTTAGTGCAAATTACAACTTCTCATTTCTACCTAATTGAAACCACAGTATCATACAAAGGGTTTTTCCGCTTACTTTGAAAAGCAGGGGGACAAACAATGAACGTTTGCTGGAATGGGTCAGTCTGTGTGCAGATCTGGGTGGTTCCAGGTTGCAAGGAAACGCTCTGTTGTGCCACTCCTGCAACCGGTGCTGCAGATGATGGATACAGAGCAGACTGATAGTTTAGCAGTGAGACGTCCGAGTTTGCCAGGGACAGAGTAGCAGCAGCAGTAGAATTGGAAGCCAATACACTGGCCTACAAAAAAAAAAAAAAAATCAGATTTATCACTCGTACTTTTTGTAATACAAACAACAGGAACCATCAGTATTATACTATGAAGAAAACACCAGGAAAAGGTTCCAGGGAAAAGGCATAAGACAACGTGGGAGAAAAAACATGAATTGCACCAACTTTACGTACGTTTCTGAACTGACAGGCAAATATGATTAGGTGAAGTACAGAGACTGCCTTGGCCTGAGTTTCAGAAAATTAAATTTCAAGACGACTACAAACTCTGGAGACCAATTTAAATACAGTATTTTGCAGAACAGGATTTGGCCTGAAGGCACAAAATTAGACTACTCCCCATTTCTCTGATTAGTATAAAAGAGCTAAAAGATGCTATACCTGATTGTGTACTGTATTGAGCTGGTTGTTAAAGCTCATGGTCAGATTTGTGCTTGTATTAGGAGCAACATGAGTCGTGAATGGGCTCTTAATCTGATTCACTGTATCATACATATTAACTCTTCGCTTGCAGATCTCCATATTCTGAAAGCAAGATTTCACACTGAAACAGAATGACAGAAAGAAAATACCAGATATGTAAAACCAGTACAACAGAGGCACAACACATTCCCAAATTTATGCACATGCCTTTAGGTTTAGGTTTTTGGGTTTTTTTTAAACCAACAAAGAATGTCCTAAAACATGAAAAGGAAGCTTATGAACATTCCATTCCTTATAAACGCCACTGCTGTTTTCAGATAAGTCAGACACTGCGGAAAACAGCATTGACAGAAAGCAGGAAAATGTTATTCTGTGCTTCCAGTAAGTCCTCCTGAAACAAAACAAGAAATCTAAGGAAGCCTACTGATTACTGTGTGGGAAATCCAGTAGATGTGCCATTGTAACAAACGGATGGTTCAAAGTCTTCAGTGGAGTAATTCTCTTATCTGCATCAATTGTCAACATTTTCTTCAACAAATCAATATATTCCCTTCGGTCAGCCTTCTCTGCCAACATGTCAGTCCCTTCTAAGTCTGTAGACATATTCACCTTGAAAATAAAATGAGAGTACTTCACACAAACATCAAATTAACTGCTTGCTAACAATTCAGTAATTTCACATCAGGCAGGAATATTTATTAAGCATTTCTGTCTCTTAGCCAGCTTAATTTTAGGTAGTAGAGCGCTAACACACAATCCTTCCCTTGCTTATTCTATAAAAGGAAGTCAAACTTATACATGGAATTCTCATCTCGACATGAGGTTGGTCTGTTCAATAGATATCAACCAGGCTTCGTTCTCCACTGCCTGGCAATACGCCCTCATTTTTTGTGTGGGGCTCTAAGGGGCTAGCAAATCAGAATGGCAAGATTCTACATTCTCTGCACAGATGTAAAGTGATGATAACAGCTACAAAAACAACAGAAAATTGAGACCAATGTATTTAAGAGTCAAGGCCTCATGATATTAAAAACACTCAGATCTCCTTCATTTTACCTATGAAAATAGAATGAAAAAATAGAATGAAAAAATAGAATTATCTGTAGTTCCTGTCAACATTTCCAAAGTCCAGTGAGAGGCCTAATCCTATAAACACATCTGGAGGGCTTAGCTTTCCTACTGCTCGACTACTTCTAGTGATAACAGGCTAAGCACACTTGTTGCATCTACCGGATCAAGGCCTAAGAAAAACAAAGAAATTTCTAACAGTTTCATGATTAACATTTCGATAGTCTTTAAGACAGTGATTTCTGATGCAGACTGGCACCATGGCAAACCTACATCAGTGTTATCAACAGCACGTGGAAGAGGACTGCTCCAGCACAGGAGATTCATTTTTAGAGATCCCAATAACTTATGTAATTAATACGATAAATATTTGTATGTTGCAAGATCTCCACACACCTGCGCCATATCATCCAAACAGTTGAATATGTATTTCCGAGCTTCTTTTGATTTTATTCCTGTCTCCAACTCATGTTCTTCTGGGGTCTATAAAAGAAGGCATTTGTTAAAATAAACTGAGGTACTGCATATTGATAGAGAAAAAGCAGCAAGAAAAGAGCCAAGCCAGGTGATCTTTTGCCTGCTTTAAGACAAATCACATGCCAGTAAGCCAAACCAAAACAGCCATGAGTTCTCATTTCCTCAGCTGGAAACAGCATTCATTGCAAAGCTGAATTAACAACAGGGTGACTTCATTTCAAGGCTTCGTTAGGTAGCGCATTAGCCAGAAGAACTGAAGATTTCCGATTTAGGCAGAGAAGAGGCTATAAATATTTTAAATCCCTCTTTTACACAGAAGAAAGGCAAAATCCCTTTCCTTTTGCTGCTCAGCTTTAAAGGCAAATCAAGCATACATCTGAGTCTTTCCTGTCCTCTGCCAATACACAAATAGATTTGTTAAACTAACAAAGACTGTCATGAAATACTCCCTATTTTACTCTTTGTATTTTCAGGAGATGACAACAAGATGACATACTTCACCCAGACTGAGCAGGCCATAATAAGTAACCATTATCTCAATTACTTAACACCCACTCTTTGCTGGTACTATCAGGCACAGCTGCTATTGCTAGATGAGTACCAGGAGGTTAGTGCAGTTTCTGAAATGAAATAACCCAAATCAGCTATACCTGAATGGCATTTCAAACCCAATCTATGCTCCAGAATGTTTTCACAGCACACTAAAACTAGGCGTGAATTTATATCAAGTCCTCAACAAACAAAACAGAATTGGGAATTAAAAAGACAGACAAACCTTTAGCCTCCACAGTGGGTATCCCAAATTTGGATCTCTGTTAAAAAACCTGCTTGTTTTCGTTCCCGCACTGAGAAGATACTCCGCTGGAAGGCCTTGAGTTTGTGAAATATAACGAATCTAGGAAAGAAAATGAAAAGAATGAGGACTCCCAATATAAAGAACTCATAGCTAATGGAGTAATTATCAGCCAGGTTCATTCACAGCAAACAGGAAATAATCAGTAAATAAAGAATGTCCAGATAACTGCAAAACTAAAGGGACTATCTCAAATATTTATAAGGACATTTAACTTTATCATATCATCTGCAGAAATTTTAGCTTTAAAATACATCTTTCTTATTTTATAGAAATATTTTTTGCCCAAGTATGCATGAGCAGACTGTAAGCTTTTGAGACATGGTTAAAGCAACACCAATAGTCTTTAATATCAGCAGTGTAAGTAGTATACATTTTGAGAGAAAAATACCACAGAAATTATCATATATGTATATATAATTAAGGGCATAAGTATCCAAGCAACATTGCTGTGACTGGCTACGTATACTCTAGGCACATCATTTGAGAATAACGTCACAGCAAAGCTCTCACTGACCAAGAAAGCAAGACCAAACCTCTAGTACATTCAGATTCTTACATCCTCAAAAACTTTTAATAAACTTCAAATGTAACAAAAAAAATGGCTCAGAATTTTGGAAAATGCACCTGAATACTTGTGACGGTATCGATACGACACTGGTAAAGGGCTAACAAATAAAAAGGTATGCTCAAAAGAACATAGCAAGTTATGAAAAAACACAATAATAAGTTTTTAAAAAATATTCCAAATGCTGCCCAACTGCTAATGCTACTTGTGCTCAAGATGTATGGTGAGAAATGTGACATCATCTTTCTCTTGACTCTGCCCTCAATGGAGTCTATTTAAAAGTTTAAGAAAAAAAACCCCTGCTAAGTCTGATTTATGAAATGATGACTGGAAACCCAGTGTTAAGGTAACTAGGCTTTATTGGAATTATCACTTATAGGTGCTTTAGCATGTCTTATTTCTTATTTGCAAAACTGCTGCTATTCCACTGTGCCAAACCAGCTGAAACTGCAGGGCACTGAACTCACTGTTACAGCTTGTGATCCATGTGAAGTTATTGACTCACTTTTCATTCATGCCAGTGAGGATCTGAAGTGTCTGCAGGTGAGCACTTTTTGTATCTACACAATAGTTCAGTTAAGAGTTCTGCTATTTTTATGACACGTAACTCTTGCTTTACAGCCAAAGGGTGTTTCAAAAATAATTGTAAATCCCATCCCAACTCGTGAAGTCATTCCTGGAGAGGTCCTCGTGCAAATTCTGCCTGAGCTTTTACTTGCTGCTGCAGGATCTCAGAAAACACGAAAGCAAGTCATCCCTAGTTTTCAAGGGCAATTCGGATATCAAAATCAACCACATGACATCACACCTCATGCTGCCTCACAAAGGACTGCAAAATCCTGTCTATTAAGCAATGGAAAAAGCACCTCCTCCCCACCCACCTACATGACTAGATAAGGTTCTCAGAATTACACCAAACTCAGTGTGCAAGGAAACCACCATGCTATATACCTCAGCTATTTTCTAACTCATTCTGCTCATTAAGGTACCACTGTGTTTCCTTTGGAAATTCACAGCGCTGGGAAGAGATAACACAAGTAAGTTTTCAAACTTAGTAAGTTTTCATGTATTTTATCACATAAGGAAAACTATACCAAGCACTGTAACAAGATACCACCATAAAAACCACAATGGAAAAGTCACTCTCATAAAAAACCTCTCATCTAGACTTCTTGCCCTTTTACAGGCAACTGACTAGTCCAGGTAATAATGCAAAGTATCCACGGAAAGAACTAATTAGTCCAAGATGCCTTTTCAGACTCTTGCCCTTGCATTTCAGAGACAGCTTGGGGCTCCCACTTTGCATGGAAAATGAGGGCTGCTGTAGGTATTAACAGGACAGGAATGATAGGTTTGCTCTGTCTCCACATGGAAAAACTGCCCTCATGGTGAAATTACAGAGGGCGTTTTAAGTCAGCACACACACCTCACTTCTGTTTGGCAGGAAGGTATTTCAACAGCTTTTGGGCTTGGAAGTCAGGAGGTTAACTGTAAATTGACTTTATGTATTGGATAACTACATTAAACTAAAAAAAACAGACAGAACTCCGTGCTCTCCTGTACAACCACCGAGACAGGCAGTGGGAATATCACAGGGTGAAAGTGAACTTAAGATGGCAAACAGCAGCGATTTGTGCTGGATAAAATTTGACATAGGATACACTGGGTTCAGAGGGTCCGGACACGGATGGTTGTTGTTTCATTTGAACATCCCCGCATCCGCCACCCACTCTCACCTGATCATACTCAGATGCTCCTGGATACAGCGGCCAGCCTAGAAACAGCTCAGCTATCACACAGCCCAGCGACCACATGTCAATAGCTTCACAGAATGGTAAACCCAGTATGATTTCAGGAGCTCTGTTGGGGGGGAAAAAAAAAAAAGAAAAAAAGAAAAAAGTAAAATCTTCGACTCTGAAAGCATGCAGTTCTTTCTTATAAATTGCTCTGGATAACGTCCCTCCTTCTCTCCTCCAAGCACAAGTAAATCTGTGTGAAACAAAGTGATAGACTTCAAAGCAGAAGATGTTTCCTCAAGTGGCCTAATAGATCCTAACCTTTTTATCATGCAGTGGTACGGCTGGGTTCCTTTTATTGCCGTGGTGCCCTCCAACTCCTAGGTGGCTTTTATGCAACTGCAACATGAAGTTACTCCTTCAATAACCAGTTTAATTACACCAGACAGTATGTATGGTGTGAGGCATCCCTGAGACAGCACACAACCTACCCTAACAGAATTGGGAAGAAAAGTCCTGGCAAATGGTGCTCAGACTTTTCTCGGAAGCAGGTCTCGAGATCCCAGGTCACCTGCTGCAGAAGGCTGCCTGCTTTCACGTGGAAAAGAACAGCATCTGCAGAGCCAGAAAAAGGAGCTCTTCAGAGAGCTGCTCGGTTTCCATCAGCGGGTTTTCATACAGGGTTTGTTTGGAGAGTTTCGAGTTTAAAATGGATTGAGAGAACGCAGCTGGAGATTGTGACTGCTTTGCAAGGTTGTGTTACAGGTTTCTGTGCACTGAACCACACCTAATGCAAAATTTACCTGTCTGGCCTAGCCTTTACGAGAAGGTGATGAAAAAAGCTCAAACTCCAAGCAGGGTTTGCTTCTGCAACAGGTTGGAATTTCAGGGAGATTTCTGTCTGGAACTGACTCATAACACTAAAAGGATGGTTTAGTACAACTCTTCACCTACACACAGTTCTGAAACAAACTGATGCTGTTCTGTCAGGCTAAATTCTGGTCATACATTTGCATACAGCATAAAACCCAAGTGCTGCAAAAACCATGTGAGATGGTGTGGGAATTTACTCTGGAAAGTACAGGAAACACAAAAACCTTGATCATCTTCATGCATAACTAACACAAGCACAAAGGAAGACAGAAAAGCCCTAAACTCCAGGCTATCTATTTTCTGGTTGTGACTCGGGCAGCATGCCCCAGGGCTTGCGTGACATTTCGTGTGTCACAGTGTGTGGATATTTCTGTTGTTAAAAAAGGCTCTGAAACCAGTTCTGATCTTTCTACAGAATTCTAAAAAACAAGGCTTGCATAACGTACAGGTGTCAATAGATCTGACACCTTCTTCAACTGTTCATCCTGAACGTACCTCCCAAATGTTTGTACATAGCAAGAAGTGACACTCCAATTAATCACCCTTTAGTGTCACGGTGACACAGACACAGCTTTTGTTTTAGGCCAATTGCCATTAGCCAGTCTCCAAAACAAATGCACTCATCCCAGTTGCCCAGGCCCAGTGCCCCTGAGAAAGCACAAGATCTATCAAAAAAGACAGATAGCTGAACCAGCTGCTTGCTGCAGTGAGGTCATACCTACTCTCTATTGTTCAGCTTTAAAGCAAGGAGGTTCTTCTATTAAGCCTGAGCCCCCCAAAAACAGAGCCGTGATACACCTTTAGTAATCAGAAGAACATATTATTTAAGCTAAGACGTTCTGACGCTCATTCTGCTCGACACTGATCTGTTTCTACGTTCTTGTTTGTCTGTCCCTGGCAGCAGTCGCCTTTGGAATGGTTTGGCATATGTGAAAATATATAATGATTATGCAAATATCATAAGTATCTGATATGTGAACGCTGAATGTCCTGCTAAAAACGTGTATTTTAAAGAACTATGCTAGAACACATCCAACTTTCTATAGGCTTACAGGTGCAAAGTAGGGGAATCCATTTCTGTAGTACTTTGATGCAGCCATTCACCCAAGACTTTCAGAACTTGTGTGCCATTAGGCTACTAGTCATCATCACCAAACTGTATTGATCCTCTTGATTAGCCTACTTATGCAGGAATTTCCAATTCAGATAGGACCCAAACCTGTCATATAAGAAATGCTGCATGCATAAGTTTCTTTGGTTTGGACTGGCAAACAAAGTAAAATATAAGTGGCTTATGGAATAAGCAAAGCGTGCTAATCCTTCACACGTGCGTTAAAAAAAATCTCACCAATTCCAATGGAAAGCAAGATTATTGGCAACAAAGGCTGGATGCGATAGCTTGTTAGTCTTCAACTACATGCTGGAATAGATGTAGATATTCCAAAATCTTAATACCAAAATGATAGCAAGTTGAACTCTATGCATTTTATTCCCCGAATTCTCACAAGCCCCCCCGATTACATTTTGATTGCAGGACAGAGCTGGTAAATCAGAATCTCATGTCCTTTAATATCACTATAATTGGCGGCCTTACAAGATGTCAGCTGAAACAGGACAACAGGGAGAGGTCACTTTCATAGCTGGTCTGTCAGAGATTAAAGTGATTTTATGATCTTAAGCTCTTCAAAATAGAAATCAACAACATTCTTTCTTTGCATACACACTTGCCAAACTCTGACTTCCAGTTGGCAAATATGCTCAGGCAGTCTCAGAAGAGACAGGATTCACAGCAGTAGTGGAAGAATCCGAGACTTACTTCTAGCATTTCAAAACACACCGTGTTTACACATGGGTCTTCAGCCCTCCCCCTTGCGAGGAATGATGGTAACACAAAGCTTGTACAACCACAAGGAGCAATGCAGTAAATAACGTGATCACCACTCAGAGCTGGATTAGCAAGCAGAGAGCTACATTTGGCAGCATGCACTGCTGCTTCCCGGGCCAACATGACTGGGACAGAAGTAGGTCATCTAGTCCAGAGCAGAGGTAAGAAACAGATACTACTGCACTCCACAGGCTCCCTCAACACTGTGCCACCTTCTCCTGGCCCAAATTGTTCAGTCCTTCAGCTTAGTATCTTCAGTCTGCTAGGCACCTCTACACTGGCCCACAGGAAACGTCAGGAGGAAGGGATCTGAGTAAGACTCACACGATGGCTGTACTTACATATAACATAGGACACGAGCGAACCTCACTCTCTGAACAGCAGGGAGATCAGTCTTCCCAGGGATTTTTCATTTCTGCAAGCTGTCTACTTCCTTCTATTGTTTACCTTCCCCAGGGAGAACAAAAGCATCCATACCTTTCTGCACCTGATGTAACAAGTATATACTCTGGTTTTCAGGTCAGGAATTACCAATAGATCTCAGGACTGCCATAGAAACTAGTCACTGTATAAAAGCATGACTGCCAGAGTTAGCCTACTCCTAGTCCGTGCCTGGCTTCAGAGCCAAACAATTCTTCATGGGCACTTCTACTCACACTTTAAGTCAACCATCTCATGGCAGTAAAACCGCCTTTCTTGGCTGGGGTCAGGCTGCAGAGGCAGCAGTAATGCCTGCGGAGAGAGGGAACCTGCCTCAGCCTTGACACGCTTGCCCCAACAAACCCAAACCTACATCCCAACTGGATGTATGGCTCCAGCAGTGTCATCGAGACCGATGCAAGCTGTCCAACTGCCAGAAGTACAACCAGAACCCGGAGTGAGCAGGGCTGTTAGACAAGATGACCTCCAGCAACACTGAGCACAATTAATAGAGGAAAGGTTTGGTTTTTTTTTTTTATACTTCAGGGTATATATATCCAAAAATCCACCTTACAGTACCCGCGTTTGGCTGGTTTAGATGTCTCTGCAGGAGACAGAGGTTACATAAGTGCCAGCAACAGGTATCAAAAACAAAAAAGTGAATACAGAACGAGAAGTTTATTTTTAATAGCTGACAGAGAATAAAATGAACCAATGTTTTATTAAACAGCACTGAAAAAATTTCCAACTTAAAACTCGTCTGAACACTAATTTAATGTGAATATGGTTAAAGCAATCCAGTTCTCCCACAATAAGTTTGTTTCTACACCATCTCCGTAAGTTCCTAAATTATGGATTTTAGTAATCATCACCATTAAACTAATTACATATCCCTAAATATTAGATTTCCACATCACAGCATTCTTAACTTCAGTCGAGCAGACAGTCTTAAACACCATCTAATCTCAGGTTATTTGCCTTCCTGGCAGCGTCAGTCACCCTTTGCCATGGAGGCGGAAGTGGCTCGGAGTGCAGTGCCGCACACAAAGATGAAGCAGGCAGCTTCCTTCCCAGTAGCCCCTTTAAGATACTTATCATCTCCTGCTGCTTTTGCCTCAGCCAAATCTGGTTTTTGCGATATCAGAAACTGGAAAGCACTGTATGCCTCCCCAAACTGCTTTGCTGACACGTGTTGTAAGTCAGATAGAGCAGATTCTCGACCAGTGGTCGCCTCTTTCAATGCAACAACAACAAAATTGATAATGCATTTCAGACAGCGAGCATTTTAACAGAGCTATGGCGCATAGAAGACAACTGCATTACAAAAAATAACAGCCAAAAGTTTAGAATTGGAAAGATTGGTGCCAATAAGCCAAGCGAAGATCATGAGAAATGGATTAAGAAAAGTCTGTATCACATGAAAGAAATGGCACAGAAAGCTGGTACTTGGTGTCAGAGGGAGTAAAAAAAAAAACCAAAACCAAACCAAACAAATGGGGCAAGGATACAGGGAGTATGAGGAACGAACAGAACAAGCCTACAACAAGCCAGGGCTTTAAACTGAAGCTAGGAGGACGGGAAAGACATCAAACAGGGCAGAGACACAGGGTGGGGTGGAGTGTCTCAAGTCCTCTGTCTCGTCCCAGCTGGAAGGACTAGATACTAGTTAAGTTTTGCGTCAAGTGAGCTCGCATTCCACTGAAAGCAACCCTGACAACACGGCACAGACGTTCTCATGTCCCTTTGATGCCAGAAGTTCTTTCTGCGTCCATTTATTGAAGTCTACTGCTACTTATATTGAAATACACACTATTAACAGAACCAAGCTGGAGGAATAATTGAAGGAAAAAGCACAGCTTGCTTTAGCCACACATTTTCTGAGTTTTAACATTTTTGCCCATAGTTTATTTCTAACTCTTAGACAGGAGTAGGGTAGAAGCCATTTCTACATTTTGCTAAGGGAAGCAGACACCTAGCTCATCGCCGTTTTAAAAGAGCTACAGGTCTCATGAAAATGTGACTTATCAAGGGCCAACACAAGAAGTCATGTGCTCATGAAGTGGGTTCAGACAAAGATGGAACCAGAAGAAACAGGATTAAAAGAAACCGGCGTCTCTTTGACTTCTCTCCCTTCTAAATGTCCACAGGTAACAGACTAGTTTCAGACCAGGCAAGCAAGCCAAAATGCACTACTTACTGGTAGCATACTGCTTCCCCAGTTTGCTACTTCATGCATCGTCACAAACTAGCGACAGGGTAAAATCAACTTATGCCCTAATCTGAGGTAAAAGGGAGGTACTGGACTGCATATTACGTCACATTTGCAAAGCAGAAGTTGTATTTAGTTACACACAAATTTCAGAAGAAATCTCCAGAAAACCTGCAGAACAGTGGACAGGCTGATCATCTCCTCCTCCCCCTCAACTGGGATTAGATCTAATGGCAGAAGAGTTAAGTATCTGTAGAAGCAAACCCCTAGGACCACATCAGCTTTTCTTTGCTCACGCAGCATATGAAAGTGAGCATTGTGTCGGTACTTACCTGTAATAGCGTGACTGCAAATAAGTGGAGCACACTGCTTTAGACACGTGGCTGGCTGAACCAAAGTCTATCACCTTCACTCTGTAGGGCTGGCGCGCAGGATCCACCAACATGATGTTTTCTGGTTTCAAATCAGCGTGTATCAGTCCCAAGCTCTTTAACTTCATCAAGGCAGTAGCCACTTGCTGCAGAATTGGCCGGATGTATTTCAGGGGCAACGGGCTGAACTTATTTTGCTTTAAGAAGTCGTATAAGTTCTGTTCTAGCATCTCAAATACAAGGCATGTATGATTCTTGTGTTGAAAGCACTCATAGGAGCGAACAAAGTTATATTCGTCAGCATTCTCACTGCTCAAGCGAGAGAGGATGCTCACCTCTATCTGGCCCTGCCTAGCGTAGGAAGGATGGTTCTTCAGGATTTTGATGGCTACAATCTCCTTCGTGCTACGTTTCCAGCATTTCGCCACCTGCCCAAACGTCCCTCGGCCCAGGAATTCCAAGACCTCGTAGCTGTTTGTCATAGAGCACAGGATCTCATGCTGGACCAGCTGATAATCTCCTTCACCACTGGAACTGCTGCTTTTCGTGGTTACAGTGGTGGTCGTGGCCGCAGCACCCACCGCAGGTCTGTTTTGCAGCATGAGAGGTGGATGTTCCTCAATTATCTGCACGCTACCGTTGCTGTCGACCTCTTCACTTTTCCTTTTTAATCCACATTTTTGGTATGGTTCCAGTAAAGAAACGTTGCTCCTATGCGTTATGGTCTGGCTGTTCTGGAAGGACGCTGTTGCGCTGCTGCCTGTGCTGTCGGCTGCTGTAACCACGATGTGCTCAACTGAAGGAGCAGGGAGAAGGAGGTTCTGATCGTACGCAGGGATGCTGAAATTGGCTACCTGATGAGAGGAGCTTGCTTGCCCTTGAGCTGCTGGGAGGTTTTTGCTGTGGGTATAATACTTGTCACTACTGCTCTGTCCTGAAACATCCCAGACAGAGGGCTCCACTTTCAGTTTCTTGGCACTGCAGAAGGCACTCGAGGATACTGACGGAGGGGAGAACACCTGCAGCTGTGAGGCCATACCTGAAAAGGGAGAGGAGCACTCGTTAGGACTGCTTTGGTGGCAGCAGGTTGCGATGGAACAAGATCCTCCAGCTGCACAAGAAACAGAATGACAAGTATTTTTCTAAGAACCATATGGTGCCTACCACCTAGGAAGGCAACCTTTTGAACCTCTGATCCTACGGGCATCCACAGAGCGAGGATCTCCAATGAACTACTGCATTTTACCTTACTATAGCGTAAGAAGCAGCCAGACCTTTACCCGATTTTCTAAAGGCTAAAGAAATCCCAGCACAAGATGGGAAAACAGTTCTGAAGAAAGGAAGTGAGAAGATGCTCAGAAAATTAAGATCATTTCCCCCTCTCCCGAGTCTGTTCCCTCCTTAACTACAAAACCAGAGTCAATGAGAAATCCAACTTAAGCTGAACTTCTAATCGGAAGCCGCTCCGGGAGCGCAGCACGGCCCGGGGGCAGCGCCTGACGAGCCGTTTCAAACGGCACGACCCGAGAACAACGGCCAGGCACGCGCCGCCCGCCCGCACGGCCCGGCGCCGGGGCGAGGGCTAGGCCCTCGCCCCGGCGCCGGGCCGTGCGGGCGGGCGGCAGCCGGCAACGGGCCCTCCCTGCCCAGAGGCCCGGCCCCCCCCGGCCCCGAGGAAGCCCGCAGCGCCGCCCCGCCGCGTCCCGCTCTGAGGGGAGGCCGGGGGGGGGTGGGGGGGGAAAGGCGGGCCTCCGCCGCGCGGGCGCTGAGGCTTCCCGAGCCCGCCGGGCCGCGTCGGCGAGGCCCGCCCGCCCGCCCTCCTGCTCAGTACTCACCGCCGGTGGGGGTTTCTCAGCCGCGGGCCGGACCTGCCTGGGGGACACACGGGGGTGCGGAGCCCCGCAGCGGGCGCATCATAGCCCCGCCGCGGCCGCCGACCCGGCCCGCTCGGCCCGCGCACGCCGGGGGGAGCCCCCAGGCCGCTCCGCCGCCGCCAGGCTCCGCCGCGCCCTCACGGCCCGGCCGGGCTCCCCCCGCCCCGCGTCGCCGCCTTTCCGCCGCCCGGGCCCGACCGCCCCCGCTGACTCCGCTGCGCTCCCGCCGCTCCGGGCCCCTCGGCCGCTCGCGCCAGACTGAGCCAGCCGAGCCCCGAGCCGGCCAGGCGGGCCGAGCGCCGAGCCCGCCCACGTGACCGCGCGCGCCGCCGCGACGCGTACCGAAGCGGAAGGGGACGGGCGCGTCGCCGCTGAAGCGGAAGGGCCGGGCGGCGGTTCGGGGAGCTCGGTCGGGCCGCGCCGGCCTCTGCCCGGGCAGCACGAAGCCCCGGGAGCCTCCCTTACCCCGGTACGGGGCCGGCGGGCCGCGGCCTTCCCTCCGCCCGGACTGGCGAGGCCGGCCACCGGAGCTGTGGTGAAGGGGCCGAGCAGGGGCTGAGGGTGGTTTCCGTCCCGGTACCCGGGACCGCAGTTCGCACGCCATTGGAGCGGCCTGCGTGCTGCCGCCGGGCCCTCGCCGCCCCCTCGGCATTCTCGTGGTTTGCCACCGGCCGGTGTCCGTTGAACGGGCACGGGAGAGGCCGCGGGTGCGGTGTGGAAAAGCCGGAGCGGCTTCTCGGGGGTCAAACGCTTCTGAAAGGGATTAGGAGAGTCAGAGCAGTACCACCCACTCAGGAACTCCAGGGTTTTTTAATTCAGCCTCTTCCAGAGTCAAAACGATATTACAGAGATGTTTCTTGGGTTTCTTTACAGTATTTTGAAATGTGTACAAATATTCTTACCAAAATCTCAGAAACTTCCACCACTTCACATTTACTCGAACAGCAGCGCAACGAGCGTGAACTCGCACCTTTTAACGAGCATAAAAAAAATAATCACGGCTAGTAGTTTGTGTCCAGATTGAGATGATCAGTGGAAAAAAAGAAAAAAGTAAGAAATGGAATAAGAAAAAAAAAAATCAAAATACCTTGATCTCACAATCCACTGTTTGCTAGTTAGATTGTTGTAGGCAGATACACGAATAAGGTGAAAGATGGAGACTCTATCAGCCCCGCGAAAGCCACCGCGCGGCGTCATGGTGGGCTTTTTGAGGCTGTTGGAAACCCAGTCCTGTAACTCGAGCGTTCGTTAACGAATGATCCGAGGCTAGAAGCAGTGATGGTGAGTGGGCAAAAACTTGCCTACGCATCCCTGGATGTCACAACATGTTTAATAACTTCCCTGAGGGCGTGATGGGACTTGGTCCTCAGGCAAAAAGTGCGAGTTCCAGCGCTAAGCAAAGAGTGCATTGATCAGGGACGGTCCTGTGTTCATCTTTAAAAAGTACCAAGTCATATCCGCTACGCACGAAAACAAAGTATTACCCTACCGATCCTTCCAACACGCAGAAAGAAAAGCACACGTAGGATCAGCCCCACGTGCTGCTCTGCGCTGCGCATCTGTCATGAGCGGAGCACGCGCACAAAATAAAAATATTCCTCATTTTCCCAGGCTCCTGCTCACAAAACCCCAGACTCCCTGAGCCAGGGCCAAGAGGTTTGCTGTCAAGGGCCGTCCCAAACAATTTACTGCACACTCGGGGCCGCTTGTGCTGAGGCTGGCATGGGGCCAAGTGCAAAGTGACAGCAAGGAAAATTTAGGCACTGTAGTGACTTTAGCAAAAAGAGCCCAAATTTAGCAGAAGGAATCACAAACACACAGAATACCCACAGCCGGACAGCAGCTCGTTTGAAGAAGGCACCTCACATGATTATCAGGGTGACTCTAGCTTTTCTCTATGTTCTACTGCTTTTTCAGACGGTCCGCGAAAGAGCACAAAGCCAGAGATTTTTTTGGCATGAGGTTAATTTGGAATAAGCCCAAAGCAACAACACACCATATAGCAAATTATGTAAAGTCTCTGAATTCATTTTCTTGGTGAAGAAGAAAAAAAAGTGTGTAATGGGGAAATCTTTACCTAGAAAATAACAGTAAGAACCTGCACTGCAGGAATGGACAGCAGCTGTGCAGCAGAGAAGACAGAACTTGTTGTAAGTGCTTTAGCCTTGTAGTACGGGAGGCAGCGTTAGAAACACTGCTGAGCAGAGCGCTCCAGGGCGTTCCTACAAAGTTAGATTATACACTTTGCCATGGAGTGCACAAGCTAGTTTAAGTTTTACCTCGGTCTCTTAGCAGCAACCTCAACTTAGAATACATTTCCTCCTCCCCATAGCATAGGCAGGGTAGCCCTTCGTGGTTTTCTACTCTGGTTTAGGGAAGCTAGAGCCAACTAATCTGTTCCATAGTATAGCGACTGGACTTTCGCAGGCCACCGTGTGCAGGAGCTCAGCAGGCAGCCCTGCTCCCAGAACCATAAGCCTGCCCTGCCCTCACGACATGCCAGCATTTGATCACAGCTTATTAAAACAGCGCTGAAAACTTGCCAAAGGGAACTCAGGTCTGTTCCTCACTCCTCTGTAAGGCCTTGGGCGAGTTTCATCCCGCTGGGGCTTGGTTCCCAACTGTGGAACAGAGATAAGCAGCTCAAGCGTGCTCTGCACGTATAGATTTGGGAGGGCTTTGCTCTGAGCACCTTTCCCTCCCCCCCCTCCACCGGGATAACTGTAAGTTTCCAAGCATGTGGCCCTTAGATAGCCAACAGTCAAGCTAATACTTGGCTACAGCTTCTCACTGTCACTGTTGTGAGCAAAACACCTGTGGTAGCAGTGTTGGCAGAGCCCTGTGCAGCTGAGCTGGACGCAGCATGTTCAGACCCTGGTGTACGTGACACTCCAGCTCTCAGCTGCACCAACACCCCCCTGTGAGCCAGGCTGGTGGTAGGAAGAGAGGGCTATTTACTGCCAGGAGACTTCAGGCGAAGCTGAAGGATTCTCAGAAACCACAGAGCTCAGCAATACCATACTGTCAGCTTTCCCCACAAGGCCATGTTTTGTTTTCCAGAATTCTAGGCTAACACACAAAACCAGTATTTTAACGCCTAAGAGAGGGAGGAAACGTGGCACTCTAAAATGCCTCATACACCTGCGGTGCTGAGGCAAGGATCTCCAACACACTGCTCCTGCTTCTAGTGCCTTTTAAAACCACAGAGAGATTTTAGGGTTCTTTGGCTCTGTATAATTTGGATGATTTCTTTCTGAAGTGGCAGGAATTACCTTTTAAGCTGTAGTAACAGAAGCCAGACCTACTACTGTGGTTTTAACTAAGCATTCAGAAATGGGGTGCAAAACCCCAGCTTCTGAAGCCTCTGCAATTTTCACTACTTTTTGCATGATCGGAGTTGCATCTGTAAAGAATTAACATTTACAACTCCATTTTGCCTAGAGGTTCACCAGGGGGTTCTCTACTTCATTTACTTGAAAAAATGATTGATAAGAATGGTTGATAAGAATAAAAGAGGAAAAGCTCGATGCCACAAAACATCAGCAGTGAAATGCATCAGATCTCCGAGGTCCTTTGCAACGTACCTAAACGGAGCAGTGACTCAGAGGGCAAACATTCCTTCTGAGCAATGGAGAGGCTGCACGCGAGAGCAGGACCTGGAATCTGGGAGTTCACGCAGTGCTTCGCTCTCTTGCCTGTCAAATGAGTCACTTAAATTTCAACAATATTAAAATAACAGCCTGCATCTCCAAGGCAGCCAGCAGCAGACAAAACACCACAAGCATAGCACAATTATTTCCCTGGCAGTCTCAGATGTTAGAAAAGATGCAGGTGTCTCCACTCACACTGACCTGATGGGGCTCTGCAGTTGGAGTTTTGATTAGCAAATAATCCATACAGAAACCTCCAGGAAACAGGTCCATACAGACCACAGCAAGGAGCTGAGCTGCCCTTGCAACCCCTTTTGAAGTGTATTTCACGGCACACGGCTCCATCACTTCTGATGCCCCCGTAGCAGCTGGCAGGCAGACTCAACGGGCAGCCCCAGCAAGAGGCACCGCTGACCACTGTGGTGATAAACGCTGCAGCGCCTGGGAAGGCACAGGGTTGGGAGTTAGGACTCCGGTTTGCCAAACAGCTTTCCAAACATACCCATGCTGGCTGTCATTATGATTACTGTTCAGGACAGCCTTGTTTTTAACAGGTGTGGCTGCTGCATCTACAGGCATCTTTTGCTCAAAGAGCAAACGCTTCCTTTTCTGGCTTGATTCAGGGAATTCAATCCATCTAGCTGACCGGGCTTGGAGAGACCTCGCAGGACACTACATTCAGAAAAGGATTCCAATCCTGATCAAAGTCACATGAAACATTTTGCACTGAAAGTAACAGAGGAGGCTAAACAAAGCTGAATAACAAGCTGGTTTGTTGCTCCAGGAAAGTGCCTAGTGACCATTTCCACTCTAGCGTTGCTGCCTTGACCCCATGGGGAGCCAAACTGTAACGTTCCTAGTGCAGTTTGGCACGGGTAACTGCAGCGTCTCCAGGCTCCACAGTGGGCACCCGCTGGCTGCTCACTCGACTGACTGCGCCAGGCTGCAGCTCTCCGCAGTGGATCTGGAGTGGGAATGCGCCTGACCTCTTAACAGAGCCAATTTTTCTGTTCCGCCACAGTACTCCTTCCAAACAATGCTGCTAAGACCGAGCACTTTACACCACTAAGCAAATGTTGCATCTTCCATCCCAGTTGCCATTGCGGGATAAGAACAGACAGCAGGCCTGGCAGAATGCTGGCAGTTACCAGAAGCACTTTGCAGTCGAGCAGAATTCAGACGTGCAGGCTTGAGTGCAGAGACTGCAGAGGATCTAGTAACCCATTCCGGAAAGTCCAGAGCTCAAGAACCCAGATAATTCCTATTTTTTCCAGCCAGTAACCTGAAAAAGCATTGACAGTTAACATTAAGATGGTGCTTTCAGGACAGCAGAACTGCAGGCAGCTGCAGTTAGCTGGATACACAAGCAGTGCTGTCTGCAGGTATTAGTAGATCAAAAGATAGAAAATAGACTAATAGACTTAGAGGCACTTCATTTTCTAGGTTTCTTTAAGCACCATTTTTAAAATTTACCTTAATGCATATTATTTGTAATGTATCTTGGAATGAACCGCTCATTGTCAATGAAGCATTACAGACACACAGAAAGAAGAATCTCCAGGGCTCTCCGTTTCCCCCTTCTTGCTTCTTTCATCACATCCAGCCCCATTAATTACTTCAGCTGCAGGCAGCTCACGCCCTCTGCAGCTCAACTCGAATCGAACCGGCCGTACCTGCCTCTTGTGACAGAAGAGAAGGCACTGAAAAAAGGCACACCCACCGTGGGACCGAGTGTAGTGTGGAGACCCAACAGGTGTACTCAGACATACAAAAATAAATAATTTTTTTAAAAATTGAATGCCTACAAACTGGTTCTAGTTTCCTCCTTGTCCTCGAATAAGAGGTAAAGAAAGTAGACCCTCATAGCTGAGCAACTCTCCTGAAGGGAAACTTGAGCACCGAGAAGGGGATGCAGCAGTAAGGCCTCTGGTATCACTGCTATCAAGTGCATTGGCACTGGCAAGTGTCACACAATTTTTCAGGACGCTTCTCCCCTCCTAAAGAAATCTTCTACCAGCTTGTCAAATGTCCGTGAGGAATTCTGCTTTAGCACATTTAAGGGAGTGAGTAAATACTGCTCCGCAAATCCAGTTGGAAAGTGCTCATCAGGAACAGGTGCCTGGCTAACAGCACTAGCTGCTCCTGCTGCTCCTGGCTGTTCTCCACTCAGCTCCTCCTTCCCTTTCTCCTTGCCCGTGTGACAAGTGCAACCTTCTTTCGAGCAGAAAGCTGACTCGCAGTAGTTCTGCTGAGGAACCTTAGTACCTGCGAACTCTTCAGTTTTCTCAGTGTGTTTATCTGGGGACTCATAAACAACCCCTCGGGGCCCAGAACACCAGGCAGCTCTTTGCAAGAAACACATGGGTTCCTGCCCCTTCCTTTTGCTTTGCTCCTGTACAGACTCTTGCACAGGCTTTGGGATTTTGAGGTCAGGAAGTGTCTGGGGGGCAGAACTTAGGTATTTCTGAAAGTAAGCCTGGCACGTGCCACCCTTCACGATTGGAATGACCGAGCAAGGCTTCAGCCACTTCACAAACTCGCACAGCTCCGAAAAAGATGAGTGATCCGAGTACGGAATGAGGTGGATGTTGGGGTGGGTGACCTTCACGGGCCGGCCAGTAGGGAGGATGGCAATAGTGGGGTGCAGAGTGTTCCAGCTGACAAGCGTATCCCAGCGGATCTCGGTGACATCCACAGCACGGATCCAGCCAGCCCCCTCCTCGGTGGTGAACACATCAGGTAGCTCCAGCAGCCGCATCTGCTCCAGGCGCCAGGGGCTCACCACGACCCAGGTGCTGAACTCCACGGCCAGGTCCACCAGCAGCGTCTCCTTCCCCAGGCTGTACACACCTGCGGGGAGAGCCATGAGCAGCGCACCAGGGACGGGAGGGCACGAGCCCCTGCCGAGGGGTCACGCCGACGGGAGGGGAAGGCGAGGGCACTGCGGCGTGAGGCGGCACTCACCGATGACGACTTGGTGTCGCGGGTGCGTGCGGATGACGTGGGCGGCCTGGCGCGTGGCACGCTGCCGCGAGGGCAGCGGCCGGTGCGGGTGGCAGTGGGTGTTGTCCAGGTAGAGGCGGTCGATGTGGCGGCCCCTCAGCGCCGGCTCACCCTGCATCGAGCTCGTGTAGCGGAAGTCCCCTGCAAGGACAGGGTCGTCAGGGCAGAGCGGGGGCCGCGGCCGGGCCCGGGGGGGGCCTGCCCCGTACCTGTGTAGAGGATGGTGCCGAAGGCGCCCTCAAAGAGGAACATGACGGAGCCGGGGCAGTGGTTGGAGTCGAGCAGCGTCACCGTCACCGTCACCTCCTCGCCCAGCACGTGGCTCTGCCCCACCTCCAGCGGCCGGATCCAGCACGTCGGCACCTGCGGGGGCCGGGCGGTCAGGACGGGGCGGGTGGGGCCGGGCGGGGCGGCGGGGGCACCGGGCGCACCTACCTGGAGGCGGCGGTGCAGGAGACGGGCGGTGAGCGGCGAGCAGTACAGCGGGCGGCTCCAGGTGCTGGACAGCCCCACCGTGTGGTCCGAGTGCAGGTGCGACAGGAAGAAGAGGCGGGCGCCGCCCGCCCTCCGCACGCTCCAGAAGTCCACGGCGATGGGCGTACCGGGGATCACGGTCCCGCTCATGGCGGCCGCCCGCCGGGGGCAGCAGCTCCCGCCCCGCCGCTTCCCGCCGAATTTGGTGGGCGGTACCGCGCAAGCGCAGACGGCGCATGACGGAGCCGAGTCGCACGTCAGGGGCGGGGCGGGAATGCGTGCGCAGCGTGCTAGGCGGGGCTCAGGCGTTACGTCAGGGGTGCGGAGGGGGCGCGTGCGCGGGGCGTGGCAGCGGGCCTGAGCCGAGCGGAACCGAGCGGAACCGAGCGGAACCGAGCCGGGACCGGACCGGACCGGACCGGACCATGCCGTACCTGGGCGGCGAGGACGCGCTGCGGGAGCTGCGCCGGGCCCTGGCCAACCCGCACGTGCAGGCGGATCGGCTGCGGTACCGCGCCGCCGTCTTGCGCGTTATCCGGTAAGGCGGGAGGCGGCCGTGGCGGGGACCGGGGCGGGGGCCGGGGCCGGCCGCGCTGAGCGATGTCTCCGCCGCAGGCACATGGCGCAGGGCGCGGACGTGTCGGGGCTGTTCCCGGAGATGGTGAAGGCCAGCGCGGCGGCCGACGTGGTGCAGAAGAAGCTGGTGTCGTTGTACGTGCGGGCGCAGGCCCCGCGGCAGCCGCAGCTGGCGCTGCTGGCCGTCAACACGCTGCGCAAGGACTGCGCCCACCCCAGCCCCGCCGTGAGAGGGCTCGCCCTCCGCAGCCTGTGCGGCCTCAGGTGGGACGGGGCCGGGGCGGCGGGAGGGGGCTGGGGACGGGGAGGGGACCGGGGCCGGGGCGGCGGGAGGGGTGTGGGGATGGGGCCGGGGCCGGGGCCCGCTGACGCCCGGCCGCCCGCCCGCAGGATGCCCGGCATTCAGGAGTACCTGCGGCAGCCCCTCCTCAGCGGCCTGCGGGACAAGGCCTCCTACGTGCGGAGAGCGGCCGTGCTGGGCTGCGCCAAGCTGCTGAAGCTGCAAGGGGACTCCGAAGTGGGTAAGGGGGCTGCCCTCCCCGGTGGATGGTGCCCGCCGGAGTTGGGGCATATGGCTGCTGAAAGCACGTCCGGGCCGGCGGTTTGTCCGGGTTTCGCTGCGTATCGAATCGTTAATGAAACACCAGGCGCTGCCAGGTGCCGTGTCTGCATGCCCCTTCCGTACCTGCCTCCCGCAACGCCTGGCCGTTTCCGCGGTCTCTGATCGGCCGGGTGCCGTCCTCGCATCCGCAGACCTTCAGGAAAAGCTGTGCCAAGGGCGGGCGTTATTGTAGAGCTGGAAGTTTTGTTGACTGCTTCTCCCAGTTCAAGCCGTATCTGTTGTTCGTGATACAGACAGTGATTAAATTGCAACATGGCAAGAGAATTTGATATAGAGACCTCTGCTTCTTTGCAGATGGGGCGTTGGTGAATGAGCTATACAGTTTGCTTCGTGATCAGGATCCTATTGTCGTTGTGAATTGTCTGAGGGCCTTAGAAGAGATCTTGAAGAAGGAGGGAGGAGTTGTCATCAACAAACCCATCGCCCATCATCTCCTCAACAGGTTTGCTGTCTTTGAGATTTAGATGGTGCTGGAAGCTTCGTTCTTGTTCTTGCATTTCGCATGCTAGCAAAACAGGTATTTCTGGGCTCTTGTCAGAACTTGAAGGGAAGAGTCAGGCACCCGAAGGTAGGGGTGCCCATCCTAAGAGAGACCAAATTACTGTTATGCTAAGATCTTAAGAGAAATCTGAGATGCCCTGCTTTTCCAGGGAGTCATCGTTTCAGCTGGTTGTTTGTTTTGGAGTTGTAAGTTAATGTGATCACTTTTTTTGTGACAGTATGTACGATATATTTGTGGGACTGGTATGTTCTAGTACGTCTCTCCTAATCCATTGAAAGAGATGTAACTTATCCATTGCTTGAAGAAATTAACATTTCTGCAGATGATTCTACGTGATCTGGCAAAAGAGGGGTGTTGTTCTGCACAGGGATCTTGTCAACGTTGCTGTCTGGCTTAGAGCACCAGCAAAAGTGCACCTGCCTGATACTGGGTTAAGCCTATGGGCACAAGCTGGTCAATTCTCTTGAGTTAAAATTGTGGTATCTACTTCTGAAGCATAGCGTTCGGTTTGGAACAGAGACTGTAAGAAAACTCGGATGCTAAGGCCTCTATTCTGCACCGCGCAGACCTTGGTGCGCTTCTTGACTCCTGCAAACTGTGTTTATTCTCTTGGCAGGATGGCTGATCTGGATCAGTGGGGGCAAAGTGAGGTGCTCACCTTCCTTCTGCGTTACAGACCCCGCAGTGAGGAGGAACTCTTCGACATACTCAATTTACTGGATGGCTATCTCAAAAGCAGCAGCCCCAGCGTTGTGATGGCAGCCACCAAGCTTTTCCTAATGCTGGCCAGGGAGTACCCACATGTGCAGACAGATGTTTTGGTGAGAGTGAAGGGACCGCTGCTGTCGGCCTGCACTTCTGAGAGCAGGGAGCTCTGCTTCACTGCGCTGTGCCATGTGCGTCAGATCCTTGGTAGCCTTCCTGGCCATTTTAGCAGCCACTACAAAAAGTTCTTCTGTTCGTATTCAGAGCCCCACTACATCAAATGCCAGAAGATGGAGGTGTTGTGTGAGCTGGTGAATGATGAAAATGTACAGCAAGTACTGGAGGAGCTGAAGGGCTATTGCACCGATGTATCGGTAGAGCTTGCCCAAGGGGCAATCTTCGCCATAGGTAAGAGCTGTGTCTTGCCTGAGGAGCAGCCACAGCCCCAGACCTTTTAAGGCAGGCCTTTCTCTGCTCAAGTATGTCTGGGCAAATGCCAAATAACTGCTCTGTGCTGAAGCAGAACAGCCCCCTGTAGACCAGCCTCCCCAGGAACGTTTTGTGCGAGCGTGTTTCTAAACCTTGATTGTGCCGATGCTTTCAGAAGTCCTGGTATTGAACTGTTTCAGGTTGCGCATGATGTCCTTGAATCTCGTTCAAGTGTCTGTGCTCTGATGAGATGCTCTAAAGAAATAGTGTCATTTCATCTTATTAATGAGCTTTACAGTGTTGAATGAAACTGCGTAGTGGGTGGAGGAGCTGCTCTAATACCTGCTTGTTTTTTGAGTTGTGATGGGGGCACAGTTAAGGTGATTTGGGGTGCTTTTGGTTTTGTAAGCTTTAAAATAAGTGAGTTTCTGTAGCATTCATAAGGAGAAAGCCAGGTTTGCTAAAATGCCTTTCTTATGTGTTACGCGTAAGAAAAGTTCAGACTTCTGAGGCGTGGCTTCAGAGAAAGGAACATATCCCTTGTGTGGGAAACAAGCTCGTTTGACTACATTTTCAGAAATTGTAGTCTAAAGGGAAGAGAAAGACTGTTTCTTTAAAGTGAGTTTGTAATGAATAGTTGGGCTCATGGTTCCTGTTTCACTCCGATAAAAGATTGACTTTAATGTTCTTTGGTTTCTCTGCAGGCAATATCGCAAGGACGTACACCGAACAGTGTGTGGGGATTCTGACAGAGCTCCTGGGGCTCCAGCAGGAGCATATCACTTCAGGTAATCATCTGCAGGTTGTTTACCTGGCTTATGCTTTCAGGAGGTGGCCTTGCTGGGGCTTGTGGTCCCAAACTCGAGATTCTGAAAGGCACTTGGCTTTTAATTTAATTGGCATCTTCAGATGGAAGTCTTCTGGTGGAGTGGGGGGTTTATAGCGTGACCGGACATTGTAGTTTTTCCTTCCTTAGGAACTGCCCTTCATGATGAAGGGGGAGATGGTCATAGTTGCATTCGTGGTCCAATGTGGAGGCTCCTTTCTGGTTGCCGCCTGCTGACTTAGGGAGTGAGGACTCAGCAGAGACATTTTAGTGACTGACTGAGGGCCAAGGTGATTAATAGATCTCTTAAATCTTTATTTCTGTTCCTCATATAATAGTCTGATTCAGTTGTACCCAGGCTTCTCTTTTTCTTCTGCTGCCGTCAGGTCTAACTTCATATCATTGCTGTTTCTGCCCTCTCTTTTAAATAGTCTTGCTTTCAGTTTTGAAAATCACACGCTTGCACTCAGCTGTTAGAAGCTGCTGGTGTTTCTGTAAGTGGGCAGCAGAGCCTTTAAAATTTTGACCTAAAGTTCATGAGACTCATTTTGCATTGGTGTTAGTTTAAATTTGTCATTTTAACCTTGTGTGTCTGAAGCATCATGAGTCAGTGTCTTTTTAAAGGTTGGGGAATGTCCAGAAGAGAGCTTGCTTTCCAGCAGCCACAGAAACCATCTAAAGATTCGGTGCTTTATTTTAGACTTGGTGCGACTTTGCTCTGACAAACGTGGTGTCATGGGACTTTGAAGAAGGGTGTCTCAAATCATAGTCACAAGCAAGGCACTGACCTCCGTAGCTGAGATTTGCAAAGTCTCGAGTGGAGTTTTTTTGATTTTATTTCCACCCCCGCCCCAGTGGTTGTATAACTCGGGGGGAATGCTGATCATTTTGTTTCATTGCAGCGGTAGTACAGGCTTTTCGGGACCTGGTTTGGCTGTGTCCCCAGTGCACGGACGCCGTGTGTCGGGCCCTGCCTAGCTGTGAGGATGCCATCCAGGACAGTGAGGTAAAGTGGCTTTGTGCCTTGGGCTGGCAGCTGTTGCGGGTGGCTGGACAATGACTGTTTGGCTTTCCTTTGGCTCGTGATTGGTGGGCAAAGATCAGAAATCTTCAGAAGACTTGTTCTCTCGTATCTATTTCATGTCAGCACTGTCTTTCTGGTAAACAGTGCCTATTTGCTATTTTTTCTGTGGTTCCTTCAGGGCAAGCAAGCGCTGATCTGGCTCCTGGGCACACATGGTGAGAAAGTACCAAATGCCCCCTATGTTTTGGAGGACTTTGTGGAGAACGTGAAATCGGAGATGTTCTCGGCAGTGAAGATGGAGCTTCTGACAGCATTGGTGCGACTCTTCCTGTCTCGTCCTGCCGAGTGTCAGGACATGCTAGGGAGACTACTCTATTACTGCATAGGTAGGTTCCCTTCCTTCTGTTTCTGTAGTACAGCCTTGTTGGCACCTGGTTTGGCTGCGGCCCCAGTGCGTGGGTGCCGTGTGGCGGCATCCTGGCTGTGAGGAGGCCATCCAGGATGGCCAGGTAAGGTGGCTTTGTGCCTTAGGCTGCTACGTGGTCACTAGCTGTCTGGTTGGTGAGCATAACAGGCTTAACTGTATCCCTGGGAATCTGTTTTTAGTGATGAAGGGTTAATCTGGATGATAGAATTCTCCATAAATTATGTCCCTCTAATTCCCAGAGGAGGAGATGGATATGGCAGTACGAGACCGTGGATTGTTCTACTATCGCCTTTTGCAGTCCGGTGTGGAAGAAGTGAAACGGGTCCTGTGTAGCCCCAAGTCTGACCCTTCTCTGGGGCTCCTGGAAGACCAAACTGAGCGACCTGTGAATACCTGGGCTTCAGAGTTTAACACTCTTGCACTGGTTTATGGCAGAGAACGCTGGGCACTTGTCACTGCTTACCAGCCAGCAGAACCCTCTTACGCTTGTTCTCCTTGTACTGACTCCAGGAGCAGAGACACAGGTAACCTGCCTTACCTTCATCTGGGATCCGTTTTCCTCTTGTCAGTAAATGTTCTCATGGGCTTTCTTTGGAAGAAGATCACCATGCTTTGAGAATGCTGTCTTAGTGTTCTGACTTGTGCAATGCATGGCTGCGATTCCAGCCCTCTTCATCTGATGGCTCCATAAGATGTTCTTTGTGAAATTGGGAGCTGCACCTTATATGCTGCATCTCATGTGTTTGTGGTTTAATTTCAGAGTCACTGATTTCTGAAGAGAGTAAAGAAATCCTCAAGGCTCATCCCGATACAGGCAACCTGACCTTAATTTCTGATGTTTACCTGACTGCAGAAGAGTTTGAGAAGACCTGGCTGAGCTTAGAGATGAGCTGCCACCTCTCTTTGCCCTGGTGTGGGACTGTTCAGCCAGACACCATACAGACAGCTCTTCACGTTGTCCACATCCAGACCATTGCTATGAGCAAAGCTGGCGTCCAGCCCTGGAAAGCTTATCTCAGTGCTCAGGATGACACTGGTTGCCTCTTCCTAACGGAGCTCTTGCTTGAGGCGGCAGATTCGGAAATACAGGTGTCAGTGAAGCAGAGTGAGGCAAAGCCGGAGGCACTGCAAACCTTTATCTCAGTGTTAAGGACAGTTATGGGGGCAGTTGCCGGACTGGGGTCCTGATTGTTCCCTGCTCCCGTTAGGACGCTTGCTCAGGGCACAGGAAAAGTTTCTTTTTCTGGCTTCATTTGCCAGATGCTGGTTTTGTACTTTTACACTTCGGAGGTGTTGGCAGCCCTTTCCTGGAGCAGAGCTGGGTCCAGCAGGCACGTGTGGTGTGGGGGTGGCTGTAGCTGGAGAACGGGGCAGGACAAAGGGTCTGTCCTCCCTCTGGGCTGGGGGAAGGATGAGGTAATGCATTCGTGAGCCCGCTGCTTCTGCGTGAGTCACAGAAGTGCTGGCATCTACGGTGACTGTCACGAGACACTGACGTGACTGATGGAACCAGAAACGTGCAAAATTCAGGAATGTGTTTTGGAGAGATTGTTCATGAGAATTGTAAATAGTTCAGAGCCTGCAGGACTCTGCTACTTATCTCACATTAAGAAGAACAGTGCAGTGGAGAGCAGTATTTAGTTGTTGGCTCCCTTTACATATGATTTAGTTTTCCATCTGATAGACGGATCTCGATAGTAGCTTCACTTAGGGGTGAACGCAGCTCCGCTGTGCCAGAGATGGGAGAGCAGGGTACATCGTGCTCACTAGAAACAGCATGATTCTTTTTCAAGAGAAAGAAGTGTATTTTCTAGTTGAAATGTGTTACTGTAATCATGAATCACCCTCTCTGAAATTCCCTCCTCAGGGCTACTGTAAGAAAATGCAGGAGTGTGCATGATGTGTTTGCGTGAGTTAACGTGGCCTGAGTTTTGTAGCCTGCACCACTTTGGCTGTGTCAGCAAGCTGTCAGTCCGTGGTGCTCACACCAATAATGGAAGAATTGCTGTTTAGATAATTAACCTGTATGGACTATTAATTTTTTTGTTGATACTGATTTTTACCATTTGTTACTTTGTAACTGGAATGGGTATTTAAAGGGTTTCTTTTCTGTGTACTAATTCCTGTGCAGTACTGTCATCCTGTCCTCACAGTACAGCACACGAGACGGTGCAGTGCTTTGTGACTAAGTTTTTACAGTTTTTAAAGTTATATTCTGGCCAGCCTCGGGACTTGTTTTTTTGATGAGCATGTCGACAGCACACCATCTGCTCTATTGAAAGTTACGGAGAGTTGGACTTTGTACAGTGTCGTGCAAAGTGTCGTGCTCACAGCCGCGGTTTACACACGGCAAAACCCTGCAGAAGGCTCCTTGGCTTACAGTTGAGGTACGTCGGTTACTGTAATGGGGCTTTGTGGTACGCTGTGAGGAGTGGCTTTGTTAACCCTGTTCTGTAAGATTTCTTGTAATTTTGAATTTCTTTTAATGACTGTATTGTACCTTTAAATTGCAATATACCTTGCACGCACTTCACTGAAACGCTGCTGTCGCTGTTAAACAACGGGGTTTAGATTTTATTTCTGATTTTTCCTAACAAAAATGTGAAATATTCCTGGCTGTTTTCTGGAGTACTTGTTCATTCAAGTCTGAAGTCTGTGGGATGGAGCCACCTGATCGCTACCGTAGATCTGGAGGGGACTGCAGTTCGGCTCCTGCCTGCGTGCCAGACAAGGTTTTTCTCTTCCAACTTCCTTGAAGCGAGGCTTTAAGGAGCAATTGTGCAACAATTTATTTCAGTCTTGTGCCAAATTACTGTAACTGGTGAGCTACCTAGGGGTGACTTCAAAGGTAGGTAGCTGTAGCAGGGCTCCTATTCACAGTTTCCAGGGTCTTCATGTACATGTGTTCCTGTCCGTAAGGAAAGCTGTGTTGGAGCACTAGCATTATGCTGTTTTCAGGAAAAAAAAATACAGTTGATTGCTTGTTGGCAAGCTATCATTTACTCTTCTGTGGCTAGACCGAGTCTGGGATGGGACTTAGAGCTTCTAGCCTTTTATCCACACCCCTTTCTTGATGAATAAAAAGGTCAGGAGTCTCTGATAACTTGTAAATATTTCTTTCGTGGAATCATAGAATGGTTTGGGTTGGAAGGGACCTTAAAGATCATCTAGTTCCAACCCCCCTGCTGTGGGCAGGGACACCCTCCACTAGACCACGTTGCCCAAAGCCTCATCCTGGTCTTAAACACTTCCAGGGATCCAGGGGCATCCACAACCTCTCTGGGCAACCTGTGCCAGGGCCTCACCACTCTAACAGTCAAGAATTTCTTTCTAACACCTGATCTAAACTGACCCTCCTTCAGCTTGAA
Source organism: Balearica regulorum gibbericeps (assembly GCF_011004875.1). NCBI lineage: Eukaryota > Metazoa > Chordata > Aves > Gruiformes > Gruidae > Balearica > Balearica regulorum. The sequence goes on from NC_046208.1 coordinate 1,048,662, forward strand.
CCCATTCCCCCTTGTCCTGTCACTACACTCCCTGATAAACAGTCCCTCACCAGCTTTCCTGTAGGCCCCTTCAGGTACTGGTAAGCCGCAATTAGATCTCCCCGCAGCCTTCTCTTCTCCAGGCTGAACAATCCCAACTCTCTCAGCCTGTCTCCATAGCAGAGGTGCTCCAGCCCTCCGATCAGCTTCATGGCCCTCCTCTGGACTCGCTCCAACAGCTCAATGTCTGTCCTTTCAGTTGATTTTAACAGAAATTACTTATTTTGAAACTAACCACGCCCATAGCTTGAATGACAAGAGAGCAAATATTGTCATGTTTTGCTGTCCTGGGGAGGAGTTGGGTCATACTCTTCCCAGAAGGAAGAAGCTGTGCAACTCTGGGTGAAGGAAGCCAAACCCAAGAGGCAAAGCTCACCTGCAAAGCACAGCAGCTGTGGTGGTGTTCCTGCCCGCTCTGCGATGGCAACCTTCGAGGAGCAGACGGAGTGCGTCGTGGAAGCCTTGTTCTCTGACCTCCTAGGTGGAGATGAGAGTGATTGCCGGAGCCTGGAGACAGACTTGGGAGGTAGGGCAGGTGTGGGAGTTAAAAATGGTTGGTTTGCTGCAGATGACAGAGGAGTTTTGACTGAACGCTTACAAGAAGGAGGCTGTAGCTTGGGGTCCTTGGGTTTCCTAAAATGCAGCCTTGTGATGGTTTCCAAGTTATCTCTGTTCTGGGGGAAAAGTTAGAGCAAGGTAAAGTTGTTTGAACCCCGGGCAGCCCACAGCTGCAGCCTGCCTTGGCAGGGTCAGGAATGGGGGCTGGGATGGACGGTCACCCCGCTTTCCACTCCTGGGGACTGCGGGTGCTGGTAGCGGTGCTGCCGGCTGCTGTGCCCCGCGCGGGTCTGCAGGTCCCCAGTAACTTGCTCCCAACTAACGGGGAGGGACAAGTTTTAACTGTCATTACCAAAAAGAAAGCTCATACTGCTTATTGGATAAAACCAGTTGCTTTAATGTCTAAGACAGAATGTGGTCTTTGCTTCACAAAGCTCCCAACATCATTTGGGCTACTTTGGTTTGCTGGGCAATGCTGCAAGAAACCCAGAATTTCACCTGCGTTCATATCGCTTTTCCCATTACTTTGTCAGCAGCAAACCAGTTAAAACATCCCAGGAGGTACTGGGATCCTGCTGACACCGCCTAGCAAGCAAAGTCCATTTCTCCAAAGCTTCATGGAAGTTTGTTGGTTTGCCTAAAGAAAAAGTCTCAGCGTATTGCTCGTTTCCCTCTCCTGGATCAGATGCTCGTGCCTGTCCAGAGCTGTGAAACTGCCCCCGAGCCCCGGGGGATGCAGGCTTCTGCCCAGGGCCGCAGGCGCCTGAGCCTGACGAGCTAAGGTGGAATTAGTGGCTGGGTGAGGGAGGGGGGGCTGGATCAGGAAGCGATGTCTCCAGATAAAGTTGCCCGGTGCTTTCTGTCGAAAGATCCTGCTTTCAGTTCCTCTTGACTTTGTCAAATGTGGAAATGGTTTTGCTGAAACTTTCAGTGTTGGGTAGCTCCTTCTAGCTGAACCCTGTTTTGGTAATATTCAGAAAAAATAAATAATACTCTGTTGTTGTTTTTTTTCCCCCTTCAGGATGCATTAAGGGAAAAATATTTTAACTGAGGTGCACACACCACGCACACCCCCCCACCCCATTAAGTAGTTTAGCTGAGAAGTTCTAATGGGTTTATATACTTGAAATTTGTGAAGTATGCCTTTTGCTCCTTTGTGAAAACCTTCCCAAATTTGAGTCACTATGAGACTTTGAAATACTGCAATTTGCAGTTGCTCAGAAGAGCCCTTGAGTATAATATCTAAGTTCTCCAAAGACTGCACGCCATGATCGCAGCCTCAAAACACTGGGGAAATGCAGGCGAGACTTTCCTGTCCGATCGATGCTGCTGTGTCACTGCAGTCAGAAGAGAGACAGGAGATGTCTTCCGAGTCCTCTGACCTTCCTCGCTTGCTTCTGGCAGCCTGGGAGGAAGGAGCTGCCGGAACCCGGAGGGGTAAAAGAGCCCTCAGGGATGCCCTTGGCAAAACAGGAGTGGGGATGAACCGAGACACAAGCATGAAGCAACCAAGGTGGGAGGAAGGAGACCTGGACAAACCCGTAGTACGGAGCCCCTTGGCCCCTGTAAATCACCGAATACTTGAATGGCTGTATGATATTTCTTTGGGACTTTGGTTTTGCATTTCCTAACGCGTCTTTGTCAGAGGTCTACCCTGCGTTCACCTCCCGAGCGCCTGTGATGACCGTAGTACCGTTGAAGGCCGCGCTTTGGACGCAGTAGGCAGCTCAAGAGGCTGGGCTGTCAGCATCTGTTCTCTTCCCACATCTTTAGTACGTTGTGCTGTTCCAGAGCCCGAGCAGTCTGCGGAGGAGCTTCGAACCAAGTTTGACCCAGTCGTGATCGCCAGCCGCCTGCGGCGGATGGGGGACCAGTGCAACATGGATTTTGAAAGCGTTTCCTCAGAGGCTCTTGCTGAAGTGCTCAAGGGGAAGGTAAAGCACACCTTGTCCCGCCTGGCCTGCTCCTTGTCTGTAGGCCAGCCTTGTGCTGGAAAATAGCAAAAGCCTAGGGAGCAGCACGGCTTGCGCTGCAGGAGTTGGGGGGGTCTGAGGGGAAGGCAGCCTCCCACCACTTCCATGTCACGGGCAGCGTGCGAGCCAGCAGGACAGAAGCTGAAGGAGGCACTGAGGGAGCTGCCTTTTCTCCTCCTCTCTCCCAGAGGAGCTGCTTTTTATCACCTGAGAAGCCCTGGAGCTGCCCGGGTCACCCTGCCATTGCAGGAGATGCTCCACAGTCTGGGGGCGGCGGGGGCAGCCAGTGTGTCGACGGGGAAAGGAGGAAGACTGTGGTGAGAGAGGCAGAGCGGGTGCTGCAGCCTGCCCTGCAGCCAGAGCTCTCATGCCAGCGCTGCAGGCAGTTCCAGCTTCAGGTTCGTTGCAGCTCTGGTTAAACTACCAGCTGTCCTCCCCGGTCCCTCAACCGTGCTGCAGTTCGTACAAGCCGCAGTAAAGGAGAGCCCTGCCTTCGATGTCCGCGCTGTCTGGGCATCACCACAAAGCTATGAGGTCACCTGCTGTAGTCATGGGTAGAAGCAGGAATTTACCTGAATGTTGCATTTTGAACCTAGACTTACTTAGCACACTGTCATCTAAAAAGAAGCTCAAAGTGCCCTCTTGACGCTTACAGATGGAGAAGTTTGGGTCTGCCGTGGAGACTCTCAGCCAGAGTTGGTGTGACCAGAACCCCGAGCTGGTCTATGAGAGAGCTTTTCTCTGTGTTTCTGTGAAATTGCTAATGCACGTTATTAAGAAAGTCTCAGCTATGGTGCAACCCATCCAACTCATAAAAGCGATTAATGGAAATTCTCGAGTGAGAAACCACATTGAGGCCTGCGGCGGATGGGTAAGGATGTGAAGGTGGTGGTGATGTTTGCCTGGATGTTCATGGCTCTTCCTTTGTGTCTCTCACGTCTCCCACCTGCCTCGCTCGGCTCGTCGCTGGTACCCGGTGTGTCCCCCGAGACACGCGCACCAGCTAACTCCGCGTATAGCCGTGGGTACGGCTTTGCTGAGCACCTCGGTGAAGTCTTGCTGGAGTCGGCATCAAACTTCCCATCTGCTTCTCTATCTCAGGGTTTAATTCCTTATCTCGCTATCTTGGGAGCTCAGCTTGCTACCTTAGATGAGAATCAAAATAAAGAAGGATGGGCCAGACAAAAAGCGCCGTCCTGCTCACGCAGCTTTACAGACCCCGCTTGGTGCATTTTACCAGGGGAAGGGATGGCATCGGTCCGGGAGAGGGTCACAGCGGGAGGCAGGTCACTTGTCCCGCCATCCCGCATCCTCGTCTTTCTGCTGGTTCCTTTAAACCTGCCTTGAATTCTTTCTCTAAAACACATGCACGTAGGGGTTTTTGTTTGTTTTCAGGAGAACTTGGACAACTGAGCGAAACGGCTATATTACTTTCCAGAAGGTGAACCTGGGCTGTTCATTGATTTAACTGGGAGAAATGCTGCTGTATTTCTTCAGGAGACTGCAAGCAGAACTCCACACAAAAGCACCATGTAAAAGAGATTCCGTATCACTGCAAGCAAAAATTAATAAATGTTTATTGTTATTAATTTGTTCTTCTTTGTGTGTTTCTCTTGAATTTAGCCATAAAAGTGCGATTCACTCTTATTCAAGGTTTCTAGGTTAGTGCTTAGTGCCGCAGACTGATCAGGTGAATATTCGTTTTAAAACACGTTTCTGTTAGTTATTCTAAAGATCTGTCTGTTCCTCTCAGGTGGTTCAAAGGTTTATTTTTGCAAAATTAGAACTTCACATTGTTTTAAACTAAGAGGGATCACTCTTTCAGAGTGATTGGCAGCCCTTTGCCCTTTAGCAGCCTGATACAGAAATCTTGTAGCTATTCTGTACCCGATCTGCAAGAAAACACAGAAGGGGAATGCGTTTAATGACTAGTTACAATCGGAAAGAGAGGCAGACCTGGTGCAGCCAGGCTGAAGTCTTTGTGCAAAACGTGAGATATTGGAAAGATCCATGTTGTGATTTCCATACCTTTTTTTTTTGTGGGTTTTTTGGGGTTTTTTTGAAGGTTCTTGGTTTTAGTTTAGTTTAGTTTTTCCTGCTTCTGTGAGTAGAGAAAATGGATGGCTTTCGAGAACTTTGCTCTCTGCATCTCCTTCCCCCTTTGGAATGACCTCCTCTTTGCCCTATGGGTTTTTTAAAGTACCTGTAAGTGTGAGCGAGTGAGGTGAATTTAGGCTGGCATAATTAATTGGATTTCTATAGTCTACTGGAGTCAGATTTGACCCTCTCTTCTGGCACAAGCTGCCTTCCCCACGGCCGCCCGGCAGCAAAGCGCAGCCCCGGGGAAGGGGACTCAGCTGCTGCCCCCCACGCTCGCCCCTCCAGTCCGCGACCCAGCAGGGCTGTGCTGCTGGTGGCGGCTGTCACGGTGCTTGAAGAAGTCAGATATTGGGGTGCTTGGCTCTGGTCTCCAACATCTCCGCGGCACAGCGTGTGGGGAAACAGCCAGGCACGCTGGAGGCACGTCGTGGCCGAAGGACCGGGCAGCTCTGCTCACGCACGAGGCTCCTGCCCAGCTCCGCGCTGCCCACCCTCGCCACGGGGCGCACACAACGTGCGGGTGGTTTTAAAAGGAGGCGCTAGGGCTCCAGGTTACGTGTTTTGTTTTGTTATTTGACCACGATATCTGTTACGTACTAATTTCCTTTAAGACTTGTGATGAAGTCAGTAAACCACAGCCTGCTGCGAGTGCTCTCCGGGCTGGTGCTTTCCGCTGCGGCGTGCATTTGACATGTCCGTTCCCAGGTTCAGCAGGCCAGTCACGCTCGGTCTCCGGCAACATGGACCAAAGCGAGATTCTGCTGCAAAACCTGAAAAGAGCCCAAAGCAAAAAGCTCAACCAAAAAGAGTTTGTAGAAGAGTTTTTGGTAAGTTTGCTTAAAGCACGGCTCTGTGTTTCTGTTGATTTTAAAGGGAACTGCTCAGTCGCTTCTCAAACGGGGACGTGATTTGCATGTGACAATAAGGTTTTCTATGAATTTTGCAGCAGAAAGAGATGCAGGAGTTAACTGCAGCAAAAGGAACGTAAAGACAGAAATTAATTTAATTGTTTGCATTCAAAGTAAAACTCTTTGCTGTTTAAATAATTACCCGAGTGCTTCCTGTTTTCTGCTTTGTGAATGCGCTTGTCAAGATGCAGTTTCACTTCGCCTGATAATACAACTGGGGGTATAGCGAGGGATATGGAGCCGCTGCCCCTTCTCCCCATTGCAGTCCTTTATATCTGCGATACACGTGTTCCTGCCAGGGATCTCCGGTTGCTACTTGAGATAGCTTTTCCTTTTTTCGTTTCAATAGAGCCCTGCCGCTGCCCCTGTACCACCTGCAGAGCAGGGAGCGGGTGCTCAGAGACATGCCCTGCGGACCCGAGACTGTTCCACCTCTCGTGGACACCGGGCACGGTGGCCAAGGCGTGGGGAGACAGCGATCCGAGCAGCTGGACGGGCCCTTTCTCCACCCGCCCGCGCTGCGCTGTTACGTGGAAGGGCTTGTGCATCCATTTGCAATGAGTGCATGTGCTCTACGTCCTGCGGTGCTTCTGGCCCCTCCTGGAAATTAATTTCTTCTTCCGTAAAGGCAGAACTAGCAAAAAACGCTGATGGCTCTAGCCTTCCTTGGCGTTCTGCGGTGGCTCGCTGTTGATCTATCAGCTGGAGGAAGGTTGCTCCGGTAGGCTGTCTGGGCTGCTCTGAGAAGCAAAGGCATTGCCCAGCTTTAGCAGACATAGGGAGGAGTAAAAGTGGTCTACCTGTGAGATCTGAGATGTCTCAAACACCAGAATAACCACTGGCCCTGAGACGGACACATGCGCGCATGTGCCGGACAAGGATTGCATCATACGGTGGTCTCTGGGGAAGGTGCAGGGGTTACTCAGGAGTCCCCACAAGATCCAGCCCTGCTTTGTCGTACCAGTGAAGGCTGACACTTCAGACACTTGGGAAAAGCTTAGTGCTTGGTTTCTAGGTGTCTGGGTTGGAGGGAAGTGATTAATCTGAGCCTGCAGTGACAGCCTGTTGTTCCATGGAACAAAGCGCTGTCGCAGGCTGCTGAATTTCCCCCCCCTCGTTGCCGTGCTGGGGTTGTGCTGTGCCATGCGAGGCAGCAGGCTGTCGAGCCCTGGTGCATGGGCTAGTTCTGGCAACCAAACGTACAGTTAATTTTCTGACCAAAATGGCAGGTAGAAGTGGTCAAGGCTGCGTTTCCTCTTGTACCAGGAAGAGATCTTCCCAGGATGGCCCGAGCTGCCGGCCACTGTTGCAAGCGCAGAAGCCTTAACAGGCAATTGCGATGGCTTGCATTTCCAAACTTGGTAAAAATGTGCGATGCTATTTTACCATCCTAATGCCTCCCCTCTCTTTGTGTGAACAAGCATTTGTACATGCAAATTGTGGTGGTGTTACTGTAAACGACGGGGCTTTTTTGTTTAAGTCTCCTTTTTCTATTTGTGCAGGCTCACATCCAGAGTTTGATCCTTACTTGCTTGCTTTCTCACATGTAGGCATTTCCCAGGCAGTTTTATGTCAGTTTATGCAGGGACAGAAAGGTATGGCGATTCAGAGCCTCAGCTATGAGAAGACTGGCTTCAGGACTAAGCGATGCCCCTTCCATGAAAGCTTACCCTGGGAGTTGGGGTTGCATCGGAAGGAGACAGGGGACGATGCGACCAACAGCAGAACAGCTCAGGGGGTTACAGGGATGTGTAGTCTACAAAACCCATCCTGCTCCCACAACTTCTATCACACTGTGCCTGCCCCTGTGTTCTTGATTAATAGAGACCGGACACGTGGACTGTCCTGGGCCTCCTGTACCTTCTTCCTGACTCATTCCCTCCAGGTCAGTGAGATGTGGCTCCTGTGGTATTATAGCTGGAGAGCAGCAGAATTTAGGGTTTAAAAATTGCAGTTTAATGTTTAAAAACCATTGGATCTGAATCGGAATATCTGTGCACAGAAATACTGTGGAGATGAGAAACACGTTGTTCTATGCACCTTTTATCTGCGGTATTGCTAAGGGGCTGCTTGGCATGGTCAGGTACGTACGACCTACAAAGTCCTCCAGCTCCTGATGTGGCTTTTTGGGCAAATATCATTATTTGTAGCTTAACGCAGGCAGGTCCCGATGGGTGTCCTGTCCTAGCGGGTGCTCGTCTAGAGCTGGTTGGAGTCAAGGGGAGTTTTGCAGCTCTCCTGCAGCCGGTAATACGTTGGGTCTGCAGCAAGGAAGGACAGGGGATGGGATTCTCAAAACTGGATGAGAACTTTTGCGAGAGCTGAAACACAGATGCTTATGAGCTCCTGTGGGAAGGTCACTGGTGAGCTCATTCTCGAAGTGATTTACGGTGAGCACCCAAAAATCAGGGCCCTGAAACCATCAGGACTCCTGTGACTCCTGCTCACATGCTGCCATGCCAGAGCCGCAGCCCCCGAGCCCTCGAGCAGGCTGCCGGTACCAGCAGGAGGGTCTGCCGCCTCTTCAGCATTAACCCCTTCGACCATGGCGCTGCTTTGGTTCGGTGACCCTGAGACCAATGGGCTTGTTTTCCCCATTTCCCCCACACCATGAGCAGCTGAGCCACTGTTCCCACTTCGTGTTAGCAGCTCGGGGAGTCACCATGAGGTGTGCAGGAGGTGTGAGCGACCCTCCCACCTTGCAGCTCAGGTGTGCCCATGGTCCCTTCCCTTTGTTCTTCTCCCCTGCACACCTTTCTTTCATAAAAGCACATGATACTGAGGGTTGTCCTGTGTCAGCCTGAGTCTCTGGACCCCAGCAGCGATGTCCAGGAGAAGGGCTGTGAAGGTGCGGCTCCGGGGTGATGGGAAAGGGAGACTCGCCCATCGGAGTGTCCAACTGTAGAGACACTGATTAGAGAAATGGCCTTTTGTTTTAAATCGAAAGCACCCCTGGGTGGCATGAAAAGTGGCTAGGTAGACAAAAAATTGTGAAAGAAAAAATACAGCAAGAATGGCGCTTTTGAAGTTGATGGTAATGAACGGCATGTTATTCAGAAGCTGATGTATGTGAAATCAAATTCTATGCTTTGGCAGGAAAAAGATGCTTGAACTCTTCAGGAGCGCTGCAGCTTTATCCTGGAAATGAAAGAGCTGAGAGATTCATACCCCTAAGGGTCTGTCCTAGGATTCCTTCTCCTTTCTCTTTCATCAGCGCATGTAGCTACTTTGCTCCGATTGCTTGTGCTCCTTTAGTGGCTCGAGCATTGCTGTTTGCACCTACAGAAGGGAGCATCTTTACCAAAGTGAGAAAAACCAATTGATTTATCTGTCTTTTCTGATATAATTTGTTAAAGGTGGTTGAACATTATTAGTACTCTTATCTAGGTGCCATTTATACTGAGAATGATTCCCCTGTGTGTCACTTATTTGTGAGGGTGATGCTTTATGTGCTGTATAAATGCATCACTTCAGAAGCCTACGTGCCCGAGTCTCGTGTGGGCACTGCCTCGGCACACACTTTCCATTCTTCAGAAGCCTGTGCTGGGGCTTTCAGGTGGCTTCTGTCTCTATTCTTGCTCTGAGCACCTTGAGAAAAGCCACTCAGGAAAGAATTAATGGTGCAGACCTTGCTTTGTGGTAGTGAACCGGGTCAGGCTAGAGACCTTCACACGTACTCTCTAGTAGTGTGTTGTATGTAGCACATCTGCTGTAATTTGTTCCATTCTTTTATCACAGAAGCTGAAAAGGCAGTCAACAAAGTACAGAACGGATAAAATCTACCCTACAGCAGCATCTGAGCAACCAGAGAATATCAAGAAGAACAGATACAAGGACATCTTACCCTGTAGGTTGGAAATGGCAAATGTTCCTATTCAGCCTTTTTTTTGTTTTGTTGGGGTTTTTTTGTTTTTTGCTAGCTTGAGTCTCATCCCTTCCTCCAGCATTGCCTGCACAGTTGCTTGCATGTCAGCATATCACTGGCTGTCATTTGGCCGTGAATTCTGCTGCTCAGATTTAAGGCTTTACCTTTGACTGTCACAGTGCATGATCTGGAAGACTTTTGGCACGTATTTTCTACAGATAGAAGAAGTTCTGTGCAGTAGGAAAAACATCCTCTAATGATTGTCCTTGCAAACTTTCTGGGTAGTATTGCAACCACTTTGGACAAAGATGTCTCCATGAGGTACAAAACAGATTACAGGCAAAAACTGTCGTGGCTTATCCTGGTTTGGTGCAGTAGTCTCCAAAAAGGAGTCTGTCCTAGGATCAGAGCAGACTGTCCCTTTCATCCAATCTAGCTTGAAAAAAAAAAAAAATCTAAACCCACAGACCTCATTTGAGCCTCTAAGATGGAGTGCAGGGTGATTCTAGGCTTGCCTTGCTCCATGGTCAGAGGAGGAGACTGGCGTTGCACGGGGGTACTTGCAACACCTCCAGCTCTTGCCTAAGCCCTCGTGACCACTCTGAAAGCGAGCTGGCCTGTCTGCTGCCCCTAGGCAATGGCCGTTCTGTGCAGGCCATCCATAGGTGCAGGAGGTGGCATTCGCTGCCTGCTCAGCCACTCATCTGCTCTGGGATGAGCTCTCTGGTGTCCGTGCTCCTCCAAAGCACCTTGTGCTGCAGTCTGAGGAGCTCAGCTACCACAAGAGACAAACAGTAACTGCCGCTTCTTCTGCTTTTGTGCCTGCAGTTGACCACAGCAGAGTGAATTTGTCCCTGATCACATCAGATGCAGATTCTCATTACATCAATGCCAACTTCATCAAGGTATTGCTTCTTTCATGGTCTTTTGCTGTGCAAAGGTGTCTGTAGGAGCTGTTAGTGCTGTCTGGTTGAGTTGTGCCAGGAGGAGCAGGTCCTGTGGCCGTGGTGAGTGAAAGGACTAGTTTTTGGCCTGTGCTCAAGGGTAATTGATGTAAAGACGATGTGGACAATCAGTGAGCCCTTCACAAACACCCCTTGCAGCACAGAGGCACCAGGCTACAGGGCAAGGGACGCTCACGCTGGGGCAGGTGATGGAACAGTTTGTGGCTCACAGCCCTGACTTCCTTGTCAGTGTTACTGCCTTTGGTGGGTGTCAGTGGTGCAAAATTGCCTGTGGCCAGAATCGCCCTGCCTGAAACCAGTGCACAGGCAGGAAGCTTTGCACTGCAGCACAGCTGAGACCCAGTGCAGCAGCGAGCAACAGGACAGGACAACGCGGGCCGGTTGTCCATCAGGAGCTCCGTGCGTTTGGGGACTCTCCTGTGTTCATGACCTTTACGGACCTTCGCAAAGGGATCACAGTTCGTTCTTTGGCCAACAGCCACAGATGTGCCAAGCTGCACACTGGAGAGCTGGATCAGCTGTTGCAACATCACCTCCACACTCCCAAATGCACTGCAAGAACAGGTGGTCTCTGGGAGCAGATCTCACCTCAAGCCCAGCTCCCTGGCTTGGGTCTGCTTTGGGAGGTTTGCACAGTGTTGGTCTCTGGATGCTTAATTTAATGTAGGTGCCTAAAATTTAACTATATAAAAGTCCTTCTAAATCTTTAATGGGCTCATTGGATAGAAGTGAGATTCAGCAAGAGGGATGACTTTTATTTCTGCTAGCGAGCTATGCAAATACGTCTCCGTGTCTGATTTGAATGCTGTTTTAGGGTGTCTATGGGCCAAGAGCATACATTGCAACCCAGGGTCCTCTCCCCACTACTGTCATTGACTTCTGGAGGATGATCTGGGAGTATGAAGTCTTGGTAAGGTGCAGATTTATATTCCTTTCTGTTTTGTTAAAAAGGAAAGCTGTCTGTAGTCCTTTTTGACTAAGCAGACAGTGGGAGCCATAGGGTTTTACTCCCAATGCTGTGTGTGCCCCGCATCCTTCCCATGAGCCTCCTCCACGCTCGTGCTGAGGCAGGAGCCTGCTCGTGGTGGTCTCTGCATTCGGGCTCTGAGCGGGAAAGGTCCTCGTGCCTGGGCAGTGGATGATGTCCCGAGTTCGATTCACGTGGCCGTCCGGGACTCTGGGGAAGGCAGCCCACGGAACTTCCTCACTGCTGAAAAGTACCTGCAGGTGATGAGTTTGATTTTGCTGCCTGGATAAGAAACTTGTGTTCAGACTTTTCTAATGAACCTTTTTTCTGCAGACTGTGGTCATGGCTTGCATGGAGTTTGAAATGGGAAAGGTGAGTAACGTGTCAAAGATGGCCTCTGTCACGACAGTGCCTGGGCAGGGTGGAGACATGCAGATTTTTAGTAGATCCCATTAGCGACAGCAAGTTTCTGTTTAATACGAGCTGTCTCCTGAGTTTCCAGGAACTTGGTTTTCTTAAACTGTTTCCAGTAGTGTAGCTAGCCTCCTCAGAAGGAAAAACCCAGCAATGATGGCTGCAGGGAAGGGAGGCTGGAGCTGGCTGGCTGCAAGAGCCGGGCATCCCCCCAGCACCAGTTTTGTCCTGCAAAGTGAGGCAGGAGGCGGCGTGGGTGGCCCGGTGGTGAATAACCAAACGTGTCCTGCTTCTCACAACAGAAGAAGTGTGAGCGGTACTGGGCAGAGGCGGGCGGCTCTCCCCTGCAGTGCGGTCCTTTCTCCGTCGCCTGTGTGAGTACAGCTGCCGCGAGCACTGTGTCACATCACGCGCTCTGGAAACTCATGTCATCCGCAGAAAATGTGACTCTAACTTCTTCTTCTGCAGGAAGCTGAAGAGAAGAAAAATGAGTATGTGATTAGGACTTTAAAGGTGACCCTGAATGAGGTAAGTAAAGGTCAAGGCAGGAAATGCATCTTGGCTAGCTTTATTGAATAAACAATACATCGAAATATGGCACACTTTGTGCAAAAAATTTTATGCTGCTCAGCCTGCTATTTTAGTAAAAAGTTAACAAACTCAAACCTCAGTTTCTGAAGCTGTTTGTCAGTCATGACAAATCAGGCCCTTCAGGCCCTGGGTAAGTGAGGCCAGCAGGTAACACCAAGAATGTCATAAGATGGCAACGCTGCTTTTGCAGCTGCAGACGGCACCTCTAACCTTTGCCCACCGATGCAGATGGGAACTGGAGATGTCTGTAGCACGCCGGCTTCCCTTTGCAGGGCCAACATCCTGATCCGTGCCCGTGGGAGCTGCGGCAGTGTCCCCTCGGTGTTCCCAGACCCTGCCAACTCGCTTCTCCTCTTGCAGGAAATCCGCACCGTCCACCAGTTCCACTATAAAAACTGGCCGGACCACGATGTCCCCTCGTCCATTGACCCCATCCTGGAGCTCATCGGCGAGATTCGCTGCTACCAGCCGGACGACAGCGTCCCCATCTGCATCCACTGCAGGTGGGTGAGCCGGTCACCGGTGGGGAAGGGGTCCTGGCCCCCTGGCCCCTACACTCTCGCTTCCCAAACAGCCGTGGGGGGTGGCAACCGGCACAAACCTGCAGTCGAGCTTCTCTCAGAGGAATGAGAGCTTTGCGGCTTACCAGTACCTGAAGGGGCCACAGGAAAGCTGGTGAGGGACTGTTTATCAGGGAGTGTAGTGACAGGACAAGGGGGAATGGGTTCAAGCTGAAGGAGGGGAGACTGAGATCAGATGTTAGAAAGAAATTCTTTACTGTTAGAGTGGTGAGGCCCTGGCACAGGTTGCCCAGAGAGGTTGTGGAGGCCTCATCCCTGGAAGTGTTTAAGACCAGGCTGGATGAGGCTTTGGGCAATGTGGTCTAGTGGAGGGTGTCCCTGCCCATGGCAGCAGGGGAGTTGGAACTAGATGATCTTTAAGGTCCCTTCCAACCCAAACCATTCTATGATTCTATGAATTCCTGAGGCAAAGGTGTCCTCTGAAGACCACCAGCATGGCCGGGTGGCAGGGAAGGAGACAGCAGGCCAGCGACAGCATGTTGTTCGGAGACCACCAACATTGGGCATGTCCACGTGTGGGCTGGTCACCACGGGAGGACTGAGAAGTGTTCGCAGGAGCACGAGATGTGCCTTCCAGCCTGCAGCAGAGCTGCGGGCAGGTGGAGCCTTACGTGGGGCGGGTGAAGCTGCGGCGGGAGCAGGATGGCCATTGTGCAGGTCTGCACCCTCTGTGGCGTGGGACGGGAGGGTCGCAGGGGATCTTTTTCAAATAACCTTGTCAGAAAATACAGCGTGCCCATCCTCTGACCTCTGCTAGCAACCCCACTGTGACTGTCATTGCAGTGCTGGCTGCGGGAGAACAGGAGTCATTTGTGCCATCGACTACACCCAGAAGCTGCTGAAGGACGGAGTGAGTGTCAGCCCGGTCTGCGCCTTCAAACGGCGCCTGCGTGCAGCACCGCTGCATCTCTCTGTCTCTGCCTTGTCTTCCCTCTCCCCTTAGTCTCCCTTTCCCCCCCCCGCCCGACTGCATGCAGATGTATTTCAGATGGCAGCTGTGCACGAGAACTCCCTTCAGACCAGGGGGCCTGGCTCTGCGCTGGCCTTCAGTCTTCAATTTGTCTCTCACTTAAGCATCAGAAAGCCAGGGTTTCCAAACTAGCACCTTGACTTCCTCTGGTTCTTCAATAAAAACGTACATTTTAACAGTGAAGTGACCCCTGGCCTTGCGGCAGGACTCGAAGGAGTGGCTGCTTTCTGTACCGCAGCAACCCTGGACCCATTGATCTGGGAAATCAGTCTTGCCCTTCGTGCTATCCACTGTTGTCACCAATGCTGTTATAAAAAGTCTGTTTTCTGTGGAGTGCAAGATGGGAGGGACAAGGCAAGCTGGTTCATCATCAAAAATGGCACTCTAAGCAGGTCCTTCGTTAAAAATTCTTAGCAGTAGCAGGCCTGAATTTCGGACGCCGCTCTAAACTGCGTCACGACTTGGAAGCTGCTTGGCCGTAGACCCATCTCTAATTTTTTTTGTCTTTCCTCTTTCTTGCAAGATTGTTCCAGTAAACTTCAGTATTTTCAGCCTGATCCAGGAAATGCGCACGCAAAGGCCTTCCATAGTGCAGACCAAGGTACGTTCAGGAACTTTCACCAACTGGAATAACTCTCCATACTGGGGCCTCAGCTTTTCCCCAGGAGGGTCCGCAGTAAGGAAACAGAGCGGCTGTGCTGCTGGGAACCGGGGCATGTAGATGGTCTGTAAGGTCCCTTTTCTGAAGAGAAGAATGATTTTGCAGAAATGAATTTGGTTGCTGACCATTTCCTTGTAGACAGCTGGAATAGCTTAGTGCTTGCAGTCTGGTTTATCGAACACTCACGATGTGGAACAAAGGACTGTCCAGGAAATAAAGTGGGAAGTCTTCTCAGCTGAGATAGACTGAAGAGGAAGCTCAATGCAGAACAGCATTGTTTGCGCACACAAAACCCCCCCAAATGCTTCAGTGTGAACCCTTTGAAAGCTGTGGCTTCCACCTCTTCTGAGAATTTACCCGGCCAATGGGCCAGAAAGTGGCAGCTTCTCTCAGGGGCTGATGCTTGGTTTGGGTAACAGGTGACCATTTACAAGTACCGCAGGTGCTGGCTCTCATCTCTGTTTTATTTGTCCGGAACACAGGAGCAGTATGAGCTGGTTTACGATGCAGTGATTGAGCTCTTCAAAAGGCAGATTAAAGCACTCGATGCCCAGGAAGATTCTGCTGCTTCACAGGTAAAAGTCCCCAGGATAAACACAGTAGTGGCCACTTGCAGCCTCGGGCATGCCAGCTCTAACCTAGATTCCTGCTGCAGAGGTCTCCTCTGCAGACCTGGAATGAATCGCCGTGTTTCCTGCTACCCTTTATGCCCAAACGGAGCCTCTTCTCAAGTTATTCCATGAAAATCCAGCTGTTTCCCTGAACGTGCAATGCTTATCACAGGATTTGGCCCCAAGCGAGAGCGAAATTTTCTTTGCTCTCAAAACAATTTTCTATATATATTAATGTAATGAGTGAATAGAATAGCACCAACTTTCTTCAGTAAAAGCTGATTTCCATGTGGACGTGCCAGTGAAACTCGGTTTCATGGAGTGCTTGCAAGCAATAGAGTGACTTTCAGCCTAGTTTGGGAAGCTTGGGGCGGTACAGCTGGAAGGGCACATCTGCAACACGGTGGTGTTCTGGCGAGGCACGACAGCGTGCCTGTGGCAGAGCGTAGGCTAAAATATCTTGTGAAAAAACATGTCAAAGTCTTTCAAATCTGATACACCTCCGAGGAAAACAATGTGGTCTTGGTATGAAGTTGCATATAAACAGGAACATACAAAACATCCATGATTAAGCTTTTCTTTGCTCTTGCTGTTCTTCTGTGACTGCTGGCACGGACCTTACCTTGCCTGTGTAGCTGTTTGCAATCTGGCTGAAGGAAATGCATTGCCATTCTTACGTAAAGGCTGAAAAGTTACAGTTAGCTTATTTTGCCAGAAGCTTTTATCTAAAGAATTGGGAACGGGCTCCTGCGGTGGGATTCGCGCCTCAGTTTTGCCATAGGATTTGCAGGATGTTCCAAGCCAGAGCTGAGCGAGAAAAGAGCTGGAAAGAGCCTCTTTCTAAGTTGTGGACAGTCTGTAAGCAAAGGAGATGCAAGAGCAGGTTGACACAAAACACAGAAAACAGTTCAAGTCCGGATGTGGTTTTGTAGCTCCTGGCCAAACCGCTCGCCTGCCTAAACCTCACTGCCCTCCGAAAGCACTGTGCAGAGCAGGGGGGATGGTCCTGGGCTGGAGTGCCACAGATGACACCGGGCTGAGTGCCTGCCTGGGGACCCGAAGGCAGAGATGTCTGCACAGGTTGTTCTGTGGGTGTTTGGAACAGCGGGATGATCGTACGGCTGGCTGTACTCTCGTTTCAGAAGGGTGCTGAAAGAATTGCTGTTCTCTGTTTTCAGCTCCAGCTTGGTGTTTGTCACTTCCGAACTGCATTAGTCATTAAATGTAGATGGCACAAATTCCAGCTCCTGAAATAGCATGTTTGTGTTCTTTGCATTCTTCCTCCTCACTCTCGTTTTCTAACCTTTTCTTTCACTAGGTACAAACAAAGCATCCTACAGCCAAGCCACTTCTGACTCCAGAGGAAGATATTTATTCTCTGAGATTACTATCCTGGTAAGGCTGTAGCACAAGTATCCCCTGGGTTAGTATTTTCAGTCACCTGTATGATTTCAGGAAGATGCATTTTTTTTATGTGTGCTTTGCGACACAGTTCTGTTTGAACGTTGCATTTCGTTTGTCAGCAGGATCTGCATCCTCCCTTGAGTCCCACTTTGACTGTCACATTTGTTCCTCACGTAATTCCTGCTCTTCTCACTGATGTGTCTCTGAGACTGAGCTCTCAGCCTCCTCCCCGCATGCCATTATCTGTTCCCCCCCTCTTCTGCCTGTTTCATGCTGTGCTTACACAGTGTTTCACATACGAGCTGAAAACACGTCACAGGCCGGTGTTAAAAAAGGCTCATGCACATGAAGACACCCCAGTGCCGGTTCATCTCAGCCCTCTGCCTGGAGCTGGCCCTGCAGCGTGTCCCAGGCTGGTCCCATCTTCCATCTGCACGTGCCGCTCCAGTGCCTCTTGCTGTGGGAACTGCAAGCCTGAGGAGTCTAGCTTCCCAACATGGGCAGCTTCACGGGGTGGCGGGATCTTTCCGTGGGCATGTTTTGGTTTGCAGTGTCTGCTTTCTGTGAATAATTTTGCTTTGTGGTGTAGTCTGCACTGAGGGTGTGCCTTACCCGCATAAAGGGGCCTCCTCTGTTCATTGTTTAATGGTGCTCAAAGGGGGAACCAGGGTGCACAGTCCTTCCCTGTGCTCCCTGCTGGAGGCTAAACCGGGCTCTGGGGGACAGATCTGCTCTTAGGAGCAATGTTGTGGGGCCTCGTTAGCAGGATAATAAAGATTTCTGAGTACTAGATGGCTTTGACTTCACATCACGGTGCTTTATTGCAGCTCAGAGCAAGAGGCACAGGATGTGCACCAACGTCTTCCTCCGGAGGTGCAAAGCGAAGCATCCCTGACATCGTTGTCTGCCACGGGAGCACACGACAGCTCTGGAGTCCCTCCCATCTCCTTTGGCACTTTGAACTTCACCAGCTGCAGGAAGGCAGCTGCCGCTGAGAAGCGGGGCGCTGGGGACGCTCTCCAGAAACACCGCAGTTTGGAGTTCAACAGCATCTCTCCCGAGCAGCTGCTTCTGAACCTGGAACCGAAGGGAGCAGGCAGGAGAGGGCCTTGTGGCAGAGCACCTCTGACACGGGCTGCATCGACCCCGTTTGTGCTGGCGCAGCGGGGAGACGGCTGGGAATGGGATGCAGGGGATGCAAAGCCTGTTTTGAGTCCGCAGTTGCCCAGTGCCTGTTCCTCAAGCTTTCAGGTGGAGAAGCAGGATAGATTTTCCACTATTGAGCTGGATCACTCGAGCCAGGACGTGGACGGCTCCTCAAGCCACACGAACTGTGGGCAATGTCCTTACCCTTACATCTGCTCAGCAGAAGACCCCTACTTCTCTTCGCCCTCTCCAGAGGAACCCACGTTCCCGGTGTTTGCCGAGTGCTTTGCGGAGGGGCAGGACGTTTTTCTCCCTTCCTGCGCCGTGAGTGCCCCGCTGCAGCCTGCCGCGGCCAGCTGCCCATCACCCAGGCCGGTGTCCTACCACGCTCCCCTGCTGAACGAGGAGAGGATGTCCTCCCCGAGTAAGTGGTGCAGCACTGCGACGCTCTGGGCTTGGTCACTCTGGATTGCGGCATGCCGGAGTGTTGTCCTTTGGCACCCAGGCAGGGCTGTAGCTGCTCCTCGGGACTGCGTTCCCGCGGAAGCTGAGGGAGCAACTGGTTTCATCCTTGCACTCGTTTCCTCCTGCCTTAAATTCTTCCGATAAACACTATTTTTAGCACAGCATGATTTGGGGTTTTGCATTACACAGCTAGTCTGGACTACTGTGTCACCTGGGTACAGCTGTCACGGGAAGGCAGGCATTGGTGCCGACCGATTCTTAAACCAGGGTGCTCCAAGAAGCATTCAGAAAGCTCCCAGAAATGGTTTTCTCTGACGATCTAGTTTCCAGGTCAAACCCCACTCCTTTCTGCAGAGTGTTTGTGCAGGGGGACAGACATCCCACCGAGACTGAGAACCAGGACTTCAACGTTAGCGTTTTGCCCAGATCCATAGCCTTAAAACCATCACCTGCCATATGAAGAAGGCAAAATTATTCCTTGGCCTGGTCAGTCCTGGCCCAGTTGGACATTTCCCATTGTCCACAGCTTTGGAATTTGCTCAGCTTTGTCCTGCTGAGGCCCTTCAGCATTCAGTGTCACAAAAGTGTGCTCGTTATCTAGATGCTAGAGACTCTCGGAAAGTTGTGGGAGTTGCGGCACAAGCCAAGCAGCAGTGGTACTGCTGTGAGCTTGGCTCATCATCTTCCCTTGTGCAACAGGAATTCTGCTGCCGACGCTGCTGGAAGTCTGCCCTTGGGGCCACGTAGCTAGCGGCAGGTGAATTGGTGCTGAGGCCTGTTTGGATTTTTAACTACGGCGTAGAGGGGTTTAACCATCATCTCTGGGCAAGAGCAGTCAGCTCGTAGAGTCTCTACAAAGGTCTGCAGTTTTGCCGTGTCGTGCTGTGCAGGTAATCTGTCTGTGTCTCTCCACTTAGCCACCCTGCCACAACCAGACGATGATGATCCTCCGCCCCTGCCCGAGCGAACCCCCGAGTCCTTTATCGTGGCCAGCGAATCTGGTAAGCGCGTTTAACAAAGCAGGGGCCGAGAAGGGCACTGAGGGCTCTCCCCGTGTTGGGGTGGTATCGTGGCATCCGGCAGTGCCTGGGATGAGAAATGACCTCTCTTGTGTTCAATTGTTTCTAGGACAATTTCTTCCGGCCACTTCTGATTTTCAGCTTCCAGCCAGAAATACAAATATCGGAACCTCTTTGGAGTGGAGTGGTGAGTCTCACTCAGAGGCATTTAATGACTCAGTGAGGCTGAGACCATGTAAGGTAAGTAAGTGGCTTTTTATCTCTTCTTTAGCACTATTGCTATGCCAAGTTCCTTATCATGTTTCCTTCTGTAAGAAAGACCCTAGTTTTGGCACCACGTACTTATTTCAGGGTGCAGGACTGGGAGGAAGAGGTGGTGTCAGTCAGGTTCCTCCTTATCAACATCTACTTTACTCCGAAGATATTTTTTTGGGGGGTCTTGGATCCCATACAAGGGAGTAAAAATATTGTCCCTCTTTTAGAGAAGGATAATGAAGACGGGGAGTTAGTGGTCGGCTGAGGTTCACGCTGCCCTGTGGAACAGGCAGGAGCTGAACAAAATTTAGGCATATCTTGATCATCCTGTAGTTGAATTATAGCTTTGTAAAGTGAAACAATAAGACGTAGGTCTATCTTCCATTACATGAGCGCGGAGGCGTGTGGGGGAGGGTGTTTGCACCTAGCATCATTTCCTCGTCTCCTCTGGCTTGCTTGTGTGCAAGAGAATGACATTTGGTAGTTGGAATTTCAAATACCTTCCTTTTTTGTTTCCAGAGTGTGAAGCTTCGGAGCCCACAAACAGGTATGTTTCATGCTGGGATAAACTATCCTTGGAAGTAAGGTCTGCTTTTTACTGACGCTGCTTTACCCTATTTAGTAAATGTCTTTAGGATCTGTGCTCAGTCCAACAGAAATTTTGTGTCGCTAAATACTTCTGCAACTAAACAGTTCTAAACAGAACTAAACAGTTCTGCAACCAAACGAACCGGTAGTTCTGTATTTCCTACTCAGCTCCTGCCTCACCCCGTACGCGATGATGTTCCTTGCAGCCGCCTCAGGCTAAGGGTTGTCGCATCTTTCGCTGCATGTCGTGTGTTTCCTTTGAGAAGACTGACATATGCCGGTTAGAGTGCTGTGGATCTCTCAGTGAACCGATATATATATATATATATATATATAGATGTATTTAAAGCTAGGTAACCAACTCTTTTATCTTTGCTTTCTTAGAGACAACCCGGGATCGCTCTAACTCTCCTCCCCCGCTTCCTGAAAGAACCCCGGACTCATTTGTTATTGCTGATGCAGCAAGTAAGTGATGAGTTATTTTCTCTGCATGTAACAGATTCTATATTTACACCTAAACCTGTAGATAGCTGAGGAGATCGTGACCCACTTGCTCGAAGTACTACCAGTGGTAGTGCTTCAGGACCTAACTGCAGGAGAGTTCAGCAGATATAAAGAAAGTAAATACAACTAGGGGACCTGCTGGAAATTTCTAGAACTGTTGCATTAGAGGAAATGACAAGCAACAACAAAGCACTTAGCAAAAAGGTAGAAGGATTCATGAATGACCACTGAAAATGTTCTGACGTACGTTCCCAGGTCTGCAGCCTGCTGCAAGAAATTCTACAAGTGCTCTGGGCTTGGAGGACCATGCTTCCGAAACATCGTCAAAAGAGCCTATGAAATGCTTCCGGAGAAGCAAGGTAAAAGAAACAAGACAAAACAGAAGCTATTGAAAATGGAGGGGGTGAGAAGAAGAGATCGTTCTAGCTACAGCTATTGCTGCTTTCTCACTGCTAACCTTGTGAAAATTGCCTGCCTTGAGACCACTTGTATTTAGGGCAAGGAAACAAGGCTAATAAAAATATTTTGTTGTAGAACTGCAGACAAAACCACTGAGTAAGGCAGAGAGTAACGCAGCCATATGGTTGCCTCGGCACTCTGTCCCCCTGAAGTGCCAGTTCCTCTGGGAAAACGTTGCTGGAGTGGAGTCTGAATTCCCGTGGAGGACAGACTCTGCTCATCACCAGCCGCCTCTTAGTGTGGCCCTAGTTAATTAACCTCACGAGCAATTGTACTTCAGGATGTTACGGTTGAGCAGAGAAGCATTTGAGGAAAACAGCAAGAATAATACAAACGGGAGGCGCATCTGGGTTGGCTAGAAAAAAGGCAGAGAGAAAGTGAATGGCAGAAGTCTGCGTTTCAGTCTCAGCTGCTAGGCATGATACCTCTCATGAGATACAATCCATGGATGTTTATCGGTGAATTCTCTTTATCTTAGTAGCTGATCTACTGCCTGCTACATTTTTTTCCAAGAATCCTTTTTTTTTTTTTCCTACAGAGCTTGAAAATATTGAAAAACATGAGAAAGAGTAAGTCTTTCAGGCTAATGTGCATCTTCCTGATGGCTTTAAGCAAGTACATAAATAGGTGGGACTGAATTTTCAAGAACCTGAACTTGTGAGATGTGAAACGCCCTGTACGTCTGCCTACCGTGGCGTAGGACGTAGAGCGCTGGGCTGGCTCGCTGAGTACCATCTAATACTTGTTTTAGGAGGATCGTAAGGATGCTGCGGTGCCCTTGTAACGCCCTTTGGCCGGACCCTGGGGACAGCTCCAGTGTGCCCAAATTACCAAATTTTTCAGGTCATTCAAACCTGTGTTGTGGGACAAATATTCTAAAGATGGGGGATAGGGATGCTGTGGGGAACGTGAGCCCCATCCTGGATTCTGCCCCATCTATTTGGAGCATAAATAAGGAGTTTCTCATTAAGTTCCCTTTGATCTGAAATTAAAATGCTTATCTTGGAAACAGGACTGCTAAAAACTGTTCAGAGCACTTCTGAGCAAAGTTTTCCCGGTGGATTATGCTGCCGTAGTACGCTCGCTCCCTGGTATGAGCAAATCATGTCATTAAACCTGTGTGGCATTCAAGCTCTGCTAGCGTGGAAAGCACTTAACTTTGCTTGTGCTGAAATCACACCTGACCGAGTGTCACCGGCATGTGGCAGTATGTGTTTTCCTGCAGGTGTGTCCCAGCCCAGCTCTTCAGGGAATTACCATAGTGACTAACTGCTTCAGTCTGATTTTTTTTTTTATTTCTAGGCATCTGTAGTCCGTCGTCACTGACAAGACCATCGGAATCCGCCCCGTCGAACCATTCGAGGTTCTTCCTTAACTTTGGTATGTTTTTCTTGTTGTGTTTTGGTGTAAGAAGTACCTGTTTTTTTGAAAGTCTAACTGCAGGTCCCAGGCTGAATGCTAACAAACACCACTTATTATTTTTTACACATTTAAAAGTTCATTGATGAAATGTTTAAAGATCAAGAAAGGACAGAAAACGCAAACCCTGAAATCTACTCTGACAAATGTTTCTCGAGGTGTGAAGAATCTAAAGCGTGCGTTTGGCTTTCCGGGATCAGAAAGCCCTTATGTGGCAACAGAGACGGCGGAAGACAAAGACAAAGCTGCGGCATTGCTACTAGGTTTATGTTGTGTAATATGGCAGAGGAGAAACACCGCATTTTCCATCTTAAATTCTTCTACTAGAGAGCAGTCATTTATTGGATTAGGCATAAGATCTAGTTATCTTGATATTTGCGCTCTAATGACAGTATTTGTCAGACTGACACGTTGATAGATTGTTTCTGCACCAGTTGACTTATGATGACAGGGTGTTGCTTTAAGTCTACTGCATCTTAAAGTTTGGGAAAGAACTGAAATTACAAGTATTTTCAAATACTCTGTTATCTTAACGAATTACATAATCAACATCTATAACATACAGAATTTGGTGCATTTAAAAAAAAAAATCATTTCTTCCTAGGCTTTGCAAACCGATTTTCAAAACCTAAAGGGCCAAGAAATCCACCACCAGCATGGAATATTTAGGTATGTTATATACGTTATAGATCTGGCATTACAGATTTGGGAAGTCCTCCTGGTATGTCTTGAGTACTCATCCCAGTTAAGGTTTCCATCAAAATAAACACGTCACAAGCTGTTGCATCATGTTTGCAGCTCAGGCGCTACTTGCACATTCTTCATCAACTGAAGTTTTAAAGTAAAGAAGAATATAGAGGTAGGAGCAGCTAAGCACTTTCCGTTCATTTACAACAGGGTGGAAACTAAAACAGGGAATAGATGTTTTATTCTAAGGAGGGATAGATTTTTGTTGTGTTTTGGAACATATTCACTTCCAAAAGATGGGATTGAGCTTTCTGAAATGAAGGAGTGTAGACTGGTGACAGGATCCAGCGAAGAGAACTGAATGACAGGGAAGGCCAAAGCGGAACGAGACCCTGCATAGTGCAGGCACAGCAGCTGTGTAACATCACTTGTGTAGGTCTACCATAATCAGATCTGCACTTCCTTAAACGTTTGCGTTACTTGGACTGAAAGAGAATCAGCATCTCGGATTTTAGAAATATTTAAGTTTTTTTTTTCATCTGAATCAGGTAATTTGTCTTGATTTTTGGTCAATAAGACGCTGATCGATCATACAGAAATTAAACTAGTGTAGCAGACTCCAGAATTAGCTGACCTAACCGCCCTCGCTATCTGAAAAAACCCCCAAAACAAACCAAAGCAAAATGTAAATGTGTTTTTAAAGCAATGCTGTTTGTAAGGATGTGCGACTCTCCAGCACAACCCTGCAGGCAGGTACCTCGGGAGATGAGATGTCTAGACAGATTCCTCACCAGCTTCCCTTGCTCTCTATATCCTCCGTGGGGAGGGATAAAGATGTTGAAAACCGCTTTATATGGTTATTTTCCTGTAGAGAGAGAAAAACAAAGTGGGATTTGGGGAATTTGGTCGAGAGAGGAATCTACTGACCACTACTGGAACAGAGAACTCGGGCTGCTCTACCGCTACTCTGGCTGGAGCAACGGCTACCGCGGCGCGGAGCAGCCTGCCGTCCTTCGCCGAAGGCACCCGTGTCCTCAACGGAAGAAACCAACGGACGACCTTCCCTAATTTATGTTCTGCGTTTCTGCGCCGTACCAAAGCCCCGGTCAGGGAGGCAGGCCTGGGCCGGGCCCGCGCCTCGACGCCTTCACGGGGCCCAGCCCGTTCCCTGGGAGCCGAACCCCGCCAACTGCCAGGCCAGCCGGCTTTACCTCACGTTTTACAATGCTGTAACCGACGTTCCGTGCTCGTGTATTTAACCAATGAAGCATTTTATGACGTGTGAGAAATGCCGTAAAAATAAAGTTTATTTATGGGCCCGCAAGGCCGGTTGTACTGACGGGTCCGCTGGCGGATCGCCGGTTCGGGAGCCGCTGGCACCGGCGGGCAGCGCAAGGCACCGGCGGGCAGCGCAAGGCAGCGGCGGGCAGTACAGGCCCCGCAGGCCCCGCGCGCCGGCGCCACCCCGCGATGACGCAGCGGCGGATTTGCGGTGACCCGCGGATTTCCGCGCGCCGCCCGGTACCGCCCGCGCACGTGATCAGCTCCCCGCGCCGCCCGCCTCGGCCGGTCGTGGCAGCGACCCGCGCATGCGCTTTCGGGCGGACTACATTTCCCGGCGCATCGCCGCGAACTACAGTTCCCAGGGTGCCCCGCGCGGCGCCTGCGCAGTGCCGGCTGGCGCTCGGGCCATTTAAATGTGTGTGAGGGAGACTGTGAAATGGCTGCGCAGGTCGCTGCGGTGCGCGCCGTGTCCCGGGCCCCGGAGGAGCCGCCCCCGCTGCCCTCGGGGGACCGGCCCGGCCGGCCTCGGGGCGGCGGGCGGCGGCGGCGGGGCCCCCCCGGCGAGGCGTCGGGCGGCAAGCGGGCCCGGCTGAGCCAACAGCTGCTGGCGGGGCCCGGCCCGGCGGAGCCGCTGCCCCCGGCCGCCCTGCCCGGCCTGCCCGCCGCCGCCGGGCTCTTCACCTTCTCCCCGCTGAGCCTGCCGCCGCCCGCCGCGCTCGAGGAGCGCCGCCACCACCACCACCGGCATCGCCCTGCCGCCGAGCCCGGCCGCCTGGCCGTCGGGCAGCCGCAGAAGGCGAGGCGGGGCAGCCCCGCGGACGGGGCAGCCGGGCGGCCCAGCAAGCGAGGTGAGCGGCGGCGGGGTGGGGGGGGGAGCGGCGGGGCTGACCGGCTGCCGCCCGCGCACTCGGGCTGCTGCCCGCCTTGGGCGCCCGGTGACCCCTCGGCCGGCGCGGATCGCCTCCCACAGCCCGGCGGAGCCCGTCCGCCACGTCCCTCGGCGGCGGCCTCGCACACCGCCTGCCTTGGCCGGCCGGGCTCGGCGGCGGAGCGGGGCGGCGGAGCCGTTCGCTCGGGCTCGGCCTCGCTCGCCCGGGTGAAGGCGGGAGCGGAGGAAAATGCTGGCCGCTGTTCTGTGCGCGTTCGTGTGGAGGTGTGCGAGGTAGCGTGAGCAGACCGCGCATTTAATAGTCCTTATCGCCACTCGCTGTGGTAGCGGGGCACGGCGCTCCTCCGGCCGAGGACGGAGCCCAGGTGTGCGGGGCAGCGGGAGCCCGGCCGTGGGCTGGCGGGCGAGGAGCGGAGCGCTCGTGGTGCCGCTCGCACGGCAGTGCTGCTGCTGGTCGGAATCGCCATCCTCGCAGGTTCAAAATGAAGTGCTTTGATGATAATAAAGCTTTCTTCCTCCTGTGCTGTACTAACGCTTACTAGAACCGAGAAGCTGCTGTGTTATTGGTGTCTTTTTGTTGTTTTGTGAGCGTTGTTTTTTTATTTTTTAAGTAAGTGCCCTGAGGTTTCTCTAATAAGAAGGCCAAAAGATCTCTGGATTTTGGGAGGGAGGGTGGGAGGTGTCTTTTTTTTTTTTTTAAACGGTACAGAATGACAGTTTGGTTCTGCTCACAATTTTGTGATAGTAAAAAGCCTTTTGGTGAGAGCAATGTAGACAGAAAGTAACTACAAAAGCTGCTGTAATAAAGATACTATATAGTGAATTGTACTTCAGGAGTACATGTGAAGGTACTGTACCAAAGATGCACATGCTAACAAAAGTTAGGTCTGTAGTGTAAACTCTAGATAGTATACTGTCTTAAGAATGGGCAAAAGTGCTCCGGGGAGAGACTTTTTCACTACTGTTTTAAGCTTCTAAACTACTGCATTTGAATAATGACCATAAAAGCTACTGGCTTGTAAATATCAAACTTTGAGAAATATAAAGCTACAGTAGAATGTCTTGGTAGATTGGGAGTGTCACAGTATGTCAGTCCTAACCCAGTAATCAAATGAGGCCTTTTTTTTAATGCAGGCTTAAACACTGCTAAAAGTATCTGAATTCCAGATTTGCAAAGGAAAGCTGTTTGCAACCTGAAAGTCTGAAGCTCTTCAATACTTGTCCTAGACTGTATATGTAGTGGGTTTTGGATGGGGCTGGAATTCTCTTCCTGTCTTTATCAGTTTTTATTTCTATGTACAGTCTAATTAAACTACCTATTTCTTTGACTGTGATTCTTATCTTTGGCCACAGGTGACGATAAACATCTTGAGTGTTTTTGGTGTTTAATAGTGATACTAGTGTGTTTGGTTATGTGATGTCTAGTAGTTTTAGACTAGCTGAGTTATCAGCGCTGCTGCTCTACCTCACTGTGGGAGCCTGTAGTTTGACCTGGCTGTAGCTTTCTTTGTGTTTGAGGTACAGGAGGCTTTCCATTTATTTAAAGGAATAATTACAACTATATATTTCTTTCAAGATTGTCAGGCATTACTGAAATGTCACTATTTAGCTTTGCTTAACACAGAGGTTACTCTCACTGTAGTGTTCAGTGACCAGGATAGCTTTTATCCTGAAAATAGACCAGTGTTCACTGGAAGTTCCAAAATGCAAAGAGTGCAAGATGTATGTCTGCTATTAGGGAACATCTTCAAACAGGAAGATACTCTGAATTAAAACTAGTGCATGCCTAAGGTTTTTAAACTGTATCTAAAATTAGAAATGCTTAAAATAAGATGCCTTTAACAACCAAAGATTAACTTAGAAGCATCTACAAAGAAGTATTCCCAGCAGCTCAGTGGTGGCATGAAATTCTTGTTTAGTTTCAGCTTGGAATTTCTGGTGCCACCAGAACAAAGATCTTCTCTGTGATTAGTATGTTCATTGCAGTTAGTAAAGCAGTATCTATACTTGGCAGCTTAGTGTTTGAGTAAGCTGATGCATGCTTAACTTCTGAGACTTCCAGAAAAGCATAGTCAAAGGACCATTTCAGTTGACTTATCAAAACAAGTGATGCCACCTTTCTTTTCCTGGTTTTCCTAGCTGTAATATAAAAACAAGGGCACTTGCTCTTTGTAAAGGCTAACAGCAGTACTGCAAAAACTTGTATTTCAGGTCCAAAGACAATTGTATGAAGCAATCAACTCTCTTTGCTTCATGAGTAATTCTGGTCATTACATCAGGCTGCTATGAAGCTGAACCATCTTTGCTGAAGAGCTCTGAGACCAAACTAGTAATGATATAGTTAAATTTAGACCAAATAACTTGAAGATGCATGTTATTTGTCATTACACCTTTTCTCATAGGTTGGTGTAACATGATTTCTCTTTAACTTCAAGTGCTGCAAGAGAAAAAAAGAGGGAATACAAATTTGATAGCTTTGCAGGCAAAGAATGGAAATGTTGTTAGCACAACAGTGGGAAACTGAAAAACTTTAGTTATTGCATCTTCTAGTCAGATGTTACCTTCAGCAGCAGATTGTTCTGATCCCCATGGCTATCCTGGGAATATGGCTCTGAGAGCTTTATGTGCATTGTTGGCATGAAATAGTTCTTTGATTCAGGCAAGATTAAAATCTTGTCTTGGCAAATGAGTTTTTTTA
This sequence comes from Balearica regulorum gibbericeps, assembly GCF_011004875.1. Taxonomy (NCBI): domain Eukaryota; kingdom Metazoa; phylum Chordata; class Aves; order Gruiformes; family Gruidae; genus Balearica; species Balearica regulorum. The sequence continues at coordinate 1,076,682 of NC_046208.1, forward strand.
ACAGTTGGACCACCAAGACTTCTAACTGCCATTGTAATTGCTAAATATTATTTGAATTAATTTTAATTGCTCATCTTTTAGGAATAAAAACTATTACCTTTTGCCTGATGCAACTGCTTCTTTACATTTTATCTCTCAGCCTTTAAGCCTTTTACAGGCCAAATAACCATTAAAAAACCCAACAACCTTTTAATTGCTAGCTCTGAATTAAGTGAATAGTTAACTACAGGACTGGCAAAAGATAGCTGAAGATGTGGATGTGATGATTTGGATCCTTTCTGTTCTTAGGTTAGCGTGTGGCTACTGTATTCCATCTGTACCAAACAGTGTTTGGGGCTTTTCAGTAAGCCACGAACTGAGGACTGGGTGCCTTGGCGTAGTGTTTAAGAGCTATGAAGTCTGTCACCAGTCTATTAGGGCAGGTGTATAATAGGGATTAAAAATGGTCAGGACGATGTCTTTCATCAGGTACTTTGCCTTCTGCTGTGCTTTGTCCAATCTGGTAACTGGCGTAGGAGCCACAAACGAGGCAGGCTGTGAGAACAGTGCTAGCTTTTAAAATACTTTTTTGGACTTCAAGTGTCAGATAAAAGATCATGTATTAATGTATAATAAAATTCCATGACAAAACGAGATGCTGATTGTTCACATTATAAAAATGGCTTTACATATAACTTTAACAAAAGTGTGTGCTCAGCTTGATACGAAAACTTAGTTTTGCTTAACAATATCTTCAGTATTTGGAAATACCAGTTCTAAGCTTTAATGTGAAAGATCAGTAGCCTAAGATTTTATTTTTTTGGCCAGAAAGCTAACTGCTTTAAATATTTTTACCTTTAAATGTCAATAATGCTTGTACCTCTTCAGTTGCACTCTGTTTTTCTTCTATATTGTGTATCCAAAATCAGGGAAGTGTTCTGTAATGAAAGCCTTAATGTTTAAATGTTATGCATGCTTGCTTATCCTCTTCTGCTGCGTGGCACTGCCTTAAATGTCAGAAGTTCTTAAGGTACTTAATTATAGATGTTCTGAAATAGGGACTCCTTTTAAAGGTACTCTAATAAATCTATTTAAAATTGAAATATTTCTCAAATATTAAGGTTGAGTTTTGGAAGCTTTCTTTAATCCAAGGCTTTCTTTGCATAATAACCAGATGTACTGCATTTTTTGTTGTATAATCAAGTCTTGTAAGTCAAAAGTCAAGGTATTACTATTGGTCAGTCTTCCTGGGAATAGATAGCTTTAGCAAATAGTATGTCTTAATTCTTTTTGGGTGAATATGCTGCAAGTACAGAACTCTAATCTTCTCTTTATTGTTGCTGCCAGAAACTCCAGATGAAAATGGCAAAACCCAGCGAGCTGACAGTCTTATTATGAAGAAGATAAAGAAAAAAAAGAAAAAGAAACACCGGGAAGATATGAGGGGAAAACGCTTGAAGATGTACAACAAAGAAGTGCAGACAGTGTGTGCTGGACTCACTCGCATTGACAAAGAGACTCTGTCTCAAGGACAGTGTGATAACTTAGAAATGAATAAGGAATCCTTCAGGTATCTGAAGGATGAGCAGCTCTGCAGACTGAATTTGGGTATGCAGGAATATAGAATACCCCAGGGAGTACAAACACCATTTGTGACACACCAGGAGCATTCTGTTCGCAGCAGCTTCTTGAAAACTGGCACGAAATTTAGTAACTTCATTCACGAAGAACACCAGTCCAATGGTGGTGCTCTGGTCCTTCATGCTTACATGGATGAACTCTCATTTTTGTCTCCAGTGGAGATGGAGAGATTTGCAGAAGAGTTTCTTGCGTTGTCGTTCAGTGAAAATGATAAAAATGCAGCTTACTATGCTTTAGCCATAGTACATGGAGCAGCTGCTTATTTACCAGACTTCCTGGATTACTTTGCTTTTAACTTTCCTAACACTCCGGTGAAAATGGAAATTTTGGGCAAGAAGGACATTGAAACAACAACAATTTCAAATTTTCACTCTCAGGTAAGAACTGTTTAAAGGCATAAAAGTTGTACGACACCTAGATTTGATTGATTTCATTAATCTGGAGCAGGAATGGCCTAAAATAGGGGAGGCACAAGCTTTTTTTTCTAAGCAGATGAAAAAAGATGATGTTGGGGACTGCTACTGCTGTGCTGTTTATTCCTGTTTCCGCTTAAAGCTCTGATGTGCCCGCTGGTAGCTGGTGAATCATGTTTCAGACACTGCTAACCATGTCCTGTAGAAAGATCTGCGCTGATCTTCTTGCTGACTTTCGGTTGATCTTGAGAGAACACTGACATAGTTTAAAACAATAGGCAGGTCTGTATTAAGAGTTGTATTGCTTGCAAATATTAACACTGCTTTTTCTAGTCAATAGATGTGGGGTTTTTGCAATGACATTACTTTGCAGGTTTCAATATGTCATTCACAAGAAATAAGTTTGTTTTTTAAATTTTATTCTATCAGTGATGCTGGGTGTTATTTAAACTTTCCAACTTCAGAGATATGGTTAGAATAACTTTTCAATTGCCTTTGAAAAAGGCTTTAATTTTATATATTATCTTGATTTTCATAGTAGGCTTAAACTAGCTTAAATTCTCAAATTGTATTTCCATGTAACTTAAATGGATGCAACAATAAATGAAGCTAATTGCAGGATTCCCATGTGAAAACCCCTTGCACTTGACTCTTCTGATCAAGCTTAGAAGTTATCTATGAACATACAGATTTGATAAACTTGTTCAGATGGAATGAAACCTCTTCCTGCTTAGTCTAGTCTGAGAACTGATCCAAGCTGCTGCTTGCTTTTAAAGTCTCTGTTCAAGACCTCAGTTACTTTCACTGGTTCACCTGTTGGAAGGAAAAACCTGAAACTCTGTAGTGGAGTGCACTTCAGTGCTGTTGGAACAGACCCTCTTTAGCAAGAGATTTTGAAATGGTAATGCTTGTGAATGGGCTGTCTGGATCTCCCCAAAGTTACCGAATGCTTCTAAACAAGATTTGCATTGGAAAAACAGTTACTACTTGAGAGAAAGTTACTGCGTGGTCAGTTACAGTGTCTTTGAATACCTTCAGGTATTTATCATAGATACCATTAAAGTAGTAATTCTGGCACTTAGCTTATAAATTTGACAATGAATAGCTGCTGCAGCACTTGGTTTAAACCAACTTCTGTTTCTTGGTTTAAGTAATTCTTTGCACCGACAGAGCTGCATCAGAGTGCATAGTACTCCAAAAACAGTTTCTGTGAGTGTACAAACTGCTGCTATCAACAAGAACACTTTTGCACAATACACACCTGTGCTCTGCAGATGTGAAACTTGTCCACAGGTTAGATTTTAAAGTCTTCTTAGTGATTTATCTATGTTTGACATCATGATTACATCCTAATTTACTTAGGTATGTGTGATTACCCCCTAAAATGGCTAAACAGTGCCAATTGGATATTTAACAATTATACTTTTTCTTGGTGAATGTCTGTTTTGTGAGCATGAATAGTTTTATAGTATAAATACATATGTGAGGAATGTATGGTAATAAATAAGAGGCTTCACTGGGTTATAGTCTGTGCTAGCATTTCAATTAATTCTATTTTAAGTACTGTCTAAACTTGATTAAGATTGAGTCATGACATAAGATTAATTTGGTCTAAAACACATCTCTAAACCCAGCTTCAGCATGACCTAGTTAATCCTGTCTGGCTGAAGTATGTTAGTATGGTTCACACACTGAGCAAACAAGTATAGTTTTCACAAGTCTTAAGACAGCTGAAATAGGACTTTTCAGAGAATATAGGTGATGCTAAAGGATCTGGTTTAAAATAGATGCATTTAAATTGATGGTGGATTCAACTATGGTAGCTGCATGCTGCTAAAACTCAAGTTTTGCAAGCTAGCTTATCTTTAAATAGGGAAGGCTAAAATGCCCTGCTTAAGAGAGCACAGGGAGGATAAGTCTGGCATTTTACTGCTATTCCTTGGCAGCAATGTTGAGGAATGAACAGATTGGCTAAGCTTCGCTTTTGGACCTTCCGGTATGAGAAATTGTACAATACAAAAGCACTTTATAGTTATGCCTTTGCAGATTAAGCATGCTACAGTATTGTTGTGTGCTGTAATACCCATTTTAATTGAAGATACTCAAAACTAAGTCACCTCTGTTCTAGGTTGAACCTTCTGGTTGCATGAACTTGTTTGCTATACTGTGGCAAGGGGATTTTGAGCATTAGGTAGTCTTGAGTCCTGGAGACTTGGTGGCAAGAAATCAAACTTTGATCTGTAAACTGCAAGTTAACTGAAAATTAATGTGACCTTTGGCTTGTACAGCTTTCAGCTGTTTGTGTACCTTTTTAGACAAACTGAATTTTAGTAGGAAGTGTCTCCAGTTCAAAATAAGGACTTTAATCTGGAAGACTTCCTAGAAATCTAGTGATAATTAACTCATTTGCAAGGTGAATTCCTTTGTTCTCAGGGCAGCGAGGACAATGTAAATTGAATGTTTACCACAAAGCACTCCGATGTGTATTTGTAGTATAACTGTTTGGTTTCTGTGTATTAAAATGATTAAGCTTTAATGTTCTCTGGATTTTTTTGCTTGCATTGGCTCTGGTTCATTTGTTCGAATACTTTAGTGCTAAAGCTAAGCTTTAGTTCGGAGCTATTCACTTGGACTAAGAGCTTTCAAGACTCAAATCACTGAACAGTAATTTGTAAGCTTTCTTCACATAAGGGCGTACTTTGGTTTGAAAGTTGTTAGCAATGCAGCTAGAATGAACTCTTATTTTCCCTATCAATTGTTCCAGTACAACTGCTTCGAGGTCTACTCAGTGAATTGGAATATATCTAGACTTGAAAAGCAACTTCTGGTTTTTTCCAAGAAGAAATTGCTCAGCTGCCTGATCAGTTCAAAGAGCAGTTAAACTGCCCCCAAGGAGCAGGATCCTAGGAGCAGGCCGGGAAAGAGTTGGGGAGAAGTAGGTTTTGTGTAAGCTGCTGTTCCCTCTGGGAAGGAGGTGGGAGAAGCAGCCATCAGGTGATAATAGGATAAGTTTTCCTACTCCTGCAACATACTGTCAGCAAAGGTTACTCTATTCCTGACAGCTTTGACTAATGAACTATATCACAGTTTGGTTGTCTGTCCCGTCTTCTCTTTTCTCACTACTGGAAAAAGGTCTGTTATTCTGGAAGGGCAGTTTCTTTTTTTTAACAGAAGCTATCAGAGTATGAAATGGAAAAAGTGTGCATCTTTACTGCAAACTAAATTTGGTTTATCACTTAAGCCATGCAAATAATGCCTGATGGTCTTACTGAAATATCTGACAGGTTTTGGTCAAACATGCAACCCTTGCTGTAATGGCATGTCACACTGTCCTCCTTTCCTTGTGTTGTCAATCGTAAGCCGCCTTGAGTTCTTTCTTCCTTGTAGCAAAGTGTTTGCCTGGTTGGTTTTATAGCGGATTTGACATATTAAAATACTGTCGCTGTCAACTGATTCATGATTTTCTTGAAACTAGAGAGAAACTTCTGAAACTTAACGTCATTTGTCTCAAGCTTATGCCTCATCTGTACATCCTTTTTCTTACCCTAGAGGTATGCTGTTTGCTTAAGCTTTCAGGAGACAAGGGTCTGAATTCTCAGCAATATGCAAAGACCAGATCTGTAACTTCTACAGGAAATACTGATGCTGTCTACTTCTGCTCTCACTCGAGTGTGGGAAACAGATAGGCACATGCTATAAAGTGTCTTGATGAACACTGAAGAGCTAATTTTAAATATGCCTATAACTTCACTTTTAGTGTGATACTGTATAGAGTAGGGGATGCTATAGGGTAGTGATGGCTGTTTGGCCTTTTGAAAGGGCACAGGACACCTGGGTGGTCTTAGTAGCCCGATGGTCCTTATACAACAGTGAAGATAGTGCGTGATCTGATCCGTAGATAGTGGCAGTTAGTACTCATACAATCCACTAATCTTTTTCGAAGAAGCATAGTGAACAAATTACAGCAATGAAGGTGCTATGGTAATAAGTTACTAACTTCTGACAGCCACGTAAACTGGAATGACCTGGGCTAAGTTCCTGAACAAGAACTGAACTTAAAAATAAGAAACTTTGAGAAAGGTCCTAGTGGATATAACAAAGTGACTTCAGTTATTTCATAGTCTCATTTTTCTTTGCTGAAGAGAGGTGTGTGAAGGTGGCTGTGAAAGTGAGGAGATGAAATTAAGAGCTAGTTAACAGTAAAGCTGTTAAGAGTGCATCTAGAGTGCTTGGCAAATGGAAGGTCAAAGTAGTTTGCAAGAAGGTGCAGCAGGCAGGTTACTTGGCCTTCCTTTACGGTTGGGTGGCTTAGTGTCCCGTGAGTATGATGCCTGTTCTTTTAGATGTTCATGAACATGCTTGTTATTACATAAAGAAGCATACTCCATATCCTTGAGACCACTCACCTAATCAGTCGTATTAGTATTTGTGCTGCTCTGGGGGAGTTAAGGTTGAGAGAAACTGTATGTGAAGGAATTTTTTACAGCATGTTAAACCAGTAGACTACTTTCCCTGTGATTGAGGTGCTTGAGATGAATACTCCAGCCTGCTGGAGATTGCCATGAGTTGGTACCTACTTCCAGTGTAAACTGATCCTAGTTTTAATTCTCAAGTGTGTATATTTCTTTAAGTTCTATTAAAAGCTAGCAAAACATTGAAATCCAAGATTTCCTTAAAGTATTTCTAGTGTCTCCTTTATAGCTCTTGAATTCTTTTCTATTTTTTCATTGCATTCCAATGCATTAAAAAAAATGTTAAAGCTTCTGGGTTTTCATTCCCTTTGAAAATATTACAAAGAAAAAAACTGCATATGGTATTATAGTTCATTTTAACTTGGGACAAACACCTGTGAAATACTAGTGACTCTCAACAGGTGGTTTCAATAGAGCAAACCTCATCTGGAAGTAGTCGATTTCTCCACTTTAATAGTGCCAGGCAGTTAAACTTAACTGGCTGAAGGACCAGAGCATTTCAGTCCTAGTTTGCCCATAGGTGCACAGAAGTAGACTAACTCTACGGTTTTCCAACACTACTGCTCTGAATAGCATTCTAGCTAGCTGGTGAAATCGTTCCACTTTAGCGATGTTAGATATGAACCTTTACCAGTAATGTTCTAATAGAATTTGGGGGCTTAACTTTCTCTTAGGGCAACAGCCAAAAGGAATTAACAGCTTCTGAAGATAGTGCCCGGTTCATAAAATCCATATGGTCAACCCCAAAAGTTTGTATACGCTCATTCAGCAGCTGCTACTGGTCTTGATGGAGTTGAAGGTGAGGTGCTTGAGCTGCACAGTGAAGTTCTGGGAGTGACTTAGGGTGTAAATTTCTACATCTGCAGGTACAGGTGATGTGGTGCAGCACTTGGCTTAGGGCTGAGGAGTAAAGCTATGTGTGAAGTCCTCTTTGGCTGCTACTTAGCTTTTAATTAAAATGTAAGTGTGTGTAATCAGTGCAGAACTGCCAACTGCATATATACAAAGCTAAAGAAAGGAGGACTCTGGAAATAGGAGTGAGCTGAACTCCTATAACGAAGAAGCTAAATATCTATGGTTGCTGCTAGAGGACAAAATTGCAGCAGTAGCTGTTACTCTTGCTTTATTAGTCTCTCCAAATTTACCTTTTAACAACTTCATGGAGTAGTTTTAACTACATCTAGTTTGTTGGCTAAACTGCAAAACTTAAAACTAGAAAAACTCAATAATAAGCTGCTTTATACTTATTTCTGTAAGTGGAGTTTTAAAAGGCATCACACTTTCTGTACATGACTATAAAATTGCAAATGTACCATTTGTGCTTGTCCCGCTGCTTAGCCAGAGAGATTGGCTGTAGTTTTTCACCACTGGAACCACTTGATCAATGTAGAGAGGCTGTTGAAGAATGATGGAAGGTTGGGGCTCAGACACAACTGAGTATACAAGACTAATTATGGCAGAATCTGTGATCTTTTAAGATTGAGTAGCTGCTGCCTCCACATACAACCTACTCTTTGGCCATATGGCATGTTATAGCTGCAGTCCATAGGACGAGACTAGGGAACACTGGAGTCTTGCCACTGAGTCTCTGCTGGTAACAGGCAATTGGCAAGAAAAGCTTCCAGATGACCCGGGGAAGTAGGACAGTCTGTGCTACAGAGGATGTCAAAAAGCTGTAAGTGTGATTAAAGTGTTTCTGGCCACAGCAGTGACAGCAGGTTATATTGCAAATGGTAATACTAAAATTGTTGTATTTGATCACCGAAATGTATACCTGACCACTGGATTTCTAGCTAGACCGCTCATTTCCTCAATCTTTTGTCCAATTTTATGTATACACTCTAACAATGTTATCAGAACCATTGCATGAAGGACACCTAGATTTTTTTTTTTATCTGCAGTCGTAGGGGAAAAACCTCTAGAACACGGCTGGAATGAAAATGCACATACTTCAGTAGCATACAGTTTGAGATGTAGAAGCAACAGTCAACTGCACAAATTAGTAGAGAGTTTTAGCATGCTGGTGGAAGCCTGAGTCACAATGAAACTTTGCATGGCGGTTTTCTCAAGTCAGCCTGGAAGTGTTGAATTGTTCCTGAATTAGTCAAATACTAACTTGCTATTATTCAAACTTCAGAAGTATTTCCTATCAGTAATACAGGCAGGAGTTCTTTTCTCTTGGTATAGCCTATGGGCATCTCCTCTGAACGGTTTCTGTGCATATTCCCAAAGGCATGTCTAATGAGACAGATGTAGATGAGTCCAAGATTCATCTCAGCTGTTATTATATTAATCAATTCTACCTTCTTGTAACAGAACTAAACCTGCAGTGGTATTGTCTTTTCCTTTCTGGCCACTCAGGTCAATCGAACGTACTGCTGTGGAACCTACAGAGCAGGACCAATGCGACAGATCAGTCTTGTTGGAGCAGTGGATGAAGAAGTTGGGGACTACTTCCCAGAATTTCTAGATATGTTAGAAGAATCTCCATTTCTCAGAGTAAGCAGTAACTTGCAGTGTTTTGTTTAGAGTGCTATAGATAATTAAACAATTACTAAGTAGCATATATTTCCAAGTAATTAGAAACCATAAGTATTTTTGTTTGGGCTACATAAGTACGGTTTTTCCTGTGTCTGAATGAAAGGTACTGAATTAGGTAGCTGTTGGTGTGTAAGGAATTAGAAAATTAAATATAATTTATCATATAAATGTATAGACTACATACATAATAATTTACTTCCCTAAAACCAAAGTTTGATAAAGTTAGCTTGGAATGTATTTTACCCCTCAAACTTATTTTAGTTTCTATGCAATTCTTTTGACAGCAAATTTGAACCAGTTTTACCAAAGGCATCATTTAATTTTTCTATCTCACCCAGTGTTATGTGTGTTTTGTGGGTTGTTTTGTTTTTGTTTTCTTATAGATGACTTTGCCCTGGGGTACACTTTCTAGTCTCAGACTTCAGTGCAGGTCACAAAGTGATGATGGCCCCATAATGTGGGTGAGACCAGGAGAGCAGATGATCCCAACAGCTGATATGCCAAAATCGCCGTTCAAAAGGCGCCGGTAATGTTTTGTTTTCCTTTCCGTATTAAAGGTAAAACATTGCAGTTATGTCTGTGTTAGATTTGAGAACAAAACCGAAATACTTCTGTGTAACTAGTCCTTCAGAAAGCTAATTCACAGATTTAAATTTTTCACTTTCATTTCTGTTTCAAGTTGGCTTAGTGGATAAGACAAATATGTCACTTGTGACGGTTGTTTTATGTCACTACTTTTCATAGTAGTATGTCCTAGATCGGTGCTTTCTTAAGATTGAAACCTCTTTTTATTATCGTTCAGGAGACTTCTTTTATTCATCTTATTTCTGTGGCAAGAACTAATTTGGGGGGGGGGGGGGGGCAGGTGAAATGCTCTAAAACAGCAGAGATCCTTACACTGTTCATGTCGCATTTTAATGTTAGTGCTAAAGCATTTGTAATACTGTCTGCATTCTCAGGAAATGATGTGTCCATATGTTCTTACTGAGAAAGATAGCGTTCTATAGAGCAAATTTTAGGAGATAAAGAAGCATATTTTAATTGTAATTTCAGGCAGAATTTTTGGACGTACTCCAAACTAACTAAACTTCTGTATCTGTTAAAATAGCTCTATTTTACGTTCCATTAAACTCCTGGAAGAATTCTTTCAGCACAAGTGAACAAAAAATTTTTTTTGGTGATTGGATTTGTTTTATAAAGTTTGATCACACAGCCTGATTTGTACTTTGCTGTGTTTGTTTCAATCTTTTTATTGTCGAACATACACCTAGAAGAAATTGGAGGGGAGTGCTTTGGTCTTTGATTTTTTTGAAGCCTGCAGCACACAATGGTCTAAGATTATTTTGATACAAGTATTTATTTTTGAGTAGTCTGAAATGTTTTTTAGTATGCCTTTTTATCACGTTGTAGGTCAATGAACGAAATAAAGAATCTCCAGTACCTACCTCGGACCAGTGAGCCCCGTGAGGTTCTGTTTGAAGACAGAACAAGAGCTCATGCTGATCATGTGGGTCAAGGCTTTGACTGGCAGAGTACAGCTGCTGTAGGTGTTCTGAAGGCTGTACAGTTCGGGGAATGGTAAGTGCCACCAAAATGTGACTATCCTAGTAGGAGGGGGTAATTCTGAACACTTTCTTAAAAAAAAAAAAAGAAAATTCCTTGGAAAACAAGCCTGATCAAAGAAACTGTTTGAATCCTGTAATGAGATAAATGCTGTCTAGAGCTTGAAAAACACAAGCTATATACCTAGTATTTTTCCCTCTTCTTCAGGCAGTAGAAAAATTGTAACAGCAGTTTGCAGAAAATTTTAGTGACATGCAAAATAAGCCTTAAGATAACATGCCTGGACCATCACCTGTGATTGTTCTTTTCCTGAATATGTATATTAATACTAACTTCTGTAATGGTAATCCAAGAACTCAGTGTAGATAACTTCATAGCTACAGTGCTTTCTCACGTCATATACCCAGGACATTAGTTTCTGTGCAAGGTCAACAGCAGACTTGCATCACTGTTATTTCTAGCAATTACAGTAGGAGTTGGATAGCATCATTAGCAATAGATTTTCATATGAATGAAAGATGCCAGAACTTCCTTTACTCTAATTCACAGCTGTTGAGTGAACCCCAACTCCTCATTGCTTTGGCTTCAGAGTTAGTTTGCTTTTCCTTTAATACAGAATTATTCTGTGTAATTATAGAGTGGAAGAATTGAGGCAAATTGTGGTTCCTAGAATGTGCAGAGAGCTTTAGTAGTGGTAATTTGAACCTAGTTCTCGGACATTTCAGTATAGTATTTGTCCATGAAAACATGACTTCTGTTGGGCACGCATCAGGAAAGAAGTAAAATAGAAGAGAAATCTATGAATTGTACCTCCTCTTCAAAATAATACATGTACTGAGAAGTGATGAGACTTCATGCCCAGTGTAAAACTGAATGATGTGGTTTAGCCCCAGCTGGCAGCTGAGTGCCACCTGCCGTTCGCTCACCCCTCCCCTGGTGGGATGGGGAGGAGAACGGCAAAACAATGGCAAAGCCTCGAGGGTTGGGATAAGGGCAGTTTACTGGGACAGCAAGGGGGAGGGAAAACAATCAACAGCAGTGCTGATAACAGATATTAACAATGGGTGATAACAGAGAACAATTTACCGATCCAATGACCTGAAGCTCAGCCCGTCCCTGCCCCACTAGCCCCCATGATGTCCCATGGTGTGGAATAGCCCCCCGGCCAGCTTGGCTCACCTGTCCTGGCTCCTTGTGAAATTAACTCTATCCTTGCCAGAATCAGGACACTGAAGTAGGTTGTTGGTTTGATGAAACTGTCTGCTGGAAAGAGCTGTAATTCTCTAACTCAAATTCTTCAAAAATTCCTGGAATTCTCATCTTTTTCCAGGAGTGACCAGCCTCGTATAACCAAAGATGTGGTTTGCTTTCATGCTGAGGACTTCACTGATGTCGTGCAGAGACTTCAGTTGGACCTGCATGAACCTCCAGTGTCGCAGGTACTGAATCTTTTCCTAGTGACAGCTCATTCTTAGCGTTTTGGAAGTAGCTTCTGACAGATTTCAGGTTTGCTGTATTGCCAGTCCTTTTGCATCCTCAGTGGCCCTCAGTTCACAGCTCTCTTGGGCAATTTCCCTTCTCGTGTTTCAGAGTAGAGTAGTGCAGTTGGAATGGACTTTACAATGATCATCTAGTCCAACTGCTTTTCCTTTCCACCAAGCTGGGATTTATGCTATGAGTCATGATATGTGCTATAGAAACAATTAGAAGTTGATTAAGAAGTCACATATGCCCGTTTCTGCTTTTTCTAATATACTGATGTTGTATTAGGAGGTGAAGGCATCTAAACTCAGTCCTGGCAGCCAAAACAATGCAGCCTCATGTTGAGCCTGCTGTTTTCAACTGTAACTGTAGAATGCTCTTAACTGGTCATTGTCCTAAGACATGCATGTTAGATAAACTATATTTAGAAAGTCCAGTTTTCATTTAAAATTGAAGTTTTACCTGTTAAACCGAAGCATTCTGATTTAGACACAAAGTACGTTGAAAATAGGTGGATACTGAATTGTTTAAGCAGAGTATACCACTAACTTTACCATCTTTCCTTCTCTCAGTGTGTTCAATGGGTGGATGAAGCCAAACTAAACCAAATGAGACGGGAAGGCATTCGCTATGCTAGAATTCAGTTGTGTGACAATGACATCTACTTCATCCCTAGAAATGTCATTCATCAGTTCAAAACAGTGTCAGCAGTCTGCAGCTTAGCCTGGCACATAAGACTTAAACAATATCACCCTGTGGGGGAGACTCCTCAAAATGCAGAAAGCAATTCAAGCTTGAACAGTAGTGTTCCTGGAAAGACAGAGCCAGAAGGTGAACCCCAGTGTGTGAGTGTAAAAATAGAGTCTGAAGAACCAGGTATAGAAATGCAGCTTACAACAGGGGTGCTCTCCTCCTCTGTTTCTTCAATATCAGGACTTGTGCAACCAGATCAGGTGGCCCAGCCCCTTCCAGGTTTTAAAATAGAGTCTGATCAGCAACACAATCCACAGGATCATGCAGGCTCTTCTGTGTGATATGTATATAATCAAACATTTTTTTAACAACTTTTTAAAATTTTGATGTGAAGTTATAGTTTTATAACTGGCTTATGTTTTATTGGAGAAATCTTGCCTATAATTCTATAGAGAAAGGTGACATTCCAAAATGTCAAGCATATCTTTTTTACACAGATTATGCAAAATTCAAGTTGTATTTTAACCCCTTAGTACAACCTGTAACAGTGGTCTACCACTTCTTTCTGTTTAAGTAAAGAGATACTGAATATCTCCTCAAAGTCAGAATGAAATTCCTCCAGGAACATAAAATGACTCAACTATATTGGTCGGTGTTATTTCCCTACTTTTACTTTATCTCTGATCTTCACCAGAAAGCGATGCTTTTGTAGAAGACTTGCAAAGTGACTTTCCCATCTCACTTTAATTGCTTAAAAAAAAAAAAAAAGAAAGCACAGCACTTTTGATGACTTGTGAAATTTTTGGTATGTCTGTTCTTGACATGTTGGTTTATATACGAGTTGGGTTTATATACAAGCTATAGAAATTGATCTCTTCTACTTACAGTTCCTACAAAGGTGATCTGTAAAATTAACTGAAGAAAGTGTCTGATCCTGTTGAAATGCAATGACTTACTGACCTAACACTTTCCATAGCACTGCTTATGTTGTTTGGTGTGAGGGGTTTGCTTCCAAAATGCATCTTCCCTGAACATGAGTAATACTAGTGTCAAAATTAGAGAACTTATTGGTAGTCTTGTGGAGGAAACTGCTATCTTTGAGCACTTTAAGGCTTTAAAATACTAACCAACTTGGCAGCTTGTTTTGATCAGGTCGTCATGTGTCCGATGGAACCACACTTTCCCTTGTACTGATGCACTTAATATATTAGCATTGAGTTGGTAACTGACTTACACAGTAAGGCTGTCCTTATTCTAGGAAGTTCTGTATTACTATTTCACAATAAAATGTATTATGGCATTGGACTGCTGTTTCCATGTGTAGCTTCTGGGTGCCCAGGTACTGTGGAAAAATCAGTGGCACGTGCTAAATATGTAGTGTCAGCTATCAACGGTTTTTAAACAATCTTTCAATATTTCTGGATGTTAACGTGTAATCTGTACTTGACTTTCACTCACCCCATTTATTACCACCCTTTCCAGTCATCAAAAGGAGAAGTCCTGTCCCTTCCCCCTCCCCACACGTAGAGTACAAGTTGGGTTTTGGTGCAACTTAAGCTGTCTCCAGATAACTTCATCTGTTCTAATCCTCACTGGGGTAGGAAAGAGTTGAAACGCTATGTTAGACTAGACAAAAGCAAAGATGCTGTGTTAGTTCTGGATGCATCTTTTTAATATCAATTATTACTCTTCTCTTTATAAGGGTCTCTAAAATATGTTACTCTATTATAAATCTTACTTTGTGCAATATTGTTTGTGTAGGCTTTTATATACATATTAGCACCTCAGTGTAGAGGTCACTATTTTAAACTGATAGAAAAATAATCATCAGAAGATACTGCAGTGATTAGTTAGAACCTGTATTACTCCTTATGTGTATGTATGTATTGTCTTCGGTACAAAAATGAGGACTAGGAAATATTTCAATTTAAAACTAATTTACAGATTGAAGTGGTAGTGACTTGTTTAGTAATCTGTGTAAATAAGGTGTTAGAATGGAAAGCTTTTATGATGAAAAGTAATGTGATTCATGCAGGGGTGTAATTTAATCTTAGCAGAAATTCTAGATGACCCAGACTGGCTCATAAATGAGCCGTCTGTTCTCTGGTGGGTTTTTTCCACTTTTTATGTTGAGAGGAATTTCATAGCTTTAAGGGTTGTGCAAAGTAAAATTCCTCGCAGGCAATAGCGGTTTCAGTTCATCCTTCACATTCAAAGCTCGTATTACCCAAGGGTGTTCTTTCCTTTTTACGAAGTCTGCTAGTCTTCCAAGTGCCCATTTCACTTCTCACGTGTGCTATTCTTTGGTCGTGTCAGTAGAGGTACATCGATGAGGTGGCCGTTCTTTGGCAGCCAGCACTGCATACAATCACTCAGGAATTGACAAATCTGCAGATACCACAGTGAATCTGCAAACACAACTTTAAAGGCAGAATAAACAGGTCAAGAGCCCCCATTCACCAACTTGTCTGTTTTATAGTGACAGTTGAAATAGAATGAGGAGGGGAATCAGTTTGGGAGTCTCCTGTAAATTCTAATGGCATGTTTTCGAACAGATAAAGGAAGAAGGCCAGAGTGGCTCCTATTGCTTTCAAAACTGTAGCTTTAGTGAAATCTGTGACTACAGCATAAAGTACCTGGAAAGTGCTCTGGCTTAGCTCCTTGGCTGGAGGGACATGACCAAGAGTATTGTGCTCTTTATGTTCTGTTCAATCACTAACTTAATATCTAATGTCAGATTTAAATACAGAAATGTATCTTCAAATGACTTGAATGTTGCTGATGCTGTTCTAGCATGCTTGGGAGATTGAGGAAGAGAGGAGCAAACTTTATTAAAAAAAAAAACAACCCTATTACATAAATACACTATCAGCTCTGGTACGCTTTAACCAAAATGACATCCTACTTTCAAACTCCACCTCAATTCTGGATGTAAAGTAGAGAGGGATCGCTTATGCAGCAGATTGCTGTACTGTCTAGCCATTGCTCCAAGATCACTTCAATTGCTCTGAAAACAACAGAGCAGAATTAGAACAATGCCTTGATGTGAAAGATGTGACATTTTCCAGAACAAGACATGTAGAATACTAATTTTTGTAAGCTATAGCTGTTTAGAAGTGAAGTAACTAGTTCAAGTCACTTAGCGTTTGCTGAGCAAAACAAATCTCTGGGTAGGTCTGAGTAAATATTTCTGAATATCTCCTGTTAAATAGCGGGCTGTGTTTGAATTTCTCAAAGATTTCATAAAACAGCCTATGTAATGAGATAATAAGACTTTGGCAAATTTCATGGTTTGTTCTGATAGTTCTCAGTAGTACCTGAATAAATGCAGGACAGTTTGTAGGTGTGAATGTGCTGGTCAGTTACTGTAAATCCTCAATTCTCCATTTACAAGGATCTGCCCTGTGGTATGTGTGCCAGTCAAGTAGAAAATACTCCTGCTTTATGCTGGAGACAACCACTAATTGACCAAGCACTCTGTCTATAAATGATCAGCTTTGAGATATGAACTCGGGCTTAGGCTTCTATTTTAAATGAAGTGCTATTGATTAAAAATGTCATCGGGGTAAAGGCGAGTGGCTCAGTTGTGCTAGAACTGGGCTAGCAAAATGCAATTTAAAGATGAAATATTGATTAGCTTCAGTTTCCTCTCTCCTTTTGGCATGCAACAAGTCATTTGTGCGGATACTCGACACGCTCTCTTCCAGGAAGGTGGGACACTCGGTGAAGTGTTCTCAGGGGGTTTTTGATCGACGTTTTTCACAGGTATAGGTCTCGCCATACACAAAAAGGGCTCTCCGCTGTGCTCTGCCAGTTTTTCTGCATGTGGCAGTTGAGTTCCCCTGGACCAGGCAGGGGTCAGAGCTTTTCCCATGGACCTGGGCTCAAGTCCTTAGTCTGCCGTGGCCTGCTGCTTTCGGTCCCGCTCAGCTGAGTAGCAGATGCTGAACCTGTAGTTCCTGAGGAGTGCTTAGGTGGTGGCAGCAAGATGGGGGGAACGCTCGGCTTTACTCCCAGAAAAGCGGCCCCTCTCCCCAAAAGCTCGTCCCGTGTGTCCTTGTGCCCCGGTGAGAAATGTGGCGCGGGGCTGGGGAGGTGTCTGCGGGGCACCCGAGCGCCCAGAGGAACGCGTGCGCCGCTCGATTTCCTTGTACAACCTGTAAAGAGACTTCTGTATCGCTGTTTTTGTGATTTTTTTTTTTAATTTGATTTTGATTGGCAGCTACGATTTTTTTTTTCTTCTTTTCTGTGGTTTTAATTTATCTAAGGTCTCTGCCTACAGAGGACGTGTACAATTGCCTGGAAGACTGTTTGCTTTGTGCGGCCTTAGTATATTTATTGACATTAGCAAGTGTTGCAGAGAGGTTGAAGGATGAGCGCGGCGGTGGAGCGCCCCGGCCTCCGTGTGAATACTCTAACGCGGTGCATTTCTGTCAGTAGCTGACTGTACACCAGTGTCAAACTGTTAAGCTATTTCTTTGTAAAATAGTCCAACGGAATGCATAGAATTTTTTCCTGTAAAGTATTTTTTTAATAAACAAAAAGTCTGATTTTGTCCTTTACTGCCTGGTTGGTTATTTGGGCTCCTGGGCCGGGGGGGGGTGGGTGGAGCCGAGCTCGGCGCTCTCCTAGTGCTGTCTGGGCGGGGGCGGGGCCGGGCCAGGCGGAGGCGGCCGAGCGCCGGGCTTGCGGCGGTCTCCAGGGTAACAGCGGCCCGGGCCGGTACCGGAGCCAGGGCCGGGCCCGCCCCGAGCTCGCCGGCGCCCCGCGGCGCCTCATGGCCTCTCGTGACAGGGATGCCATTTCCTGGTACCAGAAGAAGGTGAGTGAGGCGCGGCGCGGGCGGTCGCGGGCCCGGCCGTGCCCTCAGCCTCCTCTCCTTCCAGATCGGGGCCTACGACCAGCAGATATGGGAGAAATCCATCGAGCAGACCGAGATGAAGGTAACGGCGGCGGCCGGGCGCTCCTGCTGCCCTCGCAGCCCGCGCTCGGCTCCCCTCACAGCTAATGGGCCTTTGGGTGGGGTTTTTTTTTGTTGTGTTTTTTGTTGTTTTTTTTTTTTTGTTTTTTTTTTTTCTTTTGGCTTCGTAGGGCTTCAAAAACAAGCCTAAGAAGAAGGGTCACATTCAGCCTGATCTGATCGACGTGGATTTAATCAGAGGTGAGAGAGATCCTGGTGTCCCTGCCGCAGCCGTTAATGCATCGCTGCTTTGCACAGGGCAGGGGAAAGGCGAGCCTGCTCTTGGCAGGTGTTTTTTCTTGACCTGTTAAGTGGCTGCCCGGAGCCTGAGTCATTCAGCTTTCTGGCAGCAGGGAGGGTGGTGGAAGCCCCAGACCTTACCACCGGGGTTGGGTGTCTGTGCTTGCTGGCGTCCGTGCAAAAGGAGATGCAGGAGGAATTCGGGGTGATTCAGCAAAACCAGCTCTCTGGGGTTGGTGAGAGCAGACTTGGGGGGTGGGGAAGGGCTTGCAGCTGGTTTGCTGAGATAAGACGAGGGGCTACTTACCGAGGTGCCTGAGCTCTATAGATGGGACAAGTGCCTGAAGCGGGGCTGCTGTTACCCTTCTGAACTGCAGCCTTCTGTCATAAGTAAGGAAGTTCTTGTAATTCACAATTATGACTTGTTTGTTGTTCCTTTAATTCCAAGGCTCTACATTTGCTAAAGCCAAGCCTGAAATCCCCTGGACATCGCTAACTCGGAAGGGAATTGTGAGAGTTGTATTTTTTCCATTATTCAGCCAGTGGTGGATACAGGTTACTTCCCAGCGTATTTTTATGTGGCTCCTGGTGCTCTACGTTATGCAGGGTAAGGGGTGGTAGCAGTCTGTGCCACAATCCTTTTTCTGCAAGGAATGCGACACCATTTTGTAGTTCATAATCTAAAGCATAAGAATCCTATCTGAAGTCTACTTAATGTAGAGTTGTGGCACTAGTATTTGTAGACATTATAAAACTGAGTAAAAATAAATAGTTGTCGTGGTTTAACCCAGCCGGCAGCTAAAACAACTGCCCAGCTGTTCGCTCACTCCCCCCTGCAGTGGGATGGAGGAGAGAATCAAAAAAAGAAAAAAAAAAAAGGTTAAACTTGTGTGTTGAAATAAAGACAGTTTAATAGGACAGAAAGGGAAGATAATAATGATAAAAGAATATTAAAAAAAAGTGATGTACAGCGTTATTTCTGAACCAATGCTCAGCTAGTCCTGAGCTGCACAACCTCCCGTCCCGCCCCCAGTTCTATATGGTGCATGACGCTATATGTTAGGGAATATCCCTTTGGCCCGTTTGGGTCAGCTGTCCTGGCTGTGTCCCCTCCCAGCTTCTTGGGTGCCCCCCTGCCTTCTCATTGGCAGGGCAGTAGGAGAAGCTGAAAAGTCCTTGACTGCTTGGCAACAACTAAAATATCAGTGTGTTATCAACATTATCCTCATCCTAAATCCAAACCACGGCACTACACCGGCTGCTAGGAAGGAAGTTAACTCTGTCCTTGCTGAAACCAGGACAATAGTTAAGACAGGAAAACTGGGCTATGCTCTTAATTTTTGCATTTGATACCATTTTTTCCTTTTCAGTCATAGCAGTTGTGTTGTATTTCATGATGCCTGTTGTGAATGCAAGTGAAGTCATGGGACCAATGTGCCTTATGTTACTGATGGGAACCGTTCACTGTCAAATAGTGTCCACCCAGATCAACAAACCTTCAGGAACCAACGGACTCGGCAGGCGGAGGAGGTGAGCGGGGTGACGGGTTCATTTGTTGGCATCAAAGCATATGATGGATTGCTTATGGTAGAAGTTAATGGGTAAATATCTTCTATTTTTACGTAAATATGCTATTTAACCATAAATGTGAAAATGAGTATTTTCTGACTTGCTTGTCATCTTCTCATAACCAAGACAAATGCAGCAAATTTACCAGGCTGCGATAGGTCTGATTTAGTTGTCAGTTGGGCCTTTTTTTCCTAATGTGGCTTTTTAATACAGTTTATTTTTGCAGCCAGAGGAGGGCATTCTGCGTAGAAAGGCATCTTCAGGGTTTTGCAAACCAGTCTGGTGTCCTGCTTTGGCATTAACTGCAGGGAATTACTGATGTGTATTGAGAACAGGCAAAAGATGGGAGAGATAACCGTGGCAGATTAATTGCTGGCAGTTTGTTTGTGCATGTGGGAGACATGCTGTATCTACTAGATATTTAACTGTTAGGTGTCCGACTCAGTTTAAACACTGATACAAGTATTTGAACACGAGATGATGGATGTGGGTAGAGTTTTGCCTCTATCGGATTCCTGCAGCAGAGATTTTGTCCAGATTTTGTCTGTTGCATCCTTTACTAATATTGATGTCCTGTAGGTATATGCATACCTTCTGTTAATCCAAATAAAATTTATTTTATTTGGAAATAAGCATTCTGTCTGCGTGACTTAAGAAAAATAGCATCTAAAAAGCTGCTCAAATCTGATTCAGATCATTTAAGAATGACGTAAAAGTAGCTTGCTATGCAAATTTAATTCTCCTTTTTTTAAAAATCAGGAAGTTACGCAAATCTGTGGGTGTCGATGGGAACAGTTGGTCTTCTCCTGACAAAAACAGTAAAGAAGAGCAGTCTGAATCTGCATCCATTCTTAACAATTTATTTAGTATGCTTTTCCGAAGGAGGTATGTGATCTTCACTGGGTTTGCTGTATTCGTAATGACGCTGCAAACAATTCGATACCTGGAAAATGAAGACAGAATGTATACTGTCACTGACACCCCCAAAGTCTGCCAATTAGTTTCTTTTGAACTAAAAGTACTCTTGGTATTGCCGGAGACTGATTCCACGTGAATTTTTAGTATGTCCTTATTAGGAGATAATACCGTATCTCACATTATAGCTAAAACTGAGTGTTAGATGAGTTGCAGAAAGTGGCAGAACTTATTTTTATTTATCATGCAAGTGACCTTTCTTGAATGTGTACACTCAAATTCTATTACTGTTTTACCTGATTTCCAGAAGCAATTGTGCCTTCTAGTTTAAGTTGCTTGGATAGTCATCCCACTTTGCCACCTTACTTTTTCTAAAAGTAACTCGAGGAAAAGGAGGATAGATTGTTTGGGATAGTATTTCATTGTCTTCTACTGTTTTCTCAGGTGAGTTTCTTGGTGAGTTTTCAACTGACAGGTCCTTTCTCTTGATGAGGACTTCTTGTCTTCTGAATTGCTCTTCGCATTTCCCACCCCCCCCCAAAAATAATAATAAGAAAAAATTTCCCTCTTGGTTTAGAAGTTTTAAGATACTGTTAGAGTTACAAAAGAACCGTCTAGTGAGAGTGAAGCAGATACAAGTCTCTTCAACAAAATCAGGACACCAAGAGCCTGTCAGCAGAAGACAATTATGTGTTCCCTTAGCTATATTGTTTAATGTTGTACCTGTGTGGCAAGTGAAAGAGACCATGATGTTTTCCTCAAAGAGTTTTCCTCTGACATAAAAGCATTTAATTGTATTTTCTCTCATAGGATTAGAAGAGTAAAGTTGGTAGCCGAGAAAGGGACTGAGACAGAAAATGGTGTGAATGCTGTGAATAATGACATTAAACAGAGACATGCCAGATCTGAATACAGGCTGTTGCACTTCAAAGAGAAAAAGAAACTTTCTGATGGGGAGAAGAGCCTTCAGGTACCGGCAGGAAAGATCTGTGTAAAGTCACAAGTTTCAGTGTATTCTGTATGTGCCCGAAAGCTTGTTGATACTTGACCGTTCGATTTGATCTAATACAAGGTACTCCCTTCTTCTACTAATCTTTGCTTGCATATGGGAAATCTAAACCCCCTTTCGACTTCTCGATTGAACAGCTGACAGGGTGCCGATACTCTACTGTCGGCATCTTTTCATCTGTTACGAAAGCCAAGTATGCCAAACACAGACAATCCTGGGAAATGTCTCTTTACCAAAGTGCTTGTTTAGTTGTAGAGACTTCTGATCACAAGATGTTCAGTTAAGGAATACTGCTGATAATGATAAAAATAAATAAATTAGCACTTTTCAAGAGCAGTTCTGTAATTTGCCTTGCAAACAGTTCCCCGCAATATCCTCTCGGGGGGGAGGCAGGAAAATAAAGACTGAAACATCCCTTGGGGAAAGAGAAAGACAGTTAAAGCATTGTGACCTCTGCTGAAACCTCTAAAACATAAAGCTTTGTGGAGTTACTTTTGATGCTCCTCTGGGTCGGTAAGGTGTTAACTCCCGTACAAAGCTTAGATTAGAATCTGTGTGGAACCGTGGTAGTATCATCCCAACTCCTCTCTTTCTAGGCATTTGGAGAGGAGCAGAGCTAGGTGTAGGGGTCACATCTGATGATTTTGGGCCTGCTAGCTACGAGCTTGTAGATTCATCTGTTCTGGGCTTAAGGTTGCTGGTAAGACCTAAGCCAAGAGCTGCTGCTGCCTTTTCCTGCCCTTGCCCCAAATCCAGCTCCACCCCACCCAAAATTCCCTCTCATTACTTCTGTGGCAAGGCAGGGGCGGGGTAGGGAGTCATGTCCTTGTGGTGCTAAGTTGGGTTCTGTTTCTGCGTGTTCCGTGGAGATCATTTGCTGGCTGTCACAGGTAACTCGAGATGACGGTGTACACCAGTGTAGTACCAGCGTGGGCTCTGAGTCTTCAGTTTGATGCAGTTCAGGCTGGTCCTTTATCGGTGCCTGAGTCTTACTTTGACTGCTGTATTTCTAGGATGACTGTGCCAACAGAGGTGGCGTTTCTGACGAGCTTTCCAGTGAGGAGGATGCTGAAGCAATGGTACAAAGGATCTCGTTACGCCAGAACATAGAAGGGGCCTCCAGTGACAATAGTTATGAAGAGAAAAAGAGGCCTCTTGTTTCTTTGAACCAGGCTGTCTCACAGGTACTCATGCTGAATTTATGCCATTTTCCACACAATTTTTTGCTATGGATAATGAGCTGTTTTTCCTTTGGTTTTGGCAGGTCAAGCAAGCTCTTAAAGGTGCCAGAGACTCTGATAGTGTTGTGGAATCTGAGCTCGAGTCTGCATTATACAGTCAGGTATGGTCATCAATTCGAGAGAGAGCGCGTTACCGAGCCTGGCCAGTGCAGGGACAGCCTCCCCATTAGAACAGATCATTATTAAATGATAGTGCTTCAGTGTCCTCAGGTATGAGGTGTGGCCTCCCTCCCTGCTGGTTTGCAGCTTTATAAACTTTGTTCACAATTCTGAGCATATTACTTTACTTTAACGAAAACGAAGCAAGCAAATAAAAAAATCACTCTATTGGCAGCATAGTATGGTCCAAGCTGCCTCTAACTGCTCATGTTGAATTGCTGCCATTGCTTTTGTGGTTTGGGAGACCGCACTATAGCTTTTATGATAATAAATTTTGATTTTAAAATGAATAAATAATTTTATTCTGTGATATATACTCATTCATTTCACTACTTTATCTTCCCCCTGCCACTCCTCCCACCTGAAACTAAAATAGAAATTTATGAATATCAAATTATAAACATAAAAATCTTTAAATAAATATAAAATATAAATGAAATCTTAAAATAGATTATGCAAAAGCCAGAAAACATTTGCACTAGAATTAATAAGTCAATTTTTATTTTGTGAAGTTGGGAATAGAGGTGGGGAACTACTAATACTCTGTGCGACATCCTGTGTAGAAATGCCGGTTGTAAAACCCGTCAGAGTAACGCTGTCTTTAACAGTTTGTGTCGGGAGGGTGTGACCAGGAGTTCTGGGCTGCCCCGGGGAGCGGAGGTAGCCGATTGTTGGTGGGGAGGAGGAGATGGTTCTGCAAACTGGGTGTGGGGCTGTGCTGCCTAAATTTTGCTTGTCTTCAAAGGACTTGAGATCCTGCATTAGTGCGGGATCCCGGAGCTGTAGCGTGACCCGGAGAGACTCGGAAAGTACTCGCCATGACTCTGAGACAGAAGACATGCTTTGGGATGATCTGCTTCACGGGCCAGAGTGTCGCTCATCCTGCACCAGCGACAGCGAGGAAATGACTGTGAGAGGTACCAGGCGGGATTTGAAGGAAGATGTTTTCCAGCAGGTTTGTTGATTTATATCCAGTAGCTGAGATTACTAAAAGATTTCACACACACCCCCCCTTTCTGCCCAAAGAACATGAAAGACACACCTGAATGCTGTTGGTGTGACGTGAGCGACCTCATGCTGGATGAGCCCATTCTGTCAACCGTGCTAATCGCATGGAAGTCTGGAATGATCTAAATAGCGTCAGTGATCAGCTCCCTCCTCCCGCCGGTGTTATGTGGACCACTGCTAATCCCAAAACCAGAGTATTTCACCCAAAGACAAATTTCAAATCCCCCTCTCAATCTTAAATACTTTCTAGGAAAAAGCATGTTTTTAATAGTGGGACGGAAATACATCATACACCTTTTGCATTCTTTTTTCTTTTACAGAATCATTTGTTTTGGCTGCAGAATACAAGTCCAGCATCTGCAAAAGTGAGTGCACTGATCTGGGAAGGGAATGACTGCAAGAAGGTGGACATGTCTGTGCTGGACATCAGTGGGATTATCATGAGCAGGGTAAGAAAGAGGGCTGTAAGGCATTGGAACCTCTCTCCCTCATGCTTTAAAAACCAAGGCTATACATCCAAATATGAAGTGCAGTATAAAACTGGTCCCTCCTCAACTGCTAATACAGTTGTCCTACATGTTCTTAAAAATTGCATAAACCAAAATTTAGGAGGTTCTGGTGAAGACTAATGAGTGCCAGTTATTGTTGGCTGTCTCTCTGCAGTGTGCTGAAGGTGGTGGTTTTATTATTTATTGACTGATTGTTGTTGGGTTTGGACTGAAACGGGTGGAATTATTTTAGGCTGTGTCCTTTGAAGGGAAGGGGAACTGAATACTTGGTTGAATTAATGCAGCATACCTTTTCCTTGATGCAAAACCCCAGGTAATATCATCCTATTTTTTTTTTGTTCCTGCCTGCCAGGTAAATGCCTACCAGCAAGGAGTGGGTTATCAAATGCTGGGAAACATCATCACCATTGGATTAGCATTCCTACCGTTCCTCTACAGGCTCTTCCGCACAGATAACCTGGAGCAGCTGTGCTCCATTTCTCTAAAGGAGCTTTTGCACATCTTTTGTGGAGCGCCTGCTAGCGCCCCTGTCATTGTTTTGTCTGCAATCAACTTCCTTGAAAGACTTTGTTTAACCTGGATGTTTTTCTTCATGATGTGTGTTGCTGAGAGAACATACAAACAGGTAGGTTTACATGTACTGTTGCCTTTCGTGAGCCCTGGAACAGGTGTTCTACCAAAACCATGCTGCCTACCGCTGAAGACGCTGGCGAGACAAGCATGCCTCAGCAAGCAAGCGTCAAAGCTGGTAAGGTGGCCAAGAAGTTTAGGGGTGTGTGTGGGGGGGTGTCTGGTAAGAGTCCTATTACTCAGTCACAAACCTGTCAAAACCCTTCCTGCCCCCAGGGGAAAAAAAAAAAAAATAACCTTTTAGCACCTTGAAGTGGCACTCTGCATGGAAGTGACTGTGTCGACACAGAGCTGTGAGTGACGAAGAAGAAAAAAAAAACAACAAAACCCCACTTTCTTGGTCTGTTCCAAGATGAAGCATGAGATAGTTGGCTGCAGCACGTTCAGCTCCCTCATGACTGTCGGCAATAGCTGTGTCAAAGTGGCTGTACATGTTGCATGGTAGGCAGGCTGGGTTATTTGCCATTTTAGAAAGAGCTTTGTGGCTAAGCCTGCAGAGCAATGGCAGTCCCGCCTCTGGCACACACACGATGCCTGCTGTTACTTACCCCAGAGGGTCTGCACCAAGGTCTCCCATTAGGCTCACCTTTTCTGTGAGTTACTGCTTGGGATTGCTTATCAATCTTTTTTGTTTTAGACTAATTTCTGTTTATGTGTGTGGTTTCGGTTTTTATTTGCAGAGGTTTTTGTTTGCCAAACTTTTTAGTCACATTACATCTGCTCGGAAAGCCAGGAAGTACGAAATTCCTCACTTTAGACTCAAGAAGGTAGAAAACATCAAGATCTGGTTATCCCTTCGTTCCTATCTAAAGGTGAGTGCTGAGCCAAGGTGGGTGCATTTGATTATTGGAGGGTGTAACCAAGTCCTTGCCTACCCGTACTTTACCTTGTTGCTGTCGGGCACAATGGACAACGCTGCTTGAACCGTTTGACAGCCGTTTGTGGTGAGCCCCGACTTCAGAGCTCTGCATCCAAACCTTAGACCTGATCTCTGTTTCTGCAGAGGCGAGGCCCCCAGCGATCTGTGGATGTTGTTGTATCATCCATCTTCTTACTGGCTCTTTCAATCGCTTTTATATGCTGCGCCCAGGTGAGATTTTTTAACTATTTTTTTAAAAAAAAGTAGTGCGGGGGAAACCCCAACTACTGGAGGCTTTTCTTTTGCCAGCTTACAAAATGCTTGAACTGTAGTTGTTTGTCTCCAAAGTAATATGGCGGGGTTTGCGTTTTTTAAAAGCCTTGTGCTGTTTAGTTGGTAATGGGTGTTCATTCTCTATTTGCAGAGGAAAGTGGGGCTGTATACTCATTAGGAAAATTCAGGACATAGGCTTTTGTGCACAAAGGAAAGGACTCTGCCCAAGTACCTCAAGTGTTCACAGGACACTATTTAAGAGGGCTGGTTGCAGCACCCTCTTTAACCACCGCTGTTGAAAAGCAGGTCAATAACTATTTCCTACACCTTTTAATCCTTCACTAACCCTTCTGTTTAGTAAGCAGTGTTAATGTTGGAGCTGTTTTCTTGGCTGTTTCTTTTTGGCAAGAGATTCATTATAGTGTTTAGCCAAGTTCTTGATGCCAGTAGCAGTGAGATCGATGATCAGTAGGTACTGGCTCTCGCTGCTGCGATTGCTTTTCTAAGCCTCAGGCTTGCTGGAGGAAGCAACGACAATCCCAGCCACGCTGTGTTAGACCTGCTGGGAACGTGCTGGGGAAGGCAGAATCAGCTTAGTGTGGCTGTGGAGGGCTGAGGCTGCCAGTGGGACGAGCACACATGGAAGGGAAGACATTTACTACCAGTTAATTGGAAAGAAGGAGGAAAGAGAAAGAACAAGACCTCTTTTCTGACCAGAGAGAAAGAAAAAAAAAAAATCAAATCCAACCTAAAGCCAGGTTAGAAACAAGACCTTTTACTTTAACCTGGTTACATGACTGAATTGCAGTTCAAGGGAAGAACTGTCAGTAGCCACAGAGCACGGGGAGCTGCTCAGGAGCAGGGGCTATGCTTTTGTGCTTCTCCAAAGAACAGGCAGGTCATTTGTTACTGACATGGGCGCTTTTCCCCCCCCCCCCCCTCCTCCAATACAGGTTCTTAAGGGTCACAAAACATTTCTGAATGCAGCTTACAACTGGGAGTTCCTAATCTGGGAGGCAGCACTTCTTCTCTTTTTACTACGCCTGGCATCTTTGGGCTCTGAAACCAACAAGAAATACAGTAATATTTCAATCTTGCTCACCGAGCAGGTATCTCCATTTAGCTTATTCTCCCTTATTGGCTTTGTGGCCTGTTTGGATATAATTATTGCATTTCAAACCAGTTTAAAAAATATTGGAATAAAATTTTAAAATTTAGGAATCAACACTTGTGCTGGACAGAAGGCATTAAGCCCCTGTACAGCTGGGGAGGGACAAGCTGTTTGACTCAAATTCTAAAATTCTGGATTATTTTTGTCTTTGGGTTAACATGTGTTAGCCACGTCAACTGGAACAAGTATTATCACTGCTCAATTCCGCTGTGGATGCATCCATTCCTTAGGAGTGACAGTGAACTGCAAAAAATGGCTCTAATTTCCCTCAGTTAGAAATCAGTTGGGGACTAGTACTGGAATATTATTAAAGTCTGGTTGGTAATGCCTGTGTCACAGATAAACTTATACCTAAAGATGGAGAAGAAGCCAAACAAGAAAGAGCAGCTGTCTCTAGTAAACAATGTTTTGAAACTATCTACAAAGCTACTGAAGGTAAGCTACTCTGCCGAAAACCATACAGTTGCTGAATTTTATGGAACCAATGTGTATTTTTGCCGTTCCTGTTTTGCTCCTTTCTCGATGAGGTTGGTTAGTTCTCACAACGGGAGTTTTTCTGTGCTTCTACAGCCATGGCTGTAGATACAAGACCCTTGTGGTTAATTAGTGCTGCAAACATTTGATTAGTAGCAGCTTACTATGATTTAGGTAAGAGAGAGGAGAGGCTAGTATGAACACAGCACATCTCCTTACTGCTTGAATCTCATTTTCCTTCAGCAGCTTCAATGCTAAAGCTCGTTGACAGTAGCAGAGCAGATATCTGGAAAAGAAAGTGCATAGTCTGAGAGCCACATAAATTAGTCTAGACAAATTCTACAGCCTGTTGGGTCGATCTTGCATTTCTACAAAGGAGGCTTTTCAGGTTCAGCATGGCTATTACAAAACATCTTTGAGCTGGGAGGCCTGAAATGCAGAGTGGGAATTTCTGTACGTACATTTAAGTAAGGATACAGAGGCAGCACGTGGTTAGCAAGGTCTGCCAGAGAACCAGCATTAAGCGATTAATTGGTTCTGGACTAACGCTGATGGACTTTTTTTTCCTTTCACTGCAGGAATTAGATACTCCATTTAGGCTGTACGGACTGACCATGAATCCATTAATCTACAATATAACACGTGTTGTAATACTCTCTGCTGTCTCAGGTGTTATAAGTGATCTTCTAGGATTCAATATCAGAGTAAGTACAACTCCCACACAGACTCCCACCGCTGAATTCCTCCCACCCAAGCAGAAAGGGCGTGGGTTTGAATGGCTGGTAATTCAGAGACCAGCCCACCAGGAATGAACCTCCAGCTCCCTGAGCCAGGCTAGGGGGGAGCACAGGGCTGACTTAACCTTCGGCCCCGTTCAGGGCTTCGGTGTGTTACTCAGAATCCTGGGTTCCTTCGTTCAGAATGAGCACAGTCCTCCTGCGGCTCACACTGCGACATCTGAGCTCGCTGAGCAGAGCATCCAACGCAGGATGGGCAAAGAGACCGAGTCTTACCTGTAGATGAAAAGCGCTCAGACCTTCGGCTGTCTGACCCATACTCACTCTCAGTATCTCTCTCCAGTTATGGAAAATTAAACCGTGAACTGACCCAACGTCGGCACTCAGCCCTCTGCCCCCAGGACAGACCAGAAGAGATGACAAACCGCTTGGGCAAAAAGTTCTCCAGCTACGGAAATCTGTAATAATGATTTTTTAAGCAGATTCTCAGTGTACGTATCGGAAGTTCTCCCTCTGCTTTACTGTTCAACATAAACTGGTCTAACGAGTGATGCTATCCTCTGGCACGCGCACAGCATAGAACAGAATTAACGGGGCAAACACTAGTAGCTGGCGTTGAAAACGGCAGAGCTCTGTGCGCAGGGTGGGGCATCAAACGGGAAAAGCCGTGCGAGAGCTCCGTGAGGGACACCGGCGATCACTACAGGGGCCTTGTTTCTGCAACATCGACTCCTCCACTGTGACGGGGAGGAGCCAGCCCTCCCGCCTCAGCTCCATCCTGGAGCTATGCTGAAATGCATCCCTCAGGGTTCTGCTCGGACTGATACTACTTAGACGCTTAATCTGAAGGCGCTGAGGAATATTTCCTTTCTTAAAAGCTCAGCGTGCGCGAGGCTTTGCCTCTTTATCCTGAAGTACCGCGGGACGCAGCGACATTCGCTCTGCACACCATGAATTCTGCCTCCACGGTGACAGTTAAGCAATATAACATGCTGGCTGGCTTACACTGCGTCTTCTGCAAATAAATAATAATTTTTTGAAAACATTACTTACATGAGAATGGCCTTACACCCCAAACTACACTACAAGAACACAGTATGTTCCGTTGTCTGTTCCCGAGGCAGCTTTGCTCCGTGCTGCGAGAAGCCGCAGCAGCAGCAGCTCGGCACTTGCCTGACACTGGAACCTGAGGAAGAAATCTTGTGAGGATCAGTTGAGCAGCAGAGAGGAGCAGAGGCTTCCTCACCCAAAGGCAGATTAATGTTTAGAAAGGGCATAGGAGAGACACAAAACGTTTTAAAGACATCTCTGTTAAACCTACGTTTCCCTTAATGGACTCTACTGTCTTCTATTGTGTCAGTAATGAAAAAAAGTAAAAACCGAGGATTTGCGCAGCTTCATTCTTTCAGGTGAGGGGTAAGCAAGGTGGCGTAAGAACTTTTGGTGGTAAATTGTTTACAGCTATTTTCTGTACAAGGAGAAGTTGTAAGATGTAAAAGGAGATGACAATTTTATATATCAAAATGTACAAATAAACCTACAGTACAAGTATTTAATCATTAACAGTTGTTTCTACATGACTTGATGATTTTTATAATACCTTTGTTGAACATTTGTTATTCCAATAATAAATTGCATTTGTTTTCCAGAAGAGTATTAAGTTTGTGGGTAGAAGCTGGGTCATGGACTGAGCTGTTCAAAATATCACACCACTGAAAGTCAACAAAGAATCTATTTTATACAGTGCAGAACCAACAGGCCATGAACTGGAGTTTCTTTTTAATATCTATATAAAAAATAATGAGCGATTTACAGGTCTCTCTCTAGTCAGAACCTCAGAAGTATGTATAAAGGTGCTGTACAGTATATAAACATTTACACCCAGTACATCCATACATTGCTTAGCATTCCAAGGCCACGTTGCTAAGTCATCTCATACAGTAAGTACAGGTACAAGTTCTATGGAAGGAGAAATCACACACAGGTAAGACACTAAATCAGGTCACATTAACATACAGAAAAAATATAGGGGCGGTTGATGGCAGGGAAATAATTGCAGTGGTGCTAATTCATCTTCGTATTCAACGTCTGGATTTGTTACTGTACTCGGTGGTTAGGGCAAGTGCATACAACTGAACATAAAACAATCTCTTGTTAAGAATACATGGTTAATATCTACATAGGCTACTTCAAAGTATTAAATATTTTCACAGTCATACTCCACAACAGGGAGTATTTGTACGTATTACGCTACGCAGCAAATCTCAATGGATCATCCAACGTCAAGCAGCAGAGCACAGTTCAGATCTGCTTTAAAGCCTATTTAATTTTCAAAGTCTTTGTTTAAATTGAGTAGTCATCTGTGCTTCTAAAGAATTCAACTCAGAACTGATTCACTGTGCTTCATTAAGCTTTAAAAACATTAAATGTTTCAAAGCCAAAACAAGATACTCACTTTCCAATAGCAAACCCTATTAGTTTGAATTTTAACACGAGTAAGTAAAGCTTGACCTTTTACACTTCTTTCTCCTGCAGACTGCACCGACAGGCTCCTTTTCCCATTTTTCTGCAGTCATTAAAAACCTAACATCAGGAATTCATCACTAAAGCTATGAAGAAAATAAACCCCTTCGATTTATGCAGCCTGCTGTTCTTACAGCTGTAGGACTGCGTGTCCACAGCTTCTGGCGGTAACACCCCTCTTCTTAAACACTGTATTACAGCCCAACAACAGGCATTAAGTCTCCTGTACCCGGTGTATCAGCCTGTTCAGCACTCCTAGAACAGATCACACAGGCGAAACAACACGTGGGAGACTTCTAATATACACAGGCAAGAACTTAAGAAAGCTACTATGGCAGTTGGTTCTGTCCTAAAGGTCAGTTGTTACCTCCACGGAGGGAAAAATCCGATTCCTAGCTAGCATTAAATAATTAGAGATGGGACTTCAGCATACAGCACCACAATGAGGCCGAAAATAAAGGCGCGCTCATTGCTTGCGTTCACAGAATGCCGGGATGACGCGGTGCCAACAAGGGAAACCCGAGGAGTTATGTTATTTAACAGAACCCAGGATTTTCTCTTTTCAGACAGACGTTTGCAAACAGTTGTTATAAGCATCCTTATGACTCAAGAAAATAAAGCAATTTTGCTGTGTTCATAAAAAGCAAAATTACAAAACATTGATTATGCCAAATAGAATTTTTATCTACACGATTTTGTATTAGGTATAAAAATTTAAGAAAAACATCAATTGAACAGCATCAGTGGCTCATTTTCTGCCCTAGAATTGATAGAACCAACTCAACCATCTTCTTACTGGACCAGTAAGAACATGTGTATTTCCTTATGTAAACATGCAACATGCTCTTGACAAAAATACCCATTTCAAACAAAACCTTGCCTTTTCTGTGACTGGAATACCTACGAGAAGGATTAGACTGACTGGATACAGCAGATAACTTGGCACAAGAACAAGAAGTGAGTCATGATCACATTGGCAATATAGGCATTAAATAATTTTGTTCAGAAACTCACAATACTATCTGAGAAAGCCGTAGCAGTGCAACGTTGAGAGCAGCAGAACACCGCCGTCAAGAGGACAAGGGGACAGCAGCTTATGGAAGAGTTTCATTTAAGCAATCCAAAAGGTCCTTCATGCAGCTTAGATAATTTAAGAACGAATCAAATACTTTCCACCCTCTAACCAGTTTCTGAAAAAAACACAACAATTTTGTGAAAAGAAACAATGCTTTTGAATGACCATTATTAGAAACGTGATTAAAACGTTTTAAAAAAAAAAAAGAAGCGTCAGTCAGACCCGTTTTTCAGCCACACCTGCTGTTTGGGTGACTTTACAGGTGCTTGGTACCCTCCAAGGTCCAGGAGTTATCGGTGTTTTCTTGACTGGAGAACTACTCTCAGATTTGGAAATACCATCATCTTTGGTTTCATCGGGCAGCTCCATGTGTCTCTCTCCGCGTTGTCTGTTCAGCGTAACAGTCTCCTGTGTTTCTAGCCTTCTTTGTTTCTCCATGGAAAGCAGCGGAATATTGGAAAGACTGGAAGTTTTGAATCTGCTGGAACTTGGCTCTCCAGAGGCTGACTTCTTCATTTTTTCGCCTTCAGATGTGTTTCTCCTAGAGTCACTGAGGGGAAGATTACTCTCACCAAATGCTGCATATTGCCACTCTGGAGACCACCCTTCCGTCTTTCCAGCAGTTTTCTGCTTTGTGTCTTTCCTGGTGACTCCTGGTTTACCATTTCCACCTTTCAATTGCTCAACAGTCATCCTATCACCACCAGCTGTCCTGTCTTGATAATCTTGTAACCTGCCTACCGCGTCTACGTTTCCTGGCTTACCGAGATGCTTTTGGGGACTGGCAGACCTTCCTTGATTTCCACTGGAATACTCTTTCTTGTTACTATTGTTCATCGCGATTTCTGTGGGTTTACTCTCACTCTTTCTGGAACCGTCAGATTTATGTGAGAGATTGCCGTAGCTTCTTTCAGGATCCCCTTTTCTGGGGTTGTGGAATCCCGTGTGAGCGTGTCCCTCAGCAGCCACTAACCTTTCTGGACTCGCAGATCTGTCTCTTCTGGTCCTTAATTCCAAATTACCTTTTGTGATTTCAAACCCAGGGCTGGAAGGACATTCCTGTCTGTTCTTTGTTCTCCGGGGAGAAGACTGAGGCTTCATCTCAAACTGGTTTTCAGTTAAAGTGCTTATCTTTTCAGGCACAGTGTTCTTTGCTTGTTCCAGTTTCTCAGACAGCTGAACTCTTGTTAAAGCTTCTCCTGGTACTGGTAAATAACACACTTCAGATGGGGAAGCAGAATGTGAAGATGAAGATAATGGTGACTGTTCTTCATATATTACATTTGACGAAGATGGATTATAACTATCCCAATCACCTGGAAGTGAACAGTGAGAGATTTGACTAAATGACTACCAAAAAATTTAAAATCTCTTAAATATTTTAGAAACGTGCATACTACTGAGGTTCCAGGATGTTATATGAAATCTTCAATTTAAAAAAGATAATGTAGTGGCACACTCTCAAAGTCTTATTTAGTCAGTTTTCTGTCTTGCACTGTTCTACAACCTACAACAACCATAAGGATGTGATTTGGGGAAAAAAAACTTGTGCTTGGAATGCTGGCATGATCTCTGTGGGACTGACACGGTCTTGTATCAGCACAACTTTGGAGCCTACATAGCACAATTGCAAAACAGAAAGTCCCTGACCTACATTGTTTAATATAAGAAAACCAAATGAACTGAAACTGTTATGCTAAAAGAAAACTGAAAATGGTGAAAAGCTGAGGTTATTCATAGCTTTGCACTTTAATAATAGGAAGAGATGAAACACAAGACATGCAGATTTACCAAGTCTTTAAGGAAAAACCAAGAAAAGCACTGAAAGCCCTTAATGTTGCTCAGGTTTCACGTAGGGACACAGACTGGAAGGAGCCAAACCTGAAGGAGGAAGAGAAAAAGCCCAGAACTACATACCAAAATCACAGAGTACAGCAAGCAAGATTTCAATCAGAAATGTATGATTAACAGCAAGACAGGAGGCAACAAAACCCTTCCCCTCTCCACAGCTGCTGATCTCATCTAAGTTGCTGAACCCAGTCGCAGACCCCACTGACACAGGGCTGGACCAGACGGTCTCCGGAGGTTCCTTCAGACTTTTCTGGGATTCTGAGTTTCCACCTCAGGCTCAGGAGACTTCGGTGAACATGAGGGCCTGGACTGATTCCAGACAACTACTGCACAGCCCTCGTGGTGCAGGATAAATGGCATTTATCGCTGCTGAAATGATACCAAGCTTAAATAGCTGTTGGTGAGGAGAGCTGGAGATGCCTCACGCTGCCTCCCTCTCCTCTAGCTGGTCAGTGCTGGACCTCGAGAGAAGCTCCTCCGAGCACAAGGAGGGCTACGTTTAACCTTCACCCTCAACAACAAGGTCATTCAGTGAGAGAGATGAACCCAGCCTGCCAGGAATTTAGCAAGATGGCCCAGAACAGACCTCGCCGTTCACAGATGGGCTGTTTCCGTGCCATGCGCTAATTCACTGATTTACTGTGCTGTGCAGGTTGGAACAGTAAGACGTTAAGGGCCATGTCCTAGCTCTCTGGAGGGAAGAAACAGAGAAAGATCTGAGCAGATTTTATCCCTGGAGTGGATGCCAGTTGCCGTCTGTAAATGACTGAATGTGACAAACTATTTGGTAGCTCAAACTGTGTGTGTTAAAATTTTCAAAGGATAAGCTCATGATGGTCA
Source organism: Balearica regulorum gibbericeps (assembly GCF_011004875.1). Lineage (NCBI taxonomy): Eukaryota > Metazoa > Chordata > Aves > Gruiformes > Gruidae > Balearica > Balearica regulorum. The sequence goes on from NC_046208.1 coordinate 1,111,509, forward strand.
CTATTAGTGAAAAGCTCCTCATCAGAAAAAACGACCTTACAATTTTCTTAAATTAAAAAGTTCACCGTCAGAATCATGGTGTCAGCATCTAGGATTAAAAGATTAAAATGTGCACTCAGAGAGAAAGTGTTCTTTACTGTAAAATACTGCCACAGCCACAAGTCTTTTTGATTTGTAGTTTTGGAGCGTTTCCTAAATCAGACTCAAAATCATCAGTTCTGTGCTCTGCAGCTGAACTCAGAGCTCCTGCAAGGATTTGCTTTTCTGCCCTGCCTTTTTCTTTGCCTACAAAGTTGTCCTTTCCTGGTGTAGATGCAGAAATCACAACTTTAAACAAACCGAATCCATTTTGAGAGCAAAGCTTTCCGAAGTTTGGGCTTTGAAAAACAAAGCAGTCCACATTTCAGAAGGCTAAAAACAGTGAAGCAAATCTGTAGAGAAACAATATTCTCAATAACATAGGTATTTTGAACTGAGCACTGTATCAGAGAGAATTTTAAATTAAAAGGCAATCAGTGTTAATTATCACATTTTTATAGAAAAGCTTGATTAGCTTGGACAGAGCCGAGAAACTTTATTACAATTACAAATAGGCAATGATTTCTCACTGTGTAATATTCCTTGGCACTTGTCATCTGTTAATTCTACCAAAATATTCCTTGTATTTTAAAATAAACGTAAGCAGCCTGCAGAGCTATCAAAGAGGGAACTGCTAATAACTATTTTGGCAAACAAGCACCAAAGTCTCCTTATCAGACTGTACTCCATTGCCTCGGACCCTCAAAACGAAACAGCACAGGAGATGACATACTGTGATCTGGTATCAAGCCAGTCCCTGGTCTCAGCAGCAGCAAAACTTTATTCCCTCCAGCCTGAATCAGCTCAATGGCTCGTGTGTGAGTGATTCCTTGGGTGGGTTCTCCATTAATTTCAACGATTTGGTCACCAACCTGACGAGAAAAGAGCAATCGGGTTAGTCTTTGTGAATCTTTGACATCGTAAGCTGCTTGAATGTGTTTTCATTCTGGATCATCGTATGGAGGGAGCTCGTCAAACCACGGATGAACCACGTCAAACCTGGCACCACGCGCCTGTCTCAAGTCCCTCTAACGAGGTAAGGAGCAGAGCAACTGCTCCACACTTACTGCAGAGCGGAACGCTGCCACGGCACAACGGGTTTTATGGAAGGAAAGGATTTTTTAATCCAGGTAGGAAAGATCACCACTCTGCAGTTATCAGTCCTGAGGTCTCTGAGGCCAATTAGCAACTTAGAGAGGTCCTGGGCAGGTAATTACAGCTCACATTAACTCTGCAGGCAGCTGGAAGGGGGTTGGATAGCACACCCGCAAAAAGTCATGAAACCTGTTTCGCAATACGTGGATCAGCCAATGGATGTCACTAGTACATAAAATTAGCCGTTTAAATTAGAGACTGACTGCGCTTTGTTAAACAAACTGTCTCTGCCAAAGGAGGTCACTGGCTGGTTACTCATCGGACAGGACAGGACGCTGCACGACTGCCTCCCGTCACGCTCAGCTGCCACTGACCGGGTGAGAAATTCCTCTTCGCTGTTTTAAAGCGCAGCCAGGAAATGACACCGTTTTCCAGCTGAAAAAACTGAATGATGTGAAAATGGTGAAAAACCTGATGCTGGGCGAGCGCAGCCCCTCTTGTGCTCTGAACTGCTGGGGACACACAGCAGAGCGGACGTGGCTGCATCCACCGCCGCAACGATCCCCTGCGCAGCACGGTGCTCGGTGGTGGAGGGGTTACACCAGAGTGCTGAGGGCCCACGTCCAGCGTGGGGGTCACCTTGCGAGAGCTGGGGCGCTTTCAGCTGCATCCCGCTGCCACCGTGCCCCCACCACCCCCTGCCTTCGTCCGCACGAAGCAGAGTGTGGTCAGCGAGGAGCCTGTTGGTTGCTCCTGCCCGGAAAGCAAAGCCCTGGAGCTCAGTGTAACACCACTTGAAGGAGCAATGCAAGAAAAAATACTAGTACTAAATGCTACACTCACATAGTCTCTCAAGCTGGAGGGGAAAAAGCTAATTACTGTAAAGAATTAGGATAATAAAAGTTAACAATACTTAAGACTGTCACATCTGATTAAGCCTCACAGTAGCCCCAGCAAGTGTCTGTGTCAGCCCCGTTTTGCAAACCACAGTACAAATGGAGGCAGAGCCTGGTGCCGGCGCCCACACGTGCAGTGAAGCACCAGGACTGCAGCTGGGACGGCATCTCACGGGCACCTGGCCCAGCTTCACGCTCCAGCTCTGAAAATTCAGCTCTGGGCAGCAGTCACAGATTCTCACGTACCATCGTTCTTTGCTATTGTACCCATAGATTTTGCTTTTCTACAAGATCTGAAAGTGAATTCCTTAAACGTAAGAATTAACATCATAATATTTGAAAAAAGGTAGGCTTACATCTTCAAATGTGGCACAGAACAGCAATAGCACACTGCATACACACATTCCTTGCAAATTCACTGACTTGGGCAACGATTCTCCTTTCAGCTTTCTGCTCCACCGTGCAATGTCTTGTCTGGGCTCCTAAAGTATCCTGAGTAACTGCGGCTCACGCCCTGGGACACGTACATTGCTGTAACTCAAGCAGGGGTGGACAGTTCAGTTTGGATGGCCAGAGCTCTCCTTTAAAAGCCACTGCATTTGCACAGGAACAGCTGGAAGAAGGGCAGCTGCCCAGATGCTGTTCTACCTGCTGGGACCCTGCCCTCATGAAAAAACAAAGTTTGTGGCCACTATGGGTAAATTAATGTGTCAAAAGGCCAACCCGATCAACAAATTGATTAGAGAGGACGGACTCACGTGTACTCTCCCATCTTTGACAGCTGGCCCATCTTCAGCAAGTCGAAGGATGAATAAGCCCATGTTGTATTCCTTCCCTCCCCGAAGGCTGAACCCAAACCCTCGAGGGCCCCTTTCCAACTCTACTGGGAAACAGCCAGGGTTCTGTGTGGGAAGTCAGAGGAAAAAAAAAAGATGAGGACCTGTAGGCAGATTTAAACATTTGTTTTTCTGGAAAAATGCTTCTCACATTTCTATATTTTGAGAAACATGCAATCCACGATTTGAACTGAATTCATCACAACTCATGTATGACTACATGTAACGGTTTCATTCTAAGACTAAACATACAGAACATTTTTCCTTCTAAGTTTTAGATATGCATGAAATTTCTTTAAGAAACACTGCCAAAGGGTCTGTAGTAGCCCTGTTGCATTTTCTGTTTCTTTTATCACGAGTATTCAACTACACTAAGGAGATAATAAAATTTAAAACATTAGCAAAAACATTCTGTGAAACACTTTAAAGCATTTTTACATGCAACTTTTCTACCCACGTCTGACAGGGAAATGTTTTATTGTTCTGCTTTGAAATACTCTGTGGCAATGCCACTGCAGTGTCTTGACGGACGAGTATTTTGCACATCTCCGTGCCCTCTGGATGGTTACTGTACCTGGGAGTGACGGCTGCCAACAACCGAAGCAACACCAGCATCGGATTGTGTCAAGTGCTTATGCTCGGGCCAGGAAAGTCTGTAACTACTTGAAACTTCTTTTCCAGTTTCACCTTCTGTAGCTCCCCTACAGAGAGGTAAAAGGACGTGGATGTTACCTTTGCGTTAACAATCCTCCCGGTGAAGCTCTTCTAGCTGTTTTCAGTTCCTTTTGCCAAACCCAAAAGCACCGTACCTGTCTGCACCGGAAGGGTTGATCTGTGCTGATCCCAGCGGTCGGTGCTGTGGAGCTGGACTCTGCCTGGCCGAGTTTGTTCCTGACGGAGGACCACGGTGTTCTAATAAATCCAAATAAAATTGACAGTCAGAGAGAACTTCCCAAACATAAAGCTGGCACGCTTGCCACGAGAGCACAGTGACCATCAGCGCTGTGTGCGCTGTTCCCAAGGATGCTGTGAGCTCAGCTCGCTGCAGTCACAAGGTGAAGAGGATTTTCCAAGGTCTAACACCATTAAGCCAGGAACCCAAGTGCAGTTCGTTGGTTCCATGGAATAAATTCCTAGGAATTTTATTCTTACCTACGCTGCTTTTCCTCAGAAAAACAAGACGATTTTAACTGAACCAGACGTGAACAGAAGGGTTTTAGACTGTCTGCAAGTTGATAAAGACCAGAAGGGATTAGGGCTAATCAGATCCATGAAGTTGGTTGGGATATTCAATATAATAAAATTTTGCAAGAGGTGAAGACTAATGCCCATTTGAGAACATACCCCTTTTTAAAGGTAAGAGGAGAATGAGGATCTGCAGGGGCAATGAGGATTCAGAGGTGAAGACCCTAATGATGGAGGGAAACGCTCAACTCGTTTAAGGCACAACGGAGAGTTTGATACCGGCCAGCTGTAGGAAAGGTTACACACTGGTCCCACAACCACGCTGGAGGGACTAGTCCATTGACAGGTTATCAGTGAGAATTGTAAAGTGTTTCACCTTCTCCCAACGGCTAAGGAAAAATTACAGCGTAATGACATTTTAATAAAATCTTCTAAAATAGCTTAAGATTATCTTCCCTTCCACACAAAATACAGTAATTGTACACTTCATAATAAATCCAGTGCATTTCTGAAAAAAAAACCCCATGTTTCAGGATACAAAATGCCTCTGTCACTTAAGAGTAATGAACCATACTCTACGCAAAAAGCTGCCTCTTAGCTAGAGCCTGAAATAGCAAGTAGTGGCCCAAGATAAACTCATGTGCTGAATTATAATCTAATAAACTCCTTTTCCTGAGAAGGAGTTTATTAAAAAAAAAAATCCCAAGCACCCAAACTAGAGACGTTCCAGCCCTCCGGTAGGTCCATCACGTTACTGCGTTTCTCAGTTAAGGACAAACAAAACCCCAGTAAAACATACCAAGCGCTCGAGCATCTTAAGGGAAGGAAAACATAATGCCTATTATTAGACCGAATTTCTCAGGTATGCGAGACCTCTCGAGTCCTTCACGGGACTGCTTGGTGCTATTACTATGACATGCCTTAAAGAGGTTTTTCTCTAGAGACAAAATGTCAACTTTTACCCCTGGTTTATACTCAGAGTTTTAATTTAGAAGCACAGGCAAGAAAAACGCCATCTGTTTGTACAAATTCTCCAGTCCTCTTTTCAGCCTGCTCTCTTGTGTTTCCAGCTAATACATGACAAAAGCTGACAGGCTTCTGCTTTCGTGAAAAATGTTAAAGAATGTCTTCTGGCGCATGAAGTGGAATTCGTTTATTCATATGAAAAGCAAAGATCACACATCTGTGAAAGCTAGGAGGGAGAGGGAAGGGTACAAGGCAGTATTTTCACCGCCAGTCTCAGAGGACAGCACTGAGGACGATGCACCGGGGAACAGCAAACTCTATTAGGGTTTATGCTTTGTGATGCTGAACAGCTTCTGGCAAAACGGGCATTTTTCTCTCTGGAGTTACATCCTGCATCTTCCTCGGTGCTAACCACTGTCTTGCACACCATCCCTGCGAAGCTCAGGTCTCTCCCCGCAGCCCAGCGGGGAAATTCAGATCCACACTGGCTTCCTACGGGAGTCTGCGGTGCGGAGGGGAATGCTGCGAGCTAAACCGTATTTCTCAGCTAAACCAAGGAGAATTTTAAGTGGTGATATATTCCCATTTCTGTGGAACAGGTTCTGCTTCTCTCTTCTTCATGGCCACAAAATTCTTTACATCTGAAGCACGCCAAGTCCAGCTCCTCTAAGGCACACGTTTTTTCTGACTGGTCTGTTCAGTCTTGTTTTATCACCCACTCCTGACTTTCTTTTTCCCCTTCCCTCTCTTTGTTGGGTCTCCCCAGGTTCTTGTTTTATCTCTACATTTTGGGTCTAAACCTGTAATTGAGGAAGTGAGAAAAGCTAAGCTCTTACAGAGAGTCCAGGTAAAGTCATGCATAAATAAGGGACAAAAATGTTATATTCAGAAAGCTTCTTTTGAAAACAAACCCAATTAAGAGCCTCAGAGAAACAGATCTAATGCAACCAACTCAAACTTCAGATGCATTATAAACACTGCCCTGGGAAACTGCTTTGAGGTGTGTCCCTACAAACTGGAATGTATTAGGTTTATAAAAATTAAAATCTTAATGGAAAAATAACAATTTATAGAAGTCTCTCTGCTTTAAGCATTAACAAAAAGGAAAATCAAGTCTGAAACTCTGTATTACAGGTGAGCATGTTAAATATTTGCAATTAATGTGAAATTAGAGAATAATCTGTTGGCTTTATTCACATTCTGACTTTAGGTATTTATTATTTAAAAGGCGAAGAAAGCCAACTTTCTGGTAAAATAAAGATAGCAAATTTAATTAAACCCACAAGCAGCAATCCAGAAAAATGCAGCAGTAAGCAGGGCAGGAAAACAGCTTTTCTCTTCAAATGATTGGATTGCACATATTTATAGTGACTGTTTGTGTAGGAACAATACTGTATTGAACGCAGTGTTGCGTGGGAGCTTTCATTAAAAATACGGTCTCTAAAGATGGGACTTTGCAGCCACAAACACTCGCTTTGCTGCTTAGATGACATGGCAGTTGTGCGTGAAGAATTTGCTAGCAGCCTGGGGGGCTCTGCAGGAAAACCCTGAGCAAGGTTTTCACGGTGGGACGTGACCATTTTTCTAAGGGTAGTTTTGGCAGACAGAAGAACTACAGAATCTTTCTGTTATAGCCCAGGGACGCAGCGTTAGGCCATTTGTGTATTTTAACGTGGCAGGAAGGAAAACCTGAGTGCCTAAATGGAGAGGATCTGCAAAGCGGGTGTCCCTGCAGCCCCAGAGCACCCCAGCTCTGCCCAGCACAGCCGCTCCAGCGCATCTCAGGAGCACGTCCCACATCTGGAACAAAGAGATGGGCACTGCCTGGGGGCGACAAGATTTTCTTGCTGAGCCTCATCCCATGTCTGCTGTAGCTTCCCCATCTCTCATATAAGAAACCACGAGCATTTCTCTTACCCTGCATCGTGTCATTAATACTTGTACCTTACTTTTTAGTAGAACCACCTTGGCAGCTGGCTGTCTCTGCCCCACCTGCCTTCAGCACTTCCAGAGCAAATGGCTGAGCTTCAGTCTCTTTTCTTTAATTTCCAAACATCTTAAAATACTCCACTTTAAGTGAATTAACTTCAGAAGTTACAAACATCAGGCTTTGGTAGTGTGATAAGATCCATCCACCTTCTGGGGCCACGCACCCTCCTTACCTTCCTCGGCCACGACAGTCAGAGTCACCACGTTGCCCGCGTCCTTGATCAGCTGCACTATGCTGTCGTGCGAGAGCTCAACGATGGATTGACCATTCACCGCCGAGATGCGGTCTCCCACTTTCAGCTTCCCGCACTGGTCAGCTGGGCTCCCATCTATAACTCGCCCGATCTTGTGAGGAATCACTAGGAAATCAAGAACAAACATGGCAACACGATTAATATTCATGTCAGATAAGCATCACCCAGACCCAGAATTGCCAGAGTCATCCCAGAGACCGCTCCTGCTCCCAAGGGCAGCACTGCTGGCACAAGAAAAGCCAGAAGAAACCTCCGCTCAGCAGAGTGAATGGAAACGCCAGCCCCTGGCCGCACGGCCTTGTCACGTACAAGTTGTGCCTAAAGGAAAACACAGCAAAGAAACGGGTCAGATCTGCAAAGGGATGAGTAAGACCACGTGTCCCAGGAGCGCTCTGAAACGGTTTGTTTTGCAGCTCATAATCTATTGTTTTCCATTTCACGCAGAGACCCTGGAGCACTGCGTGGACTCAGAGAGTGTTACGCACAATCCAGTTTAATAGAAATCTGGATGCACGGGTTGTCTCTTCCTCCTTGCAAACAAAAATTAAGCCTTAAATACACTTCAAAAGGAACTCAAACTTCTCCTGCCAGAGACTAGCTTGGTTACTAAGCACTGGTGAGCATCTCGGCATACTCAAGCAGCACAGCAAGGTGTGCTAGCTCAGCTCTGCACAGACCTGTTCCCTGTTCCTGCTGAGATGAACTTGCACCTGAAATAATTGTCTTGAATTTTAGCTAGCTCCCCTGGCATGGTTTCCTCAGTTCATCCCACAGGGACACGCTGCTCTGGATACAGACTCCTCTAGAGGCCAAAGCAACAGGGCCAGAAAAAGACAGAACAGGGAAAAGAAGGAATTTTACAAGAAGTAGAAGGAAAAAAGACTGCTTTTAGTTACTTTCCCAGAGGTGAACAGAGATACAGGAATAAGCAGGACTAAAAAGACACAAGGAGGGAGGGATGTTCCACTCCAGCACAGCGTTTCCTCCGGTGAAGAGCACCATGGCTCCCGCGCTCTCCCCGCCGAGACCCATGACGGTGCTCGGGGAGAGATTTGGTTTCTGGTTTGCTGACCCAACGTCAGCACTGCAGATGGCACTCGGCAGCCAGTGAGAAGCCGCTGTGACGGGAGGAGCCTACCAAAACCCGGGGCAAAAGAGCGGCTCCTTGAGCTGCTTGCATGCCGCCGTGGCCCTGACAGAGCAGATTCGCATTACATCAAAGCACATCAGTCAGCATGCTTTCCCAGGCGTCTAAAACAGCCTTTCATTCATCTGGATGCCCGAAAGCATAGCAAAATTGGCTCCTGACCTTCCCAAATCTCATCAGAGCTCTTCTGCGCAGGAACTGCTGCACAGCTCCTTTGTAACTCATTTCCAAACCTCTCCAGACTGTCCTCCACACCTTTCATAAACGCTCTTCCTGGCACTTCATGTGAAAGCCTGGTTGTATCTCCAAAGCCTGAAGTGGGTTTGATGGATACCTGTAGCTGCTGCTCTCCCAAACGTGCTTTTCTCTGAGGGATCGGAGAGGTGAGGAACATTATGCGCCTGCCAGGATTATCAGCTGGCTTTTCAAAACCATGACAGCAAATCTGAAACACTTTCACAGCATCATCAACTGCCCAAGATTAAAAAACCATCAAGAATTGTTTTAATGAGCTAGCATGTGCAGAAGTTACTGCAAAGGAACAGACAGTGATGCCTTCTAGCACTTACCCTGAGTTTAAATTTTAATTACACTTCCCTTAATAGACTGTTTTTTTAAGTATTATATAAACCTAAGAGCCAACTGTGAAGAGTAACACACTGCAGGGTTGCAGACTCAATTGCTGATTGCTTGCTTTAAAATATCCTGGCTTTAGAAGAACACTGTAGCTTCGTGATAAACTGTGGCACAGAAAAGTTCTGCACAGCACAGCCTGTGGATGCACCAGCGTCTCTTTTTTTCCTGTGCGTTACAAACAGCTGAGACCACAGGGCTTACCTTTTCAGCACTGCAATTGTTTTCATTTGGCTTCTACTTTCAGTTGCAATATCAAATAAACAGAGATTTGCAGCAGATTCTAAGACAAAAACATTGTCTGTAGTATGGTTATATTATAACAGAATACAAATATATTATAGAATAATTCTGTTTATCACATTTTTTCTTAATATCTGACTGACCAGACAACACACTGTCAGCCCACGGCCACTCTGACGCGGGACACGATCATGTGCGCAGCATCACACAGGGGAAGGTGACATCTCACCCTGCCGTTGCCACGGGAACGTGACAGCAGTGGGCAGCTCCGCGCGTGGACCACTGCCGCTGCGCCATCCCACCGCTCCAGCTGTGCCAGGCGCTTCCAGAGCGGCTGGCTCTAACGTTCCTGAAAAGGCATCGTCTGAGCCAAGACTGCATCGCACTCTAAATACACATCATATGAATTCAGCACAACGTTATTTAGAAACGGGGTTTTTTTGGGCTCCTGCTGGTTTCTTATTGTGCAGTAAAACGAAGTGGAAAAACAGAAGAAAATGTCTGAGGCTCAATAAAAAAAGAGATACACTTTCAGCTCATCGTTATGTTTCAGAAGGGTGATTTACACTAAGGAACTAAAGGAATCAAGTAAGGATTTCAGGAGTTATCTGTACCTTAATGTCAGTGCACTGAGTGAACTTTGTGGGTGAACACACTGAGCTGGGTTGCATTTTGAGGGCTGCCACAGACAACCCAAACCCGATGGCCAAAGGGGATGAACCTCAGGAGGATGATCCTACTCGCCACCTCGTGCAAAAACCGCTCAACAGTCTCAACCTGGCACTGCTGGGGAAGCAGCAGCCATCAGCACGGGGAGTACAAACACGCTCGATTACACCGAGCGGAACTGGTCCTGTGCAGGGCATCACGGATCTTCCCATTCACCGAGTTGGACTCCAGGGTTTCTTGCAAGCACCTTCTCTCACTCATCCCCATTTCTTTTTTATTTTTGCTTTTAACCTTGGTTATTTGGCTGTTTATCTTTACAGCTACGCCTGAAGCTGTGGCCATGTATCAGAACTGCAATACCAGAGCACACTACTTTTTCATTTTGATGATCTTTCTAGACAAACACCCCGACAGTAACAACTTCATCACTTTGTTCCAAGTGCTGCAGTCTCTACTTTCTCAGATCCCCAAAATAAGAAATACCTACCTGAGCAGGTAATATAAAGCCAAAGTTGAACCTATACTTCCATTAAAATGCCTATGAATTAAGGCAGTGTGAGAATCGACATCACCACCACAGCCTGACAACTATCCACGCCCTGAAGACTGTCCTGTGACAACTACACACTCCTGTGTACAGGCTGGTTGCGTGTGATACACGTCCCCCCCCTGCTCCTCACTTCTGTCACAGCTGGGTGAAAAAGAGCATAAACATGAAGCCAAACAGACCGAGCCTCAGCTGGTCGGGCTGTGAAACACTGTGAAAGACGACTGTATCTATGCGGAGTGCTGCGTAGGTACCACCGCCGCATCAAAGAAAGAGAAATCCCTGCAGAAGCCGCCAGAACACAGCACTTACCACCAGGAGGAGGTTTGTTCTTTGAGGTAAGGATGACAAAGCCAAATCCTTCGTTCTCCTTCCGCTGCAGACGGACATCATAGACCTCTGGGGACTGCAGGTTTGCAAACTCTACGCGATTCAGTCGAGGAGAGCCGTTTTGTGTCAAGACAGGCTGCGACTCCTCCTCCTCTGGTTGCTTTTCCCCTTGCAGGTAACAGACAAACAGCAAATAAGGAAAACCCAATACTGCTGTTTTACCAAGCAACTACACAAAACTGTACGCATCGCTATCAGTGCCAGCACGAGGAAACGCTGTCTGCCTGGGAAAGTAAGGTGTGAGTTTATTAACAGTACAATTTGGATCAAACAGAAATCAGATGCAGGATAAAGCATTCAGAGTCCTACACAGCTGTGCACAGTTGTGCAAGGAAAGCCCGCTGCACACCGGTTGCATAGCCGAACAGACTGGGCAGTGTGTGCACAGACTCTGTCAGTGATCTGATGCCTTTTTATAGTAAAAAAAGATCGTAGGTTTTCTGCATGCTACAAGTACAAGATCTACGGCAGAGATCCAGCTACAAACTACAACTATTGCTATCTTAAGGGAGGAACAACTGCTTACTTGGAACAATGGAACGTTTTTCAAGAGGCAGTTTGAAGACTGAAACCAGGTTTTCTTTCAGGAAACCTACAACATTTTGGTCCCCAAGTAGTCTATCTATGAGAAGGCATCTTAAAAGAAATTGAGAATTGATCTTAAAAATATTTTTTTCCTTTTTCTTGTCTATACTCAGAATTAACAGTTGACTAACGCAGTGGAAAAGCAATACTGGTTGCTAATTGGAACAGGGGACCACTACCAGTTCTCCTGAACCCCATCCCAGCTCTGTCAGTGACATGATCAGCATCATCGAGTCAAGGACAATAATCTTCTGTACACTGCCGCTCTGGACTCTGATCTAAAACTGCAGAACCACAAGATGCTGCCCCGAATCATTTCTGGTTTGAATGCACTTATTCTTGCTACACAGATGCCAGGAGACTGGAGAATACAGCATGTTGTACAGAAAAGACGTTGTGTTATTAATGCATAGCATTAGCGGCTCTTCTAATTAGTATCTGCAAAAAGCTTTGAAGAAAACACCACTGCCATCAATTTTCAGAGCCTTACCTGTCCAAGCAGTGCAAACGAGCAAGTACCAAAGCATCAGCGTATTAAATTGTGCTTTTTTTCCACTTGCTCAGAATTGTAGCTGACCCTCCTGAATCTCAGGCTGCTCAGCTCTAGTGCAATAACTGATGAGCTTCAGGGCAGCTTTAGTCGATCTGATTACAAAAATAAGCATTCCTTTAGCCAGATCTGTGTCCTGCAGTCCCCACTCTGGACAGACAGACACGTACCACCAAAGAAGATCTTCCTCCGGACTGTGAGCAGCACCTGACCGTTCCGTGCAGCACTGGTCATTAAGTCCAAAACTTGCTTGTGCGACTTCCCTTTAACAGGAACCCCATCGATACACATCAGCTCATCCGCAGCTCGAAGCCTGCCGTCTTTTTCTGCTGCTCCCAACGGGATTATGGCTCCAATGTAAATCTGCCAGCAGAGCAGAGCCAGGGGTTTGAACGGCAGAACTTGAACTCATCAGAACACGTAATGGTGGGGGGATGCAGGTGAATGCAGACAGGTGAGGGCTTTTGGGAAGGTATTTTTCAAGATTATCTGACTGTCCAATTCCAGTAGAAACACAGCCAGCTGTGAAACACTTTGCACAAGATGACTGAGTGGATACAATTTGGGGGCTCAAAGCATTCTGTAAATACGCAAAGTTTGGGGGAATTTTTAATTTCCATGAATTCTGGAAGCATCGCTATCTCTTGAGCGTATTTCTCAGTTTGTTAAAGAGCCCGATTTTTGACATAAGCATACACTGTGTACTTACTATGTATACATGATTTCTCAGAAATTATCGACACGAAAGCCATGTATTCCACTTTTTTTTTTTTTTTTTTTTTTTTTTTTACCAAGACTAGGCCAGAGTGTTTGCGGAAGAAGTAAAAGCTTTTGAAAGAACTCAACTTCACTGCTGAAAAGTAGACAGTTCCATGCTTGAAGTTTTTTCAGTGCACAGCTTTTGGTGATTAGATAATGAATTCAAACTGCTGCACTGCCCTTATCAATTTTGTCTACCCCCACATCATAAAGTGCTACTAAATGTAACACAGATAAGAACAAACACAATTTCATATGCTGGAATCACATTCCGGTTAAGTGAAAGATTAAGAATAATTATGGCCAGTAGTCGTTGAGGTTAAGCAATGGTGAGCAGATCATCTACACGTCATGACATTAGCTTGACACTTACCAACAGCTCTGGCTGTTATGGAAACAAAACACCACAAATGCTATAAAGTGCAACAGAAGTCAAATTCTTTGGTTTTGCTCTTCCTTTTCCTTAAATGCATGTTAGGGATTAAAAAAAAAAAAAACTAGCGCTGGATCGCAGCTGTGAATGGTGAAAGCCATATTGCTTAACTGCAATCAGAAAGCAGTCTATGAGTGTCTATTCCAAAAGTTTTTCCTCTTAACTGGATGGCTGAGAAACAGCCCCTGACATATGGTAACAAGTCTTAGCACTTCTTCCCAAAGGAAAAAAAAAAATTGCCTTTTTGGAAATAGAGGGCAGTCTCCTACAGTCTGCTCTGAGGAACAGACTAGCCAGGGTTTCCGCACCAGCATTTGCCCGTTGGCCTCCAACTCTGCTGCTCCTTGGCAATTACCTCTCACGCAGAGTCATCCAAGTCCAACTGCAACAGCTCAGCGGGCTGAGGCCAGGAAACACCACTACATGGATGACTCAAAATCCTAACTGAACTTTAGTCACTGACCAGGTTAAAGCAAACGAGGCTCTAACAAGTATTCTTCCTCCTGTGCAAACATCAGAGCCGCGTTCTGATGCCAGTTACAATGCAAAACGTCACCAATACGCATCTGCAGGAGGAAGCCAGTCTTAACAGGTTCCGTTTCAAGGCTTTCACAAAAATCTTGAGGTACCACGTTTTGCATTTTCTGAGATGAGAGGGAAAATCACAAGGCAAAAAAAGCCTGAAAGCATGCACTGGAAAGGCTGGGCTTGTCTCCTTGAGACGAATCGACTAGAAACCACACTGACTGACAGAACAAAATGCATTTTTGAAAAGTTGGTGGGAGAGGTGAGGGAAAAGTGGGACACAATCCAAAATCTTGCCTCATTTCACTGGGCCGCATTCAAAGCAATGGCCTGCGGGAGTTTTTGCAGGGTAAGCAGCACCTTCCTTCCACTCACCTGCTCCCCAGGATGCGCCAACGTGCACGGCACACTGAGCGTTACCAGGGCGTGTTTTGTGCCAAGGCCACCATCAGGATCAGGTGGAAATGGGCAAAGGCTGAGCACCGGCGCTGCCCTTTCGAGTGCTCCTGAGACACAGCAGCAACTACAGCAACATCTTCAGTATTATCAGCCTGGCAGAGAAAGCTGCTGCCAAAGACAAGCTCCAGATAGCCAAAAGGGCACGGGAGCCTTGCAGATTAAAGTCAGCCACGAAGAGGAAAAAATGAAAGGTAATCTGAAACAATTCTTGACCTTTAAAAGGCAGATACTGAATTGATCAATTTTGCCATCACTGAACTGTTTGGGATGAGAGGGAAATGAGGATGATGGAGCAGGAGTCATTCTAACAGTAACACTGTAAGATAACACGTAGGCAACCGTAAACTGTTTCACTTACGGGCTGGTCTGGTCCATCCCCTCCAAGCACCCGGAAACCAAAGCCTGACTCTTGTTTTCGCAGGAAAACGTCCAAATCTCTTGTGTTTGGAGCTAAGACAAAGCAACATTTCAAAACATGTAAGGAACTATCTTTGATTATCGAAAGATTATGTTTTTATGGTGCATTCTGACTCTTCTTAATGACAGAACACAGTAATCAGAAATACAGTAAATAATTCAAACAGTCAAATCTTCAGCGATGTTCTCTTTACAAAATGGAAAAATAAAGTTTCAGGAAAAGGCTGAAAAAAGGAAGGGACAGATCAATGAATGCCAAAGGAGAAATGACAGCTGCACTTGTACGGTGGACCAGGATAAAATCTGGTCTGCAAGACAACTCAAAACTAACTCCTATAAACTCGGAAATGGTCAGCTCTACTTCCGTTTCCTTCAGAGCTAGATCATCCTTGAGACCATTTCTATGATTATCTGTTTTATTATAAATATGGTTGAAGCATATTGTATCTTTTTTTTTCAAAAGGAGTTCCACAGGTTTCTAATTTCTGTATGAATTACACATTTCTTGAAATGTTTTACCTAGAGGAGGTTAAAAAACTCAAACTGAAAGTCACAGTAGTTTTACCATACATACGACAGAAAAAATTCCTTCATAATTGAGTACTTCCAAGTTGAAGTTGATATACTTACGCTTGTCCTCATACAGAGTCTTAGACTTCAAGTAGACTTCCGAAGGGTCTAGTTTAGGAGAGCCCGATCGTACAGCAGTGGGTGGGAACGGCATCGGCTGTGGGATGGGATCACCAACAGCTTCCAAACTACCCGAACTGTCCTGCTTGTCCTTCTGAAACAGACCCCACCCCACAAAATCCATACTAAATCAAAAGTGTAACTCAACTTGTGTACTTATGCTCGCAAAGACAATAAACATCATGCAGAGGTGAAACGCAGGGCTAATTTCCAATTGATCATGCACTAAAGTAACTCTAAATACTTTTTTCTGGGCTGAAACCCAACCTGGAAAGCTTGAACATGGTCATCTGCACGTGTCTGTGCACGTTAAACACAAACACAAGCAGAACAGACTTAGATATGCCCTTTTACCAAGAGTGGAAGAAAACTCCCCCAAGGGGTTTAGCAGTTTGACACTTCTTGTATGTTTATAAACACAAGAACTTGCCCTTTTTAACTGAATTATTTTGCCACGCTGCTTAATGCCACTGAACATCGAGTGCTCCACGGGAAGTTGCTACTGCATGTGTGCTAGAACGCGAGTCCCTGAGTCCAAAGTATTTTTAGCATGCCTGCACAGAGCGCACTGACATGGGAGCCACACTGACAGGGCTTGCATCCTCAAACTGCAGAGATTTATGCACCCATTTATTTAGCGTGGGCAGCTGTACGCTTGCAATGAACGGAATCTGCAAATCTTACTGAGTGCAGTCCATTTCAAGCGCACTAAATGTATGTGCTCACTTTATCCCACTGCTGGGATATGACTTCAATACTCAAACCACATGCCAAAGATAGAAAAAGCAGCTGCATCTACATCTTGGTAATGGGGTTTTCCTGAAATGCAATAATTTATTCTGTACAAGAAACATTTTTAAAAAAACAGCTCTGTTCACCGACTAGCCTAATACATAAAAGAAGCGCGCACGACAAAAAGATGCATTACTGTCAGCATTATCAAATCAGAGAGTATTTTATTAAGCCAAAGAATTCTTCACTGAGCTAATACATACTAAAGATACCCCAACAGATCACACTTCTAAGAATAACGAGTATCAAACTAGGAGTGTTCAGCTACATAAAGACTTCCTGAAAATACGGATTCAAAGATAAGCAAGCATTTTAAGAAGGGAGTACTAACCAGTCCATTAATTCTATGACAGGACTGAGAAGCATCGAAGTATTGTAAACTTCCTTTAGAAATCCCATTTCACTTTAATACAGGTAATTAGCAAGGAAAAAAAATAGATACTGTATTTTGTTTCCCTTTTAATGTGTATTCTGACAGCAGTTACTTAAGAGAATGAGTTTGTGGCAGCTAAGTAGACGTGGTTTCACTAAATCATGTTGCAGATTACCACAGGGACTAAAACCCAGAGAGGATGAGATTACCGAAGCAGGTCAGAGCGTGCACACAGATAGCAATTTCATACAGTGCAAAACTAGGAAATAACGATGGGACTTAAGTGGAAATGTCACATTTAAAATCCTGACAAATCAACACCACTAGACCTGTCATCATACAAGATCTTTGCTGCATTCTTGATTCCTCAGCAGTAAGAAGAGAGATCTCCATCACCTCCGTTAAACAACTCAAAAAACTCAAAGGAATCTTTTGCATTAAGTGGACTGTTTTTATAATTCTGTTTTGCAACCAAACCCCCCTGAATATTCTCCATCAGAAACAAATTTAAATACATCGCTAATACTTACCCCTTTGGAAGTTTTAGTAGGTGAGGGTGGACCTGAAGAAAATATAATGTAGAAAGCAATTTCAATAGTAGGTCACCAAAAGTTTAAACAGCATTAAAGCAATATAATCAGTTCCTCCTGGGTTGAAAATAGCAACTGCTTATTCATTCTTCTTTTAAACGGCAAAGTGAATGTTCAGTTGACCAAAACCATCACTTCAGAAAAGTCTCAAATTAGAATTGCTAGCTGTACAACAATGAAAAACATCTATTTCTCTTTTTGCTAGACTCCGGTCAACCAAATCACGCATCGGTTCATTGGATACAGAGACTTTGTGAAGTTGTCTAGAGGAATTTCACTTGCTACCAAAGAAATCTAATTACTTCTTTAGCAGATTAAGGAATAGTAGCATTGATACAAAAAAAAAGACCTGAAGATTTTCACAAACGTCGATGACTCTTTGAAGTGACGCTCTCAGGGCTACAATAAAAGCTTAAAGGGACACTAAGCAGCCACATGTTGCTTCATAATTCATTTAGCTCCTTCTGGCAAACGTACACTATCTACTAGTCAGCTTTTGGGGAGAAGATGCGTTCTGGTCTGTGACTGACAGTCAATGAAAGGGTATAAATATGCAAATGCAAAAATGAGAACTTTTCTGGTATTTCCAGTGATCTGCTCCACCTCACTGCTGATGTTTCTCCCTGTCTCCTGTAATCACCTGTCCATTGCAGCTACAGTTACTGGAATACATTTGGAGAGCCGCAGAAAACTCTATCCATCATACGCTTTGTATTATGCTACAGACCGCATTTTTGCTTTAGCACTCCCCAGACACTTGGAAGAAACAGTGCATAAACACAGCACAATAAAATTTTTGGAAAAAAAACCCCTAGTGACATGCTCTCATCCCAAATACTCAGGGGTATGAATTAAACTTGGAACATAACAGCTCAGAGACCTAATAAGCTGCTACTTAGCTGTCAAGACTGGACACGATTTAGATATCACACTAAAAAGGGACGTTTAAAAAGCATATAACCGTACATGACAACTGTAAATTTACGTATGTACCTCCTCTTAGGATAAGCAGCGGCACCTCTGCTCCTACTGGAAACTGCTTCAGTACCTCCACCACCTGCAGATGTGTCAAGCTCTGTACGTTCTGATGGCAGATCTCCTTGATTACGTCCCCTTTCTGAAGGCCTTGGCACCACTGACTGTCTAAAATCATTTTCACCTTCTGTCCTGTCGGACTGTCTGCAATGGCAAACCCAAAGCCTTTGGGACCTTTGACTAGAGGAATGGTGACCAGCTCTGGCTGAGAGCCTCCTGAAGATGCAAGAGAGATCCTCTGCTCAGCTGTATCCATGGAAGGGCCGTTCAGACGACCGTTGACCAACATAGGGCCCATTTTTCCATTCTGGTCCAACACAACCGTTCCTGCTATTAAATCTTGGCTGGTCACACAAACGTCTCCTTTGGTCACAGGCGGTCCGTTGATAATAGGTGTAGCTGTCACTATATCTACCACAGGGTCTTCGTTGTCGTCAGGAAGAGGATAGCCACGACACAAAGTCATGTTCACATACTGATTGACGGGAACTAGCTGAAACATCTGGACAACATCTGCATGGGTATGGCCAAGGACACAAGTTCCATTTATGTCTACAATGACATCACCTGTTACAAAACAAAGTTCAACAGTGTCAAAACCAGAAACGAAACCATCCAAACCTGTCCTGTGTTCTGAGACTCAGAACAAAAGCCTAACTGGAGAAAATCACTGTGCAGTCTTAAAACTAGTAAGGAATGGTGGCTGGGCTATTACCTCTGGGCTATCTGTTGCCAAAAAGCACAAAGGATTTCCTCTTTGCATTTATTCTATTTCATCTCAGAACACAGTGTGCTAAATATATAAAGTTTAATCTGCAGCAGATTTAAAATATGATACTGTACAGCCACAGGAGATGAAGCAGCGCGCGCACGCTACTGCAAGCAGATGTCTTCTACTTTAATTCATATTGTACGGCACCCTAAACTCTACCCAGAATAAATCGGATTTTTTTGGGGGGGGTCCTATGTTTATTTTAGGACTGGCTGAACTTGAGTTAGGATAGCGCCCACACACATTCCGTACTTCTACACTGTTGCCACACATGGCTAAGGGTGTATTTTCAAACTGAAGTGGACTTCAGATCCCAAAACTTCATTTCATAATTTGCATCATTTTCATTGTGAAACTTTGCATGTGCAATACAATATTCCCAGCAAGCAAATAGTCTTATCACGTAAACGCCTGGGCATCAGTAAAACAGTAACTCTCTTGTTACATGAGCTACAACAGGAATAGATACACATCTTTCCACTCAAACGTGTGTGTGCACAATGCAGTGCTGCGGGATCGCCTTCATTTTTACGGAGGAAGAAAATGAATCACATACAAACAAGTTCAAACAGCAGGTCAGCAACAAAACAGGAAACTGTTTCATTTTATAAGTAAATACTATTAAAGTATTGAAAGCACGAGCTCTTCTTACTCTTCTTCTCTGAAGAGTAACAGAGTTTATGTGATACGTAAAGAAGCATTTTGCCTTTTCTGGTATGTAAACCATGTTACAGCAAGCTTATAGGTAACTTAAACATATAACAACAATGAGAAAGTGTGCAATTCTTTATGGATTTCAGGTACTCTCATCCCTCGTTTCCTCACTTGTCCAGTTCATACAGCTTTGCTTGTTCATTCCTGCTGCAGTTTTTTTTTGCAATTTTAGTATTTGGTGTTGTTTTCCGGCAGCAACAAGGCAAAATACAGACCAGGACTCAAACACACTGTTTTTACTTTACGTACAGAGAGGGAACAAAAAAAACATTCTGTAAACAACCATGAAGCCAAAAGTCTCAGCTAAAGCAGAAGTACAGGAAAAGCAGATTTCTATCCAGAATAGCACTTCTTTTTCTTTTCAGCCACTGCTCTGCACAGAACTTTCACAAATCTGAGAACTATTTCATTTAGTGAGGTGTTCGTATTCGGAGTCATCCAACCTCCTGTGCTCAGAAGCTGTGTTCTCTAAAAGCACCACCACAGGAAACGGAAGTTTAGAGAAATAATACTTGACCTGGGGCAATTCTGCCATCTTGTGCAGCAGGTCCATCTTTTAGCACGTTCTTCACCTGGAGAAACTCATCAGGTCTGTCCCCCCCAATGATTGTGAAGCCAAATCCCATTGTACTTTTTTTCAGCGATGTCCGTATAAGCGCTCCTGTAAGCTGGGATGGATCTCTAGTAAACACAGACTTCTCTGGTCCTTTCAAATTATGGAATAAAGAGACATGAAGGCAGAAAACCAGAGTCAGTTTTGGTAAGTTTTTGTTTGTTTGTTTGTTAAGGTGTCATAAAAGTTAATGATTTGTTTGGTTAACATTGGTTAACCTCTGCAGAACTGTTATGGTGTAAAGCAAACAAGATACTGTTATACTCAGTTCACAGCTAAGTTAAGTGAAGGGGAAAGTTAAGAGTTTTTTCAAGACCGTAGTACAGATTACAACAGAGCTGGAACTAAACCTGCCAACTTTAATTCCCAGTTTTACACTTTAAACCTAGAATACTTAGCTTTAAGTAGATCAAAAGCATAAAAATTCAAGGTGGGGTTTTAGCTGCATCTTCCAGCTGGCTCTTCTAACCCTCCATATATTCAAAAGCTGCTTATGACAACCAGCTTCAGAACGAGCAAAATGATTTTAAAGCAGTCTTAGGGTCTCAGTTCAATTTTAACATTAAAAAAAAAAATCACTCAAAAAACCCTACAGATTTGGGAGGGCAACGCCACAACTGCCAGCAAAAAGACAAGGCTAATGCCTTGATGAATTCCAAAATTGGTTACTTGCGATGCATACTTGCAGATAAACTGACACACAATCTTCAGTGATACCTGATTTTGAAGGGCCAACATCAGTCTGTCCTAGCTGTTTTTTTCTTTTGGCTTCCAATACTGGATTCTCAAACTGAGTTTTCTGGTTAATATGACTGTAGGCATACAAAAGGTAGATCAGGATTTCAGCAGAAAGCATTCTGCCTATTTCACAGAAAAGACAACCACAAAAGATACATCTACAAATACTATTTTTTTATTATCTCAGATCAATGCTCTGGAAGAATGAATGATAAACTATCGTAATCAACACTGAAAGCATTTTTATTCTTTCACCAACTTGGTTTACTTTAAGAGCCGATACAATTTTACTTCCTGTTGTTATTAGGCACAGTGTACCTTCATTCCACTCTGCAAAAGACTGTAATAGTTTAGAACTGAGAAAACCTGCTTTTTCTCTTGACCCTACGTGTTGCTTCCATCTACCTATAATGTTCACAAACTCTGACACCACCTTTTTACTAGTAGATGCTAGAATAGTACAGCAGAGTGGGGAAAAAAACCACTCTGAAGAGTGGAAAAGCAGAATTTAAATAACTGTGTTGGCTTTGCAAAGTCAAACATGTTAGCTTGTTCTCTGAAGCTAACATTTTCAACTCTACTCATTTTCTTCTCCATGGTTAAAGAGAAAATTTTCTCTGACCTGAAGGAGACTCAGAAGAGCTCTTGCAGCAGTTTAGTAGTTATTTACTCGTCTCTTTGGAGACAGCAATGAGATAGAAGTTATTTTTGCTCTTTTACAGTTATCAGGTGCCACTCTTAAATCAAGTGACCTCATTTTTGTTAAAGCTAAGAAAAATGACATCAGCTCATTCCCATTAATAAATTACAATTTGCTTGCTACTTGCTTTCCCTCCCCAAAAGAAATATGCCCCAGTAGGTCTGAAAGGTCACACCATGGATCTGCCCATGTGCTGGTGCTTTGGAAACGTGTCCCTGGGTGCTCATTGCCCCTAGTACTGTTTCTACTGGATATGTTTCATACTTCAATTGCATTGCAACCTATACATACTGCATATGAGCACTTAGTTATAAATTGAGCAGAAAATAACAACATCAAATTAATAATTAGCACTTACTCAACATAGTATGTTCCGTATTGAGGGTCTTCTATTTTTTCCCATCCATAAGGAAGTTCTGCAATCAGAAAGAAAAAAATTCTCCATTACAGTGGCAAACTATCTGCAAATAGCAGAATTCTTAATGAAGGAACGAGAGGACAGATTACAGACTCATGAAAAATACCAGGAAAATACAGGTCCTTTTTTATCCCCTTCATTTGTTTGAGGCTGGTCCTTCTGATGAAAGGATATCAGCCTGTTCCAGGGAATTTGAAGCCCTATAACTCTCTTTGTTCCATTAGATGAGGAGACTCGTATTCAACAAACTCACACCACTTCGAACATATAATAAACTTAAAGACAAGATACAAACTAACCTATTTAGAGAGGAAGAACCTATAAAGGGGAAGAAAAATACATTATTTAAAATTAATCTAATTATAAATTATGAATGTGATTTGATAGTTGTCAACTTTTTAAACTGCACAATGTGAATATGGTCACACTGCTTCTGCCCCCAAATACACCACAAGAGAGAGCTATGAATGCCTCGCAGTATCACATCCCAACCTTGTAAAACTATGCATCTTCTTGTACTTTCCGTTTAAGACCACCTGGCAGAAATAATGCCACCTTTATTTATTCTCTCAACAATATCAGGATATTTCACTGTATTCCGACATTTCTGTTTTCAGTCAACCCAAGAAACCTTCAGTCAGAACTGTAAGATAGGCAAGAAGAGAGCCCCACCATGGCAGGCCATTTCGCCCTGACGTTTACAGGATAGCGAGACACCCCAAAACTAGCTAGCACGTGTTTGGGTCTGGTTGCATCAGATTCAGCGCAGCCTGGCAAGATGACAACGTGCAGTTCTGCACTGCTGCAGCCTGACGGCTCCTGCAGCCACGGCAAGCCAGCTGAGAGTGGCTCGGGCTTGGACATCCTTACATTAGGGGTCTAAAATAAAAAATTACCTGTTTGATATAGGTACTGAGAGTTACATGTGAAAAGCTCCTTTTTATGGCAAATTCAGAATCTGGAAAGATGGTGCCCAGCAGCAGATCATTACTGGCCAAAGGTGATAAGCAGTTAACACAGAGGTCCAATTATTCTAGCTTTACTGTTCTAGTTATCTTGACCATGGAGATTTAAATATTAGAATAATGGACACAGGCAGGTAGCTAGACATTTTAAGGATAAAACTGCTATGTAATCTTGTTTGAGGCTGCCCTAAGTTTGACGGCAACAGGAATTTTTCCTAGCATATGACAGCATGTAACCAATTATTAATACCAGCATCACTCCACAGGGTTTGACAAAAGACCCAGTGGGTCTATTCATTTAAATGTTGTTCACTTGGAGATCCAGCATCTCTCTGTTTAAAGTGCTCTTTTTATCCCGTGGTGAGCTGCACATATGTTTAATAAGCAGCAGTATGCGTCCATTGCTCCAGCTGGCTTCATTATGAATACATGATTGTTAGGCTGTGCAATTTAGGAAGACGATAGACTATTCTGAGTCTGCCTCAGCTTTTGCAACATGTCAGGCATTTGCTGAAGACAGAGCTATTTGGTACTCTTTTCTAGCTGACTAAATTACACGACTATGTAGGAACTGGTTACAGGAATTGTCTGCAGGCCAATCATGAATCTGACCTGAAAGTTTTGAAGCAACAGCATGAAGAGTTGGAGGGAGTCAGACTGTTGCCTCTACTTGTGCATTCAAATATTCTATCACATCACATGCAACAGGCGTCATTAGCAATAGGTATTATGCTGTATCTTCCTTATTATTCCTAGATTCTAATACTTATGGACCTTTTCCTCCTGCCATATTCCACCCACACAACAATTTCCAGTGAGATCGTCACCAATATATGCAATTTTCTCCTTAGCAAGGATAGTTACTGGAACAAAATATCTCATTCTCGTCTCAGGAATGCAGATAAACCCGTGATTCAGTCAGATTCTACTACTCCAGGGAAAACACACTATGGACTTTCCCAGTCTTATGTAAACTTGTATTGCCGAACCGAACTAAGGACGCTCAGCGCTACACTGCCTGCTCCAGCGTCACAAATATCAGGAAGAAGCTTCTACCACAGCAGTAATGAATTGTATCCAGCTGTGATAAACTCAGACCTTTATCAGGCACAGGAGACAAATGAATTCTGAACATCTCACCTCCATCTTCACAATCTTCAGGAGCTTTGGCTTTCTTACAGAGCCGCGGATCGAGCCACGTGGTTGTCTTGGTGTTATGGCTGTGGAGCAGAACACTTGCCATTAAAAGAAGAGAACTCCCTGAGACTGAAGAAACTTGGCTTTACTTTAAAAATTTACTACCGTGGGCAAACTGTAGCCTTTAGATAATATAGCCTTTATTTGTGCCTCAGTCACATCATGAAATGCTAAAAAGAAAAGACAACAGTGATGCTCAGAGGTACCAGCATACTGGAGACTCCCCAGGACAGATGTGAAATGTTAGAGGGACAAACACTCTCCCCTGCCCCCGAGAGCTCATGTGGGAATAGCAGCTGGTCCTACCTGAAAGGAAAAAATACTTTTAGCCTCCTCTTATGCTTAACTCTCAGTAAGGTTTCTGTTTCATTTCTGCCTTAGAATTCATTAATGAGGCTGTTTCACACGTGCACATATGAGCTGCTTTCCTATCCTGGACTTTAATCTGTGCTGTTTGTGTTTTTAAGCATGCATTCCCAGCCAAGGAACACAAAGAGGAAGAAAGAACAAACAAGCTCTCAGATTTCAGGGAAATTTGACGTAGTGAAGGCTTATACCTCACTTATCAATACCCGCCCAGCTTTGTATTTTGCAAGACACAAAACTCGTATTACAAACAAACTGACTTTGCAGGTGGAACCGGAAGGCTTTCTTGCGCGATGGCAATCGTAACAAGCACGCGACATAGATGACCATCGGTAAGGAACGTAACAGTAGGAATATATTAAATTTCATAGAGAAATAGAAGCAGTAAGAGCAGAAGAGAGGTGTAAGTGCAGCAGGCAGCTTCCTAGACTGCAGCCCGTCAGCACTTCTCTCCTCCAAAGAGCACAGCAAGCCCTCCACGGTGTCGGTCTACTCACTCAATGAAGTAGATCATGCCAGTGTCGGTGTAGGCCATCTCCCAGTTCTTGGGCAGCGGTTCCAGGGTTTCATCCCTCGACAAGTAATTTCTGAAGTCCATGGAGCTGCTTGTCTGGTTGTAGCTGGGAACAGGTTTCATCCAGTCAGGAGACTCCGAATGTTTTTCTTTGTTTTCTGCAGTTGTTGGGGGAAAGTGTTACTATTTGTCAGATGTTTATGTTGTTTCTCACAAAGAACCACCCTCTTAATCTGGCTAGGAGTGGATGTCAAACACGTCCCTGTATGTGATGTGCATTTTTCCACTTTTTTTTTGTAACTTTGAAAAGCTGACTCTGCTCGTCCCCTGCCAAACAGAATTAACCTTGTATTATGTGTCTGAGCCTACTCTGAAAAATCAACGCTGGCAGAAATCCAAGCTGACTACACTCTGTTGCCATTCCTATATAGAGAACAGTGTGTGCAATGCCATCAAAAAAAAACCCACCCCAAATCCTACTAATATTCCTCAAAGCACCAGAATAAAATATTGAAAAGACCCAAACTGCCAGTGAAAGAAACACCACCCTCCCGCAAGCCACAATAAGAAAAAGCTACCAAAAATCCCTGCAGAAAATGTTAAATGCAAGCCTCCACCCTTCAGTCCGGAGGTTATGCTCGGTATCCCCTGTCACACCACGATGTCCCTGACCTCACCTAACCACCAGCCCAGCCACCCGGCCACGGTGTTGCCAGCCCTGAAGCTTGCAAGACTAGATCAGGTCTGGCCGATGTAAGTCTGTCTTAAACACTCACACACAGGATCATCTGCAAATGCAATGTGACGGTTTCTCTCCGCCATCAGTTCTTCCCCCCCCAAGATGAGTCACCGTGACAGTGAAAGGAAAGGGGCATCCTGCCAATCTTCGCAAGGTCCCACTGGACACTGGTCCGACCTCAACGCACTCCGCTTTATTTCTCCCCACAAACTCCCCTTTAGGCAGTTTCAAGTTGTGCGATAGTTCCCTTAACCAAAATCATCTGAAAATTTTACAGCATGAGCTAGTGTTGCCCCTTAAATCAACTGTTTCGCTAAAATCTCCTGCATACAAATTCAGTAATCTCCTCAAAATTAAACAACAACATTTACAGGGTATGAAATATACTCTGCAAAGGATTCCGTTATTTGAAGAGTGGATAAGTTTTTCCTTCCCCCTCATGTAACTGGCTGATACCCAGCACTACATGTTCTCTACTGAGCAGTGCATTTTATGATGCAATTGCACATCTGGCTGGGAGAACAGCTGTTTCTTTTTAAAAGATAATTTCAAAATCGAGTAAAAACACCAGTGTGTATAGAAAACTGCCTTCGAACTTCACCAAACTAAGGAAGCGGTTCAAGCAAGCATGAACGTCTTTTGTACACTCCTCATCCATCCACACAACACTTCAGGGAATTTCTCCCCTTGTCAACCAACCTATCCCTCCGCTGCCATTAACTGCTTCCTTTTCCTCCTCTTCCTCCTCTTCCGGGAGAGAACTGTCCATCCTTTGCATTTTGCTGACGGACGTGGTTCTTTTCCTCTGCGATTCGGTATCAAAATCATTGTCGAAAAGGACTTGATCCACTGGATCAGGCTGAAAGGGGCTGGGCTCCGCTGGAGGCTTTGGAGTACCATAAAAATTACCTGACAATGAGACGGAAACCAAGATCGCTAAAGCTCTGATACTTGCTGAAAGTACCGGCAGTTGCAGTGAACATTTTCTTGCCCATATAACGTGCTTTTGGTGAAAGACCTGAACTGTAATTTAACTTCTTTAAGAAGACACCAGCACTATCAAAAACCAGTCAACAGTCAAAACCTATTTGTGCCTACATCGTCTTTTTGCCAGTGATGCTATTGTACATCAAAACCCAATAGGTTTAATTCAAAATTTCTATCCTGCCACATGTTTTCAAAGAAAAAGATGGATTTGTTACTTTGACTGGAATTCACTAAAGCTCCATAAAGAGACTTGGGGAATAGTCTGAGGCAAGCAAAACAGTGAAAATCAATTGTTCTTACTCTATATACTGATTAACTGATTAACAGAGAAACATGCAGTGATTAACAGAGAAACATGCAGCAACAGAAACACACTAAAGTCAAAAAAACAAATTAATTTTGTGCAGAAACATATCTATTTACATAAAAACAATTACAAATAATTGATTTTCAAACTGCAGTCCTACATTTTTCTACATGCTAAACAAAGCTGTTAATATAGCTTCATCTAAAAATGATTTTTACTTGAGAAAAACAAACAGATTTTTGCTTCAATATTTTAATCTAAACCACAAAGACCAGGAATCATCTGTTGTTTTCTGGAAAAGAATTTCGGAAATTGACCTCTCTCCTGACTGCTCATATGATTTTTATTAGGGAATTGAGCACACAGCAAGAGAGCTTCCCAGAACTCTTGCTGAGGTAACGTTTGGTGGCTGGATACGGTTTTGACCATGTGAAAAAAAAATAAGAAACCCTTCTGAAAATATCAGCGAAGGTGAGGATCAAAGTGCCGACAGCCAGATAAAGGGGAGCTAAGACAAAAAAAAGGGCTAGCTTAGTCTAAATTTGCTTAGGAGATTTGCACAGACAGGATGCTGTCAACAGACAGCACGAGAAATATACTTTGGACATTTTCTTTTTCTTTTCTTTTTTGAGGGGCGGGAGTCAATCAAATTAATTCAAGTGCCAGCAAAACCACCACCTACAAAGAAGTCCTCTAGATGCATGTTTAAAGTTACTTGTAATACATGTACAAATCAGGTTTATAATCTGGTAAATCCCATTTAGCATCAATGAAAGCTGCACATGCTCAGCATTTCTGAAAATTTGGCTGTAATTTAATTGACTTCAGGTACAACTATACATTTAAAAAATCCCCTTAGCCAGATCATATTTTGGGTTTTATAAACTTACAAAAAGGAATGTGAGACGTTTGTAATTTGTTCTGTTTATGGTGTTGAGAGGTAAAAAGCAGCAGAAACCAGGCAAGCATCATGTGAAACCCAGCTACCAGGGCACACTCCCCAGGAGTGCAAGACATCCCACGGCTGCGCCGGTCAAACTTGTCTCCCCTTCCTCTCACTTTAAAGGTGGGGTTTGGGTCCGTCCCCCACCCCAGAGTACAGGGATGTAACGAACCTTAAAAATTATCTCTGACTGCCATCGAACCCTTTAAAACAAAACAAACTAAAGCAAAGCAAAAGCCCATCATGCGATGGCAGCTCTGTGACTCCTCTGGATCACCAGTTCCTGACGCCTCACTACCTTCATTACATTGTTTTTCCCCACCATATTTAACAAAACCAACTTTGCTCCAGATTTGGACACTCTGGTCTAGCGCTGTTCAATTTTCCATTGCCAAATACTTTTTCTTCCCTGCTGTGTCATAATTTCCTTTGCCTTCTATCCTTTTGAAGTGTGCCTCTGAGAAGAACACAGCTCTGTTCTCAAAGGTTTAAACAAAATTGACTGAATTCTGGTAAACTAAAATTGTACCAAGCACAGAATGCTTCCTCAAAAACGCAACAGGGAAAATGCACTTAGACCAAGACACTGGACATGAGTACTGGGTCCTTATTCCCATTCCATTAAACGTCATCAACATACCATCATACGTTCCACTTTCCAGCAAGGCTCCGCTTTCTTCCAGTGCTTTGAACTGCTCAACAGGAATGAAATTATAGTCTACCCCAGGGACCTCCCCATCTCTGGGAGCCCTTGTAGTGCCTGAAAAGACAGAGAAAACACTCTTGTAAGATACTTAAGTGCTGCCTGTTTACCAAATGCTGCCTGCTGTACAACTCAGTAAAAACAATAT
The DNA here is from genome assembly GCF_011004875.1 of Balearica regulorum gibbericeps. Classification (NCBI taxonomy): domain Eukaryota; kingdom Metazoa; phylum Chordata; class Aves; order Gruiformes; family Gruidae; genus Balearica; species Balearica regulorum. Next base: position 1,140,469 of record NC_046208.1, read on the forward strand.
ATTTTTAAATCTTTATACAATGATGATGTCACTTCAGTAAGGTAAGAGTTAGAACACTGGTGAGCAAGTGAACATAATGTATAAAAACTAGGCCAATAAATTATGTAGGAATGGCAGCTCTGGTATTGAGGAAGGAGGAGAAAAAAAGCTGGGTGAGGTGGTAATTGGAGAGAATTCTTTCTTATGCTCAGTGAACTGAAAACTTATTCTGTGGAAGCTGGCGACGCCTGAGCCAGGCAGTCGCAGTCTGGGACTCTGGGGAGCTGTTTAACTGGGGTATTTTAACACAGCGTAAGGGTGCTTCACCTCTCCACTCTTTCCACCAGTACCAACTCGCTAATTTGGAATGAGGTCACCGGGACTAAACGTATTTGATTTTGGGGCCACCAAATCCGTAACTGGGCACAAAACCTACTTTTTAACCCTACAATTCAGAGTGTAATTCATCTATACTCCAAACCTGAGCTACGGGTAAGCTTTTTCCAAAGTAATCAGTAAATTGCTGTGTTAATGCAGAAGTTCTCGAAGTGTTATGTCTATAAATACGGGTCTCCCATAGTCATAATAGCTTAATTGAAGCTCTCCTGGAAAGGACTCCACTGATTCGTTACTGCCTGTAACCTAATAACATTTTAAAAGCTTATGTTGATTTTTTTTTCAGGCAGCACCATGAACAAGAGCTGCTAGTAAACAAGCCGCCTTTCACTATTGCTACATTTTAAGAAAGTCACAAACTCTTGGGTGCTCCCAATATAACACTGATGCTAAATTGAGAATGGAATTCCTGTAGTTACAAAAACATTAGTTGACAAACTTTTTAGCGCAATGAATATTTAAATGCAGTCGGTGATGAGCCTTTTTAATCAGTGAACCTTTGAGACACAGTAAAGGATGATCTTGTGATAATTAAGAAACCAAACGGCACAGAAGGGTGAGAAGCAACGACAGGGTATTTGGCAGCTGTCAGAGCGTCCTGTACCTCGAAGGGTGCTTTCTATAAACCTCCACTCGTGGGAGCAGTGCCCTTTAGGCACCTCGCTAAAGGCAAGTTAACACCGCTGTTGGCTGGACCCAGGGATGCCAGCAGACGCTCAGAGCAGAAGGGCTGGCATAACTGATGAGACAGGGCCATCCAGATCCTCTTGACTAATTAATTCTTGCTGTGACACTGAAGTTTGTCCATGTGCTGTTTCTTCCACTTCTCTTGGGCCACAGATTCGCTCTCCCTCTTGCCTCCTTGTACTGTCTTCTCAGGATGAGCGAGCAACAGTTGCCATGCATCTCTGTCATTGCAACCCTTTCTGCATGTAATCCCTCCCGCAACTCTGCTTCCAGCTGCGCTGCTCTGCCTAATGCACGTGACCCTCCGAGGTCTCAGTTTCCTCTTTGTGAAAAAAAAAACAAAACAATACATTGACAAAAAGCAGGACCCGTCTGCACTGCTTGATCATGCTGAGGAAGGTTTATTTCCCATGGTGGCTGTGCTTATTTCTAACAACAAGAACCGATGAGTAAACCACAGGTATTCCTGAAACACTCTGAGCTTTGAATGCTCAAGTTTTCGCTGTTTTGTCAGTCCATGCTGGCCATACATTTTCATAGCAACTTAAGGTATGAAACTGCTCTAGCAAAGCAATTTATAGAAGCTCCAGATTAGGAGAGAAGGCATTTAAAGCTCTGGAATTATGTGACGGTTAGCAGGAACAGATCACATGCGGATGATCTTTACATACTTACAAGGGATGGTTCTCAAGTAGAGATTGTCTCTGATCACTTGCTGGAGTTTATGGTCTATCGAGCCCTTCTGGAACTGAAGGCTCAAGTAGTGGCGCAAGTCTTTGTTGATGACTTTTCCTTAAAAAACAACAAACAAGAAAGACTCATAAAAATTAAGCAGGATCTTGCAACAAGAATAGCATTTCGCTGGTATAAATGTTTCAAAAAAAGAAAGCAACAGAAAGAGTTGGGTTGTTTTAAGCGCAACGACCTGAATGGAAAAGCCATTCTATGCTACCAAAGCCTGACTCTCTGCTGGTGTGAATTGGCACGGTGATTTTAAGCATAGCTGAGCAACAACCATCCAACCTCAGTATCTCCCAAGCAAGAAAGTTACAATGTTCTGGAATTGTTTGGAAATCAATAGAAAGTATTAAGATACAACATCTGTTACCCAAATTAAAAGTCTCTACAGACAGGAGACTGCTTCAAAATACAGCGATACTACTTTCTATTCAATTTTCACCTACTGGCTAGGCACCTGAACTCAGTATGTTGTCACATGGGAATATGCATTCTGGCTATTATAAAAAGAAATTTTTTTCCTTTTTAAAAACACTGCATGATAGAAGAGGAGGGTTTTTTTACAATTATTCTTTTGCAATACTTCTGTCAGGTATCATTAGCGAATCTGTCATATCATTAGATCACCATGGCCCCTTCTGCACACAAATAACTGAGCTCTTGCATTACTGCTTCATCCTTCTGACAGAAGGGTACAAAACAATCTTTTGTACCCTGTCATCTTCCCAGAAAGCACATTAAATAGGGTTCAGCGACCTTGATAAATTTAAGTTACGTACTACAGCAGAACACTCGGGGCTTAAGGGAAAAAGACTCTCAGCCTTCAAAACCCAGCTAGGGGACAGCCAGCAGCAGGCGTATGCTGGCGTATCACAGCAGTGGGAACAAAACCTGGAAGAGACAACTCCTCCTTTTAAGTTATGTCAGCAACAGGTTATGAAACGTGGAAACTCGCCATAGGAGTGATTCTGACAGAGCCTCCAACGCCTGCAGGGATCAACTGCTGAAGAGACCACCTCAAAAGCCCTGAGAATGAAATGGGGCACAGACCCACATCGGTCTTAATACAAAGCTCGTTTATACCTTAAACCAAGATTACTGTACTTCCATGAAATGTCAAAGTTAGAAAAACCCAACAAACCAAAACCCAAAACCCCTTCCACCACCACTCAGCAAGTTTTCCCAACCACATGTCACTGCTGCAAAATCAGTTGCATGTTTTGGCAAGTTGAACCTTTCCCTTCCATTTTTGCCAAGTTAAGGACAGATACGCACCTTACACCTGCGTCTCAAATGTTACCTTGGCTATTGCCATTCATTAATGACAAACCGTATTTCAAATCATACACAGTGCTTGATGTGCACCCTGAGCTCCGGATAAAGTTCATTTCTCACCCTCCTTTAACACTGTCATTTATTTAACAATTACATCCAGAAGCACAGAAAGCATTCTGCAGCGTTGAGAGGACAGCACAGTACGGTCCTCATGGCTGTCTGGGAGTTCCAGAAGCAATACAGCGATTCCCTACAACGTGGGTGGGGTGAGCAGCATCCCCATCCCAACTCCTTCCCAACACTGCAGTGCTCCCCGGGGCCAACGTTCTCCGCCGTCATGCCAGCGAGCCCCCAGCTCAATTCCCTATTTTGCCACCATGAACTGTTCTTTATAAAACTTTGGATTTGCTTCTTGCGGCATAACGAGCAAAACATGTCATGGAAAACAAAAACAAATGGTGTAATCTCCAGCAAGAAAAATATTTTCCATTTGTTACTACAAATCGCTTTATTGTTTGTAGACAAGATGGTTTCTCAACATTAAAAAAAAATGTTTTACCACTAAAATGGTCCATCCATCTCCCTGTCAATGCCAGATCTATAGCACTGCTCTTTAACAATGAAGCGTATTTCACTCGGGCAGATCAATACACACCTATTTCACTCGGGCAGATCAATCTGGTTGTTAGCTACATTCAGAGCGTTGCATGTCAGAAAAACTTGGCAAGAGGTGAAGATCTCTACTGGATGTAGGATTACAGAGACTTTATTTATTCACTGATTTTTACCCTCTTCATGTTTTAAAATGTAAAAGCTCGTAAAACCTTTCCAATAAATATCTACTCAGTCCAAAAAAAGTAAAACCAAAGTCGTTATTAAGGATATGCTGATGTCGAGGGGTTAATTTTAACATTAAAACCTTAAAAAGATTGGACTACACTATGTGACCAAGATGACTACATTGAAGATTGAAAGGATCGCCTGGGGAAAACAGGAGAAAGTCAAACAAAATAGTAGGCAAAGAAAAAGTGACAGAAAGTCACAGAGGATGGTGTGCATTAGGAAGCAGGAAAAAAAAGCAGTAGTAGTAAGGATGCTTTAGGCAACCTTCAGAGCTTGTTCTTACGCAAAAGCCAGATATTTCCCCCTTCAGGAGCTGAACACGCTCCTTTACATTGTTCACGCAGGCTTTTAGGAAAACCTCATGTATCAGACTCCCCGAAATGACCTAACAAATGTCGGGTTGGTGTTTGTTGTGCTGCTGAGCAGTCTCTGAAGGATGACACACGCAGCGCAGGGACCAGTCAAGAGGAATCATGTACTTTATACCATTCAGGTTCTGCAAGATGAACAGGCACAAGCCTCTTGTTTTCAGTTTTAATTTAAATTAACCACAAAGGCACTGCTAAAATGAGGATATGCACACTGCTGTTCAGTAAGGAAAACTAAGTGACTGCAGAAGAAAAAAAAGCCTTGAGCACCACTGCAGCAAAATCCAGCGCTGAGAAGGACAGAGGTACATCTGAGTGTGACGGAGGCACGGTGAAACACAGAGGTAGTGGCTTTCACTTCTCTTGTCACACCACAACCTGCAGCGGTAAACTTGTCTTTGCTGCCGGCACCCAAGCAGGACAAAGACAGCTATTTACACATCCAACCTGGCATGGAAACGCCAAAGTATACCTATTGCAATTACAAATAGGTGAGTATTGCCATGGTGCTACCAGAACTCGACACAAAGAAGTCCATTTCTAAATTAGCGATGTTGGTAAAACAACAAAGCTCAAACATGCAAATAAATTCTAAGAACTCAATCTGCAAAGATTTTACATTGCTGTACAACAATAAGGCACAGCAAAATACTGTCACAAGTACGTCTGGCTAATGCTGCCAGCACATGGAATCTCTGCGACATCCCCCACAAATTGCTCTGAAGACACGTGGGAATCCTCCGTTTCATTCCAACGCATGTTTTGTGCAGCCAGACGTAGGCGATGACTTTGGAGAGGTATGGCCCATCGTATTCCGTGCTAGGCGGGAGCTGTGCTCCCAAGTCTCTGTGCCGACACCTCCTGGCATCTACATGCTGGTAAGGAGCTGCACCGCTGATGGGTGAACGAATGAGTACATGCATCGTTCTTTCAAGCTTTTCAAAAAATACTTCAGTTAATTATAAAAGCAATTTTTCCAAGTAGCAGTTCATTAAAAGCAGGCTACTTTCCTATTAAACAATATGATTCATTACAAGTGCTTACACTTCCCTGGAGCATTTAGCACAAAAACATATTTTAAGGGAGCAGACGTGAAAACAGAATTGCATTCCCTCATTCTTGGAGGACAGTTTTAAAAGCCTCTCTGCTGTCCCGGCCTGTCCCACCGGTGAATCGAAGGGTAAAACACAACCCCACGAGTGCGCAGCAGGCAGGGCCGCAGCCGAGGCCTTGCCCAGGGCGGGCAGGGGGGCTCTGGGAGGGAGGGTGTCCCGGGCCGGGGCGGGGGGGGCGCCGGGAGGCCCCGCTCCCCCAGGCCGGCCAGGCTGGGCCTCGGCGGGACAGGGCAGCGGCAAGGAGCCGGTCCCGCGGCATCTGCCGCCACCTCCCGGCCGCGGGCCCGGGCCGCCCCGCTGTGCCGCCGGCTGAGAGGCGGCCTCGGGCAGAGGGAGCCCCGGGGCCCGGGCAGGCCTCGGGCAGCGCCGCAGACCTGCTTGGGGATGTCGAACTGAGCTCCCAAAGTCCCATCACCCCCGGCCCCGCTCCCAAATGCCCTCTCACTCAGCCCTCCGGCCCTCAGCACTGCTGTCCAGAGCGGTTTTAAGCGGTAAAGAATGAAAAAAAAGTGCCAGGTCAGGTACTGCTGCTCGATGGGAACAAAGCAGGAGGAAAAATGTAAACAGAATTTCATAATGTAAATTCAGAATTTCATAAATGTAAACAGAATTCCAAGGTTACGCTCGGCTGTGTCATGTGTTACATAAGAAGTGATTGCAAAAGGCAACCTAGAATACGAAAATTCCACGTGAAACACACATTAAGGGCCAATAAAACAGCTAAATGGCTTTGCTCAAAAGCAGCTAACTAAAAGACGAATTAATCAGGGTTGATCAAGCATAAAACAGTTACTGTTTAATTAAAACTAGGCGATCAATACGTAAAACAAGATTAAGCAATCTGTGACGTGACTAAGCAAAAGCCATTTAAAGAAACATTTGGCTACACAAACCAGATACGTTGCATTAGGAAAGCAAAGTTGTAATTGGTGTGCAACACATTAACTTTATGATATTCCGCAGCAACTACTCACATACTATAATTTAATGCGAGTTACAGATCTGAACACAATAAATTCTTTCTAAAAGCATGCATGAGAATCACCGTATTCACAGAATCTGGAAAAGCCAGAAAAGCCAGGCAGTAACACAGCCTTCAGTACTTGCACCAGGATGCTGCCCACCTAACAAACACACACCCACGTTCCCAGTACAAGAAACATGTGGGAGGTTCAAATTATTACAATTAAAGAAGAAAGGGACAGCAACATTTTGAGAATGTCTGACCCAGTCAGCAGGTGCAGTTTGGCTCAGCTTGGGGGGCTGAATATTGACGGTTACTCTGCAAAAGTCTGCTTTTCCCCTAGGGAAGAAGAGGGGCCAGTGGCCCTGAGGCCACCGAGCATGACAGCCGAGGCTGGCAGCACCAAGGGCTACGTGGACACGCTCCCACTCCACACCTCCTCGTCCCTCTTCCAGGTGTCGGATGCAAGAACCTGAGTTAGGACTCTGCCATTACGGAGAGGAGCTCCCCAGAAATATTCAGGCCATTGAGATGACGACCACGCCTGGGCCAGCGATCCGGCCGGGAACAGAGATCCTGGTCCTGTTATGGGCTGAGCTCATTCACTAGGTAGCTGCTGCCTCTTCAAAGAGCAGTCAAGCTCACCGTCAGGTGAAGCTTTACCTTCTAAGAGACAAGGAATAAGAAAATCGTGGTTGTCAGCACTCAGTAAGCACCTATGTGCCATCTGCAATTACCAGCTGCTTTGGAGTTTAGTCGCTACAAGGATGTTCAAAAGACCAAAAGCAGACAATCATCTCAGCAATGTGAGATGTACCTTCACTCGTTTGCCTTTTAATGAGACTCGAATGGCAGTAGGTCCGCACTGCTCTGCTTCCAAAGTCTAAATTAATCACGGCTTTTGATTGCCGGATCCGACATCATAAAAGGCCGACCGTTGACTAATTCGGCAGAGATTCTACAAAGGGCCGCAGTGGGCAGGTTTCTGGTGAGACACTGTCAGGGCATCTTGATTTGCTCTATCACTGGTAGGTAGCGACATTTGTCTGAAAACAGAAATCTGTCACAAGACATAGATTTTCCCCTGACACTGAACAGAACAGACAAGGTAAAGAATGAAACTCCCTTTCCTAGAACAAACATGGGAGAAGAGCCAAATACATTACAGGCTTATTTTTGGATGTGAAATGCAAATGATGTATTTCACAAAGACAAAATAAAGAAAAAAAGAAACCCCTTAGGTTATTAAAGGGCATGAAAAAAGAGCAAGAATATATTTTAATCTGTTCTGGCCATACCGACAGACTTCTCACCTTGTCCCACAACCCAGGGTCATTTGTAGAGATTTGGGTTGAGAACGGACCAGCAGACTCTTCTGAAATTACCAACACCGTTATCAGCGGAAAGAGAATTGGGGAATGACTTGGGAAAGTGTTTGGTGAGGGAAGGGAAAGTCCTGAGGACGAGGAGCTGATGAGCACAGATAAAACTGAACTGGACAGTTTGGGAACACAGAGAGGTATCAGAGGAGGTATTGTGGTTCAGAATAACGCTGTAGGGAGAAAACATTTTTAAAATATATTTTGAATTCCTCAGTAAGAGGTCTCACAAAAGCTTTCAAATATTCATTAACAGAATCTCACTAAAGCCTGCTGGGCTCTGCGAATTTCCCTCTACTGAATGTCTGCAGAGAATAAATGTTTTGACTGAAGACAGGGACAGCAAAGATATTTTTACTAAGCCATGCTGTACTCAGCAAGCTACACATGTCCCCAAAAATAAGCCTTAGACAACATGAAACTCCACGGACTGGAGCCACTGGCGCAGGGTTAGCATCAGCTGCGATGCAACCGTGGGAACAGCGGAGACAGCCCGGGTTTAGGTGATGAGCGTACACGGATGAGCAAGAGGGTCGGGAACAAGCGGAGCGAACACGGAGTGGAGAGAGGGGGAGAGATGCGGCGTGTGTGTGCGGAAAATCCAAATCAGTGTCGTTACGCAGTTCTGGAAGTTATTTCAGCATCTGGAGAAAACATGTTATAACAAAGGAAAAAAAGAGTATTTGAGAAATTAGCAAAACTTTTGGGCAAAGGACATTTCAAGAGAAGTCCTTTACACCACTTCCTTTGAGAGGAGCTTTTGTGCGCAGCCCTGCTGAGCACATCTGAGCTCTCCAAAAGCTTGGAGGAGATTGCCATCCATTTGCTTTATTTTACCATGCTTTTTAATTGTATCACATAAGATATCTAGGAAACACTAGCCACGTGAAAACCATTACCCTCCTGCATGCCACTGTCCTACGGAGATAGATTCAGGAGAGACTCAGACTCACGGTAGGTTTTTACAGGCGAACCAGACCTGCTCCGCATTCTCTCAAGCTGTCCTGCCCACCATTTTCCTGTGCGATGCGTCCAAGAACTGGACATCTAATAAATATTGAAGACCTATGCACATACCTACATTTACAAGGCTGATTTTACAAATCCCTACCAAATACTGCAAGGCACACAGTAACAACACAAGACCAACCGGTATGGGTGGGAAGTCCCAGAGCATCAGCACGGAATGAAGGAAGTGGGACTAGAGGAGACCTCGCCGACAAGTGGCAGGATCTGCCCAAGCAGCAGAGGAAGGAATTTAATTCCTCCAAGTAACACAACTAGTCCGTAAACTTTTAGCTACAATAGTAAATCTTGTCTCCTTGTACTGAAGAAACATCATGGTGCTGAGCATTTGCCGAATACCATGCTGTGAAATAAAGGTTGTCAAGTGGCTAAATGTTACTAGAGTCAATCTTCTTGAAAGAAAATTGAATTAAGGATCTTTCATGTAGCTGAACTATGGCTGCATCATTAAAGATATTCTGCAAATTCAGAAAAAGTAAAGGGTAAGTATGTCAGATTCATCTAATTAGATGATAGAAGCAGAACAATTCATAGAAGAATTTACATAGGGTCTATTGTACAGAAAAAAAATCTCACAGCACTTCTTAGCCACTAATCCATTAAACCAGATTCATTTACTGGTTGAAAGCTGAAAAATATTAGGTTTACTTTGAAAGGCTTGTTTAATTGTAGTTTGTTATATGCTGCCCAATAAATTCTTGGTAACATATATTTCTAGAAGTTATGGTAGAGATAAGCCTTACAGTATTAATAAATTATTTACCATAGCATTCAAAATACTGGAACTGCATTTTACAGTACTTCTGAAATCAATGAAAACCTGTTTCTCCAGATTTGAGAAATAACGTTGCCACAAACCTCATTAGAGTACGTACATCCCACTTCACTTTGGGGATCTTCTTATTTTTATTTGTAATACAAAGTACACTCAGAAAATACCTGTGAGTTTTAACTTTTTAAGCCTAAAGATTTAGGAGACTGCTCATCACTAAAAATGATCAAAGGGGTGATCAAGCCTGTACAGGATAATGCCTTAAGATCTTCAGTCCAGGTGGTGACTGATTCAGGGAGACAAAGTTTCTCAATCCTCCTTCTCAAGCATCACAGCGTACTGTGTTGTACTGTTCCCTTGAGATCTTATAGGTTTGGAAATGTTCTACCAATAAACCAGCCCACTGCTGGTAAACCTATGCAAAAATAAGTTGGCTTTGTGTTTGATTATGAACTTCATCATTAAAGCATTTCAAGTTTTGAAGATAACTAAAATATGCTTTGGAAGGCATATCCCCAAACAATCTTTAAGAAATACAAAAAGCATTGGCACATAATGCATTGTTTATTCTGAAAAGCACTTGGAGCTGAGAAGGACAAGAGATGAAATGTGAACAGTGGGAGCCTGTATGCAATCCTCCAGGTTTTTATTTTTGGCAGTATAGAAACAGCAAAGTCAACTGTAACAGAAGCCTCTAGGTTGTGAATATCCATGACTGGGTTCCTCATCTACCATGAAAAAAAAAAATTAAAAAGAATCTATTGTTTAGTGCAGAGGGAGGAAGAAAGAAAATATTTGCAGAACACGGATGGCATTTAGATGGAATCTCTCAGTGCCATTTGGTTGGTATATGAAAATAACACTTGTTACCCAACTAACAATTGCCTCCGTTTGCAAATAGATGCATCACAGTTGGCTGAATCTTGAAAGCAAAGAATAAGGATCCAGCACTGTGAAATCAAGAGGTTTTTTAAGAGGAAAGCAGCACCTTCTATCACCTACCCTGAGCTCATCACCCCCGGCTCCAGAGCACGAGACGTCCATGGGCAGGGTCGGGGGACACTTCCCTGCACCCCCAGAGGGCAGCTCCCCTCTATCCACAGCCAACAACAAACACGGCTTTTCTTTAAACCCCCTAAAAGCAAAAGTGTTTAGCTCACGTACCAGAACACACATGAACATGGACAGCACCCGCAAAGCAGAAGTGCAAAGCCCTGGACTGCCAGGGGAGCGTGAGCACAGAGCTCGGGGTGCTCGGGCTGCCCCTTCCCTCGACCTGCTCCGTGGGGGCACCTGCGGCCGGCTAACGCACAGCAGGATGGTCACACTTTGGGATGGCAGAGAAGATGTACATTAAACCAGCGGTGTTTGGAAACCTGTATGTAGGACAACAACAGATAAAGGCTCTGCTGGACTCAAGAACAAGTAGTGTTTTGCAGCAATGTCATTGCAGCTACAAGACGCTCCTTCATTACAGCCCAGCACAATTTTGTGAAGAGGAAAATAAAATATATATATTTAGTGGAGTTAACATGAAACAAAACATACATGTAAAAACCAGAGAAGATTAGTACACTGAGCGATGATGAGAAATGTTGGCAATTACTGGTGGACCACACTGTCAGTTCATTATTTCTCACCGAATGTTACTTTTTCTTTTCTGTATCCCGTTACATCTACAGACATTCTCAGCTTATGCACCATTTCTGTGGAATGACAGCAGACACCATTTTAAGTTGTTTTTGTGCGATGTATTGGTAGCAAAAACCTTGCATGCTTGCATAGCCTAATACATTTTCTGCCTGCAACCTTAAGGATTTTTAAAATTAAAATCCTTGGAGTGAAGTTCAAACTTTCAGATGCCAGCTTCAAGCACGCTAATATCTGATATGATTCTACTAATACATTGCATGAACACAAAAATCCATTAACCATGGAAGTACTGTCAGGAGAATTACCAACGGGTAGGGTTGTCTCTGATAACGCCAAGTATTTTAATGTACCATTATTAAAGAGGAGAACGGGAAGGCACAAAGAACTGTACAGCTGTTTCTGATATAAGATCAGACACTGAAGGAGATATGAGTAGAACTCAAATGATTTAAAATAATGAATGGGAACATAACCATTTCCTTCAACTTAACAGTGGGGAAGAGAAATGCAGAACTTTCCACAAGAGAACAGTTTGACCTTTTATATTATACATGGAGACTTTCCTCTCCTCTCTTTGATTTGCTATTTTCTTGAGAAGTTAAAAAAAAGCACCGAGCAGATCAACAATCTTTTGCCTATTTATAAAAAGACTTGCTATATTTTCAAGAGACATTTTAATTCTCTACTTTTCCCAAGATCTTTCCCTCTGGCTGTAGTTCTCACCTCCACCGCCGCTCCGCTTGTCCTCGTCCTCCTCATTCTGCAGCGCTCCTCACAACACTAAACTCCATCACTGAAACGGCACGTGATTTCCATCTCAAACAAGATGTGTCCGCACTGATGATAACGAACAAGAATCCAGATAAACTGTACCCTGTAAGCCTCTGCCAGGTTTAAGACAAAGACAAGGATTTACAGGGATATCTGGAAAGCTCACTGAGCACAGCCTGGGAGCTTGAAAGACCTCACAAAACAAAACTTAGATTTGCAAGCTCTAACTATGGCTCTCAAAGTAAGAGAGAAAGGTAAAGCATGAGAGCAACAGGCTTTTGACATCACGACAGCAGACAAACACATGGAGCAAGACACGGTATCATCTATCGAACCACCGTGCTGGTGATGGAGCCGGTACGGCGACACGCAAACGGGCTCAAACATATTAAAAGCGTGTGCTACAACAACCTACAGGGTCAAAACAACACCTAGAATTTGTAATATGCAAACACGTTAAAAAAATTAAAAATACAGGGTTGTTTTAATAATAGCACTTTATTAAGGCTTCCTAATTATGCACTCAGTCCCTTGCTGAGTGTTAATCACTGTGCAACTCACTACACCTCCAGAGGCTGTCTGGCACGAGTAGCGTCTGTCGCTGCAACGCTCGTGCTGTAAAGGCAAATATAGACACTGGAGCCGTGAAATCAGAATCCTCTGTAGCTGTCATAGGTTATAATAATACATAAATCATTTAGCCTGCTCTTAAATTGAGCAGACACAGAATTGGAACACTCCAAACCAAAGATTAGTCACTCAAACAATAGAGGTGATTTTCCTCAGGGTAACTATGGCTTGTTTTTCCCCGAGTTATAAACAATCTTCCATTCATTCCCTTAAATTTACAATGCGAGGTTTTAGTTTATTCACACTAGAGAAAATGATTTACTGAGACAGCAAACAAAGCAATTTGCTCTAGAAAGCACAATTAACGTACACAACTGAACAAAATGTGACTTGAGTCCCAAAACTGTTCTAATATTAATACTTCCCTTTGATAATCTGCAGCTAACGTGCAAATTCAAAGTTCCTGACATTCAGTATTGTTTCAATACCCCACCCCAACAAGAGATCCCACACAGGGCGCTTGCAGGTTAACCCACCGTAGTGCTTGGCCAAAATTATCTGCCCTTGCGTTTGTCCTAACGTAGCATCACATTTCAGACACCGACGTACGTATAACGTACCATATCTTATTGCTTAAGCAGCATGCAGTTCTATAGAATGACACATTTCAGTCACGTCCCCAAAGAAAAATGTCCTTGCAGCTGCTCTGCGTTACACAAGCGATTTAATCTGCTTGGGACTTGGCACTGTTTTCCCAGCATAAGGGTACATGTTCACATGCCAAGACCTTTTTTTTTTTTTTTTTCCCTCCAGTGTTCTGATTAGAATAGAACTTATGCAAATCATAGACAGGTTTATTTTTAGCCAGTTTTCCATAGGAAGCAAGACATGCAATTACACTCTGCATAATTTCTAGGCCCACTAACCTATTTCAGTCTGGAGTTTGGCAGAGTAGGAGCCTGACAAAGATACTACAATCCCAAAGATGTTGTATGTCTGTTCTCCTGCAGCAGAACAAACCTGCTGAGTACCGGACACCCAGGTAAAGGAGCAATTCCTGCTCCGAGGAAGAGTCATTATGCAGTTTTTAGGAAGGAATTAGAGCTTCTCGAACCGGCTTTTCAGGAGCTCGGGAAGTCCCAACGCTCCCGGAGGCGGGCTGCAGCATTCCCGACAGATAGCTCGCGCTTTGCCGGAGAGAGGCACTTCGGCAGTAAATTGAGGCTGCAGAGCACCCAGCTGCGCCTCGCCGCGCTCCCACGGACTCCCAGGAACTTCAAAACACCGACGTCTAAGTGCTAGGTCAGCGCTGCTCTGACCGCATTAACAGATGTGCCATGTCACAGTGGTATTGATTTGAGACATCTCAAAGTTTAATTGGAAAACAATGCACACATCCACCCCCCCCAAGCGCTCTCTGCGCAATACGGACAGTCAGCAAAATCCCTGTAAGTCCAGATGTGCGCTGGCCGTGACTAACGTTAACGCCTGACTCATACAGAGTTCACATGGCAGTTCCGTCTCGAGAGACGCTTTGTTCGGTCTGCTACAACAGCTAAGGATCGGGGGCACACCAGCGTGCACCGCAGCGCTCCGGTAAGAAAAGGAGGCGAGGAAAGTCCCTGGAGATGGTCCAGGACGGCGCCGGTGGGAACACAACCATGCACAGGCTGCGGCGAGCGCGGGGGCTGCAGCGTCTTTCTCAGATACCCTCTCTGCACAAGCATGGCTGCAAGGAACCAGGTTTGTGTTCCTCAGATTTTTCAACGCTTTTCTCAGCAAAAACAAGCTCGTTATAGAAAAGTATCAACGCTGACATTTTAAAGTGCTGGTATAAACAGCACGGCAACTTTTAGCTTGCCTAAGTCACACCGATTTCATAAAAATAAAATATGAAGAAGACTTTCTCTCAAAACACAACCTACAAAACAGCATTTAGTATCTATTGTGGTTAAGTTATACCCTTAAGGAACCTTAAAAAATTTAAAGTTTTCCCCAGAATGCCTCTGAGAACGCGCTGAATATCCACTGTACGGTTTTACAGTAAGCGTACCCCAATCACAGCGTTACCACACAGGCAGCTAAAAGCACGAAAGAAAGTAAGTCAAGACTTACCAACATTGTTCAAAACACTTTAAAAATCTTCCAATTCAGAAAATAAGGTAATTCTCACTTTCACCTGGATGGAGATGTCGGTCAAGTAACTTTTCCATCACTTATTTGGCACTACATCTACGTGTGAAAAGTACAATTTGAGAGCCAGGAGACTCATCCCGGAGCAGGGATCAGCTACCAGCAAAGCGCACCGGGAGACACAAACTCCTGCCCCGCCAGAGACCGAGCACGCGTTGTCTGTCACACACCCACGAATCTCACTGGTTTCACGCAGTGAACTACAATTTTGTTATAACTTCATTTTGCAGGGAAGCTTTTGTTTATGATCTTAACGGCACGCTGTTGTTGAAGTAATCACATAAGGAAAGAACATTTCCCTACGTGTTAAGTTAATCATCGTGTAATATTAAAAACGAAAGGAATTTATCTTTTCCATTCCACAGCACATCCTATTATTTCATCGCTATTCATTTACTAAGATTTATTTTCTGTTATGGCACCCAGGATTTTCAATTAAATATGAAATAGTGCTTTCTCTGAGAAGAGCAAGCGTGAAGAGCGGGATGCCAGCAAAGAGGAACTGCTCAGCCTTTGAGATTCAGTTGCCTCCTAGCAAAGTACACGCAAGAATTGAAATTGCCCGGGCAGCCCCGGCGCATCCCACCGCAACTCTTTGCTGCAGAAAGCCAGCTGCACAGCACGGCAGAGCGCAGCACTTAACCTGGCGCAGCCGCATCGAAGGTGCCGCCAATTCACGAGCTCCAAAGCAAGTCGCGGGAGCAGTTACAAGTCATCACCACCGAAGGCTACAGAAGAGCTGTCAGAAAACGGTGTGCTCACCTCCACAGTTTGGTGTGTTAATTTAAATTTCTAACGAACTTGGGCAAGCTGAGGCTGGTACATTCCCTCTGTGACTTACGCTCCAGGAGAAGTGAGGTAAGACTTAGGGTCCGAAACTGCTGCAAGCAGCGTGATGAGCACCCGCCTACCCGAGCTCGCTCCTGAGCATCTGGGGACCCAACAGCTTCTGCCTGGCATGCAGCACTAGGTTCGAGTGAGTTTTTAAACTTCCAGTTAGTTGCTGCCCGTGGGTGCCAACCGACTGAAGGTGCTTGACACGCTCCAGGGGGTGACACGGCAGGCGGGGGCACGAAGAGGTCCGGGCGCCTCGTCCAAACAGGTCTCCAACACGGAGACGGGCTCCTCAACCTTCCAGCTCCTTGAGAACCGGTCTGCGCGACAAATGTGCGATGACCGAGGGCAGATTGGCTTTAACGAGGTATCATCGAGATAAAAGAGCGTATTACCAACCTAACTTGAAATGCAATTATGGAACCACCCATTTGCATTCAGCCAACGTAGTATTTTAGCAGATGAGCCTGCTCTGAAGTATAAGCTTCATTTAGGCTTTAACTGATTACATTGCCTGTCCTAACCGATCGTTCATAATTTATTTTTATGGTCATGCAGGCAGAGAATTTGCAACATAAAGTAGGAACCACTATGTTGATGCATAAAACTACTACAATGCAGTAGTTTTAAATTCAAGGAGGAGATAGATATTGAAGACTTCCAATTTATTAAAAAAACTTCACTTCATTATTGTTCCTGCTCTAAAGTGTTCCATAAATAAAAGTGTTTGGACTCTGGAGGACTCAGAAGAAAAAGTAGATGAACTAGAAGTGATTTAGTAAATGCAACAGTTGAACAATTCCTATCCTACAGATGAAGCTCACACAAAAATCAAAAAATAGACACACTTCCATTCTCAGAACAAAGCTCGACTATTAGATTCCTACAAAAATGGCCTATTTATCCCAAAAAGTACAATTATTCTAACCCAGTTAGATAGTATTTTCTCTCTAGGGCAACACTAGCAGCAAAAAACTGAAAAGATTCAGTTGTGCTGTGTACATTCGAGTCCACATTTCAACACTTGTTTTTTCCCCCCGTAAAAAGTATCTACGGAACTGAGAATTAATGAGTATTTACTGTACTGACTTGGTTTAACAGCAAGCGGTAAGGAGAGAGGAAAAGAGACGCAAAGGCGCAGGGTGGTCCGGAGCCAGGTGAGGCTCAGCCATCCCCTCCCGGCCGCAGGGCTCCAGCCAGCACCGTGACCTGCTTCACCGCAGGAGGCAACGCTGGCACCAGGGAGGAACCGCATCCCGATGAAAGGACTTTTCCTACCCACATCCCCACCGAGCTGCTGCTGGATGAGCAACACCGGCATGCAAGGAAACACAAAAGGAAACGCGACCTTGTGAGCAGGTAAAGAAATGAAGCAGATTTGCAACGTAAAGGGTATACATGGAGCGAGACCCGTAATGGGTCGGAAGCGAAGCCCACGGTCTGACCATGTCAATCATCACAGAGCTGCTAAATTGAAATACTATTGCTATAGGAACCGCTACCTCCCTACTGCTGTGGCTTGTACCTTAGCGTTTCCTGGGAACAAGTGACTACGAGCCTAGCAGGACACGCAGCTCAGCTTTTAGATGGTAGCACTTAGAAGAACCTTAGGTAACTAGTATCATTACACACTGCTGTCCTCCATATGCTGTACACCATGTACATGTTTCTGACATCTGACAAGAAACAGCATTTCACAGGCAATGACTGGGTTTTTCATAATATAATTAAATTAGTTTACTTCCTTGGGCAGAAACTTACCATCTGCGTAAATGCCAGTGTTCTGGATTACAGTTTGCCAAGGAATTTACTCCCAGGATTATAGATATTTATTTTTTTTTTGCTTGAAATGTAATACAAACTCAATTATTTGGCAACCTAGTACATTTTGAAGTATAAAAAACAATGCAGAAGTATAGTATCTGTAAGTAGTAGTAAAAATTAACAGGACATATATTGATATTTTTAAGTATTATTATTTGCATATGCTCTAACATCATGAAGTTACTTAAGAAAGCTTAAAGCCTACTTACATTTTAAAAGTCTTTAATGATACTGTAAATGACCTAAGCCAATGTGCCATGTGGATGTATATACAGGATACATTCAGAGTAGCACTACAGAGGAAAGCTGCAGTACTTGATACTTTCAGTCCTAATACTGAATGAAAAACCCCGCTATCCCAGAGTGTTTTAAGATCATAGAATCAGAGAATCATTTAGGTTGGAAAAGCCCCGTAAGATAGCTGGCTGTCAAAGCTCCAAACGCATCATCACATCTCTGGGCTAAAACCTGAACCGAGCCATCCAGGAAACAGATAAACCGCAGAGGAAAACGTAACTCCTCGATCCGACTGTAGAACTGCACCGACACCGTTGATAAAAACGCTGGGAGGTGGGAAAGGCTGTGAACCCCAGTATGGAAAACCTGTCTCGGTCGAGAGGTTTATATGCAAGAGACAAAAGCAAATAAAATTATAAAAATGAATACCCTTACACTTGTTACGTTATCAGACACGTTTCCAACATCTTGCAGGAAACACAATGTTTTTATTCCTTATGCAGTTCCTGCATTATCCTAATGGCATCCAGCATGTGTAAACAAGCCCTGAACCGGTTCAACCACGGAAGCAGCTTTTTTCAGGAACGACAGCCAGCGAGCAAGAGAAAACCAAACCCAACTCACCAACCCCGGTCAACAACTCTTCCCTTTCAGGAATTCCTCGCACCCTTGTGCGCCAAGTCTGATCCAATTGAAATCTGCACCCGTGGGATTTTCCCGCGGGCCGTGCGCGGCACTGCAGCCACGTCCAGCCCGGGAACACACGGATCCATTCAGCACGGAACCTGAAAACCCAGCGCACCTTCCCATCGCCTGTCTGCATGAAAACAGCACCAGGGCAGGAACCTAAATGTTCATTCTCTATTTATTATTCTAAAAAATCCCCTTATATCCACGTGCTAAGAAGCAGTGTTCACAACTTACATGCTTTCTCCAAATTTACTCTTCAAACTGTTACAATCTGTGACGAGTAACTTGTCAGAAAAACACTGTTGCATATCTTGTTGGACGGTGGGGGCGTTGAAGAGGGTCAGAAGGGAAGGATGACGGCACTCACAGCCTAGCACATACTCATTTATTTCTCTAATGAGAAGAAAAAAGGAAAAAAAAAGGCATTGCAGAAGAGAATTATCCAGAGGGCAGACTGTTGTAACTGCAGCCGCAGCTCTAAATTACATAGCCAGAAGGTCAGAACGATCTTTATCTTCCTCCTTTACACGCACTCACCCGTAGGTACAACAATGGCAACTCCATTCCAGTAACGGAGTTAACCTTGGACTTTTAAGGTTAACCTTAAATGCCTGTCTGTCTTTTTTCTGTCAGCTCCCGTGCTTTGCTGCTGTTGGCTAAACATCTTCACGTAACGGCAGGTAGAAACTCCACAGCACTAATGATTATTTTCCTTTATTGACACTTTAAGTTCAGATCTCCATGGCGTAGCTCTCATGTCATTTAAATTACGATGCGCCCCGTGCTTAAAACCAGAAGTGTTCTATTTTACCAATAAAGGGTTAAGGACTTCTAAGTCAGTTCAACTGACCTTGGTATGACTTACCCACAACACAGTCAGCTCTTCAGCAACACAGATGGTTGAACTGATGTTGCCAATGTTTTAAGCTCAGAAAATGCCTTTTTAAAAAAAAAAAAAATTATTATTATTATTTCCCCATGCAGTGTTTACTGTTTTACATATGCCTCTGACTGCCAAGGAATTGTTAACTAATCACCATGAGATTCATTTTGTTAGTACACAGCCGGGTACTTGGTCATGCAACATCTGCTTCTCAGCATTTCTTCTTTTTCTTATCTATCAGTAGTTTGTAAGAAAACAGTTGCAACAGAGTACGTCAGTCAGCATGTGGAAAAAGAAGCTGGTAAATGAAATTATTAACTAATGGGTATTAATACATACACCTCCAGATTACTAATGAACCTCTGTCCCCTACAGAATGGAAAATCCACCTAGAGCAGACATGAGACAGATAAGAGAAATTCCGATTTCCTCATCACAAGGTGTTTATTAAAGACTACTGCAACTTAGAAAGAGAACATAATGGGAATGCTGCAGACTCCTGGAGTCCCACGTTCTGCAAGAACTGGTCTCCATACAAGTTCCACCTCTCGGAGCAGCCTGGTCTGAAGCCCAGCTCGCCCCCTTTCCTGCAGAGGAGAGCCCTGGGCTCAGGGCAGGAACCGCACGGGAGCAGCCTCCCGTGAAATTCGCAGCGGGAAGCTGCCTTTCAGAGTGCTGTGACAATCACTTCTCCAACACTTCCCAAAGCACCTCCTGAGGACCGACCGCAGAGGCGGACGGTTGCCCATCTTATGACCAAAACCACTTAGTTCCCTCGCCCAGCAGAACCTGACACGCAGTGCTCTCAGCAACTTTGAAGAGATTGATTTGCTGCCTCTCCACTGTGCTTTTATCTGCTAAATATTACCAAGAGAAGCTAAAAAAAAAAAAACACCCAAACCACCCTGTAAAATTTCCAAAGAAAGAGTTTTTACAAGATAATCTTCTTTTAAGAAATGTTTCTGCTATAAAGTTTTCAGAACATCTGCATTTGAGAGATTGGCAGATTAAAAAAGGGCAAATAACCTATTCACTAGAACAATAGATCTGGTTTTCATAACGAGAACTTACTGAACATAAAACAAAATTCGCTCTTTCATTGCCACCTATGAGAACTTCTAAGCACAGATCACAGGTCAGTTCTGCAGCAGATTAAGTTCTAGCTGGCACGCGTTAGCATTTGTTCACCTACGGAGAGGTCATTCTGCATGGGGAACACAATAGCTGTATTTCCACTTAATTCTAGCTTCAGAACAAACTTCTTCCGCTATTTTAAAACATGCTTTAAACTAGAACTAGTTGAAGCAGAGAGGAAAAGCAAGGACAGAGACTTCACAGCGAGATAACTGCTGTCTTCATTTCTACTTTATGCTTTCCATCATAAAAACTAGTCTGCGCAAGCCACGTACAACCATACCTAAAAACCTAAACAATCTGATTTTAGAAGGTCCTCACGGGCCGTGACTGCAGTGAGATACAAACGGCACACATCACATCACTCGTGGTCAGGTTCCAAGCCACCTACCCTCCCTTCTCTACATATGTAAACGGCCACAAAAAGGACGTATCAAACAATCAAAGCCTAAGGAACAGGGCAGAAAATAACTGCTCCCCGGCAGATGTCTACAACAACTATGTGGATGACAATCTATTAGATTCGGTGATTAACTTTCACCAGTTGCTTTCCGTTTAATTTTTGCCCACAAAAGTTCGGCACGAGGTAGGCGTCATAAGCAAAATGATAACGTTTGTATAGGCTATGAGACAGAAAGGGCCATCCAGTTAAAATAATAAAAGTTTCACATACGGAGCGCTTAGCTCTTGGATTGCGGTGCATTCGGCTCGGGAAGCTTGCCAGTCATCATCTTTATGCAGCTGTCTCCAAAGGCTGGACTCATTTATATCTGCTTAAAGAGCTCACTAAATTCAAGACTGACACAGAAATGGAATTCTCATAAGAAAGCACTTCAAATAAAAAGACAGCTTTGAAGGCAAAGCCAAATCTAATTTCTGTTCTCAATTCACAATCAATCGGAAGGCAGCTACGGATGTACACCCCAACAGGAAAACCCAAACTGACAGCACGGTGGTTCTTTCCTGTATTTATTGCATCATTCCCTTTTCTGTCATCCTTGTCTGACCGGATAGGTTCTGCAGTAATCTCTTTGAAATGCTTTACTATGGCCAGAGCACAGCATTTCACAGAGCTGATATTTCTGTTACCCAGAGCAGATACTTCCTCTTAAAACGCTTCCTTTCTCCTTGCTTCCAGGACACATGTGCAGACCCGAAGGTAAGAGATTTAAAAAGGTTACCTTTTCGTTTGAACACAAATATATGATATCTATCAACTTACCAATATAACAAAACATACAACTAGATGATGAAAAACTTCCCTCCACCTCTGACTGTAAGAATTACATCAAGCAAATCTGACAGCAGGTATCTGTCCTAACAATATTCATAATCTCGCAAAACTGTGACTGGAACGTGATCAACATCCTTCCTAATTCTACTCGTCATATCGAGTCAGAATCAGGTAAGAGTTACGTAGCTGGCACTTGATTGTTACTGAACAAAACCATTTAATTCCAAAATTCACCGTTCAGTCCCCATTGGCAGCTATACAGAAACAGCAAAGAAAAGAAACCAGACATCTTGCTGCTCAAATAAATAATGTGATGAAACAGAGATTAGCTTGTCTTTATCTGCCAGTTTAAATTCTTATTAAGAGACTAACAGGGGTTTCCTGAAGGCACTGTCAGAGCAATCAGGCGAAACCAATGCTGTGCGCGTTTGGTACGAAGCACATCCATATCTGCTCGGAAAGCTCAGCACCCTGTGCAGCCGGAGCGTTCACTGTGCCAGGAGGAGTATTACTGGGAAGGGACAACCGCATCCTTTGCTACTGTAAGAAACAATGCATGGCCAACATGCAGGCTGAGAATAAATTTTGAAAAGCAAAATTGCAAATATCCTCTGCTTCTAAATTTATTTTGGAGTGTTTGCAGTAGCACTGAGGTCCAGCTAACTCTGCAGGTATCACTTGAATTTCCTGCGTTTGAATCAGATGCACATTGTTACTTCAAAAAGCAGATTTTATTTTCATCTCCACATATTTGTTAAATATCGGAAAAGCCTCGCACTTTGCATTTAAAACTTGCACTTTCAGGTACCAACCAACACTACATCTTTCCAGATCACTGCAAGCAGCCTGAAGAGAGGGCCCAGTTCTCGTGTCCCAATTTCAAATTCTTTAGGTAAGACAGAAAATTCTGTCAGAACTGGCGTTTTTTTTGAACACGAGAGGTATTGTTTTTCTTTGCCCTTTCCTTAATACCCTACATCTCTGCTACCACACACACCAGGAAGAGCCACGGACCTCTTAACAACATAGTTCAATTAGAGGGGAAAAAAAACAACCCAGATGTGTTTGCCAAGAGGCAACAAATAAGGATTTCAGAACAACAAATTTTATGCCCCCGAAGGTGATTCAACAAAGCAGAAATTGATTTAAGTCCTTTTTTCTCTTTGCTGCATTTCACCCGGTATAAGAAGAAACAGTCCACAGAAAGAACTTCCTCAGGTAAAAACCCTTTTACTATTCCTACAGCATGACACTTCGCATTACGTATCAGAGTTTGATGCCTGAATGGAAGAATATCCTATTTTTAGTAGATTTTTAACCGAGAGAAAAAGCAGAGAACAGTTGGTAGTTTCCGAATACTCTAAAATGTCCCTGTGGAAATACTACACATGCTCGTGTGCGAATACACGCTGATAAAAAGGTTAACAAAGACCCCGGGATCCCGTCCTCGGCCCCCAGAAGGACCACCACAGCCCGATGAAAATAATGCCATTTTAAGCAGCGTTCAGCACCACGGCTGAAACAGCCCATCCACAAAATGATTTTCGTGTTCGTTCCAGGTTCCCTCCCTCTGCGAGGACCAGAGCGAGCCGGTACCCTCCTGCTTCCTAACACGCACACCCGTCTCACCCTTTTTTTGTTACGGAACCTCTGCTAAAATCAGACTGTTGCATGGCCAAGGTTTATTAAATTTATGCAAATCACAGCACAGTAACGGAGTTCTCCAGGCTGCAGAGAGTTCCAATTCTCAGTATTTGGGATAAGGAACTGTTTGAATAGCACAAACGCTTCCAATGCTGCTTTGAAAAGCAACTGACAGTTCTGATGGCAGACAGCTAATGACGGGAAAACAGCTTTAAATCAAGAACTGTGCACATCACTTATCCGTGCTTAAGTTTAAAAACTGCACTAAGAACATTGTTTCAGCAATACAAATACCTGTGATCTCCAGATATTTGTAACTCCAGGTTCCAGCCAGAGATTGAACGTTCCACCAAAGGTAGGGCAGACACCAGACACCATCCGAGCTGTGACCACGGAGCATCCCGCAGCTCTCCGACTGCCTCAGAAACACCTTAAACCCCACTCTCCACCCGAGACGAGGCAGTCTGAGCGACACCAAACCAGCGCCCGCGTTTGCACGTGCGCTCACGGGTGAACGATGTGATTCTTTACACACCTGGATTACCCGCACTTGTATCTGTCCAGGGCCCTGGAGCAGGAGACAAGCAGCCACCACACTCTCACTGCCTTCTGCAAGTTATTTACTAAGGTCAAAAGATTAACATGAACAATTCATATCAGTAAAGCTATTCAGCTACCAAAGCTAAGTGACAGCGAAGCATTTTCTGTGCCGTACCGTACGGCTGAGCAGTACCTTTTTCCCCTTACGTTCCTCAGCTCCGCAGTGACAAAGCAGCAGGAGATTGAGAGATTTACGCTCCAAACCCAAACCTCATTTTGAATCCGTACACCTTACATAGGGGTTAGAAAAGATGTGCCTGGCTAAGGAAGACCCACGTATCCTGACACATTTTGCAGAACGGAGCAGAACAAAAAGATATAACACCCAGCACCGCGTGAACAACTTCCAGTCCACTGCAATTATTTGCTATTTTGATGAACACTAAGCACCCTGCCCTAATGAATTCATTTAAGTACTAGCAGCATCTCCTAATGGGCATTAATTAAACTTTTCCAGCGTCTCTACCTTCACCAGAGAAAAGTAATTACTCACTGCTGTCCTACAGAGAGGGAAATAAAATCCACAGGATTAGGGTTTTTTATATTGAGTAAGTAGGGCAGATAGGAAAGCCTGCAATTTAGAGGCAAGTTGCTGTAGTTCGTAATTCCACGACATGAGCAATACTTCAGGCCTTGCATTGAGTAGAACGGTTTTCCTGCTACCTGTAAATAAGCCACAAAATAGAGTTTAATAATAGTACATAGGTCTGTCAAGGACGTAACTATTTGTCTTTTTCAAAATTCCTGAGAGAACACAGCGTAAGCCAGTTAGCTGTCACTTCAGCTATTCTGTACAGTTTAACCACCAGCTGTGCACACCCATCAACATTTCATACCTTATCTAGCAGCAAATACATTTTTAAAATACTTTTATTCCTAAATACGGCATATTAATGCTTCCGTAATAAGCCATTTAAAAAAACACATGCATGAGTGGCATCTGAAGATGTCAGAGATCTAGGATAACGGACAACAATATTTATTTATTCATACAAAACCGCTTTATACAATAGGGACCAACTCTCAATACAAAATAAAACCACAGCAATTTTGCCTTCAAACTTATGCCATTAGCATTTTTTGTCATATATCAAACACAACGCATTAAAGTTCACATTACAAACACTATCTTCCAAGGAAACACTGTCAACTTGAAGCAAAGCCAAGGCAATAACTATTTCAAAACATTGCTCAGCAATGGAAAACTATATTTGATTACTTATTGGTACTTCCACTCGATGGTACCCACAGTACTAAGCAGTTTTCGCAAACAAGTTCTCCCCACATCAAAGCATTTACAATCTAATCTCACTGCAAAGAAGATTAGTGAAATTACTGAGCGATAATAGTTTCGGCAACTGAGGTAAAAATACTTCCCTGGCACTTGCGGTCAGCTGATTTCTGAGGAATTCTTTAGACCAATAAAGGACGAAACAAGCCATTAAACATCGTTCCCCGGGATTAATACAGGGCTCTGCCTCTCTCTTACATAACAGGATTCTGAAATTCCCCCCAAGTACATGCATTAGGAGGAAATAATTTCTACAAACCTCAAACTTTAGGGCTTAGCTATTTCCTGATAGTTCTGTGGTTTTAGAGGAAATAAACTGGATGTTAATCCTCTTGCATTTAATGAGTAGGACCGGCAAATTCTGCCTCTGTCTATTGCAAGAAGGTCACAGCAAACTTGGCGTCTAACCAAAGCAACGTTGCATATACTGGCAATGAAATCTTAAAGGGGGGGAAGGCTTCAGCAGGTTGGGGTTCAGGTGTTTGTTCTTCTTGTTGTCTATTTGAGCAAAAACCACGTCAAAATGACTTAAAAATCCACCTATGTCCTTAGCTTTTTTCATACAAATCGGCGCAGGAGGGAAATACTTAATCAGCATGTTGACTTCCACTGAGTTCAAATTATTTGCCAGTGGGTTTATGCTTTGTTTTTTAATAATGCCAGGAAAAGAAGAAATAACTTACTTATATGCATCTCTGTATTCAGCTGTAGAATAAAGCTGGTAGGCCACCAGCTGCGCAAACATCAGAAATGTGCCAAACAGAATAGACCTGCCCTCATTTCTACTGCAGTTACACTTTTATTGTCAGCTTCCAAAAAAGTCTTGCAGGGAAAAGGAAAACTTAAATCAAGAGAGATACTTCTGCTTTTTGTTTCTATTTGTTCTTAAGAGAGTGATTTTTAGACCCAGACTCACTAAGTTTTACACTGGACACCACTCCCTGCTTCGTGCTGCTTTTTTCAGAATCCAAAGTACATGCCCAAGCCACTACGTGTACTACTTTTTCCTAAAGACTGGCTACAACTACAGCAACTATTTAAGAGACACAACACTTTTTAAACAGGCTTTCTCTAGCAAATCAGACAGTGAACCACCTAGTCAGCTAAGATTACATACATTTCATTTCGTTATCTTGAAGTTAACTTTGTTATAACCTTACACAAAACAAAAGCACAGAGTTGCACATCAGTTCCTTTGTTTCTTTCTTTCTTTTACTATCAGTCTTCACCATCCCAGGAATTTTACTTTCAATGTCTTAGAAGAATAATTTCTTTATTATTCTTTACTATTTCTTTATTATTCCTTTATTATTTTAAATCAGATACATTTTTCCTTAGGATATTAAGAATTAAAACTCGTTTAATTCTTTGCATTCACCCAGCTGCCTCATTTCAGGAGTTAAGAAAGATATATTTGCAGATACTCTAAGACTCACTCAATTGCAGATCCAAATCCCTCAGGCCATATTTTATATTTCTTTCTGGGAACCTTTTAGGCCAGGCACCAGAGGCTGCACCGCTCCGCTCGACACCCCGCAGCAGTGGGTCTCAGTTGCGGCCGTTGGAGACTGAGACGCCCTGAGTGACTCCCACAGTGTTCATGAAACATTTAAGAAGAGCAGATGGATTAAAAACGGGCTTAACTTCACCACGCAAGACTTGGTGACACTGGAAAATTCAGTCAAATAAGTTGAAAGTTACAGCTCTAGAGCAAAAACCACTTTCTACCCTAACATTATTTCCACTAACAACTTAATTTGACAAACTACATCACTGTATCGAGCAGTAATTAAGCAACCACTTCAGATGGAATTTGTTCTCTCATCCATTCTTTCATCAACATGAAAGATGATTTTTTTTTTTTTAAGTACATGTTTTTTTCTAGCTAAGCACAAAACTGGCGGATATGCCACTGCACCACTCCCACCTTGGTCAGGGGAATATGCTGAGACAGCTCTCCACCGGCACTCAGCACCGAGCAGGATACCGGGCGGCACAGGCAGCCGCTTCCTACCCCGTCGCGATCGCACGGGTGCAGCATTTCCACGTCAAAATTCCACGTCGAAGCTCTTGCGTTCCCACCCGCGAGCTGCGAAAGAGCACGTCGAGACCTTCACCTTCTCCAAGCGGGGGAAGGAGGATCCGAGGAGATGCCTGATGCCATGGCAGGAGAGGGCTCTGGCAGAGCGCTGCAGAAGGAATCAGCCACTATGGACTCCCCAAGACCGGTCACGGCCGTTCCCCCGTCCCAGCACGCCCCGTTTTGCCCACAGATGGGCAAGAGCTGACCAGCCCTTTCGAAGGGCAAACGGAGGAATCCCAGCAAAACGGTTCCCAAATCACACGGCACGTCCTCGCCTACATGCTGAAATGGTCCTTCATAGAAGAGACACAATTTGAATCCCAAACCATAATAGCAAACATTGAATTGCTCTCAAAATACAACTGCGAAACAATCCTAGGCCAAGGGAAATTAGTTTCTCCCTAAATGTTTTATCAAAAAACCCTCTGGCAAAGGCAGCAGGGACATTTCAGTAGAAATTCAGCACTAAATACATTCCTTTATATTCTCTGCATCCAAGCTTGATACACAGGCTAAACCACCAAGTATCAATGGTTGCTTTTCAGAGCAATTTCTGGCAGATGACTGCCCAGATCTCCTGAATTACATTTTTAAAATTTAAAATGGCCTTCGGTGTTCTTCATAGTTCAGAGAAACTGGCCAATGAGGCATACCTCAAACTGCATTTGATTTCCAGGAGGGAAACAACACTGGAACATACCAACCATTCGTTTTTATTTCTAAGACATAAAACCTTTATTCATATTCACACCACAAGTGAAGTGTCTAATGGCCAGGCCTAAAAACGGGTGTGGGTTTTTAGTGGGGTGGGGGAGGAAGGAAGCTTGGTTTTTTCTTTTAAATGACTACGATGTTTAGTCTATGATGCATGTTGAGCTGAAAACTGAAAGTGGTTTTATGTAAAGCTGTAATGGTCTGCAGACAGCTACTGAATGTTGTAAATCTGCAAGCCAAGAATCTAAGATGGAGTAAACATTACCCGGATTCACATCTTCCAGGTGCTTGAATGGTTGTTTTCAAGTAAAGTGGTTTCTTTAAAAAAAAAAAAAAATTTAAAAAATTTCCAATTTCAAGTCTTTATTTCCTGTTGTTAACAGGCTTCATAAACCAACCCTGGAAACACCCAGGTTGTGCCTCCCATCAGCAGTTACCTCCTCTGGCCCTGGGGCAGCCACCCTGCAGCAGCACACCGGCGGCATGGTCGGATGCCCCTGCCCCACGGGACAGCCCCACGGGACAGCCCGTGCTGTCGGATGTCACACCTGCACAGCTGGGAGCACGTTCTAGCCAAGAAACAACCAACACACCCTGCAACGCAAACACCTCGAGCTCTACCTGCCCGCGGGCGCAGCCCTCCCCAGGCATGCAGCCCGCGCACGCCCCGTGCACCAGTAGCCACCAGTGCCCAGGGGCCACAGGAGGCCCTGGACCCCCTCCCCGCAACAGGGGAAGCTCTTTCAAAAGCGCCTGTGCCAAGCTTGTCCTCATGCCCTGTCTCAGATTGCCACACTCTTGAACCCCAGACAGACATCCAAGTGTATATTTATATGTTTACAGTGCACAAAGGAAGGATGGGAGGGCTGCCGTGTCCCCGCTCCCTGAGAAGCCCAGGTGACACCCAGTGGTACAGGAACATTTGGGGCCGTAGGGGTTTCTCACGGACATTTCCAGTCTCCCCATGGCATTTACACTCAAAAGCAGACATGCTCTCCTCCCAGCTGGGCACACTTGGAGGGACGAGTTTCCCCCCCGGCAGAGGCATCCATAGCTGTGGGACCTCCACAGGTCCAAAGAGATAAAGTTTTAAATAACTGTTTAAATAACATCCAGCATGGGGGAAGCATTCCCATGTCTTCAGTTTGAAGGTATACTGGGACCAAATTAGAAAAAACCCTGAACATCTGTGCCTTCCCACACACGGTTATTAATTGGCACGTACAAGTCATGGGAACAGTAAGTGTTACAAGGCAAAGTTCAAGCAATTACTGAACCTTGTTGAACCTGACTCCAGGGACTGACCCTGGCACCCTACACGCCTGAAGACATTTTCCTACTATCGGGGATTATCTGCTGTGGGTTATGGCCTCTTACGTGTGCTGTGAGAGAAGGAGCAAAGTCCTAATCCTGCTCTTTTGTACCATTATCACATATTCCCACTCCTCGTACTTATTTCCTTTGTGCTGTAATTCCACCTGTCTCGCTGCGTAAGTTTTTCCAGGCTGGTGAACTCTTTCTTTGCATCCTCTCTCCTTCTGTCTCCAAGGTAAGTCGAGCAGTCACCCTCAAAGTACTCCCTAATATTATTCGTAGAAGTTGGCAGCACCAGCTTGCGACTTGCAGCTCCCACGTTCCCCACTGCATCCGACCTGCCCCACACGTGTCGGCTCAGGTGCCCGCGACACAGCGAAGACAAGGTGATGCTATCAGCTTCTTCCAAACAGCAGTGCCAGCCGCTGCCGGAGACGGTCCCGGATGGTGCCAGCCTCAAACACACACGTTTTTGTACAAGTGCAACGTACAACTCTTGTTGAGGCCACATTTGGGGTTAGGTTCTCACGTTAGGGCAATACTGGTCTGGGTTTGTAAGGATGTGTGTTGCCTGCTTCCCAACGCAGTGGATTTGAGATGACTTTAGTAACAGATAATTCACACAGTCACATTAACCTCGTTCACTGCCTTTACCACCTTTTTGAAAGAATACTTATCATGCAGATGGAAATAATGTGTTTCTAGACACCAAAACCCAGAATACTTCTGATGTTTATACAGCATCCATAATCCATATTCATAAGACACCAGCTGTTACATCGGATTGTATTTATTACCAAAAGTCAGAAATGAAACGGCACCGAAGTAAAACACAGTAAGAATCAATATTCAACTGTACCGAGATCTGACAGAGCTAGAATTCAAGCTTTACATTTTCATACAGGTAACTGAAGAGAGATGGCAATCCAGAGCTTAAAGGAATTAACTTTTTACTCGTATCTCAGGAAAATAATTTACAACAGACCAAGTTATACAAACTAGACTACTACTCAGCAAGTGAGGAGTGACACAGGATGGATAGTAAACACACCAGTGATTTTCAATTTGAAGAACTCACATTCAATTGAGAGCAACCAACAATTCATGAAAAATTACAGGCTTGAGAAACATATGTATTGAAAAGTAGCTTTAAGCAAACATTTTTAAAGGTATGAAAACACACTTTAAAAGCTCACTGTCAGAGAAAGCCCAGAGTTACGTCTAACAACCTCGGTGCGCTTTGCAGATGAAATCGCATTTCCACATAAGATCATTACTTTAGTAGGTTGCATTTGCATATGACAAAAAAAGCACAGTGACATAAAATTGAACAAAAGATTGCTATGATTGTGTTTCATATTGAAAGCTACACCTAAGCTAATCACAGAACATGGCGACGTGCAATCACCCCTATTTGCACTTGTAACAGCAGCACGGAGGGACAGCTCGCACAGGTTTTAACAGCCAGCGTGGGAAAATAAACCCCAGTATGCCTCGGTTTGCTGTGCCCGTAGTGGCGAACCCCTTTTCTCCATCAGTGCCTTTGCAGCCTCCTTCACGCCACACTGATGAACGCCCATCCTGGGGTACTCCCCTTTTCACCAAAAGTATATGCTCTTGCTTTTAAAACAGCTTGGAAGCCAGCCACCGTATTCAACTACTGCTGGTGTGTCATCTGGGAGCAGCTCCCGCTCCCACTGTGACCCGCTGAAGGCCCAAAAAAGATTAATTTAACACAGATTCAAATACCAATTAGCAACTGAGAAGATGAATTACTTAGGATTCAGGTTTCGATGATGGTGTAACAGCTCAATCCAAGTCTGCAATCTTCCTACTGCATTCTCCCCTCACCTTCTGTTCAGCAGAACTAAGGAATTTACTCTCAAACACAAAGAGCTCATATTTTTCTTAATCCAAATCTAGTACTCTCAGGCATACTATTGCTTTGAAGAAAAAAAATTGTTCCCATTCAGGGAACAAGATGCGATTTAACTAACAGCCCATGAATGCAACAAGTATTTCTTAAAAGGAGGCACCATGAATTAAAAACAAGAACCAGAAGAATGAATTCAAAGACCTTAAAGCAGACCATCAATCAAAACTAGTGTAATTTTTCAGCTGTCAATTTGAATGCACAATCCTTGTTGTATTTTAAGATTTTTTTTAAAGAATTATCAGCTGAAAAATATCTTGAAGCAGATGTTTCAATAATAAAGGAGCACGGTGCACATCAAGTTATACAAGCACAGCTTGTTTGCTTCAGGAATTTTCCAAAAGGACAGTTTTAAAGGGTCTTTGTTCTATAAAAGCAAAATGAAAATTCTTTTTAAAAAATTTAAGGAAATTGTATCCTCTGAGAGCGATAAAAACAGCCGTTTTCTACAACTGACTAGCATTTCATTAAAGCCAGCCAAGAATTCAAGAGCAATACCTAGACAAAAATTATGAAGATGAAATCTGCTGTTGAAATCATGGCTTCTAATACAGGTTCATCTTTATTTCATTCTTGGCTTCCTTCACATAGAACAGAAAGCCTCCTGCTACTGCATAGTAGAAGAATTACAGTTTCAAGGATTTTAAACAAGTTCTATGCTGTAAACCTAAGTTTGTGTGTTGTGTTTTTTTTTTTTAATAGAAAAGCAATATAAACACATATGCAAGAATTTCAATCAAAACAGTCTACCTGAATGAGAAAATTTCCTTCCAGGAATAACTGTAATACAAGCGTTTGATCATTCAGTCCTAGCGAAAAAATCTCATTCCCTTAAAGCGGGGGACACAGAGGAGGTGGGTTTGGAGAACGGCGACTGCGCTACCCGCTCCGCCACCAGCTCCGGGTAAACGCTGGCCTTACTCTGCGCTATTCTACTGGGTCTCCCCTGAGACACATCAAGGAACGGTACAGGGAAGAGAATGGCTCTCCTGAAGGGAACAAAAAAGTACAAATTAAAACCATGGTGTTAAGCAGCACAGTAACAAAAGCCACACGAGGCCTCGTTATCATTTGAAACTAACACGCCAAGAAAGAATAATTAGAGTGCGTTTCTGGCAAAATCATTAACACAGTACTCATCACGGTACAATTTAAGCAAAGGAGTATGTGAAAGGGAAAGGAAATATGTTCTATGCCAAGAATAATATGTTTATATAAAGATGAATATGAGAAACAAGATTACAAGTTACGTGCACATACTAATACCCATCCCTTGGGAAGTGCCTGACAGTCCTCTGCATCCACACATCCGACACGCAAACTAATAGCTTTTTGCACAAGGTGGCTCCCAAACTGCTATAGGACACACCATCGCTGCTGCCGATGCTTTAGAGAAATGACAGCCTCCAGCAGAAAGCGCTTCTGGTTCAGTTTTCTTTTTCAAGATGGCACATCTGTCTTCCGCCCAGGTTCATGAAACTGGAATACCCTACGCATTCGTTATAGCAACCCTTGGGCTTTTCTTGGTGCGGTAAAATGAATCCACCTCTCCTCCTTTTGTATAAAAATGGACCAGTTCCCCACACACTCTCAGCGGGGAGGGCAGCTTTCCACGCCAGCATCCCGCAGGCCTCCACCTAACGCGCGTCGAGAAGCACCCGAGCTGGCTGCCTTAGCCACTCCGACTAGCACAGTAACACATTAGGCTGCTTAATCACCGAGCCAGCCTACTGCCAGCTTCCAGAGAAAGACAAAATTAGGGTAATGCCTTTCCTCGGAGAGGCAAAATTATCCTTGTGTGTACTCTGATCTCTGTTTTAACATGGCACATTTAGAATTCATCTGATTTTGCAAAAACAGCCCCGGAGTGCGGCGTGCCCTCCTCTCTGCTGTAATTGCCAAACATGCAAATGTTTACCCCCACGCGGAGGCTTTGTACCTACCTCAAGCACAAGAGAAAATATAAATCAATCTTATATACTCAGCTTGGAGTATTATGTCTCGAGTGCTGAATCCTGATCTGAGTCACTGTATTTGTCATCACCGTTTTCATTCATTCTGCTGCAGAGAAGGGACCCCCATGCGCAAGCCGACTGCTAAACAATTCCATTAACTCCTGTCGGTAACGGAGGCGTTAGGGATCGATCGCCATGCAATTTACTGTCACATGAGAAAACGCGTCCAGCAATAAGTTGTCTTCCTGTAAGCTTGTACTAGATTTTGATCAAGAGAGCATTTTGGTAAGAAAAGGCCTTGCAAGCTTCAAGATCCTCAAGTCCCAAGAGCGTTCCATGATTGAGTGAAAGTTATTGACTCAAAAAAAAAAAGAAATTAGTTGGGTACTGAGAACCTCAGAGTACTACATCCACCTGTCAACCATCTCATTCTCTGTACGAATGTACTCAAATAAAGCAACAGATCTGAAGCAGTTAGTGACGACACGACGGAAGGCTGCAGACTACGGTTGAGCACACACAAAGCGGCAACACGTGACAGGTTTGGACAGGGTGTACTGTATTGTAAACAGCATGAAGGACCAAAAAAAAAAATAAAGAACCCATGAGCTCTATGAGCATGAGCTGGGAAGTCCTCCACGTGCCCCAGCTGGGAAGAAAAACCATCAAAGTGTGAACTGACACCTTACTGTAGGCCAGGCAATCCAGGCTGGAGAGAATGAACAAATGGCCCCGTCGGAGAAAGACCTTGGGCCATGACCGTGAAAGTCAGCTATGAAACAAATACATAGAAAACCAAGGTTTAATAGTTTCAGGAGTACTGATACTATTAAAAAAAAATTTAGCCTGGAGGAGACTTTTCATCATTTTAAATCTTGCTGCATTTTTTGATTAAAGATGAGTTTTGATGCAACGGAACCAACATGATTCTCTCAATAATCAAGGGACAAACTATGTGCTCTGGAAGCATTTCTCAAGTGGAAGAACTACAAGACTATGCCCGTTAGAGTGGCCGTGAAACCACAATAATTGCCACAGAGTAGCTGTGTTCATCAAAGCTCCTTAGTTTGGAAGGAGAACACGTTCCTTCCTACGTAGTATCTGGCAACTTGGGCTGCAAAAAGAGGAACTTGCAGATAATCAGTAATTTTTGTTACTTTAAGTCTGCAACCTAGTTCTGATGTATTTTGGCTACCACGCTGCTATGAAGAAAGAAGGCATTCAAAGTTACATTGATGAGTATTTTAGCAAGCGGGCTCGCCTGCACATACAAACATCTTTCTGGCTAAATCTGAATGCCATACGCAACTAGTAGGTTCCTTTAGAGGATGAACTTCGCACTCAAAGACAATGGATTTGACTACAGCAAAATGTTTTAGTTTTTCCTTAATGGAAATAAAAGAACCTGCAGCAGTGCCAGCTAGTTACAAGGCTAATGTACTAATCTGAGTAACACCGGACGGGGAAGGTCCTTGAACCACACGGCAGCCATCGTTTGGATGCACGTAAGCAGGTGATTAGCTTGAAACCAGCACTTACTAAGTCTGGCTAAAATACAAACGCGCTCATTAGGATGAGCCAGCCTACATTAGCATGCGTGCACACACATACAAATACCACGTTGCACAAAAAGCCTTATTTCTCCGTACTGCCGTTTTGCTCATCTGATCAAGATGATGATGAATTATACAAAATAGATGTACGGTTATAATCTCAAACATCAACTAAAATGAAGGGAAACCTAGCTTTTATTCAGACAACTTGGATCCCAGTATCCGTCCAGGGATATTGGCAGAGAGCTTGAGATTGGCCTTCTGCAGACTTTGCTACATCAGCCTCTACCGATCCCAGAACCGAAGCTTTTCCGGCCATCCTGCACGCACCAAGCCAGACCCCGTCTGGGGCAGACCTGTGGCACCCATGACGCTCATCCCCGGCTGCAGCACACCGATCTTGTTCACCCTCCTCGGCAAGTAAGGATGGAGTAAGAAAGGGAAGGACAAATTTCTTCATCAACAAAATGGTCCATCATTTGTGATGTGCAGTTAACAGATGGCGTTCAAATTAACATTCATATCTTTCAAGTGTCTTATCAAACAAGACTAAACAGCATCTTGAAATTTCCATTTTAAATTTTCTATGAGCTTGCTAGAAGTATCACAGACAGATTTTACTGCTGTCAACTAAAGCTGTTGCTGCCTTTAATAAAGGACTACATCACTACATAAAATAAAGCAGTCCAGTCCCCCGACACGCTGTTCAAGGCCATCAGGACACCTGCACAGACTTCACCTGGAAGATGGAGCCAGTTCTTAAAAACACCAAAGCTGCCCTTCTAAAACACGGAGGCCGATCATGAGCATCAAGGCTTTGTACATCCCCTAAAATTCAGAGACAAGGTGACCGATTCCTCGCTGTTGCGGTAAAGACCCCCGAAGTTGAATCCTCCCAGACTCCTGTCCCAGTAGAGCTCAAACCTGAAGAGCCTTTCAGCACGACGGTCCGTTTGAGAGAGCGTGGTTTCGACCGGAAAAAAACATGAAATGCGGGGCTTTGAAACCAGTGATGCAATTACGGGTCTCTGAGAATTCAGACATATTATGAGCGCACCACGGACCGCCAGCTCCCAGCCCTCGTTCCCTTCACCACCCCCCACATCTTCCCAGCCAGCGAGGCTGGATTACTCTGGATCACAAGGGGTAGAAGGGAAGCCAAATTCAAAGTCACAGGTCTTCACAGAGAACGCTTGTCAACAACTTTTATAATTGCATATATCCTAACTGGAATATTGCCACTGAACACCACTGCGGTGACCTTGGGGGGGGGGGGGGGAGGAAAAAAACCCAACCAAGAAAACCAGCATGCTTTAAAATACTGTATTTAAAGGCATTAAGTCTAACACAGAAAATTACTGCAAAAATCATCTGATGTGGTAAATAAGCTCGCAGTATGTTCCTGTATGGGAAAAATTGCTGGATCTGAAGCTTCAATTTGATTTGTTCCAAGAGTTACATAAAATCAGCATTAAAATGTTAGTTCTCTTTTTACAACTCAACCCAGCGTTCAGTTTACAAGCTCCGGATGACTATGCTAAATAGCACAGGTCTTTGCAAGACTCCAGCAGTAGTCTCCTTCTGCTGAGAAAACTGTTTCTGTATTTTAACCAGTTACTAATCCCCAAGAGAATTCCGCTCTTCTCTTTCGGCAGCTGCACTGCTGCACAACGCTCACCCAGCGAGAGCCTCATTCAAAGTCTATTGATACCTTGCTAAAAGTCTATTTGAAAATCCACTACGCCAAAATACTTGGATTTGATTAAACCAAGCAGCGAACCTTCAATAACTAACAGAATTTCTTCTAAAAAGCAACACACTCTCCTCTTTATGGGGTAGTTATTCACATGCACTACAGTTTCATTCTTAACTATAGTTTTAACCAACTTGGTGGAATCAGAAGTCAGTCCTGTTTATCTCCTGGGCCCTTTTCCCATCGGCACCGTATTTCCTCACCGATCGAACATATAACGAACAGGCAACACATCGCTGCTTAGTACTTCATATTTGGAACTCCAAATGAACATCTGGCCCCAGCCATTTTCTACTATTCATTGTATCAACTTTTTCTAAAATCTTTTCTACCAGTTTTAACTTGATGGTTTGAGACATCTCTGTTACGGAAAGTCCCAGGACAGGAATACCCCTACCTCCCTCCATAGTAAACACAAGAAATTCCTTTGATCTTCTAACTATAGTTTCATCTTCCACAAGCTTTCTCTTTTTAAAGGAGATTTATTATTGTCCTCTATCTCAAACAATTTGTTCCTCAGGTTTTTTTATACTCTTATTTTACATTTAACTTGCAGCAGTTTTTATTTTCTTCATTCAGATGAGATTGCCAATTTTGGAAATAAAGATATCTTTCAAAGCCTACCAGGCTTCTCTAAGTGCTTTTAAGGTATGGGTTTGGTTTTGGTGGGGTTTTGGTGTTTGGTTTTTTTTTTCCACTGCTGTTTTGCTTTTGTTTTCTAAATTTAACCGGTGATATGCATCAGGACCAACTGCACAGTCTCTATATAGAGGATGACTTTTCATTAGTGGTCGAACAAGGACAATCTGACTTAAAATACGTATTACCTCAAGTCAAACAGCAATCCATCAGATATGAAAGAAGTACAAGACGGGTATTAAACAAAGAAGTCATGTAAGAAATATTACACACAACAGTCATAGAGATCCTGCTATCAGTTGGGATTCAGAGAAAAAAAATGGTTTTACCAAAGGCAGTTTCTTTATAACACCTCAAGCTCACACCGGGATTGCCTGACCAGGAAAGCAGTACGTCGGAAACTCGTTACACTGGGAATCATTAACTCGTGTGACTGCAGGTGCCACTATTCAGTATTCACTTGACATCTGACAGGCACGTTGATAAAGATTTTATCACAACAATCCGGTATCGTTAGGTAATTAAAGTGTACTCAAAATTAATCCAAATCCACGGAAAAAGAAGACCCAGTCTGTTCTCTGGGTTCGCCTTTGCCATGGCTCTACGCTGTTGGTTTCTCATCTGCCGTTCCCGCCCTGCCCATTTACCACCACCCGGCTCCAACCGCTTCCTACAAGGACCATGAAAATCCACGGAACGCCGTTTCTTCGCGTACCGGACCCCGAACTCGGGAACAGCCGCCGCCGCCCCCCCCCCCCCCCGCACAAAAACGCGGGACCAGGGACCCTCCGGGAGCGACGGAATCGCCCGGAGCCTCCGCTCAGCTCCGTAACGCGGCCGCTGCCCGCTCCGCCGAGCCCCGCACGGACACCCGAAACGCAGCGGCGTGGAACCAAGCGGCCCCCTCGGCCCCGGAGCCGCTGGGCAGCGCTGCCGGGCAGAGGCAGGGAGGGAGCGGACCGGGCCCTCGCCCCGCCGGGACAGCGGCGCCCCCCGGGCTCGGCCACCGGGACGGGCCACCCGCCCGCGGGCTCGGACCGTGGCACCGGCGGCGGGACGAGGCGGCGGCCCGCGGAGGCCAGCCCGCTAGCGAGGCCGGCGGTCCTCGACGGGCCGGGGCGGGAGGGGGGGAAGCGAGCGCCGCCCGCCGGCGCCTCCCCGGGGCCGAGGCGGGACTCCGGGGCCGCCCACCGCCCCACGCTGCAGCGGGGCCGCCCGCCCCGGCCGGCGGAGGCGCCCTCCCGGAGCCGAGGAAACTTTCGCACCCCGCCGAGGCCCTCCCGCCGCCCCGCAGGGCGCCGGCGCGGCTGGGCCTACCCGCGGCCGGCTCGGCGGCGGCGCGGACAGCGGCGGGGCGGGCCGCGGGTCCGGCGGGCGCGGCGCGGCCTGCGGCGGCCGGCTCACCTGGGCGCACGGTCTTGAGGCGCACGGGCTCCCTGAAGTGCCGGACGACGGCCAGCGTGTCGCGGTGCGTGAGGCCGCTGACGGGGGTACCGTTCACCTCCAGCAGCACGTCGCCCGGCGCCGGCGCCTTGCCCGAGAGCAGCACGGGGCCCGGCGCGCCCTCGCCGCCCGGCGGCAGGCGGCCCGCCAGGTAGGGGAACTCGCCGCGCTCGGCGCCGCCGCGCAGGAGGTCGGGGTCGGGGCCCGCCGGGCCGCCCCAGGACACCACGCACTCCTGCACCTTGCTCAGCCAGTGCCGCTTCTTCCGCAGCGTCTTGGACATGCCGCACCACGGGGCGCCGCTGCCCGCCCCGCGCCGCCGCTCCCTCCCCGGCCGCGGCTGCCGCCCGACTGCCGCCCCGCCGCGGAGGCGCCCCGCCCCGCCCGGCCGCGCCCCGCCCCCGCCGCGCGCGCCCCCGAGCCCCGGCCCCGCCCCCGCCGCGCGCCGCCGGCCCCGCCCCGCCCCCGCCGCACCCTGTGGGCCGCGCTGGCCACGCCCCCCCGCCCGCCGCGCCGCCGGCCCCCCCCGGGGCGGGGCTTGTGCCGTCACGGCCAGCGCTGCGGCCGCGATGGGCGTCCCGGCCCCGGCCCCGCCAGGGCGTCGCCAGGCCCGTGCCGCGGGCTGGGTGTGGCCTCCTCGGCCAGGAGCAGCCCCTCAGACTGGGCCCGCCTCGGCCGGGTTGTCCCCTCAGGCGGGATGTCCCCTCAGCCGGGATGTCCTCTCAGGCGGGACCCCCCCTCAACCGGGATCTCCCCTCAGCCACGATGTCCCCTCAGGCGGGACCCCCCTCAGCCGGGATCTCCCCTCAGCCAGGGTCTCCCCTCAGCTGGGACCCCCCTGGGCTGGGACCCCCCTCAATCAGGATCTCCCCTCAGCCTGGAGCCCCCTCAGCCAGCGCCTGCCTCGGCCTGGCTGTGCAGTGCCACGCTGTGCCGTGGTGGCACTTTGGAGAATCTCGGCTGAGGGAGGGCCGCCATCCCCTCTGCCGGGAGCTCCTTGCATCAGCCCCGGCGCCTCGCACCGTCCTTCACTCGTGCGGAGCGAGCTGTGCCGCACCTCTCCCAACCACTCTCCACGGTTGCATTTACTGCCTGCACGGCCAAGCAGAGTGCCGGGCTCCGCGTGGCCGCCATCGCTGGAGCCAGCTGGGCCGAAGCTGGCTTGAGCACATCGGGTCAAAGCAGAGGTCAAAATGATGGCTACAATTTAGATATACCTGTCAAGATATTTTTTCCACAGGAAACACAAATCCAGTGCATTCGCTCTCCACATGAGCTTTTTTATTTAGCTACATCTCAAAGATTTCAGCGTAGCAATTAGCTCATGCCAGGTATGAGTTACACTCCAGATACGCGCTACGAAAATCGCGGTCTTTGGGAGCATAGTGCAGCTGTTTAACAAGTGAAACGCTAAAAGCTACTAACCACAGGAAAGTTTGTTCAAAATCAGTGTCACCACTGTAAAGGCTGAAAATTAATCCTTTGAAAGCTTTATGATTCAAATGGCAAATTTCTCTGCCCAGTCCTCTTAAACTGTTTTTCTCTTACACAGAGGCTGAATTTCCGCTGCAAATCTTTTTTGACGTCTACAGTGTTTTAGAAGTGAAGGCTGCAGCTGTGCCCTGTGGGCAGAAGTCCTCCCTGAGCAGGTGGGGCTGCATTAAACCTGAGTCCTGAGAAGGTGCAGCGTTGCCATTGTTTGCAAATAAGAGGTGTGACTTTGCATAACTCAAATACTTCTTTCCCTTCCATAGGAGGAAATGAAGAAGCCGGTATCTGCGGAGTCCAAAGAATGTTTGCTGAGTTGTAAAACAATGGATGTTTGTTTCCACTGCTGTGTCCCTGTGTTCACCTCGTTTGCACCACAGAGCACATGAGAAGTATCACATTTCAACACAGAACGTTTTGCAATGGTAAATAGCAGCAAATGGTTAATTTCTGCGTAGTACAGAAACCACTAAGAAACCTGCTCAATAACTTCTGTTACAAGATAGTTTCCAGATCTTGCAGATTCCTCTCTACCTTTAAGGCCTGCTAGCCTATGACTTACCCAAAAGAGCAAGAATGCTGCCAAAGAAGTTAGAAGAATGCCAATCTTACAACAAAGCTGTGCTCGCTGGGGTAAAACAATGTAATCCAAACTTGTCTGGGACGTGAACCAAATGCTCCGGCATTAATAGAGTAGCCACAAGCGCAGGTTTAGCTCTTGGTGCTATTTGATGTACAGCAGGCTGTCTGCCAACGAGCATGGAAAAAGCTGCCGGAGATAAATTTTCTTTCACACTTGCAGAATGCAAGCAAGAAGGCTGAAAGCTTTGTGGCGTTCCCAATCTGGACATTAAAAGGAACACTGTCATGTGATTTAAAACCAACCTTCGGTATTTTACACAGGAATTGTGACACCAGACATGATCCGTGATTTATAAGCTGCCAGCCATCGCCTGTGCCAGAGGTTCCAGAGAATACACGCAACCATGTGTAGACAGCATGGACATCTCAAGGAGGAGAGGAGTGTCCTTTTCAGTCCAGAGTTAGCAGTTCACCCGTCCCCCTAAACAGAAGGCCTGTCCGCCTCTTATCTTGTGAAAATACAACTCAGTCTTTTCACTGGCTGAGACTTTCAAACCTCGGAGCGAGATGCCCACTGCATTTACACACCCGAAATGGGGGACAGCTTCAGAACTGCTGAGCTTGATGTGCTAGCTAATGACACTAATAACAAACGCAAGTCATGGAGCTGCTGTTCCTTCAGTGAAAGTCCTGTTGTCTTTAGCATAAATTTGAAAGCCAAAATAAGCTGCCTAATCCTATGTAAATTTTATGAAGCTCCCCACCTCCACAGTCCTGGTGAGTTGTGCAAGTTAGTTATCCATACAGACGATAATCCTCTTCTGCAGCTGCGCCTTTGCCTTCCAGTCTCCTTGTATTCTGAGAGAGTAAGTGGTGTTGAATATATTTATTTTCTCAGCACCACTCACTAATCACCCATCTCCTCCTCAGTGCTCGGGGGGTGGGTGCGTTGATGCCACGTTCGAATCCCGAGATGCGCGAAGCCTCTCTCGGATGGTGACCACAGCCTGCGGGGCTCCTTTGGGTGTCACCGCTGCCGGGGTCACTGCTGGAGATGGGGGCAGTCCCCGCAGGCCACCCTCTGTTTCGGGGTAGCCCACCCCACACAGCACATCTTACCCCGCAGGACCTGCTTTATTGTTCTGTCACAAACAAACTTTGAAATGTGAACAAAGCGCCTGGGAGCTGATGGACAATTTTAATTCTCATGCCACATGACGAAGAGTTTGTTCGCCCTGCTTTCCTTCCTCCCTTCTGATTACTCATTGCAGCTCACAGACACGTGAAGTGTCTGCACCTCCTCGCAGTGATCAGAAGGAATGTGCTCTGCACCACCACCAGCCCCAGCCTACCGAGGTGTGAAGAAGTGTGTTTACTGAGCGCTACCGTTTGAAATCGCAGCGAGCGAAAAGGGGCCATCAAAGAGACATCAGTGCTCCAGCGTCTTCATCACCCATCGTGCCGTGGCAGCTGCCATCCCTCTCTGCTATTGGCATCGGCACACGTACAGATGTGATGAAAACAGGGTGCTGAGCCCTGCCACATCAGAACTAAGGACATAAACTGCTTCACAGCAGCGCAACTTCTTGGTAGGCAGGGAAGTGAAGTTTGTTTATCACACTGCCAAAGTTCAAAGGCAATCAAAACAGCACAAACATGTCAGGCTGCTGTTTAATTAGAGCGTGAAGACACACTTTCTCGGAGAGGACAGAAAGGGAATTGTGGTGTTACATTTGGACTCCTCCAAAGTCCTTCTCTTAGTGCCCAACACTTGGAACTGTCCGTGCTACCTGCAGTCCATCAGTCCTGCGCTTAGAGGGAAGAGCCCCAGACGCAAAATACTCAACACAAACACAAAATAAGAACGATTCCATCCTCAGCAAGGATGAAATGAAAGCAAGTTGCACCAGTACAGAGCAATGTGCAGACATCTGTATGTGTAGAAGTGTCTTATTTTCTGTCCTGCCAGTGACTGGGCACACAGGAGCTCTGACTGTCTCACTACGATACTACCTGACCACAATGCCGTTAAAGCTTTTGGGAAAACCAGCGGTGATGGTTGACTGCACTGCATTAAATGAAAACGAAAATAGTTGCCAGGGAGGAGCAGTAGGAACAGCATTCCTCCCTAACAGAAGCACTCATCTCAAACACGGGGTAACAAATTATTCAGCAAGCTACGTGCCTCCAAGGAAGGATAAACAAATCACGGTTGGATGAGAGTGGTTCAAAGCCAGGCACTTTCTATTCTGCGGACAGATGTATCCAGGACTGTCTATTTGAAAATTCTGTGACCCTAAGATACAGTTATCTGAAGGCAAACTTTTAAACACATCATAAATTAACTTATACAGGAGCAAAAGCTGTCATGCAAGCAGATCTTACCAGGGAATTTCGTCAAGCTCCAAAACAGCTTAGAGAATAAACCCAAGTCTTAACAGAGATCTGTGTCAACCTGGGCTGACTGACTAATTCCTGGTCTCTGGACTCCTCACCTGGGAGCAGAGAATGTGTCAGCCCCAGCAGGCTGTAGATCAGTATCAATGAATGCTTCACCGATACAAAGCCGCTCCATAAATCTGCGTGTATTTAATATACACATTGCCACAGCGTGCAAACGAGAAGCAACACCAGCAAGGCTAGCATTCATGCAGCATTACATCCTTCTCTCCTCTCTCTGCCCCCTTTCCACAAATAAAAAACCACCCTTGAGCAATGCAAATATTAACTAGTGATCATGAGATATGATAGGCATTGAATGTCTCATAAATAGTCAGGCAAAGTTTTCAAACAGGAGCATTGGTCTGGGAATTTACTATGTTTTGACCGCAATTTTACAGTAAATTAATTCAGATCAGATCCTCTGTATGCCTCAACTTCCCAGCTGCACATTCAACAACATTTCACACCTGAAACACCACAAATTCCTTTAAACTAATGCTCATAAAACGGAAGAAACATCCATGGAGGGAGGCTGCTTATAGCCAGATCCCTGCAATGGAGAACATGAGAAAAAAAAAAAACCACACCAAATGGTTTGTTTGCTTGACACAAGCATCTGCCAACAGGTTAAAAGCTTGGACAACTGATGAGTCTGCTCCTGCCCTGTGCTGTACTTGCTTTGCACAATGACAGCAGTGTTTAGGTATCCTCAAGCTGGCAAAAGAAAAAAGAAAAAAAAAAAAAGGCAAAAAGCTGGGGGGAGAGAACAACAAGCAAGGCACTGCTGAAAGAGGGAAATAATTTCCATCTGCAGGTGTAATGCAGATCTGTGCGTAGCACACAGTAATATGCTCGCAAGCACTTTTTGTCTGCTTTGCCGTTTCTTGTGCAACTCACCCTCAAGAGTCAAAACTTCTAGAACTGCAAAAAAAAAAGTAGCTACAGAGATTGCTCCGCGTACGCCTGCTGCAAGTGCGGCTGGTTGCTGCTGTAGCTTTCTGTATACGAGTTAACAAGATGAGCTAAGAGGACTTGTCAAAGTGAATAAGGAAGCAGCCTATGCAAATACCCCTCAGCCGCTCGCTCTGGGACGCACATGAAACGTCTGCAGTGCAATG
The DNA here is from genome assembly GCF_011004875.1 of Balearica regulorum gibbericeps. NCBI lineage: Eukaryota > Metazoa > Chordata > Aves > Gruiformes > Gruidae > Balearica > Balearica regulorum. The sequence goes on from NC_046208.1 coordinate 1,184,586, forward strand.
TGATCAAGCGCTGCAGATGCCGATGAATGCAAAGTGGGGATAAAGGCCCAGTCAAACAGTGAACTGAGAGTCACGCAGTCATACGGAATCACAGCTAAGCATGGGTTTGAAGCCTACATATTGGATTTAGAGCCTAAAAGTAGTAATGGAGCGTTTAAGTCTAGAGCTTAGTGCTTTGCGGAAGAATCAAGGCTGGATAAGACCAGTGGGCTGCGCAGACATGGTGCGGGGAGGCGAGCGGGACCGAGGGGTTCGGGCAGTGAGGACGCCAGGGCGGCAGGGCCAAGGCGGCGTTCGCAGGCGGCTGTAGTGGCAGACCGCTGATCAGTCATCTGGGTATTTGCAGTCAGGGGACATTTGAGAAATGAATGCACATCCCAGCTCTTAGTGAGAACCAACCTGATCTCCGCTGGTCCTGTCATTTCGTGCTCTGCCTTCTGCATCACTGAGGGGACACATCCCCCCCGAACGCTTCCGAAGTCTGCTGCATGCTGGGTTTACGGAGGCGAATCTTTACTCCTTACAGCACTTCCGTGTGCTGTAATGTTCAGGTTACTGCCAGCTCAGGACTTGAACCAGGCAATTTAGATTGAGGAGAGGGACTGGTTTCTTACTCTTTCAAGCTAGGCTCGTTTGTGGTCTGCTTGCATACTGGAGGGAGGACTTTTTGTCTGTGAATCCATAATCATTCATAGGAACGGAATTATCTGTTGCAAGTATTTCCTCTTAAGAGCTTACCTAAACCAAATGAAATTCAACCAGTTTGAACCACTACTTCTGGTGCATTATTTAGACCATTTATCAGAAACAGAGGAAGCTGTCAGTTTGATGATGTTTTACCATGTTCATCAATCCAGCCATTTCTCTCCGTTCGAGTGTTTCTGATCATCACCCACTGAAATCCCTTGCTTGAACCCTCTTCCTGGTGTCAGCCCGCTTCACCAGCAGCCTAGTTAGCATCTGTAAGCGATTCAGCTCTGTCAGTGGTTTTACATCTTTAATAGGATCTGAAATATCTGTAGCAGCCTTGTCAAGTTTTATAGCCCTGTTCACAGGGATTTGGGATAGCTGACATGGTCCAAAAGCCTACCCCAGTCTCTGCCTGATAAATGTAATCCCCAGTCCCTCTCTGATTCCTGCTCCTTTTCACCAGTCGCTTTCTCTCTCCTAACTGGGTATATGAGCAGCTGGGGAAACAAGGGGGAGCAGACCAAGCTCATGGAGCAGCACCACAAGCACGCTGTGTCCATACACTCAAACGTCCCCGGAGAGCACAGAAGGAAAATCCACTTTCTTGAGAGCAGATGCCCACTCCTGTAAGTCATTGCCTTCTGGGACCTCAAGAATCCTACAGTTATTTGCAGGCTGTACTACAGTCTGCTCTTGTCTTTCAGAGACAAGCTATTTCTATCATAGCCACGACAGTGGATCTGAACCAGTGCTGGGGGGCGGTTTGAGATGCTGTCCTGCCCTCCCTAGTTACACCGATCCTACTGAAAGAGGAGCCATCAGGGAGGAGACGAGGTTTGAGCTGCAACAACGCACTGACAATTTTCTTTATTTCTAGAAAACAGGACAAAGGAGGAGCAATGGAGTGTTGGGACCAGAAAAAAACACGTCTCGTGCCCCTCCCTGCCCCTCCTGCGTCTGGAAGGAGAACTAGTTGCCTGCCTCTGCGAGCTGGCAGCGTGCGCGTCAGCCTTCTCCGGGGGGTCGCTCCCCGGTGTCCGAGGTGCGATTTCAGACTAACACAACCAGCCTTTTGTTTTGCTGCTATTGTACACGTAGCTGGCTTTGTTGCTTTGAGGATCTCTTCCAACTGCACTACCATTTCAGAAAGCCTCATTTGAGCAAATAAACCTTGCCCAGCTGAAGAAGGATGGCTGCGTTCGTTATTCCTAGCAACGTGATAATTCATATCTGGTTACACTACTCTGTGCAAAGCTATATGATTAATGCATTTCTTGTATTTCCATGATTAGTATTTAAACATCAGCAATGGCATGCAAAGGTTTTTACAGACTTATTTAGCAAAGACTGTCCCCATTCTTCTTTTTTTAATGTTAATAATGTAGTTAGAGTCTCAGTAGATCTGTCATAAAAAATATTATCAAAGGAACCAAGATAAGTGCAGAATTATTTGCTGTTTGGAAAATCCAGACACATCACAGAAAGCAATAATAACACAAAATAACTTTGATAAAAGTTTTACAGAAAGCTTTTTTTACAGCCCCAGCAGTAATTACAGCTCATATTGAAATAAGCTTCTTACATTGAGTTTAAGTTAATTTACATTTTAGCACAAGAAATCGAATAATGCACTCTGACAGAACAGACTTCACCTCAAGGGACGGGTCATCCAGCTGTCGCAACCATAGGTGAAGAACTTGGCAAAAGTATACCTGGGGTTCAGCGGAGATCTGTAGAGAGGTGTCTGGCCCCTCGTTTTGCTCCTCAGCAAATGGCAGAGCATCAGGGGGTGGAAAAGGGACTCCAAGGATTCTGCCAGCAGCGCCCTTCCCAGGCCGCCGGCCCGGCCGGCACGGCTGGAGCAGGAGGGTGCTCGCCCCCCAAACCCTCTGCCAGGCGCCGGGCTCACTGCCGGCTTCGGGATCCAGGTCCCGAGCGGGTGCTGCCGACAGCACCCAGGGGACCCCGTCCGTCCCCCAACTGCTGCCGCAGCTCACCCAGACCCCTCCCGCACTCGGGGAAGAAAGGTCTCCTTACTTTCCGTGGCTACCGTGGCAATCCTGCTGTGCGGTGCAATGGCTGAGCATCCGCTGACTGAGAAATAAACTGTCATCTTGCCACTGCACCCTGTTCAATTCCCAGATTCTCCGTTTCCCTGGGGTTTTCAGTGCGTTTAAGGGGCAGTATCAGAATCAGAGGCCATTTCAAATGTCACTGTTCCTCAAAGAGCACTGGTGAGACACCTTTCTCTAAGTCATTCTTTTTTCTCCTTTCCTCCCTGTGCCCAGTCTTATCAACCAGACAAAAATTACCACCAGTATGTTACGACATCCATAATTCTGGAAGTCCTGTTCTATTTTAATTCAGTTTTAAAATTACTGTGTTTAGACACATTGAGACAGATTTTTTAGATTTTTTTTTTTTTTTCCTGGCAGTGTTTATACAGCAATACATGTCACTGTAGACCAAAACTTGATTAGTACTTCTGGTTTTTGTTATCAAGCTAATAGCAAAGGACCCTTTTGGCATAAATTGGATATAATAGAAGCTTCATAGGTTTGCCATTATACTTTACCATTATCATTTAGAGCTAGTTTCTTTTGTAGTCATTAATGAATAATGACAATATAATAATCTTCAAAGCTCACCATTCCAGCACCAACCTTTCCTCTGACTTCTAATTAAGATGTCAACATTAATTTCCCTCTCAGAAAGCAGGGCCTCTTCTTTCTTCGCTGATGGATCTATTTTACAGATGTCAATTCTCATACAGATGTCAATGTCTCCGTCCCCCGGCTCGGCTCGACCTCACAGCAAAGGACGGTGTGGTGGCATGCACGGTTCTCCATTTTTCAGCGTCAGCCCTCAAAACCAGCTTCGCTAGGAAAGAAAAGAAAACAAAAAGAGAGTGGTACGTGGCCCCTGCGGGCTCGGGCACTATCTGTTATCAACATAAGGGAAGGTGCAAAGACAAGGAGCGTGCTGGAGAGGTGGTGCGGGTGCTGCAAGGCCGCAGAGCTGTGCCTCGGAGATGCTGCAAGGGCTGTGCACCGGAGAAGAGGAGGAGGAAGGCTCCCCGGGCATCGGACGCGCCGAAACGCTGCCTTTCGGCAGCGTTTCGGCGCGTCCGATGCCCGGGGAGCCTTCCTCCTCCTCTTCTCCACTCATGCTGGGCCAGCCTAAGTGGCAGAGGTGTGGGTATCCTAGAAGATACCCTCATGCAATTAAACATTCATGTCCTCTTGCTTCTTCTCATGTATTTTTATTACTAACAGGTTTCCCAGCTGATAACACACCAGCAAATACATTATTTAGTCCGGTTCGCTGACTGTCACTGCTGGTTGTCTCCATTACACCGACATCCTCCAACACTTACAATTGAGGAACCCGGGATTCACCGTGCTGCGGCCGACGGAGAGGTGGTGGGATGGGGATCCCTGGCCCAGCTCGGCACAGCTGGAACCCCCTGGAGACGTCGGTGAGGCACAAAGGGGCTTCTCGGGGCTGAAGTGCCACTCGTGCTTCTGCTCTTACCTTACAGAGCCTCCACTGCCACAACAAATCCCTTTCTCTCCTTTCCCACACGCACCGTGAACACAGCAATTACCTTTGCATCTCACAGGGGGGCTGTGAAGGTTAATTAATTTGTGGGTTTTGGTGCTTTGTGCTCTCAAAATGCAGTGTGTTTAATTCCTTCATTACTTCACAGTTAATAGCCTTATTTATTTGAGTTAGGGCAGTCCCCACAAAGCCTGTGCGAGGACGGGTTCCTGATGCCGTACGGTGCACGGGCAGCGGGAGGACCGGCCCCGGAGCATGGAATCGGGGCGGGCTCAGGAGGTGCGAAGCCATAAGGCAGCGCCTGGCCCTGCAGGTTCATCCCGTCCTGCGGAGAGGTCCCCGGTGCTCTCCCCCGAGGGGATCCCGGCACAGCTCCCCACGGTCCCCGGGCACTCACCAACACTGGCAACGCACGGACATCGCTGAGCAGGACACGCACCTGCCCCGACCGCGAGCCAGCGTCCCTGCAGCCGCGACAGGGACTGGCCCTGGCCGGGCACGGGCTCCCCGTGCTCCCCATCACCCACCAGTGACCAGAGACTCTCCCCGGGCAGGTCTGCGTCCGTTCATGCCTACAGCCCCAGGGTGGGGAGAGGCTGCAGCAGCGCTGCTCCCCGGTACCTGCACACGCCGTCGTCCGCGGGGAAGAGGACATCCGTGTGCGGTGAGCGGGGCGGTACGAGGGGGATGAGGCGTCTGGAGGTGAAGCTGAAGCCCTGCTCGTCGCCAGGCAGCCTTTGTGCTCAGCTGCTTAGAAAGACCTATCAAGACAAAAATTAAACAGGCCATTAAGCAGTGCTGCAGTGGATTAACGTTAGTCTGTCTCCCTTACACTGCAGGATTTCAAAATTCCTTTGAAGTTTGCGTATTAGAAAATCACTTTCCAAGCCAAATAACTTTGAGCTTTAGATGTTTCCTAACACTTCTGTGGTTGAGGAACAGCTGACTAATCCTTTAGGATTTAATGAGGTTAACTAACATGCACAGCTTCGTAGGGGAGCTGTAGCTGGTATTTTGGTAGCTAACAGGAAAAATGACAACAATAAGTGGTGTTCTGCAACATTATGGGAGCGCGGCACCGTTTCGGTAACTTTTGCTGAAGCTTCTTTTTCCTTCAAGGAGCACAGGTAGGTGTTCTGGTCTTGTTCAATCATCACAATTCATAATTAACGGCACTATTTGCTTGTAACTCTCACTGAAGTCAATAGGACTACTTACTTCTGTTCTCTGCCTGTCCAGGGAATCCCTCCCACGTGCCGGTAGAGCACTAGCAGTGTTTTGCTGGCAGCCGGTAGCTGTTAGCAGCCGGGGCGGGTGGCAGAGCTTGCCCAGCACGGGGCTGTGACTGCAGCCGGCGTCCCGCTGTTCGCCCAGCAGACCCCAAACCTGTCCCTGGCGAGGTCTGGCACGGAGCCCTCCTCTGGACCCGGCACTGGGGACAGGGACGAGCCCACAGCGAGGAGCCAGAGCTGTCTCAGCGCAGCCGCCCGCGACGGGCAGTTTGTTGTGCCGGTTGGACTTCTCGCACGTTTGCACGTTTGTTCGGCGAGGCAGCTGTGCCCGGCCCGGGGCTGGAGCGCTGCCCGGGAGAGGGGACACCCGGCGACTGCTCTGCATCCTTCTCGGCTCGTGAAGTTGGCTGCGGAGTTCCCGTGCTTCGGGTGCCTGGAGACCGATGAACTTAATTTGGTATTTACAGAACACAATGAAGTTGCACATAACAAGTTGACACCTAAATTCATTAGGATGCAATTACAGCGATCAGAACTTAGGCTACTCCATTATTTTTAGCAAGAACATGTAATTAACCGCAGGTTCACGTCAAATGCTGCCTGGTGCCGTGAATGAGGCTCAGAGGGTTGGCTCGCACAGGAAAAGACAGCAGCGGGGTTTTTCCCAGAGCACGGCCGCCTGGCTGGGAGACGGCAGGCAGACGGGAGACGGCAGCCAGCGGTGGCTTGTTTTGTGGGAGACAAGCTCGAGGTGAGAGAAGATGCACAAAGCATCTTGTCCGTCACCTGGCAGCCCGGCTGATGGGGACAGAGCCTTTCCCTGAGAGAGGGCTTCAGACACCCCAAAATAGACAAGGCATGATTCTCGAGAGCCACGTAGGGTAACACGTGTGGAGAGCACGCGGAGTGTGAGGCGGCACTGACACGAGCTCCCGGGAGTGATGTCGGGTAAGAGGAGGCAGAAGAGGAACTCGCTGTTCAGCTAACTTCTCTTACAAACTGGCCCACACCGCCCTTACGGAGACCAGCAGAGGAAAGGGGTACGATGTGCGCGTTGGTGACGTCGTGAAAACCCTTACAGTGCTTTCCTACCTGAATACTCATTTGGTAACCAGAAAGAACCGATTACCAAAACATCCTCATCGCTTCCACACTGCTGCTCAGCTGCCATTCCCACCAAGACAGTTCAGCCTCAGCTGACGCTGCGGATTCAAGGCTGATTTTTCTCACACGGGAGGAGGACCTGCGGAGCCCCACTGCTCTGCGCAGCCAACGCACAGCCGATGCTCCGTAGCAGCGCAGGAGCTGCAGGGACAGGGGGGCTGTGAGAGCACCCGGGTGCAGCGGGCAGATCCTGAGAAGCCCTTGCGAGGGACCCCCCCACCCCGGGTGCACTGACACCGTTATCACCGCGTTTCGCCAGGACCAGAGGAGGAGAAGCAAGATGGAAGCTGCAGATCCTGTTGGGATGCAACAAATCTAGCGCCTTACTCTCGCATCACCTCGGTTGGAGAACGGGAATGAACAGCCCGGGCCATCAGCCGGGTCGCGGCAGCACTTGACGAGCCCTCTGCGAGGGTTGCTCCTCTCCCCGCCCTTCTTCGGGCAGCGATTTGGGGACCCACCAGTGTCCCCAGGACGTTCCTCCCGCCCAGCCCACGCTTGCTCTTGCTCTCACATGCACGGTCTTACTCCAGCCGTTCCCGCACGTGCTTGGCAGCTGTGGGAAGGACAAAGACGAGGAGCAGAAAGCGGGACAGTCCCCCGTGCAGGACAAGTGACAGACCTGTCCTGAGTGCGTCAGGGACGCGAGCCCAGCACATCGAAACCACGTGGAGTATTATCGCTTCTGCGCCGTTGCTGCCTCATGATTAAGCGCCATAAATATGTACAAGTTATTATAGCTGCTTTGGAAAGATCTGCCTGCTACAGCTCATAGAGCATAGTGGTGCTGGAAGAAAATAAAACTCTGTAAAACTGTTTGCCTGTTGCTCCTTTCTAACTCTCTCCTTCAGTTCTCGGGAACCTGGAGACAGCGGCCGGGGCTGTTCTGTAGAAGCAGTTTCCTCACCACTCTTCCACTCGTGAATTATTTATTTCATGGGAAGATTTCTTCTAATAGTAAGAGTGGAAAATTCAAAAATATACCTCATGCAAGTAAAAAATCTCTTATAGAGCAGTAGCCGGGCAGGTGGCTGTTTAGGGGCTGTACGTGAAAAGAAAAAAGGAAAAAAAGAAAACAAATCTTTCAGGATTTACCGGGTGCATAAAGCAGGAGAGTAGCGTGGGTGTGAGCAGCGTAAGAGGACCTGGGAGATGTGGCACGGTCCTGTATGCTACTGAAGCATATTTGGTTAATTGTCCGTCCCTCGGTCCCCGGGCCAGTGCCTTGGGGCACAGGAGTCCTCTCTCCCTGCTCCGGTCTCGCCTGTTCAGGAGGAAGGCTTCTGCAAAGAGCCAAATCTTCCCACGTCTCATTTACAACTGGACTTTTAACAGACTCCGACTGTCTGCCAAAGCATAAATAACGAGCCTTTACACTGCAACCTTCAGCTTATTGCGGAGAGCTTTAAGCAAAGCCTAAAGAGCAGCTGGTTTAAGAAACAAGGTTGGGAAGGCAACGGTGCTGACAGCCGTAGCACGTGGGTGAGCGCCCGCGGGAACGCGCCAGCGAGCAGCGCACGGGCAAGTCCTCAAACACAAACCCCGTTTCCAGGCGTCGAGCCACGGCTGGAGAGCTTTCACGCGCGGCGCCGAAACGAAGGCACGCGGAGCCTTACAAAAAAAAAAATGCCTTATTGCCGCAAAACCGTGCAACTCTGGATCGCATCATTTACCCCTCACTGGGGGAAAGCCCGGGCCAGGCCACGGCAGTGTCGGCGCCCAGCAGCGCCAGCGTTCCGTACCGGCGCGGAGCCGCGGGGCAGCCGTGCCCTTTGCAGGGAGAGCAGAGCCAGACATGCCCGCAGACTTCACAGGCCAGCGCCTGGGAACCGGGAGGCACCAAACCGGAGCGGGAGCCCGTGCGCCGACACGCAGGCAGCCCGAGTCGGGCTGGCAGAGGGCAGGAGCGCCGCAGGGTTCGCCGCAGCTTCGCACGGTTTCCTGCGGGCGAGCCGGAGCCGGTGCCGCTGTATGATTTATACGCCGCTACCTCATGTACTTCCCTGCTGCATAATTCATACCTTTTTTAAGCAGAAGATATAAAACTTCACAACTGCTAATGTGCAAGTGTTTATTAATGCAGAGACTGCAAGACAGACCTTGGATTTGGAAGGAGCTCTTGAGAAAGAGCCAAAGTCTGTTCCTCTGTAAGCAGGTTGGTTGGGTTTTTTTTTGAAAGCTGCTGCCTGGTAGGTAACAGGCTCCAAGTGATTCTTTGGTGGCTGCTGAGCTGCTTCTTCATTGTGGAGCCCCTGAAGAGCTTGAAGCATCGTAGAAGCAGAAATAAATAAATAGATCAGTTCCTTTAAGTGAGGCTGGGTGCTGGATGTGCCGATTGTTCGTGTTCCTCTCCTGCGCAGAGCAGTAAACCAAGCGCAGAAAGGAGATAAGAGCGTTCGTTCCCACGAGGAACACAGATAGGATGAAAAACAAGTTTTAAGTCATGTTCTGTGCAAGGTTGTTTATAATGCCTGTAACTATTTTTAAACCTGGGAAATGAAGGGCTGCAAGCTGCAGAGAGCCCTTGAGGGTAGGTGCACTGTGTTATATATCACTGTCAGGTGAACAGGAGCGGACACTCGGTACCTGGCTGCCGGCACCGGCACGTCGGTGACGCCGTCCCTCCCCTTCCCCAGCGGGCACTCGGCCGCAGGCGCCACCCGGACACCCGCTGTTGGGGTGACGCCAACCTTCGTGGGGACGATGTCGCTGCGAAAAACCTTCCCGAAGACACTGCTGGGGGAAAAAGGCGGTTTCTGGGTCTAGAGGAGGGGCGTGGAAAAGCCTGCCAGGTGACGCTGCCTGTTTTGCACGGCCCCGTCCAGCGGGACGCAGGCACGCGCGGGCAGGACGGCTTTGCAAGCATGGGGCCGGAGGCAGGGTGAGGGCAGCTGCCTGCAGGGCTGGCCCCGGGCGCTGGGGATGGAGAGCAGCGTGGGAAACGCTGCGAGATGCTCCAGCTCCTTCAGCGGGGGGAAGATGAGGGCAGGACGGGCAGCCAGCCCCTGCCCACCTCTCTCCCATCGCTGGCACGCCAACGCACGTTAACTCTCGGATGCTGACAGCAGCTATTTTGAACAGCCTCTGACACGGGTAAAGTGAGAAATCAATTCCCAGAGCCAGAATTTTTCTCTCTAGCGTTTTGGAGAGATTTGAGGCCACCCAAGCTCATGCTGTAGGATATCACCGCGGTGCCTTGACGGAGCTGTACCTCTGTAAAGAGCCTTCCCACGGCCCCTGCGGCCCCACGAACGCAGCCCTTGGCCACGGCACAGCTCCCCACAGCTCAGTCCTGGCTTACCTGGGGATCAGGGACTGTCTAAAATCTGCTCTGTCATTTCCTGGAGGTTTGATGTGTGTTCATCAAATTGAAAGGGATTAAAAAAAGAAACGAATATTACAAATACCCTAAATGACTTGGAGCTATAATCGCTTCCCTGGCACCACTAGCATACTGTCAATATATATGACATTATTTAAATAATAAGTTAACAACCTTTGCCTGTAAATTAAAATATCTTATTGAAATATATGCTGATTACAAGGCAAATGTCTTTGTTCTAATTATCTTAATTACGGGCTTTTAATGGCAAGGAGCTGTAGAAATAAAAACACACGCAAATGGCAGCTTATAATGGTGATAGCTGCACCTGCTAGCACTTTTACTGTGTTGTCAGGGTAATGAAAGCATTGATTCCTGTTGAAGGCAAGGAGTGCGACGGGTTTGCAGGGAGGCTGGCTGGCTGAGGAACGTGTACGCACGTGCCTGTGGCGGGAAGCGACGGTGGCAGCTCGGGCAGACTCAGTTCGGCACCCCGTTTGTACAGCACCCACCCCATGGGTGCAAAACGCAGGGGCTTTGCTGGGGAGAGCGGCTGCTTGGGAGGGAGGGAGGGGAGCGGGAGCGTGCGTGGGTGCGATCCGCCGGGCACCGCGCTGGGTTGGTATCTCCATCCCCGGTGCTCTCCCTGCTCCTCCCCTGTATTTCTGCAGCCTGCCGCGGCCAGCCCCCACGCTCGTCCAGGGAAACCCTCAGACTGGGGCACAGCCACGGCCAGGTCCGTGCTGCGGCACGATTAGTTAATTAATTTCTCCTCATTTCATCGTACCTGGCCGGAGCGCTGACGCCAGTGCTGCATCCCTGGAGGAGGGTTTGCTTGGAGGGAGTCCTGCCTGCTGTGCCCGATCTGCTGGCGGGTCCGAGGGGGCCAGGGCAGAGGGCTCCCCGCGGCGAGGGGTCCGACCTGCCGCCTCCTCGCAGGGACGCTGAGTTTGGACGTTGGGCAGGGCCATTTCCGAGCAGAGGACCGATGCAGGTCTCTGCTCCACAGCGGATGGGCGGCAGTTCCCTCTTCTGCAAAGACACGCGGAGAAGGAGAATTCATTTCCATTTGCTCTGGTTCGGTACTTGCGATTGCATTCAACCTTTTGGGCTCCTGACTCCGCTCCCATTGCCTGTGCCTGACAAACTAATGAATTTCTGTTGATTACTTGTCTGTGCTGCGTCTCCTACCTTCATTTGATTCTCATTTTAACTCCTTATCTTTCTTCACACTCTTTTAACTTCAGCCTGTGAATGGCTTCATCCCTTCTAAGCGAGGCTGCGTGCCTCTCACAGGCTCTTTCTTACCTCTGATTACAGAAAGTAATCACCCACCTCGTCCTACGGCGGGATGCCACAGAACCCTCTCAGAGAGACGGGATTGAACCCCCAGGAGAATAATACCTGGCTGATTAATGGCTGAAAAAGCCCCAGCAACAGAAGCCCGAGCTGAGGGCTGATGCCTGCAGGCCTTCCTCGCTGCCTCACCATCCTCAGCACCGCGGCCGCTCCGTCCTCCGGGCTCCTGCGCCCGTGGGAGACTCCGACGGGCGCCGCTTGGGAAACCGCGCGCGGGCAGGGAGCGAGCGGTACCCGTGCGGGGACACGGGCTTCGCTCTCGCTCGTGCGTAGCCGCACGAATACGTGCAGAGGTGCTGGGGCAGAGGCTCAGCGGCAGCGGAGGAGCAAGCCCTTCTCTGCCCGGCTGTCGCTGGCAGGGCCTCCCCGCAGCACCCGTCAGCAGGAGGGGTCTGCGGCTCCTGCCATAACCTGCGATGGCGCGGAGACGGCTTCTGCAAAGTGTAAACCAAAATAGATCAGAACCAGGTTTTATTTATTTTCAGATTTAGGCAGGCACAACAGCTTTTGCTCTCCAGCTGTGCGTTAACCTGGATAACCTGGCAACACGAAATCGTGCCCGAACAATTGAGATGATGGTACAAATTCAGATTGGATTCCTGGTCTCGTGAGTGCAGATTATGCGACTCCACTTCTTTTCCAGCATTTGCTGGGTAAGCTGCTGTCCTGGCCCAGCTTAGGTTTATTCTTGAATTACCAAAGGTACTTAACATGAATCAGAAAAATCTCAACACTACCTGTTTACGCTCGGCTGAACAGGGACGTTATTTTTCCAGGCGAGGTGTTTGAGCGGTGCATGAAATCAAACATGCAAAAGGTTAAGTCTATTATTAAAAAAAAAAAAAAAACCAAACAACAAAACCCAAACCTGAAAACCACCGTGTCAAAACAAATGCAGCAACAACACTCCCGGCATGGGGAGCCACAGATTTTGTCCTCAAGATGAATATTACAAACCTCTTTAGATGTTCCTGCAGGTCATTTATCAACATCATATCCTAGGAAAGAGCTTCGCCAGCACTTTTCCTCAAGCCGCTGCACCGCCGGCAGCAGGAGCGGGGCCGTGCACGGCTGCCTCGGTGGCCGGCTCCGGCTGCGGGGCTCCTTTCCCGCAGAGCCGAGACGGTGCCTGACGTCCCAGAGCATCGGACACCTCCCGCTCACACCGGGCTTTGACTTTAGGGCGTGCGGCTGCTGCACCTGGAGCCACAGCCCTCACATTCATTTCTTTTTAGATAATTTACTCGCGGTGACTAAACCTTAGCCTAAGATATATTGCAAAATATTCTTTATTTATCACACTAAAACCAGGGTTTCTGAACTGTCACGGGGAATTTTCAAGTTCCCTTCCCAAGCAAAGCTAGAAGTCAGTTTTTATTGGCGAGACCCCAGCACGGGCTTCCTGGATATCGGCGATATTCTGTGCTGTCGTGTTCCTCATTTGGATGGCGAGTGTCCTGCCTGGTCCTCAGCATGGCGTGGTGCTCATTTGTTTCCCTTGCCTCCAGAAACACCCCCCGCAAAGGCTCTCTGTCCTCTGCACGCAGCCTTGCCACGTATTTTGAGGAAAAATCGGTGTATTGTAAGAGCAGACCGGCAGGCAGATTTCAGGTTGTTTTTCTTTTCTATCCGGACATATGGGTACAGGAAATCTTTGGAGACCTTGAAGAAGAAAAGTGCCTCCCTTTGAATTCCTAAACCAACGGCGTCTCTAAGAATAGCCTCCGAAGGGAGCCGCAAGATGAGTGACACGAGGAATTCAGCACCTTTTCTTACTGTGCAATATTCTTAATATTTAAAAAAGGTGAAATCCCATGCAGGATGAAGGAGAAGGGGAATAGCCAGTCACGCTGAGGACATTTGGAGGAGTGTGCTATTATGTAAAGCGAGCCAGGGAAAGGTTAGCAAATACCACTCCTTCCCTGGGGAGCCCTTCTCTTGCAGGAGTCATTAGTGCACCGGCAGGATAACAGATCCCCTCCACTAATTCTCTAGGTCATAAGCAAATTAAGACAGAAAAGCTGATCCGCTATCAATCTGCATTAGGCATGGCTGACCAGCTCACCTGTCCGGTAGCTGCTGTTTTACAGAAAGGTTAGGACTGCAAATATCAAAGTCTCGTCATTAAACCAAGCACGTTTTCTTCTCGGCTCAGCTGGGCGGGTGGAAGCGCATCGGGCGATCACAGGGCTTCAGGATTGGGCCGCTCCTGGTGCACCCTCGGGTGGGAGCCCGGCACCGGGCGCGCGATTCCCGGCACTCCAGGACTTCCACAGGTGCCGCTTCACCCCGATGAGAAAGCTGTGCTCCGCTGCGGGGCCGGGGGATCTGGGGAACACGGGGGGCTCTGGGGACCCCCGGCTCAGCCAGCTCCTGCTCAGCACAAAAACCCGATGGCGGCTCACGCTAGTGCAGCTCGTGATTTGGAAAGGGACAGACCAGGAAAACGCTGCTCATGGGATGCCAGAAACTCCATCCCCAGGCAGGAGCGGGAGAGGGAGGGCGGCGGGAGGCAGAGGCTTCCCTGGGAGCAGCCTGGGTCTCTCCCAGCGTGGGCGCAAAGCGCTTTTAATAACCTACGATGCAAACTGCTCGGTGAGATTAAAGCAACCCACTTGTGGGGAGGATTAAGTGCAGGTCTGGAGCTCGTCTCACGCGTGGACACATCGCTCCTGCGGATGAGTGTCCCGGGCATGGCGGTGTGCCGGGAGAGCGACCTCCTCGCCGGAGCAGTCCCGCGGGCGCAGCCTCGTGGGCATCGCCCCCAGCGTGAACGCCAGACGGGACCCCGGACTCTGAGCGAATTCAGCCTCTTGTGCGCTGACGGGCTTCGCTGTGCCAGTTCTGCAGGAGGGAGGTTCGGTCTCTGCCCTTGCTCCTTCCCGTGGAAGCGGGTCACCCCAGGAGCTGTGCCCAAACTATGGGCCAGTGGCCATCTTGGCCTCTTGCCGTGTCTCAGGCACCGGCCTCGTGTCGCAGGGCGAGCAGGGAGCCGGCAGGGCTGAGCACCAGCCCCAGCCCCGAAATCATCCTGCTCACACCTCCCATCTGCCCTCCGACCCCCGACCCAACCGCAGCACCCCGGGGGGGACGACACCCATGGGGGCATGGAGAGCTGCGCCCCGAGAGCAGGAGAGGAGCCCGGGACCCCCCGTACATGGGAACCCCCCTGCAAACCCGGGGCAGCAGGTGCCAGCGGCTTCCTGCCCCTCTCTGTCCCGGCGGCACTTCGGGGGGGTCCCAGTGGGGAGGCAGCGCTTGAGAAGCCTCGTGCAAGTGCTTTGCCGCACGGCTGCTTTCATGAGAAAACGCGTTCTCTTCCTACCTTCGGCTCCGCGAGTCATCTCGTGTTCGAGCCGCGGCAGGACACGGCCCAGGCACAGCAAAGCTTGCGGAGCAGCAGAGCCAACTTCAAACAGAAACGCTGCCTGCGAAGCCTCCGGAGACGTATTTGCAGCGAACAAAACCACCCACCCGTACGCAACACAGCGTTTCAAATCCTGCCTTTAATCTCAGGTTCCCGTAACAACCTTCTCCCCATCCAATTACTTGTCTTACAATTGACATCGCAATATTAAATTCCTGAGAACTAAAGCGCTTTGAAAATATAACCTACTTTTAAAGCAGACAAGATTTATAGTGGAAGTATTTACTTTCTAGTCCTTGACGCTATCAAAGTCACTGATGTCTGATCAGCAGCCGCTTAAATGAGGTCTCCATATACGCGTTTGCCAGGCACCGTGTGCAGGCTGAAGCCCTGCCGATGACGGCTCGGCACCCATCCAGAGCCGGGCGTGCTCCCGGGGGCTCCGGTCCCTGAGGTTTTGGTGTTGGGTTTGGCCAGGCTGTGATTTTAGCGCTCGCGAGCGGCGTGGGAAGCGCAGAAAGCACCTTTGCCGTCGCAGGGAGAGGAGGTCCATCAGCCACCCCTTGGGAGTCACGGGAAGACCCGCAGTGGGGCCACAGCCCCCGGGTCTGGGGCGCGGGTACAATTCGTTTGGTCAAACCATCTAAAAGTAAGGCGCAACTAGCCGTACGTTAGATAAATGCTGCCGCAGCAGGAGACTTGACCGGCATGTATCGCCGCACAGGGACCTGTCCCAGAGGAGGACCCCCACCCCCAGCGGCATCCAGCCCTTCTGCTTCTCCGGTCCCACCGAAGCGGGTCCTGGCTGAGCCCCTCCAGCCGTCGCCCCATCACCGTGTCCCGTACGTGTGCCGGCTGTTTGAAACCGCGTACAGCGTGCCCTCGGCACCGCGTGAGCTGGCACGGCTGAGAGCCGGGGTCTGATCCGCACTCCTCCGGCCGCTCCGCGAGGCGCAGACGCTGCTGCGTGCGGCTTTAGCACTGCGGGCTCATTACTACGCAGCTGTAGCATCCAGGAGCAGCTCAAACATAAAGTGGGAAATCTTTCCACCGGTGGAAGCAGCGAGTCTCAAGCCAGGCAGGCAGGCAGGGGCTCTCCTGGTACGCGTTTCTGCCTGGCCTCATCCCTAATCATAAATTGCTGCGCTAACCTAAATGGAGAGGCATTAACTTTCACTCCTGAAACAAGGTGCAATTAGTTGGGCATAAAAGAACACTGAAGTGATACTAATTACCTTCTAAAAGACTAATAGAATTGAGTCAGAGAAGCAGAAAATTACTTTTGTGGGAAATCGGCTTCAGAGTTTACACCGAAGCAGCGGCGGTGGCTGGATGGGCACTGCGAGGTTCAGCGCCGCTTCTCCTCCGCCCCGTTTCCAGCCAGGCCACGAGCCCCTCGCGCCGGCCGGGCAGGACCCCCGGTCTGCGTCCCACCCGCACCGCCTTCGGGCGCAGACTTGGCCGCGACCCCCGCCGCTCGCGCTGCTCTCGGACAGGAGGGGCAGGGAGGATGCGGTGCAGCTGCAGCTGCATCTGCTGTATCATCTCAACCCTCAAAGTGAAGAACGTGTCTTTTAACAACAGCTCACAGGCACCTTGACTATCCCATTTTGTTTATTCCTGGAGACCGTCCAGGTTTTTAATTAGCCCTTAACTATTCCCTACCCATTTAGCGCGTTCAAGGAATCTGTTGTACTATTTGCACACCCACGCCGCAGGCTCCTCTGTACCGCCTCATGGCACTTTGCTGATCAGTAATTGCTTCCGATAACAGCGCGTCGTTCAGCACCGACAAACTCTCCTCGTCGCAGCCTGGCTCAGAGACGGGCAGCAGCTCTGCGGATGGGCCGAACCCCCCCGTTACTGGCCTTCCTGCAAAGGCACGGTTCCTCCGGACCCTCGCACGGATCTGCCGCCAAACCACCGAGCCCCAGCCCCGCGCCCGGGGTGTGCTCCCGCTGCGCGAAGCGCCCCGGGTCCCCAGCGCACGTTGGTGGCGACGGGACTCGCAAACCAAACTGGGATCTGCCCCGGGTTTGCTCTCCTGCAGCAGTGAGAAAATCTGGCCGTAGGGCGGCACGCCAGCCGCTCCGGAGCCCAAGTTACGTTCTGACTGCAAATCCTTCGCTCGCAGAGGTCTGCTCTGTGGCTGCGTGCGCCCGAAGCAACCCGGAGCATCTGCCGGGGTGCTGGAAACCAAACAGGACAGCTTCAGGGCTTTGCATGACCAACACGTGCGGCAGAGACATGCCACGAGCAGCGCCGGTGGGAGCCCTCTGCGCAAAGTGCTTTGTGTCACTTTCAAGGCTGAGCGGCCGAGGTGAGGTGATGCTCTCGCCCTTCAGATCGCAGCAGTGAGGCTCACGGCTGTGCCCGGCGCTGCCGGGGCTCCAGTGCTCAGGCCAGACCTCCCCAGCACGTCCCAGTTGGGGCTGGGTTTCCCCAAGAAAAAACTGGGGGTGGGGGGGGTGGGGGGGGTGGGTGTCACAGCGTGCTTTATCCAGTGCAAACCCACCCGCAGCCGAGACCTCAGGGAGCTTCAACCCCACCTCCTCCATGCAGGCAGGCAGCACGCGGTACCGCGTACCTCTCGGGCCTTTTAGTAGCAATTAACGACCCGTTCTATTTGAATCTCGGTGGTAAGGGGCACGGGGAAGGTGCCTGCCAGGGTTTGGAGCAAAGCACCTACCGGGACGGCTCTGACGTGGCTGCAAACGCCTCCGAAAGGAGAGAGACCTGGCTGTCCCGAGGGCTGATACCTCCGGAGCCTTTCCCCACTGCTCTTGGCGTTCACACGTATAAAACCTGTATGTTCCCACCAAAGCTACTCCTGGATTTATGCTTATGGGAAAAGCTCATGGAATATCTTGTGGGAACTAAAGATTTAAAAAGGCAATTTGAAAAGCAGGCCAGGAGACAACGTGCTTCCAGGTACCGCTGCCGCTTGTTCTCCCTGCTGCACAGGACTCGCTGTACCTGCAGCACTGGCCGTTTGTTCCAGCCTGGGTTTGAACGCTCATTTATAAGATGCATTATTTACCAGTCTGACATGCAGCTAATTTAAAAACAAGATTTATCAGCAAAAAAAGTAGCGCTTGCTATGGTGGCTTCCAAAAAGCGCAGTAGAGCGTTTCGCTGGGCTCGTGCTGAATCTGCGGATTCCTGCCCGATCCATCACCGACGGGCGCTGGCAGCAGAGCCCCGGCCCTGCAGCCCCCCGGGGCTCCGCACGCCTCGGCCCCTTCCCAGCCCCGGGGGCAGTGTCGGCAGTGCCGCCGGGACACGACCCGCCTCGGACTTCCGATTTCAACAGACCAGCCAAGCAGGAGGAGGCCCGCGCCAAGGGAAGGACCGTCGCGGCGTCGCAGCAAGTTCAGCGCCAGCGACGAGCCTGGGTCGCACAACCGAATCAATCCCACGGGCCCGCCAGCCCGTCCTGCTCCACGGCGCCCGCGAAGCAGCGCAGCACCTCGCGACACGCGTGAGCGGCAGCATCGCAGCCCAGGGACGGCGGGAGTGGGTCCCTCCGTGCGAGGGGTGCCCGGCTTACGCTCACCGCCAGCGAGAGGTCTCTGCCTCGGACAGAGGCGGAGGGAACGGATGATCGTTCACCGTGCCGTCACCTGACAAGGGAGGGTATTGAACATGCCTGAGAGGATACAGGTGCTGCCTGCAAAGCCTGCATCCCGGCGGTACCCCCTTGCCCCATGCCGGGACCTCCCCACTTTCTGAGCCGCCGCTTCCGACGCCCGGGAGCTGGGTCTGCCCTGCTCCTCAGGCCGGCCAGCTCTGCAGCAGCCGAGAAGCGCCCGGTCTTTTGTACGGTGCTTTGCGGGTAGAAACAGCTCCCTCCAGCTGAACAAAGCCGGAGGAACCGCTCCGCTGCCAAGGAATTTTTAGCAAGCCGTGGGAAGTGTCAGTCGCTTTGCAAAGGTGCGACTGTTCGCAGAGCGAAGCGTAACTGGAGCTCATCGGCAGATCAAGATCCACCCTGGAAATGGGATATCGGCTTTGGATGAACGGTGTCCTCTTCCCGCGTGTTCCCTTCCCAGCCGGTGCCCCCCCCGCCAGCTCCTGCGCCTCCAGCTCCCGGGACCAGTTGCCCCATGGGGCCGTTAACCAGTGTCACCCAGCGCTCCTTTCGGGTGGGGGCAAACCCCAGCGTGGCTGAGAGCCTCTGAACGCAGCAGCAGAGCCGCAGGCACGCAGGCCAGGGACAGCCACATCCGGCTCAACAATGGGTGAGGGGTCCGTCGCAGCCTCCATCACACCTGCGCCTTCGCTCACAGACACGTGCGCGCGCACGCTGGTCCTGGCATCGCTGCCCCTCCTCTGCAGCCGGGAGCTGGAACGTGCTGTAAACACAGATAAATATTTAATGCTCAGAGAGAGAGTTTCTGCAATGACCTAGATTTCTTTTCCCCAGACGCCCCGCTGGGACCCAAGGGGATCGCGTGGGGCAGGAGCACGGCCACTGATACGCACGGCCCCCCCTGCCCGGTGCTTATAAGCCAGGACAGCGCGTTTTCCCTGCCTGGTGTCCGGTCCTCTCAGGGCTCCTGTTTGAGCCAAGATGGACACACCTCTGCGGGTGCCACACTACCGATCCGCGCCGGGAGCGAGCACAGAGGCGGGAGGTGGATGCCCCGCTCCCCTCCGAGGCGTGGGAGGAGCAGCCGGGACGCTCCGGGCAGGATCAGCCCATTTCCCATGGCAGGCAGCTCCCCAGGAGAGGTGCCCACCCAGAGCATCCCGGCCTCGGCGCCCGCCTGGCTGACCTCCCCGGGAGCGGCCGCCGGCACCGCAGCACCAAGGGTGCTGCTCTCCCACTCCGGCACACAGCAGAGTCACGTCCTCCAAAGGCAGCGCTGCCTTATCAATAATAAAAGGCAATTTTCCGAGACAGAGCCGGGAGATTACGCAGCCCTTCACGCTCCTCATCTGCCGCTGACAGGATGGGAAGAACTTTAATAAGATGCGATTTGACAGTAACACAAAACAACAACAGCATTAAGGGAAGAATAATGGCAAAGGCAGCTGTCAAAAACCTCATGTTCTCTAAGCAGGAGAAAGAAATCAAAGCTGTCAGGCCCCAGCAGAGCAGCGAAGGGCAGCTGAAAGGGAGGGCAGGACGGCAGCGGGCAGCCAGGTACCGCTGCCCACGGTGGGATCCCGTCACGGCGAGACCCCGTCACGGCGGGACTCAGCTTTGGACAGGGAGGACGAGAGGACCCACCACGGCACCAGCTCGGCACAGACCCCGGGATCACCACGGCCAGCTCAGCTCCACGGCTGTGGAGCCCCGTGGGCGGGAGAAGCACCATCGTGCTCTGCACATCCATTGCGGAGCAGGATGCGGTGCCGTACGCCCGCCGGTCTGCACCGCACGCAGAGGAGCTGCGCGCCACAGCCCTGCATGCCGCAGCTGCCGCAGAGATGGACCCGTCGCCCAGGCTGGCAGCAGAGGGGGATGGAGATGGGCCAGACGCTTTTGCGTCAGCCTCTATGAAAATGAGCCAGAGGACATCCGATGGCGTTCAAAGACAGAGGAACGAAAGGTGTCCGGAGGAGTCGGGCTCCGTGAGGTCGTGCCAGCTCAACAACCCGAGGTCCGGGGCCCAGGAGCCTGCAGCGAGGGCTCAGGCGCAAGGGCAGCGCTCCGGGGGGTACCTGCCGCAGAGGGTGGGGGACCACCAACCCCGCGGGGATGGCACCGCTGACATCGGGGCGCTCGGTTTAGCATAAGTCACTGCGGGGCCGTGACACCCGTTACACAGGCTCCTCATCGCTATCGCAGCAGCAGGCAGGGCAAAGCTTTGGGCAGCCAGACTGGCCGGGCGGGTGCTGCGTTTGGGGAGCAGCAGAGGGAAAACCTCTCCGTAACATCACCGGCACAGCCCGAGCACCGCGAGGGAACCGCAGACCTCTGCGGCTGCTGCCGCTGCCTGTCGGTAATGACAGCATAGGGAGGAAACACCAGGTAGAAAAGTGACGACATCCCACTTGGAAGGACACCTAGAGCCCCCCACCATTGGAAGCACCGTCCCGAGGAGGAACAGCCCAGACGGGGACGCCGGGGTCAGCAGAGCTCATCACACCGCGCAGCGGCAGAGGATCCAATGAAAACTTCTCCCGCTCCAGATCCAGCCGTGTCGGAGCATCCAAGGGCAGAGAAGGGCTGCGCCTGCCCGTGCAACCCGGGCCCTAAGGCTGCTGCCAGTCCAAAAGCTGGTCAATAAAAATAACGTGTATGCCTGGAAAGACAAACAAACAGAGCTTAATGAAACCTTTATTTTAAAAATATGGTTTTTAATTTAAATGCAAATTGGGTGCTGTGTTATCTGTAGGTCACTTGCACTGACACACTGCTTAATTAGCAGGGATGGGTCTCAGGAAGCGAAGGCAGCTAATGGCCGGCCCTTTCCTGTGCATTTGTTTTAAGTTAATTAAAATTTTTCAGAAAGGGATCCATCCTGCTCTGCCAGAGCAGCTCCTCACTCTGTTCAGCCAGTGCTTTGCTAAGCCAAGCACGCTGCCAGGGACACTCTCAGCAGGCTATTAGCTATTAATTGAGTAGGGCACATTTATTTCAGCATCCTGAAATCCCCTTTGGTGAGTCACAAATCACAGCCCACCGTTCGATAGATGCGCCTGCAACATCCAGCGTCAGGCAAAATGGTATCAACAATAAATCTGAGCAAGGATGTGGGAGATTTTTCTAAATGCTGGGGTGAATTACATGTATAAGTCTTCAGAAGAGACATTAAACCTAATGTGAAATTGAACCTTCAAAGTGATGAGCGGAGCAGTTATCCCCAGCGTTACACACAAGTTATGCGCAAGAGGATCTCATTTAGAGAAAATCTGCCTTTGCCAAGGGAGATGAGCTGGAATCGAGCCATGGTCCGTGCCCTCCGAACGTGCGTCACGGCTCCAGGGACAGAGCTTTAACCCTTCCCTCGGGCCCAGCTCTGCCTCGTGCCGCTGCCACCCACCGCACGTGGACCCTGCAGCAGCCCGGGCACGGAGCGGGGCCCCGCCGGCCACGAAAAGCTGCTGGTGTCCGAACCGCACGTCCCGCCACTCGGCTGCCTGGACTTGTGCTCACACGGAGGAGACCTCCCCAGAGGGCCCGAGCAGCGAGGCTGGGCGGTGGGAGATGCGGGGGGATGCTGCGGCACCAGCTCGGTGGCCGCAGCGCCGCTCACGTGCACGGAACAGGAGCGGCTCCTCCGGGACACGGCGTGATCCCAGGGCTGGGAAGTCGCTGGGGAAGCGCAGTTCGGCTTCCCAGGCTCTGCAACCTCTAGAGGGGGGGCCCAGGCTGCGGTGAGCTTCCCCTCTGCAGGACGAAGCAGCTGTCAGCTCGCAAGATGAAGCCCGATATGAAACATTATCAGCAGAAAGTGGAAGCAGAGCAGGATCGACCCTGCGGCAGCGGCGGCTGCCCCAGCACGCAGTCGAGCGCAGCAGCCGTCAGGGCCTGTCAATAAACGCTCACAGTTTAATCAGCGCGTGTCCCTCCACAGAGCAAATCGATAGCATCTCATTGGGAGAAAATGAGATAAACAGTAGCCTTAATAGCGCTCCATTTCCCTGCAAATGGGAACCCCAATCCGGACCTGCCTCCCAGGCGCAGGCAGAAAAAGCCCTTGATTAAAGGACACGCTCCGAGCTTGCCCGTTCCCTGCTGTGCTGCGTTTCATCCCTTTTCCCCCTCCTGACCGGCTCGGTGCAGCGAGAACGAGCAGATCCAGAAACAGCCAGGTCAGACACACGAAAGGAAACCTGGCAGCAGCCACGGGGGCCGTTCCCCTCCTCCCTCTGCATCCGTAACTGGAGGGTACGAGCTCACCCGCCCTCCTAAAGTGCGTTGGAAACCTCATCTCCAGCACGCAGACGCACAACGGGAGCCACCAGCCACCTTTGCTCACTTGACGATGGGTGAGCAGTCACGGCGTGTTTGCACGCTCGGTGCTGCCCGCCCCGGCAGACACCCGTGCGTGGTCCGTGCCATCGGGACCTGGCGCTTCCATGCTGCCGACACCTGGCTGCAGGCAGCTGCCTGCTTTCCAGGCTGAGGTAACCCAGCTGCTTTTCCCAATTACCTACTCCAGGGCAAAAGCCATAAAAATTAGGATTTAGAGTTTATTTGTTCCCTATATCCTTGCCTGCCTACGAATGCCTACTTTCATTCTGAAAAAGAATCCTGTCCCTCTGTTCCTACGTGTGGGGAACAGCAGCCCAGAGCCCGGGGATGGCTCCCGGTGCAGGCGAGAGCTGCGGCTGCCGTGGCACCGGAGCCTGCCATGCCAAAGTCCCGCCGAGGCTCCCACAGACCGAAGGATCATCTTTTCTTTCCATCTTGGTTATTTGCTTATTCCCTTGATAAGCACATACCCTGAAGGACTTGAAACGCTGGGCTCAGCCCATCAGCTCCGTGGCGGGGACGTGCGTGGGGCAGGAGCTCACGGCACCGACCAGCGCCGTCAGCCCCATACCTGGAAACGCATCTGAAGGGCCCACAACCTCCTGCGGGAGGGGAGGAGGAGAGGAGAAGTCGGGAGGCGGGAGGGAAGGTGGTTTAATGAAGTATCCCGAATTTTAAACCACTGAGGGATTAAAGCAAGGAAGGGGTAGGTTCTTCCACAAAAAGTCAGTCATTAGCGAAGCCCAAGGGTAGATGCAATTGTTTTCTGTTTTTTCCTCTCTTTGATGACCCAGTTTTTTTTTTTTTAATCTCATCAGCACCAGGCTTCAGTGTTAATTTTTAAATATGCTTGGGTAACTGAGAACATTAACTATTCATGATCTTATCTTCAATAGCTGTTGGTTCTCTGACACTGTGCCAGGGTTGAGAGGAACATAACGAACCAGGAGAGCTGAACTTACCAGGGAAGGCGATAGCTGGTTTTTCCTGAGCATCTTGTTGGAATGATCACAGGATGGGGTGGGGTTTCACAACACTCCTGCTCCCGGATAAATCAAGGCTTGTGGGGCAGGCTCGTATCGTTGAGGCCATCCCCCTTGCAATTGCGGTGGCTTGAAAATACAGGAGTATTTTCAAGCTGGGCTCTGGGGAATGCTGCGGACACTGCGAATGCTTCAGGTCCCGAGGCCAGGTAACCAGCAGTTCCTCCAGAGCCGACGTCAGGCACGTGAGCTGGGGAACACAAAAGCGAAGAGCCTACGTGCAGAGAAAGGGCAGCGCTTTACTTCTTGCTACAAAGGGAGACAACAGAAGTACTGACCTTTGCGTACAGCCTGGCTTCGCTTTGCGGCTGTTTCAGCGTAGGTCCTTCGGACACGACACACTAAGCTGCGTGTGGGAGCGGACACAGGCCACGAGGAATCGGGCAGCGCTGCCAAACGCATCACACACTGCCATATAAAAGCAGGCGGGGACCCAAAGCGATGCTGCCAGCTGCTGCCCCGGCCTCCGCCGCAGAGCCTGCTCCTACCGCCGGCAGCGAGGCAGAGCCCCTGCGCGGGCTGGCTGGCGCTCGCGGGAGCTGCGTCTGGGGGTGCTCTCTGCCAAACCGGCCCCCGGGCAGCCCCTGGCTGCTGCGGCCCCGAGGAAAGCCCTACGCTGGAGGCTGTCGTGCTGCGCTGGAGCAGCGCGCCAAGCCAGGTGACCAACTCTCGCCTGTCAGGCTGCGCGTACACCCAGCTCTCGTGAGCCAGGTTTTCCTTGGGCGCAAACTTCACTCGTCAGCAAGAACAGAGGACGAGGCAGCTACGGGAGCTCAGGTTAACTTGGGAAAAGCTGCATGGTGCTGAGATCTGTGTAAAATGGTGAAGCATGCAAAACGAAGCACAGGAGAGCAAAGGTGATTTATCATCAGAACGTAAACCAGCACAAGAATACAGTGATAGAGTAAGTTATTCAAAGGAATTAAAAAAAAAAACTTATGCTGGCTCTTAGGAAGGATGGTAGCTGGTAGGGTGGGAGGCACGCACCTCTCCCCGCCTGCAGCAGGTACGTGGGGGCACACTCTCACCAACTCATTCATGCTGACAGGCTGTTGCCAGAAAGAAAATCTCTTGGGTACTTTGAAGGATGCAAATAGCAGGAGGACAGCGCTGGGAACACAGCGATCTGCGAGTCTCCCGGCCCCAAGTCCACAGCACCGTTACAGAATTACCTGCACATTTTCAGAAAAGGGTACCGGGTGTTTTCTACTGGAAAACTGAAATAAGAATCACAGAATCAGAGGCAGGGTGAGGCTGGAAGGGGCCTTGAGCTCACCTTGTCCTGCCCTCTGCTCTAGCAGGGGCACCTGGAGCCAGCTGCCCAGGAACAGGTCCGGATGGCAAAGTTTACCGTATTTTTTTTTCCCTACGAAAATTAAGTATCATGGAAGAAAAATGAGTTATTTAATCTGCAAATTAACAAAGTTACACTGGATGCTCAATGTATATAGCGTTTTATTGAATGAAGGTATATTACAATAGACAAACATATATTACACATGCTATACAAAATATACATTCTTATGTGAAAAAAATATAAATAGACACTGGGAAATAGCAACAGGGAACAAGAACAGCTTTGCTCACGCTGTCGTACGAACCCCCAGTTCCTGTCCTGGTAGTACTTTGGCATTGACTGAAGAACCAGTATGCGTTTACGGAAAACAGAATGGCCACGCTGTCCTACCTGCCCCTCCTGGAGGAAAGGGGAAAGATGAGAGAGGAGAGACACGATTTTTTCCACAAATCTGCTTAGGAAGTTTTCCTGCAATCCTAAGCACAGCAAGGTGTTCACCTACTTGCAAGCTTCAGCTATTTACAATAGCTTATGGACTTTAAAGAGATACCATTGCTCATGGAAGGATGCAAATGTCCTAATTCATCATGGCAGCTTTCATGAGCCAGTATCTCACAGAAATTAGTGCAGCTTTAGCTCCAGCACTTCAGTTTGTTCTGGTGCGGATAGCATTCATTTTAAAGCCTTGGTCTTGGCCAAGCACATCTTACCTAAAGGGATCACACTAAGGAGTTGCGCCCCAAGTCCACCTTAGGTCTGTACTGTGACAGATCTGTATTAGCTCAGCTCTCACAGAAGAGAGGGATGAAAGAAAAAGGAACAAGCATTTGTCAAACGGTGACAGCAGACAGAGTAGCAGTAGGGTGCTATTTTCCTGCTAGTGGGAAATCAGGCTCTGCACATGCCAAGAAGCACCCTGCCACAGCAGCCTGTGTGAAGATCTGGAGAAAGCAGTCCAAAAGGATGAGACTTTGCTGCTGCTATAGTTTCATGACCTGACCTTGCTCATCTGGATTTAAACTGACAGTACTGGGCTCCTGCAACAGAGAGAACTTTGGGTTGAAAATAAGCACCTTGTCTTAAATGCTGCCTGGAGAGAAAAAGGCTGGAGGAAATAAAAACAGAAAGGAATGAACTTAAGATTCTTCTGCCAGCATGTATGTTATTAAAACATCTCAGATGTCGGAGCCCAAAAAGTTTAACACACCTGTGTTTCTCTACTCTATTCAAAGGTCAAGGACAACTGGATCCTCTTCCTACTAAAGCTGCTGGCTATCAAAGCAACCACAGTTGCTTTGAGAGCATGGTAAGAGCCCTTGACAATATTTGCTCGTTTGCATAGATCTGACTATTAGTCATGCCCAAAGAGCTGTGGGAAAATAACCATTAGTCCCAGCGTTTCCTCACTCGTTTACTCAAATAATCCACAGTCTCAACAGTTTCAGCTGTGATTCTGCATGACTGCATCTGATACTTCAGTCACACACCCTTCTCTCTAGGGATGGATCAACGGGAAGTCTTACATACCTCTCTTGGGCTGGTCCAAAAAGGTTTTTCTGTCTTCATAAAAATACACCATGCAGCTGTTTTCATTTTAATACATGTCCTACGACTTGAAAAAATGCAGCAATGACTAGGGAGAAAGCCCTTGCTCTTCAGGCATGAGTATACATCATAATGTTGAAACACTCCAGCGCCGAGTACGTACTCGTGGAAAGTCTTTAACCAGTCACTCGCTGGTGAGTCTTTAACCCCTGCTGCACCAAGGTGCATCTTCCCAGAAGAAAGAACTTTTCAGAAAGTCTTTATAATGTTCTTCCTCCTAATTTTGTCAGGCACATTCTACTGTAACGAAGTTTGCAGTTCCTCTGCCTCAGCAAGTACTGGATTTTCAATATTGAGTGGTTCCCTGCATATTGTTTCATTTCTCACCTGTCAAATATTTAAACATTTTGGCCATGCTGAGGTCTAGAGAACCAGAGAGTTCAACACAACAACAATTTTGCCTCGTATTTTACAGCAGAAAAGGACAGAAGTGTTTTAAACTACATACGCTTCTTGGCTGTGCAGACGAAACTGAAAATCCACTGTACAGTTCACTGAGTATTTATCAAACAATCTCCCAATTTATCCAACGCTTTTCATCACAACATTCTTTTTAAAAGTTCACTTAACTGTCAGCTAGGAAAAATACATGGAGACTTCTCTGCACCATACACAACATAAAGGCTTTTTTTTAAAGATAAAAGCTTAGATAAACTTCCAAAACAAACCACTCAAAACTCCCATCTTACAGCTATTTTACCAGGTGACCAGAAGGAAACATTTTGTGTATTGTTCCTTTTGTCTGCTACTTACAAGAACTTCTGGGAAGTTGGATACTACAGCCTGGAACGCAAGTTAACACCGCTTGTCAAAGCAGGGTCTGTTGAGCTTTATGCTCTATGATGTAGTGCCTAACACAGAGACTTAAGGACTCTCAACACTTAAATGGGTCAAACTTGGAACTCTGCTGATGTCGTGAAATGGATCAGCTTGCAGTCAGGTCAGCCGGGCTTAATGCATACCGAGTTGTACGGAACAATGAAATCCATCAATATCGCAATTTCACCACTTACCTATAGTAAATTCATCTCTTTCCAAAACAAAGACAGCTCTATCCTCTCACAAACAAGCTTTCAGTCTCACCACACACAAAAAAACCCATATGGCTTGATATGCAGCTGTCAAGACTAACAGT
This sequence comes from Balearica regulorum gibbericeps, assembly GCF_011004875.1. Taxonomy (NCBI): domain Eukaryota; kingdom Metazoa; phylum Chordata; class Aves; order Gruiformes; family Gruidae; genus Balearica; species Balearica regulorum. Next base: position 1,212,291 of record NC_046208.1, read on the forward strand.
ATGATACATACTTTGGCATAATAAAAAATATATTTACATTGCAGCCAACACATTTATATGCTTAGTGTATACAAAATATTTATAAATGCAAATTTATTTACAACTAGAGTCCATTATTCATAGGAGAAAACAAGCCCCAAAGTTAGACTGGTAATAGACGTCTGCCAACAGTCTAAGGAACAAAAAGCTGGCCAAGAGTTTTATGCTTACAATTACTGGGGAATTCCATGAGGAGGCCCTGAACATTTGTTTTCAAGCAGACAATGCAGTGCAAAATAGCTATGCATTCTTGAGAGATTTTCAAAGCATGCACCAACACAAAGGCTGCTTCCAACATCAGAAAATCCATGTTCTAATGCTATTCTTGTGGATATTCATCATCCATGTGTTCTATTGCACATCCCCATTTTCCAATCCACAGAAATCCAAGGAAAAAGGGCATGTGCCACCTCCTCCGAGGAAGCCTGACTCTGTTTAGCCAGCCTGTAATTGCAGACACACGTACACAAGCATCTTTGGCCTTGGGGTTAGTCCTGAGGTAGTAAATACAAAAGTCAGCTGATATGGATTTGCTTTCAAGACATCATTTTAGTTTCTTACGTGGTTTCACTATAGTCACGAATGTTCCGTGTCCTATTAAAATCAAAGTTATGTTCACGTAACCTGTGGCAAGGTCTGGGTGAAGCAGCTTGTTCCTGGTCACTGTCAATAATGCCCTCGCTTCGAAGAGGTCGTGGAGTCTCACGGGCCGACTGCTGATGCAGAAAGTGTGAGTGAGAGCGCGCTAGGTCTTTGTTTACTCCCCATAAAGGAATCTGAAAGGGTTCTGAGGAAGAAAAATTAGAAGATGAACAGAAATGAGTTCACGATAAACACACTCAAGTTTTAGACAGATTTGAGTTGTGCAAGTCAGCAGTAAGTGTCTTTCTGAGGTTATTTTCTCTATTTCTGAGAGCATATTTCACCAGATGCTCTCCCATTTCAGCAATCTGTTACAGTAACCAGCAACAACACACACAGTTTCAGTGTGAATTTTTAAAAAGGCTACCTGGAAGAAAGTCAACATAAAAACAATCAATTTAGAAAAAAAGAAATCTTTGGGAGATCTCAAACTCATGCCAGCTCAAATAAAAAGGTTATTTGAATTTCCTACGTGAAGCTTTAACTCTTGGCTAACAGATATCCTTGAAGTACATGCAAGGTATTTACATTCCACAAGCTGCATTCTGTATAACTACAGATTAAGAAATTCTCTCTTTTTAACATCACTCTCTTCAACTCTTGGGTACTGAATGCAAACTGAGGGCTACTTCTGAGAACAGGTGGTTAATACACAGAAGAGCTCCTCCACAAACTACAGCCGCTGTGTATCAATAGGGAAGGGCAGCACGAGGAAGATCAGGGTTACGAGGGAATACAAAGCAACAACAGGGAAAATGGGACACTCACCATTAATCTGCTGGGAGGAGATTTTCTTTTCACTTATTTTGTCCTGGTTGGCAAGGAAGACAGACCTGTCTCTGTCTGCTAAGAGATTATCAAGAGTACTGCTTTCATGCTGGGTGCGTGCTGTGTATGTTTCCTTCGGCATCTGCACCATGAGATTAGGGAGAGTTTGATCCAGGGGGTCCTCTTCTGTGATGTAGGCATAGGGACAGTACTCTCGTGTCCTGGAGTAGATGTTTGCATTGTCATAACAGTCCGAGCAGATCACCAATGGCACTGCACCACCTGACAAACACAATGGAAAACCAAAATACTCTCACAGAGGATAAGAATACTTGATTTCCATAGACTCTTTCATGTCTTAGCAAGATCTTGTATTACAGCAGCACAGTCTGAAGGGCCTTTACACAGTGAATGTGGCAAGAGCACTCAGCTTGACTGAAGAAGTGCCATGAGACTACAGACTAGAGGGAATGGATCATGGGACACATGAAAAAATGAAGGATCACTTCTGAAAGCCAGCCGGTGTAAGGACTGGATGGCTTCTCAGCATTTGGATGGTAAAAATAGCATCTCTATAGACTCCACGATGCAACTATCCCAAAAAGCATCCAAACGAGGTAGGGAAATAGTGTAGACCCTTTAGTTATGATTGTAGCAAGCAGAGACAGCAATTTTATGCCAAGGACGAAAGGTACAGCGAGTCATCTTCCAAGAGAACTTTATTTCTTCCACTGTTGCCTGTACCCTTGAGCACAAGAATCTACCTTCACATTTAACCATGGAATTCTCTAATGGCATCCCTGCCTTGCTGAACGGATCACAAACCCTGAAGCAAAGAGGTTCTGGAGGGAACTGTGCTACTCTGGCACCTGAAGGACAGCAGTCATGACACCTACGTGCAAAGGCACTCATAGAAGGTGCGAGCCTAGACGTCACTGGACCAAAGATTAAACCACACAGGCGAAATACAGAAGCCTTGATAGTAGAATATAAACAAACACTAGAAGAAAAACAGGAGATGCCTCAAACTCAGAACAATCGATGGAAATTTTCAGATCAGCCTGAATTCTTCTCTAGGAAAAGTCACCTTTGACATTAGCATGCAGTACTACCCTGCATTGTGCAATACTGCTGCCAGCCATGAGGACTAGATCATGCGCTGGCATCCTGCTGAAACACAAGTGATACACGTGAGGGTTTTGCTTACCATCTGTGCCTTTATGCACGTAGCTGCCAGCTGGAGGCATAAGCTGCTGATGGCTTCCTGCCTCTGAGTTACTGTAGCCTTCCTGAGGCTCTGACAGAGTTCCTTGGGAGGACAGATAGCTGGGAATGTCTGCAGGTAGGTTCATCTCCTCTGCAAGGCAAAATTAACATTGATGACGTTAACAGCTAAGTGTGAAGACCTCAAGGTAGTACCAACGCTGTTGCCCACATTAACAAAAACATCATCCAGAATTTCAGCTCACATATAGTTACCTTTTTTCCTACCTCGGTGATTAAAAATCCATATAGCTAGTTCAAAACTAATAGGGTCAGAACAGAAATTTACACACATTATTCCACGTCCTGAAAACATTTATAAGTTTATTCAAATATTTATTTTCAAACTTTAGTATTTTTCCTCAATGTAGAGCCAATCTAGTGTAGAAGGAAAAAAATTAACAGACTTGATATTTAAAAAACCCCCACAACCCTAGAATGAAGGAATTTGAGCAAATCCCTGAAGAGATTTGCTTCAATCCTATCCATCTGTAATGAATCCAGAAATTTCACCACCCTTAACAAGCGTTTTAATTAAAAACACGGATGAAGACTGTTGCTTCTGCACTTTACCTGTGTTAGTGATGCTGTAATCTTCACTCTTCCTTCTCATGTGGTAGATGACGATAACCCATACCAGGGACGTTCCCACAACGCAGCACACGACGACAATAATCACAATGCCTACTGTTGTCCAGCCATCCTCCTCATGGGCAATGCCACTCTGGGAAGAATCACAATTTGGGGAAGCCAGGACATTTAGGTAAATATGGCCACGCTCAGTGCCCAGTGTGTTGGACATAATGCACGTGTACTTCCCAGCATCTTCTAGTCCAGCATCCACAATGATAAGGAGTTGATTGGCCGCAGCAAAAAAATGCCGTTCTGTGACTGTCAGAGGGCCATCATCTTTGGTCCAGTTGAGGCGCGGGGCAGGACTGCCACCAGCTATGCACTGCAAGACAGCAGTTTCACCTCGGGTTACCGTTCTGTCTTCCAGGGGTCTAACGAAGGAAGGAGTTTCTGTGACAGTGGAAGGAAAAAAAAAAAAAATTGTAAGATAACTTCATTGTGCAACACCAGCATGATATTTTAAAAACTGATCTTGCAACCTGAACCTAAACCTTAAGCAATGAAACAGAGGATTCAGGAAATCCTGTGAGTTCAGCTCTTCTATGGATCACTGTAGCAAATGTAGGTAGAGCAAACACCCCCAAAATTATGCTAGCCACAGTCTGCTTTATGTATTCCAATTCTAAATTTGCATATGACTAATGGTAGTAGTTAGTGTCTTCAAAAAATACTGCACTCTAGAAGGAACTGTTATTACTCAGCATAGTTCATGTTACCTGTGACTAAATTCGTTCCAAGACAACACAAATTATCTATCTAGTCTACGCTGCTGGATTGAGATATGCCCCTCAGTTCTCGCCTGGTCAGCACCGCAGCTTAGCTTCTAAAGCTTCACTGTTCAAAAAATCACGTCAAGTGCTGCTCTTTGTATTTTAACATCATTCTTTAGGACTTAAGCTTGCTACTTACAGATAAGCTACGCTATCACTGCGGAAGTGAAGGGATCCATACGCAAGCATAGTTTAGTACACCACTTACCCAACACAGTCAGTGTAGCATTTGCCGACAAACCACCTGCTATGTTTTGTGCCATACAGCTATAGATTCCCATATCTTCTATTTTTACATTTGCAATAAAGAACACATCATCCTCAGGCATGACGTGCATCCTCCTCTCTCTCGCAGCAGGGAAGTCTGTGCCACCATCTTTCTGCCAGGAGATTTGCGGAGTAGGGTGGCCCTCTGCAGCACACTCCAGCCGGGCCATCGCCCCAGTGCGGATGGTCAGATCCATGGGGGTTTTCAGGAAAGAAGGGAGCTCTGGATCAGAGGAGACAGTTTCAGTATTTTCAGTATTAGGAAAAAAGCAGCAAAAGCTCCACAGCACTGAGAATATCCGAAAACAAATCTGAAACGCACCTGTAGTTCTCCCTGAGAGGGGCAGATTCTTCTGAAGAACTGCATAAATTTGCAGTGGTCATTTCAAAGAACCTATCCTCCAAGTTTAAATACAATATCTACAGCGATCATTTAAAATTATCCAAAGGACAACATTTCTTATGGGGAAGAGACAGGGAACAGGTTTAGCCTTCTTCCCAAGCCCTTTCTCACACTTTTTCTTCCCTGGGAATAGGGAAGGTCAACGTCTATCTTGTCAGCCCAAGTCTGCATTATCTGTTCTGGACAAGAAAAAGCAACACAGGCACCTCTGCTCTCGGAGACAATGGGGACCAGTGGTCTACTGACCGATGTGAACATTGCCTTCTTACCTCCCTTCCCTCAGTGAAAATAAATAGAATCATTATGGCTAAAACCAAATGACTTCATAATTGATTTTTCAAAGTTTGTTTCCAGTCCCACCAGTTATTTTTAGTTGAATCTTCCCTAGCTTTACAAACATGTGGGAAAGGTGCTTAGTTCTGAAGAGACAGCAGAGGGAGCTTTTAGTTTAAGAGACTTCTACCTCCCTTTAACTAAATGAACAACTAATTGTGTTATAATGAAAGCATGGGAGACATCTGCAAGGCTCTTCACCCACAAAAAAAATAAATCACTTCTTTCCTGCTTTATAAAAAGATATTTGATACTTCTAAATACCAGCCAGACAGTCTTGCAAGACTGTTTTGGCCAGCTCTAGTGAAAAATAGACTTGTAGCTATTTCAATAAAGCTTTAGGTTAAAAGCATTTCTCCTTTGTAACCATTATTGCTTACCATTGACAGTCAACTTGGCTTTGTTGGAATAATTGGAGCCAAAGTGATTGGTGACGATGCACTGATACCTTCCTTCATCAGTGAAATTCACATTGAAAAGGTGCAGGACAGTGGTATACTCGACCACCTCACCACTTTGCTGCTGATACCTGGCAAAATTCTCAACCTCTGCATCATACAATACTTCGCTGTCTTTACGCCAGGCAGTGGACATGGGTGAATCACTGCTGCTCACAGCAGTGCAAGTCAGAGTCACATTCATGCCTCGCAGAGCAACTGTGGTCTCAGGATGCACTCTTATCTGCGGTTTCGGGAAATTATCTGAAAAGAAAAGCACTAAGATTAGTTACTTTCCTCTTCAACTTGCAATTAATATTGCAAGAAAACTCACTCAAAAGACAACGTAAGCAGAAAGCAAGCTTTGGGAACAGATGTCCTGCTTGAGGTGCACGTATTCAGCTGGTTCTAGTTGGAAATCAAGCTGTGAAAGAGGATTAGGACCACAGGTAGGCACACAGAATAAGCACTGAGAACAATCAGCGTAGAAGCGTGGTCTTGAGCAGTGCCCTGCTGTACAACTGTCTGGAACTTGCTATATTTAGATCCCACACAAAAGCCGTGCTCAGCTGAAGAGCTAGGCTATTTTACGAAGGACTGAGACTTATTTTCAGATAGTTTAAATATCCTGAAGAGCCTTTAAGTTCTAGAACTACAAAGCATAGCAAGCTGGCAGTTCACTATCTCATCCCACTTGATGAGAGTTATTTCAATACCTATTATTTCAGCAAAGACATTCTCGTGGGCACAGACAGTGTTCGGTGTCAGGCACCACGGTGGTGATATCAGAATGGAGAAGTGGGTGCTTGCGCCTACATGATGGTTATTGTAGCCTTTACCACCAAAAGAACGGAAGAATTGCATACACACAAGTAACACTTAGCAGATTGCTCACCCAGAAAACGGACCACCAGACTATTTCCAGGCCTGCCACAGACTTCACACATGACTCTGGGCAAAGAGTCTCTCAGTTTTCCATCTCACAGTTCGGTTACAAAAATAAACAGGCTTATGTCTGAAACTGTGGTGGCAGAGACCAGATAAACATTACAGATATGGAGCATCAGAAAACGTGCCAGGGTATTAACTACTCTAGCCTTGCTGGTATGGACAAGAACCAATAAGGAAGTCTCAAACAGCCCTTCCAAAGCTAAAGGCATTCACAAGCAGGGAGAATGGAAGCATAATTAGTTTTTAACAGTAACCTAAATGAATAACAATGCAGTCTCACAGAACTACTCCCTCAGGTTAGCTTCAGTGTTCAAATACAACAAAACAGAGCAAAGAGAAACAGAATTAAATCCCAAACTCCAAAGCAGACCCAGTGATGTACACAGGTCCACACGTGCATCATGGCCAAGACCAAGTACCTCCAGCACCGCTACAGCCTGATTTCAGAAAAGTACCTGCGCAGATGTGTGTTACCATGGGTTTAGATCAAAAGTCACTAAAAACACAAACCGCAGACAAAGTCATCAGGGTCCACGCTGAGAAGGCTTTGTCCCGCTAACCACTCAGGATGAGCACAGCTAAGGTTTACAGCCTGCTGTAAATGGCTGTCAGCGAGCCACTGCGGCAGCCACTTCAACTGGCAGTCACAAAGCAGGCTGCTAGTGTTCAAAATTCTGCAGAAACAAGGCAAAATCAAAGTCTGATTAAAGTTCAGTGTTTCACACTCCTACATGTGATTTCTTGCAGCAAAACCACTTACAGCATATATGTTCAGAAATGTCAAGATTTACAGTATTCTTTTCTGCCTATGGGTATTTATTAGAAAATGTTAGCTATGTATGCTAGAAACAATCCAGAAAAACCTTCCTTCTGTGTCAGCATTAAAACTTTACATTTCTTTTGAATTCTGAAGAAAACCTTGGAGTTTCAACTTCTAAAAAAAAAAAAAAAATTAAGCCTGTCTTTACAATTATCCCATCCTTCTTTAAAGCAATTAAAAGGAACAACACTGCAGAGCAGTTGTATATCTCAAACTAAACACACTTGCCATTATGAAATGTGTATAAGCCTCAATATTCATTTTCACACCAGCTAACAAATATTTAAGAATGAAAGTGATCTGTTCCATATAGGCACCTACTGCAGATTGTTTTCTCTGCTCCACAGAAAAACTGCGAACAGGAAACAATGATGGGTCACTTTTTCCCCACCACCTGCTTTCAAAGTTTCCTAAATATTATGTGCAACTGTCTGGAGAGAGTCCAGCATTTTAAGAAGTGATCTGCCACTAGATGAATCCAGCAGAGAGAGAGAGGAGAGGCACACAAACAAGCCAGGATTCCACCCTGTTGTTTGCCTGTACATACCAACAATTCCTCACTTTTAAGATACATTAGAGAAGGCAATGACACCCTTGTCTTTAACACCTAAAATGTGTCTCCTCCAACTAGCAGATCTTGCAGACTAACGGTCCATCTGGCCCACATTAACTAATTGCATAAGTTTTAAAACAGATTACACGATATTCAGAGACTTTAACTCATAGAGATGACTGAGTTACAGTGGGATTAGTCTTGGGTGTGAAGGTCACTTCATATTAAAATACTTTAAACGTCTGAAGATCACAAGAGGCTCTAGCAGCTTAAGCATCTGCTAAGTAAAAATTCTGGTCTAGCTGCAAATTTTAAAGCCTTTCCCTAGCCCCCAAAACAGGAAGACAAAATGCAGTGTTTGCTAACCCCCCCAAAAGATTCCTGATGAATTTTATTTTTTTTCCACTGTCTATATGCTAGCACGTGCTGAGTTTGCTGCAAAATCATAAGATATTGAAAACTTAATGGTTCAGCACTGTAAAAAAAAAATCTTCTATTAATTGCAACAAAGGAAATGGAGGTGCAGATTTTATCAAACTTTAACTCCAAGTATACTGCTACTGACTTCAAGTCAATAACTTATCAGCATAGCTTTAAATATTTCATGATGACATAGTTCAGTCAACTTCAGCCAGTCCTACAATGACTGAAGGGTTCTTTACAAGTCCTACCTCGTAAAATAATCTGTAAATAATTGTCATGAACTTACAGCTCCTTCAGGTGAGCCTGGGCAAATGCATTTTCTTGGATGGACATTACTGCATTGTTGCTTAAATCTCTGTAAGTTAAGCAAAGAGAATAATAATGGGTAAGCATGATTTCATATGCTGCCTTCAGTTAAATTCTTGAAAATTTGACAAAGAATACAAGACTGAAGTTGACAAATAATTAGAAGTCCCACAAAGTAAAGTACTTACAGATGTTCAAGTCCTTCGAGACCAGAGAATGCTTTCTTGGTAATTGACTTAATCTGGTTTCCTTGCAAGATTCTGAAAGACAAAGCCCCCCAAACTCAGGAACCAGTCTGAATGTCAATATGAGTTCACAAATAAGACCCAAAAGCAGTTCTCTGTGATGTTTAACTATGGTTTTCCTAATTCTATCTGAGCTAAAAGACCAAATACTATTTTTGAGCTTAAAGGCTCAATTAATTTTCCCAAGAACAAGGTTTCTTTTCCATTCTTAGAGATTTGGGTTAGAGATGTGTCAGAGGATAATTTAAGTCAGCAGAATGGAACAGTGATAAGTAAAACTTGGGCGTGGAGCAATAACTTCCCAATAGCAATCTGCCACAATCAAATTTTTTTTTTTAAATAAGTGCTAATTTTTACCCAAACTAAAGCAGCAGAAAGTGACAATCCAAGGCTGGTCTATTCAATAATAAATGCAGACAAATACTTATGCTTAATTTCTTCAAATTGGTGCTGCAAGGTGATCCAGTGCTACACAAATCCAATGCTGCTGACCATGAAAGCCAAGCCTGCATCAAGAGGTTGTGGCACAGAAGTGGAAACACTCTGAAATCAGCTGCCAACTAGAAAGGCTTTCTGCCTCGTGTCTTTGATTTACAATTACTTAATATTTTGCACTCTCCCTCTACGCTGCATGCCTGGGAAGTGCTGTCATTTCAGTGGTCTGCAATACGTACAGTTTATCCAGCCTGCTGAGTCCCACAAATGCTTCATTTGCATCTTCTATGGCCCAGGAGATCTCATTGTTCCGCAAGTCCCTGCAGGAGAAGAGCCTTCTTATAAAGAAGCCCTGCAACACCATCATGACCACTGCTAGTGGTGAGCTAGGGAAGAGAACTCATTGCTGTACAGCATGCTAGGGGGTTCTGGCACAGGGTCACCTGGGAGGTCTCAAGTCTTTTATAAAACCAAGGTTGTCAGCAGACAACTATTCCATTTCAGAGATGCAAGACAAAACAGAACTGTTCAAGATCAGTGCCGCAGACAGAACCACAAACAAATTCTGCAGTACAACTTCTTGATGTGGTATTTAAGGAAAGACCCAGTCTGACTAGCACTTCTCATGTGATGGACTATTTACCACAAGCTGGGAGAGGCTCCTGAAGCAAGTTGGTTCATGTAAGTGAATTAACCAATATACTAGCAGCATTAATCTTCCTGAGTAACAGGCTTATAATAGCATTAGCATATTAAAAGATTACACACAGGTTATAGCATAAGGCTGCCAGGCACAAAGTAGTAGATTTTCAGAATGAAGTTGATATTCTGCTCACAAATCTCGTTACCAGCTAATAGGATTTCTGTTTGACCTCTGCACAGTGCTTTGGCCCCTCATGTAGAAGAGCAGTCTGAACAGCAAAAGCAATATAGCAATATGGTTCAGAGAGGATTAAATTCTTTTTAGAGAGAAGGTGAAACAAATGCAGCTGCATTTTTAGCCTCAAAGGCATGGACTGAGCCAAGAGTTTCCGTCAAAGTCACAGTTTTTGGCTCTTTTGGTACCACTGTGCACAGAAGCTCCTGCAGACAGGACTGCGTTTAAAGAAAGAGACACCAATGAAAAATAGCCTGTACTGTATTTTCCAAGATATTATATGTGTCAGCTTGATGGAGCTTCCAAACAAGTCAACTGACACAGAAAGCAAACTACATATACAGGCAATTGTATGCATCATCTCATATAAACACTTCTTTCCTTGTGCTAATGGTGGAAAAATGAAGCATCTACTTCCCCTTGGGTGAGACTGTAAACTGCGTACAACACCATCCTGGAAGAGAGCGGGATCAACCTCCAGGACACTGTCAGTGGTAACATGTTATTTTCTTATTTTTCTTACTTTGAAATATGGAAGCCTTGTTCTTAACACCATGCAGCAGTTATTTCCACAATTAATATATATAGACTTTAAAGTTTAGGACAAAAAGAAAAGAATTCCAGGATTCATGCATCACAAGGTCTTAACAAATACAGCCTTGCTACTTGCTTACGTGAAGTATTGTCCTCGGAAAATTATTCAAGCTAAGGTACTGGACATGGATGTGATCTAATGAGAAGAATGACTAGATGAGTAATATGCCAAATTTATTTCCAAGTTGCTAATTTTGTCATTTGAAACTTGTTTCTAGAATTATCTCCAGGTCTGCTTCGGAATTTTAGATTGTGAATGCTGGAGGGGTATCAGTGCCAAGCTACTCGCAGTATTACGAAGTAAATAATGAAATATGATGTAAAACTTCAAATCTTCATTGCTATTCTTAGACACACCTTTAATGCTACCTTGCTCTTATTACTTTGTAGTTAATATACAGTTTTTACAGTTTATTCTTGTTAATTAAAGCTAAATTGCAGAATAGCAGCAGGAGTTGAACATACAGAGAAATAGTTACATCAGCCTTAGCACTGAACCAACCAGTATACAAGCAACAATGGAACTAATCCGACAGCAACACGGTATCTCCTGTTGTTTGAAGTGTTTTTACACTCCACTACTCAGACCACTTAGCAAAATGAGTGAGCAACCCAAAAGAAAAGCCCCTCATTGTGTGAGCTGAGGAGTTGGCTCCTCATGCTTGGCTGGGCACGAATGCTGGGAGCCCGGTTAATCACCACTGCCCTGTCCTGCACATTCCATCCCCAAGCAAATGGCCAGCCTCTCAGCTGTTGACGCCCCTGAGGAGCCCAGGAAAACCTACTAATTAATCTGCTCTTGTTCTTTTTCATGCTACTCTAAATCTAAGAAATTAGTTTTAATTATTTCATTAAAAGGTTGCATTAAGGTTAACAGAATATGACTGCTTACATAAATCTCTCTGGTGAGTTTGCTTATTTAAGCATTTATTTAATGAACTGACAGAGGGGTTATAAACTTTCACTCCTTTCTCAAGTACCATTGTTTAGGATGATTACAACTGTTCAGATCTACTTGGGACACTTTTTTTTTTGTTGTTAAGAGCCAGGATTGACTCTTTTCTTGTCAGAAATATCAAACAGCTGCAGCTGCTCCACAAGGTCCTGGCAAGTGCAGAGCTGTGCCTCCGACAGCAAGAGGTAATCCTGCACTCCCCCCCATACGCTGGGACTTCAGCACGCGAGCAGGGTGGGCTGACCGCACCTTCTGCGACCACATGGATTCACCGCTTGGCTTCTGAGGTTCCAACCCTAACAGAAGCCTCTGGCATAAAGAGAGGTTCGGGCTGACCGTTCGCTCACAAGCGGCATTTACACAAGCTGACTATCCACACCTCAGAGCCGGTATGACATGCAGCTGGGCACTCGAGGTCACCAAGCTGCTGTTTCTTATCACCTCTAAGATTAAGCGGTGGTTGGTTTGTTTTAGCTGGGCCAGAATTCTGTTATCTGGGCAGACCAAACGATTATCAGCCCCGCCACACCTGCAGGTGGGACAGCACACAACAATGCCAAAACACTGATCTCAGGCTTGCACATCGCAATATTCATTGCCTTAAGCTTCACTGCATTAAACTGAGATTTTAACGAGAAGTTTTCTGTACTTACAAAGTTTGAAGATTTGTCAGACCTCTAAACACACCATCAGCGATGTGACTAATGCGATTGTCACCCAGGTTTAGTTTCTCCAATAAACCAAGTCCCACAAAGGCAGACTCCTTGAGGCGAGTTAGCTGGTTGTATGACAAGTCTCTAGAAACATTGAACGTGCACTTTAAAGCCAAGTAGAGGGGGATTAATTATGAAGATACTATCGAACTTGACTAACTATTGAATTTTGATTAATTTATCTAACAGAACACTTATAAAAACAAGTAAAATACACAGCATTACCATGGGCCTAACAAGGAAATTGAGTACTTCCTTTGGTAATTCATTCTTGCTACATACGTGCTATCCAATCTGGTATTGCAACATTACAAAATCCCCAATGAAAAGCAGCCCAAGCAGCCCAGGACTTACAGCTCAGAAAGTCTTTGGCAGAACTCCCATGCATCTGGACTGATCCTGTTAATGGCATTCTGGCTAACATAGAGTTGTTGCAATGTCCGCAGACCGTACAGCCAGCCCTTGTTTACTTCTGTTAAGTTATTATGTTCCAGTTCTCTAAGGAATTAGAAGGAAAAACATTTGCCAAATGGATAATCAATGAAACATATATTTACAAAATTTCATCTTGTGGATCTCAAAATTATTTACTAACATTAAGCCTTAGGCAACCTGAAATGCACAATTATAGTCATCCCACTGAAAACAAAAGAGTGAACAAAAGTATATGAAGAACTGAGTAACTCAACAACAGCTGCAGTGATCCAATGGCAGAAGCAAAACTGTAATCCCTGTTCTCAAAAATATTTTTAAAAAAAAAAAAAAAATCATTCGCTAACACTGCACGGCACACCCCTGCGCTATTGCTGTCAAACAGGCACACAACAAAGAGCCATCTCGTGTTACAGGGAGTGCAAAAGAAAACCAGCAAAAAGCAACCTACAAAGCGTTCTTAATCACCAAGTGGGAAGAATTTGGGGAATAATGCCAGTATCTTTCCACTTCTGAAATAACCAGACATGATATCAAAATAATGGGAAAATACAGATCTGTAAACTCCTTTCCTGTGATGCTCATCAACATCTCAGCACAGTCTTGATGTAAGGGAAGCCAGACAGGACACAACCCTCCACAGCCAGAGTCCCTAAAAGAAATTCCACAACTAGGCATACTCACAATTCTTCTATATTACCCAAGCCAAAGAATGCTCCATCCATTAGTCTGCTAATCCCATTGCGCTGCATTTTCAAGGATTTTAAGGATTCCAGTCCTTGGAACGTAAGGCTTTCCACTATTTTAATCCGGTTCCTTTTCAGTTCCCTTATATAAAGATAATATTCAAATATTAAGACATCTTTTGATAAGCACCACTTTGTGAGTCAAGAACACATACTGAGATGAACACCACAGCTGGAAACACTGTTTTTAACCTTTCAAGACTGCTACTTACAGAAACTGCACATGAGGCAATTTGAAGATCTTTGGTGGAATCACACTAATCCTATTTCTGTTCAGCTTTACCACCATTAGCGAGCTAGATAAGTTATCGAGACAGCCTGCTTCTAGAGTAGTTATTCTGTTGTTACTCAGATTCCTAGGAAAGGAAGAGGAAAAGAAGTCTTTCAGAACATGGAGAATTTTATGAACACAACTGCACAAGCACTTCAGAGCAACCACTTTTTACTAGAACTCAAAATCTTTGTGAAGTCACATCAGAAGTCTGAATTCTGGTATACAGAACTAAATCATTTTTCCCAAAGGAATCAGTGCTTAGGGGCTGATTTTTACTGCATGCCCATGCTTCAGCCAGACACGGTCAAGACAATGTCAAAAGTGATTTACTCAAAAAGGGCAGAAATCATTCCATGTCCCTGCTGGCTCAAGTACCTGCATTTGACAACAGCAGTTATTATTTTCCACACTATTTGAGAAAATGCAATACAGATTGGTATGAAAAGTATTTTATTTCAAGCACATTTGTAGCTACATTGAGCACTGTTACCAGTTCAAAGCCACTCAAGACTGCCTACTTTAAGACAGTAGCTTAGAGTAGATGAGGTCTTCAACTTTATTGTTGTAAAGCCAGGAATGCCAGATGTAACAACAGATCACTTATACTTACAGGTACTTCAGTTGCATCCGTGGAAAAGAAGAAGCTTTAATTTCTGAGATAAGATTAGAACTAAGATCTAGATTTTCCAATGAAAGGTAAACTTGGAGTTGCTCAGCATTTATTTCTGGAATGGTATTGTGTACCCTGAAAAATACCGGCAACAAATATGATTATCAAAACATGCCATCCTTCAAGTCGCACACTGAAACAGCTGTACGATTCTGTAGATCAACATTATTAGTAAGCCTCCTAAATGGGACATGTAGCACACACTTCAGAGTGTTAATTCCTAAAGCAATACTGAAAATCCAAGAGCTATTTGCCACTCTGACATATGAATAGATTCAAATTCTGGGGCCTGTAGCTGGGCTGTTCCTTGTGGGAACTGTCATTCCGAGACTGAATCCCTCCCCTTCAAAGCTGCCTGCCTTGGTTGACTGCATTTTATTGGTAATTTAGGGTGACTTGATTGTCTAACTGATTTGTATTTCTTTAAAGAGTGCTTACATATTCCCTAAAGCACTTTAGATGAGTAGTATTTCAAGACAAAAGAAGCTATGTTTTCCTACAACTTGATGGCAGAACTCTAATACAATTCTCCCATTTGTTAAACGAGAAAAAGGCAGATGAGCTATTACTTACAATGAGAGAAGAGTTATATTAGAAGTTGTTTCTCCAAAATACGGAATTTCGCTTAGCTCATTGTAATTCATTTTCCTTTAAAAGAAAAACAAAAAAGATTACTGGCACTTCAAAGAGAAGTAAAACCCTTCTGTACGCAGCAGAAATAACTTGTATCACAGAACACGTTTAATAATTTTGTTATGTTAATAATACTTAGTAGTTGACAAAAAGATTCCCTAAAAGCTTAAATATTGATAATTTGAATAATTTAATAGCAAAGCACGCTAGGTTTTACCATTCTCATGGACACTATTACTTCTCTTTAACTTAGAATCAGCTATAGTCAAAACAAATGTCTCATTTCTTTTTTAAAATATTGGTCTTCTAACCTCTTATGAAAGTTTTCTGCTCACAAAGCATCAGTTTTATACATAAAATGTGCTGCCATCATTGAGCATCTATTTTTAATTAACTGGCACTGAATATTTCTACAAGTCAGACCAGACACATAGAGGTGCAATGAAATGTACTAATTAGAATTAGCTACAAAATCTTTAGTTTATCCTCATAAAAACCAACTTACACTTCTTGTAGTGTATGAACAGACAAATCAATGCTCCAGTTGGATGACAATAAATGATTATGACTTAAATCCCTAGAGAACAAAGAGAAAAGTTATTCTAGCTCCTGGAATAAAAATTAAAAAAAAAATCCACTTTATGCAACCTAAAAGTTTTTAACCATATTTTTGATACATGCAATTCCTCCCCTGCCAAAGGAAGAGGAGGTTATAGCTTGTTCTTGTGGTCACTCAGCATAAAAGTCTACACAGTTCTGTTTCTCTGTTTGAATCGAGTAACTTTTTGTTAAAAAGGATTCTTGAAAGAAAGATGGTATCTGATCAGAGCATTTTTCCTTTAAATCATAGCTTTATCTACAATATTTGCCTATTGCAAAAAAGAAAAACTTTCCAGGGACATGAAAATAATTTCTTACAAACTGCCTGTTACTGAACTGTTTTCCTGTAGCAACAATCCCCATTTTCTCAGCCTGCCCAGCTTTTCAAAGCAGCTGACTATTCAAGGAAGGCTTATTTTAAAGGAACAACATACACACAATTACCAAACAAGCTGGAGGGGAGAGAAACATGAGGCTGGGAAGCTTATAGAAGGCATGCTCTAGTGCCAGCTGGTTTTGCTTATAGGAAACAAATGCAGAAGTTGGATTGTTTCAATGGGGAAGAGAGCTGTTAAGTCTGCTTTTAATGCTGATATTGGATGTTGATGCTATTCCCGTTGCTTTAACTTTAAAGCAGGATTTTACTTTTGCCTCGGTGCATAAGATGTTATAAGAAAAGCAAAACCATGTCCACTTCCGCAAGCTAACTCCTCGGGCACGGACTATCTCCGTTTTGACATGCTAGTCAAACCACGACCAAAAAAAACCAAACAAAAAAACCAATCCAGGTTTATGATGGAAACCTGGGTCCAGCCATATCAGTGAGGAGAGACAGACATCACTCCAAACAGCGAAACCAACTCATCTTCTTGACGCTTTTCTGGCACATCTCCAGAACGGAGACGACTCCCCAAAGCTCGTGCCAACAGCCTGAGCCACTGTGTGTTGGAACAGGCCTGGAACTGCCACCGAGCTTGTGAAATAGGGCTGCTACCTGCTCACCACTGCTGATAGATGCATATATAACTGAACACTGCCTATTAAATCAAAAAGTCTGCCTCTGCCAGCTAGTTGTGCCTACCTGTCGGCAAGGCATCGCGCTTCTCACTCCATGTCCAATTCTGACATCGAGCACAGAGCCATAATGAATGATTTTCAGCAAGAGCTGTTCACCTTCTGATGAGTTCCTCTGATGAGGTCCTGCATCAATGATTCTCTTTCATGATTACGAAGTAACACAGTACGTATTAAGTACAGCTAATTTTAAGATCATCAGGCAGGCTGCAGCTATGCTGACAGAGGAGACAAAATTATCCTTTAATAACAAAACTACCATGTATTTGCTAAAAAGAACATTAAAATGTAATTGATCGTCGTTAGGAATATTTCTGGTGACAGCCAGGCGCGTATCTGCTTCTGTGACAGCTTCGGGCCTTCAGCTGCACCAAAGGTTGAACCCGTACAGACACGGAGCTGCCCGAAAACCATGACTGGGGAGGAAAAGAAACCACACTGGTGTCCCTGCTGAAGAAGGGGTCGCAGTACAAATTCAGTCCTTGCCGAGTACCAGTAAGTGTCCATCAGTGGGTGCTACTGCTGTCGCAAGAGCCCCCTGCACAGGGAGGAGTTGCCGATAACCAGAAGACACCCTGAACAAGACCTCGGTTTATTCACCCCGGTGCTCACGGCACTACCGATACAGTTCTCACCTGTAAGACCAGGATCTACTGGGAGACAGCAAGGACTTGACAGACTGTCCTCTGCTTCCACTCAGGCTCAGCAAGAAAGATACCATTCTAGCAATGAATTAGTAAAATCTTGGGTGCCATGGCAAGTCAGACAGTTGTTAATGTATCCTTTTAACTACATCCAGATGTAAATTATACAGATAGAGCAGCAAACAGGTTTGCAAACAATTATTCATTCCTACAATTAAAAAAATCAAGGGAATCTAGAGAAGAGAACAATACACATGCACCCACTGAATGCTACTGTGCAGGCCTGCTCCCTCAATAAATATAGTAATAAAGCAAATACCACATAAAACCAACCAAACTGCAGTTGGAGCAACCTTCCTACGTTGGGGGAGGCCGAGCACCCAGGACACCCTCTTGGGGTGTCTAGATCCACCCTGCCCACTGCTGCCGGAGCCCGGCTCAGCCCCGAGGCTCTGGGTACACCAAAGGAGCACGGCACAGCCGCTGGGAGCCACCAGTGACACTCAGCACAGGGGGTACCGAGTGGCAGCGCTGATTCCCAGAGGAAGAGTCTTTCCTGGATCTTTCAAACGTGCAGGCACACCCCCAGTACTGAGGAGACTAATCTCAGTAGTGGTGGATTTAACCAGACCGGGGAGTACTAAACCACGCTATTTCCAAAGGACCTGAGCGCAACCCGTGGAGGAAGGATGAGACAATGGCCACAGAAGATAACACCACACTCCTCAAGGTGTCCAGATACTACACTGAGCAGCAAAACCATGCCACAGGTGCAGAGCCAGACCAACCCATGTGTCAGGCATGGTTAGCGGGCACTGATAAAGATCTTGGGAGTCAGATTAATACGCAAAGACAACAGAAACTTAATTTTTCTAAGGCCTTCAGGAAGAATAGAATAGACAATTTCAGTTGGAAGAGACCCACAATGATCATCTAGCCCAACAGCCTGACCACTTCAGCGCTGACCAAAAGTGAAAGCCTGTTATTAAAGGTATTGTCCAAATGCCTCAAACACCGACCGGCATGGGGCCTGGGTGACAAGGACCTGCTAACATGCAGGTGTCCCCCCAGAAGCTACTGTCTCACTACTGAGTAATTAAGATTTTAATTTAGAAAGGCCAGGAAAGTATTTTTCTATTATTACTCAGATTTGGACTATAACAAAGTTCGCATTAAGTCCTCTTTCAAGCAGTTGGGTATAGTTCATACTTAAAACAGTTCTGACATTATTTATATCTAGTTGCTGTTACTGATGCTTTTCTTTTTGAAGTAGACTGACTGATCACTAAATCCAAAGTGAAACACATTGTCTGATTTTCTGTGTTTATAGATAATTCAATCACACAGCTAAGATTTCTGCTATCATGCAGAACCAGATGTAATTCCCTTGCTCTGAAAAAGCCAAAACCAAAGAACCCGACATTTTAGAAGCAGTTGCGTTTTTACTGAGGCCCATGTTATGCAAGATACAGAGCAAACATGCAAAATTTGTATTTTAGAGATTCATCTGGTATTGTATATAAAATCATCTAAACATTCATTTTGAGCTGAAGTAGTATTCATTTCTTAAGTAAATAAAACAGAACGCACACACCAAATTGATTACTGTATATTTAGTCCTGGAGAATGATCTTAATTTAACCCAACTGAGCATACCCATGTCACTGCGCTGGTACAGGTGGTGATGCAGCAACGTAGCCAGGCATTTGAGCTGAAACTACAAAACCTCACCAAAACCCCCTGTTGTAAACGGAACTAGCTGAACTAATTAACTAATACCTAACCTACTTTTATTCATCATCTCCCTAGTTACCAGCATATATAAACACACTTTCAGGCACTAGTATATGTCTGGAAGGCAGCGACCACCAGCATCGTGCTACTCTTTCCCCCACAGATGACTGCCCTACAAGCACAGCTTGCACTCCTTGTTCTAAAAAAAGTGATGTTAAGGTGCAGACACACCAGAAAATATTCGCTAACTCCTCAACTTCCCCACCCTTTTCATCACCTGCCAGGTTATCCACAAAACATATATAATTTAGCAGGAAAAATGAAGTTACAGTTGCCTGAATACTACTGTCTTGAAAATGAGTTCTGAAGGTGCTCTCCTAGCCTTACTAAAAACAAAAACCTAAAACAAAACCAAAACCCACACACTGGAAGTATCACCTGCAGGTAGTTTGAAAGAGTTAGGAAAAACGAGAATTTTTAGTCCACAAAGTTAGGTGAAATGATATCACAGACCTGAGAAGGAAAAACACATCAGGGACTTTTTCATGCAAAAAAAAAATTAAGCTTTGATTAATTTTAAACAGCTTGTATGCATTATAACTCAATTAGATTCAGAACTGCTAGAGTAGTCCTAGTGAAGAAAAAATGTCACCCCCACACACACACGCTTTGTGTGCCAAAATCCTGAAAGCCACAACAGAGAACATACACTTAATTATTGTTTGCAGCACATGTCAGATTGCACAACGTAGCGCAGCGCCATCACTGCTTCTTCCCACTGCATTTTGTGCCAAGCAGTTTGAAACACACCCTCTATCAGCTTGGAAAAAGATACAAGTATTTGTTGAAGCTTGAAAACTTGCTCTATAAACAGCATTGATATCGTTTTGGTTATTAGCCACCTGATGAACTGCTAACTCAGCACTGACACCCTCCCTGACAAGTGCTAAGGGTGAGACATCCTTGTACCTTCCTAAACACAAAGGTTTCACAGACAAGTTAGTTGTATTTCTATGCTGAAATACACATTTTCTCTCAAACATTTTGAACTGCTGACCATGCAGGGAAGGAAGAGAACTACAGAACCGTGAAGAGGCAAGAAGGTGACAAGCTTCCTCAGACATGTCCAGTTTTTAATACAGCTCAGACTCTTGAGTCCTGCTAGAGGAATTCCTGGAGTTAACTGGACAGTGGTTTCTATGTTTATACTATGTTCCAAACAGCCTTTTCTTCTTGGTCTGAAATACTCTTATTTCTATCAACTGGGAAGCAACGATGACTCCAAGAGGGCCTGAGAACTCTGCTGTGGACAAAAGTGGGTTTTGACATCCCTCATGCTTCAGCACCTCTTCCAACCCAGTACACTGTAGCCAAAGGTGACAAACACAACGGTGACTATGACAGTAACGGCCAAGGAACAATAAAGGCATTACTGCACTCAACCCTGCACGAACACTATGTAGCACATTGTCTAATTAAACTCTTGGGAGCAGAGACAAAGGGTGGGCTATCATTTTGTTTAGTTGGGTTTTGGTGGGTGGTTTTTTGTTTTTTTTTTTAAAAACAACGGCAGCAATGGTTTTACTGAGGGAAAAGGAGGGAGTCGCTGAGTTTCAAAGCAGCGAAGGGATGCAGAGGAAATCGGAAGCATTAGGAACTGCCACAGCACACAGCTGAAGTTGGGGGCTAGAAGGAATATTTCTAAGCATAATCATAAGAGATGATGTCCTACAGCTTAATCTGAAAAAAACCCAAACCGTTAATCCTGGCTTGATTTGTGTTATCAAAACTTCTACTAGCCACAACCTGCTCCTGCTGCACCCGCGGGGCCAGACCCCCCCTTCACCCCCCCGGCTTCTGACTCGGCCCCTGCCGCTGCACCTGCGAGCCAGGCTCCAGAGCCGGCCGTCGTTTCCTCCCCACCGCCACAGCGCTGTCCACGGCTGTACCGCTCCTGACCGCCCCGGGCCCGCGGCAACAACCCACGGACACCGAGCGCCAGCACCGCCGGCCACTCCGACCTGCCGCGCCCGCCCGAGGGCCACACTGCGGCAGCCGGGAGGACCGTTCAGGCCCCGGCCTCGTACGGCGCTCCGCCGCCGGACTTCGCACCCTGCCGCCGGGCCGCCGCTAGGCCCCTGCCCCGCACACACCCCCCCACCCCCGCCGCCCGTTAGGCCGCGGCCTGCGCACGGCCCGCCGCCCGTTAGGCCCCGCGGCCTCGCCGCGCCCCGCCGCCCGCCCGCCCGCTGCGCTCACTCACAGGCCCGTGGTGCCGGCGGGCAGCGGCGGGATCCTCCGCGGGCCAGGCCCGCCGGGCAGGCGGTGCCGGCTGCAGTCCAGCAGGCCGCGGCGGCAGGAGCAGGGCGCGGCGCAGGGCTCGGCGGCGGCGGCGGCCGCCCGCGCCCACAGCAACGCCGCCGCCGCCAGCATCACCAGCAGGGTCCGCGGCAGCGCCCCGCGGGCGGCCCGCACGCCCGGCCCCGCTCCCCGCATCCCCCGGCCCAGCGCGGCGCGGCCCGGCCCCGCGCCGCCCGCCCGGCCCGGCCGCCGCGCCCCGCCCCGCCCCGCCGTGCCACCTCAGCGCGCAGGCGGCGAGGGGCGGGGGCTGCGCTGCGGGGGCGGGCCGTGAGAGGGCGGAGCTCGAGCGCGTTCCGCCCCCGCGTCAGCCGGGCCGTGGTGCCGTCCGTTCCCCTCACCGCCCTCCCGCCGGTCCCCAGCCCTACCGCCGGCTCAGCTCTGCGCTCGGGGCGGCGCCGTGAGGCGGGTCCCGGGCGGCCCCAGCGAGCATTGCTCCGGGCAGGGCCTTCTCGGGGGGCACGGGGCTCATGGGGTGCACCGCGAAGGCCTGTGGTGCCCCCCGAGCCCGCGGCTCTCACCAGGGTGCGTGCCCCTCTCCGCACGTCTGTCTGTCTTGGGCTGTGAGTTAACTGCACCTCACGCTGCTTGTGCGCAGCAGTCCCTCTGCGAGAGGGGAGGTGATTCCTCGCCGGAGGCCGCAGGGCCGAGGGGCGCTGGTGGAGGGGCGCTGCCTGGAGAGCCCCGTACCCTGGCTCGGTGCTGCCCGGTGCTGCACTCCCACAGCCGGCATGGGGGCGGCCGGGCCCACCTGGCAGTGGCCCCCGTGGTGCCAGTGGTTGCTGGTGCACAGCTGAGCACCACCAGCACCCAGCCCTGCTACCGACACCCGGTCACAGCCTGCAGCAGCCAAACCACGGCATAGCTGCAGCCTGTTGCTGGTGCCCTCTGCACCCCATCCATCCCATTCGCATCCTACTGAGGGGCTTGGGGTTCCCCCACACCTCACTGCCAGAGGCAGCGGCTCACTGCCATGGCCACGGCTCCACGCCAAGCCCCTGAGGATGGGCAAGGGCTCTGGGGAGCTGGACTGCAGGCACCCAGTGGGTGCACCCCAGGATTCAGTGGGAAGCCATTTGGCTGCTCCCCGGAGGCCTGAGGGGTCTGTGCTGGGGGTGGCGGGAGCCCCGGGCGCCATTGATGCTGTTCATGCAGTGCCACCTCGTGGTCCTGGCCGCGACCAGAATGGACACATGTGCAGGAAGGCTCTGCTCTCCGGGGGTCTGGCCGTGCACCACATCAGGCCTCAGGTGGGCCAGGCACAGGTACCACGCTCCCCGCTGCAGCCCTCGATGCTGCGGTGCAGGGCAGCCTGCGGCAGCAGCGGGGCTGGTAGCTGATGGCAAACCCAGCCCGCCCAGTTGGTGTGCGGCTGCTGGAGGCTCCTCCCAAGCAGGTTCA
Organism: Balearica regulorum gibbericeps; assembly: GCF_011004875.1. NCBI lineage: Eukaryota > Metazoa > Chordata > Aves > Gruiformes > Gruidae > Balearica > Balearica regulorum. Next base: position 1,235,284 of record NC_046208.1, read on the forward strand.
GGAGAAAACATCTCCCTTCCCCTCGGGTCGGGATCTGCGGCTCAGCAGTGCCCGCGAGCAGGGCAAGCTGGTGCTGGCACCTGCAGCGCCTGCGGTCCCGGGCCAGCCCCAGCTTCACTGAGCGGCCTGCGGCGAGGCTGGGCAGCAGCCAGGTCCTGCTGCAGGCGAGTCTGGCTGCACCGGGAAGGCGTGCTCTCCCCAGCTTCCCGGCCGAGGGAGCTGCACACATCCCTGCTTCTCAGAGCAGCTCAGGGCACAGCTTCTGCTTGCAGGAACTGGAATCAGATGCCAGTGGCAGGTGGAACGAGATTCCCACAGAGCAGTGAGGCCCGACCGCCCAACCTGTTGTTGCTGGCAGGCACGTCAGCATCTGTGCAAACAGGCCGAGCTCTGGGCAGGGGCAGGGGCACCACAGTGGTGCTGCCAGCTGGGGAAACTGCTGCCAGTGTGGCGGTGGCTGCTGGCAGTGCTGTCCCTGGCTGCCCAGAGCCACCAGCTCCGGGGGCATCTCAATTAGGAGCATCTGCTCAGACAAAGTCCAGGGCCCAGCACAAGTCTCTCCAACAATGGTTCCCACTGCAATTTGCATTTATAAGAGTATTGCCATGGCAGCAGAAATTTGCATATTAATAGGAGCCAGTCCTAATTGTTGAGCTGCTCCTAATGTCTCCGAGCAGAAAGGAGCCTGCTGTGTTTTACCAAGCTGCAACTGCTGCTGCTGGGGGCCCTGCCTTCCCAGCCAAGTTCCTTGCTTCTCCCTGCTACTCCCTGGGCCAGCCCCAGTCCGGCACAGCTCCCATGAGATCCACACATTATCAGACTAGGAGTGCAGGCCCGGGCTCCCGTCCTGCCTGCTGGGTGCCATCTGCACCCACACGGCTGATGCTGCAGCAGTGCACCTCCTGCATGCCCGGGATTGCCCATACCTCCCTCTGGGCACCCCGAACCCCAGCACTGCTTGGGGGTGAGTGCAAGCCCTTGCAGAGTCGGTAGAAGCGGCACACCTGGTACCAGCCAAAACGGTCCTGCTGCAGGTACTCCCAGCCTGGCCAGCAGTGCCAGCGTGGTTTGGCACAGGGGAAGCATTTGATACCTGTCCCATCCCTGGCCAGGCCGAGCAGTGTGGAGCGGCCAGGGGCTCAGCAGCGAAGGACTCGCACGGCTCCCGGTCCCTGGGATGAGGAGTCTCTCCCGGATCCCCACGGCAGGGGTAGCAGGCTCTGCGGTTGCCCAGCCCTGCTCGGCCCCCTCGGGCTGCTCTCCTCCTCCTCCCCGAGCACCCCGCTGGAGGCCCGGGGCTCCTGCCGCAGCGTCCGCCGGAGCCCCCGCGGCCCTGCCGGGTGGCAGCCCGGGCCTGGCCATGGCTCCCTGGCCGGGGGCGCCGGAAGTTCAGCACGTCCCCTCGCCATCTGCACCTCTGCGGGGTGCTCCCCGGGGACGTGGGTGCTCCCCCGGCCCCAGCCCAGCGGGACTCCTTCCCTCCCGGCGCTGAGCCGAGGCGTGGGGAGGCTCAGCCTGCGCCGGGCCGGGCCTCCGCCACTGGATGGCACACGAGCCCCGGCGGAGGAGCCCGGGTGGTCCCGGGGTGCTGCGCAAACCCCCGGCTGCTCTGGGCTGGGGGTGCCCGGGGGTGCCCGGGGGGTGCTGGGGGAGGGAGCTGGGCTCCCAGCCCCGCAGCTCCGCTCGCACCTCGCAGCCCCGGAGAGCCTCGCGCTCGGTCGGACGGGGCCCGGAGCTCGGCTGGGCGCTTCCTGCGCACCCCGGCTCCGCGGGAGCAGGCAAGGCTCTTCCCTCCAGATAAGGGCGAGCTCACGGCCCTGTGCCTCTCAGGCTGGAAAACCGGGGAGGTCTTCAAACCTGCCGGCCTTGACAAGCACGGGCTGAAACGAGCTGTGTATTTAGTATCGTCCTTCTTGCCAACGACCCTGGCGGAATGCAGGGTGTCGGCCTGGCTGATAACTCCCAATAAAAGCCTCTCTCTCTACCCAGACTCCTTGACCAGCCTCCACATCTGCCCCTATCCCCTTCTCAGCCCCCTTCTCCTGGCTCCTTCTCGCCAGCACAGAGGTACCTCTGCGTCCCTCCCCTCATTGGGATGGCTCCCATCAGCATCCGGGTGGTGCAGGGTGGTCCTGTCCTGCGGGATGCCCGATGCTGCGCTGCTGGGATGGAGCAGCACCAGACTGCGGCTCCCCTGTGCGGTCAGCCTGCCCTGGCTTCACCTCGCTGCCACCACCTCGTTGGCTGTGCCACGCGTCCCTGGGGCCTGGGTGCCCCAGCTGTGCCCGGGAAGGTGAACGGGCGGCCAGAGGAAGGGGCAGGGTGTCACTCTGCTGCCTTTGGCCCCATTGTTCTCCCATGGCCTCTGTGTCAACAAGAGCTGGGAGAGGAAACGGGGGCTAAGGAGATGCCAAGACCCCCGCTGCTAAAGGGAAGATAAGGAGGGAGGGGGCATTTACTGGCCTTCCAGGGGTGGCGGAAGCAGGAGGGTCCCCTGCAGTGCAGGAGAGCGAGAGCGTTGTGTCCCCAAGCAGCCTGCCATGCTACCACGCAGACGGCAGGTAGCGACTGGGGATCCACGGGATGCTCAGACGGTGGTTTATTTAGCTGGTTTATTTAGGCCAGACTTTGCAAAAGATGCAAGTGATTTGAACAATGGCCATGGGCCTGGCCAGGGCTTGCAGGTCTTGCTTGGAGCACGCATGGAGACACCACACTGCCATGGTGTCCTCCCTGGCCCTAGGTCCATTTGGTTTGGTGGCTGCAGGAACACAACCCCGCAGCTGCTGACGTGCGGTGGCTGAGGAGCTGCGGTGCCCGTGTGAGCGCTCGTGTGCATGCACCTCCCCAAGTGCAGCGCCTGCGCGTCCTCTGAAACACCCGTTGTTTGACCGGGAGCCAGAGCCAAGCCCCCACGCTGCCAGCCATCAGTGGTCCTGAGGCACGTGTGCTGGAGCTGGGCACCGGCGCCTCGTCCAGTGCTGTCGCAGTGCACGCCAGGAGATGCAGAGCTGCAGTTTTGCAATTGTGTCAGCTCATGGTGTCATTGATGGCATCGTCATAAAGTAACAGCAAACACACCAAACACATCCATGGCCTTCCGGCTGCCTTCGTCCGAATCCACACCCTCCCGGTCACAAAGCACTTCCCAGGAACAGTAAGGACATCTCCAGGCCTGTTTTTCCTGGGAAATCACTGCAACACAATAGTATCTTCAGCTGAACTCTGGCTCGGCTCTGCAGACATGTGGCCAACACCTACAGCCCTTCCTCTCCCTCCCCTCCCCACGGTTTGTTTGTTTCCTTCAACATTTATGGGTCAGCTGGAGTCAAGAGAGCTAATGAACATGAGCGCGGCCCCGGGCGCTTCCCAGGCCACCGACGGAACGCTGCACAGGGGATGGGGCCAGGGATGGCGATGGCTTGGCCTGGGGAAGGCTCCTGCAGCACACAGCTGAGGCGGGCGACCCTGCGTGTCAACGCTAGTGCAGGCCCAGCTCAGAGACTATGAAATCGAGAGCTGACCGTCTCCCTAAAGTGGGTCTATGACAATACAAAAGGGACAGTTTAATATTTATCCCAGTGTGGAAACCGAACGCTGTGATAAATTGAACAAAAAAATAGAGCCGTTATTCCATAACCTTTAAGCTATATTTACACAAATGGAAATTAATCTTTTAAAAAATCTGACTTTATTCAGATTTACGTTTGCATCGTCAGACCAGATCAAAGGATTTCCTGTGGAAGTTTATTTTAGGAACGTTTTTGGGACTTACACCTGCGATGTTGCACTCTTTGGGGCACTCAGACCACGACAGACCAGTCGCAGCTCCTGTCGCCACCCAGCATTACTCCCAGCAATAGGACAGGAACCACCCTGCAGATCTGCTCTCCTGCGTGGAAAAGCGCTGGATCCAGGCAAGGAGACCGTGACCTCCCCAGCATCTCCAGCAGGCCACCGTGCCCCACGCACCCCGGGCCAGGGTGCCCGGTTTGGGGGAGGTGTCACGCTGAAGGCTCTGCAAAGCCCCCTCCTGGTCCCTTGCTGCTGGCAGGTCCTGCTCGGAGGACGCAGGGACCGACTACGTTCAGGAACCCCAGTCACACCGCCGTGCGAGCACCGGGCCTTTGCCTGCCGCCCGGCCGCCCCACAGCAGCAGCCGTGTCCTGCCCGGCACCTCCGGGCACTGCAGGAGCTCCCGGAGCCAGCGCGGGATCCAAAGAGCATGCCGACGTCAGAGCCCGGGCAAAGTCTGGCAGGATGCAGAGATGTGTGAAAGGCAAAGTGCCGTCACATGTGCCCAATACATGTGACTGCCGGCAGAGGACCGGCACCTGCACAGCCTGCCCAGTGCTCTGCACTGGCCCGGCCGCATCCTGGCAACATGCGCGGGCAGGAGGAGAGCAGGGCCGGGACAGGGATGTCTCTCACCATGCGTGTGTCCCGGAGCCGGCAGCAGGAGCAGGGAGAAGCATCCCTTTCCGCGGCTATGAGGTACCTGGGACGTACCACACTGCAGCCGTGCCGCCGGCACCTCACAGCTGCGCTGCACGACGTGTCCCGAGACCATCGTGGTCCCCAGGCACTGCCCCGGGATGACCGCGCCAGCCTGGACCGGCAGTGGCCTTCTGTCGGCTGGGCGCAGGGACGAGCGAGTGCGTGTGAGGGTGCCTGCGCACCCCGGTCAGGGCATCGCCTTTCATGAGGCTTTGTCCACACCATCACTAATAATATCAAGGTGTTCTGCCAAGTTCCTTCCAGCAAACCTATGACTTCATTCAAAGTGACAGGGGACCTGATTTATTATACTAACGAGCCGGCGATAAATAAACATGACCTGAGAGAATCCCAATCCCACAATTCCATTCTTGTTCGACTCCTTGGGGGAGATGAAAGGTTTCCTGCAATTTCCCAGTGCTACCCAGAATCTCCCCTACTTGATCTGCCAAAGCTTTCTCCTGCTGTCGAGCCTGGCATTTGATTGACTTGACAGAAGCGGCTTATTAATTGTACTAATGAGGGGCTCAGCAATATGGAGCGGTGGAGAGAGTCCAGTGTGGCTAATAAAACGCTCAAAGCTGAGCAGAGCATAAGGTCACCGTGTTGCCAGGCTACTGGCTAAGCTGCCTGGAAAACGAATATGTGAACCAGTAGGTGACTCTGGGAAAAATATTGCTCACATAATTAATAGGACAGTGATGCTTTATTTTCTTAGGAAGAATATACAGTAGGGAGGGTGTGAGTGCACAGACGCCGCAGCCGTCCCCGCTCTCAGGAGCAGGCAGGGGCTGAGCAGCTGGGGCGGCCGGGGGCTGCGGTCGGTGCCGGCGCTCGCTGCGTGTGGGGTCCCGCGGCTCTGCTTGGAGCCGGAGTCGCCGGCGGTGGTTGGGATGATGGGGGTACCCTGCGCCGGGAGCAGCCGGGGGCTCTTCCTCGCCTGGCCCTTTCCCGGCAGCGCGGCGCAAGCAGGAGCAGCACGCTTGCTCGCTGGGCTCGGACATGCCGGAGCCCAGAGCCAGGCTCCAGGAGAAGGTGTGAGGAAGGTGTCCACGCCGTGAGGGAGTCGGTGGGGCCTGACGGGAGATTTCGGATACCTGGCAACAATGAGGGAACTGTCCCGTGTTTGACCTGTGCTAGTTTCCCAAATACCACCGCAGGGAGAGATAAACAAGGCTGATTAGAGCTAACAGTAACTGTGAATTTGGCAAGGGGATGTTCTCGGGATCTCTGATCTCTCGAGACAGTAATTCCCACTGGGAGTTTACCATAAAGCCCCCGAGGGTTCATAGCAATAAACAGGAATATTTTTGCTCCAGTAGGAAGGAAAAAGAAAAAAAAAAAGGACAAATACTGATTTTAATCTCTTTCTTTGCAACCAGTTTCGGAGCCCCCATTCAAGTTGTCCAAATTGCACCTCACCAGGGGAGCTCATTCTCATACCAGACCGTCATCTGAACCAAGCCCTGGAGCATGAGCCCTCTGGTCTGCAGTGACAGCTCTCCCTAAAGAAAACACCGAAGAAAGGTCATTAATCTTTCAGGCTCATCTGGGACTTGGAGCCGTGGCACTGGGGGCTCCCGCGTACCCCTCTGCCCGGTACTGTACATGAGCCGGGCTGTGCTGGGAGTGCTGGTGGGGTCCTTGAGCAGGGAATAATCTCCTGGGATCTGGACCGTTCCCCCAGAAGAGAGCTGCAGGCCACTGCACCGTGTGCTGGGGTACCGATGTCTTTCCTGCTCCATCGGCAGGAGCCGCTGCACAGCCCGTGAGGCACGGACATCAGGTGGGCTTGGTTTGCCTTTTTGAGATGCATCGACATGGCTGCGGTGGCCAGTGAGCCACGGCAGCTGCTGAGCCACAGGAATAACACTCAGACAACTCTGTGGAAAGGTCTCCTTACAAAATCTGCCACGTTAATGTCAGGGGAATGAAGTAATGTGACAGAAATGGCTTTGCCTGCGGACGGGATCATGGAGGCTTTATCCGTCTAAACAGTGAGGCCACTGGGGCACGAGGGGATCCCCAGAGCCCCTTGCCTGTGACTGCTGTGAGCATCCCTGTCTGTGTGGGGCCAGATCCTGGCCCCATTCCTGGCCTTGGGCTGGCTCCCGCGGAGGTGCTGGTCACTGCCGCCCCGTGCTGGGATGAGCCGGTTGCCGTTCCCCGCTGCGGCTGAGTGTCGGGGCAGGCAGGAGGGGAGGGTGCCCCGGCCCCACGTCCCTGGGGAGCCAGTGGCACGCGCCCCGACAGCCGGGCACGGGCATCGCCTGCAAGGTGGTGGGGCGGGAGCTGGGGCGGAAGGGCAGGCAGGAGGCAGGGAGGAAGGGCAGCCGGTCTCCATGCTGTGCCTCACCCCCAGGGCTGCCGAACAATGGCAGGGAAGGCGGCGGAGAGCTGGGAAGTGCGGGGGGGAAACAACAGGACACGCTCCAGTTGCCTGCGCTCTGCTCCTGCCAGAGCCCGGCAGGCTCCCTCCTGCTGGCACTTGCCTCCTGGCCACAGTCCGTCCCTGGTCCCACGGCTTCCTGCCCCACAGCTCCCTGCCATCCTCTGTCCTGGCCCCTCTCCTCCCCTGCCCTCCGAGGCATCCGCCTGGCCCTTCCCTCCCAAAGCTTTTGTTTCCCTTCTCTGGAGGGAAATGGATCTGAGGCTCAGGTTTCCAAGGTGGAAAAGCAATTTCTTCCCCTGCAAATTGCCCCTCTTGTGTTTTGTTTCCTGATCCCCGCTGACTCCGCTCACACAGGCTGGGAAGCCGGGGCAGCTCGCAGGCGCCGCGGTGGCTGCCCATCGGCTCCCAGGGCCACCCCGGTGCCCAGCGAGCGCAAGTCCCCCGTGAGCTCTGCCTGTGCCTCTGTAGCTGCGCGGCTGGGTGCAGGAGCGGGTGCCTTTCCAGGGGAGCTGCCTGCACCCCGGGGCTCAGCAAGTGCAAACTGGCCGAGCACAGAGCTGCAGCTGCGGAGCGGTCCCCATGCCAGAGGGTGGCCGGGCAACGTGGGATCTGAGTGCAGGGCCAGGGTTTGCCTTTGTGGGCTCCAGCATGCAGCCGAGCAGACCTGCTCGAGACGCAGCCCTCAGCCTCTGCACGGACTCAGCCCTGGGCTCAGGTGGGACCCTGGGGTGTTTCAGAGAGAAATGGGTGTTACGAATCCTCTGCTCACCCTGAGGCTCCATGCCTGGGGTCACAAGTCTCTGAGATCTCATGGAGTCCTGCACGGCATTAGGGGTCTGCAGAGGTGCTCCAGGCGGGTGCGTGAACTCTGCCCCGTGTGGGGGAGTTCTGGCTGCATTCCCTCTGCAGCTAAGGTGAAGTTCAAGGTTTCCTGGCACGATGGCTCTGCCAGCACTGCTGCAGCCCACTGCCCTGCTGCCTGGGGTCTCCTGGGCAGGGCAGACCACGCTGCAGCATCCCGCCCTCGCCCCCACTCCCCCAGCGCTGAGGATGCCGAGGGCTCCTCGCCAAATTCCCTCTGCCCAGCCCCTCTCACCAGCTTGAAATTCACTTGGGAAAAAAGTACTTAGACTAACAAATAACAAACCTGGCAGCTGGCCAGCGATTCAAAGGCTCCAAAAACGAAGCCGAAATTCGCAGCTGGCCACACTCCCTGCCTGGTTTGGCAGCAGCGCTGGTGTCTGAACACCTGCCAGGGCCAGGAGCAACTGCGGCGCCTGCAGCAGAGTGCACCGAACCGGCCGTGGGGCATCATGCGTGCCCTGGCACCGCTGCCGGGGCTGGGGAGCGCTGGTCCACCCATGCCCTAGGCTTTATTCTCACAGAAAGGGATACGCTGGTTGCTGGGACAAGGAAAATGCCCTGGAAAACTGTTTGCAAACAACTGTGCCGCTGTGGGAGGTGGAGTGCACGCCGGGCTCTCCGTGCAGCCAGGTTCAACAGCGCGGCATGGCGCACCTCTCCCGTGTCCCGCAGACGTTCTGGCCGGCCAGGCTGGCTCCGTCCCCATCCCGGGGAGGTTGGCATCATCGCCGGAGCCAGCTGAACACCGGCCCAACCGGGTCCGGTGCTGCCGGGGTAGCGAGGGAGCGCGAGGCCAGCTGGGCAGGGAGGTCAGTGCAGCGCTGGGGAGCGCGCGGCCGGGTGGGAAAACACAACAGAGCCTGGCAGAGGGTCGGGGCTCCCGCAGGGTAACGCAAACTTTGCTAATCTTAAATGACACCGAGACAGAGAGGTGCAGGGGAGCGGAGGAGCCAAGAGGGCGGCTGCCAGAGGGGCAGGGCACTGGGCTGTGGCCCCTCGGCCTCCCCGCGCCCGGGAAGGGGTGTCATGTGGAAGGGTAATTGGATCCCGGGATTTACTGAATGATACCGTGGATTATTTCACAGCCATCATGTCACAGGGTAATCTTGTTATGGCATTACACAGCCACGCGCACACGCAGCCCCGGCGTGCCCGTGGCTGGTGACACATGAGGACCTGCCCGGGATGTCCCTTTGCTGGAGCTTGGTCTGAGGCCAGACGGCAGAGGCGAGGCCGGTTAGCCGAGGGAAGACGGTGCCATTTGGGACTTGGGGCTGCCTGAAGTACGCAAGAGGCTGGGACGTGGTGCTCGGGCTTTGTGGCGGGGCGCAGAGCCCCCCGGGGGGTGTGAGGAGCCTTGGCAGGCGGCGGTGTGGCCGTCCTTGCCCCGGTGGCACTGGGGTCTCGCCCCTGGGCAGAGGGGAGAGGCGGGTGCACAGCCTGGCACGCAGCATCGCCTGGCCGGCACGCAGTGCTTGGGAGCCGGCTGTCCACCGTGTGCCCCAGTGCTGGGCTCCCCCCGGGCTGGTTTCGGCAGAGCCCAGACCCGGAGAGGGAAAGTCACCCCAGGTATCCTGGGGAGCGCAATCCCGTGGAGGCAGAGGGGCTGGCGGCTGGGCTGCTGTGTGGGATCTGGAAGCGGGATCTGCGTCTGCTGCTGGCCCTGCGACAAACGTCTCCTGTGAGCCCAGACCGCACGCCTCCGCTCCCTCGGCTCCCTGCAACACAGCCGGTTGCTTTTCCAAGGCGTAATGGAAGCAAATCCTGTCTCCGAGGCAGTGAAAATATGGCTCATCCCCTCCCTGCCCCCCCTCCCCGAGGTGTGTAAGAATAGCAGATGAGCTAGGCCAGAAAAACAGCCGCGACCGCAGCTTCCTGCATGGCCCCGCAGCCCCAAGGAGATGGAGGTGATGGAGAACGCCCCTGCGCTGGGGCGCCCGGAGCCACACGGGGGGCTCGGGACCGCTGCCGGGAGGGGATGACGGCGAGACCCCGACCCACCGGGGCCGGTGCCTGGACCCCCCCTCCCCCCCGAGGCTGGGGCTGCCGGAGGGCGGTAGGAAACCCCGGCATCCTCGTCCTCCTCCTCCCTCATCCCTCCATTTTGGGACGGGGAAGTGGAAACCACAGGGCAGCGTTGCCCGGCCCCATGAGAGCTGCTGCTGGCCGAGCCATGGCACTGGGCACACAGTTCATGTTTTACCGGGGATTAATGATCTTTGGTGCTTGTGCCCCAATGAACTTCCACCCAGAAAATAAGTATTTGTACCCGGCAGCAACAGGTTTAATTAAAAACAAGCTTTTATAGCATTTTTTGGTTTGTTTGCGCCCAGCTGAAACATTGAAATCTGAAACATTGCAGATGCAGCCAACTCTCCCACAGCAGCTTTCCAGCAGGTTAACTTTGGACTGGGATGATAACAAATTATCTGCTAAACACACATGTGAAGGGAGCTTAATACCAGCATGTTTGACTTGTCTTTAGCTGCTCCTACTCTAATTTTCTCTGACTTTTTGTATCACTCAATACATTTTGTTCTTTTAAGCCTGTAAACCAGGGAAAGGGTAGCAGCACCTTTATCTTAAGATGGAGCATGACCTCCTGGTTAAAAACAAGAGCTGGCTTTATTTAACCCAGAGCTGGGCTTGGGGAATAACATAAATGTTTGTTGTCCTACAAAAGACTAGCTTATCAGCTATTATTAGAGCAGGGATGATAATTCAGAATGAGCAGTTTATTAGGCACATTTAACCCCCATTCTCTGTTTATGGAAGATGTGGGATAACTGTGGTTGTTGCAAGGATTTTCTTCTGAGGCTTTTCAGAGACAGAGCGTGCACGCGCCCAGTGCCTGTGCCGGCGTTCATGCCATGGGCTGTTGTGCTGCCGTGGTGGGTAGGTAGGTCAAAAGACATTTTACGGGGCACCTGCCCGGGTGAGGAAGCAGTTCTGGCTTGCATGTAAGACTCATTAAATTACTGGTTCTCCTGCCTGTACAGCTCAGACACCAGAGTTTGTGTAAACCAAACACAAAAAGCACATGAAGAAAGCAGAACTGAATTTGCCAGCGAGAGCTAGTTTTGACGGACACGTTGCAGTATTCACCCAAACCTTATCCCTGGTAACGTGGAGGTGGAAGACAGGACTCGGGGTCTGTAAGTGTGTTTTCTCCCCCACAACGGTTCCCTTGCTGCGCACGGCTACGGGCAGCACTATCTCCCAGAGACGGGCTGTGCAGCTGCCGTGCGGGAGCACAAACGCCGGGGGTGAAGAGGAGACAGAGGAGTGGGACAGGCTGCAGGCAGAGCGGGCAGAGCAGGCAGAGCATCCCGGTGGGGCAGAGCAGACAGAGTGGGCAGAGTAGGCAGAGCAGGCAGAGCAGGCAGAGCATCCCAGTGGGGCAGAGTGGGCAGAGCGGGCAGAGCATCCCGGCAAGGCAGAGGCGGGAGGAGGAGGGTGCAGCCGAGCAGTGGACGGGGCAGCAGGCCGGTCCCTGATGAAGCAGCAGCCGCTTCCCAGGGAAAAGCCACCTCCATCCCACTCTGCCCCTCGCTGCTGGCAGGGCATGAAACCCCAGCCTCCGCGGCAGCAGAAGGCAAAGTCCCCAAAGCCTGTGCCAGGGCCAGGACTGCCTCCAGCTTTCAGTGTACTTTGGTGGTGCCGGACTTAGGCCTGTGTTTGTGCAGGGAAGGGACCTGACCCGCTTCAGAAGGAGCCGGCTCCGAGCGAGCCTTTTGGACAGGCTCCAGCCAGCACCCGGGGCCCCACCGCCTCCGCTCCCCGCTCCGCCGGCCACGGGCGCTGCTCCGCGCTGCTCCCTGCTCCCTCCTTCCCAAGCCAGGAGTGATGCTGAGCAGGGCCCTGGGAGGGAGCAGACCCGCGGGCTCCCCTGCTCTGCTCACAACCGGGGACTGCCCCGTGTCGACAGCGAGCCTGTGTTGGGGCATGCAGCGGCTTGTGAGCTCCTCTCCAGGGATTTTTCCTCCAAACAACCGCGGACGAACAAAGTGTGGAGGGACAGAGGCTTTCCTGACATTGTCAGTCCTGACTCTTTGGGAACGGAATAAGTAGGGTTTTTGGAACAAGCAGCACAAATGTGTATTTACACGTGCACACAATAGGTCGTGTGCTCACCAGTGCTGAATGGGAGTAAACCATGGCCGGGTCCTGCCAGCAAGGGAAAGACTGAAGACAGCAGCACCGATAAACTCAGCTACGAAGAAACTGCCAGCACACAGAGCTCTGCCTTTGCTTCCCTTTCACCTGTGCCCGCCTCCACGCAGCCTGCGGGGTTGTGGGCCAACGGCAGGGTATTTAAAAAATGCACCTGCATTAGAGCAGCCTCACCACTCCTCTGAGCTGTGCTCTACTCTCCCCCATGCCCGGTAATCTCAGAGCAGAGCAGCGCTCAGCACCAGCGTGCCCTGGGGCATCTCTCCTGCGGGTGCTTGGGACACTGCCAGGGAAGCAGTGCATGCAGAGAAGGGGGCAAGTGGCCGCTCCGGCCGGGACGTCGCTGGCATGGGGTGCTGCAGGTGCCGCCTTTCTCTCCCTTTTCCTTACCTGATGGGCTCTGGGGGGGTTATTTCTGGGGAACTTTCAGGTATTGAGCCAGCCCAGAGCAGGAGAGCAGGGCTGGATGGTCCCACATTGCTGCCATCCCTGTGGGCAAGAGGATCTGCAGGGTGCCGGGTGGGGGCACCTGGGAAGGGCTGTCAGGGGACAGACACACGGTCTAATGGCTGTCCTGCCTCCCCACGGCCCCACGAGCGGGGTCACGTTCACTCCACAGACACGAATGCAGCTCCAGAGGTGTTCCCCCCTCTTGGACCCCCAGTCTGGACCATCAGGACTCACTCAAGGGCTCTGCATCCCCCTTACTGGTGCAGGACAAAGGGAGCACGTCCCTGATCTCCTCCCTGCAGCTTCTGCCTTTCCTTCCTGACGGTCGCCCAGACACAGAGCAGCCCAGGCTGGGCAGTTCCTGCAGCATGGGGCTCTGCACCGGTGCTGGCCTGGCAGAGGGAGAGGGCTGGGTGCCTCTGAGGAGGACAGGCGGGTGCTCGGCCCCGGGGAGGGTGCACACATGGAGCCCCAGGGCGGCATGCACAGCCTGCTCTGCAGGTGGCTTCCTTCCCAAGCGCCCGCCAGCTTGGTCACCTCGGTTCAGCCGGCGCTGGGGCTCAGGGCTTCCCAGGTGGAGCGGCAGGAGCCGGCTCCTTGCCGTCCATGACCTGTGCGCTCAAGCCAGGAAATCCCAGCCCTCTGGTACTTGCCAGGCTCCAGGTTTAAAAATACTTAAGGAAAATAATCCTCCAGTCTCATCGAGGCCAAAGCAATTCTGGGCAGGTTTCAGAACAAATACTGGGGGTTGTGTTTTGTCTGTTCTCGGCAGGCGCTTGGCTCAGCGCTCGCTGCCTCCCTGGCGACTCACGCAGCCGTGACGTCTCGGCGGCAGTCCTCGGCCATGTCGCGGCTCGGGAGGGGAGCATGCCGGGCAAGACTTCCGCTGCGCGCCACGGGAGCGCTCAGTCCCGCTTATCAGCCAGGAGTGGCCCGATGGCAGCTGAGGGAATGCAGCCTTTCACACCCAGATCCATGGCACTTGCCCTGGCCAGCACTTGCCATCCGCTTCAGCCTCCTCCTCCATGAGGGCAGAGCCCCGGAGTCTGCGGGCCCTGCCGCCCTGTTCCCCAGACCCCGCACGCTCTCGTGCCAAAACACGGAGTGCCCCGGGCCTCCCCGGTGATCCCCCCAGGCAGGGAGGGCTGAGGGCTGGTGGTCGCGGGAGGCAGCAGGAACAGCAGCTGCGCCCAGCACTGGGGAGCCCTGTGCAAGTGGGCGGTGGGAGCAGGGCACGCGGGGGCCGAGGCACCTCCAGAGGCGTCAGAGCCAGCTGGGCAAGCCCCGTGCCTGGAGGAAGAGCAGGCTGCCTGCAATCCTCTTGGCTCTCAGGCTGCCTGCAATCCTCTTGGCTCTCAGGCTGTCTGCAATCCTCTCCCTTCCTTTTCAGACCTCTGAGAGTGTCCCAAGCTTCCTCAAGACAACACCGGACCAAAAATTTCAAGTACTACAGAGAGGAGCCGGGCTTTGTGCAACATCCCAAGGAAACGGCTGCTACGGATGCCACAAAGCAGGACCAGAGCTGGAGAGCAGCCTGGAGCTCCAGCTTATCCCCATCGTGATGCTACCCTGAGATCACCGAATGTGCCATCCTCCCAGAAGCAGCCCAGCCACCAAACCCACCAGCAGTGGAAACCGATTCTAAAGATGCATTGTGTGGAGAGGGAGAGGTGCTGCAGCCTGATTGAAGATCAAGAGACATGGCCGTGAATGCCACCAGCCTCTGACAGCTGGGGATCACGCAAGGCAGCTATGAAACAAGGCGGAAACAGGTTCTCTGGGCAGGGATACCAGCGGGAGTGAAATGCAGGTGAGGCAGTGTTATCAACATATGAAGTTATTTGGTCCAGGATATGGTTAAATTATTTGCAGAGCCCCCACCTTTTCCTCCCCACCCCAAGAACAGGAATAGCCATTAAAACAGCATGTTCTGGGACAGCGGCGATCCCGCGGGAGAGCTGGACACGATGAGAAGTACGCCCACCACCGTGGCCTGACCCGGTACCCCTGCCTCTTTCCTCAGGGGTCCCCAGGTCTGCCGGGAAGCTTTCTGAGGAAGATGATCCCAGCATCTGGCGTATGCAGCAGAACAGGATCTCGTGGCTGGTCAGACTGGTTTGGGTGTCCCTGAGGGCGTTGACCCCATCGGGAAGGGGACAGGGAAGGGGACAGCAGTGCCCATGGGCTGCAGGCCGGTGTTCATCCACCAGCATCATCCTGAGGACGGGGCCTCTCTGTCACCTGCAGCGCACGGTGATGCCCCATCCCAGCAGGCTGCACGCTTGCAAAGGCGCAGTCGCTCGCTGGGGTGAGATTCTCCTCCAAGCAGAGGACTGAACCCCTCCTGCCAGAGGAAACGTCGGCCCCTTCCCCTGCCCGTGCCGGGGTGCTGCCAGCACCTGCTATAGACCCTATAGGATGGGCTGCTTACTCAAGCGGAGGACCGGCGCTGCCAAGACGTGCTGTCAGCCAGCCAGCGCTCAGGAAACGAGGAGGGAGAGTGTGGAAGGAACGAGTCACTGTGCTGGGAACATATGGGACGGCAATCTGCAGGGAAGGACGGCAGCCCCCACGCTCCCTGAAGAGCGAGCAGAGACCCTCCCTAGTCCTCGCAGAGCAGCAAATTAGCATTGAAAGCACATCGAGCGGCATCACTTTCCTCTGGTTCCAGGGACTGCAAGGGAGGAGGAACAGAGATACTCTTTCTTGGCATAAGATAAGCTCCTTGGCAAAAGGCGACACGCCGGTGTACGCTGCAGCACGAGGGGCCCACGGAAAGGAGCCAGAGAGCACTCACCCCAGAAGATGAGGAAGAGGCACAGTGCGAGTCAAGGGAGGACCACAGCACCCGTGTGATGTCTTTTAACATTTGCTGTATGGTCAAGGATCCCTTATTTCTAGGCAAGCTTGCCAAGCAGAGCATCCTTCTCCTGGCAGCAAAGATCAGGCGTGCCAGCTGCCGGGATGCGGGCTGGAGCCAGGCAGGCGGCACGGTGCAGCCTTGGCTTTCCTAGGCAAGATGCAGAAAAGCCGGGCCAAAGCAAATGCAGCAGGCAAAGTTCTCCGCAGAGCAGTTACCCTCTTCCCATCTAGCAAGCTTACTGCTGCCACGTGTCTCTGACTGCCACCACCCCACACTGTCCTCCTCGGCTCCCGCTTCCCCCGGGGCTCACGTGGAGGTGGCACTCACCCTTCCGTCAGGACTACTGGAGAGACTACGTGAGACCATCCTTTTCCCACTGGCCACACAGCATCTCCTGCCCCAAATCACTGTATTTGTCTCACCAATCACTGGTCACACCATGCTCCTACAACTGATTTTAATAAGGAATTAGCTCCGCTACCACTGGGTAACACGTATTGGGTGCAATTAATGTGCTGAGTGCAAGAAAAACCTCAACTCCCAGTTACGCCGACATGCCCCGGCAGATGCAGGTGTCTCTGACGCGGTCACTAGCATCTTCACCCAGGGGACGTGGGACCACCTTGCAGAGGCATGACCTTGCTAGGGACGGTCTGTGTCCCTGGGGGGACCTGTGTGAGCCTGAGGGCAGGCGGAGGACAGAGCCCAAACGGGTGAGAAGTATTGACCTAAATGAGTGTAAAGATGACCACAACTGCAAAGGTTTTCCGTGGTCATTCTGAACATCTTATCAGCAGACTCTGTCTTCCTAAGACAGATTATTTTCTAAACAATGACGGAGGCCGTTACACCAACACACCCCTGAACAATGTCGTGCCTTTATCATCTGACGGAGGCAGAACCTGCGCGTTCCCCGAGGACAGCGCTCCGACGCCTTCTCTTCCCCATCTATTGTCACAGCGTTGCTATGATGGGTAAACTCAAAGCCTGGAAGCTCAGTTGAAGTGAAATGTGAATCCAAAACTTCAGAAAACCTTTTCCCAAAGCCTAGTCAGGAAACGAGGATGGATATCTCAAAAGAACAGACTTTCCCAAGAGATTTCCAATAATTCCTGGATTTGGACTCGTGTTGTTACCTCTCTTATCAAGCAGGACATGTGTATTCATGACAGAGGAGAGGGCTAGATTTTTACACCTGCTAGAGACATTAATTCCAAGAGAAACCAGAGCTAGTGATTATATTTTAAGATTACTATGGGTCCTTAGTGTTTACAACGGGACACAGAAAATCTGAACTTGAATTGCTCTGCCGTGGCCTCTCTTGCACTCTGGAAGTAAAATGGTTTGGCTGTACCCGACTTTGAACTCGGTTAGTGTCCACGACAAATGCAGCCAGTAGCGAGACTGCAAGGCTGCTTAGAGTTGCTTTTCAAGGACAGCTTTGTTGCCCAATATCCTGAAACAATATCCTGTTTTCCTCACGAGAAAAAAATTCCTAATGGGATTTATATTAAATCCGTCTTTTAAAGGAGACAAAAATCCAGCGGCAGACTCCTTTCCACTTTCCACAAGATGGAGAAAGAGCAGCAGCAGCACTGTCCTACGGCTTCTCGCCCGCCCTTCCAGCCCATAGCTGCTCGGGCAGCTCCCTGCTCACTTGAGCTCTGCCACCCCTGGCCTCTCGTTTTCTGCAGTTCTCTCCAACACAGCCGTGCTCGGGGCATCGTACAGCAGCGCCAGAGAAAGGACACGCTCTCTAGCTGTCATACGGCTTCATTCGTCCCAGCGGCGCTGGGTCTCCTCAAAGGAAACTGGCAGCCCGTGTCCCGGCGGGGATCCCCCCCCCAGCACTTCCCACCTCCAACTGGCGGCACTCAGCCCAGGCAGTGCAGAGCGCTTGATCCTGGATGGGATGTTAAAGAACGGCAAAGCTAAGCGGTGCTTTGAGTTCGATCCAAAATTGCCCCTTTACATCGTTATTCATCTTGTTGTCTAAGCAAAATAGAGCGCAGACATCTCCCTGTTAGGTCACGCAGAAACAGACGTATCAAGAAAACCTCCCACCCACTCGCTCTTTGGTTTACGGTGTCTTGCCTCAGAAGTGGGTGAATGAGTTTGTTGTAGTCCGTGGTCTTTTATCGAGCGCACCTGGTCCATTAAGCGCCTTGACACGCAGAGAGCACACCCGTAAACACGCCTGCTGCGACGGCGAGGAGCAGTGGTTTCCTTTGATATGAAAGGGCTCGCGCCTCCTCTGCCGCTGCTCTGATCTCCTGCTGCAGCGTCACTGCTTTTTCCCTTCTTTCCTTCTCTTGCCTCCGAGTTTAACTACACCACACTTCTTCTGGCTCTAAAATTGGAGCATCAGACATGCGACCCAGGAGACAATTAGCATCATTAGGCTGTGGGAGAGAAAAGCATTCACAGGTAACAGTCCTTTTGTGCAGCATTGGGTACACGTGGGGAATGGCCAGTACTCGACGCGCGGGTGCCGCAGGCAGTTTTGCGTCCAGAGGGCGAGGAGCTCTGCTTGGGATGGGGACGCGCTCCCTGCAAGGGCCTCTTCCGTACACCGAGGCGTCGGGCACGCCGAGCCCAGGCTCATTTTCTCCTGCAAAACCAAACGGTGAGGGGAATGCCAACGGCATCCATCTTGTCCCTAGCCCTCGGCGTCCGGCTGCTTGGGGTGCTGAGCAGTAGCCGTCTGTAGCAGAGGCTGCACGGGGCCTGCTTGGGCTGAAATAATCACAGATACACCAGAAACATCCCCCACAGGCAGCGCACGTCACTGCCTCCGTGGAAAAGCAGACTGCCAGCTCAGGCTAGCAACAGTCAGAAATTTTGTGGTGAACACGTAAAATATCACAGTCAGGCAACAGAAGAGCCGATGGTTTTTAATAAAGACGCTTTGCAGCGTTCTCCATCCAAAGGCAGTCCTCCCACGGCAGGGTGAGAACCCCGCGACGGCAGGGCCTGGCGGCGTGGGGAGGTGACCTGCAGGGCGCAGGGGGGACCCCCTGTTCCCCACCCCCCCACGGGTGGAACCCCCGTACGGAGTCACCCTTGCGGGACAGGTTAAGAGAAGTCCCGGAGCTGATGCTGCTAACGCCGTGCAAAGCCCCGGCTGCATCCGGCCCGGCCTCCCGCCCGCTGCCGGCGGAACCAGCCTGAAACCCCGCTCCCCTCCGCCACCAGGGCCCGCGGACACGCGCGGGACCCGCGGACACAGGGACACGCGTGGGGCCAGAGCGGCTGGGGCGAAGGCGGCCCGGCGGGGTGATACGTGCCGGGGCGCACGGCTCCGCTCGGCCGGAGATCCCGGGGCGGGGGGGGGGGGGGGGGGGAAGGCCGGGGCGGGGGCGGGAGGGGGCCCGCGTGGGCTGCCGAGGCGGCGCGGGGCGCACATGGCGCGGCGGGGGGCGGTGCTCGGCGGCGGCCCGACCCATCTCCGCCCTCCGGCGGTGCGGCCCCTCTGCTTATAGCGGCGGGGGCGGGGGCGGCGGCACTTGGCCGGCGGCGGCACGCGCAGGTAGGGCCCGGCGCCGCGGCGGCCCACGTGGCGGGCGACGGGATGGGATGGGATGGGATGGGATGTGGCGGGATGTGGCGGGCGACGGGACGGGACGTGGCCGGGATGTGGCCGGGCCGGGATGTGGCCGGCTGGGCCGTGGCGGGCGATGGAACGGGACGTGACGGGACAGGATGGCGCGGGTCGGGCCGCGACCCCCGGCTCCGGGAGTTCCCCGCGCTCCGGTGCCCCGCGGCTCCGCGCAGCCCCGAGCCGCCGCTGACCGGCCTGGCGTGGGGGGTCCCGGGTACGCGGGGCCGCGCTGGCGGCCGGTCTCCTGTTCGGTCCGCGGCCCCGTCGCACGTGGGCGCAGCCGGGCTCGGCGAGCCGGGGAGTTCCCCGCTGGTGGGGTGGGCGGCGGGGCTGGCCGTGCCGCTGGGTCCCCCCGGCGCCCCCAGCCCGGGGGTCACGGGAGGGGGGTGGGGGGGTGTGTTTTGGTACTGCTCTGGGACGGGCGCGTGCGTGAGGGGCTCACGCGCGCCTTGCCCGGAGCGGCTCCGTTTGCTTGAGGTGTCGCTGGGTGCCCGGGGCCGCCCCCTCCACCCCCCCCCCACCCCCCCCGGGCCGCCGGCAGCAGCGCCCCAGGGCCGGGTCCCGTCGCGGGCAGCGCCGCCCTCTCCGCGCCCTTGTCCCGGTGACCTCCCTCGGCAGGGCGCGGGCCCTGAGGGGTGCTCGGCCGGGGCAGCGGGAGGGTGGGAGCGGCCTGCGGCCTCGGGGGTCCCGGCCTGCGGCCTCGGGGGTCCCGGCCTGCGGCCTCGGGGGTCCCGGCCTGCGGCCTCGGGGGTCCCGGCCTGCGGCCTCGGGGGTCCCGGCCGGCTTCAGGGCTGAGGGTGCGCGGGCTCTGTGGGCTGCGGGGTGCCCGGTCCCGGGGGAGGTGCCGAGCCCCGCAGGCACACACCCGCCGAGCTCCTGGTCCCTCCGCCGTAGCCGTTACCCGGCAAGTCTCGTCCACGGCGCGGCTGGCGGGGACCCGGTGGGGACGGGGCCCGGCTGGCCTGGCCGCTCTTGCCCGCGCCCCACCGGAGACACGGCTGGCTTGTTTTTAGGGGCCGTGTGGGGGAGTCTGCCCCACCGCGTTGCAGGTGCCCGATAGCGGTGGGGTGCGGGGGGAAGAGGTGATTAACCCGAGCCTCTGGCACCCGATAAGAAAAGGGGAGCTCCGGGGAGGCTGCTCCGGCCGAGGTCCCTGGGAGCTGCATGAGAAGTGTGTCCTCCGAGAGTGGGTCTGGAAACGCGATGGGTCTGCAGTGCTGGTGGCTGGAGGGGGCTCTCCCCTTCCCCTGGGCAGTGTTCCAGTGGAGCACTGCTGGAGCCCTCTGCGACTGCGTGGGGACCACATGGAGATGCTGCTCCCCGCTCATGCTCGCGCCAGCCCTCGAGTGTTTCCTTTTAGCAGGCGCTCGGGAGCTGGACATCGGGTGCTCGAAGTCACTTGGGTGGGTGAGGTGCTGAAGTCCTTCCAGCATTGTGATCCGCTGCTGCGATCAGCATTTGCAGGGAAGAGGCTGCACCGGAGGAGCCCGCAGGACTGTGCTAACATCGCTTGAGCCCCAGGACAGGCGCCTGTTAACGCACGTTTTTGCGTTGCTCAGGGAGGAGTCTGCACGTACCGAGGTCCCCGGCAGCGGTGCCTGTGTGCCGAGGTGTATGCCTGCCCTCAGGTGTGTAGGCAGGCTGTCACCAGCCAGTGAGGTCTTGCAGTGATCAGCAGCAGGAAGCTGGGACCATTGGAGCTTGCTGGGCAGCCCGTACTCTCTTGCTCTTGGCAGCAAGAGGCTGTTGAAATGCTGCTGGAGCTGACGGCTCCTGCAAAGCACTTACCTGCCCCTGTGGCTGGGCGCAGTGGGAGCTTGCTGTGGTCTGGGATCTCGAGGACCACTGTGTGCAAAGCCCAGTGGCCTGCGGCAGGTGTTTGCACCAGAATGAGATGCTCGGGGAGCCAAGCGGGGCTGGATGACAGCTGGGTCCTGTGGAGGGTGAGTGGGCCACAGCAGATGTGCTGCTGGGGTGCTTCACCCCGGGTGGGTGTCTGGGCTGGGGCCGGGATCCCACAGGCAAGGTGTGTGCAAGTGTGTCACAAAAGGGTGAGCAATGCTTGAGGGTTTCAAAGTTGACTTGAGAACAGGGGATGAGGGTGAACTGGAGGATCACAAGGAAATGGTGGATAACTTGTCAGAGCAGTGGGAGAGGTGGGATTTGTGTCCTTCCCCTCTGACAGCAAATAGCTGAAGTGTTACACAGCTCCTTCTGCTGGGCTCCACAAGGGTTACTGATGTTCTTGAGCTTTAAGGTTCTTCTAAGGAAGAAAGATGGGGTTTTTTTTAGTTGTATCACAAGAAACCTGAAGTCTAATGATACTGGTTTTGTTCTTTTCTGTGAGCCTTAAGCCTTTTTGTGGTGCGCAAGCATCCTATTCTCATGCTAAGTGAGGTAATTTAGTGCTGGCTGATTCTCCTGGGTGTCTTTGCTCTGAGGTTTTCTTGGCTGTGTCTAGAAGGAAAGGAGCAGGGCTGAGAAATGGGCACAGACTAGCTGAGGGGTGGGGGGCGTAGAGAAACCCCTAGAGCTCCTGTGGCTTTCAGAAGGGGCTTTCTCAGTCTTAGATTATGAGATTCATCACCCCAGTGATTAATTACAAATAAGTGTTTTGCTAGTCTACCGCAAACCTTCCTGCCACGAAGTCACAGGGGTGGCTGTGCCTGGTCCTGGCCCGGGAAGGTGTGAAGCATCCTCCCCTTCCAGGAGGTGGCTCCTGAAAAAGGTGCGAATGGTTGCATGTGTTCTCTGTGGGCTCCTATCTCACGCAATTGGCCTGACTTATCTGGCACCTAAGGTGGAAAATACCCAGTGACTTGCGTGCTATTATTTTATATATCCTTTATGAGGAGTTGAAAAGCTGCACGTAGGCTAAGGGAGGCAAGTTGCATCACATTAAGCACTGTAGCCCTAATCTCATTGTTGCGCTTTTATGGCTTTTCCTATTTCCTTATGTGGAATCAGCCTATAACAGCGACTTTAAGGAAGCGAGCGCCTCTCGCTAGTGATGTCGGTATGACTCGCTTTCAAATGTGCCCTTAAAGCTGCTGCAGTGTAGTTGTACTGGAGCCAAAGATGGGGCTGTAGTTAATTCTTGAAACTGCAGTCACCTGACTTCTGGGTCCTTGGTGAGAATCTCCCATCTCTGTCCCTGTACTGCTTCAGCTGTGGTTTTGGGGCTTTAATGAAGTGATAATATGGCAGTGGCTGGGAGCAAAGACTGCTCAGTCTTGCTTTTAGGGAAGAGCAGCAGTTACGTTCTGACTGTGACTTTCTGGGGTTTTGCAGCCTCCTGCTACCCTGCTCTGCTGTGAAACCTGGAGTGGTCGTGTCCCTGGCTGGTGGTGCGGGTGTCTAATGAAAGAATGCCAATGCTATTTGGTACCACATTTTTCTCATTCTGAGGATTTCCTGGCGGGCACGGGGTGTCCCAAGAGCATTCCAAGCACCACTAGTGCAGAGAGGATTGCTTCTGCTCCCTGGCAGAGCACGGCTTGTGCTCAGGGTAGGACTGTGACATCTTGCACAGGGGCTGAGAGCCCCCTGTCCCCTCCCGAGACTGGGGGGCTGACAGCCAGTGCTGCGGGAAGCCATTCCCCTAGAGAAAGGAGCGTGAGGAGAGTCTGTATCACCAGCAGTGCCTTTGCTCTGTCCCCAGTACCCCTGAGCTGGAGGGATGGTACCTTGTCCTGGGTTGGCAGCGAGATGGGCTGTGAGCGCAGGGTGGGCAGCTGCCAGCCCCTGCTGCCTGGGGATTAGCTGTCCTCTCGTGGGGCTCTGGGTGCTGTGCCTAGGGATGAAGCTGATGTGAGCCCAGAAGACACCCATAAAAGCTGCTTCACGTGAATAGTTTAGGTTGGAAAAGACCCAAGATCATCGAGTCCAACCATTAACACAGCACTGCCAAGTCTACCACTAAACCATGTCCCTAAGCACCACATCTACGTGTCTTTTAAATACTTCCAGGGATGGTGACTCAACTGCTTCCCGGGGCAGCCTGTTCCAGTGGTTGATAGCCAGGCTCCAGTATAGAAATAAGCCCTGCTTTCTGCCTTGGTCTTGTTGATAGCTTGCTTAAGCCTGACTTCACACTTTCTTGTACTAGTAAGACACTTGGTCCTTGCTCAGACAGGCTGAGTGCTAATAACTGGGCGCAGCAGCCCAGGATGGGAGCTTGTCTGGTATCTGCCTGGTAGGCAGAAATAGCTGCCCATCTTTCTGGTTGGTTGTTCCCCCCAAAGCTCCGACAAACCATCCCAAGGTCCCACTTTGCAAGGCGGCTTGCAGCTTTTCACACCCTGTGCGCTGCAGCTGCCATGCAGGGAGTTGTCCTCGGGTGGCCGGGGGTCTCTGTCTGCCAGAGACACCCGTGGCAGGCGTCCAGGGAAGGGCTCTGGCTCTGGCCAGGGTGCGCTGGCTGCCGGCGGGGTGAGTGGGCTGCTCCGTGCCTCTGCAGGCTGGGGCTCGTGGCGGGGTGCAGCTGGGAGCCTGAGGAGGGCAGCTGCCGATGCTGCCTCTGCCAGCGCGGCCGCTGTGCCCCATGGCGTCTGCCTGTCTGCGTGCCCGCGTTAGCTCACCAGGCTGGCAGACCGAGGCACGTCTGAGGGTGCGCTCGCTGTCCCCCGTGGGGAGAGGCGCTGAGCGGGCCGGGCTGCTTCTGACTAAAACCTTGAGCTCGCCTGTGCGGGCTGCTGGCCTTGAGCAAACCCTGCCCGTGCTGCTGACCTTGCCTCACCCTGTGAGCAAACGCTGCGGCCGAACAGGACCTCAATCGACTATTGTCTTGGTGCAGAGCCCTTGCACTGCTGGGGAGTCATGTAGGCCATGCGCTGCCAGGTTAAACCCCAGCTGTGGGTGCTCGCTGGAATTACAGCTCTGTGCTTAATGCTATAAACCCGCTTAAAACTGGTGAAAGTGGTGTCTCATTAGCTCATAGCAATTTCTATTTCATCTTGCTTCTGGCCAGAAAAAGGCTGAATTTGAAGCTATAAAGCGTTATTGGCTGTGAACAGTTTGTGATTGCCAGCACCTCCATTTCCCCAGCAGGAGGTACAAGATCTCAGTTTAGTTTCAGAGACCAGAAGGGATGCTCGGGGTCTGCTGGCTCCCCATGTGGACAAATGTCCCACGGGGGTGTTTATGGTCCTGTGCTATCCCACGGCAGGGTGGGGAGGGATAGATGTGTTTCAGGCTCTCGTTTGGATAATGCTTTGGGATGGGGCAGGTGGGAATGGGTGCTCGCCAGGCTCCCAGGGAGCAGTGTCCTGCTCCGGCAGAGGGGAGGGATGTGGGGAGCTCAAGGCAGGAGCCTGCTCAGGGAGCAGCGGCATCTGGTGCTGCCGACAAGGGACAGCTTTGTGCCTGTCCTGCCTGGCCTGGGTGTTTCAGTGTTGGCATTTGCTGGCCAAAGGTCGGGTCTGGCTGACAAAGGCACGAGGAGCCCAAATGGCCATTGTGCAACAGGGACATCCCTGGGGATCTTATCTTGCTGCCGCTGAGATCCCGCTCTGGGCATTGCCGTGTCCCTCTCTGGAGCAGATGGCCAGGAGCAGAGGCAGCCTGCCCACAGCAGTGCTGGGACAAGCCACCGTGGACTTCGCCCGCTGAGGAGGAGCGTGCCGAGGTGCAGGGTGAACCTCTCTCTCCTTGCAGCGGCACGGGGCAGCCCTGCCAGCCTGTGCAGGCTCTGGGGCGGTGATGGGCTGCAGGAGCAGAAGCTGGGGCTCTGCTGCCTGCCCTGTGGCTGAGCAGGGAAGCCTGCCCTTCTCCAGCCTCAGCTCTGCCAGCTGCTCCGAGGGAAGGGTTTTGCGAGCTCACGTGGCAGCAAATGCCAGGTGAGCGTATGCCCAGAGTAAGAAAGCCTTGGGCTGGAGGGATGCGCGAGGGGAGGCAGAGGTGCGAGGTGCCCTGGCATGGCCCCCTGCGTGGGCATGGAACGTCCCTCTTCCTCTGACCCCGAAAAGGAGCAATGTGAGGGCACTTTCATAAAGGGTTTGCCCCAGAAATATTTTGTGGCATTTGCAGCGCTTTATAAATGTGAGCCTCTGTCTTTCCGCTCTGGAGTCCTGCCAGTCCGGGGCTTTTAAAAGCACAGCAATTTGCCGCATTATGTAACTAGAAGTCTTGAAATCTTTCTGTTCCAGGCCCCTCTGGAGAAGGGATAACAGTGTTGTGTGTAGAACCTAGGAAATGGAAAGGGTTTTGGTCTTCTGTGGTATCTGTTTCGAGATGATACAGTTCTCATTGCCTGAGAAACCTGAGTCCCTGCTCTCAGCACTGCTGTGCAGAGGAGGCTTGCTGTAGGCTACCCATTCCTGTGGATTAGTCAAGACACGGGGAGCAGATGTGATACTTGCAGTCATTACTTGGTCTCATCAGTCTTAATTACTGCAAATATGGTTATTTTATTCCCTAATAGGGCAAACTGTAGCTGGCTGCCTGGCAGCTGTGAATTTGATTTCCAAACACGTCTTACACGTCGCAGCTCTTCCAAAACAGAGCTGTAAATGCCTTAACTATGTTCTGGGTGGTTATTTTTCCTTTTTGCAAAGGGGAGGGAAGCTTTCCAATTGAACTGGCTGCCTTACATGTGCTTTTTTTGTCTCTTGTTTGAAACTACTTCTGTGTGGGGGCAAGGAGGAAATCAGCAAGAAGCCTTAATGCGGTTGAAGGAAGAGCTTTCTAAAACTGATCTTTCTTAATAAGGATTTTCAGTGAGTCAGGGAAAAATGTTGTGGCATGCAGAACTCATCATGTAAACCCTCTGGCGTCAGTCTTTGGGAATCTTGCTTCATGGTCTCAAACCTTGTTCAGTACAAGGCTTTTCACTGTGCCTCAGCAATGCAAGAGAGGTCATGTCTAACCTGCCAGAAGTCTTTGTATTTTATAGAGACATGCTACCTGAGCACCCGCAGGAGAAGGAATGCTGCTCCCAGGGAAAGAACGAATAGATGAACCAAGCCACAGTAATTTTGGTGCTGTCAAGCTCCTTGGGAGGGGTGGAAGAATTAAACCTGTGTGTGTCTCAGGAGCAAAACAGAAAAATCCCCGATATCTCATCAGCACCTCCCAGCTTTTGCTTTGGATAGCTTTAATTGCCAGTAGTTTTAATTAGTGCTAACAAGTAGATTGTATTCCTAGCTGGTAGTTTTTATTGCCAACACCTGGTAGTCTCATCTTTTAAAAACATTTCAGACAAATCAGTGTAGTTAGATGATGCTTTAAAGTTCACTGAGTGCTGTGAAAGCTCAGTATGACTCAAAACAAGGGGCGGCTGGAAACTCCAGCGTGCAGCCGATGTGGGGAAGTGATGTTAAGCAAAACCCAGGGTTCACAGTGGCTTTTCAGGAAGAGCACGAGGGGCGGGTGGCTTGCTTCCCATACCGAGAGGCTGAAGGTACATGATGGGCCTCTGCAGATAGAGCCTGGCACTTTATCCCCCGACTACCGGTGCCAAGCTGGTGCCTGCAGGTGTGTGCTGGCCCCGGGCTCTGCGCAGGGGGCCTGCCTGCCGCCAGACCCCGCTGGAGTGGGCTCGACCTGGTGTTGAACAGGCTGCTCGGCACGGCTGTGGTCCCCGTGGGCCTGAGAGGAAATCAGCTCCTCTGGCTCCCGAGCATAGTTCAGCCGCGGACGTGCCCGAGGCAGCGTCTTGTAAATGATTCCTTTGTTGGAGTGGCGGGGTGGCTCGGATCTGCTCGTGATGGTCATGTGTTGCACTGGCCAGAAAGCAGGAAAATACGCTGCCAGTGAAAAAATTGGTGTCCAGGTCACGCTAAACCAGTCTTAGCAGCTCACAGAAACCAGCCTCCCCATGCTTTGCTTCCTCTTGCTCTGTGCATTGCTTCCTCTTGCCCTGCGTGGGTCTGAGGCATCATCTGAGCATGTCCAGGTGTCGGGTGGCTCTGGCAAACCCCGTCCCGTATCGGGTAACTTTGCTGCCTGTGCCTCCGGTGCCGGGTGGGAGCAGGGGCTCCCCGCAGCTTGGGGCCACGGGCTGTGCTTCAGCTGGGATGCCTGGATTCTGGGCTTGGATGTGTACCGAAGTGACACAGAGCAAGTGAAGCAAGGCGGGTACCTACGGTACTGTGGTGTGCCGAGGGCATCAGGGGACGTGCCAGGTAGATGCTGGTATGTCAGCAGCCGTGGATGAGATGGTGATCGCTGTGAGCCTGAATGAATGCATGCTATAAATAGAGGTTGCACCTCTCTGAGCCAGCATGCTGCTTTGAAGTTGTTGCTGTGCCTGATGTGACCGGGGGGAGCTCTGAAGAAAGCTTTCCTGCTTGAAGGCAGCTTTTTCTTTAAGTGGAAACCTGAGCAGCAGAGCAGAGAACTGCAGAGCAAGGAGTGGGCTCTGGCAAAGGAGTCTGTCCCCTTCCTTGGCTGATGGTGTTTAATATGGGCAGGGGGGATCTCTGGCTGCGAGGCTGGGGAGGGCTGTGGGGCGTCAAAATGTCTTCTAAAATCTGCAGGGGCACAGAGGACTTCTGGGGCCTGTAGCAATTCCTGTTGCTTTGCATATTGTAAACCACGTTTGTGAGCAGCTGCTCCTGGTTGTGTTTCCTCCCTGGGATGGCTTGTGCTGTGCTCTGCTGCCTGAAGCAACCTTATTTTTTGAGTGACCGCGGCTCCAGGGTGTGATCCAGCTGTGCAGCAGCTGTAGCACAGGGAATGCATGAGCAGTCCGACCCTGCTGGTTTCCAAACGTCTCTGAATCAGCCTCTCTAAGGGGATTCCACACTTCAGCAAGCCAGGATGACATTTCCCCATTTATTTTGTTTTCTAATAGCTTCTGGTTTTGAGCTTTTAAGGTGAACTCTTTTTACACTTGAGTGCTTTTGTGAAACCAGCTGTAGCCTTTTTGGCAGGGGAGGAGGGGATGGCTGCAGCTGGGTTGGGGGGTCCTGCTGGGGCTGAGCCCCTGGGGAGCTGGACTCTGCTGGGGCTGCTCCGGGCAGACCCATGTCCCTTCCTTCCCCGGGCAGCGCTGGCAGCGTGTGGGAGCATTCCTGGTCACTGCTCAGGCTAAGTTTAGCCACAGCCTGTGACCTTCAGGGCTGGTGGGTGTGCTGTGACACCTGCTTGCCTGCTCTTTCTTCGCAGAAATGGAGGTGTCCTGGCTTGTGTGTGTGGACTTGTCTCCCCTGGTGTGTCTGTGTTTAATAACCTGGGTGTGCTGTTCCTGCTCTGGGTGCCCTGGGGCTTCCCCAGATTTTGCGGTGTGCCAGGGCTGTGCTGGGATCGCACTGCTGGGGAAGCTGCAGGGGCTCTGCCCTGGGCAGGCGAGTCCTGGCCAGACTGGCCGCTGCCCTGCTCAACCCTCCGTGGGTCCAGCCCCGTACTGCCGGTAGCCCTGGCTGCTTCACCGCTGTGCCCTGGCTGCTGCTGGTACGGTCATCGCCTGCCCTTTTCAGTTTAGGACAGGGCATCGTGTCTGAAGTTTGTGGCTTATAAATACCTGCTGGCCAGGGCTCTGAAAGGCCAGCTGCAATCTGAGCATGTATTTTGGGATGGCCTTATGAGGCCGGTGTGCTGGTGAGCCCTGAGTGCTTGCCTCTCGGATCAGCTCTCCCAGAGGTGGTCTGGGGCACAAGCCATGCCATTGCATGCTGGGGAGCAGAGATGCAACCGCCTGCTTTCAGCTGAGACAATACTTTGTCCTTTGCAGATCTTTGAACCCCAACTGAGTCATCACCAACTTGGTTCAAGATGCCACCGGCCATCGGAGGCCCTGTGGGATATACTCCTCCTGAAGGAGGATGGGGATGGGCCGTGGTCATCGGAGCCTTCATCTCCATTGGGTTTTCCTATGCCTTCCCCAAATCCATCACCGTGTTCTTCAAAGAGATTGAGGTCATCTTCAATGCATCCAGCAGCAAAGTCTCATGGATTTCCTCCATCATGCTGGCTGTTATGTATGCAGGAGGTAAGTGGACCGGAGGCAGCAGTACGTGTGCTTGCGCATTGAAGTGCAGGATGCGGCTCTCCTGCTGGGTCTGATGATTTCACATCTTGCTGTAGTGACAACAACCAAAACTTTGCTAAAAGCTGGAATTCTCTCCTTACGTGAGCGCAAAACTTCAGTTAGCAAGTTTGCTTGAAGGAGGTTGCTCAAAAAGTTCTATTTAATGCCCAGAATACAAAAACCGGGTTAATCTGTCCTCCTCTGCAAAGCTCTAAGTAAAATCTTTCCGGGGAATTAGGACTTGTGTAATTCTGCCCTTGTCCTTGTTACATTGTGCTGTAGATGCCTGAAGGCCAGGAGAGCTGCTGAGCCACGCGTGGGAGCCCTGGTCATGGGGTCTCTTTTAGACAAGATACATATTTTTAAAAAAAAATTTTATTAATCCAGCAAACAGTGGCTGTATCTAGGGATCTGTCCCCAATTTCTGGTCAGCTCTGACGGTTCAGCTGTGCTCTGGAGTGCACCGAAACCTGGTGCTGCCTGTTCTTCCTCCCCAGTGTTTGAGGGTGGCAGAGTGCACTGGAAGTATGGTGACATGAGCAAACAAAGCAAAACTACTTAAACTGAAGCAGCTCTCCCCTCCCCAATCCTTCAGAAACGGCTTCTTGGAGTCTTTTAATCCCCAGGCTGCGTGGTTTATGCTTGTCTTTAACTGGCGAGGAGCAGGCAGAGCACTCCCTGCGGGGTGATGTGCTCCCAGACCTCGCCTCGCCCATCTCCAAACCCCAGTGTCTCATACCTGCCTGCAAACACAGCTTTGCGCTGGGTTGCTCAGCTGAAAGAAACTCTTATTGGGAGCCTGCTGTTGTGTCCACTTCAGAGGCGAATCGGAGCTTGTACTACTGCCATCCTCAGCTGGCAAACTGCCCAGGTCCTCGTTGCATTTGTGCATCGAAAGGAGCTGACGTCAGCACCCAGCTAAGCACGAGGCTTTTCCTTTGGGGAACAGGCTCTGCTTTGTCCTAGCTCAGCTAGCGAAGCGACCAGCACATTTCCCTGCTCTGATGTTATAACAAGCTTGTAAACCCTGTAACTGCCTTAATGAGACTCAATCTGGGCCATTCCCTCTCTCCTAATAGCTCAGGGCTGGTTCTCCTGGGTGCCCCAGGGGTGGCACTGCCTGGAGCTGCCCAGCAGTGGGGGTGAGAGCTCCCTCCTCCAGTCCTGGGTTTGTCCTCTGTTCCCCTGCAGAGCTCTCAGCACTTTGCAAAACCTGTACCTTGAACTCAAACGTGATCCCCTGGACAGAGTCTAACGGCAGCAGTGGCCTTTCCTCCAGGAAATCCAGCCCAGAGCAGCAGGCTCCAAGGGCAGCTAGCAGGAAGCTGACACTGCCTCTCCTGCTCCACTTCAACTGTTGCCATTAAATCCCAGCAGCCTGCTGGTCTCAACTGCTTGCCCATATGCCAGTGGCAGAGATGCTGAAGGTACCCCAGGCCTGCCCAGGTGCATCCCCCAGCTACCAGAGCGTGGGAATGTGCTGCTGTCCCTCTTGCTTGTTCCGTGCCTCCTGCAGCCTGAGCCCAGACCCTTTGCAGGGTCCGAATCGCACTGGAGTGGTCGCAGTGTGCATCCCGTTCTCGCTGTTCCCAAAGGCACCTTCCTGTGGGAACTGTATGCT
Organism: Balearica regulorum gibbericeps; assembly: GCF_011004875.1. Lineage (NCBI taxonomy): Eukaryota > Metazoa > Chordata > Aves > Gruiformes > Gruidae > Balearica > Balearica regulorum. The sequence goes on from NC_046208.1 coordinate 1,265,715, forward strand.
TGCTTGGAGGCAAAAAAAGTAGCTCATGTTCTGGCAAAACATCCTGGGCTGATGGTGTCGCGCAGAGTTGGGGTAGCTTCTGTTCCGGCCAGGGCTGTGGAGCAGTGTGTCCTGCAGCCTGATGCAGCCACCCTGGGCAGTCACTGTCGGGGTCCGTGGGTGTTAGAATCTTAGATGCCCCTTTCTCAGCTCCACGTTAGGATTAGGGAGGACTCTGGTTCTGTTACTTAGACTTTTTTCACAGCATGAATAATCAAAATAGATCAGCTAACAATTGGTCAGAAATGCTTCTTGTGAATCTATAAAATAGGAGTAGGTGTGAATTCTTTTATCTTTTAATTAAAAAAAAAAAAGATTGCCACCAGGGTACATGGTGCTGTCTAGCCAGTGGCTTCCTGCTAGCTGTCCTTGGAGCCTGCTGCTCTGGGCTGGATTTCCTGGAGGAAAGGCCACTGCTGCCGTTAGACTCTGTCCAGGGGATCACGTTTGAGTTCAAGGTACAGGTTTTGCAAAGTGCTGAGAGCTCTGCAGGGAAGTGTCTGAGGCTTGAGGTGATGTGCCAGCCCCTGGGACCTGCTACCCCCTCTCATGGGACTGGGGACATGGCCCCTTCCCGACTGCTGGTGGCATCAGGTCACAGCCGCTAGCACAGGCTGCTCTGGCCGGCATGTAGGCACTGAGCTGGCTGCGGGGAGCGGGATACTGCAGGGCTGGGGGAGCCTCTGCGGCGGCAGGGCTTCTGTAACCTTCACCAAGCTTTGTTTAAACTGGGCAAAAAGGTCAAGTAGTGTCTGAGGACCCATGAATAACATGTTGACAACCTTGTTATCTGTTAATGGCAAAACTGGGTCTGTTAATATTCAATGGATGTTCATTCAGTTTATTTAAATACATTTTAGTATCTGTAGAGCATGCTTCACAGTATCTAATCGCTGTTTGCTTTGGATTAAAGCTCCTAATAACGAAGCACTTAAAGGGCGAGCATGCAGAGCAATTGGGCTCTTCCTGCCATAGGGGTAGTAGTGGAATGAGAAGCACCCCTTCTCCCCAGGGCTGCACGGTGCTGCTGCTCCTCCTGCAAGTGCTCAGGGAGCTTTGCCTGTGCCCATCAAAGCTGTTTTTTCACAGCTTTGGTCTTGATCAGAAGCCTCTTGCTGGAGATGGGCAGTTGCTGTGCACTTGCCTTGCTGCCAAGCCCCCAGAGCAGAGTAGCTTCACCCTGTCCCTGGGGGGGCAGCTCCTGGTTTAGCCCACAGAAGGCAGCTTGCTCAGAGAAGTCTCAGCTTTCTTTGCTGACCAAATGTCACTCTCTTATCTCCAGCTGCCTCTGAACCTCCCGTCCTTTCCCCTTACCCCAGTTCCCTCCCTGGGTGAAGTGTCACTGTGCGAAAGCTAGAAGCCTCTGCGATAAACCTCCAGCGTGCTTGCATGCATCCATCTTGTCTCCTGTGCAAAGATAACTCATCTCTGGGCGTATCTCCTTCAAATCCCTAGGTCCCATCAGCAGCATCCTGGTGAACAAATACGGCAGCCGACCCATCATGATTGCTGGCGGCTGCCTCTCCGGCTGCGGGTTGATTGCAGCCTCTTTCTGCAACACAGTGGAGGAGCTGTACTTCTGCGTGGGGGTCGTAGGGGGTAAGTGATGGCTCTGCCCTAACGGGGCTTCTGCGGAGGTAAGGTCTTTCCTGGGGCAGCAAGAGGAGCACCTTAAACCCAGTAGTTGTAAGGGAACATCTACAATGAATTTGCATAAATCCTAGATTTCTGTTGTATAGTCTAATAAGAGATGGCCCGGTGACATAATGTGGAGAGACAGTACTAGTGACTGTACATGGGACTAGTATTTGGTACCGAGGGTATAAAGCATCTCTTGTTCCTGCCCCAGGTTAGGGTTGTGCCCCACCGGTCAATGCCAGGGCAACGCTCCCCTTTCAGCTCCCAAATTCCTGCCTGCGGCTTCGCTGCTGCCCTGGTGCCTCCTCCCAAGTCGGCAGCGAGGGCTGAGTGCCGCTCAAAGTTAATACAGCCGAGTCGGCCGTGAAACCCTGCTCCTGCTCGTCCCAGCAGCTCTTCTGGCATTGCTGGCTTGTGGGGGTGGTTGAGCTGAGCCCCTCGTCTCCTGTTCTCTCCCTCAGGTCTTGGACTTGCGTTTAACTTGAACCCAGCCTTAACTATGATCGGCAAGTACTTTTTTAAGAAGCGTCCCCTGGCTAACGGGCTGGCGATGGCGGGCAGCCCCGTGTTCCTCTCCACCTTGGCACCTGTGAACCAGCTCTTCTTTGGCATATTTGGCTGGCGCGGCAGCTTCCTCATCCTCGGCGGTCTCCTGCTGAACTGCTGTGTTGCCGGATCCCTGATGCGGCCCATAGGCCCCAAGCCAGATCAGCTGAAGAAAGAAGCCAATAAGGAGGTGCTGCAGGAAGCCGGGAAGGTGGTGAAAAAGGACGATGGTGACACTAGCACAGACCTCATTGGCGGGAAGGCCAAGAAACAGAAGAGCACATTTTTCCAGACGATCAACAAGTTCTTAGACTTGTCCCTGTTCACGCACAGGGGCTTCCTGCTCTATCTGTCAGGCAATGTGATCATGTTCTTTGGGCTGTTCACTCCTTTGGTCTTCCTCAGCAATTACGCAAAGAGCAAGAAGATTGCTAATGAGTCTGCAGCCTTCCTGCTCTCCATCCTGGCCTTTGTAGACATGGTGGCCAGACCTTCCATGGGACTGGTGGCAAACACCAAGTGGATCAGACCCAGAGTCCAGTATTTCTTTGCCATCTCTGTGATTTACAATGGGGTGTGCCACCTCTTGGCCCCCATGTCTACCACCTACGCTGGCTTCTGCATTTATGCTGGCTTCTTTGGCTTTGCCTTTGGCTGGCTGAGCTCGGTCCTGTTTGAGACCCTGATGGACCTGGTAGGAGCACAGCGGTTCTCCAGCGCCGTTGGCCTCGTGACCATCGTGGAGTGCTGCCCGGTGCTTCTGGGACCCCCTCTGCTAGGTATGGTGTGCTGTGCCCGTGAGTTCTGCCCATCCTGCCTAGCATTGCTGAAGGGTGGTGGGTTCCCCGATCCATGGGCAGCCTTGGGCACTGGGGCAGGGGCGAGCACCAGCCACGAGGCCACCCCAGCATTGAGGGATGGCCAGGGAAAGAGGGCTGAGCCCCTGGCACAGGGTGGGGGAGCAGGGGCCAGAGGAATAAAGGCCTGAAGCTGAGGGTGATGGGCTTGGGCTGTTCTTGGGAATGTATCCACAACCGGGAGCAGTTCTGGGGACATCTCTAAGCTGTCCCATCTCTGTCCCTCAGGGAAGCTCAACGACATGTACGGTGACTACAAGTACACGTACTGGGCCTGCGGGATCATCCTCATTGTCTCTGGGATCTACCTCTTCATCGGGATGGGCATCAACTACCGCCTGGTGGCAAAGGAGCAGAAGGCAGAGGAGAAGGCAAGGAACGAAGGGAAGGAAGAGGAGACCAACGTGGATGAGGCTGAGAAGCAGAAAGAGGCAAACAACGACGTGGCCCCCTCGCCTCAGAAGAGCGCGGAGGATGGTGTCAAAGAGGAGGAGAGCCACATGTGAGGGACCGGTCTCAATCCCGGAGTGTTGGGGAAGCGCCGCTGCCCTGGTGTGGTGGCTGGGGCAGTGTTCCACTGGCGCTGGGTGGCTGTGAGAAGTGTTTAAACCAGGTGTTCATTTTAAACCAGGCTCTGAATTGTCTTTCCATCTGTGTTCAACAAAGGTAACAGGGCTACACATGCAGTATCCTCGTGTGTTGGGGGGCGGGGGGTTTTTTATAGTCTGGCTTTTTAACAGTAACATGAATGTACTAATATGTGCCTTATAGTCTTCATATCTAGCCGAATCTGGATGAGCCTTAACTCTAAACCGTGCTTTAGCTCCGTATTCTGCTCAGGATGGGTGTGTGTGTGCCTATGCCTGTGTTTTGCGGGGGTTTGTTGTTAAAAAGCCATAAAAAGCAGGATACTGGATTTGTTGAAGCACGATGGGCTTCAGGGCCAGCCCCGGATGAATACTGCTTCACACGCTTCTTACTGCAGGCCCTCCGCGGAGGGGGAGATCCAGGCACGGGGCATGGTGGTCTTCAGCTCCTGTGCCAGGTGCCTCCTGGCTCTGTAGGTGGTCTTTAGGTATGTTTTGAAAACACTTTAGCTACTGTAGTTGTTTAAAATCCCTCTTTTTTTTTTTTAGTTGTGCTCTCATGGGATAATGGAGTTGAAGAAGGATGGCCGTGGTTCATGTTGAGCAGTGTTGCCCACTCCAGGGCTGCAGCAGCCCCCATGTGCCCAGCCCCTGCAACAGAGCCTTTGTGGGGAGCGCTGGGGTCCCCCCCAGTCCCCCCCCTGCCCCTTGACTCTGCCCTGGATGTGCCTCTTCTCAGCCTTATGCTGGGTGATGTGAAATGGGTGCAAACGTGGCAGCACGGCAGGGTCGGGGTGCTGGCCTTGATCCCCCCCCACGGGGTGGGTTTCCACTGGAGCATCCCTGTGCTGATCAATCCCACCCAGATGGGTGTTTTGGGTGCTGACCCCAGGCAGAGTTGGAGGGGCTGGGTGGGATGGGTGGAGATGGTACATCCCTGAGACAGGCCTTCTGCTTTCGCTCTTTTATCCCTTAGAGAAACCTCTTTTACTTGCTTCTGTTCAACTGAGATCTTAAGGTGGTGGATGCCTAACCACTCAATCTAGGACATGTAAGGGGGAGGAAAGAATTTGTACGTATTTATTTTTTATTTTTTAGTGCTGGAAAATATCTTAATGTACGTGGAGCAGGTTAATGGCTCTCAAGTTCTAGTAAATGTTGATCAGAAATTGTGTAAGAGGCTGAGTTTTTTCAAATAAACTTGTTTTTTTACAATTTACCCATCAAATGTTGAACTTCTTTTCTAGAATCACACTTGTGTGTGCCAGACGATGTGTGTTTTGGGGAGATGAGAGTGGGGCTGTGGTACAGCCTGGGTCTCTGCGTGCTGCTCCAGTACCGCACGGCTCCCACTGAGCGGGTCCTGCTGGCTGTGGAAGCTGGTCCCCATCCAGCGAGGGTGAGATGCCCCTTCCCACCTCCTCAGCTGCACGAGGAGGCTTTGGTTGGGGTCTGGGATGGCCACAGCCCAGTTGTCCCCATGCACTCTGGTTTTAGAGACACTTCTGTTCCCTTGCCCTTCTTCAAAGGATGCCTGTGAAAGCCTTGAGCTCACCCTTTATTGCGGGGGGAGGGACACACACACTTAGTCTGTTTAACGAGCGATGGGCAGACTGTCCCCCTGTCCGTGCTGTCTCCCTCCAGGCTGAGCGGGGCCACCGCTGTGCGCAGCCAAGGCACTGACGGTGCTGAAACCAAACGAAGGGGTAAACGAAGGTCCTCCTGTCTGAGCTCACCCGCAGTCCCTGGCAGGGGCAGGCTCTCCGTGTGCTCCCTCAGCTGTGGGGTTGCTTTGGACTTTGTTTTGGTCCGAATCTTTCAGAAAGCAGGCCAGGGTGTTTTTGTAGTGTAGAGTAACTTTAGAAAGCCAACAGTATTTTGTACAAAAGGATTTTGTTGTACAGTGCTGAGCTGTGATACTGTAAAGCCAAATAGTTGCATTTTCATACGTGGTGTGTCTGTTGTAGGTGCAGTAACGGGTTCACATCGTAATAAATCAACCCTGAGGAGCTGCCCCTGGTGTCCCCGGGTTCGTAGGTGTGGACAAGCTGTGAGCCCTGCCCTGCTCCCTTCCAGATGTGGGTCGGTGTTGACTGGGGCTGTCTCCCTGTCAGGCAGGTCGCTTGGCAGCTCTGGGCAGGGGGCTGTGGTGGTGGGGGCTGCCGAGCACTGCTGCTGCCTGCGTGGAGAGGGATCTCTGCCCTCTGCAGTGAGAAATCCTCAGCCCCAGCCTCCACCGCCCCAGTGCCTGACCTCCCCTGCCCCCCCCCCCCCGGGCAGGGGATGTTCTGTCCGCCCTGGCTTGCGCAGCACCGCAGCTGACACAGGCGTTACCGTAACCAGCGCTGCATGATTACGCAGCCAGGGCAGGATGCCAACCCTTTTTCTAAGGAAAAACTGTTTAAATAATTTCCTGCTGCTTGGACTTGGCTGGCTGGGAACACTTCAGTAGTAAATGCTGGGTTGTTTCCTAAGAGTGGCCTCTGTGCCCTGTCCCCACTGTGCAGTCTGGACCTGTGGCTCGGGGACCTCCTGTGTGACTGCTCCGAAGCTCTTGCTATCCTGGGAGCCCAGGTGAAGGAGGAAGGTGCGTGGGATCAGGAGGAGTGCTCCCGCTCTGTATTACACTACAAAGTGACTCAGGCTAGAAGTCGTATAATTACCCTGCTTGTAAGGGCAGAGCACGGGGGCCCTCGCCGCATGCCGTGGCAGGGTGCGGACTCTGCCCTGCGGCAAGCCTCTCCTTCCTGCAGCAGCCTGGTGGGGCAGGGGCTGTCTCTGCCCCCATCCCTCCCTCGCAGCTCAGCTCGCAGAAGGAGTGGGGCTATATTTGGTCACATCATTTCTGCTCGCAGAAATTATCTGCAGTGCTGGGAAGTACGAAAGCGGTGCTCAGCTTGCAGAGCCCCTCGCTGTTACCTACCTGTAAAATGGGAGCTAAAATAAGCTGTGGGGCATGGTGTAACTGGTGGGGCCCCCGGCTTTGCCCACTTTGGGGTGGTGTCAGCCCCAGCACGGGGCTGTGCTGTTCAGCGAGAGCCCGTGTCGCAGGGACATCCCTGCCGGCTGAACCCCGGGGGACCACTTAACCACAGCAGGCTGGCAACTGCTGAGACAAAGGGCTGCAGAAAGCCCGTGGGGGACGTGGTGTTTCCCCAAACTCCACAGGCCAAGAGGTCTTGCCCGCAGCGGGCGGGCGTTGCGGGCTGGCCCCTGCTGATTGCAGCCCTGGGAAGGCAGCTCCCCTGAGTTATTGCACAGATTTCCTTTGCGTACTCCGCCAGGCCGCCTTCCTTCCTCTTGGGGGTAGCAAAATAAAATTCTCTTCATAGCAGGCAGAATTGAGGAAATACTTGGGAGCTAATTCCCGTGCAGTTTGTTTTCCCAAACATCTGAGGTCGCTGGCCAGAAATGTTCGGCAGTGGCTGGGGGGGGGGGGGTCGGGGGCTCCCAGAGGAGCGGGCGGTCGTTCCGGCCGATGGCCGGGAACCTCTGCCAGCTGCTGACCGCCGGTGGCAGCCCCGGCCGGCTGACAGTGGGGTGGTGCTGCCGGTGGGAGCCAGGAAGACCCAGGCTGTGGGCTGCTCTCCTTCCTTCCCTTCTTCCCTGGTGGGGACCGTGGGGGGCGGATGCAGTGGCACAGGCTGGGGACTGCTGCTGCCTCTGCCCTGGCATTGGGGTGTCCTCCACCACCACCCCCAGCCCCACGGGTGCCCTGAGCCCATCTCCCCTTTCTGTGGGGCAGGAACCTCCTGCTGTGATGCCTGCGGTAGCACGAGGGGCCAGGACAGGCAGGGGAGAGCGCAGCCCCGCAGCAGCTCCTGGCATCCTGAAACAGCCTAATCCTCCCCACAATGCGGCACAATCCCCTTCCCGGTGAGGGGGGAGCCCGGCCGCAGAGCTCATTCATGTGACAAGCATGAGGAGTGGATCTGGGTCCCTGCCCGGCTCCTGCTCTGCCCAGGGAGTTTATTCAGGTTTTTTGGGAGGTTTGAGTTCTGCTGAGTGTGCAGCTCTGGCCGAGCGCTCGGGCCTGCTGCTCTGCAAACAACGGCTGCTGTTCCCAGCTGCCCACGAAGGCGCTGGCCTGGGCGATGCCGAGGCGAGCACTGTGCTGGGGAAAGGGAGGGCAGCCACGGGGAAAGGCAACTGTCCCACGGCCCCAGCTGCCTGGCTGGGTGTGCAGAACCCAGGCTCGGCTGTGGTGGGAGGCAGTGGGTGATCACCCTGGCTGGGACGGGCAAGGAGAAGCAGCGGGGTGGCCGCTGCTGGCTGCCACCTTCTCGCCACAGGCGAGTCCGTGGAAGTGACCACAGCCCCACAGCACCCACCTCTGCTACCACAGAGGCTTTGAGATGAACCGTGGCTGCAGAGATGCTTCCTCCAGCATCACCCAAACCCCCCCAGCTTGCAGCTGAGGAGCAGGAGGAACCTGCAGGAGGACCTCATGGCCCTTGGGGAAACCTTCCTCCTCCTCTTCCTCCTTGGGCTGCCTGCGGGACAGAGCTGGCTCTGGGCTCATGCCCTGGCACAGGCAGGGCGCTCTCTCCCTGCCTGCGCTCACGTGGTGAACGCCCCGGTTCAGCCCTGAGGTTGGCCCAGACCCCGCAGCCCTGCCTGCGGCACGGCGGGGAGATGGGCAGGACCGGGCAGATGGCCACAGCCACGGCCGTGCGCTCAGCCTTCGCTGCCTGGTCTGGACTCTGCGGGGAAAAGCAACAGCCCTTAACGTATGAGCAAAGCAGCATTACGGGAGACAGATAATCAATTGCTACAAGATGATCATCAATTATTTTCACTGCACATTATATTCTGTTAATGAGGGCCCTTTGCCGGTGTCATGGAGCCATTACGGGGGAAGTGAGTGATGCTCAGCTGCTGCGCGGCAGAGAGAGGTGACTGCAGGGCGCAGCACACACCCCGGGGTGGCTCCCGCGGGGCGGATGGGCTGTGTTCACTGCAAACATCGCCAAGGACAATCTCTGCTGCACTTTGGCCAGGCTTTTTCCCTGGGTGGACCCGAGACCTTTGTTCTGATTCATGCAAATTGGAGCGTCCTTGTGTTAGTCAGGTGCAGCCTGGAGAACAGCCCCAAGTTCCGGGGGCACACGGTGCTGCCTGGGCAGGGGCCGGGACGCTGCAGCCGAGGTTCCCGCAGGGTGCTCGGGGTGGCTCCGGGCCAACGAGGCAAAGGAGATGTTTGTGCAAAAAGCTGGCTGGAGGCAGACGGCGGGCAGGCTGGCCCTGTCTGCACTGCGTGCCATGACTGTGCACGGTGGGAAGAGCCTGCGCTGGCCCCACGATGAGCCCGGACACGTCCTGAGCACCCCAGACTTTGTGCAGTGCTGGCTGACGGCTGCCGTGCTGGCAGCCAGGAGGTGCCCGCAGCCACCGGGCCAGTGCCTCGGCCCAGAGCCGTGCCCACTGCCCTGCCCGTCCCATGCCCCGGCGTGTGGCTAGGGGAGGAGATGCTCGTGGCCACCCTGGGCCCCGCCGGGCCCAGCAGGAGGAACTTGCGAGGCTGGCTTCCCCGGGCACGCGGGGACGAGCTGATTGACCCTGTTGTAAATCAGCAGAGCCTCCTGGGGCCACAGTGCATCGCCTGCTCGTCCCTCTTGGGCTGTCAGCGTCTCAACAGCAGCTTTTATTGCCATGCTGCCCTGTGACGTTTCTCTGTGGCTTGATATGAATTTAATTATTACCATTAATCATGAGAAGGGACTGTGCTGGTGGTTTGCAGAGCCAGCCACCAAGATTTACAGCCAGAGTGGTTGGTGGCTGGTAGAATTAGTGCTGGGGCAGAGCGTCGGTGACCTGTGCCGGGGATGGCTCCGGGCTCGGCTGCCTCGGGACCACTGCCTGCCATGGCAAGGGCAAAGACTTGGTCCCAGCTCGGTGCGGCACCAACCCCTGCTCCTCCAGGAGCTCCGAGCCAGGCCTGTCACTAGCCCCGCTTCGCATATGATGGATGTTGCATGGTGCCAAGACGTGCCCATTTCAGGATACGGCCCTGCAGACCGGGAGAAACGCTTCTTGCGTGAGAACTGGCGAAGTGTCAGCGCTGCAGCGAGCAGGAACCGTCCCCATGCGTGGGGGGTGTAGGGGCTGCGGTGTGTATCCATCAGCCCTGGAGCTGAGGGATGGGGCTGTGGGGCCATGGCCGTGCCGGGGGGACCCTCTGGGATCACGGAGGCGTCGGGCAGCCGGTGCTCCGGGCAGGGGCCAGCCAGGCTGCGGCACCCCGCCGCAACGCTCCGGGACAGGCGGGAGCCAGCCCAAGGAAGGGGCAGACCTGCGGCCCGCATCGCTGCAGGGCGGTGGTCTTGGGGAGGGTGGGGGGGTGCCACAGGCTGCTGCGAGATGTGCAGGCAGGGCAGGAGGATGCTTGCAGGCAGGAGCAGCATGCAGGCAGGAGGCTGCCCTTGTCTAGGCAGCCCGGCAACGGATCCAGCTGCATGAGCACCCTCTCCTGGCAGCCCCCCCCCCCCCCCCCAAAGCCCCGCTCCCCCAGCACTGCACCCTGCGGGGGTCCCCACCGCACCCACAGCCCACGAGCACCCTGGGGTGCTGCACCCCAGGCAGCTCCCACCGCTTGAACGTCCCTGCTGGAGCCCGTTCCAGGGGACACGGTGCCGGCAGGGCAGGGGGGGCCGCTGCGTTTTGGGGGGTGCAGGTGGGAGCTGGGCAGGGGGCTGCGGGCAGGGGTGCGGGCAGGGTTCTGCCGAAGTAACCCTGCCTGCACCTGCGACTCCGGGCATGAGAGCTGGGAGTAATCGCACTGGGAAAAGATTAACACTGGGTAAATCAAAACAGTATGATCCTTGCCACGATTAACAAAGTATTAATTAATTACGTACCCACAGAAAAGAAGATAGCTAATTACCTTCTATGGAAAATTAGGGGGGAAAAGACAGAAAATGAAACACGTTTAAAATTTAATTAGAGGCTGCATGTTGTGCATAAGAACGAGCCTGGTTTTGTGAATTTAATTGTTTGCAATTGCAGATCAGTGTCTTGTTTTCATCTCCTTCTCATTGGGCGGAGAGCAGCCTTCTTCCTCCAGCGGTGCTGGTCTCCCACCTCCCCTGCCGCTGGCGTGGGGTGGCCGGGCCGTGGGAGACCAGAGAGGTGAGCCGGGAGCCCGAGCCGCTCCTGCGGTGGGGGTGCACCCCAAGCCCCCCGCTGACCCCTCCAGCACTCCCCTTCCTTTGATGTCCGTCTCAGGAGCACCCGCAGACAATGAAACCGTAAAGCTAACCAGGCTTTGAACTGCAGTAAACCGTGTGAAAATGGAATCAATTCTGCAGTCGGATGACTCAGTAACGAAGAGTCAAGTCCCACACTGCGGTGTGTCACATCTCTGATATCTTCATTGCTTTTATCTGCATGGAGGGAGCAGATTTACCCAGCTTTCAACCGCGACTGCAGCAAACGGGCTGGTGATTATCCCTTTCCCAGAGACATCCCGGAGGTTAATCCCTTGATCCACCCCAGCGCACCGGGGCGGGAGGGGAAGCTGCCAGCTGAGAGCTCGGTCCTGCCCCGTCAGCGGGCGCTGCAGGAGCATCGCCAGCCATCCCCAGCTGCGGGGCCCCAGCTCCGCCTGGCACGTACGTGCAGCCTGGCACTGGTGGTGGGGTGACGGGGTGGCCGGAGCAGCCCGAGGGGCACCCAGCAGGCTTTGGAGCTGTTTGCCAGTGGAAGGGTGACCTGGGCAGAGCCGAGAGCAGCGCTGGGCTCCCTGCAAGGCTGGGGGGGATCCCTTGTAGGGCTGTGCAGGACATCGCAGCTGGGGCCGGAGCTTCAGGCTGGGGCGGGAGGAGGAGTAGAGAGCAGAACAGTGAAGGACTAATATGTTAGTAACACTTTAAAACAAAACACTTGGTCTCATCCAGAACAACTGCTGCTGCTGCATCAGGTCAGCCCCGAGCTTAGGAAATAGCTGAGAAGCCAGGCAGGGCACCATGTTCCAGCGCAAACGCCAGCCTGGCGCCGGGCACCATCCCAAACCACTTCTATCCCTCTGCAAAGCTAAAGGGGGAAAAGTCACATCTGGCCGCAGTCCCTGCCTGCAGCAAAGGCGTTCGGGCAGCCCCAGCTCTGAGCTCAGCTGGGATGTGCAGACACATTTACAGCGCATCAGCCCCTTCAAAGTGCCTCCTCGCCAAAGGTGCAGCTCTGCGGCTCTGAAACCAGCGGCTCTGAACAGCCTGTGTTGGCCAGATCACACACAAGGGCTAAGGGGACACTTGCAAATGGCTATAAAATAATTTAGGATCTTCTCTTCCAAGTTTCTTCCCGCACAAAGGGAAGGAACAGTAAAATGAGGTGAATTGCCCAACAGGAGCCGGGAGCCAGAGCTGGTCCCAGCCCGTGTGGGTGGGAGCGGTGCCTGGCCGGGAAATGTGGTTCCCACCGGCACTGCCCGGGACCGCTTGGCTTTGCTGGTGGGATGAGATGCAGATCGGCGGCCGCATTGCCCAGGCTTCAGCCTTGGCCAGCGCCGCTTTCAAGGGAGCCGTGCTGCCTTTGAACCCTTCCCTGCGGCAGCCTTGGGTCCGCCCCATCCTGCGCCGGGCACCACGACACGGCCCCGTCCTTCGGGGGCAGATGGCGGATGCGGCGGCAGCCGTCACTGCTCTGTGACGCATCTTGTGTCAAAACTGCTGAAACTTCCCATTAGTCGAAGCTATAGTTTTGTCCTGTCCGAAAAATGAGATCTTGTCAGGTTTGACTTTAAGTATGTAATGAATAGCATACAAGTCAGAACAAACCTAATTATAAAATACACTTGTGCTAATAACTGCTTTTGAGACCATATGGGGACCTAATACACGCCAAATAAAAGGCAAAGCAAGCCATTATCTTGAAATGTCTGGTTCTCACTCAGCCAAACACTATGAAATCATTATGTTTAATTATGGGATATCACCCTGGAATACCAGCTTACTAATTATTTATAATGATTTCTGAATGTGCATTATAATCTCCTGGACAGGGCACTGAGAGTTGCCGTGGGCGGCTGCAGCCCATAGTGCTTTCCTGTGGCTGGGCACCGTCTCTCCCAGGAGTTTTTACGATCCGGCTGGCTCAGAGATCCCTGTTCTGCAACGACACCGCCACGGCAGGAACAGCTTTCGCCTCCTTCTCTCCCTGTGATACGCCACGGTGCTGGCCGTGCACCCGCAGCTTCCCCGAGCGCAGCACAAAGGGTACGGGGGGGTGAAGGGTCCCGGTCGGGGGCAGGACGGGGGGGAGCGGGATGGGGTATCACACGTGCCAGGGGCTGAAGAGCCGTTGGTACGTGGGAAGCGTGTGCTCGTGCATTTCCGAGGCAGCTGTGCGGGAGAACAGCGGCAGTTTTGGGGGAGCGGCCTCACGCCCCTTCCACCAGCCTGCTGATGTTCTGTGGGTGCGTGGGGTGGGTGCAGAGCCCGCCGTGGCCATCATCCCTCCCCGACGCTCGACCTGCTGTCCTGCATTTCTGCATCCTTGCGGACCCTTACGCTCTTTGTCACTGGAGCATCTCCTGCCCATCCCTCCGCACCCCAGGAAGCCTCGTTAGTGCTAATTATGGAGGGAGTCCTTGGACGGTTCTTGGGGCTGTTTGCCCCCCAGGACGGGCAGGGGACTGTGCGGATGGGCAGAGGAGCATCTCCACAATGCCGGGCTAAGAGAAAACAGTGCAAAGACACAAACAGCCCCAGAAATTGCTCCTTGATGACTTTACCACATTAATGGCAAGTGAACAGCCCCCTGCATTGGCCACCCGCTCTTCAGCTCCGTGAGGGAAAGGAAAAGGTCTCATTTACTGTCTTGACTGCTCAGGGAAGTGCTGGCCAAGGCGAAGGCCAGGTAGGGTCCTGCCGGAGCAAGCTCAGCCCCTGCCCGGGCTCCCGCACCCTTTGATCCCCACTTTCCCGCAACTCCTCGGGGAGCCCGGGCAGGGGCAGCCCCCGGCAATAGGGGCCGGGCCAAGGCGACCCCAGCTCCTCTTCCTCGCCGCTGCCCGCAGCCCTTCCCGGCGGAGTCGCAAGAGGGCACTGCGGGCTGCTGCCGGGATACTGCCGGGATACTGCCGGGATGCTGCCGGGATACTGCCGGGATGCTGCCGGGATACTGCCGGGATGCTGCCGGGATGCTGCCGGGATGCTGCCGGGATACTGCCGGGCTGCTGCCAGGATGCTGCCGGGATGCTGCCGGGATGCTGCCGGGATGCTGCCGGGATGCTGCCGGGCTGCTGCCGGGATGCTGCCGGGATGCTGCTGGGGTGACGGTGGCCTCGGCTGCCCCAGACCCGGGTACCAACAAGTGCCTGGTGCTCAACAGCAGCTCCAGTGGGTTCCTTGGCGTGGGGGCGAGCGGCGGGATGGGGAGGGCAGCCCCTCCCCGGAGCGAGGGCTGGGGCCAGCGATGCTGGGTGGTCGCTGGTCACACACTGGCACAGCCAGCCGCGAGTCACCAGCTCTTAGAAAAGAGCGGCTATGTTCTATAATTAAGGTAAAACACTTGCTTGCTGGAACACACTACTCATTGCAGTCCTCTGGCTAATTTGTTGTTGTTAGAGGTAATGGACAGCTTTTCTTTAGCCATGAAGTTAAAAATAACCCCCCAAAACCAACAAAAGGAGGAAAAATAAGTACCAGCACTCTCAGCATGTCTCCATGGAAGTAGAACAAGTAGGATTAATGCACAGCACGGTCAAATAAAGAAGGGCTGCTTTCAATGACTTAAGAGGGACGAGAAAGGAGGAATGAAAGCAAAGCGTGGGAGGGGAATTAAACCTCGCTGGGATGGAAAGCAGAGGAGCCGAGAGCAAGGGCTCCTCTGAGCAGCTCGTTGAAGTGACCTTCACCTACGGAGCCGAGCGGAAAGCCCACGGGACTCAACATTGCTTTTCCTGCAGCCTTCTCTCGGGAGCCGGGGGCGAGCGCCCTGTGCGGCAGGACGGGGATGGCTGTGCTGAGCCTGGCCCTGATGCTGGTGAGAAATAAAACTTCACCAAGGCAGAAAACCCAGTTGCTGCCACGTGAGGAGCTGAGCGCACAGCTTGCATCACTTGGCAGGTGCAGGGTTACCTAATTTCCAGGATTTATGACCTCCAGTGCTTCCCATGTTTTCTCTACCCTCTCCTATTAATCAATAACCCATTATCATAACCCTTAGGAAATGATAGATTGTATCTTCAGTTTCCATCTTGGAAACAGTACTTGTCTGCATCACGGCTTGCTCTGCAGCCTCTGGCCTTTGAGGATGAATAGAGATAGCGTCTGCTGGCTCGGAGGGGAAGGGACGGCACAGCCGCCTGCCCGGCGATGAAGACATCCCACGCTCCGGTGTCCCTGCGCAGCGCCAAGCCGTGGCCCCCCCCACCCCGGCTCCTGCCTGCGCTGGCGTGCGGGGGGCTGTGGCCCCCAGCGTGGTGGGGAATGGGCTGGGCTGGAGAGCAGTGGGCAGGAGCAGGAGGCAAAGCACCAGTAGCCCAAGTCCCGGCAGCCACCGGGCTACTGGTCTGTACAAAGGCATTTTCCTGGTCACCGCTGGCAGTGAGAGCAGAGCCCTGAGCTTGCTGCGCCATCGGTTGCAGAGCATGTTATCTCCGGAATTAATATGCAATCGGCCAGGGGCATGGATTATTATAGCAAAATTATGCAACTAAGTAGGTTGTTAACAAGTTGATTTAAAATTCATAAATGAGGGGGGAAAAGATAACAGGGCAGAGAACGGCAGGCTCAAATTAATTTAAACTGTTTGATGAGGAATCAGCGATGTAGGGAATGAGATAGGGAGGAGGATTAAAGGGAGTTCATATTTAAAATCAATTTGAAAGGGTGCCAGAAACCACTCCATTCAGACTCAGTCGTCGTGAGACCTCGTCACTTCTTTCATTAGTTCCAAACTCTTTGGCTGTAATTACCAGGTCCCAGGCGGGGTAGCGGCTCACCTCCTTCCAGTATCTGTGGTAAAACCGCCTTTCTCCCCTGCTTGATTTCCTCGGGACCACGACAGCCCGGACCTCGTGCCCGGAGAAGCGGTAAGGCGCAGTCGTGTCTGAAGAGCACCCGGCTGGCGTGTACGAGGATGAGGGGCTCATGGGGAAGAAAGGAGGATGGAGAAGAAAGAGCAGCCGAAGGTGATGGGGAGACAACTCCAAGCGATGGGTTTGTGGTGTGGAGGTGTGGCTGCGGCAGGAAACAGAAGAAGAAAGAAAACGCGGCTGCGTTGCTTATGCCTACAAGTTCTCCATCGTCTTCACACGCGCTTTCATGATAGGTTTACGTAAATAAGGCTTAGACTAAGAGGCTGAGGAGCATATCCAGAGACTCCTGTCCTGGCTCAGGACATAAGCAAAGCAGGGTGGAGAAAGCTGCCACCTCTTGTCTTCTGCCTAGTCCTTACTGAAAAAGAAGCTTTTGCATTTTTTGTTTTAAATCATTTGCAAAATCAACATCACTTTCATTTGTTTAATTTGTTGATTTTCTAAATCAACATCACTTTCGTCCGCACACGTGTCCGTGTCTGGGAGCACGAGGGTGGTCGTCATACACCATCCAGCCCTGGTGTGTCTGCGGCCACTGTTCAAATGCCAGTCAGGTGAACTGCGTGGGAGTAATTTTTAAATAATAAGAAAAGTTGTCAGGAAATGGTGTCAGTATTTAAATTTAATTGGCTTATGTGGGGCTCAAATTCCCAAAGTAGCCATTTTTTAGTAACAGCAGGATTTTTATGGGTGTAAATGTGAGACCAAAGAACTGTTACGTGTTTTAGGCAATCAACAGACTGCTACACTTTTTCCAAAGTTAATTTGAAATGTAAATCCATATAGTTGTTCGTTACGCACTAATCCAACTGTGCGAGCATAAAGCTCACTGCAACACAGGTTCGGTTGCTCTACCGCAATCCTTTCATTTTAAACTTTGCAGGGGCAGTGACTTGTCCTGTTCCCCTGCCAGGCCAGGTCGGAGGAAGGGGCTCTGCCCTCACGCCGGCGCTGGAGCGGAGGGATGCCGCGGGATGCCGCACGTGCCTCTGCCGCATCCCACACGAGAGGCAGCTTCCCCTGGGACGATGGGGACGTCGCAGGGACGATGCCCGTGGTCACAGCCCTGGCACGCTGACTCCTCATTTCAAATAAAGACCTGCTCCCAAACTGGTTCCAAACAGGGAGGCATAAATAAAACCCAATTAAAAATATTCCAGCTTTGTTTTTACTCCCGGTGACTTGTCAGTTTAGCAAACAATGGCGCTTGTAACCATTAATCATCCGGGCTCAATTTGTGCCGGCTGACTCATTTACCTCCCAAGCAGGCAGGCCTGCAATACTTTCATTGTGTGTTTAACTTTACAAATAATTTATCAAACACAACACCCAATTAAATTGCCCTTCGGTTTCCATTAGCCATCATATTGATCTTCTTTTTTGCTACCTTTACTGCCAGCTGTGGGCCTCAGGTTTGTTTAATATCATAAATATTATTGCATCTCTCCCTGAAAACCTGCACCGAGCATCGTTTGGGTTTGCTCCGTGCCGCCTGTCCCCAGCTGTAAAGGACATTTCCCTCTCCATCCTTCCCCGGGATGAAATCGCAGCTGCCGGTGACGGTTCTGCTGCCAAAAGGGCAAGAGGATGTGCAGAAATACAAGATGTCTCAGCAGTCGCATCCAAATCTCTTCACCTCAGAGAACTGGCGGAGCGGGAGGTGGAGGCTCCTGTTCGCTGCCAGCGCTGGGGACGAGGGTGCGAGCGCTCGGACGCGCCGGGATGTGCCTAGAGCTGGACTTAGCGATCGTGGCTGTCCAGTGCCGGTACGAGGATGTGGGATCTCAAAACATTTCCAAACATTTCCAAGCTTCAGAAATGCTGCAGAGCATGTAAATAGCTGGATGGGTTTATCTTAGTGCAGGGTTAAATGGCAAAAACGGGAATTAAGTGCCTTGCCCTAGGCTACGTAACGCATTAAGGGAAGGCTTGAGATTAGAAGCCAGGTGTCCTCAGTCTCTCTCCTCTGCCCTAATGACCAGATAAGCCACCTTCTTTAGTGTTTCTTTGTAGCCATGAATCTCAATTTAATTAGCTTTATCTCCATATACCTGCTTTATCTCTTTCCCTGCACCTCCGAGACCCGATCTTGCCGTACTCCTGGGCTGTTTGTGCTCTTTGCAAAGACCTTCCTCATCAGCCCCACGACAGGCCGGCAAGAAATGAATTTACCCTTTGGGCTAAGGAATATTCTTCCTAATTCGCTGACACTCTAAGGCATTTTGCCTCTATTCCCTGCAGAAACCTTCCGAGTAGGAAGAGTTTCCGTCAAAGCAGGGAAGTTCGTAACTCTGCGCAATTTCGTGGCTACCTGGAAATAACGCATTAAGGGAAAAATCCCATACTGTGCCAAACTATTTGGGTCAACAGCAAAAATAATTAGATACTAACAAACGGAGTTATTCCACATCGTCCTCTGAATTGCTCTGCATCAAAACTAAGTGGGAAAATGCTGCTTAGGCTTTTTTGTAGCCACAAAGCCACAAACTGACTTTATTTACTCCTGACCTCCCAGTCCAGCTTCTCGACCTGCTGTTGGAGCCTGGGATGTTGGACGGCCACTCGCACGAGGGATGTCCCGAACCGCCTCTGGCCAGGGCCGCAGTGGGAGCACATGGGTCTCCGTGGGTCCAGCACTGTGCTGAGCCCACGGGAGACGCAGTCTGACACCGAAGGGAACCCGGGGGGGGACCGTGGGGCGGGCTGGACCGGGGCGTCTCCTGCCCAGTCTGCAGGCAGGAGTGCTATCAGAGCTCATGCACAGGAGTCCGTGACATCTAAATTAATCACTTTATTTATTTACTTAATTAAATTGGAGTGGTGCCATCAGAAAGTCAGCAGAAAGTGGAACGAAAGTCATAAATAAAAGAGCAAGGTGTAAACTTTGGCAGCGCTCCCGCGGGCAGGCAGGGTGTCGGGGGGCTGCAGGGCAGCCAGCAACCCTCTGCCAAAGGGACAAGGGACCAAACCTGGTGTCCCACCCAGAGCCTCCCTGGTGCCAGCGTGTGCCTCCACCTCTGCACCGCTCCCCCAGCCGCCCACCCCGACCGGTGGGCTCCAGGGAGGATTAACCCAGGGCCGTGGAAACTCCTCTGACAGCAGCTCTCCCTCAGCCCTCCCTTTTCTTACGACCTGCTGAGGGGAATGAAAAATAACCCATGCACATCCCTATTATTTCCACATTAATATTCCCTAATTTAAAATGCCACAGCACATTAATCTAATGAAAGCATTTAAACCTTCTTCCCTGCCTCGGCCCTCCAGCAGGTTTGGCACACGTTGGGTTTTCGCCGCATCTTCCTTCCCCTGTGGAGCACCCCCGGCCCCGTGGAGTGGCTGGCGGGCACTGCATCCCCCCGGCTGCCACGGGCACGGGGCGAGGCAGGGTCCGGGAGGCTTCTGTGGGTACCACTGGACATTTCTCACCCCCCCCCCCGCCTTGTGCCCTGACTGGTGAGCGGAGGTGAGGTAGGATCCCGCTCCAGCCTGCAGCCCCCGTCCCCAAGGCTGCTGGACCACCGGTTTTTGCCCCGTTTCCTCTCCAGATCAGGGCTGCAGGAGGGAACGGAGGCATGTGGGTGCCTGTCTGCAGGCGAAGACACACGCCTGAAGCCTGAGAAGGAAAGAGAGGTCAAGAAGCTGCTCAGACTGACACGGCACGGCACGGCACGATGTGATTTGGCAGAGCACGAGGTGACAGCTTGTGATGGGAGCGGCAGAAATTGCAGACTCCAGAGAACATTTGTGGGCCGAAGTGACACCAGTTTCTGCGCTGGGCTAAGGAGGGAGCTCCCATTTCAGTGCCGGGGAGCAGGACAGGCAGCCCAGCGCCGCGCTCTGAGCAGCCGTGCCCCAAATGGAGGGGAATGCCCACCCCATGGGGACAGCCTCCCCTCGTCACCATCCCCAGTAACGGCTTCAAACCTCCAGGTGCCAGGAAGCTGGGAGGATCGGTACGTAGACAGGGAGAACAGCACGGGCACCGACAGCTCAGGCAGTCGCTGGCTGGGAAACGAGGGCATCGCGTTGGGCAGCAATGCAGCCAGCCCCCCCCGGACCCCCCCCCCCAGCTGCGGAGCATCACTCAGGGCATCCCCGTGGCTCTGGGAGGTTTGGCTCTGCGGGCCGTCACCTCTGACCGTCCCCATGGGCAGCCCTCCTTGTCGGCGCTGCGCCTCCCGCGAGAGGCAGCCCCCGGCACCGGGAAGCTGTACGTGCCGCCCCGGCTTTGCATTCCTGGCACATCCCTGGCTAACGGATAACTGCGGCAGTACTATAATTCCATAATCACTTGCAGAGAGACTGGTTCCTGCCTTCTCGTTTAAAATGTCACAGCTTGTGTTTGCTCTTTTATGCTTTGTACTTCGAATGAACTTCTTCTTCCCAGGACCCATTAGCTGGTTTAAAACTTTATAACAATCATTAGGGAGTTGTTCATTGCTAATTGTGCAGTCAGGAATATGCCTGCCAAGCTCCACCACCGCCTCCCTCCTCCTCCTCCTCCTCCTCCTCTGCTCATTAAGGTGCATTGCTTCTGCCCTGACGGCCCGTCCTGCCCGGAGCAGGCAGGGATGGAGGCAGGCAGGGCAGGGACGGGGCTGCGTGCTGCCTGCTGCTCCACGCAGCCACAGAGCAGAAGCCACAGGGAAAATCATTTTTCCCTCTATTTATAGCTGCTTAGCGGCAGTTAATGCACAGCTCCAAGCCTGGTCCTGGAGAGTAAAATCAACGCCTTGGGTACGCTCCCAGGAATCCTGTCAGGGTACCCCCAGCACACAGAGCTCGTCGGGACAGCGAGTTCCACCACCCCGGGGCTGCCTTCTGCAACCTGCCGCCTACTAAGGCTTTACAAAGGAGGGAAAGGCTCCGTTTTGTGCTAGTGGGGAGAACTGGATGCTACGGCCACTCCCCGGCTCGGCTGGTGCCTACGAGCCACGCATGTGGCTCAGCACTGCAGCACAGAGATGCTGCACAGGAGGTGGCCTGACCGGCAGGATGAGCCCATCCTGACCCAAAAGCCTTGCTGCGTTGGGGCAGAGAAAAGGTGGTTTCCAGAGGTTCTGGCTTCCTCCAGGGCATGCGCTGAACTCCCCTCTGAAGGGCTGAAAAAGAGCCGTTTCAAAAATGAAAGCTGCTTTTTACAGTGAAAAGTATAAGCTGAATCCATAATGACTGCAGGGGGATAACACGTTTAATCCTCCCGAGCAAGAGGGACGATCCCTGCTAATCCACGCTACGCCCCAGGAGGAGCGGGCAGGAGGGATGCAGGGGGCATCTCGGAGAGCGGCGGAGGCAGAGGGAGCTCCTGCCTCTGCAAGGGGATTAAGGCAGCGTGAGGTGCCGAGGCCAAGCATCGCACCCAGCCGAGGGCTGGGCGTCTAAGGGCTGGGTGCGGGGTGCCAGCCGGGGCCACACGCGCGCTGGAGGGGCTGCAGATGGGTCCCTGGACACGCCGCTCAGCAGTGACTTGAGATGCCGTGGCTTGGGGGGTGTTTTCCCTCTTTGCCACCCTCCTGAGTCCTGCTTCCCCCTGCTCTTGGCACCCCGACTCGTTTGTCCTTGGGAAAGCTCGTTGCACAGAAATCAGTTCTGTTTGCAAGCAGAACAAAAGCCCTCCTTTAGCTGGATACTCTTCCACTTGTGCTGTAACCAAATGCCAAGTTAAATAAGTTACACGAACAGTATTTGATGTGGTGACAAGCTGGAGGAGACCTCCAGTGCCCAGAGGATTAATGTCTAATCTTCATCCCGTACGTGGAGCAGGCGAAGAGCGCAGCAGTCAATAACGCCCTCAATTTTGTTGCTCATCCACAGCCTTCTTCACCAGTAATTAGACTGGGAAACGATGAAGTGTGGGGCTGGTGGCATTTGCATGCTGGCTAGCTAGTGCTAATCAGAAAGGAGAAAATACACTTCTTTTAATTGGATTATGCAATCAGATCTGATGAGAGGAAGACACTTCTTCCTACTGAGCAGCGATTTGTTGCTGCTTGAGCAACGGTTTTGTGCCCCACAATCTCACTTTGTGCCGTACCCTTTCAGCAGACTTATTTTCCCATCTTAAGCCCAATTAATTTACTCTGTGTCCAAACACATCTTGGGTCCTCTTCTGCGTGCTTTCCAGTCAATAGCTCAGGCTTCTCTTTCCCAGAGGACAGCAAAGATTTCAGAAATCACTGACATTTCAAGGTGTGCACTGATGTGACCATATTCATCCACAAAACGAGGACACGAGACGCTTTCAATGTAGACCCAGGGGGAATCCTGACAAAGAAGCAATTTTGTCCCCATTCATCCTCACACAGCCCACACCGCAGAAGAGAATTAATCTTTCCCACCCACGTACCTCCTCACCCCCGCGCCCCGGCTCTGCTGCCCGTGCCCACCCCGCGCCCGCTCGGGCCGTGGGGGAGCTTGCAGAGCGGTGGGCTGGGGCGTGCGTCGCTGCAGGGGAGCACAGGCGGGGGCTGGGATGGTTGGGCTGCCCTCAGCACTTGTTCAGCTGCGAGTTCCTTCGAAATGTCAGCCCGGGAGTTCCTGTTTCACCGTGCGAACTCGATCAATCTGGCTTGTCAAGATGACTGAAGGAGTTAAAGTGATGAAGGTCGAGTCATCCCTGAGATCCTGAGCAGAGCTGCTTGTTCCACTGCCTGTGTCTTTCTCTTTAACCTTCCGCAGCCCCGCTCGGGTCCGTTTCTGTTCCCAGTGGTACTCACTGGTTCCTCGCTGCGTCCCTGCGGTGTGCACGTCAGGGTCTGACCATGCCGCCAGCCGCGGGGCAGCAGCAGGAGCATTCACGGCCGCACCGATGCTCAGCCAGAGCCCGAAGGACAAGGACGGGAGATTCCCACCTCGCAGCTAAGCGCTGGCGACTCGTTGTACCAAAGCTGTTTTGTTTTTTTTCCCAAAGCTTACGTACATTTGATACGACCATTTTTTGAGACCCGGGAAATGCAGACCTGGACCCGCACATTGAACATCACCCGGAGCCGCGGGGGTTTGCATGTCGTTATTCCCCTGGGCCCTGCAGGAAAGGGCAGTGTAGGAGCAGCTCGATGTCCTTTACAGGGTAACGGTCCCATCTGTTTTACAGTGTAACACCACTGAATATTCTTCTCTTGTTGGTATCCTCTTGATAATAACTCGTGCTGTTTTTGTTTGCCATGATATTGTTCTCCTAAACCATCGTTGCATGATGCTGCCACTGCATGTCACTGTTAAGACAGTGACCAAAAAAGATTGGAGCGAGGTTTAGCACAGCTGGGGGGGGGTGGACGCGCTGCCTCCCCTCGTCCGTCACACAGGCTGATGGGCAAACCCCGCAACGGAGGCCAGCGGCCGCGGCTGGAGGCTCTTCCCGAGAGCCTGGGAATTCCTACACACCACAGACTCAGCAGATTCGGTGAAGCGCGTTGCGCAGCAGATCCACGGAAAAGGAAACGACAGAGCCCAGAAGTCCTACTCCCCGGTCCTGAGAGTTACAACACAGGGAAGACACCGCTGACGTACAGCTTGCATCCCTGTGGAATGAAAACCCATTATCCTTACTGAAACCTTCAGGTCTCCAAGCATTTCAGACGTAATTCAGTTTCCTAATGCAAAAGAGAAATGCTTTCGAGGTCCGCAGGGCCGGTTGCAGCGATGCTTCCTGTTGCTGTGTGAGCTAAAAGCCGTGTTTGGAGAGCGGGGTGGCGAAGGGGAAGGAAATGATGGCAAAGCAAAGGGGCGAAGCGCTACCACCATTCCAAAGGCATCACAGCTCCAGAGGCTTTAAATATTTATAATTATTTTTCTCAGCTCTTGAATTATTAAACACTGGGGGGGGGGTGTGGTTTACAGTGAACGTGAACAACCGAACTGTATTTTTTCTGAATGAACTCAGCGCTGATAAGGATTGCCAGGGATGCGTCCTGCACAGCCCGTGTGCACCTCGGCGGGTCCGAGCCACGTCAGAGCTACGAGACCAGGAGCAGTGTGCGGCCCTGCGGATGCCAGGGCTTTTTCTTCAGTTCCTGGGGCTTAGTTCCAGCTGCGATTAGCACAACCCAAGCAGCGCATTCAGACAGCACGGCCGACGCCACTGGGCGCTTCGTTCGCTCGGCACCACGCTCCCCCCGGCAGTCTGCTGCGTGGGGAAGGGTTGCTTTGGTGCAACTCCCTCCTCTTCCTCCCAGGACTTAAGCCTGACCAAGGAGCAGTGTTCAACTGAAACTCGCACGCAGGCTACTCTGCACGTATGGGTTGCTCTAAGGCCAGACGTTAATTGAAGGAGATGCGATCCCGTAGACAAGACCCAAGGCAAGGAGGGGACTGGGAAACGCCTCACGTAGCCCAGCCCGAGGACCTGTATGCAGCCCAGGATGCACAACCCTGCTTAGAAACTGATTCACAGCCTTGCTGTGATGGAGAAGGCAAGGGGGAGGCAAGCAATAACGCGGACAGGATAAAGGGTAACTTAGCTGCAAACCGCCCTCTGTATTTTTAATTTGCCTGGTATCAGAGGGCTGCGGTCCGTTACACAAGTGACAGTCCTTGCTAAGCCCTGCTCGCTCAAGCAGGCAGGACCACTTTGGGGTGCTCAGGCTGGCAGCAGCTTCAAGGACCAAGCTTAGAAGAGGAGGCGGCTGCAAAAGCCGCCGAAGGAGCCTGCTGCGCGGGTCCGAGTTGCCTGAGGAGGCAGGTACAGGACCGGCTGTGCTCAGAGCAGCCTGTCGATAAGGCAAAACGCAGCGGAGCACGAAGAGCTGAACTGACAGTCCTGAGCAAACCACCGCTTGCCATTCCCCTCCACGCTTCAGGGCTTATCCATAGACAAATAGGGAATATCCTCTTAGGAATTCAGCTGCCATTAGAAAGGGCTCAGCAGGCTCTCTTGGGTGCTGCAGATAAGGAAATGACACGTCCTACACACAGCGCCGGTGGCAGGAAGACAGCTCAGCGCCATGTGCCAAAATAACACCGTGCCAGCGGTGGATGGGAACTGCCCGGCTGCCGAGAGCGAGCACGGACCCGGGAGCGGGGAGGTGGGCACCGGCGGCGGTGGGCAAGCCCTGCCTCGTGCTGCTGCACCGCGGCATGTGATGGGGCTTCGCAGGGCAACCCCGGGAGGGAGGAAACCACTGGGGATATTTGCAGGAGGTGCTGGGGAGCTGCAGCCCAGGTGCCCACTTTTGCAAAGGTTGGAAAAAGCCCGTGCCTGTTGGCGAGTCCTTGCCGGGGTCTCCCTGACGTGCCCCTTCATCAGCCCCCCCCGCTCCCCTCCCCGCAGCAGCTGCTGCCATCTCTGGCACGTTTGGGTGACGAGGGGCTTCTCCCTCTCCCGGTCACCTGCCTCGTCTGAAGAAACTGTCCTGAAAGGGCACGTGCCACGGTTGTCCCGCAGCAGAGCGTAGCTCAGGATATTCTTCCCTTCCCTCCTGCGCTGGGGAACTGAAAGGTGGAATGAATTTAATATAAATGCCAAGGACCCAGAGTCAATTTATTTTAATCTGCTAATATTGTGATGGCTGAAATGTATGATTATTTTTGCATATATTACTTTGAAATGCAAATTCTAACAACAGCTTAGATATCTTCGTAGTCTCTCAGGGTTGAAGGACAAAAGGTAAGTAATAACTTGGAAAAAAAATATCTATTTCCCTATAGTGCTTTGTACAATCAGGCAGCATTTAGCCCTCGTTCCTTCTACCTGGCTGATTTCCATAAACCCCCTGGCTCACCAGGACCAGGACCAACAACTCCGTTGTACTTTGCAAACTCTGGCAAGAGCATAGAGCACCGAGCAGCCGCTGGTTCTCACTTCAGCCCTTTGGGATTCGTGCGGATGCTGAGTGCCGCGGTACGGGGCAATTTCCAGGCTTTGCCCCTTCATGCCAGGGAGCTCCCCCTTTCCTCTCTCCCGGTACCAGGATTACCTTACGCAGTTGTTTTGTCTTTCATTGTTCACAGTGCTTAAACCCAGATGGATTTCCAGGCAGTCCCAGGTCTCTGTCCTGGGCGCATGCTCCTCTCCCATCACACGCCTTCGCAGATGCGAGCACTGACGATGCCCAGAATGGTGTTAATTATACAGGGGTACGTTGGCAATAACGAGTGGTGTACGGTCGGTCCTCCCATCCCCTGCGTGTGAATGTGATCGATAAGCAATCCAGTCATTAGAAATAAAGCTACTGCTATTACCTGCCGATCGATAACTCATTAGTCTTGGACATACCTGCCTTACAGCACCTCTGTACGGAGAGGAGCTTGCAGCAGGCAGACCAAGGGCAGGGCACGGGCTGCAGCCACACATCGGACCCCCCAGCACAGCCCGCCTGGGGCACGGGGGGCTCTCACCGACACTCGCCTTGCACCAGCCAGGACACGACTCTCCCCACGCCACCGCTCTGCTTCGCCGGGATCATCTGTTTGCAGAGCCAAGGGCAATCGCATCTCGCCTCTTAAAGGGCTTCGCTACGCAGCATCTCACCACCACACGCGAGTGCAAACGCAGCCCCAGCTCCGCTGCTTATTCCACCCCCCGGTACGTCTGCACGCGGGCAGAAGCGTCTCACGGGAGGACATGGCTGGGCGATAGCCGTTCAGTTCTCGCTCCCTTTCCCCGCTGGCAGCACACGTCCCCACCAGTATGGCGAACGTCTGGCATGCTGACGCTGAAGCTAGACCGGGCCGGTTTCACGCCTGTCGCAGGGGGCCTCCCATGGGTTTGCCCAATCTGTCAGCACCTCTTGGACACCGGGGATTTGGGGACAGCAGCCAGGGACCCCAGGGCTTGCAGGAGCACAGCCACCGGCAACCCCACCGTGCCCCGCGCCTGCCCGCATTTATCTCCACAGCGCTTTCACCCGCGCCCCCGTGAGCCTTTGGTACCTGAGGACAGCAGGGTGTTTCTTCAGTCCGGGCCCGTATCTATTATTAATATGCAATTGTAAACAGCTTTGTATTATTGCACACCTCCAACCTCTCCGTCCCCCATGCCCTCCCTCTGCTGCTCCCCACTGCCCCTGACTGGAAACGTTGACAGTAATAAATGGCTGGCAAAGCAATTATACACATTAAGCTGAAAAGTATGAAGCTGAGGTCAAAACTATTTTCTTTCTATAATTACATGGAGAGTAAATTCGTTTTGCCAGGAATAAAAGCGACACAGAAGGTCACAGCGAGCAGAAGGGAGCTGGGTGGCCAAGCTGCCCCGCTCCGCAGCTCCATCACGAGCTGCCTCCGCAGCCATCGTCCCTCCCCGCGCCCCCAGCCAAGGCGTTCAGCTGGTGCGCATCGCTCCGACGCTGAGCCCTGAGAAAGCCCAAACCTAGGCAGTCCTGCCTTGCAAGAGCTTTTTGCTCCATTTATGGTTCTCTTTTTGCTTTCAGGTCACTTCCTAGCTTCTTGAGTGAGCAGCTGAGCTGGCTGTCCCACTTGTTTGAACATGAGCCAGCCCTGAAACAAGGCTGTTCAGTCTCAAATAAGGTTTATTAAATTGTAATAGGGTTTGTTACTCTGCTAATGCACCATATAAAAAAAGCTATGAAAATCAACTGCTAGGTACAACGACCTGCTCATTCCCCAACTGAAGTGTCTTGGCCATTTTATAACTGACTTTATTCTCAGCAGAGGAAGAAAAAGACCTTCAGTTCTGCAGAGCTGGGATGTTGTCCCCACCCTGCCTCATGCCGCGCTCCCACATGTGGCTGGTGCTGGGGGGTGACTGCGAATTGTCACCCATGGCTGCTGGGAGGGACAGGCTGGGGAGCAGAGGCGGCCAGTGCCTGTCACCAGAGAAGTTCCTCTAATGCGTCATCACCGTTGCAGAAAGCGCTGGTGGTGATGGCATCAGAGGTGAACTTGAGCTTCCAGTACCTGAACAGATTCAATTTTTCCTGGGTATTAACAGAGTCACCTGGGGAGAAGTGTGTAATAATTGGCTTTTCCAGTGCCTTGCAGCACCAGGTCGCCTTTCCCCAGATCCCAGTTGCAAGATCCAGCGCTTCCTGCAGCCCCCCTGCCTCAGGGAAGGCTTTTGAGCAGAGGCAGCACGGGGCAGCGGCGTTTGCTGCTCCCAGTACCCACCATCCATCCATCGCCCGTCACCAAGGCAAGTTCTCTCACTTGTTCCCCTGCCAGCAAACTGTTCACCCTGGCAGGGGCACAGGGACGTGTGGGAGCACCGAGCGGGGTGTCCTGGGTGGCATTGGGATGGGGAGTGAGCTGGGCACAAAACCCAGGACCTCACTTGCAGCTCTCCTCGATCTGGGCACCAGGAAAGGTTTCTCCTGGAACCTCCTCCTGGCTGGCTCTGAACTGTCCAGTTTTAGCTGAATAATCACCTGTCTCACACTGGAAAAGGATTTCCACTTTTTAAAATTAGCTTTGGTGAGTTTTTGCTTTCTTCAAATCAAAGCTCTGAGACAATTAATCACTGCCCAGCTCCTGCCAGGGCATTTAAGTGCTCAGCTGGAAACAGAGATCAGTAACAGGAATTAATCTTTCTGTAACAAGGTCTTCAAAATAACGATCACTGTCCTGCAGCCATTCTGAGAGTGTTATTCTACCACTCTGCAAACAGGGGATCCCACTCCGGATTTCACAGGCAGTGAGAAATTGCAGGGATCAATCTGCAACCCTCTGCTTCGATCCTTCCCCACGCACGGGGATGAGGTTTGGGGCACCAGTACTCCTCCATGGAAGGAGGAGAGCATCCCCAAGCTTTCCAGGCACCCCACTTGTGCCATGCCCTCACACAAGGCAGAGCAGCGGTCAGGGCTCCAAGCCAGAGGGCAAGTGGTGCCAGGGACAGGGGTCCCCGTTCCCCCAGGAGCCGTCGGCTGCGGGAAGAAGAGGAGAACACCCCAGTGAGCGTGCAACACGCTCCCCTCGCTCACACCAGGCACTGCTGGGAGAGAAACCAGCCCTGCCGCTGCTCATCACACAGCCGGATGGTGACCTCCAGTTATTCTCACAGAGCATTGGAGTTAACATCTGGTAATATCTAATGAAACTCCAGATTATTAATGACTTCCATGCAACATTTACAGTTAAAGGGCATTTCCCACAGCTGTTTATATTTCAGCAGAGGCGTGTGCAACCTTTCTCTGAGATCCCCAGAGCCTAACTACGGTAACTGCATTCGATAAGGAAAATTCAAATCAACTCCTTTCCATTTTTCCCCCCTTTCTTTTTTAGTTCACAGACCATGAAGGAAACAGATGGGAGTTGAAAAGAGATTGAAAATGACAAAGGAAGTCTAGAGACATTTATTTCCACTCAGAACACATTAATTAGGATGTCTGGGGACACCTGATTAAAGTTTCTGACAGAGTAAGGGAGCTAAAGCACCGTTCCCTCTCCGTGCAGGGAATGCTTTAACACACACCGTCACCAGAGCCGGGGCAAGGGGAGCCAGTGCAGGCAGCACCGGGACCCGCTGCAGGCAGGGCTGGGCTCGCTGCCCACAGGACGGGCCCTGGGAAGCCACCAGCCACCCTGCCTTCAAACTGCCCAGAGCATCTAAAGATTTTTTTTTTTTCAGGTGCAAGCCTTTCAGCTAGGTTATTCTGGAGTTTCTTGCCTGTATTATTTAGAAAGCAAAAAAAAAAAAAAAAAAAAAAAAAGGAAAAAGCTTTCAAGGGTCTTAAAGTTGATTGTTTTTCTCTTTCTTTTTGATATTGGGCTTTCTCTCCTTCTTCTTCCCATTTATTTTGCATTACAGCCATAGGGAAAGGGGAAGAGAAACACCGAGAAACAAAGAGGCGTTAGCAAAACCCCAAGTCAATAGCAGAAGCAGCTAAGCGAAAGGTTGTCCTGTAGCTTGGGAATAGCTTTAACGCCACTTTTTAACCTCAGAGACGTTCCACCTCACAGGATCCCCCTTCCTGTTACCGGTCAATTAAGGCCTTTATTAGGGAGCCCATCCCTTCGGCCTGGAGGAGTCGGCCCTGCTTTGCTCTCCGGGCTGAGCGGCACCGGGGGTGGGTGGGGGTGTGGGTGGGTGGGTGGGTGGGTGTGGGTGTGTATGTGTATGTGTATGTGTATGTGTATGTGTATGTGTATGTGTCGACCCCCGGGCCGTCCTCCCCCACCAGCCGCTCTCCCGACAGGCAGGAGACCCCCCCCACCTCTGGGAGAGGCTCCGCTCCATCCTGGGAGGATGCTCAGCCCTCGGAGGAGGAGGATGGGGAAATGCTGCTGGACCAGGACACCTCCAGAGAAGGGATAACAGACTGGTGTGACTGGGAGCAGAGGAGCATAAATAGCGCAGCGAAGGCCCGTTGATGGCTGTCATGTGTGTCTCAATCAGGTGCTAAATGGGGGCGAAATTCCAGGTTCTGCCCTGCTACAGCAGCACTTGCTGAAGTTTCGGGGGGCAGGGGGGGGGGAGAGATTCCCCAGAGGATTGCAGCTGGTTCTGTATTTAATTCAGCTTTATCTCACCTTCTTTTAGGTATTTCCAGGCAGTTTCTGCCTAACGTGCTTGCGGCTCGAACAGAGGTGGGAGAGGGTCTCGGTACCCTCTGTTAAGGGAGCGGGTGGTGGTTAGTGTGCAGGGTTGGCACCGTACCTGTGCCGTGGCCACAGCTAAATGAGGCTGCACGCCTGCTGCGGGGGTCTCGGCATGAGCACCCCGCAAAGAAGAGTCCCTTGTGGGTGCTGGATAGCACATCACCATCCTTAATTAATTAACCTGCTGTTTGCCTCCAAATTGCCCTTCAGCAAAGAACAGCTCAAGCGCCTAAAGATTTTCGTTTGCATCACAGCACAAATTAAGGCAGAGCAAGGGATTTCCATCTCTGTGTGCAGGCTGGAACCTAAGACCGAGGCTACAAAAAATGCTGCTTTTTGGGATTTCCCATGTCCCTTCCTGCTACCAAAGCAGGAGACCTCCTTCGTACCCTGGTCGCAGAGACCGGCAGTCCCTGACCTGTGATGTGCTGCAAGGCCTGCCCATCGCTCCTGCAGAGTTCTAATGCTGCTGCAAAGGTGTGCAAACTCCTCACCCTGGGAAATGACAACATAACAAGTCATTTCCATTTGCTATCTCCTGATCTTACCGGAAACATCGCAGCGGATGGCAGCAAAATGCTGTGTTTAAATCTGTAATGACTCCTGGCACCATTCCCAATTTAAATCAAGGGGTATGTACTTATGGGGGAGAGAGTGTTTTTTATGACCCCATCTTCATATCATCTGTCAAAAAGACAATTTGGCCCCTGCAGTATTCATCTATTTATCTAGGCCTGTGCACTTGTTACTTCAATGCTATCACCTTCCATTCAGCAAGATTTATTTTTTTTCCTGTTAGCCTCAGAAATTGCTTCCATTCCCCCTGGTTGCTGTGGGTGGATAACTAGTGGATACACATTTATGGCCTGATGTAAAGTGCTTGAAAAGCCCATTGCAACCCACCATGTCGGGCAAAGACGACACGGAGTGGGGTGCTGAATCCTCAGCACCCCTGCCCGAGCCCAGCACGCTGCCTGAGCGCTGCTGCGGGAGCTCTTCCAGCCAGGACACAATTAGCTGAAATGAAACAGCAAAGTCCTTTCTAAATTAAATATATATAAAATCCGCAATTACCAAGCTATTTTCAGCAGAGAATGCTGTCATTTCCTACTCGTTCCCATTCAGCGGTCCCTCTTTTTGCCACCACTGCTCCGAGCAGGTCTGCAGCGCTGAGCACAATATACCTCCGTTATTCTGCACTCTGAGGGGACCTTTACAAACACCTCCATTACCTCTTTTCCTCTCTGGCTTCTTTTTCACATCGTCCAGGACATGTAAGAGAACGTGGATGTAGCTCGGCTCATGACAACAAAGAGCAAGGGAGAAAGTGTCAGTGCATGTGTGGGGTATCTTTTTTCTCCATCAATAATTTCTGTTTAAAATTTGATAAACTCCGTGAAATCAAGTTTCCTTATTTAACTCGCTCTGAGAGAATGCAGTAAAGCTGCTCTGGAGGAAATCTTCCAGAGGCTACAGGCACAGGAGGGTGGGTAGGACCGTCTCCATCCTCCCCGGGCGGGGAGGGGGCACAGGCAGCAGGGGCTGGGGCTGAGCCTCCGTGCAGCAGCAGCAGCGCAGCCCCACGGCATCCCATGATTGCAGGGATTTCCCCTAAATATTGCAGGGCCAAGACCAAAGGGTTTTTTTTTTTTGGCTCTATTTTTAATCTTAGCATGAAAGTCATCTTCCTCCTCATTGGGAGCTGACCACCATGCAAAAAAAAAAAAAAAAAAAAAGCAGCTTTTATGGCATATTAAGTAGTCAGAAAACCAAGATCCCTTTGTATCAGTGGGAGCTCTCTCTTTTGTCTAACTGTATTTGGAAATTTGCTGTCTGAAAAAGCACAAGCACTTAGAAAAGCAAAAGGAAAACATCGCTTATAAACCATTTCATGCCCAGGGCGGTTGGACAGCCGCACCGGGGCTACAGAGATGAGCAAACGCGGCCATCTAACCCACGCATGGGGAGGACGTGCAAACCTACCCCCCCTTCCTTCCGAAAGCAGGACATAAATCAGCCTGTCAGCACGGACAGCACTAAGCAGAGGACACACTTTTTAAAACCACCCATTTATTGATGTCCAAATCCAGCTCGCTGGTCCCCAGGCCCCTTGGGCCACGCCAGCCATCAGCGCTGCAGTTTGATGGGGACTGCGCTCCCCGTGTCCCTCCCTCCTCCTGCCCAGCAACTTCACAGCCACAGTGAAGGAAAGAATAATAATCAAAAGAGAAAAAAAGGAAAGGAGCATCGGTGACTTTTGCTCGGAGCTGTTTCCCCAGCCAGCCGAGCCGCGGGGATCAGCTGTGCCTTTGTTTGCTGCGGTTGATGGACCCAGGCCAGGGGCCAGCCAGCACCTACCCCGAGCTGGCAGAGGATTATCTTCCTCCCTCAGAGCAGCCCCACTCATCAGGGCAGTAATCGGTGTCTGTTTAGACAGGCTTGTTTGTTCTGGGGGGGCGCAGAGCCGAGGTGGGGTGGCTGGGAGCCGTGCCGCAAGAACAAGCACATCAAATGTCACCGGGGGCTCCAGCCGCTGGCGGCAGAGCGGCTGCCCCGGCACGGATCCTGGTTAACGGCTGCGTGCGCAAACGACGGTACAGCCGCAGCGCTGAGTGGATTTGGCCGATAGAAGTGATCTGCTGCTTGCAGGTAGATGGCAGGAGAACAGAGGGCAAAGGCAGGAGGAGGATGCGCTGACCCAGAACCCACGGGAGCGGCAGAGAGTCGGGGAATTCACTTTGCCATGTTTCCCTCGTCCTCATGGAAAGCTGTTCCGATAGATAAATAGCCTGAAGTTACTGGGTTCTTTCTTCCCCCCCCACGCTGTGAAAACGCCCTTTGGGCATCACATTGTTTAAGTGGAAATTTGCCCATTTTTCCTGATATTGAATCTAGTAACAGATCTGGCACAGCTTCCCTCTGCCCGTACGCATTTGCAAAGGAAGAACACGATAGACTATCGAATCCCTTAACGTCTGTAGCCTCTGCTGCTAGATAGCGATGTAGATATGGAAAGCATAAGGGAATCACAGAAATGGCATAATGATTTCTTCAAAAGGATATAATTTGGAAACAGCTTTTCTATTTCCACTTTATTGGTTATTTTTAGTTGAGCAGCTGTTCTTCTTGTGTTGATATAAAACCTGTTTCTTCCATTCCTAAAGAAAGAAATTCTTTATTCTTGTGGCTATAGAATTCAACTTTAGAGGTCACTTATTGTTTCCAAGTTCAATGTGCTCTGGAAGGAATCTATATTCTTCTCATATGGTTCCTGGGCATGAAAGCAATCTCTAAATACTCGGAGGATAAAATGAGGTCAAACCTGCAATTCCACACGGCTGCTGCCGAGTGAAACCAGCACTCCGACCTGCCGCTTTGTTTCTGTCAAAGCAGTTTAGAAAACAGGGGTGGGAAATTATTTTGCGATAAATAGAAACCTACAGGCACAGGCGGGCTGCAGCCTTGGGTTTTCTTTCAAGCTATTCCCCTAAGAAGAGATTGGGAATTTCAATTGGCTGGCCTAAATTTATAGCTGAAGGTAAAGCTGTTTCACATACAAATTATTACATTTGCATCGTTTACAAAACCCTGTCGTGCAGCAAAGGTTGCACACCCTCCACCAGTGCAGGGCTTGAGCTGCAAGATTTCCCTTTGCACGTGGATTGAGATGGAAACTTAGCGGTCGGAAACGGCATCCAGCGCTTTGCAGCGCCTCCGCAATGGGAGATTGTTTCCCTCGACGTCTCTGCAAGAATCAGAGCAGGAGCTGGAGAAGTTCTGCAGATAGTCACACAGAAGCAGCGAGGATGAGCCATTTCTGGGCGCGCTCGGAGGAACCGCTCCAGCGCCGCCACAGTTCGGCATGATCCGGGGCTGGCCAGGGCACGGGGTCCCGCACCGCCAGGCCTTCACGGCCAGATTTCCATCCCCCAATTCCCACGGGAGGGTGGGGGCGTCCCCGCTGGCGCACGGCCGGGACGCTCGCCGAGGAGCGTGCTGCGGAGCCACCCCTTCGCCAGCGAGCTGGCTGGGTGGGAGCTGCACACGGCGCTCGAATGAAGCACTAATTGCCTTATCAAGGCATTCAGCTCGCTCCTGTGCGCAGTTCATCTTGGAAGCCTCCATTGTGTCTGAGGCTAAGCAGAAGTGTTAATTACACCGTGCTCATTTCCAAGGTGGATATTACAATGCCTTTCCTGCGGCAGCTGGAGCTGGGGGAATTTACAAAAGCATTAATACCCCATTCTGGAGAAAATAAAGCATTTTAAATGTACCCCAAAATGCACTTAAAAATTTCACACAATTCAGCATTTGCAGAAGTTGCAATTAGCTAAGCCAGCGCTGTATCTCCCAAAATAACCAGTTCCTTTCTTTTCTGATGCTTGTTATAACACTGCAGAGGTTGTTAGACGACGTTTTCTCACCATCAGATTGTAGTTAGATTCAATTCGTATAATAGAGAATTTTTAAAGTTTCTTTTTAACCCCCTTCTTACAAAAAGCTTCCTTCCTTCCAGCCATCTGGATTTGACCTAGCCAGAATTCCTGTGAAAGCATCTTTTGTCGCAGCCTGAATCGAGGGAGGATTCCACCCACCTTCCCCCCTGCCTCTGCCCGCACCGCAATTAGCTCGTGCCAAAACCGGAGCCACAACCCCCAATCGCCCAAGAAGAGCCGGGCTTTAGCTCTGCAAACCACCCGCTTCTCCTCCCGCGTTCACCCCTGGCCAAGAGGCAGAGAAAGAGCAACCCCCAGCTTTCCGCCTCAATATTTGCTCTACGCAAACACCTGTAAAGTTGGCGTTTAAAATCCAAAGAGACCTTACACTTGAATTTTCCCTGGTCACTGAGCCACCGATCAATTGTTTTCAGAAACGTATGCAAAAAAGCAACACAACTGCCACGCAGCGACTCCAGCTCGCCGCTCTGTATGTTTAAAACCCAGAAACAACGCAGCGGGAAGGCGGGAGAGTATCCCACAACTGCTATTACAGGAGCGAGAACAGACTGCACGTGATACGCTTTGGTGACTCTGACAAACTTTGCTATGTAAAATCCAAGAAACATTCAACATCCATGGAAGTACTTGCAAACATAGTCCCGCTTAGGTTGTCCCCTTTTGGTCCGCAGAAGCTCAAACCACTTTTCAAAGTTAAACTGATACACAAACTGAAATTTATGTATATATACACACAGTCTAGCTTATATCCTGTATTTTCTATTTCATGTGTCAGCAACTCTATATAGAAAAATATTGCGTGTATAAAGAATCATTGCTCCGACTGTAAAAACGCAGGTTTCTCTGGGTGAAAAACATTATCTGTTTAACTGTGCATAGCAACACTACAAATCCATATAGAACATGAGGCAACTTTATTACGTTGCCATTTCCCGGGGAGTTTGGGCAGCATCCAGTGAGCTAGCTTGCAGTAGGGCTGGAACTCTGCATTAAACGGTGGAATTTGGGCAGGGATTGACCATGACTTCATTGCTTCCACAGTACATACCCCCACTCTTGCAAAAAGGATTACAAAACCTTTAATTGCCTAAATACCCGAGCCTTCAGAAAGGAGAAAGGCATCCGTATTTCCGTGCCCTCAAAGTCCTGCTTTGCCATCACTCGTATACCGATACAGCCCAACAGCGAGGTCTGCTGAAATCCCGTATTTTGCTCACAGGAGATGCCAATCCCTTTCGCTGTCTGTCAGCCCGGAGTTCTGACCAACAGTAAAAAATAAGCTGTTTAAAAAAAAGTCTAAGCAACTCTGTATGTGTAGCTCATTGAAGTAAAAAAATTGCACACTGCAGCTTCAAGATCTTTGTAATTAATACACATAAGTGATTGATTGACCTCAAAACTTTGTGGCAGGAAATCTATCCACTTGCCAATCAATCCTGAAGAGCTGCCATTTAAAAAGGACTAAGACAGATGGCACCAATGAATTGTGCTGCAGTGAAATGAAGCTAGGAACGCAACTTCAATTTTTCACTTTAATCTACACCAGAATGTCACAGCGTTCGTTTACAGTATCCATGTACATTGCCACGTTCCGTATGTATAACGACTGTCTGCAGGCTGGGGGGAAGGTGTAAGAATTTGGTAACAAATTACATCAGGAGATGTGAACAGAATGAGAAATCGCTTTACCCTAGAAGGGGGTTTGCCAAAGGCCAGGTCTAGAGCATCCGGTGGGAACGAGCCCACAAGCGGGAGGAAGCTCAGCACTGCCGAGCCTCTGTGAGCTCTTCTGAGGAGCCGTGCAAAGCTGGGCAACTCTGCAGAGCTTTCTAAAATCATGGTAATACATAGAATCATAGAATGGTTTGGGTTGGAAGGGACCTCAAAGATCATCTAGTTCCAACCCCCCCTGCTGCCATGGGCAGGGACACCCTCCACTAGACCACGTTGCCCAAAGCCTCATCCAGCCTGGTCTTAAACACTTCCAGGGATCCAGGGACCTCCACAACCTCTCTGGGCAACCTGTGCCAGGGCCTCACCACTCTAACAGTAAAAAATTTCTTTCTAACACCTGATCTAAACTGACCCTCCTTCAGCTTAAACCCATTCCCCCTTGTCCTGTCACTACACTCCCTGATAAACAGTCCCTCCAGCTTTCCTGTAGGCCCCTTCAGGTACTGGTAAGCCGCAATTAGATCTCCCCGCAGCCTTCTCTTCTCCAGGCTGAACAATCCCAACTCTCTCAGCCTGTCTCCATAGCAGAGGTGCTCCATACCTCTGATCACCTTCGTGGCCTCCTCTGGACTCTCTCCAACAGCTCAATGTCTCTCCTGTAGTGGGGCCCCCAGAGCTGGATGCAGTACTCCATGATTTGTGAATTCTTATTATGCCACGTTTAGCCAGCGGCCAGTGCGTGAAATTCAATATCACATTTAGAGGGGTTCCCCAATATCACATTTAGAGGGGTTCCCCAATATCACATTTAGAGGGAGTGTGCGTCCACATGTGATGTGCTGACAGCAGAGACTGGCGAGGTGCGACCACAAGCCACATGGGCTTGAGGACGAGCAGCAAGGCTGAGAACTGCTGCTATCGCCCCCGCCGTTTCCACCTTCACCGGAACACTTTGCATTTGTAACCTGTGCTTCCACCTGGACCGGGGTTTAGGAGCCGGGCGAACAGCACACACCAGTTCAAGAGCAGTGCAATGCCTTGGGCTGTACGAGCAAGCACACCGCCACATCTCTCGCACGTACGTGGTGATGCAGTGGAGATGTTAAGAACTTGCTAGAGCTGGGCAGAGCTGAGCACCAACCATCAGGGCTTTCTGCCTGCACATCACCGCCGAGACCCCTCTTGCTCTGGGTGCGGGCTGAGGCACCGGCACTCGGCTCGTCTCTGCCCCAAATCTGAGCAGACCTCACTGGGCAGGGATTTCACGTCACTCAGTCTTAGATTTTGCAATAGAAAGTCATTTCTCCCTGCTTCGGGTCATTAAAGCTTCTGTCAAACAGCGATGAACCACCCCAAGTTTTGCCGTTACGGACTGCAGCCTCCCCCGACAGCTGGGCGATGTAGGGAAGCTGGGAAAAAGCAGCACAAAGATGGTGATAGTTTCATGGGAAGTCACTCCACAGAGTCTAAACCAAAGCAAAATTGCTTCCCATACGATGCTTGGATTTTTCGATAAAAACAATTTATCCCATGAAAGCAAGAACTGCCTTGGACACGTGGACAACAAATAATTAAGAAGTGCAAATGAAGGTGTTTAGCAGAGTGTTTTGCTGCATTTCAAAGGGGGACAGGCATGAAATCTTCCTTCAAAGGCTGCCGGCGCACGTGGGAATCTGACTCTGCCACCTGCTACCCAGCCAGCCGCGGCGCGGAGGATGTATATACACACTAATTGGTCTTGGGCATGGGCTGGGTTTGGGTTTGTTTTTAAGTAATTCCTTCCTTCTCATTTAAGCTCTTTCTCTTTCCAGATGAAAGCGAACGGCATTACTTTCTCCTGATTTAGTGGAACCCCAGCTCAGTTTACACTGAGTCAATGTTTCCTAATTTAAACCCAGGACATTTGTAATTTCAGGTTTATTTGCAAGCGTTAAGATTTTAATATGTTAGCTCGAATGTTTTTGCAGAAATATGCTGAGCACTATTTTCATTATAATTAGTGCTGCATAAGAATTTTTGGTTCTGTCAGCTTCACTTTTAATATTTTATAATCAATAGCTAGATAAATAATAATGCAGTCAGGAACCTCTTTGCCAGTGAAAGGAAGATACAAATTATTCTGAAACCCAACTAGTGCAATTATAATTTTCTTTTAATTTCTCGGGGCAGAAAATTAAGATTGCTGTCAGTAATATTATATTTCTTGGAGGAGAAAACTAAATTCTGGCTGTGCCATGACTTGTGCTGACCCCGCTGATCTGACCCACCCGGGGGCTCGTGTCCCGGCCAGCCCAGCCGACGGGCTCTGTCCCCCCACCCCCCGGCCGTGCCAGCAGCACCCGCATCCTCCCGGGGGACCACAACACCCTGGGGGTCCCCGCTACCCGTGGGAACTAGTTCCAGAGCTTTGCATGAGCCCCTTGGGAAATCCATTCCCTCTCTCTAGGAAAGGTTTTTGTGGGTTTTCCCCCCTATTTATCATCTTTGTGGGATTTGGATAAAGGGTCCCTGTCATTATCTACACGGAAGTAACATCCCTCCTCTAATCGATTGGACAAGGAGAGTAATACCAGTATCTGATCTACCATTAATTACGGAGACAATTATCTTAAGAATCCACAGATTAACATTCCCTGTGATTAGTGGGAGATGACTATCTACTCTGATAGGAATTTCTTTTTATATTAATAGCAATGTGTCAAGGGAGGCTGGAGCTGCACTCCTGCATTAATGGGAGAGGGTGGGCTTCAGCCACCGTCCTTCGCACCTCGCACACGGATAGACCCTGTTCCTATCTGCTGACTTGTACGTAACATAGCCCAGCACCGCGTGACCAGGTAATTGAAGACCCTCACACCATTAAAGCGCAATCATTTTTGCCAGAAATATCCAAATGTGATACTCATTAGCGACATTTTTGGTGCTGGATCTGAGCACGTGCCAGCCTCAAGCCCGGTAGTTGGGGAACAGCCCGAGGACACCCCTGGTGCGGTGCAGGACACGCTGCCTGCACGTGAGCCCAAACCCTGGGCACCAACCACCACCCACCCCCCCAAGCCCAGCGCTTAGCCCCCAAACCTCCTGCGAGGGTACTGATGGGAACACTGGGTTTAGGATGATGCTCGAGAGCAGCGGGCAGTTTCTAAGCTTTAGGAGGGTGCTGCAGCACACGCTGAGCTCCCGCCCCATCTGATAACCAGTTTACACCCCGAGCCTCCGGCCCCAAAGCAGGATGGAGAGGGACGGATGCAGCTGTGGTCAGCACAAGCTGCAGGAGACAAGCAGAGAAGCGAAGCCGGCAGCAACGTGCCCGGCACGGGGCTGGGCAGCTGTAAGGGCAGAGACGCTGCAATTACTGCCTGCAACCAGGCAAACGAGACGGGGTAATCAATGCTATAAGACTGTCACAACTCACATCCTTTCTGAGTAAATAAACAACAGACATTAAACAAATGGGACATAGACAAGGCTTAAAGCAGCAGAGGAGCATGGTTCATAAAACCAAGCAGCTTTTCCCGGGAAAGACCCCCATCCCACGCCGCGGCGATGGGGTGCCAGGAGCCAGCACGGAGCTGCACTTTCCCTGCTACCCATTCCTCCAGCCAAGGGTTTATGTTTCCTTAGGAGAATGACAATATTTCCTGTCAAAGAGAGCTTCATTTACACAACAGTTTTCTGTTTAGGGAAAAGCCCCCAAACAATCACAAGAACACTACAAACCGCCAGGAGCCCAAAGGCTGCGGATTTACACCGCCGTGGCCAGCCGCTCCTCTCTGCCCGCGGCGGTTTTCCTTTCTACAAGGGGAACCGTCCCCAGAACAGTTAATTGTGGTCCTACAGCAGCAGGGCTTTTCCTCCTCAGATGAGGATACGTGTTAAAGAAGCCAGTCAGGTATTTCAGGGCAAGAGGTACTTGCTGATGGATAATGAGATAAATAGCAAATACAGAGAGGCACCGGCACGCAGTGGGCACTGAAGCCAATTTACAGCAGCTAAGCTTTAGCCCCCGCCCCGAGTCATCAACCACGACTCTGCACCAACACGTATAATTAAAATACCAGTCTCTATGGAAAGTGGATTGATTTAGGAAAACCATAATCATGGCTGAACACAAATAGAGTTTGTTCTCACAGATGCAGGACAGTTTCCAGCAGGTAACAGCTGTCTGTGCCATGCTGCTTTTCGCCCAAGCCTGAGCTGACCTCTTGATGGTTTAAATTAAGCAAAGGAGGAAACAGCTCTACATGAAGATAAATACATTCATTAGCACTGGGCTCTGATATAGCTTCATTAATTTATGGCATCTAAAAACCTATTATTGAGTTATTGTCTACATCACTAGAATCTGACTCCTGAAAGCCCACTGCTGTTCCAAATGCTCCGTAATTTCTTGTTCCTAGGTGGGCACGTCTCAGATCCACATGAGTGTGTGTCCCCACTGTCACGATCACATGCTTTTGCAGTGATTTTTGAAGCTTTCCCCCCATTTTAAATAGCTGATGTACAAGATGATATCACCATGAGAATTTGGTAGAGCCTATCCTCATGAAACTAACTCCAGTATTTAGTGACAAAAAGAATGCTACATGGAGTAAAGGGCTCTAGCCATGGAGCAACTATCTGGAAGAAGTAAGAGTAGATGATATCCTAAGAATGCAAAGTGCTAAGGCAAGTATTCTGAGTCTCAGTGGAGCAGATATTCACAGCTTGCACTGTGGTATGTCCTGTGATACTAGGGAAGAAAAGGAGACACAATCAAAATAAACTAAAAGTCTAGAAATAATTCTAGTTCCTGGCATGCAATTTCAAATACTTGCATTGAAATTATCTTTGGAGTGAGATGGTGTGGAATATTTATTATCGATTACATGCTCCTGCTGCTCCAGTTAGTGTTTACAAGAGACTGCTTAAAATTCAGAGCAGATGCCTCCATGTCAGCCTTGCTGTTCCCAGAGAAGTACCCGTCTGAGCACCAGTTCCTGAGCAAAATAAACTTCAGTGGAAACCATTAATTTGCTTCAAACTGAACCTCTATTTCAGGTCATGAGAATCGTCAAAAGATATTTGGAGCAATTTGTATGCAGATGTGTTTATTTAATCTAAAGTTATTTGCGCAACTGCATTGTAATAAGATGAGAAATGGGAGATAATCTCACAAAGGTTTGTTATCTTCTTCTTCAGCAACAAAACACTTTGGTGTCCTTTGTCTGGGGCTCAGAGCAGTGAACGCACCATCTAAAACACAGCGGGGTGCTGCCACTCAAGGAGTCAGAAGCGCTGCTTGGGATTTGGGTTTAGGAAGTCCTCTGTGCAGGAGTCTGGCGAGGAGAGGGGTTGGCATGGCTGGGCTTCTGAGGAGGGACCACTGGGTCTTGGGTCGTGCATTCCTCCTGGGTGGATAGCGTTTGGTACAGAGCTGGACGGCCAGAGCAGATCACTTCAACAGGACACTGCAGGGAGCAAAATACGGAGATGCAGCAGGACCAATGATCGGAGACTGAGCCTCCGGCACAGAGGCAGCAAGGGTGCGAGGCTGCTGCCAGCACCCAATGAGCAATGCCTGCTCCTCCCCCAGGGATGGCCTTCCTACATCATGGAAGCCACCAAGCAACAGAAGAAAAGGCTCAATTTACCCACCGTAAGTGCGTGGGAACAAAAACCACAAACAGGTTTGCAGATAGTAAGTTTAAGGGGATGGTTACACACACCCAATCTGCCCCTAGCACAAACTGCCCATTTCACTGCTCTGTCCCATGACCAAGCCCATTGCTCTGTTAGAATCACACACACTTTTGCAGCACCAGCACTAGTCTCACTTCACTCCGAAATTATCTAACTGTAAGTTTCAAGTGTAATAAAGTCATTCCATATACCGCTTTTCCCAGAAAACAAGTTTAGAACCAGCCCTACCTGAAGGCAGCCAGCTGCCAGGGAAGCCACCAGGTGTCCTCCATCCCCAGAGGACATCTCCAGGGCTTTCCAGAGACACCCTGTCCTGGGGGTATCACCCCAAGGCATGGCTGGAAGATGCTGTGGGTGAGCAGGAGCCAGGAACGAGTCTGGAGGCAGTGCACAGGGATGATGGGAAAATTAATCTCGAGTTCTGATATTCTTTCAGTCAAACTTGTAATTGTTTAATGATTTACAGCTGGGTCCCTAGGCACATCAGCAGTTGCCTGAAACCTAAGATATCACCAGAAAGTATTCCAGAAAAAGAAGTTTGTCTATTATGCTTCTAATCAGATGGTCTTGAGAAGCCTTTGGATAAAACTAAAGAGAACTGGAGAAAAAAAAATGAAAAATGGGAGACATGTAATGGAAGAAAAGCAGAGATAAAGTGCTGTCTGGAGAGAAGAGTGAGGAAACATGCCCCACAAAATAAATTGAGAAACATGAGAAGACAATGAGATCTCATTTCTCTCTCATGCGTTTCTCTTTCAGTGATTGAGCACTAACAGAGCAATAAAAGGGCTGCTCTGAAATCTTCTCTTGTTCAGGATTCACAAGAAGAACACCCAAAGAGCAAGCTTTTAGCACAGCTATGAATACTTCTTTTAAGGCTTTCCTTAAAAAGAAAGAGATGGCATCACCAACCCTGTAACATCTCTAGAAGTTGCTCATGTCAAATTCAGGCGAGCAAGGTATATTAACTGGGCAATTAAGCATTTAATCTGGACAGCAGGTGCAATGAGAATCCCTCTTTTTTCCACACTGTGATAGAGGAACAAACAACTTAGAAAGGTTTTGTGAAATAAAACCATGACCTTGAATAATCAAGAAGAAACCTAGGCACCTTTAGAGCTCACACAGCATTTTCACATAAGTCACTTACATTAGTACTGTAGATTAGGAATGTTCCCCACTTGAGCCCAGCAGCACAGGAAGACCACAAGTACCTTGAGGAACATCTCCATGCTAGACCATACATCCAAAAAGGTGAAAGAGTTTTTCCCCCACAGAATTTATACTCTGCAATAATGATGCTCCACTTCCATCTGCCCATAATTGCAGGACTCTGCTCCACCCCACCCTTAAGATAGGCAATCATGTTGTGATTAGGGCATTCAGCTCTTCCCAAAGCACTGCTAAAGGCTGCTCACAGCCATTGTCTTCCATTAGCCGAGCAGATCTGCATTTACCCTCTTCCAAAAGCAATGCTATCCCGAGAGCAGGGCTGCTTGAGTGAATTACTCTTCAGAAGGCTTTGCTGAAGCTGCAGGAGCAGTGACCTTAGCAAGGGGGGAGTGAGATCAATCGTGAAGGGATGCAACGCATCTGCTCAGCTGCTGCCTGCCAGAGTGGCCGCTGGGTCAACAGCCGCGTTCAGCTTCATTTAATGGAGCCCGGCAAAAGCCAGAAGGTACAGCGTAATTAAGCAAGTTTGTAAGAAGAAAATGTAGCACAGTACTGCAGATATCTTATGAAATGCGATAAAATCTTCTGTGGGCCCTGGGCCAAGAGGAGGGCGAAATGCCTGCTCATTAGACAAGCCCTGGAAGCTAATCCAGCAGTAAAAGTGCAAACAGCAGTTTCATTTCCATGCCTTGGTGTTGGAGACTGTTGGTATGCATTTTAACCAT
Source organism: Balearica regulorum gibbericeps (assembly GCF_011004875.1). Classification (NCBI taxonomy): domain Eukaryota; kingdom Metazoa; phylum Chordata; class Aves; order Gruiformes; family Gruidae; genus Balearica; species Balearica regulorum. The sequence continues at coordinate 1,309,629 of NC_046208.1, forward strand.
TAAACGTTTCCTCAGATCCCATTAGGAAGCAACTGCTTTAATGACCAAGGTGTCTCCTGCTAGTAACAGCTCTTGCAAAATCTTCTCAAGGGATCGATGCTCATTAGCGCTCAGCCAAGCAGAGCTCATTTAACCCAAACACGCATGGGCGGTGTCAGGATGTTTGCAATACGGACTGCAGTTCGGTATTTTGGGGGTGGTGTTGGAGAATCAACATGAAGAAAACAGTCTCTCCTGGTTCATGTGCTGCTGCTGTATGAGCTGCCTCCAGATCCTGGCTCTGCAGGAGGGGAGAGCGTGGTCCCACCAGCCTGGGCCATTGATGGTGGAGATCATGCACCCAGCGGTGTGATCGCATCGGGCAAGCAGCACGGGGCCGGCTGAGGATGTTTGCTGCTGGGAGATGGCGAATCGGTCTGCAATGCAGAAAGCATCCTGTCTTTTCCCTAGAGTTTAGAGCAAGTCGGAGATCTGGCCATAAAATCCCCGTGTGGAAAAAAACAATAAGAAATCATGTTAACTCAAACACAGATTTAGTCTCTGGAGAGTGGCCTTATCTCTGCTGCTTCCACCCTCTGCGACTGCCGAGGGCCGTGGGATCCTGCCCTGGTGAGCAGGGACTGGCGGCGGCGATCAGGAAGAAAAGCTGGCGTCTGCTGGTGATGAAAGATGGAGATCCAGGATTTGGGAATCCAGAAGATTCCCAGCGATTCTTCCAGTGCAGGCAAAGCCTCGGCATGTACGTACCGTGCCTGCGCAGCCTCAGCAAAGCCAAAAGACCAAAGTGTTTAACAGCAAATGTAGTGTGGAGCGTAAAACATCACCAGCAAGGAGGGAAGCAAAGATAATCCACGCTCCCCCGGCCAGGTCCCGTGGCAAACACAGTGTTAATGCTCCCCTGCCCACCTCTGCAGCCCCCAGTCCCCGGGCTTTCTGCTATTTCTGCTGTTTGCTGTAAAGTATAATTTAATGTGGTTGCTCCTGGTAACTAATGCTGTCTGGCTGAAGATTAATTATTACAATTTCTCCATCTTCTTTTGAGGAGAAAATAGGGTTTATTTGAAAACAGAGCATCAGAGGCCACGCAAACATATTTCATGCGCCGTGCCTAGGAAATATTAGTGTTTATGAGCATTACTGGTATATGGTGCTCAGTGCCTTAAGGGGGGTGATTAGAGCATCGTGTAAAATTACATGAACGTTTTCAGGCCACTCCCAAGTTCGGTGATTTTCATACAAAAGCTGCAGTTCCTGTGCTGATCTCACAGATGCTCCTGAAAAGGAGCCAGAAAGAGCCAGACTGGCAGCTCTGTGCTGAGAGAACACAAAAATTGATCCCAGCTGAAACTTCCCATCACTTCCCATTAGTCTTTTCTTCCTTGGCGTGACCTGGAGTTACCAGACACAGCAACCGCAAACGTTTCTGTGCCATCCGTTGCAGCAAAGAGCTTTGGAAACGACAATTCCTTTGCTCGGCGAGGAAAAAATAGCTTGAGTTTGTACTTTGTGAGAGGGATTATTGTGTTTGGGCTCAGAACATGCTAATCGCCCCAATGCCATCGAGCCTGTTGTTCTTTGGTAACTAATAATCAGCGTTAATTCTTTAAAGTCTCTTGCTTTCCCCTATTCCTCTCTTATTCCAATTAATGTCACAAAATCATTTGTTAGCCTGAGACGACAGGCTGTAGACTCTAATTTGATTTCCCTCTGCACGCACCGCTGATGTCCCTAGGGAGGCAGAGTAATTTTTGCCACATACTTTTGGAAAAATGACGTTTCTATAAATGCCGGCAAAATTGAGGGAGAAGGGGAGTCCACAGAAAAACTCTTTCCAACTCTCCCTGGCATAACATTGAGGAGAGGGCGAGGGTCTGGCTCTCTGCTCTGCCCTTCCTCACAGCTGATAAAGGGAATATTGCTTTAAACTTTAACGCCTGAAAAATCTGGGATGTCCCTTCCCTGGGGTCAGGGCCAGCACAGGCTCGTGCTCTGCCGCGTCGAGAAACGGGGCTGGAGGAGCCACCACGCACCGTCCTTGTCCTCAGCTGAGACTCGGCGCACAGAGAAACCCAATTCAGCCGAGATTTAATTGTAAATCTTGAATAAACGAGCCCTGGAGGACCAACGCCTCTCCTGCCTCACCTCAGCCCACACGACCCTGAGTGTGCAAGTCAGATAAAGTATTTTAAACCACGGGCTGCGGCTGAGTGGGGAAGAGATCAAAACACTGGGCGGGCGGCTTCTGGAGAAAGATGCTAAAAATTCCTGGGAGTTTAGGAGGATTTTTCTCTTTTAAGAGGCAATAGCTTTTGTCATGACTGTGCACAGATTTTATTTTTAGGATGACCTATCTGGAGACTTAGTGTTAGCAGTGCAAAACCTCTGTATTTGCTTTTCATTAGAGCCATTTAATTTGCATTTGGCTAGTATGAAAATTCATTGTTGTCAGCAAGAACAGCAGCCTGGAAATCTATTCCGGTGCCCGGTGCTGTGAGGGTAATCAGCTCTGCAATTCGGCTCCCTCCAAAAATGCTGTTAAATTGTGCTCTGCCTCCTCTTCCCCAGTAATTCTGGATTTTGTTCGGGAGCTTACGTTACATGTGAGAAATAATATCTTCCTGTAAGGAACTGCAGGACGTGCAAGTGCTAACGGTTTCCAACATGATGGTCATGTAGCTTAGGATGAGATAACTCCTTTCCAAGAGAAAATAACAGCTCATCCCAGCTTTCTGTACCCCTTAACCTCTGAGGGTTCCCCATCTGGTGGTGTTTTGGGGTTGAAGTCGGATGGACATCGCTTAGGAAATATTAACACGCATGAATCGATTTCTTACAATAGTTATGGATCATGGGTTGGCATTAGAAGCAAAGGAAAGGGGAATAAATGACTTTCTGGAGGAAGAGAGGAGTTGACAGAGACTATCCCATCATGATAAGAAGATAACGGGCTCAGGCGACAACGGTTCTGTTTAATTAGAGCGTATTTTATCCTTGTGCTTGCAGGGAGTAAAGAGATAAGTTGCCTACAGACACAGTGTTGTGGCAAGGAGGCCCTTTCAGAAAAAACGTAATGTTAATATTTCAGTTTCTTGGAGAATTTGGGATATATTGGTGGTACTCTAAAGGTCTTACCATCTCAGAAGCTGATGGAGTGTGTTCAAATAAAAATCTGAGGCGATGGCGTGGAAATTCTGTTTGAAGCACTGTTTGAAAAGCTGCCCCCACGAAGTGGATGTGGCAATAAAATTCAGGAATATCGTTGACATGCTAATGTTATGATTGCAATTTGGAAAAGTAATTCGCTGCATGATTGCAGAGCTAAATATAATCAACAATGGCAGCAAATGAGACAGCCTCTGAAGGTGTGAGGGACAGCACAGGAATTTTCTCCAAAAGCGGGGCCCGAGTCTCCAGCGGGTTCCTCGGCGGTCCTGGGGTTCACTCTCGCCGCATCACCCTGTTCCACCTCTGGTTTCCGTCACCCCAGAGGAGCCTCCGCTGCGCTGGAATTTCTGGTTTGGGCCACCGTGTCCCTGTTAACTTCTCCTGTGGTTTAGCTCTCATATTGTCCCCCTTCAATTAAGTTTATGTATCCCCCGGGGCTGTTTCTGAGGTTTTCCGGAGAATTTCCCCAAACCCCCGCCTTTCCCCCCGGTTCTGACTCCCTCTGCGGCACCTTTTCCTCCCGATCCTCGTTAGCATTCAGGCACACGTCAGTGGGGTTATGTCTTCAAGGTTAAAAAATTCTGATGGCAAGTCAGATTCCTGGCCTGAAGATTTCCTTTGAAGTCTTTTTCCGAGCCGCTGGGGAAGGCAGCAGGCGGGGAAGCGCCGTGCAGAATGCTGACGCGGGGCTCAGCCCACGAACCCGGAGACACGGAGCAGTGATTTCTGCTGGAGGAGCTGGCTAACGCTGCGGGACTTTCCTTCCAACGGAGAGGGAAAATGAAATCATCGAGTAGCGAACAATAGGAAAATTAATCATTCAGACTTTTGTTTTCAAAACTATAGCTGTTCATCCACTTAATATTCATGAAAGGAAACTTAATATGTAACGTGCAATAAATTAGAGCCTTTATTTCAGTGTCCTTCTGCTCTTCCAGCAGAGCACATGGCACATATTACAAAACTGAAAAAATAATTAGAATTCATCTCTGGGAAAAGAAAACTAAGTAATTACCATTAAAAAACCCCTTTCTGCCATTTTCTATCAAGCAAGCAATTCCGCTGAGGTATTATCAGCAATCAATAGCAAAGTACTTCAGTAACGGATGGTGAGACCATGGGTCAGCTGGTTGCATGGACCTTACAGTGCGATCTGTCTGAGTGCCCCAGAAGATGCTGCGAAGCCTCCTCGGACAGAGCTGTCCCCCAAACCAGTGTGCGAAGGGAGAGCTGAAGCGGTAAGAAACCATATCCATTTTTCTGGCAGAGAGGTAAAACGGAGGTGCTTGTGCTAACGCAAGTGATAATCCAAGACACAGAAAGAATGCAAGCTTCAGCATTTTTTCCCTTAAATTACTTAGGCTTTTCAAGTTAGAAACATAATTTATACTCTTTCCTGAAAGTCCATGTGTTGTCCTGCATGATGAGAAGCGCTTGCCGTGCTCCACGCCGGCCGTGGCTGGAAGTGAATCTCTGCAATCTGCATTCCAGTGTGCGGACTGGGGATACTGCAGGACCAAAACCGTCAGGTAAAACCCCGATGCAACAAAACAGTCAAGAAAAGCACAATTTAATATCAATGGCTGACATTAAATATGTGAAGGATTCACTTAAGACTGTGTCCGTTTATTGTTGGTGGGCTGGGATTCCTGATCGGATGCGAAACCACAGCAGGGAGGACCTGGGCTGAAAGGGCCCCTTCATTTTCTGCCAGGCAGTTTGATTTTCTGGGGGTGGCAAGGCTAGCTATTATATATGCTTTTGATCAGTTCTTTTTTCAACTGTTACTTGCTGAAATTAAGTGAGTTTTGATTGGGAAATAAGCTTAACCAACTGCTTTATTAGTCAGCGGAAATTGCTTCGGCTAATTGACAGAGGAAATATTGGAAGAGAAATCAAGACCTGGAAAATGTTACTTAACAGGGGTAGTTCAGCTCCCCTAAATCACGTTAGCTTTCCATTTTGTGGCGATATTGAATGCAGGCATGCTATAGGCTCTTTTTCAAGGGGAAATAGTAGAAAATTTTCCTAGTAGTGGAAAGTAATTGTGTTAGATTTATTGAAATAAAGCTGATTTATCCAAGTTTGTGACTGGGAATATGAGTTCTTGAGGTGTAAAAAGCAGACCTGACTATTTGATTCACTTTCTTATAAAAGTAAAGGTTTATTCCTTGAGATGGAGAAGGCAGGCACTTTGTTCCCTGCCACCCAGTGCCCACGATTGCCCCTCAGTAAATTCCTCCCAGAGTGCTGATGGCGAGAGGTCGCGGGAGGAGCCGGGTCTGGATGCGGCTCCTTGCTGCCACCTGAGCGGGCATGCCTGCAGCTGGGGATGCCCCAGTATGGGGACAGCCGGTACGGACACCACCGGTACGGGCACCGCCGATACAGGCACCACTGGTGTCACCGAAATCCGGGAATAAACCTCGTAACACCAATGTAGTGTTAAAAGGCAGGCATTCTTTATTGCAGCGCTGGATGCACGGGGGATAGCTCCACCCAACGTGCATGCCAGGTGATCACCAACACACAGGTTATGTAGGATCAAAACATACATATTCATTATTTTCCCGAGAAAAGGTGATTCTATGATAATCATTTCTTAGAATTCATTTCCATATTCTCCTCCCCGTCACGCATGCTCAGTGATTTGAGTCGGTGGTCCTCAGGGGTCTCTGGTGGTCGTCAGTGGTCTTGCACCTGTGTCCGCTGGATGACCCCCTTCGTGCAGGCATGCGCAGTACCCTTGTTGTGCAGGTACATCTGCACCTGTCCTTACTTTATAAGATTGATATTCCCGGGCCTATTGTCCGGTTGGGTAGGGACTGTACAAAAAAACATAGCAGCATTGTATCTTGCCACGGTCACCTTGCCACTTGCCATGGTTAGTTAGCTTCATTACCTATTACCTTGGTTACAATCTACGGCCCCCTATCCTACGGTTACACTGGTATCAGCACCACTGGTATGGGCACAGCTGGCACGGGCACCACCGGTACGGGCACCACCGATACAGGCACCGCTGGTACGGGCACAGCCGGCACAGGCACTCCCAATACAGGCACAGCAGACGCAACACCCAGCTCCGATGCCCTGTCCCAAAGTGACTGAAATGTCTCCTCTGCGGTTTTATTCTGAACAAAAGCTTTCACCGAACGGGGAGGATGGGGCTTTCGTTATTTTTCTAAAGAGGCCCCAGACGTGCTGGCTGTTCCTCCTGCCCATCCTCCAGCCCCACCGCCAGCAGGTACATTTCAATCTCAAACCGCTGTAATAGAGCAGGAAGAGAAGTGCTAGCACCCATCCTTCCCCATCCCCTCCCCGGGGCTGTGCCCGAACCACTGAGCATGATGGATTCAGCATCTCCAGACCTTAATCATCCTCCACTTCAGCTGCTGACGAGGTGTGAAAGCCAATCCCCTGGGCTGGGCTCTGCAATCACTCCGAGGCAATCAATCCTGCATCCCATGGCTAAACCCAAGGAAGTTGGTCTCCACCAGGAGAAGCAGAGCCCCTTTCCAGCGTTGGCCATCCCACCAGCGCTGCGGGAGCGGGGTCCCTGCCCGGGTGCTCCATCACGCTGACAGCTCCTGAAAAACCATCGCTGCCGGCTGCTCTGCGTGGTTGTTCGGCTGCCAGGCTCCCAGTGGTGCCATCAATCCCAGCCTGTCAAGGCTTGCTGTCCCTTATGGTGGTCAAGCCAAAAGCAAACCCAGGCAGCAGCTGTGGAAGAAGAGAAAAGGAAAGAAAATGTTGGGATACATGGGGAAGGCAAGTCGAGTGATCGAGCCCCCCATCAGACCGCTGGCACGAGGTTCCAAGGGGTTTACTTGGGTGTGCGGCGCTTCCCAAAGGGCTCCCAGCACTCAGGGCCCACCTGGACCCCAGCGGGACGGACCAACTTCTCCTCCTGTCTGCATTCCTGGAGGTGCGACCAGCAGGATGCTGGCGAGCCACCCCTTCCCCAGGTCGGACGGGGTCCCACCGAGCTGCTTCCCCGGATCTGGGCGTCAGGAGCCAGGACATGAGCTGTGGGCACCGCACAGCCTCGCCTGCTCCTGCCCAGGTCAACAGAAGATAACGAGAAGAGCCCTGAGGCACTGGTGGCCAATGTCTCTTCCTAATGAGAGAGGCCTTATTACTGGATATTTTGGTTTACTTAGCACACTGCCCACAAATATCAACGTATATATGTACCGAAACAGAGAAAGGATCATTTCAATGCACGTTGTATGGCTTGGCCTTGAGTTTCTTCTACGGTGAATTATTAGCTTGGTGATAAATACATTTTGTCATTTCCTACATCATAAACATTTATTTCTAGTGCTAATTAGAACAGATTCATTGTTGCAGAAGTTATAAGGATCTATAAAAGCTTGCAGTTGTTTCACTAAGCACTCTGCATGCAGCTGTGCCCCCACAAATCTAGAATACAGTAGCAGATGGCAGGTATTATTGTACAATTAGCCAGAAAGGCCGAGTTATCCGCTTACCTGGGTAATTAAGGAGTTTGGAGAAAAATGTTCAGCTAAAGCAGAAATATTAATATTACATGGCTTCTGCCTAGGCAGGCTCTGCCTGCTCAAAGCCTTACGTTCACTTTTGGGTTTAAAGGCAGAAGTACAAGGGATGGCGCAGAAAAGGAGCTTTTCCAATTGCTCACTTGTTTGAGGAATTTTCAGGACTTGGAGGGGGTTTTTTTGGTTGTTTTAACAAGGGCTAAAACCATTTTGCTTTCTGGTGCTCTGGTAATAACCAGAAACGTTATTTTCATCTCTGTTTTCTAAGTGTTATTGTTGAGCATGGTCGTGCTCAAGACAGTCAATAAATGCTGGGGAATAAAATGATATATAAAATCTTTAAGACACAAGAGCCTATGTAACAAACCTTAGCCACAGAGCGTGTTTTTCCTGCTGGCTGTGAGCCCCAAGGACGAGGGATGTTGCAGCAGCTCCTCCATCGTCGTCCCTTTCACCACCCGCAGCCGGAGGATGGTTTGCTCGGCGCAGAGGTGACTCCGGGCGGCAGATCCCACAGGCGTCGTCAGATTTAAAGCCTGCGTGTGCCCTAGCACCATAAACGCAGTGCTCTGCTGATGGGAAACCTTTCACACCGGTACAACGTGCACCGTAAATTACCGCAGGTGAAAACATCTCAAATGCCAGCTGATAACCGGCCAGCGCTGACGTTTCTGCCGTGGCGGGAGCGGAATATTCCTTGCAGAGTGATGAACTCCGAGCTAACAGCGGGGCAATTTTTTCTCGGGATCCCATTTGGGCCAAAAAATGACAAATGTAGCTGCTAATTTAATTGTCTATTGAATTGCCTTTCTCAGGGTTGGCCCAGAAATCAATGCATGGAGATATGTCGGCTGCATGTCCCCAGCATTATATATACCCCCAAATAAACCCCCGTCTGCTTTTAGTCAATTGCAAAACAGTGTCAGATGATAATAAAGGCTGAACACAAATAGGCTATTTGGCTGAAATATCTGTAATTTCAAAAGTGAATGTTTCTGCTTCCACGGGAACTGAAATGAAAGGTCACGCATTGCTTGCTGGCAGCATGAGGCAGGGGTAGGGAAGCCCAGCGAGTGGCAGCAAGCGTGACGGCAGGTCCGCTCCACCGGAACTCGCAGGGTGAGCAAATCCACGCCTGAGTGGGGAAATAACCCCAGGAAAGGAACTGCATGGTGGGAAATACAAGCCCCAGAGAGTTACGTGGTTCTTGCTGCTGGGATGAGTTTTAATAATGAACTCGAGCAGCCAAACCGCTGCTGAGCTGGGCAGAAATGCAGCTTTGACTGGTGCAATAACCCCCGAGAGAGCGCTGCGACTCCCCGAAGGGACTTGGGGACCGGCTCGCAGAGCACCGCACGTTTCCTGAGCGCTGACGTGTGCCGGCAGCATCCCGCCGCTGCCACGGTCAGTCCCAGCCTGCAGTACCGTGGGATCCCGGCCGCTTTACCAGGCACGATGCAACAGGGCTCCAGCTCATCTTCAGGTCAATTGTTCCTTACGCAGGGGAGAAGTGGAGACACAAGAACTGGTTTGGTTGTCAAGTGTATTATTTCCCATGAGCAACATTACCCATGTTTTGTTGTTTTAGCTATTTAGATCACTTAATTGTTTCAGACTAATTACTACTTCATTATGGTGATATGCCTACTGCGAGCACAATCTCAAATAATTTTAAAAAATGATATGCGATATAGTCCTTGAGCTTTGCGCCAGATTTTTGCTTAATATTTTAATTTAAAATTCATGTGAACCCTCCAAGCATCACACTCTCCCTCTGGAAGTCCAAATGTGTTTCTCGCTGAGCATCACTTGCATAGCCCTCAGTAGTTGTAATGTAATGTACTACTAGATGCAATGTGAAAAATGTTATTTTCTCATCAAGAGCACAATGTCAGAATTATTTTCCTCCTGTTCTTTAAGATACCTGTGCTTTCCTATCCTCAATTAAATGTCAGGTCACACTGGGTATCCAATCAAAGCTGGAGTCATTTCAGATCCCATTTCACATAAGCACAGGGAGGAATGCTGAATTTTTATCACCCTTTTTTTTTTAATTGAAACCTCCAGGACTGAGAACAGATATATCCAGCCAACGGAAAAACAGCGCTGGGGCCACCTGCACCCACCACCACAGCCTGCCCCGAACAAACCCTGCGCAGATCTCATTGCCTCCTTCATGCACTGCGTTCCACTGAATTAAGCTCAAAGATTAAAGCAATAAGAAAATAAAATTGACTTAAGTTGATGAGAATGCAAATAATGCCATTTGCAATTAGATCTTTTGTCTTCCCGTTTAATTCCCTGCTCTTTTATAGTCTTTCTCTTTCCAGCTTTTGTGTCTTCTCCTCATCCTTCTTTTGAATTTTTTTTTTAAATCCCTTGCTAAGTTCCGAATAACACGTCCGCATTATGTAATCCTCAGACAAATCATTAACCGAGAGCGGCCGTGGCGGCGGAGCTGGCTGAGGACAGCGATGTCTCCCCGGCTTCGCTGCTGCCTTGGCCTCCGGTTTCTGACCGCGGCATCCCCCGAAGCCCAAACCCACCAAACCCGCTGTTCCCAGCGAGGGCACCGAAGGCAAAGAGGATTAGCCCCGTAAAGCCGTACGAGACGGCAAACAGCGTATCGCGGTGTTGGAAACCAGCCTGAATTGTTCTGCAAACAATCGTTCTGCAGTGGAGGCTGGCGAGCAGCCGGGAGGACGACACCTCCGCGTTGCCCCCGGCCGGGGGTCCCAGCCCCACACCCCGTGCTCCACCGCACCGAGCCAGGGCTGGTGGGTCCGCGGCTGCCGCCTTCCCCTTGCCGGCCTGGGGCAATAAACCCCCCAGAAATGCAGAGACTGGTCGCTGCAGCCGTAGTCTGTACAGCTCCATCCTCGCCCCGGGAGGAGGCTTCCTCAGCCCGAGGAGCCGCGTCTTCGAGCAGTGTCACTGGCACAGACACCTGAAACTGGGGGGTGGGTGGCAGAGGGCTGACGGGCCACGGCTGCAGTTCCCGGTACTCGCCATTTTCGCAAAGCAGAAACTGGAGGGAAGAACCTTGAAATGAATGCAACATCTGCCCCAGCTACCCGCGAAGAGCTGATGCCTCCGTGGACCTGACAAAGCGAGCAAGCGGGCCAACAAATGAAGGCGTGTACGATTCATCCGCGATGGAAGTCCCTTTCGTGTTGCCTGCTCTCGCTGCGGTACCTCAGCGTTGAGCAGAGACCTCAGCCCACCTGCGCGTCGCTCCCACGCGCTGCTTTCCGCACCAAAGAGCTGCTGTACGCAGGGGACGGTGACGTCTCGTAGCAGAGCCTGCGAGCCTCTGGCTCGCTCAGAGAGCGCTTTAAAAGCAAAGAAGGGAAATGTTTGTTAGACTAGCAGCGCTGTTGGGTTAAAACAGAGCTTTAGAGGGTTTGCAGGCAGAAGAAAACCCATGAACCCCAGGGGAGGGGAAAGGAAGGGAGGGAAAGCGTCGCCCCACTCTCCCGGCACACAGGGCAGGGGCAGCCCCACTGCAGCAGGCAGCCAGCTCGGGACTGTCCGTCCTCTTTGGAGACCAGCCCTTACACCTCGGATGTGCGACAAATGGCTCCGAAAAATACAAGAATCCCGGGGTGGTTCGGGTCACTGCACGTTACTGTGCTCGGCGTGCCTAAAGCCGCGAAAGAGGAGCGATGGCGGCAGGGACCGGGGAGCAGCCGCTCCCGCCAGAAGCACGACGACCTCGGGGGGGATTTTTCACTCAGCTTTGCAATTCCATAGTCCCAGCACCCACGTGCTGCCATTTCTCCCAGGTCACTCTCGCTCTTGGGTGTCCCAGACTGTCAGTGATTTCTGGTTTGTTTTGCAGCAGCAGAGGGTAAAACCCAAGCACGCAGCTCACGGTTGGTGTGCAGAAACCAATGGGACCAAGAGAAAGAGAAGAGCAGCACTGTCCTCTGGGTACTCAGAGCTCCTTACGTAGTGGCTGTATGCAGGGATGGCTCTGATCAAATTACCTCTTAAGCACGCTGACTATATTTGCCTAGAAGCCTAGCATTCGTAACTGCATTTTTTTTTTTTTTAATTTAGAAAGATGACAGCTCAGTTTTCAGCATTCTGCCAGGCTGGTTTTAATCACCCAGCTAACACCGCTCCCATGCATTCATACCTGGATGTTTTTGCTGTAGCTGATGTTCCATAATTCATACTCTTGGTTTCCCTAAATGGGATTATTGCAATCTGAGGTCTTTTGGGCTGCCGGCAGACTGTTCTGGCACAGCGCAGCGCTGTAGCACAGCGTAACACGCGGAAATTTCAGCTCTGATCCCTGTTACGGTTAATCTTCATCCACTTCCTCGCAGAGAGTGGATTGAGCTAATGCTATACGGGATGCTCGGCGCTGTTCCTCCGGCGGGAATCCCCCTCCTTCCCCTTATCATTCATGTAGTTTTGAACCAGCCGTGGGGTTGCAGAGCTGGGGCATGTCCAGTTTCATGAGCTTAGCCAGACTCGGAGCTTACTTACAAAGAAAATGCCTCCAGGTTAAAAAGAATTTTCTGTTTCCGAGTTGAGATTTCTTGGTCGGGGTCTGCCCATGGTTCTGCTGCGGTGGCTCACACCCCCTCCTCCACGCTCACAATAATCCCGGGGCCGAGCATGGTGGGACCGTGCCGACAGCCCAGCCCTCAACCTGCCTCTGCCTCGGTCAGCGAGTAGTATCTAAAACGTTATTTTGTTGGCGTATGTACATAGAAAATAGGACATAAACATTCGATTGGGGCAATAAAAAATGTTTTTCCTTTCCGTGCTACTTTATAGTACCTTGAGTTGATTTCTAATTTGTCAGTGGTAATTAACAGCAGACATTACTGCTTCTAATTCCTCATTTTATTGTCCTCTGATGCAGAACAATTTCCGTGGTGTAAGAGCATTTGCCGTGCCGCGCCGCACACTCATGTGAGCGGGAGACTACATGGCATTCACTTGGTGAAGAACTATTAAAAGTGACTCCAGGAGTCAATAAGCTAACAGCTTCACTTTGGTTGCTTTATCAGTATTGATTCAGTTAATAATTATTTATCTTAATCCGAGGCCCTGGGCAGCTGCCTGTTTAACCCTTTGGAGGAGGCACGGTACGAAGTCAGGCGGCCGCCCGGCTCCCGGGCTGCAGGGAGGTTTCTCTGTAATGAAATTCCTCAGTGATTTTCTGCTGTGCTAGTCCAGGCACTCTCACCCGGTGATCGATAGGACGCCGAGATAGACGGCAGAGCAAGCAGCCCCTCTCTGGGAAGGCGGGATGTGAGCACTGATCCTGCCCAGAGGCAGCGGGGCCGGGAGGGACTGGAGCATCCCTGCACCCCAACCCCGTCTGGGTGCTGGCGCCCTGTCCCGTGCCTCCCTGCAGCTAGGGTCTTCCCCTGCCTCCCTGTCCCCATCGATGTGACATCCTTCCTGCTGGGACACTTGTGCGTGGCTTTGCTGGGCTTGACTGTGCCCCTTTGCTCGCCTTAACCTCCCACACAACACCTTCCTCCTCCTTTCATTCTCCAGACCCAGCAGTATTAAACACTAATTTCCCATTTATTCTCGATAAAAAAACGTTCTTTAACTCCTAATAGCTTTCCTAAAGCCATAACCTGCTTTGTCTGTTGTTTAATAGGAAATCAATGTTGTTGTAATACAATAAAATTAACATTGATTTATCTCATTCTAACTGGCAGCTAAACCAATAAGGCATTAGTCCACGTGCTCCTTCCAGCAGGTCCAGTCGGCTTCTTCAAGCCTGATGTGTTTCTCTTTGCTAATAATTAATTACAAAAACCTGGCATAAGGCTCACAAAGGAGATTAGGCAGAATAACTACTTGCAGCAGTTTTCTAAATTAATGCAAAAGTGGAACCTATCAAACCGAGATGGATTTTGAGAATGTTCAGCTGGCAGGCACAGGCTGCCTGAGGACGTTCAGCTTTGCTTGCCGGGGGCTGGGTGCAGGGGCAGAAGCCGCCGGCACTTCGCTCCAGGTTCTCATGGCCATTTCGACTGGATTGGCACGGGTGTGCAGAGCCCTCGCCTTTGGGTCTCTCCAGCGCAGGCTGGAGAGCTGAGCTTGAGGTGGCCATGCTGTGCTATGAACGCTTAGCTGGCTAAACACCTTCTGGTGTTGGTCTCTTCTCCCAAGTAACTAGCGATGGGACAAGAAGAAATGGCCGCAAGTTGCCTCAGGGGAGGTTTAGATTAGATATTAGGAAAAATTTCTTCACCGAAAGAGTGGTCAGGCATTGGAACAGGCTGCCCGCAGAGGTGGTGGAGTCCCCATCCCTGGAGGTGTTCAAAAAATGTGTAGACGTGGCACTTTGGGACATGGTTTAGTAGGCATGGTGGTGTTGGGTTGACAGTTGGACTTGATGATCTTAGAGGTCTTTTCCAACCTTAATGACTCTATGGTTCTATGTAATTACATCAGTAAAACCTGCCGCATGAACATCCCCTAACCTACAGCTTCAGGGCGTAAATTGTCCGTCCCACTGGATCGGGACAGACCTGCCCGCCCTGGGATCGCACACGTGGCACAGGCAGCGGGAAAGGACCGGTGTCTTGCTGCTTAGCTGGAGCTTTTGCTCCAACGACAAACGGTGGTGGATCAGCCAGCTAGAAATCAAAAGGTAAAAACGGATTTCTGGCCAAGGAAAAAGGACATTTGTCTCTCTCTCAGAGGACTGGGAGAGGCATTTCTAATTTTAATAATGCAGTGATTAACTTTGAGGCAGGAGGGAATACTCCTCTGAGACAGGAACGCTCTCAACTGCAGTTTACATGGGATCTACAGTAATTCTGTTGTATTAATATAATTACCAGACAATCCATTTCAATAACATAATCATGACCCATATTTCATTCCTCAATTACTTTTCTGATTAGAACAGTTTCTAAGCCATAACCTCCTCACAAACCCATCACTAAAATGATTTTTAAAAGAGAACAATCCAATAATTACTCTCACCATGTTAAGCCAATTAGCCCAGTGGCAACAGAGCATAAAGGTATTTTTCTTACTGGCGACTCAGCAGCAGCGGAAACAGAAGTTTCGGTGGAAGAACACGTCCCTCTCTAGAGGCCTTTTTCAAAAACTTGCAGCCTTTCAAAAATGAACACGCTGGGACAAATCAGCCCCGAGCAGCAGAAGATGACGCACTGATGGAGTTACTCTGGCAGAGGGTTACGAGTCGGGGTTTGTCCGGTCCCGTCTCCCCCACCACGTATGGTCAGCTCCCCCCCCGCCCACGTACCACGCGGCGATGGCCCTTCAGCGAGCGTTTCACTCACCCAGGCGGAGACCTGGGCGTGATGCACATAAGATGTGCCTGGGCTGCTGGGGGCTGCTCATCGCTCCCTGCTCTCCTCTGCTTTCCTGACACTCAGCTCCATACCCCTGGTTCTCCAGTCCTGCGCTTCTGCCTCGGCTGCCCTTTCCCATTTAACTGTGGCTTTTGCCAGGATTTTTCCCGCTCCACCTCCCTGCACCTCTGCAGCGCTGGGAGGAGCCGCTGCAGAACCCTTCCTGCCTGCACCTCTGCCAGGATCTGCTGCAGAACCCTTCCTGCCTGCACCTCTGCCAGGATCTGCTGCAGAACCCTTCCTGCCTGCACCTCTGCCAGGATCTGCTGCAGAACCCTTCCTGCCTGCACCTCTGCCAGGATCTGCTGCCTGCCTGCGGCGAGGCCGTGCCACGAGACCTGGGGACTCGGATGGCTGCTCACCTGGCGTGCTGCCCTGCGTCCCCTGCTCCTGTCGCCTGCTGCCTTTTAGTGCCGAGGACGACCCAGGTTTGGCCAAACTGTTTCTGCAGCCAGTGGGAGGAAGGGGAGGGTTGGAGAAGCCGACAGCCGCGCTCACAGAGGACTGAGCCTCCTAATTACACCCTCAGTTAAGAGCTCTCGCTGCTCGCTTTTGCCTTTGAACTGTCTGCAGCGCTGAGGAGCCGCCTTGCCAGGACATGGTTCACACGAGGCACCGCGTCCACCCCTGTGCCTCCGCCAGCAGCCACAGCCCAGGCGCCCTGGGGATGGGCACAGGCAGGGGTGCTCGGTGGGACGCTGCCTCCGTGGGCAGGTCTGAGTCCGCTTCCAGCTCCGTGCGAGCGATCCCGCTGTTGGGCTGCCCGTTTCGCTGCCGGGGAGCTGGGTTTTCCCTGAGCAACGTGTAGGAAAAGGAAACCCACG
The DNA here is from genome assembly GCF_011004875.1 of Balearica regulorum gibbericeps. Classification (NCBI taxonomy): domain Eukaryota; kingdom Metazoa; phylum Chordata; class Aves; order Gruiformes; family Gruidae; genus Balearica; species Balearica regulorum. The sequence continues at coordinate 1,325,505 of NC_046208.1, forward strand.
CATGTTTTTTGACACCTTATGTGAGCAAAATATAAAAGCTAAACTTTTGAACTCTCCCTTTCCCAGCGCCTGGTCTGTTCTCGGCTGGCGTGGGAGCAGGTAACGCCACCCTCACACCTCCGCTTCCCGGGGTATTACCTGCTCCGGCGCTGCTCCCAGCCCTAAATGTTCTAAATTTAAATGAATTACATTTCCAGCCATCCAGGAGATCACAGCAACATACCAAGGATGAATCGCGCTTGCCTCAGCACTGGAATTAAGGAGTAGAAATACGATTGTTTGCCATAAGAAAGCAGTTCGGAAAGCTGCGTATTATACATTATCATGTTATACATGATGGTTTTGCACTGCAGTCCTCCGAGATTGTAATGAATAAAATCTTGACAACATTCTCTCCTGCATTAATCATTTTAAGCTGATCCTACAGGATACAAGGGCAAATTAAATTCTATTTGCAATTTCATGCATGACGCACAGGCGCGGCCGAGGCCTGAGCTAGCAGTTTTTCAGTAAGACAAGCGTGTAAGTTGCAATTATGCAGTTACTTTCTCCCATGTGCCAACACTCTTATTACTGACAAATTTATAAATGAAAATGTATGAATGGTATTAAATTCACCTTCAAGGATGTAGAAAATTAAAATGAATAACTTGTAAGACTGTATTTGAAAAAAAAAAAAAAACCCCACTACTTTTAATGGTTAAAATGACAAATGGAAACTCTGCGCCTTTGCAGAGCTGCCCGTGCGTGACCCGATGTGCGCTGCGGACACCAGGACCTGTCCCCGACCCGTGCCCACGCGGCTGTTGCAGGCAGCTGCCTGCTGCCAGCAGGTTCTCGCTGGAGGTGAGCACCGCGTCTGGGAGACCCCGTCCCGCTGCGCTCCCGTCGGAAGCGCTGGTTGAGCAGCCCTGTCCCCAGGGCGGCAGGGCCATGGGTCAGGCCGCACAGGGAGGGCTCTGCAGGACAGCAGCCCTGGCCCAGGTGGGCTGTTCCAGGCACTTTTGGCTTCTAGCACTTCCAGGGTGCTTTCTTCTTCCTTTTTAAACTGTAAATAACCAGAGGAGCCCGGCTACGCAGACCAGCCCAGTGCCAGGATTGCAGAGCCCCGCGGCTCATTAACAGCTTCTGAAACAACAGAAAGCAAGACTTCTTTTTTTTCCTCCCTCAGCATTTCAAAGATCCTTTCGCGACAGTCAGAAGAGCGCAGGGCTCCTGCTTCCATCTCTCTCCCTCCTGCTCCAGCAGCTGGACCGTGCAGCCACTCAAGGGAAGAGCCGCTCTCCCCGCACGGAGCCCGGGCATCTCTCTGCAAACCGGTGCAGCCGCCTGCGTGGCCTTTGAGCAATCCCCCGAGCACCGTGCTGGAAGTCCTTCTCCTGCAGAGATTTACAGTTACCATCTGACCTGTTAAGGCAACAATCTGTCACTTTTGCAAGATTAACTATATCTATTCAGGCTGACAGAGGCTCATGCTGCTAATTTTACATGATCTACAGCCCTAATGTCTTCTCACTTTTGGAGATGTGCAAGACGTGCAGCATATGTAAGCTATGGCATTGCTGCACGGTCTTTCCGAGCAGTGCAGAACAGGCATTTATTAACGGTTTCTATATCTAATGCACATCTCTTGAGAGACTGCAGCCCAGGCTTTTCTTTATTTTCCATCTTGCATGACTGAGTCCCAGACAGCCTTCTCCAGCCTGAAGGCAACCAGGACTTTTTTTTGGATCAAAAACAATACTGATGCAAAGTTTCAGCCTAACTTCACTGATCAAACACAACGATTTTCTAAGCAACAGCTAATTACCAACTGCCTGGGTTCCTCATAGGGGTGAGCTTGAAAAGCAGCAGCCAGAGGTACGGCTGCACACAGGGAAGCCGGCGGCAGGCAGCCCAGAGGAGCCCGGTGTCTCACACAGGGTGTCTTGGCACAGCACGAATGGTCTGATGTTGATTCAGGGTTTTAAATAGGAGCAGCACTAGGAAAACAAGGTAATAATAGAGGTAATAATAATCCAAGCATGCTCAGTGCCTGTTTGTAGGGTCAGCAGTGCCCTCGACGTGCTGACACTGCTCTGACTGAGCAGTTTCATCAGGCGCAAGAAATGTCTGATTCCCCCCTCAAGCTCCCTGGCACGTCTGTCCGGAGGGATTGTTTCCCTGGGGCTGCCCAGCCCCACGCACGCAGGAGTCGGAGGAGCTGCTGGTATCGCCTGTTTGCAGCAAGGCTGGCATCCCCAGCTCCCTGAACCATCTAGCACGCTTCGTGGTACCCAGCCTGGCCCTCTCAAATAGCTTCTCGGCTTCTCCCGCGCAGCGTCCGCATGCGGCTTCCTTGGTGGCAGGGAAGGGCAAGGGAGAAGTGGCAAAACTCTCCAAGTTCTCCTTTTCGAGCTTCACCACAGTGCTGACAATTCTCAAAATGCTGTTCTCGGTTTTGTTGTTTCCTTTTTCCAAGTTCCCCCCCTGCAGCGGAGCGATGACGTGAGTTCCTTACTCCGGCTTTCGTGGGGTAAGCGTTCAAAACAAGGGAAGCAAAGTGCACTGCTGCTGATAGAAGGAGGGAGGGAGGGAGATGGTGCAGAGCTGGGAGGTAGGACGTCTTTCTGGAAGGCACATTTGAGTCAAAATACAGGGTAGGGAGAATTAAGAAGGAGTACCTGGTGAGTACTTGAACCAGTGTCTTGCACACCCTTCCCACGCCCTGGCAGTACCAGCCAGCCCTGGAGAGTGCAGGAAAAGGGCCAGATGACAAAGCTTCATCTCAGAGAAGTGCCTTAAACTTCCCTTCAGAGGAATTAAATTCCTGGCTAAGTACTCCCCAGCCAGGCAGCTCCGTGATCTCCTGTCCCTCTCCATTGCGCAGCGTATGCTGATCATGCTCCATGCAAAAATTCAAAGCCGTTTCCAGATGCATTTGTAAGGAGGCCCGTGTTAATCAGGTTATAATGTAATATGCTTCTTAGTCCTCTGGAGGGGAAACTTACACTTTTCTTCAAAGCAGTTTTCTGTGATAACTTATAACCTTCTCCCTTCCACCTTTCTCCTCCTTCAGTGTTATTTCCCCACTGGGAGGAGGCGATTTTTGTGGAGTTATCGTGTACAATATTGTATACCAGACTCCTCTGCTTTGGTCTTTCTCAGTGCATCAGCTGCAGCAGAGCCCCAAAACCACGCTAGAGCCCCAAAACCACGCTGGAGCAAGTCCCGTGTGGGTACTGCAGCTCCTGCCCTGCTTCTCCTGTCGCACCCCCCGTGCTCACCTTCTCATCCTCATAGGGTTTTTAATTCTCTCTGCATTATCTTGGATTAAGAAACTCATTGCCTCAGACTGCAAAAAGACCCTGAAAGGATCAGGCATCAGTACAGGTCACCGGGCAGCCTGGAAAGCTGTGTGCTTACAGCGCTCTCCAGCCCCTCGCATCCTCTGTTTGCCTCCGCTTCTCCCTTCCCTCTCCCCGCCTTGTGTTCGTTATTTATCCCTGCAATTAGATCAGCCAGCTCTGCAGCGTTCAGGAGGGCATTTGCATGAGAGATCATCTGCGAGGCACAGCAGCATCTGCCTCCCACGCACCCTGCACCGGCTCTGCAGGAGCCCGTCCTGCCCAGACACCCTACGGGAGCAGCTTTGGCCAGTGGCTTCCTCGACATAGATGCCACCAGCCCAGGCACAGGGCTGCCCCACGGAGCGAGACCCTCTGCAGCCCCCCAAAATGCCATGCTGACACTGCCAGGCAGGGGACCAGGACCCCCCAGGCTCATCCCAAGGCTCCTGTCCCCTGGGTCCCCTCGTCCCACGGCCAGGTGTCTCTGTGTCAAGCAGTGACCCTGCTGCAGCTGGAGACAAAAAAAATATCACATGTCCACACAAAATCTTAAATTTAAGCGAAGGCATCAGGCAGACAGAGGGAGCACACCAAATCTGATAGCGGGCTTGTAACGCTCTTCAATGCAGCCATGGAAAACCATGCTGCGCTCCGGCCCACTACAGCCCAGAATCCTGAGACAAAACCAAAGTCATCACCAACCCGCAATGCTGCTCTGGATGCTTAATAACTTTTATTGTGTGTTTTCTGTCTGTGTGTTTGGAGTTTTCTTGTAATTTAGGTGATAGGACCCCAAGGAGGAGCCTTATAAAAACCCTATGCCATGTTTTATTTGCAACATTATGCTAATAGTCTATGGCTTTATTCTATCGGTCTATAAATTACCTACTCATAAGCAAAACACTTCGTCCTGTATGAATGTACCATGCTTAATTAATACTGAAAATCAGGCTGTAGCTGCATGGTTGCAGACACCAAGAAGTTCCATAAAAAAGTAGGAGAGAATCCCGGCGTGCACGTCCAGCAGCGAGCACGACGGCGAGCCGTCACGCAGAGCAAGGGACAACAAACCGCTCCGGGGGCTGTGCGGGCATCTTCTCCTGCCGGCTTCTGCCCGCACCTCAAAGCCAGGAGACAGGATGGTCGAGTAGCAGTGGTCTACCAGGAGGATTGGGGTTCAGTCCCCCGAGATCCTGGGGTTTCCCTTCGACCGTGCCTTTGGCAGCTTCCCAACACGCTGCGGCACGCAGCTGGACCCCAGTTTTGGTGCGATCACGGTTTGATCCCAGGGGAGCTGCTGTCCCCAAACCCAACACCAACGTGTCTGAGGACACAGCACAGACCGGTCACCGCGTTGCCCTTTCCAAGGTTCCTAAGGAGGTAAGGGATGCTTTTGCATAATTAGACCCTTTTGTACTTGCCGTATCATCACAGGCTTCTCTGAGAACATTTGTCACCCTCGTATATTTTCTGGCTTTTCTGGGCCTGTTTGAGTATTTTTTGTTGTCACTGTTTACGACCTTGGCAGATGTTGCCAGACGTTGCCTGCGCCACAGCAGCCCCGCACGGGCTGGGAACAGGGATGCAGAAGGGCTGCAGGAGCTCAGCAGGGACTGCCAGAGGCTCGTACACAGACATTTATCACGCCAGCACCTCTGCCTGAGTACAGCTAGATTAAACATCAAGCATTGGCTAAAGCGTGAACGTGCTGGCAGGCAGCTAAACAAGATGCCGGCCAAGAGCCGTGAAGCCGGGAACGAGGACGCAGGCACGGCCCCGGCATCGCCGCCGACCGCGGAACCCAGCTCCCCTCCCGCCCTGCTCAGCCGTACTCACGGAGGGTCCCCACCGCAGGCAGCTCGCTCTCCTGGATGGCCGGCACTTGCTAACCACGAGGCACCCTGAGACCAGCACCCTGAGCCCAGCACCCCGCTCCCAGCCCTTTAATGCCCTGCCCCAGGTGTGGCGGGCTGGAAATCCCACAGACGTGCCCTCCCGACGGGGCGGCGGGCTCCGCGATGCCCGGCTGATCGGCACCTCCTGAGTAAGGACGCGCAGCTCCCAGCCATGACTGCTCGCCTCTCGAATTTACCTAACCCTGAAAACACAGTCCTAATTAAAATATTGACGTAAGGAAGCGGAATCAATCACCGCCTGCACACCAGGACAAGCTTTGCATTAAATAACAGGCAGCTGGGTTGTTATGGACTCCTCAGGTGACATTTAATGGCTGTTTGAACAGGAGGAGAGGTGACCCCCGGCTCAGCAGTGGCAACAATTAACACAGAACAAGCCACAGCGCGTGCGATTTTAACATTGAATAAAGACTCCGGGTCCTACTCCCCTTAAGCATCCGGGCAAAAAGCTGAACGCTTGTTGTTCAAGGATGATGAAGGTCCCATTTTTGGGGTCCTGGGGTGCAGCTCTGCGTAGCTCAACTCGGGGGTGGTGATTAGTTGTCGCCCTGCGGCTGCTCGCCCTGGGACCTGGCACGCCCGGAGCGGGGGGATTTTCTCATGTGCCTTTAGGCAATAGCTGCCAAACTCCGGGGTCCTGGGGTGGAGGGAGGAGAGCCTGGGGCTTCGCTGGAGGAGGTGGTGGGGAGCAGGGGTGTCACCCTGGCAGAGTTGGGTGGGAGGTGTGGACCTCAGGGCTGTATTTGCTAAAACTCCCTACCTGTGGGTGATAACGGGGGTCATTTTCCACTTGCTCCCCTCACCAGTGCCGCTGGAGCATCAACTGGTCCAGATTGGACTCCTGCTCCGGGGTCTGCCCGTGGGCGCTGGCGAAGGGGGAGATGCAAGGGAGGGGTCAGAGCGGCTCAGCCCCACTCCTGAACCGGGACCGATGCGCTCTGCTGCTGAAAAACGTAAAAGCGATATTACAGGAGCATCAAAGGGCTGTGGAAGGTATTGTTAACCTACATCAAAGATGGAGGCTCGAGCAAGTGGCTTGGCAGGGCTAGTGAAAATCACGGCAGTGAGATCAAAAGGAATAAAATACCAAGATGCGCAATATTTCTTTGCCAGCCAGAGAGATAACTAAGAGAGCTTCAAAGGCATCTTCTGCGCTCATGACTGACTGATAAATAAATAAATAAGGCAGTTGGATCCTTCTGAGCTCAGCAGTAAGAGGATGAGGAGCGGGGAAGGAGAGCTGGCTCCTAACCCTGCTCAATGGGTCCGTGGCGCAGGATCGCTGCCTGCCTCCCCGCTGCCGCCGACAGAGCAGGGGCTCCTGTTTGTCAGGGATGGGAAACGGGAGCCAAGAAAACACAGGAGCTGTGAATTGCTGTTGGAGCTCTGAACAGCTGCAGCCTGGAGAGGGCTTTGCGTACTGAAATTATAAAATGGAGCCTCTTCTCATTACTTCCAGTAAGTCTCAGCACGTGGATGCCTCTGTGCAGTTGAAGTTCTGCCCCAAAGTCCTCCCAAGGCTGTGAGGATGGACAGCCGCTGCCACCCATCTCTGCTCCAAGGAAGAGCAATAACCTAGAAATGGGTGCAGGGGGAAATACTAGCTGGGAAACACCACCCGAGGGTTTGCCTTCACTATACATTTGTTCCCCGTGCACGGTCCAGGAGCTTCAGGCTGTCGGTGCACGACCGAGCGGCAGAGCATCCCCCGGCTGCCCGTGCCCGGCACGGAGGGGCCCACGGCTCTGCGCTGCGGGAGCCCCACGTGCTGCCCTCCTCCCTCTTCGTCTGCGGTTTTCAGCTGATTCTCTTTGAGACTGCTGTGACTCCTTGCACAAACCCTCCTCCCAAGTGTCATATTAACGGGGCTATTAAAAGACTTGCAGAAGTGTAAGTTTTCACACTCTTGTTAAAGCTGATGTCTGCCAGCAGCGGCACCCAGAGCTAATTAACAGCCCCTGTTATCAAAATATGAAACTCATTATTTGAAAGTAACCTCTTTCTTTCTCCCAAAGTATGTTCATAAAATGACACATCAGGCATTTTTTTTTCCTTCCATAAGTTACACTCCATTTTCTAGGTATTTTGAGAAAGAACCGTAGATTGCATTCTTTGGGAAAAGGGGTTTTTTGCCACTGGCGCGGCAGGAAACCCGCGTGGCAGCGAGCGCCGAGAAAGCGCCACACGCCACAGCAATGACAAAGCCCTTTCCATCCCTATCCCAAAGGACTGATCCTGCACCGTGGGCCCACGGCTGCCTCCGAAACAGCGATTCCCTGTTCCTGTGGATGCCCACCGTGGCAGCACCGCCAGCGTATGGTCCTTCCCAATGTGCAGACCTTGGTGGTGCCTCCAAATCAACCAAAGGATCAGCGTCGCTGAGAAGATGCTCTTGCCCATCGCCTCCTAGTTTTGACAGCGTTGTGGGGTGGAGGCCAAACAGTCCAGGCTGTTTTGTTTTAATCCCAAGGGCTTCACACTCCTTCTCTCCTTCGTACGCACGGGGAGGTCACACGGCCACCAAAACCCACGGGTCCAGGCGTGACAGTGCAATTCCCTTTGGAGGCAGAAGCCTATTTGGGATATTCTTCTGGTTTTTGGTCTTTCTTCCTCTCGAGAACAAGCTGCAGCAGTAAGCCCACAACCGCTGTTGAACAAAGGAGGCAGTTCTTTTATCTAAATGGCAAATTCAGATAATAAGCAAGGAAACAGCTTGGCTTAAAAAAAACCTCCGAACAAACTGCAAATTATTCTGTTTGAAAGAAATGAGGCTGTTCTAAATTTTCAATGGGACAGTTGAGTTTTGACTGTTAGCGGATCAAAAGATGCGTTTCCTTGAGTGTCAGAAAGCAGCAGAGCAGACGGAAGCAATTTCTCAGCCCTGTCAGGTCCCTGCCTGGGCTGAGCCGCCAGCGCCGGGCTGGTTATTTGCCCGGTGGCTTTAACAAGAGTTCACTCAGGCTTACCCATGATTATTGGATCTTTAAACTAGTAATGATTAAAATGAAATAACACCACAACAGAAGGCAGACTGAACTCCCTTCACTCTGTAAACACACCAGACCTCTCTCCCTGCTGGGGTAACAAAAGCACATAAATAGTCCGTTTAACACTGGAAAAGCAGCCAAACAGGAAGAAATTTATTCATGGCATTTTTGCAGCTTTTGTTTGGGGACCTGCAGGGGGGATTTCAGTGTAAACCTGCCTGGCTTTGCTTTTGTTAACCCTTGTCTGGCTTTTTGTGAGGGAAAGGGAAAAGCAGCAGAGCTTCAGGCAGGCGGTTTGTGTGTCCTGCAAAAACCAGGTATCATCTGACTCATTCCCGGAGAAAATTTTCATTGAAGTGAGACATAAATGCAGATGTGAGAACAAACAGGCTCCTGCCCGGCTCACGGGCTCACTGGACTAATGCAGCACCATCAGATGTGCAGGGTCCACCGCTCCCCCAGACCCTCTCGGCATTTTTCCATCCTGATGGGACTTCCAGCTCTGATCCTGCTCTGTGCTCAGCTCGCTGAGCGGTTCCCTCCGGGCCCGCTGCCCTTCGAGCTGCTGTTCTTTCTGCCATGCCGGGGATTATTTTCCTGCTATTTTTTTCCCTTTGCTCCTTTTCTCCTGGATTCTCCAGTGTGTTTGCAGCATTTATAAGGAACGGCGGTCTGTCTTTCTCCGAGCGCGGTGGGCTGGAGTTGCCCGCTGTGTGTGGGAAAGGGAGATCCAGCTGTGCCAGCTGCGCTCGCTGCACCCGGAGCCGGCCCTGCCTATCCCACCTTTTCCACTGCTGATGCCCGAGCGAGAGGGGCAGGTGATGGCTTTCTCATCTTTCTGTTTCTGCTTAAAACAACAGGATTTTTTTTGTGCAGTTTCTTTCCAACATTTCTGCACGAGAAATATCACCCTGGCATTCCACAACATCCCCACAGTCCTTTGCCAAAGCCAACAAAGCAGAAAGACATCTCCTCGTGCTGACATTGCTTTAAATAATAAACTTTTCCCACATGCAATTTCATATCTGAAATGTTTTCCCATTCATAAATCCTCTGGCAGTGGAGAGTAAGCGTGAGGAACCGGGAGACGTGGTCCTGCACATCATCCCGACTCTGATCCCGTCACGCTTTCTGAACTGGCTGCCCAAGTCTTGCCTGTAGCCTCCTCAGAAAATCCCAGCCAGTGACTTTTGAACCCACTTATTTTATTGCTGATTTAGGCTTAAAACTCTTTGCTGTCACCTCAGTGACATTCTTTATGCCCTCCAGAGCAAAGGCACCACTTCCCTGCCCCAGACCTAGGAACCGGAGCTGACGGACGGGAGGGAAATGGTCAGGACACACGTAACTGTCCTGATGGGTAAAAGTGTCATTTCCAGCACCGGGTTAAAGCGTTGTCCCCTGCGAGTGAGAACCAGCTGGTGTTTGAAGTACTGCATATTTGCATTATAAAGGATCAGATCCAGGTATAAATTATATATCTTGTTTCAATACCATCTTTAAAAGCTAGTGAAAATTGTCCTTTGAAGAACTGATTCCGGTGATAACAGACCTGTATCACACTTGTGAGGAGCTCAGCCCCTTCGCAGAGCGGGGACGGCAGAGGGGTGCGTGGTGTTCCCCGGGGAGCTGGTGGGGTACGAACTGTCCCCCGCACGGACCCAACTGGCTGCCAGGAGCACGGCAAAGCAGCTTAGCTTCCGTGCTTGGGAGGGTTTATCTCTTACAGATCTGGGAGATGAGTATTTCCATGCTGGGTATAATAAAATACATAGGCACACATCCTGCCAAATTGTTCCCTGGCTGCACGGCTCAGAGCCTGTCTCCATGGGAGGTAACGCAGTTACTCCTCAGCTAAAACGGTGTACAGAGGTACAGGAATTTGGCCTATAGTACTTGAATTATTGTCTCCCTAAAACTCTGCCCAAAGGAAGTGAAGCCAGGGGGATGCGGGGCCGTGCACCCTGGGAGCCAGAGCTGGGGGCTGGAGGAGCCCGGGGCACGGCCCTTGGGATGCTCCCTGGGCCCTGGGAACCTGCTCCCGCTGGCTGCAGGATCCACTCCAGACAAGTGCTGGGGGGGTCTGGGGAGGTGCCTGGTGTCTCTGGGGTGAGGGCAGAGCTGCGGGCAGAGCTTGGAGCAGGCTGGGTGCCCCCCGCAGCACCCCTCTGCAGCCCTGCCTGGCCGCTGCTCCGCCTGGGGACCGGCACCTCGCTCCGGAGGGGGATGCACAAACCTCCCGCTGGCACTGCTGGACACAGACCACATAAAAGCCTCCAGGTTGTTCAGCAACCTTGGCAGTAAAACCTGTCGGAGCCTGGCGCTGCCCTCACCCGCTTGAGGGATCGAGAAACCTCACCGTCGTCATCATCCCCGGGAGTTGCGCGGTGACTTACTTACTCATTACATCATTTTTATTGAACGTATTTGTGTCCATGGTGCTTCAGGGTCGCCGCCAGCAGCCGGGGCATTGCCAGCGCCAGCAGCCTCCTGCCTGGGCTGTGTGGGAAGAGGAGGAGGCAGAGAGTGCGTGGCCTCGGGGACCCCGGGTCCGCAGCTGCTGCACACCCCTCAGCTCCTCACCCCGGGCAGCGTGCGATGGAGCCGGCCTCCCGCAGCGTAGAGGAGAGAAGGGAGAGGAGTGTGGATGCTCCGGAGCTGGGGCTCCATCAAACCCCCATTGCTGACACGCAGCTCTCCTGCCCCAGAGACCCCCCCGATCTGCTCTGCCCGTCCCCCCTCGCTTGGGTCTGTTCGCACCGCTGCCTTCGCCGGTGTCCCGGGGGGTCCCGGGGTCTCTGTCCCCCCGGCCGGTGGGGCTCTCCCTGCTGGGACAGGAGAGGTGACGGGAGGCTGTTCTCTGCTGGTGTCACAGCTGTAAAAACACCTCTTTCTACCTGCGTGCACGGGAAGATGAAGGGGTAGTTTCCATACTGGGAGCCATAATCTGTAGTGTGATTTACGTATTTTTGTTGTCTCCTCCAAACATATTTAGAGGATTAGAGAAAGCCCACATCATACAAGGGATATAAATGTTATTAAGGGAGAAATGAATTTTTCAGCACAGGCTGCCTGAAAAGCGTGCAGCCAATAGTGTTTTAAATACCACAGCGCAGTTATTCATAGAAAATGCTTTTCTTTTTTTTTTTCTTTACTGTTTTTTTTTTTCTAGTGTAACTGTAGTCATCATTCAGCCTTATAACTATAATGGATGGTTGCTAGAAGCCTTCCAAACAAGCCAGCACAATAAGATACAGACGGTTAACCCACAGCAATTCTCTAAGGAAATTTCATGTTGGGCCCTTTAATACACTCTTTTTGAAATTATTCAGATAAGTCAGCGCACAGGGCACTGCTGCAGGGAAAAGATTGAACCTAGAACAAAGTGGAATGAGATTTGAAATAATAAAAATAAAGAAGAAACACACAGGCAAGCTTCAGGTACACCTCAAAAATTCAAATGAGCTCATTTGCAGAGCTAAAAATTTCCCAGGGACTCCAGTTGACTCAAAGAGAAATGTATTTAATTTAAAACAACTCACTTCAGGGAGCTCCGAACTGGGATGAAATGTGTTAAATAATTGATCAACCGGGGAGTAAGAAAGAGGGGGGGAAAAAAAAAGAAAAAGAAGGGAAGAAAGGCACCTGGCTGGCGTGTGGAGCTGGAGAGGAAACGTGGATGGGTGTTCGGAGGAGCCCCGGGGTTGGTGCCGTAGCGAAGGGGCGGCAGGCAGGGTCCCAGAGCCACCCCTGCTGTCCCCGGGGCTCGGCGGCCGCCAAACCAGGGCACGGGGGTGAACCCACGGGACGGCATGTCCCGCTGCCCCTGCCGAGGGGCGTGGGGGTGCTCATCGCATCCCGACGGAGTAACACAAGTTTTTGTTGTCTTGTCTTTGAGCTGCAAAGTCAAACAGAGCCTCCGTGTCCTGTGTGGCCTCCGACTCGGTACTGGTTTCCTTTCTGCTTCACTGGGTATTTTACAAAGCGCTTAAAATAAAACAAATATACTTAGTCCTTTCTCCTCAGCAGCTCTAAGGGCAGATTAAGATGTAGCTGGTATCAAAACACACATACCAATAAGTTTTCTGCAGTGGTTCAGGTTTGGATGTAAAATGGAAATACACTTTTAGTGCTTGTATATAACACCGCTGTGTATGCAAACAGCAATTAAAACCTGCAGCCAAACTACATAAATCCACCAGCGACAGAATAACTGCAGTTAAAGGGGAAAAATGAAAAGAAACTGCAGTTCATTTGCATTTTTTAAGAGTAATTTTGTTCAGGCTACGGTTGTTCTGAATGAAATGTAACTTCTAAGTACTGTTTCACTGCACTGAGGCCGCATTGTGAATGCGGGAGGCTTTGAGCTGCAGCTGGGCTGCTCTGAAATGGTGATGAGTACAGCGCAGCAGACATTAGGGACGCATCTGATCCAGCCTCAGCCGCCGAACCCCCACTTCTTCCCTCCCTCCCCGCTGAGCCCAGCTCAACCGGGGAGGGTCCGAGCAGCCCCGTGCCCTCCCACAGCCCGTCAGACAGCACTGCCTCTCTAAATGTTATTTTTATTGAGTTTTATTTAACTAGCTTGCCCTTATTAACTAAATCAGGAGATGGCACAGCCTTCCAGACAATATGCTTTCTGCTAGGCAGATGAGTTAACGCATACTGAATTTAAGACATATTTCTTTTTACCGTGGACTTTACATGCTCCTCCTGCGGGAAGCCCTGGGGCACGCGGGCTGGCAAGGCACCGCGAAGCGTTTGCTGGTGTCGGCGGCCAACACCGGACGGATGCACTTATAACTCCAAATAAATTAATTAAATCACAGGCATAAATGCAATTGTTATCCACTTCATTTACTATTGACTGCGATATTCCTGCTCAATAAGGCTTGACGAGGGACACGTGCGATGCACCCTGGGTGGTGGCTGCTGTCACCCGCTGGGACACAAGGACACGTGGGGTGTCCCAGCTCCATCCGGGCAGCCGAGCGGCACGGGGCTGGGCTGAGCTCTGGCTCTCCCCAGCAAAACCTGCTGAGCAAATTACAAATAAATGCTGCTCGCTGTAGAAAATGAACTCAAATTGTAGGTCTCATACAGAAAGGTGAAGCAGGGGATGGGAACAGGCAGAGAAGGAAGAGGATGTGTAATTTTACGAGTCTTAATAGCAGAGGAGGAAGCCAGGTTTTAATAAATTGGTAACAGAACTGATAGCGGCTCTCCCTCGTGTCAACAGGCCAAGAAACATCCGTGGACTTACCGTCTCCTCTCTCCCCATTTACTACACCGCCCTGGATTATTTCCTTTCCTGTCTCATTAGGACCAATAAAATATGTAAAATTGTAACGAGATCAAACAGAATTTTGAACATTTTTTCCTCTGCCTGTGATCTGACAGTGTCGATCCTGGTGATTCCCAGCAACGTCTGTTTTCTCTCTGCGAAACGTCGTTTTCAAAACCTACCTGCTTTGGGACATGCTGCGCTCCCCAAGAATGCAAAAGCATTTTAGGTTAAAATCACAAGTATTTTGTTTCTTTTTTTTTTTTCCCCCTCCTTCTCAATCCTAAATAAAAAGAACCCTCCGTAATTAAGTGCCCAGGAGTATTTCAGCTCTCCAAGAGGTCTCGATTTTCCAGCAAGCATGGGTACCTCTCACCAGAGGGTTAACGGGTAGAAAACACAACTGGCAAAACAGGGGACTTCAAAGCAGAAGCAGCTCCTGCAGCTCTGGTTTCTTTCTTTTTATCCTTTTTATGCAAGTGTTTGCATATGTGGCATCATTCAGCAAGTGAGCTAAACCCTTGGGGTGCCAAGCATGCGTTAAAAGTGCAGGACTGAAGTCAAAGTGACAAATTTGAGGAGATTATTTCTGTGGGACCGTGAATTTTCCATTCTTTTCTTTGCAAGAACAATTTTGTCCTCTTTACACACCCAATTTCCACAGCATGCTAATTGTTGTAATTGCAACCAATTTTTTTGTATGTAAATTTAATTAAAACCAGTTTTCTATTGATCGCCAATGTTTAACCAACTCATGAGAAGAATTTCTCCTTGTGAAAAAGAAAAAAAAACCCAACACCCAGACACTGGAAACAGTGATGTGATGAGCTGCTATGGATTCACCTGAGCCCCGAGGTCCATATTTCATCTTTCAGGAGCTGGGGGGATCCACAGGGAAGGGAAAGCACGAGGGACCCCATGGGACAGCGATGCCGATGGAGACGCGGTGCTCAGGCAGGTGAAGCGGAGGCAGAGCTCTGCCCGCTCGCCTTGGCATTGCCGCTGCAAAGAGGGAGCAATAGCGGGAAGCGCAGCAGAGCAGGGGTTGAGGGTGTCCTGGGGGTCCCACGCCGCAGAGTCGGTCTGGGGTGGGGGCACTTGAGAGCGGCCATGTTATTCAGCCCAACACATCTGTGCAGGCTGGCCCCAGGGAAGGAGGAGAGCTATCTAAATGAAAGGACAGTGTTAGCAGAGGGGTAACGAGGTACGAACGCAGGAATAAATTCAGGCTGGAAATTACAGAAAGGTTTCTAAGCTCAGAGCAGTGTGGGTCTGGGTTGTAAAACTCTTCCAATGGCAGTGGAAAAAAAAAAATAATCCACTGTACTTCTTAGAAGTGGTTTGATGGGTTTCCACAAAGGCTCGCAGGCAACGGTGCCGATGACAGGGAACAACTGGGCTTAAGAGGTTCCCTCTGGCCCCAGGGAGAACCCTTAGAAGTTGGCACAAAGCAACGTCAGTGCCTGGGGCAGACGTGCCACGTACAGCAGAACTCCCTCCTGCCTTGCCCCAGCGGGGCGAGAGTGCCCGAGCCCCACGGCCTGCAGGGGGGTGACGGCTCGGACACCCCCAGTACAGCGCTGGGGCCGGCTTTGGAGCAGGGTCAGTGCAGAAGCGAGGGGTTCCAAGGAAGAGGGGAGAAAGGCGATGCACATCATCTGCCGAATGGCATTGCTCCCTTCGGCGCTGGCAGAAACCAGAAATTCTTTAAAAACAAATAACAAAAAGCCAAAAAAATAGCCCAAAGAACCAAAGTCGTACAGGGACAAACAGAAATCTTCTTCCGCTCTCTAGGAAACACCAGCGGGAGTTACGCTGCGCTCTGCAAGGCTCGTGCACGCTGCTCCCTTTCTGAACCACCTACATCCCTCGGAAAAAGTATTGATTATATGAATACAGACTAATGAGAGGCAGGCAGCACCAATGAAGGCAGTTAATTGCTTATTGCGCTTTCCTTTGGCTGGTCCCTGGTGATTTTTTCACCAATGAATAATTCAACAGCCACTGACACGTAAGTAATATCTCCTGATTTGCATTGAGCATCGTTCATTAAGAAGAGGATGAAAACCTCACCGATCCACCAGCTAACGCCGGGGAAATGAACCCGCCATCGGTTCCGCCTCTTGCCCAGGACCTGGAGGCATGACGTGTCCCCGGGGCAGGAGGGGCGGAACGGGCCCTGTTCCCGAGGGAACCCAGCCACCTCGTGGAGAGGTGCATGGGGCCATCACCCCATCGGGCACCACCCAGCCTCCATGACCACCAGCTCCACAGGGACAACGGCCGTGCATCTCAAAATCCATTTTATTTCCAGCATCAGCCTTTTGGCATTTTAAATCACTGAGCACTACGCAGAGCTGATAATCAGATTTACCGATGGAGCTCCTCTGTCTCAGAGACCCAACAAATCTCTCTTAATCCTTTTCTTAAACTCTTTCTTACAAGTGCTTACAACAGAGTTTATCTTTCAGCTTTGGATCTAATTTTGGTTTCCAGATGTGTTTTCTTTTCAAATGATGCCGTAGCTGTACTCGTTATTTCTAAATGACTGAAGCGGAGCATTTTCCACGCACTTCACAAATATTCCACCACCCTCCCAGCCCATGCACCATCCTGAAAAGTGCACCCAAACCTGCAGAACCTGTGTCCAACCGGGCCAGGAAAGGCACGGACACGGAGCCCAGCAGCAGCTTTGTCTTCCCCAAAGGCTCCACATAGGCAGACAGTTCCAACACTGACTGGCTCAGCCTGGACTTGAACCCTGCCAAAGGAAAATACTTAAAACGCCGGGTCTGCCTCCTCACCTACAAGCAGGTTATTAGCAAAAAGTTCATCGTTCTCCACGATGTTGCCTCCCAGAGCCGTTCCCATCCGCCTGGTGCGGTGCCGGAGCATCTCCACGCTGACAGCAGGGAGGTTTGTAGCTCAGGGATCCTTTTTAGGAGAGATGGGTGGGTTTGAGGCATGTGACACACCGCCAGGACTGGGATGTAGCAGTCCCATGGCTTGTCTAGGTCCTTTCCACATCTGGGAAGGCTCTCCCACAGAGAAAAAAAAATGCATTTTAACCTGTGGCCAATACTGGTGAGAGAAAGCTGAGCAAGGGCAAGGGGAGGAACAGCCTCTTCCCTTTCCCACCGGCAGCAGATGCTCCCCGTGCCTCAGCACCGATCTTTGCGAGTGAAGTTACAGGTGATTTAGAAACCAGCAGACAAAAATAAATCACCTACTCCATTTTTATTTTTTTTTTTTGTAAAGTAGGAGCTACAATCATTGCAACAAGTGATGAGATTGTTCTCCTGTGAACATCTCCTCATTACATCCCAACTCAGGCGCTGAGGCACCTTTTGGGATGGCTGCAAATTATATAAAAGCCCAGCCTGAGTCACACCAATTAATCTCTGCATCAGCAGCACCACTCACTGCTTTTCCTGTCTCTTCTGCATGTGGTTTTCTAATCAACCAGCTCAGCCCGTTCCCATAGAAACCAAGCAGCACATCACTACAGAGTCATGGCTTCTGGGGTTTTTTAAGTTATCATCAGACCTTTATTCTACCCCTAAAAAAGCCATGCTGATAGCTGGAATTGGGGACGGCCACTCCGCCTTGACTGCCAGCGGAAAATGAGACTCGGCTGTGAGTGCTCCCATGCACGGCACCGGGGGAGCCTGGTAGGCTGCAAAAAGTTTGCTGTCAATATTTGCATCTCATGAATTTATTCCAGCTGTGGCTTCATCTTTTGCATCTGCTCCCTGCAAGCATTTGTTTCTTCTCTGGTCGGTGTGTGCTTCTAGATGGGAAGTTTTCCTGGCGCTGAAACTCGTTGCAGCGGTGAGCCCTCACCTTCCTCTGGGGAAGGAGCGGAAGCGGTCTGGTGCACTTCGCTGGGCCAAGGTCTGATGAAAACCACGGAGCAACCCCAGACCCAACTCTGGCTGCGAGCACTTGCACAAGGGCGGCGGGGGCTGCACGGCCGTGTCCCATCGCTGTGCGGGCCGGCACCGCACGGGCTCAGCGCCCGCTCCCGGAGCAGCGGGGAGATCGGGGTAATTCCGCTTCTCTGCTGCCCGCCTGGGTGACCCCTCTCCAAAGCCCACCGCATCCCAGGGAGGGATCCCAGGGGGGTCCCACCGCGAGGAGCCGGGCAGAGCTGCCTGAGGATCCCGCTGCGCTGGGGAGAGCAGCAAGGAAAGAGCGAGTCTCAGAGCCCCATCTGATGGGAAACCTTAGATGTTTTGCCTGGAGTTTTGTTTTTCCATCAAAAGCTGCTAATGTAAATATTTACTGGCAACTATTCCCATTCTATTAGTGACAGGGCTTTGTGCAGGCTGTGTTTCTTAGGGAAATACTTTAAAAATCTGCTTGATGTATTCAAATCATCTCCAATGTATTCATTTAATTTGCTGCTTTTTTTTTTTTTTCAGGAGTGAAACTCCTGCACATATGGCTGTGCTTATGCAACTAGTTGATTAGATTTTACATTTCCATGTGTAATTTATGGTAAATTGTCCACAGATTCATTAAAAACCCCCATCCTTTAAATATATCCTGAATAATCTCTTCCATGCATTTTATATAGAACAAAAATAGGGTGATTCTGTATTCTAAAGGGACACCTACTGATAAGAACATGTTGCATTTGTAGTAGTTTAAATGCAGGATATAGAAAATGTCTATCTTGCTGGGATTTTAAAGCCCCCCTAAAATGTATTTCAAAGAATCAATCAGTACTGAGTCAATGTACAAGAATTGCTTTAATAAATCTAAATAGATGTGTCAGGCTCTAAGTGAATTGCACATTAAATAAAACCCGATTCTTCATCGAATGTATTGATTATTATCATTAAGAGCATATTTGTTACACTTTCTGAGCAGGGGACTGATGGAAATAGCAGCAGGCAGCACCACTGAGCTCGCGGGCTGCAGCTCCGGAGAGTCGACCCGTGTGTCCCTGTGAGTCCTGGCAATTCCTGAAAACCTTCATCCTACACTGGAAAAACCTCAGCCTTTATGTGTTTCTGTCATACATGCCTTAAACAAGCACAAAACAGAGAAAGGATGTATTTTGTGTGCAAAACTGAGAAATATAAAGGTCATCTCCACGTGCATCTTCCCACTCCGTCCCCAGGGCTCTGGACACAGCGCCTTGCCCTGCACCGACCCCAACCCCTCAGCCGTGGCCGTGGTGAGTCTTCAGTTCATCGCTTGTGCACAGATAACGATGGTGAAAGTTCAGCAGGTTGAACGCTGCACGTGGATTGCCATGGTGGGTCTTGGTAAATGTTCTTTCATTCACTTTTGCTGGGGGATGCACTTGGCCGCCAGCAATGCGGAGCGGGATGAGGGCTTTAACCCCGTGCGTCGTGCCCCTGGCCCTGACCGTAACGCTGCTGTGGTCCTGCCCGACGATGCTCAGCACCAGCACGTCCCCGCAGCACCACTCCACCACCACTGCCCCGGTCACAGCGTCAGAGGCGGTGTGAGAGAGCGAAGGTGCTCCCCGCGCTGCGAGCATCCGGCATCGGTGCGCAGGATCGTGTCTCGGCGTACAGAACCCAGCCAGCTCGGGGCGCAGGGCAACGCTGGCTGCATCAGCACAAACGCTGTGGTACGGTACGGTGATGCGCGCTTTTCCTTCACACATTCCACTTTCATTTGCCCTTATGTTTTCTTTAACCCTGTTAAGCAGTTTGGGACAGATATTCCATAAATATATATTCTCCCCAAAAAGCTGTTTTCCAAGTGTGGGTTTCAAGCACAATAAGCTGTTCCAATGTCTGATTTATAAGGCATATGAAGTTTCTGACTGAAAAAAAATATGATGAATTTCGCAGGTGTCTCACTGATTTATTGACCATGTGGCAATTTATAAGTCATGTCAGCAACTTCATAAGTAACACAATTAATTCTGAAGTTATCCCCGAGTTATCCAAGTCCTGTGTCACTGATGAATACGTGATGGGTCTGAGTTATAGGCTGGCTCTGAACTATGACTGACTCTGAAATAAGTCACAAAGCTGAGTCATAAATCACAGGAGATGGATCTGGGTACACTGCTGAGTCGCAAGCGCGTCGTCGGATCACACACCCCGATTTACGGGCCGGTGAGGTTGCGTCTGCATTATCTCATGGTTTGTGAGTAAACGCCGAGGTGTAAATCTGGGATGGTGCTGCCATCAGGGGCGAGGAGCCAGCGGGAGCTCGGAGCCCTTCGCATCCATCCGCACCGCCCGGAAAAGGGCAAAAGGGGAAATAACCACCAAAGAGGCAATACTGGAAGGTGTGAAAAGCCACTGCTCGGGCAGTCAGCCCGCGGGCAGGCTCCTCCATCACCGGAGCAGCTCCAGCACGGATCAAGCAGGGCACGAAGCTGCCCAAATGCTGCCCTGACCCAGCGACTGGCGCTGCGAGTGCCTCCGAGGCACCCCACGCTTGCTCCCTGACCTCCGAACGCTGGCAGATTGAATTAATCCATCATTACCTGAGGTGCTCCATCAGCCCTGGGCAGGCAGGGGTGACGTCGGGCAGGGAGGGCATGAGCACCGTGACAGATCAGCGCTGCGGAGGGGACGGTGCGGAGGTGGGATGGGGACACTGCCTCGAAGGGAGGGATGCGAAGGTGACGCTGAGAACAGGCATTGGCTCGCTCTTCTACTCATGAGCAGAGTAGAAGCTCCCGCTTCCCTTCCGGAGCGGAAAGAGGTCATCTGTGGTCCTTTAATTTGTCTGTTCTTCACAGGAACTAATCGCAGGCAGCGCCGGGCTCTAACAATAATCCCCACCTCTACAGCAGAGCGGTTGTTCGCAGGAAATCAGCCTGAACGTGCAAACACACCCAGGTTATGCCTTTCGCTGGGCCTTAGCGTTCGCCTCAGTGAGAGAGGGGGGCTGGCTGTGTCCTCGGCCTTCACCAGCGGGTGACACCCATGTTTGCCACCAGCCTACGTGCATTCGCCCTGGCGGCACCGCGCCCTGCGCTCAGCAGTCCCGTGGCAGCGTGCAAGGGCTGGGCTAGAGCAGCAGCGCAGCCAGTGCTGGCCCTGTCGCTGGGCTTAATGACGCCAATTAGCAGGCAGGGAAAAGGAGGGGGGTGCACCCTCCTACCAGCCTGCCCACCCGCCCCCCCCTCGGCACGCAGCACCCACAGGCAAGAGCTCGGCCCCTCGCCGTGCCCTGCGCGCGTACCGAGGCGTTTGCCGCCATGCTGCTGGTGTTTGCGCGCGCACGGGCTGGCTCAGTGTGAGCGCGGGCAGGTTCAGGCCCGCAGGCCGGCCTCGTGTCTCTGTTCTCGCTCTCTTCTTGGGGTACCAACTCTACAGCAAGCCTGGCTGGCCCTGGCAGATATCATAGGCTATTAATTAAGATGTCATTTACAGGCCCACTGTGTGACCTTAATTAAACTATAAAATGGCAAACACTAATAAGAAAGATGATATCCCTGTGGGTGGTGAATCAAGTGCATTAATCTCCTAGTGAGGAAGCTTTCCTTCATCTAACAGAGGCGAGGGATCTCCCGGCTTGCCTCAAGGGCTAAGCCCGGTGGCCCTCATGTCACTGTCGGTGGCGGTGGTGGGCTGCTCCCCCACCCACGGGAGACCTTCCTCCTGCCCCCACGGCGTGGCACGGCCATGATTCCTTCTCCTGAGTGCGACGGGATGGATAACTCCTGCAGACTTCACGTTGGCAAAGGGACGGTCCTTGGACCTTTCCTCGGAGCATCAGACACTTCTTCGAAGGACCTTCAAGATGGGTTTCCCTTCTCCTTTCGAGGCTCTTCTCCCCGTTCTGTTTGGCTGGCGCTTACCACAGGCTGAGATGGAGATCACCAGAAACTGCACCGGCGCTGGGGATGTACACGGAGCTTTTCCGTTTGTTTTCCTTCCTGTGCATAACTCAGATGCTGTTACACTAAACACTCATTTCATATTCCCAGGAGGTGAAGGAGATGTCATGGGAGACATATTTACATTTGTAAACTGCAATCAAAACTAATTAAAACCAACACAAATACTGATTAATAGAAGAGGGAACCTGATGCCAAGTCCCATGGCCCCATCCCAAATAACAGCGGCTTATTTTTTTAGAGGCAGATCTGCTTGTTCTCTTTCATTCCCAACATCTGGTGGCACATCTCCAGGTCCCGGCTCCGAGGCAGCCTGGCAGCCGTGCTGCGTTCGGAAGCGATGCAGGGGAAACCATCTGACGGCTGGAGCTTGTTCTGCCTGAAACACAGCTTTTCTTTAAAAACTCACCGCTGGGACATTATGATATGAGGTAAGCTCCATCCTGTTCTCATTTTGCAGCACTAGGCTGCTGGCTTCAGTTTATTTCATTAAACCTGAATTTATTCCAGCAAAGCGGTTAAAATATTCATTACTAGTCTTGCCACCTTTAAGAGTCCCCGTTCCCCGAGCACGGTCCCTGATTGCTCGCTCCAGGCAGAGCGCTGGGATGTCAGCTCTCCAGACGAGGTCTCGAATGGAAAAGGCGCTAACGGAAGGGAGACAGAGGTGCAGAAACAGCTCACGCCAGAGCGTTGTCAGCAACCCAGCGATGAGCACGAGCAGCAAGAAAAACCCTTTGCACGTGGGCTCGGTGAGAAAAACGCAAAGCACATATAGCTTGCTAAGCACACGACATTGTAAATGGAGCACTGAGCGGAACCAGAGGGAAATGGTTCTAAGTGGAGCAGAAAGCCAGTTTGTTTAAAAAGCAAATTATTGATTACTGTGGAGAGAAAACAAGCAGAACCACTGGACAGGCGATGAGTGATGGACGTTTCTAGGAATATAAATTGGAAAGTGGTAACTGCGGCATCAACCAGCAGCTCTGTCCTGGAAGAAACGGACCCACCTGTCCGAGCATCTGCCAGCGCCAGCGCACGGGCACTGGGGTCCTCACCCGCCTGCCCTACCCTTCCCACCTCACGGTGGAAACCAGGGAGCAACAAACCCAGGGCAGGAGCGGCCGGGCTGAATGCCAGGAGGTGGGCAGGGGAGCACAGCAGGGAGGGGGGCACGGGAACAGTCCCCGGTGCTCCCCTCCCCGTCCCAGGCTGCCCCCGCAGACCCTCGGCTCGGTCTGTGCCCACAGCCAGGTTTTCTGCTGTGGCTTTTTATTGCACCCAGGTAGCTGCCAGCACGAGAGGACACTCGGCTGGGATGGACTGCAGACAAGTAATTAATGTCCATGAAGTGGCCGTTATTACACCAGCTCATCTGGCTTTTCCCTTTGCAATGAGCCTTTACTGGGACGGTGTCTGGCAGTCACTATTTTCAAATCGCAGTTTTTTCCACGGTAAAAGGCTATTTTCCCCAGGCAGCCAGCAGGGATTTTATTGTTTAAATAGTGTGAAATCCTTCTTTATGAGGCCACTTGCCTTCTGGTCTACAAGAATGGCCTTTTGCAGCATCTAATGTTCCCTGTTATCCCTGATGCTATTTGTTAGAGAGACAGCCTGTCCGCTCCGGGCCCCGCTGTCCTGCTCTTCAGTTGCTAACCCTTGAGGATTTAAAGATAAAATGACCGATGCTGCAGGTGAGGACTGCCAGGCACCGCATCCACAGGTGGTTAATCTTCTATTTCTTGCAAAGGATTTTAACAGCATTTCCTTGTGGAAATGGGAGGTTTGCTCCGCTTACGCCCACACACATGCCTTTTCCCAGGAGCAGTATCAGTCCGGAGAGGGGCAGAGACAGGGGCTGAAGCACGAGGAGGGGGGTCTGCCCGGGCTCCCCCCCGTGCCAGGGCACCGCAGGGTGAATGTTTGCGTGGGGAAAGCCCCCAGTGCTCCCTCAGCCGCAGCAAACGTCGATCTCGTGAGCGGGGACTACATTGACATGGTCGGGTTCGGCCGCCCTGCATGGCGATGGCACCAGCTCACTTGTCACTATGACTACACAAAGTTGATATTCCACCTTCAGCTCAACTTATTAACCCCGTGTTCCTTTCAAACAAAATATCACACCGCTTAATTATTTTTTGGCTAACCATTTGCAAATGCCATCAATTACTGGAAACATGCCACCACCACCTTTTGCAAGGCACTGGAATCAGAGTCCACGTCACCCTCTGACAGGAGCATCATAAAACTGCATTAATCAAATTGCTTATCAGTCACAAAAATTGAGGAGTAATTTGTCAAAGTCACAGCCATGCTCAATAACTGTTTGGAGATGACTAAGTAATTAATCAATAATGCATTCTCACCTTTTCATTTCCCTAGGCTTCTCTGACTTGCACGATGGAATGACTGGAAAATAACAGACCAAGTTGTCCACTGGCTTTAAAAACGGCGGCTGGTGTTTACCGGGGCGTTAATTCAGCCCGGCCGGACCCTTTCCCTCCTCTCTCGCACGTCTGCAGCGCGTTGGCACAGGTCGTGGCGCCTGGCAGAGCTGCAGGGTGGCCGCATCTCACGGCGATGGCCAGGGATGCTCAGAAGCCCATTCCAGGCCAGGGGCACCAGACAGAGCCCGGCACACGCCGGGAGCCGTGCACGAGCGGAAGCACCGTCGAAGGGACGGAAAGCATTGCTGAGGGCTTGGGTTTCTGACCAGATGCCTGGATGGATCCTGCCCAAACCCTCCGGTGAGGTGGATCACCATGGAGCTGGATGCAAGCTCCAATTCCATCGATCAAACCCAGGCTTTTAACCTCACCCTGTAATCTAAATAACTGTTTATCAGAGATACTGTTAATTTAGTCTAAACTCTTCTTCTCTTCTTTCTTAATGTTCTTGAAATTACACCCTCTCTAATGCAATCCAAGAATAACCCCATCAGTGTAATGAAAAAATTTCCCTGCGAGACTGAGCTGCTACTTCTTGAATGCCCTAAGAGTGATAATTTGATTAATAAAATGGTCAGATTTGCAGTACCGAAGGGCTTTTCAACTCCGAATCAATCACTTTACATCTATTACTCAATGCCAGATTCACTGAATGCATTGTTGAACTCACTGAAAACTGTGTTAGTAATATTAAGTAATTAGTAAGATTAATACTGTTGCACAGCTATAACCTGGGCAGAATCTAGATTGATTAGAGTTAATTATCTTCTGCCCGCTTAAATAATTTATATACTGTTTTCCCCACTATGTAAGAGCAGAAAACACAGAAGAAAGATTCCCTTCCTCTGCATGGCACACATGGGGCCGAGCCACCAGTGCCACGAGCGCTCGCCGGAGGATGTTTCAGAAAGACACCTCTAATTGGGGGGTCACTGCCTCATCATCCTCCTCCTCCTCCTCCTCCTCCTCCAGGTCAGTTCATTTTGCACATCCAACCCCCCCATCAGCACTCGCTGCTCAGCCTCATCGCCCGTCCTGCTTCCCCGCCGGCTCAGGCACCCCCACGTCTGCCGCTGCAAAGCCAAAATGTTTTCAACCGAATTCACCGATTCTACACGCTGTTTAGCCCGGAGGGCTGATGCAATAACTTATGCATGATCCTTGCTTTCCAATCAAAATTTCATTATTATAAATGATTGCAAAAGTTTTCACATTCCACATTTTGTCTTTGCAGAGAATTTTAAACACTCTTTAATTTTGTCCCTTGGTGCTGGTATGTGTAATAATTCTGCTGATCCATATTCATATCCTCCCAGCCTTGCAGCTCCTGCACAGATTTCACAACTCATGGAATCATTTTCTTAAAGAACTGAGTGTCCCCAATATTTATTATTGTCATTAATGCAACATGATTTCGGCCCCTTTAATAATCACAGGACATGATTCCCAATGTATTTAAATAATTGATTGACTTAGAGCTCACTAATATGGATGCAGCCACAAGTATTTAATTGGATCGTTACTTGATCCTGGCTCCGTGCAGTATATCCTGTTACCAATAAATCAATTATGCATCTCTCTGCTCATAGAACCTTTCTCCTGGTGGCTCAGAGGACCAGGCTGGGCCGGGGAGCACTGCGGAGCGCTGGGTGCACTGGTCCAGCTCAGGGCTCTCTCAAGGAGAAGGTGACGGCGAGGGAGGTGGCCAGTCCTGCTCCACGGGACTCAAGGCGCAGTTGGCTCCCAACATGCGTGGGGAAGCTGGGACCAGGGCAAAGCACATCGCTAGAAGGCAATGGAACATATGCTAATTTGTCCATGGCTTCAGTTAGCAGGCATTTATTAGGGATGTCTGACTTACTTATATTCAGGTCAACCTGCTAATATTATATTAACCTCTGTTGCCACTGATGTGCGCAGGAAAAATTGGAACCATGCTTTGCAGGGGTTTTATACGCCGCTCGAGGCATCTCCCGACCACGCTCAGCACGCTGCCGGCCGGAGGCACCGCTGCCTGCCCACCGCCGTCCCCATCAGCCCGGCCGCTGAGCGATGCTGAAGCTTCTCCCAGGACCCACAGCCCCGGCACGGGACAGCGCGTGGCTGGAGCACCCTGGGTACCCTCTCCAGGCTGGTGCACGTGGGGGCAAACACCGTTTCCCGAGGACTGCGGCTGCAGCAAGCGACCAGCGTGAGCTGGGCAGGTCGGGGTTACGGAGCTGACACTCCCTGGAGAGAGGAGACCCTCTGAGAAGATGGGGAGAGCGAAGCCGCCCGGGCCAAGGGGTGCCACGGCCAAGCAGCACAGCCCACGGGCACCAGCAAGGAGCGAGCAGGAGTGGCAATGCTGAACGGGCCAGGAGAGAGCAAGTGCTAGATCACAGATTGAATGTTCCTGCAAACGTCAAGAAAATCATACACATATTTCCATTTTTACCTATTTGACCCATTAACTAACTACAAAATTTCTCAGTAATCCCCAGCAGATGAGCATCAAAGAGAAGACCTATGGTCTTAGCTAATCCCTTTATAATGAAGTAATGCTACAGAAATCAAATACCGGCAGTAAATCGGGAGATTAACAACAAGCTGGGAAACGCACAAATTAAATTGCAATCTCCCTCGCTGCTTTGCCCAAGCCAAAGGCACTGTTTCTGCTCTGGCCACTGCAGTCCCCCCAGCAGGAAAACAAGGTTAGAAATCACTTTATAACAATGAGACTCTAATCCCTGATGCAGTCGGTAAGTGGAGTCTGCCCAGAATGAGCCGATGCCCGTGCAAGCCCCCCCTCCCCGTCTCCACGCGCCTTTCGCTTGGGGAGGGAGAGTGTCTAGCTTTTCCCGATGTGCAGGGATCCAAATCTGGAGCTAGAGCCGTGCCCGGGAGAAGAGACGAGGGCGAAGCGCTGCCAGGCAGCAACGACCGTGGGGCTGGGGATCCTGCCTTTTCCTGCCGCCTTGGGAGGGGAGTTGGGCACGGGGCTTCGCCTGCAGCAAGGTGGGACACGGGCGCTGCTCTGCGGTGCGGTGCCACCTCTGCAGCGGTTCCCAGGCTGTCCCACCTGCCTGGATACAGGACAAAGGGATGGGTCTGGGCTGATATTTGGAGCAATCACAGCCGCTGGCAAGCCGAAATCTCCTGCGGGCCTCCCAAAGCCAAGTGCAAAGGACATGCTGGCTGCCCTGTGCTGCCAATGCTCTCCTGGCTTTCACACCTCGCCAGGGTTGTCCCCGCTGGGCTGTCGCCTGCCCGGACCCACCGGGCTGCTGGGTCCCAGGGGAGAGCAACCAAATCGCAGCTAAAACCACCGGGCAGACGAGAGGATGCAAGGAAAACCGGCAGCAGCCCTGTTCAGCACCGATTGCTCCAGGGCTGGATGAAGAAAGAGGTTTCTGCAGTGGTACCAGAGCCACCAGACGGGGCTGGGGTCTCCCGAGAAGGGGGCAGCGAGGGTCACCGTCCCCGAGGACCCTCCTGGGGCAGAGCAGGAGCCAGGCTGCCTGCAGCAGGGACAGGTCTGCAGGTGACCCCCAGCAGAGTGGTTTGCGCCCTGACTCTGCTTTTATTGCACAGTAACATCTGAATGAATATTTTATTCACCCCTTTAAGAACATCTCCACAAATGCACATTTTAATAAAACATGAGGACGCATTTTTGGAAGAGCCATCTAATGCTTCAAAAAGCTCCATCATAGTTTATTAACCAGAGCAAACACTGTGCAGTTATATTTTTATCTTGGTGGCTCTAATAGAGTCCCACTGCGTGTGAGGTAACGGGGAAGGTGCCCACAGCCCCGTGTCCCCATGTCCTGACAGCGGGGCCTGACAGCAGCCGGGGCTGTGGCCACATTCTGCTCCTGGCCCTGAGCGCCGGCGGGACGGGGCAGCACGTGTGGACACCGAGCCATTCGCTTCGCCCCCTCGCAGCCCCCTCGGTCACGCGGGGATATATCTACTTACAGCATGACAGAGAGAGAAAAACCGTATAGAGTCTCTTCCTGGAAGGTATTAGCAAACTAGAAAAACACCGAACCAATTCTCACGTGCAAACACCGGCACACTATTGCCAGACCTGCTGCACGTACCTTCCCCCCGCTGGAATCACACAGGCTGAACGAGATGGACTCTGCTTCTCATCTGATAACCCAATTTTGCTTTTCTACATTTCTAAACATGGCACGGGAGCTGCACAGTAATTTTTTTCCCATAGCTGAGGAGATTCTTGCGAAAATCTTGCTGCTTCTGGAAAAGACAAAACTTTTTCTTGTCTTTGTTTGCATTCATTGTAAAAACAGCAATAAACCAAACGGCCAGAGAGGAGCAGACTGAGCGACAGCAGGAGGGTGGAGGTGGCAGAGGTTACTTCTGCCTCTTCCCGTTACAGGGAAAGGGAGCCAATTAAGCCTGAGAGGAGGAAATTTAAAGCCAGTGAAAGGAAATGTTCCTCCAACCCTAAACCGGGTCTGGAAGAGGCCACGGAACGCCATTCCTTGGCAAGGTGACGTAGGAGCGACGCTGGCAGAAGTCACGAGGGCGGCACTGGTTATAGCAGCAAAACATCAGGGAAAGCAAACCCATTCAGGGAAGGGCACAGACCAGCCCGGGCCAGCACGCACCGCCGGCCGGGTGAGGGAACGGGGCACCAAGGACTTGGCTCTGGGGGGGCATCGGCTTCGCCCACGGTGCCGCGTGGCTCACGGTACAGGTGTGAGCACAGCAGTCCCCGCTCGGACGAGGTGAGGTCCCCACCAGCAGCATCCCCCTGAAAGCTTCTGCTCCAGAACGGCTTTGCGTTACTGCTGACAGGTAGCACTGATTTATAAAGCAGAAATAAACGAGTCTGCTCTGCAATTTCACCTAATTTTGTCTCCCGTTTCAATTTGCCATCTTTCAGCATAATGCCGGGTGGTTAATTATGTTTCCGTCTTATTTCTCAGATAATACCCCCCTTGTACTGCACATCGTAGCTGCTCAAAGGGTTTCATTTTACCTTTCATTTCACCTCCTAGCACAGCTCTAAATTTAGTCAGCTTGTAATTTTTGGGTATTTTATACATTATGCCTTTATTATTGTGAAGTAAAATGGAATCCTTGTCTTTTAATTCACTCTCTAATAATTCTCTACCAAGCCTTAATACAAAAGGCTTTTTTTTCTGAAGACTAATTGAGTGGGGTGTAATTATAATACCCAGGGAGATGATATTGAAAGTACCTTAACTGTGACAGTTTCCTCTGACTAATCGCCCCTTCGGCAACTTGCAAATCTTTGCTGCGCGAGCTCCCCATCGGCTACCGCGCTAACGTGCCAAGACCAAGCTTAAGGGGATTTGGGCACGGTGCTGCTCCTGGCCGGGATCCCCGGGTCTCTAAGCTGCCGATGCACCGCGGGGGCTTCTCTGCCCTCCAGGGACCAGCAGCGTGGTCCCACGTGGAGAGAAGGGGACGGGGTGTCTGAGGGAGCGGGGGGTGGCACCATCCCGCCGAGGGACCAAAGACACGGAGCATCACGCAAGGTCCTTGCCACAGGAGCAGGGACGTTCCTGTCTCCATCAGCCTCTTCCTTGGCTTAATGCTCCTGCTAGAAATGCGCCGCCTGTTTGAACGGCCAAAGGAAAGCATGAAAATACAGAAGGAGAGCGTGAGGGAGGAGTGCTGGGAGCCATGGCAGGAGCGTCCTTCCCCTGAGAGACGGGAGATAAAACCAGCACTACTGCAGGCTGCAGCGCTTTCCTCTGAAAAGCATTTACCTGCCAGGAGGGGAGCAGCGATTTTCCATATTTGTGTATTTTACTGTGATAGCGGCATACAACAGGCGAGGTCAGCACTCAGCAGAGACACCAAGGGGCTATTTCCTCACTAAACCGTGTATTGCAGTAAGTGAAAAATAAGCGTTAAGGGTGGCTATTATGCAGAGAATAAAATGTTTTTATATCAATGTAGGTGTCAAGCTCAACACTTCTGCAGAGTGGATCCTTCACATTATGAGCCGGCTATGAATATGCTTAGCCAAGCAGGGATGCTCCCAGCAGCAGCCCAGGGTTTGTTATTAGAAATAACAGGCTTCCACTCTGCAATTGATGCTCTTGGTGGGGACAGGCTTCCCAGGAGGGGACGGTACAAACAGAGACTGGCCCTGGCGCCTGGGGAGGGGGTGGCATCTGGGGGGGACATTGCACCGCAGCCGTGGGAGCCACCATGCAAAGGAGAAGGGACAGGGGCAGCTCTCAGGAAAGCACCCTGGAGCAATTAATGCACTGTGCTCTAGAATCACTAGGAGTTAATTAGCTTCTGCTGGCCAGAACAGGCTCTCAGCTCTCCTCCAGAGCTGGGCATTCTTCTTTCCCTCAAGTACAGGCTCACCCAGGCTGCAGTCAATATGGGAGGGAAAGAAGGGATCAAGCCAGAGCTCGCCAGCCTCCAGCCCAGCAATCCCTTGAACTAACAGGGATGGGTCTGGTGGGGGGAACGGGCAGCCCCCAGCTGCCTTTGCACAGCTCCCTTTAACCCTTTCCCATCCCCAGGTCCTGCCCCTTCCCCTCGGTCTCATGGGGTGCACGGCTCTTCTATCCTCACCCCGGGCAGCAGCAGCTCCTGCTGACAGACGCCGTGTCGGGGCTGGAGGCACGAGCCCGGGGGCTCTGGGGTTCCACCAGGCTGGTTCCTGCCGAGCGAAGGGGCAGGAGGGAAACGCTGGTTTACGCAGCCCAGCCTCCCGCACCAGCCCCTGCGCTCCCCAAGCCGTCAGCTGCCAGCAGCGGGGTAAATGATTCGTGCTGTGAACAGCACTCGATAAATGAGCATGACCGGCTGTTTGTTCCAGCCCAGCAGCCCTGTCCCTCGCCCCATGCACTGGCCCCAAGCGGGGCACAAGTTGTCCCATCCTGTCCCTCCGCCTCCCTCCTCCTAAGCGCTGCCCCGTGCTCAGGGGATGAGTCCTGCCGTTCCTCTCTGCGAGGACAGATCCTCTTTTTTTTTCAATGCTGAGCAATCTCTTGCCAATTACTCTGAATTTGTTATTTTTTTTTCTCCATTTGCTGCTTTTAACTCCTAAGATGTCCCCCCAGATATAGCTCTGCATCAGGAGAGGTACAGAAAGCTGACGGTGGTTTTTTCCTGTATCTTTTGTCCATCTTAGTCTTTCCTCCCCAGGGAAGGAGGCTCCTGCTGTGCATCCCTTCTTCGGATAACTCGGGGCCCTGGCTCATCTCACTCCTTTGATGGAGGAAAGCCATTTCAAGGGTATTTTTGGTCATTCAGCTGTGCCAGCCCCAGGACAGAAAGCCACCACGCAGCCAGGGCTGTTCCATCAGCAATGTCCCGACGTCGGACATGGGCGCACAGGCAGCCGCAGGCAGCTGCCGGCTCCTCCTCTGCTGGACTTTGCCCACTGCTGCTCTTCAAACCATTCCAGCCAGTGCAACGGGTAGTAACAAAAAGCGTATCCAAACACTTTACAAAAAATGAAAGCCCTTTGCTGGGTAACCCAGCAGCTGAGCCATGCAGGGGCCACGACGAGACGAACGCTGTGCCCGCGCCGGCAGCACATCAGCAGCCACGGCCCCGAGGCACAGCTACCTGCCCGCCCAAGAAGGTTGTCACCGATCAGATCTCGGCGTGTGGAAACGGGAGAGACATGGGCAGACGCATCCCTGCGGCAATGTCAGTGAAATCGAGACGAAAATCGGCCCGTTGAGCATCACCTGAACTGTTCCTCTGCGGTTTGGCTAAATGAAAGAGTATGCCTTTTTAATGCAACGTGTAATTAGAGAGTGTAAAGTCTCAGCCAAAAGGTTTTATTGAGCCAGAGAATTAGACAGTTGCAGGAGTAATGAGAGCGGCTGCCGTCGCGTGAGCCGGTTGGGATTAGAACGGCCGGGGCAGAGCCACCAGCCCCTCCGCCTCGGATCTGGTGGGCAAGAGCAGCACTCCCGAAGCCTCCCTTCGCTGCTGAATGAAAAGATCCTTTGCAGAGATTAAAATGAATTTATTATTTCACAGTCCGCTATTTACATCACATCTGGAGCAGGTATGACGTACCCCATTACAAAAACATTTAAATAATGAGTCCTGCCGGTGGCAGCCGGAGCACGGGCTCCAGCCCCCCCGTCCCTCCTGAGCCAGCACATCCCCCTGTGCGGGTCACGGAGCTGGGGTGCCCGGGGAGGCGTTGGCCCCGCTCCCCGCAGCGATGCTCCTGCTCAGGCCACGTGCCGTTGGCCCCGCGAGTGCGGCAGCCCCGGTGTCCCCAGCCCCGCCGACACCGGGACCTCAGGGCTCCCATCCTCTCCCCCTCGAGCTGCCCAGCCAGGGGAAACGGTGCATCCTGGAGAAGGTCACGAGCTCAGGGCCAGGAGATGGTACATTTTTCTTTATTTTGAATGAATGCAACAAAACCTGGCTCGATCTGGGTCTCTGGCTGGGCATCTGCACAGTGTCAGGCACACCAGACCCGCAGGCAGAAGAGGGCTTCCCCCGCACGTTATTCTGAAATTCGATTGCAAACACAAGCAGTAACTTGGTGCCTGGGACTTGCACAGTAGAGAACAGATATTAAACTCGCAGCTTGATTAATGCAATTACTGAGGAAGGAGAAACCAGCAGCATGCTCCATGGAGACATTTCACCATCTCTGGGGACTGACGGGGTGTCAGACACCCCCGGCCACGCCGCCGCGTCAGCCACACATGGTCACAGCAGCCGGGCGGTGGGGCAGGGAAAGCACAACGCTCCGGGGCCGGAGCAGCCCCCCGGGGCGATTCCAGGTCAGGCCCGGAGCTCAGTGCCCGCTCCTGGGAACCCACCGGGCCAGGAGCCGTGAGCCAAACCGGAGGGTTCACACAACCATTGACTTCCCAATTCCTGACGGCGACCCTGATTCAACGTCTTGGGAGATGGGGAAAGGCGACTCACAGCAATAATTTCAGCTATTTCAGAATAAAGCCCATTTTGGAGGACCGCTGTCTGTCTGTCTCTGTATTGTCAACAGCTCTTACATGACTGGAGTATTTTATTTAAGAGGATGGGAAAATGAGCCCGTTTCTTGGTCAGCGAGTGTGGCCACGGGGCAGGAGGGGACCGTGGAGTGACAGGAGTCTTGCAGCTCTGCCGGGGTCCCATACTTGCAGCCTCCAAGGAAGCCAGCGCTCAGCAGATGCTCTGATCCGGTACCTGGCATGGTCCCGCCAGCAGACACAGGACAGCAGCCCCGGAGCATCCTGACTCTGCAGGCATCACCTGGGCCACATCCTGCTGCTCACGGCTCTGCAGAGCACCGGGGACCCGCACGGAGGCTGGTCCGTGCCGCCGAGTTGCACGGAGGCTATCGTGTGACCTGCGGGCAGAGGAGAAGAGTGGGGCAGGCGCCTGCTGATGGGAACGGTCAATCTGTTTGCAGGGGGTGAGTTACCCAACACATCCAGCCCGTTCCCCCGTCCGCAAACTGTCAGCGAGCAGCCTCAGGAGATGCAAATCCGATTTGCTCTTTGCATTTGTTTAATGGGGTGGTCATTCCAAATTTCAGTTTATGGATTGTTTGTGAACCCTGTGCTCTGGCTACAGCTTCCACTGGGGGTCTGGGAGGGGCAAATCCCCTGGCATAGTTCTTAAGGGGGCACCCAAAGTCACCCAAAATCACCCAAAGTCCTTTTGAAAACATAAATCTGCCTTTCCAAAACGCTGCCTGCCTAAGGGATGGCAAGGGAGCCAAAAGGGGTGCTGGGAGGATGGCCACGGAGGTCGGGGCTGCTGGACGAGGGAGGAGAGCGGACGCCCTGGGGTCCTGCAGACGGGAACGGTCCCCAGTGAGAGCCCAGGACAGCAAAGCCGGAGCAGAGGCTTTGGGCTAAGTCAGCAGCTGGGGGACAAATAAATAAACGATATTAAGATGGGAAAAAGACAATGAGCTAAACGTAGTGCTGCATTTAGGAGTCAATGATGGATGCCCAGGGCCAGAGGAACCTCTCGGACATCCATAAAAACAGTTGAGCATGAAAGTGCTTTCTGTGCACAAAAATAATAGCAATAATGAAAAAAAATCCCAACATCACTTAATACGATAATTTTATGGCAGGGGATGTGGGGTGAGAAAAACTAAAGCATAAGGAATAATTGCACTCAACAGTATGAACAATGATTACAAAATTATGCAACTGATTAACCATGGCATATATGTAATTACTAATGAGTTTGATAAAATTTTAATTATACCTTGTTCTTTGGGGCATTCAGCAAGCCATGAAAATAATAATCATGTAGCACTCTGTCACAGATGATTGCCTCAGACGGAGGAGCGGTGACGGATTCAGGGCTGTGTCACTCGGCTGGGACGAGCCACCTGCTGCCCCGGAGCAGCGGGGAGATGCTGGGGAGCAGCCAGGACGGCAGAGCAGCCCTGGGCTCGTACGGAAAGATCCCCAACACGTCTGCTCACGGGCTGAGCCACACAGCCCCCTCCTCCCGAGCCTCCCCGTGGGAGTTATCGATCAGCAAAGCCGTGGGACCCATTCGGGGTTTGCGCTACCCCCGCCGGCCCCTCCAGCACCGGTGACACCAGCACAGCCCAGACCCTCAGCTCTGCATCCGAAACAAACGGCGCGTGGTTTGGAGAAGCCGAGGCTCTCCCTTTCCCCTGAGAACTCTTCGGGGACGCTTTCCTGGGTTTTGCTTGCCCCGGGCTTCCCCCCAGCACCCTGCCAGGGGACGTACCTTGGTCGTCTTCACTTTGTTGCCGCTACTGCAGCTCCAGCCCGAGAGGTCGGGCAGCACCTTGCACTCCTCCCCGTCGAGGCAGGGCTCCATCTGGCACCACCACTTCTGCAGCACGATGGAGGCTGGGGGAGAGGAGGGCGACAGTGGCGCGGGGCACGGAGAACCCTGGGGAGGCTGCTCTGGGCCGGCAGCGGGGGGGACAGGCTGCCAGCCCTGCCTGGCTCCGGGAGGTGCGGGACGGCAGGGCGGGAGGTGCGGCCCCTCTCTGGCACGACGCACCTTGGCAGCGACACTGCGGAGGAGCCGCTGGTCGCCTGCCCGGCATCCTTTGACTCCCCCCGCCTCCGGAGCACCCTGCTTTCTCTCCCCACCCGATGACAGCCCCGTCCTCAGTCCCCACCAGAGCAGGGGGACCGGCGTTGGTCACTAACCTACTGCAGGCTCCTCTCTCAGAGGCAAAGGGACCGTCTACTGCTACTCGACTTTGTTAGGCTCTTGTAACCCGATGTGGGTAACAGAGGGGGCTCCCCTATCTTTGGGAACCGTGACACACAAACCGTTTGGGACAAAGAAAGCCTTCCCTGACAATTCATCCTGGTGTTTCTTGGTCTTACACCCAAACGTGCTCACAGGACACCGGCTGTCAAGCAAATCGATACCGCGCTGGCAGAAGCTGCAGCTGCTCCCATCAGCTCTTCGGTGATGCCACATGATGCCATTCGATAAAATATACATGGCTTGAGCTTTGCTTAGTGCTCCTCGCAGGTGATGGTGCTGCACGGCTGGAGTCACGTCCCTGCCTCTGGCTGCAGCAGTGTGGCGAGCAGACACGCAGGGACCGATGCTGCAGCGCTTGGCTCCAGCACAGCGATGGAGCAGCTTGAACTGCTGGAGCACCACAACCCACCCACGGCGCACACAGCCCGGGGCCGCACGGAGCGGGGTAACGCGGCTGTGCTAACAGAGAGTGTCCTCAAAATGCTCCTTCTCCCCCTCTGCAGGAGCCCCTGGGCAGGTCTCCTCTCTTCAGAAAGCCCACACCAGCCGGACTGACCGGTAAGACACAGTCGGGGGGTTGCACAGGACCCGGCTTGTAGCCACGGGGTACTCACCGTCCACGCAGGAGGGAGCCGCCCGCGTTGTTCCTGCCACCTGCCCCGGGAAGCAGGAGCATTTCACCGTCTGGGAGCGCTCCTCGATCTTGTTCTTATTGCAGCACCTGTGAGCTGCAATGACTTCGCACGTGCCGGGCTCTACGTGCACTGCAGGAGGAGAAACAGCCGCCGTCACGCAGGGCTGCGCCCCGGAGCCCCCAGACCACCTCCTGCTCACCGCCCCGGGCAGCACTGCCGGTGCGTGCCACGACCGAGGCACCGGGAGAGCCCGAACTCCAGCAATTGCCCCAGGGCTGCTGCTGATATACATGCAGCTCTGCCCAGCATCTCCCCAACCTACCCGTAAGGAGAAGCACTGGTCCTGCTCCAGGCTTCCAGCACCTGAGCTCTTACTCCTAACAGCCCTCACACCCATCCCACCCAACAAATTAATAACCTCTTGCCACGGCCAAGCCAAGAGCTTTATTGAAATGAATGAGCGCCTCAGTTAATTGCAGCTGACAATGAGATGCACGCTTTGCTACAAGAGGGGATGGTGCCTTGTGCTGCCTTTGGCTTCAAACAGAGCACCACCACCTGCAACTTCAGCTAAAACCAACGCTCCCATCTCACCATCACACAGCATCGTCTGGCTGGAGGAAGGGAGGACCAGGCATTGCCACCCTGCAGTGACACAGAAATGTCATGGTGTTCATCAGAAATCCGGGCTGCTCTGCTGTTCCTCCTCCCAGTCCCATTAAAATATTAAGGAAGAAAGAAAACTAATGTGCTGGCTTATCACCCCTGGGATCCAGGTTTAGAAGCTAGTTAGCATCGCAAATCAATGACTTTCGCTAGGTAATGGCCCACACAAGCACAATACAAATGAGCGAAACAGGGCTGGATAGACTTCAGTGCCATGACCCGAGAGCGGGTGATCCCTGCAGGTCCTGTTTAATGAGCACTGGAGGCGCGAGTGCGGAGCCACGCACCGAGACATCCCCTGGGTCACCGGGAGCAGGCTTTTATTTCTGCAGCAAGCGGGAGCCAGGCTGCGCAGAGGATGCAGAAGCTGCGTTTCTGCAGCGTGCCATCCCGACAA
The DNA here is from genome assembly GCF_011004875.1 of Balearica regulorum gibbericeps. Lineage (NCBI taxonomy): Eukaryota > Metazoa > Chordata > Aves > Gruiformes > Gruidae > Balearica > Balearica regulorum. Next base: position 1,362,214 of record NC_046208.1, read on the forward strand.
GCATGCAGACGAGCATCCATCATGGCATCAGACCCGGCTGCTCTGTGTCCTCAGCTCAGCCCCAGCCCCTTCCATACCCCGGGATGGGGGCAAGAGCCGTGCGGGAGCCCTCGGCAGCCACGGGAGGAAAGGCTCGGTAAAGGGTGCGAGCAGGACGTGCAGGGCTGTGGGGAGCAGCGTGGCGTGCTGCTGGCGGTACCCAGGAGCACAAGCCCACCCTCAGCCCCTTCGCAGCACACACGGCTCTGCCTGTCGCTCGGACCGACAGCTGCCGACCTGCCCGTCCAGCCTCAGCTCCCAGCTCTGCTTCCAGGAGGGTCCCCGACCCCACAAAGCGAGGTGGCTGGCCCAGGGAGATCGTGCCGCAGGTTTGTGCCAGCGTCCCCTGCCCGGCTCTGCGGGGACCGCCACACGAAGGGGACCGGCTGACCTGCCACACAACGAGCGCTCCCGTGGGTCCCCGGGGAGAGGCAGCAGGTACCCGTGCTCACCAGCAAACACCGCCTGCCTTCCAGGAGCTTTTGGAAAGCCGCCACTTCACCTTCTCAAATGAAAGCCGAGGGAAATGAGATCTCTCCCCAGGCACTGGGGGAAATCCCTCTTCCTTGCAGTCGCCTTTTCACATCCCTGCTGGGAAATGCTGATCCAAGTGCAACCTCCTGGCTTGTGCCGGCCGTGCCAGCATCCAGCCAAAGCAGTGCTCGTCCTTCTCCTGTTCCCACCACGTGTGAGCACCGGCCGGGAGACAGGAGGGCAGGACCCGAGGAGCTGCCCCAGGATCCGCTCTCCAGCGATGCCCACCTGGGGCCAGAGCAGAGACGCACTCGTGACTGTGCAGGAATATCACATCCTCATGTGAACGTGGGCAGTGACAACACTGCTCGTCCCTCGTGGTCTGCTCCGTCGGGAGCCGTGGCCGAAAACCACACACCCCTGTGCCCTGCACCCGCCGGCACGCCGGCAGGATGGGCCATGCAATTACCACGGCTTTAATTTGGCTTTATTTATTGTTATTTCATGGTCATTTTCTTTTAATGAACCATCACTTTCATTTCTGCCCATAATAATTACACAATTACCTATCCTGGAAGTATTTTGTAATAGCATCTCTGGCCATAAATTTTATCCTCCCTTTTAAATGCCATCATAATTCAGTTTTAATGATAATTTCCATTCTCTTTGTATGCAGAAATGGTAGACTTTGGTGAAAGTGAGAAGGAAAGCAACTCATTACAGAACAAATGTGACTGTTTTGCCCTGGTTTTATGGTTAATGGGATTTTTCAAATAATCTGAGGAATAAGCAGAGGTCCTTGGATTTGGCTGACCACGAACCCACATTCCCACCACGTTGTGGTCCAGGACTCACCCACCCCACACACCCTGACACAGACACCCCCTTCCACCCCGCAACGGGGGATTTTATCCCCTCCAACTTCAGTGCTCACGCCTCTTTGTGGGTTTGACTCGTTTTTATAAAAGCCTCCCTGCAAAGCTTCATTAGCAGAGCTCTTCCCAGGAGGAAGGGCCAGACGACCCCTCTGCTCCCTCTCACTTCTGCTCTCCGGCTTCTCATTTTCAGCTAATTTAAAAAGGTTCAGCCAAGGGAGAGCCAGACAGAACTGAGAAATCGCTCATTACAGCCATGCAGCAAGAGTTTGCTAACATGCCAAAGCCCTTTTAATTTGCTCAAAAAGGTGCAGCACGGAGATAAAGCCAAATTCCCCTCTCCTCTGCCTCACTGCAGCTGGCTGAGCACGGCGGTAGCGCGGTGCCGGACCCGCAGCCTCGGAGCCCGTGGGCACCCATCGTGTCCCTGCCAGTCACACCAAGGGACCCTAGCTGTCTCGGCAGACCTGCAGACACAAGGAAGATGCTCCCACCAGGACAGACGGACACGGTCCATCTCCAGCTCGCGGGCAGGCCACCCAGGGAAGGCAAAACCCATGGGTGACAAGAGATGCTCTCGCTTTGTGCTCCAGCCCTGTCGGACCCAGCCCGGGGTGCAGGTCTGCCCTTGTACAGGGAGCACGGAGGGCAGCTGCGAGCCTCCGAAGAGAAAGGTTCAGAAAGTCTTTGTTTTCCCTCAAAGCATACAGCTTAGAGCCAGTCAGAGCCCCGGCAGCTACTGCCAGCAGGGTCGGGCAGTAAACCGCAGCGCCAGGAGCAGCCGCCTCTGCCCCGGGAAGAGCTGCCGCCAAGGAGCAGGCTGGTCCCAGCTCACCCGCCTGCTTCTGCTCTGGGATTCAAACTGGGAGCAGCTCAAAGATGGACGCACCACGGAGGTCAGGCAGGCTCAAGGCACCAGCCCCCCCCAGTCCCCGGGGCGGGGGGGACGCACAGCCCCGCAGCGGAGCTGACGGCAGAATTGGGGGGGAGCAGCGTGGACCCCCCCCAGACCCGGTCCCTTCATCTGCCTACAGGTCTTGTGAGCATCCGATGTCCTGCCCTGGGGCACAATTACACTGGGAACTTGCCCCAGGCGCTTCTCTCCAGTGCAGACCCCTCCAGGCACCAGCCCCAGCGGGAAGCGTGGCAGCAGGGCACCCTGCGTCCCCTCCCTGAGCGACAGCTCGCAGCAGAGCTGTGGGCTGTGTTTGAGCAGGTCAGTCCCACAGAGAGAGGAGCAAGAGCCGCCCCACTTGGCGTAAAGCATCTCGGCTCCCTACGCACCAGATTCACCCGCTCTCCTGCCCCTCGCCCGCACCAGACACAAGTGCCACGGACCCGGACATCCGAGCGACGCAAAGGAATCCCTCAGCATGGGATACGGTGATTCCCGGGACTTCAGCAAGAGACTTTGCTTTTTTCCTTGTTGCAGAGGAGAGGAGCGGTCCCGTGCCGAGGGGCTCCCTGCCACACCGGGCTTTTATGTCACACGTCTGGGAAGAGCCAGGAGGGAGCTGGAGCCTGAGCGCAGGGAGAGCGATGGGCTCCTCCGGAGCTCCCCGTGGGTGCTGCTCCTTTCGCTGAGCAGCAGGAAACTTTGTACCAGATAAGACCGAAAATGCAAATCGGATGGATGGTGTGATTAACACTGAGAGCAGGAAAGCCACAGAGAGCCTGGGATAAGTTCCAGCGCTTCTGGCACGCTTCTCCCTCCCATTTAACTGGTATTTCCCCGCTGGAACCCTTTTAAAAATAAAATCTTATCTCATGGAACCATAAAAGCATTGTAAGAGCACAAGGCTTTTGAATCCTGCATGCAAAAATAAAGTAAAAAAGCTGTCCTACTCTGGCTGACCTTTAAGTGAGCAGCAGAACACGGGTTTTTTATGGCATAACGTGAAATGACACATTTTGTATGTCATGGGCATTGCTCCACACGTTCAGCGTAAAATATCGCTCCGCTTGCTGGTGGAGAGTTGTAAAACGAAGAGAAGTTGAATGCATGGAACTGCCAGGCAATGCCCAACCCTCTGCATCAAACCCCCTTCCTCCTGGGCACCGAAACGCTGTGCGTGACATGGGTGCAGGTGCCCTGAGCAGCACAGCAGAGACCCCGCAGAACCCGGGAGGGAGGTAGAGGTCCCGTGCCCGGCGGGGACTCTGTTCGGAGGGCAGCACAGCCTCGGGGGCACCGGGGGACGAGCGGCTCGCAGGCAGCCCCCGGCAGCCGGTGGTGTGAGCGATCTGTACTCCGGGCTCCGCAACAACTCTACTACTAATATTCACTAAATAATTAAAGTCCCAAAATCACTACTGCCTTAGATGTATGTATTATTTAAGAGGGTTTTGGAGAGAAGCGGGCTTGTTTTTATTGCTCATTATCACTGCGCGTCAGTTGGGATTTTTTTACTACCTTGTCACCTCCAGACTCGAGATCATGCTCTGTCCCCCTTTCATTGCATATGGGGGGGGGGTTTGCACATCTGTGAACTGCTCGTGCAAATCCCATCACTTCACTTTTCTTGCAAGGCAGAAAAACAAATGCCCGGACTGCGTCGAGAGCAGCTGACAGCGTTCTGCCGTTGTGCGACAGATGAACCTGTACGGGCACGCTGCGGCTAGGGGATACAGCCCCCCCCCCAAACAACCTGCCTTCCTCCGCAGCACCGAGCGGTGCTTCCCACACACCCAGCGCAGCTTCTGCCTCATCCAGAGAAGGTGGCTTAGGAAAATATTCCATCTTGATGTAAAGGCTGCGCATGATGGAGGAACCAACGCTTCCCCAGGCGAGAGGGAATATCGCAGGAGCATCTCACAAATAAATGCCACAGAGCTGCTGTCTTCACTCCAAGCAGCGACATGCTGACCAGCAAATCTCTTCTTACGAGATAATCAGAAATCAGTGCTCTCCATTCACTCAGAGAACCTCATTTCCCAAAAGCAAATCCCAGCTGACTAAATGTCTTTACTTCTGCTCCGGGATGAGTGATGAAAGTGAACGAAGGCAAAGATGGCACTTTGATTATCAGCATTAGAGAGGTTTATCTGAAGATGCTGGGGCCACCTTTGCAAGAGCTGTATCCAGACAAGCAAGCCTTGTTCATCACGTAGAGCTCACCACGTTATACGGGGGATTAAATTGCTGGTGAATCATTCTTCACCAAGGAGTCTCCTATTCCATTTCCAAATGACTTAATCTCTGCACTTGATTCATGTGGCTATTTAAATCCAACCACATACCCCGGGAAGCACCACTCTGCCGGGACACATTAGCATTCCCCACGTGCTGGGGCAGCACAAGTGATTAAATCTCATTTCTGCAGCCAGATGCTCGCAGGGCAGGGCTTCCCTGGACAGCTAACAGAGGGTCTGCACCCAGGCTCTCTCTCCAAGAAATTCATGAGTTTGGGGGCTCTGAAACCTTGTGGCCGGATCGTTACAATTAAAGATCTTTGTCTGCTATCCCTCATTTTTGAGTGCCGTGCCTGGTTTTAGCTGCGAATAAACACAATGCTCTGAATGGCCGCAAGCCCTGGATGTGCCTGCCCTTTTCTGCACACAATCCATCAGCATCTCTGACTCTGGGGGTCACCGGCAGGCATCAGCGGTACGGCTATCCCCGCTCCCACCTCCAGTTCAACTCCGCATCCAGAAATATAACTGCGGGCTTCCTAGGACAAAAACATCATTTGCAACTGGGAATGCAACCTTATGAAAGTGCGTTCCAAACATAACCTTTACCAAAAACTGTCCCAAATGAAGCAAAAGCACAGGGCAGACAACAGGAAAATAAAGCCCATGAACTCAGCAAGCAGGCTGTGAATTCCTGCTTTGAGCTGACGGAAATCCAGAGAGAAACCATGTTCATACAGACACAGAGCGGGGTCGAACTTTTAAGTATTTGCTCCTGGAACCCCCTCTTTGCTGTGGGTTAGAATTTGCTTGAATAAAAAGTACGAGATTTGGTCCACTGCGGATAAGTCTGCGTGAGCAAAAAATCCCCAGCAATCTGCCTGCGAGCACGTGAATCCACGAGCCCGTCTCCTCCCGGATGGAGCGAGATTTATACCTCATTCACACCCCGCGAGGACACTTGGGCATTTGCACTTTAAACCTAGGTGAGTCGGTGCTTTATTAATGCCAGGTCTGACTCAAACCTGCAAACCGCTCCTGCCGGGGACCGGGCAGGTCGGGCGAGCGCCCGGCTGCGGGCAGTGCCCGAGCCCGTATCCCGGGAGTCCTGAGCTGGCACCAAAAACTCATTCCAGAGATGACTGAGGAGTTTTATCTTCTCACGCACCTGCGACAGGTTAGAGAGAGGGTAAGGCAGGTAACCGCTGACTGGTTGGTTGAGGGAGTCACGCCGGAAGACACGTTTTGGTTTTAAGCGATGAGGATGGGGATTACAGGATTAGAACTGCTTTAACTGTCAGGCAAAAATGACAGAAATAGGACAGCGTTAGGTGTGGGGTCAGGCAAGAGCACCGCCAGTTTCCAATTAACCCTCCAATACCTTCTTTTGCAAACACAGGCACGAGACACAGGCGCCGCGTTCCCCGGGATCGCTCCGTATGCCGAGCGCTCGCCTCTGCCGCCCAACTCCGCCAGCACGGCAGCAACGTCAGCTCCCCCCACGCCATCCTCCCCCCACACCCCACGAGAAGGACCACGTTCCCCCCCCGCACCCGACGCCAGCACGGCCCGTCGGGCTCCCGCGCCAGGCAGGATGGGTACAAAGGGTTCACCGCCGCTTCTCTTCTCCAAAGATCAACTTCAACCGCGGGCTCACGTAACCTCCATTCCAACGCGCACGCACAGAGGGGGATCTCGAAGCCACCGCTGGGAATAACAAATTAACACCCCCGAGACAAGGCTGTGCTTTCCAGCGAGACTTTCAGTTCTACATCAGTTTATACTTGTTCCATGTTTCAAGACGGTCTTCACGACCAGAGGGCTGAAAATTTGTATTTCTAATGAAAGCCTACAATGGAGAGTATCCATCGCATAGTAAGTGTGGTTTGTGACACTCATTGAGACTTTGACGGAAAGAGTTATGGCTCGGCTGCTCACAGACCAAGAATTACCTCAGCAATAACCTGAAAACATAGATGTGTCTCAGGTTTTACTACAGACATGAAGAAATTCGCTTTTCAGCTCCTCAGACCAGCTAGACTCACCAAGCAACAGTTTTTAAATGCCCCATATTAAGTATTTACAAGTCATAACTCCAAGGAACAGCTTTACTGCTGCACGGCTCCAGGTTCCTGCCTGTCTCCGAGGAGCAGCCCCGGGAGTTTCCTGCACACATGGACACTCGAAATGCAAATCCCACAGCCGCCACAGCGGCACCGGAGAAAAAACAGCGGTGCCTCTCGGCATCTGCTTGCTGGATTCTGCCCCTCGCCTTCGGCACGCTCCTCCTCACCGCCTGGACCCCAGTGACAGGGACGGACACCAAGGTCCCCTGGGCCATCAGCCTGTGGTCCCCAGAGATGCACGCCACGACCCGAGACCACCTACGCTCATCCTCCCACCCAGGAACGAGGGACAGACCCTCACCAAACATCTCGGCCCCCCCGTAACCCCCACCCTGGGCATCCCATGGAGACCCCGAGGTACCACCAGCGTTACGGGTGCCCTGGGCGATTGCACAGAAGCGTGACGCGCACAACGAGGATGTGGCTTCCCCTACCTGAATGGCTTCGGTGATGGGTGGAGGCCAGTGTCAGTCTTCCCCACAGCGTGGTAAGGCAGAGAGTGAGCACGAAAACCCATTTGCTCAGGCTTTGTATGTCTCTCTCACTCATTCTATCAAAAAAAAAAAAAAAAAAAAAAAAAAGAAGAGATGCGCGGAGGAAGAGAGGCTGAGGAGGGTTGGGAGGTGCAGCCCCCACACACCGATGCTGCATGCAGCGGTGTGGCCCCCAAACACGTGCTGTCACGGGGACCGGGGTAGCCCAGCTGTGGGGACGCGGCCCCGGGAGGCAGGGCACGCACCCGGGGTTCACCCGCTGCCCGTCGACGGGCTCGGACTTCTTCAGCAGCAGGGGCCATCGCAGCAGGACAGAAAGGAATCGCAGCAGCAGCAGCACAGAGGAGCGATAGTTACCTCTTACTGGGGTTTCACACTAACACCTGCGTATCTGCCAACCTCGGGTGGGTCAGGGCTTTGCATGGGGCAGACATCAGCGCATCTGAAAGGAGAAAGAGAAACACGGGTAGCGATACCTGCCGTCAGGACCTGGGGGTGCGAACGGCTGAGTCCCCTGGGAGCAGCTGGGGACGCCCCGGGGCTCGGCTGGCCCCACATCAGCGCACGCGCTCTCGTGCACAGGAGCACACGCCTGCCCGTCGCACACGCCAAAAGCTCTCCGGGAACTCAGCCCGTAACCCTGCTCACCCCCTTAAAACCAGCGTGACTCCATCCGCTTCGGAGGAGCTGCTCCTGATTTTTACTACTGAGAGCGCAACATCGGGCCCGTTATAGTACGTTATTAGTACGTTGTTAACGCAGATCACAAATACCAAATACAGACCCAGGGCGTGTGGGAAGAGCCAGAGTAACTCAGCAGTGAGTCATGCCAGGTATCGCCTTCCCCGTGTGCGGTTACGTGCTGTTATCGCTCTCGCGTCACCGAGGTCCCTTGCAGTGACGCCCGAGGTTTGGCTCGCAGGGGCTGGGCACTTCTCAGACCACTCGCCGACAGACGGCCGGACCACACGGGCTGTCCCGGGGCCCAGCCACCCTCCTGCCCGGCGGGGCCGGCGCTGCACGGGGAGCTGAGGATGATGAGGATGAGCAGCCGATGCCTGGGTGGACACGCACCCCGCTGTCCCAGAGCAACGCCTTGTTCTGGGGTTGCTTCTCCTCTCAGTACGGCTGCAAAATTCATAAATCACACAGATGCAAAACTGTGTCCGCTACCTTTGAACACACCCGGTCCCCCAGGAACCTCTGCTTGGCACCTCTGTGCACACCAGAGCCACGTGCCACCACCACTGCCTGCCGGCACCCCGTCCCACGCAGGATGTGCTGGCAAGGAGGCGAGTTTTACATCACCTGGAGCCCTTAAGGAAAAATGTAAATCCTCAAAGACTTGGTATTTTACTGTTGACTGCTTTATATGTTCTCTGTTCTATTTATCAGCTGTGGCCCCGCAGCTGAAAACGGCTCCGGGGCTCTGCAGGCAGCAGCACGAGCGCCGACAGCAACGTCTCCGCTCGGCATCTGCCGGGTGAAGCGACGACCTCCCGGCCTCCGTTATCGCCTGCCGAAACCTAACCGGGTCCAGGGCAAATAACCGTGTCCCCCATAAAACTTCAGTGCCGGATCATAATTTATTAACGAGAGGCCACGAAGACAAGCGGCGACGCCGCCAAGGCTCGGGAGCACGGCCGGGGGGTGGGTGCCTGGGCTGCCCCTGCCTTGTGCAAGGCTCGCACCCGCAGTCCCCTCCCCGGAAAGCTTCGCTGCACCGGCCCCGCTGCCTGCACCCACCGGGACCGACGTAGGCAGAGAGGGCAGCGCGGGATGCCAGCCGGGCACCGGACAAACCTGGGCTTGCTGGGAGAAGAAATCTTTAATTTTCAACCATCTTCTAGATTTCTATCTGCTCTGGACCAGGCTGAGACAGTGAAACAGACTCATAATGAAGTGCCAGAGCAGAAAACGTTGACATTTTTAATCAAAACAAAGTGATTTGAGGTGGTAAAAGGGCATTTCTTGTTTTGAAGCATTTCAAAATGAATTGTTCCGTTTTAAACTGACATTTCAAAATGAAAAATGTTTCATTCCAAAATGCTGATTTAAAATGATATTTTCCATTTTGATTCTCCCAGCTGGAAAAAAACCCCACAAACAGAAAATGTCACCAAAAGTGTTGACATTTGCCCAGAAAAAAAGAAAGGTATATGACAGAAACACATATTTTTTGCTAGCAAAGAAATTTAGAGGTAAGAAAATACTCCTAATTAACGCTGCGGGATAGTCAGCTTGGCCAGGAGCAGACTCAAGCGTGGTCGGGGAGGGCACGGACACGTGGGCGTCCTGCTCCCCTTTCCTGGCTCCATCCCTGCCTGCCAGGTGACAAGGGACCGATCCTGCTCCGGCACAACCCTCACTCGGGCTGCGCCCCGTGCTTCGGGGATCGGAGGAGCTGCGCAGACCTGCACCGCCGCCCCGGGGCAGAGGCAGCCCCAAACCCCCCCCCGAGCTACTGCGTCACCAGGATGAACCCGAGATGGCTTAACGTGGAAGAAAACCAGCGCTCCCTGAAGCGGGCATGAGCTGATGTGACAAGACTGCACCGACTTCCTGGCGTAAAAGCCGTATTTAGGCGATCTCCGGCGGGGCTGTCAGCAGAATCTGCTCTGCAAGAGCCTTCCTCAGAACGGCGATTTTCACACAACAGCCTGCGCTGTCGGAGTCCCTTCAGAGATGTCACAGCCCATCACGTAAATATTGATGCCATCTTAAAACACGTACTATTTCCTCAATGAAAAAGTCAACAGCCCTCTTAGGGGTGCTCAGCCCTTCACGTAAATCCAGGGGCAGAGCGTGCATCGGCCATCAGCACTGCAGCCAGCCAGGAGCGGGGCGCGATGCCCTTCCACACCCGTGTACACACACACACCCCCCCACACCCCGTGGGGGGGTGCCGGATGGGCTGGGACACGTGCCACCGCACACATCCGTCCTGCCCCACAAAGGAGCGCATCTGGCAACCCAGATGTGAGGACAGCAGACGCGAGGCTGTCGCCAGCCTCTGCTTTTCTTGCAGCAATGAGCCCCTGACACCAACACACGTCCCGTGCAGCTCCCAGCAGAGCAGCCAAGCCCCAGGAGACGTCCCCGGATCTCTCAGCTGGACCAAAAAAGCAGGCGCACCGCTGGCCGCCTCCATCCCACACAGGACGGGGACACGGTCCCGCTGCAAACTATATTTAGCTCGGAAAGGCTGAGCTGTTTGATATAGGCAAGGAAGCATAAATAAATCACAGAGTTATCAATAATGCAGCCCGCACCGTCCGCAGCGCACTCAGAAGGGAAACCACCGCGCCGAGCATCGGGAGCCGAGCCGGCGGCTGGGGAGAGCGCACGGGGTTCGGAGGAGCGCGAGGCCGAGAGGCACCATCCCCGGCAGCGGCCATCGGAGCAACGCTCCTCCCCGGAGCCATGCCGGCACAGGCACTCAGGGCTCCCACTCACACGCCCACTCCCATTAGAACACACAGCTTCGCAGAAATTGTTATTTTGACAGTTATCAACCTCCATCATCGTGAGACTCCAACTACAAATGTTTGGTCTGACTTGAAATTTTTCAGCCCGGAATGTCATTTTGAAATGAAGAGTGGCGTTCTGGCACGTCAAAGCACTTAATTTTGATTGAAAATATCAGCATTCTCTCTTCTGTTATGTTCTGCTTGGAATTCTGCAGATTTTTCATTAATATTTTTTGTTAGCTGCTTTCTGCCTTTTGGGTCTGACCTGGGACCCAAGGTAACTGCAAAGTGCCTGGATCTCTCCGAAGATAAATCTTGGTTGTAGCCAGCATGGAAGAGATGACTGTTCCTCTGCACGGGCCCGTATCCTTCCCAGGGGCACAAGCCATCCCCCGCACCGGGGGCTCCCCCAGACACACGGGCACACCGGGACCAGCCCAGACCCCGGCCACTCTGCCGATCACAGGAGCTAGAGACTTCTTCCTCCTTCTTCATTAAAACCACACGTAAAATTGCGACCCTCCAGCCAAGACTGCTCCTCCGCAGCTCGGCTGGAAAGCAGCCCGGTGCCCCACGGAGCTAATGAGGGACTCTCTGTCATGCCAAATTATGCTCCAAGTCCTCCAAGTCTGGCGCATTGTTTGCAAAGGTCCGTGTGAGCTGGATAATTATAGTTAGCAGAATTCCACCCAAAAAAGAAACTGAGAGAGGTGGGGGAGGCTGGCAAATTGGCTGGTTTTCTGTGCTGAGCGACACAAGCCCTCCCTGCCGCAGCTCCAACACTGTCAACCTTTGTGCACATCTGGCCCTACAGTTCTGCCAGTTTTCCGAAAGCTATTTTCATACTGCTGCTGTTTCAGCACTTCTGGGAACTCGGGCACCTTCGTTTGGTGCAAGAAGAGGCGCAGGCTTTGGTGCAACAGAGCACGATCCAGGGGTCCGCAGTGCCGGGAGCGGGGAGGAAACCTGGCCAGAGCCCAGCGGGCACACAAACCTTCCCATGATGTTGGGGAAGTCACACTGCCTGTTGGAGGGGGCAATTTTGTTTTAATACTTCCCTGAAGCGAAAAGTCAGACCTTCTCAGCAAACACCCCACTGCGCAGGACTGGGGAACAGGCTGAACGCCCCAGCCCCGTGACGATCCTGCACATCCCCGCGTGCTGCGCGGCTACCTGGCAAACCTCATAACAGCAGTGTTTGAGCCGACTCCCCCCCACCTCATATGAGAGGGGGTCCTGGACCCCCAGACCACCCTGCCTGCTCTGTGTCCCTCCCTCACCCCGAAGCACAGCTCCGTGGGCTGCACACAGGCAATGGCAACAGCGCGGAGAGGCTGCTGAGTCTCCCGAGAAGCTGACGCCTCCTTGAAAGATCCTGACAAGCAAGGAGACACCCCCACATTCCCCCAGGAAGGCACGGCACAAGCTCCAGTACGGCTCTGCCTCCAGCAGCCGAAGAGAGGGCAAAAGCAGCAGGGCAGGCTTGGCAGAGGGCATCTCCCTTCTCCCCCAAGGCTGGAAAACCAGCTGAGTGCTGAATCCTCCACCCCGGGCAGGGGAGGAAACGCTCAGACATGCACGGGCTGAGCATGGGCCCAGCGCCTCCGAGACACTCTGCTGCTGCCCATCCCGGGAACAAGCTGTGAGCGGCTCTGGGTCCCTGGGGAAGCTGGTCAGCAAGATGCTGCCATCCTCTGAGCACAAGCTGACAACAGCAGCAACCTCCGCACCTTGGGGTTCAGCAGTGCAGGCCAGCAGACCGGCTAACTCCTAGCTCCCTCCGCGGCACTGAGGATGCTCAAGCACAGGCAGAACTGGGAAGTCAGAGCTACCGCGACCACAGAGCTGGGGGCAGCACCCAAGAGGCTGGCGTGTCCGCTCGGAGCTGCGCTGATGGGAGCCTCGTGCAGTAACTCTTGCACCCTCCTATGCTCCGTACTGCCCTGAACGCTGCACTGCTCCTCCCCAAAGGGAAACCCCACCGCAGGGAAGCCTGGCCCGAGCCCCAGAGCTTCAGGTTGAGCCGAGTCCTTTTGCACACTTCATTTTAGCTCTTACTCAGGGTGCACTTACAGCAGTCCAGCCCCACAGATGTGCTAGTGAAGGCAACATGAGGCATATGCCCTCCGACCTGGCAAAAAGATGGCAGGGGAGCAAACAGAAATGCAGAGGACTCCTTCCCCCAAGCATGCTCTCTCCTCCTCTCCTCTATGTGGATTTCTTTCTGGCTCCTTGCTCATTCCTCCAGTGTCTGCAGCGTTTTCTCCCCAGCCAAGGTGACCAGGAGAGTTTTTAACTCTAATTCCACCCAAGCATGGGCCTGTTCCTGCTCCCTCGCTTGGTGAATCCCACCGCCCCACCGCCGCTGGCATTCTGAGGGTCAGCTCTGCTGACAGCTTGAGCCTCAGGCTCGCGCAGTGCCAGGACGCTCTCTCTGGCAGCGTGTGGCCACTCATCAGGGGTATTGAAACCCAAGGTCAACAGCAGCTCAGTCTTGTCAGTGAAGGAAAGCAGAGGACTTGACAGCTCAAATTATTTCCCCAGGAGATACGTCACCTCACCTGTGCAGGCTCTTTGCTGGGCGGTGGGTGGCCTAGCACAGACGAGCTCTCCCAGGACAAAGGTACCTGCACACTGCACAGTCTCCCAAGCCTGTATCAAAAGGGATGGCTAACCGGCAGGAGCAGGGGACTCCTGCTCCCTGCCCAACACCACGGCATGGATCTGCTCCTGCCTCTCTCCAGAATGGGACTGGTGCAAGTCATGCTGTCCTCCGGACCACTGAGCCTCCTCTCACAGGTGAGGGGGACACCCAGCCCGTGCAAACGACTCCCCATCCTGCACCCCTCAAGCCACGCCACGAGGCAGCAGGATGCCAGTGCCCCTGCCCCACTCCAGCCTGGCATCAGCCAGAAGCAAGTCCACCCCAACCAAAGGGGTTACTGCAGAGAGGAACCAAGTAGAGGAAGACTGAACCTTGCATCCCATCCCATCCTGCCTAAAGCTTTGGCTGCAGGGGACAGCTTGCACCAAAGGCAGGCAATGGTTGGTCTTGATTTCCCTTTCCATGGTGAAGAAGCGTTTTTGGCCGCTGTAACCTCAGAGCTCTCCGGCAGCGCTTTGCCTCCTGAAACCGCAAGCGGCTTCGCAGGGCTGGCAGAATTGCTTCACCAGGACTAAACAGCACCCCTGGCCAGAGCTCAGCCCCGCAGCAGGATCCTGCCAGACCCAGTGGCCAGACCCAGGCCCCCCTCGGGGCGAGCACCCCCTCCCGCGGGCGCTGCCCCCCCCCCCCCCCCCCCCCCCGTCGCAGGGTGGGCAGGGGGCAGAGGTGACCTCTTCTTTTGGAGTCACCTGTAACCGAGCACACGGCAGGAGCCGACACGGAGAAACTTACTGCAAAGACCCGCCCGAGCCCCCCCCCCCCCCACCGGGGAGCCTCGCACCGCCCGGGGGGCGATACGGGACCGGGACACGCTGCACCCGAGCAGCGCGGTGCGGCGGCAGGGCCGGGCCAGGAGCACCCCTCGTCGCGGAGCCCCGGACCGGCGCCCCCGGTGCCGCCGCTGCCCGCGGGCACGCCGAGCCCGGCGGCTCCCCCCGCTCCGGCTCCCCGCCCGGTAACGGCCCTGCCCCCGGCCGGGCTCAGCCCGCAGCGGGACGGGCGCTACGTCCCTTCGCACAGGCCCGGGGACCGGGCAGGGACACGGGGCCCCGACGGCGCTGCCGCTGAGCCGCGCTCGGCACCGGCCCGGGGAGGTGGGGGGGGGGGTGTCCCGTCCCACCTCGCCCTCCCCAAACTTTCCGTCCGGGCCGCACGTACCTGCCGGTGCCGTCCGTGCGGGCCGGGGCCGCCGCTGCCCATGGCCGCCGTCCGCCCGCTCCGCCGGATCAGCGCCGCGTCCGCGGGCCGCTGCGGCCGGGGGCCGCTGGCATCGCCGGGCGGCGGCGGCGCCGGCAGCGCTCGGCGGGGCTCGGTGCGGGGCTGGGCTGGGCGGGGGCGGCGGGCGCGGAGCCGAGCGGCCCCGGTGCCCGGGAAGGGGCGCAGCGCCGCCTGCCGCCCGCTGCCGCCCCGGGACCGGGAACCGGCTCGTACCCGGCTCGGCACCGACCCACCCCACCGCCGATCCCTCCTGGAAGGACGCTGCTCCGCCCTAATTAGTCCCGGTGCTCATTAACGTTGCCAGTAGGGAGGACTGGTCAGACGGCTAATTTACCTGAAAACCAATTTTCTCCCCCCAAAAAGGCGTGATGGCCCCGGCAAGCAACGAGCGGTGTGCGGGGACGGGCGGACAGACTGCCTGCCGGCCCGGCTCCTGCAGCGCTCCCCTTCTCAAAGCAGGAGCCTGGCTTCGGTGTCAACCCCCCAAAAACTCGTAGCTTTCCCGGAGCCAAGAACTGCTGAAATACCGGTATTGACCCGGCCCCAGCTCCGCAGGAGACTCCCAAGGCTGACGCAGGGACCCAGACCGGGTCCAGCCTGGGACGGTTGTTTCCCCGGAGCAGCTGTAGAGCGGCCCAACAAACCCCTCCTGGGGCACCCCAGGACACGGCTCTGCACATGCTGCAGTGACAACGGGCAGCAACAGGCTGTAAAATGCCAACAAACAGCAAAAGCAAGGGTTGAATTTTCACAACAATTGCTGCCAGGACAGCTGAGGCAAGAGGCTGGAATTACATAGAACTCATTTTCTTTGCTTTACTCAAAACTGTTTGCCTATCGATGAAAGCTTTGTTTTTTGGAGAGGGCTCACAGTTTACTCCTGGGCCTTTCAAGCCACCACTCGGCTGGAAGCACTGAACGATTTCTGAGACCAGACTGAGTTACAGATCAATGGCAGCTGTTCAGACAAACCCCATGCAGGCAGTTTGCAAATCTCCCAGCCCTTTTCTTTCCATGAGATCACTGAAGCCTTCATGCATCCCCCTCTCCTCACCCGGGCACCAGCCCTTGGAAAGGGCTCCGCTGAAAGCCCCACCAAAGCACCACATTCAGGCCACCCTCGCCAGGCACCCACCGGCCCCCAGGTTCGTACAAGCCCCGTAGAGTGGCTGGAGCAGCAGCTCGCTCCCTGTGCGCCCAGGGACACCGCGGGCCACCACCAAGCCGGGCTTCTCGCTGTCACCTAGGGCCCTCGCCCATGGCTTTGGCACAGGCCAGGTCTCAGCCTGTCCTGCTTCCCAGATCACGGCTCCTGCTCTTCCGGTGCTCCACACCTCTGATAAGCCTCATCTTCTGACCTGTTTTCCTTCCTCTGATCCAAGCCAGTTTCTGCAAGCCACTTAGAGCAAACCACAGCCTCTCAGCACCTCACATCAGCTGTTTTGATTTTTTTTTTTTTTCTGGGAAAGGATGTAGGGCAGAGACAGGTTTCCTCCCCAAGGAAGGTTTCTCTTCCCTTCATGCATCCACAGCAGAAGCCCAGACTTGTCCCTCTTTAATCCTAGTTTGATTTATAACATCTGTAGTTCAGATCAGTAAAAACAATTAGTGCTGGTGAAAGCAGAGGCATTGCCCAACCACTGACAGCCTCCCCTGAGCACGGTCCCTCCTGGCACAGCCACCCCCAGACCCAACGGCAAACACCCCGAGGTGACCCACCAGCTCCTTGGGGACCCAAGACTTTGGCCTCTTCCCCAGGGAAGAATCACCCCAAAATGCACATAAGGAGCCAGGGGAAAGTACTCCTGGTTTTAAGAAGCCTGTGATAAGAATAGGTTTCTTTGCTATTTTATCTGAGGGAACCAAGCTCTTGTTCCCCCTTTTTAGAGTCAAAATCCCCATACGTAAAATTCCAGTTAATTAGACTTGGTTGCTCAAAAGAAAAGGGAAAAGCTCTGCAAGATTAACTGAAACCCCAGTAATAAGATATTAAGAAAATACAAGCACCTCATTCTTCAGATCAGAGGGTTTTAATAATAATGGCAAGAATCAATATGAAACTAAATTAAATCCACTGTTTATACTCATCAGGTAATTTGATAGAGAGTCTGCCAATTCAGGTCTCTGTTGCTATGATAAGTAAATACAAACATATTACTCTTCAGATCACAAAGTTTTAATGGAAATGATCAAGAGCAAATGCAATCAAAACTACCTTTCACACCAGCCAAATTCCAATTAAATTAGGCCAGATTATTCAATAAGGAAGCCTACAAAAATCAAGCTCTTTATTGATGTAATGGTACAGAAATACAAACTTGCTGCTTTCCAGATCACAGCTTTTCAATGCAGGGCAAGAATTAAGACTTCAGTAAAAGTGGTTTCATTTAAATTCCACTGGAAGCAAACATGGAAATTCCTCCTTCCCCCTGACTTCTTCGACTGTCCACAGCAGCCTTCAGCATTGCTCTTCCCTGGCTGTGACTCCTCAAGGAGCCCATTATTTTACTGGGGGAAGAATAAAAAAAACCCCAACCCCGAGTTCTTAGTATCCTTAAGAAAACAGGTTTGGCAAGGAAAGGAACTGCACTAGAAAAATTTTAGTGATAAACACTCCTGCTACCACGTAAGAACTCATTTCCCCTTAGACTGGATGCCTGTCAACATACCTGGAACCCTTCTGTCCTCTCTAGATGACCAACCCACTTTTCTTCAGGAAGAAAACTCTGTTTTGTGACAAGGGCTTGGGTTAGATGGCTATGCCCAGGCAGATAGGCACACCAGGAGACATTAAATCCACAGTGCGAGCGACTTCTCTGCAGCTGTTAATAGGCAGAGGTGTACAAATTATTAAAGCTAGAAAAAGCAGAACTCCTAACACTGTATTCCTGGGGAAGGTTTGTCCCACTCTGTTTTCAGTGAATTAAAATTCAAGCTTATTTATCCACTTCCTCTGACGAGGTCCCGGTTCCAGGCTGTCTCAGCACAGAGTCCCCAGCTCAGGATTTTGTTCTCTTTTCAGAACTTCGCTGACAACAGGGAATTGCAGTGCAGATTCCCAGCCTGATAATAGCAGTACAGGAGGGAGGGTCTCGGGGGAGCCTGCTGCACAGGCAGGGACAAGTCCTGTTCAGGGTCCCTGCACCCTCTGGGATGTGAGTCTGAGCTTCCAAACTGAAAAATAAAATCCCCAAAGGCTCCATAAATTCCAAGTAGCCTTATTATCCTACATCTATTATTGTCCTTCTGTATTTCTACTGTCAGGTGATGTTATATGAGAACAGGAGACCCATGAAGAGCAGAATTCAGCATGGAGATCCCTCGGGCGATGTGAAAGGGATAAGGCAGTTTGGGTAGCAGCAGAGGGGCACAAGCCAAGTGACCCAAGGAGGTTATAACCTGCTGACCTCCCCCTCTGCAGCAGGGAGGATAAAAGCCTGCAGGAAATCTGCACCACCACCAGGTCATCTGGTCTGCAAACCAACTACAACAACCTGCAGAGAGGTCACGTACCCTGAGCTGCAACGCTCCAAAGGCTTTTCTGCACTCAAGCAGGAACAGACATGGAATAAAGATGTGTGGTTGCAATCAAATTACCCCTTAAAAGAAATAACAATAAATTCTGAACTTCCCAATTACAGGGGACAGGCAAACCTTGGAAACCATTAAGAGCTGCTGCTTCTGTTGATGAATTATCCAGAGTGCACAGAGCTATTTGCTGAGCTTCACTGTATTACACTAATTATAAATTAATATATTGCTCATTACACAGTAAAGCTGTGCAGCCAACTAATGCACCATTGCAAAGAGCCTATTTTAAAACATCCTCTGGTACTTTTATGATCTAGATGTTTAATTTACTTCTGTTCTGGCTTAAATGCCACCAACATGTCATTCTTTCACAAAGAAATATCCCTGGCTCCATCCTACCTCCTTTGGGGCTCAGCAACACAGCCAGATGACGAAACTTAGAAAGGCTTTTTTTAATGCTAAGCAGTTGCATGAGAAGTGAAGCAAAATAGGGTAAGTTAAGCCTAATTCTTGTGTTACCAGTTTTTAATCTGTGTTTATCATGGCAGGAGGCTGGCAGGGGGTTATTGGTCCCAGTGCCAGCACTCCCCACGCACAGCCTTCTCACACATGCACGGCTGCTGCCCTGGGGTGTTCAGCTCCTCTTGTCCTGCACAGAGACAGGTAGAACCAGCAAAAGGGCTGCTCTTCTCAAAGAAAAATTCCTTTTTGAAAGGAATTAAGATATCCACTCCTTTGAAATAAAGCGTTTCATTTAAAAAGGGCTTTGAAAATTGTTCCTCTGGTCCCCATCTAGAGATTAAAAGGAATAATTTTCATTACCATTTTTGCATAGCTTTGTCTAGAAACAGAGATGATGTCATAACCTTACATCCCCTCTATTCTGCATAGGCAAACTCTCAGAGATTAAGGAGGGAGAGGAGGACATGAGAGTTCATCTTCTCCCTGGAGCTGTGGGGCAGGGAAGCACCCAGCTGAAGAGGGAGAAACCAACCCCACTGTCCAGTCCAGCAGAAATCCTCAAACGATGCTGAGCTACGTACAAACCCCGGGCTTAAGTCAGCCTGACAATCCCAACAGCTCTGGAGGCTGCAGGAGAAAGTCTCCCCAGCTTTGCACCCAATTGAGGGGAATTGCTGCAATTTAATTTTGCTAAAAAGACCTCAGCACAGCCTGGGGGAGAAGGGCTGACTTTGGAAACAGAAAGCTGGTGGGCTTTGGTAGGCATCACACCAGACAGCAAGTCTGCCAAATAAAGCATTGAAGGCTCACGTGAAGCCATTCCCATGGAGGGTGAGCACCTGGCCCCGTGCTCAGGCAGGGAGGGACCCTTTGGGTGAGATGGGGAGGCAGGGAAGGTACAGGCATCACAGGCAGGAAGCCTAGAGGGGTGGGAAGGGGCAAGGTCTGTGCCACTGGCATCTGAAGTAGCCATTTACTGGCATTTGCCTCCACAAGCTCATAGTCTGACTCAGTCTATGACCTGCACAGGTCTTGTGCCAGGCAGCCTCATGAAGGGGAGCACCAGACCGGGAAAATTCCCATTGAACTGGCAAGCAGGATGAGTAGGAGGAAGTATAGCCCTCATTCTTGGAAAACAGTTATCAGCACTGCATTGTTTCAGGGAGCATTCTTGCAGTGTGTTTTTGTGTCAGACCATTCTTTCTGTACTTTGCTTAACATAATGGAAACAACAAATACAAAACAGGATCAGTCTTACCCAGAAGTCATTTTGAAAAGTGCCATTTCCTTCTTTCCAAGGAAAGCATCCTGGTGACTCAGCAGTACAGGGTAGATTGGCAGCCCTACAGAGGAGAGAAACATTCCCA
Organism: Balearica regulorum gibbericeps; assembly: GCF_011004875.1. Lineage (NCBI taxonomy): Eukaryota > Metazoa > Chordata > Aves > Gruiformes > Gruidae > Balearica > Balearica regulorum. The sequence goes on from NC_046208.1 coordinate 1,382,067, forward strand.
GCAGTATCCGGTGATTTTCAACCTTAATAATACAAAGGATATTGCAATCATAATATTTGAGACCCCCCTGCATGACTGGCAGCAGGGCAGAGATGCCATAAGGGGGAAGGCATCTGGAGCCAAGGGAGAGGACTCAGGGCTGCTGGAGAGGGACCAGAGGGGTGCTGGTCCCCAGGCTGGCACAGCTGCTCCCAGCTATACTGGGGCAGCCCCAGGGCTCCCAACTGCCCCAGCCCCTCAGGGGTCCAGGCTGCCAGAGCACACACACACCAGAAAGCCATGAGGAGAAGGATGGGGAGCCAGCGCCAGAAATATGTGAAGCTGCGTAACCCACATGCACATACCAGGGCTGCAAACTCAGCCAAACCACGGGTCTCCCTGGCCCCCCAAACGGTGAGAAACTCCAGAGCAGCTTACAGGGAGTTGCACTGAGCTGAATTCCGAAACGATTTGTACTCGGCTATTTCCGAGGCAGCTAAACTTTCCGTCCTTGCCACCCCTCACAAGAGAGGGGCAGGAGGAGGGCTGGCGGGCTGGCCTGTCCGCTCAGCCGCAGCTTCTCCTGCCCAGCACGGCCCGGCTCTTCCCGGGGACTCGGGCGCAGCCGGGACAGGCCGGCTCCCGGGGCCGTAGCGCAGCCTGTGTCGCCATCCAGCGCCTCCTCGGCTCCCTGCAGCTCCCCTCTGTCCCCGGCCACCTTCCTACCCCCCAGCCGCCCACCCCTGGGCAGACCCCGGCAGCAGGATCAAGGGGTGCTGGAGGGCGGCGGTGCTAGAGGAGGAGAGAGGGGGCTGCAGCCCACCCCAGGGCACAAGACCACACAGCTCCTACTGGGGAAGGGGGCACAGTCCCTGTGAGGGGGCAGAAGGACAAAAGCCCTGAACAGAGAGATGTTCTTACCTGGGCAGCTTGGTACTGGCAACAGAGCAGCTTACATAGGAGCTCAGGGATCACTACAATTAATGACAAGAAGCTATGATGAGAATCTGACCCACTAACATGAAACGCAATAAAGAAATGTACACATGCTTGCTAATAAACTTACCTGCATCTTACTGAGGCTTCCAATGTAAAGTAGTACAGGTCAGCACTAACACTCTCCAACTCTCAGCCCCATAACACCTATAGTGGGGGAGCAGGGACATATTTATCAGGAAACACTTTAATTAGAACCGAGCAACAGCTGGGCCAGGCAGGTGAGCAGGGGGTGCAAGGCAAGGCAGGAAATGAGGGAGCAGCTTCAAATAGGGGCGTGCGAGCAGGCAGCAGAAAGCAGAGTGGGAAAGCAGATGTGAGTTTGGAGGTGTGAGGACCTGAAAAAAGGCAGGCTGCTGAATAACTTGAAGCTGGGAATAAAGGGAGTACTGGATAGGTTCAATAGGGTCATCTTAATAGTCTGGTACAGTTGAAAGAGCTCTGTGTGAAGAAGGTGGCTAAAGCGTGGAGGGCTTAATAGAGCTGGTAGTAAGAGCCCTGCTTCTGCTTGGACCTTTACAGTGCAAAAGCCCCGTGTGGAAAGGAATGAATGGCTCCTCTGGAGAGCTGAGAGCACCGGGGCACACAAGTCTTAGGAAACAGCCTCAATTTTACTTTACAGTAGGCACACACTGTGTTTTTTGTTGTCATAGGAACCCAGAGACAGGGAGGTGCTGAGGTCGGGCTGTGTGAGTGATGCTGTTTAAACTGCCAGATCTCCTCCTCCCAGCCAGTGGGGAATCTGTTGTTCTGGGTCAGCTAAATCTGCATCCTCATCAGTGCCGGAGTACAGCAGCCTCAGTGGAAGGGAGAAATTCAGCTCTCGGTCCTCACGTTAACTCCTTGCTCCTCTGCAGGCTGGCTATTTATTAACAGCCTGGCATGACTGCGAGTGGGTTGGGTTTTGCTGATGAGCGCAGGGAGAGTGACAAAGCCCCTGTCAGTGGAAGGGGATGTTCTAGCAGAGGAGGTGGCTCTGCGGGAGCCCTGCGAAGATCCAGCCAGGAAACGCATCTGCTCCTCTGCCGGCCAAGCACCAGGAAGGGGGAACGGCCACGCGTGGACAGGGCGAGCCTTGTCTCTCCCACAGACCCATCTCCCTGCTTCCCCTCTGCCTCCTGCAGCCGGTAAAAGTCTTTCCCAGCGCCGCTTCTCACGGGCCGCCGCGCAGCTCTGGCTCATCCCTCTGCGGCGGACAGCGGCGAGCTCCCGGCGGCGCCTCGGGGAAATTCCCCTCGGGGCTGTCCCTGCGCCCGGGCTGGGGCCGGGGGACACGGCGGGCCGGGAGCCGTCCCAGCCTGCGCACCGAGTGACTGCGGGGCGATGCGCTACGCGGTGCCGCGCCGGCGGTGTCTGTGTGTCGTTTCCCCCCCCGGAAGGCGCGGGGGAGCGGGGCGGGCCGCGGGGCGGGGCGGCGGGCACGGCCCGGCTCGGCTCTGCACGGCCCGGCTCTGCACGGCCCGGCTCGGCTCGGCATGCTGCTGCGGGTGCGCACCGCCGTGGCGCAGCTGGTGGCGGGGCTGGGCGCGGGGGCGGGCGGGCAGCCCCCCGCGGAGCCCGGCGGGGACGGGGGGTCGCCGGCGGACTCCTCCTTCTGCCGGCCGGCCTTCCTCCAGCTGACGGCCGAGGAGCTCCGCCGCGCCGACGACCACGGGGGCCGGGCGGTGCAGAGCCCCCGCGACGGCCGCCGCCGCCTGCCCTGGAGCACGGGCTACGCCGAGTGAGCGGGGCCGGGGGACCCTGGGGACCGGGGCTGGACGCTTTTGCGGCCCGGGGAGGGTGGGACTGGCAGCGGCTCGTAAGCGGGATCCTTGGGAGCTAAACTGGGTCGCAGCCAGCCGGCGGTGAGCTGCGTTTGTTTCTTCAGAAGTAGCAGATAGGCAGCTTGCTCTTTAAATGCCTGCTGATAGGAAAGCCGGCAGCGTGGGTTTGTGCTCTTACCCATCCCCGAGGGTTTCAAGCTACTCTTTTTTTTTTGTTTTCTGCGCTTATCTGCACAATACCCGGTGTCACTGATGGGGAACTGACACCGAGGGGTGAAGGAACTGCTGCGGTTCTCGCAGGACTCGGGGGGGGAGGAGGGAATTGAAGCTGTCTTGGGACTGGGACCTGATTTCGACTTCCCATTCAAGGGCCTGATTCTCTTCTCCTTTTACTCACTGCAAGTTTCACCCTTAACTGAAGGCAGGTGGGGAAGGTCAGGCTCTGAAGACCACCTTTGCAGCTCAGTGCTGTCAGTCCGCTCCCGCATCCCTTGCACGAGCTGATCTTCCTGATATCCTAGGGAGCTTTTTGAGATGTTGATTTGGCCCAGGAGGTACTAGGGTAGGAGCACCCGGAGCAAAACCCACCCTCTGCTCAGCAGCAAGGCTTCTCTTCCATCTCCCAAGGCTTCTTTCTGCAAATCGCTTGAAAAGTCTGTGCCCAAAGAGGTCACCCTGTGGTGCATGTTTGCAGCGTCCTCCCATGAGCGGGTTTTGCAATCTGCGCCTGAAATCTGCTGTGCCGGCACAGGCTGTGAAAACTTAGTGTGAATCTTTTTGCAAAAGTTCTGCTGGTTTCATCTTCATCTCCTTCTCCCCTTCTTCTCTGAGGCACCTGCTCCCTCTGAGAGGTGCTGAGTGCGATGGGACACGAATGAGGCTGTGAGTCCCGGCTGGGTGCGTGTGCGTTGAGGCTGGTGCAGGTTTTCAGGCAATCGCTCTGCTCGGGGCAATGGTGGGGACCTTCAGCAAAACCAGCTTTTTCTGGTCACCTCCCTCGGTGGGTGCCTGGATGGCCGCTCTCCCCTGGACCCAGCTGTGCTGATGGGAGCGAGTACTGCCACCAGCCCCAGATCAACCCGTGCAACTGGTCTGGGACCTGCGGAGAGCATCCCCGGGGACACGGATGAGGGTCGAGGGGTTCGAGGTGCTGCGGGGTGGCCTCTGCTGGAGCGCGGTGTGGAAGAAAGAGCGTTTATATCTTGTTTCCTCTCGGCAGGGTGATAAATGCAGGGAAGAGCCAGCACAACGAGGACCAGGCATGCTGTGAGGTGGTGTTTGTGGAGAGAAGGCCCAGCCCGAGGGGCCGGCTGCCATCCAGGGAAGGCGGTGGGGAGCTGGACAGGGTGAGAGCCAGGGCGGCGTGCGCGGGCAGGGACGTGAGAGGGAGGATGCTCAGCGGCAGGATGTGAGATGGGGCGTGTGGCGATGTGTGCAAACCACCGCTTCCCTGCGGATTCCCTTGGTTCCTGGGCCGACTGCCCCTGTTCCCTGCCAGCTCCTACCATCATCCTCACTGGACTACCCCAGGGCTGGCTGGCCCGAGGAGACCTCTGGCCCACCTGCCCCGGCGGGCTGTGGAGGTGGCTGCCACGCTGGCCCCGTCACGCCTCTCCTTTGGAGGAGACGGCTGCCAGGGACGTGCTGCTGGCAGCACGAGGTGTCTGACGCAGGGCTGGGCTCGAGCCAGGGACCAGCCGTGTCGGGACACCCTTGATCAGCTGCCCACGTCGCTCCTGCCTGCGCTGGGCTGGGACCTGCCAGCCGGAGGCAAAGCCCCATGTCGCTCTTCTCAGCTGGTGACCCCAGCTGCTCTGAATTCCCCGTCCCGTCTGCTTCCTCGCAGGGTCACTTAACCTTCCTTTCTCTCCCCACAGGACAGGAAGGGGTTTTATTTCCACTACTGGGCCTTGTTTGATGGCCATGCGGGCAGCAGTGCTGCTGTCATGGCATCCAAGAGGCTCCATCTCCACATCTGTGAGCAGCTCCGGGACCTTGTGGACATCCTGCAGGACCCCTCCCCACCTCCCATCTGCCTCCCACATGATGTGACAGCTGGCCCCGCAGAGCCGAGCCGGGTACCCCTCGCCGAGGACAACGGGGAGGTCCCCAATGATGCTGTGCCACGGTTTCACCTGGAGAAAGCAGTCTCTCATGAGAGCCTGGTGATCGGTGCCATCGAGAACGCCTTTAAGCACATGGTGAGCGAATCCCCGCTTGCGGGGATGGCCAGGTATCGCCCGAGAGCATCTCTCGCTGTCTGTGTCTGCATTGGTTTGTCCCCTCTGGCAAAAGGCAGCTCTGCAACAAGGAGGGGGCTGCAGGAGGGCTCCCAGCAGGACAGCCTCAGAGAGGGCACTGCGATGCTGTCCCGTATTTGGGGGGTTCAGGGTGCAGAGGCTTTGGGCTCTGACCCTGTGTGGGCGCAGAGGGCTTCATTACACTTTGTTCCAGCAGTCCCAGCTGCTCCCCTCCTGTCTTGCTCTTTCCTGCCTGCTCCCCTGCCCCGGTGAAGCCATGTCCCCAGCTGCCCTGCAGGACCCTCGCCCAGCGTGGGGAGAGGTGCCCGGGCCCCGGCTGGCCGCTGCTCCCCACCTGGGGCAGAGTCTCAGCTCGGCCAGCAGCCGAGGTGCTGCCAGGCGCTGGTTTTGTCTGCTTGCAGCTTTGCTTGCTGGCATGGGGCTGCCTGCCCTGCCTGGAGCTGCTCTCTGTCTCCCCAGGATGACCAGATCGAGCGGGAGCGGGTGTCCCAGCACCTGTCTGGGGGCTGCTGTGCCCTGGCTGCCGTCTACCTCCTGGGCAAGTTCTACGTGGCCAACGCAGGTGACAGCAGGTACGGCCCCGCTGGGCAGCTCCCACCTTTTGCCCGGTAATTGGGGAGCACCCTGGTAGAGCTGGGCAATGCTGGAGGCGCGGTCAGTGAGGAGCACCCGGCTCCATCCCTGAGGCTGGGCTGTCTTGGGGAGGGCAGAGGCAGCAGGAGCGGGCAGAGCCACCCCCTGCCTGCCTGCCTGCACGCCCTGCTGTGATCTCTGTGTTTGCCTGGTGCACGGTGGGGGCTGCAGAATCACCTCCCAAAATCTGGGACTTTGCTCCCTTCCTTCCCGGCAGCATTCCGTCTGCTTCCCAGATGGCTCTGGATCAGCGCTGGCCTGGGCTGTGAGTTGGGGAGTGAAAATTGCCCTCAGCAAAGCTTTCAAAAATGTGCAGGAAGTCATTTTAGGGCATGCCTCATACTGTGAACTGTTTCAGGAGAAGGACACGCAAATCTATGTGCAGATGAGTCCTGTGGGAACTTGAAGCCCAAGGATTTTGGCTGATACATGCATTTCCTTGGGTGTGTTGCTGTAATCGCACCTGGGTGTGTTCATACACCCCCCCGAGCAAGGGCAGGAAGGCAAGTCCACCTTCAGCCGAGCTTGAAGCTGGTTTGAATTGCCCTGTATTTACTGCAGGGTTAGCTTGTCCCCAGCGGTGTCAGGCCAGCAAATACAGGCACTGCAAATTGTCTGAGGCTGGAGGACGTGCTTCCAGCTCTGGACAGAGGAGGAGGAGGAGGCGATCCTTTGTGCCTCCACTTTTAGGTGCGGGGTCCCTCCATGGCAGCAGCAGCTGGGCATTGTCCCTGCGGGATGGCAGCATGCCCAGGGTCCCGAGGCTGTAACCGTGCCTCTGGGTGAGGGTCTGTGTCCCCTCCTTGAGCACCAGACGCTGCCAGAGCAGGGCTCAGCCAGGTCCTATGTCCCTGGAGGAGACCTGCAGCCCTAGGCTGGACCACCAGTGTTGGAGATCTTCAATCCCCCCATGACCTTCAGAAACATCTCATAATCAGACTTTTATTATTTTTACACATCGAACAATCAGACCGGCCTCAGCAGCGAGCCACAGTGCTGGTGTGCACTGGGCACTTGCGCCCATGTCCTGCTGCTGGCCGTTTCTGCCTGTCCCGTGTGCGACTCCCCTCTAAAGGAGGGTTCGCCACCTTTGTGCTGCTCCTTTTCTAACCATATCCTGTCCTTTGGTTTCCTCTGCTTCATTCCCCTCTGCCCCACGCATCTCTTCCATTTTCTCTTCCTCCCTGCCCAGGAGGGAGGCATGCCCTGCTGCTGGGGGAGGTTAGCTGCAGCCCAGTCAGCAAGCCGACCCCCAGCTTGGGGCTGGGAAGAAGGCAGGCAGCGGGGGGGAAGGGGTTGCACTGCCTGGGCATCCAGGTAGGGAATCGGCCCCAGAGAGCTGGGCTTAGCTCCCTCACCACGTCTCCTCTCCGCTAATCTCATCCTTCCATGTTTCATTGCAGGGCCATTATCATCCGTAATGGGGAAATCATTCCAATGTCCAGGGAGTTTACTCCAGAGACAGAGAGGCAGAGGCTGCAGTTTTTAGTAAGAAAGACCTTTCTTCTAACCTCATTCCTGCTGAACCACCCTCCCAGCCCCCCCCCTCGCTGCCTGCCGAGGGCAGCCCCATGGCTGGGACCTGCTGACGGCACTTGTCCATCCCAGCCAGCTCGCTGGGTTGGGGAGAGGCACTGGGACACGGGGAGCTGCCCTGGCTCACCGGCTTGGGGCATCTCGTGGCTGGTGGAGCCCTGGTTTGCTGCGGGGTCAGCGTGAGGGGCCCTGCCTGCGAGCCTGGCCACGACCTGGAGATCCTGGGCTCTTGGCACGGGGCTGGTTTGGTACGGTTGCACAGAGCCAGTTTGGTCCATCTTGTCCTGCTCCTGCCTGGGGAATGGGGAGCATCACTTGCCCGGGGTGGGCACCCGCCCGCCGCTGCTGCGGGAGTACGGGGCTGGCCGGTGCAGCGACCGGGAGGAGCGCGGCTCTGCTCCCACCACCCGTTGTGCTCCCTCGCACGGTTGAAGGAGCCGCAGCGCTCACGCCGAGTCCTAATTTCTTCCCCAGCTGCTCCCTGGGGAGGCAGGGAGCTGACGTGTGCCAGCGGGTTTCTAGCTTTCTTCCTGAAAGCTCCTCTCCTGCCTGGTCTGGCCAAACCCCCGTGTGCCACACAGGGAGACTTTTTAAGGTTATAAAGACCTCTCTGACGGCAGCACAGAGGAGGAGGCGTTTGTGTTGGAGGAGGTCTTGCTGGATGCGATTTCCTGGCTTGCAACGTACTTGGAAAAACACTGAGGCCTTTTTTTTTCTTGAATCTATTTTTGAATGACCGAGAGGAGGAAACTGCTGTGAGCGGGATCCACTCCAGCCGGCCGTGATGGGCAGGGTGCAGGCAGGGGGCCAGGCACACGCTTGCTCTGGTGCACGATGCCCACGGTCAGCCCCCCCGAAGCGGGACGGGGCTCTCTGTGCCTCTGCACCAAACCCTCCTTTGTTCCCAGGGGATCTCCTCCTTTCTTTCAGCTCTTTCTTCCTCCATCTGCATTTTCCAAGGCTGTCCCTGTTCCTGGTCCCCTGCACGCTGTGCTCCAGGAGGCCCTGGGGCTGCCGGTGCTGCTTCTCCTCCCTCGCTGTGGCCGCAGCCGGGACATGGTTTCTGAAAAGACCCATCGGCTCTTTTCCTCGGGCGAGTGCAGTGCCCTGTGCTGAGCCTGGGATCCCGGGAGGTTTGCAGCTCTGACTCCTGGGCAAATTCCAGCTTCTCCTGGAATTTGCTGGGTTTTGATCCCTTTTGGAGATCATTATTTCCCAAAACTCTCCATGCAAAAGCTTCACCTTTTTGCTGGATGTTGGCATGGCTGCCCTCAGCTCGTCTCCCCTTCAGGCATAGCACAGACAGTGGTTTGAAGCTGCTTTACCACCTCCTGTTCGAGCTGCAGCGGAGCGTCCGATGTTATCCCCACTGTGAAATGCTGTAGCCGAGGTCCCGGCAGGCTGGCGGGTCCCGTGCCGCAGTGCCCGGCGAGGCATTTGCAGGCGGTGCCGGCCGGCGATGCTGCACGGATCTGGCTCTCCCAGCCCTGCGGCTGAGCCGCCGCTTCTTCCCGCAGGCGTTCCTGAGGCCTGAGCTGCTGGGGAAGGAGTTCACGCACCTCGAGTTTCCCCGCAGGATTCAGCCCAAGGAGTTGGGGAAGAAGATGCTGTACAGAGACCAAAACATGAATGGCTGGTAACCCCCCAACCCGCCTGGCAGGCTTTGTGCCGAGGCGGGGGGCACTGGGGTCTCGCTGCGCCCGGCTGCCCAGCTCCAGCATCCTTTCCCGCAGGCGGGGGCTGTGGCACGCTGGGTACCCCGGTCTTGAAGGGGTCTTGTCCCGGGGGATGCTGTGTCCTCAGTGGGCAGGGGAGGTGCTGGAAGCCTTGACGTGCTGACACGTTGTCTCTGGCTTATTTTAACCAGGGCTTACAAAAAGATAGAAGAGGATGATTTGAAGTTTCCACTTATCTATGGGGAAGGCAAAAAGGTGAAGTCCTGTGGCAGGAGCTGTGTGGGGATCGCTTCCCGCCTGCCCTTGCTGAATTGGGGGGTTCCAGCCCACTTTTGCTAGTGCTGTCACTGCTCCAATGCCACCCATTCTCAGCTGGGAATGGAGGTGGAGATGAAGTGGCTTCAAGTTTTCTTCTGATTTTGATGTTCTCCAGGCTCGGGTGATGGCCACGATTGGGGTCACACGTGGCCTGGGAGATCACGACCTCAAGGTGTTCAGCTCCAACATCCACATCAAGCCTTTCCTGTCCTGCTTCCCGGAGGTGAGCCTGGCTGCCGGCCGCTCCATGCCCAGGGGTTTCTGCAACGGCCAGAGCTGGTCGGGGTGACCAGATCCGTGGTGCACCCAATGCAGTGGGAGTCTCCTGCCTCTCTGCCCCTCACCCTCGCGTCTTGCCCTGTTGCTCGCCAGGTCAGGGTTTACGACCTCACGCAGTACGAGCACTGCCCTGACGATGTCCTGGTCTTGGGCACCGATGGGCTCTGGGATGTCACTGATGACAAGGAGGTGGCCAGCGTGGTGATGGAGGTGCTGACGAGCTATGAGCCCAACGACCCATGCAGGTGAGCCAAGAGCGGGCAGGGGGACAAGCGTGTCCTGCTCTGTACCATCTTCCTTGCTCCTTGGAGCAGTGTTGTGGCCACAAGTCTCTCTGGCCTCGGGGCTGGTGCTGTTCCTTCACAGCGTGCAATGCTCCCCTGGACGTGCGTGTCTGAGCTCAGGTCTCTCCTCTCTGAGGGACCCTTTCCTGCACCTCTAGCTCCTCCAGCTTCTTCCCTGCCAGGGCCCGCAGCATGCTGCATCAGGGAGTCTGCAGGATCTGGGGTCGCTGCTGAGCTGCTGTGCTCTGCCCCCCAGGTACACCATGGTGGCCCAGGAGCTGGTGGTGCGGTCCAGGGGCGTGCTGAAGGAGCGGGGCTGGCGGCTGGCCAACGACAAGCTGGGCTCCGGCGATGACATCTCTGTCTTCGTGATCCCTCTGGGTGGTCCGGGCAACTACACGTGATGACCGAAGACCCTGGGGCAGAGGGGCTCGCCTTGCCTGGACGGAGACGAGCAGGACACCGGTGCTGCCTCAGAGCCATCTCTCCCTCAAGCACTTGTTTCCTGAGCCGACCGTGAGCAGAGTAAGAAACCTGGAGCCTCTGTCTGCCCCAGCCCCTGCCCAGAGCATCCCCCTCCACCTGCTGCATCCCAGCCCTGGGTGGAGACGGAGAAGCCTTGGACAGAGAGCAGGGACTGAGGTCGAGGGATGTTTTTTTGTGCTGCCACTTTCTTGATTGCTGTGAAAAGCCAAAATCCTCCCTGGCTTCTCAGTGCGTCCTTTGCCCCTCGCTCTGGAGCCGGGTGCGCTGGTTCCAGCAGCGTGCGATGGCCGTTGGGCTGGTGGGGGCACTCGTACCTGGAGAAGCGTGTGCTTGCTGCTGCAATCATCTCCTCTGTCATCCCCCCCCGCCCTGTGACACTCGCACCAGTGACACCAAAGCTGCTGTTGGGGCTGGGTGCTGGGGCTAGGACGGGCCGTGGCCTGGGGTGAAGCCCTGCCAGCAGCTGGTTGTGGATGGTGTGGCGGTGGGCGAGCCCCATCACTTGACATCCCATCTTTGCGCTTGCCCTCTCCGGCCCCTCGTGGTCCTGCGTGGCCTCCGTCCCAGCCACGTACCTCGTCTTAGTCTCTGGTTTGGGAGGATGGGGCAGTGCTCGGTCACTGCGGCGCACCAAGAGCCCCTGCGAAGGAATGAGCTGTTGCGCTTGCACTGGCTGCGCCACGGGTTCTGCCCCCACCCCTCTTCATGCCTTGGATCACTGCTGTGTTTCTGGAGCCAATTATTTATTATGAACTGGAGAGCTGAGCTGGAAAATGTCTAAATCCTTTCTTGGTGTGGGGAGTCGATGGGAATGTATGTCTATATTTTTGAGCGGTTCGAAGTTGGCCACTGCTGAGCAGCAGTTGCACACAGAGCAGCCCTATTCAGCCAAGCTTAACAGCTTAAACCTGCTGCATGGATCTGCTTAGCTGAGGGCTGGAAACCCACAATAAAAGCAGCTTGGTTGTGACTGGGGGGGGAAGACAACTCCCTCCTTTTTCTTAATAATCTCAAAGCTGGTGCTGAGCAGAGCTGTAGCCACAGTTGATCTCTGCACAGGATCTTATTTTGCATCACACACACCTCTGACCCAGAGAATGCGTTTTCTGGACCTCTGCAGAGCGTTGCATCCTCCCAAACTGGGAGGGATGGTCCCATCCTGGCAGTGTGGTTATGGGGAGAGCTGGGCCGTGGTCCCTTGTTTTGGAAAGACTCTGTGGCACCGGTGGTTTGTGTCCTGCTGTGGCTGGGTGCAGTCAGCTCTTGTCAAGTGTCACCTCTGGTGAATGTTGTTTGTCTCTTGTAATCAGTGAGATGTAAATAAACTGGGTGCACTTAATGGGAAGTGAAAGTTATCCAGCGAGATTTTAACCTATTGACATCTTCTGTGCTGAAGGGAGAAGGGAGCGATACCGGGCGATACGAGCCTGTCCTCGCGTAGCACTGTGTGTTTAAATAAAGAATTTGCCACTTGCAATCCCACTTCAAAGTCTTTCTTGCAGAGCTCCTGCAAAGAGGACTTACCTAAAAGCCAATTAGCTCTGATTAATTTATGTAGGCAGGCTTGGTAGCAAATAGGCCCGGGCAGAGCCATGTGAGCTGCTGTCCCTCTGCCCTTGGCACTGGCCAGACCCCACGGAACATCCCTCCCATGCCCACGGGGAGTGGGAACCGCTGCCGTGCTGCCGGTCTCTGTGGGGTGCTGCCTGGGGGCTGCTGGCTGGGTTTGGGGCTGGCGGGGGGGTCACAGCTCCCCGGGCTGCCTGGGGGCAGCGGGGATGGCTGGCCTCGTGGGGAAGGGTCGCAGGGTGGGTCAGTAACCTGAAACAGGACCTGGCTGGTGAGCGCTGCATTGGGCTCCGATGAGGATCGAAAACCAGCAGGTGCCCGCCTGGGTACCCCCCCACCCCCCCGGCTGCTCCCCGGGGCAGGCAGTACCCGGACACAGACAGGGAGCGGAGGGGAAGAAAGGCTGATGGTTTGCCCTGTCCCTGGGGTCCCTCCTTCGGGGAGTTGGGTGGGCTGTGGATGGAGGGTGCAGCTCTGCAGGTTGTGGCTCCCAGGGACGTGACTGCGCAGGAGAGGCAGTGCCCCTCTCTGGGAGTTCAGGCATCCCGGAGCAGCGACCCACTGCCTCTAGGGTGGGCTGCCTGCTGGAAGCATCCCTGCTGTCCCATGTCCCCCTCACTGCCACCCGGTACCCCTGGTGCTCCTGACACTCACACACGGTTTCCCCACACCCCAGCTCCCCCCACATTTGTTTGCACAGCCCTGTTCCCCTGGCACGGTGCTCTGCGTGCCGGGGGCTGAGAACTGGCTCTGCTTTTCCAGGTCACTGCCTGGGAGCTGCTGCATAAGGCAGGGAGGCAGAGGCTCCATTTAAAGCTTCCTCTGTGGTTCCCTTTTTTACTAAGGAAACATTTCCTTTGGAACCAGCTCCTGGCCTGGGGCTTGATAAATTAAGAAAAATTCTCTTTGAGCCGTTAAAATAGCAGCAGTTTATGAGCCTGGGTCTGGGCCAGGACCCTGGGGTGCCTTTCCCTGACTGAGCGACAGGGACTCAGCCCTGCAGCTGGGGCGTCGTGGGGGGAGCAGCCACCCCATCCTCCCTTGTCGGCTGCCTGCGGTGAGCAAGGAGAGCCCGAGCCCCTGCCTGCGGCACTGGGGTCATCTCGGCGCGGGGCCCGATGCGCCACAGCCCCCCTTTGCCCCTGTAGAGGGGACTCAGGATCCTGGGGACGGGGCACGTCCCCCGCTGTGCCTGTTGTGGTGGGAAACGGGGCCTTCCTCGAGGAGCGAGCAGCCGCGTGGGCAGCACGCGGGGGATGCAGGAGGGGTGCGATGGGGTTCGGCTGCTGGGCCCCGCTGGGATCTGCCTTCCCTCACCAGCGGTGGCTCTTGGCGCTGCCATAACTGATGCTCATGGAGGAAAGGCGTCTCCTCGAGAGCGCTCCGATGGTGGAGGATTCCTGGTTGGGGGGCAAAACACGGGGTGGGCCGACCCGGGAGGGGGGTTGGGAGCAGCTCAGCCCTTCCTGGCAGCGCCGGGATCGCCCCTCTCCCTGCCTGGCGTCGGTAACCCAAACCGGGACAAAACCCTTCGGGGAGCCCAGGCTGGCTGAGGCGGGCGGCACCTCCCTGCCCGGCGGCTTGGGACCAGCCCGGGGATGGCGCCCGCGGGGAAGCAGCGGCAGCTCCCGGGGGTCCCCGGAGCCGGGACGGGGGCTGCGCGGGGAAGGGGCACGGCCCCGGCACCGCCTTTCGGCTCGGCTCGGCTCGGATCGGCTAGGCTCGGGTGGGCTAGGCTCGGGTCGACACGGCTCGGGTCAGGTCGGCTCGGCTCGGGTTGGCTCGGCTCGGGTCGGCTGGGAGCGCTCCCGCTCCGCCCTCCGCGGGCGGCCCCCGGACGGGGCGGTGCCGCCCGAGCAGCGCTGCGGAGCCGGGGCCGGGGCTGGAGCTGGGACCGGGACCTGGGCAGCGGCGGAGAGAGGTGCGGGCCGGGCTGGGCTCGGGGTGCGGGGGGTCTGGGGGAGCTGAGCGGCGGGGCGGCGGGGGGGGGGCACTGCTGGGAGCGGGGGGAATGGGGCCGTGGGGTCAGTGCTGGGATGGGAGGGAGCGGGGGCTGGGGTCAGTGCTGGGGTCTGGGCAGCTGGAGGTGTGGGGTTACTGGTACTGGTAAGGTGCGGGGTCAGAGCTGGGGGTACTGATGGGGTCTGGGGGAACTGGGGTGTGGGGTTACTGGTGAGGTCCGGGGGAACTGGGCTGTAGGGTGGGTGCTGGGGTGGGGTCCGGAGCAGTGCTGGGGGTGCAGGGCATGGGGAGTCGATGCCCCAGCCGTCTGGGAGGGGTGCAGCAGGACAGGACGGGATGGGTGTGCCTGGGATGGGGTGGGGGTCCCTGGGCGTGGGGCAGGGATGGGTCAGCGGTGGTTCAGCCATTGCGGTCGTCCCTTGAGGGCGGCCCAGGGCTGTGGGTCCCGACTCACGGGTGTCACCCGGACAGGGCTCCCCGCAGCCTCCCAGCCAGTGATTGTCCCGGGCCAGGCTGCGGTGAGAGCCCAGGGCTGCTGCCCCGTCCCGCCATCCCTCCCCGCAGCCCCCGCTCCAGCACGTCCCCGTACGCAGCCTTGCTCGCGGAGCGGCCGCTCTTGTGTTTTTTTTTTCAGAAGAAGGAAAAAAGTTCCCTTTGCTTACTGCTGAGCTCATTTTTAAACATTTATATTAGGGGGGCTTGCGGGGAGGAGAAATAATTGTGTAATGTCTTAGGAGCAAGGGAGCATTCCAAAACCATGACTGCGCGGCCCTTTCCAGCACTAACAATCTGGCAGCCAAGTCTTCCCAGCGGCCGCCAAACCCCCTAAATCCGGCATCAGCCTCTTGACGCCCCCCCGTGAAAACGGCAGCGTGATCCCCGGGGTTGCTTCGCGGGGCGCATCTGTGCGGGGGGACGGGGGGGTGGGCTGGGAGCGGGAATCCGGCAGCGCTGCCACATCCCCAGCAAAGTGTTCAGGTGAAACCGGAGACGAGGAGGTAGCGGATTTGGCTGTCTGTATTTCACTGAGACCAGTTGCATTTTATTTTAATTTTTCCAAGTGCCTTTTGGCATCAAAACCAGTTTCAATTTATGTTCAGCTCCTTCTCAGCTACGAGTAGAATAGGTAGAGGCTGCGTGAGATTTGATGGACTTTCAATTGAATCCATGTTCCTGATGGCTACAGCTTCCCCAGGGAAACGTTTGGGGTTTTTTTTAAGTGGAAAATAAGCCAAGTCACTGTCTTCCAACAGGTTATCGGGAGCGTTTAACCAGGCTCACCTCCTAAACTTGCTGTTTACACTGGAGAGGCGTATTGACATGAAAAGTAAGGAATGTATTAGCAAATATTGATTGGCCCTGGGGCAGCGGCAGTCAGGCATTGCACAAGTGCAGGCATCTGCTGAGATTGTGGTGTGTTATTTGAAGCTTTCAGCGAGACACTTGTACTGCCGTGAGTCTGGGGAGGCTGTCACTTCCGCGGGAGGTAAAATAAGAACATGGCATGATGTCCTTTGGAAAAGGAGGTAAGGGCAGGCAGAGTTTTCCCACAAAGCTCAAGCACTTGTGGTTCAAGCTTTGTTTAGGCTTAGAAATTCTTCTGTTCCATGTCCCTTTCTCTGTTTTCCTTGTGGATGTTTTTGTGGGATTTAGCAATGAAAACAAGCCAGCCTGGCTGCTCTGCTGCGGGTCTGGGCAGTTGCATTTTGCTGCTGTGCCGCAGCGTGCCGTAACCCCAAGAATAGCTCACAGTTTTAGAAAAAAAAAAAAAAAAAGGTAAGATCTAAAACTTAAGCACTGAGTTTGAGCTCCTTTTTGATGATGGCTCGTCATTTGGATGCGGCAGGTCTAGGTTTTAAGAAGGTTTCAGGCAGTTTTGCCAGGGATAAATATAGTTTCCTCCGTGCTGGGTAGTTTTGGCAGCGGTGGCCGGTGGGACGAGGAGGCTCTGAGCAGCGGGAGCCGGCGTTGCTGGTGGGTGTGGGTCGTGCTCTGGGTGTCAGCGATGGAGGTTGGCGCGAGCGAGGGCTGGAGGCTGGTCTCCTCTGCGCTACGCAGAAACGCGGAGCTTGGCCTGCCCGGGGGGCTGCGCGAGCGTGAAATTGCAGATGCTGCTGTGCCAAAACCAGCGCCACTTTGATCGTCTTGGAGCTGCGATCCGCCCAGGAGCTCGGAGCCTGAGTTCTGCCCTGGCCGTTGCATTTCCCTTTGGCGTTGCTCTTCGCTTCAAGCCCTTTTTGGAACTTTCTTCTGCTTCTGTATAAAAGTCCCTCTGATACCCGAGACACTTGCCAGGACGTTTGTCCTGTGCTACCTTGGCTGTGGTTTAGATGTCTCAGCAAATTAAATTCCCCTCGATGGGCATACCTGTCAGGTATTAATTTGGAAGTTTACTTTCTTTTTCATTGCACCAGCTGTGCCAGCAGGTCCGACCAGCTAAAACCATTTCTGTTGTGAACCACCCCTGCGGGGCTTTCTGCTGGCCATGCCTGCAAATGGCCCGTGCGCCTCCGTCGTTCTGTCCCCAAACACCTCCAACCCCCTTCCCGTTACTTTAGCTTGGGGACGGCAGTGGCCTGGACACAGGCTTTGGTGGGACACCCTGCTTGTGGTGATGGGAGCCGTGACCTGGTGGTGGGACGGGAGGAGAGCTGTTCCGGGGGGGTGCTGGAGGGGGGCACCCCCGGGGCTCTGGCAGTGCCCGTGGTGGCCCAGGGCTGTCCAAAGTGGCTCTTGTTTGCCCGGCGGTGCCTCTCCGGGGCCCTGTCCCGAGGTGCCCTCGCCTGGCGTGCTGGGGCGGTGGCGGCAGCCCTGTGCACACACACGGCCATGTTTAGAAATGGAGACAGCTCGTCCTTGGCTGCGCTGGTTAGAAAACATTTTCTGTGTTGCCTGCTGGTGTTTTGTGCTCTCTGGATGCTGCGAGCTGCCTTAGGTCTTGTGTGTGTTACAGGTTGCGCAGCTTGAGCCGAAGGCGTGCGTTTTGGGGTTTTTGAAATCCTTTTACGTGCCTCGTGGCTGTTCTCGCCTTGAGCCCGGTCTGTGCTGGGTTAGCCCAGCTCCTTCCCGAGCGAGTTAAATCAAAACAGTCCAGCTGAGCACTCGGATGCTTTTGTTTGTTAAACCATTGAAAAGTTTAGCAAAGCCGGAGCCACAGCAATGCCAGGAAGATCTCGGTCTGTTCAAAGAGGTGTTTTTCCTTCTGTGGTTGTGTCACGATGCCAGGGGGTCCGGGCGGGCGACGGGGCTGCGTGCAAGGGGCTGGTTGTTCCCTGAGCCTCCAGCCTGAGGGGAGTGACCGGAGAGCTGCTGGGACAGAGAAATATTTTCTAATCATCTGGCAGGCAGCCTGTAAGGAGACGCTTGGTGGCAACTCTGCAAGGCAGGAACAGGGGTCCCAGCTCTGTTCTCCTGGCTCTGGCCAAGAGGAGCAGGGCAATGCTAGCAGCTGCACAAGGCTTGACCCTCCTCCTTGCTCCGCTCTCCTCTGCTCCTTCAGGATGAGGTTTTGTTCGACTAGGACATCTGGGGTGCCCGGGGCCCGTGGGGAGCTGGCCCTGCCACGCCGGCAGCGCTGGGGGTGTCCCCGTGAAAGGGCTGCTCCCAGCACGGCTCCGTCCCCACCAGCCCTGCCCTGCCCAGCCTTCGGGGTTGCGCCTCCGGCCAGGGCTGCGGGCAGAGCAGAAATTCAGCTGGTTTTGCTGATAGGTGGTGTGACGGTTCCAGCCGGGGTGGGGCCATCAGCAGCAGCGCTTGGGAATTTCTGCTTTAGAACAAAACCCCTCTGTAGGCTCGGGGAGCTCGAGGCTCGCCGAGGAGGTTCATTGAAAGATTGCTGTCCTAGTTTGAGCCCTTCTTCAAAGCGTTAACGTCTTTCTCTGCCATTTCCTGAGATCCCGTGGCAGACGCCAGCTGATGGACGCGTCCTGCTGCCAGAGGAATTCCCCGTTTCCTGCTCAGCAGGAACTTCACATTTTGAGGCACAAAGCTGGGAGAGGCCAATAACGCAAGGGCTGTCCTGGAGCCCTGGCTGGTTTTATGGTGATGGCTTTAGAGTAGCTGCTTGGAAAGTAGAGCAGAGCAATTTGGTCTCATTTTTGCTATTTCGTGGTGTGCTGAAGGAGCTGCCTGCTCAGGATTAGGCTGGTGCCATCAGGGTGGACACTGCCGGCGGTGGTGCAGAGCAAACCCCCGGCCGTCCCGGTGCGGCCCCGCAGCAGCGGGTGCAGGGTCGGGTGCGGGAGCCCCGCGGGGTTTGGCAGTGCCGCTCTGCGGGAGGTGCCGGCATAAGGTTGCTGCTCCCTTTTGTTATCTCCGTGAATGAGCAGGAGGCATCTCCAGTGAGGCACCCAAAGGGCTGCTCACGCCCGAAAACCGCGGTTGCTGTACGGGCCGGGTTGGATTGCCAGCGTGGCTGGGCAGCCTTTGCCGTAACTCAGGGTGGTTAACGTTCAGCAGAGTTTAAAATTGGAATTTCCATGGCCGATGTGGGCAGCTGTGTCCTTTTAATCATTTGGCCTGCTGTCAGTTGTAGTAAAGCTATCCTCCTCAAATTGTCTTCACGTTTCCCACCGTCTTTTATCCACTCGCAATTTGGGAACAGCGCAAAGCCCTTTGCATCGGGCTCCCGTGTCCCAGGGACTGGCCCCGTCCTGCTGAGTGACAGGGCATCCCCTGGCAGAGGAGATAATTTCTCCTCGAGCAGAGTGCCACCGGCATCTGGCATTGGTGTCATGCCGGCTGGCTCGCGGGGCGAGGGCATGGATGGGGACAGCCCAGCCGGCCGCCGAGGCACACGGTGCTCAGAGCCTCCTCTCCCCGCTCGCCTTTGCACACCGGCTCTAGATTAGTAATGGGCTATTTCTGGGCCGCTCTCGTGAGTAATGGAATGAATTGTGCTGAGATTTCGGGTGGGGACAGTGCCTCTGCCTGCTGAGTCACCACTTGGCATCACGCCGGGCTCGGGAGCTGCCGGGTCCCGGAGCCGTCCCAGGTCAGGGTGGACGCCAGAGGCCACGGGAAGGAGCTCTGAGTGCGGTGACTCTTCTTGATTTGGAGCATCTCTGCTTCCTCCCGCCCCGTCCCCGCCTGGCTGCCTCTGCAGCAAGAGTCCAGGCAGCTGCCATCCCCCTCGCCGGGACGGCGTGCGGGCAGGGGAGCCGGCAGCGGGGAGCTGGCAGCTTTGCGGGGCTGGCTGCAGCACCGCGCTCTGCCGCTCCGGTTGTTTTTTGTTTAGGTGCGATGTCTGGCAGACTGGGCACGGGCAGGTCTCCATGTCTGGCTGGGAGCGGGCTGTTTGTCTCCCCGGGCATCCGCTGTTCCTTGCGCTGCAGATGTGTCTCCTGCGTTGTGTGGATTAGATAGCGGCGCGTCCCACACCACCTTTCTTCCCCCGTTTGCCTTTGAGATACGGAGTTGCAAAGCAGCAAATCACTTTTTGCTGTGGGCAAAGGAACTTTCTGTCTAAGTAAATAGATTTTTTTGCCCATGACCTCTCCTTGTTCCTTGTGCTGTGGAGATGGTGGCTGGAGAGAGGATGAGCCTTTGGTCAGACAAGAAGGATGGTTTGCAACAGGGGTGATGCATTTCTTGTGTCCCCAGGGATACAATGTCCTCGAGAGCTTTCCTTCCTCAAGTGGGCAGGAGACAGCAGACTCCTCCAGCCCCTTTTTTCTGCCTCCATAACACAAACGTCCTGTCTCCTTGGGACGAGCTCCCGGCCGGCTGCCCGTGCGTGGGGCTGCGGGTGTCCCTGGCCCAGCTGGGACAGGTGGGAGGGCCCAAAGAACGGGGACAGGAGCCGTGCCGGGGGTTTCCCCTCCCTGCTCAGCCCCTGGCAGCGGGACCCTTTGGACACCTTGAGTTTTTTCTTCAACTTCAGTGTTGCAGAGATGTGCTCGCCCTGTATCTAGACAGGCTGCTGCACCGGGATGTGTGCTTACCGCCGAGGCTCCTGGGTGAGGAGTGCCGGATCCTGCCCGGCGCAGCCCTTCATCCTCGCTCTTCTCACCTTGCAAGTACCGGCTTACTATTTTTGTTAACGGCTCCACAGCGCTCAGCGGCCACCAACCATTCCTGCTTCTGCTTGTAACCTGCAAAGATCCGGGGCTGTGGCGGGTCCGCTCCAGATTTGGGTGAAACCTTTCTCTCTTCTGCCCCAGCCACACAGTCTGGCGGTTGGATTTTTTTTTTAGAGCTGGGATGGTGCATGAAACTTCCTGGGGGGTTTGTGTGACAGCCCTGGGGAGGTTTCCTCCAGGCAGGAGCTTAGCGGTGACCTGCTAAGTATGCAGATGAGAGGAGCTCTCTTCAGCCCGCTTTTGAAATGCAAGTCAGCTACTGAGTCTAATTTCTTAATCCTTCACTTGCAGCTAATTATGATGCAGCCTTACTCGGGTTTTTCTCTTTTCTTTCCTTTTATTTCAGAGGAGGGTTCGCGTGTGATCGCCCCGGGAGAGGGCAGGCGCCAAGGCCTTCATTAAGGCTCAGCGTCGGCGCCCCGGTTAAATGCAAAGCTTGCGATGGCTGGGCATCCCCGGCGTGATCCTCTCCCCGCGCTTGCAGCTCGGTGCATTAGCACGGGCGCGTGCATCCTTCCCGCACGGTTATTTCCCCTGAATCTCCCCGATGCTTCAAGCACAACCCGCCCCTTCCAGTCCTGCCGCCCCGCGCAGAGGGGGTTTGGAGACGGGCAGGGCTGGCTGGAGGACGTGGAGCATCCCTGCCTCCGTGAGTGGTGTTCTGGTCGCCTGTAATTTCCCCCAGCCCGCGGAGCAGCGTGTGCTTTTCCAGGGATTAAACCCTGAGCTGTCGTCGTGCATCTTGCCCGGGATTTCTGCAGGGATGGAGAGCTGCTGATGTGCTGCGGGTGCGTAGGGAGTGCGTCGGGCTCTTTGGACTGAAGCATTTGGGAAACTGGGGATGGGAAAGAGATTTTGGGCCTGGGGAGGGATGTGATCCCACCACAACTGATTTTCCCGTGCCTCGTTCAGACGCCCCGGCAGGCATTCCGTGGCATCGTCCCGGGCAATTCCCAGGCTCAGCTGTAATTTCCTTTTGAAACTCGAGGATGCGAAGGCATAGTTTTCCTTGCAGGACTGCATCCTTTTCACTTGGGGCAGAAAGCAGCCCACTTTACTGCGAGATTTTGGCTCTGTTAGCTGAGTGATGGCTGGCAGCTTCTCCCGCCGCCGGTGCCAGCGTCGGCTCTCAGCGGTTATGTGGCAAAGGCTCCTTTGTCAGACGGGCTGGGATGGGGCCAGCCCGGTACTGGGTGCCAGATGCGCAGGTCACGCTTGCCCGGACCTCCGAGAGCTCGGCTTGGCGCGTTCCTGCTGCTGATCGGATTATTTGGGAGCCGGTGAGCGCGCCTGTGTGAAACCTGGAGTACAGTTTCTGCCGTGAAGAATTTATAATCTGAAATAAAACCAACGGGTGTGTGCGACTCCGAGGTCGTCAGAAAAGCCGTTTGTCTGGGGTGGTGGCACAGCGAGAAAGCCACCACGGGAGGGGTGGGCTGGCCGGGGTGGGTGAGGCAGAGCGCTTCGTCATCTTGCAGGAGGTCCCTACGTGCAGCCACCGGCGCGTGCCGTGGCTGGGGCGTCGGTGTGACGGTTCTCCTGGTCGCGGCTGCGGTGATGGATGGAAACGGTTCCGGTCGGGCTGGTTGTTGCAGTGCCTGTGAGCCGGTGTGCAGGCGCTGGAGGTGTGGGAGCTCCACTGGGGAGCTGGGAGAGCCTCTGGTCAGCGGCTGCTCACGCTGGCGTGTGCGGGTGTGTGCAGCCGGTACCCTCACGGGCAGTTGTGCAAGAGACTGTGGGGCGCGGGGGGGGGGCAGGAGGGGCCGGGGTCATGGGCTGCCTGCGGCTCTCTGTCCTGCTCATCCGCTCTTGTCCCCACAGCGATGGCGGCCATCAGGAAGAAGCTGGTGATCGTGGGAGACGGTGCCTGCGGAAAGACGTGTCTGCTGATCGTGTTCAGCAAGGACCAGTTCCCCGAGGTCTACGTACCGACTGTGTTCGAGAACTACATTGCCGACATAGAGGTAGACGGGAAGCAGGTACAGACCATCGCGGGTTGCCGAAGCTTTTCCCATCCCCTCGCTCCCGCACTGGCAGTGCCACCGCCCGGCGCTGCCGCGTGGGTTGTTCCGCACGGCTCGGGTGCGCCTGCAGTGCTGGGGGAGCCCCGCGGCTCCCGCGTTTCTGGGTCACCCTGACCCTGCCCTGGTTTGAGGAAGGCTGGAGCTCTAAGTGAGGAAGATAAACCTGCTCGCTCCTGGCCTGCCAAGCCGTCTGCGAGCTGCTGAGCCACGTCCCTGTCCCCTCCCAGGTGGAGCTGGCCCTGTGGGACACGGCGGGACAGGAGGATTATGACAGGCTGCGGCCGCTCTCGTACCCGGACACGGATGTTATCCTCATGTGCTTTTCTATCGACAGCCCGGATAGCCTCGGTAGGAACAGGGAGCAAGGGGGGACCTGGGGCTCCTGCAGGACCGGGTGCTGCTGCTAAACCCCCCGGGGGTCCGGGAAGCCCCCGTGCTGCCCCTCTGGGGGATGCCAGTCCCTCCCCTCCATCTCCTGGCTTTGTGTGTGCTTCACAAAAATGCTGGGAACTTGCTGGCTTGGTGGAGGTGATGGGAGAGGAGGGCGAGCCCCCCCCTTCCTGTGGGAAAAGCCTGATACTGGTTCCTGCAGCTGCAAGGGAGCTGGGGAGGGGGGAACAGCCCCTCGGCTCAGGGGGTCCATGCGTGCTCGTTGCAGAGAACATCCCTGAGAAGTGGACGCCAGAGGTGAAGCACTTCTGCCCCAACGTGCCCATCATCCTGGTGGGGAACAAGAAGGACCTGCGGAACGACGAGCACACGCGGCGGGAGCTGGCGAAGATGAAGCAGGTGGGGGCAGCCCTGGGTCCTGCTGCCTCGGCCAGCGACCCGTCCCTCCCCGCGCCGCCTCGCTGGGGCTCCCCTTTGCCGTGCTGGATGCCCCAAGGGCAGTCCCTGCGCTTTTTGCTGCTGTTTTCTGGCAATGCTCCTGAACACCTTTTTTTTAATGCTTTCTAGGAACCGGTGAAGCCAGAGGAGGGGAGGGACATGGCCAACAGGATCAATGCCTTCGGCTACCTCGAGTGCTCGGCCAAGACGAAGGAGGGCGTGCGGGAGGTCTTTGAGATGGCCACCCGCGCAGGCCTGCAGGTCCGGAAGAACAAGAAGCGCAGAGGCTGCCCGCTGCTGTGAGCAGCCTGGCAGGCCAGGAGGCAGCTGCCTGCGCCGGCACCCGGCTGCCCTGCGCCGCGCAGGGAGGGAGCGCTGGCAGACGGCCGAAGCGGGATCTCATGGTGCCAGTACCTGCCCCGAACCTTCCGCACGAGAGCTGCCACCCAAGCCCGTGGGGTGTCCCTGTGTGACCCCAGGGCCATGAGGGACCAGTGCCTTCAGTCCCCGCTGCTCTCTATGGGCCGGGCATTTGCGTAGCTCTCTGTGTCACCCCGTTTTATACTGACCTCCCTGGTTTCGCCTCTCCCACGGGGACTGCCGCGATGTTCGCTCTCCCTCCCCAGCTCCGGGCAGGTGCTGCAGAAGCAGGAGGTGCCGCTGGCTGCTGCTCGCAGCTCGCACATGGGGTCTGCTGGGCCCTTGGGTGCTCTGCCCGCTCCCCTCTGGCAGCACACACCAGCTTTTTATACAGACTTGCTCAGGGCAGTTTTCAGCCCCGTCTGTGTGCAGAGCCGGGCTCAGCCGCCTGCCTGGGGAACCGAGCGAAGCGCTCTGCTCCCGGGACCTGCGCTGGGGCAGCACCTCTGCCCAGCTCTGCCAGCAACACCTTCTTCAAGTCTGCATCGGTCACAGACTTAGCACCAGTAAATTGAACTGCGTAATTGGGAGAATAAATGCAAACTGGTATTTCGGTAATTGTAACTCTGCTCACGTGGATCCTTCTGGCTGTCTTTCGTGCCCCTGCGCTGGCCCGGGCTGCTGCCCGGGGGCCGGGTCCATGCGCTGTGGGGTGGGGGGCTTGCTTGGCCCCCAGCCCCTCTTGCCTCAGGGCTCGTCACCACGTCCTTGGGTAAGAGCCTGGGAGCAGCTTAGGTGAGAAGGGCTGGGCAGGAGCTCCCTGGCCATGTCCGGTCCGTGTTGCCGGAGCCCTGGCGCAACAGGCACCGCAGTCACCGTGAGAGCTGTCCCCCTCTGTCCCCATCCTGCAGCAGGTCAGAGCAGGGCTGCAGCAAGCCCGTCCCTGCTCCGGCAGCCCCAGCTGTGGTAGCAGAGCCCAGGACTTGACATCAATACAACATTTTTCTCTAAACATTTATTTTGGGCTAATAAAGTGAAGTGTGCCCGTGCAGCCGTGCCAGCTCTCGGGCCAGGCAGCTGCCTGGTGGGGGAGCCCGGCCGCCCTGCACCTGGCTGGGTCCCTGCCTGCACCCCAGTCACCCACTGCGGCAGCACTGAGCTGCCCTGCGCACCCAGTGATGCTCTTTGGAGGCCGGACTCTCATTGAATGGTGAGACCATTCACAG
This sequence comes from Balearica regulorum gibbericeps, assembly GCF_011004875.1. Taxonomy (NCBI): domain Eukaryota; kingdom Metazoa; phylum Chordata; class Aves; order Gruiformes; family Gruidae; genus Balearica; species Balearica regulorum. The sequence goes on from NC_046208.1 coordinate 1,406,327, forward strand.
AGAATGGGCTTTCCACAGCTGTGCCAAAAAATGTTTAAAAGGGAGAGTGGTCCCATTCCAGCGCCGGCATGGTCCCGCTCTGCGAGGGGGGGGCGTCTGCCCCGGGCTGTCCTGCGGTCCATGCTGGGGCTCTCGCTGGCAGCGAAGGCCTGCAGGACCCCATTGCCGGCGGGCTCAGCCCCATCTCTGTAGGGATGCACAGCGCGCTGAGCACCCCGGGGCCGAGGCAGGGGGAGAGCAGGCGGCTGCTGCGGGCCAGAGGCGGGCTGAGGGGTGCTGGAGCTCCACGGGGCTTCTCCTCCTTTCCCAGGAGGGTTTCCTGCAGAGAAACCCCATGGCAGAGCTGGCCCTCACTCGGGAGGGGACACGCAGCACCTAAGACCTCCCTGCACCCCTTGCACACACGAACCCGCGCCCTGGCTCGGCCGTGGCCGTGCTGCTGCCCCAGGGTGCTGGTGGAGCGTGGCCAGCTATGCCACCCCGCTCACCCCGCTCCTGCGGGGGCTCCGCCGGCAGCTCCCAGCCCTGCTCACCGCGTTGCTAATTGTCGAGGCGCAGCGCGTGGAGGTCGGCAGCGAGGCCATCCTCGGCTGGGCTGTCGTCCTCGTAGGGGTAGCCCGTGTAGCCGCCCTCGTCCCTGCAGTACCTGAGGAACCTGCGGGTGCAGAGCGAGGGGAGCGTGGGCAGGAGGTGGCACTGGCCTGACTGCCTCCGTACTGCTGGGCATGGCCTGGCGCTGCCTGCAGGCAGCAGGGGAGGGCAGGCAGGGGACCGGGAAGGGCAGGCAGGCAGCAGGGAAGGGCAGGCAGGCCAGGCAAGGCTCACCTCTGCCAGTGGTGGTCCTTGCTGAGCACGGCCGGGTTACCCACCACGATCAGCAGAGCCTTGGCCCTGGTGATGGCCACGTTGAGCCTCTGAAAAGAGAACAAGAGTGGGGGCTTTACTCTGCAGCGGCGCCTCTCAGCCCCCTCCCCAGCCTCACCTGGGTGCAGGCAGCTCTGGCGCGGCACCGAGCACCCGCAGCAGCTTTGCCTGTCTGCGGGGCACCGGAGGGGAGCGGGGGGTGCCAAGGGAGATGGGTCTGCTCAAGGCAGAGCGGTACCTTGGGGTTCTTGAGGAAGCCCAGCTTGAAGTTCTGGTCGAGCTGGAGGTACTCGCTGCAGCTGCGCACGGTGGAGATGAGGATGACGCGCCGCTCCTGGCCCTGGAACTCCTCCACAGAGCCCACCTGGGGTGGGAACAGCAGGTGAGGGGCCGGGGAGCACCCTGGGGCTGGGGCTGGCGGGGCTCCCTCTGCCCACAGTGGGGTGAGCTCCTCTCCCCTCCGCGCCCAGGACCGTACCTTCAGCAGGCTGATGTCTCGCAGCGACCGCAGGACGGGGTCCAGGGAGGTGATGGCTTTCCGGATCTTCTCCACCTGGGGGGAGGCATGCAGCATGGTCCAGCCACCACAGAGCTGTCCTCGCACGCCAGCCCCGGGGCTGCCCATCCGTCCCAGTGCCCCCTGTCCCCTGGGGACGTCTCTGCCCGTCCCCTGCCTGCAGAGCCGTGCCCCTCACCTGCTTTCTGTAGGGAGAGATGATGCCGACCTCCTTGGGCGAGACGCTGGGGCAGCCCCCCTTGCCCCGGCTCTGCAGCAGCTTCTTGAGGTAGTGGACCAGCACCTCGATCTCAGCCGTGTTGAAGAATGAGGGGCTCTTGGCCTCCCTCCGATCTTCCCCACAAACCCCGTGGAAGATGATGGGGAAGCCCTGGGGGTCGAGAGCGTTGGGCTCTGCTCCACCTGCGGCTCAGGGCTCCTCCCCGCGTCCCCTCCCTGCTGCCCCCCTCACTTTTTTGGGAAGCTCCTCCCAGGCGCAATACAGACTCCGGACATCGAACTCGTCGCTCTCGCAGGCCTTCAGCTCGCTGTCGTAGAAGAGCTCGTTGGGGATCTTGAGGATGGCCTCGTGGGACCTGGCAGAGGCAGGACAGTGCCCAGGGTGGGTGTCACGAGGCCCCAGCACCCTCCCGGGTACCGTGCATCCAGGACAGGGGGTGCGCTCCCCTCTCCCACACCGGCTGGGGTGCTACGAGGCTCTGGGGAGCTGGAGCCCGGGGTGCAAGCACAGGTCCTGCATGGAGCCACGCTCAGCAGAGCAGCCCCATCCCTGCCTGTGCCCGTCCCCACGCTGGCACCATCCCCACCTGTAGTTCCAGAGCAGTTTGGTGACGAACTGCGGGTTGTATCCTCCGCTCGACTTCTTGTACAAGGGGTTGTGCAGCATCAGCCTCTCCAGCAGCGAGGTGCCTGCACCCAGCGAGACCCTGTGGCTCCCCACAAGGCCACTTGGCCCCCAGGTGCCGGCAGCTCTCCTGCCCCTCTCCCCGCTCACCCAAGCCGTGCTCGATGGCCAGCGGCGACCTCAGGACAGGGCCCAGCTGCTGGGGGTCTCCTGCCAGCACCAGCTGCCCCCCGTTGGGGTTGGTCTCCTGGTCCATGGCAGTCAGGAGCCCTGGGCAGAGGAAGAGCTCAGTGGGGGGGCAGGGGGGTCCCCGTGCCATGGCGAGACACCGGTTCTCATGACAGCAGCCAGGCACCACTCACCTGCGATGGCGACCACACTCTCTGGCTCTACTGCCTGGCCGCACTCGTCGATGAAGACGTGGGAGAAGAACCCTGGGCGGAAGTTGGCTGACACCAGCCTGGGAGAGAGGTGGAGTGAGGCTGCCTCGGCATCCCTGCCCTGGCTGGCCGTCCTTCCTCCCCTTGTCCTCCTGCAGAGGAGGGGTCCCCCCGCTGCCCGCCCTCCTCCGCACCCCCTCTCCCCCACCGCACCCCAGCAGGGCTGCCCTCAGCCTGGTTGCAAGGCAGGCCCCAGGTCCACCCGCTGTGGGTGGTGGGGACAATCCCAGGTCCTCTGACCTTCCCGCTGTCACCAGGGTGGTGATGAGGATCCGGTAGCGCCCCAGGTGTTCCTTGCTCGGATACACGTAGCAGCTCTGCTCGTCATCCCAGTTGCAGCAGGGCTGAAACACAGGCATTCGGTGGCATCCTGCTCTCCCTGGGCGCCACCAGCCCAGACGTGCTGTGGGGTACTGGGATGGAGGGGTGGGGACCTACCCTGATATCAGCAGGCACATCCTGGTAGCTCCTGGAGCTGGCCATGAGCCTGTAGATGTAGCGGGGCGCGATGTCCTTGATGAGGCGCTGGCACAGCAGGTCTGCGGCACTGTTGGAAGGGGCACAGGCCAAGATCCGGGCGTCCTTAAAGCATGTCCATACCTAGGTGGGAGGAGGGGGTGATGGTGCTGAGCCCCACGGGCCAGAGTGGGCAGCGATGCCCAGGGCTGGACCTGGGCACCGGTCACTCACCTGCTTGATGGCTTCCACGACGGTGACCGTCTTGCCAGTCCCAGGGGGGCCAAAGATGAGGTATGGGGCTGGCCTGGACATCCCGGTCACGATGTGCGTCACGGCTCTGCACTGCTCCTCGTTCGCCTGCAGCTTGCGGTCGAACCATCTGTGGGAGCAACGGCTGAGCGTGCCGGGTCCCCATGCCCTCCCGAACCCCCCCGCCCCGCAGGCACGGGGACTCACCGGGGCTGGAAGGTGCCTGTGAAGAGGGACTTGTGGCACGAGGCAGAGGGGAAGAGGAGGCTGGACAAGCTGTGCCGCATGGCCAGGGTTGCAGCCCGGTGCTGGACCTGCAGCGGCAGCCGGCTGAAGGTGAAGGTCACGTCGAACTTCAGGTTGTTCACAAACTTCTTCTGCAGCCTGGGAAGGAGCAGTGTGAGCAGGGCATGGGTACGCTCCCCCACGCCCTCCCCGGCCCTTCCCAGCCCGTGCCCAGCCTTTGGCGCGTCCGAGCGGGGCTGCCGGGACCCCACCAGCCTGGCTGGGGCCAGACACCACTCACTTGGAGGAGAAGCCCAGCCTGACCTTCTCCAGCTCCACGCCGTGCACGTAGCCCTTGTACTGGATGAGCGGGGAGTGGTCCCGCTCGCTGCTCAGGTGGGCAAAGAGGTGGTCACCCTTCAGCACGGACGGGCGGTTCTCGGCCACACCGGGCACCTGTGTGGAATCGCCGGTGTGATGCTGGGCACCCCTGGGAGCCCCAGCACCCCTCCTACCCCACCAGTTCCTCCTACGCACATCAAGGACCAGCAGCGCCCTGTCCTGCACCATGCTCACGTCCTGCATGTCGTAGCGCCGGATGTCCACCTCCATCTGGATCTCCTCCAGGTGCAACAGGAGCTGGAACTTCTCCTGATAGTTCCCAGCCTGCAGAGGAGCCTCCAGCAGCGACCTGTGGGCAGCAGGGACGTCACCGTGCCCAGGGGACACCTCGGCCGAGGGGCAGCGGGTGGGAGGTGCAGGGCCGGGCGGCATTACCCCCACCCCTCGGCACTCACCGCATGGCAGCCCAGCTGGAGCTGGCACTGGCGTTGGGTCCGAGCAGGATCGTGTCCTTGAGGCTCTTCGGGTACTGGTAGGTGCCCAGGGGGATTTCCCTCTCCAGTTCATTTTTCAGGGAGCTGGGCAGAGGGGAGAGTGCTGCCGCAGGGACTGCAGGGCTGAGCTCCCCCCCGGGGCTGCAACCACCCGTGGCCCTGGCAAGCAGGGTGTCCCCAACCCTGCCATCACTAGCCATCGCACGGGGGTGAAGCACTGTCCCGGGGTGCTGGACAGCCACAGCCGGGTCCCAAGGAGCTGAGCCTTGTCCCAGCTGGAGAACAGGCCAGGGCCCTCCACGCAGGATGGCAGCAGGCAGCCCTGCAACGTACCTGTCAGGGGGGATGCCGTCCTCGGTGATGACGGTGACAGGGCGCTGGAGGCTGGCCTGGTAAGGCCGGAAAGGCGCCGAGGGCCCCAGGTCTTTGGCCAGCTGGCTCTCAGCGATGGCAGCGATGGAGCGCCCGATGCTGAAGGGCTCGTCCGGCTCCTTGGTGAACTCAAAGACCACCACGGCATAGAAATACCCATTGCAGGTGGCCAGGCACTGCACCTGGATGGGGTGCATGGCACCTGCAAGACAAAGAGGCTAGAGCTGGGTCCTGCATCTCCTCCGGTGGGGCAGGGTGCGGGGCAGGGGACGGGACCCTACCTGGGTGCAGCAGCAGGTCCTGACCCTGCGTCACTCCTTGCTTGTCCACGAAGGAGAGCTCCCGCAACTGCTGGCGCGGCTGGCACCGCCGCAGCGTCACGGCCTCCGCCCCGTGGTTCTGCACCAGGATGGTGACCGTCCGGGGTTCGCCGGGCACCACCGGGAAGCGGATGTGCCCATTGTCCTGGTCGTGCTCTGAGACAATCTCCACCCCATGCTTCCCGCGGATGAACTCAGCCCTGCGGGAAGGGAGGGTCAGGCTTTCCCAGCTGGGGTGGGGGTCCCCGGGGCCGTGCCAGGGCAGGTGTGGGCAGGGTGCTGCCAGTCATACCACTTCTTGGCACGGCTCTGGGGCACTTGCGGATCAGAGCTGGGCTGCTGGTCTGAGGCAGATGAGGACACCAACACCTCCGTGTTCGTTCTGGGTCTCCGGTACTGGTCTGCCACCACCACACGCCTCTTCTCCTGCAAGGAGCAGCCAGCATCAGTGTGGCCCCGGAGTCCTGCCAGGGGCTGGGGGCTCCCGCGGAGCCGGTCCCGGTGGGTGTGGGAGCTGCTGCGCTGCCCCAGCCCGGGGCTTCCCTCACCTTCTTGAAGTGCACTAACTCCCCGCGCACTTGGGCACAGCGGGTCACCCTCAGCGCGTACAAGACACAGGCGAAGTTGGGAATTTTTGTATCAGTCCTGCACAGATGAGAGAGAGAGGTTTCTACGTGGGGTGGAGCACGGCTGGGCTGCCGGGGCACAGGCAGCTGAGAGGAGGCGAGTGGGAAGAGAGGGTGCACCGAGGCTGGGGTGAGGGGCACTTGATGACTCCCCTCTGCACCAGGAGAGGGAGAAGGACTGGGGCTTCTCACTGGCCCCATGTAAATCTTAGATCCCTGCTGGATGCTCCAGCAACTCCGTGCTGTGGCATGGCTGTTCCAGGTGTGCCGTGGTCACTCAAAGTGCCACAGCATCGCCGTCTGGCTGTGCAGTCCCTGCCAGCACGCAGGTGGCAGCGGGGCAGGGATGCATCCCTGTCCCCAGATCCTTCAGGGCCTGAGCTGGTGCAAATGGGGGCTCCTCCAAGGCACAGCCACAGTGCTTCTGACCACAGTGCCTCCTCCTGCACCCCAGGGCACTTCCTGCAGCCTGCAGTGGGCTGAACCCCGGCTTTGCCAATGATTAACAGTGGTGACATTGCACAGGGGACAGCATGACCAATGTCAGTGGGGTGAAGCGAGGAGCATGATGGGCAGTGGGTGCCCGAGGCTGTGCCCAAACGGCTCCCGGCGAGTCCCTGCAGGCAGGGAGCATCCCAGCAGGGCTGTGGCGAGATGGAGGGGCTTGGGGGCACGCAGGGCTGGTGTCCAGGGAGGCAGCTCTGCCACTCACTGTACCCACAGCCCAGTGGGACATGGACTGCCCCAGCAATGATGCCATTCTGTGTTCCCCACGCCTGGAGAGAACGGAGCCCCTGCAGTTTAATTTAACTGGTCCAGGTGTCTCCAAGCTGCTCGGAAAGCACAAGGTCCTCCATCCCACCCCGGCAGGGGATGGAGAGCCCCTGAAGACCCCCACCTGCTCCCCAGTGCTACCCTCACACCCAGCTCCTGCCTGGAGCTGGCTTGACACCCCCCCCCCCGTGAAGCCCCAGCAGTGCTGGCCACGGACCAGTGAAGCTGGCCAGGGGAACGGGTGATGCTGGCCAGGGCCCAGTGGTGCTGGCCGGGGGAACGGGTGCTGCTGGCTGGGGGGAGACTGGCCCAGGCCAGGCTGCCCGGGGTCTGGCCGAGGGCTCTCACCTGCCCCGAAACTCCTGGGTGTAAATGCTCCGCAGCGTGTCCCGCCGGCTCTCCTGCTCCCGGCCCGTGTCCTGCAGGAATTGCACGAACTGATCCCCCCACCGCCTGGCCTCCGCCACGCTGAACCGTGGCATGGCTGAGCCGTGCCGTGCCGAGCTGTGCCGTGCCGGGCTGTGCTGTGCCGTGCCGAGCTGGGCTGTGCCGGGCTGTGCCGTGCCGTGCCGTGTCGGGCAGGGCAGGGCAGGGCTGGGCTATGCCGAGACTGGCCCCGCAAGGAGAAACGAAAGCGAAAGGGGCCGTGCGCCCTGCGGGCCCGCCCGCCCGGGACTGGGGGGGGGCGGCTCCTGCCCGGTGCCTCCGGCCCCGCCGCCCTGAGCATCGCCCCGTGCCCGGCTGGGGGGAGCCTCGCCCGGGGTCCCACGCCCCACGGGGGGTCCCGGCTGCGGGAATTGCCCTGGCTCTGTGCGGGGAGGGAGCGGGGGGAGGGGGCTGGCCCAGCCCGGGACCCCGAGGGGTGCACACCCACACCCCCCCCCCCCACTCGCAGGCCTACCCCAGAAGTGACGGACATGTGTCCAAACCGGGGGGAGCCGAGCTGTCGAGTGTCAAGGGTCTGGTGCCCCCAGGCCTGCAGCCCTGATCGTCCCCGGGGAGGGAGCAGAGGCTGCCGGCTCGTTGCCTGCGCTGCTGTCAGGGCAGGAGAGGTGCCCAGGTGCCTTGCACCACTGAACCCAATGATGAGGGGCTCCTGGAGCTCACACCGCTGCTCTATAAATAGGGCAGCAGCAGCAGCAGCAGCTGGTTTCCATGTTTGTCTGTGGTTCCCTGTGCTTTCATCCTCCAACCTGCCCAGTGAGGATGCTGATCCCTGATCTGCTTCTGTAAAATGGCTCAAGACCCTGGCGCTGCTCATGGTGTTGCTTTCGCCTTGTCTGTGGCTAAGGATGTTGGGGTAAGTCTGCTGTTTTCTCCCTCCTTAGCTTGGGTGGCTCTTCCTCTGACCCAAGTTCTGCTAATGACCTGCCACCATCTGGAGGTGCCTGATAAAATTGTGATGGTGTTGGGCCCCTTGCAGATTGTGGGAGGGCTCTGAGGCTTGAAAAGTGGGGATGTTGCCTTTGGAGAAGTTGCTTGTAAGCCTGTCATGTATTGCAGGCAGAATCCTGGAACTTTAAGCTTTGATTGTGCAAACAGGTAGGAAAGCTCTTTCCATGGGGGGGCAGCTGGGTAGCCTGGCTGTTGTCTCTGGGCTGGCAGGACCTTGCAGCTCTGGGCTGGGCTGGCTTTGCCTTCCCTGGCTCACTGTGATTCATCTGGGATCAGGCTTTGACTTTTGTACCCTTCAACAGAGCTAGCCCAACAATCTCTGGGGCTGGCCTCAGCTTCCACTGGAGCCTCTGGTCTCCAGCAGACACTAGCCGATGGCTTTAAGGACTAGAATGCCTCTGGGCATGTGTCCCTCCTGGGCTGGCACTTGCTTAGTGTCCCAGTGGTGGTGAGCCAGGCCAAGTGCTGCTTTTCCAAGGAAGAAATAGGAGCTGGAAAGGGGCTGGGACTGGGACAGCTGAGCCTGCTGTAGAGAAGGCTGGTGGGGGAGAAGTGCCAGGAGGTAGACAGGGAATGAGGTGGCCTGAAGGATGATTAGCTGAAGATTTGGAGAAGGACATAGAGATAGAAACGGTCTTAAGGCTAGAACAAGTGGTGGTGAACTACTTGCAGTGTAATTAACCCAGAGCGAGAAAAGACTAGCCTTGAGGCAGATAAAAGCTGGGTTGTGTGCACAGCCTTATCTCAGCCCTGCTTCAGCTTCACATTCTTGGAATTGCTGCAGTGCTTGTCTGGATGGGACCACAGCCACAGCACCGTAGGTGCTCATCCACACAACCTTTCATCTCCTCCGGGCGCTGTGGGCAGGGAGGAAACCCTTTCCACAAACACCGGCTGGCAGCAGAGCTGTCCTTGAGCAGCTCTTTGCACAGTGGCATGCAAATCCTCCAGAAGATGGTCCTGCATTGTCCAGCGTAGGGCGCACCCGGCACTTAAGTGTTTCACAAGCCGAGTAGAAGAGGCGAGGTAGGTGTTAGAGTAAGACCCGGACGATGAGCGGAATAACCTTGTCTGCTGTTTTCCCTGGGCGAAGCGCTTCATTAGAGCTGCGTGACTGTAATTTGAAAGTTCTTTGGCCTCCAGTTCCCTGGTCTCTGGACAAGGTTGGGAGCATCACCCGTGGGCTTGCAATACCACGCCTGCTCTCGGGGTGTGACCTGTAGATCTGCCTTCAGCAGGAGTTAACAGAAGCGAGACCATGAAAGAACAGACACAAACTGCTTTAAAACAAAGACCGGTGTATTTCTACGCGACTATTCGATACAGAGGATGCCTGTAGGATGAATGGTCAGTCTCAACAGCAAATACAAATATATTTTATTTAGACAAAACTTCTCACAAAGGATAGACACGCTTGTTTTGTGGAATTACTGTACCTGAAGTGTACTGCACAGGCAGCCCAATCCCTCTCTTCCCAATCCCTTGCTTCATGTATTTAAAAACAGGAAGACACCAGCCAGTTTAAAAACCAGAACCTGCAAGAAGGCCCAGTGATAATCACGTGCAAAGAAAGCAAAGTGAGTTCACCAAAGGGGTTTCACTTTGCAGCGCATCCATGTTCTGAATTCTGACTGAGAGAAGGCAATCGCATGCCTCTTCATCCTCCCCTCAGGACTGCAATTTTTGATTTGCAAGAAAAACAAAGTCACATAGAGCAAGCATTGAGAGCAATGAAAAGATTAATTCCAAAATCTCCTTTAAGTATGACAAAAACTGGCCACAATTGAGACAAAATGGAGAGGGTTTTTCTCTCACTTTGGTGCAAGTTTATTTATTTTGTACACTATCCATCCATACACCTGTGATACAAATTCTATGAACCTGCCACAAAGCATTAAAGCACAACATACCTATTATTCCATAGACATTTGCATTTTTAATCACCATCCAGCCTACATGGATCAGCAGTGACTCAACACAGAAACTTGTAGTTCTGTAAAAATGCAGATGTCCGATAACCGTACATATGTGAGGGAAGGGAGAGCAAAAAAATGTTCACTTTTAAGGGAACATGGCTCAAATCTTCAGATTAAAAAAATTACGTCCCTGGAAGAGCTAGCTGTGTAGGGATTTCTGTAAAGGATCTTGTAAACTCATTTTATACAGTAAAATCTAAGCCTGCAGGCTTTTTGCTTTGTAGAGGTCAGTAATAAGGATATATGAAGACTTACTGTCTTTTGCATTTATTCTATCTTGCAGCATAGCGCCTTGAGCTGTTGGCAGGTTTGACAAACTTACTGGAGTACCTGGCGTGCTGTATATGGGTAAGGGGAATGCTCTGCACCCTCAGCTGTGTTTGCAATAGGGCTTTTCCAGCTAGGAAGTTTTCCAACCGGTACAATCAGTGACTGAAAACTGCTATACTTCTGAACCATGAATGTGGCTTCATTAAAATGACCTACCAGTAAATGCAGTCACAATAGGAAGTTTATGCGGCAAGAAACACAGAACACAAAGACAACGCTATTTGTTCCACAGTTCTCTCTGAGGCTAGAAAACCTGTTAACTTTGAAAGCCCTAGAAAAATGCTGCACTGGTTTAGAAACCATCTACTTGGCATAGGACCACATTTGTTTTTTTGCACACAAACATTTTGTAAATCTCCTTATTTCCGCATTAAGCATTCTGCATTTCTTTGCCAATCTTGTAGCTGAGGATTTTGTTCCAGTCGATCTTGGTGCGGGTGACGGGTAGCTGCCGGCGTAAGGCTTTGAAAGTGGTGTCTGACATAGTCTGGTAGTTCTCACTGATTGCTGTCTGCAACGGCAAGTAGATTCAGTTACGGCACTAAGAAGATACTCTGAGAAAGCATGACTCGGTGTTAAAGCCACAAACCCCTTTCTGCAAGGTGAAGGCACGCTATTAACTAATTAATAACGCAGTCACCACTCTGTGTGCAAGTAAAAGGGTTTTGATTAATCTTCCCCTGTGAATGTAGCAGTGTCTCCTTAGGTGTTTCACTGACTTGTCTGCAGCGAGCCTCCTGGCACAGAGGCTGGGACAATGTAAAAAGCTGTCCAACAGATTTCCTCTTCAGTATTTTTAACTGTCACAGAGGAAAATATTTAGACTCACCCACTCCCCTTCCATGCTTGTTCCAGGCACCATTTGTAACCCTTTAAAGTCACTATATGATTATTAATTCCATATAGTTTTACAACTATATTCTTTAAGCAAATACTACTGTCCTTTTCTATGTAATTCTTGCAGTCAATACCAGATTCAGCCAGAAACAGAGGTCAATTTTCCGTGTTTCCATTAACTGTAAATGGACACTGATAGGATTCCACATTTATTTAACAACCACTGATCTTACCTGGTACTCATTTTCTGCATTTTCTATTATCTTAATAAATTCCTTAGCTGTCTGGACATCACTCTACAAAGGGAAAAAAATAAATTTTTGTATGTTTAAGAGCAACTTGCAACAGCTACACAATTGATTTCTGAGAACAGATAAAGTGGCTAACATGGCAGGTTGCATAGCTGGGTTCCTTTCGCTAGGGATGTCTCTGGGAGGTTCAAGATAGAGCTGTGTGTTGGCTACAGCTTGTGCTCCAAACTGAAACAGGACTGCACCCTAGTGAGCACAAAGGAAGTAGACCTTCATGGTATAGATAGAGATTTTGTGACTGCTCCCTCTACTGTACTACAGGACTTGTTATTTTCCCTTAGTACACTGCTCTTGCTGTTCGCTTCCCTTGCGCAGAGATGGAAAAGCGTATTCTGCCCTCTTTCACTGAAACTCCTAAGATAAGCTTTCCAACAGAGACTGTACTTTCTAATACAGTCTAATTTTAAGCAACTGAGAATCTGGGTTTCCCATGTAACTCTAAACACTACAACTACACTGGCTAGTCACCCTAAAATTACATTAAAGTCAAGAGAATGTAGTTATAGAAGTGCATGCTTCACAAGATGTTTAAGAAATAAAATAGCTGCTTTATCATAACAAATATTTTAGCATACTTACTGAAACTGGTATGGAGTCCTGGATATCTTTATGACTAACCAGCTGAACATTGCCATCTTCATAATAATGAACCTGAACGAAGAGACAAAACGCAGGTTATCATTAACACTCACTTAATAATCCCTAGAGCCCCCAAATGCTACTAGAGTGGCACAACAGCACTGTTGTGCCAGTCTTCTCTGCTTACGTGGAGACTAAAAGCAGGATGGATTTTCTAAAAGGTTTCATTCTTTGTCAAGACTGTTCAAGATTATGTTAATGCAGTAAACGCCTAGAGTTGAAATAAGAGCAATTATAAAAGAATTCATGGTATAGGTTTTAGCCCTATACAGTGAAGCAGACTTGGAGGCATATAGGGTAATGCTATATAATAAGCCACAGGCCAGATTGTAGATGATGTCCAAAACACTAGTTTTAAGAATTAATTTCTTGAATTGTATAGTTTAACAGCATCCTGACTTGAGAAGGACATCTCTGCTGTATTTCAGCATCTCATTCTGAGTTGAATGCACATGTAAGAGAAGCACAACATGGCTTCTCCTGCCATTGCCAGAAAAAGTGACTCACCTGGATTTTGAGCACTGCAGCCACTTGAGCTGTTGGTGGTGTGATGGTAAACTTCCATTCTGATCTCCAGCGACCATTCCTAAAAACAATCAAAGCATGAAAACTATTTCCAAAAAGCTCTAACTACAGAAAGAACCAAACTAACAAAAGTTGTTTCTGCTGTCGTCTTATGACCGATATTACAGTGCCTTACATGGCATTGAATTAAATTCCTGAAGCACAGCTGAATATAACCAGCTTCAGTACGGACTAGCTCCAGCGTGCCTGTGCTCTGGAACATGTAAGAGGGTTTCTGTCTAGCTCTGCTAACGCCTTTCTCTCTGGATAGGTCACTGAGCCACACTGAAGGCTTTAGGGAAGTGCAAGGAAAACACACTACAGCATGAGCAGCAGAACTTCTTGGGAAGCCCAAGACTACTTGCCCTTCAGACTGTGTCAGAAGACAGGGGATGGGTTTGAGGACCAATAAAGGAAGAAAAGACATTATGTTGAAATAGTCTTACCAGAAGTTTTTGGGCTGGAACTGGTGGCTCTCAATACAGGCAATAATTGTCTGCTGCCCATCTATAGATTTACCATAAACCTGTATTTAGAAAAAGAGTTAAAAAGGCCCAAGAACTGAAGAAAGCCATTCTTAATTTCTGTTCTCAGCAGCATTGTGGAGGCTTGCTACTGTGGTATCTCACTGGCAACATGCACCACAAATGACATTGCCCAACACCTCCATTTGCACATATGTGCAAATGATGCCTCCCTTTTTATTAACTGCAGGCATTGAGGTGCTTGGCAGTCACAGCGATGAAAAGTAGTATCTAATACATCTTTACTATCACGTGCATACCAAGATATTTGCACCCTCTTTGGAAATTATCCCAAAGTTAGCAAAATGGCTAGTGAGGATGGAGAATTCAAACAGCACTGCCCAGCCCAAAGTCCACTCAAGGGACTGACTGGCAGGGAGCAGTGACCTCTCAGTGAAACAAGACAGATACTCAACAGTACAGAAGCCATTGGGGTAATGGTCTTTCACGTAAGCTCTCAGTGCACTGTCACAGGCATCTCTCCACTGTTTTAAAGCTGATTCCGTGTCCTCGGGCTGGGGGTCACTTGCTTCTTTTCTTAAATGATCAAACTTAAAGGAAAGTTTGTTTCTTGGGTCTAAAAATCTGCCATTGCCCAGATCACCATGTTCTGTGATTAAGACCTGTAAAATAAGTTGAAATTAAGATACGCTTATGCTGCTGTAACTGTGCTGTTTTGTGGTTTTCACTATTTGAATACATACCAATGTTTCAACAGATTACTTCATTGAGCTATATCACAGAAAGAAACAAGGATTTTTCAGTCATAATTTCAACTAAGAGTAGTTGTAGGGAGGTTGTAGGTAAACTTTCTGCTCTTCACAGTAATACTGCACTTAGTCTTCTGTCCCAGAAATGGCAGTATTATAATAACGTATATATTTAGTGTAACATAACACTACAAAGAGGTGGGTTTGCTTTTAAAGGTACGTTTGCTGTTTTCCTTCCCCATTTCTAAAGGAAATAAAGAATTTTACTCTGGAATTTACCATTTATTATCATGCTCCATGTTGCAATAGCTCCCCTTCTAGTCAAGAAGGGTATACAGATGTGGCTGCTTCCACAAACTAAAGTACACAGCAAAGCAGTACTGTACCTTCCTTCTCCTTTGCCTTATTCACCATAATTCTCTAGCATCCCAAACTTTTTTTTTTTCTCAGGTTGTACTCTAACTTTCTCTTGTCAAAGTTACTTCTATGGACAGCCCTCTTACAAATATCTGCCTCCCATGAACATATCTGGGACACCAGCAAAGCTAGGTCAGTACTTGGCTCAGAGAATAGAACAGATGGTCAGGCCAGCTTTCTATCTCCTGAAGGACTTGCTGCTTGTTCTCCAAAGAAAAAATAATAATTTTGCTGGCATAGACTGGATAGTATTAGATTGAGATAATCAAAGATACAATATGGCTTTTAGGGTCGCTGGGAATGGATTAAAAATAATAATAAAAAACCCCAAACCAAACAACCTATTAAAAATCTACTACCGATTGTCAGTGGGAACTATAAGCAGGTAGCAACATAAGGATTCATAAGTGAGCTTTAAATAAACAGTAATCTTTAATCATTCCTACTCTAAGTAGAACTCCAATGACTTCAGCATGGAGCTTTACTTAAGGAACAATGAATTAGAGTTACTAGGTAGTATCAGACAAAACTTTAAGAGAACATTTCACCTATGCTGCCTCTGTAAGAACAAAAGTTTGGTAATGTAATGACGTGGGGGGGAAGGAGGAGAGGTGATAACTTGTGAGTAGAATGAAACTAGTCAGTATCTTGTTGTTTTTATTGTTTTTGCACAGTGTAGTAATACAAACATCAAGTGTAAAAAGTTTTCTTACCTGATCATCATACCCTTCTATCTTCACCGGAGTGAACTGATCCATGTTATACTGTGCAAATGCACTGTGAAAAGAACATGAACTTTAGCTGTACATGCACATTCATTTTGACTCAAGAATAAGCACATGGTGATATTTATATTACAGAAAATTTCAACTTAATTTGGCAAATAATACACAAAAGCACTCAAAGGATTTTTCAATACCTTTTATTGACGATAGCTATAAAAACCCAGGTCTAAAGCCAGGTTTATTTAGTGATGACCAGGAAAGTACAGAGTTCAAAGGTAGAACAGCAGGCAGCCTGGGGGAATATGAGCAAGCCAAGGCAAAACAGGAACACCTCAGCTACAATTGAGACAGCAGCAAGGTAAACAAATGAGTAGACTATTATTTACAACAATTTTCTTATGTAAAGACCTGCTGACTGACATGTCACCTAGCTTGAAGTAAAATCTTAACATCAAAAAGCTTGTATGCATAACCTTTAAGCACCTACTGATGAGCCTGTGCAAGTAAACAAGCTATTTTAAAAGGTTTTTCTTATTTTTTTTTTGAGTGCAGTTCTTTTTCTAAACTTTGGCTAAGGATTACTAAGTATTTTAGGCTTGACTTGCTTTACAAATCATGCTTCAACAAGATCAGACATTCCCACTGCTGCAGTTAAACTTCTTGGCAGAGTGCCTTCCTGTCAGTTTTACACGGCCTCTACAGCACAAATTCCAATTTAGGGCTTTTAAAAAGAATCACCCATGCCTTCCATTATGTATTTTGCTGGGGGGGATAAGGAATTACAGAAAATTGCTCTCAATACAAATGGCTTGCTTTGTCACAGAATGATGGGTGTAAGAAAACAAATGCGTGACTGATGGTAATTTGACTTGTGTTTGAAATATTAGTACTTACTGTGCTGCTCCTTCCCTGAGAAGATTGTCATTGTTAAGCAATAACCGGACATCTGGAGAAGAGAGTGTTCAGGTAGGTTATTGGATTTTTTGATCAAATGTTTCTCTTTATGCATTTCACTTTCAACTGTACAAATGCAAACATTAAAATGATTAAATCATTTCATTAAGCACATGTAGTCACAGAATGAGAGCATGCTTTTCCCTCACCACTTCTTAACCTTAAAAGCAGTATATTGTGACACAGCCGTAGACTCTTACAATAGATGAAACATGAAGAAAACACCACTGATCATTTTTCCTTATTTACTTACCATTGAATACTTCATTAAATTCTCCAGGGGGTGCATGAGTGATGAATTTTGCAGCTATACGCACCTACAATGAAGCAGAAAAGTAATTAAACTAAACACAATTTACTGAGTTCATACATACTGCAACCTGCACTGAAGCAATTCACCAACAAAACCAACTCTGACAGTCATAGAAAGCGCCAGATTTACGGAGAAATCTAGGCATACATTGTCAAAATGGAAATAGTCTCACAAGACTCAGTGTAACCGAGCAGAAGAATTCCACGTGTAATCAGGAAGAAGTGCAAACTTCACATGAGCACCTGTAAAAACGTGAACTGTTCAATCTGCATAGTACTAATCTATTCAATGAATATGAATGCTGCCCAGCCATCCTTCTTGGTGACATTCCTAAACAATGTTTTTTCCTGATGCTTGCTAGTAATCAGAAACCTAAATGCCAAGGTATATAAAGAATAAGAAACAGCTGCAGTAAAAGTGACACTGTAACTAGATGGTAACCTACAGCACAACCACATCCCTAAGGAGTGTCTGACATATGTTGCAAGACACTGTTATTCCCTGTGATGCAACTTGTTTGTTGCCGATGAGTGGAGTGGCTGAAGGAGATGCCGCTGCTTCACAGCAAACAGCGTGTGAAGGGTGAGAGGTTGATCCCTCTAGAAATGGAGCAGTAAATCAATTACATCAACTGCCATGGGACTGCTTCCAGAGTTAATTATGCCTCACAGACTTTGAAAAGCCACTGATGTGCTCAGAGCACAGAAGGCGGTATGGAGAGACAGAGTGAAAAGCTGGGAACTGACAAAAATGGGGGTGATGGAAAGTGCCAAAATGAACCCAGGAAGTCAGACAGAACCTCCAAATGAAACCATCCAAATTTCAGCAGGGGATTTACTTTTTTCCCCCCCTTGATTCTCTAATGCTGCCCTGGTTACTTCTAACCCTGAGCAGCAGACACACCACCTGTGCCATTCTGTGGCATGTTACTCCTCTCATCTTGGAAGTAGTATTTTATTGGAAACTGTACTGCAGTCCAGACATGAAGTGTCACGGTAGTGGAAGAATTCGGGCACAAAAATACCTGAATGTCTGCAAACTTTGAAGCTACAGAAGAAAAACCCATTCTCTTCTAAAAAGTAATAAAACTGCACTGTGTTCTGAAATCCAATGTACATGTCTTGGATTGTTAGAATTTAGGGGGTCTAGGTATTGATTCTGTTGAAATTAGTAAGAATTTATGGTTTTCATAATCAAATCTTTTATGGTTTTTACAGGACCAAAGGGAATCGAATCATCTTGGAAGACTTGAAACAGGAAATGTCACAAAATTAAACCTCTCCCTTAGAATAATAAAAACGTCACACTTCTTCCAATAAGCACAGCTAACAAAGCTGTGCAATAAGCCTTTCTTGCTCAACTAGACATTTATTGAAGATGACTGCAGAACAATGCTCATTACAACTCTGATTACTTTTTCTACTTTTCATTTTGAGCAGTAAACCAAAGAACTACTTCAGCTGAATTACTGCCAGAGCTGGAAGTAACTTGCTTCTCTCAACAGTCTTCCTCGTTTTAATTAGAAATCGTTGTTTGTATTGTTTGCCGCATAATGATTTAAAGCAAGCCATGGAAGGAAGTAAACACCTTTCCAAACAAAGGGTATACTGCCTTATTCCAACAGTATCAAGTAACAACTCTGCCTTAAATGGATTGAGCTTCAGATAAAAATAGATCGTTTTCCCAATTAGCATCTATTTAAAAAAATACGTTCTTTATGCCTTTAATTACACAATGTAAACGGAAAACTAAAAAGTCTGTAACTTGTGTAATTGATACAATACAGAATGTCAAACCACTTTTTCCTAATTTTCTGCTTTTCAGATAAGGTTGGTAAGTATACAGCAATCCTAAAACTAGCTCTGTCTGAAAATGTTCACTATTTAAAGAACTGTAATTAGGATACATTGCTGCCATAACCTTGTTAGATTTCACTATCAGAAACTTGGGATGGTGATGAAGATAACCTAACAGTAATTAAGAGGGACACTGCTGCTTCATATCCTCTGTGGACTTTCCTGAGAGCCAGCCCTAAATGGCTGAAAAGACTTCTGAAATGACACCATGTGCTACTCTAAGAAAGTGCAAGAGTAAGCACTACTACAGGCATATCGCTGTGCTAAAGCGCTTACAATTACGTACCACTTCATGCCGCGATGCCTCTCAGTGGGAGGATTGCACCAGAATACATCCTGCAATTTAACTCCCCAGATGAACAGATTTCCTTTTATAAGGTGTTTCAACAGATGGAAGAATAAGGCCTCTAAAAAGCTGTAACATTTAGTATCTTATAAATTCATCCAACAATATTGTGGCTGCAGAATTGTACGGTACATGGAACCCTCATAAAAGGGACCATTTTTAATAGGCTTTTAGGTCAATGGGTTCTCGTTAACAGATCCTTGTGAAAAAACCCAAACAAATATTACAGGAGAGATTTTTACAGTCTTCCACTTGGAAGGGTGAACAAAATTAAATCCACACAGAAGGGATTCTGCATTTCAATCAAATGCTATCACAAAGCCAGCCATAAACAAGAAACACTGCAACCATGTTCATTTTTATGAAGTATCCCTAGCCCTGCCTCTCCTGTGGAGCAATAAAATGCAAAGCCTTTAACTCAAGCTATTGAAATCAGGAGTGGAGTGCAGGAAACCGGCTGCAGGGTAATTAATTCTAAATGTCAAGCATTTGAGTTGCTGTTGGTTTTTAGAGTTGATTTGTTTCAAAGTGGTGTCAGCAAAGTGGCAGGATGTTCGTTTGCAGAAGCACGAAAATAAGACTTTCTGCAAACTGACCTACTTCCTGGCCATCACTGCCATTTCAGGTAGCTCGCAGCACACTAGCAAAACGAACTTCCTGTTTCTAAAATGGGGAAAGTGTCTGAGAGGGAAGCTGCTCAACCATTAGTTTAAGCTGGTAAAATGGAGGCAGAATGAACTGAAATAGACAACAGAGAACATTGCACTAGACCTTAAACTAAAATGAATCCCTTAGCTTACCTAAAATATGCCTATAGAGAATAAAGAAGTGATGTTTGGGCGGGTGGAATGAATTAATTTTGTTGCTCTGTTGATTTTTTTCATTTCTTTGTTTTATTTTAAAGCACTGGTAAACTCAGACTTAAAAAAGGAAGTTCTAGACCTGAGTGGTTATAAAATGGATACTAATCTTAACTGCATGATTCTTTTTCAGATCCTCACCCACGATTATCCTTTTCTACCTGTGCTGGGCATGGAGCTACTTTACATTGAATCGAGGTTGCCTACATGAAGTAGAACATAGGCTCCAATTTCAAGCAAAATCCCATCTACTCCGCCAAACAAAGTACTTGGGCACACGCAGATCTGCATGGCCTCTTCTTGAAGGACAAGTCTTCTCCACAAGTGCTTTGAAAGAACTGGAGACTCCAGGTGAATGCAGCGGGAGAAAAATGCCTAGTGACCCCAGGTTCTTGCAACACTGACTCTCATCCTCAGACTCAGCCTAAGTGCAGGCTACAAACAGGGACTACACTTCTCCTTCCAGCTCTGTTACGGACTTACTAGATTACCGATTTACTTCACCTCCTTTGCTCTCAAACCTGTACCACTATTAACTGCCAACGTGATAGAGCTTTATTTGTGTTTTAGTTTTCCCATCAACTGTAACAATGCCTTTGATTTTAGACGTTCAAATGAAATTTAGCCAAATGACAGAGTAAACTGGTTTATACAGCACTAGGTAGATTTCAGTAATGTGCTCAAGACTGTATGAATTCTGTTCTGGAATATTAATTTCAAACAACACTCATGTAATCGAAAATATTAACTAAAGGATGAACCGCACCTTTAAAGCTCTGTCTGCTTGTTTCACAATGATTGTCGCTGTAACGATGCTGAAATTGGCTGTTTGAGAGAAAAATGAAAGCAAGCTCCAAACTCTAGGACCCTTAAAGATCTGTAAGCCTTAATGCCTCACTTCAGAAAAAGCTACGCATAATATTTTTATGATGTAAGGAGGAGTAGCGGTGGATTTTTAACTACCGTTTGTAGGTATCTAGTGTCTACAGACTTGCAGAAAATGCTACCTGCTTGTTACATGAAACTCAGCGCTGCTTGTAAGACTGTCATTTTCCCACATTCCTATGCAAGAGAAACAATCTGTTCATTTCTTCATTTCCTAAAAAAAATATGGCTTGATTTGCTTCTGCTTAGTCCCTTCCACCCAGTATAATTTGTAGAATCTACATCAAAGTCGCTGTCAGCAGCTAGGGCAAGCAGAAAACGTGAAAACACGCTCTGAAGGTGTTTTGGACCGGAGTAGGTTTCCCAGCACCTTTTAAAGATGCTGCTAAATTTGTTAGCCTGGGAAGAGAAAGCCGAAGAGCAAAACCTGTATTTTCACGTACAAAGACGCGCCGAGGCAGCTCAGCTGCACCCAGGCAATAAGGAAATCGAAATGCAAAGCGTTGCGTTGATAAGTAACCGCTGATCCCTGGCCGGCGGCCTCTCACCCGGGCAGCGGCGGCCTGGCCGGTCTGGGGGGGCCCGCCCGCCCCCGGGAGGCGAGGCCAGGCCTCAGGCCGACCCGCCGGCACCGGGTGAGCCGAGCCTTCCCTCCGCCCCCCGCCCGCTGCCTTCCCGCAGGTGCTGCGGGGACAGGGGTGCCAGCCCACACGGAGGTCCAGCCCGCTCCCTACCTTCTCCTCATCCGACACCCGGTCCTCGAAGTCCGCCATTTTGGCAGCTCTGGGCCCGGCCCGGCCCCGCGCGGAGCATGCCGGGAGCGGCCGACTGGGCGCCGCCGCTGGGCTGGGCCGGAAGCGCGGCCAGCGCCATGTCGGCTGTGGGCAGACGCCGGGCGGTGGCCATTGTGGGAGCGGGCGGGCCCGCCCGGGATGGGGAGGGCTGCGCCGCGCCGCGCCGGTGGGGCCGCAGCAGCCGGGGGCGAGGCGGAGGCCTTCGTGCCTCCCGGGCCGCGGTGTGGGGGGGACGTTCGGGCCGCGCCCCGCCAGCGGGGGAGCGGTGATGGGCTCGTGGACCGGGCTGCCCGCGCCGGCGGAGCCCACCGGGCCCCGCCCCGCCGCACGGCCCGCCCCTCTCCCGGCGTCCCCCCGTGGTGGCCATGGCGGACGGCGGCGGGAGCGGCCGGGGGCCGCCGTGCCCTGGGGCGGCCGCGGCGCTGCGGCGCTGGGAGCAGCTGCGGCGGCGGGCGGCGGCGGCGGCGCCGTGGGCCCGCGGGCTCCTGGCCATGGCCGCCGGCTTCGGCCTCTTCTACGTGGTGCTGCGGGTGCCGCTGCGGCTCCGGGACAGCCTGGCGGCCGGTGAGACCGGGGGGCCGCGCCGGGGGGCTGAGGGCTCGCCGGGGGAAAGGCTGTCCCCACCCGCCCTGGATGCGGCCGGGCCGCGCTCCTGTGGAAGGGCTGCGGGGCCGCCGGTGTGGGCCGGACAGGCCCCGGGGCTCTCGCTGTGCCGCCGCCTCCGGGTCTGGGGACACCCCGGTGTCTGGGGCTGCAGCCCGGGCCTCGGCAGCCCCGTGACGCCCTCCCGGTGCCGCCCGAGTGCTCCCCGCTGCTGCCCGCCCGGTGCCCCGGGGGGGGGGATCTGAGCCGCGGCCCCAGCCCACGGCCTGTCACGTCGTGTCCGGCTGCGTGTCCCCGCAGACACCCGCTCCGCGCCCCGGGGGCCTCTTGCCGGGCTGGAGGCCCCGAACGGGGCTGGGCCGCGGCAGCGGGGTTCGCGCACCCCCGGGCCGGGCTGGGCCTGGCGCTCCGGCCGGGCTGCCCGCTGTGCCCGGGGTCCCTCCCGCCCGGCCCGGGCTGGCGGCGGGTGACGGAGGCGGTGTGCGGTTTGGGTCAAATTCACGGGCAGGGTAGCACTAGAAAACTGTGTTTCCTGCCTTGGGCCGTAAATCCCGGGAAGGAGAGTTCTGTGGAAAATGTATGTCCTTAACACTGAACGTACACCTGCATTAAAACAATACGTTTCCCTTTTAGATTAAAATGAAATAATACATTACACTGGTTTGTTGAGGTCCATCAGCCATGAAAAGTTTAATTGCTTTGGTTGGTGTCCACCAGCCATGAGGTGGTTGAAACCGGGGGGTGCTTTGTCTAAGAGCTCACACTGAATTTTTTATATTGGGTATATAACCTAATTCACTATCACAGATGCTTACAAACAGAAAATAACATATAGAAAGAATTCCCTTAGAAAGTAGCACTATCTGTAAAGTTACTGGGCCTATGTTGTATTATTTATTTGCACAATGTTTCATTCAATGTTGTTTAATAAAAAGGTATTTTTTTTTTGGTTCTGCTTGTTAAGTCTTTGGTTTTGTTTCTCTTAACAGTGACTGTGTTCTTAAGCACTTTGACTCCAAAATTCTACTTTGCCCTTACAGTGACTTCATCTTTTATATCTGGCTTGATATTTGTAAGTAATCCACTTTTTTTTGTTAAAAAAAAAATAACTTTAGCACCTCTGGGATGCTTTTATTGGGGGTAGATGCAATCAGCCTTTTTTGATCTGACTCTAGAGGGTGCCTTTGTACTAGGAAGGAACTTGTTATTTAGTAGCTTTTCTGATGTATTGTATGTACTCTCTTGCTATGCGTGTTGTGTGTTGGGGTGAGCCTAAGGAAAATAACTCAGGCTTGTTTTAAGGCATATCTGTCCATATGTATGTATGCATAAATGTGTGTGTGTACAGAAAAATGTGAAATACACAAACTCTCCAGACCTCTCTGTCTAAAGAAAACTGAGATTTTTCTCTCTTTTAAACTAGATAGTTAAGAATGTAGCTTCCCACCGTATTTTTTTTTGGGGGGGGTGGTGGTGGTGGTGGGTGGGTGTTACACATGTGTTATCATTATCTTAACCACTTCAGCATGAAAATGAGGCAATAATTGAGCTCATCTTCAGATGACAGAGTGCACAGATGTGCCTGACTTTGTGTGAAATGAGCAGAGCATACTTGCATGGTGGGTTCTGCTAGCGCAGCTGTTTCCGCCGTGACGATTGTCTGACCCTGATGCAGGCTGTGGTATTGCATACAAATCTTTTGAGTTAATCTTTATTTTCAGTATTAAAAGCTAAAGAAAATGTCTCTTCTCAATTAAATCTGTTAGCAGAATATGCAAAATCTATTTTGTAGGTGATTTTCTTGTAGCCAATATTAAAAAAAAAAGTGTCTTATGTGGCAGAAACAACTTGTTTGCTGTAAGTAACGTTGCCTGGGTTTTGTTTGAGGGATTGGAGGAAAGTCATATAAGGAGAGGCATTCTGCTTGTAATAGGTCTTTTATGTAGGTTTACTCTTAAGAGACAAAAGTGGTTGTTGGTCAGCCACTATTTATAGTTATGCTCCTTTACAAAGAATACACTTTGTCTAAGCATCACTCCTTTCTGTATCCTCATGAAAATACTCAGGTAAGTTGCTCTGGGGCTGACCGTATGGCGTAGTGCTTGAGGACTGTGATACACAGGTATTTTTAATAGCATCAGAGACAGTAATACTCCTGACCCAAAATTTCTAGTAAGTGAACTCAATTGCTGTTAATTCAGCCTTTCGTCTTTGGACTTTTCTGACGGGCAGGACATGTCAGTATAACTGTCCATTTTGTGCTTTGGTTTTTTAGATTATTTTTGTGAAATGGCAAAACAATACCCGTCCTGCAGTTCTTGCCTCTGTGCACAGTTTCCCTATACAGGCCCTTTCTAAAAGGGTTTAGAAGTTACCCTAATGAGTTGGGGAGGGAGGAATGTATGTTTGACTAAAATTTTACTAGTTTTTTCAGTCTCTTTCATGTTATGTGGGCGATCAGGCCAAACCAGATAATTAGTGTTGATTTATATGTAGATAAGTTCCATCTATAGTGATTTGCAAGGCGATGTCCTTGCTGTGAACAACTGGGCTTCGTCTCTGATGTTTATGTTGGAAGGATGTTGCCTAAGGAAATTTCTGATGCTTTTTTCTCCTGTGACAGGTGTTTGAGTGGTGGCATTTCCGAAAATACGGCACGTCTTTCATTGAGCAGGTTTCTGTGAGTCATCTGAGGCCCCTCATCGGCGGAGTGGAAAACAGCCCTCCAGCACCAGCAGCGTTCTCGGCTGGAGAGAATGAGACGAGCAGGCAGAACATGCCAGGTGATGGCTGATGTGTCCTAGCAGCTCTCCCTAAGCTTCAAGGTGGCTGGTTCACATGAACTGGCTTTTAAAGGGCTTTGAGACTTGCGTTAGTGCTTGTAAGAACTGGAGAAAGGCCTACGTGTTACAGTGTGTTTTATTAATAATGGTAAAAACACACTAAATAATAATGTATCTTTGATTGAAAACGTTCATTATTAAAAATAAGATTTAGAAAATATATTACACATTTAGCTAAAACTGTTTCAGTAAGATTAGATGTTTTCTATTCTGAATGTGAGCAAGATAAACATTGTGTAAGTGTAAATGGCAGTGTTTAATCTTTCCACCATGTGCTTTTGTACCCCAGCAATTTTGGGGAGCAAAAATATTTATGGAATGGCAGAAGTTTATGAAGAAGAAGATCGTATGATCATGCTCAGGTTGTATAAAAATATCATTGAAGTGGCTTTTGAAAGTAAAATTGCATTTGCATGACTGCGTTTTAAAGTCAAGGGAGTATTTCTTGTGCTCTTAATTCAAAAAGTACTTTTTTTTTTTTCTCCAGAGTGCAAAGTATGGCGAAACCCTCTCAATCTTTTCAGAGGGGCAGAGTATAGCAGGTATTAATTATCTTACTTTCAATTGTGTATTTTTAAAACTAATTGGGAGCATACACGTGACTTGTTCACAGAGGTTGCTCCAGTAATACGGGGAGACAGCTGAGACTTGGAAGATTATAGGGGTGATTGATGCCAATCCTGTGTTTAAAAGGCACTTATCCAAGCTTTAGCCGTTTCAATGTTAAGAATGCAAATATTACTGTAACATCATCAGGGTTTTTTGAGAGTAAAGTAGGAGAAAAATATTCCCAGAATTCTTTCGTCCTCTTTTAAAAAACTCTATGGAAGTTGTGGTCTTACAGCTGTTATTACTTTATTCAGAGGTTGAGACTGATTCTGAATCTAAATTCTCTTTTATTAAACCGATATGGCTGTGTTGTAACTTTCGTTGTATTATTTCATAGGAAAAGCTGCTTCCTAGAAAGCCAGTTCCTAAGTTGTTTAGAGCTTTAGGATCAAAAAGACTGGTTTTTCCCCTCTGCAGGAAGCCTTCTGGCAGCCTGTACAGATTATGGAACAGTAGTACTTGAAAACTTCTGCTTAGTAGCTCCAGTCTCTTATTAACAACGAAATTGCTGCACTAGCTTCAGTTGTTAGGCACATCAGATATCCCCCTTGGTATCAGCGTTACTATGTGTTAGGAGCGCCTCTTACTGAAATTTCTCCCGTTAAAGGTACATGTGGGTGACTGGGAAGGAGCCTCTTACATACTATGACATGAATTTGTCTGCTCAAGATCACCAGAACTTTTTCACGTGTGATACAGATGCCCTTCGGCCCTCAGACACAGGTACCAATGTCCTATGCATAACGTGTATAACTATTGGAGAGCGTGAAGTGGGTATTTTTTATATACTTTGAGGTAGCCCAAGTTATGTCAAAAGATGGGGTTTTTTACCCTGTGCTTTCTCCACTGACTTAAGGTTGTCAGGATCCTGACATATTTTAAGATCTCACACTTCAAATAATTAACAGTACGATATTGAAAACCTTGATTGTATTCTCAGCAGCCAAAGACGTGGTCTCAGTTAAACCTTAGTAATGAATAGTGCAGTCTCCAGAATGTTTTCATTGTGTTCCACATATTTTGTGCAGAAAATTTTCTCTACCTGGTTATTGTCAGACTAGGTGCAAACTATTGTCAATTTGTCAAGTTCCGGGAGCGTTACTTGGCTGTGACATGCTTGATATGAACGATGTGGTTTTGCTTCACAAATGGAGTGTATTGTCTCGCTTACTAAGCCAAGACTAATATTTTGTTTCCAAAAGAAAACTTGAACATTTTTCCACGTTATTCTTGCTGGACAGCAGAGGGGTTTGTTCCAAAAGAAACATGTATAGATTCTTCAATTTTCTTATCGTACTTGAGATAGGCCAGAGATGTAACTCCATGAACGTAAGGTTTTGGAGTTCTTTCAGAACTGTTATTTAGGGTGAAAGCTATTAGTTCTGCATAGAACATGGTAGCTCCGAGTATGTTGTTTTTCTTTTGCTACAAGTTGGTTTTCAGTTTGGGATTTCCATTTTTCCCCAATGGAAGGAGAGTGGGGAGGGGTTTGGAGTCACTGCGTTGACCTTTTGTTTGCTCCTTATCTGACCGTGGTTTTCAATCCAAGTTGTAATTCAAATGACCCTTTTGAATAGATAGATTTCATTCTTTTTAATGGTTTCCTAGAATACTTTCTAGTAATGTGATAAATTATTATAGTATATCTTGAATTGGCTTTGCCATGTTACGCCACTCAACTGTGCTTTGTAAATTTAAAAAGAAATTGTTTAACCCTTTATGGTCTGGTAGTTGTCTAAATACATAAGTATGAAACTATACCTGTGCGAGACACAGCTTATTCTTTCACTGTTTTCTTTGAAGTTCTGTTTGAAAGCTTAAATTAAAATTCTGTGCAGGTCCGTGCAAGAACCTGTGTTTAACAATTGCTCCTGCCAAGCTTTCAACAAGTCTTGGGATATGTTTCCAAAAATCTGTAGCAATTTAGAAATTGTACATCTGCCTGGTTATGTAAGCTGTCTTTGCTTCTCAGTGTAGGAGTTCTGAAATGGTCACTGAATAATCTTCCTGGTGGTATTGCTTTCTTAAATTAAATTTGGGGTGTAATGAGAAGTTGCAAGATTCTGCTGATTGTGGTATAAACTCGTGCTGGAATTAAATCACTTGTTTACTCTTCCCTGTAACAATCATATAGCAAGCAGGAATTTGCAAAATGGAAGTGAATGTTAATGGAGAGCTGAGGCACAAGCAGCCAGCCTTGCCTCGGTGCCTCCCAGGTGTTTCGCCGGTGTCTCTGTCCCTCACCAGCCTTTCAATCTCTTTGCAACAGTTATGCAGAAAGCATGGCGAGAGAGAAACCCGCAAGCCCGGATTAAAGCAGCCTATCAAGCTTTGGAGTTGAACAATGAGTAGGTTTAGAGTATAAGTTGTATTATTTCTAGTGTGAAAGATGTTGTATTATAAGTATACAGAAGTATTTCAAGCAGGCTCTATAAGTTGTATTATTATAGTATAAGTTGCTGTATTTCTAGCGTGAAAGATGAAGTGGGGTGATGCTGAGCCCGCTATCAGTTTCTTGTTCCAATAATTTACTTTTAGCAAAGTTCTGACTAGCTTAAGGGGGACTTCTGGGGCTGTGAGAATTGCACATGGGGCTGTCAGTTGCACTGAAGTGTTGAACTATTCTATTAAAAATAGCTTTTATTCTCCCTTTTTCTTGGGGAAGATTTAAAAAAAATCTTTGTATCAGTAGCAATAACAAATTGCTTACTCAGCCTTGGAACAGTCCAAATTGGATATGAGATCATCTGTGTTTCAGAGATGGCATTGTGGTAATAACTGTATTTGGGGTTCACAGATACACAGGGGCCACTCCTGTAAGGGATTTAAAAATACTCTTATAACGCAAACCAAAGAATTTCATGCACTTCTGTGACTGTTTTATTGTGTAGCCTTGTTGTTTTTGTGTAAAATGTCTACCATTGATTTTAAAAAAGCAAAGCAAACCAAACACAAAAATATCTCTCCACACAATTCCAGAGCATTTTTAATATTTCAAGGAAAATAATTTGCCAATTCTTTCTTTTGATCTTTCTCAAAACATGTGTGTTTTCTGTAAAATGGTAGCGGTCTCTGTTTTTCTGAAACTCACCATTTGAACTCAAGTCCATATTTTGGTACTTTAATATTGTCAAAGCTTAGATATTAAACATAAGTGAAAACTGTCCATTTCTAATGCTTTTAGCACTTATTCTGAGGGACAGTTTAATATTTTTTGAATAATGAGTGAGTTTTTTCCTTATTACAGTTGTGCCACTGCATATGTCCTCCTTGCTGAGGAAGAAGCAACAACTATTGTGGACGCTGAGAAGTATTTCAAGCAGGCTCTGAAAGCAGGAGAAATGATTTACAGAAAGTCTCAGAACTGCCATTCCCAAAGTCCCCAGCATGAAGCACAGCTGAGTAAGCACTTTTGAATCACATAAATTCTTGGTTTTATGTGAGCAGAAATGTGAAACTAAAGTTCTAATTAGTGATTCTAGTTTGATTCCCAGTTCAGTGAGGCAGTTCCTACTCTTTTAGCTATGCTTATGCATGGTGTGCTCTGTGATCCTTTGTAGTACCCAGGTGAATCAAAGAAGTGGCAATTCCGCTGTGTATTCATTGTGGGTTGTCTCTTGACATTGTCTTGGAAGGTTGAATAGGTGGAGCAGGCTTATGAAGCAATTAGTGTGTGTCAGTAGCACCTTCTTTCATTCCACCCAACATTGTGGAAAAAAACCAGAATTTTTTGTCATTTGACCTGGTTAAAAGTTGCTGGCATTGGTCTGGATGGGCCTTGATTGGGACAGCAGTAGTAATTATTTTGTGCTTTTACATGTGGTTAGGAAAAAGTCTGTGGTGTTTTGTTTTTTTTGTTTGTTTTTTGGGAAGGGTGGTGAGAGAGGGAGGGTGAGGTAAGGATTGAAACTGATAGACTAATATTTTTGTCTTTTTAATCAGGAAGAGACACCAATGTATTGGTATATGTGAAAAGAAGACTAGCTATGTGTGCAAGAAAACTTGGAAGAATACGAGAAGCAGTAAAAATGATGAGAGATGTAAGTAAAAAAAGCAAGCAACTGCTGTTGTTTTCAGTCACATTGTCTGAATTGATGGTTTAAAGTTCCTTTCTTGGCATCATAATTATTCTAATTGAATTATTTTCCACTGAAATTTGCACATCACAATTCATGATATTTTTCTGGAGAACAGTTTTTTCTAGTTATGTCTAGTTACATTCTACGTCTCCATTTTAAATTTTTATATAATATAATGTCATATGTTCACAGTTCTGTGGTCCAGTTTGCTTCATGATTGCCTCAACAACTAACTTGTCAAAATAGCCAACTTTATACTTTATCGTCATTTTTTCTTCACTTGCTCAAGGTGTATCATAAGCTATTTTTGCATAGGAAAATATTACTGACCAAAAGAACTCTCTGTGGGAGATGTGCAAATTTGGGCTGAGAGCATGTTGTATGAACCTCAGTATCCTTCTTTTCTAGTAGGTGAATATAGGAAAAAAAAGCGATACCTTAAAGGTAGAAATGATGCAATTCTTTTCATGCTGCTTACACGCCAGTTTCTAACACTGTGGAAGAACGGAACATTGAAAAAGCTTACATTGTTGTACTGATTGCTAATATTTCATGATTCAAGTGCAATTTTGTATGTGCCCAATTTATTTCTCATTTGCAGCTGATGAAAGAGTTTCCACTTCTCAGCATGCTGAATATTCATGAAAACCTCCTGGAGGCACTGCTGGAGTTACAGGCCTATGCAGATGTCCAGGCAGTGTTAGCAAAGTATGATGGTAGGTGGTGTCCGTTGGGAAATACTGGTGTTTTCGCCTAGGAGTAGAGAAGTGGGCAAGGTGTGCCTATCCAGAAGCAGACGTCTGCCCATGATCTCAGCTAGTTGACTAGATTCCCTTCATCGGCAACCAATAGGAGCTCTCAGAGTGCAAGTCAGTTTTTGTTTTGAATGATGAGGTCAAATTTAGGCAAGCTAAATTGCATACAAATTACTCCTTATGTTTTTAAGTTACTTCTAATTTGTAAAGATATCTTGGAGCTCACTTTGCTTCAATTCAAGGGTTATTTTAATTTTTTAATCTCTCTTACATCCCTGGTTATGCCTAAATTCATCAGCCTTTTTCAGTCAGCGCATAGCCCCCTAAGTAACTGATGTAAATAAGCTCGAAATGGTCATTTTCCCTTTTGTCATCTTCCAGGCTTGGCCTCGTGATTCTGTAATACTGCGGTTGCTTGCCAGAGATAGCAACGTACAAGCACGCTGCACGTTAGTGCATAGAGATTTAGTGGCATGCAAACTTCGGTCCTTTAAATGGCAGTAGTCTTTCACTTTCCATCTCAGCTCATACGTTTCAGGTGTTGTGCAAGTCCAAATAAAGGTTAATAATGTATATACTTATTTTCTTATTGTCCTCAGAGTTTTGCCCCTTGTGTGTGGCCACCCTAGCAGCCTGCTCCTGTTACTCTCCTGTGTAATTCTTCTGTGTTTCTTATTAATTTAACAAAACCATTTGCTCTTTTCCTGGTGCTTCTTTATGTTAACATCAGGTATTGCAACACTTTTCCTTAAGGAAGAGTTGCTGATTTTTTTCTAAGCATCTGGAAAAATGAGCATGAGCTTCAAACTCTCTGTAGCGCCCCTGTGTTTTGCTTGACACGACAGCCAGACTTCTAGTAAGTGATGGACAAGCCCAGGATGGGATTTACAAAAAAAGCAAGAGCCATCTGACTATACACAACATGGTACTTGGGAATTAGACCCCAGACTTTGTCTGCTTTTAAAGTAAACTTGTACTGTGGAGTGCTAACCTTCTAATCTATAATTGTCAGCTCAAACTTGGCTTCAGATGTTCTACAAAACCTACAACTAATAGAATTTTTCCCCATGGACCTGGAAAAGAATGGAAACTGCGTTTTCATTAAAATTTGTCTACCTGTCTGAAATGTAGTCAGTCTCTCAGTATTGTGTAAAACTCTGTGTTAAGGTACAGTTGCAAAATTAGGCAAAGATTAGAAGCTGATTTTAAACCTTTGTAGGTTAATACAGAAAAAGTACACTGTTCTTAAGTGTGTATTTATACATGCATTTCTTTTTTTAATTCAGTTTCAGTGTCTTGGTAGGTTTAGAAGAAAAGAATTATTCTTTACCACCTAACTACAACTCTGAGTTTTTAATCTCAGACTGACTGGTGACCAGAAAGACGACTGTGCAAAGAAATTCAAAGTTTCTAATCATAGCTGAAATGTTCCAGATGTTACATTCATTGTCTGCCCAAGTAAAAATCTTTAAGCTCAAAGGATGTGGGTTTGAAATGTTTGTCTTGCCTTAGAATCTTACAGCTTAATTATTTTATTTTATCATAGATATCAGTCTTCCAAAATCAGCAGCAATATGTTACACAGCAGCCCTGTTAAAAGCCAGAGCTGTTTCAGAAAGGTAAGCAAGCACATTTCTGAAAAGTGGTTTGTTGCTAATCTTGGGTTATGCTCAAAAATATGAATTAAAAAAATCTAA
The DNA here is from genome assembly GCF_011004875.1 of Balearica regulorum gibbericeps. Lineage (NCBI taxonomy): Eukaryota > Metazoa > Chordata > Aves > Gruiformes > Gruidae > Balearica > Balearica regulorum. Next base: position 1,437,875 of record NC_046208.1, read on the forward strand.
ATCCAGTATGTCACAGTTACCTTTCCAAGAGCAAGTTAAGTGTATTTATATATGTATATATGTGTGTGTGTGTTTTTAGTTAAACATACCTTAAAGTTCCTTCTAAGCATCCATAAAGTTAATACAGGTGAAGATGTTTTTCAAGAGCCAATGTATGCACATGGGCCTTTGTATAAATTTTGTTTTCAGTGTCTTGTTAGGTTCAGCAGTTCTTTGTTTTATGGATTGGGTGCAGGATATTTGTGGTAGTTCATGCTGGCATTTCACTTTCATTGTGGTCTGTTTGCACAGCTGATTTGAGCTTTACCTCTGAGTAGGTGATGTTGTAACTGTCTTACAAAAGCCTGGGCACTCAATTACCTTACCTGATTGACAGGAAGTTTCAAAAAGTTAAACACAACTTTGTCAGAGGGGCATGGATGACAGTCAAGATACCAAAATTAACATGAACATTTGTGTCCTGGAAAGGTTTGTTTATCTTTCTTGATAAATCAGTCAATTTTTAATGAACTCCAAGCGTACAATGCAAATAAACACCTGGTTAGCATTTATTACTTTTGTTCAGCATGGTTTTTTCCCTTCAGGTTCTCCCCAGAAACTGCCTCCAAAAGAGGGCTTAGTACAGCAGAAATTAATGCTGTGGAAGCAATTCACAGAGCTGTGGAGTTTAACCCACATGTTCCAAAGGTAAGAGTATTTTATTTCCTATTGGACTACTTTTTATTGTCTTCTGAAAAAAGTCCCGTTATCATCTTGTTATTGGAGCCTTTCTAGTCTCATGTTTTCTTGAAGTTGGTTATAACTCCAGCCATTGAGTTGTTAAACACACTGGTATTTATATCATAAGTGTTTGGTGGCCCGAATTAGTAGTTTGCAATAGGGGATGATCAAAAATACTCAAACTCAAAATTTTCTAACTTGCTGGAAAAGCCAGTAATGTATTAATGAAGGCCCTTTATTGGGTAAGGGTAAGCATCAGTAAATATAAATTTAGATATTTAAAATCCCTGAAGCCAAATTAAGTTCTCCAAACAATAACCACTCAGAGTATTTGAAAATACTTCTTTCTGCTGTGCTTCCAAGCATGGCTCCAGAACTCTGGTCATCGAAGGAGCTGCAGTTACTTATTTTCTTCATCCACATGTAAACAAGATTAAAAGTCAGTATTGCTACAGTAATTTAATGTCTGGCATTACTTGAAGTGGCCAGGATATGGATTCCACTGAGCATTGGGTAAAAATAAAATATTTTTACTGTCCTAGTATTGGTGATGCATTCGGTTTGAAACCTTGAATGCAGAAGGTTGGCTTAGTCCTGGACCTAATCCTCTGCAAATGATCGTGGAGTCCGAATGACTGTTGCTGTGAAGGCTCGAATTATCCAGCCGCTCTATTCTGTCTGCCTGTCCAGTCTAATAGAATGTGCACTGAGAAAGCTAATTGCTCGGAGAAATTGCTGCTTGTTTGCATGACTGATCAAGAGCGTAGCAAGTTCATTTCAGACAGTCTCAGACAGATTGTTCTTTAGCCTCTGCCTTTAGGGGAAGAAGATTATAGCGCATTATCATTATCTAAAAGTTCTTTTATATTGTATATCCTCCAGTTGTTTCAGGACCCTCATGTACCTTTTTAAAGAAGTTAGATATCATTTCAAACGAGCTGTTTGCAAAATATGTTCTGTAGTTCTACAGACAATAACAGAAACTGATTCCAGGTTTCAGTGGTTTGATCTTCTCTTCTAGTTGTATACCTATCCAGTTTTCTTCATGATTTTTTTTGTTACAATATTGCCTTGAAACACCAATTTATTAGATGGTAGGGCAAAATTTTATTTCTGCTGGCTACCTAGAGCTCTGAAATGCTCATGGTCAAAGCAAACAAGTGAACAAGGGTCCAAACACCTGAAGTAACTTGCCCGATGGGTTACAGTGGATTAGTGGGCAAGAAAAGCTGGGTTTTGAATTTGCAGTCTGTTCTGTCCCATGGACTAAAAAATAATGAGTATGTAAAGCAGAAAGCCCTTTGTTTTGCATCTGATGAAAGTGGTTGTCTTTGCACATAACAGCATTTTGCATAAGGAAAATAAAGCAGCGTTTGTTTCTTTTTGCTCTGAGTTAATGCTCTTACAAGGATGGGTTGTTTTGTTTATAAAGTTAGGAAGGCATTTTACAGTGCTAGAACACTGGTACTATTAAGTCATTTCAAAATGAGAGATCTGTAATTACATTTTGGTAATGCATGCAACAATCTTTTCCAGTCATCTTCTGAACATCTTACAAATTGTGTATAAAAATTTTCTTAGATCTGCAAAACCCAAGATATTTTCAGTACCGATACCTTGCCTGTTTTATAGCTAAGCACGGACAGGAAAAGCTGCCAAGCTGTGGAATTTTTCTGTTTATGCAGTAACATGGGTGCAGAGACAGCTGAAATGTGGAGTTCAACGTTGTGGCAATGCTTGCAGTGGGGTTTCATCACCGCTGCTGCCTTTGTCTCGCCTTGCTCTGCGCAGTTGGTACCGTTGAAAAGTGGGTGCTGCGGAGAGCAGGAGGAGTCAGGTCAAGGGTCAGATATTTGAGACCATTTTCCCACAGCAGCCCTGTGTGAGTGATCCTTTACTGTGTTAAAAAAAAAAAAAAATTAAAAAAAATTGAAGAGGATTAGAGAGGATTAGCAAGAATATTACCCTCTGGAGTGTAGGCCCAAGGCACTAAGAGAAGAACCTAGCCAGGCAGTAAATGTGCTTTATTTGGCCGGGGCACAACCCCTCCTACATTCCTTCAAGAATCTGAATGGGAAAAGTTAAGTCCTCAAACTGGATTAGTAAATAATCTCATAGTTTGTGGCATCTGCTGAAATAAATCGGTGAGTTAGCTGCATTCTTACACTTTGGGAGACAGTCAAAGGAATTGCCAGCTACATTGATCAAAGGTGTGGATTAACTTTGGCTGTTATTGAATGAGACACTACATGCTAGGAGAGAACAACTCGCAGGTAAATACTAGAGCTGAAACTGTCATTTCATTCTTGTAAAAATTACTCATCTGTTTTTAAAAGCTAAGTTAAAATGAATACCTGTCCTTTTTCAATGTACCATGAGAAAACAAAATTGCATGTCCTGTGTTTCAAGGGAAATGGAAGATGATTAATCCTTGTGTTCTTTGACCCTTCTGTGCATCAGATATTCTGCTGATGTAGAGAGAAGACTGAAATTGAAAAAATCTGAAATCAGAGATGCTTTGTGGTAGTCCATCAAAACCACATTATAATAAGATTTTCCTGGGTTTGGTTTATTATTCTTCCTTTGGTTAGCATACTGACACTTTCTGGTTTGCTACTCATACTTGAGAGCTAACAAGTACTTAGCCTCCTACATTGAAACTTTCAGTGATTAAATGATGAGCAAAAATACCATTGGTTTGGGGTTTTTTTTATTAGCCCAAACTTGTAGCTCATTGGTATTATACCTGTGGCATTATACTTTAGGTATATTCCTCAAGAACATGTTTTTATTTTGTCTTACTGAAGATGCATTTTTTCCTGATATGTTGTGTGTGAAACCCACAATTTAAAAGTCATACACGGATGTGTGTTTTGCTACTTTTCACGTCCTATGTGAGTGCAGGCTGTATGCACTGTGTCAGGATTGGGCTGTTGAAGAAACAGGTAGAATTTGGCCCCTCTGCGGTATGCTCAGTTATTCCTCAAATGATCATTTATGTTTCACAATCAAAGATTTTGGAATATTCCATGTAACCGAGCGTGCTTCCCGTTTTTCTTTCAGTATTTGCTAGAAATGAAAAGCTTAGTGCTACCTCCAGAGCATATTCTGAAACGAGGGGACAGTGAGGCAGTAGCATATGCTTTTTTTCACCTCCAGCATTGGAAGAGGATAGAAGGGGCTCTAAATCTGCTACACTGTACGTGGGAAGGCAGTAAGTATCTCTCCTCGTTTTCTTTTTTTCTGTACAGTAGACTAATCTCTCTGCCTTTATTCACCTCAAACACGATTGGTTCTCTTTGTGAGAAGCTGGTCACTTGATTTAGATACAGATCTAACATCACTCACTCTTTTTTCAGCATTTAGGATGATCCCATACCCGTTAGAGAAAGGTCATCTTTTCTATCCCTATCCGAGTTGCACAGAAACAGCAGACAGAGAACTGTTGCCAAGTAAGTGGTTTCTAAGCAGTAATGATAATAAAACATAAGCTGAGGACATGTTCAGTTTGTGGTATTCTGTATTTACCTTACTGTGATTTTTTTAGTTTGAGCTTCCTGTGAAGGGGATTGAGCTATTTGTTGATGTCCCTCCCAAACGATCCTGGAGCACTTGACGTGTGTGTGGTACATGTTAGCTTGATTCGGTAATAACGTAAGTCCTTCAAAGATGAAGTCTGTGTGTGGTACGTTCAGACTAAGTTTGGCCAACTTCGAGAACAACAAAATGGACCAGTTCTTTGAAGTACTTTTAAAAGCAGTCATGGATTTGACTACTGTTGTAGAAGAGCTGTTTCCTTTTAGCAAGGAATAAATGCATGGTTCCAGTCCTGTGCTCAGGTATCTAGCAGAACCTGTCCGTGATCTGACAGAGAATCCTTGGTTAATCTATAGCTTCATAGAATATGTATTGCTTTCTGTCGTTAATTCATTGGTACGTATTAGTCTGCTGGACAGTATTCTTCCTGGGACACTTTATCCATGTAGGTATTTTTATGGATTTATACTAACACTTGACACTGAACGGTAAGTCTTTTCCAGCTGCCCGTTACTTAAAGATTGCTTTGTGCAATTATGAGCCTGCATGTTTTTTTTCTTTAGGTAAGGCAAACAAACTAAATCATTAGGGCCTGTGCTCATCATATTTTGAAGGTAGCATTAATTTCGGTTAGAATTGGACTGTTAATTGTACATGTTAATAGAATTCCTTTGGGGGTGAACTTGTACGTTGTGAAGAAATGCAAGTCCCACGGGACTGGAAAGGGCTACTGCAAAAGCACCAGCAGACCCACTGAGACCACAGCTGTGGAAAGGAAAACTACACATACGTGTTTCTATTTAAAAGCCTGAAGTTATATTTAAAATGTGTAATTTAAATTTGCCCCCAGACTGCTTTAAATTACTCATTTCTCACTTATGCAGGATATTGCACAAGGAATTCCTTGGTTAGCGACTAACCCTAAATTGTAGACTTCCCAGCATAATTAAACACCAACACATGCAGATATTTCAACACGATCACTCGCGCATTCCTGTTATGTTTTAAATATAAAATAACCCATAAATAAAATCATCTTAACACTTTTATTGCAGTACTTCCTCGTGAAATCTTGACACTTAATTTTTTAAAAATTTATCTATTTAAAATAACATTGACCAAAGTAATGATTCAAAAAATTGGTCTGACGAGTAACAATTCTCAAATGGCTGTGAACGTATAGAATTATCTTTAGTTGTCCTTATCTGTTTCAGATTTCATTTTAATTTCCCAATGTAGGGGAAAAACTAGTGCAAAAAGAATCCTTCCTGGTTTTTTTTTTTTTTCCACACTTTCTTAGCTTATGTTGGGACCTTTCCTAAATTATGTTGCTCCATGTTTTAAAAATCAGGTGAGTTTCTACATAGGATGAGAGCATAACAGTGTTCCTTAGTAGACAAGTGGTTTTTTTGCTTGCTCAGTGCAGTGTGTCACTATTGTACTATATTATGGCCGAGCAGGGCTAGTTGCACATTAAGAAGGTGAACTGATAATCTCTGGGATAAAAATAAACATCTCTGATGGGCGTTAGACATGGAACTTCGTATGATCTACTTAGTTTTGCTCCAAAATCATATACTTCAAACCGAACTCCAAGCGCTTTGCCATTAATGAGTTGCAACAGCACAAGCCACTTTTGCTGGGCTTGGTCTTGTAATGGTAGTTTCATCTGCCAGCATTCAGAAACAGTAACTGGGAGGGTAAAGGGTCTTTTTTCTCTTCAAACTTAAGTTTAAAAATGAATACAATTGTATTTTCTTGTTTTACAAAAAGGCGTACTTACATTTTGAGGCTTTTATTAGATTTTTAAAAACAGCTTGTCAGAAGTGTGCAGCCCTTTCATAATTACTTATGTCTACAGAAACTATTTTTTTCTTCTTTTAAAATCCCTTTAAAACCATTGGATAAAAGTCAGAGCTGCAGGTATTCAGAGCCAGTAAGTAATTGCAAATTCACCAAACAAGTCCTCGGCTAGTAACCAGTAGTAGTGTCTGGAGTGCTGAAAGCTCCATATGCCAGCCCTTAGCCCGTCTAATCACCTTCTTTTGATTTTGTTACCATAGGTTGGAAATTGCAAGGAGCTGCTATGTACAGAATTTATAACCTAGTCCTGGTACTGTTTTCTTTGAGGTCTACTATGTCAGCTGCTCTGAAAAAATTTACTGTAGCTTACCAACCAGAAATCTTTGGAAAGTATTAAGGAGCTACCTCACATATACGTGTGTGTATATATATATGCGCCATGATGGTTGTTTTATACTTGCTGAGCTTCTTATAGGATGGGGAGATGTGCTCTTCAGGTAACAGGATTCTGCTTCAGAGGGTTGGAAACACCTGAATTGTTTCAATTGGTGTAGGTGATTTTGATAGCTTGTGAATTTTACAGTGCTTCCCTCTGTCCTGAATAAAGAGTAGTTACCAAAAACTAAGCCTGATGAACTGCTTCAAAAAATAAAGCCCATGCAAGTGAAAGGAAGATTGGGAAGAGAAAGATGTAATGACTATTAATAATGAAGACAAGCATTTAATGTAGGGGAAACATTTTCAGAAGTTTAAGTACTGGGACCTAACATCTGCTGCACAATAGTCTTGAGTCCACACTTACTCCTCCTGGAAGTCTAGAACTGAGTTACAAGGCTGTGTAAATAATTCAGAAAACTGTCCTGGATTATCAAATGTGAATATTCTTCATTTTTTTGCCTTTCAGCATTTCACGAAGTCTCCGTTTACCCACAGAAGGAACTTCCCTTTTTCATCCATTTCACAGCAGGCCTATGTTCTTTTTCGGCAATGCTTGCCCTCCTCACGCACCAGTTCCCCGAGCTGATGGTCATTTTTGCTAAAGCTGTGAGTATTTTGTCTCTCATGGGGCTTGCTTAGGTAACTTGGGGGATCTTTGGGAGGTTTGAGGTCCATGGTGAAGTAGGCTCTAGTCAGTCTCGTGCTTGTGGAGCATGGATTCTTTTATCCCCTTTTGTAAGAATCTAGTTGGAGACAAACACTTGTTGAAATTTGGGCAAAATGTCTATTTTGACAAGAAGGTGAACTATTACTATAACATACCATGGCTTTAATTTGCTCTCTTATGGTGAGAGTGCAGCATTTCAACACCAGAGAAATTTTGCCACAGAGCACATGGATTTTATTCTCATAGAAGCGGAAGACTGCAGTGTGAGAACCTCAGAAAATAAATTTGTTGCCTAGAGATTTTGAGAAGTGAGTAAAAGGCAGGCTGGGCTGCAGGAAAAACAGATCTCTTGCTGAGTGCTGGAAGCTAGTAGTATGATGTGAATGGAACAGACGAGAACAGAGGCAAAGTAACTGTTAACTTCCAAGCCAGGCTCAGAAGTTATTTAGCCGTCACTTACCTTTTGGGAACTAGACCAATGGGTTTATGTCTCATCTGGTTCCAGTTACTAGCTGGAGAACGTGTTCAGTGACCACGGTTCTGTCATTGGAGTACCTGTTCAAGGGCAGAAATTGGACTTGGTGATGGCTTTTAGCTAGATGTGTTTCTAATCTGTGCTGCTTTAAATATATCTAAATAGGTGCTGTTGAGCCGTTTGCTCCTGTGGGTGCCTTCTGTGCCCATCTGCTTCCTCCTCCTCTCTGCTCTGCCCTTTTTAGGGTTTCTTTTCCTTGCTTATCTGTCAACATTGCTGGCTGTAACCTTGTCATCTTTCCCTGGACTCTGAAAGCTGTGCTGTCTTACTTCAACAGAAGAAGAAACTGCATAGGCAGCTTCCCCTCGCCACTAAGCCGTGCAGTCTATTTGGCCTTTATTGAACTGTGGATATCATGCAGTAGAGCAGAGCAGCACATAAAGAGCTCTGAACTCTCAATGAATCACTTATTCTAGCTTTACTAGTCAAAATAGAGGGTGAAAGGCGTTATGCTTTCTTGCTGTTCTAATGCAGCAGGTAATGGAGACCCAGGAGGTAAGCCTTTTCTCTTAAGAATAGTTTGTTCCTAAAAGCATTGGCTTTGCTAGCGACTCTAGTCCACAATGTCCAAATCATGCAGGTCTGAGAGTGGGGCCTCATTTCCACACGGTTCTGTTGATCTTTGTGTTGGAAAATGTTGGACATGCCAGTGACAAATTTCAGTGCTGCTCATAATTGGCTGGGTTCATAGTAACTAGGATCTAACTATCTGCTTGATTAATTCTGTAAGGACTGCATTAGCAAAGTTGTATGATTTCCAAAGAGATACAAGGTCAAATGTTATGCTAACAAAGAATTGCTTGGTGAAGTTCTCTCTGCTGGGTTTCTTGAACCAAAAAAGACTTTGTACGAGTTAGTTGGCTTTGCATAATGGCATTATGAATGCCAAGTGACATGTCCAAATGTGGGGAAAAAACTCCCAGGGTTTGGTCATTTGACAGTATGTTTATATCACTTATTTTCTATAGGGAAGGGTAGATAGTGTCTGTTCAGCTGAAAAGCTGATCAAAAAGCATGCATGTCACTGCGTCATTCTGCCAACCAAGTCACGGTGGTGGCAGGCACAGAGGGGTTCTTGCCACTCACTCTGCCAGCTTTGTACTGCAAAAGTGTGTTGAGGTAATGCAGAATTCACTTCTTGTCTGTTTAATCTCTCAAGATTGACGGCCAGGAAGGAAATACCATCTTCAGTATTCTGCTATTTTAGGTAGAATTAATGGTAACTCCAATCATACTCTTATGACTAATATTGTTCCTTATTTTAATTATTAGATTATTGTACTGTTGGTCCCATTCCTGATGTTTTCAGAAGCTTTCAGAAAACTTGTCAGAAACAATGCTATTCAATATCAAACTAACACTTATGATTTTATTAATAGATTGCTTCAGTATTTCAACTATAGATAACTCTGTGATGGCTGGTAGCACTTTATAAAGCATTCTGTCTTGTGTTCTGGAGGGATGTGGCAGTAGCATCTAGTTGGATTTTCATACTAAAAATGGAAGTTTACCTTCTCTTTAATGACACCTCCCTCTCTACCCAAGAATACTGTAATAAAACAATAATTATTTGCTGTATCTACTGTTATATCTGCAGGTAATTCCAGTGCTTTAAACTTTCTAAATGATTTTTTTCCCCTGTGTATTTCATGATTTCAGTTCTTTTTTCATGATGCTTTGATTTAACTTATTAAATGTAGTAATTTGAGATAGTAAAGTTCTAGATGGTAGATACCTGGAGTGCTTTGGCCTTAGTGAGAAAGCAATACAAAATATATTTCCAACAAATTGTTGAATTTCCAGCAAATCTAGAACACAGTTTTAGGAATGACAATTGGAAAGTATTGTGTATATGGATTTTTTCACTATAAATATCTAAGAGACTTAGATATGACTACTTAGATTACATTTCAGTTGCTTCTTAATCAAACTCTTGTTTCCAGCAATTGAATCTACAGCAAACAGCATGCCTCCTAAAGGGTTTTAAGAAGTTGAATACCTTTCTATTGACTTGAAAAGCCAGAGTTTACATATTTTCATTTGTTAGTGCTTGAGTTTGTTTCCTCCATAATAAATCACAGGGTAAACGTTGGCAAATTGCTAAAAATATTCCAAGTGGCCAAAAATCACAATGAAGCATTTACTAGTTCCAACATATACAGCGTAATACACCATCAACAGAGCCGAGCCCTGGCACCGGCTGCGAGTCGGCTCCTTCTGGAAGGGGAGGCAGCCCTGCCTCCGCGCTGCCGGGCCCTGGGACCAGGCGCCAGAGGGATTTTCGTTCTGTCGTGCGCAGGTGGAAGGGTTTGCAGGCTCTAGGGACTGATGCTGGCAGAAGTCCTTAGCATTTGTTGCTCCGCTTAGAGCCAACTGTGCAACTCGGAGTTTTAACGTTCTTTGAGGAAGGGAAGATGTACCGTGAGTCAGTGCCGGGGGGCACAGTGGAATAGGCGGTGGTAGACAGCTGCGTGTAACCCGCAGTACGAGTGAGTAAGAGCTCAGCCTTGCTGTTTGTTTCTGATCTCTTGGAGAATCACTCTGCTCTTGATCATTAGAGACAGCTCTGTTTCTTAAGTAGTTACTGTTCAGAATCTTCTCAATAAGTGACAGAAGGGAGGAGGTATGTAAAAGGGATGACAATAATCTAGACAGTTCACTGAGCAAGCTGAAAAATATTCTGTCACATAAAACAACTTCTGTTGAAACTGCAGACAAAAGGGTGTCATTATTTTTGCATTCAGGATGAATTTTTATTTTTTAATAATGACACAGGTGGAGAATTGGTTAGCTGTGTATTATCTTGCAAAAGCAATGTTGCACAATTCCTTCTGTAATATCTTATAAAGACACCGAGAAGTCTGCCTTCAGGAAAACTAGAGATGCAGAGTGACAGCAGGCACTGTCAGTAGTCTGCTCAGAAGTTCCTGAGAACAGCCAACGTACTTACCTTCCGAGGAAATCAGTCCCATTTTTTAAGTCCAAACCTTAGGCTATTGGAATAGACGACTATTAGTTAATACTAAAGTATTGGAAAAAATATGGCAGCAGTGTTCCTGCTGAATCCTACTGAAAACAACTTCCTTGTTCAGGGAATGGGACAAAATCTGAAGACAGTCCATGTTCCAAAGTGCTTTGATATGGATTGCTTGATATTTTCACAACAAAGAAAGAAGTCATGGGACTTGAATTAAAAATCGGCTAATTTTTATGATTGCAAGATTAGGAGAAAAGATTTCTCATTCTGGTTGTTCCATAGCTCCCTGTTAGAGGATTCCTTGCCATTTTGCTGATAGCAGCCATCTAGAGACAGAAAGTAGGACTAAACAGAGCCCTGTCTGGCAAGTCCTGCTTTCTGTGACACTCTGCTTTACTTTCTGAACAAATCCCCCTACCACTTTCCCCAAAGCTCATTAAGTGAGACTGGAGAATTAACTTTTTAGCCAGCTGCTGAACTTTTCATATTTATAAACACTTGAGTCTTTTGCTTATCTAAGAGAAAATGTGTATAGTTTGGAGATGTGCACTTCCCTGCCAATGTGTAATGAGTGGTTCTACACTTCATAGAAAAAAAGCCTGAAGTTTCCTGTCACAGCTGAGTGTCTATGCCAAGGGCAAAGGTTTCTTGCCTTGCTAATCTACATCTTAACTCATGCACTTAATGTGAAGGTGCCACACGCAAACAGGCAGGGAAGAAGCTAGCTGCAATGAAAAGCTCCTGCGCTGCTGTGAATGTTAGGTTTTAAAAGCCTTTTTAATGTAATATTTCAGGTTATGATATAAGCCAGGAGGGCCAAAGTAAAACCCTCAAAGTAAATGAGTCCTGTCACTGCTGCCTCATGAAAAGAGAGTTTGTACGAGGATAACACGAGTCCCAGCGGAATACTTGGGGGATGGGTTGAGAAGGTGCAGGGGAGTTTGCACCATTTGTTTTAGCCTAATCTTTATTTCTGGAACTGTTTAGATGGCATCTAGAATATGGATCCTGTCTGGAAGCACAGGCCGGTGTCTTGGTGGATGGTCTGTTCAGTTTTCACACATTTCAGTCGATGACCTATAAATAATCCATGCCTGAATATCCAAGAAAATGCGCTACCCTCCTCCCATTCTGTTTGACAGTGAAGGTGCAGCGCTCAGAGCAGCTGGAAGAGGTGTAGCACAGAGAAACGCCCTCCTAACCCACCCTGCTTCTGCCTAGGTGCTGCGGGTGCTGTGGCCGGTGAGTGCTCCCAGCGTTCTGGCCTCCAGCTGAGCAGACCGTGCCGGGGGTGAGTGGACAAGGCTGGAGCCGTGGCTTCCCACAGGGTTTTTTCTCCTTTTGTGTGTCTTTTCTAATATTTAATGGTTACTACAAGCTTGTTGCGTGGCGTCAGTGATGAGGGGATCGTAGCTCTGTTGCCTTGTGGGAAAGATACAGGGTGTTTTTTTGTTCGTGCCTTGAGGCTATGAAAGGACGTCATTTTTGAAACTGAAATGATTTGTTGTTGCATTCTGTTTCTTCCAGTGCTTTGGGACTCTTTGGCCTTCAGCTTTGCTATGGGAAACATCGAGGTCCTCCTGCTGTCCAGTCTCTGGCATGAGCCGACTCCAGTGACTGGAGTGTGCTGTCCATGATGGTTTGGTTTCGTCGTTGGCACGAGCCTTCCCCCCAGAGGTTAGCTGACCCCTAGGTGTGGGGGCTAGGAAGAAAGCTGTGCTATTCAAACTGGTGTCTTTGACAGGCTTCCATGTTAGTAATGGTGCTTAACTTATGAATTTCTTCTTTGGCCTTAGTCTATAATCATCTAAGAAAATAGTTTTTGTTGAGCGATATCTTATTGCTCTCTTAATTGCTTGTACAACTGGAAGCTAGCACTTCCTCTGTAAGAAAGGGGAGGACACACACTGAGCAGATGTTTGGAGTATTGACACTTCCTTCTCAGCTGCAGATGCACCAGATAATTGGCTTAGATTTAATTTTATAAGCCTTTTTCAAAATATTTGTTAACAGCAAAGTATGGTTCTGCTTTCTTTATTAAAAGGTTGCTTTTTAACACATTGAGTTTGTTGACTTCTTAAGCGTCTGTTTAATATGGATTATAGTGCGCAAACACAGATTTGCTCTTCTGTATCCTATAAGCTTGCATTATGTAAGGAAATGGTAGTATAAACTCCTCTATTTCATATTGTTACTTCTTTAGATTTAATTGTGCATCTTTTGTCTTTCAAACCACTTCACCTTGAAGAACAGGATGGTTCCTGAAACTGCCAAAAGCGATTGTGCTATCTGCATGGGAGTCTTTTTGGGAGACCTAAACTTTCAAGTGTTATTCCAAAGTACTGTCGTTGTTGATATCCAGACTTGAAGAGAACCAAGATGTGGAGCCGCTCTTCAAAGGAATAGCTTCATATACGGACCAGCCGCAAGGGTTTGTTTACTGCAAAGGTGAAAAGATGGCTGTGGCAGCCAAGTGGTTTGAGGTAATTGGTGTGACCTCCGTTTCCACTCTCCCCCATTAGAGAAAATGTCTACTTTTTCACATGCGGGTCTGCTGCTCGGTATTGAGGAAGCAGAGTGAGTCATGTTAGCCAATGCTTCTTAAAGGTGGAGGTGATAAAAATAGCACAGGCTTGTGGATAAATGCTAATTCTGAGCACGTGAAAGGTGGTCCATCGTCTTACATTTTACAGATAAACACATACACTTACCTGTAGTAACTAGGGAGATTTTACGTGTTTAATCTTCACTAATCTATGTGAAGGATTGGTGTAAGCTATGATGTTGATGGCTTCTTTCAAGGGTGGTGAAAATTATTCTGGTTTCTAAATCCTGGATGGAAGAAGCTTGCTGTAGCGTACTCCATTCTCTGAAATAATACCTAAATCAATCAATTACAGGTCAATTTGAATTGATCTGTAATCTCTCTTGACACAGAAAACTGAGAATGTTTGGGGGTTTTTTTCCTATTTTTCCAAATCCTTCTTCACCTTGTAAATGAAGTCCTGTGAAGCGGATGGTCACCTATGGATCTCATATAAGCGTAGTTTATTTGTAACTCTGGCTGAAACACACGTGTTTAGGTAGAAATGCCATTGTTACTCTCCACTGTATATTTCTGTCGACTGGGCTTTAATCCAAGTTAACTACTCGAATTCATTGAGGAGTCAGGTAGAACGAAGAAAGGTACTACCAAATTTTTCTGAGTTGCCTAACTACGAGCAGGTAATTTTCTCAATGTTCTTTCCAGTTGAACGTATGCCACTGGGGCTGTGGAATCATTGTGGTGATTAATAGATATGTTGTGTTCATGTAATTTCACTTCTTGGTCCGCAGGGGCCCATAAGGTAACCAACCTAATGCTTTTTAAAGTTGAACATTTTCCAGCATTTGTGTGGGGTTATAAATGAAGCGCTGCCTCCCATGTATCATCCCAAGAGCTGCTTTCTTTCACTGTCCTCCCCTGACATAACAGTAAGAGAAAGGGGATGGGCTTATGCTGAAAGTATAGCTGGCAACAGCCTATGTAATGAAAATCTTCCTGTCTCTCTAGAAGTGCCAGGATTCTTGAGGAAGGAGGAGCGCTCTATGATTTCCTAGCAGGATTGTTCATGCTTTATAGGAACATTCCTTTGCCACTTAGGAGTGGGGACTTACCACCTCATCCATACCAGAGAAATACCATCAGTCTGGATGCAGTTAAGTTGCATGAATATATTAAACAAACGACAATTATGACCTGGGACAGATAAGCACTGATTGTTGCCATTTCCCTGAATCACGTGCCAACGTGACCCTGTAGCCATTGCGATGGCAAACGCCTTTCCATGAGGCTGCATGTGATGTCAGAAAACTTCTCAAATTTCCATTTCATTCAGAGTAGCCAGTGAAAGTCAAGGAACTTGCAAATCAGCATTTATTTATATACCTGATGCTAAGGTGTGTATTTGTAAAACAGGGTAATGATACTCTGATTCGTTTAGGCAGGATTTGAGTTACGTTGGGGGTTTTTTGTTGCTTGCAGTGCCTCACCGTGTCACGACAGAGTCATTTTTGATCCAAATGAAGAAGAATGCAGCATTTCTTCCTGCCAACCTTTTACTTTTCCAGAAGTAATCTCCAAAAAGGACAGGAAGGGGCAGGGAAGAGGGAAGTGTTATCAGAGATAGTAAAGCTTTTGTTCGGGAGGCGATTAGGCAATTAAATTCTTGTGTGAATTTGCCCTATCTTACTACTGATTTTAATGAAGTGTTTAAAGATGTTTGTGGATCCAGGACTTTTATTGCATATGTGTCTGGAGAGATCACACAAGCATGATTTGTTATCTTGTTACTGAAACAACTTTCTAATGTTGGCTGACTTCAAATGAAGTATTTGGAAGTTAATACCTAAGTGCTGTTGGCTATTTGATGTCATTTAGACACACTAATCCTTTGAGCCTGACGAATGTCCATCAGGTGTACTGTTCCTATATACCTACTTTATCTGAGGAATTAAGTCATTCTGGGTAACAGGGTCTGCTCCCGGCAACTCCAGTCCGTGTGGGCTTACAGACCCCATCAGAGTTATCCTGCAGGGAATGAGCTCTCTTGCGGTTATTTACCATGCCGTGAGCCCTTCGTGCTTTGAAACTGGGGATAGATGCACGCATTACTAGCTTTTATGCACGTATATATATGGCAACAGGACTTTTCATGCTGTCCGAAACCCTGGTCACTGAGGGTATGTTGATAAATTCACAGTGGAGATAGTCACCTTAGCCCTGGCTGCTGCACTGGGCTGGTTCTTGGTCCAGCTTTGTCACAGGCTGGTTCCCTTCCCGCATCTCCGGCACGGGCTAGGGTTGTTTATTCCCTGCTCCTCGTCCTGGAATTGTTGTGAGGGTGCCAAGGCTCGTAGATCCATGACTCTGAGCAAGGCAGGGTTTAAAGGTCATAGTCAAGACCATTAATAACAAGGTGCAAACGGCTGGTTTATATGTAATGTGAAGCTTTTTACTTATTTCATTTTTGCACTTTGGGGGCTCTGTTTGCTTATGGAGCACTTGGTGTCTGGTACCTATTTAGGCTGAGAGCAGGCAATTGGGTTCCTTCAGGCCTTCGGAGGAATGCAGAAAATTGTTCTCTGGTGTTGTAATTCTGCTGGGATAACTGGAGCTTATTTGTCTCACTGCTTATTAAATGCATACTTGTCTTGAGGTCCTCTTTTTTTCTGAGAAACATTGGGTGAATCCCAAGGACCACAAGTGAGAGGAAGATTCCAAGGGGAGGGGGAGAGTGAAGTGCCTGCACCTCTCTACAAACTGCATCATCCGCCTCCGGTGCCAGCAGGGTGAAGAGGTTAAATATGAGAGCAAACTCCCTTAGAGAAAAGGAGACGTACGTACGGGGCTCGTACAGGCATAAATTACTCTTGCCCTTCCCCCTGCCCCGAGATGACACACCGAGGGGAGATGGATGCACCTCCCAAACGACTAATGTATGGGGTGTGTGGTTGGGAGCCACAGGAGCCTGTGCTGAGGTTTCGGAACGGGACCAGCTGTGGAGGTAGGGACCAGATGTGCACTGGCGCTGTATTCTTAGCAGAGGACAGTGCTGGTAGCAGGGGCAGAGGGAGCAGATGGGTTCACGCTCTACCGGCCTCTCAGTAGTACCCGGCTTGCCCTGTTCTGCTCTTGAGAAGGACAGACACACTCCTCCCTTCTTCTGCAGTAAAGGCTGTATGGCTGCATCGGTGATGTGTGAGCTATTCTGATCTGCTTATGGGTCAAAAATCTCTAAACACCAGGTCACGTTGACAGTAGCAATCACAGCGGGCTTCTGCGTACAGTCTTCTGCGGTCTGAACTCACCCGGCTTTTAATAAAGGTGGATAGAAAGAAAGGGCAGCTTCAGTTTCCAGCTCGGTCTCTAGTCTCCTGGCTCCCTCCTCCCTTTCCCGAGCCTCCTTCGTGGGGTGTGCTCCGCATGCCCCAGCCCTTAGCACTGTAGGAAGGCGGCGGTGATCAGGGATGCTGCTCATGGGCTTGGAATTTTCCTCATTTCCAGCTTCGATTGTTGTATTGTGCTTTTTGGTAGGGCCCTTCGGTGAGTCTGGTCACTGGGGAAAGCTAGATAACACACCCACACTTACTGCATCAGTAAGGGTGCATCCACAAAGACGAATGTTTCTCCATCGGGGATCTTCTTGCTTTGGTTATTTCTGGCCGGTGACATTTTCCTTTTACTCTGGATGCGTTGAGTTGTGCAATCATACCGTGGCCTCATCAGCTCGGACCCTTCTCTTAAGAACCTCTTGATTTCTTTTCTAATTTGGCTGTAGGCTATCATCAGTTACAAAACAGTGTGACACAGTATGTGACTATTGCATTCTCCTGCATTGACTCACCAGCTGAGATTCCAGAGCAGTAACCCCCCTGCTGCTAGCGGGAGCAGCCCTCCGTGACTCCTCTTCAGCAACAAGGGATGTGAAAGCTCCCACGCGGATCTGATAGGTTATGCAAATGTTAGTCAAAATGCCCCAATAAATCTGTCGCTGAGAGCTGGACCTGTAGAGCAGATAACCCCGGAGAGCACGCTGTCGTTGGCCCAGCGAGCAAAGCCTTGTGCGCCTGTACGATGGTGAAGAGGCCGGGGCCCAGGGCAGCGATGAGGGGGGTGAGGACTGGGTTGTAGCTCAGCAGCGTACACCTCGGCATTGCTGGGGGTCAAAAACTGAATCCATCTGATCGCTGCATCCGGCCTGAAAACCAGCGGTGTCACCTGGGCTAAGGCGCGCTCTCACTCGCATGTGATTTATTAGAGAAAATACCCTGAATTTGTGTGGATCCCATTTCCAGGGTCTTCTGCCTCCTCCTGTCCAGCTTCTTCAGGTAATTTATTCAGAAGCTCATTAAGCAATTAATTCTGCTCCTTGTCCTTGAGTTCAGACATGCTTTTGACTGGAGGATAATTAGAAGATGATCTTGCATAAAAGATTCCCTGCACATTTTAGGCAGATTACTTAAGAGGGGCTTGTGAGAGGAACTGAGCGTTCCCCGACGAGACTGCAGCCTTCATAAACGTTTATAGATGGGAACCATCTGCTTGCTGAGGATGAGTGTGCTGAAGGGGAGTTTCGGTAGGGCTCATCTACAGGAAGGCACAGATGCTGTCCTGCACGAGCGCTGGGGGTTAGCTCCAGCTAACCAGGGTATTTCTGATTCCCAGGCGTTGGTGCTTTTACTAGTTGCTTGTTAATAAACAAGAAGCGAGCGTAGTTTCGCGTGGCCCTTTGCAGGAGAAACGCTCAGCTCTTCTGTCGGGTAGACTCGAGCTTGTCGGGATGTCCCCACGACTGCTCCTTCAGGTGCCCCTGTAGTAACTGGTACCTGCATCGAGGTATTTTTACTCCTCTGATTTATTGCTGTGCAGTGGCAAGGGAAGGCAGCTGGGCAGGGAGTCCAGTCCTGCCAGTGGACCCAGCACGTCTATGGAAGGTTGTCTTCTCAGCTATGGTTATTCCAGCGTCTCGGTGATGATACGGAAAGGGGGAAGCCAATAAACCTACGCCAAACTGTCCTCGGGGGTTTTCTCCTTTGTTTTAAAATGTTGAACATCGGCATCAAAGGGAAGAGATGTTTTAGCAGCAGCTGATGATTAAGGTGTCATTCATCAGGTGGGCCTACAGATCTGCTGTGATGCAGTATTTCTGCTGGAAGACATCTCCCGGGGGTCCTCCGGAGAGGAAGAAATGTTTATTGACGACTGACCCTGGGTCCCCGGGCGCTGGGTCCCTCCAGCCCGCGGAGCATGTCCTGCTCTGGGAGCAGGAGGGAGGGAGCCTTGGATTGATTGCTGAAGGGGCAGCATTTTTTTAAAGTCTGTCGTAAATTGATGGTAGGTGGAGCAGTAATGAAGATAAATGAGGGAGCTCTTCCCAGTAGATTAGCCTGCGTGCTGACGGCCGCTGTGCTACGGCAGGCTTGAAATGCCTTTGGCCTGGCTCAGACCTCCCGCTCACCTGCCAGCATTCCTTGGCACAGCCGAGAGGGAGGAAATCTTCGGGGAAATTACCTTTCCTTGAAATTCAGAGGGTTTTGAACGGCTCGAGGTGAGACCCGGAGCCTCCCAGGTAAACACCAGCTTGAGTGCAAGTTCTGCAAGAGCGAAAGGTGCTGCTCTTGTGCTCACTCGCTCCGGGACTCAAAAGGGAGATGGTTTAATTCTACAAGAAACAGGTTAGGCAGCGGGGAGGTGGGATTCCTGTAACTGTTTTAAGAGCTCTGTTGAAACGTCACCTTTTTGCTCGTCCGTGGCCCTGCAGCAGTTCTGCTGAAGGTCCTTTTTTTGCATGAGCAATCTTGGTGGTCTGGCACGGAGTAAGGCGCTCTAATCTGGCCCATGGCAGACTCTTTAAATTCTTTGAGCAGTTCCCATCAAAGCAGTTTTCAAAGTAGTTTTCTCTCACCACTTAAACTAATATTTCCTAGGGCCATTGGGTAAAATCCCCGTTCAGAGATGCTCTTTGTGCAGTAGCCGATGGGTGGCTTAGGACCAGAATAATCTTCTTTGCCTTAATCCCATCCTGCTACTTTGACCTTCCTTCAGACACCGCCGCTCAGCTCCCTCTGCCCACACATCTCGCTGCTGCCGGGAGAAAACCCCGACCTCTCAGAGAGCTTCGACAGCCCCTCCAGCAGCAGCAGCAGCAGTGTGAAAGCAGACCCCAGTTAAAAGCATTTACAGGTGAACATTACTGTTGACTTCTCCTCTCCTGTTGTTGTAAGCTTAGAGCTTTCATGAAAACTTGCTTTGAGTGTGCGGAACATCCTTACCTGCCCATCAGCACCGTGATGATCAACAGTAGGAAAACTAACAATGTTTTTCCTGGGTCAGGAGAAAGCACAGCCTGCCCAGGGCAATGGGCAGCTGAGCTCTGGGAGGGAGGTGTCGAAGCACCCATCAGCTTCAGCATATGCTCAAGAATTGCAAGGATAAAGATAATGAATTTTTTTTTTTTTTTTTTTTACTTGGGTCAATTTAGTTTGCAGGTTCAACCATCTGACTTGTACGTTGAGTGTGTTTGTGTGGATTGGTACCTTTTGACCGGCGTCTGTAGAACATCTGTACGTGAAATAAAGCATCTTTGTAATCATTGCTTGCCCAAGTTGTGGGGGGAAAAGAATTGATGAAATTTCTAGAGATGAGAGGGATTGATCTCTGTACTGTATCTACTGGCAGCTCTGCAGCTGCCCCTCTCATTAGCTTCAATTTTAGTTGATAGTTTAAATTTTGGGTGTTTGGTTCGGTTTGATGGGAAAGGTTTGGAAGCTAACCTAGCATCTCCTGCTTGACCCAGTGCTCTGTCATTACATGTCCTGGAGCGTGTGCCGCTGCCGCTGAAGGATTCCCCTGGGCTTTGCACGCTGGATGCCACGGCTCTGCTTTCTCGGAAACAACAGCTATTTCCCGGGGCAGGGAGGTCTGTGCTTTAGGACTGCAGGAGCTGCAGGGAAGCAGGTAGAAGAAACGCTGTGGGCTGATTCCTGCTCG
Organism: Balearica regulorum gibbericeps; assembly: GCF_011004875.1. Classification (NCBI taxonomy): domain Eukaryota; kingdom Metazoa; phylum Chordata; class Aves; order Gruiformes; family Gruidae; genus Balearica; species Balearica regulorum. The sequence goes on from NC_046208.1 coordinate 1,458,084, forward strand.
GGGGGGGGGGAAGTGCCCAACTGGGTGTGTAGGAATTCAAAAAGCAAAGAACAGCATTTTCTGATACAGGTTTATAATGAATTTTGACTTAAAATAATAAGCAGTATACACAACATACAAGTGAGTTTTACAGAGACGCCGTTGTAGCTGTTGACTTCAGAACCTACCAGTAAGTTCACAGATTTTTTTTTTTTTTTTTGCTTTCTCTAGCCCTCTGTGCCTGCCAGCATCTAGGGGCAGCCCTTGTCTTTGTGCAGTCATTCAGGTTTCAGTTCCAATTTACAGCTCCGCCGGGCGTGGGTGCCGACTCTGCTCGAGGGAAACGCGGGGATCATGGAACTGTCTTACGGATTCGCAACACCCTGCCTCTGGCCTCGCAAAAAGGTAAAAGCAAGAATGCTTTCTGCAAGGATGGATTATCCTGAACTAGTGTTTTTTCGCTGGTGAAATTTTACTGCAACGTAAATTCTCTGGGGAGGTGCAGGTTTCCTCAGCCATCGCATCCCGACGATCGGTCCTCCAAGTCCGTATTGGTTGCACCGTCCCTTTGCAAAGAGAACAACGGGCAACAGCAGTTTCACAGTTTAAGCAAGGATTGCGGACTCCTCCTAGGTTGGGGATTAGTTTTGCTGAGCAAATAGAAGGGTCCACAGTACCTCCTGGGAAATGTAGTCCTTTCTTTAGTGCTTTGCAGAATTCATTAAATAAAAGCCATGCAGTTGAACTACAGCTCCCAGAGTTCCGTGGCCCAGGGGGCACAGGGTTTAAAAAAATTGCAAGGGCGGGCGGGTCACGGTGGATTCTTCCCTCTGTGCTCCCGTCCGTCTCAGGTCTGGTCCAACCACTCGGCCCGTTTCGGTGCTTTACACGTGTGCACGTCCACAGTGTCCTCGCACTCCTTGCAGCGCACAGCGCAGCACCAGTGGAACTTGCACTCGCACTTGGTGACGCGAGTGACACGCGTGGTGTCGTACCCCCGCCCGCAGCACATCACCTCGCAGCCATCCGTCCCGCGCGACATCTTGTTGCACACGCGACCGGCCGTGCCCAGGGAGCCTGGAGAAGGAAGCGAGAGCGGGTCAGGGTGTTCCTTCTCCATCTTGTTCAAATGGTTCCTCCGCCCCCCGCCCCACAGTGTTAGCAGCGGGCAAGATTTGGTATCTACCACCCGCAACGGAGACCTCGGAAACGGGAAAAGTCGTCGTTTCTGTCGCAGCACATGCCGCAGCATGGTGCCACAGCGCGGCCTCCGGAGGCTGGGCACAGGCGGGGGGAAGAGGTGGCGGAGCCTGGGCTTGCTCTGGTAAGGGCCGGGTTGCGGCGTGGGCAGCAACCAGGGACGCAGGTTTGGGGACTCTCTGCGTGGCCCCTTCCCCGCCCCCGCTGCTGCCACGAGCACGAGAGCAGGGGGGACGGGGACGGGCTCTGCGCAGCCCCTCTGTGCCCGGGGCCCTGGGAGCAGTGCGTGCCCGCCAAGCCAGCCCGGAGCGGGCGATTGCAGCTGGGAAAGACAGAAATGCCCCCTCTGCTCGGGCGGAGGGCGCGCTGCAGGGCAGCAGGAGCACAGGCTGCCTTCCCCACCGAGCCCCCATGGCTACTGCGGAACCCCAACCCAGGGATGCCGCAGGCTGGGAAACCACTGATCTTCTCTGCAGGAGCCGAGCAGCCCTGATGCCGCCTTCCCCACTCTCATCCCAGCCTCGGGCCGTGTTCAGAGGAGAAGCTGGCAGCCTGCTCCTCGAAACGGGCTCTTTATTGCCTGTTTAAGGGAGCTTTGCTCTGCAGGAGAAAGGCTCCGAGGAAACGCTGCGCTCATTACAAGGGGCCTGATGGGTTTGGAGTTTTGGTGTAAAGTCTGGGGGTTTGGACAAACCCAGTCCTGTCGGTGCAGGCGTGAGGTGCTGTGGGGACCCAGGGCTCCAGTGAGCACCGACACCTGCTGAGGGTCTGGGTGACCCCCCCCACGGTGCGACATCCCCGCCGGGGCCCGGGGTTTGGTGGGGGAGCTGGTGTCCCAAAGCAGCCCCGCCAGCCTGTCAGGAGGAGGGGCAGAGCTGCTTTTGGGCAATGACTGGAGCTGTGGTTTTTACCTGCTGACTTGTCCATCACGCAGTAATCAGGTGAGTTCTCAAAATACACCAGATCTGTTTTTGTGGGCTTCCTGAAGTTCTTGTTGGCCACTGTGAAGCCGGTGCCATCCTGGTTCATCGTCACCTGGATGGCCCCGTTGTATTTCTTCCTTAGGTAATCCCCCGTTTTCCGAAAATCTGACATTGCCAGCCAACAAGTCCTTAGTGTGCAGGAGCCGCTGACCCCATGGCATTTGCACTCCAGCTTCAGGAAACGCTTCACAGCCTGCAGGAAGAGGATTGCCGTGAGGATCGGCGGATGCCCTGGGCATCGGGCATCATCCCTGGGTCTGCTCGTCCCTGGTGCAGCTTATCAGCCCTCGCCTGTGCGGGATCGGGCTCCTAACGGGAGAGGGATGATGCGTACAGAGGACCATTCCCATGGTCACTGATGCCAGCATCAGCAAGGACACGTCCTGGGGCAAAGGTACGTGGGCTCCTGCCATCCCCACGGGGGCTGTTCCCTGGGCAGAGCGTGTAGGGGGGCACTGAGAAGGCAGGGCAGTGTCCCGCCCCCACCTGCAGCAGGACTTGTCCGCTGTGGACACCCAGGGTCCCACTCCCATGCCCGGAGGTCCCGGTGGGACAGCTGGCCGGGCGCAGGGCTCGGCTGCAGGGGCTGCAACTCACCATCCTCCCGCAGCGGTTGTTGTGCAGGTTCATCAGCGCCCGGGCGTCCTTCACTTTCTTCTCCTTGGCGTCCACGAAGGCTTTGGCAAACCGGATCCCGTAGTTGATGTTGTCACTGCAGCCGCCCCAGTCGAACTCCCCGCGCTCGTCCTTGGAGCGGCCCCTCTTGAGCGGGTCGCAGCTGCAGGCCTTCAGGTCCCCTTGGCTGCACGCCCGCGTGATGGCGTAGACCACTCCAGCCGAGGAGATGGCGTAGACGAAGGCGGCCTCCCTGCTGCCTGCCACGGGAAGAGAAACGGGGATGGGGAGTGAGCGTGCCGGGCGCCCGCAGCCCGCCAAGGAGTGGGGCATGGTACGGCGGCACCTTCGCGGCTGGAAGGGAGACTCTCCGGCACATGGGTAAATCAAGTCTGGTCATCTCTGCTGGCCACCGAGTTTGGCCTCGGCTTCCCTGGCACTTTTCAGACTACGGGGAATTTCGTGCTGAGCCTCAGGGCTCAGCAGCTCGGGGGGGTTGAGCTGCTCTCAGGGCTGCCCGGCTGGTCCCCCTCGCTGACCCACGGCTCAGGGGTTGTGCGGTGCCCAGCGGTGCTGAGGCTGCAGGACCAGCCAGCGCCCTCCAGCCGGGGCTGCCTCCCTCCCGGGGCGATGCTGAGTGCGGGAGCTGGCGGCAGCTCCGGCCAGGCTCCGCTTTCCCCGCACAGCACAGCGTGCCGCCTGCTATTTTATGTCTCTGGTTCAAGTTCACAGCTGTTTTTATAATGCTGTAAAAGAAACTGCAAATCAAAACCATGTTCGTCTTCATTTTGAGAGCCTTTGAAAGCAACTTCAAAGGCAGCAGAGCTCTCTTTGGGCCTCGCAGAATGGGGCTGTGGCGAGGAGCTTTCACCATTCCCCATCCTTTGCCAGGAGAGGATGCGTGCGGGAGTAAAGGTGCCATCGTGGGGATGGAGAGGCTGAGACCGGGCAGGCTGCAGTGTGGCAGGGTGAGTGCCGTGTCCCAGCACTTACAGCCCCCTTCCCTCCAGCCAGCTCCTCTCCAGGGGTCTGGCTTGCAGGCTCTGCTGCTTGTCCATCCCGCCGGGCAGCTGCCCCATCCCCCCGCCAGCTGGGAGCAAGCCCCCCGTTCCCCGGCTCCCTCCGCGGGCGCTCACATGTCCTCCATATGAGCTGCTCCCGGCGAGTGGAAAGGCTCTTCCCAGCCGCCTTTGATTTGGAGGCTGCACGGCTGGATGCAGCCCAGCACGTCACATCACAGGGTGCAGCAGCATCTGTCCCGCAGCGGTGCTGCATGGGCCGGGGCTCAGGCCGGCTCCTGGGGTCTGCTCGCTGCCGGAGCCCTCCCAAAGGGCAGCTGGAGCCCAGGATGCTGCTCCTGCTCTGGAAACGCCCCTGTCCCCATCACACCTTTCCTCTTGGCTCCTCGGGCACATCCCTGCTTGTGTCATATCCATCCCTCACCTGGAGCGGGCAGGGTCTGTGCCCAGCCGTTCGTGCAGGGCTGGCGGCTGCCCCGCAGCCGTGGTCCTCCTCCACCTTGGAGCGCGAAGCGAGGACTGGAGCCGTGGCTCTGCCTTGCCTCCCTTGCCATGCAAGGGAACAGCCAGTTCCCACGTGAACTGCTGAGTCCTGGCCAACCCTGCTCTCCAAATATTTATATATCCCATTACTGTTTACATATGAGCCTGTTCTCTGGAGGTGTCTCCTCCTTCCCCCTTCTCCCCCAGTGCTCCCCCTGCTCCATCTCATCTGGTGCAGCTATTTCAAACGCAGTGCTCTGCTCCCATTACTGCTTGATTAATTTACGGGGAAAGGCAAAGCTCTCCTAAGGGAGTAATCCAAGCCACCGGGCACGGCAGCCCAGCGAGAGGAGAGACTCTCCCAGGGAGATAAGGCACGCGGCGGTGGGAAGGGGACGGGACAGAACCTACTTCGCAGCATGACCCGGCCGAAGACAGTGTGGTCCCGGTCCAGGGTGCTGCAGTTCCAGCGGTGGTGCCGGAACTGGTGCTGGCACTCCCGGATCCACTCCTTGGCTCCCTCCCCGACGGACTGCATGATGTCGGGGTACCTCTGGCACAGCTGCCGCTGCTTGTTCACCAGCCCGGGGATGTTATCGCAGATCACCCTCGCGCCCAGCGCCCCGATGTACCTGCGAGAGAGAACGGTGCCATGTTACCACGCTGCCCGCAGCGCGGGAAGGTGCAGGGCTCTGGCTCCCGGGTCCTCACCCTGCTGGTGAGGTACTGAACCCACCTTTCCCTCTTTCCTTTCTAGCTGTGTCACCTAGGCTCTGCCAAGGAGTCTCCCCGCAGCCGTGCCCTCCTTGCAGCATCCCCTTGGTGCGGGCAAGCCGGGGGGTGGGTGCTGTGTCCCAGCACATCCTGGTGCCGTGGTTCAGACAAGCGGGATGCAGGGACAGGGCACTGCTGAGCCATCACAGCCGCTGGGCTTTGGCCTTTGTGTTTAACAAAATAATCCCGAGCCGCACCGGCCCGGGGCAGGCGATGCTCTGCTCTGCTCTGTGCGCACGTCGCTGTCGCTGCGGCAGGGAGCAGGGGGTCCTGTGGAGCCCGTCTCCCCCAGGAGACAGCCAGCTATGGGTGCTGCAAGTCGTGGGGCCCGCACCCCTGGGAGCCTGGGCTCTCTGTGAGCTCCTGGGGTGCAGCGGAGGAACTTGCTGATGTGCAAAACCTCCCTCCCACCCTCTTGCCTACATCCCAGCCCTGCTCTGCAGCCCGGCCCTGCTGAGCACAGCAGGATGGAGCCCAGCTGAGACCAGCGCAGCCGGCGCTGGCTCTGCAATGCCTCCTGCCTGCACGCTGGCTGGGGCACGCTGTGGGAACAGGGGGCCATGGCACAGGCACCCACACGATGCTCGGGTCAGGGAGAAAGAGAAGCAGGCTTCGTCTCTTGTTGCTGCAGTCCTCGTTCACACTGTTATCCCCTGGCTATCTAGTCCTCTCTGTGCATCTCTTGCTCTGGTGAACATTTCCGATCACGCCCTGAAGCGGGAGAACTATGCTGTGTCTCCTGTCCTGCCTGTACCCTGCCTTCATCCCGGTCCCCTCCCTGCAGCAGTAGGGAGAGGGCGGGAGCTCGGAGCAGAAAGACAATGCGCAAACAACAGTCTGGTGGAGCTTGGCTGAGCCCCACGGGCAGCTTTCCACGGACACGGGGGAGGGACCCCGAGCTCTGCCCCGCAGCCTCGTACCAGCCCCGACAATGGCGGCAACGTGGAATTTTCCATCCCGGTCAGCCCCTGCCTGCGCTGCTCGCTCATCCCAGCCAGGCAGCGGCTGCTTGTGCCGGAGGATGATGTTTGCCGCAGAGCGCGGAGCTGTGATTCTGGCTGGAAGGGATGAGGTTTGGGTGGGATTCAAATTTCTCAACCCCCCAGACTGGAAGTAAGAACCTTGCTTTAATAATATTAAAAAGCAATAAGCTCGGGCAGTATTTCATTGTCTGTCTTTGGCCATGTTCTATCACTTCTATCGGCCCCAGCGAGAGCTCGCAGGCTCAGGAAAGCCCTGCGAGCACAGAAAGCAATGGGATCTGTTCCCTTTTTTAAAATATTTTGTTTAAACACTGGCAGAAGCACAAGGTCATCCCAGGCTGGAGCTGAGGATAATAAACCCGGCTCCCCATGGCTCTGTAAGCCCTGACTCTGAGGGCCAGCGAGCATTATTTTCACAGGCTTGGTCGTCAGCCTTTCATCCTGCAGCAGGGGAACAAGGGAGATGGTGGAAGCTGTTTAGGAAAGACAAACCCACAGGAGCTCATTGAGCAATGCCAACTGCAGGTGTTTAATTGCCTCAATCGTGCAGGGCTGCAAGAACAGCCGGTTCCTTCCTGTGGTGAGCCCGGCAGAGCAGAGGAGCATCCCACCAGCTGGATGATGGCACTGGCCAGCGGTCTCGAGTGGGGCTGCAGCGATCCCGTGGGGAAGCGTGGCCAAGTACCCTGGCCCTGAATTCCTTCTGCCCAGCCTGCCTGGTCCCAGCAAGGATGGGGACGGCTGACATGTCCCTGCCCGCGCTGCCAAGAGCTGGGACGAGGCTGCTGGGAGGCAGCAGCGTTGCAGGATGGAGGTTGCAGTAGCCAAAGCTCCCCTTTGCTGAAGATGCTGGGAAAGATGGAAAAGGTAAAATGTTCTCCCCTCACCGGGGACCCCATCCCCTGTCCACCTCTGCTGATCCACAGCACCGGTGTCTGTCTGGTGGGCTGTAAGCAGGGCTGGCTTTGGGGAGAGACGCTGGCAGAGGAGCCGCCGGCGGATAAAGCACTGACTAACACCATCCCCTGGGAGACTGAGATCAAGGAAAACCCTCCAGACAAGATAAACACCAGGCACTCCCTTTTTCACACTGCGAGCTAATTACTTCTCGTTAATTCTCTTGCCAAATACCCAGATCAGAGCAAACATTATCAGCAGGAGAAAGTGGAAGGAGATCAGGGTGAAGGGCACCGATCGCCGAGGGAGCACCTCGCCGTGCAGCATCCCAGACCCCCGCCGGGGTCGGTGGCTACATCTCCCTCTGCTTGTGGCTGCAAACAAGCAGCACGTTTGCTGCGGTACCTACAGGCCTCCGTCGGGGATTATGTACCAAAATTAATCCCACGATTGCTGTGGTGTTGGAAAACGGCATGGCACAACAAGGGGGAAAATTCCTCATGTGTCTCGGAAAGGCTGCGGTTTTCTCAGCGAGACCGAGATCTTCCATTTCGTGAGAAATGCTCCAGTTGGGTTCAGTAATTCTGAACTGGAGCGAGACAGGGAACATCGGAAAATTCTGCCAAGCAGAATTTTGGGAGGGAAAAAAACCCAAACATTTGTTTTGGATTGATTAAAGCATCCCTTCCGATTTTATTTCTAAAAATCTATGACATTTTAAAAACACTGAAATAGGAAAGACAATGGATGTTCCGAGTTGCCTTATCAGAACTTCATTTTTAAAAAATGAAGTTGTACTGGAAGCGGCAAATTTCCATGAAATGCTGTACTCTTGGGGAATCTGCATTTTTACAGCAGGAAAAAAAACAACCAAGCCCTGAGTTCAGAAAAGTCCATGAGAGGGAACTGCTCCTGATGCTGGGCCTGGACTTCTGCAGGGTCAGGAGGAGAGAGGCAGGAGCAGCCTGCAGCGAGGAGGAGCTGGGACGAGTTAATAACTACGTGCCTGTGAGGATAAAAATCCCCCGCCCCGTCAAATGGGGTTCCACGGGATGCCGCCTCCTGCAAGGTCCTCACACAGTGTCCGTAAAGCCCCCGCATCACGTCCCTGCTAGGGGCAGAGCTGGCACCGATCCCTCCGCCAGCCTTTGCCTGCGTGACGCTGCATCGTTTACTCCTCGCAGCTCGGCGTGCGATCCCAAGCTTGCTGTATTTCCCATTTGCTCCTGGAGGTGGGTGTGAGCCGCGGCGCTGCGGGAAACGCTGTGCTACCACGGGTGGCCCTGGACCTCTGCCTCCCGCCTTCCCCGTTCCCTACGAGGAGCAAGTTGTACAACCGCAGCAGAGACCAGAGTCTTCATGTAACAAAGGCAAGGAAGCGCTTTCAGAGCCTGTGAGGTACAGGAGGGAAAGCGCTCCTCGCTCCCTGCCAGCCTTCCTCCTCTCTGCAAGCGATCTGCTGCACGGACGCATCCTCCGGCGCAGCTGAAGCGAGCTCTTTCTCAACAGCCCGCGAGCGCCGGCCGCTCCGATGCACTGGGGGAACAGGAGACAACTGTCACATGTTGGCTCCCAGTTGTTTTTCTTGTTCTAAGAGTCTGCTGACTTCGACTCTTGTAAACATGGAGAAACCTAAATTGCTTCTAAGATAAACATGCAAATCAGAGGCAGACGCATCTATTTACTTGGCAGCATGCGTTTTGTGCTAACCCCCTTCCAAGGCTTGCCTCCGTGCTCTATGTGTCCCGCTCCCGTGCTTCCCACAAGAGCCTGCCCGGCTTCCCGAAGGACTCGCAGACTCCTCAGGATGCTCTCCAGAACCGTGTGGCCCATGTCACGTCTCTACCCCCAGCTCAGACTGGTGAAAGTCTGAACGGCTCAGAGCTTTCCTAGCCATGGCTGCTCTCCTCCCTGTACGTGCAGCTCCATGCGGGTTAGGAGGGGATCCCTGCAGTTGCAAACGGGGTGCGAGTTCCTGGAATCTGCTTGTCCCGAGGATCAGATCCCAGTATACGTCGCTCCTTCTCCACCTTCACCGTGCTTGGGAATCTTTTTCTGTATCAATAAACTGTGCTTTTGGCACCGACATAGTGTGTGCGGCTTCCCAGTTGCTGAGCTCTTTCATAGGGAAGACCAAAAGGCTCAGGAAAAGCACCGTACCCCAGGAGTGGGTCAAGAGCATGGCCAGAGCCTAAGGCACCTTAGCAACAGGCAGATGGGGACCTTGGAGGAAGGAGACCTCTCCGGCAGCCTGGGCCAGCCTGCCCCACTGCGTCGGCGTAAGCCCTGCCAGGTGAGCAGCCCGGCTGTGCGGGTGCCGAGGGCTTCCTCCAGCTCCCAGGAGCACCAGGCTGCGTTCGCGGGGCCTCAGGGGCTGCTCTGTAAAACCTGCGGTCAGAGGAACCAAAACCCGCAAGACCAAAGCAGGAAGATGCTGCAAAGGGGAATTCAATTCCCCTTTCATTATAGACAAACAGCCCCCTGCAATACAGACCTGGGGCACCTCCAGACTTTTTTTTTTTTCTTCTTTTTGTTTTGTAACTCAGAGTTGTTGGCAGTAGTTTTGTTTAATTGCTAAAACTCTACTGGCTGACCCAGTGGTTTGTGGGGGCAGCTCTCCAGTCCCGAAGAGGCAATGGCAGCGAAGCCCGACTCCAGCCATCACCTCCGAAGCGGCATTTCTCCAGGGAGTTGGTAAGTCAGCCTGGCAAAGCTCTGTTCCTCGTATCTCATCAGGAGGTATCGGGTGGAAAATGTCTCTTGGAAAATGAGGTTTTGAGGAGAGGAAAGCATTTAATGGGCATGGGTAAAATTAAGTGGAATCTGAACTTGATCGTTTGTCGCTCTTCTGTAACGCCAAGGTGTTCTAGAGAAATGTTAGCGCGCTAATTCAGTTTCTAATGAAATTTATACTAGTCACACTGCTGTATCTAATATTTTATTTTACACCATTTCATATGGCATTGGAAAACCTATTTGAGCATTACTTTCCTTCAAAAGGGAAGCTTTTGGAGTTGCCATTCTCAGGCAAATCTCAAATTCTTAATTTTTCATGCTCTGCTTTAGAATTAAATCAGCTGCTGAAACGTTGGACATTTCCACAGTGGGGTAAGTGGGGTTGCTCCAGCCGCTCCCCGACACAGCCCCTAGCCGGGGCTGCCGCTGCGGTACGTGGTGAGCCGAGACACGAGCCTTCGTCGTTGTCACTTGTTAATGCAAAGAGAGTTAATGGCTGCAAAACGATGGCAGGTTAACAGTTCTCTTTCCCATGGCTTCTCTCTTCCCGAGGATCCCCCAAACACTTTGCAAACTGTTTGTAACTCCTTGTTCGGTGGCAGTGCAGCGGGGGGGGGGGATGCAGCGCCCGGGGGGCAGGAGGTGCTCCGGCCAGACACAGCACCGTGAACCCTGTCAGCGCGATGGCTTTGAACTCATCGAGAGACGCTCCTCCGACCTGAAGCCGGGTCTCAGCACAGGCGGCAGGCTCGGCTCTGATATCCTAGAACAGGTTTTCAGCTTACTTGCTTTTCCTGACACCTCCTCTCCCCATGAAGCACAGGGTGCTCTCAGCTGGGTTAAGACAGTTCGGACGGCTGAAATCCCTGGATGCCCAGCCACGTCAGCTGCTCCCGGGGCTCCTGACAGCCTCTCCCTTGTGTTTCTGGCAGTAAAGAGACGCAGGCAGCGTCGCACTGTGTGGAGATGTACAGAGCAGCACTCGGGGGCTCGGAACTTGACCGAACCACAGCTAAAACAACAGCAACAACAAAACAAAAAAAGCAAGCAAGCAAGAAAAGCGCCAAGGTGTTCTTCCTGGCCACGTTCAGCATGCCCTTCGACTCGCTGTCCTCTGATGGCCATCGACTGCCTGTCACATGCAGCTCCCCCACCCAATACGACTCAGGCAAATACCCTCAGCACCATTTGGAAGCTGAGCCTCGAGCCCCTCCACAGCTCCAGTCGGTGCCACCAGACACCCCTGAGCCGAGCTGTAACTGGGGCTCAGTCCTGGCTCGGGACGTTCCCCTTGGCACTGGTTCTGCTCTCGCCCCCGAGCGTGCCATGCCACGGCCAACCATGAACGCTGCCGGCTCCCGAAACCCGTCCTGGCAGGGGTGGCGTGGCATTGGTTTAGGCTCCACCATCACTTAGGGTGCTGGGAGGTTCTCTAGGTCTTTCTGCAAAGAGAGTGCTGTGAAACAACCAAAGTTGCCCTTGTCCATGCCCAGGTGAAGCGTGGCCCGGCTGTGCCTCTTCCAACTCAACGTGTGCCCAAGCACCGTGCCCGTGAGGACATCCCCGGCCTCTTCTCCTGGACCAGCGTTGGGAGACGGCAGCTGCCCAAGCCCTGGTCCCCGTCTCCTCGGGTGGGAGATGCTGAGCCTCTTGCGCAATCCAGCCCGCAGGCTGGGGCCAGGAGCTTGCTTTGCATAGAGCAGCGTCGCTGCTGACTTCTGCTCCAAGAGCTTTGCTGCTGAGGCTGAGATGAGAGCGTGGTCTGGCTTCTTGGTGGTATCAGAGGCTTTCACGGAGTCCTTCCCCTCGGAAAACTGATTCATCTCCCCATTGCTCTCATAACCACTCTGATAGTCCTGAAAGATCAACTTGGGAGCCACACTATCTTGGCTTCTGTTCTCTTCCCATCCCATTGAGTCGAAATGAAATCCGTATTTTGGTGGGAGGCTGGAAAGCCCTAGGCAGCTATTGGAGACACCTCATTCAGATAGGATCAAATCCAACATCCCTGCCTCTTTGCCTGATAAAGAGCAAATTCCAACGTGCCTGGCAGCATTTCACCTCCTCAAGTTCTTTGCATACTTCCAAAGGATGCTACACTTTCCTTCCTCTGCTCTCCTTGGCTGTGGGCAGACAATTTATAGCCAACTGCAAAGCACTTCGGGTTGCAAGGTGCTATAGACATTTGAGATATTATTTTATTATTATAAACCCAGAGTATTTTATTAAGCCCCACTGGGAACGGGGCCATCCTGGCCTGCTGGAATTGTTAACGCCTTGGAATGATTAATAGTCCTAATTTCCTCACTTAGAGCCACTACTCTGTATGTTGAGAGTGTTAGTCTCACTTGAATAATTTTTAATATCATAATGCTGAGCCACTACCAGTGCCATTCAAGGTACGTTATTTTTCATTTTCTGCACCGGGATCTTTCTGTTTCTTGCGTGCACCCTTTCTCCAGTTGTGTGCCCTTGCTTCCTTGTCGGAGTCCCCTCTCTACGGTTTTCCTGCATCCCTGTGCAGTCAGTGGGATGTGGTTTCTGCGGGAAGGACTGCAACGTCCGGAAAATGCCGCGGTGCCGGGGAGCTGGACCCGAACGAGCTCCCTGCCCTGCGCAGGTCAGCGCTGCCCGGCCGCCCCCTCGGCTGCCGGGGGAGGGTTTGCCGTTGCATCTTGTACCTAGAGTGAGCTGGAAACCGAGGGCTGTTCTGCTTGCTCCGGTGTAAAGGCGAGATGTGGTGTGTGCGGGATATCTGCCGGGTGAGCAGCAAAGCCCCTGAGTGCTCGGGCCACTGCAGAGCCAGAGGAGGGGTGATGGTGGGAGGTTGTAAAAGCAAAGGGAGATGCTCAGCAGAGTTTGGTCCCTTCTGCAATAGCAGCCAAAATCTCTCCCAGGGCAGGGTGAAAGCTATTCCTCGGATGCATTGTTGGTGATGTACGAATACAATACAAATTGCTCATCAAAAATATGCTTTATCCTTAAGTATCTTTTTTTTTTTTTCCCCTCCCGAAATCTCAAAACGCTTTGCTAAGAGGTGGGGAGGTAAGACAGTCTCTGGGGTAAAGCAGGACGGATGATCTTCTCTTGTCTGTGGCGTATCTCGTGTGCTGGGGGCGAGCTGCTGGGAGCAGAGGCTTTTCCACAGGACCTAGCCCAGCACAGATCTCCTCACAGTGGGCTGCAGGCACTGCTGAAATCGGTATTAGTAATAGTAAAAGCTAATGAGTTTGGAAGAGCAGAAGGATTTTTTCTTCTGCATTTCTTTGTAAGAAAGATTTCCTATAGGTGAAAGTGACCCTAATGAAAAATGAACTAAGAAACACAATTAGGATTATTATAATGGTGCAGAGTGACTGAGAGAACCCATCTGTTCAATACACCCCAACCAAGAACACCAGGGCTGCTGCAAAGGCCACAGGGTTCATTCTCCATCAGTCTGACGTTACTTTAAAACTTATTTTTCAAAACGCGGCTGCTTGGACAGCCGGAGCTGTGGAACGCCTCAGGATAAAGACTTCCTGGTCGCTGACCTTCTGCTTTTATTGCCATGCAAAGCGCTCTGCAACAACAAACGTACAGCCGGTGCAACCTCCCCGCAGATTCCCCCGTGCCCGGAGCGCTGCCGCGCTGCACGTTGTCTCCCCTTTGAGATGGCAAATCCCCCCTCCCCGGTACCTCGCCTGCGACAGCCCTGGGGCCGAGACCAGGCGGACGAGGAGCTGCTCTGCAGCGGGAGCACGGCACAGGAGGGAAACGGTTGGTCTGCGGCGCAGGATGGCAGCGGGAGCTACGGACACGCAGCCCTCGGAGCCGCCGCGTAAGCTGCCAGACCCTCCGCTAGCGGAGCCCTCCTGGGGCTGCTGGGGGTCTGTCCTTCTGCACCGCCAGGGAGGGGAGCCAGCGACACCCCTGCACGCCCCAAAGGGTTACACCGACTGGCTGCGGAGTTCCTCCACGCAGCTGTCTTTCCCTTGGCTTAATTTCAAACATTCCTATTGATGCTATTTCCCCTCCCACACACCTCAGCGCGATGCCTGTTGTGGCTCGATTTTTCCATCGCTCTTTGTGCCCATCCAACTGCACCTGGGCCAGGACCCAGCACTGGGGTCACGACGGAAATGCACGGCAAACCCCGGAGCGGCACGGCCGTGGGAGCACTGCTCCGTCCTGCCTGTCGTGGTGGGAACGTCCCCTTCTGCACCTGCAGTGGGGGTGTCCCTGCCGAGCCCTCAGGAAGGGCCTGACACCAGCTCCGGGGGGGGGGGGCCTGCTCGAGCACGGAGAGCGCGACGGGCGCTCCCGCCTCATCGTTTGCCCTTGGTGTGTTTCTCCCTGCTCGTGAACACAGACCGCCCTTCCCTGGCCAAGGAAGGGAGCTGGAGCACGGCGGCTAGAGCATCCCTAAGAGCGCCTGCCCGCCATCGTGCCCCGGGGTGCAGCGGCTCCCCCAGGAGCCCCCGTAACCCGCCGATGCCTTGAGGAGCCCCACGTGGCCGTCAGGCTCCTGCACGCTCCCCGACCCGCGCCCAAGCTTGCGTTAGTCTTCCTTCCACAGATTTGTTTTATCTCTTTGGGAGCCTGATGCCTCCCATCTGTTCCAATGCCAGATGAAATTAAATATTTGTAGTTTCCAAGGGCTGTGGTTAGCAATACACGAGTTAGCTAACGAGGATTTGGTGCGCCTGGGGGCTGGGGGGGTTCATGTGGGCTTGCAGGCAAGCGGGTATGTGTGAGGGTGGGGTGCAGGGGGGTGTGTGCGTACGGCTTTGTGTACATTTTTCTTGAACCAAACCTTCCATTTCAAATGGCTTTCCACACCAGAGCAGCTAGCGGGGCTCTCAACGGCGAGTAAACTCTACTTAGTTATTTACACCGAGTTTGTTTATTGCACAGTTTATGTTTATAAGCAACGTTGGTCTAATCTTCCAAATCTTTCGGAAGGAATTTCAGAGGCCACTTTTGGGGCCCGCCGTCCTCTCGCAGCACGCGCGGGGCACGGCCCTGCCAGGCGGGCGCCCGCCCGGGAGAGCCGCCGTCCCCGGGACGCTGTTCTCCCTACCCGAGTGTAAACGGGATTTAGGGATTTTCCCGTTGCATTCCTTCTTAATTTCTGTCTGTGTTTCAGCTGGTATTTTGTTGCTAAGTAACACTTTACAGTTTGGGAGCATTTCTGCACGGATGCTGCTCCCTGTTAGTCACGGCGGCCTCGGAGCCCGGGCAGCGCCGCACCGGCCCGAGCCCGTCCCCTCTGCCCGCACAAACGCTGTTCGTGCCGCTACGTGCTCCGAGCACACGCACACGCACCCACGGACACTTTCTGGAGCGCCAAAGTTCACCAATTCCTGGCATTTTTGTCAGGCGGCGCGGGCCGTGCCTGACGTCACTGAAAATTAATAATTTGCAGTTGTTTAGAAGAAACATTTGGTTGATATTTCCTTTCCATGTACTGTGATCAGAACTGACCCAGTTTTTTCTATTAATCTACTTTAAAAATCGACTCTGAAAATGAGAAGCATTTCCTCTATTTCCACAAGTTTATTGTGTGTGAATCCCTAGAAGAATTTGGCAATAATAATAAAAATAAGGAACGATGATGCACCACCGAATGCATTTACTGTAATATCAGTAGTGCTAAAGATGTGCTTGGAAACCTATGTAAATCACTGAATAACTTTTTCCCAACCCACAGCTGGTTGAAACCATTTTCAGTAAAACACAATTTCATCTAAACATGCTATTTTATCAGAACTGACACGTCCAGCAGAACGCCGCTCGCTTCAATGAAGGCTTTTCTTAGGAATGTTCTGGTCTACAGAAGAGAAAGTACAACTGAAAATGTGAACTTTAGAGTTTAAAAAAAAATATAAAAAAATAAAAAAATTAGAAACCGAACACGTCAAAGTCACATACTTAAGGTCCCCGAGATCAATTCTGCTCGCCGAAAACGTTCAAAGGGATCGTGCCTGGCTGCGCCCCGGCTGAGGAACCAGCTGGCTGCGCGGGGGGAGCTGCCCCAGCCACCCCGGGGACTGCCCCTGCTCTCCTTTCTCCCTCGAACGCGAAGCTGCCAGCCAGGGAGTCGCTCTGCAAGCTGAGAACACAAACTGCTGCGGGAGCTAAATCTAGCTTCCTCCAAATAAGCCACAGCTACCGAAGCTTAAAACGTGGCTGGTTTTCCTCTTGCTTGTTGGGAAGAGATACGCCTTTGGAATTAAGGCAGACGCCACGGTGGAGTCATGGTGGGGAGAAGTGGGGTACAACAGCAAGAAAAATAGGTGGTTTTTCCACACTCCCCCTAAAGAAGGGGTTTTCACCCTTCAGCCAGCATCCAAGTGAGTTACCAGAGCTGCCCAGCTCTGAGCAGTGACTACCCCATACCTTGTCTTTTTCCAGCTACTTTACCCCATGCACCCACTGGGCTCTAACGAGCCTCCCCTTCTCTTGCCTCCTCGATAATGAAGTGAAATAATCTAACTTCTCCTCTGCCCTAAGACTCTTCTTTCCTTCCTCGGCTTTTAGCGTATCAGCAACATCACCTTCCGCACAGATGCTGTCCTGTCTTCGCCTGCCCTGATGGGTGGGGGCAGATCTGGCGGCTGGAAGCCAGGCCAGCGCTTGTATCAACCTGATACTCGCCGATGGTGACTCATTTTCTCGCCCAGTGATTTCAGTTCCCTGTGGGCTGATCAGGCTGCAGGAGATCTCCGCGTATGGTTGGGAACGGCATTGGTTTTTGCAAGTTTGCATTACACGTGCTCCCCCCCCCCCCCCCCAAAGCCCGTGCTACCCTCTGGAAGAAGCTGCTCCTCACACGATCCACCTGGTTGCAACCCGCTGCCGGAGCAGCACGTCCCCCTGGGCTCCCTGCTCCCTCCCTGCCCCACAGCTTTCCCATTCACCTTCTTCACCCTGGAATCGCTGTTCCAGGGATGCCAGCATGGCCACGACTGCCACATGCCCAGACGTGCTCCCAAACACTAGGAATACTTGTGTTATCGGCATGACTATCAAGTGATCCCTCGCAATGTGCTCCACGGTAGAGTAGGAATTCTAGAAACCACCGTTCTCCTGCAGCGTCAGATGGGTTGAACTTGATTAAGTTCTGCTTCACCCACTGCGATGTGCCAATGAAGAGGAGATGGCCATAGAAAACAACGTTCTCCACAAGATTAGAGAGGACTTTTATAAGGGTGGGGGACACTTACAACTTTTCTGCAGCAAACTATTTTTTTCTGCAGTGTTACGGAACTACTGAAGCAGCACGGGGTCACTTGGAAAACTTCAGTCCTTGTTTTCCTCATTACTCTCATTCGGCATACATGAATTTTCATTGTTACAGGAGTCGGGAAAGGAGGAGATTAATTTCTAGAAGGCTGCTATTTTCGATGGCATCATTTCTAGCCTCATCTTACCCAAACGGGGGAGAACAGCAACTCGCTAGCTTATGAGAAGTTACAATACAAGTGCGCGGGGCAACACCGCAGCCCGTGGGGATCCGGGAGCTGCAGCGTGATCTCGGGGTTGCAGGGGGTGAATCAGGGGAGCTGCTCGCTGCTGCCGCTTCCCAGGTCTAAACCGTACCGAGGGGCTAATCCTGCTCCCTGCGCTGCCCCGGGAGGGATGGCTTTCGGGGGGGGGGATCACGGCGTGTGGGGCTCGGTGACCCGGCAGATGCGGCGGGAGCCGGGGTGGGGGGGGGGGGTCTCCCGGTGCCGGGGACAAACGGGCGGCTACGGCGCTTTCGGGGCGCGGGGTGCCCGGGGAGCCCCGCGGTGGTCGCGCCCTGGGGAAAGCCCCGGTACCGGCCCCGCGGCAGGTTGGGGCCGCGGGCAGTTCCCCCGCCGCCGCTCCGGCCGCTGCCCGCCGCGCCTCCCCGGGAGCCCGGGCCGGAGCCGCGCAGGTGGAGGCGGGGGAGCCCCGAGCCCGTCCCCTGCCGCGGGGGCTCCCAGCAGGAACCGGGACCCGCGACGCGCCCGGCGATGCGGGGGGGAACCGGGAGCCCGCGCAGCCCCGGCCGATCCCCGCCGGCTCCCGCTGCCCCGCGTGGGGCTCCCACGGCCGCACGTCGGGCGCCGGGCTCCGGCACGGCGGGGCTCGCTGCGCTCCCGCCGCCGCTGCCCCAGCCCCCGGCCGTGCATCCCCCCCCATCCCCATCCCCATCCCCATCCCCATCCCCATCCCGCCGGCGGCAGCCCGGGGACCGTCGGGGCGGCGGACCCGTCGCGGGGACTCACCACCACGAGGAGTCGGCTCGGGGCGTCAGGGCGAGCAGGAGGAGGACGAGGGGCAGGCAAAGCCGCGGGGCCGCGCCCGCCGTCCGAGGGAAGGCTCCGCACTCCGCACGCCCGGGGGCCAAGGCAATCCCAGGAGACGCTTCCAGGCGGTTTGGGCTGAGCATATCTCTCCGGGGCGGGGTCCAGACGGAGAAATGACCGGGGAGGGGGGTCCTGCCCGCGCTCCCCTCGGGGGCACTGCCCGTCACGGCCCCGCGGCGCGGCTGCCGGCTCCGCGCTGCTCAGCGAGCCCCGGCTGGGCCCCCGCTCCCAGGCGCATGCTGCTGCGCGGGGGGCGGCAGGGCAGGGCCGGGCCGGGCCGGGCCGGGCCGGGGGGAGGTCGGCGGCGGCGGCGGGGCTCCCCGAGGGGTCCCGGGCCGGAGCGCTCAGCGGGGCCGGCGCCCCCCGAGCGGTGCGGGGCGGGCGGCGGGGCCGGGCCGGGCCATGGAGGTCCTTGCGCGGAGGGCGAGGACGCACTGGGGATGGGAGCGCGGGGGCCGTGGCCAAATATTGACAGCGCCCGCCGTGCTCCGGGCTCTCATTGGGCAGAGTCAGAGGCGCGGAGCCGCCGCTCCGGCCGGACCGACCCCCCACCTCCCCAAGGGCACGTCGGACAGCCCCCTCCGGGCTCCTGCCCACCGCCGGCGGGGCTGCCCACCGCCGCCGCGCACCGCGGCCGCTCCCACCGCCGCGCCCGCACCCGCGGGGACGCGGCGCCGCCGGCCGCGGCCGCCCCGTCGGGCTCCGCCCGGGGAAGGGGCGCAGCGGCACGGCGGGATGCTCGGGGCCGGGGCCGCCGCCGGCTCCTCCCGCGCTCGCCCCCGCCAGGTGTCACTGCAGGGTGGGAAACCGCCGGCCGCGCTCCGCGGGGGCTCCGCGCCGTGCCCACCCGCCTCCGCGGCTCTCCGCGGATGCTCCTCCGCCGTCTCTCGCAGCGCCCGCGGGCTGCCTCGGCCCCGGCCCCGGCCCTGGCGGGGAGCCGCCGCCTCCGGTGCTGCTCGGCCGGGCGGGTCTCTGCGCGGGTGTCGGGAGCGGTGAGACCCGCAACTGCACGGGGACCTGCAGGCAGCGGCCTGGAGGGCGGGGGACACGGTCGCTGTTCTTAGGACACGCGCTCCCTGGGGCAGTGATGTCCCCAGCAAAGGCCACCGCCTTCCTTCTCTGGACAGACGGTGTCCAAGCACCCGCCGCACCCCTTCGTGCCAGTTTGGCGTGGCTGTGTGGTCTCCCACCTCTGCCGTCTGTGGCTGCGGGACAGGGAGAGCTGGTGGACGAGCTGCCCGTGGCTCTAAGCTCTCCTTCCTTCAGCGCCCTAAAACTGTTGGCTGGTAGCTGGTGAAGACCAACCTTACCTGGGAGCTCCCTCTTCCCCGTGTGGTCCCTGGCTGGCTTGGTCCTTCCACACCCTGGAGGTGAGCAGGCATTAGGCTGCGATGGGTAACCTCTCATTGCTGGCACTTCCCAATATATCTAATTATTTACTGGGATTGCAAACCTCATTATCCACTAAAGTACTTTTAGCATTGCCGGAGCCCTCAGCCACCCCCTTCCCTCCGCCCAGCTCAGCTCATTCGGCTCTTTCCTTCCCATTCCTGTTGTTGCAGATCAGAGAGCGACTTCCCCGGCCCGAGAGAAACTGGGACTAGAAATTTGCACTCGGTTATAATCCAATTATACATCTGAAAAGTGCAGCGACAGAAAGCTGGTCCTGGTAGGGTGCTGTCCTTTTGCCTGAGAGCCCAAACGGAATATTGCGTTACAGCTGATTCATAAAGCGATTGCACTGAAAAGGCCGATATTTATAGACTCGTGTGGAAGGCTGCGCATTTGTTTAGAAGACCCATCACAGTGGACAGCGTGCTGGGGTCTCTGCCGTTGCTGTTTCACGGGCTTTTCTCTGTTACTGGATTGTTTCCATTCAAAGGGAGGGGGCTGAGTTCTCTGTATCCTGCCCTTCTGGGGCAGGGAGGGGAGAAGGTGACAAGTGCCAAGGTCACTGGTGTTCATCCGGGTGTGCGGGTCTCGGCTGTGACGCGGTGCTGGGCAGGAGACCTCTGGGTCAGGCTGTAACTGGGACGAGGGTGAGAGGCAGCGGTGCAGGCAGCGGTGCAGGCAGCGGTGCCAGCCCCGGGAGGAGAGGGTGGTGGGTGTCTGCGGGGGGGGGGGGTCGCAGCTGGATTTAGATGTTGAAGTGGCATGCTTGGGCCGGGTTTCACAGAGCCTTGCGCCCAGCCTGTTGAATTTCTCTGTCATCCTGGTTGCTTATTTTGATGCTCTCCTTCACAAGACCTGAGTGACAGCGCACAGACTGTCCCCTGGACTGCCCTGGGTTTCTCTCAGGCTCTCCCTTGTCTGCCTGCATTCAGCAGGGACTCGCAGCGGAGCGTGGGGAGGCCGGGGCCGCCCTCGCTCCTCCAACTGCGGCTCAGCCGGGCAGAGACTCGCATTTGATCTTTCATTCAAATTAGCAGTGAGCTCAGGATGTCTGCGCGCTTCATCCACATGAGCTGCGGTGAGTAAATAAACAAGGCTCTGCTTTCAAAGGCTTTCACGATTCATTAACTTCAAAGGAACGAGCTCTCTATTTTCTTAGCAGGTTGGTCACTCCTGAGACTCGCTCCGAAGGTGGCGGCTGCTCACGCTGGGCAGCCGCTGCAGGGCCCGGTGTCATGCCTTGCGCAGCATGGAGCTGCGGCGAGGGGCAGAGGGACGGTCCGCGGTTCCTGTTACCCCTGGGAGGAAAGCAGAGTAAGGAAATGCACAGGTGAGGGTAGTCTGAGGCATTCCCTGCCCCGAATTGCTGCCCCGGAGGTGGCATCCAGCCTGCAGCGTGCTGAGCGCGCCGTCGGGCAGGGTTTGCAAGGCAGGGACGTGTACCAGATCCACGGCTGCTCTGCAGAAGTCTCCCCATCTTTTCATAGAGGCGAAGGCAGCGTGGTCTTGCCTGCCTGTGCCGTCTTCCCGTGGGTGAGGGTGCTCTGCCCGGCGAGCAGGGCTTGCTCTGGTGGCGCGAGCGGGGAGGTCGCTCTCCCTCCCCAGCTGTCTGCCCCGACGCGGCGTTGGATTCCTGCTTTGATTGTGCAGGCACAGGTGCTGGGGCTGTGCCAGGGGCGCGCAGAGCTAGCGGAGATTGCAGAGGGATTGCTGCAGCTCCAAAATGCCTGCGCTGGGCACAGCTAGAAAGCTAACCTTTCATGTGGCAGCCCCAGGAATAACTCGGAGCCTTGCATAATCGCAGCTGCCTGGAACCCCAAGGGGAAAAATCACTGTCCTGGGATAACCCTCAGTGCCAGGCCAGCTGACCTCATGGGAAACCTATTTTCTGAGGCAACAAAGCCCCATTATAAACATATTTATTGGGAACTTATTTTGGGATGGATAGTCTGTCCCAATCAAGCTCCTGAACTTGTGAGAAAGGGACCACAGGAACACGATGCTGGACACGGTCACTGCCCAGCACGGCAGCGCCAGCGGCGCCCCAGGACAGAGCCGTGCCCGTGGCAGCGTGTCCTGCTCCATGCTGGGGCTCTCCTGCCGCTGCCAGCGGAGCTGGTCCTGGGCCCCAGCATCCCCCAGTTTGTGCCGAGGAGGATGCTCGGGGAGAAGCAGTCCCAGGCTGGCTGGAGGCAGGTAAGGGGTTCCTTTCTGGGGGGCTGCACTGGGACACAACAGCCAAGTGTTCTCTGCAAGCCGTGTCTGTCTGGTTCGGTGAAGGGGAGCGTGTGGTCAGCACTGAGCTGCAGCCTCGGGTGCGCCGAGCCCTGATGACTTCAGTACTTGGTTATGGAAGGAAGGTCTTTTATCCCCCAAAAGAATGATAACTCCCAACGGCCAAGCAGTTCCCAGTTAGCCCCTGGCTATCTCTCCAAGGTCTGAGAGGCTAAGAATACATTTTGGATAGCTACAAATAACCAGAACGATGAATTGACCCTTCATAACGGCCTCCACCACCATAGGAACAGGAGCCAAACAGGCACGAGCCAGCCCTTCTAGGAGAGCAATGGCATATGCTTTGTTAGTCTGTCCCCTGGTCCCCCTGTTAATTGCTTTGTTCCTTCTCAGATTAATTGATGAATTGCTGCGTGGACATGCAGCTCCTGGCTTTGCAGCCACGTGGTGTTGGTAACCTTTTGGCATCCATCGATACCTGGGCGCACACAACGTGGGGACAGTCTCCCCTCCTGTGCGTGCCCACCGGTGCCCAGCCAGAGGTGGGTAGCTCCTACCTGGGAAATGTGGGAAGGCGTTTGGGCAGCGGGTCCAGCTGCAAGCACGGGTAAAGATTGAATAGTTAAATTAAACCCCTGCCTGATGTCAGACCTGGGTTTCCACCTAGGAGGTTTTGTGCCTTCCCAGAGGCATTTGCCAGATGTGGTGCCCTGGGAAGAGACAGTTTCCCATCGTGGGATCCATCCTGCACTGCAGCATCAGCCTGCATGCAGCTCCATCCCTCCCTTCTCGCCTGCCCGTCCGCCGGGCTCCTCTCGGCCGGTAAAACGCAGCTCGGTGCGCACGAGCGACCAGGTTCAGATTGATTGCCGTAAATCCAGCTGCGTTAGTCATAAAAGTCACCGAAGGCCAGAAATGGTGCAATAACACCTAAAAATACCCACGCCGCGCCAAGCAGCCCCGGTTTCCGTCATCCTCCAGAGGCATCTGTGTATTGTGTGTGCGGCGGGGAGCGCGGGAGAGCATGCCGGGGAGAAACCGGCCATAAATCCTGCCGGTCTCCACTCTCGGCTTCTCCCTCCCACCGACCGCGGCCGTCCCGGTGCTGTCTGGCAGACGCAAGCCCCGGCTGTCATCGGCAGATCAGACGGGGCTGAAATTTGACAGGCCTGTGGAAAAACACAGGGTGACATCACGCAGAGACACCGGCCCACTGATTAATCTCCGAGGTCAGCGGCTGCTTTATTTATAACCAGGCAAGGGTTTGAGGATGGTTTTTACGGAAGCGGAGCAGTGCGGGGTGCCTGTCCCACGTCCCCCGAGCATCCACCTTCCCGTGCCAGTGGGGACACCTCGGTCTCCTCCGGACACTGCTGGATGGGCTGAAACAGGGCTCAGGAGCACCAAAGCCAAGTCTAAACCAGCGCGGGAGCACCGGAGCCTGGCTGGAGGGGCCGGTACCGCTGCGGCACTGCTGCACCGTGTTCTGGTTTCTGGCTGTTTTCTTTGTTCCTGGAGTTTTTCCTGGTCCTCCCCAGGAGGGACAGCTCAGCTCCCCCCCAAAACACAGCACATCAAACTTGAAATGTTTTGTGAAACTCTGTCAAGCTTTGGGGGAAAGGGAAGGTGATCCCCAGGGCACAAAATGTTTCGTTTCTGAGTTTTCAAAACAACCTTTTCCATTTCCAATGACTTTTGTTCTGTGATGTTAACATTTTCCTTCTACTTTATAAGGCAAAACAAAATTACAGTTAAAATAATATATTTAGAGTTTATCAGTTGAAACATTTCAAGCCATCCATTTCTCTGGGTTTTCTTTTACAGATAACCTGGAAAGCTTCGGGGTGGGTGATTCTGAATTGGAACAGAAACAGGTTTCAAAATGTTTTGCAAAGGCAGAACTTCATCTCTGTTGCCAAGTGGTAAGAGGCCAAGGGAAAAAAAAACCCCTATCAGGTATATCTCTAGCATTGTTTCTAAATGGAGAATTTTTCCTGTGATTAATAAAAATAGGGAAATAAGGCCAAATCCTGCACATACTTTGACCGCAAAGCTTGTACTAACACGCTGGTTGGGCTTTGGCTGGAATGACCAGGCTTAATTAGTTCCCTCATATCTAGGGATGTGGGTTGTCGCTGTCAGTGCAAGGAAAGATTTATGTTTCCTTTTCCTCGGGAATATGATTGGTGTCTAAGTATTAAGAATAATCATTTCACTAATGTAAGGCAAATTTCTTATCCTACGCATAGCGTAAGATAGTGAGGAGGATGCTGCCGAGCCGCGGATGCAGCTGGGACGAGTGCCCGACAGTGATGCCGATTCACTGCCGTGGTCACGCACCCGCGCTCGGCGCTCGCCTGCTGCCGGGGCTCTCGGACACGGAGTTCACGTTTGCCCAGGCGGAGGTGAGAAACCCGCCGGTCTGCTGCCCTGGAGCTGTGCACCCTTTGTACGGCGAGCCTGGCTCCCCGTGCGGGACCAGACCCCTGACTGCACCCGCAGGTGGTTCACTCGGCGCAGCCAGTGCCGGCTCGGTAGCCGTGAGTTGCCTTTTCTTTTACATTGTGAGCCCGTTCTGCAGCCAGCACGGTGTGCAGCCCCGCGGGATCGAGCTGCCCCGGAGCTTTCTGCTCGGTCCTGGGGTGAGCCGAGGAGCTGCTCGTGGGCTGGTGGCAGCATCACAGCAGCTTTCGTGATCCAAGTTCCCACGTTTTTTTGTTCTGTCCTTTGAAGCAGGTAACACCGTGCCTCCCCAGGTGGGCTGTGAACAGCACGGACCTGATCTTTCCCAGCTGCGTGCTCTCGGTTGCAGCCCCGGCGTAGTCACCGAGTCCGGATGAATCTCCGCTGAACCAGTCAGAGTTTTGCAGTTCGGTGTGGCGGGGAATTTGGAAGGAGAAAGAGAAGGTGGAATAAGCAAGGAAGTATGGAGAGCCTGTAACTCCAAACTAGGGCAGGAAATGCACCGCACATAGCTCTAACCTTATCATCGAGGATGGATTTTAAGTGCTTCTTCAGTGACTCATAGTCCCTGAATGGGCTTGAAGGACTGTCTGCCTGAGACCAAAGGCCAGAGAACTCCAGATCAGATAACAGGTTATTACAAAGTCCACACGCTGCCTCACGCGAGGCATCTGCCAGGACAGCAGCCAGGGCTGCTCAGCCCCATGGGGAGGGATGAAATGCGGTTTCTCAAGTGTGATTCCGGATGGGCAGGGGCTGACGGAGGCTCAGCCAAAGGAGGACAGGCAGCATCCCTGCCTGCTTCTGCCAGCCCATGCCAAGAGGTGCTGGGCGCTCCTGGGAGCTGTACGTGGGCAAGGGACAGGGCAGAGCCCCGCTGGGCAGAGCTGCCGTGCGTGCCTGCGCCTGCAGCAGATCGGGGCTTTCTGTGCCTGAACCCCAGAGGGACAGGACGCGAGCTGCGCTCAGTCCCGCCGCGCTGATGGTGAGGAGCAGCCGCAAGCTTTGTTCGCTCTGGACCGGGCGTTACGTGGAGCCGGCAGCAGCACCAGTGAGGCCATAGCTATTAATAACCCCTGTCCCGGAGTCTGCTGCAGCCCCTGCACGGGCTCTCTGCAGCACGAGGTGTGTGCATGGGAGCCAACGGGCAAGGCTGCGGGCGAACAAAGGGCTGGGAGGCTCAGCTTGCCTGGCGGATTGAGCAGCAGCCGCCTTCCAGACGCCGGTGTGCTGGGAGCATCCTCTGACTCTGCTGGTGGAGGGAAGGAGGCAGCGGGAGGTGGTAGAGGCAGCTCTGCGCACCCGGCGGGGCAGGGACAGGAGCTCTGGGACGGGACCCCGGCTCCGCTCGCTGCTCTCGGGAGGGATCTGGTTGCTGGTGTCCTGACACGGTGTGGTCCCCCTTTAGTCTTGGAACCGGTGACCCTCTGCGGAGCAGTGCTGGGAGGTCTGGCACACCCCACCGCAGGGCCAGGCGATGCTTTCTTGAGCCTCCTCCTTTTCCAGGCATCCAGCATGACTGTTCCAGGCTGTCTCCTGTATGAGACCCATCTGGAGTGGACGCGACATACCCAGAGAGCTGCTCCACAAAGGCAGGCAGTGAGCGTGAGAGCAGCCTGTGTCAGGGCTGCTCTGAGCTGCGAAACCGCAGCTCCCCGCAGAGCCTGGGACGGGACCTCTGGAGCCCTGACTGCTTTCCAGCTGGGATCTGCACCCTCCTCCCCAAAATCCCCCCCAGGGAGACAGCACTGCCCTTTATTCCCGTTCTGAACTGTTGAGGTCCCCTTTCAATGGACGGTGGAAACGAGAACTGCTAACGATCGTTCACATGCTGAGAGCTGGGGTGTGCGTGTGCATAGGTGTGCACACACATATGTGTATTTTAAAAAAATGCATATGTACTGAAACCTCTCCAGCATGAGAGTTGTGAGTCTTAATTAATGAATATCTCTTTGTTGCTGCAAGAGCGACATTCTTGGGGGCAGAGGGAACAGGGGCCTCTTTCTCCTCGTGTTTATACCCAGTCCTGGCCAGTCTCGTTCCGCGGGTTTCACTGGGGACCGCTCTCGTTGGCACGGTGTGACTGCCTTACACGCGGTGACATGGGCTGGCCTCGAGCTCGGAGGGGCAGAGCTGGCATTCGTGGTTCTCGCTCCGTCTGAAGCGTGCTGTGAAGTTGGGTGTTGTCCTCGTACCCTGGCTCCCGGAGTCAGGTGAGGATGGGGGCAGATAGAGACAGGCTGAAATACGTGTTACAGATCTAAACTCGCTGTAAAAAGCCCTCTCTGTATTGTGCCATACATGAAAGATGCTGCTGTGGTTCAGAGGTTAACTTTTATCTTAAGCTCAGCTAGAAGCTGAAGAGTTTTAGCATTTTTTTTTTAAATATCAGAAAAGTATAAAAAAAGAGGACAAATTCTGACCTCTGTTACATTGGTATTAATGGAGAGAAATTTAATGGAAGTCTGTAGAAGCTTCTGATTTACTCTTGTGTGAGATTGGATAGAAATAGCCCAAAGAATCTCATTGCTGCTGCTGCCCGTATTCATCTGCACAGCAGAGAGCTATTAATGCTCTGTTTTCTTGCCTTTGGTCAATACATCTTGCAGGGCAGGAGGAAGCTGGATTATGTCTGCGAGTGTCCCAATGTCATGCTATGTCGGATAATGAACTGTGGCTAAATTGGATCAGCTTTTCAGTTGCCAGCCTCTCTGAAATCCAACAAGGAGTCAGGGCAGCAAGCTGTGCTTTCAGCCCCGGTGTGCCAAGAACAGAGCGTTTGCTCTGATAACCTGCGCGCCGCTGCGTTGGGAACCGGCGTTAGGCAGCGGGAGCTATTGTGGAGATTGCAGGCTGGAGCAGGTGAAAATCGTTGTTAACGTGGAAATTGTACAGCTCTGTTTCGCTTGGTGCTTCCCCGTGCCTTAAAAATGTCTGCTCTGGGGCAAATCCACTGTTCAAGGAAACAGAGATGTCATGAGAGCAGCATCTCACTGAGCTGCATTCTTGCTTTGCTGTTGACCTCATTATTCAGTTAATCCTGGTGGGTGAGGAGTGTGGCTCGGGAAGCATCCAGGCTCTCTGGAGGAATGTGAAGACCCTTATGTTGGACACCTGAAGGTTTGTCTTTCCAAGGAAATTGAGGGTTTGATGCAGAGTTACTAGAGAATATGGAAAGACTTCCCTGGATAGCAGGGATATCCGATCAAAGCTGGAAGTGGAAAATGTCCGCTGTCTGGTTGTGTCTGGTGCTGGGCTGCCCCTTCCCTGCCCAGCGCCCTGCGGTGTGCGTGCCCTGAGGAACAGCCCCTCCGCTCCCGGTGGGCTCCGACCTGCTCCTGGCGATGCTGGGACGGGATCCCAGCTGCAAGGGCACTGCCGTGTGCTGTCCCTTCTGCAACCCGCGGGTGGTGGCTCACCAAGGTTTCAGCGTGTTGCAGCTAGAGGTGACGGCAGCGCGTGCTGCTGGGGTGGCACAGGGTCGAGGATCAGGTCCAGACACCCCGACGGCCAGAGCACGGCAGCCTCCTGGTCCTGCCTGCTGAGATGCTCTAGGAGCGGCTGGAAAGCTGGGGTCAGCATGCACCCCGGAGCAGCCCAAATCCCCTGTGGCTGGCGGAAAGCTGAGCCCATTCTCCGTGCGTGCATAGGAGTTCAGCCCAACACTTTATTATGACATTTCAGACAAACCCGGAGCGTATCTCCCACCCCGGGGACCCGCGGGGACGCTCTGTGAGCAGGGGGGGCTGCAGGGGAGCGGAGGCAGCGCCGAGCTGCCCCAGCTGCACCCGCAGGCAGGGTGTCTGTATTTTCACTGGCGTTCCTGAGAGCGTAATCCTGTTAAGGGCTGAGCGTCTGATTCAGCTGTCCTGCTATATGGCTAATCCTGCCAGCGGGAGCGTGCATTATCCCATGGCCGGGGGAGGTTCTCTGGCCCTTCCAGGCTCTGGGGTCACTGTGGGTGTCTCCGGCCCCTTTACCCTCCCTGCGGGCAGCCGGGAGCCCCCGCCGCCGGCCCTGCTCCCCTCCCTTTGGGAAGCGAGCCCCCGGAAAGGGGGGAACCGTGCGAGGCTGTGTGGGCTCCTTTGAACTTTCCTGAGCAGCTTATGGCCCCCGGGCATTACGGCGGGCACGCAGCCCGGCACCCGGCGGGCGCTCCATTGAGGCTGGCAGGGAATTCCCGACTTTGATCCCATTGTCCTCTTTTGGGGCTGCGGTGTTCAATAGTTTCACGGCCAGGGAGTTAATTTTACTCATTACCTATACATTTGCCAGGCTTTAAATGCTACTTTTGCTCACGTTCCCCCCTTCGCTTCTGTGATATCCTCTGATCTTGGGGAGTTTCACCCTTCTGCTGTTCCTTACAGGCAGGACACAGCCTGGTGGGGTTTGTTTCACTGGTGGCTGCCTTGGGTTCTCAGAGGGTTGTAAATGCTCCGTAGAAATAAGGTTTCTACAAAATAGGCCATTTTAGCTGCACACCTCTTTGGACAAAATGTGGGTTTGCCCATCTCTTCACTGAAAAAATAAAAAGAAAACATCTAGTGCTGATGAGTAACAAATATATTGATAGAGCCGGTGATAAAATATGTGGGTGCTTCTAGCAGCTGGGAAGTCCCACATCGGAGAGGAGGTGAGGAGATCCGTGGGAAGCCCACAGCACCAGGGGCACAGAAGATTTCAGTGTGCAGCAGCCCTTGTTCTGACCATTTCATTAATTAAATTTTGGCCACAACCCGTCCCCTGAGCAGATGCCAGCGTTCAGCCCCAGGAATACCCGTTTCATCACTCTCTGCTATAACCTGAGACAGTGAATCTGGGGTTAAAAGCCTGAAGGAAAGCTGATAAATGTGTATAATATAAACTATTGAAGAGTAAAAAATTCTGAAAACACTGGAGAAAGTAAATACAATAAATTTGGGGTGACATTTCTCTCCCTAACTCAGGTTTTCCAGCAGCAGCTGCCCAGCCCTCTAACAGCTCAGAACTCCGCATCACCTCCAAAATGTAATGAAGAGAGATTCTTGCAAAACACTTTTTTCTTGAACTAACTGAGCATGAGTAACCTTGGCTCTTTTTTCACCTGGGGTCTCCCGTCGGGTCTGGCAGTGCCGTTGATGAGGGACAGATGCGCCGAGCTCTGCGGGATCCTCTCTGGGAGCTCCCGTTATCACCTGGATCTGCCCCTCCGCCATGGGCTGGGTGCGTGCCCCCCGGGACCCCCGCCTGCCGTCTTGCCGCTGCGTGTTTATTTCTTCTTGTCTCTTCCAGTTTGGCTCTGCGGGAACCTCTCACTCCACATCCCCCGTGCCCCGGTCCCGGCTCCTTGGCCAGACGGGTTGGGTTTCCATATAGAGAGGTGGGAAGGTGGGAACGGCTCCGGCTCAGCTCCGGCGGCTTCCCCGGCTGGGCTGGAGGTGGCTGCGCTGCTGCAGGAGTGAGCTGCGAGTGCGTGGTCGTGATCTGTTTCTTAATTTTAGTTTTTTCTTTTGCGCGAACACAAGACGCGAGGGCACCCGCAGTCTGCATATGGCTGGGCTGGAGCTTCAACTGGAAGAGTCAATGAAAAATGAGAGCGCAACGTATGAGAGAAGGTGATTAAACGTATGTGTAGTGTTACTGATATTGCTGCCCGTCCTGAGCTGACGTCCTTGGGAAGATGCTAGTGGGAACGTGATATCCCGAGACACCCTTGCAAAACCCTTCCTAATTTTGGGGCACGCCACACAGCAGGACAAAGCATCTTTGCTTTCATCTCGTATTAATCTGGGACAAGATTTGTTACTGGTTTAGAAAGTACACTAACAGTTTTCCTGGAAATCCCTTACACGGAGATGTTAATGCCGGGGTGGGGACATCTGCATCAGCCCTGCTGCGCCAGGAGCTGGTTTGCTCTCCTGAAGGTCTCGTGGTGGGTTATGGCAGGAGGGACCCTCTCCCATGTCGAGGGGTGAATGTCCCCGTGCCGCAGGGACAGGGCAGCTCCTGATAGGAGCCAGAGGGAAGTGCTGGAGGGAGAAGCGCAGATGTCAGGCCTGCCCCGGCTTTCTTCTGTGAAAACTTTTGCTCTTCATTACGAGCAGAGTGTTGTGAGGGCAGGCTGTGGGCTCTGCTGGCAGACACCTTCTCCGCACTCTGCCAAAATCTTGGTCTCTCCCTGAAAATGAGGTGATGCTCGCTGTGTTTCTGCAGGCTGGCGGTGTGGGACGGGACTCCCGTCCCCGCAGGCTCTCCTCCTTCTCTGCTGGGGACCCTCTGCAGATGCTCCCATCCGAGGATGGTGCTCCTGTCTCCGGCAGGTTCCCCAGGGCTGGATCTGCAAGCCGGGCACCCCTTCGCATTAACCCCAGCTCCTCTTCTCCCACCTCGATGGCTGCTCTCTCCCTCTGGCCGGTGGGTTTCAGCTGCGTGGGGGTCGGGTCGGTCGGCTGCTCTGCGGGACGATGCTAATCAGCGCCATGGCCGCTGCTTTGATCTACGGGCAGAGCAGGGGTATGTGAAGCTGCGGCTGTGGAAACAGATGGTGGGGGCTTTCCGTGTTCCTGCCTGCCTTCTTTTTGATGTCTAATTCCCCCCCTCGGCTGGCTGAATCCTGCCTGCCGGTACCTGGCCATGCCGCGGGGTGGGCAGCAGGGCAGCGGGCAGGCGATGGGCTGGCGTGGCACTGATCCTTTCTGATGGCGAAGCCACTCGTGGGGCACAGGAGGGCTTGTGAAGATGCTGAGATGCCTAAAGGGCTTTCTGCCAAGTCGCTGTATGCATTCAGCACGGTCCTGTTTATCCAGCAGCGCCAGGGCACTTAAGCCCTTTATGAGGGCAAGAGTTATGCCGTGTTTACCGGCTGGCGCGTGACGCTGTCTGCTGGGGGAGCACCCAGCTGGGTGCCCACAGTGCCCGGGTGAGCTCCCCGGGGCCATGGGGTGAGCCATGCGCCATCCGAGCGATCCATGTGAGCGCGTCGCCCATCGGGATCCAGCCCTTGGCTCCCCACCAATGCACCTCCTAATAATTTTGCCTAAATGCTTTGCAAATCATCCAGCAACCTATTTATCCCTGAAATATTTTGGGAGATGTCACTCTAAGAATGTTAATGGCGCGTGATTCACGGGGTCCTGCATGCTGAAAAATGCGCGGCCGTGTGGCAGGCTGATGCAGGAGGGCTGCTGGGACAGCGCGCGGGAGGTCGGTGATTTATTAACGGTGGGTCATCTCGACTTTTAGACCCTGCTTCCCTCTGGTGCAGCATGGCAAACCGGGGGAGAAACCGAGCCATTCGGCTGGCGAGGATATCATGCTTGAAACTTGTTATTTTTGGATTGAATTTCCGAGCTCCCTCCCCCCTCCGCAGCATTAAACACAGTTGTTTATTGGAGTTGACAGTAGAAACACAAGCAGTTGTTGGTTGCTTCTGCAAGAGTAGTGTCTACCAGCGGTGGAATGAACATGACGGAGCCGATGACTAATACAACTTTGAATTTTATATGCTTCCAGCTAACGGGTCCCATATGTTCCCCTGCTGCAGCCTGAGGAGAGAGCGGCTCATTCAGTGCGGTGCTGGGCCCCAGGGCTGGAAGCCTCGCTGGCTCCGGGACGTGGCTCCGAGGAGCTGGCTGCAGAGCTGGGGCAGGGCAGCAGGGCCCAGGACCATGCCGGTGGCCGGCTCTGCCCTTCTCAGTGCTCCCGGTCCACGGCTGGCTCGGAGCTCGCACCTGAGCACGCGTCCTCCGTGCTATGGGAGCTGGAGCCATGCTGTGGACATGTTCAGGGGGTCTGAGCCTTGGGGGGGTAGTAGGAGCACGTGTGCTTGTGGCTCTGGTGCTGGCGCTGCTGGCAAGCTTTGCAGGCAGCACTGAGCTGGATTTGATAGATTTATGAAGAGATCAAAGAGTCACCAGTCTACCCTGGCTAACCTGGATCTCTTGCTCTGCAAGAGACTGTCGTGATCAAATGGATACCCTTGGCCTGGAGCTCTCTGTTGTAGCCTGTTGGGAGGACTAAGCAGGAGGGGAAGTGATATTTCCTCAGCAAGCTGCTGTATCATTAAAATAACCTGTTGGCTCTCACAAATCATGCTTAGTAAAAATGTGTGCAGCTTTATCGCAAGAGCTCTTAGGAGAACCCAGGGAGCAGTTAAAACCCTACTCAAGCATGTGTCCCTGGGCACGTCCTCCCCGGGCACCCGGGCTCCTGGTTGCACGTTCCCACGTTTGCCCGCGGGTGCTGCCAACCCGTGCGCCCGGCTCCTGCTGCCCGGGCCGGCTGCCGGAGCAGCGCAGCAGTTCTCTGGAGGAGCTGAGGCACTCCAAGGTGATCACATA
The DNA here is from genome assembly GCF_011004875.1 of Balearica regulorum gibbericeps. Classification (NCBI taxonomy): domain Eukaryota; kingdom Metazoa; phylum Chordata; class Aves; order Gruiformes; family Gruidae; genus Balearica; species Balearica regulorum. The sequence goes on from NC_046208.1 coordinate 1,490,479, forward strand.
GCTTGGGTAGGTCGCTTTCCAGGACCCACAACATAAAGAGGTCATCCTGGAGTAATTTCCAACAGCCTGTGCTTACTGCTGCCGGTGTTATGCCAGGGCTGAGCTAGGGGAAGGCTTTTGTCTCGTTGCTTTTGTTTGCACAGCACTGGCTGGACTGCTGCTGCCTTCCCGTTTGCGCATTGCTGCTAAGGGTGTGTTTTGGCTTGTTGCGGTTACTGAGACAAAAATCAGAATCCATCTTGTTCCCCTCCAAATGAAGAAGGAAGCGATGGGAAGGTCATAGTCTCTTGCCAACAGCTGCCTGTGGTCGGCGAAGCGTTTCCCACACTCTCCTCTGTGGTCTCGCCTCCTGGTACGTCTGCTCCCTGCCCTTCACCAGACCAGGCAGCCGGTCGCTCCTCGGAGCAGCACCTGGGGACACCAGGCACGGCTGCGGGCTGATGCTGTTTAAACAAGCATGTGGGGTGTTCCTGAGTGGCTGACACTGGGAATAATTCCCCAGTCTGGGAGGAGTTTGGCATCCCAACCACCGGGAAATAAAAGTCAGCCGTGGTGGTAGCTGGCATCTGGCCCCCCAGGGACTGACATGCCAGAGCCTTGCGAGCTCTGCCCAGGCTGGTCCTCTGCTCCCTGGGGAATTTTGACCTTGTGTGTTTTTAAACTCCGAGTGCAACCTGAGAGCTAGCAAAACCAGCGGGTAGTGAAGGCGAGGGTGCTCGGTGCTCGCTGCTGCCTGTGCCCTGCCTCCACAGAGCACGAGACCTTTCCTTTGGCGATGCCCTCAATACGTGTCATTTCTCGAGCGCCGCGGGGCTGGAAACACGGGTCGGCGTGTGCCCGGGGCCACGCGATGCTGCCCTGGCTCCTCTCTTCTAGCTGTTGGAGGAGAGCTCACACGTGGTGGCCAGGTGCCACCCTGGCCACGCTGCACCCCTGGGTGCTGCTTTGCTCCGGCGCGGGGCTGCGGCACCGGTCTCCGTCCAAACTCCTCGCTGCTCCTGGGCAGAGGTGGCAGCGGCGTTTGCAGAGGGTGAGCTGCCAACCTGGCCCTGCGCTGAAATTCCCATTACAGTGTCTCCAGCTAGTTCCCATCTGTTACTTCACTCACTTGATTTATCTGCCAAAGAAATTCCTGGTATAAACACAGCATTATCAGAATTTTACTCCAGACTTGGCCCCTGGATTCCCTGCCAGCTTTTGCTGGTATTGAACTTTTGCTACAGCAGCTCTTCAGTGAAAACAAACGCCTGTGGAAAGTTATTGAGGCCACGCACTGAGCTGGGGAGGCAGGGGTGCTTTGGGTCAGCCCCTGGGAAAGGCTGCGGGTGCGATCCTACACGGATCAGCTGTTTGCATCGCAGCCGGGAGGCAGCGCGGCCGCTGCGAGTGCTGGGGCCACCGGGATGTTTGTTCTGGAGCACGCCAGGAAAAGGACCTGTTGCAAACGTGACCGTATTCCCCTTCCCTATCTGCACAGATCTCCCGCCGGCAGCACTCGTGGTTCAAGCTGCCGCCACCGTCACAGGCAGGAGGGCCAGGCGGAGGAGGACACGTGCTGCTGCCTGCTGCGGGCGCGGGAGCTGCTCGAGAAGATGGCTTCTGCAGGAGGGTGAGTTTGTACCCACGCGTGCGCACGGGCACATCGCTGCCGTGCCAGGGAGGTGCTGCCAGCCCCTCGCACTGCCCCGGACACATGATTGTATCCTGCTGCCCCTGCCATGGCCAGAGATTTCGTGTGTCCAGACAGGGCTCTGCTTAAGTTAGCGGGCAGATCTGAAACTGGCTGTGGGTCATGACCACATTCCCATTAACAGCTGGTCCAGGAGACGCTCACCAGCGAGGAGCTGCATTTAATCACACTCCCTGTTAGCACGAGGGCAGAGGCTCGTCCTTGTGAGGCTGAAGGTCACTGGGTTGATCTCACTATCGATGGCCGTAGGACAGCCCAGGCCGTGCCGGAGTCACAAATAGGATTGAAAAGCCCGGTTCCCAGTTCAGCGCTGGGAAACCTGTTTTCCCAGGGCAGAGTTGGAAAATTTAGCCTTCAAGTTTTTCCTCAGAGGAGTGAAACAAGAGGCTGGAAGGTCCCTGGCCCTCTCTTCCCCCAGCCGGTCTGCAGCACTTGCCCTCCTTGCCACCTCTCTTTGGGCCTGGAACCCTTCCTGAGCCCAGCGCCGGGATGCTGCCCCCATCACGGCAGCAGCGGTGAGGATGGTGCCACCCAGCACCAGTGTCTCTAACCCACGTGCAGGAGCTGGAACTGGTCTGCAGCTCAGCGTCAGCCCGTGTAAGGGGTGAGCTGGCAGCGCGGCGCTGGAGCCTGTCCGAATTTGAGACTTGATTTTCCCTCACCTCTGCTCCTTTCCTTTGTAACTAATGACAAATCAAGCCCATTCATTAAGAGGAGGAATCTGATCCTGCAATTGAGGAAAGATCGCTTCGGAGCTATTCTTAGCTCGCTAAGGAGTTGCGTAAGAGGCAGATTTTGTTTTCACAACCCACCTGGCAGCCGAGAGCGCTCCTGTCAGAGGCTCTGCTCCTGCCCTGCGCTTCGGGTCCAGGCGCACGGCGGGGAGTTTGCAGGGAGCCGTCTCCTGGCATCCCTGGAATCGTTTCTGTTATCGGAAGGGAAGAACCAAGCAGTGCAGAAAGGAAGGGTTTGCCTTGTGCCCCTGATAACACTATTATTAATTACTGTGATAGCAGCAAGACGGCTGCCACGGCGAAAGGGCTCGATAACGCTCACCGACTGATCCTTTCCTTGCAGTTCTGCAAGTTAAACGCAGGCAGCGGCAAGGGATGGGAGTCCGGGGTCACAGAAAGGAAAACTCTAACTCTGATCTTGGCTGGCTGGGGCTCCCGAAGCATCCCGCACCCGCTGGGCACATCTGGCACTGGGCATCCCGACGGATGGCGGGTGCCGGTGCGTGGCGGAGGCGTGAAGCAGGAGTCTGCTGTGGGATTGCGTGCTCGGTCGTGTCCTGAGCACCTGCCCGAGGGCCGGGTCCGAGTCCGGTTTGCAGCTGATGAGACAAGGTTGTGCTGCGCAAGCCCTGAAGTTCATTGTCACGCGTGGCCGTGGTCCCTGCGGGGGGGGGATGCCTTCGCCTGCGGGGGGACCCGGGGGACCCGCGGGGGTGCCCGGGGAGGATGGAAACACGAACCCCCCCCCCCCCCCCCCCGCAGTGCCGCAGCTCGGGCGTTCCCGGCCGGCGGGTCCCGGAGAGGCGGCGGGGACACGGTGGAGTCCGCCGGGCCCGGGAACGGCCCCGCAGCGCTACCTGCTGGCTACCGGCCCGCGGCCACCGGGAGCCCCGCGCCGGCGGCAGCCCTGCGGGGTGCGGGGTCACAGCCCTGAGGGGGGACCCCAACCCTGCGGGGTGCGGGGTCACAGCCCTGAGGGGGGACCCCAACCCTGCGGGGTCACAGCCCTGAGGGGGTGCAGGGTCGCATCCCTGCGGGGTCACAGCCCTGAGAGGGGTCCCCATCCCTGCGGGGTCACAGCCCTGAGGGGGTGCAGGGTCGCATCCCTGCGGGGTCACAGCCCTGAGAGGGGTCCCCAACCCTGCGGGGTCACAGCCCTGAGGGGGTGCAGGGTCACATCCCTGCGGGGGGACCCCAGCCCTGAGGGGGGGTGTGAGGTCACAGCCCTGCGGGGGGACCCCAGCCCTGCGAGGGATGTGAGGTCACAGCGCACATCAGGAGGGGGGGGGGGGGGACGTCCCTGCGCTTGTGCCCCGTGTTGCCTTTCTGCTCTCTGGCTTGTTAGCATGACTTGGTGAGGGATGGTATGAGCTGGTGGGGGAGCCCCCAAAATGCTGCTTTACTGTCGAAATAATTGGGTTCTGAATTGTCTTTTTGGGCAAATGGCTTTTGGGAAGACCAGAGATGCTGGCAAGAGCCAGTGACATATCGGCTGATAAAGCAAGTTCCCAGCGAGGAGGGACCTGGGATTATCCCTCAGCCACAGGTAAAGTGGATTATGGTTTGACCTGTGTTGTCAGCCATAGCAGGACTTTTCCTCAGTTTAACGTAAGGTCTGCCCAGAGTTAACGCTGCTCATAAATGTGCCCAGTTGTGTGTGAAGAAGGAGCTGCTTGTATCTACCAAAATATCTGCTAGTGCAAATAACTAAAAGGGCGCCAGTGTTTTATTTCCACATGCATCTCCTGACCCCTTCAAAGGTAGGGACAAATTATTGCAGCTTGTCCCGCTGCAGGCTCTGCGTTGAGTGTGCTGGCTTTGTTCCCCGGCTGGGATGAGGTTGCTCCAGGGATGGATCAAGTCTCTTGTGCAAGGTATTTTTCAAAACAGGCCTTTTTTTTTTTTTCTCCTAAAACAGCTGTGGGACATTTCAATGTATAAAATTATTTTTTTCCAGCTATTTTGGCAACGAGATGTTTTTAATATAGATTCCCTTCAAAACTTTAAAGAGCTTTTATCTTTTTTTTTTTTTTTTCTGTGGAAGTGAAAGTCACTTCCCGCTCTCATGCTCGGTCCTCTGAGCAGCGTTCCAGCTGGGATGGCTCTCCCACACCCAACTCCATCCCACTGTCAATGCACTGTCCTCTGCTTGATCTTCTGGGAGCCTTTCAGAGCCATAATCTGTGTTTATTCAGCGGTGCACCGTTAACCGTTCCTCACTGGTAGTCTAATGTCTGTAGGAGATAAAAACCTGCCCTTGCACAGGGAGGGCACGCGTGGGTGCACATGTGTCCAGCCAGCTCTCTGTCCCTGTTTTCTCCAGGACTTAGTTTGGGTCTTTCTCTCCCCGCTCCTGCCCCTCCAGAGGACAGGATGGGTTCACAGGTGGGTGCCCAGGACCGGGTGCTGTGGCAAGGACACACGCCTTCCTCCAGCATCACCCCGGCTCCTTCCTCACCTCCTGCCCACTGCGGCAGATGGTCATCGGCGAGGAGGGCCGGAGAGGAGGTAGCTCTGGGGGTCCTGCTCTTGCACACCAATGGTGGGAAGATGTAGGCACGGGACAGGATCCCACCGCTGCTCCCGGGGGAAGACGGCCGGCGGCACAACAGTCTGCAGCCATCACTCGTGAGCGCGAGCTCTGTGTTTGTTTTTGTAATCCCCCTTTTTTTTAATTGTGATTTTAGCGGTGGTGAAAGGTGCTGGATTGACAAGCTGTGGAGACGGAAGGGCCTCTGGACTCCGCTGAAGTTTACATTTACAAAGGACACAGAGAATAAATAGAAGACAGTGTTTAGAGTCCTCTGTAGACACTTCAGACTTGCTTATAATTCTGCAGCAATTCCATCACCTCTGAAGTGATTGATGCTCTCTATAAAGTCTTGCCTTAAAACATTTTCCTATGTGTCAGGGGAAGAAGTTTATTACACTTTACTGAAAGGGCAGGATTTGTATTGGGCTGAAGGCTGAGTCCTTCCCGGCCCCATCCTCAGGAGAAAAAAATAATCAGAGTGCTGGAAAAAAAAAAGAGACTGACCCAAAGCACGCATGTGGGTTGTGGTTAGTCAGGTCTAATGCTGGGTGTTGGGATCGAGTTCTCCGTGGGTGCTACAAATGGGGCTGATTTAACAGGTTTTCACCAAATTGTTTTTTTTTCTAAAAGCTTATATTTTCATTCAGTGAAAACACAAAATGCATCTGCTTTCAACAAAAAGGAAATAATATTTTTGATTAAAACACCAAACGTATAGGAAAGAGACTGCTTCGGGATGGAGCTGCTTGTGTTTGGGATCAAAATACAACAGGTCATAGGCTTTAGGTCTACATTTCTCCTGAAAAAGCTGTTTGGTTTTCTTTTTTTAGTATGGAAAATTCAGGGCAAGGCATGCTTTTTCTCCCTGTGGGAAGGTATCCCCAGGCTGCGGCACCGCGGGGTTCTGTGGGGAGCTCGGTGGCCCCGGGGCACTTGCAGCAAGGCGGTGCAGGAGAGCTCGGGAGCTCGGCTGGCGTTGCAGATGTACGCTCCCCAGAGCCCGCGTTGGGAACAAGGCTTCCCTTCTCGCCCGGCTCTGCTGCCCTGGCACTGCCGAGGGGCTCAGGGCGGCTGCGGAAGGGCACCCCCGATACCCGGCTGGGCTGCGGTGGTAAGCTCCCTGGTTGAAAAGACAAGGAAAAGCTGCGTAAGGAGTCGCTCAGTGATGAAACCATCCAGAACGGACATGGCGCAGTCACCCAGTTCACCTCTGAAAACGGCGGGATCCTTTGGGGATGTTAATTTTATAAACCATCTGAAAACAGCTCACGTGTTCCCCCCCCCGCCCAACACTGGCTCTCGGCCGACCCCAAAGTTTGCCCGGTGTGGCAGGAGACGTGTCAAGAGCAATGAAGAAAAATAGCAGTGTGTGCGGAACCTGTCAGAAGGAATAAATCTCCTCTGCTGCATCCCGGGCTGGGGTTTGCGTCGGGAGAAGGGCGCTGACAAACGCAGACCGCTATCACAGGGATCGTTTCCAGTCCCGTCTGATACTCATGGCGGGAGGGATGCGACCCTGGGAAGCACGAGGGCTGCGCGGGAGCATCCTCATCCCCAGCCGTGGCCAGGGCTGCCTCCGTGGTGCGGGCAGGGCAGGCAGGGCAGGCAGGGCGAAGGGGCTCCCAGCCTCTTGCCTGGCCTCTCCCTGCCTTCTAGAAGGGGAGCTTAGGACTAATCCAAGTTTGCTCATTTCTGCAGCTTCATAAAACTCTTAGGAAGGGCAAATACTGGTTTGGGGGCTGATCAGATTGCCGTAAGCACTGGATGCCCTTTTTTTTCCCCTCCGCCAAGCTGTGTCTCCATAAGGGACATGCCCTCCTCCAAAGCCAGAGCCTAAATACACCCAGGCTTACCCTACCAGTGCACTCTCTCTGTATCTTCACAGTAAACATTTCAAGTCAAGCACGCTCCTCGTGCGCCGCTGCCCAGCTGGGTCGCCTGATTTGCTGGCTCCACAGGGCTGTAAGAAGTGGGAATTCTGTATAAAAGTGGGGAGAAACAGTGGGAAGGTTCCCTGGGTCTAATCTGGGCTCCCGAGAAGCCATGCCCTTGCTGCCTGGGAGGGCTGAGGTGCACAGACCGCTGGAGGGGCTTCCGCGGGCACTAACACTGCGTGAGCGCCGGGCGGTCCTTGGTGCACGCGCAGCCCCGTGCGGAGCTCCGTGCGGGTGAGCTGGACTGATGTGGGCATCGGAAAGAGATGAGGTACACCGGCAGTGTGACCTGCCCCTGCGGGCAGCCCTGCCAGGTCCCCTCACGCCCCACGATGCTGACGTTCGCTAAGCTGGGGCTTCCAGCACTTCGTTTGCCTTTAGTATGTCAATAAAATACCTGATTTCTTTAAATACTTGTTGAATAAAGTCAACCCACATTTCAAACCGAAGCACACACAAAGCCCTTTGTCACTGGCTCTGGAAATACGGAGCAGATGCTTTAATGAGGCATTGTTTTCTGAATTGCATAGTTCGGGTGCCTGGAACAACAAGCGCTCGGTGGCTTTTGGTGGTGGCGCTGGCGTCACCCTCTGCCCGTCTGGTTGCTGTGCCGGCCGTTTGCATCAACCTCGCTCCTTGTCCTGAGAAAGCCAACCGGGGCGGGGGGGTGCTGACGTGAGGCTGAGGGTGCTGGTGGGAGCTGGGGTCCCTCCTCGTCCTGCAACATCCCGCGGGGATGAGGCCTGCACGCACCTCCCTGCCATCTTCTGCCGTGCAGCCACAGGCACTGATTTATTGCCAGACCCACTGGCAAGGAATTGGCTGTGTCTGCCTACATTTAATCTCCATTTTGATGTTTTAGGGAGAACCTGATGTTACTTCAGCTAATTGTCTGCTAAAGACTCTGCTCCTTCCCTGCTTTCGTGCTACATTCACCTTTTTTTCTTTCCTTTCCACAATGCCCTCAGGTAAAAGACAAATTGCAACATATAAAAAATGACCCCAGTCACTTAATTTGAACCAGAGAAGATAATAACAGTCTGGATGTAGAGCTGGATTTATGCTTTTCTCTCCGAAGGAGCCCCCTCCTCCAATGATGGCTGTCGAACGGCGCGAGCAGCATCTGAAGCAAATTGAGGGTAACCTTTCGTACCGCACGGATCTTCCAGCAGGGTTTGCCGGTCCCAGGGACATCTGCGGGCCGCATGTTGGATTTTGGCAGCCGCTGAGCCCATTGTCAGCCAGTTCCACTGCATTAGCTGGTAATGGATAGAAAGATGCCTGCCAAGTCGGCCCATGCACGCGGAGCCACGCGTGGCCGGGAGCATCCCCACCCTGCTCTGCCCATGGCCCTCGGCAGCGGGGCGCGGGGATGGTGCTCAGGCAGCATCCCGGGTCCTATTGGGTGCTCGGGCAGCATTCTGGGTGCTGTCGGGTGCTCAGGCAGCATCCCTGGTGCCCTCGGGTGCTCAGGCAGCATCCCGGGTGCTGTCAGGTGCTTGGGCAGCATCCTGGATGCCCTTGGGTGCTTGGGCAGCGTCCCAGGCGGTGTGAGGTGTGCTCGCACAAGGGCCTTTTCAGATGCATGTCACAGCCTGCTCATCCACCCCAAAGCGCAGCGCTTGTCCTTGTCTCACCTGTCGAACTCCTGGGCTGAGCGCATGTGTGCAGGTCCCCGGGCAGCCATCCTGGCCTGACGTGGGGAGTTGCTGGGAAAGCAATTACAGCCTCGCCCTGCCTGCTAATTCAAAGGGATTTTTTTTTTTTTTTTTTTTTTTTGATTGTGTCCAACAACATGGAAAAATGTGAATGATGCAGATCAGAAAGACGAACCGGGAAGCTTAACCTCTGGCTCGCGAGCTGTTGGACTAGCAGCTTGGGGATGAGAAGCCAAATGTCAGACACATGATGCCTGTACTGCACTTCAGGGCTTAGGGTTTTGTTAATTGGTTTTTTCCAAGTTTTGAGGTGTTTGTGCATCAGTCACGGCTAGGTCACTGTGACAAGCTCCCTCTTACACACGGTCCCGGGGGAGAGGACACTCTCCCTGCTCCAACACCCGGTGCCAGGGCTGCAGGTTCCTCTCCAGCAGAACAGAGGTTCACTTTGATTCCCAGGGTAACATGAGAGGCAGCATCCAAGTGCCGGCCGTGCTGTTGCCTGCGAGCAGGCAGGTCCCGTACCTCTGTTTCCGAGTGGTTGGGAGGATATGGATCAGACTGTTGCAATTAGCTCTTGGCCAGCTCTGCGGCGGCTGCGCCAGTCCCTGGTAAACACCGACTGTCGGCTGCTCCTTCCCTCGCAAGGCAGCGTGCTGCAGCCCTGGATCGGTCCATAAATCATGCACATCAGTGTGGTTTCGTTTTGATCCCTTCATCTTCGCTTCTCTTCTCTGGCCAACGTTTCCCCACTGCTCCCCAGGTGCCGGGGGCCGGTTGGCTGGTTTGTCACCTGCGCACCCAGTGGCCACCGCGCCAGTGCCGTGGAGCTGCCGCGGCGACGGAGCCGCCGGGCTTGGTGCATTCCTGCGACTCTCTGAGCTGCATGGGGTCCGTCCCCCCCCCGAAACACAGAGCACCCTCAGCCCAGCAGCTCCCGCTGCCCGTTGGCCCCTTCACCCTCCCTGCAGAATCTGAATATCTTCAAAACTTATCTTGCATATTAAACAAGCAAAACCAGGCGGGGGGGGGGGGGCTGGCACTGGCGAGGGTGCAGGTCTGTTGAGCCATGGGGAGCAGTGGCACATCGGGGGCGATTCCCTCCCACTTGGGGCTATTATCCGTGGGGTGTTTCCCAAAGCACTGCAACACCCTGGGCACAAGCAAGTGCTGAAGGGAACCCGCCGATACCCACGTCGCTCCATCGCCCTCCTGGCTGTCCCCTTCCCTTCAGTTCTCCAGCTCGTTTTCTGACTTATGATCAAAATCATACAGGCATCAAGGAGTGCAATCAGGACACTTTATAAAACGTTTAATTGCATTTCATAACCTCTTTCCATAAAACATCTGCAGCGTGTTTATAAACTTCCCACCTCTTGGTTCCTGGCTCTCGCAGCAAATCCCCGCAGAGCTGCGGCTGCGGGACCGCGACTGTGGTACGTGGGGCAGCACCGACCGGACCTGCGGCCCTGGGAAAGCCTGGGCTGCTCTGCCGAGCTCGGACCTGAGCCAGGCTTTCCTGGGGTAGGAGGGCATTTGGGAACTTGGATGGAAAAGTAACAAGGCCCTCTATGTCTAAATTCCTGTTTTCCAAAGATACAGACCAAGATGAAGCAACACCCTGTGAGCTGCAGAGGCATCGGCACCATCGCTGCCAAACGGTGCTGCCGGGAGGGTGTTCAGAGGGCAGCTGTGGGCGGCATGGGGGGGTGCTCGGCAGGACCAGGGCGAGTGCTTCCCCAGCATCTCCGGCTGACAGTTTTTCTGAGCAGGAAATTGCTGTCTTAGCGCTCATGGACTCCGTCCTGGGGGTTTTACAAACCTTTCCGTGGAGCAATGCAGCCGGCCTGCGGACCTCAGCGCAGAGCTGTGCATCCGGCTGCGAGGGGGAAAGAGCTGTGCACCCGGCTGGGTGGAAAGCCCCCCGGGAGAAGGGGCTCTGAGCCTGTGGCAGTCACCATCATATCTGCCTGCTTTGCTAACATTATCCTGTCACCTCCACCAGGACTTTTCTCTCAAGGACAAGGATGTAGGGATACTTTTACCTCCAGGCTGATTTCTTACACTGAACGATGACCCAGCAAACAGTGAGTTGGAGGGGCAGGGGGTCCTCCAAGAGCACCGCTCTCGGGAAGCCCTCCTCGCCTCAGCCCTGCACGTCCTGCCTCCTGCCCTGCTGCTGCTTTTTCTGCCGCCCCTCGGGGGCACCCGAAGGCTGCCGTGATGCTTCCTCACCCCTCAGGGACATGAGCCCCCATCTCCATCAGCCCAGCCATCCCGCTGTGGTTTCCATGATCCCTGGTCTCTGCTGCAGGCAGTGACTATCTTCCTCGTGCCTGGACTGATGGAGGGGACAGGTCAGTGGAACGTCAGCCCCATCCCTGACCACGGGAAAGAGCCGCATCTGCTGACACCCAAAGGCACAGGCACGCCGGAGGGGTGCCCGTCAGTCAGCTCAGCAGCCTCGCGGAAGCTGTGCCGTGTCCCGTACTGAGGCCCTGATAAATCCCCGCTCCTTTTTTAGCTGGGAGGATTGCCGCAGCTCTCCCCTGCCTTTCAGGGTTGGTTTGTTTGTTTTTAGCACAATGTAAGTAAACTGGAGATGGCAGTGTCCTCAGCAAAGAGCCTGACTCATACAGAGGAGTTTTTCCACACAAAAAGTAATGACAACGCAACGGTTTCATCCCCCAGGATGCAAAATGCGCACAGATAAATTTTATCCAGAAGGTCAGCAACTATTAACTATCAGCCGTTCAAATCCAAGCCGCTTTCCCAGGCAGTTCAGCTGCAGGCAGGCTCAGGAGGCTGCAGGCGCTTTGGCCAAGGAGCTGCGCGAAGTCGCTCCGTGCTCCGCTGCCCTGCTGCTCCCTTGCTCCGTTGCTCCCCGCTCCGTCGCTGCCTGCGCGCTGGCTGCGGGGTCTGCACAGCCGGCGGGGCTGGGATCCCCTGGGCTCTGCGGCTCCGTGGCTCCGTGCTGGTGCTGCTCTCTGCTCTGCAAACATCCCCTGCGCTGCCGATCTCCCTGTAGGCAGCCCCGGCTCAGGGCGACGAGGACGGGTAGATGGGATGACCGGAGGGAGAGCAGCAAAAGCCTCGGCCCCGGGATTTTGGCTGCTAACGTTGGGTGCTGGCGGGGAGACAGCTTGCCCGGTTCAGGCTGAGCGTAGTGCCGTGCTAACGGCGCTGCAGTAATGCTGTAACATTAGCAGCAGCAAATGGTCCTCAGTGTGTCACTTATAGGAAGCAGAAAAACAAACAAACCCTGAATAATAGCCAAAACATCTTTCGTGGGACTTGCAGCTTTCTAACTTTATTTAAAAAAGAAGGAAAAAAAGTAAATTTTCCCTGTCAGAGAATTGCTATCATCACGCAATGGCACTTAGGAATATTATAAACAACTGTGTCAGTTTATAGGGCTGAAGATGTTTTCCCGCGGCTCGCACAGCTCTCGTCTCCCAGGCGGGCCGTCAGCGTGGCAGGATGGCTGAGCCGCCCCCCCAGGGCCTGGGAAATGAAGGATTAGCGGAGGGGTTTGTGCAGACATCAATCCACACCTCGATTCCTCCCAAAGCTCTTCTTGCAGTCGCTCTCTGTCCCCCTCCCAGGCTATGGGCATCGCTCACCCCGGCCGGGGGTGGGATGGCTCCTTCCCGGGGCTGCGGTCCCCCCGCACGGCTCTGAAATCTTCCTCGGCAAAACCCTCCTCCTCTCCCCGATCTGGTCCTCGTTTTCTCCCAGATCAGCACTTTCTCTGCTTGTAGCTCTGTCAGATGTCCGGCTGTAAATCAGAGCCCAGGCCCATGTGGTCGGGCTTTGCACGGCCGGGGGGGGCCGAGGAAGACATCGTTTTGGAGGGGTGGGGGAAAATTATCCAGGCAGCAAAGGAAACCACCCCGGTGCACGTTGCTCCTGTCCTCACTGCACACTCGGTTACGGCTTCCTACACAGGCACAGCCGCTGCACGAAGGATTTTTCCCTGCAGCAGAGCATCACCGCTCCGGGTGCTGCCGGCTCAGAGCCTCACGTGCGACGTCTACAGAGGAGGACGGATGCACGCATCCCGCCGGAGGTTGCCGGCGAGGCCGTCCGCCTCTCTCTGCTCCTGTTGTGCTCAGAAAGGAACAGGTCTGCACCAGGCCTGCTACACAATGCAAAAAAAACCCCAACAAAACAACCTCCTTTATTCTGCATGTCCAGGACTGCAAAACACGTGCTCTAGCTGGATTGCTGGCGCTTGCTTTCGCCCCTGCGGTCCCTTACCTGGCAGATGGAGCGTGTAAGACACACCCTGTAACGCTCTCACATCGAGCTGCGAAAGATTTATAAGATCAGTACGTGACTGACAGATAAGGGACTCCCACAGAGCAAAGACGAGAGCGGGGGAACCAGAAAGCTGTATGCTTGGACTTGATTCAAGGAATTTGCAGCCCCTCTTGTTCAGGCAGGTTCGAATAGAAAATTTGCCAAATCAACCTAACACCATAAAAACGTTTCTTGAGGAAGGGTTGGGGCAGAGATGGGTTTATAAAAAACACCCACCAAAAGCCTCGTGTCCCACCCTGGTATTTATGAGATGCACACAGACGGTGTTGATAGCAGAGACATTTTTGTAAGTCAATAAAATGGAAAAAAAAGAGATTCTACTTGGTTAGGAGGGGTGGTGACTTTGAATGCATCGAGGGCAATGAAGGAGATCATTCCATTGTTTTAAGATTTCCATAACTCACTGTGCTTAAGCACATAAAAATGTAGACATTTTGGCAATAAAGTTTGGGTAATTTTTGAGTATGAATCAAAAATCTCTCCCTCGTGCTCCCCTCCCCCTTCTGCCTTTTGTTGTTGCTGCAGGCAGCTGCCCACCCCCCCGCTCCGCCCGCTCCACCCCATGGCCTCATGAACGGAAAAATGTCTTCAGCAGAAACCTCCCAGCTTTTAATTTTCTAATCTGCAGCATCTGTGCCCAGCCCAGGCGCTCCTGCGGGCTGCCGTGGCGTGTCCTTTCCCGGGAGCTCACGCACGCAGGCACGTGCAGGTTGAGCGAAGGCGCTGACGCCGCGGACGCTCGTGCCGCTGCGGTGTCGCCCGTCACTTCTGCGCACGTGGCTCCCACCGGCGCCTGACGCTGCCTGGGCGAGGTGATGGGTGCTGAAAGCGGGGCAGGGCATCCTGTCACCATGGCTGCTCCTCACAACCCCGGCGCCTGCCCGCGGTTTGCTCTCCTTAACCATGCAGAGAATTCCTGCCAGAGAGATCAGTTTGGGGTTATTATTATTATTTTTTTTTTTACTTTACAGCACTGCGTGCAGAGCCAGGACGAGCGACACGAGCTGATGGAACCTGCCTATGCGTTCGTCAGCATCCCCTTAATTAACGGTGCTATGGGAAGTCCTGGACCATTGCAGTGAGCGGCGAGCGTAGCGGCGGCAGCAGGAGCACCAGGACCGGGTTCCTGCTCCTGGAAAGTCCGCTTTCCCCACGTGAAGGGCGCAGGTGGCAGCGAGTCCGAGGCAGAGGGTGGGTGCACGTCCCTGCGGCACCCGGGGTGCAGGCAGTGAGCCGTGCCGGTGCGCTGGGCTCGGCGGCTCACCAGGCCCAGACAGCTTTGGTGACAGCCGCTTTGCCACTGCTGACCTCTTTGACTTGCCAGATGAAAACTTTTTCAGCCAGAAACTGGACAAACTGGGTGGTTTCCGCACTGCCCCGGGGCCGGAGATGGGTGGGCTCCCCGGGGGTTTGGTGTCTGCGTGCCCAGGGGGTCCCCCCTGCCAGCGCCGGCAGCTCCTGGGCAGGGCTGCTCCTGCACCCGCCGTTTCCTTCCAGCTGTTTGCGTGAAGGGCCAAATATTGAGTCCAACTATTTTCCACGAAGAGCAAACTTGTTTGGGTGAAAAAACCCATTGTTTTGTCAACATCTAATTTTCTCAGGGAAACCACTTTCCTGGGCAGGAGAGGGTCTGGCCGGTGTTCCCGGTGCCTCTTGGGAATCCGTGGCATGCAGCGGCACCGGGGCGGCGTGGGATGGGGCGGCTGCTCTGCGTCCTCCGGTGCCGGCTGCACCACTTCCCTGCGGCACATCGCCTTGGCTGCTCCCTGTGCCCCACCGCACACCAGCCCCGGTGCTGGATGGTGCTGTGCTGCCCGTGCCCGTGCGGTGCCAGCTCTGCCGTCCCTGCACCGTGGCTGCCGGAACGCGGCGATACCGGTTGGTTTGTGTTATGCAAAACAGCGAGGTTTTAAAACAGAATAATTGAGAACAAACGCCACCTCCACCCCACCTCGCTGCCTCCCAACGCCGCCCGAAAACGCTGGTGTGTGTTTGTTAGCGCTAATCACGACTGACGTTACGAGAACCAGATGATGGCAGAGCCAGGAATGCGCTCGCCCATTAGTCACTTCAGATAAATACAGTCATCTGTTTCAGCACTATGAGGCCTTCCGAGCTGAGCCCGGAGGGGCAGCACGCGTGCTCCCGGCAGGAAAACTGCAGGAACCCGGGCTGGCCGCGAGGCAGGAGATCGAAGGGCCACGGGTGACACAGACGCGCCGTGTTGCTGTTACTTCGTCTGGTGCTGTGCTTTTAGCCTGCTCCAAGGGATGAAAAAGCCACAGAGACTTCAGCCGCAGTGTGGGGCAGGTGCCGGTGGTGGCAGAGCCATCGTGCCCGGTGCTGGGTGCCTGGCAGCACCAGTGCAGAGCTGGGGCTCTCGTGATGCTCCGTGTTTGAAGCACCCCACTCCTGCTCATGTATCAGGGGCTCCCCGGCAGGCCCTAGCACCATGCTGCTCGGGCTACTTTTCTTTCCCTTTTTCCTTTTTTTTTTTTTTCCTTCTTTTGCAGCGAACAACTTTATTTCCCACTTTGACATTTTCCAGACCCACCTGGGAGCCTGCCTGCCAGAAGGAGAAATGGCACAAGAGGAAATACATCTTCACAGCCTTGAGAGAGGAGAGCGTTGGAATCCGAGTCCGTAAACAGCGTTGCTGCGCAGTGAGCAAAGGCAGAGCAGGTTGTGCTCTGGAGAGTGTAACCCCACCTCCGCCACTCCTCTTCCGAATTAAAAAATAAATAAGAGGAGCAGTGCCTGTTTGTTTGTCCCTCTCAGACTGGATGCTTGAGGCTTGGGGATGCTGTGCAGGGAGCAAGTGCACCCCCCAAAAAAGCCAGGGAGGGATGGCTGGACTGAAAAAAAAAAAAACCAAACCCAAAACCCTTTCACAGAGTGTTTGGGGAGCTTTTGTCTTGTGAACCCCCCCCGGGGGAACGTGCACAGCTCTGACCTGGCCTGGCTGGGACGTGCTGGGCAGCTGTTAGTCCAGCGGTACCTGTCAGTGCCGTCACTGTGGCCTCCCTGACAGCCAGGGAGCTGGCACCCACGGCTCCCAAAAGCCACCATGGTGGGCACAGGGACAGCGCTCTGCAGTGGACAGGCAGCTGGGAAGAGCAAATCCATGGGCAGGAAATGGGGACCCTCACCCTGAACTGCCCAGCGCATCCTGCATCCCGCATCCTGCATCCCGGGGTGCGGGTCGGTGCCCAGGGTGCATGATCTCCGGGAAGCGGGGCAGGCGGCGGGGAGCGAGCCAGGTCCCGGGAGCCGTGCTGGGGTCTCAGCCAAACTCACGGCGCCTGTCAGCGTGGCTGACGCTGCGCAGCACCGCGGGTGCCCCGGCGCAGAGGTGAGACTAAACAGCTCCCTGCGGCACGGCCAGGCTGGCGGGAGGGCAGCGGCAGCATCCAGGTGGCAGCGTCCCACGGGCACCATGGTCGCACGCCGGTGGCACCGAAGGTCTGGCCTGTTGTGGCCGGGGGTGCGGGACACCTGCAGCGTGTTGGGTTACTGGTCACCTGGCCAAATCTAGGCTCTGCTTCTCTGACTGCATCAGCCCGGTGCACGATGATGCTGAGCAGGCAGGGAGGCGGCGCAGGGCTGTCACATCAGCAGCCACCGCTGTGGAGTTCCTCCTACACTGAGGGGTGGCAAAGACGGGGTGCCTGCCGTGCCCTGGGCTCCCCTCACCCAAGAGCAGGTGGTGGGACGGGGCTGCCGGGAGTGCAGGGGGCTCCGAGGACCGGTCCTGCAGCCTATGCACGGGCTGCAGCGGGTGCTCCGGGCAGAGCGAGTCCCAGCCAGGACGTTTTGCTGCAGAGCCCCATGCAAACGCCTGGTGAAGAAGGCTGATATCTGCCCGGGACAGGCTCTGCCGTTGCCGACATCCCTGCCACGTGGCCAGCCGGCTGAGCCCCAGCCGCTCACCACACAGCTCCGGGGTGGGACATGGGGGTCCCCGGGGGTTGGGGAGCTGGTTCCGGTGAGGAGCCACCAGCAATGCCTGTTTCTGCCCCAAATTGTCAGCCCAACTCCCTCCACCGCCCCGAGCGTGGCCACCGCTGTGAGACCCCCCGTGGCCTCAGCTCCCGGCTGTGAGCTGTGCTGCTCCTGCCGCCTGCGCTGCTGCTGCCCGGGGTCGGCACGGCGCTGCCTTTTCTGCTGCCCGCTGGCGGGAGGTTTGGCTTTGCTGGAGCAGCGCTGTGGCAGGGGTTTACCTTTGATTTAAGCAGGTTTTCTCTGGCTTTGAAGAGCGCCATTTAGAGCGGTGGTTACCAGTGGAAGGCAGGGAGGTGTCAAGAAGCTGCTTCCTTCAATGCGTTTCTTCTGAGCTTTTTTTTTCCCCTCTGATCCCTCTCTATTCGCCTTCCCCGGGCTCGCTGGGTGACTCTCTTTTTCATCAGAAGTGAATTTCCAGCACTGGAGAAAACCAGAGGGGCACCCCCCACACCCAGCATGTCAGGGATGGCGAGGATGCTCCTCCATCTCAGGGCCAGCACCGGCTGTCAGGGCACCATCCCCGCGGCCATCCCCGGGCTCCTCGGGGACGTCCACGCCATCCCGCCGGCCTGGGGAGCCTGCAGACACGCACGCTGCTCTCGCCTTGATGCTTTGTCACATCGTCTGCCAGCATCCATATTGATGGCCCAGAAGATGTGAAAATCAATCTCCAGACACAGTTGTGTTTTATTTTATAATGGTCAAGGCCTGATCTTGATTAAAGCCCCTTTCCAGCGTTGCTGGTGCTGATACCCAGTAACCCAGGGCTGTCCCCACAGGTGAATTACACAGGTATGGAGCATAATTTACTCTCCCCATATCTTCCCCAGAGTGAAATAGCATTTTTCTGTGTCTGAAACTGCCAGGATAACCCTGTGCATTTGTCCTGGACGACACTGAAATGCCAGATGTGACACGGCCGGGGAGGAAGCTCTGCCAGGGCTCCTCGCAGCCGGACCCCACAGCCTGCGCCATCCTGCCCCGCCGCAACTTTTATCCCCTCACCGTTTTTTTCCAACTCAGTGAGCAACAACTGTCATGTTTATACTCTTCCTCCCAAGTCCTGCTCTACCTCAAGGATTAAGCTTTCATCCTTCATTACGAGCTTCTCCCCCCCAGGCAACATTTTCCACGAAGAAAAAGGAATTTCTGGGATTTTGCTTTTAAGAGATTATGTTACTAAGCATGTGTGTGTTTGTGCCGTGGCGAGGAGCTTTCTGCACACACACACACACACACACACACACTGGTGAGTTGTCACAACCTGTGGCAACCGAGCACGTGGGGCGGTCTGGGGGGGACAGGTCCCCGGGCGCTGCCTGGCCCCGGTGGCTCATGGCCCTTCCTCCCCTCGCATCCCCGCATCCTTCTCTCCCCGCGGGGCAGGGCGGGCGGCAGGACGGTCAGGAGGGCGTCTGCAGCCCAGCGCTGGTGGAAGGGTCTGGCCCCACAGCCCTGGGGACCGGGGGGGGTGCCACCACCGTGCTGGTGTGGGGTCACCCCTCCGGGATGGAGGAGACGGGGTGGGCATGGCTGGGGATGTGGGAAAGGAGGGGGCTCAGCCCAGCTCACTGTTCTGGGGGTTGCTGCCGTGGCCCCACTGTCTGAGCCAGAATTATCAAATCTCGGCGGTCTCCGTCTGGGACTGAGCTGCTGCGGCTTCGTGGCTTTCCCCGTGCCCAGCACCGTCGTGATGGTCCCAGGGGACTCGTGTCCCGGCAGAGCTGGGAGCCGCCGGCGGCCGCCTCCTGCTCCCGCGGGGCGAGCGCTGACCTCGCTGCGCTCTCGCCCGTACTTACACGAAACCTCAGCTACTTACAAGGAGCTTACACCACGCCTGGAGGCTTGGCGTTAAAAATATTTGGCTGTACAGTAACTGTTGAACAAGGTTGTGCTATCATTGACAACAGCTCTTGTTATTAAATCCTTTCCGGGAGCTCATCTAAGCCCAACAAATTAACATAAGGGAAACACGATAGCTAGTGTCAACCTACCAAAATAATCCAAATCTGTAGCTACAACAGGGAAGACATAAACATGGCCCAGGAAGAATAATTGCTGCATGTTTTAGCTTCAGCATCTGGGCTGCCGCAGCTTAGAAAGTCATCCAGTTTTGCTAGGAAGTAACTAGGGGAAGGTCAGGTGCAGCCTGTGAAAACTGCCTGCCCCTGCCAAACCCTCGGGCGCCCAGGGATGTGGGCGCAGGGCCCCTCTGGGGACACCCCGGGACCCTCGGAGGAGCGGCAGAACCCCTCAAGAGCCACAGCATCCTCTCCCCGGTTCGCATCCGCGGGGTGCGGGCCAGGAACCCCCCCAGCGGTGCTGCAGCCCCAGGGGAGCGCGGTGCAGAGCCCGGTCCAGCCGCCGGCACCTCCCCGCCCAGCGCCGCAGAGCCTGGACCGTGACGGCCGCTGATGAGCAACAGCTTCACCCGGTGAGTCACAGCGCTGACTCAGACCCTGCTCATCCTCTGCGCATTAAATACCGCTTATTCTACATGTTCTGGGGGATGACACGAAGATCTGTTCCTAGAGAGATAAGAAGCTTTTCCGTTGCTTTGACTATAGCCATTACATGCAATAATTAAGCGGCGGTAATTGGCGATTGCTTACTCTGGATGCTCGAGTGTGGCCAGCACGCTGCCCTGCTGCCAGAGCGGCTGCCGTGACCCTGCTGTTGGGAAATTAAACAATTACCAGCTCTGCGCTGCTTTTTGACAAGTTGTTTCCCACTTTCCTTTAAAAGTCAATACATAAAAATAGTAGACTCTGTAGAGCTCAAACACAAATGGGAGAGTGCATTGAAAAAAGGCTCCTAAATGCACAGGCAGCCCAGACCTGCCCCCCCCAAACCCGCCACAGCAGTAGCTCTGTATCACACATGCAGACACACACTATTGTGGGTATTAAAGAGCCTAAATCTGATTAAAGCCTTTCTATCCCCACCAGGGGTCACTTCCAGAAACCAGTTCATCCAGGAGGCCGAATTCATTTCATCCCCAAAGTCTAATTAAAGCCATTAGTGTATTCCTTGTCTTTCTGATAAGATCAAAGCATTCCAAGAGCCAGTCATTACCTTATTTTCAAGACAATTATACAACGTATAGCACCGATTTATTCCGCCTCCAGCCGTATGCATTTATCTCTGTCTATCATCGGGTAAGCGGAACCATCAGACACAGCCCAGCCCGGGCTCTCGGCTGACGAGGGTCCACGCTCACCGCGCCGGGTTTCTTTTCCACCCCCCGGCTGCAAATTAACATCCGAGGCAGAGCCAGACCCCGACGCCCATGGCGAGACACGGGGCACGTCCAGCCTACCGCCAGCAAGGACCCGCTCCTACACACAGCGCACGCTGGGGCCGTGGAGAAGTCGGGATGCTCACACCCCACACACACACCCCCACACGATGCTGCCCCCCGGGTCCCCTCGGCGTGCACAGCCATGGCTTTGGGTGGGGGGACGCGGCCCTGCAAGGGGGGGGGACGCGCTGCTGACCCAAGGCGCTCTGCCCAGCTTTGCCCAGCCCGGCGCTGCCGCGGCTGGTTGACGGGGGCCACAGGCTCAGCGTGCGCGGGGTGGGGGGGTGTGTGTGTGTGCTTTCCCCTCACATAAACACATCTCCAGCAGCTCACGGCCCCTGCGAGAGCGGAGCTGTGAATTTTCATCTCTCAGCTAATCAACTCGCCTGCTAGTCCAAACTTGTCAGGAGCTTTATCCCTGCCCTGCCAGCCTCCTCCCGGCCCACGAGTGACAGAAGACGTTCCCATCCCTCCCCGAGACACATCCAGCTGCTACAAAAACAAACATCCTCCCGATGGCGATTCCTCCTCGTCAAACAGCCCTGACCCCGGTCCCCGCGGGCAGCCCCTACAATAACATCTGCGCTGCGCCCGTGCCCGGCAGTCGGCACATCCCGAGTCACAGTCAGTAAAAGGGTGATGTTTACGGCGGGGACGGCAGAGCCATGTTACTGCCTAAGCCGGGGGTTTATTAATTGCTGGTTCTCCCTATTCCTCCGTGACAAAAGATTAATCACCCGGCCGAGGTTGCGCTGCCCGTGAGGCTCCTGCAGACACGAGGCAGCTGTGGCAGAGCCGGGCTCCTGCGTCGGCCGAGCCGCCGGCCCCTCGCTGCGCCCGGGGAGGATGGGGCTGCCCCGGGGCCGTGCTTTCGGGGGGCTCAGCAGGGTCTGGGCAGGTTGCACACCAAGGGGCTCCCAGAAACCCACCTGAGAAGCCGCTGCGGGCTGTAGGGGAGCGAGGGGTGCCGGCCAGGCCGTGTGTCTGTCTCGGTCCATTTTGTCACCATGCTGCCTTGCGTTAAACACCCTGAGCCCCGCACTCCTGCTTGGCCCAAAACGTGGCTGTGGGCAGCTGCGGCTCCAGGACACTACAGAGACATCCCGGTCTCCATCCTCCAAGTCACCAGGAGGAGCTCCTCTGCTGTGGAGACAGGCTGAGAGAGTTGGGGTGGTTCAGCCTGGAGAAGGCTCTGGAGAGACCTTAGAGCCCCTTCCAGTCCCTGAAGGGGCTCCAGGAAAGCTGGAGAGGGGCTGGTGACAAGGTCAGGGAGTGACAGGCCAAGGGGAATGGCCTGAAGCTGCAGGAAGGGAGATGGAGATGGGATCTGAGGCAGAAATCCTTCCCTGTGAGGGTGCTGAGGCCCTGGCACAGGGTGCCCAGAGAAGCTGTGGCTGCCCCTGGCTCCCTGGCAGTGTTCAAGGCCAGGTTGGATGGGGCTTTGGGCAACCTGGGCTAGTGGAGGGTGTCCCTGCCCACGGCAGGGGTGGGACTGGGTGGGCTTTGAGGTCCCTTCCAACCCAAACCACGCTGGGATGCCATGATTATCTGGGGTTTGCAGCCCTGCCGGCCCCCATGCCCTGGGCAGTGTTTCACCATTTCTGGCTGCAGACCCTGGTGGCAGCAGACCCATCCCTGGGCCGGGGCGGGCAGCGGGGGGGAGCGCTGTGCAGTGCGGGGGCTGTGAGGAGGTCTCTGCTCGCGGCGTGCGGGTGCAAGGTGAGCTTGTGCCCAGGTCCGGTGAACGTGCTGCTGCTCGGGCTCTTCATGAGCAGCACATGGAGCTGCTTCATTAACATGTAAACAGCTCTTGGACTCCCACGAAACAAATTCCCCTCTTGCTTTCAGAGCAGGATGAAAACCATCAGAATCAGCTCTTCAGCTGGATTCCCTCTTCCGTGCGGCACTCGAGAGCCATTCACCCTGTGGGAACACGGCGACTGGAGCCTGCGGTGGGGTGCTCCACAGCCCCCTGCCCGGGGACGAGCCCTGCACGGCCTGATACTCGCCTGGTCTGGGAGGGAGCTGGGACCACAGCAGCCAGCCTGGATCCGTCATCATCTTCAGCTTCCAAAGCATCGCTTGGGCGCATCCAGCATGGATCTCCACGGGGCTCAGCAACAAGGTTGACCCACCGCGCCAGCTCACTCGGTGCAGAGCTGGCCCCTCGCTGCCCCTCGCAGCCACGGGTCTTTCGGCCAGAGCCAAGAGCAGACTTGGGGCATAGAGTATGTGGGAGCAGTGGCTCGGTGGAGCCAAAATCATGCAGCTCTGAGGGAACGTGTTTTCAGCTGGACATTCCAGTTGGAGGAACCAAATCCAGTTTGTGTGGCAATTACACCTCTCGGAACACCGTTGCAGCCATGTACACTGATTTTACAAAGGCAGTTTGCAACCCTGGGGCTACAGGGCAGGGGCTGCCTGCGACCACCGAGCAGGTACAGCCACACAGGGCTGAGCAGAGGACCCAGCACAGGGCAGCGCTGGGAAACACACACCAGTGTGTGTTCTTACCGGATGAAGTAAAGGACTGCAACCCAGGAACGCGGCATTTTGACCTCCGAATCTAGCCCTGTGTTTGCTGCTTTCTGTGTCCTCATCCCAGGAGATGATTGCCCCCAAACTGATTTTCCCGGAACCTTTAACCTGCTGCTCCGACTGCCGCGGTGGGTTGTTGGCAGCTGACGGGTGACGAGGCTGTGGCGGTGACGGTGGCGCCTGGATGGCACCCAGGGGTTATCAGCAGCAGTGGCTGAGGCTGAAATAGCAGGGCAGGAAAGTGGGGTAAGCAGACCTCAGCTTCTTGGCATGTTTGCTTGTGCTAAACCTGTAGCATGAAAACTTTTCACAACAACACTCAGCACTTGAAGCCTTCCTTGGCTGCGTGCGCCCCGGCGGAGGGCGAGAGCCAGGCCTGGCTCACGGGTTGGATTGTGCAAACAAACCGCATCCGCAAGCACCGCGGTCGGGAAGCCCGAAGCCGATGCTACAGGGTGAATGCACACCAAAGCGAAAGCTCTTTCTCCCGGCAGAATTGCAGGTTACAGTGTCTGGGGGACAGCCGCGCTTCCCAAAGGACGCGCCTGGACGCTGCAGTTACACAGTGTGCTCACCCTAGCCCTGCTCTCGCCAGCACCCAACAGAGCCTCACCAGCACCCTGCGTCCCCCAACACCCACCACAGGACCCTCCCAGCAGGTTTCTCTCCCGGGCACTGCGGTTTGTTGCTCTGTCATTGCTCCGGGGTTTTTTTTCACCCCTGGGCGTTTCTCACAGATAAGATGCTCTGGAGCAGCGTGGCTGGGTGTCACACGTGCCTGGGCGCTGGGGCTGCTGACTGACCCTGCAGCAGGAGTTCCCAGCCCCAGGGAGAGGTGTGAGCACGCAGCCGCCCCGAGCGTGTGTGCGAGCTGGGCCCAAACAAATCCATCCCTGGTTTGCCAATTAATTTAGCAAACCAAAGCTCCTGGCGCGCAATGGGACGACCGGATCGATTGTGCTGAGCCGATTTGGTTACAGTTTCTCTTGGCGCTTCTGTGATTATTCTGATAACAGCAGCGCTGATGGGATCAGCTGCTCAGCGATCGCCCATTTTCCACGAAGGAAACTTGCCAAGCACAAGGCCGGTAGCGACACACAGCAGCTCTCGCGGCTCAGCCAGCAGCATTGCTCCCGGCCCAGCAGCCCAGAGCCGTCCTGCCCTCCCTGCCAGGCAGCCACGGCCCTGCCAGCACGATGATCCTGCAGCCCGCGTCCCCGGCCGCGCAGGCACCGCTCTCGGGCTCAGTCCCATGCTGTTTCAACTGCGCTTGCAGGAATTAGCAGCCGGGGACAGGACGGTGGGAGCCGGCCATGAAGCCAACGCCTCGGCAGGACTCGCGGTGCCCAGCCAGGAGCAGCCCTGGGGAGCTGCCCGTTTCCCGGGGATGGCAGCCGGGTGCCAGAATCTTCCTCCAGGCCTGACCTCTAGCTGGGGACGGAGCAGGGAGCTGGGAATAGCTGCCGTGTCGTGCACAGCGCAGTAAAGCCGTGTCTGCCCTGGTGGGACAGCCTGCACCCCGGGGGGCCCTGCCCGGGGGGGGGGGTACCCTACCGTGGGGGTGTCCCACCGAAGGGGTGCCCCGCCCGTGGGGGTACCCTGCCCGTGGGGGTGCCCCGGCCGTGGGACACCCGCAGCCGGTTCGCCCAGCCCGGCGCTGCCCGGCGCTCCGCCGCCGTTCCCGGGAGCAGGTTTCCCTCTAGCGGCCCCGACCCGCCGCGCACCGCCCGGGGGACGGACGAGTCCCGGGGCCGCCGCACCCGCGGGTACAAACCCGGCCTTCCCGCATCGAGCGGCCGCCAGCGAGGCGATTGCGAGCAGGGCTGGGAGATGGCAAAGGGCAGGAGGACGTTGGCAGAAGGGAAACAGCGACTGGGGTTTCGCCAGCTCCCTGCGCCGTTTGACTTCGCACCAGGAAAGGTGGCTGGGGCTGGAGCAGGAGGGCAGGCCGGCCCCCGGAGCCTTGGGTGCTCTGGGGTCAGAGGATGCAACCACGGCTCTCCCGAGGCGCAGGGATGACTTTGCACATCGCACCATGGTTGTAGCGACTTACGGAGCGGTGCTTGCTGTCTGCGTGAGGGAAACATCGCAAAAACCCTCTCTTCCCCCCCCGCCCCGGCTCCGTGCACACACGCAACACTTGCACACGCAGCCACGGGTCCCCGTCAGTGGGACGCAGCAAGGCAGAGCTCGCGTGGGCCAGCTGCGAGGGGATGAATAGATGCCTTGTGCTTGAGGAACTGACTCACTCTCTCCTGCGCAGAAAATGGCTGCGAGCAGGGACACGGGGCTGAGCTCGGCTCATCGCACTATAAACGGGCTTAAGCCTCACCCGCAGCTGGAGTTGGGATTAACGCCCTTATTCATGGCGCATCAGAGGGCAAGGGAAACAGAGCACGGTGGTGTTTATAAAAGGGCTTGTCAGCATTCCAGACTTGGGCAAGGACCTTCCACCTCTGCTGCTATAAAAAGCAAAGCAGGGCTGCGGCTGAGACACACCAGTTCCGATTCCTGCCTGGGCAGGGCTCCTCACCTTCAGCGTCAGTGGAAACGATGGTTACAGGGAGGAAGCAATGTTTGTTCAGCGGCTACCGCTTTCAGCTGCGCCGAAAGTACCATCATTCACGCGGCACTCCTCCGAAATGTTATGAAGCCCGAAGAGATGAACAAAGAGCTTCTTGCCGGGTTGTTGCAAAACCTGTTCAAGTGAACTGATGTAAAGATAAGAAAATCAGGTCACTATTGAGGTATATATTAGGGACACAAAGCAGCTATGGAGTCATCCCTGCAGCTGGGCTGGGGGGGCACCTGGAGCAGCCCCCAGCTCTGCAGGGAAGACACATACTGGTTCCTTGCACGGACACACTGCATCCCGGGCAAGGGGGACTCTTCTGGGCTGGGACACTCGCAGCTCTATCCCGTGACACAACTGAGCCCCGCTCCTCCGAGGCAGAGCGGTGATGAGGCTGCACAGGGAATTCCCATGGAAACTCTGCATCCTGCTTGAAAAACAAACAAAAAAATCAGCAGAGCACTGGCACGCCTACTTCCCCCCAAATCCCAAAGTGTTCTTAGTTCAGTATCGTAACACCGTGGCAAAGAGGTACTCTGGGAAAATCGTTTTTACTTAAATGCCTAAAAGCCCGTTGTCCGAGCTTGCTGCCCCGTCTCACCTGGAGCCCACCGCTGCCACAAGGAACCTCCCAGCACCACCAGTTTCAGATGGGGGAGATGGACGGGCGATACAGCCCCGACTGCAGCCAGCCACAATCGCTCATCAATTGCACTCCAAAGAAACTGGCTTTCTTCTGACATTTCAGAGCACAAAGCTCCAGTTCCCACACGAACCCAGCCGCAGGGCTATCACCCCCGGACTGTTTCCTGCTGTGTCCACACACAGTCCCGACTCCAAGCATTTTCTTAAACAATTTGCACATCTTAAAAATAAAATCCTTTATTGATAATATGAATGTTTAACATGTTTAATGCCATCAGCTATAAAAATGATTAAAGACTTCAGCTTGGTACATTTGGCTTTACAAATTTACAAGTGTTAATGAATTAATACTAGTGTATACATTTTGCACTTCATTATACTCCATTAGCCAGTGACAAACTCTGCAACAACGTCTGCTTATAACAGATGTGAGTTATAGGAGAAATATTTAGTTGCTTCCACACAGAATCTACATCAACAGTTAAATACTAACTCTAAATGTCTTACTGAATTAGTTGGATCCATTTTAATACCTTGTGCTTAGTTTCTCTCAGAAGATAGGCTACTAGCAAAAATACATTCTTTTGCATACCCCTTCCCATATTATATTTTAGAAGAAACAGTACTCAGTGCATTTCCTAATAGACTTCAT
This sequence comes from Balearica regulorum gibbericeps, assembly GCF_011004875.1. Classification (NCBI taxonomy): domain Eukaryota; kingdom Metazoa; phylum Chordata; class Aves; order Gruiformes; family Gruidae; genus Balearica; species Balearica regulorum. The sequence goes on from NC_046208.1 coordinate 1,517,061, forward strand.
CATAGTATATCTCTTTCTATAGAGCTATTGATAAAGAAAGGGGATAATACCGTTTAGATTAATGTAAAAGCAAAGAAACACATTAAAGCAGTGTATACAAAAGCCTCACTTTTGAATCGGAAGTGATCCACGGGCCAAAATCCATCTGCCCATCAGTCTTTGCAATTACTCTCATCAAGAGGAAAAAAAATCTGCTGTGGACACTTAAAAGTTAAAAAAAGTAATAAATGTGCTTCCAAAAGAGTCACTGCCCTTTATCTCCAGGCTGCCTCTGTCTCCCCACTGTTAGTACACAGCCCGCTCCACCGGATTAGGAACAATAGCACATAATACCACAATTTAAAAGGTCTGTAAAACCCTCTTGTTCTAGTCCAAATCCCTGCCATGGCTGTGCGGGACAGGACAGCGGGGTCGGTCCAGACCACAGCCGCTTCAAAGCGGCACAGGAGGTCGATGTCCTACAGAACCAGGCTCAAAGCCAGAGGGAACCTACCGGCTCACGCAGCCCCCCAGCTGCCGCAGGGATCTGTCCTACAATAAAGGTGGATGTATTTTGTCTAATTCAATATTGAAAAATGATGAAGGAGAAAGCGTCTCTGGCAGCGGGAAGCCGTGCTCTGCGTAAACGTGACACTGCTGCAGAGGGAAATGCTGAACGTCGGCTGACGCTGAGCAGCCAGTCCAGTTTCTACATTTAGGATCAGTTCGGATAGGACACCTGGGATAATTACCTCAGGGTTATGCTCTCAGCCTCTGCCACCGATTCGCGGCGTGTTTGTCTCGCATTTCTCGGCGCAGTGACTCCGAAAACGCACCGTGCTGTGCCGCTGAACCGCGGGAGCACAGGCAGCACGGCTGCAGCGAGGACCACGCTGCTCGCACAACACATTTCTGCGCAGGAATCAGTCGCTTCTCCCCTCTTGGGCCCAAACAATTTTTCACACGTGATTTGCCTCAAACTTAGGCAATTCATCAGTAAGTGATTTTTTTTTTTTAAATCTCAATGAATTCCCACATTTTCTTCGTATTAAGCAGAACATCAAGAGCAGATAAAGATTTTCCTAATACATTGTGTATTTAGCATGTATGCATGTGAAACTACTTACACACACATACACATTCAATTACACGCGACAGTAATGATTTGGTTCCACATTTGCAGCCAAGGAAAGCCAGCAAGATCCCACAGCTCACTACTGAGTAAAATCCAGGTCAGCCGGACACAAGTGATACAGATGAGGAACAAAATTATTGCTTTTGTTTATAGTAGAAGATCCCACGTTACTGTTGCAAAAAACCTGTATCATATGGACCAGTGATTTTTTTCAAGTAATAGTGAGATCTTTGTCAAGTAATAGCAAGATCCTTTTCTCAGAAGTTCTACACACAACAGTAGAATGCTTGAACAGCTTGAAAATTCCAGGTGACACACCAGAAACCAAAGTTTAGCCATTTAGAGCACACAGGCATCTCTGCAGGATGTGTTACAGGAAAGCAAAAAGAACTACACGGATAATGAATACCGAGAGAAAAGTAATCTGGATTGTATTACGGCTAAATTTTACCCCAAGAAACTCGTATGTGCTTCCTCAAATAGCTAGGAGTGATGTCCTGAAGGACACAGCGTGGCTGGCTCTGTCAGCCTGGTGGTCACCTTACAGAATTTGTAGCACATTTGCTAACTTATTTTAGCAAATGGAAAGAATTAAAAAGAAAAACAGTGTTGGTTTCAACAGTCATGACTCACAGAAGAATTCTGTAGCTAGATGGTCCCCCTCCTCACCTTTTCCAGAGAATCACATTCATATTGCAGGCTTAGTTCAGGCACTTTTTATAAAATGTTCATCTGGAGTAAAAAGTCTGCAAAAGTTATTTCTGCATAATTTAAAAGTAGCATTTCAGTCCCATCAGAGTTTGATAGTTAGGTCCCACCACATGACTATGGTTCTTGTTATCTCTAATGATTTGACTGTTGCCATGAGACATTTTGAGGCTACTGTATAGCTGTAGTTAAGGTTTCTCCATAAACAAAAATATTTTCCTACCTATTAAAAAAGAAAAAAAAATATACTAAATGCTTTATACAGACAGAATCTGCTACTATGGAAATAAATAACATGGAGTGGAAAAACAGTGTCTTAGCTCTAGGATGCTAAGCCATGGAATGTCACATTCACATTTTCTGGAGACTAGCTGCTAGTTGGCAGGAGTATCTCAATGTCTTTGCCGTTTGACACTACAGCATTGTTAGAGCAGCTGCTTGCCACGTCCATGGGGGCACCCAGCGAGGGGGTCGGGGAAGAGGTTTTGGTTAGTGGAGTAGGAGCAGCAGGTGACTGAGCGAGGCCGGGTTTCTTTGGAGGAATAGGTGGAGGGTTCCCCCTTTCTGCTCTAGGAATGGTTGGTGACTTAATTCCAGGAGACAACGGGCTTAGCGGACTGGAAACCTTGCCAGGGCTTGGAGAGTGACCAGATTCGTTTTTGGGGCTCACAGCATTTGCCAGATTTCGATAGTCCGTGCCAAAAGGTGAGCTGTTAGGGGAGACAGGCTTAATGGGTCCCTGCTGGCTGGTAAATCGGGAGAGGACCTGAGTGACTGTATTGCGGGCCAGCTGCTTGGCGGCAGAGTTATCTGCTAGAGTAGGAGACAAATCCCGCGACGGTGGGCTCTGCAGACCGCTTGACTGATGGTCCTGTTCAGCCTGAGACTGAAACTTGTGCCGAGCTGCATGGAAACGTTGATTGATCCCCACCTGGTAGGACGACTGGTAGCCAGGGCTGCTTGCTGAAGCTCCCACTAAGCGTTTAGTCAGAACTGGTGAGGAGCAGGGAGAAGGTGTCAGAGAGGAGGCAGCTGTGCTGCTGGGAGACAGGGAGACCCCGCTAGAAGGGAACTGGGACATCAGATGCACCGGTGACTCTGTTCTTACAGGAGAACTTCCATTCTCAACTGCGTTCTCTGGGGCTGCCCCAGTCGATTTCTCCTTTTGAACTTGGTTCTCTGCTGCATTTGCCTGCAGTAGCTCACTGCTCATCTGCACGTCTGTATCACAATGGCCATTGGATTTTGCATAGGAATGAGTAGGTGTAGTAGGGCTGGGAAACACGGTATGTACAGCTTTGCTTGTGCTGGCAGGAGTTGCTCGGTCTGCTTGCAGACACTCCGTCTGGCAAGACGCAGACTTCACCGTGGGACTGTCAGTTGCAACACCTCTGGACATCACCGAGGGGCTTGGCTGCAAAGGCTCAGCAGGACTGTGCTCTTGGCAAGAGGCCTCCAGCTCTTTCAGGGCTTTCTTCAGACATTCCACCTCTTCTTTGAGTGCTTTTGTACGGTTTTCTTCTCTGTTCAGCTTGGCTTTCAGCTGTTCTCTTTCAATATCAAACTCTGAGAGCTGCTTTTCTACTTGTGCTTCCATCTGTAAACCCCGCTTCCTCTTGGATGCCAGCTCCTCTTCCAGTTTACTGACCCTGCTCTTCTCTTTCTCCAATTTCAAGCTCAATTCTGCTGTCTTCTGCCCCTCTTCAGCTGCTTTGGCAGTGGCTTTCTTGCACTCCACTACAAGCATGGAGGACAGTTGCTTGTGGCGTGCCCTTTCCTCCTCCAACTGGCTTGACAGCTTCTTTTGTTCTTTTTCAAACTTCTTCACTTGGGATTTTTCAAACTCCAACTGGAAGATAAGAACAAAAAAAGACTAAGGGAACCACAAAACATCCTGAAAGTAAACAAAGTATGATGCCCCAAAAGTGAATGGGGTTACTATGTGTCTTGGAGACGTTCCCCAGCAAAAAGATGGCAATGGCTAAGAAAAAGGTTCTTGCCCCAAGTATCTGCAAGACAGTCTTGTATGACTCAGGTTGCACGTATTAAGAATTATTACTTACCAGTAGTTATATCACATACGAAATTCAATTGACCTTTAGTGATATACACACCCAGTTGGCCACGCACTGACTGAACAGGCGATCTGGAGCACAGCGTCCTTCCCCCTCATTTACGACTTTGTCGGTTCACCTTTTAAAGGCATTTAGACTTGAAAATGCTGATGTGTTATGTATGTTTAATAAAGTCTGCAGTGCTTGAGTAACAGAAAACAGTAGCTTAAATATTTATCATCATGAATAACTCCCCTGGGAGATCTTTCGTGACTTATTCTGAATTTTGAGTACTAGAGAGCCCTATCATTTCTAAGTGCAGCTCTGTTCTTCAGAACTTCTCCGATTTCAAGCTGAAGTAAGATTTCAAAGCATTTGATTGCCTATTAATAGCTTTTAGCACTGCTCAGCTACCAAAACACCCCGAAAAATTAAGGTTGTTTTTCATATCGAAATGGTAAAAGCTGGGAGCGCCTTACAGAGGAGGGAGGTCCCTACTACTCTTTCAACACGAAAGTGCAATTAGACATCACTGCTGAGGTGACCGCCCAGGAGCCCTGGCTTTCCGTGGGCTGGGTAATTAGCAGCTACCAAAACATACCTGCTGGGTGAGCCGCTCCCGCTCCTTCTCCAGCATGTAGGTGACATCATCCCCCTCCGCCGTGTCCTGGGCGTGCCGCTGTCTCTCTTCCTCCAGGTCCAGTATCACCTGCCAAGCAAACACCGGTCGCTTTGATGCCCAGGCACACTTACAAGCTGGCGTAACACCAGGAGAGATCAGCACCTTCGCACGTGGTCCAAAGCCAAATGATACAGGAGAGGACCCGCTGCAGCCTCAGATGTCCGATTTCAACTCAAAATCACATAAAAGCAGCTTTTGGACAAGTTGCAATACCACGTTATTATTTGGTATAGCTGAGCTAGTTTGCAAAAGAAGTTAGGAAAACCTCACATTGGATCTTTGTTATGTTCATTTATTATCTTCAATTTTGTTATTAAATAGCCAAATTGCATGCTTTTCCTCCAGACTGCAGAATAGCCTTGCAAAGTTCACGTTATCAGTCCTTGGTTGTATGGTGCCCTCATCAGAATTTCCTGGCAGGACCACTGATATAAAACCCAGCAGGAGCAGAGGCACCACCCCAGAGACCGTGCAGAAACACGGGGCACTAAATTACAAGATGATGATCCTCACTTGATTTTGGCAGTAATTCGCGCACAGGCTTCTCCCCCAGTTTCTTACAGGGGAATTGAGAACTGCAGTGCAAAGTTTATTTTAAAGAACATTAATTTGTTCTTCCACTTAAGAACAAGATGAGCTCTTGAAATGAAACTGCTTGCCATAAGGACTCAGTTAAGGAGCTCCTTCAGCTTTAACGCTGAATTACATGAATAATTGAAATTCTATTAACTCAACAAAAAAAGCCAGAATACAAACTTCCCCAGAGACTTTGCTGTATCTCACCACCAAAACTCTTAGGTTCTCCCAACAAATGCTAACCATGAATTTAGCAGCTTCGCAGTCTTCCTGAAATTAAAGATATTTAAGCATTGTTTGGAAGCTTAAAGTACACAGGAATCTTTTTACAGGAGGCGGCAGGAAGGATAGAAAGAGAAGGGGAAAAACCATCTGATTTTAAGGGCACGATTTAGCTAGATACTTGGCTGACAAGTGAAGCAGACAGCCTCGCTGTTACTTCCAGCGACTTACAGGACAAACTGAAGGTACCTCCAGCTGCCCACCCTAAGCCTGGTGTCTGGGATGTAAAGTCAAGCTGACGGGTTGCTTATGTCATAGTAGGGTTTCTGCAACAGAAACACTTCGGATTGTTCACAGACTGGAAGGAACTTGCTCTACCTTATCCCCATCAAAACAGATCATGGGAAAATAAACTTCAGCCCACGTGCTGATAAAACATAGGGTGCAACTTTGAACGTTTTGATTAGAAATAGAACGCGACCACTTGTATTCGAGATCTTTGTACATGATTTAGTAAGTTTTAATCAAAGCAAGAGCGACATACCTGAAAAAATACAGGACGATATTGGCCCAAGCCAAAAGTAAACCTAGAGCTGAGAGCGTAAAAGACAGCTTCTAGACACCAGGGTAACGCACCACCTCGGTCTGCCTCTGGCTCAAGTAAAGCAAAAATCCCAGCTAGTTTTTCAGATGGAAAAGCAGCATGCGAAGAGGTTAAGATAGAGTGCTGCAATGCAGGTGACTGCAGGGATGCTCCAGAGAGCTCCTCCCAGTCGCAGACTCCTGTGATGTACTCTTGGGCAATCAGTCTCTGCCCTGACTACATAGCAGGGACAAATACTTCAATCATTGTGATGTGTTTAAATTGACTGCAGGACAAAACCAAACATGTAAACATATTTATTTTTTTAAAAGCTCACTAGTTACATAAGGAGAATATGTTGTAGCAAGACGCCAAGAAGCAGAGTTCAGTTCTTGCTTTCAGGTTTGCTCCTCTGGTAAACTACGGTATGGCAGAGGAGCAAACCTCTGGGGAAGTACAGTCGGACACATGGACTATGCACTTCATTAGTGTCAATGTATGTTAAAGCTCCATATGAAGAATAATAGATGCTTTATTAAAGAGGCCAAACACCATGAAAAATAGTTTTGGTCATGCCATTCTTTCTTAGGAAAGCACAAGGACATGCACTCCCCTAAGTACCTGGTACCAGCTCTTCAATACTCGCCGAGAAGAAGCCCCAAGCAGAACAGTGATATGTCTGCTGAGAATTCAATCTCCCCAAAATCCTTCCTTACATTTTGGTAAGCACTATCCCTCCCAGCTGTGAAGAAGCTAGCTCTGCTTTTTGTGTCCTAGCAAAAACATCTTGCATATATTTCAAATTTTGGAATTACAATTAATAAACTTACCAGCTGCATTGTATCGAGTGAGAAGTCTAAACAAAGGTGCAAAGTCCTTTCAGTTACCAAAGCTCAAGGCATTTAAGTGTTTTTCCTGAAGTTAACATATCATCAAAATGCAACTGTTAACTTCTGCACATCTTATTTGAAGCAAAACCTACCTTTCTGTGTCTGCTTTCTGCAGCAGCTAGTTGGGATAACATTCTTTCCTGCATATTCTTGCAATGTTTCATCACCACTTTCAAAATAGATAAGGGATTGGAGCACACTGGTTGCTTTTCACCATGATTTCCCTCTTTCAGGGTCTCAAAATCTCTCTGCAAAGCCATTAATGGATCACTGATGTTGTACTTCCCATAGCGTTCTTCAATGAACGTGTCTCTATGCTGGGCCTGCAATACAAAAACAAATTTGCATTTCGATATACTTAAAATAGAAAACTAGCTAAAGAAAGTAATTTGTAGCTAATATTCCTCTTCCCCAGTTTTCCACTTAGGGATAAAGAGATCTTAACCCAGCCTGATTCATATCCTGTTATCTGCTTTAACAATAAGAGTATTCAGACAGGAAAAAAACTCAAGAATGTCATGTTAAAGGTCCCTGGTTAACAGACAAGAAGGACAGTAATTCATACGACAAACCGGTGAAGCGATCTACCTGCTGAAGCAGCAGTGCAGACTGTGCCACCCACGGGACCTCCAAAGCCCACCTGGACCGTGCCATTTCTGATCAGCCCAACAACAAGGGGACAAATACCGTGTTTTTCACATACTAGGTGCACGTACTATTCCTCTAATGGCACACTGATCAAGGAAGTTAAGACTATGAAAAGTTAATGTACGGTGAGGACAATAATCCTTGTATCATCAGAAGGAGTTTTTAAACTGTTAGCTTTTAAGGTTCAGCTAGGCTCCAAGCTAATAAAAATGCTCATTAATACATTTAAAATGGGCAAAAGTTGACGGTCTCCCATTAATAAAGACAATAAAACGTAGACAGATCAAATATACGCGAGCGAAGCCAGCTCTTGCAGGCTGAGCCAGCGCCGCACAGCAGGATGTCCCCCCGCTTCACAACCGTTCCTAGCAGCCACCTCTGCAGGGAGGATCCTCAAGTCTTGGAAAAAAAACTTGTGAAAACCACTCGCATTTCCACAGCTGGAACACAAGCAAATACACACTATTCACAGGCAGCCTGAGAAGCGTGTGGGAGGTTCTGAGACACGTGCTCGATTAATTTCTCACTGTCCCTCCAGCTGAACAATGTCTTTTAACCAAGCGATCCCAAACAAACTAAAATAAAGGAAAGCCTTGCTTAAGAACACAGCATCTCCAGAACATATTCAGTCCACTAACGTCCTCACACCACAGCTACCCGCTACCTACGTCCACGACTTACATTCCACAACCGTGTGACAGTGAAGGAGGTAAGTAGCGATTCTTGCTCAACAAAAGATTTAATCATTTACCATTGTACCGGTGGAAGAGCAGCTGTGTGGTTGTCTTGACTATTTCACCATCAAATCATTTCATGTTGAGCAACTAAAGAGTTTTATTCTTGCAATAGCCTATAAATCTGTAAATTGTTAATAAAATCCTTAATATTCTCATCCAGACTAAACAAAGTTTAGTGTCTCAAGAAGCAAGATCAGAATGGTTAGGTTTCTTTTGGTGACACATAAGAATTAAGGAAACTCAAATGTAGTAGGCTTTACATGTACAACGTTTAGAATCAGCCATTCCAGCTGGAAATCTGTGTGTTTGGATACCAATAGCCTTATCCTACTGAATGACTACTGGGAAGTTCTAAAAAACAAAACAAAATTTGATAAACACACAGATATTAAAGTATTATCTACATGTTTACCACCATGATAAGAAACCACATGAAAACAGATATCCATGCAACAGAAGATGTAAGTGGGAGCACAGACCTAGATTCAAGAGAGCCCTTAGAGCTGATCTATCTTGGCTTTGAGAAATTTAGTCATTTATTTCAGCAGAAACGGTTATAGGCTAAATGCTACACATTTGTGAAAACCTCACGGTGGTGTTTCGTTCCAGTGTGCATCACCGACAGCACAATCCCGTGCACAGCAGAGCTGCCGCACCCTGCCAAGAAAGAATACCTTTCAAATCTGAGGTTTGCATTTGATTCTTCTTGATTCATTACAGTCATGGTAACCAGCCCTTACGAGACAATTCATCCTTTGCTTTTCTAGAGCACGTAAGTGATTATGTGCTGTTCTGCACAGGCGTGCGCTTAGCGAGCCCACAGAAAAGCTGTGGGCTTTGCTCTGCACCAGTTACCTCCAATGCTTTTCTCTGAAAGGCAAGAGCCCCAGTACCTTTAACCAAATTCTTCTTTCCCAGTACGGTGCCACCTTTAAAGCAGTTTAATTTAAAGCACACTTTAGCCCGTTTAACTAGCAAAGCACTCTGCACGTCATCAGGTGCGCTTCGGCTTTCTGTGCGTGCACTGCTCCCATCTGGGCACCCTTATGAGCCTAAAGAGGGAGTAAGCCATCCCAAATTAAACACAGTAGCTTTTTCAGAGCTGGTGAAGGGTTCTTAGCACAAGCTCCACAAAGCCTCGACTCTGCTGATGCTGGGAAATGGCGTTCAGCTGTCGCAGGGTGGAAAAGGAGCTATCTGCTCTGAATTCAGAGCACGACTGCCTCAGCCCCGCTGCACGCTTCTGCAGAAAGCCTTTCACCAACAAGAATGGCAAGCTATCAATGGCTAACTGTTACCCAGCTCTTACGGGATGGCTCGAGGACATCTTTTAGATAGGGAAGTCTGAGTCTGACTCAAATGAAAAGACAACTTAGAGGCCAGTATTTATTGGAATAGCCGTTTTCTGATGTCCCAGTAAACTGTATGGGAAATGCAGACACTTCCCTCGAGCGTACGAGAGCAATAGCGATGCTCTAGGTACCACTGCACACACCAGTTGGTACAGATACACTGAAACAGCAAAGCAAACTGCTCTGACTGAGCTTTACAGGTCAGAGGACTGATAGATAAACAATAAAGCTTTGCTTTACTCAAATACCTGACGAGATTTGCTGGTACTGCCTATATTCTAAGATGCAACCACATGATTAGCACAAAAAAAAAAAGTCAATCTGTGCTCTCAAAGGGAGAAGCGTATGCGTTACCTTGACAAGAGACATGAAAAAAACAAAACAAAATACTTTTTTTTCTGTATTTCCTCCATGCCCAAACCTGATTAGGGACATTCGTCCTATGACACTGGAGTGTTGCTGTATTTTAATCCTTGCAGCAAACAGAGGAACGGCTCACACTCACCTATACTCCTCCCTCTTTATCAGTAATTTCCACCAGGAACAGTGGGTACCTTTGATCAGAGCTTAAGATATTGTTCTAACTTTACATAAAAAACCAGAAGAGGAAGGAAAAGATCAGCCCTGGAAATGGGAGGGCGGCCCTGGATAATGAGCCGCCTGTGGCTTAATAAATCACAGGAGAAACTACAGGCTTGCTTTTTTTTTTTTTTTTTTTTGAGGGACGAGGAATCTGCAGTTATTCTGAAGAATTTATAAAAATGACTCAACCAAACCTCACTACAAGTGTGTTAGGAATTTCTAACTGACTCAAGCATTAAAAAGTCTGTAAATACAAATTGGGGTATTCATCCAGCTGGCCTAACTACTGTGACAGATGATTTCCCCTTAAACCCAACCCACGCTGGTGCCGGTCACTCTACAGCCACATCAGAAACCCTTCAGAAGGGCACCCCCGCTTTGGCAGGTTAAGCAAACGGGGGACATCTGGAGAGTTTACTTCTGGGCAACTTCTTTCTAAGAAATGCTTAAAGAACTGGGATTGAGGTCATGCCACTACCTATAACCTCTGATTTTTTGCAAGTACTGATGGTACAACAAAAGCCATGTTCTCCTCTGCTCCTCGCAGCATCGGGCTCTGAACTCTGTTGAATTTAGTGGGGTGGTTTATTTCCTGTCTGGAAAAGAACAAGTAGTTCTTCCTTGCTACTTTAAGCAATTAAGTATTTTCCTGAACTAGCATGACAACCAGATGAAACTATCATAACATTAATAGCTTTCTGAAGTCCAGCTATTCTTCTTTAGTAGCCAGCAGAGCATAAAAATTTAATTAAAGTTGTCTAGACTAGGAAAAGTCTTAAACAGGTCATCCTACACCGTCCACATCTAGTTTACAAAAACAAATCCAGTGCTTTGGAAATGCCAACGTGGAATTTTCAGGCTGCTGCCCGTGATAACCTCCGTACTCTGGTCCCACCGAGCAGCCACCTCATCGCTAAAATAATTGGGACAGCTCTTCCAAAATTGAGCCACAGCACCATAATTTGCACAGGTTATTATTTTATACAGGTATTGAACTGTCACGTACACGAGTGACTTCGCCCAGGGCACATGCCCCTCACCCAGCTCAACTTCTGTCACTGGAGGTCACGTAGGAACATCTCCAACAGTTTGATTCTGTCCCGTCTGAACGGTCTTAAATACAGTTTTTGTTCAACTTTCAAACAGAAGCAACTTGATGATGGAAGAGAAATATTCTATTAGTGAGCCCAAAGTGGAAAAATCAACTTAGATCTCAGATCCCAGCATCAACCTATCAAAACACATAAATCCTCAGGAAATCAAGCTTCAATAAGAAGGAAATAAGGTTACAAAAAGCATTGTTTACTTGGGAGCGGACAATTGAATCTGGAAAACCAGAGATGACATACGTACTTCCAACATCATCAACTGCACTTTGAAATAAGATGCAATCTTCTGAAATCAGAAGATCTTTTCGTTTAGTACCTCCACCTGTATCATCTCATATAGGCAGACTTACGGATTTCTGATCAAAACATTCAAAATCCAAAAGCACCTAAATGGACTATTCAGCAATTTTAAAGACTATTCAACTGCCCTCCCCCAACAGGAAAAAAGATAACATTTAAGCTTGGTCTGCTCTTAAAAAAAGGAAGCAGCTACGCACATTAGCTACTTTTAAAAATAAACCTCCTGAGGATCAGAAGAATTAGGCATGTGCAGAGAGGGTACCGCTTTAAACTGGCTAGCTTTTAGCTCAAGTTAGGGCAATTGACCACTGCTAGTCCCTTGAAAAGAGATAATTCTGATTTTATGGAGCAGAAGCAGTATCCGACACAACTGAAGAGATGTTTCCTGTGCAGGCAGGCAAAGCAAAGGCTTCACTTTGTTAGGGAAAAACTACTGTTTCCTTTTGGGATTTCTAACTGTTTTGGGATGAATGTTTCCCATAATCTATTTGTGTAATTTATTTTCTTTTTTTATAAAAGATTTCCTTTTACTGAAACCTTGTTTATAAGACAGCATTTTCTCTCTGCCTTCAATAATCTTTACAACTTGTCTTACTGGAACATCAAACGGGGAATTTCCAAGACTTGTTTCAAGTATTTTTTTGGACACAAAGTAGAATATTACTCTCGCCTGTAATTTTAGAGTTTAGGTTGTAACTCTCGGCACAACACAAACACACTGTTAATTAAATGCAGCCACTGCGTACGCAGTTCTCCAGCAATAATTTGCACAGAAGTTCCTCCTTTATACTGCAGAGAGTGGCATAATCTTTAAATAGCTTCTTACTGCCTTGAACTTCCTTATTAGCTTCTCTCCCCAGAGACAAATATTGGGAATAAAGACAAGCTGAGGTCATGGCAATCGCTGACAGAGAGAAGGGAAATGGGGGTGGGGACCACTGGCTTTGCACGAAAATAAATGTCAAAATGTCGCAGTGGGATTCCGAGTCTTCCTTTAGCTCCAGCTCTGAAGCAATGCCTCCAGAGCTCCACACAGTCGAAATTATATTGCTCAAATACACTATCTGTCTTAATTGCCATCATTATATCAAGTGAACAAACCAGATAAACGAGAGCTACCCAGATTTGCCCACATAAGACCTGTTATCAGCTTCAGAAAGTATAAGAAATTTTCTTCAGAAATGTCAAGCAGCACAAAACTGCAACTTCTTTCCCCGGGAACTTTTGGTCCGTAGCGGAGAGTACAAATCCCGTGTGAGCTTGGCCGTGCACAGCTCCCAGCACACCTGTGACGGTGAGCCGGGACCGCACCGTGCTCAGGACCTATGTTTGGCCACCCTTAAACCAGGGAGCCTGACACCCGGATGGCTGAAATTCAGGGCTGGAGCCATCCCCACACCTCTGCTCCTTGTTCAGGACCGAGCTGGGTACTGAGAATCCCTCTTTCAAAAGATACGGGCAAACACTGCTGCTTCGAGCAAGAAATAAGCAAAAAATTCCCCAAACTTGCAGGAAAAGCTGTACAAAAAGCCTGCATTCCAGCAGGACAGTGCCCATGGGAACACTGCTAGATCTCAGTCGCTTTATAAGCGATGCAAAAGCCCATTTTGCCCCATCTGTGAAAGATTTACTGGCATCTGCAGTAAGGTTTTATATTACTGAACTTTTTTTTTTTTTTTTAATTTAAACAAGAGGCAGACTTTCCGTTTTTGAAACTGCACTGTAAACTTAAATTTCTAAATCCACTGACAAATGAACACTTAAGTTTGCGCTGCATTAACACTGTTTTAGAGAGTGAATCACTGAACTCAGAAGCAAAGCAATAAACACCAGCTCCCGGTCATTAACACAAAATAGATAGTTTCTATTCCAGTGTAAGTTGCCTAAGGCCTCATTAACATAAAAGAATTAGTCAGAAAGCTGGTTTCTGTTTTCTAAAAGCAAACAGAACTTCATTTCCAATGTATGGAAAAGTCTCATTTAAAGAAGGAGGGCAGGGAACAAAGTGCTCTAACACAGTGCTAGAGACCCATTTAAATACTGAATTGTTTCCAGTCACGGTGTGCTATTTCAGAAGCCTAACCTGTGGTTCACACACGCAATCCTTCCTACACGGCAATAAGGACCGAGAATCCCGCCCTTACTATTATGCAACACTCTGACAGCATCTGTTTTCTTGGATGATTTAAATATCATTATAACTACAGGAAAAGGAGCACAATAAGAAGTGAGACTTGAGGTCCATTCTGAGACGAACATTTTGATTTATGTAGTGGACAGGAAGTTAGTTTCAGGCCAAAAAAAAGGTTTTTTTCAAAGAGGTTTTAAAATAGAGGAAGCAAACTGAAGCAGTGGAAAAGAATATTTTGAATGCAGTAAATTTGTTCACTTAATCCTTTATACTAATATCTTGTGTTTGAATTTCAGTAACATTGCAATTTGAAATGGACGTCACAAGTCAAGTCCAGGTCCGCTGCAAATGCACAGGTCCCTACCACAAACACCCACTACTCAATTAAAAACAATACACAAGGAAAAAAGTAAACCACAGAAAAATAACCCCAAACAGTAAAGGAGAGAAGTCAGCAAGGGCAAGTCATAATATTTTTAGAGGCATCGATTAGAGGTGACCTAACGACTGCCCTTTCTAACATGCACCTGAGCAGCAAACAAGCCTCAGGGGTGAAACCCCTTCTCCCAGCACGCAGAGCGGGGGTGCTGCCTCCAGGCAGGGTGCAGAGACACCCAGGAGGAACCCAGCCCCATGGGAGAAAGGGTGAAGATTCGGGGACGGGAGGTGAAGAAAAGGGAGGAAAGCGAAGGAGCAAGTTAAGCAAGCGGTCTCTGGGAAGCCAGGCTCAGCAGCTCCATTTTGATGGAGTGACAAGCAGGGCCAGCACCAGCCAACAAGTGGCCTGATACCACGAGGGAGAAGAAAACTATTTTAGGCTTTGTCATCTGCATGCATGGATTCTCTCTGTTAAATGCCAGATGCTAAATGCTTTTCTCTAAGCGTGCAGGAATATCAATTATTGCAGACTGGACTATAATCAAATTACAAGTTGACAAATTAAGGTACTCTCTTTCTCTGCAAGTGCTTGTTCTTTTCTGTAACGTACCAAAGTATCAGCCTCAAACATCCAGGGAGTTCAGAAGGATTTAAATCTGAATTAGAAGTGGAATTAGCCCATGAGGGGAAATGCATTTTTCTTACTATGTGGGAAGTAAATAGGCAGACAGGCCTCTGATTTTTAACTGCTGACATCTATGTGTCTAACGTAACTGCTGGAGAAAAACACTGCCATCATTTGAGACCGTGCAATCCTCTAACGAAGTTCAGGTTCCACTCCGCCTCTGTCCAACAAACACGGGCAGTTAATATAAAACTATCAGGCTGCCAAAGAAACCCGATTGCAGAGGCAGAACACACCGTTCATAACACTTGAGGAACACAGAGGCAGACAATTCCTGTGCATGGAACAACCAAGGCTGCCACCAGCCCTGGATGGTTTGACCCCTCTCACTGGAAGCTACAGCTCGATTTTCCAACGCATGCAAGTCAAACCCGATGGTCTCAGAGTTTCAACGTAATTCAGTCCTAGAAGGCTTTTTCTTCAGGGCAGTATTTTTATATGCATCAGAATGTGAATAAACAGATTAGCAAGGTGGGTTTTCCTTTAATTACAGTCACACACAATAAAACTATTTCAGCCAGTGAAGCCCTGTAACGCTGTTACCACAGTTACTATCAGTAAACAAGAAGAAAAGCACAGTAAGGCCAAAATTTCTCCAACTGTATATTCCAAATAAATGGACAAAGCCAAGCTGGGAGTTTTCTGCTTCTAAAACTCTGTCCAGCCACCAGATTAATAAGTTACATGACTTTTTTTTTCCTTTCACATATCGAAAGGCAACGTGGCCTTCTGCCAGCAGGAAGCCGGACCCGAGCTGTGGCATCGCTAACCGCGGCACTCGGACCCAAGTAACGGCACGGCTGGAGACCTGCGACACCTCACCGCTTGCTGCGGGCACGGGTTTTGGGGTGAGCTGCGTTCTCCCACGGGGTCGTGCTCAGGAAGCAGGGCTGCGGGCAGCCAGAGCCAGCTCAGGTTCGAAGCTTTTACTGCCCTTTTCCTACTACCTTCAGCTTCCCTCGCGTTCCTCAGATGCGACATTACGGTGCATCCCTTATGGAGGAAGGGGAAAAATAGCACTAATCTTTGATTAGCTTGGTATTTTATACTATGTAATTATCAAGTATAGGTTACAATTTCAGTTAATTTCTCCTTAGTTACGAGTACTTGACAAATTATGTCAAAGGGTATTTTAACTGTATTAATCTCCTCATGCAAGAGGGAACTGCAGGTTAAATTTCAACAGAAAAGATAATTGCGTTATGCTATTGGAAGGTACATGATAAAAAGCCTTTGGAATGGAGCTGCTGCATTCCTTCCCGTCTGGCGCTCTGTGCTCCATTACACACATTTCACACTGCAATACTAAAGCAATGCTTGTGTTGGTAACGCGTTCTGACCACGCAGAATTAGAAGACTGGTCCCAGGACAGAGGAGAAATTTGCAGGTCTGTGCGAGAGAGGAGCCAAGCCTTCCACCCGATCGATAGCTTTGAGAAGGTAACGATATTCCTCCAAAATAAAAGGATTGTCTAAATGCAAAACCAATTAACAATAAACACAGAAGTGTCCCAACGGTTCCCTCTGCCCTCCCAAAAGGTGTTTGGATTTGGAATCAAGCTACAGAAGCTGTTGCTGGAAAACCAGGTCCGCACAGTGCTCAGGCCTGCCAGCTGCCATTCCTCTTTTAAAATAGCTGAAAGTTTAAATATGATGAGCAGTGACAGGTCAGCTTGAAAAAGCCTGCAATATTCAACCCTGTCACAATTCATTTCTTCCAAAATTGACCCTTTTCATCATTTATACCACTATTTTCTTTTCCACCTTACTGAGACCGAGCATCAACTAAGCATCCTTCAAAAAGCGACAGTATTACACATGGACTACGTATTTTTTAAAATACTTTCTAGGCTCGAAGTGACCACACCAAACGGGCTGCAGAGTACCACAGCCCACACCTCCTGAGAAGGGACGCAGAAGCACCGAGCTATCCCTGCAAGAAGAGACCCCGCTTGCCCCAGCACCACCCCAGCCCGTCCCATCACAAGTGCTCACACAACCATGACATCAGCTCCACTGACACAGGCTGAAACTAACTTTTTAGTGGGTTAGTTTTAGCCGCTATCTACTTCACTGGAAGGTTACCTTAATGCCTGTGCCGGCAGGTGAGCACACAGGTCTGCTGCTCTCAGCAGCACCAGCTTACATTGGCTTAGCACAACACACAGCCACGGATGCTTCTGTCTTAGCGTGACGTTATTCTCACAAAAAGACTCATCCGTGATCCCTCCTGGCGAGAAGAGTTTCTGCTTTAAGAAGCCCTCCTTACTACAGAAGAACAAAACCAACAAAGGAAGTCTGATAGACCTTTTACATTTCGCACAATAGCAGAAACACTCTGTTCTTTATCAGAAAGGATGAAAGCGCATGCATAGCACTGTATTTCCCCACTGAAATGCTTCTCGCAGCCAGCTTTCAATAATGAATTCCAAGATGCAGGATGATATACAGCATTTATTATCTAATACTGCTGATGGGATTCTGAACCGGTAATAAATCTTTCCTTATGAACTTCACCTTGGATGCAAGTGCTTTGCAGAACCTATAGTAGTACTGTTGTCATTTTTGTCTCTTATCATGGTACTTACAACATACCTTTAAGGCTTCTATGACAAGATCTCTTGCTTCTAATTCTCCCTCAAGAATGCTAAACAGCGTCAGTAGTTCTGGTTTGCTGAGTTTTTCCAGATTCATCCTGAAAACCTGAAAAATGGAACATAGTTTACCAGGTATTTCTTTGTACATTAAAATCAGTATTCTAAGTTACAACATATACTCTCCATTTAACTTCAGCTTCCAGTTTTTTGTACTGCAACTTGCCCTGGGGGCGAAAGGGGAGAATACACACGACTAACATTTTCTCTTCAACTTCCAAGACCAGTTGTAGAAGATGCATTTTTCACCTTTTCCCAAGGGGTCATGAACATATGCACACCCAGATGGTGCAGGCAGAACGTACGGGCTAACATGACAGTATAATATTCACCACGAAGTAGTCAAAGTTAACAGAAGAGGGAAAAACACGGATCTTTAAAAGCCATACTACTGTAAATTGCACATCTGGATCGCAGAGCTGCAAACATCACTGAAACGAGACTGAAGAGCTGCGATGAATGGGGTCCAAACCGGGCCACCTACACAAACTGAACGGGAAAGTTAACATTTCAGTGCTGCGATACGTTTCCTAGGAATGGCACTATGTATTACTAATGGAACAGGCCCAAACCACTTTACAAAAAAAAAAAAATCAATGCCACAAAACACGCACATTTAATTACTATTCTTTGAAACTGTTTCAATATCACCATCATTTATTAAATATAATTTTACTGCCCACAGAAGAACAAAGCTCCATCATCTGAACTGCACATACAAACAGCTTTTTTTACCCCCTGCATCTTTGCTGATACACTCAACATTGCCTAGTAATAAGCCTTTTTATTACATTATTTTGTTAACAATGGAAATAATTTCACAGACTAAATCCTTGTCAACTAAGTGCCCGTTAATGATACAGTCTTGTGCTCTGGGCAATCAAACATATTTTTCCGAGTCCAAGTCACATCTGTCTTTCACCACGCTCTGTATCAATCCGGAAATGCGACAGCATGAAGCAGCTACTCGGAGATACCAAACTCCACTCATTGGCAAGCAATAAAGGGTTAATTTAACCTTTACTAGAGAACCTATCCATCTAAAACATTCACTGAACTCTAATTTTTCTGAAGTCACTGCTACTTTACAACTGATTTGCATAACTGTGCCTTGGAGAATTATGCACAAATACAAGTTCTGTCTTGTTTATGCCAAAGCAGTTTTCCAGTTGCTGGGAACAGAAAGTTCTGCTTACAGAGAGGGGTAGGTACCTTCAACACAGCAAGAGAAATCAGAAATCTGCTTCGTGCCCCCTCAGCTAAGCAGACAAGTTTCTCACCATGCAGTCATGTTCTTGCTTAATGCAGCATTTTACATGAAATTCCATAAATCAGCAACGTTTCTTACAGACTCTTCCGGCTAACCTTACCATTGGCACGGGCTGCTCAAGGAGACTTCAGTGGAAGCGACCATGACTGTCCAGGCTATCGTGGCTGTTCCAAAACCAATTTAACTGGACACCACGGATCTGTCAGCACTGCACATACTTTCCCTTTTGCAGATCCATCAACATAGGTTCAAGAGGAAAACATGCGAGTGGAGCGGTTAGCAAACCCGTTCATATCTGTCGTAATTTCAAAAAAGCCTGACCAAGACTTGACACAAAAAGCGTAGTTTAGGAAACTCACTGTATTGACTTGAATCGCATTCCAGCGGGCCAGGGCAGTGTTGGTCACTGATAGACCTTTACAGACAGTTGTCCAGGACGTGAACCTGACCATGTCCCTCAGCTTTACAGTTCTGTCACCGTGGGGAGCCTGGCTAGCGGAGATCGCGTGGAAGGCGTGTGATTTACAACTTGCTCATCTCATATAAAAAGCAGAGAGTGCAACAGAAGCAGCAAATGAATGTTAATACATAAGTAAGTAGCCAGACGTGGCGAGAAAAGAGGGGGCCTGTTTTCAGCCTTTAACATTTACCACGCTCATGTACTTAAGTCTGAGCTGCATCACTTCCCTGGGCAGGTTTTAAATCTGGAACATCTGAATGTCTGCTCAGAAGATGCAAGACTTAATTTCAAAACCATCTCAGTCCTTGCTCAGAACAAATTCACAGATGCTAAGACTGAATCAATACTGATGTGAAATAGCAACAACTTTTTTTTTTTTGCTAGATATTCAAATTATATTAGTTTTGTGGCACTTTAAGCCAGAACTAAAAAGGAGAAGTTTTCTTTGAGATCTTAGAACAAAGTGTAGCATCTAACTCCACAACTCTCATAAATTTTGAACGTGGACTTTCAATGTGCCTATGTCTGTGCTTTCCTCTTAAAAAGAGGAGACATGGGAACGTGCAGCTCTATCTCTCCATTAGGTACCGAACAGCACGGTCTTAAAGCGAGGACAGCTACCAACTGCAGGTTGGTATTTTAGAGCTATTAGTCCTGGCAGTAATCGTTTCTTCTATATTCTAAATACTGCCATTGTGACTTGTGCTTCACAGTGTCAGAGAAATAAGCCATGCTATTCTTAACATGCCTCTATGGCTATAGTCTTTAATCAGCTTAATAACATAAACAAGCCCTGTCCTAAAGATATACGGGTAAAAATACTTACAGAAATAAAGAGCAGGTGCCAGTTTGCACAGCAATCATTTATACTACAACAACAACAGGTAACATTAAAGATATATAAATGGTACAGCCTCAGCTCCCTTCCTGCAACCTGCAACGCTACAGAAGGCCTTTCACTGCTCTGTTTGCATAGGTTATCCTGTGCTGCTGCAGCGACAGACTGGGAGCAGATGCTACAAATAAAGTCACTGTCCTAAAAACCCACTAAATTGCACTTGTATTCTGCACTGACCTACAGAGAACTTTTTAATGCACCTCTAAGCCCACCTGGCAGGCACCCGTTACGCTGAATCTTTAACAATCCCAAGTGCTCCCTTTTAGGGCCACTCAATACGAGGGAGCTGAAAAACGGAAAAAAGCTCTATTCCTTTTACGTTACTATTTTACAAGAACAAGAAGCATCTCTGGATCAAAGAGCTAATAAGCACATACCTGAGCTCCTCCTCCCCTATCCAAATCCAAATCCGAATCCCTTCCCGGCCCTCCAGCGTCACAGGCTCCTGAGCTGACCTTTCCAAGGCTGCTTTCTGGTTACATGGCCCTGCTCCTTCCCTCGTCCCACTTTTTAATAAAAGATTACACCAACCCTATTCAATTACCCAGTTCTCTCCCACTCTGCCAAACAGATCTGTACTCATCAGCTGTGGAACCTGACCCATTATTTCAAACCATTTATCCAGGAGATAGAGTTTCACAGCATTAGAAACAAGATCTAGAAATACCCGGGGCGTATCACCCCTTTACATTCAGTGAAATATCCTGACCACTGCAATCCTACAGATCACAAACCGCAAGAACCTCATTATTTAGTCTGATGGTATAAATATTTTCCCTGAGTCTGAGATATACCACCATTTTTGGACAATAAGCAAGAGTTCAGAGCATAAACAAAGATAATTACTTACTGCTTGCCTAAAGGTAAACTTCCTTTTAGCTATACCATGGACCATTAAAGAGACTCCTCAGCAGACCCCTACCTACCCTTCAAAGAGACAAAACTCTTCTTTTGAAAGTTACTTCCCAGGATTTAACTGGAAATAAATATCATGACCAGCTTAAGTGTACGTACAACCACCCAAGCTACCACACCAGGGTAAGTTATCTTTGGCATGCACCACTTCAGGAACAAGAGATAAGCTTCTCGACCGTGGCAGCTCCTCCGTGCACTGAATCACGCTACGATGATTATGAAACCATTAGAGGCTACGCTTTGCTCCGGCTCACACACATACAAGCACGAACCGAGTTAACCAGCGTTGCCAGCGCAAAAGAACGTCACCCATCGACTTCAGCGAAGGTTGGAGTCACTTCGCAGCGGGCACTAACCAAAGCACAGCCCGAGGCCGGCAGGGGAGTTTGTCAAGCGGAAGCTTCAAGATACTCTGCAAGCACTTGGCTCAAAACTCTTCCACTTTTTAAGAGGAATTTTGAAGAATGTAGCTCGTCGTTCCTTTTTTCGCTCTGAAGCAGGGTATTTCCTTTCACAAGCCACGGTTACAGCTATGCCAATTCAACAATGCCTCTATGTCTGTAAGCCTGAATCAGCTTCGGTTTTTTCCTGTCCCTGAAGAGGAACTGATATTTTCCAGGAGCTTGCATGGGCAGTCATATAATCACCTTCATACGAGAACCTAAATGACTAGTTTGAAAACTCTTGATAGACAAGTTTTTAAAAATGCTGCTGCATGTCTAGCGTGATGTTTGAGTTGTTAAAATAATTACATGATACATTTATATAATAAAAAAGCTAACATACGCTTTATAATTGTGCATCCACAAAGCTACCTGCCATTGCATCACAACTGTAGAGAACGAGGTTAAAATGAGCAGTGTTTAAATCTCCCACCTCTGTACCTTAGAACTAAAAGGAGAAAGAACACACCCCCCCCCCCAAAATCCGCCTCACCCACCTACTTCTTGAAGCGCTACTTTGAACGAAGCAAACACGTAAAATTCACGTTCAAAACATCGCTACAGCCCTTGAACAACCACTGTGCGGTCACTACAGCTCCCTGAAAGAAAATGAAGGCCATCCCTTAGCTGCCCTGCCCTTCGGACCCCACACCACCCCCGGGCAGCGGGGGGGGGTACCGGGGCGCGGAAGCCCAGCCCGGCACATCGCGACCCACGGGCGGCCTCGCCCCGTCCTGCCCCACGAATCGTTCACGACCAGCCACGGGAGCACGTTCGTGCCCAGGGACGGAGCAAACGCCGGGGTCACCGCGGGGGGATGGAGCTCCCGTCAGCCCGGGGGTTCACACACGGAGCTGGGGAGAAGGCGCTGCCCGGTCGCTACCCGGGTACCGGCTCCCCGAGCACGCCGGCGGGGGGGCACCGGGGTGGCTCGGCCGGGGATTCCCGGGCTGCCAGGGGCCGGTACGGCCGCGCCGAACAAAGGGAAACACCGCACCGGAGCCCGCGGCAGCAGCCGGGCCGCAGCAGGGGCGGCGCGGCCCCCCGACCTCCTTCGGCGGCCGGGGCCGCTGCGAGGCAAAGCCGCGGGGACGGGGGCGGGCTCGGGGGCAGCAACCGACTCCGCCGTTTCGCGCCCACCCGCCAGGCCCGGCCCGGCCCCGGGCAGCGACGGCCCGAGCTCCCGGTAACGCCCCCCGGGCTCCACAACCTCCGCGCCCCCCGGTAACGCTCCCCCCTGTAACACTCCCGCCGGCTTCCGGCCGCCCCCGCCCGCAGCAGGGCTGGGCTGGGCTCGGCCCCACCACCGCCCCTCTCAGCCCCCGCCAGCCGGGCCGCCCCGCACCTGCCGGGGCCCACCCG
Source organism: Balearica regulorum gibbericeps (assembly GCF_011004875.1). Taxonomy (NCBI): domain Eukaryota; kingdom Metazoa; phylum Chordata; class Aves; order Gruiformes; family Gruidae; genus Balearica; species Balearica regulorum. The sequence goes on from NC_046208.1 coordinate 1,539,813, forward strand.
TAGGGGCAGCGCCAGGCCGGGCCGGGTCAGACCGGGCCCAGCCGCACAGAGTGAGGTTCCCGCCGCCACCGCGCCAGGGACCGAGGACCGCGCCCCCCGTCCCACCGACCTGGCCCGTGCCGCCGCCGCCGCCGCCACTACCGCGCCGCTCCGCTCCCCATCCAGCTGCCCCGCCCCTTCGCGCCCGCCTGCTGAGGGATGGCGAGGCCGCCAATCAGAGCCACCACCGGGCACGCCCGCGGCCCAATCCACGGCGGGGAAGGCGGGGCGGGAACATGGGCCGGCCGGTGGCGGCGGCGACAGCCAATCAGACGGCGGAACCGGGGCCAAGAGGGCGGGGCAACGGCTGAAAATCCCTTTTGTTTGTGGCGGCGGCGGCGGAGTGAGCGGGCGGCCGTGATTGGCGCGTCACTTCCGCCGCGGGCGGGCAGGGCGGGGCCGCCGTGGGCGGGATCCGATGCCACCACCCCAGCCCCGCCCCACGGCGCCGTCCCGGGGGTCGTCCCGGGGGTCGTCCCTCGCCCAGAGCCCGGCGGGGAGCGGCTGCGAATCCCCGGCGAGTGCGGCCGCCCCGGGCAGCCCAGCGAGCGGGAGCCCCGCGGAGCCCGGAGATGGGAGGGGGGCGGTGCCTCTCCGCCGGCCCGGGGCGGGCCTGCTCCCCTCACAGGGCCGGCCTGCTCCCCTCACAGGGCCGGCCTGCTCCCCTCACGACGCCCCGGCCTGCTCCCCTCACAGGGCCGGCCTGCTCCCCTCACGACGCCCCGGCCTCAGCTCGGCCCCGCTCTGGGGACCGGCGCTTTGCCTGCGGCGTTTTGTGAGAGACACGTTTTGTCCGCGAAGCAGCACCTCACTGCCCGCTGGTTTGCAGCGTGGCTCCCCAGGGCGCGGGTACGCCTAGGCCTGTCACAGCATCCCTCGCCGAGCGAGGCCCGGGGGTGTCCTGGAAAGCCTGGCACGTTTAGGTTTATTTACCTGCTGCCGGCTGAGGAGAGAGCCCAAAATACGTCGGCGACCGGTGCTGGAGGGAACGTGGCCGGCGGGTGCCTCGGCCGGAGCGGGGCTGCTGATGCTGTTGAGGGCAGCAGGATTTTTCGCTGCCGGAGCTGCTTACCCAGCACTCTGCTAAGCCGGCACCACAGCCAAAACGAGAGCTAACCCCTTCTGTGGGGAACGTGGCGAATCGCGCCGACTCTGACCTTCCTACGCGATGTGTTCAGCATTGCTAACGTGCCCGGTTCCGAAGGGCTGCAAACACTTTTTAATGGCCGTGCCCGCCGTCAGGAGTCGCTGGGCTCGCACGCCGCTGCAGCGCAGGGCCCGCGCTGTCGGATGGTGACGTGCGCCGTGAAACCAGCGGTTTCTGAAGTAGGAATTAATGAATCCACTGCAAAAAGTGGTGTCACATAGAGACAGGGCTTTCCAGGGTGACAAGGCCAGCAATAAACCCCACCTCTAGCCATTGCAGTCTCTTGTCTAGTATGTTCAGAGGAAGAGGGTTTTGTCTAGACAGGGTTGTCTGAGCATTAATTCCCAGCCTCGATAAATACTGGAACTTTTTCAGTGCCTCTGGTCTGGCAATCTCTGAGCCCAGGGGACAAGAAAAGCGTGTGGGTTACCTCTGGGGCTGTAAGTGCCCTTGTGGCACTGCCAGGCAGCTTGTCCATTAAGACCTCTAATTGTCATTACCTTTCTCTTACCCCGCTGCTCCTGGCTCTCTGCTTTTCACCTGTTGTCTCTTCTTTTATCCTTGGAATGTGGTTTTAGGGGAGACATCCTTTCATCACGTACATGAAAAGCAGTAGCAGCTCATATCTAGGTTCCTGCTCACAGGCTTTTCTTTCCTTCTTACGCACGGTTTTCCACCCCACCGGAGAAGTGACGGTGCTGGGTGAAGCCCTCGGAAGAGCAAGGATGGGCTGGGGAGGGTGTAGGAGGAGGGGGATGCTCCGAGAAGGCCAGGCAGCCCCGGGGGAAGGGATGGCTGCTGGCAGAGGGGGACCTGCCGCTGCGGGACGGCCGCTCGCTGGCTGCAGTTGGAGAAAAGGGGAAGGGGGCTAGTGGAGTGCCACAAGCGAAGGAAGTCGGACAAAACAAAAGCTGATTTAGCCCATCACATCCTGCGAGCGCGGGACGTGGAGCCTGCCAGGGAGATCTAGGCTGTAAACTGGCAGAGCGTCTCAGCTCCCTGGGGAAAAAAAAAAAAAGCTTTAGGGAGAAAAGTGGGTAGAGACCGAGAGCCGTATGGCGTGGTTACGGCCAAGCGGGGGTTCACGCTTGCGTGTCACTGGATGCACACCCGTTCTGATACGGGGCACTTTGGCATTGGCTTTACGAACGGGAACCAAACGCACCCCGAGGCGAGCGCGGCTCCGGCCGGCGGTGGACACCGGTGCGCCTTGGCAGCCCCGGGCAGCTCCGGGCAGCGCGGCCAAGGGGCAGCAGGCCGGCCGGGAACCCCGCGACCGAAACACGCGGGTGGGGGGGATGGATGGTTTGGGAGCCGCCTCCCCGTTGGCGGGGCTGCAGCTCCCCCCCGTGTCCGCGGCGCTCGCTGCACGGCGGGGGCGGCGGCGGGAGGAGGCTCCACCGGAGCTTTGCTCGTTCCAGAACCGTTTTCCCAAATACCGCAAAAATGTAAGGAAAACGTTATTTATGTTTGCATCTGAAAACAACAAGGGAGGAGTTGTGTTTCCAGGTTGGCGTGGATTATCTGGGTGATAACGTCTGCTAGCTGGTCATTCCTCGTCTGCTGCAAACATTCCTCTCGCTGCCCAGTCTTGCTCTTGGGAACGCAGGAGAAAGGAGACCTTTGTGCGGAAAGAGCTTTGCATGAGGCCGATGACTGCCTGGCGATGAATCGAGCACGTAAAGGTCACAGATGCATGAGTTACATCAGGGAACATCTGGCCCCAAAAGCTTCTCTGTTCTGGGGGTTGGTGAGGACATTTGATGAAGCCAGCGCAGCTGAAGAGCAAACATCTGAAGGGACTGAGAGTCCTAAACGTCCTAGGTGGTCTCAGGGAGGGCAAACTGAACAACTGCAGCCTTGAGACCCAGCCAATTAGTACAGAAGAGAGAAAAAAAACATTTCTTAGCAAAGCCCATATGCCCATGCAGAAAAAATATATTTGGTTACCTGCTGGTCTGCGTTTGGGGGGAAATAAATCAGCTGCACAGGAGGAGGAGGTGGCTTTTCAGGTCTGGAAGACATCTCTCTCCAGGCTGTTTGGCCACCTTCTTTTTGTTTATTATTTTTAGCATGCAGCTGAGTGCCAGCTGTGTCAGATACGGGCAGAAAAATGAGGTACCTGCCCGAGAGTGCGTGCAGCGAGGATTTCTGATGTGAGGAAACAGCAGAGGAGTGCCAAGGTGAGGGCAGATACAAATCACTGCAGTACCTGTGCATACAGCAGGGTAAGCACAAGGATGTGCAGGTGGTTCTGGGTTGCCTCTGTCTGTTTATAGCGTGTGACACGAGCCACAGATAAGAGCGAGCGGCTCTTAAGAGGTGCGGGGGGGGAGGGGGTGCTGCGGGCTGGCGGGGGTCCCGTGGGACCGAGGGCTGGGAGCGGGGGTCTCGGCTCTGCGGGGACCCCAAAGGAGGAACCGGGCCGGGGGGTGCAGCCACCCTCAGCCAGCGCGGTGCAGGCTCGTGCCTCGCTGGAGACCATTAACAACCAAAAAAAGCTTCAAACACCGCAGAGGAGGGAACACAATGGTAGGAGAGAGGAGATTTCTCCTGAAGTATCACACCGGCAAGAGAGATAAACCACAAATACAAACAATTAGAAAGAAGCACATCTGTCATGTTTGTGACGCTGTCAGAACGAGAATCCATCTGGGAAAAGAGCCAGCCCTGCCTCCTTGGGAGTTATATATTTTTTCTTTTTAAATATTGTATGACATTCATCTCTATAGCCGTGTGTTGTTTGTGCTGGCATGTGGGTGTGTATTTCTGAAGGCTCCCCATATTAGCAGAAGATCTATAGTCTCATTCTAGAAATTTTGCCGCTATAAAAATATATTCTGTTTTTGACTGAGTGTTTTTTTCTTCTCTCCTGAAACTCTGGAGCCATGTAAAATAGCTTCATAAAACTTGTAGGGCTTTTTAAAGTAGAAGTTACTGCTTTGCCTTACTTTTAAAAATGCACCCTTGATTTTAAGTGTCGGGGTATTGTTTGTTTTTAAACAAGTGAATGCCGAAAAGATGCTATAAATTCCTTTTTTATTTTGTTGCTTATTGAGAAAAATCCAATTATACCTAAGGGAAACGGGAACAAAGTATTTCATAAAAATATATGGTACATAAGCAAACAAAGCCTCAGTCTTCCAAAGTAAGCGTGCAAAAAAGGGAAAATCTTTTCAGCATTATGCCTTGAGCAAATGCCCTCTCTTGGGAACACAGCAGTGCCCAAATTACCAGCACGAGCCCTTCCTCGGCACCAGAAAGTCCTTTGACCGGCATTGGCTCTCTCGGTGAGGAACGACGGGCCGCGGGAGCCCTGGATCCAGCCCCTGGCCCTCTGGTTGTGTCTGGCGGCTGCTCGGCGGCTCATCACGGAGGAGGTCTCAGTCCAAGTGCTGCCAGACCGGCATCCCCAATTCACATGGACTGGCCATCCCTGGAGTCAGGCCAGACCACGGGGACGTGGGGAGCATCCTCCACGCCGTGCCGGGGTTAAGCTGCCGATGCCCAGCCCTCAGTCTCCACGCCGTGCCGGGGTTAAGCTGCCGATGCCCAGCCCTCATCCTCCACGCCGTGCCGGAGTTTTAGGCTGCTGATGCCCAGCCCTCATCCTCCACGCCGTGCCGGAGTTTTAGGCTGCTGATGCCCAGCCCTCATCCTCCACGCCATGCCGGGGTTAAGCTGCTGATGCCCAGCCCTCATCCTCCACGCCGTGCCGGAGTTAGGCTGCCGATTCCCAGCCCTCACCGCAGGCACCTGCCATTAGTACAAACGTCATAAAACCCGCACGGGAGATCTCGGTGCTGCTCCCAGCCTCCGTTACGACCTTGTGGGAAAAGCCGCTTGGCTCAGTGGGAAGGAGACTCTCAGCCAAGGTTTCCCTGCCTGCGAAGTCGGGCTGTCGCTGCTTACGTCTCTCAAGTGTTCTGCCTTTCAAGGAAGGATGCGAAGTGCTGGAGAGAGCGTATTAGAGCAGCTGAGAAGCAGCTCCAGTTCAAAGGATGTTTGGAAAACCCTTTTCCCAATCAAGCAATTTGCAACTTCAATTGCTAAGTGTTTCCTTTTCGTTCCTTGGCACTCTAGCTCCATCTGAATTGGCTTTCTCAGCACTTCAGAAAGGCTTATGTTACATTATGTAAGATTTAACAGCCATCGCTTCTCCAAAGGTAATATAGAAATGTCTTTTTTATGACACAAGAGGGAGATTTCTCATTTGGGAAGGCGATTCTTCGTTGGTACCAAATGACTGCTTTTGGTGCATCCTTCATGCAACTTTGATCTAATAACTAATTTTTTTCTTTGAAAAAAACTAAAAGAAATTTTGTCGGTATTTCTGATAAATGGAAGTACCTGCTGGAGATACATACTTTAAACCAAAAGGAAATAAAATTTGCTTCTTTATACGTTATATCATACATATTTATGCGTACATATTTACATTTAAATATAGAGACCCCTCACGACACTGCCTGCATTCATGTAATTCTGCAGCTGAACAGACCGGTCGTTATGTCTCCAGTAACGCCTTGTTCGCCCCCAGCTTTGCACCGCACGTGCTAGCTCACATAAACCTGGCCGCCGAAGTCCTCGCCCAGTCCCGTCACAGCCCAGCCCAGGAACCATCCCAGGCTTTCTAATCTCTCCAGATAATTCCTCTTTCTCTCCACGAGCATTTATCCATCCCCGGGTTCACGCAGACTCACCGTCCCTGCGCGGGGAGCGGAAGGGCAGGCTGGGGGGGGGTGGCAGCGGGGCAGCGCAGGGTCTGTCCGAGCATCCTTTGCTTCTGAGCACGTGGCCTTGGACTCCATCCTGCGGATGAGGCCAGCCAGGCCAGCCTGGGCAGGGAGCTTCTCGCTGCACCTAAAATATTATTTACAGCAGGCAGCAAGAAGAAATGTCACTTTGCTCTCCTGACCTCCTTTTGCAATTTGCCAGGAAAAAAGCGCTCCAGGAGCTGCTGGTTTAGCGGATGACTTTCCCGACAGTGATTGAATGCTTTGATAAGAAGCAGGAGTTTGTTTGCCACCTCATTTACCATGCTGGGCTCTTTCTGCAAAGCACATAATACTGTTCTTACCAGACCAGGGCGTAAAAGAAGTAGAAAACAGAAATATACTTGGAAATGACCCTCACCTAACAGCACAGCCCATGGTCTCGCTTTCTTTGAATTACCCTACGCTCCGTGCGTTGGGAAATTGCTTTCTCTGACGGACGATTGCTTGCCAAAGCCCTGGGACCCTGATTGATTTCTGTGCCTCTGCAGTCGGGAGAGCAGAGAGGAGAGAAGCTTGAAAACCAGGACAAGAACTGGGAAGGACAAATTGTCCCTGGGCTGACCAAAGGCTGGTGTTTTCTAATCATCCCTCTAAGCGGAAAGGAGGGGGAAGACCAGGAGCTGTGTGGTTCTCACAGATCCTCACGGCCAGCAGCGGTGTCCGTTAGTCCTGGCTGTCAGAGCTCGCAGCAGCTCTGGGTCCTCGGGCAGCGCTCCCACGCCAGGCTGTCCTGGCGACTGCAGCCTTCTGCTTGGGAAATGCTGGAGCTCATCCATCAGGGTTGGCTCTTACAGAAATCCCGGGACTAGGATGGAACATTATGCCAAGGGACTGCACAAGAAAAAGAAATTTAAAAAATCGCATTATATCCAGAAGACGCTTGTTAGCCAGCGGTGACAGTAAACTGACACAGCAGCTTGCAAGAGGTGACAGGAGCCGCGGTCTAGAAGCAGGTTGTCCTAACGGAAGGAATCCGGATGTTCTGCACAGGGACAGAGCCGGGAGGAGAGAATTCTTCAGCGGTCCTCGTTTACTTTCAGTTGATGTGAAAGGCATTTCTTAAATCAAATTATTCCAAAAGGTAAAACCGACTTATGAGCATCAGTTCCTTGGCCATACCAGACTTCCAGAAAGTTTCTTCCTGTTGTAATCAAAATACTTTCAATTAGCTAGGGTTAGGGGTGACCATACCAGATTGCGATTTTCTGGAGAGCCTTTCTGAATCGCAGTTTGTGAATATTGAAGCTTCGTGTACGCTTCTGTTGTATCTCCCTTGTCCGGCATCTCCTTTGCAAGCTGAAGAGTCGTAATCTAGATAGGCTCTCTTCATACAGAAGTCTTTCCATACACCTTATCTCTATTTTTGCCCTTCTCTGCCTCTTTTCTAATTCAACCAGAGCTTTTCTCTAAGGTGTGACTGATATCACATACAGCGTGTGAGATGCAAGTCCTTCAGCTTACATGCAAAACTCATAGCTTACCCAGAGCACAGTTAGATGCAGAAGCTGATTGCTGATGGTATTTGCAGAAGGGTTCTGCATCCTATTTTCAGGCCAAAACAATACAGAATAAGCTCCAATTTTTTCCAACTGGCAGCGGGTAAAAAAAAAAAAAAAATAAAATTGCTTTAACTCTGTCCTGGTTTCTTGATTAGATGAAGGCAAATTACATGTTTTACCACCAGTCTATTATTACAACTTAAACTCCGCACAGTTTGTTGAATAGATGTGTTTTTCTCGCAGAAGATAAACTTCCTTCTCTGGAAAGATAACAGCACGGTTGTGTCCAACATAGCAATTTCTGAGCCATTTCTCCAAAAATAACACTTTTCAGACCAATGGTACAAGGCACGTGCTCGAGGCCAGTAAAGCCAACGTAGAGTGCAAGAGCATCTTCTGCTACAGGATTTTCTCTCCCTTGTAGGGGTCCAGCACCGTTGCAGGTTTTCCCAGCGTGACGGTCGCAGCATCGGCCAGGGAGCACTTTTTGCACGGACAGAGTCAGGGCACAGGTCTGGGGGTTTCCAGCAGCTTGCCTGGGAAGGGGGCTGTGAAACCCAATGACATGGGAGGCTGCTGGGCCAGGCTGGAGGCACTTCACTTCTCCCCAAGACACGAAAGCAGGAGGAAACCATGGGATGCCTAACGCAACAGCATCAGACTACAGATGACATCTTGGTCTGGTCCCACAACCTCCTTTTGCTTCGCTTCCACGACATTCATTTTTTCTTCTGCCTCGGATGGCCGACAGAAGACCTCCCTCTGCTCCGATACCAACGTTCCCTGGGGTTTCAGCAAAAGCAGGATCACGCACAGGGCGGTCACAGAGCTCGTGTCCTTCGTGCTTTGGAAGGGCGTTGCATCACGAAGAAACTGTCTCATATGTGGACAAACCACATTTTTTCCAAGCTAGACTGGGGCATGTCCCTTCCACCGCTTGCTTCAGGAGCGGCGGAGTTGGCTGATGGAGCGTAACTGGGTCTCGGACAGACACCCCGCCTACCGCTGAGATTAGGCGATGCCTGGCTCTGCCCAGAGGAGACTTTCATGGCAGGGTTCAAATACAGAACAGGACCTAAGCGAAGAGCCCTGCCATTAAACCAGCTGAACGGCAACGAGCAGCCTCCTGCACCGCCGAGCAGCTGTGCTAGTGATGACAGACCTACTCCATGAGATACACTAAAAATAACCAGTTCCAAAATTAGGCGTGCTTCATTAGACAATTTCTACACCTAGATGAAAATCATACTTTTAAGGTGCGCAGTTTGAAGTGTGGCGGTTCGCGTATGTATTTATTATCTCCTGAATGATGCAAAACGGAGCAAGTTCTGTTTGCTTTCACACAGCAATTGCTGCTTTGTTACCCAGAACAGAGGATTTTATTAGCATAAGAAAGAACCTGCAGGACAGATGCAGTATTTACAGGTTATTCACATCTGTATTTTCTAACTTTACTGAGTAATCTGGGGGGGAAAAAAAAAAAAAATCTTTCTGTTTTGCAGAGTGTTGCCTTGCTGAGTGGGACCCTGGAACATTGATGTTAGTTACTTCAGATAATGAACATGGTCTCCTCTCTTTTTCAGCTTATTTTTAATTTGAGTATTTTTTAAACCTAGTTAGGTTTTGAGCAATATATTTCTGCGTGACACCCGTTCTTGCCATTACTCCCAGGCTGTAGTTCTCCTGTGTCCCAACTACCTGCCTTCACCATCTGTCAGGGGAGAAACACCTCAGGCATATATATATATATAAAAAAAATCTATTTATTATAACTTTTAAATCACTGCAAACCTGCTTTGTATGGAGGAGGTTTTGGAACTATTTAATATCATTTTTCTAGTCCCGGTAGCTGGACAGTAACAATTTGAGCATGCATGAGTACATTTGCTCAAGTACCAAGAAAACGCGTTCATATTTTCCAGTGAAATTTCTAAAGGTAACTTGATATATCAACAGCTTCTCCAGCTAAGCACCAGAGCTCTCAGACTGTGTAATCTCAGTGAGGAACAGAGCTGAGCTTAATGAGTAAACAGACTTAGTTCACCAATTGCTTTTTCCAGAGCACACCCTGGTTGGCTTCTTCTGAGTCACGGACGGAACGATCGCTGTGGTTTTGCAGCTAGCGAGCTCTGCCCGCTTAAGCACACACCAACCCAAACCAGGCTCCAGCTCACCTTTAACGAGAGGATCTGGAGACCTTGCCAAGGTATCTGTCTTTTTTTTTTTTTTTTTTCCCTATATTCCCAGTTCCAAACTGCCCCCAGCCTACCCCAGGTTCCACGTCCTGCAATTGCCACAGCTCCTTCCCACGCGGAGGCTGCAGGGCACGGGGATGCTGCGGAGCACGGGGATGCTGCGGGGCACGGGGATGCTGCGGCTTCGCCTCCCTGGGAAAGCTGTGCTAAAACATTGAACGCAAATGTAACCAACCCCAAGGAGGATTCTGCAAACAGCATCTCCCAACTGTCCTGGGAACAGTAAAATGTTTCCAGAGTGTGTCAGCGTTTACCGAGATGCTTTTATCTCTTCATCAGCATAGGAAGAGCTGCTGTGTATCCCGAAAACCTCTTACGGCATTTTAATTAAAGTCTCCAAGCAAGCCCTTTTCCCTGCCTCTGCCAGTCTCCCTGCCCCCAGCACCCTGCTTTCCATTTTTATTGGATTGATTTCCAGGCTGACTGTATTTGACAACTGGACATTGCAATCACAATGATTTTTTCCTCCTCTTTAATTGAGAGGCTTATGATGAGAAAATAACCCGCCGCATGTGCTGGGGGCCCACGGTCTTTACACAAGGGCCCTGCAAACCCCCCAGGACCGGTGCAGCACTGGGGCACTGTCTAGCTGGGATGAGCACTCATTAACTTCTTTATAAGTGTTCTATCCAAAGTGGTTTTCAGCAATTAAGAGCCGAGGTAACCTTTCAGGGCGTTGCACCATTCATCCTTCACAGACGGATGCTCCCTGGGGTAAGGACCCAGCCTGGATTTTCATCTGGGATACATCTGGAAACGCTCTTGGTTTGGGCTGTGTTTGCTGGCTGTCAGGCACCCCGCTTGCCCGGCACAGCCCTGCACCCCACATTCGCCCCCACCGAGGAGCACGTCGCACCCCGTGGCAGCGGCACCAGCCCCGGACGGGGGGGACCTGCACCGCTGCTGCGTCTGGAGCAGCCGGGGTGAGCTGAGCCGAGCTGCGCCTGCAAGCCAGTTAGTTTTGTTTTATTTCTCCCTCATGGAAACTCATTTATTATTTTACATTACTGTCTGAAGCCTTGGAGCATCTCCTCCTGCATTTAAAATAGGAGGAAAAAACCTCTCTCTGCAACATTCACATGCAGGGTTAGCTCTCCCAGCCTCACCGCACAGCTTGGAGATTTGGGATGGGGAGGCTTGGTCGGACCCCTTGTAATGAGCAAAGCCATCTCAACTTAAAGAGCAGTTAATAAAAGATGCCTATACATGGGCTATAAGCACCCTGACACCTGATTAATCGTGCTACAGCACAGTACTCCTAACGGCGCTAAACCAAACACACAAACATTCAAAAGGAAGTAATTAACTCAAAAACTCAGCCAGTTGGTGCCCCGCTACGTGGAGAGCGCTGCCAGCTCCGCTCACGGGGAGCAAACAGCTTTCGCCGAACGGACAGGTTTGTTCAGCTTCGGACTTTGCTACGGAGGAGCAAAATTCACAGAAACGGAGGTTTGGCCCTGGACTGCGGAGTTTCTGAATCCCAAGAGCAGGATGGGGTGGAGGAGCCCATCACGGGGCTCTGCAGCGCTCGGCGAGGCCGCGGGCTGCAGCGCTGGTGGGCAGCATCCCCTCTCGTTCCTCCCACGTCTCTGGCCCCTGGCTCGGGTGAGACCCACGCGCAAGGAGCTCTCGGGCACCGGCCTGGGGGGAAAGGCTTTGCCTTTCACGAGCACCGCACGGGGATCACAGAGCAGAAAAGTTTCTAGAAAAGGAACCTGCTGAAGCACGCAGCTCACCTACCGAAACACTGCCGGCGGTGGAATCGGCGGCGCGAAGAGCTGGATTTGGGGAATACAGGGAAGCGCTTCGCCCTCCGTATGTCTTACGGTTAACGTAACAGACAGAGCGTGCAGTCAGCTAGCAAGGATGCAAAAATGAGAAGTTACGCTGCATCACAGGGTATAGAGGAAGTCCATACAAAACAGCTTTAATTTTATGGGTATTGTCTGAAACGCTGGGTGCTGTAGGAACTCAGCACCCTCAGGGAGAACTCTGCTTCTTTGGAAAGGAGGGAGCCTCTCCAGGGCAGGAGATGGCTCGGGGCGCTGGGCTCCTTGCCCTGTAGGAGCATGGGGAGGGCTCTGCACTCCATCTTACTTCCTCTGGGAAACAGAAAATGCTCCTACAGACAGCTTGCAAAATGTGATGGATCTGTCACTGAAGGGAAAAAAAAAACAGAAAAACTCAAGATGCCAATGCTAAGTCTTGGTTTATGCAGAAACACAACCAGATAAAATAACCCCTGGGATAGGAACTGCTCACATTTCACTGCTCCACAGCAATGCAGCTGCAGAGGTGCGTTTTCGTTGCAGGACAGCAGCCAGTAGTTTCCATGCTTCGCTGTTGTTTTTTTCCTCAAGACGAGGGGAGGAAGAGCTGGTGCCTACAGCGGTAACCTCATGTTTCAGTGGCATTCATACCCAGGGATCCTGCACCGCCTGGTGCCGTTCACGCTGATGGTGAGGAAGGGCACGGGCCCACGTCCCGCCGCAGAGGAGCCAGCCCAGGACAGCCACCTCGGTGCCACGTGTGACCACCTGCACCTTCCACGGGGCAGGTCACTAACGGAAGGACAGCTGATGCTTTCCAATGCACAGGGTGATCGATAAGGAAGAATTAACAGAGGAAACCGTAAGCGCTGTCGCAGAGGACATGGCAACGTTTCACTCGGGACAGCTACTGAGGACTTGCCCCAAAGTCGGTCGCGCTGCTTGTCTCTGGCTCAGTTTGCCTCCTTTGCCTGTTCTGTCCGTCTGGTTTGTGAGCTCTTGGTGCAGGGACCGCACTGCACGTTTGTTCAGCCCTAGCATAATGGGACCCTGATTTCATTTAGGGTTCCCTAGGCATTACTGTAATGTAAATGTTAATTAATAATAAAGCTTCTTAAAATCCCACATCCTTAATGATATATGTGGCCTGACTTTAAATATGTCTTTAAAAACCACCTCACTGCATCTCCACAAGAGATAAATTCAGGATTCGGACCTCTCCTCTCAGCAGCAAGAGCGCTGTAATCCCAGACTTGCCCTGGGAGCCAGGTATTTCCCTCTTTCTGAAGACCTCACATGCGGGACTTTGCAAACCGAGCTCACAAGATGTAGATTTTCCTCTGGCTCCTTCCAGAAACCAGTTTTTCCAAGCCTCCCCTACCCAAGTCCTTGGGAAAGCACCGTCACGGGACGGGGAATGCTGCTGGGAAGAGGCTGGATCCAGCTTTGCAAGAGCACAACGGGCTGGGGCCTTTCTGCTCCTTCTCCGTGCGGGCTGGTGCTGTGCACAGCCATCTGCAAGGCACAGGATCTTGCTCAGCTCCAAATTCCTGCCGCAGCCCAGGCGAAGCTGGGACTCCAGGCTTCCCAAAGCTGCTCCCGTCCCGACTCTCGGATCCCAGCGTCACATTATCCAGATTATCCACTTGCACGTTTATGGAGCGTCCCCTGCCCGCAGAAATTTGGCCCTTGCCTCATCCCTAGCCTCTGCGTTTCTGAGCTCTCCACACTAAGTCTGCCAGAAAAATCCTCCCTCCGACTCCGCATTTCTTGGCTTTTGTCGGTTATTCGCGTGCCAGCTTTGCTGTGACGTTAATGTGCTGAGGAGGGTTTCTCTCAGCAGGCAGCACCGCACCGAGGACTTTCCTAATGGGGATCAATGGGGCAGAAAGAAAACAGCGAGCCGGTGCTCCGCAGCATCCATCCTCCGGCAGCCTCTCGTGACCAGCTGCTGCCGTGCTCAACTCCTCCTCCTTCCCCCAAACGGGGAAAATTACACTACGGCCAGAAATTCCGGGTTAATTCACTAGTGGCTACTTAAACCGAGGATGACTGTGCCGCGAAGGTGGTTTCCTCTCATCTGTGAAGTGCTGCTGACACGCAGAGCTGCTGGGGGTTGGGAGCGAGAGGCAGAGGAGGTTCAGCAGACCCACAGCCTGGGAGGCAGCAAACCGCCTCAAAATTTGCAGCCCCCTCTCAAAGCCAAGGCGTGCAAAAATGCTGAGAATAAGAAACCCCCGACGCTCTCAGCGCGCCCTCCAGCCTAACTCCAGGCCAGCGCAGGCAGGGCAAGCAATAGATTGCTACCGATCGAATTTATATGCCGACTGACGAGCAACATTAACATACGTACGCAACAACTATATCCTGCAACAAAGCAGACCTTGGCCTGAGTTACGGAGCGGCTGCGTGCACCTCGGAGCGCAGAGAGGACGACGGCAGAGCGGGGACGCAGCCCCGCGTCCGCTGCCACCAGCCCCCTCGTCCTGAGCCGTTTCGTTGTAAAGCTGCAACTTCGGCCGCAGCGCAGCTCTCGTGAAACTCTTGTGAGTCTTGTGAAAAGGCGAGAGCGTGGAAGAACGTAAAGAAACTTTACTTCCACCTGGAAGGATTTTCGGAACGTTTCTCAGCAGCATCCCACAGGGCACTGTGGGACTGAGACAACACTTCCCTGAGACTCCGGCCAGAGAGGTTAAAGCAAAGACGGGGCATTTCTGAGCCATTTAACGTGCCAGGCAAATTTCTTATCCCGAGAGCCTCAGATTCCTGTTTTTCCGAGGAACGTGACAGACGTCAGCCAGCGCTAATGCGGCTCTGACAGAGGAGCAGGAGTCACCGAGGGCACGGGTCCTGCTTTGATTAGTTCTGAGCTGGTGAAGGGGGAAGGGAAGAAGAGAAGGAAGATGTGAAAGGAACATTTTAAAGGCCACGGGCAATGAGGCAAGTCAGGAGTAATAATAAGAGCACCAGTCTGTATTAGGACTTCACTTACAAATAACTTATGGACGGCAGCTATGAGATCAATGTGATTTCATACCCGATTAAACCGTAGTGCACAGAGTCCTGGAGGCTGCTTATAAGCACGATTTCTGCTATGTGCCGCTCACAGATGTAACACTCTGATAACATTTACTAATTACATGTTTACTCTGTTCAAGCGCTTTCGTAGCATAACCCAGCACGAGGGCAGCCGGCAGGGGCACCCAGGTCCCCCAGCTTACCCCCCCTCAGCATCCCGACCAGCACGGGAAGGGGCCGTGCACCGTCCCCAGCACCGCAGGATAAGCGAAGGCGGGAGCAGGTAAAGCAATGTTGCCGACGGCGTTTCACCTGCAGCCGGACCGGCCGTTTGGAGGCTCCTGCTCAGGGAGAAAAGATTTGACTCTCCCCTCGCACTCAGCATTTCAACAGGGCAGAAAACAAGCAGCAGATTTCCACAGGCGGGGTTTTTTTGGTGTTTTTTTTTACGGAGGCTGTCCTGGAGCCTGCTGGCGTGGGCTCCCGCGGATGAGAGGCAACGAGGGGTTATTTCGACACGAGCGTGGAGGAGTGAGATCAGAGCTGCTCATCTGACATCTCTCACCCCCCGTTTCCAGGGAAGGCCTCGAGCAGACGTGTCTCTGGTTATTGACTTTCAGAAGCCTTTGACATTCACATGCTCTGGCTTTTGCGAGGAAAGATTCCAGCAGCAATTTATTCTTAAATTGCCAATATAGATAATCTGCAACCCTCGCTCTTCATCTGACCTTGGAGCGATGCCCCCAGCCCAGGCAGCCGCACGCTGCCTTCCCCTCCTGCCGACGGCCGGGGTCCCCACATCCTTGTGCCTGGCTCACCCGGATGCCCCGGCCCCCTCCCAGCGCTTCTGCACATCCCGGCCGGGCCCAGGGCTGAGCCAGCACCTGAGCCGGGAGCAGAGTCCCACCAGCCCAAAGCGCAGCTGGAGGGTCTGGCCACCAGCCCTCCCTGGCACTGGCCACCTCCCAGGTGCTGCCAGGGGTGGGATGCATCTTTGCCCGCGGGAAGCCACGGTGCGATGGATGTGCCGTAACGGACAGATGCTTTTTAACGCTGCAGCCTCTTGTTCTGCTCCTCACAAATTGGTTGTGCGCTCGTCAAACCTCTCATCCGTTAACCAGAGACGCTGCTTCCCCCAGAGACGAGCTCAGGTGGACGTACGCCCTACGCGGGAGCGTGGGGCAGCAGCTCAGCAGTTTGCGTTTGAAAATGGACAGTTTTACTGGCAGCAACCCCCCCATCCCCAGTACCGCTGCTGGGATTGACGTGCTGAGGACCACCGAGCCGCTGCAGCCTCCCCTCTTTGCAGGGACGTCACCAAGCTGTGCCAGGCTGCGAGGAGCCTCAGACCTAAACACTATCAATAAGCGACGATAACAGCGAGCGCGAGCTGCGTGGGGTGGGAAACGTCACCCGCTTCCGCGGGTGGGGTGGGGGCTGCTGACCCAGCACACTGCGGTTGTCAAAGCACCGCTCTTGGCGTGCCCGTCCCTGCTCCTCGAGCCCCGGGCTGTATCAGCTCGTCACCCATCAGCAGCGCGGGCTGGCGCGGTCACCCACGTCCCGTTCGGAAATGAGACCCTGCGAGCGTAACGCAGAAGGGCACAGTCACTGCGGAGAGCGGGAGGGAAATCAAGGGCCCTTCCACGTGCGCGCTCCGCAAAGAGATTAAAATGCAGATAAGCGATCGTGTCAAACACCAGGAGCGTGGTTAGTTTTCCCCTCTCAGGCACTTGCTGTTTTCACAACGGCAGTGGCGGCAGGGGGAGGAAAATAATATTTCTGAAAACAAACTAACCCAAACAAGGTCTGGGCAGCACTAAAACCCAAGGCCGATATTTCCTCCCCAACATATTTAATAACACAAAGGCAGAAGGAAGCGGCAGGGCCAGACATTCAAGAATATTTCTTACTCTTCAGATCTTAAAAAATTAATACGGTGGCTGGTGAAGATTACTTTCCTTCTACAGATGGAGGAGCAGAGGTGCAGCTGGATGGCTCCAGCGAGATGTCAGCGCAGGAGATGGAGCACAAGAGCAAGTCCTTGTTTAAATACGAACACCGCGGGGAATGGGCTAATGCATTACAGGTACGCGTGAGAAACACCTAGGAAAGACAGGGGGTCACTGTTTCAATCTGGTAGCTGCAAGGTTTAAAACTCTCTCATTAAATGCATATTCTTTTCCCAGAAAGCATAAATTACCCTGCGAGTCAGCAAAGTCACAGTAGTATTAAATCAGCATGAGAGGAGTCAGGCTGGAGCCCTCTTAGCTGCTTCAGGAAATAGCTGGTTCGTGGGGAAGCAACTACAGCATCAGACGCTGCCGTGCAACAGGGAGCTCGAGCCTCTTCGAGCTCTTTGGGTGATGGATTGCATCTTGGAGGTTGCTCCAGAATTTGGTCCAGTTCTCATTTTATTACATCTGCTGAGAAAACACAGCTGAGTTTTTATTACCCAGGAAACCCTTTCTCTACCACATGTAATAGTTTATTGAAAAAAATGACTCATTCAGTTTAATAACGAGAGGACACTTGTGTGGCCACCCCTATTAATTCCAAGCCAGCCCGCCTGCATCTCGGAGTCTTTGCGAATTCGGGGCCGAAAGTCCCCGGGCTTGCTAGCATGCACGCAGAATTATTCTGGCAGCTCTGCTGCAGCCATGTGAAAGACCATCCTGAAAAACCACCGGTGCAAAAGGGAACTCGGAGGACAAATTTCCATAAAGCAAACGTAAGTAAATTTAAGGGCTGCTGTCGAGCCAACGGTCCGTGTGAACCAGTGTGCAAACTCTGCCCCGCCGGTGCGGAACAGCTCTCCCCTCCCAGGCAGAGAGAAGGGGGACAGTTAAGGAAAATGTCCAAAAGGTTGTATAATATTGTTATAATATGTATAATATTGTTATAATATGAATAATATTGGAGGGATCTGAGCTAACAGCAGCTAATGGGGATTTTTGCCCCACCCAGCACAGAGGGAAGCCGCGGTGCTCTCCAGTCAAGATCCTTCATATTGCTAACGGGTGATTAGTTTTGGAAGCGATGCTCCTCGCTTGTTCTCTTTCGTGGAGCAGAGGCCACACGCTGCCCCAAGGTGACCAGAGAGCTCTGAGCTCCCACCGGGGGTTTGGAGGGTCTGCGGGAGGCTCTCCGTGTCCCGCTGCCCACCAGCCGTCCCTGCGACCCGAGACGGGATCCGGAGCCCTTTGCTGGTGCAAACCCGGCCTGGGTGAGTACCGGTTGAATACCGTATTGTTCACACACCGGTCGGTGCCCAGAGCTGCTACGACTTCCCTGCAGCCCCAGGCACGGTCAGCACCCCCACGGACAGAGCTCGCAGGCTCTGTCTCCGTGCAAGGTCCGTGCTCCCCATCAGCCCGGAGCAAAGGAAGAAATTCAGAAATCTGAATGGAAAGGTGCTGTCATCGATGGCTGCACCGTTTCTGCTTTGTTGGATGAAAGGAGTTACTCTCCAGGCTCGGCTTTGTGGTCTCCAAAATGACAATTTGCTCAGCAGGAAGAAGGATGTCAGGGGGTGCGGAGGCTGCTCGATAGACATCGGCATCTCTGCGAAAAGCCCGACGCTCGTGTGGAGAGCGATGCTTCGTCCCTACAGTACAGAGGGACCGGCCTGGTATCATCATGCATGTCAGGCTTGCTCACATTTAGCAGATTACTTTAGAATTTGCATTCAGGCAACGTGAGTTGAAATAGCAACCACAAACTTTATCAGTCTAATATATAAGGTGATTTGCATAATTTCCTATTCGCGTGGGGCTCCCATTTAATTTTTTTCCCCCTCATATGATCAAATATACCTACTTCCAGATGAAACACTTTTCAAGTTTAGAGGATTAACCTGCCTGCGAGAAGCGACAATGCTGACTGCTTGTTATCTACAAAATACAACTCCAGGATCCCTGCAAGCTGGAGAAATCTCTGCTCTCTCCGTTCCTTGCCACAGGGAATTGCACCACCACCACTTCCCGGGGTTTGAGAAAGAAGTCTCATACAATGCCTGCCCAGGACCCCCCCTTTTTTTTCCCCACCCCTCTTTTTGTGCCTGGGCCACATGTAGACATAGATGGGGATGCTGTAGGTCACAGAAAGCTCATGTACGTCCACCCAGAGATATCCCAGGTTTGATGTCCAAGGCTGCCAGTTCCCACAGGGGTGCAGCATTGCACCTTCTGCCCAGGGGGATGGAGCTGGTTTGCTCTGCCAACGGTTCAGCTCCCTCTCACACAGGCAGAAATGGGATTCAGAGCTGTGTCTGACAAAGCAGCTATTGGGAAAAGAGCAGCTTTGCAGCTTGTTTGAATGACACAAGTCTTTAGGAGCAATGAGTAGTCCATGACTGGATTCGGTAACTAGGATAACACTGGCTCTGCTACTCTTTGGAGGGCACGGAAGAGACGCGTCATCCCCGTCTGCCTCAGTTTCCCCACATCAAGTATGAGGATGGTACTATTGGTGGACAGTAGAGGCAGTGTGAGAAAAAGGCCATTGCTACGGTTAATTAATATCCGGAGGACTGAGCTCCTCAAACAGCAGGTTCAAAGCAGCACCCCACGCCCAGCTCGAGCGTATGCCATCTCCCGCCACGCGTCACCTCATCCACGGACCCATCAACCAGCGCGACTCACGGAAGCTCGAGGCTTATCGCTCGCTGCGGGAGGGAGAACTCCTCGAAGGCGGCAGAGCCCCATTGCTGCCAGGTCAGCGAGGTGCCGCGCGTACCCCCGCCGCACCGAGCCCGTCCCCGTCCCCCCTCGAGAGCCCGCGTGGATTTTCCATCTGCGTCACCTGAGTGACAGAGATGAAGTGGCTCTTTGTCTAACACGGATTAATATTTAATGCAGGCTTCTTCACACCTGCCACGC
This sequence comes from Balearica regulorum gibbericeps, assembly GCF_011004875.1. Taxonomy (NCBI): domain Eukaryota; kingdom Metazoa; phylum Chordata; class Aves; order Gruiformes; family Gruidae; genus Balearica; species Balearica regulorum. The sequence goes on from NC_046208.1 coordinate 1,559,198, forward strand.
TGGCTGGACAGCCTGCCTTTTCCTTCGCGGGCAGAAAAGCCTACATTGATCCGCTGCTAAAAATAGACCCTCGAGGTTCAGAGGCAGTGCCACCAGCTCCCCCGGCGAGGCAGCAAAAGGGTTCTTGCGTCTGTTGCCTGGCAGAGGCCCAAAGTATTTTTCTGGTACAAGGGGCTTTTTTCATGCATCACCAAAGAACAGAGCTGCTATTTTTAGCTCTAATAAGCATATTTAATTTCCTACTGCCTCATTTCAACTGTTTTGTGCGACTAGCATTCCTAAGCACGTCCCCAGGGACCGGGGCGAGGACCAGCCCTGTGCCGCTGGCCAGGCTGAGCTCGGCGCTTTGCGGCTGGTTTGTGTCCCTCGAGCATCCAAACCGATGCTGTTCCTCTCGGCACCACCAAAGCCCAGGATTCGGCAAGGAGCAATGCGCCAAGGCCACCCCAGCTCTAACCCCGAGGGTCCCACCTCCATCGGGGACTGCAGGGTCCTCCGGGTAAGGACACCCCCCCCACCCCCCCCCCAAGTGCCCCCGTTACTATCTGGGGCAGCAAAGCGCTCCCATTACACGAGTAATTAAACAACACAACATCAAAGGTCGCTCATTTGAAGGTACAAAATGCAGAGTAAGGTCCAAATTTTGCAGTTCAGAGTCATTCCCAATTGCAAAAGAGCTGTGGGAAGAGCGGGGATGGTAGAGCCATTATCCAGCTGGGAATGCTGTGGTGCATGGGAGAGCTCCTGCACGCTTTGCTGATCACCAGCATCGTTCCTGGACCACACAAGACAAAGTCATGCCACGGGCCCCTTGGAGTTCAAGGTAGGCAACCAGTGTAGCACAGACAGAAAATACAGAAGATTTCCAGAAGTTCCCCCCCCCCCCCCCCCTTGATTTCATGGAGAAAAACACAACAAATATCTCTTGAGTAGATGGTTGGCAAAAGCTCTACAGAAAAAACCTCCCGCTTGCGAGGAGCTGGGGCGTTAGGAGGGACTGGGAGTTTTGTGCAGCTGCAGAGGTGGGAATCCGAGGGTGACAGATGAATACGGCTTCACCGGAGCCACATGTCTCATGCCAGAAAACCGATCCCGGGAGGTGGGCAGGTCCCCTCGGGCTGAGGGCACCGTCCTGCTCCGGGGGTCTGAGTAGAGGAGGAGCCCTGCTGCACCCCTTCTGCCCCCCCGCCAAATAACCCCTACAGAAACAGGGGGTTCTTGAACGTGGGGAAGAAGAGGCTGTAGGTACTGGAGAGATGCTTTTGCCATTTTCCTGCCCCTGCACAGGCCTAGCAACGAAGAGCGAATGCCTTTCCATCTCCATTCGGTGAGCTTAGAAAAAAGTAATTTCCAGCACCACCAAATGTAGCGTACCTCCTTCACAGCAGAGAGGCAGAAATGTGCTGGATGTGGAATGAAAAATGCATCTGTCCTGGTTTTGCAGGGATCACTGTGCTCGGCTTCTCCCAGCCAGCCGCGGCAGCCCTGACCAGCACCCTCCAGCATGGGCTGGCATGGCTCTAACAACTGCCAGGGGAAGAGGGAAAAAGTCCTGATCAAACCCTGAATGCGGATGGAGTGGAATGTTCTTAAGGTTTGATGGATTCATCAGAGCAAGGAAAATTAAAAACAAAATCCTATTGCGGTCGAAAGTACCAATGAGAAAATAAGGTGGCCGTGGCGTGCTGTGCAGCGATGCCCGCCGGCTCCGAAAGTCACCGTCCGGCAGTGACCGCAGCACGAGAGCTGCCCTGAGCTGTTCCCATCACTCGGGACTTCGGGGGAAGAGCAGGGGAGCCAGCCGGGAAGGGGTTAGCCCCGGCTTCACAACACGCACGACACAAACACCTTCTCCTTGAACGGGCAGAGGCCGGCAGAACCATCTGGTGATGGACCTTGCAGATGACTTCAGAAGTGTCATAACTCCTAAACTGCCCACGAACGCATCGGGCTGTACTTCCCGCCAGCATCCTCTTAGATGGAGAGAGCATTCAAAGCAGGGTCCAAATTCACTTTCCATCCATTATTGATTTTGGTTGCAAGGGAAGGGGATGCAAACGCTTCACTGTGCTTTACGTGAGAAGTAATGTAACGGCACCCAGCATCCCCGCATAACTCACTGTCAAGTCCAGGCTGCAAATACAGATCTAACAACTAGACAAATAAAGAATATGGGCTGTTTATAGCTCAGTCCTTATCCTCCGGTAATCAATATGGCTCATTAGGTTTATGAGACAATCATGTCTTCTGCTACCCTGGCCCAGAACCTCTGAGTAATGGCTTGCCAATGCCAAGTAATTATAACGATGTCTTGCAAGTGAAGCAGAAACAACCAAGTAAACTGATTTAAAGCAGTTTAATCGGGCTGAGTTTTCCTTGAGCTCAGTGTCTTTCCAATGTTCTACCTCTAACTTTATCAGCCCAAACCTGTGCTTTATTAGATATTCTTGTTGGGTTTCCACGCTGGGGACCTGGGGACGGTTCTGCTTTCAGATCCAGAGATACATCAGGCTATTCCCCTCCCTCTCTCCATTACCTGCCCTTTCTGCTGTGGCTTTGCTTCAGGGGAAGCAAGGGGTAAACGAGCTACGTGCTGTCCCCAAAAATGACACAGGGCATCGACCCCAGACATCCCCAACCCAGGCTGATCCTCAACCATCTTCCCCGTGCCACAGCTCGCTGTGCTGTCCCTGCAGACGGGGAAACGTTAAGAGAAGGAGAAAGGCAACAGAAGACCCTGACACCTCTGTGACGGCCAAGAAGATGCCCTACAAGCAACACCAGCCCCCCAGCACTGCTGGAGTTACTCCTCCTTTCCAGCTCGCTGGTCGCACCCTTATTCTAGGTGTGGGACACCAGCGTGTACATTTGCACGCTGCGTTGGCTCAGACAAAGCTCTGTCATTCTTCCAACCCAAGAACGCGGCATTTGGGTTAGCAGGCAACACAGCTCTTACAACGGTGACCGTGGAAGGTCAGCGGCACGTGTTTTTGGATTAGGGGGCAGAATCCTTCAGAAAAACCCATTCCTCTGCCAGTGGCTTGGCAATAAATGAAGGATGCTCTTGGGACTCAGTATAATGATTAAAGGAACAGCAATTACACAAGCAACGCTGTTAACCAGGGGTAAGGAAGTGGTGCTGTGGGTGAGCAGTGCTCCTCTCGACATCCAGCTGCTCCTGCAGAAGTGCTCCTTCCTCCAGCCCGTCCCCTCTGCACCCTGCAATTCAGCAGCTACCCCAGGCTCTGCAGCAGGCAGGGATAACGCTGCTCACCCACAGCAGGGTTTTCTGCTCTTTCTGCGGTCTGGTGTTTGGTTTGAAACGCCTGCACGTCAGTCCAGCCTTCGCTGCAGAGATGGCTCGGACCCCCGGTTCAGGAAGGCAGGGTCTGACCAGCACATCTTCTCTCAGGACGGCTGATTCGGGAGCAGCCATTGTACAAGAGATTTGCAGACTTTCAGGAGCCTTGCATCTCATTGGAAATATTTGATATTTTATACCCCTTTGCATCTGTTTCTTTTAGGCAAGCAGCTACCCTGAGCCCTGCAGCATCCGTGGGGATGGAGCTCTCCAGTCCCCTCTACCTCCCTTCTACCATCTCTCCCTGCAGCTCCCTCCGTCAGGGTGCTCCAGCTCTCGCTCGGATGTTTGCCCTGCGAGTGAAGTGTTTAATTTCATCGTGAGCTGGATGTGTGGCTTAATAGCCAAGGTTAACTCTTTTTTTCCATCTCCTCAGAGCAAAGTGGCCCATCTATCCACTAATAATGTTTGATCAGAGAAGGGTGGCTGTTAGCAAAGATTAACCGGCTTCAGCGGTACGGGGCAGAGCCCGCAGAGACGGGTCGGGGATGCGGGTTCCTCTCCCTCCGAGCAGCAGGCGATGCGTCTTGCTGGCGTCCCTGCAGCCCGCGCCGCACGCTCGTTTCTCACCTCCTTTCCCCGTCTCCCCCAAGCACCTCTCGCAGCGGTTAGCAGACACCCCCAGCTCCTGCGGGGCTGATAACTGCAAGCATTCTGCAGATTACTACTTTGGCAGGGCTTAAATGTTTGCCGCAGACATAAGCCTTGTCATGGTTGATTTTATTTATTGTTGTGTAAGTGTATTTCCAAATAAAACAGAAAGTGAACAAATAAACTGTGTGACAGAGCTATAAACCCCATGCCTGCTCATTCACTTGAAGAAAAGCCTGCCTCAACTAATTAACCTGTGCAAGCCTTGTGCTGTTCATAAACAAGCCATGAATTAATATTGTATTTTTTCAAGCAGCCAACATACGCCACTAAATCTTTATTGGGCAGCAAAAAAGAAATAGCTCCCCTTCCTAGGTTAGACACAACAACAACAACAAGAGGCTGAGTTCTTTAAATGAGAATGAAATATTAGAACAAGTTTTTCCCTGAGCACGTCTGGACCGTGCTGAAGGTTTGCGCGTATGGAAGGGGCTGAGCTGCAGCCGCCCTGGCACTGGGGAGGGTTAGAGAAGCAAATACCAAAACGGTGGAAAAATAAATCCGAGGAAAAGCCGGCAGAGGACGTGCGTTAGGGACACGGGTCTGCCGGCCCCGCACAAGTGCGCGCAGATGATACCTGCAGGCTTTTCTTCAGGATGAGCCCTACGCGTTTACTGATCATACACACATAATGGGAGACTTCAAGAAAAAATAGAGGGGGGCCAGAAACACAAATCAAGGAGTAACATTTTTGAAGGAGAAATTATAAATTGCAATTTAATCACATAATCACTTTGACACTCTCAAGCAAGCTAATTTCTTCCCTTGCCTCATTTCACCCACTTGGCAAGATGAATCTTAATGAATAATGTCCTATGAATATTTAATTTTTTGATCAATTTGATTTTTTTTCCCTCATATCCCTACCTGCTGGATGGATAAGTCAGTTCTCCCCTCTTTTCCTCTTGCAAACATTCAGAGCACAACAGCTCCTCCTTCGACTTCCACCTTTTCTGGGTTTTTTCCTTTTTTTCCTCCCCTTTTGGCCAAGCAGCGGTCATTGCCGTCACCCCTCACCCATCCTCTGGCAGCTGCCCAGGGCTCACCCAGTGGGTGAGGAGCCCCTCGCCAGGGGACTGGGACCAACGACACCAACCTCTTTCACCCCATAAACCACCCACCGGTTCCGGGGAACTTCCTGAAACCAGGAAAACTTTGCAGACAGACAAGCAAATTGATTGCCGAGAATTGCAGATCTTTAATGCGAATTGATTATCTCTAATGGTTTTAAAGCAATTTAAATATAACTGGATTGTTTGGGCAAGAATTTGGCGTCTAAGGAGAGGGCAATAACAATCTCCCTGCTAATGAGTATTGACTGGCAGCATCCTTGCGCGCGGGCGATGCTGCTCTCGGCTGTGGGGGCCCCGTGGGTCCTCTCTGCCAGCCCTGCAGCTTCCACGGCCAGCTCCAGACACCGTCCCTTGTCCCCTCGCTAAATACAGATCAGCCGGTGAGGGGGAGCCAGCGCAGGCTTTTAGGAGCACACGGGACATGTCTGCTAGGGCTGGCCTAAGGAGGGCTGACCACCTCCCGGAGCAGGAGGGCAGGATAAACGCTCCGCTCAAATCCCTGCCTATGTTGTTTGCTGTTTGTCTCTCCAGGCTGTTTAATCAATTTCTGCCTAAAATTCCTGAATTGGAGAAATCTTTTCAAAGTTAGCCCTGGTTTCAAGCTGGAAATCTGTGCCCTTGACTTCACGGTACAATCCATCCACACCACTGCTGCTCCCAACGAGCTGCAGTGAATCACCAGACAGTGCTGAGACAATGAGAAATACGGAACAGACTTTACCCTGAAAGCCATCGGATTGGGGTTTCTTCATGTTTGTGCTGAGAACCACCAAAATACCTAGTCTGAAAGAAAAGCTGCACTTCTAGCTCAGCCTGACAGGGTATTTTTTTTAAGCTTGCTAAGTAAATGTGGCACCCAAGGCAATGCTGGAAAAGTTATTGCAGCTGCACTCTGGAATAGTGTAATTTTGCCTATAAATGGGTTCAGACGAGAGAAGCATAGTGAACAGGCTGGGACCCGAAGCCTGGTTTGGAAGCGGTGAAGACAATTTCTGGAAGCTGGGATGCTGCGCTGCACATGGCGGGTCCAGGCTGGGCAGAGGGTAACCCGTATACAACACCTAACGGCTGCAGGAGGGTTTGGGGGAAACCTTTAGCATCAGCCCACTTGCACAAGCAGTAGGAGAAGGATGTAAGGACCCAGAATTTAGGAGCCATCAAAAAAAAAAAATTCCCAGGAGAATTGTTATCATTCATACTGCCGGGCAGGTTATTACAGACTCCTCTGCTCTTGCCTGAGCTAAAGAGATGCACACAGTGCTTCAAGAGGGTCACAACGTACGTACTTCTGGTTTTGGTCACTTGTTTCATTAAACGAGATCTCCAGGCCCATTGAAGGAATTCCAGGAGCTTTTGGCTGCTTCTCACTTGTGCATCAAGGAGCAATAACGTGCCTTTGGCCAGAAATCCACATTTACAGTGCCCGGGAAGGCTCCCGTGGGCTCCGCAAGACACTTTCTGTAACCCCAGTCTTGCTTAAACTTGGTATCCCCTGCTCCTTACGCCGTTTCCTAGCAAACAGGTGATTACTGCTTAATGTGATTTGCGCTGTCTATAAATTATTCAAAAGAAATCTCAGATAACAATTTATGAATGTACTGCAAAAGATAAACAAGAAATTTAAGTCTTGTTTTGATTGAAAAGGAAACAAGCTGCAATCCTCACGAGGAGGCGGCACATTAAGTTCTTCATTAGTATAGATGAGCTCTTACCCCATCCCGACCCGCTTCTCCCAGTCACCTCCCTCTTCAGTCCTCTTTGCCAGCGGGCTTGACCATCCATCTCAATCTCGGAGGACTCGTGTTTGCCACCTTTTAAATACCTCAGGGTATGCAGAATGAGCTAGACAGGCTTCATCACCTTCGGGTGAAATCCCCGAGCTATTTTTATGGAATCCTGACACACCATCTCCTTGCTGGCTTTAACCTTGAATCCCTTCCCCTGGCATCACCCCTCCCCAAATACCAACTCTCACTCGGAGCAGGGTGCAGAGAAGCTGTAACAGGGGGCACAGCGCTTCCCACGGCCTCCCACAAACCAGTAAAACCAGTCCCAGTCTCTGCAGACGATGGGGATCCATCACCGGGGGTCCCTGCAGGTTTGCATTGTCACTTGTAACTGATTGCGGGGGAACTGAGCTGCACAGTCCGTCCGCAAAGGGCAAAGCATCCGAGAGCACCAGCCGCGGCTGCAGGAGCCCTCGCATCCCCCACGCTGCCGCCTGCCCTGCCTGCACCTTCCCCCTCTGCCCTGCCTGCTGCTCCAGCCCAGCCAGTTCATAAGCAACTGGGCTTAATAAATCAGCAGAAATGCTTCACTTAAATTCATCGCCCAATATTCAAATCTGCCAACTGTTCGAGCAAGCGAGAGGCTTTAAGGGTGGCTGGCACGTGCCCGTTTGTTTAATCTGTTTATTAAAACTGACAGTCAAATCGCTAGAAATACAGCTGAAATGCCTCCACGAATTTAAGAGAGGAGAAGCCTGAACCCCGTGGCACAGAGGGTTTTTCTAGGCTCCGAGACTGTGCACGTGCACAGCAGATCTGCAGAGGGAGAAGAGAGGACAGCGAGGTCGTGGGAAGCTGCACAGACTCCAGAACGCTGTGATGTGTTCCTGCCTCCGCTCCACAGTCCCTCTGTACTTTTGGGATGCTGTTAGCTGGGACCCCCACTTTCCCTTCTCTGTAACGCGATTTCTTAGAGCCTGTGCTTGCCCTGAAAATCTGACAGGGTAAAGCGACTCCACGCATCAGCAGCTCTGCAAGGAAGCGCTGATCCAGACCGAGCTTCCAGCCTGCACAGAACACCGGTAGCGAATGCTTGTAGCATGCTGTAGAGCCGGCAGATGTTTCCTCCTTCCCTATTTTTCTCTTTTTTTTTTTTTTTCCTTTAGAAATAGGAATTCATTACTAGGTCCTAATTCCTCCCTGCATGAAAAGCAGCCAAGCTATTGGCTTCCCACATTCATCATCTCCCTGGCAGCACCTCCAGACCTTTCAGCAGAATTTCTCAAGCAGCCCAGGGAAGTGGGTGAGAGTTTATAAACAGAGTTCAGTCCCTTTAAGATGATCCGAGGGAGAGATAACGGCATTTTATCTCTCTTGGATATACTTCAGCACGGAGTTTGTCCCTGATGAAGATCCTAAAGCCGCCTTCTGAAGTGGGCATCAGTGGAAAACGGATTGCATGGAAAAGCCAGCGTGAACTGGAAGACCGAGGCACTCGCTGTGCTCGAGCGGTCGCTGAGGGGAACGACTGAGGCTTCGTGGGGATGGGGACGGTCCTTGGCGCTTCTGCAGTTTGTGCTGCAGCCAGGGGAGAAGCGGAACGGCGCGGAAGGAGCGAGGTCAGCCAAGGCACGTCGCCTTCTGGCTTCAAACCGCTGCAGTCGGTTCAGTGACCCTATCTTGTCAGTGCGTGAAAACGAATCCAAAGGAAATGTGTTTTAAACAATTTGTGACACGGCACTTTCTAAGGCTATCATCATGTTTGATTACTCTGCACTTACTATGAATCCAGGTGACAGAGTCCCTGGTGGCTCAGCCCATCTGCCATCGGGTGCTGTCCCGCACAGAGCCCGCGGTCGCAGGGCAAGCCACCGAGCAGCGCCTGCCCGCAGACACTTCCCATCATCGAGGAAACAAAGTCATCTGCAGGCTGTGCTCATTTCCTGCGTTTCCACATTTTCCAGGTATAGCGGCAGCCAGAGGGAGTTTGAAATTATTACAGACCTTGTTTGCAATAAACCTGTTCTGAACTTTGAAAGGACCAGAATGGAGCCCCAGTGCCCGGACCTGAACCTCATCAGCCTGCCAACTGGGTGATGATGCTTTCTCCACGCTAGAAACAGTAAACATCATGCGCAGAAGCCTTTAGAAAAATCACTGCAACGTACTGGAGAGCAGAAGGGCTCGAACAGGCATTTCTGATGAGCAGTGGGGAAAGGAGCGCTTGGCCGGGGACAAAGAAAGGAGCTCAGGAGTGAATGAGGACAAAGAAGTGTGGGAACGGGGATGAAGGGATGAAGGCAAAGAGGGAAAGAGCTGTCTGTGGAAGGAAGGGTGAGATTTAAATCACAAAACAATTAGACAAGCCATTCCCGCTGGAAATGAACACACCGATACAGCAGCCCAGGCACAATCTACAGCAAATTTGGCCAAAGACACCTAAATTTGGCAACAAGAGAAGCCTCATGACAAATGATTCACTTCAAACAACTCTAATATTAAAGAAGAGAGGCTGCCCTGGCATAATTTGCAATTCTTGCACATTTTGTAATGATCTGGAGCTGGTTTCTGCGTTATTTCCCCAAGCCCACAGGACGCCCCATCTTTCCCAGTGAGGTCCAGGGGCAGAGGCAGTGCCGGTGGCTACCGTGACTGCACCGTCACGCACCAAACCACAGCACTCATGGTTTTTTCACAGAAACTCCTTTTTATTTGATCAACCGTGTTCTGTGTCCAAGGCCACCTTTGGGCCCCCTTGCCAGGATCTGAGCAGCTCCTCGCCCAGAGTGGTCCAGCCCCGGGCGATGGAGAGTCAGGCAACGCGGCACCGCGTTGCAGGACAGGCGTGAAAGGTTTGCTCTTTCGCCTGCCCGCATCACGTTGCCATTTGTTCTTGTAAAAGGGGAGCGGAGTCATGTTTTGAGACAACCAACGCCTGCAAAAGGTTACCCTCACTTTGGCATTTTCCTAGTGGAAGTCACAAGACGAGTAGCCGAAGTTCACAGCCAAGCCGCAGAATTAATACTTTGCTGCTGTTGCTAGTTTGTTTTTTGCTCGATAGCTTTAAATGACTGGGGATGGAATTGAAAACAAACCCGCTGGAAAAGCCAAGCAACCTTCCTTCCCACCTTGCCCGCTCTGCCCACCGTCGGACCACCGCACGGGGAGCTGCTGACACAGAGGGGCCGTTTTCACGCACCGCGCATCAGAAAGCTTCACCGGAGCAGCACGCAGTACGGGTTTGGACCGGGCTCGGACCGGGCTCAGCGGACCCCAAGCCTCTCACAGGGTGTTGCTGGCTGCCGGCAACCCGCAGCCCCTCCGCCCTGCCTCCCCACTGCTGCATCATTTATAGATCATCTTTAAAATCTGCCTCCCTGTGCCAAACTGCGTGACAGAGACAGAGCCTGCTGTTGTAAACGCAGCTGTAGGAAAGCCATTCCAGGCAAACCAACGCATTATTAATAATTAAATAATTCGGCACACTTTACAAGCCGATAAAATATGGGACCCTCATCTCCCAATATCCCTTGAATCCCAGGGCCCTCCCATCTGTGGGCTGGGGACATCCCGGCCGCTTCCTCCCCCTCCATCCAGCCAGCCTCGGCAGCGCCGGTGCCCACAGCATCTCTGTTGGAGCTGGCTGTCGGCTTCCCCTCCTCCTCCTCCTCCTCCAATTACCCTCACAGTTCCTATCTCCGAGCTCTTCCCCGTGACCTCTGCCTCTCAACATCTATCTTTCTCTGAAGCTTCTACTAACATTAAGTTAGTCCCGCACAGACTTTGGGGGTGAGAAATACTTCCCGTCTATGAAAATTTCAGCACAAATTTATCTCGGTGTTATTTTAAAGCCTCATCAGCCTAGCTTCTGTGTGCTGCTGCTGCTGCATGGAATTGCATCTCTCTGAAGTCATCTTAACTTTGGCGCCTTCGCCGTGCTTCTCCTCTCTATGCCCCGTTACACACCGTCTAAAGCATTTTTCTTCATTTGCAGGAGCGGCGGAACTGCTTAATGAGGGACACTGTGTGCCGCCGTCCCCTGCTAACGGGAGTCACTTCATTATAAGGAGGGCTCTTCTTTAAACCACAGCTTCACGCCACGCAAAGACCTAAATCTTACCACAAGGATTTTAATTTGGGATTAACCGATCGGGAAATTAGATCACTCGTTACATCAATCATTCTGCGCTGCGCGTTGCTTCATGCTCCAGATAGCTTTGCTGCGGCGGGGTGGCAGGAGCCGGGATGCTGCTGGGGGACGGCGCTGCCGAGCGGGGCAGGGGCGGCTGGCAGAAAATAACCTGAATCCCTGTGTTTTCTCTTCAGAGACCGCCTGCTCACAGCCAGGGCTTTCCTCTAACGCTGTCTTTGGGTTTTAAGTTATTTCAATGTCTGATTCTTTTCCATGATTTGCATACAGTTGCTTAGCTGCTCATTCTTAAATAGGAACCACTTCTAATACGTGACATGTACCTTTTGTCTCTAGGATGAGCCTATCCCTGAGGATTGTCTTTTCTTACTTATGCAAGTAAATTTTACTGAGAAGAGTAATGCCTTGAGGCTCAGTGAGAATACCTGCATGTTCAACTGCCTGTAAATTATCCCCACTCACAAAATAATCCCAGCCTCCATGGATGCTCCTGCTAGCAAACTGGCTCACTAGTATATTCTTAGCACAGAAACGCAAAAGAGGTGTAAACAGAAATGAAACAATTTTGTAAGACTTTAGAACCACAGAAAAGCTTTGTCGTACTTTCAGCACAAATAAAGATTCAACATAAATCTTTTTCTTTAAAAGCTTTCGATTCCAGAACTTACTTCTTTTTTTGCAGTCCAAATCAGCTTAGACCCCAGCAGAGCTTTTGCAGCCTGACTGCTCCCCAGGGCTCCCAGTGACCATCCCGACATAACCAGGTGCTGCTGTTGGCCTCAGATTTATTGACTCTCCCTTCATGTTTGGCAGCTGGTTTAAATCAAACCCAATTACTAGTGATGCTCAATATTCTGCCGTTCTTTGGTGTGTGGGTATCTTGCACTGTGTGAGTACTGTTTAGTTTAAAAGTCGGGAAATCCTCTATCTCTGGAAGAACAGTCCCCTGTGCTCACACTGGGGGTCCCAGACACGTAACCTGATTTATACAGTGAGGCAGCCTGGCAAGCAGGTGTGGATGTTATGTTACAGGCAGACAGGAATTCTTCTGGTCTGCAAGCTTCTTCCAAAAGAAATCCAAATGAAATATTTCTGTGCTATAAGCACTATGTGGGAATCCCTTGCCCAAGGTCAAAATCAATTCATTATACTGTTCAAACAACTACACTGGTATATACATATCTATTTGTATGTATGTCCCTGCATATACAGGCACATGCATGCACACGCACACGCCCCCGCTATCTTGTAAATTCTTGCTTTTTGCTTTCATTTCTAGGGAAATATGTAATAGAAGATGCAACATAATAGAAGCCCCAGCTGGGGAAGCCACGATACAGCCAAGGTCCCAGAAAGTCAATTACGCTGTAGGAGAGGGTGACGATAACTAATGAGATTTGCATGGAAATAACTGATGTCCTGATATAAAGGATCACACAGACTGTCTCAGCAGACAGTAGTGAAGGGAAAGGTAAAGACAGAGGATCAGAATACATCAGACATGGCTGGTGTAATAAGCATTTCTTTATTCCTTTGTTAGAGACGGCCACGCAGGAGACCGAACTGGTAGAGATCTGGCTGCATTCTTACAAAAGCCATTCATTGAAAATTAATGACAGCTTAAGTTTTCAATTAAATTTTAATTTAAAGTCTGTGACTGGTGCAAATCAGCACAGTTCCACTTGTGTCAGTGATTTATGTTAGCTGAGGATTTGGCCCGACATCTTGAGTGAAAGTCCTGCCAAAAATACGCTGCAACAGAGATCCTCCGGCCAGATTCTTAAATGTGTTTAAGCCCTGAAAGGTGTAGATAGGCGTGAAATCAATGCGAGCCAGGCACTTCTGAAAACTCCGTTAGGTGCCTGTCTGCATCTTCTGGTGTTTAAAAAAACCGGCCCCAAGTAATACCTTGCCATAAAGGGAAAAACTCCTGCAACCCCCGAATCCTCTCGTTTTGTACAGGCGGGATCTGCTCACGGCACTGCTCGGGTTCCAGATGAAGATCTCTGAAGTCTGAGGGTCTCTGCTTGAGACATCCCTTGTGCGGCTGAGGGAAGGTGACGTCTTCAGCAGGGCACGAGCCCCTGACCGCCAGTCTGCATTTCGAAGCATGCCTAATGGATCGCTGGCATTTGATTTTGCAGAGCCTTTTCGTTAGGAAGGATTTAACTGGCTTTTCTGCAGCCCCGCTCCTGTTTTTGCGTGTTTTGCCTATTTTGGCATTAGCCTTTTAAAACCTAAATGGGATAAAATCAGGAATCAGACTTTTACTGTTTGAAAAACACTTCCCCCGCTTTGGACATGATATAAAATAATTAGCCATTGAGAGACATTATATATAATTAATAAGCCATTACTGCTATATTTTAGGTAAATAATGCATTTTAATTAACACATTAATAGTAATTGTAGAGGAGCCGAATGACTAAGGTGCTGGCAGGGGTGCTCGGGGAGGGCACTGTCCCGGCACCGTGTCTGCCTGGCTGCGGCAAGGACATCACCCCGCGGGCGCCTGACGCCGCCAAACGTTTCGAGGTGCCCACGGCGCCGAGCTCTCGTGCCATGGACATCGGTAGAGATGCTCCGACCAATGCAAAGGCATCCTTTGCTGAAACGCAGCCTGTAACGAGGAGAACGAGAAACCCAGAACGCTGCAAAGAGCTTCGGGGGTTGGATAAGCAGGTGGGCTTTGGTGCACGGAGAGGAGATGCTGGGAGTCGCAGGGGCTGGAGCCCTCACTCCGCAGAGCGGGTATAGAGTTGGCAGTGCTGGACGCCAAATCCCAGCCACGACAGCACGGCAAGGAGCTGCGCTAACACCGCGGAGGAGGCTCCTCGCTCCCCGGCAGGCTGCCGCGTGGCTCATCCATCCTGCGTGCTGGCTCAGAAGGGGAGCTTGTTTCGAAGTGCATTCCTCTCCTGTTTGAATAACGTTCTGTATTTCTCCCCTCAGGCCAACATAACCTCTCCTCGGCTCGCTTGCGATGGTTGCGGACGCTGCCTTTACCTGCCTCCTGCATCCCTGCCCAGCCCTGCATCCTCCTCCGGCCACCAGCCCCAGCTGGTCCCCAGGGACACGGGGACAGGGGCAGGTGCCTTCCGGGCAGCTTCATTCGAGAGGAAGGGTTTGGTAGGAAGTCCTGAGGACTCGGTGGCTCCTTTACATCCCGTTTAATAGAGCTGTGGCAGGAAATTTAATAAGTTAGGAAGTTTTACACACTCTTTTTTATATTTAATGTAGTCATTTCTCAATATGCCGTTCTCAGGAGTTTTTTTCTTCCCCTTACTGTTGAAATCTAGCTGGATTGAATCATTATTCCTGATGTTCCACAAGTCCTGTTCGGAATATTTTTAGAATAAAAAAGCGAGATTTCTGCTTGGGACTTTTCTGTTTATAAATTTTGCATAAATTTCCAATACAAAAGCACCAAAAGGCATTTAACTGAATCTTTTCAAGAACAGGAACAGCTTGTGATGTACAGAGCAAAACCATTGGGTTTAACGAGCTGAGAGGTTGGAAGAGAATGAAGCAATTAAGGGGAAGGAGGGATGTGGAAATGAGGGTCACTCGCACTTTACAGACAACTAGCACAACATTTAGTTATCTCTTAAGCTGTGAGGGCTTGGCCAGCCCAAGGACAGCGAGGCAAAGGCTCTCTTGACATGACTGCTTACATTTTTTCTGGGGATGATATTGAGGGTGATGACAGAAAACACGTGGGACTACAGCTGTAGCCCTGAAAGTTCATGGGTTTTGTGCATTAGGCTGGAATAGCGGGTTACAACTCATTTGGTGATAATTGGGCCGCAATAAACTTATATAGAGCAAAAGTTCAGGAGATGTGAATCACAGCCTTCCCACTCCCCAGGATCAGCCTCACCCCCATAGACTCGATAATATTAACTAAGCACCTTGAAACACAAGTCTCTGCTGCCCTCTCCTCAATCTGCAGGGCTCCCATCGCCTCCCAGACCTTCCAGTTGCAGCAGGGACCGGCCGTGGGAGGGTGTACTGGCAAGCTCTGGGGCTTGCTGACATTACTGCTGCATTCCCCATTACTTTTTCAGAAAATAGACTCATAAAAATTTTAGTGGTGAACTAAGCTACCTCAGAAATTCACGGGGCTGCGGGATTCCAGCCATGGCTGGAAGGACTCGTTCCATGGAGCCATTTGGGGACTTTGTCAGCTTTTCATTATTTGTATGCGCTCAGGATTAGTGGTGTTCAGGGCTCACGGGCACTGCTGGGAAAAAAACAAAACACGTTGTGAGTTCGCTCTCAGTGATGCTCAGAAAACTTCAACCTGAACGGCAGCGATGGATGGGAGACAGCGGATCAGAGCAGGCAGTGCCGGCTTCTTCCAGCCAACATGGGAGAAATCAATTGGCAGGTTTCCCCCCCCACACACACTGGTTTTCAGCGAACTGTTCACAGCATTTGCAGCCACAGTCTGGCCCCCCTCGGAGTGGCACAGTTTGGTGGCTTCACGGGCAGCTGCCCGCTGCCCTCGGGAACCTCGCTGCCCCGTAACCAAGTGACCCAGCCGCCGGCGGGGAGGGAGACCTGCAAGGGGGGAAGCAGGGGGGGTCCCCCCCCCAGCTCTGCTAACCAGGGGCAGCAGGCTGAACCGCCGCAGCGCGGGCGAGCAGAGCTCGGGGCACCCAGACCCACCGCTGGAGCTGCGGCACCAGCAGCAGCCAAGGTACCACACGGCAGGGCACACGCTCTAATTCCTCCATCGTAACGAAGCGCCTGGGCCTGCCTGTCCCCCCCCTCTTCTCATCCGTGCAAATTACCGGCAGCGATGAGAGCCCCGTGATGGGGTGCCATTGCCCCTTGGTTTTGTTGGTGCGGCTGCCACCGAGCGTGGCCACCGGCCAGCTGGGCTACAGCCCTCCCGCGCCGGGTGCTGACAGCAGGACGGGTTCCTCTGCGCGTCCGTCTCCTCCTCGTGGGGTTCTGCAAGTGGAAGCGGGCAGGGGGGTGAGCACCGGGACGCTCCTCCATGCCCAAGGCGACGGTTGTCCTTCCAGGTGGAGGATGGACGTGTGCCGCTTTAGACACCTCGCGTTCCCTGTTGCAGAGCTGGCCAAGAGGGATTCCTGCCAAGCCTGGGACAGCCCTTGCCCGCTCAGCCAAAGCAAAAGAGTATTTTAAAATCCCACCTCTTCTCCAGCCCCAGCTTCTCCTACAGCTGCCTGAAACCAGCCAGCGGAGCTGGGAGGCTCCTCTCCCTCTCGGTCGTGCTCAGCCTCCTGGAAGGAAGATCCCCAAGGAAGGGTTAAATCAATCACAGCTAAATTCACTGGCCCTTCATTAACAAGTGTATCAAATTTAAATAATTAGCATTTTTATGTTACATGTCGTATACAGGGAAACCAAAGGGATCGCAGGCACCGAGCAGAGCCATATGGTCGTCTGATTAATAATGTCAAGCAGAAGCAGGCAGAGCATTCAAGGGAAAAAATACGCAGGTCGCAAAGGCAATGAGCTCTTCCATGCCTTAAGCGGTGTTCTCCCTACGTAAGGGAGCTGTGGCCGTGCGGTGGGGCAGGAAGGGCTGGGGTCCTGCGTGCCTTGCAGGGGCTGGGACGGCCAGAGCCCCGCGGGGAGCCAGCATCTCCCCCACGGGCAGCCTGTGCCCTCGCCCAGCGCGGGGTCCGTGGAGGCGCCTGCTGCGAGGTCCCTCTGACTCACGTCCTCGCGCTTCAGTAACGAAGGTCACGGCTGGATCACTCGTCTTCAGCCCGGGTCTAAACACGTCGGGGGGAGCAGCACGGGGCAGGCAGTGCTGGGGCTGGAGGGACCTGTGGCGGGGGGGGCTGTCCGAGCTCCCCGCCACCGCCCGGGAGTCGCCTCTTGCCTGAAGCTAGGTCGGATCTGAAAGTGCACGGCGAGGTGGGGATCCGTGCAGACAGGGCCACTGTCTCTTCGGTTTCTGAGTAAGGTGGTCAGCAATTTATCTTCAGACATGACGGAGTAAATGGTGTGTGGGGGAGAGTGCAAGTGTCCCTCTCTTGCTAAGGGACAGAGACGTACGCATGACTTATGACCACAGACCGCAGAACTCTCAGCAGGGGTTTTCTGGTTAGGGAGAAAGCCCCCTCCATGCCGGGGCACAGACGCTCCGCTGACGGCTGGCTGGGACCCAGCTCCAGCTCATGCCGCTCTTCCCGCTGGTGCCACGTACAGGATTTCCAAAGGTGGGTTTTCTAAGAAGAGGCTTATAGCTTTTATTGCTCCCACATCTCTCAACAGGGTAGATGAGAAAGAAAAGTGATTTTTCCATCTGTCTGCAAATGACTGTTATGTTCTCATTCATACGTAAAGCAGATCTAGCAGAGAATGTTACAGACTCAATGACAGTACTCTACAAATGTTAATATGGTTTTTAATTGGAAGAAATAATATCTTATTGCTGCACACATGGCAGACCGCTCCCTGTAGCTACTTGATCCTGCCCCTTTTCTAAGACAGAAGCGAAAAAATTGCAATTCTGCATTGCAGTCAGGATTTATTTTAAGTAATCGAGGTGCTCAGCTGACACAGATGGTACGTAACCCTCTGGTTATCCTTCGGACAGCAAAGGCAGAGCCGCCTCTTCTGCAGCACGGGTCTTGCTGACACCCTGCCACGGCGGGAGGGAGTATCCCGAGCCTACCCACAGCCCGGTCCTTTGGAGGGGGACGGGACGCCCGAGCCCTCTGTTAAGCACAGACCCAAGCCCGTGCGCCAGGCTGCCGAGGGGTACGCCTCGGGGCTGGCACGTCCTTGGCTGCAACGTCGGTGCAGCCTCTGGGAGCTCCGGCAGAGCCGTGCCTGTGCCCGGACCGTGCGGCTGCGGCCGGCGCAGAGGGTGAAGCATCAAATCCGGGCGCTCTGCAAGCTGGTGTAAGCGCCTCGAAGCAGCTCGGTCGTTCTCGCTGCAGGACACAGCTCAGAGGTGGGGAGTTTTGCTGCACTGCTTTGTCTTGTGAAACAAATGAACAAATAAACCCAAACTCAGCCGAATACAAATGACAAACACTGATGGCAGCAAACCGCTTCCCGCTCCATCAAGTCTGCCCTGCGGGTCGGGCTGCGCGGCCTCGCCGGGGCTTGGTCCATCGCCAAGTTCTGCTGAAGTTAATGAGGGCCTGTGCACACAAGGATATCAGGAAAATAATCTGAATTAACTTTTAAATGGATTAGCCAAATTGCATTAAATAACTTTGTAGACACTTTTGTTTAGAATTAAGGTGGACTAACTTGATTTTGTTTACTTCACTTTAATTCCACGTAACACCAGCTAAATGGAAACTTAAAGCCGTTTAACCAAACTGCTTGAAACTTGCACCTTAATTAGTCAGATGAATCTCCATGAGCACCCAGAGCAGAGTCTGGGGGACCCCTCAGGAGCCCGCCTGGGGTGGGAACCCCCTCGCCTTGGGGCTGGGGTACTTGGCAACGTCCTCCCGGTCTCATCCCGGGGAAACCTCCGCTCCTGCAGAGGATTACTCGCTTGAGCTACAGCAGAGCCTCTGCCAGAGAAAACCATTCAATCACGGGGAATCAATCCCGCTTGATCTTTGTACTCCAGCCTCTCCGATTACATCGCCACTGGGTTTTTCCTCCTCGTTTCCAGCTTTGGCACATCTGTGGGGCATGGCTTTGCTTCAGCTGGAGCCGGGAGGGCAGATGGGTGAGTGCTGGTGCTTCCCGGGGAGCCCTGGCCCCCCCGGCAGCCCCCAACGCAGCTCGGTGCTGAGCCTGCCGGGCTGGAGGTCGAGAGCGCGTCTGGCTTTCAGGAGCCCAACTAGGGGATTTAATTGCTTTCTTCATTTGCATGGGGGAAACAGAGGCAAAGGGAGCAGGAGAAATCCCATCCCGCACCAAGGCACACGGGGTAATTCGGGTGATGGCTGGTGTTGGCAAACTTCACTTAAGCCGTTTGCAGCCGATCCCCCTGGCACCGCGGCTTTGCTCAAAAAGTCTCCGTGTGCTGCTTGCCGGTGGTGCCCGGGGCAAGGGATGGAGAAGGGCCATGGAGAACCTCCTCAGGAAAAGGCAAAATACAGAGAACATGAGGCTTGCTCGTCCAGAGTCCATCCTCAGCTACTTCCTCCATCCACCCACGATACGGTTCATCCCGTGGGCTGAGAGGGCAGGAAAAGTGGGGAAAAGGAAAGAGAGTTCTGCATGCATTCGGAGCACGATCAGCGCCCATCATCCCAGCCGGCCCCGGTCCTTCTCCGGCGGCACAGGCTGTGCGCCGCGGCCACCCCGTCACCCGCCGGGACGCCAGCCAACAGGGCAGCGCCGCGGGAGGAAGGGGTCTTAGAAAATGAGGGTGTTGGATGGAAACCGATGGCAGCTGCCGTGATTTTCAAGGACAGAGGGAGATAACTCGTGCCCAGCTTCACTCGCTGGGCAGAACGGTAAGGACAGCCGTGCAGCTCTCCTCCTTTTTTGGAAGAATTACAATGCAGCTAACATATTTTTAGTAGGACCTTAGTCAAAATATTTGAGGCTGATGTTCATCAGCAAGTAAATTCAGAATACAGGATAAGAAAAGCAGCTGTGCATTATTTTTCCCAGTAATTATATTTGAATCTCTGTGGTACAGAGAGGGGGAAAAAAGTAAATCATACAGAAAATGCATTCGAGAAGATTTTAACATTATTACAAACCTTCATTATAATGTATGATCGAGCATGTAAGTGAAAATCTTAGGACCCGTGGGTAACATATCGATTCTGGTGGACATTAAAATTTCTATTTGATGCTTAAGCAAAATCTAATCTGACTTCTGATTTTGCAAAATATTTTAGGGTAATTAGACATGTTTGTGCTTTATTGATTCTTAAAATGAACATAAACATGTGGGGAATTGCTAACGCTCTGGATTAAAGAAAACGAGACTCCTTGCTTTGAGAAAGTTCCTGCAATTAAATCACCTTCTGCTAATATAGCCCTCATTATTCTGGATGGAAATGAAGGCAGGAAAAGCTAAGGGAGTTTAAAATAATAATGATCATAAAAGCAAAGCTTTGGGGTTTAAATGAAAGTTTGGTTTCTCGTACTTTCGCTGATGGTTCCCACAGGCCTTTGGATAAATCACTCATCTGGAGGATGAAACCCCAAACAGCCCCAGAGCACGGGGGGAGGCGGAGCAGCAGCTTCGCCATCGTCTCCCTTCCCTCTGCTTTGCCACCGCCTCCGATCAGGGCAAACTTTGCAGCGTTGGGTAGCACCCCGACACGCTCTTTACTGACACCGCACGCCCCCTTTGCTGGTGAATTTAAAAATAGTTTTTACGATAAGCAAAAGGACGAAAGGACACTGGGTTTGCAGGCAGAGAGGGGGTTTGAGAGCATCGTGCCAGCACAGCTCAGCCGACAAACGGCATATTGCCTCTGAGCAAACAGCAGCCGAGCGCAGGTCTGCTCTGAAGGAACCGAACTGAAGGGACTCCATCAGAAAACAGCTTCTGAGAAGTCGAGCTCAGAGCAAACACCGAGGGCAGGATCGGCACCGACAGCCCGATGCACCGAGCCCAGCTGCCGTCCCAATCCAGCTCGTCCCTGTGCTGTGCTCGCCAAGGGAGGAGATCACCCAGCCCCTCCCGTGCATTTCCTAGCAAGAGACCAGCCATGCACATCCATCTCCGAGCCACAGGGATATTTACTGCTCCGTTAATCTTCTCTGCCTTTTCCCCAAGCGTTTTGGAAGACAGGCCAGCGCACGAAGCTCACGCAGAAAACCGTGACACCCCTGCAGAGCTGCCTCTGCCGAGGGAGGAGCAGAGACCTGCCTCGCTGCATCGCCCGGCTCCGGAGCCCCCCAGCCCCACAGGAGCCCCCAGCCCCACCGGAGCCCCCCAGCCCCACCGGAGCCCCCAGGCCCACTGGAGCCCCCCAGCACCACAGGAGCCCCCAGGCCCACTGGAGCCCCCCAGCCCCACAGCAGCCCCCCAGCAGCCCCCCAGCTCCGTGGGTGCTCGCAGCCAGGCGTCTCTGCTGCACGGAACGTCGCCCGCTTGCTCCGTCACTGTTCCCACGGTGTAGGTGACGGAAGTGAAGGGTTAGCAGCTCTGGGTGCTTAGCCGCATTTAGCTTGCCTGCACCACTGCTCACCCTAGATCACGAGGGGTTTTGTGAAAGAAAATGCCTTATTACTAGTCTCATACACGATAACGCTTCCAACCTGGTTTATCCTCATGCTGTAGCAGGCAACAGGGAGGCTGGCAGGCTGCGGGGACGAGCAGGTGGATGCTGAATCCAGGGTCAGACCTGGAGTCAATGGACATTTCATTAAGGCTGGGAGAGGCTCGTCTCCAGTTTGCTTATTAATAAGATTACAAATAATCTTTCATCTGAGAGACAGAGGACTGGTTCTTACCCTGGCTGTGAGTCAGAGCGCTGCATAGAGGCGATTTGTATTTTTTTCTCTTTAGCAAGCATGCGAGACTCCTCCAGATATATATTTTAGCCTGTGCTGTGATCTCCAGATGAAACATTTTGGACAGAAAATCAATACGAGGACATGTGTATTCCCACCCTGAGCTACAGCAGCACAGACAGCAGCATAGAGTGTGCCTCCATCTGCTTCCACCCTGCATCTATCCACAAGTCCTTGCATCCCGCAGTGCTTCATCAGGTTCACATCCAGCATAAACGAACTCAGAAAGTCACAGATTTTAAAGCCAGAGAGTGCCGTTGCAGTCACCTACTCTGGTCTCCCACAAGAGCCAGGCACAGGACCGCCTGCAATATTGCGTCCTGATTTAAGTGACTGCCCTGGAAGGGTAAGTCTCACCAGGGTCCAGGTTCCCCGACCCCAGGAAGCGTAGCGGTATTAAACCCGGTGCTTAAACACCCCCCTGTACCAAGGGCTGTGCAGGGTGGTGGCACGTGGCTCTGCTGCACGACGCAGGTGGGGGCATGCGCTGCAGAAACACCCACAGCCACCGCGAGCATCCTCACGCAACAGCAGCATCTCATCGCTCTCCACTGACCCCATGGGATGTGGCAGCTAGCCTCGAAGGCTGGAGGCTGCAGATCCAGCCCAGCTGCACCGAGGACACAGCCCGGACCTGGGAGCACAGAGGACACAGAGCCCCTGGGAGCGAAACCCATCTCCACTTCGCAGGGTACACGCTCTAAGCGCCGGCTGTCTGCGAGGGTGTGAAGTCTGCTCAAAATGCACAAAAGGACAGGAGTTCAACCGGTCTGAACAGATGGCTGAGTAACATTTGCTGCCGGAGCCTGCAGGTCCCCAGCAGGGCCTTGCTGTTATCATTTACTGCATTTGCCATTTTTCATGGTGATGCAGAGACGTGCGCACACGCGTGTGCGCGCACAGCGCTGAGCTACACGCGACTGCAAGAAGCGGCTGTGGCCCCCCCCGTCCCCGCCCCTCACTGGCACTGCAGGTTAAATGAAGTCATAAATAAGCAATAAGCAGAGATAAGTGTCTGATTTATTGGGGAGCTCAAAGCAAAAGACGAGCAAAAGCAAGGTCACATCCACGGTTAAGCACATCCCTGACACAGCTCTCTCTTCTCTGCTCCTCCCCTTCTGCTCCCGCCAGGTCTGGGAAGCACCGAAACTGAATTTCTATCTGCACTTCTCTCTTCGGCTACCTTTGCATTATTCAAACCAGCCCATTTGCTCCAAATCGAGGCAGGTTTTCTTAATGCAACGCCGGCGTAGAGCACCACAGCGGGATGATGGCTGCGCGGCTCCTGGGCTCTCCCGTAACGTGGCAACAAGTGCTAAGCAACACGGAGTTTGCAATCAGGACTTCGGTCTGGCTTTTATCTGGTGAGGGACCACTTATTTAAGAGCTAATCTCTATACAAGACGCTGCCCCTCTGCAGGGCTGACAGCAGTATTACTCATCTGAACTTGCTTGAAGTGGATGCTCATTTAAAAAATATATATATCCTCAGTCTGACAGGCAATATGTCAATAAAGGAAGCCCACTTTAATCCACATTACTCTGACCGGGGTGCTTTGTCAGGATTAGAGCTTGTGATTTTTCCCCTAACCGCTTCTCAAGGGAAGAGGCTGCTTTGGCAAAAGGGGGGTTCCACGTGCGGTGAAGTTTCTCTCCCCTGCAGGTCCCGGACTCTCGGGGCTGCCCGGCCTTCCTCGGGACCGTCACCCTGCCCACGGGATGCCAGCACCGGTGCTGCGCTCCCAGGGCCGGGATGGATGCCCATTCCCAAGGGAGAGGGCAGTGCCTGCGCAGCCCCTGCCAAGGTATCCCTCCTGCTCTGGGGTGGGCATCCCGGGATGCACGGCCCCGCCGGACGCAGCCGTACGGGGTCCTGAGCTGCACTGAGCGTCAGGGTACCACTGCAGAGCGAGAGAGAAGAAAAACTTCCATCTGGCAGGAAGGCAGCTGCCGTGCCTCCTGGCCAGGAATGCAGGCTGGGCAGGAAAATGTGCGTTGGAAGAAGCGGTGCCTGAAAGATATCCGGGAAGACAGACTGCTATCTCCTGTCTTTTTGCTCTCTGTCATCACCCACAGCATTAAATAAAGCCAGGCGGCCAGAGATAGAGGGGTAAAAGCGATGCTTCCGCATGACATCCTGAATTTTCCGTCACTTGGTACTAAATAAGCCACGGCAGATTTAAAAGCAGTGCGATTGCAGAAAAAATAACCTTAATAAAGTGGGTATAAATAACTGTATAGCAGTATGTCTGTGTGCTGGAGTTGTTTATACAGGTAAAATTTAATAGCAGAGGTGTGACCACATTTATAACAGAGTAATCAGTATGTAATTTCACAAACCCGGTGTGTTTGCTCACGGGAGACAACCTTAATGTCTTTTAAGAAGAGTCATTAGATTTAAGTAATAGCCAGCACCCAAGTACTCGATCAGGCAGATATAGAACAAATCAACTTTTATTGCCAGGCAAAAAGTAGAAAACCCAATTCCTCGGAAGCTAATAAAAATTTTATAATTTTTTTTTTCCAGTCAAATAAGTGCAGGGCTTATTACTTTGTAGACGTCTTCATAAAAACTGGAGCAAACCTAATCTAGACGAAAACAACAGCTGTGAGGCACAATGTATTTGACCAAGATGGATGCCTCAGAGGTATGATATTCATTAGCTCACTAATTCCAAATGGTAAACAAGGTTTAATTAATTTTGATTTCAAGCTACAATGGTCTGTTGGTCATACAGAGGTGTGCGCCTGGGAGGCAGCATTAATAACCGAACGTACAGCTGCTGTAGGAACAAGTGTTTTCTGGAAAATTTTGCACGTTCTGTTGACACTTCTGCTGGGAGAAGTTTTGGGGACAGGAGAAGGGGAGCATTCATCTCCTCATTTCGCTCTTTTGCAAGAGCGGTGCTGGGTGCGACCGGCTAGCGATGCAGCCTCAGTGAGGATTTTCCCAGATTAATGACTATAGGGTACGCTTGGATGTATGCAAGTAGAAACTAATTCGCTAATTTTATGTCTAATTTCTGCATAGTGACAGGGGCTACATTTGCAATGTTAGATGTCTGCATAAGCTGTACCATTTCTGTGGCGCGTCGTCCACAATAACTTGTATTGTTCGTCTTTAAAACAGAGTTTAGAGGAAGCAGTTGTCAACGCTTCATTGCAAAACATCTTGACCTAAAGCCCCGATAAAGACCCAGTTTTGGAGAGTGAACAGTTACCGAGCCAGCAAATTTACATATGCAAACACTCACTTCTGTAGCCAATTACACATCTGCATGTTCGGCTTCCCGGTTTTATATCCAGCTGCACGCACAAATTAGGCTGCTGTTGCATGCGCAGGCTGTTTAAATTTAAATCTTTTCTGAGTTTTGAGTCGACCCCTTGGTAAAACCACACTTCTAGCAGTCAGCCCTAGCTCTGCAAACCTGCCTGCAGCAGCCAGATCTTATTTTTCTACACTGATGTTACTGTTTTCTGCACGGTGACTGCTATTCATTTGTACCGGCGTAAGAGAAAAGGGAAGAGGTGCTGTGGTCCACGAAGATACCGCCCGTTATCTCCTTTTTAGAGCCTGAGCTCAGCTGACAGTGCAGCATCACCCCTCTGCTCCCTGCCTGTCTCGCAGCGAGCGCAGGTCACGTTTTTGTCACCACTACAGTCCATTCCTGAAACCTCGCTTAAGGGCAAGAAAATAACTGTTCAAATGGGATGCCTCACCTCCAGCACGGAATTGCTGCAAACCTTCTGCTAAAACAAGGTTGTGAACTGCTCCCTCCCCTTCATTTCCAAAGGATCCCAAAGAGTTTCCTGTACAACCAAGCAGAGAATTACCTCTGTCCTCAAAATAAGACGGATACGTCCATACTCTGCCCGCGAGTGACATGCACGATCGCTCCAAAGACAGACAGATCCGTGATAGATAGATGCCCGATAGACACAAAGATCTTTCTTTGCATTTAGCTGAGCCACACTGACTTCCATCGGGTTTTCCTTTCTCATGGGGAAAAAAAAAAAAAGCGGACACAGCCCGAGATGATGCGATGTGCAAACCGCAATCGCTGCGCTGATGCTCCACGTTTCCCCGGGTCTTTCCAGGACCCCCCATTTGCTTCTCTCGGCTGCCCAGGCTCTGCTCTCTCTGTGGGTTGTGTTACGTGGGATGCCGGTGGCTGGTGTGACGGGTCCGTGCCAGGGGCCTTGACAGGCTGCTGCAGCCCGGACAACCGCTGTTAATAATAAATCTTTTACTGGTGGATTTGAGGGAGCCTCCTGCTGGGAAGCATTTACTCAGGGGGTATCTAAACAAAGTCCAATGCCTGAAAAATCAGATTTGCGTTGCTGACATTAGTGACCTGAGAGAACAAAACACTCCTGCAGACGAAAATCAGATGCGAAATGAAGATACCCAGAAATAACCACGGAACAGAAAGCGCTGAGGAGCGCCTTCGTGGTAACGCATGCCTTCGGCTTTGCAGGCATCTCAGGGAGGGTTGCTTCCCTCCCAGAGTCATCCGTCATGTCTCTGCCCGCACAAACAAACCAAGTATCAGCAGCGAGAACGCCCTTCAAGGACAAGTGCTTATGTGGAAATGCATACCATAATTACCATGATAAATGCCGTGCTAGATAAGTGAGGAGCAGCAGCACGTACCGCGGTCTGCCCATGCGCCACACGAACCGGCACGGCTCCTCCTGTCCCCCCCATGCCGGGCTACACGCAGCTCGCCTTGGCCCCACACCCCCCCATCCTCACCACTGCCCCCCCCCCGTTTCGGCGAGCCCCTTTCTCAGCAGACTGAGCCCAGGCATCCCACGGGGAGAGCATCACCGCACCGTGTCCCCCCCAGGACCGCTCCCCCCAGCTGCACCGATTACTCATTACTCACTTCTGGTTTAAAAACTGGAGTTTGTTGAAGCAACTGAGAGACCAGGGGCAGGGGGGGAGCGCTGGAAAGGCCCGCGCTCATCGAGGTGCTGTGGGCTGCCATTAAAAAACCCAAACTCAACCACCTTTAAAACCATCTTGCCGTGCTCACGGAGAACCTGACGTTGCTTTGCATTTCTATGACCGGGCAAGAGAAGGATTCTCCACGTTTTGGGCAAACCTCAAGCCCCGCAGCCAGGAGGCTGAAGGGATGAGGACGTGTGTCTGGTGTAGCCTCCCTTGTCCTCTCTCCAGGACGTTACCTGCGCTCTGCTTCCACTTGAGAAGGCTCAGCTTGCGCTGACGAGACTCCAGGGAACTGGAAAGCTTAGCGCAGAGCTCTCCGGAGAGAAGTTACAGGGCGAAAGAAAATCTGTCACCGAGCTGCCGCTCGGGCGAGCTGCAGAAATGCCCGACCCTTCGGTGGGAAGGGGAGCAGAAGCAGGGCACGGTTTCGCTGTAGAACATCCGGCCCAGCTGCCGGCAGCGCTGGGGGCTGCGGAGAGTAGTTCAGAGAGGGGAAGGACGGCCGCAAGGCACAGCTGAGCTCTCCCAGGGTTTCGGCTCCCCGAGGACAATCCCTAGCAATAAGCTTCCGACTCGCATCTGACTTTGCCGTCTTTTCCCCAGCTGCACAGAAGTCCCTGCTACGCACGTTTTTGAACCACGGGTGAGCAGCGTGCGCCGCTCGGCAATTGCAGCAGCTGTGCCCAGCGGCAGTCACTCCCCTCTAACCAACGGCACCTCGCATCGAGATGGAGAACTTCCCCGGGCTCCCCAAAATAGCCCTAAACACAGCATGAGGGAGATTTTAATTGCTGCTTCCAAGGACACGAGTGCCTCCTTTGCATGGGTGTCCTCATGCTCCTAAGCAGCTGTTCTCAGGAGACGCGTGGACAGGCGTGGAAAGGCGCCGTGAACCCCGACACTCGGCTCTTTCCTCTCCAGTGCTGCTCCTGGACACGCACGTGCACTCACGGAGGTAGTTATCAACGAACCTGCCGAAGAACGACGTTCTGTTTCTAAGGGTTGTCATTTCTCAGTCTTTGTGATTTTTTTTAAAAAAACATTTTCATTTGTAAGTTAGTTTTTATTCTATAAATCTCAGAAATCTCTAAGAACCTGTCCAGGTGTCCCCGCCGAGCCACGGTGCCGGTGGCCAGGCGGTGAGCTCTGCACCGTGAGCTCCTGCCACGGGTGGGTGCTGCCGGTGGGCACAGCATGCTGCCCCGGCCACGCAGGGGACGGTCCCCTACACCCTCACCGCGGGTGCGTAGCACTGGCCGCCCCCTGACAAGCAGCAGAGACAGATCTATCCCAACTCCTCCATTTCTCCTCCATTTGCATCAGAGCCGTATTAATATTATTAACGATAATTAGATTTCAAACAGTGACCAAGTGAACTCCAGCCTGCAAAGGCTGAGTCTGCACCCATCGGGTGCCAGAAGCAGTTCTGGTTGGTAACCGTCTCCCGACGCACAAGACGCCTCCTCCAGCTGCGGGACCCCTCCGGGCTAGAGCTTGGCACAGCCGAGCAGGGAGGCTCGAGGTCTCCTCAGGGCTGCCTCCGCCGTCTCTCTGGTGTCTGGAAATGTCAGCATCACTCATTGCTACTGACACGAGAACTGCTTTTCTAACGTGAATCACTGGTCATGGCCAGAAAAAATGATGCCGAGACGCTCTGATTTATTGCTAGTATAAAGAAACACTGCACCAGGATTATGGCGAGGAGTTTCATTTCAATGGGAGTGGTGGAAAGAACAGTCATTTTGATTTTATTTTTTTTTCCTCCCAAGATCTAGACCTGTAACTGAATCTTTCCACCCCGAGGCAGATTTCACAGCGGAGGTATTAGGCTTGTAATCCCTCTGCCCCAGTACAACATGAACAGAAACTAACCCGTGGGCAGCCCAGCACCAGCCACAGCACCGACAGGATGGGGCTGCTGCAGCCCCTCCACCCGTTTGTGTGAGCTGCCCAGCGGTTCAGAGCCAGTGATTTTCAGCTACTACCGATCAACACCTTGGCGTGTAATAGATGCCGGTATCCTATTTCTGCCAACGCATGCAAATCAAATCCCACAGCCCAATTCCACATTAAACAGACCCAGCTCTGCAGCCCAGAGCTGCTCGAGTGAAAACGGAGGGATGGAACAGGCTTTGTACCAAACTTTCGCAGATGGGTCATTAAAATGTCGCAGTACATAATCTGCCTAAGTATTTCAGAGTTAATTGCATGACTACTGCGTTTATCTCACCTCGGTGTACTACCGCTCTGTTCCTGTGCCGTAGTGATGTGCGGGGGGGTGGGATACGCTGCACACCCATCACAAATGCACCCGTGGAGGGGTTTGGCTCCAAGTGCCCGTGGAAGAGTTTACTGTCACCTCTGAGTGACACTAGGACACACACTTGTTTTGTACTCGTGAACTGAAAATGTATTTAATTCAGGCTCAAGGCAAAGTCATGGCTCACAGCCCTTTAGTGCGCCGCTGAATTTGAAACCAGCTTGCAAAACTGTTCCCAAAATAACCTTGCGAGCGTCTTTTATCCAGAGAACTGTATAAAATATTTTTGTTCAAAGACAGAGGCGCAAGGAATTTAAATGTCAACAGTTTCCCAAAGACAGGGGACAAGTTTTGGGGACTATCTCTGTACGAGTCTGCGCTGGAGCCCAGGGGGGCTCGAGCCGTAGGGCAGCACGGACCAAGCGTGGCTCTGCTTGGGCTCATCCTTGTCTTGGTACCGCAGCAGGGTGACGGTACCGCTCTGACAAAAAACTATCAGAATGTATTAAAAAACCCAACGGCTTTTCTATAGGATTCCTTTAGCCATCGCTGATAAAACCGTTCAGGTACCCGCACACAAAAGCTAAGGGGAGGCTCTTGTTCCTTGCCGCATCTTTCAGCGGTTCTCACCGAATCCTCCCCCGGGGCTGGGGAAGGCGCCTGCACGAACGGTGTCGCAGCCAGAGCCTCACTGATTCGATCTGCTGTGCGGTTATACGCAGGGAAACTTTGCTGACAAATAACCGGAGCTGGAAATACGCTTTAACAAAGCACAGCAAGAATTAGCTACATTCACTTTTTTTCCCCCCTCACGTCGTAAACATAAACATATGCATTTAAAGAATGAGGATGTTTTGAGTAACCATGGTTAAAGAAATAGGACAGAAACTTTGCATACCTTATGCAAAGGAATTTGCTAGCTGCCAGATTTCAAGTTTCATTTAAAATTAATCAAGTCATTGGAACGAAGTCTATATGCCAAACCCATAGCTTTGCATTTCCAAGTGCTATGGCCGCAATGCAATAATGAATATATTTGTCTTCTTCAGACTGTCATCCTATTAGTTGCTGTGTCTAACATAATCTGCTTTCGGCTAACATCTATCATAACACACAAACAGAAGAACTGAAACGCATTAAAAAGAAAATTGATTCCCCTGCATGCCCCTCTTTGTCTGGTTTCTTCATTTGCCTATTAATAGCCCACTGTGCAATTAATTATGTACAATTTCAGGTACAATGCTTGTACCCCTGCGGAAGAGAGTTGATAAAGTTCTGCAGACGTTTCCAGCCTGCAGGTAATATTTCTCCTCCGGAGCCACGCTGCGGGTTTCTGCTGGGACCTGGGTTGCACACGGCAGCTCGCAGAACACAACGGCACCAAGGAACAGGCAGGACAAAAATTGTTTGCTTAAAATGTTCAGGACAGTCCTGATGAATAATGGATACATCCATAGAAACAGGGCTCGACCACAAGCAAAACAATGGTTAAATTAATCAGGTAATTTAACGGCGAGGAGCAATTTGACATCTCGTGTCTCACTGGCGCTACTTCCGCAGCCTTCCTCCGAGCAGGCTAGCTTATTCTCCTCGCCGCAGGCTGGAGTTTCTTAATGCAAGGCTTTTAATTATCTTTAGATCGATACTCCTCATCAGCCCTGAGCGTAACCTTCCCCTCCTGGTGCGAGCCACGGAGTTACAGGTACACGCTCCTGGGGCGTCCAACAGATCCACCTCCCTGGAGAGGAAAGGCAGGGAGGGAGTCACTGCCCGCGCTCTGGAACCACCCATGCTCTGGAACCACCCGCGCTCTAGAACCACCCGCCACCAGTGCCAGGCCGGGGGTGCCGGGACCCGCAGGCGCAGCCCCCCCCGACCCCGCAGCACCGCGCTGCCCTTGCCAGCCGCGTCCCCGGGAGGTGGCTGCGTCCTCCAGCCTGGCTGCGGACGGTAAAAAATCGCTCTGAACAGCAGCTCCTGCTGTAGCCCAACCGAAATACAGGGAGTGCTAACGACATTGTTATTTTTCATGTTGAGAGGGACTTTAATTATTTACAAAGCTCCCGACTAGATGCTCAGTGTGCCTGGCACGTGCTTTTTCTCCTTCTTGCTCTCCTTCCCGCCTCTTCACTTCCATCCTCCCACATGGAAACGCGCTTTGCCGTACTATTTCCCCGTGCCCAGAGCACACCCCGGGGGCCGGATCCTGCGTGCCCAGCGCTGGCCAGTCCCTGCCCTCCCCTCCCCAGCAGCACCGCTCCGTGCCCCGGTGAGCCGCAGCATCCCCGCTCCCCCGCCAGCATCCCCAGCCCCGTGCCCGGCCGAGGAGCAGGATCAGAGCTAATGAGTTTGGCCTTGGGCAATCACCTCCCTCGCTCCGTTATTTTTATTTTTTTGGAGCCTTTTCAGCCCAGGGTGCTTGTTGCTCCTCCAGCATCAACAACATTAACAAGCTCTGACATCTCATAAATTTCCCTTGGTAAAACAAAGGGGAGCAAATAGGAAAACAAGTTGCAGCAGTACAGGGGGTTTGGTGCTTTGAATTTTCCCTTCCCTCTCCCGATATTGGATTTTGCTGTGAGCAGCCCCTTTTATCTTGCTGGTGTCTCACTGCTGCAGCCAAACTCTTCTGGACAGTGTGGTGCAAGCTAGAACATACTCCTTTTGGCTTTGGGTAGAAAATGCTGAGATAAAATGAGATCTGATTAAAAAAAAAATGTGGTTAGATCCAATCCAAGCCCAACCATAAAACCATTAAGAGCTGAGAAATAATAGGGTTAATCTCCTTTCTTTTAATTTTCACCTTACTCGAGAGATGACCAAAAGCAGTTGGATGAAAAGCAGAAAGTTCGTATCTGTTCTCTTGCCATTTCCTGCCCCGTGAAAGCCTCTGCAGAGCCAGGAGAAGTCTCCAGCCCCACGTGCAGATGGGCAGGATGGGAGACTGGGAAAGGGACCGGCTCTTGGTGGAGACTTTGCAGCTGAACAAGCATCAGCCACTGGAGTCACTCCAGCTCGTGTGCCTCAGTTTCCCCTTTTAAAAAGCACATGGAGTAATCAGCTTCTAAGAATAATAAAAATCTTTGGTAACACTTAGTTCAGAATGTGGGAAGTGAAAAATACAAATTAGTCATCGCTGTCACAAAGACTTTGTTAGAATGGTCTCTGCAGTGGCAGCCCTGGCCCCTCTCGACGCTTTCCTCCTTGCTCTCTGTAATGCTTTGCCTGCGCTCAAAATACAAATTGGCTTGCTTTAGGAAATAAGAAATCTCTTGCCTCTGAGCCTAGCTTCTGCTCGCCGAGTGGGGATGTAGCTACTGCAGATACACGGGATTTTCCCTTTCAATCAAGTTTGGAAGTGCAGCTCCTCCAAGGCGCTATTAGAAATCACGGAAGGATGAAGTGGCTACAAGCCATTCTCTCTTTTCCATGCAATTGATTTTCTTTAAATATATATCTCGGAGCATCTCAGAGACACTTAAGTAAATAGGGCTCTCCTGTAAAGCTCATTTTGTTATCAGGAGCTGGACGTGCCACTGCAGCAAGACCAGCGCAAGCTCCATCCTCCCTGGGCTCGCATCCTCGGATCAGAAACTCCCGAGTGCCAATGAAGGGGCCCGGCTGCTTCTGAGCACATTTTTTATCATCCTTTTCCCCTGTGCAGAGGGAGTCTCCGCTGGTGCTAAGCCAATAACACACACCTTCCAGTTAAGTGAGGGCACAAACCACGCAGCATTAATGAAGACGGCCAAAATGGACTTTTATCAAACCTTGTCATTACCTGAACACAGGTCCCATAAAATACAAACTAACATTAAAATAATATTATACTGGGAGGGAACGTGAGATGGAAGAGAGAAACTGATTTTCCAAGGATAAAATTATATGTAAAGTGCCATTTTGGATTCCAGCATCCACTGCTTTAAACAAGGCAGAATATTTTCCTTGGGGATCTGGTTCTCACTTGAAGCACTGATGCTCCTGGCTGTGTCCTCTACATTACTATGGCATCATAAATATCAGGAGTTATGGTGCTTTGCAGCGAGCACACTGCACATTGCTGAGCTGGTTTGAATTTAATATGAATTTAATATTAGCATCCAATAGCGCTACAGCAACTGTCAGGAGGCAGCTCTGAATTTATCCTGTTTTGCTTTCTGCCTTTTCCTCTTTCTCATCCTCCCTACGTACAGAGAAACAATTCTAAAAACCACTTTGGGGCACAGCCCCTCCCGGCGCCCTGCCGATGTCCTCGCTGCCGGGATGCAGATTTCCGCACGGAGTAAAGCGGAGGCAGCGTGGCCTGGAGGGGAATTTCCTTCCATCTCCATCCAGCAGGCTCTGGAGCGGCCGTGACAAGTCCTCCACCCCCCCATCGCACAGGCTCATCGCGGGACTCACCCGACGCATCGGCCCGGTCAGAGCTGCACGATGCTGCGCACTTCCAGAGTCATCAACTTCCACAAGACGTGAGGAAGCAGCCGAGCATCCAGCCTCTGACCACGGCCGGATCCGTGCTGGGCGTCTGGGTGCCGGGAGCAGAGCAGGGAGTTTTCTAATTAAACCTTCTTGCAATATCACCCGGGGGCGAGAAGCACCGCCGCTTGCAAAGGAGGACAGCTTGACCCAGCTTGTCACGCTTTTGGAGAACATTTGGAAGCTGTTTTACTGCCACTCTTTGGCATTTTTAAATTGAAACATTTCTTTTGTTATTTAAATAGATTTCAGTTATTTAGTATTAGAAGTTTAAAATGTTCTGAAGTAGAAAATTATAAACAAGATTATTTCAAATTCTGGATGTTTGAAAAAATATTGGAGGTTTCAACTCCTCAGTCTGCTTTTCATTGGGGAAAGTTATCAAAATCTAAACAGGTCTCTGGAACAGACCCCCGACCCCAACCAGCCCCCAGAAGAGCCAGCCACACCGGCTGAATTAGAATAACCTCACGGAGGACCTGGGCTGTGCTCTCAAGAGGAAGACAACATTTTTTTTTCTTTAACTTCAAAAAACCACCATGTATCTGTTGCTCCCACTGCAGTTCCACTTTGCATTCACAAACCCATGTGTGCTAGCACCCATTTTTTATCCATCCATCCATCCATCCATCCATCCTCTTACAGACCTTCAGCCTGGGGCTTGCTCAGGGCTCTGCTGAGATTATTTGATTTGGCACCACTATGGTGTGTACGAGGGAAAAACCCACGAACGCTCATCACTCCCACGTTTACTGGCACACCGTTACTGCTTTGGTGCAACAGATACGTATTTAACGCCATGGCAAAATTTGCCACATTTTCGCACGCAAAAATGAATCTGAGTGTCCGCGGGACAGACTGGAGCTGCAGGATTCATGTCGCCGCCTCTTCAGGAAATTACTACAGGATCTTCAGTTGCCCAAATCTGTTTTACATCTCAACAAGGGGAAAAAAAAACCAAACCCCAAACAGCCCCCCCAAAATCCACCCCCACCCAAACCCCTCAGCCAGTTCAGCACTTGGGCTCAGAGGTGGCTGCTCCTTGTGCGCTCACGGAGCCCGAAGGGTTAATCGCCCGATCCTCTCCTTATTTATCTGCGGCTGGTTTACTATAAATGAAGAAAAATAAGTACATACTACATCACCCATCAGCATATATCACATTAATATAATAGTGGAGGGTGTCTGCAGATCTACTGCAGGAATAAACTGTTTGTTATGAATCTTGTTACTCCTGAGATTAGTACATTTCTTGAAGTAATAAGATTTAGGGAGAAAAGTTTATTTCTCACTGATCCAGTACAAATAAAATCTGTATTCCATCCATGAAAACTTTTTGTTTAATGCTTTATATTATGCTACAAAGGGGAAAAAAAAAAAAACCCCACATCCAGAGAAGAAATCCCATTGCATGAAGATCCGAAATGAAACCACCAGCCCCGTAAGCTGTGATTTATCGATCAGCTGAACCCCAGGACAGCTCCACTTTGACTTGTCCTGTGTTTTTATGAGCGCACTAAAAGCAAACATTTCACAGCACAATCATGAATCCTGATGTTTGGGAGACAAGACCGTACATCTCTGTCAGTTATATGGGTTCAGAAAATAAAAAGATCTGAAATAGCACATCTGATTAAAAAGAATAAAACCCCACGTACATCAGGAGACGCTGGAGCCTGAAAAAGCAGCGGAGACTGGCCGTACCGCACTGCTCAAAGGGGTGCAAAAGGGACGGAGATTGCAGAGAAAAGACCAAAGAGTTTATCATTAAGTACTGTGCCCAGGAACGTGAATATAATTACAATTTTAACGTAAATGATGCTCTCTATACAAATCAGAGCGAGTGTCAAATGTCTGCCACCTTACCCAGGCATTCTGCCTGCCTGTTATTTAACCAATACTATTCACGTGGGAAGAAACTGGTAGAGCAATTCCTGGGTGAACAGTAATTGGTTTGAACACGATTTCTCTTACCCCAAGGGAGAGTGAAGTCACAAATAAGATAAGGCACATTTTAAAATTAATTCCCATGTAATCGTATGATGTGCAAAGGCAGCACGAGCACCAGATCGTTTCTCCCATTTTGTTGGGAAGGATACCAGTGCCAAAGGGACATGGGATGGAAATGCCGGGGAATCAGGAGCAAGAGGAGCCGTTTAACCAAGGGATCGGCCTCCACGGAGGGGCTAGTGCAGCATCACACAGCAGCAGGGACTGTCACAGGCAAAAAGATGCCTCCTTTTGCAAAAGAGCAATTTTAAAGGTAATTTTTATTTCCTGACAGAAGCAGCTGACCTTACAGTCAGAAACTGGAGGTGAGGATGGAAAAACATTTCTCCCATGTGTCAGCGTGCTTTCAGCAGCACTAAACCCACTCTGTCCGCCAACGCAGCCGCCCCCCCGTGCTGGCTGAAGATGCTCGTGCCCCTCCCTTGGGTGGCACTGCGCCGGGGCAGAGTCAGCGGCATGGAGAGGGTGCAGGAGCCTCGGCTCTCAGCCCAGCCCCGGAGCTCAAACCCCTTCCTCGAGGGTCGGTGTCCACGTGCCTTCCCGAAGCCGTAAGCCCACGGGCTCCGCATCTTCTAACGTACAGGCCAGCAGAAACAAGCAGAGCAGCAGTGGATATTTGTAGCCAGATATAATTACGTTCGCAAATAATAAACATGACTGTTTGGAAGGAGGCACTACCCACATGAACTCCATATATTCTTCATTTCACACGGAGGGTACAGAGGCACTGCTAGGCATTTCTTTAAATCCTTCCCCCAGGCAAGCACTACGGAGCGACGTGTCCCTCCGCACAAGCATCTCCTTCAATCAGAAGTCTCCCATCTTCCAGGAGGTTGGCTCTGCCGGCACTCTTGGACTAAGGATGTGATTGAGGACCTGCGCACGGTCCGCCGGGTAGCTGCAGCCTTGCCCATCTGCTCTGGTGGCTCTCTGCCTGCTCGAGTCAGTCGGGCTGCTCTGCTGAAGAGTAAGTGCCAATCAAAAAAAGGATTAAACGGGCAGCTGGCGAGAGCAAACAAGAGTCACCTCTCCTGCCGGGAGCCCCCAACACGCTGCCGTGCTGGCATTACCTGCCGACCCTCGCTGCGGGCACGGAGCTGTGTGCTGCTGCCAGGAGGACAGGTTGCAGCGCACTGGCTGCCAGGGAGAGCAATTAAAACCGCTTGGGCTGTCAACACTTACGCAACACGAGAACATTATTCTTTGGCACTTCATCTTAAAGTCAAAGCCCCACAGAGGGGCACGGCACAGAGCAGCGCTGGCACCCGCTGCTGCCCTTTGGGAAGAGCTGGGCTCGTGTGTTGGTAGCGCTGCCTTCAGCGTCATCTCCGGGGGTTTGGCTCCTCAGGTGGTGATGGAAAGCAGATGCCGGTACCCACCAAGACCTTTCACAAGGGGTCATAGCAGCCTCTTAGGAAGGCTCTGCGTGCAAAGGAGGATGAAGCCAGCAGAACAGGTAGTAAACCTGCAGGACAGATGGAGCAGCGTTGGCAGCTACTCAAGAAGGCACAGAGTACCTGCCCAGAGCTACATAAGGAGAGAGAATCTGCTCTTATTTCTGTTGGGAGCCTTGTTGCTGTTCCACAAGCAGGGCATCACGTCACTGGCAGCATGCCTCCTGTCCTGCAGCTTGGAGCTTTTGAAGACCGCTCTACAGGAACCCAAGCCAACCCTCCTCCCTTTCTCGCTGCCCTTGTAACGTGCACTGGAGTGGAGACATCGGTCACGGGAAACCCATCTGAGAGCAGCGCATTGCACCAGTGTCCTGTCAAAGATCGGCCCTAGGAACACGCTACACAGAAACTCCGGCTTTAACGTGCCCAGAAGGGACTTCCCGTGGCGTCCCACGAGAACCGGTCCTCTGCTGCTGACGGCTCCTTCCTGCCAGAGAGCCACAGACATCCCTGACGGAGCTGGCCCCCTCCCAGCACCATTGCCGCAGCGGGGATAAGTGCTGGGCTGGTCCTTCACTGCGACCAGGTGGGGAAACCCACCCGTTACGGAGCGGTTTGCTTTCTCACATACTCCGGTCTCTTTTCCTCTCTTCAGTGCTCACATCTTTCAGATCATGGCTGGCATTTCTGTCTCCTTAGCCTGTGCTCTAACCAGATCACACATCTTTATATGCTCCAGCTTTCGCCTCAAGCCCGTACGTTTCATTTCAAGAACCTATACTGCTCCTGTAAGTATTGTTGGATAAGAAATGTCAAATGCAAATTGAGCTCAGAGATGCAAAATTTGAGGAACAAAAAAAAACCACCCCAGAGAGTCAGATGTAGGTAAAAGCGATCCCTGAAGCCACTTCTCACCCCGAGGAGGCATGGGGAAGGGCAGACAGCTCAAGCAGCACCAGTAACAGAGACCAGGACACCAGCAGAGGCTGAACAAGCGATGAAAGGTGAGCGATCGTACATATGCACGGCAGCAGGACCCTAAGGGGACGGGGGGAAGGATGGGGCTTTTTTCTTCAACTCAGAACCACTTGCTGGCTTTGCCAAGAGCAGATAAATTGATACAAATCAAAAAGATTTGAGAAGGAACTCTGTATAAGGCAGCTTTGGCATTATTAAGCTCATCTTGGGAGCAGACAGAAAACAAGGGACAGAATGTCAATTAATTTGAGCGCAAGAATTCCCCGTCACGGTGACTCGAGGAAGGCAGGAGAGCAGCACAGATGGCGATGTCAGAAGGAAATGGATTTTTCTGCACAGACCCGGGAACTTGAGGCCCTTCTCATTTCTGTTTGTTTAAGGATTCTGTTCAGTGTAGAACAATTTGGGCTGGATGACTGCTGTCTTACGGAGCAATAATTGGCGCTCTGAACAAAGAAGAAAACTCTGTATGGACAAAGCCAGCATGGGCTGAGCAGTGCTGGAAGGTGAATCGACTCATCCGGCATCGCCTCCGTCACGCAGGCTGCGGCAGGGCTGGAGCCTGCCCCCACCAAAACCGTCCTCCTCCTCTAAACATTGCAATTGCCATTACTGCTGCAAGGAGCGGGGGGGACATGGGGCTGGGCACAGCCCTTCACACCGAGCTACGAGGACAGCACTTGGCTTGACTTTGAACTTGATCTACAGCAGGATCTTGGGTTCGGGCCATAGAGGAGCTCACAAATAATGCATGTCTTGCTGCCTGGCGCTGCAGGTAATTGATCAGCTGGGAATCGCACACGCACATCGAGGATGAACTCATTTAATGTACTCCCAACTTGCCTCAGCATAGCCACTGTAGTTTCAGAAATGCTGTTTGCATCTGGAAAATACATCATCGGTGACAGAAGCCGGCTAAAGCTCATTTCAGTCATTGTCATTAAATCCAAGAGAACAGAGAAGCTCCTCTGCTTTGATTTTTTCCTGCTCATACACCGAACTCGGTGGTCCTGACAATTGCCAGGTATCACAGTTATGTTTTTGTCCTGTGAGGCAGGTACAGCCCGACCGATGCCAGAGAGGATCCCTTGTGCTGGCCCCCAGCACCTTGCCCCCAGGGAGGGTGAAGATGGATGAGGCCATGGGCTGTGACCT
This sequence comes from Balearica regulorum gibbericeps, assembly GCF_011004875.1. NCBI lineage: Eukaryota > Metazoa > Chordata > Aves > Gruiformes > Gruidae > Balearica > Balearica regulorum. Next base: position 1,597,827 of record NC_046208.1, read on the forward strand.
GGTTGTTCGTCAACCAGAGTCTCACTGCTGGGTCCTGCTCATCATCGTTCCCGGCATAGTTCTGCACTGACTTACAAGTCAGGGTACAGTAGCCAAAACCCTTTGAACTTCTGTGCTGTTGCGTGCACAGCAGCGGAGGAGCCCCCTGCACTTGCACCAGCACAGCTGAGATCGGATGCTGCCCCAAGGAACACGGCTCCTGTCGGGGCTGGCACGTTAGCGAGATGCAGGCACCAGCCCCGGCACGCTCCTCCGAAGCTCCGAGTGCCACAGGACAGCTTGAATCCTGCGGCCACGTCTCCTGAGGCAGGTCAGAGCGTGGCAAAGTACAAACCGTGGCTCCATGCATGGCAGAGCACAGCCCTTGCTCGCAGCGAGCACCATCCTGCCCCTGCTCAGGCTGCAGAGCCTCGAGCCGGCTGCATCTGCACCACGTTTAGCACTGCAGAGCCCTCATTTATTTCAAAGCCTCAGGTGCTGCTGTAGTGCAATTGCTAACAATAAACTCTTCGAGCATACAGATACATCCAGAGAGCAGCGTTTAACCCCGACGTGCCTTCCTGATCACGCGCAGCTCCCCTCCCTCCTGTCCCGTCAGCTTTCCTCCTCTTGCCGCATAACCGCTTTCGCTAATCACCGTCCTTTGGTGCGTGGAGCAAAGTCCTCTCTTAGTTCCTCCCAGTCAGTTCGGAAGCCCTCAAGGCAATATTTTAACATTTCCTTTATCATTCTCGCTTGATTTCTGTAGAAAGTGTATTTATGCAGGTTTTCTCCGGAGGACCATTCTAAGCAGTGACGCTATATATTTACACTTAACATGCTCTTTAAGGAACTCGCTACAGTTCCGACGTGCCCGTGCACGCACAGAGATGCTCCTGGAGGAGCAGAGCTGCCACAAGATATTTTCCCTTATATTGCTCAGAATAAGCACAATCCAAAAGGGTCAGAGCCCGGCTGGGGAGGGCAAGAGGGAAAACGGGTCTGGTCTCCTCCGCCTGCACCTAGCCTGCCTTGGCAGGGTCACAGCCAGGGACAGCCCTGTGCTCCCTTCCACGCGGCGGAGGGGAAGCATCCCGGCGGCAAAGCCGAGAGCACGAGCAGATCTTCATAAACGCTCAGCGATTTGCCCTGCCGCGAGAGTCTTGTCCCAGCCGTGAAGACGGCACGTCGCTCAGTGCAGGGTCCCACCGCAGCCTCTGGAAGGAGAGCCTGGGTGCTCCGCGGGGCTCAGGCACAGGAGAAGACAACTCCTGTCTAAAGCGATCTGGAAAGTGAGGCAGCGTCTATCTACCAGCTAGCTACAAGTCAGGTCAAAATCTTCTAAAAGTAAAGCAGCAGATATAATAAACTCTTCAGGAACTTCCATTCCCAATAAGCTTGAAACCCTGTTTTCTCTAATGGTTGTGTGAGCACACACTAATAGCACGATCCTTCCCAGGAAAAGCGGGGAAGCAGTGCTGCTGCCTCATACCTCCCTGCCACAAAATCAGTTTTACACTCATGCAAGCCATCAGGAATGAGACCCACCTAGTGACGGGTGTTCTTTAGAGCTCTGGGCTCCACTGGTGGAAACGCCTGCCAGAGCAAGGCAGCCCCCAGTGACACAGCGCAGGGTCAGAGAGATGTCCTGGCCCACGGATAATCCGACGGTGGGATCTTCTTTCCATCTCCTTTCAAGCCACAGCCAAGCAGCTCTCATGGCACAGACTTGTTAAAAGATCACTTGGGGTCTAGGCTGTTTCTTTTGGTATTTGCTCTGAGGTATGGCAAATGAAAATTAAATGACCATGAAGCTGGACTGCTGGCTCTTTTCTCCACCCCTCCATGATATTCTTCACAAGACCATACGGCCATGGCATGCTGATGACCTGGCCACGAGGCTCAAGGGAAGGTTCCTGCAGATGTTTCAGCAAACCCCTGACCAAAAGCCAGGTGTGCCACGTGCTGTCCCACCCGCCGTTCCCAGCATCATTCTCTGGGCACAGCCCACTCCCCATCAGCGTTTTTTACTCCTGACTTCAAAGATGCTTTTCTCTTGTTACAGTAAAGAGCTGGGAGGTTTTGTTCCTGCTCCTTCTTTAGGCCCTACATGGCTGGTAGAAGAAATTTTAATTAAAAGCTGTTCTGCTTTTATGTCCAACATGCTTCAATGGGAAATACATCTTTCTGATGCTGGAATTGCCTACTTAGTATTTCTTACACCCTCTAAGCAGCTGGTGCAAGGCAGCACTCGAATTAGGATAGGGAGCTGGGTGGAAACCGCGTGGTGCGGCCGCAAAATCCTCTGCATCTCCATCAACACAACTAATTATAGCAGTGGCTGGATTCCAGCTGATGCCCTGGGAAAAGGAGACAGGAGGCCTAGAGATTAGGGAAAACGTGCTAAAAACCTACCCAGACACCCCCTCGCAGGTGGCTCGCTGTCTTCTGCAACCAGCATTTCATTTAGTGACACTGGAAAATGCCTCAGATAAAGGACTGCTCCTCTGCAGAGCCAGGAGGAGAGATCTCCAATTAGGAGGCAGCATCCTCCCAAATTTACATCCCCCTCGACCGCTGCTGTGAGATGTACAGAGACGGGCTCAGCCGCAACACCCGCTGGGTCAGCACGGCTGCAGCCCCACGGAGCTGAGCAGGGCTGTTCTCAGGAGCGATGTGCAGGAGCACGGTCCGGATCACACCTCTTCCTCTTGGGTAAAAAAAATAAATAAATAAAATATGTCTTGTCACTTCTGAATAATGTGGTTTATGGTCTGTGCAGGGAATGATTACTTGTAGCACTGAGAAGGGCATACAGTTTGGCAGAAAGAAAATGCTGGAGAATGAAAGAGAACGAGAAATAAGAAGGAGAAGCAGCTGCCTGAGCTTCTGGGCTGCTGAACAGCCTGCGGGTCAGCTTGCCGGCTGCAAAACCCGGGAATCAGCTCCCCTTTTGCAAGGGAAGGCAGCTCTTTCCCCCGCACCCTTTCAGAGAACTGAGAAAAGCTTTGGGCTTTACTTGCGGCTGCTTTAACTGCTGGCACCTCCGCAGAGCCAGGGCTATCCCTTGAGCAGGCAAGACCCAGCAAACCCTGGCCGAGGCCGAAGAAATTGCATTTTTTTCCTTCTCTTATCAAGCTGCAAAAATGGATTCTTTGCCCCTTTACGAAATCAGCCCGCGCAGCCGCAAAGCTCCTTCCCCACACTGGACCCGAGGTTCGTCCAGTGACCAACCGCGCATCAAATGCTATCACAGGGAGCAACGTCGTCAGGCTGCGTATAGGAACATATACATTTAAGCTGAGAAACTACTTAATAAATTCAAGCCAACACTTTGTGACATTTCCCACAAGACTTTAGTGCTGTTTACAAATTCTGAAGAACACCTCGAGTCATTGCTGGCACAGACTTATGATTTATTTCAAAGAAAAATGGGTCAGAGTGTGTGGGTCTGTGTTTAATGCGAAAAGGGATTTGGAAATGAAAAGTCAACTGGCATGAAAGATTGCAGGGCAAATGTAAAAGCAGTAAAGCGTGTGGGTAGTCTCTGAGCATGTAATAGGATATTTGTTAGGAAAAGAAACATGCAGGATTGTAAGCTTTAATAAAACAGTTCTTTTTTACCCAATCAATAACATAATTGTAATTTTCCAAAGCAAACTGCCTCTTAACTTGCGTTTCTCAAGGAAAGGGTGGCACAAATGGGACGAGGACTGAGAAATCCCTGAAGAAGCAAGCGTGCGAACCTCCCCTGCGTCCGAGGCAGAGGTCCCGCTCGGAGCAGGAGCGCCCGGACCAGGCAGAGCAGGGCTGGGCTTGCACGGGGGGTGAGCAGCCCCCAGGCAGGGGTGGGGGGGTTCTGCCCATCACAGCTCCCCAACTTCCCGCACGCCGCTTTTGTGCGTTTGCCAAAGGATGGTCCTGAGCAGCCCGAGCGCTCCGAGAAAAGCCCCGAAAAGCTTCGCGGGAGATGGAACGGGGAATGCAACAGCTTGTTGGAAAGGCAGCGGGGCGGTGGGGGGGGTTACAGGTCTTCTGGAGGTGGAGCTGGTGCATGGTGCCAGAGCCCAGCGACGGGGGAGAAGGACCCACGGGGATGGAGCAGGCAGCGGCAGGACAAGAAAATCATTGAATCAAAATGCAGATAATGGCAGAATGTTATTTCTACCCAAAAAGACCCCCCACTAACCGGGCTTCCCAAATCTGCCCAGTAGCACAAAAGCCCAACTTACATTCCTAGCTGCTTCTTCAGAAGTTCCAGCGTATCACGTTGAAAACTAATTCATCAGTCTACAACTCCCTTGTGCGAAACCAAGCCCCACCTTTTGTTTCAACACTTTTGAGAGTATAAGCACAATTTATTTTTCAAAATTCAGAAGAAACACTTAAAGATGAAAGGCTCACAGGAGTATCTCACCACCATTCTTTACCAGCTCCCATTGTGCAATGTAAAATAAAAGATACCATATTTTCATTGCTATAGATTAACGTAAAGAGTGTCAGGGAGCGAGCGCATCTTTGCCTCAGACTCATTACTGGGCCCCATCTCTTTTGCCTCACAAAAGTGATTCCCTTCACACTTTTATTAAGATGCACATCAGCTCCAAATGGAGAAGATTATACAGGCATTGGGGGGGGGGTCTGTTAATTTTTTTTTTTTTAGCTTTTAAGAAATAAAACATTTCTGCTAAGAAGAAAATGTAATAGCTGGCAGAGGTTTTGGACTTGAATCAAGTAATAAATACCAGCACAAAGATTGATGCTCAAGTTGGGACAGAAGTAGATTGGAGGACAGGTAACCCCAGTGGACCGTGACTCTGCTCAGGTCATTAGAGGCATTAATATGCAACAAGACACAGTCATAAAAGTCAGAAGCCCTGTAACGAACACAGGGACACTCTGCCTTGCAGGAGAGGACAGCAGGCTCCCCAGACCAGATGCTGGAGGGAACAGGGGGACCACCACAGGGGCTGGCAGCAGCAGGCAGGGCTGCACACACCTGAGGATCCTTCTCCTCTCTGAGATAGCACAAGCTAATTAGCAAGAGCAACCTTTCTCAACATGCATCTGTGCAGCACCAAGCACATCTGGACTGTAACCACAGGAGGAGCTTCCCTCTCTTGTTTTCACAACAGAGATATTCCATTCCTAACTAATTACTGACTGCTTAGATGTCCCTGTACTAACAAAGCTTCCCACACCCAAAGTAAACCACGATGCAATACCCTGGTCAGCACATACACCGATGGGCACTAAACTGAGCGGACCCGAGAGCAGCCAGCAAAGCGACCCAAGCAAAGGGAAGCACCATAGACCCAAAGCACTGCTCACACACACCACCTCCCAAATACATTCCCTGCCACACTGAATAGGGGGAAAAACCATAAGAAAACTCTTGGGAAATTGTACCAAAAAAAAAACCTACTCACAGGCTATGCAGGCAGCAAGTCCCCCTTCCACCATCCTGCTCCCTCCAAAGCCTACCCCAGGGTTGCCTGTGCTGCCGTTTTTATTCCCTCTGGAGAAGCAGGTGACCCGAACAAGCCTTCTCCTCGTGCCCACCCAGACCTCCTCCGGCCTCGTTAAAGCCTAGTTGGAAGATCACTGCTAGTAGCTGTGAATCTTCTGGTTACTGGAGAAACTGTTCATCCTTTTGAGCTGCTCTTGGCATGTGTTTTACAGGTTTCACTCTTACTTGCCAAAACTTTGCCCTTTTAGCAGAGAACAATGTCTAGCGCCCAAGCTGAAGAGCCTGGCGAGCCTTTCCATGGAGCGCTCCCATGGAGCCAGCTCCGGCTTTCCCTGCTCTCGCTGGTCCTGGCTCCCAGCACGGCTGCTCCGAGCCTGAGCAGTGCGGGAGTCTCCAGAACTGGGTGAATAAAAGAAGGAATATTTATCCAAGCATATTCAAAACTAATTAGACATTTAAACCTGTATCCAGACTGCAGAGTTTTCCTGTAACCACTGTTCTGCAGCGACAAGGTCAGCAGTTTTGCAGAATTGATTTAAGACAAAACCTACTGCTTGCTCCCCCTCCAAAACTCTCCCAGAGGGGCTTTTTTGTGTGCTCGTCTAACCCAATGACTTACTTCGTTTGCCTGAGCTGCTGATGGCCCGTGCTCGGGAGGGACAGTCTGTCAGTCATCCGTGCTGACCAGATCTCAGCGAGCGTTGGGGAGGATGAGCAGCATCTGTGGTCCTGTTCCTGGCCGGGCACCCACAGACACAGCCCAGCGAGCAGGCTTTTCATCAGGAGTGAGAGTCAAGTGCGTAACGTTTCCATCAAATGAGCAGCTGACAAAACTTCTGGGTGTCCCGGGGATTTGGGAGCGTGGTGTTGAGAGCCTCCTCGCTGGGCTCCAGCTGGGGCTGAGGCGCTGGTCCTGCCCGGGATGGGGCTCGTGGGGTGGCCCATACGGCCAAATCCACCTGATGGTTTGAAAACCTGAGCTGCATCCGCGCCTCTCGCAGTGACTCCCCTGGGAGAGGTGGAGGTGCCCTGTGTGCCGCTGAGCAAACTCTCCCGCGGAGGGGTTTAGCTTTCTGGACAGTTCAGAGTCAGAAATTGGTTTCAGGTCATCTTTCCTGCAAAGGAAAAAAGAAGACACTTTGAAAGACTCTGCCATTATCCTCCAGGACAATAACAGAATAATTAAAACCACCCTACACAGTCCATTTTCTTTCCAGATCGTGGAAGACTGTAATAGAGAGAATAACAATTACCAGGGCCCTTTTCTTCTCCCCCCAGAAGAACCTCACAACTGACAGAGACTTGAAAGCTCGGAGCCGGGCTCTCGGGGAGAAGATGAAATGCTGCTCAGAATATAGATTTTGGTGCCAGATGGGAATTACAACCCTGATCCATCCTCCTCTGTCACTGGAGTCTGTGTTGCTCTGTGGGCTAAATGGAAGTGAATACAGTTACTTTCCCTGTCTTGGGGGAAAAAATGACATTCCATTTTGTCTCCAAAAAATACACATTATTTAACTTATAAAATATTTAATCTATGTAATTAATCCTCTCATGACAGCGCTTTGCACATTTTTGCTGGCAATCCATACTTTGAATGGCCTATAGTTATAGCTAACTTTGTTTCCTTTTTCTCATGAAATTAATCAAAGGCTTGTATTCTAAATTATTCAGGAACTGAATGAAGCCTGCTTTCTATGGCTTGCAGCAAGAAAACTCCTATTTCTTTCATGTGCCAGCAATACAACTTTTCGAAGGGGGAACGTACCAGAAAGCGGAGCCGATGTGGTACCCGCTGCACCCCGGTGACACGGCTGGGGCTGAGCATCTCCTGCCTGACGGGTCCACGCACCTCCTCTACTTGCCTGGAAGGAACAGCAGCACCAAACGAGAGGCTTCAAACCACCGAGGCTCAGATGCATCATCTAAACAGAGGTGGCTTAATTTCCAGAGAAGTTTGGCTCCTGCAGGTCTTGCTCAGCTCGGTTTGATTTCTCATCGCCGGCTGCAATTACAGGGCTGAGCGGGGCAACTTCTCCTTTCATCACACTCCAGGAGAGGTGAAACAGTGGCCGTGGGGACCACAAGCTCTGGGTACTTTGAGATCTACTGAGACCGGGCAGAGATATACTGCTATAATCCAGAGCTGGATCTTGTCCTTAAAATGCAATGCCCTGTGCCAGTGCCTTGGCCAGCAGGATCGCACCATGGTGCTGGTGTGCCACCAGCAAGGGCATGGGGCTCTTGAGCTACATCATGCCAAGAAGAACTGTTCCCTTCTCCTCCTCCGACTTCTGCCGCCCATCCTGTGCAGCTCCTTTCTTTGCCAAGAACCTGTCCGGGCTTCTAGGTCTCCTTTGGGATATGCTAATAATTCAAGTGATGCAGAGGGACACATGCCTGCAAAAGTGCAGGCGTAATGTACTATACAAAACCTGATAATCAGGGACCTGAAGTCCACGAGGATCCTCCCTTGGCTGTCAGGGGCCGTGCTTCAAGCCCGCAGTGCCTGTCAGCTCCTCTGGGAACCACTCGTCTTGAGAAACCTCTGACCATTGAGGAGCATCAAAAGCTCAAAGCACCCCACATCTTCCAGTGAGAGCTTGAAAGGTAGATTTTCTTCACCAAAAGGAAGTGGATCTCATGAGTATCGCACCCAATTCTGAGCCCTGAACACTGCTCAAAGTCTGCATCAGTGGGGCTTCGGGGCTGGAGCTCGGGCTGCTCCCCAAGTGCTTCCCTTAACCCGCCCAACGCCACCCTGCACCGGGCGCTTGCGCTGTCCTCGCCTTCATCGCCTTTCACACTGTACGTTTGAGTAATTTCAAAGGGTTTGATTTGCATTTGGTCCCCACCGACGCTGGTGTTCGTACAGCTGGCCAAAGCTCCCACCGCAGTGGAGCTGCAGGAGAAACCTGATCACAGGCTTGGCGAGGTTTTGAAGTGCTTTATCAACACTTGCTCTTCTCAGCTCCTGGATGTGCATAAGGCTCTTGCTGGATTCAGAGTTCAGCCCCTTTGAAGTTTTCACCTCCAGGCTTATTTTTTTCAGCAGAAAATTCTCTCTGTCACCACTTGTGGAGGAGCCATATGGAGAGTCTCACTGCAAGGGAGACACACGTGCTGTTTCACTAGGAGCTGCATACAAATTTCCTGAGATCCTTTTATTTTTCTTATCTAAAATATTTTCTTCTTTCTCCGAGCAGCCACTACTTGCAACCTCCCAGGAGTCTTCTTTCGCCTCGGACTCTTGCCCAGCATCACTCAGGATTTTAGCGACTCCACTAAGTGCAACCAGCGCGAGCTCTGGTTTGGATTCGGGGCTCTGGAGAAGAGGTTTTTGCAACACGCAGACCATCACCGCTGTCTGTCACACGGGCTCTGGGAAACCTTCAGAGCTCCCGGGCTCTGTCCCCTCCAGACTGACAAATCCTGTTCTCAAGGAACTAAATTACCAGCACTTGGCACAGAAAGGAGACCCAAAGGAGCTGCCAGGACAATTCATAACTGTACCCAAGAAAATGTTCTCATCTGCCCTTTACTCTTCAGGCTTTAGCTTGGAAGTCAGTCTTTGTTACCAAATAACACGGCCAAATTGATAGAAAACTCTCATTTTCCGGCCGTTCCACTGCCCGGTGGGTTGTCAGCCGCCAGCAGAAATGCATCCCAGAGCACAGCAGCCTCGCATGAAGGGAAGGGGCACTCTTTGTTAGAAAGCATTCCCAGCGAGGCGTTGGATGCAAGAGCCACAAATTCAGTAAGAAAAACTTAAGCGTAAACAGAAAGCATTAGTCATGGCTTCGGGAGCCAGCAGCTGCGTTGGCAGAATACAGGAAAGTTTCAATCTCTTGTATTGTTCATCAGCTCCAAAATTCATAGACAAATATAATAATAATAATAATAATAATAATAATAATAATAAACCAAAAGCAAACCCTTGGTTAAAGCATACCCTGCTGCACCGCAAAGTTCAGCGTGAAGCAAACAGCTTTGCAGGGCACCGTCCTAATGCATCAAAGCATCCAGTGCTGCACCGTGGTGCAGATACAGGAAGTCTTCTAATGATGAAACAAGCATTATGAGCATCACTGTTAATCAGGTTTTAGGGATTTATGAAACAAATATGCACACTTATCTTGTTTAATATTATTTTCCAGTTGGAACCTTATTTTAATACAGATGCCCTGAAATTGTACCATTCATAAATAACGCAAGCAATAAAACCTTTCTCTTATCCCTTAGCGCACACAAATGCAAGCTTAAATGTGGGTTTAAACAAAAAAATGGTAGAACTTTGGGTTTAAAAAACAAAACCATGTGCAAAATGCCAGTCACTCTGAAACCTGGTGGCAAGCTGAGAAAGTCAGCTTCCAAGCTCCGAGTCACAAATGAGAGTTTCTTTTTCAGGAGAGAATTCTCACCCTTGGTTTTGTGGTTAGATTTATATCACTGGGTTGTATTTGGTTTGTTCAGACATGGGGCACGGACATGTGATCAAACTGACAATGGAAGCACATGCACCCACAGCGTCTCTTCACCCCGTAGAGCTTCACTGGGGCCCCGGGGACTGGCAGAGGTTTTCATCCCCCTTCGCCCACGGAGTTTTCACAGGTCTCAGAAGGGCCCCCACGGTCTCCAGTGAAATGCTCTTTGGAGGATGGTGGGACGAGAGTGAGCTGCTGGAGGAGCTGGACGCTTGGCACGGGAATACTCCGGCTGTGTTAAAACTCACCAGTGCTACAGCACATTTGCTATGCATCTTCTGCATAATTCACATCCCAGAGACTGTTGAGAACCAGGAACAATAAATAAGGCAGAAAAATTGGTATTTTTGGTCTGGTTTCCACAAGGCAAAACACATCTAAAAGAAATCCATGGTCTCCCTCTACTGAATTTGGCCAAATCTTATGATGGACAGAACTGCATTTCCAGCCAGTAAGAGGCAACTGCCTTTTTCAAGTTTTGGAAGAATCAATGTGTCTTTTGTGCTCAGAAGCCTGGGGCTGATTTTAATGAGAGGAGGAGAAGGAACGAAAACCTATGACCTGTGGGGCATTTTGCAGGCACAGAATGGCTTAGAGCAGGCACAGGCAGAAATGCCCGTTAGGTTCCCTGCAGCCTCATCTCCTGCCTTGGTACCTCCCCTGCTGCACACCCCCCAGCACGTTCTAGGAGTTTCTCCAGCCAACTTTCAGGTCGTAAGCAATCTTCTGCTCTGTGGAGATCACCTCCTAGGAGAACGTGCTTTAACAGCTTTTTTCTTGCTGTTCAGAGCGCACGCTCTGTGGTTGGAGTTACCAAGGGCACGAGGCCCAGAGGACTGATGGGTGGTGGGTCCTGCTGCAACTCCTCCGGCTGCCAGCCTCTTCCTCCTTCCCTAGGCGTGCTGGATTACGGTTTTATGAAATGCATCAGGCCCCGAATGCAAGAAGCCCGTGCCCTTCTGCAGCCAAGAAAGGTGATTTCCCTGCAGGGCAGCCCGGCCATGACTCCCGCAGGCTGGAGATGCCCCTTGCTGCAGCACAGCCCCGCAGCCCCAGGAAACGCAGGAGACGCGGAGTTGGAAGAATCCTGAGAATTCAGGTGAATTGCGCTGGGGGTCTCGGCACAAACCCCGTGGTGTTAGAGTAACAGACTTTAGAGTAACAGGCTGTCTCAGACTTGTGCCCGGACACCAGCCTGGGGAGGTAAGCACAAAAAAAAATAAATCTGTTTTTCCAGCACGCACACCACCAGCAGCCCATCTCTGCTCCTGCCAGCTGGACAGGGTACGGCGCTCCATTGCCGTACAGGTGAGACTGCGGACAGCAACGCCAGCAGCCTTTAGACCTGCTGGCACCACGGCGGCAACACCAGCTGCAGCCCGGGCTGGAGCTCGCTGCTCCCCCTGACCGCGACCCAGCCGAACACAACCCTGCTGCGTTGCCTGGTGCTTCCCAGCCAGAGCTCCCGGCTCGGCCGGGGGCTGCCCCCCCGTGTGTCCCCCCACCTTTGCCTCCGTTGCACCCCACTGCGACACCTGCCTGCTTCCTCCCTAGCGCTGGCAGACCCTGCGTGCTCGCTTTCTGCCCACTGCACGTGTGAGATTGCATGAGTGAAATTAAATCTGTGCGTGAACACGAGTATGTACGTCGTCCTCCCGTCGTTCCTTCCTTCCCCCCCCCCGCCCCAGCTCTGCATCTCCCCTTTCAATCCACGCAGCTCCTACCCCTGCACACGCCTGTTTGGGTGGGAGGCAGGCGAATGCGAGAGGCTGCGGAGAGATTAGAGCCTGATGTTCAGGAAACCGATGCTGACAAACCGCACAGTCATCACTCCCAGCAGCCGCCTGCTCAGCCAGCAAACAAGGGAAGAAAATAGGCTCAGTGGCTCGAAAAAGCCCCAGAGCCTGCATTTGAATTTACAATGAGCTGCTCAGTGGAGCTCAATCTGTCAAGCACCATGTCCCATTAAGATGAAAATTTGAAGGTCTCAATAGAGCAGATAGATAACCTCTTTTATTCTCTTTTATTAGAGGACGCTTGTGAGGCTGGCAGGTCAGGCCGGCTCCGGCAGGACTGCGACTCTTGCGAATGCTTCCCCAACAGAGGCCACTGTTTCAATGACCGTGTGCTCCTTTTCTAGCTTGTTTGTTTGTTTCTTGGGCTTTTATTAATTCTCAGCTCATCATATTTGCATGTTGTGCTGGTTTGGGCTGGGATGGAGTTAATTTGCTTCACAGGAGCTAGTATGGGGCTGTGGTTTGGATTTGTGCTGGAAACAGCGTTGATAACACAGGGATGTTGTCGTTCCTGCTGAGCAGTGCTCCCACAGAGTCAGGGGCTGTTCTGCTCCTCACACCCCCCACCAGCGAGTAGCTGGGGGTGCACGAGGAGCTGTGGGGGGGACTGGGACACAGCCAGGACAGCTGACCCCAGTGACCAAAGGGATATCCCATCCCGTATGGTGTCATGGTCAGCATATAAAGCTGGAGAAAAAGGAAGGGGGGAGACATTTGGAGTGATGGCTGTTGTTGTCCCAAGTCACCGCTACGTACGCTGGAGCCCCGCTTTCCAGGAGATGGCTGAACACCTGCCTGCCATGGGAAATGGGGAAGGAATTCCTTGCCTTGCTTGTCTTGCTTGACCTATCAAACTGTCTTCATCTCAACCCAGGAGTTTTCTCACTTTTACCCTTCCGATCCGGCCGGGGGGCAGTGAGCGAGCGGCTGCGCGGTGCTTCGCTGCCGGCTGGGGCTAAACCACGACACACGTGCTTACACCGGTGCCTCAGTCCCTGTCTCCTTGTCTGCATGGTGCCACGCGGTGCAGGACGTGCTGGACTAAAGCCCCCCATGCTGCGCTCGGGGGGAGGTGTCAGTATGGACCCGGCTCTGCCCAGACCCTTCCTGCAGTTTGTGGGAGACCTGGGTGATGCTGCCCCAGCAAAACAGGCCAGTAGTGGTGGGTCTGTGGCTGTGAACAAGTACAGAAGGAGAAAACGGGAACATCTGGGCTACAAGCCACCTCTCCCCCAGGCGGAGGTGCACTCAGAGCTTTGGTTTCACCCAGAGCAACGCTTTCAGTCTCGTCTCTCCCTCCTGACAGCCTTGTTCCAGTTCAGAGGTGCCGCCGGTGGCAGCTCCAGTGGGAAACCGTATTTAGCTGAAGCTTTGCACTAGGAGAGGATGCCTTTCCCGGTGTCACCCAGCCAGAAGACGTGTGCTCCTCTTCTGCAAACCCATTAACCCTTCCCTACAGCCCACCCAGGAGTGACGGCGATGCGCTCGTTACTCCTGCCTTGCCATGTGTTTTGGCTACTGCAAGCACTGAATATTTGCAAAGCATTCCGTGTTTGTTGAAATATTCTCTCTGGATCAAAGCTCAATATTTCTTGGCTTCTCTACACTTTCTGAGCTGCCTTCTGCTCGCTGTTATATATTTGCCATTCTCTCCTAGGTTGTTAATAGGACTGAACAGCTTTTGTTTACTGGTTGGGCTTCCTTTCCAGTACAACCCACCAAAGTGCTTTGGCCTCTCTCAGACCTTCCCCCTCTCCTCCCTACCAGCGTGCAGGTGGGATGAAGGAAACCAGCAGGCAATTTCTCTTCCTTGGCGTTAGATTTACTGGAGTGTTTTAAAACACCACCAAAAACTATCTTTGTGGGGAAAATTGTGACACTTTAAAAGCCAGGTTCTTAGGGAAAAAAAAACCCAAAACCACCTCGTTCTTGTTCTGCTTTCAGCAATTCAGGAGACAACTGTTCTGCTTAATATTAAAGAAGTCCATAGCAGTGAGCTATTTTCTTAGGCAAAACCCTTGCTCGTGTATCGAAGGCACCTAAACAAAGTGAGGTTTCTCCCTTGCTGCCCGACCCCCGGAGAGCAGGAGACCCCGCCGCTGCGGAGGAGACCCGGGGAGGACGGCAGCTCTCCGGGGGCCTTCCCCACCACCCTACCCTGCCTGGAAACCTGCTGCTGCCTTGCATTTTTAGAGGAAAAATGATGTGGTCTTGCCAGCAGCCGCCAGTTCTTTTTATTGAATTTAGAATCAATAGTGCATCAAGTGGCTTGGGATGTTATTAATCAGAAAATTGGCATGAAGGACCAGGAGGTAATAACGCTGCAGCAAGCCCGCTCTTTTCTTGCGGAGTGGCTGTACGTGGTTCTGGGTAGTGCTAATTACTCCTTGGGACCTGCCTTTCAACTGCTTTATAGACAAGGCAAACTACTGCCTACCGGCACGGCAAAACCCAGCTGCTCCCGGTTATTTTCCTGTCACTGTGATTGGAACCTGCGGCAAAATATTATATTGCATTTCCTCCAACCCAGAAGAAAGGATGTGAAAGTTGGGTAAAAAAGGGCACACGGGGGGTTTTTTTTGGACAAAAACCACTGAAAAAATACGGGGCGTCCTGCCAACTCTGGGAGGAATATACAGCAGCTTCTCCTGATGCTGTTATTTCCCAGGTTATTACGGCTCTCTATATATCCAGGCTATAGCTAACAACTGTCTTGCATCTTCCAGATGCTCTCTGGGTCTCGCCGGACAGAATGATGAACTGCAATGTCCAGATCCTGAAGCTGCCTGAAAACTGGGCTGGTAATTGCACAGCGCCTAACGAGGTCTGCCCACGGGTACCCGCAGCCCATCTCCTGAAGGCAGTGATGTACAGAAACTGGCCACTTTCCATGGAAACTAGTTAATCAGATTGACAGCATTTAAACCAACCTGTATAGCACCTACTTGTCACCTCCACCCCGGCTCCCTAAATGCAGCAGCGCGTCTAACAAGCAGGTTGCGTGTCCGCAGCACCAGGGTTCGTTATACGCGGGTCTGCGACAGGTAAGATACTCAGCTCTTAGAAGATTTTCCATGATCTGTTTTCAAAGATTTGAAACCTTGTCATTTCTTTTTCACTTACCTTTTATAAAAAAAAGTCTCTGTTTGCAGGACCTGTTCAGGGTCAACAGATTTAGTAGTGTCACTATAAAAATAACACAGACTTTTGGAGCCTCTGAATTCATGCCATACACAGCGTGCCGCGGAAAGGAAAATAACTTGAAAAGTATTAGAACATACTTTAATAAGCTCGAGGCTCCTGCCTGTGACCCTGAAAGTGTGTTTATCTCCGGGCTTGTCTTGAGCAATCGTTATTCCACCACCACCTTAGGATAAGCATGAATGCATGAATTTGCAGCTGCAAATCCCATTTGACTGCATGTAATCTAGTGGTTTTCCATGGCAAAAAGGTTTGAAATTCTGCACCTGTCTTGCTTTTGCAGAGGTGGGATTATGTTCTTATATAATTATTGTATCATTGTGTCTAATTGGATTTCCAATGCCATTTATTTCATCATGAGGCTAACCTGGAAGTAACCTCCAAATACATTTATTAATCTTAATGAGTTATCAAATTTGTGACTAATAAACACCAAAGGGAATGGAGACAAACACACTAGTACCCCCACTGAAAGGAGTGTTAGGCATATAAACGATGAAACCTTTTCCCACATCATCCCTCCAGCTCTCACATCCCTCTGCATAGCCAAAGGGAGTTGGTCTGTCATCTAAGGACCTCCAAATTATGAAATTATTGCTTTCTTGCAGCCTTCCTGGTCTCCTGAGATAACCTCTGGTCTTCTCCCAGGTTCCTCCTCATTCCCAACACATTATGGAGCTTTTCTGCTCTCGTGACAATCAAAAGACGTAGAAAACATTCACAAAACTACGGAAAATTTGTGCATCAAGGTATAATCACACAGTAACAGATGGGATGTTCGTGCAGCTCAACTGTCAGGAGAGGAGCGAGCAATACAGCACGGGCGCTGGCAGCCTGGATCTGGAGCAAACAACCTGTCGCTTATGAGCTGTGCAGTGTAAGCGCATTCTGTGTGAAATATTGCTTATTCCACGCATCGCTCAGGCTGGGTTGCTGGTGGATATGGTGACCGTGTGTTTGTTGTACCACCCAACGATACCCACCGCTGGGTGTTGGTAAAATGGGAATGAGTAAACTTCAAAAAAAATACAAACTTTGTGCTTGCAAGTCCCCCTGAATAGCAGCTTTTTTAGATAATAAAGCAGAAAATTAAATATTGTATAATACTGAGTATCTGCCAGGGAAAGTGGCAGTTCTGCGGACAGAGCGAGCTGCTGGAACCGGGGCTGGGCACCGCGTGCAATCGGGCCGTGCCCATGCTGCACCCCATGTGTCAGGCTTGGGATGTGTCCTCCCTGACTCCTGCCCGCATCCTCCTCTGGTCCTTCACCCCCACTTGGAATATTCAGAAAAGAAAAAAAACCCTGATCTTTCCAGCAACTCTATGATGGCACCCAGATCCCTTCTAAACTCCCTTCATTCCTGCATTAGGAGTAGGTCTTAAACCTAACAGTTTACTGCTATTCTCGTTCAAAAAAAGCCATTCTGCCGCCTGCCCAAGCTCACATTTCTGCAAGCTGGTGACCAAAGGCACTCAAATGAAGGCAGGGGTGAGCCTGGGAAGAAGCAGCACTGATGGAAAAGCTACAGAAAGCACTCCACCTAAAAATGAGTCTCTCTCCTGATTTTCCTTTCCCCCTCGCACACTTTGTCAGTTAAATCTCTTCCTCTTCCTCGCTGCAGCAGCCGGACACCCATCCCGCCTCTTCTTCCCAGCCCCGGCAGCACCGACACCACTAAAAAGGGCTCCAGTGCAGAAAACAGGTCGCTGGGAGCTGCACGTGGGCTGAGGCTACGTCCGAGGGAAGCGGGCTGGATTTCCTAACGTTAGCCTTCAAGCTAGCACACTGGCACAGTGGGCATTCAGGGGGGTAAAACTTAGATACCGTACAATAAAATCTCAGTGCAGTAGTTCTACCTGCTCTGTAAAAGGCAGCTGTAGATACCACAGTCATTTGTAATTAAAATGTGTGATCTTCTCAAATGCATGACTTAGTTTTTTAGGCAAATCCATATTCTTCAATTTGTAGGCCGTTCTCATTTTAGGATTATACTGGCAGATCAAACACACAGCAGCGAAGCCCTGTGATCACTGCTACTTAAATTTCAGATGCTTTAGATCTCTCGTCTTCACTCAGGTTTATTTATTTATTCATGATGATGTCTTCTCCTGGCAAGCTCTTGACCCTCCTGTTTCATGGCTGGCAGCAAAACTTCATCAACAATGACTGCTTTTAGTTAAAAATCTCCCCATCAAGTGGTATCGAGATCAAGCTCTTCTTGAATTTACATCTCTCCGTGGACTGTGATCTTCCCTCTGCTGCTGCATTATGTGATTTTTCATATTGCTTCCAAGAAATGGGGCTGTTACGTGGTCAGCCCCACCGCTCCGCTGCGTGTCTGAGAGTCGATTCCTCGTCCCTGCTGCTGCTGCGGCTTCTTTCTCTGATTTTTAATCAATAAAGTGCAGGCATCTTTGGTTTAAGATAGATCCAGGGGCCACAAACAGAAACCTTCAGAGCCTGCTGCCCCCAGGAACTGGCACATAAAATATATTTTTAAATTAAGTAATTTGATTCAATCGTCACATGCTTTAGATAGGAAACAAATTCAACTTCTCATCCCCTGGCTTCATGTTTCCCAGCACGCAGCAGAGCCCAGCTGGGACAGGAGGAGAGGGGCTGAGCCTGAATTGGGGTCCCTGAGCTGGGCTCAGGTGGTGCCACCCGCCTCCTGCCAGGCCCCAGCAGTGGCCGTGCTGCCCGGGACCCCCACCGTGCTGGGAGGGGGGGACAGCAAGGGGACGGCTGGAGCAAGGGGAAAGATGACAAAAGCAGCCGGAAAAAACAGATGCCGGGAGATGCGGGGACACCGGGAGTTTTCCGCAGCACCCAAAGGTGCCGGGGGCAGCTGGAAGGGCTGGGGGGGGGAGCAGCAGGGCTGCCCCGGCCACCCTTCGGCTCTTGGACAGGAGGGAGACGGGAGCAGCCTACAGCCTCAGCCCCAGGGCTCCGGGGTACGTTTTCCCTTTTTTGTAAGAATCTGGTTGCTACTTTGGGTATTCTTACGGAAAGTATAGAAACCAATTTGGAGAGATACGATGGACGCAAGCTGCAACATGCCCTGCCTTGCACTGAAAAGCCCGCTCTTTTACAGCAGCTATTTGTTTCCAGTCCCTACTATTTATCACCTTAGTATCTGATCACCACGTAGCAGTGTACTAAAGATGCAATTAGCATTCTCACAGATATTATCTGTAGCAATACACAGCAATAAAAGCCAAGAAGAGAAGGCGGCAGCATCCAGCCCAGCACCCACCCTGCCTTCTGCCTGGACCGCAGATTTGTTTTATACGCTGGTATTTCTGACAACCACAAACAGTTGGAGTTTCAGTTTAATCTAAAATATAGCAATGGCTCCTAGCATCAAATAGGGCGCTGGTTCACTATCAGTGCGTCCTGCAGAAACACCACTTACTGCTTTTTCCTCGCAGGTTCCCCATGCAAACACTGACCCTCCTCAAACCTGTTGAAGTTCCAACAGCCCCAGCGCCACATCAGGGAGCGGTGCGATTGCCTGCGATTTACCTGCCTGAAAGGAGACCTGTAATCACATCTGTGGTCTGCCTGGCTAACAAACCCCCCCCCCCCGTAATCAAGTCTACAATTCCAGCCCCGAGATGCCCATTTTGCTTGGGGGGGGACCTGGGTGCGGAGTCCAGGGAGGTGGGGAAGCACCAGGGTTTCCCAGCGCTGAGCACCCCTGGGTGCTCAGCTCCTCGCTGGCTCAGGGGCTGGGGTGGGGGGTGGACAGGAGCCCACCAGCCCCCCACCAGCCCCCCACCGGCCCCTCACTTTCCTGCAAGAGACCCAAGAGCTGCTGCTCAAGACTGCAGGTACATTTTTCCGCACAGTTTTCATCCGGGCCTGTTTGGGGAAGATTATTAGCATTGGCACCATGTCAAAGAAGAGTTTAATCTCATTATGAATATTCATTTGTTCATGTTCCGTGACAATTTTCCTTGGAGTCTCGGTGCGGCGGTGGCCGCAGCAGGCCGGAGCTGGGCGATTTCCCTGCCGTACTTCTGGCTCCAAATGCATGGAAACAACTGTGGGGGAAACTCTCCCGTTCAGCAAGTTTATGGGCAATGCAATTTATTTTATGATCAAATTACACCAGGGTAATGCTGCCTTTTGCATCAGACAATTCAGTTCTAGTAATTGCTACCCTGGGGGTCTCTTCCCTTCTCTGTATACCCAGCCCATTTATAACGCTAATGGTAGTGATGTGTGAGCAGAGGGAGGATAATAGACCTTAAATAGCAGCAACATCTTGCTGGAGGAAAGAGAGAGCTTTGTCTTTATATTTCCAAGACTTGTTGAGCCTTATGAGGTGCATGCCTCTCTCAGTGAGCTGTGAAAAAACAGGAAAAGTTGATGCCATGTGAACTGATTAAGTCAGACGGCTTTCGCCGTGTCCCTCCTCAAACTCTGCCACCTCAAGACGGGTTCTGTTTCCATAGACAAACGCTTTGCACCTGCATTAGCCTCTGCGCGCATTGGTGTACGCATGCATGTGCATACATCCACTGAGCAAAGAGATGAGTTTGCATGCATAGAAGTTGCAAAGAACTGAGAAAAACCTAAAAAAAACTGGAAAAAACCCCCAGCCTTTTTATTGTGAAATGTAGCCAACTGATTTTTTCAAATGCAATAGGTAGGAAAGGTTAAAAAGTGCTCTGCTAGGTAAAAATTGTGAATATTTCCAAAACACAGAAAGGCAGACACCCCAAGCAGAACGCAGTTATATGGAATAATCTCTCTGGTTGCCCATGGTAAGCAATAAGGCTGCTGTAAGTCCCTCAGATGTCTGAACATGTTCTTTTTTTTACGCCAGTTTTGAAATTGGAGATGAAAATTCTTCATTCTTACACAATTTTTGGTGCCCGTTCCCCAGCTGGCCCTTGTTCCCTGTGATCTCTGCTGCAACGTCCCTTATGATCTTACCTGAGCTGGGCAGGGTGGATCGAGTTTGTTACTGCACGAGCAGAAAGTGCAAAGCAGGACAGCGTCTCGGAGGCACTAAGAGCCTGCCGGGAGGTCTCCACTGGCTCTTTTACACCATCCCTTCCCTCCTTCCTTTTACTCGCTATTGTATTTGCAACCACCTCATCATATGATTTTGCTGCCTGTAACACATGACTCTGGACTATGATTCAGATGAGATAAAAGCTTGGATTGCCTCTTTTTTTGGTACATTTAACAAAATACTCGTGTATAAAATCAAGCTCCCCTCTCAAGCACCAAAATGAGGTGAATAGGGCTCAGTATTTTTCATCTTACAGATATGAAGAGCTGAAATGTCACAGAAACACGTTGTCAAGAATGAAAATCTTTTCACAGCCTTCCTTGACTTTTTTTTTTTTTAAAAGGTGACAATAATTCTGGGAGTTGAGCATGGTATTGCTAAAAATTGGACGCTTGTAATTAATCAAAAGGAATACAAAAGTAGCTCCAACTTGAAAATCCATATAAGCATTCATTATAATGAGGTCTCTCAGTCTCAAACTCCCTTCAGATTTGTAATTCTCAGGTAAGCTGTGATATATCAAAATGGGCTAAATTCAGCCAAACTGGTGAACCTGAATCAACAGCTCTGGGGACCAAGGTCAGCGTTACAGTCTGTGTGCGCTCCGCTACATCCCCCAGCCGAACGCGAACGCGCTGGGCAGCGCTGGCGGTGGTTTGGCCATTAACGGAGCTTTGCAAAACCCTGCTCCGTCCGCTCTGCCGATGCTTTGTCCCGCCGTCGCGGCTGTACCCGGGGCCATCGGCAGGGACGGCTCCTGCCGTGTCTCTGGCGATGCGGTTTGGGCTCTGCCGGCAGCGAAAGCCCGGCCGCGCGAGCAGCGGGCGCAGGGAAGCTGCCGGAGAGTCTCTGCGCACCGGGGGAGAGCATAGGTCACCGGCTGCGAAGGTTTTCTGCCCTGGTAGTGTGGTGACAGTTTTAGTGTCTAATTAATACCATCCCCGGGAGAACAGGACGGAGCTGAATGCCAAGGTTGCTGGCCGCAGAGAGAGGATGAATAAGAGCTGTCAAAATCAAGTAATCAAGGAGGACAGAAAGGAAAACTGTGCTGGGCGGAGGGAGTCAGCGGTGGCTCAGCCTGAACAGAATGAGAGACTCCGATACCAACGCTGGGAACAGCAAACGTCTGCTCCCCCTCAGAGATGCCACCCCGGGGCGGGGGGGGGGGGGGGCTGTGGTTTGGAAGATGCGGGTCTGAGGGTACCTGCCTGAGCCCCCCACCCACCTGCAGGAACTTCTGCTGCTGAGCAGCGTGTTCAGCCACCACCTAACCCCTCTGCTCCTCCCGTATTTCTGAAATGAAGACGGCAGTTGCCTTCCTCAGAGGTGACCCGTGAGCTCTGGAGTTAATGCCCAGGGAGCTCTGGCAGGCGAAGGTCAAAGCCTCAGCGGCATCGCCACGTTCTGCGCAGATTGATGCCGGCCAGGAGGGAGCAGGAGGACGATCTGTCTAGGCTGACGCCTGTCAATGGAAAAGAATCTGAACAAATGACACGGCATAATGTATTTTGAAATAATGTCCTCTATTTGGGGGAAAGTCACACACCGCAAGCTATGTTGGAAGCAAGTCTTGATCTATTTAAGCTGTTTTGCTCGGGGTTTAAAAAGGACAAGAATTTCTTGGGGGTGGGAAAGCAACAGCAAACTCTCAACCAGCTGTATAATTTCCTATAAATATTCCACGGCCCCTGGGATCCCAACACCCTCACTGAACACACGGTGTCGAGCACTGTGGATCATCTCACCCGTGTGATGAGGCTAGGAAAGCGGTTAAAGGAGGCCTGGAGGATACCTGGACAATTGCAAGGACGCAAGGCAGCCCTTCTGCTGGCGCTGGGCTCCTGGCACTGCCGGACAGCCGGGCTGCAGCAGCCTTTTAACCATGAGTTAGATGGATTCTGAGAAGGAGAAATCGTTGCCTAATTTTTGCCGAGTGCCTCTGTCCCCACCCTTGGACATCGGCAGGTAAACGGCGGCAGCAGATACCCCACGGGCTCCCGGGGAAGGCGTTTCTCCCAGTTCTGCCTCATCCCACCCTGGCATTTCACCCGTTTCAGCTGCCTCAGTTCCTGGTACGGATCCCCGGTGCTCGGTGGGGTCCTCCTGCCTGCCCCTCTCCTCCATCCCGAACTGGCGTTAATTCACTCTACCTTTCACGCGTTCTTTCTCCTGGGCTGCTTTCCAACCCTTTTTGCTTTGATCCGGCCCATTAATGGCAATAAGCTATTTTTGGAAGCACCGTTCCAGATGCCTTCAGATACTCTTCCGCCGTCTCCGCTGGCGTCTGCGGCGCAAGAGCACGCATGGCCGCAGCCAGAAGGGCTTTGAATGAAACAGAGAAAGCAGCGAGCGCCCCGCACAGCGCCCGGCTCCCAGGGATCGCGCCGGCAGGTTTGCAGGCACGTAAGCTAATCCGAGGCTGCTGCACGCTCTTACGCTGCAACGTGACAAAAAGCTACTGCTGGCCACGGAGAGCCTCGCCGCAATTATTGATTTACTTTTAACACTTCATTCCTCAGCAATAATACAAAGCAGCAAGAGGAAAAGAGGAATAGGAAACAGCTTCCAGCAATGCTGAATGGACTCTCGGTGCTTACGTGCCGCAACCTTGGTGTTACCCAGCAAGGTTACAGCTCGGAGGAGTTACACTGGTATCTCATAGCTCATATTTTTTCCCCTTATTCTTAAAATAGCTTAAAGTGGTTAAGACATTTCTGTGATATCCCTGGGTGAGCTTCTAGATGCACTGAATCAGTTCGGTGCCTGCGGAAAGTGAAGAGCAGCAGTTCTGCCGGCAGCCGGCTCCCCGTGGGCACCGCAGGGGCTGGGGGGGGCTGGGGGCCGCCCCGGAGCAGGGCAGAGGGCTGCGGGCTGGGCACACGCCGGGAACACCGGCTGTGTCTGCACCGTCCCCTCCTGCCACCGCTGTCCCACCCAGCAAAACCCGACCCTGCGCCGGCCGTGGGCACCCTGCGGTGTGTTATCTGGGAGCAGAGGATGGAAAGGGCCTCGGTGGCACCGGCTGAGCCCCAGGCACAGTCGGTCCCTCGGCAGATTTGCCGTTAGACACCGCCGTCCTCTGAGGAAGGCACTAATGGAGAAGCTCCTGGCCGCTGCAGTTTCCAAGAGCCGCCCAGAGCGGTGCGCTGTGCTCAGCAGCACACTTCTTGCGCAGGGAAGGCATAAGGAATCGCAACCTCTGAACCAGGGTCCTGTCCCAAGCCAGAGACCTCAGAGGAGGGCTGGCCAGGGTCGGACACATCCTTAATATGCCCATTGACTGGGTATGCAAGAGAAACGCTTCTCAGCAGTCATCACCATCACAGAGCAGGACCCGTGTCTGAGCACAGCCCGGGTCCGGCCGCTCGTCCCTCGCCCCGCTCAGAGCTGCGTCCTGCCCAAGGGAGCCCGGGAGGATGGGACCCCCGAGCTGCCCAAACCCCAGCTCCCAGGGGAGGGCAGTGGGGAAAGGACGAGCAGTTGAGCATTTCCTAGCAGAAGAGCTCAAAGGGTTATTTTAAGAATTAAAGTGTTCCCGTTAGAAAAAGAAAAAAAGTTTTGGCTGATAGCCTCCCAGGTGTAAGGGACCACAAATAGCATAAAGTAAAATAAAAAGGTGCAGGAAATGGGTACCTGCTGAAACAAAAAATAGAGTACACTTCCTCAGCTGAAAATTCCCATTTATCATCTCATACATAGACCCACACACTTTTTCTACAGAATTATTGTTCAGAAAATTATTGATCCACGTCCACTCTTAAGTGTATCACTCATTTTTCTTCCACTTTCTGCTCAACAGTCATACTTGATAAATCTCTGTTGTATATGCACTTACGCCTGACACTCACACTGCGCGTGCATGTGCACACACACACACACACAGAGATCCTCTTGCACCTTTAAACACAACTGCTTCGGTATTTCCATGTATTTGGTCTCATCCAGTCAAGCCGAAAGAGATTTCCTGAATAAAATGTCAGTCCACTTATGGAGATGAAGCTAAATATCTATCTAATACCTGCCGGAGTTCCCGAGCACTGGGAAATGTGGCTTTTGGGCTGCCCAGCCCTCTCCAAAGCGTGCGGAAAGCACAACCCCGCTGCTCCGCATCTCGGCCGTGTCCCCGTCAGCACGCAGCCTGGCAGGCTGTCTGCCTTTGTACAGAGCGCGTTTATTTTCTGCGGACGAGCCAAAATAATCATAATTTGCAAAGATTTTTTTCAGTCTGCTCCTCCTATATACCTGCAAGGGTGGATGTGAGAAGTGGGACGTTAATCTCAGCCTTTTGTATGTTTTATCCTCAAGTTAAATGAATGCAGAAACAACATTTTCGTTGGTGTTTGCTTGTCCTTATAGCCTGTGTCGTGGGTGATGGAGGTTTCTGATTTCAGGAGCTCAAGCAGCCTGAAACCTGCCAGGTCCTAAATTTATTATTGATTCCTTCTACTGTCTCCAGGGACCGCTGCAAAAGAGCCGGGCTAAAAACCCTTATTTATGATGCATGGCATTTTCAGCACAGGATGCTGATTGAGGAGGATTTCAGGTACGGCAATTATTCAACCACAAACACACCAACGTTTAACTAATAACCTGTTTTACCATAAAGTCCTCTAATCCCTAAGGATTGGGACACTCGATAGATCATCTCGTAGCACTGTACCTTCTTGACCTCATCGCTCCATAAACAGAATGAAGTCAGAGGTGAGCTGGGGAGACCTTGCAGGACAGAAGGACCTGGGCACCCCGCAGGACAGGACAGGCTTCTTGGCCAGATCCTCACCCTACTCCGTGGACCTTCTAGAATTAGTAGATATGCAGAGAAATAAAAAGACTGGGGAAAATATTAAATGACTAAACTCAGCAAAATTCCTATTCTGGTTTTTGGCAGAGACTCCTTTGGGCAGAACGTCCTCGATCAACATCTGCTGTCGAAAGTGATTGCATTCAGGGGTGAAACGTCCCGAGAGGTCTCGCTACAGGAGGACAGTGAGAAGCCAAAATAAGACCATCTGCGGAGTTGACACTGGAAGAGCCAGTGCAAGAAATACCATTACATATGCGCTTGCAGATTGTTAAGCACCTTTCAGTGTTTTAATGAGCATTTGGATTTTGCAATGAATGTTTTCTATTGTGCTACAAGGTCTTTTAACGGCTGTACTGACAGTGAGACACATGTTCGCAGAGGAAACCACTTTCTAGAGAAATAGGGCACCATATGAGCAACTTCTACTTGTAATGAATGAATCTGATTAGAGAACTTTTTCTTCTCTTTCATCCTGGGAGGAGGAGGATGAAAAAGGATTAAAATGGAAAGGGAGCCTGGTGTTAGGGAGGTGCAGGTTTGATTGTGTGGATTTTTATCCCATTTCCCTTTAAAGAGAAGTGCATTTTTTCAGGATTCTTGCAACACTCACTATACTGACAGTCATCCACTTCTCCATCATTTTCCATTTGCCTCTTTTTCCTCCAGTTGTCTGCAAAGAGACAGATCCTCATATTTTCACACATCTGCATGCCGAAATAAATACCAGGATAGGTGTTACTCTCTAAAATATGACCATGGAACACACAGTAATCTCAATTAATGATGGTGAATCGCAGGCTTTATAGATTGAGGCAAAGTGACTGCTTTATAATTGCCTTTTCATACAAGGATGAACACAAAGCTGTGGCCTCACCACAACGTATTTATTTATCCTGGGTTAGGTTTGACTTGGAAATGCCACCCTGTTTGTTAAATGATTAACAACTAATGAAATCTTGCAGCCAACTTCTCTGAAAACGTCACTCGGAGAAATTAAACCATCTTTTTTGCACTTTTCCTTCCTCCACATGCTTCTGCCTCGCTCAGTAGGAGCAAGACTTACAATCGCTTGCTGCATTTGCACCCCCCCTCCCCCCTCCACCGAGGGCACGACATAGTCCTGAAGGTGGACACGGACTTCATGTAAGCCCCAGTCCCCAGAGAGCTTTTAACAGAGAAACCTCTTCCAGCCAGCTCAGAGCACCTGCAGCACAGATGGGTGCCACGGCTTGGTATGGAGGTTGTATGTGTTTATCTTCTCTAGAAGTCAGTTCATCACCTGGACGTGGTCTGCTGTGAAGCCGTTGTGCTGGGAGCCCATCAGGTCTCCAGGTCTCCACTCAATGGCCCAACGCCCTTTGAATAAACCCTGCGACATGGGGAGGACCGAGGGAGGTTTACAGCTATCAGGTTTCCTCATCAAGCAAAAGAGCCGTAAAGAATTACAGATGAGAGCATCAACAATCTTCTTCAGTCTTCCACAAACTGCCGGCCTGTGTTATCCTTCCCTGCACACCCATGCTAGAGACTTCCCAAGTCACCATCAGTGAAGCTGAAACTGTTCTGTGTGTTGCATCCGAGAATTTGTCGATGGTGATGGGTAGTTTGGGGTTTTTTTGTCCTTTTCCATCTCTGGTTGAGTACTCTCCATTGGCAACAGCTTCAACCTCAGACCATGCTGTGAGGGAGAGATAATCTACACATCACTGTCTTTTTTTTTTCTGCCCTAGAATTGTTCTTCATCCCAATATGGAAACATGTGGTTTGAAATATAGCAACCTTTTTTCTTTATGTACCTGGCGTATGCTTGAAGTCAAATGGAGATAGAAAATTTGCTTGCTACAGCCACCAAAGATTTTTTTTCCAGCAAATTATTCAGTTTTATTAAGCACATAAAGACCTACAAAGTTGTTCTTTTAATGTACTTACAGTCATAAACTTATATCGCTGAAATAATTGCATTTTAATGATTTTTTTATCTTCGCATAATTTGTATATTTAACAATCACACCAACAGAAAGAGAAATGCTCACTGTAGAAGCTTTCTGCTCAGAGATTAGGTGCACGCTTACTCCTCATCCCCACACTGCTGATGAAAGCTTCCTAATTCCCTATTATGTGCTCTTAATGGCTTCTGTGAAGATAATCTAGCCGTTACGACGTCCTGCCCGGGTATCTTACGGAGCCTTGGGGCTTCGCACACCAGGTCTGAAACGCTCAGGCTGCTCTAGAAATGCAGGTTCAGTCCTACCTGGGCAGATTTGCTCTTCTGAAAACCATGTCCGAGGGAAGCTCGTCTCTGTTGGGAAAAGCAGCCGGAGAACTCTGCTCCCTTGAGTCCTGGGCTGAGGATTCCCATGGGATGCAAGAACCACACACGCCTGGACCGCAGTCAGCCAAGCTTCTTTTTTACAAAGGAAAACAAAGAATTATTATTTTTTTAATAAAGCATAGAGAGATCCCCAACTGGTTTGGCTGGTAACACCTTTCGCCTCATGCTGTCTCTGGTTTGCCACCTCCATCGCGGGCGTCCCGGTCCTGCGGGGCTG
The DNA here is from genome assembly GCF_011004875.1 of Balearica regulorum gibbericeps. Classification (NCBI taxonomy): domain Eukaryota; kingdom Metazoa; phylum Chordata; class Aves; order Gruiformes; family Gruidae; genus Balearica; species Balearica regulorum. The sequence continues at coordinate 1,625,138 of NC_046208.1, forward strand.
GGGCTCATCCCAGGCAAAACACGGGGAAACTCTTCGTTACATTTGGCTCCTGGGTTGCGATAAGTACGCAGCAGTGTTTTAAACTGCCTAATTGAACCTTTAATTTAGATTAAATAACAGTTTAATAACATTTATATCTATAGATAGATATAAATTAGCAAAGAAGTGCTGTTTTCTAACAGCATATAAAATACTGTCAACTGCCACGCAGTTCACAAAAAAGACCTATGCAGCAAATGGTTAATTAAGTTCTCGACTGAGCATTCCCTGGAATAATTTCTGGCTATTTAGTGAGATCAGAATTACAAATTACTAAACCCAGTTAATAATTAGTTTAAGTGGACATCAATTAGCATTGACTAATAACGAGATTCTTACTACACCCACTTGCTTATCCAGAGACCTTCTCCTGTTTAATGACACAGAAATGAAAGCCAGATGAATCAGTAATATTTACAGCTTATTGAAAAGAATTGCCCGAGTCAGAAGGAATAAATTAGCTGGTAATTCCAGAAAAGTCAAATGTATAATTATCGTGCCATAGGGTGTCTTGTCCTGTATCAAGCTCCTGGCTGCTCCTGCTGCTGTCGGGCTGTGCACGAGCTTTTCTTCGTTAATGCTGCGTCTGCCCCCGGCCGCTAATGAGCTGCGACCATCAGCACTGCATGAGAGGGGTCTGTGCGGCACTCGGCATCGCCGAGGTCCCTTCTTCAGGGCTGGAGGATGAGTTCAGAAGAAACAGTCATGCACCTTTAAGGGCATGGGGAGCTGGGAGCGCATTCTCAAGTTCCGCTGATTTATTTTTTTTAAAGCAATTGAGGTCGAGAGGACTCGAGTCTCCCACTGAGCATGTGCTGAAGTGGCGATAAGAATCAGGCCCCCATCTCCCGCTGGCTGTTTGGAGGAGTTTTGCTTTTCCGGAAGCAAATACTTTTGGGAGGCTCGCTCTTGCTGCATGCTGCTGTCGTAGGAATGGTGGTACGCCACTCATCCAAGAAACAATAAATAATCCCCCGCATAGTTAAATTGTAAATGCAAATAAACCAATTAAACGCCTTATACAATGAACTGCAAAAACTGAATTCCAAATATACCTTTCTATCTTTGTCATAATTTCAAAGTCTTCACATGTTGGGTTTTGGGGTGGGGTGTTTTTTCTTTCTCTCTTTAGCAAGCTGCAAAAAGTTTTATCACACTTTTAGCACATCCTCTGTTAACTTATTATGCACGCGTGTAATTTCTGTGAGGTTTTTAATCACTTACAGAGCGATGCACAAGTCTTTGGGATCCTTTTCATTTCGGCTCCTCGCACATGTGGAAATGGGGCCGCAACACGACATGTTATAGCGAAGTTTCTCCTTTCTGCTTTCGGAATGAATTACATTGCGGCAAGCTATATTTGGAGCTTGCAGGCACTGCTCTCCATCCTGTGGCTTTTGATGTTTTATACATTTGTCTGAGCTGCCTGTCTGCCGTTTGAGCTGGCTTGAAGTTATCAAAGTTTTATCATTTCTCAAGTATAAAAACGCTTTCTCCAGCCCCTCCCTTTCCAGCGGTTTTCTTCTGAATGCAATCAGCCTGCAGACAGCCCCAGCCCCGCTCCTGCCCCCCCCAAAATCAGAAGCCTTTTCCTGCTGCGTGTCGTTTCATCAGGTATCAGCTCTTGACTGCGCCAGGAGCTGGGCAGGGCAGATGAAGGCAGCCGCTGCGACAGTATTTAGGTAAGGGAGGGTTAGCGATGACGATGTTTTGAGCTCCTAACGCACCCTTCACCCAGGGAGCTCCCCGTGCCTTGGCATCCCCTGGTCAGCACTGCAGCCCCTCGAGAGCTGAGGTCCGGGACAGACATGTGTGGGTGGGGAAGCTGGTGGAAGAACGTAAGAGGGCCGATTGCTTAATTCCTTGTATCCTTCCTCCACGTGTATGTTTGCTAGTTGCTTGCTCCAGAGAAGTTAAAGCCGGTCAAAGCAATGTATCCGTAGGGAGCTCAGGTGTGAGCACCCACCTAGAGAGGCACAGAACAGGACACCCCCTGGTTTGATTCGGTACCTACGCTTCGTCAGCCATGGTGCCTATGCTTCGTCAGCCATGGTGCCTATGCTTCGTCAGCCATGGTGCCTACGCTTCGTAAGCCATGGTGCCTACGCTTTGTAAGTCCTGGTGCCTACGCTTCGTAAGCCATGGTGCCTACGCTTTGTAAGCCATGGTGCCTACGCTTTGTAAGCCGTGGTGCCTACGCTTTGTAAGCCATGGTGCCTACGCTTTGTAAGCCGTGGTGCCTACGCTTTGTAAGCCGTGGTGCCTACGCTTTGTAAGCCATGGTGCCTACGCTTTGTAAGCCGTGGTGCCTACGCTTTGTAAGCCATGCTGAACTTGAGTACAACAGGTAATCCCAAATATTCATCTCTCTATCATAGTGTTGCACATTATTTCAGACTTTGCTCCTGTCTTGAGGTGTAAGCCCACAGGACACGCTTGTCTTGGTTTTCGCGTTTGGAATTGGCAGCCCTCTCCTGGAACTTGCAGATGCCTGGTACCACTGCCAGAGTTTGGCTTAGAGCTGGGGAGAAGATGGGGAAAATGACTTCTGCTGTAAGTAAGGTCTAGCATACTGTAGGCGAAAATTAATTTTCATTGCTTCTTAATGACGATTAGTGATTTTGATACCACTGATCACATGCATTCCCAGAACATTTGATTAATGAGACCATTTCTAAGAAGAAATAATAAGCCTGTGGCAAAAATATGACAGGAACATAGAGATCTGTCTGTACTTCTCTCTCATAAAAGGTCCTGACTGTAAAGAAATTCCTAAAGGTTGTAAACAAAAGCCTTATAATGGTTTTCCTCCTCCCATTTCCCTTTCCCTCTCCCACAAGCTGCTTGCATCATTAGATGCATTAGCTGTAGATCTCTTGCTTTGGGATTGCAAGCAGATAATACCGAAGTATTTCTAATCATACCAAAGCTGAATTTCAAAAGCAGTAAAGAGGAATCAGAGATCGACTCCTGCTGATCAGTGGGAGCATCTGCTGCCCCCGCAAAATTAACACGGGCAACTCTTTGCAGGGACGGACCTGAGGGCCTGTGACTGCCACGGGCATCGCTAGCACAGCCCTTTTGTGGCAGGCAACGGGTGCTGGGGTCAGTTCAGAGATGGCCCCAGAACATCAATTCCAGCACCACCACCCTCGCAAGCCCTTTTCCAGCATGCCGCAGCAAGTCCCTAAGCTGGTCCAACAGCAGGAGCACAGGAGAGAGGAAGGTCACGGCCACGTTTCTGTGTCCTTGGAGCAGTAAAGAATGTCTTTGGTTAAATCCCCTTACCCGCTCTCGCTCATCCAAGGGTGCTGAAAAGCTTGTATCAATTCTCATTTAAACTAAGTCACCTATTTTTACACCAGGTTTTGTACAAAGAACTCACTTTTGGACTTGCAGCAATGACCAACCAGGGAAATATTATTTGTCCTTTCTAGTACCACGATGACAATACAAGCGCAGTGGGAATTGTCAATACAATTAGAAAGAGGCAAAAAGTAGTGAAAGAAGTAAGTTCATGCCGTGCTGAGGAAACAGCTACCGAAGGTGTACTGAGCCTGTGGCTTTATACGAATACATGGGATAAACAAGATTAGGAGGAAAACGGACTCTCCAGACAGGCACCGCTTGAGATGGACACTTGTTCTGCCCCAGCCCTGCAGCTCTTGTTTCTGGCGAGTGAGAGTGGGCAATAAAGGTGCAATTATGTTGAGACACAAGAAGAAAGAAGACAAATTATGGTCTTGCATTTATATAGCACATTTCATCCCAAACCATTGAGTTAACTGATATACAAATTACATTTTGAGAGATCACTCTATCCATCCCTGACATGCAGATATATATAATGTAATCATTATTTTTTAAAGCAAACTTACTTATTAATGCAAACCCTACAATTGGGGTGAGCTCTTCTGGGCAAAGATGAATCAGAAGTGACAAAACTCCACCACCTCGTGACGAGCGTGCTTAAGAATGAATGGAATAATTTAGATACTTAGATCCCTCCAACACGATAAGTTCAAAGCCAAACAGAAAATGTCTCTCTTCTCTAAGGATTCAAAACAGACTCTGCTAAAATGTAATTAAGTGCTAAGTCCCTTGAAATCAATCACTTCCAGAAACTAATACCCACCTTGCTGATTAGGCAGTGGGTAAGCCAGGGGCAATTAATGCATTAGTATGAAAATTGTTAACCATGAGAGCAACCAGTTTTGATGGGATAATTGCTCTGAGAAAAACTACTTGATGGTTAATATCAGAAGAAGTGATGTATTGGGGAGAGGGGAATCCACCACGTTAACTGCAGCTAATTAAAAGTGACCTAATTCTCATTAATACTATGTTTGATTGGATACAAACTTGAATCTGGGAGGCTAATTGGGAGCGTCGGCACGTGTTGCCCCAGCTGATGGGGGGTTTTTTTTCTGCTTTATCTCAGACAGAGAAAAGAGGGGGGGAGCTATTCCCATGGCGGTGGGAAGTGTCTGTCGGATCGGGAAGGTTAAACTCTGCCTCCTCGTTAAGTTCTTTCCCAGCCCGCCCCGGAGGCAGACGTTCATCGCTGCTCCAACAGGTCACAGCTACGTTTTGTGGAAAAATGCTTGTAACTGCGGTGTAATCCGGGCTCTAAACATGTCAGCCAAACTCACTTCAGCAACTAGGAACGAGCCCAGTAAAATTAAGGCCATCGTGTTTAACCGCTTTGAATAATGTGTTACATTTCTAAATTTTCCAGCATGTGTTTGTTCAGTGTGGCTGAGTGGAAGTGTCAGGGAAAAATGTTTGTTTTTCATACTCCCGCAGTTAATGACCATTTTTCCACAAATCATAATAGTCTTACACCATTAGGTTTTATAATTAAGTCTTTATTCTGTGACCCTGTTTACTCAACACACACAGGAATCTGACAGCCATCCCGCTCGCCGTCAGACAGCGCACAAGTCACTTGTGCTGCAGCACAACCTCACAAATGACGGCTGAGCTCCTCCGACAGCACCAGAGATTGCGACTCCGGGCGAGGAGAGAGGCAATTTCAGGAGGAAACATACAGTAACCGTGACACGGAACCGATGCCGGAGCTGATGTGAGGCAGCGTAGCACTATCCATCCTCATCCGCTGAGAAGCTCCACGCTGGAGCATCACCTCTGCATTAACTTCAGTGGGGATGCCCCGTGGAGAATTAGCCCTGATGGTATCACAGCCGCCTGGCCGAGGATGAGGAGGATGCCCCACGCCTGCCAACATCCCTAACAGGCAGCAGTTAAACGATCGCCCAGCTACAACGCTGCTGTACTGTCCTAAGAGGGGATGGATGTGATCAGAAAAGGGAAGCGTGACTGGAAACGCGGGATCCCAGCACGCGTCCTATGTTCATTGCGTGGGAAAAGGCGCGCTTCAGGTTTTCCCCCAGCCCTCGTTCTGCAATCGGTTTTTCCTTCATGGAAATCGCAGCCAGATGGGAGCTTTGCTGCTTGTGAATAAAGATGTGGGTGATTCACTGGGCAATCAATATTCATTCCAGAAGGGAACAACGGCTGCATTCACTTATGTACAACTGAGGGTGAAAGGTGGCGATCATTGAATTAATCATTAATTACGCATTATACTGCTATTTATATGGCTGGGCAATTAATGACAAAAATCCCCAACCACAAATAATTTATTGAACAAAAATATCAAAATTATTTGTGTAAATTGTTGGCAATAGATAACCTGACCAACCCTTATCAATTCCTCTGCTCATTTCCTAGGAAGGTTTCGAACTGCTGTGCCAGTGACTTTCCGTGGCAGGTAGGATTTGTCACCTTCGCTGCAGACCAGGGTCAGGCCACCCCAAACCACAGCTATCCGTGGGAACAGAGGGCTGTCCAGATGGGGCTTTGTACAGACCAAATAACCAAAACGTCACATCAATAAGCGCTGAGGTTTGGTATTCCTGCCCTCTAGCTCTGTCCGTGCAGGACCTCATCTCTCATCTCACCCACGCCACCACCCAACGCCCTCCTCTGCCGACCCGGAGCTCTGCCGTGACCCGGTTTCATGCTTTTCCAAAGCTGCCTTGAGTCACCTCCGCGATTATTCGCCAGAGCAAACGGAGCTAAAGAGGAATAAATATATATTCGACCTGCCTCACTGGTTTCACACCATTTTAAAAAGGACTTAGAGTAGCCTAAAGTTGTTGTGGCAGGGTGGAGAAGCTGAGCGGGTATACGTATTTACATTGCGTTATACTGCTCGAGATAAAACCCAACTTAAAATCCCTTAACTCTTTTTGACAACAAATTAGTTTCAGATCAAGGGCTCCTGCTCTGTCTCAAAATATGATTTTCACTTCCAAATTATTCATCTTGCCAGAAGCTGTTGCTAACAAAAAAGGAAAATTTTTAATGGTTTGTATAACGTCTTGTTCACTTCCAGTTTTCTTCATAGAAAATTCTCTTTGTCACTTCATGCCAGAGAGTAAACTTTTCTATCACATTAATTAAGCAAGGCAGCCCAGGCTTTTGGGTAGAAACCTGTCTGCGGGTGCGCTTTGTGCAACCGCTAAACGCAGCATCCCTTGCACTGGGCTCCAGGCTGAGCCGAGTCTCAAACAATGATCTACAATCCCAATGACGATGATCCAATTTATTACAAAGGTCTTCAAAATCAGAAATTTGAGTCAAGATCCTGGTATTAAAGCTCTCTCTGGAAGGTGTTTCAACAAGCAAGAAACTTCAACCCCCTAAACCCCCTCCTTTCCTCCTTTCCCTCTGGGCTGTCCACTAGCATCGATTTTCTTTCTCTTTCTTAATGTTACTTGAAGCATCCAAGAGCTGTTCTGAAAACACATATAAACAGTGCAAGAGCAAAGTCCCTGCCCTCGGCAGCCGTCTGGAAATCACAGCGAGGAAGCCAACCGAGGCACAAGCAGTAGGAGACCGAGGCACCGAGTCACGAGGCGCTGGGAGCTGGTGGAAGGCTCACGGCACCCGGGGCAGGAGCAGCGAGATGCGCGTGCGAGGAGGGACGCACAAAGGGTGAGGGCACGTGGATGCACCGAGAGCCGCAACCTGAGGGGAAACCTGGATTTTCACAAATCCCACAGCTACTTGTTAATACATGGAATTTATCCTTTAGGAATATTATTCTTCCAACGCCGCAGTAGACTGAAAACTTTGTCCCCGATAGCTTTTCTATCCCCAGCTGAAAATGTCTTCCAGACAAAAAGGATAATAATTAAAAAAAAAATAAATCTAATTTTATTGTCTATATTTCCATCTGAGAAAAAGAGGAAAAGGAAGGATGTCCAGTAAAAAAAAAACAACTATTATTTTGTGGAAAAATCAAGTTTGATGTTCGGATACAGAAAACAATGTATTTTGGGGATGTTACTAACCAACTAATTCAGAGAACAAATGTCCTAATTTTCCAACCTACCAAAATGGCTTTTCCATGACCGTGTGACTCTACACCACTTTTCCATTTCATCCAAAACACTGAAGCAGAAGCCAAGATGGCACACAACAGCATCCCTTCCCCGGACCTTCTGGGGCTGATGGCAGGTCTGGTCCAGTTCTGCAGCACCGACTCCAGCCTGAGCAGGGCAGGCGTGCGGAGGGACGGGAGCCCAAGCGGGACCCCGGGCTCACCCCCAGCATCGCTGCAAGCCACGGAGGAGCGGAGCAGCTCCTGCCAGGGCTGCTGTATTGATGATGGAAACGCCAATGCACGAGGCTGGTGCTTAATAAAAGGGGAGGACCGCACCTTGCACCACTCAGCGCAGCTCTTGCCAGCACAAAGGGACGATAACTACCATGAGCTTCTGTTGGCTACCACTGCCCGAGGAAGCTGCTGGCAGCTCCCGCTTCTCTTGCTGGAGACCATGAGAGGGCTGATGCATGATGACAGCAATCTCAAGGCTCTCGGCTTGTCATTGCAGCGCTGGGCGAGCTTTAACCTGGCGCAGATCCTGCTAACCGTGGTTTGTACAAGCACCGAGTTTGGCACAGAGCAAGTTTCCAGTTCCTTTAAATGCTCAGAGAGAGAAAAGCAGCTGTAAAAACGCAGGAGCTTCACCCGTCCTGCAGCACAGGGTGTGCCATCCGTACCGCCCGGCGTGCCCGAGGCACGGCCCGCCCGGTCCAGGGCCAGCGGTGGCCGGGATGCTCCGTGCGGGCACAGCACCCTGCCCTCCGCCACACGCACCAGCCCTTCGGCTGGGAACAGCGTGTTCTGAGACGCCGAAGAAAGGATATTACACACGTCAGGGAGAATGGGGATATTTTTCCCCTTTTAATTGTTTGCTGCTTGGCTAGCTATTGATTACCTTTTTTGCAGAGTTGCTATTTGTTTCTCTTTGCAATATATTGGATTCTCGAGGCTTTTAATCAACTGTAATTGATTGTGATTACCACTAGCTGCTCTTGGGCCTGCCTGGCTTATTCCATGTGCTCAAAGCAGGAGCTGTCTCGCTCCACGTGTGTGCGGAGACGCCTGCATCCCTGCCCGCCTCCTTCCCCCGCCAAGCACGCAGCCAAACCCGAATTTTGGGACAAGCTACATTGGCCAAACACGTCAGCAGAAATGAAGGCATTTCTCCTAAAAATTCCCAGTACCTCTTCACTCCTTGCAGAGCTCACATCGTCATCCTAAGCTTTCCTCTCCACTTTTGAGGGGAATCCTGGAACTTCTGATTAAACTTTGCAACCGAGCCTTGAAAAACTGAACTGCTTGCCGAACTTGGAAAATTCCGCAGGTGTTCTGGTTGCAGCTGGAGCAATACTGGGATAAGTCTTCTACTGGCTTAATGATTAATTGTATCCAGTGGAAAATTATTCCACAGGCACAACAATCAGCACTCAGTGTTTCCAAATGTTAGTTTCTTCTATAAACGGGTGTTAGCAAAAAGCAGATGGCAAAGATAATTCACTGTCTACCGCACTATCCTCACCCATTGTCTGTGCCTATTGCTGCGAACTTCAGTCAGGCTCTATTTACAGTTATCTCTTCAGCTGCTGGATATCGCGCTGCGACAGGCTGTGATTTATGGGTATTTTGTCTGCTCTTTTAATTACAAACTTGTTGTTCTGCGATTCAGTTTGAGATCAGAAAGGTCTCTGCGAGGCTGAGAGACAGGGGTTAATTCTGATGTTCTCAGAGCAGCGGTTTGCAGGTTCAACTCCTTCTGCCCAGGCAGATGCTGGGGAGGAACAGACACTGGAGGAGGACGCTGACTTCCCCCAGGGCCACTAACATTTGGGCTTTCTGGCTTCTTAATCACCTGCTTTGCCCACCTGAGCAAAGGTTCAGCCACCCATTAACTGCGAGCACCAGAGGCACATAAATCGCCTGCGGTTCACCGAGACGTTCTCCCTTCTGTGACTGCAAGTACCTTGCAATTCCGGAGGTAAATTTTGGGCTGATAAATGCTCCTTTTACAACATCGTAAGGGTCCAGTATAGATTACTTTTGAGTGAAGAGGCTTCCCCCTTGGTATGTGACTGTCTGGCTAACCTGGCATCACCTCCACCCCTCTGCCCGCCCCTGCGCCCGTCTCTCAGGACCTCGCAGTCTGGATCTCAGCCTTTTGTCAGCATCCCACCTCTGAGATCACCACGCCGCCATCTCTCTGCGGTCTCCCTTGAGCCAGGTATTCTCTCGTTTACGGTTCCGCTAAGGGTTTTCTGATTAAATTATTACTTGGTCGCTTTTTCTGTTTGCTTTTCCCTGCAGGCTTTTCTCAACCAGACCATCTACCACACAAATGTTTCTGTAATCTGAAGACAAAATTGTCCCTGCTAGCCGTTCCTTTGCCCCTCTGAGACACTGATCATTGAAAAAGCCCAAGCAACCTTAACACTCTCAGCTGTCAAGATGTCACGGAAATTTTGAAACATGTCAACTCCTTTTTAGCTTGTGAGACAAGAAATCAGCTAGATGAAGGCTTAAAGGAAAGGAGAAGAAATCGTTCCCCAAACTAAACAATGCCAATTTTCTTCCCTGATACACGCAGAGCATCAGCACCGATAGAAGATTCTGCTTTCAACTGCTCCAGCGCAAAAACGTGCAGCTGCTTCGTGACTTTGATTTCTATGACAGCCTATTAAAGATTATCACTGCCATCTGTTCCCTCTGCTAGGTGAAGGGCTCGCTGTCTGACTGCGCTGCACCGAGAACTCGCCTGAACGTGAACTCCGTCCGTGGAAGCTGTAATTAACCTTGGCCACGGGTGGCTTTAGCCTGCGGTGGGAGCTGATGGTCCCTGCAGGACACACTCCCACGGGGAACCCGGCCGGCGCTCGTGCAGAGCGATGACCTCCCTCCAGGTCTGCTGAGCCACCCCACCAAACCCTGCTGGGGACAGAGCTTCCTATTATGTTTTCCAGGGTGGTTATCAATCGCTGTTTAATACCGTACACCTGTAGAGTAATTTCCTCCAAACGCTATTCCATTCCATGGAAGCCTGCTAATTTAACCTGTGTTAGTGGAAAATCCTCCAGGATACCTTGTGCATGCCGGCTGCAACTGGGGTTTAAGTGCCATTTAACTCGACGGGGTTTGAGACTGGTATGGGGATCTTTCCAGACCAACAGTCATGGGCAAGGCTCGACCTGGTCATTCTGAACATTGCTGAGTACTCCTGGATCCTGTTACTCCTCGGGAATTAAGCTGTTTATGTCCCATCTGCTTGCCTGGCAGATCTGCCTGCTTTTTATCCTAAAGGCATCGGTCGCTTGAAAGGAAACACAAGGTGTCACAGGGGGTCAAATCAGCAAAATTGAGAAATACATTTTCTTCTTCAAGAAAAAAAACACCCTTGCCATTTAAAAGAAAAGCAGAGCATATCTGGGATGTGTGGAAGGGATGCGATGAAAGACATACCGTCACTTACCCCGAGCTCTGGGAAAGACAAGCACTGAATGCTGTTCTCTCACGGACTTGAAAACATTGAAAAAAAAACCCCAACCCAACAACATCACAGCAAAGTTTCTGATCAAACCTGTTCCTTTTGGTACTCCAGCTGCAACTTTGTATGACGCAAAAGCATATCCTTCAGGAAATTCAGATTCGAGTGCTCCTGAGCATTGAACTCAAAGTCAAAATACAAGGTCTTCAAGTACACGTGTATCGCTGAGAGAGAGAAATGTCTCTTATTCTCAGAGCCAATGCATAACTCTGAGGCCAAATAGCCTGCGTAGGATATCCCTCACTAGTGTAATGCAAATAGAAGCCTATTTTTATATAACATTAGGTCTTGGAGACAATCCAGAGGCAGCTATTACAATCCACGCTGACTTGAGGCTGACTCACATCCTTAACTCATACACGCCATTGTCTTTATTCAGATTTCCCATTTACATTGCAGGCATCTGACATTGGTTAATTACAGCTTTTTTTCAGCAAATATTTCTTTTGTTTCTCCCCTTTATATTTAGTACATTTATAAAGGGGTAAAACAGGCATTAATGAAGATGTTCCAGTTGCAAAAGTCTGCAGTAGCAGTGGAGAGGAATGGAAAAAATTCTTCACATAGGGTAAACAGAGGCTGGAAGCTGGGATCATCCCCTGCCCAGCTCCTGGCTGGAAGCTGGGACCATCACTGGGACCATCCCCTGCCCAGCTCCTGCCACATCAACCAGCCGTGAGTGCACGGCACAGCCCCCAGCCAGGGCGAGGAGCCAGCTCACACTGAACAGAGACATCGCCAACCAGGATGAAAAAGCCGTTATTGTTCCTTAAGGAAGAAATGGCATAAAATTAATTTTTACGTCAGAATCTGCCTCCAAGCTAGGATCTCCTCGATTGCTTTGCCAAGGCTCATACGATCCAGGTCCCCGTGACTGGGGGACGGGCCCCAAGGCAGCCTGGCTGTCAGAGGGTGAGCCCAGCCCAGCGGCAGGGCGTCACGGACGCCACACGTACGGCACGGTGTCACATATGCCGGGCAGAGATGTAAGGAAATGCCCAGAGATGTAAGAGGAGTGTGTCTGTGGATGGAGGAGACAGAGCAGGGATGCTCAGAAAGATCATTTTAATGCTTTAACAGAGCTTAGCTGAAAATAAAGGCTTTCCTCTAGGCTTTTAAAGATATAACCTAGAGAATGGTAGACAGAAATGTATTTTTTATTATATTCTAGAAAATGGCTTTCTCTCACCAAAAATTGCACAGACTAATACCATTCTCTGTTGACAAACACTGTACAGCCTACTGCAGAGGACACCTCCAGTACGGGGCAACTCTCATCCCCCCAGGATCGAGGATGTGTTTGTGAGGAGGGATGCACCGAAGAAGAGCTGGGGGGTGGGAACGTCCCGAGGGGAAGGGAGAATCAATTCTTCCAAACGCTGCCCGGGTGCCATTTACAAGCAATAAAGGGATTTGCTGGCTCCAGAGACAATAGTGGGGGTCCCCAGAGAACGGGCAACCTGACAGCCACCAGTCATAACAGAAAGAAAAGATGATTAAAAGAGCAATTGCTACGTGCAAAGCACATAATTGTGGAAAGGGTAATTTATAGACAAGGAAACTAACTCATTCCTGTTAACTCAGGTAAACAAACTGATGGCATAACACAGGGGAGGGAAATGAACCACTCACTCTCACTTGCCAGTTATATAGGTTTTGAAGCACCAGTCCATAGCATCCTTGGCTTGCTGTGCAGCACCAGGGGAACTCTGTCCCCTCCTCTCGCAGCCAACACCGTTCCTCTGCATGAGGCGCCCTGTCCTCGGCGAGCCCCAGGCAGATGCAGATGGGAAGCCTCAGCCTGCCAGATTTTATGCAAGACGTTTTATTTATATACTCTTCCTCCCTGATTATACCCTGCTTGAAATAGAGCAACACTTTTTCTTTCCACCAGTGTTCACAAGTCCTGTCTACTAGTAAATTTACACACAGACAGCGAAAAAAATTAAAGGGATAAAGATCTCCCTGGCTAAGCTGAGCAGCTGGGTTGTCGCTGGTGCTGAGCCTGCATCTCGTGTCTAACGGCATGAGCCCATGCTCTGAAGGGACGCACCGAACAGCATCATTCGACTTTCTTCAGTTTATTTTACCAAAGACAACTCCCATTTTATTTTGCCTCTTTTTCTGGGGCCACCTCATAAAAGCAGAGAAATGAGAGAGCTTAAAGTAGAGGCGGAAATGCAGAAAGTGCTGAATAAAGGCGGCGGCGTAAATCCGAGGGGAAATGGATTTAATGGTCTGATGCTACACCATGCCCAAAGCACAGGGCAGGAATAAGGACTCATTAGACCATAACTTCAGAGAATTGGCCAAAACCCGCTAGATTTAACAGATTACAGCAGATTACACTAAATAGTGATGTATTTCTTTGGAGCTGGATTTCACGCACGTGGCTTACAGCCTAACCACACAAACTGGCAGAGAGCTGATCTGCCCGACGTAAGCGAGTTTGAGGGAACGCAAAACACTGTTAACGTGTTGTAAGTCACAGACGTTCGGGTATACGATGGTCCAAATTTATAACGGTGCTTTTCCTAACCTCGGGCCTTACACACTTGTTTCCATACCAGCCTCCCTTTTAAATCAAACGGCTGAGACCTGGAGAAGAGAGCGCAGAGGTGGAGCGTCAGGGCAGTCCGCATCTGTGCAGATGAACAGAAAGTTTCAAAGAAGAAAATTTTGATGAAAACCAGAAATGAAAATGTATGAAGCTTTTCTTGCCTTCCGTTTCAAAGAAATGATGTGTTTTCAAGAACGTATCACTGGTATTTGTGAGCCCAAATACTTAGAGATAAGAAGAAAAGCACTGAAAAGTCCCCAGAAACACAGGCAGATAACAGGGTGCCCCAATCTCTGATAGCCCTTACCCTTCTCTCCCTTGCCCAAGAAGTTTTATCCCAAAAGGAGGAAGAAAAACTGTACGGAAGGCAAGAGGAGAAGTCAACAAAGACTCAGCAAAGAATTCAAATGGTGTGACCGATGTGGCATTCATTCCACTTATCAACTGCACTTTTTATTATTATTATTTTTTAAGACTGGCTTCAGACTCTTTATTCAGTTACTCGGACCTATTGATGTCTCTTGTGCCGAATCAATAGACTTTCCTAGAGAACATGGAGTAAAAATCCATACTCCTCCTGCTCAGCAGTAAAATCCTGCAGGCTCGGTGCTCGGGTGCCTGAGTGATTGCTCTGCAGGTAGGGTATTAAAGCTGTCAAGTGCGGAAGCTTGGGTAATAAAATAACCCGTTTCCTGCGTCGATCTGCACGTACCCCCTCTTGGCCACTGACCTGGAACATCATTTGCAGAACGCACGTGCAAAGCAAATTGAGCTCCCAAAGACTCTGGGTCCTACTCGGAGATGGTTTTTGCTAGCAAAGTCATGCTGGCCCAGAAGATGTGACGTCAAGAGAGACCAGGGCTCACATTTAGAACTGTTGCAAACGTAACCCTTGAGCACAAGCGCTGGGGAATGGTTTACACCAGCGGGAACCTGATTCCTCCTGCACGCCTCGGGCGCAGGCGGGTGCTCAGGAGGTGCCACCTCTTCACTGACAACGGGCCGGTGGCAGGGAGAGGTGACCATGGAGGATGTATGTCAAGGGAAAAAGGCGTTTCTGGAGAGAACAGCGTGGATCTCCACGCATTGCCTGGGGATCTGCTAACACATCAGCAGTGTCGGCCGCCGTGCTGCACCCGGGCAATCCCCAACATGCTCCTCGTGCCAGTGGCTGCGAACGGTACCCAGGGCACACGTGGAAATACTGAAAACATTGCAGTAAACCATCAAATAACCTATTCATGAAGGCAGCTCTATTTATCAGGCAGGGCAGAGTGTTTTCAGCAGGGCCTTCGCCACCAGAGATGGCATTAGCATCGCCAACACCGGCCTCGCCTAACGTGCTGGAAGTTATTTGTTTTCTGTGAGCCCAGGCAGATGATGACGGCATTTATCATGTTTTTGCTCCGTGCCTAGCTGCAGGGCATGGGGCTAATTTAAATCAACCACCAAAAACTAGATGGAGAAAAAGTGATTTCCTCCATCAACATTTATTGACCACGCACCTCAGTTCTGGGTCTGCTGGAAACTGCAGCTAAACCCAGCAAAATCAGCACTGCTTCACATCAGCTTCTGCACCACAGGGCTGGCAGGAATCTAATTGTGCCACTGCTCTGTAATTTCAATTCCTTCTCATGGGGTGGAAGCGGGGAAATGCTTTTTGCTGTGATTCCTTCTCTCCCCACCCTGAGTTTAGCAGATCACAGAAGAGATAAAATCGGCTGCCTTTGAAACTTGCTGGGAAAAATACCCCACAGTCACTTGCACGAGGATTTGCTAGCAACGGTGTACAGCCGTTTCTCCCGTTATTGCATTAGTGGATTATGTTATCTTTATATTGTTCAATATAAGTAGGCTGAGTGCTGCTTATAGGCTTCTACTGACTTATTTTATCGTGGTTCTCCAAGTACCTAAGCTACAACTGGTTGAGGAGTTTTGAGCCATTGTCAGAAGTGACAATTTAATACTTTTGAGTCTTTTCAAAATATTTTGTACTTATCTCAGCAACAGCAATAACGACAAGTCATCTGAATTTTAGTTCCAAAACCCACAAGAACCAGTACATAACAACGTAGTATAACGCAGTCCAAGCCTCACTCCCTCTCACTCACATGAAAGGCAGATTTATAGTGATGCTCAGTTCAGTGTGCCTCTGCTTTCCTGGTTGGGCCTAAAGTTGGGGTTTGTTGTTGGGTTTGGGATTTTCTGTTGTTGTTTGTTTGGGTTTTTTTGAAAGAAGAAAAAAAAAAAAAAAAGACTCTGAAGAGTTATACAGTGTTTGTGGAGTGCACACAGAAACTCCTTCGAGACAGCTAGAGTCTGCGAAACAAAACGGGAATGGAATCAAATTTTGGCCTATCCTTATTTTTTCTACTTTATAACAGAATTATAGATGGACTTTTTTTCCATTTCAATTTTTTCCTTAAATCAAACTGTCTTGTCTTTTCTCTGTATTCCCTCGAGGCTCGCCCTCTTCATTTCAACGTCTGCTTATTCAAAAATTGGCCAGGCAGCCAAGCCTCATAATGACTTTGCTCCAGGGAAAAACCACCGAGAACGTTTGATATCGGTCTTGTTTGG
Source organism: Balearica regulorum gibbericeps (assembly GCF_011004875.1). Classification (NCBI taxonomy): domain Eukaryota; kingdom Metazoa; phylum Chordata; class Aves; order Gruiformes; family Gruidae; genus Balearica; species Balearica regulorum. Next base: position 1,641,269 of record NC_046208.1, read on the forward strand.
ATGCTCTTGCTCACCTGGTGAGCAGATCCCAACTCCTCTTTGAAGAGGCAGATACCAGGCTGGCATGCTGGGAAGCTCCATTCCAGCACACAGCTTCATTAATCAAAGAGTTTATTAACCCACGAATAAGAAACTGGGTGATTAGAAACTTATGGAACTCACCCCTGTGAAATGATCGCCCTTGCTCCATCAGCAGGACGAGCAAGAGCCTTCGTGCACCAAATTTTCCTGTTTTATCAAGAAGGATAAAAAAGCAGAACTGCTCATTAGAGACAAACAATTTATAAGTTGTTTTTTTTTTTTTTCATTTTGTTTTCCTTGCAGCTCCAAACTACTTTTTAATTGGTTTGAGTTGATGCAAGGCATTTTAAGTAATTTTTTTTAATACAGCCAAAGAGCTAGGAAAAAATATTTTGGTTGGAACAAAATGTTCACTTTGGTGCAAAGTTTTTTCTTTCCCAACTGCTTGGTTTTCAAACACACACAGAGATTAATTTGTTTTATATTGTCAAACATACTGTTTCAAGTGTATAGATTTGTGACTGATTTTTTGAGATCAGATTTATTACAGAGTTAAAAACAATTTACATTAAAATGAAAATTGAGCTCGTTCACCCCATTTTATGATCACTGTAATAACAGTCTATTCTGGATCATTTCTCGGTTCGTATTCAGTACAAGAGCATTTTAATGAGCCTATTGCTGTGGATTTGAGTGACTTCATTGAAAGATGCTACTAAGCTGCATCTTCCTCTCTTCGGCTTTACTAGGATAATTTTCTCTTTCTGTTGCTTTTCTTTAGCATTCCTATTCCATTTAAATGCGTGAACGTTAAACCCACCCTATAGTGCCTGTGGAACCTAACCACCCTCTCTCTGTGTCTGGTAGGAGATTTTGCGTTTCGTTAGCGAACCCCAGCATTACCCTTCCCTCCCTGGCCCAGTGAACGTGGGGAGGTGGTTTTCTAAGGAGCGTGTCAATAATTGATCTTAAAAGGATTTATGCCTCTCTCAGTCGTGCTTTCCCTGCCACATTTACTCCAACATATGTCTGCAGTCTACAGGGGCAACACAAACAGATCAGCCGTCCACATGACTGCACTCGGGAGCTAAAAATAACCTGCCGAAGTGAATACATTAAGTTCTGTATGCAAAACGCCTTGTGTTAAGTGTCTGTTTGCTCTACTGATAAAATGTGTGTTGAAATATCCGTGGCCTTGATGTCTCGTATTCACAGAATAGGGCTTTGGCAGCCAAAAATCCCACCCACCACACACGCTTAAATAGCAGGCATATTAATCTGTTTAATTCTTCCATTCTCTGCTGTTTTGAAGGTCAGGTATTTCCCTACTATGCCTAAACAGCTTTCAAACTACAAAACAAAGAACAGTTAGAAGTAGAGAGGTAGGGCTTAGAGAGAAGTGTCTCTCAGTAGTCATTCAAATCCAAGAGGAAATTTCAATTAGATCACGCTTATTACTCCTTCAGGTTTGCTTTCTGCTAATCTTTAAGCACTTAAGCACCGAGAACATAAAATAATCTTTCTGCCCCTCCAAGTGGGAGCTAATGGATGAGCTGATGAGGAGGAGCTGAAGCTCCGCACGCATCTGGAACGTGTATTTGCCAGAGCTAGAGGAAAAGCAGTTAACTTTCTTCTCTTGCTGTTAGTAATTAATAACAGCTACTGAATTTGGTTATGGAGAAGAAGAAATACCAAACTAGCAGCTGCCTTCGTTGCTGCTGACAGAAACCTGGATGCACTCAAAAACCTCAGGGATTTGACAGCAAGACGCCCGTGGGATTCTTTCAGCCGTGACTAGAAGCAGCCCGTGGCACCGGCCACCGTGGGACACGGACCAAGCCACCTCCTCGCGTCCTGCCAGGCGGCTTTTCTTGGCATACCCATCACAGCGCTGGCCTTTCTGGTTCAGCGCAAAAGTCAACCATAAACAACTGTAACCACAAAGTAATTCTTTTACTTCAGGAGCTTTGGACAATCCTTACTGTCAATATTTGCTGCTTTATCTAGTTTGATTACATCCTTTAATATTTTTCCAAAAGATCCACTGGTTTAAACAAAGTTCACTAAGGCTGAACGCTTTGAGATTTTTTTTGTGCCAGTCCTTAAGCATTTTCTCAATTTTCTCAGTATTTGGTTTCTTCTACAATTATTTACTTAGTCCAAAAATGGATGAGGATCCCGTGCACCTTTATGAACATACTCACGCATGTGCTCAAATACATATACACATTTAGTTATTCACATGCAATGAAAGTGCCTACATGTTCTCCAAGCACCCTTATTAATACCGAAGGTACTTGCAAGACAATAAACACTGGCTATGGGTCTTGTATCTCCTGTAACTGTAGTACCTGAATTCATATTATTTCACATTAGTATCCTCAAAATATTTCTGTAAAGCAAGGTAAAACTATGAGCCTTGCTTTATGGGAGGGAAGAGAGACAGGAGAGGCAGCATAGGGACAGACAGACAGATGCTCATCTTCCTCCATTCTGAGTTACCTTTATCTGGAAGCTGTGCATCTGCACAACACAGCTCCATGCCACAAAAATCAACAAGCTTGAGTCCTCTGAGTGACAAACATTAGTAAAATTGCATTAAAAAAAAAAATCCACCGTAATTTTTGCTGCAAAACCAGATACAACTTTGGGGGGTTTGTGAGCTTTTCATTAAAGATGCAAAGGACTGCCCCCATGGCCAAGGGAAACAGAATTTGGTGCTTTCATGTTGGCAGGAACTTATTCCTGAATGGCCGTTTGTGCCATTCATCCATCACAGTGGGAGCACAGAGCCAAGCCAACGCCAGCGCAGAAGAACCCCGCGAACACACGAGCTCTGTTGTCAGAACAACATTAGTATGAGCCGACACACTCCACGGCAGTCAGAGCTCCAAACAGAGCGAGCTGGAGGTAAACGCAGTGGATTTGCCATCTCCGAGATGTGCCGACAGGAAAGGAAAAAAAAATAAAAAAAGGCAGAGTAGAAGAATGGGCTGAGCTGGTCTGACTGCCTTCTGGTTTGGAAAATACTCTGATCTTGAAAATAATCTTTATTTTGTAAAACACTGAGCAGCAAGATTGCTTCTTTCATAACGATAACTGATGAAATTCCTCCGTGGGAGGGAGGAGCTGAGCGTCGTTACCTTTTCTATTAAGATAGCTCTGTCATGGGAACTCCTTCCCACGGGGAAACCTTACTGCCCTGGAACACGCCATCCTGTAAATTAAAAGAACCCAGACACTCGTACACAGCAAGGGCTGAGCGGGGCAGAGGACGGGTGATGGTACCGACGTCCGCGCAACGCGTCGGCCGCTCATCTGAACCGATCACATCCCCATCGGTACTGTCACCCAGGGGAGTGCACGGACACACACCCCGCTCACTTTTCCCCAGGATTTAGTCTGAGAACCTTCTCTTTTGGGCTGTCAGCAAATGTGACACGCGGACACAAACCAGCAGAGACTGCTTTTGACAGCTCACATTAAAAGAAAGATGAGGTAAAATGGATTGAAATAAAATAAAGAACGTGGCGACAGAAGGGGCTTCGTCTCACGGAAAGGATTTTAGAGCGGGATGTCTGATTGCCTTCATTAACCACCACCTACAAACAGGAAAAAGCTTTCACTTGGTTCACACCACTATTCTGTTTCTACTTATGCCTCAGAATTCACCTGAATGCGAACCAGGCCAGGAACCCGTAGAGCCCCAAAGGGAACGCGCCGCACGTCAAAGCCCAGCTCCCCTTCCCGAGCCGCTCGGCACGGCCACGGCCAAACAGGTCTGGGGCCACACGCTCCGGCCACGGGGCCCTTGGCTGCACTGGCATCCTCAGGAGAGCTGGGATATCGTTGGACACCTCCGTATCAGAAACCAAATCAATTAACTCTGTTCAAAACATCTGCACTCAAGAGGAGGGCTGCTGGGTTACAGAAAGCTTACAGGGCAAACCAGAAGTATTTTTGGAGGACACATAGTATCTGCTATCAGAGGCAATCCTGGCTGTCTTTGGCTAACTTAGCCTGAAAGAAACCATCATCCCCCACCTATTCAACAGGATCGCCATCTCCTCTGCTGTTCCCCAAATGAGGGACGGCTGCTTCTGCTGTGGCACTGGCAGAAGCGTCCTAAGCTGGTTCCCTAATTCTTCTAATTGATATTTCCATAATAAGCTTTTTTGCAAGCGACAGAATTCACATTAAGTAGCTTTTCTTGTCCAATATTCCTCCTCATTTTTCTTCCTTGTCTGTTACTAACATCTGTTGAACAAAATTGATAACAATAGGGGATCCATTACTGTCATTCCAGGGGTGCAACATCAATCCAGACGCTTCAGAGGTTAAAATAAAAAAATACTCTGATGTTCCAAAGGAAGGGACGCAAACGCTAAGTAGGTATGCTTTATCACTAAAAAATTAATTTTTTATGGAAGCTGTGTGATATCTGGTTATTCGACTTATTAGTACGTTTCGTACTTTTCTGCTTTGCGCGTCGCTTCCTATTTGTTTTTCTGTTGTTTACAGTCAAACCATATTATCTGGTTGCATCACTCAGTCATCCTGTTAGCTGGCACCAGTCCAGTTTTATCCAGCGAGCGTATTAATCTTGACAATGCACCTGGGGTTTCACTCACTCTTACTTGGGCTTTTAATAGACATGTCCCCATGCACTCAATTTATTACCTTGTTTATATCAAAGAGCGAACTGAAGAGCTGTGCACCCGAGTAAATCACCTCAATTATCAAACTCTGCTACTTGACCAAAGGCTTTAAACCACTATAAAGTTATACTTAAAACTCTACGCTCAACTACATGAAGATATCTTACTTTGCATCCCATAATACATGCCTACCCCAGAGAGGCAATACATTTATATGAGTTTATGTACTTTTTATATTAGCAATCCTTTAGAAGTTCTTTGAGCAGACAGATGTTCCAGGTAAGAAAGAGTAAAGCAGGCTGCGGGTGTAACGACGTCCTCAAGTGAAGAACGCCCGCTCCACGGTTGACCAAATATTGCTGCCCCAGAAAGCGTAGTTCTTGGCTAGCAGTATCCCAAGTTAAGATAAATTTGGCTAGGACATATAAGCATTTTAGACACATGAAGAATAAATAACAATAAGGCAAAGAGTTTATCACAGGCGTGTTAGTAAAAATGAACAAAACAAGGTACTGTAATGACTCAGATAAAATAAGCAATCCTGACAAGCCCCTGATAGTTTCTATACTTCTCCAAAGCCTTATGAGTCTTGGTTCTGCAAAATTAAACCAGAAATCTAAAAATCATTAGCATTATTCTAAGGGGTTTTTTGCCTGGTATTCCCATTTCTGATCCAATTAGCAATACCTCAAAAACAATTTCTCTCTCCCGGCATTTCAAATCCCTACAGGAGAGCTGTCTGCTTCAGCAGGAGATGTAGCTCCAATGTGGGCAGAAGCCTGAAAACCCAAGGACATTGCAGAGATGAGGTCTGGCTGGAGTCAGACGTTGCTGACACCAGAGAGCATCCATTTTCATCGAAATCATGAGAGAGATGTCACACTTAATTTGGACAGAGCCAGGTGCCCTCCAAAACAGAAGATCAGGAATCAATGCGGTTATTAATGAGTATTGGAGAAAGAAGCCACCTGAATAGATGAATATGCTGAGAAAACCTGAGCAGAACTATTTCAAGGAGCAACCCGTCGAGCGTGTGAGCAACCAAGAGAACCAGCCGTTTGCTGGTGTGCTTCGGAAGCCTCCAGTAACGCCCCCCTCTACTCGCTGTCAATATTTAGCCTCTCATCGGGCATCACCTCCTTATTCTGTTCACACGCTGAGAATTGGGAGGCAGATTTGGAACTGAAGCAGCCACATTTACTGGCACCTTCTCCTCCAAATAACTGGCAGGCAAACTTACTGCCTGATGCATATTTGCATTTCTACAAAGTTTTCTGTTCGGGTGGGCACAAGTTGGTTTTCCTCGGTTTTGTGCAGCGTAACATACCTCTCGAATTTTCCCTGTATCGAGACAGCGAAGCTGATGAAAACACCATTATCCGATCAGAGACAACAGCCACACCAGGAGAGATTATAACCGTTCCAACATCATTCCCTACTCTGCCTCTCACGCGGTAATTCGTACGGGGGGGGGGGTGAGGCGTGCAGGGTTCCGACTACTTTCATTTAAGACCACAATTGCTTTAACAGATCGCTTTCAAAAGACTCTCTCAGTCCTAGCTGTTTGGTCATGATCACTCCATCATCCTCATCTCAGGATCTGGCTTCATCCCGACTGAAAGACACCGCTCCCAAGGCCTTGTGCCCCGAGAGCGCCCACCGCTTAGGTGCGTGCTTAAATCCCACCGCAGCCCAGTTAAACACTTTTCTGAATTTTAGACCAGGCTCTGATTCAGAGCAGGCTGCAGAGGGGAAAAAAAGAGGTCTTTTGGACATGTTTTGAGCAATTTTACTATTGCCAAGAGGTGATTTTTTCCGTTCCCATCCAGAGGATGAATTGTTCCATTTCACTCCAAAGGGATGTCATTAATTCAGGTGTCTGTGTTATAAATGTGTATTTTGCCGATATGTTCTGTGTGTCATTCAAAGCAAAGTCTCTCCCATCTCGTAGTTCTGCAACACAACTATCATCACGGTCTGGAGCCAATGCACCATTGAGGAAAATAATTATCCAAAAAAGTAATTAAATTAATTGACTAGGGAAGTGATTCTGTGAGGCTGTGGGGATAATTAAAACTAACACATGTTTTGATGCATTTATAGCATAAATGCTCAGGGCCGAAACGTTAACTGGCGTATTTAGCTCCATTTTTCACCCAGCGCAGCCATGCAGGCATCCCCCTCCCTGCCCACTGGTGCAAACTGGAGTAATAAATATGTATAATGCACTTTTTTCTTCATGATATTCACGTGAATGGGACTCACATTCTTGAAGCTCAAGAGGAACACGACTGAGATTTGCAAAACCATAAAGGCAGAAGAGAAGGTTGACGCAGAGTTATTCACCAAATCCCTCAAAAATAGAACCCATTGAAGCTAGCAGGAAGGATGTTTGAAACCGATAAAAGGAAGGGTTCTTGAACAGTCTGGGTTTAGTTAGTTTTTTAGAGGAGGGAGTGAACTGGAAACTGCTGCCAGGGGAGGCCGCGAGGCTACAGCATGAAAGCGGAATTAGGTGGATTTGTGGACAACGGGTCTGTAAACAGATACTGAAAGCAGCAAGCAGGGATGTACCCCAAAGCCTGGAGGTTAAAGAAAGAAAGAGATTTTCTACCTCATACACTTCTGTCCCTTGGTCTGTGGTGTCCCCTTGCACTGCATGGGGAGACCTGGGGGCCCTGTGCCACCCATGAGATGTCCCCCAGCTCCTGTGTGCGCCCCGGCGAGGCATCCCGGCATGGAGATCTCTGCCACAGCTTCGGGGAGGGTCAAAAGGCTCGAGCTCAGACGGCCACAAAGACATCGAGACCCGCTGAAAACAAGTTTGCTTGTACGTATGTAAACTTGAAACAACAAACATCTGAGCAGGAGAGAGATGGATGGACAGTCTTAATTAACTGTTTCTTGTGGCATATTCTTAATCATTTGGTTGATATTCCTGCAGTCCATTACAAAATTCACTAAATTTACTTGCCTCGCAGGCATTTCTACCTCATAATCAGCCCCATTCCTGTCAAAGATAAATTGCTTAATGGGCTAAGTTGATCCTATACAAATGGAGCTTGCTTTGAACTTGTGTTGATAAGTAGTGTAACACTACGGCACCAGACAGAAGGTTTCTCTGTTGTTTGTCTTCGCAGCGATACGGCATGAAATAAAAATGGGTGCGACTTCACTTCATCAGGCGGTCCAGAGATTAGGGAATACTGGTCAAGTCAAACAAACAAACCAAACTAGAACACTTAATAAAAGACTTCTAGTTCTTTGATGTCTGTATCTAATATTGATGTGTTGCAGCTACCAAGACATCATCTTCAAAACTTAGTATTTCCCAGTAGACCGAAACCAAGCTCCACAGTTTAACTCGTTGTTTTAAACCATCTCTTGGTAGTTGTATCAAATCCCTTAGTTCATATTTTTGAGAAACAGCTGATAATACCTCATATGTTTTATACCTCTCATGACTTTATAGCCTCCAAACATCTCTCTGCTTCTGCCCTCCCTTCTCCAAAGGAAAAAAACCTCCAGTACAGGGAAACACCTCGTCACCCTCCCTGGGCCAGAACAAGGTGCCCGAGAGCAGGTCTCCGATCCCACTGTTTTATTGTGTTGCCCCATGCCTTGGGAAGTTGCTTTTCATTCTGTGAGTCATCCCACTGAAATCAGACCGATGGGACTCTGTAGTATTGTGCCATGGTTGGAGAAACCAGAATCTGTTCTATAATTACAGTAACTATAATGCTTTAGTGTTGATGGGGGTGTAATCTCTTAATTAACACATATTTTAAAAAGCCCTTAATGCTTATGACAAAAAGCACAGAAACTTAATGCACTAACTCAATAACAGCATAACCTACTTTCTTCCAAATAAGAAAGCAGGGAATTATTAGACATCAATGCATCATTCGCTAATGAGTTGTAATTCTGTATTAATTTACCTACTCATGGATTAGATATGAGAGATTTACAAAATAGGTTAGAGATTGTGGTTCCAGAAAACTAGCTCAGTATCAGGGAAAAAGGGTATTAAATTTTTCTCTATGGTGCACCTGGAATAATTAATTAGTTGGCATTTAAATAAAATTAATAAAAAATTAGATCTCAACTGACAAATTCCAACATTAGAAAGAGCACAGGTGTTTTGCCACTTCCATAGTTTGGGCTTTCCCTTTTGTTGCTGAAGCTATGACCCTAGAAATTTGTTGCCTATAATTTCCAGTTATTAACAGAGTTGGTGCTGCTACTCTGGCCTTTTTGAAAATAAACACTATGAATCTATTGTAACATCAGAAAAACTAAGGCTTATGGAATTTTCTCTGCAAGATCCACGATGGAAAAGCATTATTTTTTAATGAAGAGAGATGGTTCAAAGTTGCTTTCTGACGCTACCTCCCTTTTATTACCATAACAGTTGCAATCATGTATTTCACATTCTCCTAATGCATACACTCAAGATTTATTTCTGGAAAAAGATAATAAGTAAATAACAGGGAGAAGAAAAACATAACAAAACCCAAGAGATAAGCCCCTGGGTTGGGGTCGGTCCCTGCATACAGAGCAACGCACCCGCTCTGCAGCGAGGATCCCTTCTCCCCAACTCTCTCTGCAGCACCCGTTCACGGGCGCAACCTCGCGTTGGTCCGACAATTAACACCTCCGATGGACAGAAATGCTAGCAGACGTTTATGAAAATACCGCGGTGGATTCAAAGACCCTGAAGTGATTTTGAGACCTGAAGGTCCATTTTCAGAAGGGACACGATGAAACTCCAGCAGAGCTGCTCTTGCTGTAAGGGAGAGCCCCATCTACTTCTTCTGGTTTAGCTAGCGTAAAAACATACTCCATTAACCCCTATAAATAGTTGATGTGCATATACAGCACGATTTCTAAGATGGGTGCTTAAATCCTCAAGGTTTACAGCTTTCAGAAGCAAGGTCCGATTTCTTTACCACCTGCTACCAATGTTTCCGCAGCAGTAACACAGTGCTGGTGCTGCTCAAATTCCCAAAGCATTTCCAGATTTAGATAGGAGATATTGGTGTAAATTCTATGTAGTAGTCTCATATGGGTCTGAGTATGGGCTGTTACTCAAAAGTCCTATCGACACCATCCTCGTCTAAAAACCAAACCAACAACCAACCACAACTTATTTTTCACTAAAGCCTCAAACTTATCTGCTTGAGATATTTGAGGGACTGTAGAACTATAGAAACAGAACATCAAACGGATCTATACAGTAACTGAAACAAGTACTTAAACCCACACATTTCAAGTAGGTCAGACTATGCATGTTTTCCTGCTTGTTATTTGCTACTTTTAATACACTTTCTTGTCATCCCAGCTTACCTTGAAGCACAGATCGATAATTCCAGAGGGTTTTAAGCACTAGTTGGGCACTGGGAGAGAACTCCCTCATGCTGCCAAAGTTTCAGGTGTTCCTCTTCTATGTAACACACTGTTTTGAACATTTACTGCTCTATGTTTCAGCTTCTGGTTTTAGATTCCTTTAACCACCTTGGGTTTCTGTCTTTGGGAAAGGACTGTGATGACATTAAAATACTGCACATTATCTTGAGTCTGTCATAACTCAGAAACATATCAAGGAGAAATGTCAAAATGTTAATTTAGGAATAAGATTAGTAATTTATCTATTATATGTCCCCTTTCTGTTTTGCCAATTGCTATACACTCAGATTCATCTCCCACCTTTGATGTTTGGCTTTTTCAAGATCTGCTTTATTATATCCCGCACAAAGCAAATTTGAGTTTTGCAATTGTCTATTTTGTGTCAAATGTTTCTCCTTTAACATGCCCAATTAATTCTGCATCTTCCCTGCTTTTGAAACTGCCTTGAAAATTGCGTACATTTTCTATGAGCTCAGTTGTGAGAAACTGTTAAATGCAAGCAACAAAAAAAAAATCTTCGACGCAAATAAATTAAACTAAATCTTAAAGCAGGTTACTTGAGCAAGACTCCATAGAAATTCTCCCTACCGCTTTCTCTCAAACACTCGCTTCAGAAAGCAGAGTTATGGGGATCTGTTGGGGGACACGGTTTTCTTGAAAAAAAGAAAGTCAGCCTGGCGGGACCTATCCATGTTTGTCCACCTCTTACGTTTCCAAATGTCTTTGGAGGTGGAAATACAAGCAGCATTAAGACTGCCAGCTTTAAAGAAATGACAAAAAGCAATTAAGGATTAGGATGAACAAATGAGAGGAACTGAAAGGCCTGAATAAGAAAAACAACTTGCTGCTTTAACTGCAGCAAAATTAAGCACCTGCCCTATTCCTGAGGTTTTGCTCCTTTCCCTGGAGCATTTTCCCCATGAAATGCTGTAATCTCAATAGTTCCCGACACAGAACAGTCAGTGGTACCGAGAGGAGGAATCAGGCAAATCCAGCGTCTCATGAATAGCAAAGCGGGACGCTGAGAGGTCTCAGGGTAGAAAAGCACAGATGACATTCCTCACAGTTAGCAGAGGTGTCTTACTCTGCTGAAACTTGAAATAACCAAGAAGAAAGAGCTTTCATAAAAAGATCTCACATATCTAGAATAGCTGCAACATCAGGAGGAAAAGTAGCACAAGAGACATGTGTTATTGGTGCCCAGGACTGTGAAGTATTTTTGCCCATATACCCAGAGCTAAGCACCTACTTCCATACATTAAAACCTAAATGAGACATACACACATGAAGGATCTAATGATCTGCCCACACCACTTACTTCATTTGTCACTGCAGCAGGGGAAAAAAAAAAACCAAATCCCCCCAAAACCCCCAGAACACACAAGACCCTTTCTTCCTCTAATTCTCAGCTTCTGCACTGCCTTGGCAAACTCCTGCCTAGCATAAGCCTAAGTGATAATTGGGCTTTGTCTCAGCTCAGACTCCTGTTTTGTATCCGATGCATCGATTTCTGGCAAGGGATGTTTATATAAAAGAATAAATGCCGACACCTGCAAGCATCAGCTATGGGAGCGGTGCTGCTCTAACCACAGCGAGCTCCCGACAGCCCCAAAGCCACTAAAGCAAAACCCCTCGGGGGTCCCAGCCCCATCCCACCCGGCGAGGGGCTGCACCCCCAGGCACCTCCCGTTCAGCCTGGGGGCTCCGAACGCTGCAGCAGCCGGCGGGTAAGACGGCACGAGCGTTTTAAGCAGGTTCTGAAATCATCTGAGGCCCATCTAGCTAAGACTATTCTCCTTTTCCTCTCTCTCCGCTCCATTTTTCCCCGCAGAGACCAGCTTTGTTCCAGGAACGGCAACACGAAGCTCGCCACTCCGCCGTGAAAGCGCTAGGTTGCATCAGGAAGATTTCATTATTTTTTCACGCTAAGTCTCCCACCCGTCCCTCTGCAAACGGGCGCCCAGGGAAGGGGTTGTGCATGCTGAGGACATGGGATGGGATGGGATGGGATGGGATGGGATGGGATGGGATGGGATGGGATGGGATGGGATGGGATGGGATGGGATGGCGGTCAGGACAGCCCCTCCTGGCAGCAGGGACACGCTGCTCACCTCACTGGGATGGTGAGAGGGACCGTGCTGCTTTTCCCCAGGGATGCTTTCTCCGTGGGGGTTTGGGAGCTCACCCCAAGTCCCTTCTCCATTTCCAGGAGGAATAAACTGCAGCGGGCTGAGCCCCACCGGGCTCCCAGCTGACGACCGAGGTTCAGCGTTTTATGCACCACCAGCAGTAATAATGTGAGTGCGCGGGCCAAATTATTTCCTCGCTTACATCTGTGCAAGCTCATTACCCTTTAGTGCAGTTGCACAGGCGTAACCAAGGGCACAATGTGAAGACGACGCGCCCGAACAAAGAGTTGCCGCTGCCTCGTCCTCGCGGGTTAGCTGCGCCGCTCCGCAAACTCATAGCCAACAGAGGGGAGAAACACACAAGCTGCTGAGACAATAAAATTCAATGCTGAATTAAAAAAAAAAAAAAAAAACACCAAACCCTCATTGTTTCAACACAGGATTTGAAGCAGTGGAAACAATCACACTAATTGAGAAAACGTGTCCCAGGAAGGAGGCAACTCTTCCGCCCGCTCCACGAGCAAAGCCCACAATCGCCACACAACAGCTGGACTCCCTTACAAGAAATGTCATAGAAAAGTACATAATCTTATAATCATTGCCTCTGTAAACAAGTCATAACGTCTCAATTACAGCGAGGGTCCCCTCGGCTCTGGTTGTCTGTATATAATATTGCTAATTTAAAAAACAGAAGAGATTCTCAGAAGTTCAGAGAATTACCCACCTCCCTCCAAGTAGAATCTAAATGGAGTCTTCTGCACTACCCATCTGTTCATTTTATATAATACATAGACTTTTTTCAAGATTAGATTGTTTTCCTCATCTTTATAGAGATCTGCAGAGCTTTTGTAAGGATGATCTGGGCCATAGACTCAAGCCGCAGTGAAAGATCCCCTACATTGACAGAGCAGCCCCAATTATTATGCAAGTATTTAAACACGAAGAAAGAAAAAACCAAGAATACCACTATTTCTTTTCCCAGTTATGAGAATTATGGGCAACTCGTATGAGGTTATCAAGGAAATAAAGAAAAAACATTTATTTCAGGTGCAGGAGCGGGTCAGCCTTAATCCTGCCGCTCATTTGTCCATGTACCAGCTGCTGGCTCATTCCCACCCGAAGGGGCACGGCAAATCAGCGCCCCTGTAAATACGATGGATACAGGAAAGAGCAAGCATGTTTCCCACGTTCTACACACGTGAATACTGGGAGCAAGTTTCAAGGAGGAAGAGAAATAATCCGTTCGGGTGTTTTCAGCTCCCTGTCGTAAAGCAGTTAGTGATGGTTTTTCATTTATTTATCTTCCAATGAAATATTCCTGTGAACTTTTCTGACACAGGTAATGTTCACAATGAACAGAAAATAAAGTGATTATAGGGCAGGGGAATAAACCACACGAGCCCTTGCTCTGCCCGGACACTGTGGAGCCCCACATCGAAAACTCTTTTTTGCTTTTGTGTAGCACATTGCAGCTGCAGAACGCAGCAAAGCCACCTCTGCAGCAGTCTGTCTTCCTTTAGTGATGGAAAGATGCACATCTGGAACATCAGGCAAGAGACTGCATCCTCATAACCATCACTGAGATGGTCCCAGAAACAAGGAAATACAAATTTGGAGGCTTGTTTCATCCCATTGGAAAGGCTTCTTTCAGCTGGAAAAACACATTTAGCAATTAAAAAGCTCCTGGTACCAATAGGCATCCCGAGGAAGAGCCGCTGCGGTCACATCAGGGACCCCTCTTCTTTTTCTCTACCCCATTTTCAGAGATCTGACTATAAACAGCTGGTGACAACTCCAACCACAGCAAAAACTTCCATTTCAGAGATGGCAAGATTTTCTTTTGAAAACTTTCCTGTCTCCTTTCGTCCTTTTTTTTTCCCAGACTAAGCGTTTGAAACTTGTGAAGCCCAAATTCAAAAGCAAGAGTCACCAAAGAGACTTTAAACAGAAATAATGAATAAACAACTTCTTAACCTCAGACTCATCCTCCACCTAGACACAACATGTCATTCTGTAAGCCAAAAATTTCAGACTCTGGGTATTGTACTTTTATCTTCCACCATGACAACTTGAGCTTCTTCCAGCTACTGTGTCCACGCTTCCCCCGCAAGTACGGAGCAGAGCGCTTTGCTTACTGCACGGCAGGCGAGGGAGGACGTGCTTCCTCCCAGGAAAGAGGTTGGTTTGTTCACACTTGGGGAGCCCCAGCCCAAGGCCCAGGGAAGTGTCACGCTCACAAATCCGTGCTTGAGAAGCCTCAGGAGATGCACTGGCCATCGGGCAGCCATATGGCTCGCTAGCATACCCTACGTCTCGTGGGCTAACCCGGTTTGGTTATCGCCACTGCCTGCACGGCACAGGCAAGGAGCAGAAGAGCTCCAAGAGATGCAGTGGAAGTCTCTGCCAGGAGAGCAGGAATAGCACTGGAGAGGTTCTGCAGCACGGAATTGCCTTCGGCAGAGAACGTAACCGAGGGATTACGTCCGGGAAATGCGAGATAAGACAGTTTCTCTCCAGCCACAGAGACATCTGAGCTCCCAGCCAGAGCTTCCTGCAGATGAGATGGCTTCATGGTCAGCGCTTCCGTTTCAAAGGGCCAAAGATCTCATAATACCACTAGAAGCTTTTTCAGAAGTCTGATAAAAAAAGCAAGCAAATGTACTTTAAGTGAACAGATGCCTTTTTGTGTGCATTAAGACGGTGCATAAATGCCAAGGTTCTCCCTATGCCTCCTCCTGTTTCTTAACCTGCAAATCCAAGACCGGCTGGGCTAGCTGCTCATTCCTTCCGTCATTGCCTACCCTTCTCCGCAGCAGAGAGGAGAAGATAGGAGCTGACAGTGTCTAGATCATTTATAAGGATTAACTCCCACGGGGCTCCCCCTGATGTGCAGCAAACACTTGTTATTATGCTATCCCATCCTAGTGAAAACCACTCGGAGCTGATGCAGTAATCAGTCGTCCACAGAACAAGGTCCTTTAAAAAAAAAAAAAAAACCAAACCAAACCAAACCAAACCCTCGCAGGCTCGAGCACACAAACAGCGAGATAGCTTGTGGTTTGCTTTCATTCCCCCGTGGCTCTCATTTCCTTCCCAGGTCTCGCTCTAATAGACTAGCAACAGCAAGAGTAGGTGCTTCTCAATACTATCAGACCACATCACAAAGCTTTGTGCACTTCCAGGAACAGACTGTCCCTCCGTGCAGAGAACGCACTCAGAGTACGGGCACATTCAAACAGGGATTTTTAGCTTTTGTATTGACCCTTCTTACGGAGTTTATCAGTATAATACCTCTAAAGCCGGAGCAGATGTTTTAGTGTAACCACTGTAACCTTTCCAGAGGTTGAGTTAAGGTGAAGTCTCGCAGCTGCAGGAAATTCTGGGCACCTTATGTGAGTCATCCCATCAGTAGGCGGCCCCAGGCTGCCAACCCAAACACATTTTAAAAGCTAATCAGCGCCAAATGAGGTGGATAATTTGGTGGATATTCCCTGGACATTTCCTAAGTCATTGCTGTATTTCAGAGGGAAGCGGGATGTAAAGGGCAACACCTGATCTGGTGTCTGAGGAACAGGCAGATTGCTTCGCAGATCCCACCCATTGCTCACACTCGACCTTAGCTGCAAACGAGGAGCAGCCAAACGGCCCTTCAGTCGGGCCGGTCACAGCAGCGACAGCCACTGGCAGGCACGCGGCCGCTCCGTGCGTCAGCATCGCCCTGCTCCGGGCACGCAGAGTCCCCAGTACCGGGGTCCTCACCAGCGCCAAGTCAGGGGTGCGGTACCAGGGTCATCGGTGGATGAAAACTGGCCTGGGCGCATGGGGTGATGCAACGGTCCGTTCTGGTTTTGGATGCACCGAGATCCCTGGGGAAAAAAAAGTATTGCACTTGGCTACTGAGAGACAAAGCAGCTTTCCTTTCCAGAAATGAGCTCAACTTCCCTGCCAGGGAGAGAACAGTGCAGCTGTGCTCCCCCAGCTTGGGGAAGGACATTTCCACCAGGCCTGACCTCGCAGCACAGTACAAGCAAAGGGTTAAGACCATCTGCAAAGATCGCAGCAGGGAGAATGCTATACAGCACCCCGTAATTTGCAAGAAACGCCATTAATGCTAAAACAATAACCCTCTGCACGTAGACTCCCACGCAGCCCTGCCCAGCACCGCGCCACCGAGGGCTCAGCAGCTTCTGCATTCGCAGTCGACGTAGGTGGGTTGAAAGAAAGAGAAACGCATTCTTTTTCCGATGAAGAGAAAAGCTCCAGCAGCCAAAGGAAAGATGGGAGAGTCCAGGCTGGTGAGCCCTGCAGGGCACGGAGCAAGGGGCGTTACGAAGGCAACAGATCAGGCACCGCTTCCAGCTACGGATCCGTTCCAGGCTCTGGCTAATTAGCCTTATTTCACCTCGAATTTTAAGTTCCATTTAATTCAGTTTAAATTCCAGTGCAGATCTTTGAAAAGCAAGCAAGCAGGAGGCTGGGGACCCCGGGAGAGCGCAGCGAGGCGCTGTGTGGGAACAAAACCCTCGCTCCCGGCTGCCTCGGGAGGCTGGGGCTCCCAAACCAAAACACATCCCCGAGAAACGCCTCCCCTTGGTACCTACAGCCGTTCTTCACGCAAGGCCCATCTCAGCCGCAATGATAACACCAAACTAGTCGGTACTGGAGCAAGGCACCAATGGACTCAGCTTGCACTGGGCGTACTGGCTCAGCACGAGGACCAGTATATCCCCACCGCAGCCCATTTCATACCGGTTCCTGTTACCCTCACCATTACAGCAGGCGATGGTCTGCCAAAAGAGCATTTAGCACCATGACTAATCTCCTCCTCTGATGGTGCTCTCAGCCCCACAAGGGAGCATCTCCAGGGGAGAGTTTCATCTTGTTACAGGCTTTTCTACAAAATAGGTATGTGCAAAACCAAAGTAAAAGCCGAGAGTCACGGGTGTTGCTGCCTCGCTGGCTGTTACGTGCTTGCATGGTTTGCTCCTGACTTGTAATTTCTTTTGCATTAGTAAGTCCAGTCCTGAGAAACACTATTTAACTAAATTATATTTTAGGCTTTATTTTCCCTGCTGTAGAAGGGTATAAACCCAAAAGCATGCGCAACGCTTAATATTTTCCCAAACTTTTATGTAAAAGCATCCCAGCAGACAATAAATGCCACAAATAATTCTTGTGTTTCCAGAGAAAATCAATGTCCTTATCACCAGCAAATGGTAGCTGCAGTTATGAATATTTAACATACAGTGTTGCTATGAGTTTAGAACTGCCTTGTATACCCCCAACCCAGCTCTGTAATAAACCCTATGGTCTTGTGGGTTTTGGGGTTTTTTTTTAAGAAATAAAAAACATTAAAGCTAAGTCATTAAGTGCTGGAAGTAGTCGTGAATGCCAAATGCAACCCATCAGTATAACCCAGCCATAAGTCAGGGCCACTTCCTAATGTATTTCAAATTTATTCTTTTTGCGCGATAAAACCATAAAATGTTCTTTGCAATGCTAAATAAACAGCAAGTGCAGTTCACTTTAGGATGATACTAGTACTTAAGAACTGAGCCAAAGAATAAGTCAAAACCAAGGGCAGGCCCATCCTTGCACGCGTAACTGCTGTCGTCATTGCCGCAGCACATCCAGGAGAGCGAGTCACCGTGGTTTTCCTGGGTTTGGCATAACCAAATAGCTTTTTACCAATGAAATATTCTAGAATAAGTGCCTGGCTGCTGGTGTTCCTCTGTTCCCTCTAAACCCTCCAAGTTTACAGACAAACACTGAAAATAAACCAATAAACCAATAGACCAACCTCCTCCAGGCACAGGAAATGCTTTATAGCTCATTCTAATGCAGTTCCAGGAATGAAGGTTTCTGGGTTTGTTTCCCCAAAATCTTTTAGAATCCTCTCAAATCTATAAAGTTATTTAAAAAACCCCTTCTATTTTTCCTTTAGGAAGAGAGAGCTGCCTGACCCAGCCATGCAAACTTGTTGAGGTCCTGGGGTGAAAATATTTGAACGAGTTATTTTTGGTATCCTTCATAAGAGATCCTGGACTTTATAAATAGGTTATATGATTTTTTGGATTGCATACCAAAATTTCCTGTGGAGATCACCCAAAGCCCTGCCATTTGCTGGGTAGGAAGGGATGTGAATAAATACTCAATGTTAAAGTTTCCCTTAAGTAAATGACTTGTATGCAAAAATAACATGGGGACCTGTCAATAAAATCATCCACAGATTCTGTCAAATAGAAGAGTAATTATGGCTTCTGCTTGTTAGCAATAAAATGATACATTAGCTGAGCTTACACAAAACACAAACACCTTCTGATTTCATTGAAGATTAATGCTAATGTGCCAAATTGCCAGACTAAACTTAATTGCTCTTTTTCATCTTCATTAAATGATAAGCAGCAACCACAGCAGTGGTTCTGGTGACCTTGGATTTACATAGACCTTCAGTCACAGGAAAATCTATTGCTTTTATTTCTAACTCGGTGAGTTCACTGGGGGCCGCAGCATCCCATGTCCCCTGCCCAGTTCGAGCCTGCTCTGCAGAGCCCAGCTCTGGGGTTCATGCCTAACGGAAAACACCCGAACCCCCACGGTCCAAGAGAACTACTTTTGCCTCTGTGTGACAACCTAAAACTGAAGTTTTTACTTCTTTAAAGATGATGTGGCTCCTTTTCCTTGTTTTGCAACAATATATTTGCAGAAGAAAAAATATCGCCCAGCTACTTCCCATCTCCATGGCAACATCCTGCTCCGGCTCCAATTGATAAATTGCAAAACCCTGCTACTGTAGGTTAGTTGTTTGTAAAAATTATGCACTATCACTCACAAATAACTTGATAATATTTGAAATGTTCTCTGGGTGAAGAGTAACGGTCTGATTTTAGCCCTTGTACATCTGAGCTTTCTTCATGTTACCCGTGGTTTTCCAGAGAGCAAGTAATTGCAGACACAGTTTAATCCATTTTGGAGTCCAAGCAGTGCGTTTGCAGGGTGCTGTCAGGTATGTCAATAACTAAATGGCTTCACACGAGACCACGGGAGAAGGAGAGTACAAGATCCCACTTACAACCACGTGCAGTTTCACTTGGAGAAAGCTGCTGTTGCACATCTGTCCACATCTGCTCCTCCCACCCCATCCCTTCCTCCGTAAGCCTACTTCTACAACTACAGAGAGGTGAGGGAGCAAAGAAACGTCCTTGCTCATCTCCTGGGGCTAAAACCTGGGTGGGACTGAGCAGGGAAACCAGGGGAGAAGGGAAGGTTTCCACACTTGTGTTCTCCTGCACAGTAAGGAAAGGGGCAGAACCACTTTGCCCAAATAAACTGGAAGTCCCTGTCCAAAGCTGTGGCCTTCCTCCTCCTCGACTCTTCTTCAGTGATATCTCTCTTCTTTCAACTTGTGCCGCACTGACTCAGCAGCATCGTACTGTCCCTGCTGGAAGGGCCCTCCAGGCAAAGTTCAAAAGACCAATTAGTGTCTCTATGTACTTTTAAGCTGCTTTCCCAGCTTGCAAAGGCTGAGTCAGTAACCTTTAAAAAAGCAAAGCTTATCGTGGGATGCTTGCAACTGCATCCTCAGACATTGCTGCCTGGTGATGGGAGCATGTTGCTGGGGCTTGCTGTCTCATTCTCTTATGCCATCGGTATTTTAAGACCTCTCCAACACACAAAACAGATCCTGACCTGGGGTGAACTGGCCAGGCAAAGACGTAGAACCACCCCAGAAAGTAACGCTGGTTTGAACCAAGACTCCTGCTTCGCGCTGGTCCCTACAGCCTGCCCGGCCGGTCAGGACAAGTGTCCAGCGCTTCAGCTGCCAGACCAACCCTGCACGGCACAGCCCAGGCAAGGCATCTCGGGAAGAACGTGGGATACTCACGGACCCAGAACGTGAGTCAGCTTGGGCTGCCTTATGGGATGCCCAGGAGGTAACAGGCAACCAAGTACTTTCCTCTGTATCGATGAGTGCCGTTGGAGCAGATCGCTCAGGAAAGCGTTAGATCCGGACCTGAAGACATCCAGGGAAGGGAGGAGCTAGCCAAATTTTCCCAGTACTTAATGATCCTCAAATTTCAAAATTTCTCCTTTGTTAATTGGATTTTTCTGGCTTCAGCTCAAAGCTACTGGGTCTTTTTGTGCCTTTCTCTGAAGAAAAAGCCTTTCAGTACCTGGAGCTTCCTCCCTGCAAAGGTACTTATCCACTGAAATTAAGTTACAAGCTTCTTTTTGATAAGATAAACAGACTGAGCTCCTTAAGTCTATCACTGTAAAATATTCTCTCCAGTGCTTAATCATTCTTTATTAATCTTTTCAGCTTGGTGACATGGCAGCAGAAAGGTAACAAAAAAATCAGGAAACAAGCAGGAAAAAAAAGAAAGCCTCACTACAGGAGATAAAGGGATATGCTATTGGAGGGAGTGAACAGTCCAGGATTTCACAAAAGATGCTAAAGTCATTATACAACTGTAGTACGAAATTACTCCAAAGACCTTACCGATGTGTAACACCGCAACCCTGAGCGGGGAAAGGCGAAATGAGCCGAGGGGAAGCTGCCGAATGCCGGTCTGCGATAAATGTACATGTTCTGTATTTCTTAAAGCATCTGAGACAGGGAGTTGGAGTCAGACTGATAAGGTGGGCTGTCCTTTTAGTCAAGGATGTCAACATGGATTTCAACATGTTCTCACAAAATCCCTTACAGATGCACATCAGACACCAGAGGAAAAGGCAGATCTCTATTACAGCACTCATGAACCTGCATCAGGGACTACTTCAAAGATTACTTTATAATGAACATAAACTAGGCTTAAATTAGGTGGTGCGAACCAGATAGCTGGGACTTCTACACATTATATTTATTGCTTTACAGATTTATTTGCTTTACAGATTTATTTGCAGTATGCAAGTCACCGAGTGCTCCCAGGATAAACTAAGCCCACTGAGACCACGCTAGCGATTCCCAGAGCTGCGTGCTCACGCGCGTTCCTCTGCTCACAATCACGGTGCCGGGGCAACCACGGGACGGGCAGTGACGAGTGCCAGCACCCGAGGAGCACTGGTGGCACAGCAGCCCGGCACCCAAGCGGCTCCTTTCCCAGCCCAGGGAAACCTGCAGCAGCATCCTTAGCATCCTGCAGCAGGATCCTTAGCACTCCTCAGGAACACCCTGCCATTGAAAACATGAAGAATACATTTTGGTCCATAAAGATCACTATTTTTTTTAAATTCTCATCACAAACAGCCACCTGGTAGTTTCTCCAAGACTGAAAATCAGAGCTGGCTCCATGAACAGAGACGTTTGCAGGACTGTGCAGATGCCGAACTACACCCGAAGAGCACGTCGCCAACTGAAGAACAGATTCACTCGTGTTACCCCCGTCACTGGGAGCCCCAGACCACACCGAGAAGAGCCAAACGCCTGGTCACACCACACTGTCCCCATTTACACCATCATTCCTGCTAGTTACGACAGAGCAATGACGGCGAGAATTAATGCTCTTTTTTTGCATATTTTACAGGTGCAGTATAGAAATCACACAGGTCTTCTTTTGGTATCTTCTAAAAATCCTTGCTCCTGACTTTTAATAGCTAGCGATAGTTAACACTTGCAATTCTCATTTCATTTTTAAAAAACTGGTTCAGTTAAATATGACACTGACAATGACAGCGTCATTTGTTATATTACTGACCCTTTCACTTTATTCATTTATAATTTAATTGTCAGTTACACTTGATCAAATATGTCTGAACTGAAGCCATTTACATTAAAAATAATACATCTTTTCCCTTTTATTCCCTGTATTGTGGCAGGTGTTACTCAATAATTCAATCAGTGCCTGCAGAAAGCTGGTGTTTAATTAATAAGAAAATGGCTAGCTGCATAAGGGGAAAAAAAACCAGGCATGGATGAAAATCCCTGATGAGAAACAACAGATCCTGTTAAGGACTATAAGATTCAGACATTCTCGTTTGCAGCGTTGCTGGATTAAGAAGAACCGGACCTTCACGGCGGTGGCAGCAACCGCCCGGTGCAGCTTTAGGCACTCGAAGCATCACCAAAGGGACGGGATTCGCTTTGCCCGATACCTCCGGATCCGCGATAGCAGTCGGCTCAGGCTGCCAGGCTCTCCTTAATCCAGCTCCTCCCCGCGGAATGTTTGCGGCTGCAAAATGATGAGTAATGTTGCTTTCGCTCGGAAATTCAGTGTTTACAAACCGAGAAATTCACTTGTATGCTGTCCAGCCTTGGCAGCCCGCGTCGTCACGGGCACAGGAAATGTCCCGCACTGCCGCGGGGATGTTCTGAGAATTGTTGATGCTTCACAGCTCATGAATTGGAGAAATATATCTGACTGATGAAATGGATTTTTTTTTTCCTGATTAGTATATTGTAATTAATTCTCTGAAGAATCCTTGCTTAGGAACTTTATTAAATCCCATTAAGACTAATGAATTGTTGTTGTTTCCTAATTATATAGTTGTTTCTAGTTTAATGAACTGTATATTAACAGACTTATAGAACGGACATTTTACTTTTAAGATGGAAATACTTTAAATAAGAGATATATATTCTTGCTAATAGCATCAGCTGTCAGTTGTAGTCTTTTTTAATGAATCTGTCGGAAAACACCGTGCTTTTGCATAGGGATTTTGCTTATTTCATTAGCTAAAGAGGCAAACAAAAAAGAAACATATTCTGATGCTTTATGTAAAGCAGATATTTTTGCTCCTGTTAATGTATTTCTCATTGCAAAACAAGATCTCCAGGCCTATCCAACTAGCTGACTACTTCTGACTCAAGTGATGCCATAGAGGACAAGTAGTACAGTGCAGGAAGGGTGCCCGTGGTGCTGTGAAACAGCTTTTAGTGCCACGTTGAGGGGCTAAAAGGCCCCAGAAGTTCTTTAGATCAGTTTTGGTCACTACCCTGCAGCGGGTGAGATGCACGCACCACTCCATGAGCAAAACCGGACAGGCACAGGGAGAAAAGACAACGACTTTTTTCAGCACCAGCAGAGATTGCAGCGTTGCCCCACGGGCGAGTTCAGTAACACGCTCCAGGCGGTTTATCGCATCCTGGCAATGCGACACACAGAATCCTGGAATTGTTTTGGTTGGAAAAGACCTTTAAGACCATCAAGTCCAACCGTTAACCCAGCACTGCCAAGCCCAACCACTAAACCACGTCCCTAAGCACCACCCGCCACATCCAGAA
This sequence comes from Balearica regulorum gibbericeps, assembly GCF_011004875.1. Lineage (NCBI taxonomy): Eukaryota > Metazoa > Chordata > Aves > Gruiformes > Gruidae > Balearica > Balearica regulorum. Next base: position 1,664,704 of record NC_046208.1, read on the forward strand.
CACACCCCGCCAATCGGGCCAATGCACGTTTATTTTATTGTCCTCACTAAAAACACCTTTGCGAGAAACTTTGCAGCCACTCAAAAGTTGTACGGAATTTTCTCCTATGGGACTGAACTCGCTTTAAGGCTGGCATCCAATGCAAACACTCCCCAGGCACTTCTGTGCCAATTTGCCCCCAGAGCTCCTCAGCCCGCACAGACCAGCGTTACACGAGGGGCTTTGTGCTTCATTAATCCCCTTGCAGCCTCCCCAAGGCACGTGTCCTTCCACCACCGACCCGAGGAGCCGCCCGTTACCTGAACGAGCCGAAGCCGTCTCCGAGCGGTGAAGCCGCTGCACCTCGCTCACAAGCTGGGAGCTCTGAGGTCTCGCTGCAGGGTCAAACTCGGTGTCCAGGGCTGGAAGAAAGGAGAAAATGTCAGAAATCCTGTCCTTGTCCTGGCCTCAGGCGGCTGTTCTCCAATGAACTGGTCTAACATAGAGCTCGGCATACGCTCAGACCTGCAGCTGGTTTTATCCAAAGAAGTAAACACGGTTTCTCTGCAAAGATCTCCTGAACTTTTCCTGAGGATATTTTGTAGGACGAAATACATATATGCCTAAAATAGGAGCTGCTTAAAAAGTAAGAATTGCTACTGCTTAAAAAAAAAAAAAAGTCATCATCTTGAATGCTAATACAGATAATCTTCAACACACTGCAGCCACACCACAGATTAATTTCAGTGCAGAGATTATGTTAATATACAAAAAAAAAAGAAGTTGTGATATTGAGTTAGATCAAAGATTTTTCATTTTAGTCACTGTCTTTGGCACCAGCCAGTAATGCCTGTTTCAAAGTAAAGCCAAAGGCCTCTATAATGCAGTGAGCTGAACAGTAATTATTACAGGGAAAGGCATAAAGTTTAGACCAGAGCATTGCTTGATCTTGATCTGACATTAGTTGCTTAAAGTAACGGGTATTTGGTGAGGAATGACAAACTCCTCGCTCCTTGCAAAGACTTAGGTCTTTCTGCGTCCTAACCTGGGGACCAAACGAGGCAGCGGGTCCAGGTTTCACAGCCCGCGCGGTACAGGCCACTCCGGTCGCACACAGAGTCAAGTCACTGCTGTTTTGGGTTCTGTTTGCACTACAGTTAAACCCCACCAAGATGACAGCGCGGGGGGAGGCGCACGAGGGGGCGCGAGGCACGTTCACGTGCTGTCGGCAGAAGCTCTCAGCATCCTTCTGCTGCATCTGACGGGTGTTTACTGAAAGAGCTGTGAACCATTTAAGTCTTCTGTACTCTGACTAGGAGATGCAATCAGACGGGAAGGGAAGCGCTTCCAGAAGTCAGCCGTTATGGATGTAACACATAAAGCTAGGAAATGCTTTTAGGAGCGTTGCTCCAGCTGCCCCAGGATACCCAGCCATTCAAGGACACCTAACCAGGGATGCGTATCCTGGCCGGTCCACAGCAGGGTCCTCACCACAGCAAAGCATGCTCGCTGCTGCAGCCTGGCAGAACCCGCAGCTCATCAGCCACTGAGCACAACATCTCTCAGCTTCACCTCGGACTTCCCAGGCTGTTGCAGAGATGCTCTCCCAGGCAGAAAGCTGCCATCCCCAGCTCACAGGCAGCCGTATCGCGGTTGCTGACTTTTGTTTCGCTCTGCCTTCCCTGACACACTCTCCAGAAAAGCTACGGTTCCAGCCAGGAACGTAACTCTCGGGTGAAGGCACTACATAACTGTACTGCCAGGGACCGTATTTTCACCCGCCTGTTCCCTGCAGCAGAGCTGGGTGCTCGCGGGGGGACGGGGAAGGCAGGATGAAAGGCAGCCCCTTCCCCCAGCCCAGCAGGAGCCTGCGGGTACCCAGCCACCCCTCTGCCATGCACACGCCAGAAAGTCCCTGTCTGCTCCCTTTCCATATGAGATAAATACGCTTAGCCCGAACAAGCACATTATGGATAGAAACATTAAGCTTTATAGGTATACTATACCTGAAGGAATTAAGCTTGATAGTCCCTCAGGAGGCTGATCCCCAACTAGACCCATACATCACCTTCTCCTGCACTTTAACCACCTCTTTCTCTCCCAGCAAAAAAACAGAGATTTTTCTCCTATTTCTAGAGTCTCTCAAAGGCACAACAGCCCTTTGTCTTAATACATTGGTGCTTGGAAGGGAAAGTGAAGCCTATCTTCAGGCACCCCGGCCATAACTTCCAGTGATTCCCCACGGGCTCCCCAGGACGGCTCCTGGCTGGCACCGAGCCCCCGCGAGACACGGAGCCCCCGGCATCGCTGGCACACACCGTGCCCCTGCTTCCCCAGCAGACAAGCTGGCTTTTTATTTAAACCTATTTAGTTCAAACTAATACCTTCCTACAAACTTTTCTGTCAAAGACTTAAATGGTGCATCGCCCCCATCTTTTAAGAATGGAAATAAAAATCCAAGAAGCCTCTTCTTGCTAAAGGAAAAGTTTGACAGTACCTTAAAGAACCCTTGAAGGAGAAGCACGAGAAGCCCATCCCCGCTCCTCAGGAACCTCAGCCACCCTCCCACGGTTAGAGAGGAAACCTGTAGCTGGGACAGATGATGCTTTTGTAAGTGCCTGGGGAGGAGCAGCTGGGAGGGGGTGATCACCAACCCGCCGCAGGTGAGCCCCTGCCCGCCCCGGGGGAGCTTCCCACCCCTGCAGGGCTGTGCGTGGACAGCCGGGTACCCGAGAGCTTCGCAAACTTCCAATCAGTCTCCCTTCAAATAAAGAGCAGAGAAATGTCAACTGTGGGAGAACCCTAACAAACTACAGAACAACTGCTTAGCCCTTGACAATATCGGTTAACAATATTTAACGCAGGCTCTGGCTAATTACAAATGAGCCATTCTGCTCAGGCACAGCTTCGCTCCAACCAAACTTCACCTAGGTGAGATAACACCAGTTCTGTTCCAAAGAATGCAGACAGCTACCTGGACAGGGGTGGGACACATGCAGATTTCTGCGTTTGCCAGTTCGCAAGGGATTAAACGCTGCTGGGGATTAAATGCAATGTTTTGTCGTGAAGTCACAGCACAGGTACGTGTCATTACCTTGCTCTTACAGCAGCAGAAGCAACATTTCGATGCTGAGTGGGAGACAGTGAAGAAACGCACAAAAGACCTAATTCTCTGCTGCTCCCTCACTCGTGTACTTGTTCCTGCCAAGTCTGGCTGCAGCCATTTGATGTCTTCGCATTTACACCCTCCTCCAGCTTCCCGCCTTGGTTTTTTGCCAACGAATACAAAGGCAAATTGCAGCCAACATCCCATTGTTACGGTTTTGCCCGGGCTGCAAGGACAAGATTTCAATATAGCAAGAATAATATATATGTTATAACTTTCCCATATTTTTCGCCCAGGAAAAGCACAAGGGGAGTCTTGCTTTCAAGAGGCAATGGCATTGTCTTCCAATTTTTCTTTTTGGAAGGCTCCATCAGTATTTGCTTTGCGATATATAAGTTTGTTGCTGCTCCGCATTGCTCAGAAGCATTATGAGTTTTAATTAGCAGGTTTTCAGTCTTTCTGACTCATTATAATAACAGACAAGAAATTACAGTTAAATTAATAAATCAAGTTTCTCTCCTAAATTGCTGTTGGGCAGAACTCAGAATGTTTTTAATATGTGTAATTATGTTCAAGGATCTTGTCAATCACTATATTAATATGAATCTCACGGAGACTTTTGGAATCCACAGAAAGCTCTGGCTGGGCCCAGGGCAAGCGTTACGTTCATATTTTCTCCTCCAGCCTGCGCGCCTGCTTCCGTACGCTCCAGTGCTTTTCTATAACGCACAGAAAACCCACGCTGGTCCCAATCCTGAACATCCTCAGGTAAGCCTTACTAGGGGCAAGGCTGAGCCCAACCCAGCCTGGCAGAGGGGCTGTGTCCGGCCGGAGCTCCTGCCTCAGCCCACGAGAAACCCACGTCTGCTTCGGACGAGAGGGAAGAGCTTTCCCCGGCCACCCCGTCGGCACGCCGGCTGCTGCTGCCGCCCTACTTCCAGCACCGCAGGGAACAGCAAGGCGGCACAATCCGGACGGCTTCTTGTCAGCAACCCACCCAATAAATAAAAAAGCCCCGCTGTGTTATCTTGGAGATGACCAAGCAGAAAAATTCTTTGTTACTTGAATCCCCAGTTCAAAACAAACGCTGATCTGTAATCGCGTTTGAGACTCGAGCGTCTTGCCACTGCTTGCCAAAGAAATCTTGTTTGGAGAAGACAGAGAATCATTGGGAAATGGAAAGAGTATAAAAGTCACAAACACATGAACCTTTAAGCGTTTTCCCATTGTTAAAAGTCTGAATATTAAACACGGTTGCTTCTCCAAACATTCCTCCATCAGGTACGGGTTTGTAGTCCTGTCAATGGCACCATGGGATACATGCATACATTAAGATTGGCAGGATTGAGTTTTTCACTTAAAATTACTTTTCTGCTGCTAGAACCAATTTAACGACTGCAGGATGTTATTGGCAATTTAAAATAGATAGGACAGAGACATTTGCTCTGTTGCCCTGCCTTTCGCACGTCATTCAGCGGCGCAGCAAGCCAGGCTGAGCGGTGCTGGGTGCGCTGACCAGCCCGGACCGCGTGTCTGTAACAGCCGCTGTGCTGCCAAACTTCAGAGGAATCTACAATTCCCTTTGGTTTTTTTTTTTTTTCCTTTAGCTCTAACAGAATACTCAAAAACAGGCAAAACTGAGCAGTTACTGTGACAACTGTCTATCGCATACTCCACAGCACGCACGGCTCCTCACTGTTACTGTTTTGCATTATTTACAAAGCGCAGCTCCAAACAATTCACTTAATAAGGGCGACCAAAAGAATAACAACTTTCTAGCTTTGAAAATACAACATTTGCTGTCCCCTTCAGTGACACGCATGGGCTGGAACGGGAAGGAGCTGAGGACTTGCTTTTCTCCCGCTTGTTTACCACCCTCCAGCAATGCCTGATGGCTGATACCTGGGTGCCCCAGAGAACAGACAAAAATATATGTTCATATATGTTTACTGCTGCCATAGAGACAGCGCCCCTGGCTAAATGTAGAGTGTTATTTCACAGAGGAAAACTACCTTTTGTGTGCAGAAAGGCAGCGAAGAAAAACAGATGAGTATTAAAATATATACTGCAAAAATATAAAGCGAAAAGCGCTTCTGTAAATTCCTCATAATTCTAACTCGATTTTTTTTTCTACTAAGTCAGAACAGTTACAGATTGAATTTTCGCCCTGAGATGCCGAGAGAGGTGAGGAAGGCACGTGCTGAGATGCTGAGAGGAGAACATTTCCTCTGCGGCGGGTGCGGATCTGGGGAGGTCCAGACCTGCAGGGAGGACGGGACCCTCCCCGGGGGAGCCCGGAGCAACATGGACCGAGCCGGCTGTGCTGGTGTGTGTCTTCTGGGTGGGCTGGGGGAGGTTTCCAGCCGTACCTGTGGGTCGACTCACGGGTCCACGGCTAAGCACAACTTCTGCTGGCTGGGGAGGGCGTCTGAAGGTGCTGGCAGGGGGTGACGTGCTTTTCTGCCTTTAAAAAAAGTTCTTCTGTTTATCTCTCTTCTTCCCCTCCCACGCGGTTGCAAACCAGCCTTTTGAAAACAGACATCCAGCACCTCAGACTGACAACTGAGTGCTTGAATCTTGTCACAATATAAGCCCCGAGTACTTCACAGCCGGAGGAAAATAATGCCATTAATACAGCAAAGGGATCTAGATGCATTAGCTACACCCAAGAGAGGGCTCGCACTGCACATCTTAAGCGTCCGAGACAGCAGATGGAAAAGCAGTACTAGAAGGGGTTTGACAAGCGTGTCTCTCCTCTCCCTGTTCCATTTAAGAAAGCTCTGAATCATGGAGGCACAATAACAGAGGCAGCATCCTGCCCCCAAGAAGCACTACAGGAGCCCAGGCTGCCATGAGCAGGTCTCATTTTTCGGCTTCGAGGAGCACACACAGAGGCTCCCGCCGAGCCCACGCGTCTCGGGCACACGCAGCCACCTTCGGAGCCAGCGTGGAAGGGTTCCCGGCACCGACCCCACGCCCAGAGTTAGGTGAGCAAGTGCTAATTGCTCCGGAGTGAAGTGACACCGACTGCCCAGCCTGACACGATGCTCCACGTCAGCACCGGCTCTGCAAAACCACAGGGCTTTACCTGCTGGGTTCAAAGCTCAGCAACAAAATTAATTGAATTAATTCTTCCCTTACGGAGCAATAGGCTGAGTGACGTGGATTGAGGAACCAGGAGAATACAGAGTGAACCGTCTTCTAGATTTCAAACCTTCAGAACTGAGGCAGGTTTAGAGACTTAGCTTCTAAAATGGATTGTTTCATGATCAGAAATCCTTGCTTTGTAACTATTAATGCAAAACTGCAATACTTCCACCCATAGCTGCAGTCGGCAATATGTATAAGAATTACAGACAGGTTCCCTACATAGTATGTACATCAAACACTGGAAGAATCCTGGAGCCGTTTGCAGATTGTGCACCGGTGCCTGTACGTGTCACGCGGTTCGCATCTCGTTCTGACACTGAAGAAGAGGAGCAGCAGCGTAGTAGTTATTGCTTGAGAGGGGACCATAAAGAGCATATTGCTAAGAGGTTTCTCATTAGTAGTTGAGAGCTGGAGATTGTATGATTCATCATCCCCTTTTTTGGAAAGCTTGCAGAGTATGCAAACAGCACAAATACAGTTCCAGTTGCAACGAAACACCGTGTCTTTGAACATTAGCTTTGCTGGGCAGTAATAATCATCTCCATTTATATTATTTAATCCTTTAAGTGCACAAATGTAAAATGGTTCTGTAAGTACCTAGAGGATAAATGAGGTTAAAACATTCATGGGCAGTGGAATCAAGTCAGGCTCATGCTGGTGTTTCATACATTCAGCCCTCTATCATTTTTGCCAGAACCATTACTAAGCAATCAGCTTTAAACATTTCAGACCTTGGTGGCAGGGCTTCTGCATAAAATGTCTGTCTGCTTTTACTGAAATCCCACTCTTTATTATAAAAGAGCTGCACAAAAAAGATAAAATGTAATAAACACACCTCACTGTAGTATAATTGCACTGGAATGGGGAACAAACTGCAGGGTTTTTGGAAAGAGACTTGTTTTCTCAGAGCTCTGGAAAAGCAGATCTGCACTGAACTGCAAACCTCGCTGGGTCCCGGGCTGAAGGCAGCATGGCTTCCAACCGGAGGTCTGTACGGAGCGAGAGATGCCGCAGATCCGCGCACAGCCAAAGCCGAAGGAGAGGCGGCAGCCCGGGACGCGAGCAGGGCTGGAGCGGCGCCGGGGGAGCGGGCAGCCCGACGGGCAGGAGGAGAGGAACCCCCCACCCCGGGGTTCGGTTCTTCTTCCCCAGCTGCCGCCGCTGTCGGCGTGGACCTGGCTGCTGCGAAGGGCGAGCTGGGGCCTCCGCAAGCATTAAACACACACAGATATTTGAATTCATTGCAGTCGCCATCTTCATGTAAATCTGCGATATGAAAACTAGGAATAATTTAACACCTGGGGAAGGAAAAGATGAAACGAAAGCCTGAAAAGCTTGGCGGTCTCTGTGAAAGCAAAGGCAACGTCACAACTCTCTTTAACTGCATTTTGATTTTTGCAGGAAAATTACAAGTCCAGGTTCAGACGTGGTTTTGTTCTGCCGTTCTGCTGTGACAGTGTATGCTGGCACCCTCTCATTCATTCAGGAAAATCCACACTAGAAGCGAAGAAGAGAAAACAACAACAGCTTTGTGCGGCTCCTGTTTCTTCCCTGCCAGGCAGCAGCCGACACCGACTCTCAGTGTAAAGCGGTTTTGGGACTTCCTCAGCCCTTCTTGCCGCTCCCTCAGGCCCTTGCCCGTGCCTCCGGATGTTTTCCTCCAGAATATCCAAATCTGAACCATCACGAACTCCCTGGTTCACTCCTCAGCTTTTTGTCTTGTCTAATGGACTTCTGTGCCTGATCAGTCCAGACATAAAGGGCAAACAAGATGCACAATAATTAACATAGATGATCTGCGCTGTTCCTGTAGCTGAGATTAATACTACACATTTTCGGTGCCCTCAGGGATATAGATTCTGGAAGTCTGATATATGGTTATTATTCTTTTCAAGGAAAATAGATTTACCTAATTTACAATCAGTTCTGATGGTGGGAGGAGGAATTTAATTTTTTTTTCTTTTGATAAATATACTGCAACTTTTCTATAATCCCTATTAATCTGATCTCCTAGGGAAAATTTTGCTTATCCATCATCTTGTGGCAATCTTAATTCCCTTAGTGCCTCCAGGCAGGACAAATGGATTTCCTCGTGCTAACCTCTTATGCCTCTAAAACTTCCAAGTGAAAAAACTCTCTGGGGAATTCAGCCCTTGTCCACGGGCAAGAAAATGTATCTGCAGAGGCTGGAGCAAAGGTGCCGCGGGGAATCACTGCAGTGCCTTCATAAAGCATTCCCGTGGGAAAGCTGAAATCCTGCAGGTTCCCTCCCTCCCCGACTGCTCGTGCAGACAGAGACTCTATTCAACGCTCTTCTATTGAAAAGCAACAGGGAAAGAACATCTGTTGAAAAATAAATGCAGGACTAATTATATATGATTGAGGATTTGAAAGTGCTATTTTTAGCTTTGTGTTAAAAAGATTTGATGAATCAAATGTTTGTGCTCAGCGTTTTGAACTGAAAGAGGAGCAGAGTGTTGACTGCAGGACCTGCAGAGATGGAGCACGAAGCCCAGAGGTGCAATGGTCGCTGTAGCCTGCCGCGAAGCCGTGCATCCATCAGCATTTGGGCAGATTGAATGGAACCAGCAATTCATTTGAATAAGAAAGTCTCTATTTTTTCCTCCAGTATGAGCGGGAGCAGGTGAACATCAAGGCTCTTTTCATTATCAAGTTTACTTCAGCTCATTCCGCTGGGAAAGATCCAAGCAGCACGTTGCGTTGGTGACACATCTGAAGATGCGCATAAAAGGGCCCGCGCGCATCATCCGAAAGGCAGACAGGTCCCACAGAAGGACTCCTGGGTTCTGCCAGGCTCTAATCTCGCATCGCTGCAATGATGTCATTGGCAGAGAATCACAAGAAAACCTTGACAGAATTGTTTTTTCATCTGCTGCATTGAAAAGTAAATGGACTCCGCGGCGATTATTATAAAGGGGCAATAAACAGAGGGAAGGCGAAGCTGCAGCGAGTGCTCGCAGACACGGCCGAGCGCCCAAGCTGCCGTGCAGGGGCCGGGCTGGAGCCTCCCTCCGGGAAGTTACGTGCTTAAAGACCAAAGCCGGAGACACAAGAGGAAGACGGACGCAGTTCCGGTGTCTGCCAAGAGAGCCATGAACGCCCGGTGCAAACACACTTGCTCGAGCGATGGGATTGCTTTTATTGCCAGTGCCCCGAGTCAGGTGGGATGCTGCTCAGGGGGTGCCTGGGGGGTCCCACGCTGCACCCAGGCTGCACCCAGGACTGCAGAAAGGGGCAGGAGAGCAGCTCCCGGGGGGCTCCCGGGGCCCCGGCGCACAGCCGGGAAGGTTTGGGGGAGCGGTAGGGTCCCCCACAGTGCCCAGTGCTGGGAAAGGCAAATTGTCGCTACCCGAGCTGCTCACACTGCTGCATTGTCCCTCTAAATCTGAGCGCAGCTTCATAACTGAGGGAAAAGCAACTAATGTGCAATCAGGAGAAAAGCTGTTTTTCACACTTATTGCCCTTGAATTGGCAGAGTGAGACATCATGTTTTATGTTAACTTCATAATAATTACAGTTATTACTGAATTCATGTATACCAAAGAGGTTACAGCTCCCTAGGAAAGCTCATAATATTATTAATGGATATGCCATTCCATTGGCGTTATCGTGTAACGAGCTAATTCAAACATTTTGATATTAAAGAGCGTACCTCCGAAAACCCACGGACTTGCGCGTGGTTGCTGGGAGCAGTGGCAGTTACACACATCTGGCACACACGTCATCGTCCTTTGAACAACTGCTTTACAAAGCACCAGCAGGACAACCCAAGGATGGTCAGAAGCGCTGCCTTTATTTAAAGCAGTGAAACTAAAACTAAAGATTTTTAATACAGAGGAAAGGTGCGAGAAATTAAGAAACTTGCTAGCTGTGGAGAAGCAATGGAAAGGAAGATCTCGTCTTTAAGAGCCAGTAAGGAACTCACCCAGGCTGTTCCCATACATTCCACATGATTAATTGCAGAGATTTAATTTCTGCGGGCATGTGTTCACGTCGGCAGACAAACCCTTCCATCAGATTAGAAGAGGTGACCCATCTACGGAGCAGCTGTTATTCTTGCTTAAAGATCTGGAGAGTGGCTAAAGAAGTCAGGAAAGGTCATCTTCGCACCAGAAGGCTGGGGGAGGAAAGCAGGCTGGCGGCAGCAGCCAGGGAAATTCCTATACAAGGGAAAAAATGTTTACGACGAGGACGGCAAAAGACCGGGGCAGCTCCATCTCGTCCTGTCTCCCCACGTTCGGCACAGCCAAGGACACCTCCCTGGCGCCGGGGCACTGCCGGGCCCCTGCACGGATGACGAGCAGGTTGTGGAAGCAGGAATTCCGTCTCACGTGTGCCGCGTCAAAGTGACATAAATTCAGACTGGGCCTATAACCTCCCATCGATTTTTACTGTAAATCTAATACTTGGAGCCTGCCATCAAATGAATTGTTGCACATAAAACCCAACCATATACATGACAGGAGTAAAATTAGACAGCAGGTCTATTCCAGGACTGTTGCAATTTCCTCCGTAATGTCAGACTATAGTAACACATACATATTTCAAAAAAATTAAATTGCTATTAAACTTTCTGACCATCTTTGTAAATTAACCTCTCTTTCATCTCGGCAAGACCTAGCTTTTGATTTAGCAGGAAATAATTTTTTGAGCAGTTTCCAGACTTCTTCCATTAGGAGTTTGGGCTGTGGTCAATAAGCCTGAGTTAATTACCTGCGTAAAACAGATCATGCTTCTTGCGCAAACTGGTGGCTCATCTCCACCACACACGCTGTTTTCCTCCCCTTCTACTGAAAGGTGAAGCAAGCCCCCCAAGGCAGAGCTCCCCATGGGAGCTCCAGGCACAATCTACACTTCATTTTTCCGAGCCCTTGGCCATCTGGTCTCAGGAGAGCAGCCGAGCGCATCCCAGCAGCCAGATTTGCCGTGTCCTGGAGGGCTGGGAGGGTGAGCCGAGCTGTGCTGCAGCCTGCGCAGGCTGTGGTCAGCACTATAAATAACCACGCAGCTTCAGCAAGTGGTTTTCCCCCAAAAGTAATAGAACATTTCTTGTGAAAACTAAGTCAACAAGGCCTGCTCCTACCTTTCTTGGTGTGCTGGGCAGCACCCTCCAAGCTGGTGCCGAATGGGTCACTGTCACATACAGCTTTGGTGGGATGTCTCTCTGGCCATCGGCAGGCACAAGGTCTTTAAGTCACCCCTAGGAAGATCAATGCCGCCTTCTGCCTTTCTCCAAGACATATTCTGTAACCAAAAGCAGAAATGCAAACCGTAGAATTATAGAGTCATTAAGGTTGGAAAAGACTTCTAAGATCATCAAGTCCACCCATCAACCCAACACCACCATGCCTACTAAACCATGTCCCAAAGTGCCATGTCTACACATTTTTTTAACACCTCCAGGGATGGGGACTCCACCACCTCTGCGGGCAGCCTGTTCCAATGCCTGACCACTCTTTTGGTGAAGAAATTTTTCCTAATATCTAATCTAAACCTCCCCTGAGGCAACTTGAGGCCTTTTCCTCTTGTCCTTTTGCTAGTTACTTGGGAGAAGAGACCAACACCCACCTCACCACAACCTCCTTTCAGGTAGTTGTAGAGAGCAATGAGGTCTCCTCTCAGCCTCCTCTTCTCCAGGCTGAACAACCCCAGTTCCCTCAGCCGCTCCTCATCAGACTTGTGGAACAAAGCACTGCACTCTGCTGTGACCAGGTCAGCTGAGCCTTGTCTCATAAAAAAGATCTACGGGGCTGCAAGCACCTGGCGATGGATTGGGCTGGTTGTGAGCACCTGACTTCAGCGACACATCGCTTCCACGGGCGCTGCGAAGCTCGGGCACATCGTGATAAAGTGCTGCAACACAGGGTAAATGATGTGACCTACAGCAAGAGATCCACAGACCATGATGCCTGAGGTCAGACACCGACGTTGTTTATGGCATCGTTACTTGGACAAGTGAAACAAAGGTACGCTCGGGGTAAGGCACCCAGCTCCCACAGCAAACATCTGGTATTCCGCAGTACTGAACAAAGGGATGTGCTTATGTTGGAACTCTTGATCTGCATCCCAAAATCTCACCTCTGTGATAAGCTGCATAAGAAGATCTGATTACCGGTGTGCTAACTTCCTGACATAATCTGCTCTAGATTTACACCTGAGTCTTTGCTTTTATGTTCACGCATTCACGGCTTCAGCCACAAATCAGTCCCTGTGCTCAGCCTGTGCGGCAAGGGAGAAAAAGCAACACCAAAGCGATGGGCTCTTTTTTTTTTCTTTTTAACGTGTGGTCTTTCACGTGAAAACCTTGGCCCACGACCAGACAAATCTGTGTCCAAACCAGGTGAACCCTCATTTATCCAATATCAACAAAGCCCTAATTGAGAGATCAATTGGGAACCTGCCTCTTCACACGCAATTTGGAGAGCTGACAAAGCCACCTGTAGGGGCTGGAAAATAAGTTCTGCCTCATTACAAAAGAAATTGCATCTAAATGAAAAACAACATATAATAAGAGCTCTAAAATGCCTGCAAAACGCTGCCAACCAGACAGGTAATCCAATGATATATAGCACACACCATGTCTTTGACAAGGGTCACCCTTAATTATTCAGCAATTGAAGGAGCTAAACTCATTTCCCCAAAGGCTTAAATGTTTTTTATTATGATGTGTAAATTCCAGGGCAGAGAATTAGCTGGCCAGAACCTAAGAATTGCATCTCTTTGATAGATTAAAACCAAAATAATCATATGTATAGCAAAGCTGAGGCACATTAACCAGGCTTTTTGCTAATATTTTGAAAAGATTTCTAAGTCAGGATACCCTTCAAACATTCCCCTCCTTTTCTGTGTGGCTGTAGCTGTTATTAAAATTTTAATGGCCTAAACTACAAAAGATTTATTAAATCTGCGGGAGGCTGGGTTAGCACATCTGCCAGGCTCTGCAGAGGTTGTTCACGACAGCGGCCCTCACTGCAGCAGGCGTCAGTCGGACGGGCAGAGCCTGCGTGTTCCATCACTGCAATAAAAGCTACGGGTTCCTCACCAAGAGGAAGGAGAAATAGATGGTTTGCTGTGGGGACAGACATCTTCAAGGCGTACAGAGCACTTCCTCCAGAAATTTTATCTTCCTTTGCTGAAAAATACGCGCTTTTCTAATTACTTCCACAAGTAAATTTAATCTCATCATATCTTCTTTATGTGTGATTCAGGGGGTTTTTTATTACTGTTTTTTTTTTAAAGCACCTACCACAGTTATGCGCACATGGGAGCAAGTCCAGCTGCCGAGGACGCCGGGCCGATACGGATTTACCCAGTCCGTTTGGTGGAGTGCCTTGGTTTGCAGGGGTGGGACCGGCTGAGCAGGAGGAGAAGGGCTGTTCCCTCTTGCTGCAGTCTTTCATAAATCTGAGGGAATACAGCCAGCTCCGTGCCAGTTTCTGGGCTGCAAAATGAGATCAGGATAATAAAAGACATCCTGGAAATAGACAATAATGGTAAAATTATGTTTTGACATGGAGGCCATATATGGTTGATGGGAAAAATTGAACGAAGTCGATGACAGAGGAGGTGCTGGAAAAATAGTCTCTAACAGCTGATTAGACTCCTATTCAGCAGATCCCAGACAAATGTGATAGATTTCATCGAATAAATCCCTAGCTGTCTTGGTTTATCTCCGTGCTTCTTTGCTTTCTTTCCTTCAGGATCACACAGTCTCTTTTTTTTTTTTTTTCCCCTTGTTGAGGGCGGTGTTTCCACTGCATCCTGCCAGTGCAAATACGTTGGTCTGTGGCACGCCAAAGCTGGCAGATGAAGTTCTGAAGTCCTGAAGTCCCCTGGCCGTGGAGCTGCTGCAGGAGCAGAGGGTTGGCAGGTCGGTCAGACCACCCCTGTGGTCAGTCCCGGTACCCAGGGACGTACCTGGGTGGCTGCACCGCGGGGATGCTCGGGGAGACGACGTTGGTCCTCTTGGGGACTGACGGTGAAAGCAGAAGCCCCCACTGCTGTGACACAGGGTCACCCCAGGGGGTCCCTATGACAAAGTGCTGCATGCCCATGGCAGCGGGGTGCCCCGCTGCCTGCTCCCCTCTCCCAAACCCCGCAGCTCCGCGTGGATCCTGCGTTCACCCTCTGCCCCTCACAGCAGCTGCACCCGCCAAGCAGGACCCCAGCGCAGGACCCACGTGTGCAGCCCCACCAGCACCTCCGCTCCCTGGCACCCCTGCCCGGGGCTCTCCTGGGGAGCCGATGCCAGGGACCGCTCCCCAAAGACGTTTTCCTTCCCCTTGGCTCTTTGCAATCATCTGCTGGCGCGACGGCAGCGGCGGCGTCCGTGCCTGCCCACTGCAGAACAACGCCTCGATGCAAGATTCATGAACAGAGGGGAACATTGTCAGCTATTAAAAATAAAAGGTACAAGACGATACTGTTGCAGGCGGGAGTACCACCAGCTGCATTGAGATCTATATTATTTAACAATGTACATTAAATTATTACAGACTTTTTTTTAAACCTGACTCTGCTCTCACATACACCACTGCCAATTCACGATAATCCTCCAACCCGTTTATTTTATTCTGTTTGCATATTTCCATCTAGCCTCAATGCATTCAGCAAAGTGCCAGTTTGTGCAACAGCACCCTGATGCCCTGAGATTCACTTCTTCTTTCATAAAACTTGGGAAAAGCATAGAAAACAAAGTGAAAAAGCAAGCTCAGAGACAGAAAGGTTACACCGGGGTCAACGCTTACAGAAACGGAGTGCTGGAGCATCAGCCAGGCGCGTGCCTGAAATCAAGCGGGACAAACACCGCTCCCGCTCAGCGGACCTGGGGTCACTGATTTTTCACGAGCTAAACCAAAAGAGTGGGGAAAATATTTTGAATCAACCCAAAAAATATGTTTTCTTTCAAAACTGAGCATGCCCCAAGACTTGTTTCTGAGTTTTCTATTTCGTCGATTTTCAATCTAAGCAAAGTACTAGTTAATTTTTTAAGGGTTAGTATTATTTTTAAAATAAATCTTACTACTATTTTTTAAAAAAATGTTATTTGAGACCTTAAAAACATAGCCGCTGCATTTAATAAACATCAATAGTAAATGTTTTGACTTTCTGAAAAATGTTTTGGGGATTTTTACATGCTGAAACACTTCAACAAATGCAACATGAATTCACAAGTACTTTCAGCTGACTCAAACCTGCATTTTTTTTCAAGAAATAAAACATTCAGCTGAAATGTTTTGCCCAACTCTAATGTTTGTCCTGTGCCTAAGGGTGAATTTCGCTCTGTGTGAATAACAATGCAGTGCAGACAAGATCAATAAAACTCATATTTCATTTTATTCACTGTCATGTTCCAAGCGAACCTGGCGCACAGCTGTGGCATTACCGCACAACGCTTGCAAAGTATCTTTAATTCCATTGGAATGAGGAGCAAATTGCCTTTTAAATCCTGGTTATACCCCAGATTTGACGGCGAGCCCAGAGAATGATTGGAGTGGATAGCGGCAGGCGTCAATGCGGGCTGGTCCCTGCGGGAGCCCGGCTTGGAACGCGGGAAGCTGTCTCACCCCTTGGCTCGGGCGCAGCATCGACTCCAGCAGCTCCTTCCGCCCCCCGTCGCTGAGACACGTCCGGAATAACGGAGCTGGGTTCTGCTCGGTGTTTGTCGGCAGCTCCCTGGGGACAGACACGGGCCGGCAGCCAGCCCGCTCCTGCCGACGTTCGATGGGCCGCGGGGCCGGTGGAGGGAGGGACCTGTGAAACCTGCCCAGGGTCCCAACAGACCCCTGAAGTGCCACCTTCTCAGGAACGGTTTAATCCTAAACTATTGGAGAGTGTCCAAAGGTGGGCAGCAAAGATGGTGAAGGGTCCAGAGGGGAAGACGTATGAGGAGAGGCTGAAGTCCCTTGGTTTGTTCAGCCTAGAGAAGAGGAGACTGAGGGGAGGCCTCATCGCGGCCTACAGCTCCCTCACGAGGGGGAGCGAAGGGGCCGGCACTGATCTCCTCCCTCTGGTGACCAGTGATAGAACCCGAGGGAATGGCATGAAGCTGCAACGGGGGAAGTTTAGGTTGGATATCAGGAAAAGGTTCTTCACCGAGAGGGTGGTCGTGCACTGGAACAGGCTCCCCAGGGAAGTGGTCACAGCACCGAGCTTGACTGAGTTCAAGAAGCCTCTGGACAACGCTCTCAGTCATATGCTCTGATTCGGCTGGTCCTGTGTGGAGCCAGGAGCTGGACTCGATGATCCTTACGGGTCCCTTCCAACTCAGGATATCCTATGATCCTAACACCAGTTAAAGACCATTGCACGTCTCACAGCCACGACGCACAGGTAACCTGGCAAGATGGGAACGGCTGATGCGTGGGAAGCAGGTCATCATGCCAGAGTTCAGGCACCGAGGGTCCTCGCAAACACCCTAACCCCGTCACTGCTCCCTGCCACGTTTCTTGTTCCCACCCAGGATCCCAGCAAGTCCCAACCCTCCCGTCAGCAGTCCCACTCCCCTTCACAGACCTAGGGACCCACTGGAGATCATGGCCCTTGATGTGGGAACTTTTCACTCGATGTTTCCTCACCATTACAGAAGAATAAGTTAAATATTCACTGCTTTTGGATTATCAGGGAAAGTGTTATTAAAAGCTTCCAGGTTAGAAGAGAGACCTGCACATGGCACAGGGCTGTGAGGATGATGAGGGGACTGGAGCATCTCTCCTATGAGGAAAGGCTGAGGGAACTGGGGCTGTTTAGCCTGGAGAAGAGAAGACTGAGAGGGGATCTCATCAGCACTTCTTCCCTCTGAGGGTGACCAAGCACTGGGACAGGCTGCCCAGAGAGGTTGTGGAGTCTCCTTCTCTGGAGAGATTCAAAACCCGCCTGGATGCGATCCTGTGCGACCTGCTCTGGGTGATCCTGCTCTAGCAGGGGGGATTGGACTAGATGATCCCCAGAGGTCCTTTACAACCCTGACCAGTCTGGGATCCTGTGATTCCCTAAAGAGACACCCCACCAGCAGCAAGTCCTGGCTGCTAGCCCATGGGATTCTCATTCTTCATCCATGGGAGGATTTTGTATTTAAATTGTTTTTGCTTTAAAAAGGCCAGTTCCAGGAATGCACTTCTGCTCAGCATCCTCTCAGAGGCTGCACGAATCGATACTGCGCTGCTCAGCTGCTGTAGCACAGCGTTATTATTGCATTATAACATGTTGTAGTGAGCCGATCTATTAGACTTTCTGCTTTTTCAGGACTGCACGAAGACCAGCGCTGTATCAAACAAATTAATTTAAGTCAAACCACGAAAACTAATCATGGAAAAGGATCGTGGAGATGTCAGCTTGCATGTGTCGTGCGGTGAAGGATTTTTCTCTGTGCCATGTTTTGTGCGATGCAGCCATCCTGCTCCAGTTCCCAGGGCTGCAGCTCACCAGAATATAAGCTCAGGTCTTCGCATCAGCTAGAAATGGGTTGAAAACAGAAGACGAGGACCAGCAGCCTGTGCCGAGCTCTGTGCTAGTGAGAGGAGAGCACTGTGTCCCTTTCCAGGCTTCATTCCTCTGCTCCCTGCCGTCCTACCCAAAACAATTACAGGGATTTTTTTTTTTTTTTAATATGAACTACAAAGGGATTTCACAAATCGGTGGATTTTGCATTTCTCATTTGGAAATCACTTCAGATAAAACAGATGTGAAGGGGGAGTTGCTCAGAGGTTACAATAATAAGGTCAGAAAGCCATTTATGACCCTACCTCGCAGTGCCTAAGCCCAGCAGGGAGCTGCTGGTTGCTCCGTGACTTGTGCACCCGCTGCTGGAAGCGGCTCATCAAGGGACATGCTCCTGGCCACCCTGTCTGTGCAAGGGAAACTGGTTGCCAGAGACCAAAGCATTTATCTGCCAGTCAGTTCCTCGTACGGACAAGGGTGGAGATGCCACCAGCACTTAGGCTGGCACCCTGCTTTGGTAATTAAAACGCAAACCAACACAAAAAAAAAAGAACAAATCTTATGAGGAGCGGCTGAGGGAACTGGGGTTGTTCAGCCTGGAGAAGAGGAGGCTGAGAGGAGACCTCATCGCTCTCTACAACTACCTGAAAGGAGGTTGTGGTGAGGTGGGTGCTGGTCTCTTCTCCCAAGTAACTAGCAAAAGGACAAGAGGAAAAGGCCTCAAGCTGCCTCAGGGGAGGTTTAGATTAGATATTAGGAAAAATTTCTTCACCAAAAGAGTGGTCAGGCATTGGAACAGGCTGCCCGCAGAGGTGGTGGAGTCCCCATCCCTGGAGGTGTTCAAAAAATGTGTAGACATGGCACTTTGGGACATGGTTTAGTAGGCATGGTGGTGTTGGGTTGATGGGTGGACTTGATCTTAGAGGTCTTTTCCAACCTTAATGACTCTATGGTTCTAAAATCCACAGAACAGTTCTCATATTATTTTCCTTTGCTCTTTCCACACTGGAAAGCCTGGCTAACTGGCACTTGCAGTGGGCTAGCGGTACTTGCATCTTCCCATTTCAGCTACTGTCTTCAAACTGCTTCCCTTCCCCTTACCACAGCTGTAAACATCCATTACCAAGCCAATATTTACATTGCAAATGAAGACCAGCTACATCTGGGATGAGTTTACCCTGTTTTGCTATCTCCTCAATTATTCCTCCATTTGTAAGCTGCGGTGGGGGCTGATACATTGGGGTTCAGATGCAGAGGCTGGGCACAGTGTCCAGAGGAGAGGGCAGATGCAAAATGCCAATTTTTGCTTCACTCCAGAAAGGTTTGACAATGATGCAATGCTGTTAGAGAATGCTGAGGAACTGTTATGTTGGCCACGTTACAGAAATGTTTGGGTGATTAGCTCGTGAAAGGAGAGATCAATCCGCTGGAGTGAAATAATTGTGGGTTCATTTTGCTACATGCTCTGTTCTGCATTTGATGACTAATTATCAGCATCTAATAAGAGAATGTTATCTTCAAATCACGTAAAGGTTAAATGCGTTGCTTTTACGTGATGTTGAAGACTGCCCACATGAGAAGGCTAAATATTTCTTTTATTGCTATGTTTGTCTGGTTTTATCTGTGTCGAGTAGAAAATACTCTGCTTTAAAAACACATTGTGGCTTCTTTGATTTCCTAAATAGATTTATAATTATCTCAAAATTGAACACACTCAGCTTCTGTACAAGTAATTACCACGCGCTGTCCTTCGCAGGAAGTGCAGCCTTTGGCATATTTTCACCATTCTCTTCGGATGCAGGAAATGAGGGGAACGAGATAAATCAGCGCAGGTTTGTGTAACGGCAGGGGTGAGGGCACGCACGTGGTCAGGCACTGCTGGGACTGTGCCCTTCCACTCAGCTGGGTGGTTTTTCCTCTGACCTGACTCTCAGGGGAAAAAAAAATGGGACTGCACTAGATAGAGCTGGAGCAATGACTACAGAGACAGAAACTGCAAATCTTCAGGCTGTACCTGCACTGGCTTTTCTTTCCAATATATTCTGAAAGCATTACAAGGTCCTGATCAGGCAGCATTTCTTTCCCTAAGGTGTTGCGATGCCAAGAACCATTAGCCAAACCACTTGCACTCTGTGACATGCATCTGCTGCAGAACACCTTTTGAAAACTGATAATAATGTCCTCACATTGGCATCCTCCTAAAAAAACCTTTTTCATAAAGACATTTATTATTGATCTAGACAAAGAAGAGAGAAGAGGTGGAAGAAGAACAAACAGAAACTTATTGGGCATCATCTTAAAATTCTGAGCATTTAAATCTTTTTAGAATTTCAGATCAGGCAGAGCCCGATTTAGGCCGGGGCCACTCCTCCCTGCCCATCACATCGCACCGAGGCTCTTCCCCCGGCCCCATCGGCAGTGCCGCCAGCGAGGGCTGGGTGAGCACGGGCATCCCTCCTCATGAACAGGAAACTTTAATCTCCACTAAGATCAAACAGGCGATCAGAAAGCACAAACAGCCCTCCCTCCCCATCCCTTCCCCATGCCGACCCTCACACTGGCAGCTGGCCGAGGTGGGAGATGGCTCATTGAGAGCCACCCCTGGACTTCAGTGGCCACCCCTGAGTTTCCAAAAGCTCATCCCTATTACAGCCATCATTCATATAAGCCTCCTCTGCAGTCCACGGGGACAGACAGGCACCTCCAGAGTATAATTCAAAGACTAAAACCGAAGGCTCAGGCTCCTGCTGTGAGTCACCGTCGCAAAGAGCCTCTCGCCACCGGCAAGACCGAGAGCCAAGAGCAAACGGGATCTGACGGAGATACCGCAGTTAGATGCTAAAGCTGGCAGGATAAATCTGAGCCAGTATCTACAGTGCGAGCAGATCCTAAACCTCTTCCAAGATCCGCACAAGCGCAGTGGTCTGTCAGATATCGGACTTCTTGGTTTACACCGGCAAGGGGGCAGAAAAAGCGGAGAGCTGGGAGAAGAAAAGCAAAAATTGTTCCCAGGGAGTTCTGGCCCTGATCGGGAAGGGAAGAGCTGAGCTTCCAGGAAGGTATCCTGCTCTCATATGACCAGTGTCACAGCCCAGGTTAATCTGATCTCTCAGGGCCTCTCTGAACTATTCCCAATTTTTTATTTTTTTAAAATTTTTTTTCCCAGTCTCGGGTTTAATCCTCCAGTGCAAATGGCATCCAGCCAACTGCTTGCAGTTCAGGTTTAGAAATAATCTGTGTAATTTTTGTAACTCAGTAGAGTGACTGTTGTTAGCCTATTCTCAAAAGAAATTGGGGAAAATAATTGCAAGTTAGAGCAAAATAACATAAGCATGCTTTAATTCTGCAAAATCTAGGCAATTCAAGCTCCTCTTTCTAAACGGCACTCAGTGCCATTAAATTAAACATGCCGGCTGGAAGCGTGTCTGTCCAGCATGCTGTTAAAGAAAAGGTTTTCTGAAAGTGAAGGAATAAGTAGAGAGTCATGTCTACAAGAAATGACTGTAGAGTCAGGTCTGCTGCAGAGCCCCAATGTTTCATTGACGCCCTTCGGCAAGCGAGGAGTCGGCCGGCAGAGATGTCAATAGCCAATTTGTGGCTTGTTAGAGTTTACGCTTGTTCACTGCGCTTTAAGTAGACCAGACATTGATGCTAAGAAAGTGGGAGGGAAATGGTTTGAGCCAATAGTTTGTCTTGTCAGGAAAAATTAATTTGACTCTGGTCTTCGTGCCCCAAACCGCAGGGATAATCCGTTACGGGAAGACTGGCACTGCTGAAAATGAAATTGGTAACATGGAGGAGTCAACAGCTCCTCCAGCACAAACCCAGTTTAGTGTTAATTTAAAGCTCACACAGGACATCTAACAAGTGCCTTTTATCACAGAAAAATGTTAAAGGAACAACATTTTCTGACATAAATGTCTCTGCCAACAACAAAGACCAGAAGTAGCTTGTGGCCAACGAATAAATGTTTTTTTTCGAAAGCTTAGCAACAGCTCAGGCACTGAATGTCATCATCTGCCTCAGAAGGCTAGCACTGTATTGTCAGGATTATGTGAAATTATCCCAAGTCCTGTGTGCAATGTTTTTTTAGCTGTGCATCTTGTCTTTCCGTCTGAAGGTCAACTGAGAATTATCCATCCCTACTCTTGGTCATGAATAGAGGCTATGATTAAAAGTCAGGAAGTGCTAACTACTATTTATTATTAATAATAGTTGTTATTATTATAGTATTTTTGAAAACTCCTGGAATTTAACAGAGAAAATAGCACACTTTGCAGCCCTGAGCAGTGCTAGCTGTTAGCGGTATTGACTGGTCCACGGGCCAAATTCTCTTCCCATGTGCTTTGATATTCCTCTGCAATAGCTGCTAATGCTATTATCTGGATTTCCACGGGAGTAAGTTAGAGCAGGAGGTGGTCCAATATAGAGAGTTGATCCTGTAACATGAGTCATCCCTGTAAAATGCTATTTTCATAAAACCATTTTCTACGTGCACCAAACGTCTTACTGGCACAGAGCACCACAAACCAGCCTTGTCCCAAGTGCCCCCAACACGGGTTATTTCCACCACAGCCCTTTGCAGAGGTAGGACGGGCAGGGCAGGGTTCTGCTTTCAGACTGCACGTAGCCTCAAGCAAACATAACGCGGTGCACATTTTCAAGCTTTTTCTTATTATTTACAGTGGCAAGAAACAAGATTTAAATGAAAGCTGGGAACCTCACTCTGTGCTTTGTTACAGTTTCTGATTTTTCAGAATCTTGGGGGGAATACGGTGCTCAGTGCCTCCACACATCTATACACGGGTACTTTAACGGGAGGCACTGATCATCTTTGCATCGTGCCGAGCCATCGGCAGGTGAAAAGCACTATATTTCTGTTATTGCTGCTGCTTTGGTTGACACTGGTAATGCAAGTGATTATCAGCTGCACCGTTCCTTCTTGTTTTCTATCATTTACCTGCTCTCCAAGTTGCACACAAGTGGTTTTCCGGATTTATTCTGACATGATATGTGCGTATATTTGCAAAGAGATACGTTATAAGAGTATGACCCCAGACCTGGCCCAGTTCCTTGAGCAGTCTTTAACGGGGGCTCAGATAAATGATATATACCTTGAGTTTCATTGTTTTGACATCTTTCCAGCGCTAATTAAAACCTGAAGTACTGTTTCTTTCATTATTTCATTTTGCACTTTAGAATCGTAAATGTTTGTTTTTCTGAACAGCGGAGCTTCTGTTTTCAGACCCGAGTGTCCTGCAGGGTCCCTCAGGCTGGAGCCAAGAAAAGCACCTCGATGGCACACGAGGCGCTGGTCTCCTTTGCTCTGTGAACCAGCGGGAAATTTAAACGAACATCTATTCATATGTCTGTTTGTACTGGATTAATTAGTAAATCATAACCATTCTCTTCTCCTCACTGCTGCCCTTACATGAAGGAAGGGCTGTAGCTGTTTCCAAACGGTTGCCTGAAGAGCCCTACGGCAGAAAAGCTCGACATCCAGCAGCAGGTCCAAATGCCAAGTGACAACTTTTGTTATCAGCTGGGTCTAAAATCCACATTTTAATAGGAGCCAGGATCCTACAGAGTCAGCCCCCTGGCTACAGACCAGCAAAGCACTTAGTGCATCTTTACCTTTATGCACATTAACAGACCCTTGACTTGCTGGGCCTTTAGGATCCTCATTTTAAACATGCGCTTAAATATTTCTGAGCGGGCACCGAAATGCTCCAGAGAGTCAGCACCTTGCAGGGGTGAGTGCTCAGGGTTAGCTGTGGATTTTACACGCCAGCCCTCCCCAGCTCTGCTTGGCCCCCCGGGGCGCAGCCCTGCACGTCGTGTCTGCGCAGTCGGGATTAATCCGTGCTCCATGGCCATGGACCGAGTCACCCCCAGCCATTCCCATGAGATCAGCTTCCCAGTAGGGACTCCTGGAAATAAGCAATCATGGGAGTTCAGCTAGCAGATTTACCAGTTCCTTTGCCTGCATGTTTGAGCGCTTTAGATGATTTATCTGCTCAGAAAAGGATTATTTTTGAGCCTCCCTTTGCCAAAAAATGTAAGCCTTATCAAATGGAAATCAGAATCTATTCTTTGGATCAGCAGCCTGGATCAAAGCTGAGGTGGAAAGGAGGTCACATAAAACGCAGACACTTCCGTGAATATTTGCCTTGCTTTTCCTTAAGCGTTACAGCTGAAGGTCTGATCTTGAACACGCGGCGTGCCTTCACACTGCTGCATGCTTCCAGCTCCTAACACAGTCAGTAACCCAGCCGGGGGAATAAGGTACAGTTTTATTTGGCTTCTATAATACATTAGCTTGCAAAATACTGAAAAGTTCTCTTTCCTTTCTTTGTGCTGGTGTTTATAATAGCAATAAAGGAATCCTCAGATCCAAATTCCCAGTTATCTGTGTCACGTCTAACCCAGAACAGTTTACCCCTGTTCCTCAGCTAACTTCACGCAGATGAAGGTAGCGTCTCAGGCAGTAGATCTTTGCAACAAATAAACTAAATGTGGAAAAGGTTCTTCAACATTTTGAATACTGAGAAAAAGAGGAATTTTATATGCCTCCATTTCTGCAATCAGCAGAAGTAAAGAGCTGCTTCTCTCTCAACTGGCTGTTCTGAGAAACTGGGCAATGTCTGCAAACTCAGTTATCCAAATAAGAAGTGGCATAAAATTGGGAGGTTTCATCAATACCAAAGCCGTCGTTTGGCCTGAACTCTATTTGAATGCTATTACATGGATTTATTGCTTGCCATTTAAACATTTCCTATGTTCCTATTTAAGCTGGCTTGTATTATGCCCTGCTACATCATTCTAGATTGTGCTGCTTTTTGTATGTTACTCCTTGCATAGAGAAATACTACACAGTGTTAGAAAATACATTATCTAAGCATTCAGCTAAACGATGAATGTTATCTAATGTAAAAAAGGAGTTAGTGTAACCCATTCCTGGGTGAACAATATGAATTTTCATTCTAGAAGGCTTCTTGGTCAGAAATGTGCACACTTGCCAGCTTGTCACCTAGTACCAAAATCAGAATTACTAATCTATGAGCAAAACCAGACATATTTAAAGAGATGTGCCAATGTGTCTTAACCTCACCCCTGCCTGTACAAGAAGTAAAATTGTGTTCAACACCAACAAAGTGCGCATATTTGGTGATATTACACATTTTCCTAGTAGACATAAGCAGCCCAACGGCCATTATCTTTTTACACTGCAAAGCAAGTGGGATCATCTTTCCAACATCTGCACAATCTTCAGACAGTTCATCACTTTGACAGGCCAAGTGAACAAAACCTGCTTTGCAGTTAGTGCCAGGGAAAGCACGGCTCCGCTCAGGCTCTGTTTTCCAGCTGGAGGCGGCCACCACCAACCCAACTCGGGGGCCATTCTGGTAGCCCACAAAGTGTATTGCCAGATGGGACATCGGTAACAAACCAGAAAACCAACATCCAGACAAGGTCTGCTCTCTTTCAGAAACCGGGGGTCTCACAGACACGCAAACATCACCAGTGTCCTGGCAAAGGGGCTGAATATTTCAAAAACCCCTTTAATGAGCTGCTCTTCCAGCCTGTTAAGAAGCAAGGTCTCCCTCATGTGCACATGATCTCAGAGCAAGAGAGCCTCCTGCTCAGGGAGATGTTTGCATAAATATCCCTTTTGAGCTTCTCGAGAAGCTTAGATGAGAGATTTTCCATTCATGAAGACCTTAATTTAACACTGGACTATCCAAGAATACTAACTGAATTTACTTCCGAGCTATCAGCTACTGAGCAAGAGTAAGTTAATGCATTAGCAAAAGCTCTGTTTCTGTATCAAAGGTCTGTACTGAGGATTAAGATCTGAATTCCAGGTTAGCCCTTAATGACACACATGCACACAGAAAACCTTCCCTTTAGCTAGAGACCACATCCTACTATGGCAAGACAGAAATAATGATCTTACTGGATTCAATAATTAAAAAAAATCAGATTAAGACTGAATTCTAGTTATAGGATTTGTCTGCAGGTAAAGTTATTTTTAATCTGTTCCGAGATAAAAGAGTAAATCTATTTCTGCCTATTAGCATTCTCTTATCTATAGAGAGGGGTTTGGAATGATAAATTGGTTTGGGGCTAGAATCCATCTCCACTTCCCGCCCCCCGCCAACGAGTTGGGAGCCATCCCCTCCTCACCCTTAGGAAACTGTCTGAAAGAACCATCCAGGTCTGGAGGTCCAAGCTCGCTGTGCTCATGGTGAGACAGCCTTCGCCACAGCAAACCTGCCCCAGCACCTGCTGGCAAGGGGCTGCTCCTCCTCCAGACCCTTCCTACCACAGACCCAAGCCACAATCCAACAACTGACAGAGAAATCACAGCCCTCACCTCATTTACACACATTTCACCTGCAGCAAGTCTTGTCTATTCCAGGCAATCAGGGACTGAGGTGGCTCAAAACCCGCAGCAGCCCCGTTCTCACGCGCTGCTACAGTGCATCTCACGCAGCTCTCACCTGGACCGCAGCACTGGAGGTCAGGCGTTATCTCCGGTAAGGACCTCTCACGTTGCATTTCTCTACCAGCAGGCCCGTAGCACAGCCCCGGGTCTGTCCTGGATCCCTGCCCTGGCTGGAGAGGAGAGCGGGAGCGTGCGGATGCAAAGTGGGGAAGTTCTGAAGGGGACAAGGTTTGCTGCAGAAAGCCTTCATCTCCTCTTCGAGCTATTTTTATCTTCAATGTGATAATTAAGCAGCAGGGAAAAAAGGGCTTACAAGAAGTAGGGCCTTTCATTTTTATTTTCAACATTTTGTCTGTCTCATTAAAAGTTCCATCAGGGAGGAGAGAGCCACCTCTCCAGCGATGCCATCGTCATAGAAACGGAAATTCACCCTTGTACAGATCACGGCCGAAGTGCTGCGTGAAGCCACCAGGCTTTGGAAAGAAAGGCAACCCCCCCAAAAAAAATAATCATCACATTCTTATCACAGGGCCAGAGGTCTAGAGGAACACATAGGAAAAGGGGAGGATGGGGAATGGCAGCCTCAGCTCTGCTCTCCAGGACACACCAGCAGCCCTTGGCTCCTGCCACCTCTGCGGAGGGGTCACCCCCCCACCTCAAAGCTGCCCCAGCACATCGCATGGGGAGAAGCTCCTTTCGCCAGCAGACGGGACGTCCCCGTGCGCCGAGGGGAGCGAAGGGACCCACCAACCCCACAGCAGGAGCCCAGCAGGGCCTGGCCACCAGAGAGGCGGGGGGGGTGAGCGAGCCTCCCTCTCGGCCCCCAAGAGCCACGGGGGTGAGCGAGCACCTCCCTCCCCCACCCCAAACAACTAACAGGGCAGCTGTGGCTGCTATCCCAGCCTTGCTGTGTACTTCCAAGTGTGCTTCACCAAACCCCAAATGGAAAACAAACACAGGTTTCCTTCCAGAAAAGGGAATTCACTGAGGAGACAAGGTTTGCACCTGGAAAAACAGCAGTTTCCTCCCAAAGCCAGAAAACACAAAAAGTAGGTACAAGAAAAAGCAGCAGCAAAGCTCTTTCCAGGAGCCCCCGGTTCTTCCCTCTCTCTCGTGTCCTGGCACAGCCACCCCATCAACGATGAGCATCCCACCACAGCCCAGGCTGCTCCTGCTGCCTTTTGGGAGGCAAAACTCCCACCGGCCAGCCGCTCAGGAGGACACAGCACCCACGGGGTGCCTGGGGTCCCTTCCACCTGACAGCTTCCATACTTTCTTTTACACACAACTATTTTAACATTTACTATCTCTAATTCAAAAGACATCCAAAGCTCTCTACATACTGCAGCAGAATAACATACATTTTTGTACAGGTCTGAAATTCAGTACTAACCTCACAGACACGGGTCCGTGGTCACCAGCCAGCACCGCGCACGGGACGGCAAGAGACAGCGGGTCCTCGTGGCACGAGCCAGAGGCGAGCCGAGCACAGCGCTGTAAATCCAACACACCACACAGGTCCCATAATCCAATTAACTCTTCGTCCCGCCTGTCTGGGTCCAGAGGGACCTCTGCCACGAGGGTGGGAAAGCTCCTTCCCTGGATGCAGGGATACCTGGAGAAGCAGCCTCAGAGCTTGCAAGGAGAAACTGCCAGCCTTGGCCTTTTATCATCTCCCTTCCCAACCAGGCCACACTGATTGATGCTGTATCATAACGATCTCACATGGTGAATAGCTTATAGCAGGCAGGTGAGCTTAAAAAAAAAAAAAAAAAGAAAAAGAAAAAAGCAAGGCTCCTGGCTCTCACTGGCTATCCCTGGCACGCTCTGATGTACGTCTGCGTGGAACACTAAAACACGAGGGAGCAGCTGTTTTCTACTCCAGTTTGCCCAAAACAAGTAACCAAAGTGCAGGCCTTGGGTAGAGGAGACCTCGTTGCCTTTGACGCAGCCATATACCCTCTATACTGGTCAGCTGAACAAGGACAATCTCTCTCCCAGGTTTCTCCTCCCTGCCTCCATATCTAATAATAATAAAAAGGAATCATGACAGTACAGGATTAATTCCCCAGACAATAGCTAGGCAGGTTGTATATTGCTTTATGGCTGTTGACTTGATTTAAAATGCACTCTTAAAGATGAAAGAACAACTCCTTAAATTTGCAGTAAATGTACAGTTCCACAGATCTGATTTACTGGTTATGAGCCACTGAAAAACTGCAATTGCAATTTATTGTATTGTTGACTCTAGCAACAAACCCTTCAACATCACTCTGGCTCTGGTAGCCATTCCAAACCTGATAATTCAACATTAATCACTTATTTCAGGTTGGTTTGGGGTTTTGTTTTTGCTTTTCTTTAATTGGTGTCTCAACTTCCAGGAGATAATGATGATTGCTTTGATGGTGACTGGTTAACCCAATGTGTGTGAGATCAAAGGAGTGCAGTTGGCTTCTGCTTTGCTCAGTTCAGGGCTTTTTAGCCTTGGTTGACTCATAATTGCAAGAATTCCCAACTGGCTGGAGGCAGATCATTGCAAAAGAAACTTGCCGCAGAGCAGTCAGCTAAAGAACGATGTGTAAAGTCCTGCCTGGACTGCAAGACACTAAAGCACTAGTGGTAAAGAGTACAGCAAAGCAGCAAAGAATTCGTATGCTTTCACAGAGCTTCCAGCTTTAAGCCAATTGTCCCCATTTCCCTCGCCGACATTGCTCTAACTCCCTTGTCCTGGGTGAACGGACCGCTCGTTTTCGCAGTACAAGCAAGAGGCAGATCAGGCCTGTTGTAGTGATGGTACAGCAGCACCAGCAAAAAAAAAATGCTTCAAAGTCAGGATGCCGAAACTGGACTTCTCTAGCACCGTTCTGTTCAAGGCATGAATAAAGGCAAGCCACAGGCAGTATTGTCTCACAAGCAGACACGGAATACCCAGGCACACTAATTCACCTCTCTGCTAATTGATCTAGCAGCACTGCCGTCTTGCACATCTCTCTCTGCTCCTGAACAGCCCTGCGTCCTCCGCTCCCTCCAGCTTTGCTTTCCGTGTGCCCTTCCCTCCCTGCCTTGTGCAGCACTCCCGGTCTCATCTGTAATCAGGAACGTTAACACGAGACTCTCATTACTTAAATGTTTGGATGTTGATAACGTGGAATATGGCCAATTAAGCACAATCCCTGGCGAGCTGTTGCAGTGAGCAGCATCGCAAACCAGCATTGTTATTTTACTCACCGTGTGAAATGAGACTGGAAGAGCGAGCCATGGTATGCACCAGGGAGAGACACAGGACAGTGGACAATAAATCAAAGCCCGGATTCAGTATCACTACTGTCCTTCAAGGGTCTTTCTCCTCTACTATAATGTGTGATCTTTTCTTGATTTGTTAAGGTCAGCTGAGCAGAAAATTTTGCAGCTGCTGGCTAGCTAGCAGAGCTGCTGGACACCATCCATGGCTCTGTCCTCTTCCCTTTTGGAAAGAAGTGGCAGAATGCAGCTGCCTGTGAGGCTTTATTTCGGGTTGGAAAATCTCCAAACCTAGAGGGGGAAAAAACTGAACACGCTGTAACTCAGAGACGGCCTCGGACCAAACCCCCCGGTTTCCAAGTACCAACAGGCAGTGAAGGATTGCAGACAGGGGTAGGGACTGTCCATCACACACCGATGTCTTCGACGGACCGACGGGCCTGAGAACCGCACGAGGATGCACACGGTGCCCCTGTAAATTCCACAGTGTTCCCCAAAATGGAGCTAATACAACCTCCAGTCATCCTAAATAAAAGCCCCAACGCTTAACATCTCCCTGTATTGAACCTTCTTCAAGAGGTGCTTCAGAATGAGTCGCTTTTTCCTTTGGGATTTTTTGAAGCCAATAACAAGATGCCCTTAAAAAACTCCTGAGGGATGCTGAGAGAATTCAGGGTTTCATTTTTTACAAATCTCTGTCAAATGTTTCAGGTACTGGTTCTGCAAAAAACTGAAAGCAGAACTGTGTTATGAAAGACCATTTATTATGGACACTTTCCAGATTTAATAGTCTAGCTTTCCCTACAAGAAAGCCTGCAAAATTTTGATCCAAATCCAATTTTTGGCATTTTTTTCTGTGTCAAACTAAATTTTTCACCAGAAGTGTGCTGATAAAAGAAAATTTAGATTAGCTCTAGTGAAAACCATTTCTGCTCCTAAAGCAGACCCCAAATTTTCCAGTGACAAAACACATACATGAGATAGACATAGAGTGAGCAAGATACTGGAATTCCTTCTTCTGCCATGCCTGTGGCATGAAGGCATCTTACTTCAAGCGGTAGATATTTTTTATTGTATTTATACGACGAGGTAGTAAGTGCCTTGTGCCTTCCTTCATCTATTCATCTTTAGGACTACCTGTTCTGCGTGTTTGTGTACCATGATAAGAAGCCCAAGAGAAATCTTGGACGGCGGATAGTTGGAGAGATGGATGGAGAGAAATTTGGGTTTGGGAGAAATGCCAAATCGGTTTGCTTTACTACGCCAGAGTGATGGGTAGACAGACTGGCAAACATACGACGAGATCATTCTCTATACTTTTATACAACTTATTTCCTTCAGGAATCATATAGCCATTTATAAATATTTATACATTTTGATAATATACTTTTTTGTTAGTAAATATTGTTATACTCCTCCTTTAGATGGAAACTGGGAAGACAGAGGTTAAGGGACTTAGCCAGGGTCCGCGAGTTTTCGAAAGAAGCAGAGGGATATTCAAGCAGCTGTGTTTTCCAGGCCGTTTCAATCACTAGACCACATATATAATTTTAAGGTTACAAAGACTGGCTCTTTCGCATAATCATATTAATGATCTTCCTTTAATCTATGCAGGCATTTTCACAAGCTTGGATCCAAAGCAAGGAAACTGTTGGCACAATCTATAGGACATAATCAGACTACAAAGCTACAATGTTATGGCAAGCTGTAATTTCAAGCAACCAAGCTAGCTTTATTACTCCAACTGTCATTACAGAATGCTTATACAGCACGGCCACAAAGTCAATGGGATATTTAGATGCAGAATTAATGCAGGATAGCACCCAGTGTAAAGAACAAACACAATAAATAAAATATACGGTAGAGGCATAGGGCATAAATACAGAAGAAAATGGCAGAGCAAAAAAAAATCAAGTGAACTACATTTAATATTGCTATTTAACCATGCATAGTTTATTCCAGTTGTTTCTCTGCACTTATGGCTTGTCTTAATGCTGGCAGGTTCTACTTTTCAGTAATAGAATGAGAAAAAGTTGTTCAAAAAGTTTTCATAAAGCCTATAATTGGTGCAATAGACCCTAAGGAGATATTCCTAGAAAGAGAGAGAAAGGCAAAGGCAGAAAGAGCAAAAGAGAAAGAGGGAAAGACAGAGAGAGAAAAAGAGAGAAAGAAACAAAGAAAGAAAAAGATAAATAGAAAGAGAGAGAAGAAGGAATAATTTCACATCAGACTATCTGCAGCTAGCTTGCTTTTGACTTTCATACTCTATTTAAAAATACAAAATTGGGAGCATTGAAAAAGAGTTCCCAAATTAGCTTTTTAATAGAGATGGGAAGTTAAAAGGGGGCCGAGTCATGGGGGAAAAGCTATTCAGAATCACAGCCTGGCCAGAGCCAGCAAAGAGTGAGGCCAGAGCACGCCCGCATGAGAGAGGAGTCAGTAAGTTTTATGAAGTGATGACATTGTAAATCACAGAAAAATCTCTTATACCAGTAAAAGCCAAATGACATTTCTGGTTTTGCTTTCTTCTGAGCATCTGCAAGAGCAAAAGAGCAAGTGGAGATATAGGAAATATTTTAAAGAGGAAAGCAGCTCTGAAGACGTCTAATAAAGATGGATTCTGGATGTTTTGATGAGCTTAAATTCCTACAGTCGCTGCAAGTTTCTCATGCAAGTTTTAGGATTCACTTTGCACACAACTACTCATGTGTCCAGCATACAACTACTAGTATCCATATTCTAAAGATTATAATATGTAGCGTTTGCATAACCTTATTAACTAGTGAGCAGACATTGTAATGCAGCTTACAAATATTACCGGGGGAAATTGTTTTGGGGAAGGATTACCCAGGACCTGACATTCAGAAATTAGTATTATTTTTTTTTAATAATTGCATTGAATTATCAGGGATTAGACAATGTTGAGACACTGGACTGGATCGATCAGGGTTCTGGTATCAGAGTTTCCAGATTACATTTTCCAAACTGGACAGTCTGAGTGTTGAGGTGTTTGAGGATTTGGAGGGCGGCTTCTAATTTTTTTTATTTTTTTTTTTTTTGGTAAAATAAGGCCTTGGTTTAAGGGCTCTCAAAAGAAAGGCACGCTATAATACAGGCAGACAAAAATCACCTGGAAAACGGACCCTGGTTAGCGATGGCTTTGCGAAGTTCCCGTTTCCCCCCGTTTTAAAGCCGCAGGGGCGCACCACATCCCCGCTTCCCTTCTCCCGCTGGAAGCGGTACAGCTGCGGAGCATCTCCGGGGCTTTGCCAACCGAAAGCCTCGCAGCCTGCCCCAGCGAGGTCCCGGCACCCCGCGGCCCAGCGCTCCCCTCCGCCCCGGGAGCCGCCGCACCCTCGCTCCGGGTGACACCTGCCGGCGGCGCGGAGGGGCCGGGGCCGGGGCCGGGGCCATGTGCGGGGTCCCCCCCCGCTCCGCTGAGCCCGGGCCCCCCCCACCCCCGCGCCGCCCCTCCCCGCGGAGCTGTCCGCCCGCCGGTGCTGATCGCCGCTCGCCGCCCCGCGCCCGCGCACTCCGCGCCGCCCCGCGCAGCCCCGCGCCCGCCCCCGCGGCCCGCGGCGCGCCGCTCCGCGCTCCCGGCAGCCGCATGGCAGCGGAGGCGCTCGGCTGGCGGCCGCGGCCGGGAGCGGCGGGCGGGCAGGGAGAGGCGGCGGGTCGGCGCGCCCTGCGGAGGTGAGGGGGTCGGCCGGGAGGACGGGGTGTGGGGGGGACACCGGCCCGGGGACACACACACACACACACACACACACACACACACCGGCCCCGGGGGGGGCTCACCTGCGGCGGGGAGGAGGCGCGGCGGCGGCAGCCGGGGGGGGAGCGAGGGGCAGGAGCGGTGCCCCCCGCTCGTTCCCACCGCCGCGCCCTCCTCGTCCTCGCCCCCGCTCCGCACTCTCCCGCTCCTCGTCTCTCCCGCTCTCCTTCCCTCCCTCGCTCCCATCTGGTGGCCGCGCAGACCGTTCCAGCCCCTGAACTCCCGGCGATAGATTAAAGTGTAATATTGAGCAGTGGAAGGACGCGAGGCGATGGCAAGGCAGCTGAGCTCCTGTGTTTCATGTATGTATTCGTCTTACTTTATGGAAGTCGCTAACTATCGCTGCGGCGCGTCAGTCATCGCCGGGAGCTGCCCGGCAGAGCAGGGCAAGACTGGTTTGCTCTGATTTGGGCTTATAGTTATTTATTTCATGGAGATTCGCCGGCAAACAGACAAATGAGCGAGGATGCCAGGTCTCTGAGCGTGTGGAGTCCAACTTCTGACCGTGGATGAAAGAGGGATGCTGAGGTGGTGTGGAGACAGGACTGGTAAGAGCTGCCAAGGAGCAGGGCAGGCGAGAACAGCAGGACGAGAGGGAAAGGGGACAGGCGGTGGGAAGGAAGAGCAGAGAAGGAGAGAGGGAAAGATCGGTTCAAGTCTGACTTATTTATTTTTATCCCTGAATGTAGCCTCCTGCCCTGGCTAAGGTGTTGGTTGTAGGTTTGCAATGCTGGAGCAATAGCTCATTTTCTTGTACAGGAGAAGGCGCCTCTCCCGCACGGTCCCCGCCTGCCCGAGAGTCAGGGACACACAGGGAGCTTCAGGAGGGACCAGTGAAGTTCATCCCACACTTTTCCCCCCTTCATCCCCCCCTCCTTGCCACTGCTGGCACATTAGCATGCAGGGTAGGCTCTGGTGCGTATTTAATGACTCCATTTGCCGGTGTCTCCGTTAGCTCACACCGCCTTTCTTCAGTCTCGCTTCACAGCCTGCCTCCCTGGGACCAGCTGGGTCCATCTCCCTGCGGCGTCCAGGCGAGCCGACTCTCCGGGACCCGGGTACCGTTTCCAGCTCGGTCAGGCAGCGAGAGCAAAGCTCCGAGCGGTACTGGAAGGGGAGGGGGCAAAACGAAGCAAGCTCAGGCGAGAGAGGCAGGGAGAGACTCCATCTCAGCAGTAATGAGGGAGAAGCTGTTTAGTCATCTCTATATATATACTTTCACAATGATGATCACATTTACTGATTGCTTCTGACTGCATTTAGAGAGGGAGTCAAGAGGCAGGCAGCACAGTTCACCTTTTATCCTGAGGAGTGACTGCTCCCCCTTCCTTCCAGTTCCCCAGATTTAGCCCTACTTTTGGGTGCCGAGAGTGTCTTTCCTTGCCAGGTAAGGCATCGCTGCGAGCCGGCAAGATGGGGCTCCCTGGGCTGACTGGGAGGGAGGGGAGAAGTTTGCATGCATTTATCCTAAGCCTGTTGCTTTTGCTCCTAAATCTCTCAAACGGACTGAGGGAGTGAATGTTTCGCAGAAAGTTTTATTATCTGATGCGATTGCGAAGGGAAAGGAATCTGTGACTGACAGAGGACATCGAAGCTTTGGCTGACATATTTTGCTTTAAAGCAAATCTATCTTTGCTGTCTGAGCCTGACCCAACAAGGACAGGAAAGGAGAGAACGAGTGGTCTCGAGGCTTTTCGCTCCCATTAGCAGCGTCTGATCAGGAAACTCACAGTATGTTTATCAGTCGTATTTTAAATCATCCCTGTCTGCTTCTAGAAAGGGAAGCACTAGGAGATTTTTGGTTTGTTTCTGCTTTCATGAAACTCCCGAAGAGACATTTTTTAAATACGGCATTGCCGGTGGGAGCTAATGTGGTAAGAATCCATCGTTTATTTCTTGACCCTTTAGGGGGGAATAGAAATAACTGTGTTCTCTAAAGTTTTCCTCCAGAGCTTTACTGACCTAGCCGTGCCCGTCAGGTTTTTGTTTGAAACTGGGATGAAACCGTGGTGCCCACGAAGCGGCTGCAACGCAGACGACCTGCGGGAGCCAGCGGTGGTCAGGGATGGGGTCGGGAGTCCCCGGAGCCTTTTCTGCCAAATTTGCTTGCACCATTTCGCTGTCCTCATAATTATCCAAAGAGAACAGATTCTTGTCTCTACAGATGCTGGCTTTTTTAAGTCAGACGGAGGCAAATTCTTTTATTTCGTGTACCAGGTCTTCTAAATGTCATCAGCAGGCTACTGATCTTTTGTTAACTAGTTCCTTTCAAATTACATGCAGAAATTACGGTAATTAAAATTAGAAGTCTGCGTATAGCTAAATGTATGCTTGTTAGAAGTAAAGTGTGTCTGTTTGCTGTGCGAGCTGAAGAGGCTCTGTCGACTGTACAGCATATTTTCAGCTCGGCCAGTTGCTTTCCAGCCTGAAAAGACTGGTTAGCAGTTACCAAAACCCAGGCATGCAGAAAAGGAGGATTCTTTCCACATTCTGTACATAAACTTGCTGTTACTTCATATTCTTTTTTACTCGGCTTAGTTTGTGCAGCTCTGAATTACAAATCCAGTCCTCTGTCTTAATTTTCTGTCTCTGACTTTGGGGAGGGGTGGAGTTCCAAGGACTCATGGACAAGAAAAAGCAAAACCTCTGCGACAGGGGATTTCATTACTCTTGTCCCTCTCAGTCCTTCAGACAATTTATAGCTGAAAAAGACTCTGGTTTTGTGTATTTTGAGGATCAAATGGACCAGATTCAATGCAACTTAGAAAATTAAGCTGTGTGCACTAAGTTTTCTTAACCAGCTGCATCTCTTGATCACAGAGAAATGGGAACTAAACTTCCACAGAAGAATACCCCTCTCCTTCTCTTTTGTTTTAATCTCCTGACCATTTCATAGCTGAGATATTTATAGCTTCCCCACATATACTGCCAGCATAGAAGGACCCATTTTATCCTTAAAAATTGATTTAAAAATGTGTAAGTCACTTATGAGTTACCAGTGCTTCATTAGAACAATTATATGTGAAGTATTTATAGTGCCTCAGCAGCTAATGTAGGTAACCTGGAATTTACAACCAAAGTTATAAAAGTACAGAAGAGATTTCTAACCAGGTTCCCCTGAGAAATCAGGGGAGATGAGGATCCAGTGTACTGTAGCTGGTCAGGTCACCGTACATCGCCAATCAGCCCCGGCAGAATGGCTGTGGCGGTGTCGCTAATTGAAATTAAGAAGCAGAGAAGACAGTTTACCAGCAGGGAAAACAGGCACAGGATGCATTCTCTTGGTCTCTTGGTTATTTGCCTGTATATATTTGGTGATTAATGAACGAAACGGTTCTCATTTTGCTGCCTCCTGTTTTGCAGTCCTGTTCTTAAGGCAATGCTTCATCAAAGTTCAAAGATCCACCACTGCGGGTATGAGAAATGGGCAGCTCTGCTCTCTGAGCCCACCGAACCCCTGGAGATCGCCTTTCAGCTAAAGACCGGGGCGTATTTTCAAAGTAGTGCAGAGAAAGTTTGCAGTGCTGCGCTCTGCCTCTTCCTCGCACAGACGAAAGAGCCTGGTCTCCAGGGCTGTCAGTCTGGCACTATTAACGCAATAAATTCCCTCTTTAGGGGGAGAGAAAAAATAGTGCAGAGTGATATTGAACAATCCTTTATAGGCAAATATTGTGGGATGTTTGCTCCGGTGCCATGCATACAAACAAAGCATCTCCTCGGGATAAGCATCACTATGGATTATTATATGTTTCGTAATTACAAAACCTCTTCCAGCAGCAGCAAGATGCTTGCACGAGGGATTTCAATTGTCCTTTAGATAGTAAAATTGCACAGAAAGATGCTCCACATTAAGGTGATGAATGTTAATGTGCCCTGAAGAGGAAGAGCATTTCTGTGAGCAGTTTAGTCGTTTTCACCACGGATTGATTCTGTCATTTTTTATTCAGTATTTTGATGGCCTGTTGAAATCGATAATGCTGCAGCCTTACTGGCTGGAATGGCAGCCTTCATATAATTAAAAAACTGCCTAGAAGGATACCACGTTGAGGAGACAATTAGGCCTTGAGGCCCTGAATCAGTGGAATCAATGGAATTTCCATTGATAAACCAATTTTTGATAGGGCCCCTAATGCATCTTATATGATAATGGCACCTTTCTCCAGATAATTTTATGGTAGAGTTAGAAAAACACTAGGGAAGTGGAAGTAAATCCAAGTTAAAACAAAAGTTAAATATTGTAAGAATTCTGACCAAAGACCACAAAGAAAAAGAAAATTCATGGCTAGATCAGAACCACCAATAACTACTTTAATTTCAAGAGAATGTTGGCTGCCAGTGGCTGAGGATCTGGACGACTTGGGATATTTTTCATCTAAAAATCAAGCCCGCAGTGAACATATTTCATCTCAACCTAATAGTCCTTCACTTCTTAGGCTGAAGGACTTCTGCTTCTGTTAGCTAGGAAATAATCAAGGTATCTCGCTGCTGGAAGAAAGTTGTCCAAGTTTGGAGGCTTCCCTCATTCTGATGTTCTTGGCATTCAGTTCATAGCTTAATCCATCAGCCTTCACTCCTGGGATTCAAGCTTACTGTTGCTCAGATATTCTGAGCAACGTTTCCCTGAAAGTCAGAATTTCCGTCTGTCTGATGGAGGGATGCAATATTGCACAAGAGTAAAACCCATCTCTAAATGAAAGAGACCGGCAAAAAACTGCTGCTGAGGCCAGGTCTTTAATTAAAGATGGAAGAAAACTAATGAAAACCAGAGAAGACTTTCTGTTTCTGAAAACGTTCTTAGTGCAAGATTCCTTACATACTGAACTTTTTTAAGATTGGAAGCCCAGCTCAGCCCAGCCATGGCTTTTCATGGCATACAATTTCACTGGGCGAACGGCAAGCTGACTTCACCGGAGTTCCCAGCTCTTTCTTGACAGCTGTAGTTAAACTGATGAGCACACGAGGCTTACACCTGGGGAATTATGGATTAGTCTTGTTTGTAAGGAAGCAAATATAAATTAGTGTGTTTATGCTACTTTAAAAATGCTTTTAATGAGGAATCATTTGCTATTCAAAATTTCAATCTATAATAATGCCATAACCCCGCTGAGCTGATTATCATGTGCCTTGTTTAACATCATTCTTCAAACGGGAGATGAGGGCAAACCAGTTGTTCTAAAGTCTTGTGTATGTACTGATGTCTGACTCTTCAACACAACGGGGCAAGACACCCCGCTTGACTGTGTGCTGTGGTTTTGTTTTGTTCTGTATTTTAGATGGAACTGATCTGACTTCCAGCAGGTCCCAGGAGCAGCCCAACTGTCTTCTCCAGTAACAAGGCCTGGGGTCATCATGGCAGCAGGAGTAGCAGCATGGTTGCCCTTTGCCAGGGCAGCCGCCATAGGATGGATGCCAGTAGCCAACTGTCCTATGCCACTGGCTCCAACGGAGAAAAACAAGAGGCAGGACGAGCTGATTATTCTCAACGTGAGTGGCAGGCGTTTCCAGACCTGGAGGACTACACTAGAGAGATACCCGGACACTCTCCTGGGCAGCACCGAGAAGGAGTTCTTCTTCAACGAAGACACTAAGGAGTACTTCTTTGACCGGGACCCTGAGGTCTTTAGGTGCATCTTAAATTTTTATAGAACTGGCAAGCTGCACTATCCCAGGTACGAGTGCATCTCTGCTTATGACGAAGAGCTTGCCTTCTATGGGATCCTCCCTGAAATCATTGGGGACTGCTGCTATGAAGAGTACAAAGACAGAAAGCGGGAAAACGCGGAGCGGCTGATGGATGACAATGACTCAGAAAACAACCAAGAAGGGTCCATGCCATCCCTGAGCTTCCGGCAGACCATGTGGCGAGCCTTCGAGAACCCCCACACCAGCACCTTAGCCTTAGTCTTTTACTATGTCACCGGTTTCTTTATTGCTGTCTCTGTGATCACTAATGTTGTGGAAACTGTCCCCTGTGGCACGGTGCCTGGAAACAAGGAGCTTCCATGTGGGGAAAGATATGCTGTGGCTTTCTTTTGCTTGGACACGGCTTGCGTGATGATTTTCACAGTTGAGTATCTGTTGAGACTCTTTGCAGCCCCAAGTCGCTACAGATTCATTAGAAGTGTGATGAGCATCATTGACGTGGTGGCCATCATGCCGTACTACATTGGCCTGGTGATGACCAACAATGAGGATGTCAGCGGAGCCTTTGTGACACTAAGGGTTTTTAGGGTTTTCAGGATTTTCAAGTTCTCTCGCCATTCCCAAGGCTTAAGAATCTTGGGCTACACTTTGAAGAGCTGTGCCTCCGAGCTTGGCTTTCTCCTCTTTTCCCTCACTATGGCAATCATCATCTTTGCAACTGTGATGTTTTATGCAGAGAAAGGGTCCTCGGCAAGCAAATTCACCAGTATTCCTGCTTCCTTTTGGTACACTATTGTAACCATGACAACGCTGGGGTGAGTATTACTTTTTCTTTTACTGAGCAGCAGGCAAGCATGTACTAGGAGTCGACTTCAGTTACTCCTAAGCATTTTCCTGGGTGCGTGTTCGAAAAGGGGCTGGAACTGTTAAGGGCTTGATTGTTCTTTGCCTTACAACTTGTGCAATTTATGCTCATGTGAAGTTGTATAAAACAGGAAAAGCACTTACACCCACTTGACAAATGCTTGGCACAATGGTAAATGAGTGCAGGAGGAGCAAGGCTGTGGAGTAGCAGGTCCTGTTTCGCACTCCTTCTGCAGGAGAGGAAAGTTAACATGAGTGCAAGGGAGCTGGCAACTAGAGCTTATGGTTTTTTCAGACATTCATTCGAGCCATAGATTTTACACAAAGTTGCTGATGTATGTGTTGTCTCTTTTCGTGATGTCGGTCATTGTTTCTTCACTTGACATGCCAGGAACTATAGATTTGTTGAATTCAAATGGATATTGTGGGACACTATACCGAAAATACTCAGTGATCTCCAGGACATGATCTGGTTTTTACTTAATCGAGCAGCATATGGGCTTCTTGTCTGTGTTTAGTTGTGAGTTTAAAAAATAATACGAGTACACTGTAGCAGTTGCAGTAGAATTTCAAACATTCCCATGGACAGGTACAAAGATAATGATATCAAAGCAAGGGGAACGTAGCCTGGAGGGCGTGTTTTCCCCTTACATTTCATTTCTGTCTTACAGATGTTGCTACTGAGATTATAGATTTGAGCTTCTGTTGCTCTGAACTAAAACCTTTGTAAGCAGAATGACCAAGCCCTCACCCTGATGGGGTTATGTAAAAGAAAGTAGGCATCACTGCTGCTTCGGGCGCTCACAAAGCTATGATCGAATGCAATCTCTTAATTCCACACACCAGAGCAATATACCAAGTTTATAGTTACTTCACAAAGAGTTTTCCCACTGGAAAGTTCGCACAGTTTAATATTCAGATGTAGACAACTCTCTTTCTTGTAATACGGTGACCACTTTTTCTCTAAACTGCTTTTGATTTTAAACACTTCTCTGTGCCTATTATACAGGAACAGGCCCACAGTAGCACTTCTAAATTATGAAAATCATAATTCAGCTGTCAGAAAGGCGCAGTATCTGAGCATATAACAACTGCAAGTCTGAATTTCTTCATTAAGTGAAAACGTAGAACATGTTTGTCATAGTCACCAAAAGATCCCTTTTTCCTCCTTTTTAACATCTAAGCAAAGTTGGCAAGTTCATATGGCAAAAGCTACGTTCCTCACCCTGGAAAAGAAGTCAGCGTTTACTTAGAAACCGAAGCTGGGTTTTGGATCCCTGTGGTTCAGCTTTCCATATTCTAACTGGTCCATACTGGTCGGTTCCCACCCGCCTGGCCCCACCATTATATCTAAGTAGTGTCAGAGGGATACCTGTCCCGGGTGTCCCCTCCACAGCGGGGAAAAGCACGAAAATACCCTTCTATTTTCTGGTTTCTGTTTAATAAGGATCGTCCCTATCTTTCTATCTACACACGCTTATGCACGTTCACACGTACGTTGTTACATCTTTGTGACAGGCAAGTTGGGGTCAAGGGAACGTTCGGTGTTGCTTGGGAACAAACCCTTTTTGTGAGACACATGCGGAATGTGCTGTAGTGCAATTCAGTCTCTATTCCCATCAGTGCGGTGACTTGGTCTTGTTCTCTTCCCCTTCCTTTCTGAACGCAAGGATAGACAAACCAGAGTGCTCCTGAGGACTTTAAAGTGTTCTCACTCTGTTGTAATCACAGAAATTATAGATGAATGAGTGCGTTAAATGAGTTGACAAGAATTTTAAAACTTAGACATTTAAACACGGCTTTCTAAGAGTTCATTGGAAAGGGACCTATAAAATGCTGTCAAAGCCTAAAAAATTAAACTTCTAGTATTACTGATGTGGGATTTTTGTTGCAGGATTTTAATTAAAATAGGTGTCTCTAGCAAATAGTCTGTCAGCTAAGTTTAGTGTCATATCACAGGCTTACAAAAAACTCAGAAACCTCGATAACAGCAGACCCCGAAGAGCCCCCGTGCTCTCTGACAACACCTCTCTGCCCATGACCACGTTCGGTGGGTACCGAGTGCTTCCGTACCCAAGGACCCAAGGACACTCTCCACTGCTTTGCCCGAAACCTCTGCTAGAAAGAGAAGTTGCTACTATGAGCCATAAAACCCTAATTGCTGCCAGACCAGCTCCGCAGAGCCCAGGCTGGGGTCCCTCAGAGAGGCGCTTTGCAGAGCTGGTCAGGACAGTGGTGGGGTCCCAGCTGCATGGGTGCAGGGATGGTGCTGGTGGAGTAAGGCGCTGGTGGAGTAAGGTGCTGGTGGAGTAAGGTGCTGGTGGAGCAGGGCACTGGTGGAGCAAGGCGCTGGTGGAGCAAGGTGCTGGTGGAGCAAGGCGCTGGTGGAGCAAGGTGCTGGTGGAGCAAGGCGCTGGTGGAGCCAGGTGCTGGTGGAGCAGGGTGCTGGTGGAGCAGGGCGCTGGTGGAGCAAGGCGCTGGTGGAGCAGGGCGCTGGTGGAGCAGGGTGCTGGTGGAGCAAGGGGCTGGTGGAGCAGGGCGCTGGTGGAGCAGGGTGCTGGTGGAGCAGGGCGCTGGCGGAGCAAGGCGCTGGTGGAGCAGGGCGCTGGTGGAGCAAGGCGCTGGTGGAGCAAGGCGCTGGTGGAGCCAGGTGCTGGTGGAGCAGGGCGCTGGCGGAGCAAGGCGCTGGTGGAGCAAGGCGCTGGTGGAGCAAGGTGCTGGTGGAGCAGGGTGCTGGTGGAGCAAAGCACCAGTGGTGCCGGCACCAGCCCTTGGCTCCTGCAGCAGCTCTCGCCCCCCCGCTTGGGATCATGGCACAGAAAGTCAGGAACCCTAGAAATGAAACTTTTGGCCTCAGGTCATTGCCACCTTCCTGACTCCCACTGTGTGGGGTGGGTGGGTGGTTAACATCTCCTGGCCCCCTTCACTTCCCCACAAATCCTTTCAGTTTTGACAAAGTGGCATTTTCATACAATATTCCATATACATCTCTCTTCAGAAGTCATGTCAATATCTTTGGAAGGATCTTGTTACTAATGAGAGCACTGGCAATTCCTGTCTCACGGACGTTGCCAAAAATGCAGCCAAAGTCTCTAATGTGCTTCTTAATGCATCAGACTTTGCCTAATTAGTGGTTGCCAGGTCGCTGCATTTCAGCAATGCTCAGAGCTTTTATGAATATCTTAAGTATTTTCTGTTATTTGTCTTTAAAAATTCAGCCAGCACTTAAAACAAGAAATGATAAAGCACAATGATTTTGAACTCAAATCTATACACATATGGATGTATTTTTTGTTTTGAACACTGAAACATTTAAATCTGGATAAGTGAACATTTCCCTGACACCGGAATTCCACCATTGCTTGTGATAGAGTGCTTTATAAAAGTGATTTGGAACATGTAAGATAACTTTTCCCACATTATTAAGACATTAAAAAAATTAGCTCCATTTATATAAAAGGGAAAGTTTACTTACAACAAACATGCTTAGCATTAGCAAACCATTAACTCTCCTACTGTACTGCTGTTATTCCAGATTCCCAAGCATCTTTAGGATACAATTGAATTTACAGACTGACCCATAAATGAAAAGCAATAAAAATGCATTTCTTCTTGCAGGTGAAGCACTGCATAAAATAGAATAAGTGCTGCTTCTGGTGGGGTTACAATGCAAATCAGTTTTGAGAAATCCAGGATGACTTGCAAGCTCCTTAGGTAATTACCAACGCAAGGAGATAGGTACAACAGTTTTTCTGGAATGGGAAACAAAGCAAAGGAATTAAATTATACTGACCCTGCATCTCTGATCCCTCTGCTGTGCTCATCAGCCCTGGTTTAACAGAGGCTGTTTTTAATTTAGCATGATTTAAATTTTGCTCAGGAGGTTTTATAATGAAAGCATTATTCTTGGGTGCATCTTAAATCAATCTGAATTACTGAAACAACTATTCAAAATTAATTCAAAATCAGCTATCCAATTCATGCAGAAACATTTTTCTCAAGAGGCCAACAGCTACCCATCTTCTCTCTCGCCCTTGTCTAAACCACCAATACAATAAGTATTGGCTTTGCCAGCGCCCCTTCTCTGTTCTGCAGGAGGTTTTGACCCCCAGGACCCTCCATCTCAGTAACGCAACGCTGCCGAAAGCAGCGGAGCAGCACGGTGCTGGTTCCCATCGTTAGCATTCACGTCCCCGTCTTGGTTTTTAGCTAACTTAATATGCAATTGCCACCGGGTTTACATCTACATA
Organism: Balearica regulorum gibbericeps; assembly: GCF_011004875.1. Taxonomy (NCBI): domain Eukaryota; kingdom Metazoa; phylum Chordata; class Aves; order Gruiformes; family Gruidae; genus Balearica; species Balearica regulorum. The sequence goes on from NC_046208.1 coordinate 1,708,620, forward strand.
GAGACAGTTTAATTATCACAAATTTTGTTACCTTGCTACCAGTGTGTTGGTTTTATTCACTTTTAAATAGTGTTTGGTTGTGGATGGGGCAGCCGCACGTTTTGCTGCCCATCAGCGTGCATCACAAACGCGGCTGCGGTACAAGACCTCTCTCACGCTGCTAAACCCCACACCATTTTTGCCCAGAGCGCATATTTTTCTAAGCTTTTTATAGCTGTTATCATTTCACCTGACAACGGCCATACGTTTCAGACTCTCGGGCAGCGTCTGCGACCTGCAACGCGGGCAGCAAATTGTGAAAACCTAAGTGCCGCATCCCTGCACCATCCTGGGGCACGGAGAGGTTCCCGAGGGATGCAGAGCACCGCAGCCGTGCCCGCGCGGGGGGGGATGCCAGAGCCGAGCACTCGGAGCAGGCAGCATCAGCATCCCCCTCCCCGCCAGAGCTGGGAGCAGGCTGGAGCAGAGAAGGGCAAAAAGCCTGCGGTGTATCCTGGAGGGAATCGGCACCAAGATCTTGGGGCCAAACCATCAGTCCCACGGACCAAGGAAAGGGGGCTTCGGATGGATTTTGTTCCGGTGTGATTTTCTATTGCCTCACGAAGGCTGAGCTCCCGCAGCTCAGCGCCCTCGGGGTGGTCCTAGGAGAATCTATCTTCTGTCTGACTGTCTCCCTTACAATTTGCAAGAACATAATGGTTTCGAGATCACTATCCCTCTTTGAGATTCGGCTGCACTGGTCAGTGAGTTTGAAAGATACACATCAGTGCATTTGGACAACACAGTCCTATCTATATAATTCATTTAAGGCACCAGGTTAATCCTAGGAAGTCAATAAAACAGATGTGCTGGCCTGGTTATGTCAACAGCCTGATCTGGAGCAAGATCTGAAATTTCTTACGGTTTTTATTAGCTGAGTGCTCAGAGAGCAGGGATTTGGGGGTAGGGGGCTGTTTTGGTTTGTCTTGGTTCAAGCTGGTACCCTGCGGTTCTGCAAAATGTGGGTCAGAGAGCGCGACAGAGAACTGACACCGCTGAAAGAAACGTCCTTTTTCGGTTTGCTTTTTTCTTGGGCTGTTTTATTGGTAGTCAATCTTGGACGAGAAACGGGATGAAATTTAAGTAGTGAAATAGCATGTAAAATTCTTGCTGCCAAGCCGTTGACAGCTGGACTAGCATGAACTTATTGAACACTGACCACGTTTCTTGCAAATGCTGCCAGCTACCGTGTGAACAGAGATCTCTCTGCAGTTATTTCTCCAATGCAAAGTACCGAAACCACTCAACCTGATAGTAACCTTCATTCACCCTCCTTCATGCAAACTAAGAGGAGTTTGCAAAGTAAGGAAAATAATAAATCATCTCTGGAGCGCTGCCATTCCCAGCTTCTCCGGAAAGATTGCCGTTTGGCCCAGTAATCATATTGTGCGTGTCAGTACTTCAGTAACTGCCATTAAACTGAATCAGAAAAAATGCTTTAACAGAAACACTACTTTGCATATTTAACATCATGGCTGGAAAGATGGATGAGATGCGGGATACTTCCTTTGTAAAGCAAGGCGCTAAAATTTCATCACTCTCACCATTTCCCACACAGCCAACAATTCTTATATCCACAGGCCAAAGGACTGCTTGAATTTAATATACAGAAAGTCCAATCAAACAATGAATTGATGGAGCTACACAAAGAAGCCATTTTCCTGAGCTTTCATTCTCTTGACTCCAGCTTCATCTTATACCAAATGTGTATCAATTTTCTTCTCCTAATGGATTTACGGACATTGTGTGCGAAATGTCTTTGTATTGGAAACTACAGATGGAACCTCTTCCTTCACTATCTTGATGTAAATCTCAGGCAAGCATCTCATTTTCGAGCTATTTGTATTCACCAGGACCCCAGAAGTATTAAAATACCTTTATGCATTCTCAGGGCAAGTGGAATTCACTGGATTTCTCTCTCTCTTAAAAAAATTTAAATGTATCTGTCCTTAGGCTTTTTGTGGCTTTGGATATTTGTAACGATTGCATGTAGGTGCAAACACACCATTTTTAATGTGCAAGACAAAGTAACTTTCCTTTAAGGTAAACTCGTTGTGTGAGAAATGAATTATTTTGAATAAGGCCAAGTAATGGTACTGGCTAGAATTATAACGTGACTGCTAAATTTACCAATGAAACCTTGGCAGAGATGCATCTATAGCAACTGATTTAGGACATTTTTCTAAGCTCCTCTTCCTTCCCCCCCCCCTCCCTTTTCTTTCTAGCCTGCATCACGGCAAGTGCCCGAGAAATACAGATTAAAGATAACATTGTGTTTTCACTGGAGATGAAGGGAAGTGATTGGCTTGCTGACTGGATGTGAGCTATTTTTAGTCTCATAAAATGATAATTTCATAACAGCACTGACCCAGTAAAAGTAATTAGTTTACAGAGATCAGCAGAAAATGAGGGACAGAGTAGCCACTGTCAGTCGGAAAGCAGGGAAAGGGGAAGGGAAGCTAAAGGCCCTGCAACAAATTAGCCCACGCTAATTACGTCTCTCAGCTGATTACAGCCTCGGAATCAGCTGTCAGTGTGACCTGGGGAGCAGAGGGGGTTTGTGCAGCCCCCGGCCCCAGGTTAATCCTGCCCCAGGCAGCTGCCCAGAGCGGCCCTCGCTCACGGCATCTGTACGTCACATCCTCACCCAGGCTGTCTCGGCACGGATTTCGCAGGGGGGCACCTAAAATAGGAAACGAAATTCCTGCCCTGCTTTAGTATTAGGAAAACAAGATGAGATTCTTGCAATTTTGTAAGGGATCTGTGCGTTCTGGGCGGCTGAAACCAGAATGTGGGAGGACCTGTCACCAAAACCAGCTTATTTATCCCAGGCACTGTAGTGAGACCGCCTCATTAAGAAAAAAGAAAAAAAAAAAAAAACCTACCAAAAAAGTGTAAGATAAACAGAGAAACTTTTCCTCAGCATTCGTGCCTGCCACCATCACACTTACAGCTGGGCTCCAGTCTCCCACGACACGAACGCTGTTCCCCGTGTAATTCAGTGCGGTTTCAGTGGAGGCCGCGTACTATTTGCATTTAACGCATACCCGTCATACCAGTCCATGCAGAAGTACAGAGGGAGGGAGCTGCCACAGCGCGTTACCGGAGGCAGGTTCGTTTATTTTTAATGCAGCACGAGCCTCAGACACGGCGATACCCGGACCCAGCAGCTGGCTGTTGCACGCCCCGCTCAAGCACTCCGGCGATGCTGTTGTGCCTGACCCTGGCAGGCAGAGGACCCGTGGGTCGGCCTCGGCTGCCTCTCAAGGCTCGCCCAAGGGTGCTGGCACCCGCAGCGATACCCCACGGTCAGCACCACGGCTCGGTACAAGTTGGACACGAAATGAGCTACGATCAGGTCATTTATCCATCGCCCTCCTGCTCTCGCTGCTTCGACAGCCGGCACAGAAATTCTTTTCTGTCAAATTCCACCACATCCACTGTGAATTTATTAATATTTTCCTTTGGCGCAGGCAGACTGCTGGGTGTTTTTCCTGCAGACCAGGAATGGCTCAGCCGAGCTCTGCCTTCTCCTGGACAGGCAATGCCTGCAGAAACAGATTGTGCCTATTTAACTATTTACCACTGCTACATTAGAGCACATTCAAGGGCTGTAATTCACCTCTTAAAGTTACAAGTAAGTGTGGAAGAGTTATTTTAAAATCAATATCTAACAGAATGCCATTGTTCCAACATTAAAACCTGCTGGGAAATTACTAGGAGGCATGTGGCAAGTCAAATCACTGCCTGCCAGAGGAGGAAACAATTCATTACTCCTTTAAAAGGTGTGAGTCTTTATTGGCTTTTCGTTCTGGTTTGCAGCCTCAGAAACGATGCTGGAGCATCTGGCTCTTTCTTTCTCTCATTCTTTCCTGATTTCACTCTTTTGTTCTGGCTCTACATCGCAGACTTTTCCTCACTTTCTGCACGGGGCCGTGAGGGGTTTGGGTCGGGGGATCGAGCGCTGCGATGGCATTGTCACCGCGGTCCCTCTCCTGATGGAGAGCGGCACTCTGCGTATGAATTCTCTCTCACCTATAAAAGCATCTGCAACAACAACAAAACCAAAATGGGCAGCCACTCAAAGCCATTTTTCGAGCAAGGCTCTTCACCGCTCGGGTTCAGGAGAGCCATTGAGCAGATCGCCTGGGGAAGCCTGCTGCTTTAATCTTGGCCTGCCATCTGCGGCAAAATTAAAACACAGATCAGCTTTAGCTTTTTGCCTTCAGGACTTTGCGAAATTTGGCTGATGTACATCCCCAGAAAGCCCTTGAGAAGGATTGTTTGCTTCTGAAGAGAGCAGTCCTGCAGAACCAGACTACAGGCCCCTGAAACGTAAGCTGAAACAGAGATGCAGAGGTCTCAGTGCAACTGTGCTGCGGAGTCTCCTAATAACAAGGTCAAATAATTCATGTAATAAGCCTCACACATAGGGAGGGAAGCGGCCGCTGTCACTGAACGTGCACCGCGTCCAGGTTTGCGGAACGCTCTGCGGCAGCACGACAGAAATAACGCCCTGGCACCCACAAACCTGCCTGACCTGCCGCGCAGCAGGCAGGAGCCAAAGCTGCCGCCTTCCCTTTTAACAGCTCCCGTTAATCAAACAACACAGCCTCAACATCGTGAAGTACCTTAGCATTTTATTACGGGTAATTATTTTTCGTGTACTTAGTGCTTTATTCTTTCTGTGCACGTGACTCCCCCTTGCCATCTAAGAGGCACAAACTGCTGCTGTTTTTCTCATCTTGCCTGTAGACGCAGGGTTTCACGTCAGATGTGAAAACAGCAGATGATAAAATCTTGAGTCACTTTCAGCCTTTAATATTTAAATGCAGGGCCTCGAGATAACAAGATTTCACCCCACGATCAGACAGCCCCTTAGTTCTTCTCTGTGCTAAGGAAAACACTTCTTACTCCTATTTAATTCTGTTTATTTTCTCACCCAGTGGCCCCAATCCTCACTGCCATGTCAGCACGCTCCACGTGCTCTTTTGGGGTGTAACGTGGAGGCAACACGTCATCAACGGCACACACTTTTTTCTATATTTGTATGACCTGGAGCACAAGAGAGCCACTCTCCTTAAATATTAATTACAGTCACTATGATACGAACAAAAATAGCACTTTATTTTTCAATTGAAAAGGTTAATGCAAGCCAGCTATTCTTGCAACCTAATGCTTGGCAGGAGTAAGCTATCTGCAAAAGGAAAGCTAAAACGAGAGAAAGCTGCTCTGAGCCACTTTCTCCTAGAGTCCATCTACTTCAGTGCCTTAGTGTGGATCAGGAACGCTCTTTGAAAGGAAACTCAGTCATCCCGTCCGTGCTGCAGCTTGGCTCGCAGTGCAAAGAGGTTTCAGAGCGTGCAAACTGCGTTCCGCCTGGATGAGACGCGACTGGCAGATGCACTCCAGGAATGCAGCTAATGTGCTCTTACTGCTAATGGGCACTCAGTCCATGGACCAGACTAGGACTAGTCTGGAATTAATCCTCCCTGAGACGTGTACAGTAGGGATGCTCGGTCCTCTGCACCAGCTCAGCTCCTGTTGAGCCGCGCTACCTGCTAATGCAGATAAAAATTTATTCTTTCCCTGCAATTTCAGAACTCATTCTCAATTACAATCCTGTTTTAGTGTCTTTTGAGGTTTATATAGTTTCTTGGCCTTTTGTCATCAATATTAAATGGAGAAAAGCTCCAATTGCTTCTTTCTGCCTCTTCAGAGGGAAGATAGGAGTAGGCTGTTGTCTATTTAACAGACTCTGACACCTCCGTTACTCCACTGCATGAGAGCCTTTTTCTAGTAATCAGTGTCTGCAATGAGTAGAAACAGGACTTAAATTTACCACTTTGAACATGAATCAATGAAGCATTATTGCCAACACACATCCTTCACTGTCACACATTTTAGTTGTGCCGTTGGTTCGGGAAGATTTAAAACCCCGTTTCCCACCCAGCTTTGCACCTGTGAGATATCCTTTTTCTCAAGCTCACTCTCTGATCTCTGCATAATTACCCAAAATACGAAATCCCTAGCTTCTGCCGTGCACGCCTGTGCTTTAAAACTTCCTGCAAGACCCCTAGATTGTGTACAGATGGGCAATCACGGTCAGCTCACAGGAGGCAATCACAACTTTTACTTGGTGCCTCTTTCGTTTTTCCTGCCTACTTACATCTGCCTAACCGTCTGTTCATCAATCCAGGGAGCATCCATCATGGAATAGGATGAGTCCTACTGAGTCAGACACTCTGCTTCAGTTCATGAAATGAGTTGGCATGATATTCGAGCCTTGGCATGCTAGATGCAAAAGACTGCAGCCCTTTTAGATGTTTTTCTGCTACAGAGGAATAGCAGGCCAGAGTAAATAACAGAAACGTTCATTCAGCAAGACAGCTGTTGAATGAAAATACGTAAACTAGATGAAATTAGGTAAAAGTCATCCCTCTTGCCAAGGGTCAAAACAAGTAGTAAGCTGGACTGAAGGATCCAAGATTTTGGGCTGCAGAGGGCTGAGCAGGATGAATTCCACCACTAATGAGCTTAGTGAATAAGCTCATTACCTAACGAGCTCTATTGAACAAGCTTCATTTCCAGCCTAGGGAAAGCCTTCTTGAACAGATAAAACATAGGTAAACAGCTCCATCGGTTTACACACAAAAGACCTATCTGTAGCCCAAGAGCAAAGTCATTGTCAGATTCTTTCCTCAAGGTGTAGATGTCGGGATGGATCAGAAAAGCGACAAACGGGAGAGGCTCTTTTCCAGTTCTGACCTTTCCTTACAAATTCTGATACAAACAAGGATGCGCACCAACATGACTTGTTAAAACACACATATCCTAACAACTTTCCTTCGGCATCAACATAGAACTGTTCTACCCTCCATATAAGACACCACAGAGCTGGACTAGGTAACCTTCAGTGGTCCTTTCCAACCAAAATTATTCTATGATTGCATGAGCAAATGCTCCCGAAATGGCACATCTCTGCGGATCTCCATCTGAAACCCCAGCCTTGCTTTCATGGCCTGGGAAGGTATGTCACATCAGATGCCGATTTAGCATCTGGCCCAAAGGAAATCTCACATCCCCACCGTCCTGTGACAGATCTTGTGGACGATTTATTAACCAGAAAGGTAGAAGTCTTGAAGTGTCCAGTCTGTAAGGAATGGTACCGCAAGCCGTTCAGCATAGTTTGCAATTCTGTCAGCCTGGAAGGGAAAGAAGGGAAAGAAGAAAATGAGATTTCCGAAAAGGAGAATAGACCTACAGATGTTAGAAGCAAAATCTTAATTCTGTCTTCTACTTGGCAACACTTGCATTTATTTTTAGCATTCTTTTCTTAGATTTTCAGCAGATAGTGAAGTATTGTTTAAACTCTCCAGCTCCTGTAGTTGTGCCACTCTCAGACACTGCCACTGTCCATCCTCTGTCTGTTATTGTCTGAGCAGAGCTAAAAAATGTTTCAAGAGGAAAAGAGAAGGAACATGTCTGAACTTTGCGGTAAAAACCAACTTCTAATTTGGGGGGGAGATAAAGATTTTGAGGAGAAAACAGGTGCTCAGTCTTTATATATATATTTAAACCTATGCATGCATGCTCTCAAGTGCACATCACAGGGTAAACAAACGCACGCAGCTCGCTCGTACACGTCGGTATATATTCACATGATTGCAGCACCAAAGTCTGGCAACAAACGTACTGTGAACTGAAAATTAATTTCAGCAGCTTTTATGATTCATTTTTCGCCAGAAACAAAGGAGGCGGCTGTAGCTGCCTCGTTAGCCGTGTCCGGGGGCGGGGGGGGTTCGTTCGCCGCTGCAGCACATAAAACCCACAGCTCCGGCGAGGCTGCGGCTGTGCGCGTCCTTCCAGGATGGCTTCACGGACAGCTTTGACAGCCCCTTGCAATTTTTTCTACGTAAATAACTTTTAATGGTTCTGCCCACCCTGTGTATCGGGAGTAACTTCATTAGAGTCAGTGAGTCACACGAGTGAAAAACGAGTGTCGGTGACAGCTCAACTGGGCTCTGTGGATTTGAATAGGTCGGGGTGTAATTTGGGAGACATGTTATGCACTACTTTTATGGGAAAGTCATTACGGCAGGAGAAGCCTTCTGGTGGCAGGGCCTCCACGGAGCCGTATCTCACCTTTCACGCTTACCAGTGCTTTTTCTGGACATCCCCTGAAGAGCGGCGATTTCCAGCTCGCACTACTAGGTGCACTATAGTTAAGGCACTTAAGAAAACTGTTGGATAGAATTTGTGTGCAGCCATTAATAACTGCTTCCCTGGCAATATCAAAACAGAGTGGGCAGACAGCACATCTACTACCTATAGCGCTTGACTGTACAATAAATTAAATCCGCCCATTAAATCATCGCAGACTGAGAGAAAGGGCATTTATCTGAACATCCGTGCATACTGAATGCTTTATCTGCAACGTGAAATACGGTGAAAATTATTGGTGACTAAACGCAAGTCAGGATTTGCGGAATTTTGTAGGAAATAAGCGCGGCTAATGCACCCTGCACTGGGAGCAGAGCACGTGCAGGCAGACAGACGAGTGAAACCATCAGCCGCAGCAGCATGCAGACAGGCGCGCGGGATGCCACACGGCCGTTAGGCAGCTACAGCACCTTTGCTGAACTTGGTTTACAACACCAGACAGCTTAACACAAATGAACGCCGATAGTGTTAGTGCAACACGGTAAAGGAGCAGGAGTTATCTGCCAGTGCCAGTTGAGCATCTCCAGGCAGAAGTGGGCAGACAGCTTCCCTTTACCTTGATGTGTCCTATTTAATGGATTAGTCTTAGCTTGATCTCAACTTCATTGCTGGATTGCGCAGAAAGATCCGCCTCTTTCTCTAGCGGTCGGCATCACATTTGATACAGGATACCATAAAACATGTTGTAGAAGTAGGATGTCTCGTGTCCTGCGTTTCTGGACAATGTTTCTCCCTCATGAGCTGTCACAGTGGCTTAGTGTAATGGGCTCCTGAAGGCCAGATACAACTGCCAAGGGACAAGGTGAAGGGGTTTTTAGACAGCTGCGACCATTTCTCTCCTCCACTCCTATCACCGGGGAAAGATATAAATGAAAGTACAACAGCATCTCTGCTGCTGTGCAAGCTCTCGCTGTGACTCAGGACAAAAAGCTTCATGTGAGCACGGCAAAATTATGATAACTTCGTGCTTCCCATAGCGACCTTCGACGGGCGCTTGGGAAGGACCCGATGACCGTTTGTCAGTCAGCTGTATGAATCGCCGTGCCAGGATTCTCAAAGTCAAGCCAGACTTAGATTCCCACCTCTGGCTGTGAAATGACAGAGATCCAAACTTTTCTGCACTGTGCTCTGCTCTTCCGGACACCCGAAAGGAGTTGCCAACCGCTGGGCAATGAACTTTATAGACGGAAAAAACTCTGATACACTGAACCCCCAGCTATCTGGAGTTTAATCCGGCAAACATGCCGAGTCGGGCATCCCTCTCATCCCACATTTGGATTGCTCCCGTTACAATTCTGCGGTAAGGCACCGTCTCCACCGCACAGCTGAAAGGCCAGAGGTCAGGCGAGAAGGGGAGCTGACCCAGTAAATGTGTCAGTAATCAGCTCAAATGGCTTACTTCCAAACGTGCAACGCAATCTAAATAAAATATCAAAGAGCTCGATCTCCTCTCACAGATGAAAGGAGAGAATGGGGAAAAAAATCACACAGAATTTTAGATGATAGAATAAAAAATGTTCTACAGGTCTGTGTTCTGCTTCATAGGGAAAGATCGAAAATGATTTAGCAAAACGCAAACAGAAGTTGTTTCTTTCCCAGACGCTGATTTATTATTTAATACTAAAATACTATAAATAACAAATCTGCAGAATCATCTAGCCAAGAAACGTATGCACGCGTGTAAAGAAACACACGCGTCTCGCCAGCCCCCGCCGGGGGTATTGGCCCCTCCTCGTGTTAAACTTTGCTTGTTGTTTACCCGGTTTAATAGATTATAGCTATGCATTTTCCCAGAAGAAAAACCGTGCACCACACGGTACTTTGAATTAGAAAGCGGGACGTGCGTGTGTCGGGCACCACGGTTCTTCAAAATTGTCCCCAGCAACTTAGTAAAGTGGAATATGCGTCCTTTGTGACAAGTACTGCCACACGTTAAACAGCAGCAAAAATCAGTCCTTTAAGTTACGATACAATGTAAGGTTTTGAGCTTTTACAACGTAATCCTTTTTAAAGTACTCTCAGATACACAGTTTAATAGTAAAATGGGATTTTTAGCAAAACCTGCCCTACCAAATATAGCCCAAATACTTAGCATAACAGAATGTAATGATAGCAGTCCGTTTGCCATCTAAGATGCAATGCATCCTGTAGATCTTTTTTTCCACTGTGCTGGTTTTGGCTGGGATGGAGTTAGTTTTCTTCACAGTAGCTAGAACGGGGCTGTGATACGGATTTGTGCTGGAAACACCGTTGATAACACAGGGATGTTGTCGTTCCTGCTGAGCAGTGCTCCCACAGAGTCAAGGGCTATTCTATTGCAATTATTATTTTTATTCTATTTTATTTCAATTATTAAACTTTTCTTATCTCAACCCAGGAATTTTCTCACTTTTACCCTCCCCATTCTCTCCCCCATCGTGCTGGGGGGGCGGTGAGCAAGCGGCTGCGTGGGGCTTAGTTGCTGGCTGGAGTTAAACCACGACATCCACTTATCTTTTAAATGCAATTTTCTGTCCCACTCTGTTGAAGACCAGGTTAAATCAATAAAATAAAAATAGCATTGTAATATTCTATCTCGTGGCAAAAGACTAACGTTGCTTCTAGTCAGTAGCCGGAAAAGTGATAAACCCAAACCAGATTTGTCTAGGGAATAGGGCCCCGAACCCCAGAGCCCCACGTCCAGCAGATTTGTCACGCTGTCTTGTCCACAGAGAACCTTCATCAAGAGCGACCCCATCGCCAAATACAGAACAGTGATTAGAAGCGGTTTGAATCGCATTTTCATCCATTTCGGAAGCGTTTCGTGGTTTTCTTAAATAACGTGATCTTTCACAAAACAGAGCGTCTGCCTCCCCCTCAGCTGCAAACCAGACTGTTCACACGATGTTTCCAACCACAGGACACAGAACAGTCATTTAAAAATACGGATTAATAGGAACTCTGAAGAACATTCGTGCAGCTCTGCTCAAGCCACCTGTAATTACAGGAGGAAAAAAAAAAAACCACAACCCAAATCTCTAATTGACTGGAGAGATTTTGCCTGTAAGATGCTCGAGCATCTCAGGAGCACGCCAGCTTCCCAGCTGACAGCGTGCCCGGGCTGCGCCGCGCCGCGAGGCAGAGGAATAACAACAAATGCAACAAATCATCTGCTTAGTCAGTGGGCAGAGCCCAGCCTCGGAATTTAAAAACAATCACTCTGCTTAATCGTTATTCATTGCGTATTTTTCCCTTGTACAGCTCTGTCACTGGTTAATAAAATACCACAAGATGACTGTCCACTCTAAGCAATGACGGGCAAGACGCGTAATGCGATAGTTGGAGCCCACACCACGAACGCTTCCACGGCACGGGAATAACGGGCAGATTTCATGACCTTTCTGTGGAAATATGGTGCAGAAAAGAAATCAAGTGAGCAGAAAGGACGGGCCACAGCCCAGCGGATAGAGTGGGCTCAACCTTCAAATCTGCCATCTGCAATTTTGAATCCCATGAATACCGTGAGGGTGTCTGTCCTTAGCCATAACCCGACATGCCTCCAGCCGGGAATAAATCAGACTGAGCGGGTATGAAAAAAAATCTTGAGGGTTATGTGTAAGATGTGAAAAGCAATCACACCACTATATACGATCAAACATAACCATAAAATAAAATACTGAAGGCCTAAATGAATGGGCATTGATGCAAAGTGATTTTTAAGTGTTACCATTCAGATATGGTAGAAAATAACATCCCTCTTGCAAAAAACTGGTACTGAGTGGTAGAAAACCAAACCCACTGCAGAAAAGGCAGCCTGAGGAAAGACATGGCAGAAGCACGGGTCTCCCTCCTCTGCCTGGCAAAGCTCATCATTCCCAAACTGTTTTCCTTTCTCGGTGTTCAAACTTCTACATAATTGAAGAGGAGTTTGGTGTGTGCTGTTAGACAGGTCTGTGTCTGCAGAGCTGCAGCAGAGGATGTGCACCCGCAGGCAGAGATACAACAGGACTTACATATAGTTCACCCCTCATTTGTTTCTCAAAAGTATCACATACGTGGACTTTACACTAAAATGATCATGATTTTTTTACTGCATAGACAGGCCAAAAAAATTGTTCTTCACGTGCTGATATACTCAGTTAAAGTTGATCTGAGACTAGTTAGCGTAAGAGAGGAATTCAGTACCTTTGGCGGTGCGTGCACTGGGCAATGCTTTTGCAGTCTGTGGACGTGCCGACGTGCAATTGAACAATCCGAATCCTGCTCTAATTATACGGGTGAAACACGTCAAGCATCACAAGGAGTGGTAGGAAGCGAAGTCTAAAATTTCAGAGATTAGAGAGATGAAGAGATGGTATGCAGCTGCCAAGAAAAGTCCTCATGTTCTCCACGTGCTGCCGTGGCCGGAGATCACTGGCAGGGAACGCCACGCCGGACGGCAGCGGCACAGCCTGTGAACCAAAGGGATATTGGCTTTACGCCCACCATGAATAATGGGCTTTGTCAGGAATGATCTATTTAAAAACGAAGCACTGCTCAGGGCTGTCTTTCAGACACCCACGACCGTTTACAAGGTACCGCAGCGGTGCTGGGGCTCCCACGCAGACGGCCAGGTCTGCCCTCGGCTTGCGGCCGGTCCCCGGGCGGTGTGGGGGCAGGCGGTGAGCGGAGGGCAGGACACCCTGCCCCAGACACGGACCTGCACCCCAAAACCTGCAGGTCCCCACGCTGTCATCGGCTCCGCCATGGACGTGGAGAAGGGAGATGCCGGAAAAGAGCAGAACTGGTTAAATGAGAATTGCTCGTTTCCTTCCCCAAAGGCTTTGCCTAGAGTGACAACAAGCATCACGCTCGGCCCTCCCTCATCCCGTCCGTAGGGCGAGGAGCTGCCTGGCAGGGAGGGCGCGTGGGGGGGAGCCCAGTTCCACACCACTTGTCTTCCGTCCCATCCAGATATTCGTTAGTGCCAGTGCAAGCCTAGGGGGCTAATTACTATGACTACAAGTCTCTTTCTTAGGGACCTAGGGAAAAAAAGAGCTGCTAAGGGCCGGTTATTTCTGCTGCCTCTCCTCCTGTGTTATTTTGCATTATGCATCCTCCCCAAATGTCTTTTTTTTTCCTTCTATCTGAGTCACAGTCTGCTTTCCTCTCCCTTACCAGAGCAGTGATTTTGTGCTTCTCTTTAGGGACTGTTTTAGAAAGAGGGGAAGTGTCTGTGCCGCAGCCATGGTAGGTGACCCGAGCACGAATCTGTCTCACAACTCAACTGCTACGGCAGTTGTAGCGCTGCCGCGTCTGCAACCCCATGACAGCTCTGCAGAGCAAACAGCTGGTGTCTGAGATTATTTTGGTGATGTGAGATGATTTCAGAGACTAATGTTCTCCCAGCTCACTATTGACACATGGGACAGGTAAATGAGATTTACTTTGGCATCTCATTCACTTCTCAATCCATCTTCTCTAGTACTTTTCTTTTCTCCCCTCCAGCCTGCACACGGAAAGGTCAATCAGTTTAATTACAGATGTTAGACACATACGTGCCATTTGCAGCTCTGCTAAGCGTGCTCAGGCAACTGGAACTCTGTTGCACACTCCTACTGACTTTTGCAGCAAATACAATGGCAACAGGTTTCTTACTGCAGCAAAGAAACCTCCCCATGTGGTCACTGGACTGATAACAAAAGACATAAATAACTGAAGAGCAGTGAGTTTTAATGACATTTCTGCAGCTTCACCAAGACTGTCAGAATATGCTACAAATACTTATTGCGGTTCACTGCCTTCCTCTACAGACATTGACATCTCCATTTTACAGCTGTAAAATCCAAGTCAGCACACGCCTGAACCTCTCCTACACAAACCATACAATAAAGAATTCCCCGCTCCCCTTTTGGGGCAGCAGCACATCTTTCTGTGCAATCCCTCAGACCATCACCCGTACCAGAATGGCGATAGCACAGCAAGCTGAGGGCAGCTTTGATCAAATCATTCTGTTTCTTTAAAGACCCTGGCTTCCACAGAAGGTCACCAGAACGGGTCACCTCCCGCGGACAGGCAAGGGGTGGCACTGAGATGTTCTGATGTTTGTTCAGAGAGTCGATCCAGCACTTTTCCACCTGTAGTTTTCTTGCTAATCACCGTAACATCACCCCAGAAGAAAACTGTGCTGACAAAGCGGGTAGTTTTGTTACCTGTCACGGTTCTGTTCAGCACTCCCACATTCGGCACTCCCCTTGAAAAGCAAAGGCACAAATCCGTTAAGGGGCTTTAAATGGTCGACTGAGAGCGGCGTGTTGTTTCTATCCCTTTAGAGAAACCCACAAAATTCTACAGGGGTCAAAACAAACGCACAAATACACAAACAACCAGTAGTCGCCTTAGTCTTCGGAAATGATTTTGCAGTGTGTTCCAGGAACTCATACCGCAGTATAAACTTCACTTTGAAATAAAGGACACTTTAGGATTTTTAATTGCATCCTAACCTTTCATTAATTGGGCTTTATGCGGTGAGCGACATCACAATAATAGGTCTGCAACCTCTGTGCAGAATGCAAATGGGCCACAATGACGGGAGAGCACCTGAGCACGCCAGGTCGCCAGCCGCCGCGGGAGCTGATGGACTCAGCCAGCGCAACAGAGACTTCCTAATTATCCAGTGGCCTTTGTTTCACTGGAATTACTTTCAAAATGAGCAACATCTGAAAAGCATTCCCCACACACCACAGATTTTGGCATTCACTCATCGGAGAGGCATACAACAGCTCGAGAAAGTGATGGCTTTCAGCCGCGCTGAAAAGTCACATTTTAAATTTATTTCCATAATAATGAGTCTAGTGAACAATTTTGTCAGAAAGATTTATCTGCATACCTCACATTTATGTTTTCATGTCATTTTTGAACTTCCCATAAACAGTGGATTTTATGGCTAATAAAAGTAATAGTCCCAAGGGCAGTAACTTTGTTTATGGCTTCGGTTGCACGCGCGCAGTCTGCCTGCATCTGTGCCACGACGCCCGAGGGTCCGATCCTGCAGGATGCTCAGCATGGCCCAGGCCACGTCCGGAGCTCACCTGGCTCTGCCTGCAGTGCCCAGAACCCGCAGGATGAGGCCATAAAGCGTGAACTCAGGGCTTGAAAGACGCAGACCCCGTCCTTGGGGAGAGAAGGGAGAGCGCCGGCAGGAGAGGCTCTCCCTGCGGAGCACAGGGACTTCCATGGCTAAGAGCGACGTGTAATCGCAGTCTCACAGCCAGATTTCCTCTCTTTTTTTTTTGTCAGGGCGCAGGCTCCCCAGCCTCAGCTTTAGGAGCAGAATTCAGGAGCACGGTCTGGCTTTCTCCCTGGGCATCTTGGTCTCCCCCGTTCTCGTGCCTTCCCCTTGGCAACCCCCCCGAGCCCCCAAGCTGCAGCTGAGCAGCCGTTTGCCGGGGCCAAGCGCAGCTGCCCGAGCCCCCCGTGGGGAACAGAAAGCCTTCGGGGTGGCCAGGCTGCGGGAGCAGCTGGGGCGCAGGACCCTGCCTTGCTGCAGCGGCGCGGGGAGCCCCCCGAACCCCTCTGCTCCGCAGCACCGGGGGGCTGGGATAAAAGGCAAATCCCATACGTGCCCTGTGCGCGGGGGCAGGTTTTACTCCCGCGTTTTAAGGCCGAGATTCTCAAAGCCTCCAGGAGAGCCCAGGTCTCCAGGGCAGCTCTGAAGCTCTCCTCCCGGGACCCTCCCCAAACCGCCGCTCCGGGAAGGGCGAGGGGGCTCTGGCACCGGCGGCGAGGGGGTGCCAGCAGCACCTGAGACCTCTCCCCGCAGCGGGCTGGCTGGGAAGGTTTCCCGGCAGAAACTTGTTGTCTCCTGGGGATTACAATGCCATTTGTTCTAATTCTTGTTGACATTTCATTTCACACGCTATTAAATGAACCCCTTCGGAAGGATGAAACAGAAATTTGCTTTAGAAGAGAGAAAAATAACGCGTGCTTTAGGACAAAACAAGCTCATGATTTATTTTTCTGATATAGTTAACGTATATGGTGCAAAGCATCCAGCCAACCTTAAACAGTACCGCTCTGTTGTATGTAATACTGCACTTGGCTGTGGCAGCAAAGTCTCCAACATAACGCCACGTGCTTCTATTATTATTGCCATTTTTAAACCAGTCATAGTATTTCTAACTAACCTAACCTTTCCCTTTGTTTGTAAGTAGAGTTGAAATGCTTTCTGTAAATACCCAGTTTTGTATCCTCAATAATAGGGTAACTGGATAATGGAAGGACAAGCGTAAGGGAACTTAAACGAATCATTTTTTATTTGACCAATTTAGCAATGACATATAATATCAATCACTTCTGTACTGGGTCTGTAGAGTAAGCAGATACCCTGACACGTTTTATACCTTTCTTTGAACAATATAAAATGACCTCAGGAGATGGAACAAGTTGCTAAAGGTAGCTGCGAATCCCCTTTACTGGTGAAACGGAGCAAGGAGGGAGAGGGACGGGGCAGAAGGGCACGTGGGGACCACGGCCCCCCGCTTCGGTGGGATCACGGGACACAGAGAAAACCACAAACTGATGTGAGCAGAGCTGGAAAATCCAGGAGTAAGAAGGGCTACTATAAAAACACAGCTTCCTCCTGCTTTCCGTGAGCCTTAACTCCCAACGTGCTGCATTTATCTTCTGTGGTGATTAAAGCTCAGCAAAATCATTAATACTGAGACTTTCTCCACTGTGTCAGGTTAAGAAATAGACTTTCTTACTTAAAGAAAACAACGCCCTTTTTGCCTTATAATCTGCTTTCATAGGGGAAGTGCAATTCTGAAAAATGCTGCGGAGTCCATTTGTACACGGCTAATCAACAATTTTATAAATAGTGTAAAAATACAATTTATGGGGATAAACAAAGGCCATTATTCGCAGAAATCGCACAAGTTCACGACGGCAACGTCTCAACGCACCGTGCAGGGAGGTGTCCCACGCCATTGCCCCGGGGGCTGCAAAAGTGGCGCTGAACCGAGCGGTGCTGTGTCCGTCCGGTCCCCGGGCACAGCGAGGGGTAGAGGGATGGACGCACAGCCCGACCGACCGAGTCGCTGCCGGCACCGTCGCTCCTCTAGCCCAGTGCCTGGCAAAAAAGGCCAGAAAGTACGGTGGGGAAAAATTCTTTTGAAACAAGGAAGAATTTTGAGGAAGATGTGAACTTCTACTTTCTCAATTTTTAAACTAGGATTATGTCATATAATATCCTTAAAGATATTCCCCAGGGCCAGTCACTTTTACAGTGAATAATATCTAATCACCCATTTCTTCCCATATAATATACTACCGCCTTCTAAATTTGTCGATCTAATTAGCTCTTTCCCCTAACACTCAGTATGATTAAATCTGTATTAAAACTTTCTGTGCAGCACAAGAGCAGACACACCTGAGCATTTTCTAAATTTAGCAGAGGACAATATTTAATGGGTTATTTTTAATGGATGCTGGAATTGCTGCATAAATGAATTCTGATTTGAATTTCCTCAGCCTCCTTATTTTTTCCTCAGGTCCCTTAAATTGTATATCGAGCAGATTAGAAAGAATAATGGAGAAACCTACCTGCTACCATCCATCACGTATCTTTCAGAACTAAATTAACAATGAGCACTTTATGCAAAAAGAGGTGGAAGAAACTGGGTTTCTTTATCCTTCAGCTTTATCATTTTATAAGATGTGTCAGACTAGACACATTTGGACTCATCTCGCAGTTTCCATGCGCTTTAAACAGGGCAAGCATCAGGGCTGGAAACAATTCCT
Source organism: Balearica regulorum gibbericeps (assembly GCF_011004875.1). Lineage (NCBI taxonomy): Eukaryota > Metazoa > Chordata > Aves > Gruiformes > Gruidae > Balearica > Balearica regulorum. Next base: position 1,726,641 of record NC_046208.1, read on the forward strand.
GAGGAATTTTCATAACTTGCATTTAATCCAAATTTTAGGAAGATTTGCACGCATTTGGGGTAATTAAAAGGCCCGTTTGCGCATTATGGAGCAACGACCTGATCTCCTTTTCACCGACCGCATCAAAGTTACTGTTGATATGAATCATCAACGCGTCACAAATTATTAAAAGATTTGCCACGCTCTGCAGACTGCAAGTGCGAAGGCAAAGCCAGCAGCCTTGCCAGCCTGTCCCCGCTCGGCATCCGCGTACGGAGCCCCGTGCTCCGGGGGAACCCGATTTTCCCTAAAGCCACAGGCTCAGGGAGCAGAGAGTCGGGGTTCCCGAGCCGTGCGGAAGCACAGGGGAAGAGGAGCGCAGCAGACGTTCCCCACCAAGGGAACCCCTGCTAGAGCAACAGCGGAGCTCTCGGGTCCCAGGACAGGAGCATCTCGGGGCTGTTTCCTGCCCTTAGGAGGGAATTTAAATTGCTCGGTGCAACTGGCAACTAGAGAGGCAAAGCAGGAAGGATGGAAGGCCTGACAGTATCAGCTCCAAGAAAAAAAGGGGTGAAAATCTCTGATGGGATCTCTTCCAAATCCTTGCACTGTCATTCATTAGGCGGGTGGATGGGAAACCACACGCCGGTGTTGCCGAGGGCTCTCAACTGCCTTCAGAAAACCCCACAAAAGTCTTTGCGTGCCTCTAATTGGAATACTTTGTGTTGCCAGTGCAGGAATTTATCTGAATCGTGTTGTGAGGGTTGAAAGTCGGTTCTTGGCCCATTTAACTATACAGCCACCTCTTTCATTAGAGTCCACTGGCAGAAAGATAACCGATTCCATCTTCATAATTACAAAGACACCCACAGCAGGAGACAATAAGGTTGTTTCTTACGGAGGATTTGAATTACTTCAATTATCGTGTCTGAAGCCTCCCATTCAGGGAAGCGTGAGGTTTGGGAATACTTTAGAGCAATCAATTGTGCCTGATTGGTTATATTCAATAAAACTAGATGGGAGAATCTTTTTTTGTTCCCTTTAGGCAATACGAGCTCAAAGACTTGTAAAATCTCTGTGCCCCCTTCAGGGCTGTCACTTGAACAAAACAAAGGCACAAGCTGGAGAAAGGAGAAACTAATATTCTGCACGTATTTAGGCTGCTTCTTCCCAAAAGAACACTTTATCCTCCCACGTCATGCACTGAATTCAAAGGGTTGTGCTAGGGAGGTCAGCGCCATCACCCTCCCTGCGCAGGTGAAGAAACCGAGGCACGGAGCGGAACGCGAGCCGGGAAGAGGAATCGCTTCTGCTCACGCCATAAAGGCAGACGGAAGGGAGATGCAGGGCAAGGCTGCACCGGTGTCCAGCAGCGTACAGAAGCGGAGCAGGGAGATGGCGTGAACCCATCCCTGACAAGGGGCAGATCCATTCCCAGAGTGGATTCACCCCACAAGCAAAATCCAGCCAAGCTGAAGTTTGACCTCCCGTACGAATGAAGTTCTCGGGACTAATTAAAATGCACTTTTTCTTTCTCCTCTCTCTGCTAGTCAATAAGAGAAACAATAGGCTGGTGGAATACAAAGGGCTTGCTTTGTGCAGTGTGGATTCTCAAAGATGCTTTACAGCATTAGATAGCAAACACAAAAGCTGAGCTGATGATGTGTTTATTTCTGTATAAATATGTGTTCCTCTGGTGCCACTTTTGGCATGGAAGAAAAGAAACGTGTTTCCGCCTAAACGTTTCAAAATGGCCAGAGGATTTAAAGCGGATCCTCATTAAAAGATTTGTAATCCTGTCTCTGGAAGGCATGCAGGAAAATGGGTATGCCTCAAAAACCTACAATACATTAATGTTTTTTTTACATAATCCGCTCCTATTTAGCCAGACCTCCAACTTACATTTAATTTGAAGCATAGATATGAGTTCAGACTGGTTTAAAATTCCACGTTGAACAGAAACTCTTTGCTGATTTGAGGCTATAGCTGCGAATGTACTCTCATCTCTAGGGGTTGTGGCTGACGTTAAGAACTCCACCAAATCTCTGAACATCTTACTGGCTCCAAGCTCATTAAATTTCCTAAAAGTTTCCCCTAAGAAAAAATTTTTTTTCTCTTCAATTCCCCCTTAATCAAAACCCTACCACCTAAGTCAGACCACCCTGTTAAACTAAAACCAGATACTACTTTCAGGTCTGTTTCTTCGTTAGCCCTCAAATCTCTTTTGGGGAGGGAGGAGAACCGTTCTTTTTGAGTGAAACACATATTGATGAATGCCGCAACCGCCCTGCTCGCGAGAGCATCGCGCCAGTTCAGCGCTCCGTGCGGGATCAGCAAAGCACTGACACGCGCATTTCACGTAGGCAGGCGGTGGGGTCCCGCTGCCTGAAGCAAAGCACGTCTCTAAGCAGGTTGCCATACAGACTGGTTTAAGCATCAGCTTAAACTCTGGCCTACAGCTCAGCCCTTTTCTGGTAAGCTGCCTAAGACAGCACCACCGCCTCTTTCAAGAGCAAGACAAAGTCGCAGAAAGTAATATCGTGCGCTCCCCGAGGAAATTAAAGTGGTCACGTTGGAGCTAGTTTCTGCAATGGAGAATGAAAGATGCTTGCATTATCGGTGAAGTATAAGATATTGTGAAATAGGGCTGTGCTTTTGCAGTTCGTGCCCAAGCTGAAGCTCTGTCTTATCTCAGGACAACCTCGCAGCCTGTTCCTATGTTTGCTTTGTAAAGAAAAGGAGGACATAAAAAAAAAAAAATATGAAAAAGACTTTTTTCTTTACTTAAGCGTCACCTGAAGGTTTAAATTTAGTAATTAAAAGTCCCTCGATGCTTCTGCGTGAGTTTTTAAATATAGTCATTAAAAATAAAATAAACCCTTAGCAAGATCCACCTTACATAACTTCCTCCACAATTTAAAAATAACTTGTACAACTTTCTAGTACTCAGTGTGCATCACAGCAATTATCGGAGAGGCAGGTACCCTGACTGCAGCACACGCGGAGCTCGCACCTCAGCCCATTCCCCGCCGAGACCTTCCTTTACAAGAGCTTTACCCTTTGGGTACAGAATGCCCACAGTGAAGGGGGTACGACAGCCTCCCCCGACGGACCCGACCCTCCCTGCACCCCAAACCCAGCTCTGGGGTCCCCCCTCGCCCCACCAAATCGATCTGATGTGCCCCAGGGCTGCCGGGTCGGCGAGGAGCCGCCACATGTGTACAGCTGTATCGCGGGGATCTGGTCGTCGCTCCGCGTGTGGCGTTCCCTTACATTACATATAACATTTTAAAGAGCTGGTTGTGTCTGGAGCTGAAAGAAGCACAGCTCTGCTTTGTAGCTTGGCTCGTGGCTAACTGAATTACCAGAGAATCCTAAATCTTATGTTATTCTGGCTCAATAAATATTAAATTGGGGAAAAAGCTCATTAAAAGTCCCAAGAGTATAAATACAAAACAGAGCTGTCTTTGTGCTGGAATCGAGCAAGGCATTAACAGCACTTCATAAAATCCTCCGTGTATTGGTCTATACAGCTCTGCAGCTGAATCCTCTGCTCTGTACGATGGGAGGACCAAGTATGAATGCTCTTCTGTTCCACATAAAGTTCCTGAGAAATTCTCAGAAGCAGCCAAAAAAACTGGAAGCCAGTAAGAACTGCAGAGTGGAAAGAAATGACCATGTGAGAATGATAAATGCATTGGAAAATAAGGAGAGCGAGGATATATATCAACAGAGGTATATAAATCATGTAGACGCATGATGAATTTGTTATGCCAGCTATGCCTGTTGAACTGTTAAAGCAACGCTAAAATATGATTGAGGCACATGTGAGAAACTCTAGGCAAGTCTCCCAGGCCTTCATCCCTGTCTGGAGTAAATTATTATAGCTGTACTCACCTAAGTTTACATTAAATTAGGATCTGGCCAGTTTTAGCTACAGAGAGAATTATTACTGAGCATACATCAGGCAGAACGGCATCAGGTAGTCGTCAGGCGCACGTTTATTTTCTATTTCCCAACTGTATACCGTCCCGAGTCCATCCACTACCTCAAGCTTCCTCCTAAACATGCACAGCCCCACTTTGGGTGCAGGAAAAGTCCTTCAGATGAACTTCTCCACCTCACAGCGTGGCCCTGCACCGAAGCCCGGGGCAGGAGCCGGGGACCAGACCACGACCGAAACGGGCTCAGGACCCCGCGATCGCCCCGGGGTGAACATCAACCCTCGGCGCGTGGGTCCTGCGGAGCAGACGCTGCGGCTCAGCCTGGGCTGCAGAGCCGGTTCTGGGTGCCGGAGCTGGCTCCGCGTTTGTTTTCGAGCGAGGGGCCAGGTCGGACAAACCCCCGGGGTGCTGCCTGCCCGGGCTGCTGTGCCACTGCCGCCGTCCCCGCGCCGGTTTGCTGTGTCACTGCGCGGCTATTTATAGACTCACGGTTGTATCCAGGGAACCGGAGGATGTTGACTAGTATTCTTCTATGAATAAAACATGGATATTTTCCTGGCTTGAGGAGCTAAGAGCTGCTTCAGATTTAATGTTGTTTTCTCTCTGATTGGGCTCAGCGGCTGAGCCAGTTACTTGTAATTCAGACACAAGAAAAAGGATTTGAGAGTTGGCCTAAGAGAATAGGTTACAAACGCTAGGTCAATATGTCCTTTGCTGTGACAAAATGGCACTATTCTGTCAATATTATGGAAAAAATGATAAAACTTCAGGAAATTTGCTTCTTCTCCAGATAGCATCCTTTTCTCCAGTTTTTCTTTCCCCTGAAGTCAAAAGATACCCTTGTCAATTGAGCACCAAACATTTCATTCTGAAATGTCTTTGGGTAATACAGGCCTTGGCATTTTTTTCCTATCTATAATTATAAATGGAATTTAATCAGAAGGCATGTCCACATTTTGTCCAAATACTAAATTGCAGAATAGGAAACGTTGCTTACTTCCCTTTCCTGCTGCCTGAGCAGAAGCTGACTTCTAAGGGCAGGGGCTGCCCATTCTGTCCTGAATTTGCACTATTTGGATGAAATCCAACATCTCCAAAAATCCTCACTAGCCGTGGAAGTCTAAGGCGGACCCGAGCAGTGTAATAACACAGACAGACCAACGACGCCTTTGCAAAGGCTGAGACTCCTCTTTTAGAAACATATTCAGGGAAAGGGCAAAACTCGCTCTTACTGATGTGCCTTTATGCTATTCCAACTTTGTAGTTGGGGGGGAAGAAGGAGCCTTAAAGGGAATGCAATGCGATTTATCTCTACCTACAACCTTTCAACCATCAGCTTTGCGAAGGGAAGGCAGGCAGGGTGCCGGGATGGTTAGAGTTAATCGCCCTAGCTTAGGAACCAAAAGCACGGAAGGCACTGCAGCACACAGCCCAGCACGTGGCTTTCCAGTGGGTTAAATGACTCTAGACTGAGCCCTGTGCTGTTTCTGGTACATCCCAGCTTGCCAGCACCAAACCTGCTCAGGGATCTCTGCACTGCAAGGAATCCACCATAGGTCTGTCCACAACATCAGTAAACGAGGTCTGGAGTGCACCCAACCACAACAGGAACGGCCCCAGTATTTCACCCTCTCCTGGTTAAGACACTGAGTGCTTTGATTTGTTTCCTGCTGAAACCCCCATTTCTTGCCCCTCCTTCTTATAGTCACACATTTGCTAGAAAGCACCAGACCCGATTCACGCTGCATGATTCCAGCTTTATGCCATCCTCGTGCTACAGAGTTAAACCAGCACAAACCCAATAGTTCATCAAGGACCTTCTGCACCAGGTCAGTGGACAGACAGACTGCGAGGACAAACAGGAGATTCACCGTCTCTCAGGCACAACACATCCCTTTGTTGATCGATAAGAACACGCATTCCCTTACCTGCAAACTACCGTGTCTAGCCCAATCTCTCTCTCCCTGTTGAAAAATTAATGCCAAGTTTCCTACGGTGACATCCGAGATGTGAAATGACAAAAGGAAGGTCAATTTGATGGGTGCGTTTCTCCATACAGTTTTGAAGTAGGTCAAGTAATATAGGACTTGGCATCACTCTCAAAGTAATCATAACTGGAATTAAATTTAGATTTCGATAATGAAGGCGCTTGAAAAAGTCAAAACTCCAGGCCTGTTTCTCTGGCCCATCTTTCCTGCAAGAGCAAGCCCATGACTCTATAGTCACCTCAAAGGATCGATAATATACAGATATTGCCAGTTCACCCAAGGGAGGTTTTTAATTTTTGCCACTGTTTTTGTCAACCTCCCTGGACAAATCATCATGCGGTTAAGCATAGCATTTTGATGGCAACTTTCACCGTAATATTTCAGATTATTTATGAGCTGTTATACCAAACATAACCTTGTAACTGCCTCTGCAAGATGAATAAACACCATCAGCCTCTGCTTTTACAGCTGAGGATGCTGCAGCACAGGAAGATGAAGTGAGCTGCCCAGGTGTGTACCAGAATAACATGACCAACCCAGAGAGAGCTCAGACTCTCCTGCTGCTTAATCTACATTACCCAGAAAACATTCTTTTCAGGTTCAAAAAGGCTTAGGCTTAATGTATACTTTTCATGGCTCACTAAACTGCTTGTTTTGAGTTGGATTCACAAGAAAAATACCGGAACAGTGCAAAAGAAGTTTGTTTCTCAGTGCTTCAAACCATTCGACTTTAGAAACTTTGCAAGAAGAAAGCCTGACCTAAGGAGATTACCCAGGCTACTATTTTCAGGGCTAACCGCACTGAGGAAGAACAGGAAGAAAAGCACATTACTGACTGATAAATAAAATAAAACTCATTTTCTGATTTATTCTGTAAATCAAAATGCTAAAAGGACCTCTAAGGCTGTATTAAACCCGAGAAAAACGTAACACGAAATCAATGTTAAAGGCCATCTCAGCATCCTTTTATCTAACCAAAATTGTAAACACACTGCTACATTCCCAAAGCACAAAATCCATTTACACTTTGCATACTTGAAAAGAAGTCTAATGCATTTTGAAAACCACAGACTTAACTGCATGCTTCTCCCATTTAATACAACAGGACTTAATAAGATTTGCAGGAGGCATAAAAGGCAAATTGAACCCTATAGTTGAACACACAATTTCAGGTTCCCAGCAGAGAGGCAAACCTAGCGATGGGGAAAATGTAACACCAGAAGGGATCAAAGCAGGATAACGGATGACCAGAAAATACAGGGAAAAGTCAGGAAACGCAGACCCAGTGCTCAGCTTCTTGCAATACTTCTCTGCGCACTTAGCAGATGATTTGGAACAATGACAGAGCGTCAGTTTTCAAACCCAGGTCCCAGGAGGATTTTATTTCTTGTGGATAACTGCATTTCAGAGCTACCCAGGTCTCGTTCGCTGTGGGTAACCCAAGTGGACAGCCAGACTCTAAAGGAAAAGGCTGCTTTGGCTCCCAAGCTAGTGCTGCTCTTGCCAGCAAGCACGAGCATGGCCTGCCTGGAGAAGCGGGTCCATCCTCAGGGAGACTTACATGTCTTTGTCCTACTCTGGCCATTATCTAGTGGCAGGTCAGTACTTCTACTCGAGAAGTGGAAGGTTAAATTTCTGAATATGATGAGAAAAGAGAAAATTCAAACCACACAGACATGATCTTACAGACGGGTCTCAAGACATCTAAGACTTGTAGTCGTTTGAAGTCATCCCTGTAACTACCCACCCATGGACATACCCCTAACAATTATCCAGCGCCTTTTGATCTCTTTGCTGACATCCCAGCGTCCTGCAAAGGCTGGAGAAGCACCCAACGGTGCGTTCGTCATCTTAGAGCCTCCCTTAAATTCTGCCCTGTTCTCAGCACTTACACTCCCACAACCTCTGTGAAGCCCACAACGCTGGAGAAGCATAAATGCAGGTAATATTTTCCCCTCTGCTTAAAATTAGAGGGGCAGACGTTAAGCTTAGTTTAAACCAGTATATACACAGCAGAAAGCTGAGAGCTTAACCACAAGTGGTCTAAAGCATGGCACAAACTCCGATGACTCAACACAACAGATGCTCTTTATACCTGTCTGACTTTCTGCACAACGTGCGCTTTGATTCGAAAGCTTTTATGGCAACGCTTGAGCCAAAGATCGCTCAGGAAAACAGAAAGACTCCTGTTGACTCGAGGAAGCCCTGGATCAGGTTGTCATACGGAGGAACTGAGCATCGGTTTCGGAGTCAGTAATGTAAAACGTGAACGCTCAAAATTAAAGATATGCCCCCTGTGCTGTCACCGCGATAACTGATGTTAGTTCTCCCCCCTACAAAAATACCTCTTAGCAATGGTCTGGGAGCAAAGCATCACTCCAGGAAATCTCTGCGCATTGCCTGGCCGCTGTCTTGCCCTCGCTGCGGATGTCGGGTGTTGCCAAGACAACCCGCGAGGAAGGACCGTGCGGGGGCTGCGGAGAGTGTCGGTGGCCCGAGGAAAGGGGCAAGGGGTCGAGCAGGTTGGGAGCAGATTTCCATGGAAAAACGGGGTACTGACTTTGCAGGGAGCATATGAAATTACCAGGGACAACATTTGTCCTTTTTCCCTGACTGCCTGCGCAGCGGTGTGCCGAATTCCCCGGTTCTGACATAAAGTTCAGAACTGAGCAAATAAACGCAGAAAAACCTGGGCTCGCTGCTGCAAGCTGCCCTGCAAAGGGGAGAAACCCGATGGGGCTTCTGCACCTTCGCTTCGCCGTCTCTCGCCCCTTCCCTTCCCTCGCCCTGTTCCTCTCCCATCTCCATCCCGGATCCAGCAGGTGTTTCCATGGCAACACAGTGTAAAGCGATCCTTCCCTCCGACATGGGAGAAACGTGGAACGGCTGAAAAGAATTGGCTTGGGAAAACCTGGAAATTCAACTAAAAATAGGAAAGGCAATAATGGAAGGTGATGGTGGAAAGCTGCCTGGGGACTTCAAACCCTCCTGGAGGTCTCGTTACAGGCTGAATGCAATCTGCCATTTCTCGTTCGCTCTGATGAGAGGAAAAAGATTTTTGTTTTCTTGTAAGATGGGAAGCATCCCTGGCAGCGTTGTCCCTTCATTCAAGCCTACTATTAGCAGTAATTCTCCTAATTCTATTTTATCACATAGAAATGATTCTGAGGGACCTAGAGAGCAAGGAGTGAGCAGCAGAGCCCCAGATCCCCCCTAAGGAATGGCTTCACCTGAAAGCATATACTGTTACAGTAAATCGGTGTAATTTCTGCTCTGATGTCCTGCACGGCTTTACAACAAGTGACAAATCAATCATTATACAAACATCCTTTGATAATCAGTGTGGTTACGTTAATTATGATAAATGCTTTTAGCAGCTGCAGTATGTGGACGCAATGCATAATTGCACAGGAATCATATTACCCTACTTTTCTATTCACGTCCCGAAGTACAAAGTCTCTCAAAAATTGCCATACTTCAATAGCCGAATGCAGAGTTTACAATTCACTCTTCCAAGTGTTTAATTGCAGAAAATGCAGAGTCCATTAGTATTACTGTTATTAAATATTAAGTAATATTCCTTGAAAAAAAAAAAAAAACCACAAAAACATTACCACTTTACAAATTACAAATATACAGGAGGACTATATCAGTTTCATGACCCAGGGGATTAATTGTAGCAGTTGTTGCACGGCAACACGGTACAGCGGATTAGGACCTCACCTAATGAATAACACTGCATCCAATTGAAATTGCAAGGAAATTTAGCTTGGCAGAATGCAATTACAGAAGTCTGAATCTGATTTGATTGCAATATTTCTGTATTCTTAAAAAGTGCATCTGTAACGCGTGGTAAAGAGCAATAGATGAGGAACGTGTGACTCCCATTGGTCTTAAGGACACGAGAGGGCTGGGGGCTGAAAGGTTTCGAAAGCGACAAATTCAACAAACAGATCAATGGATACATCTTCACATAATTAACCTCGCGGATTCAATGCCACAACACATCACTGGGAGCAAGAGTTTCCTTTTCAGAAAGAACGAACGTTTCTATTCAAACCCAGGAACTGATGGTCAAAATAACACACCGTCAATTTAGAAAAGGTTGTAATTCTTGTGAATTAATAGAGAAATGTCCTTGGAGGCAGGTTTGCCCCTCACTGCCTGCTCAGGGTCTCTTTTTTCAGAAGCAATTCACATTTGTCACGGTGAATGACAGGATGCTGAACCGGACGGATTTCTGGAGTGACTGTTCACCAGAACGCTCTGTGTTTATACTCCCTCTCATCCTAATGATGGCAAGAGGTCAGAACCTTGGGTTTACATCTTATCATCACGGAGCTTTAAGAGAGTCTTTCAGGGGATTTTGGTGAAGCAGAACAGCAGTGTTAATTGTGTAGGAAACCGAAAGCACGTGTTTGCAGCGCTTGCTACAGCTTCTGCGTTATTCCTGCAGTAAAGCTATCGCTGGGAAAAGGATTTTAAGTTCAGCATTAGGCTGGAAAGACCTTAGTCTTGGATAGTAAAAAAATCAGCATGGCATAAATATTTGGATAGACTCTAAACCAGCACAGAGGAAGGATAAGAGGCATCGCAGGAGCGCTGCCTTGGGACGGCGGCCGAACGGCTCCTCGGCCTTCCAGCTCCATTTCTCAGCTGGCGTGGACAGTGCGGCCGAGATGATGGAGCAGTTTGACAAGAGCCTTGGTATTTTAGCATCATGAGAAATCAAAATGAGAAAACGCGCAGGAAGGCTCCAGCTGAATCACAGCCTGGCCTTCCTGAAACAGAGAGGAATTGCGATGCAGACCACACAACTCGCCAGGTCCGAGCAGGAGCCTTGACGAGGAAACTCCTGTTAGGCTAAGTCCAGCTGGGACTGAGCGTAACAGCAGCCTTGGGGCTCCCCGATGCCCCGGCAGGAAGCCCAACAATGATTAGCAAGAGAGCAAGCATATATTTATTTAAAAGCACAAAGATAAGTGGAATTTCTGCTTAAAGGACTATTTGGAAAGGATTTTGCCCCAGAATTTGACTTTTTCAGACACAGAATTGTCATAAAAATAATGAAGGCTGTAATAAATTCTGAGCCTAAACTTCCTATTCCCAATGCTTTACACTTCGAGACCTCCATTTTACAGGTTAAGGGGTCCATCTTATTTGACGCATGTAGAAAAAGACTTTGCAGAGGGATTTAGAGAAACACTAATATTTGTGTTTTCAGAAAACACCCCACCCCTTCAGAATAAAGGAGACTGAGTAGACCCAAGTCCAAGGCGCCTCCTGAAGCAGCTCCATGAGGTCCCTCCTGCTGCCTTTTACAACTTAGTCTTTGGGCTCTGGCCAGAGCCTTTCCTTTTCTTTCCTTTTCTTCTTCATCAGGTGAGTTCTCCTGAGGAACCCACGTCCTCAGATCCTCGGTGATCCAGCAGCCTCAGGGGTCTGTCCCCACCTTCCCTCCCTTTGGTACTTTCAGGGATGTACAGCAGTGCAGTTCCAATAGTTGTATCACTTTTTAGCAGAGGGGGGGTTTAACCCTGTATTTTTGTCAATTTTCCTTAAACCTCTTGGCATTAAAAGATCTGAAAATAAACTCTCTTTCATATTTGGTGTAGTTTTGGAGTCTGATTTAGAAATGGTTTGAGAAGAGCTTTTTTCTTCCTTTTTAGCCTTTATATCAGGCATTTTATCTGATATATGATAAGCTCAGATGAGTTTAAACTGATTCATCCTATTTTGTAATGTTTAAATGTACTTTGCTGAAGCTCCATCATAATGTCACACACTTTTAAAATGAATAATTCATCCTGCCCACCTCTTCTGAAATGCCAAAAGGATACTGCGCCTTACCAGATAGAAGCAAATACCTTTAGTAAAAAAGTACACAAGGAAACAATATCATTTAGGGAAAAATACCAACCCAAGCTGCATCACTGCAAATCTCAATACTGCGATCTCACGTGGGAGAGGACATTCGAAGCCTGGAGGGAGGGAGGGAGGGAGAAGGTGCTTTTCCAGGGAGGGGTCAGGCCAGGGGCTCAGTTGTTCTCTGCATTAGGCACCGATGTCTCCACGCTTTCTAGCAGGAGTCAAGAAGTATCTGAGAATCACTGACAGGCGCAGATAAGACTCTTCTAGCAAATGCCTGTCAAGGAACTCTGTAAGAAATGACATTGATTTTATCCCCATGCTGGTACTATTTCAGGGAGAGCCTTTGTCACTTCTATATTTAGCCGCTGTATTATGTACCTTGCTAATAGTCAGGTAGAGTTTTGTCAATTTTGAACCCAGCAGGGATCAGGTTAAGTCTCCGGAATGAATGCCACTTTGCACGAAACCGGTGTTTGCCAACCGGAATAAAACACAGGTATAATGAAAGAAACCCGGAGAACTTCAAACAACAGGCAGCGGAGTTTCCCACAGCTGTATAGCACGATGGTTTCCCACAGCCGTCGTGCAACGGCATGCTCACACCCTGGGCTCAGCGGGGTGAAACCTCCCACCCAGCAGCACCCTCCCCAGGACAGGGGGTAGGGGGTCTGTGGGATGTTCACAGCTCCCAGAAACACCATTACAAACGGCCCAGCCACTGGGATGGAGGAAGAGGAAGGTAGCAGAAACCCCAAGCTAGGCTGGGCACAACGGAGCGCTCCACAATACCGATAAATGCATCGGTACGTAGTCCGATATTTGAGGGCCTAAATCTTCATTTGTATTTCATAAATATTTTATGCATGGGTATTTTTACTAAATCACGGACAAGGCACGAGACAAACTCTCCACTGGCACCTGATCACTTCAGCTGAACATTCGCAGCACCACTGGGAACACGGGGTGCTATCGCTCACGGCGCATCAGGCGCCGCCGGGAAGAGTAAGGCAAGGACAGGCTCGTATCATACAGTCCTGCTTTTGTGGAAACAGGCTCTCAGAAAGCCAAATTCAGCTCTGCAAACACCTTTTGAGTCTGGAATAAATACAAATTAAAGCAAACTAAAAAAAAAACCTGTAGAACTCTGTAGTCATTTTCCATCAAGAGCCCCGTGCTGCTCATCAAACATTGAAGAGCAGTCTGTGAATATCTGAAAAAGTGACCTCATTGTCATTCTTCAAATCTTCCCTTCAAGCCTCAGAGCGCAGCGATGCTTGCAAAAGAACACTAGATGAGTCTGGAGTCCTGCGGCCACATGTTTTCACATTCACCAGCATTTTTTCCCCTCCCAACTATCTATCTTTATATGGTTGAAATGCAAAACAAATGTGTCGGCGGAGCCCCCGTACACACTCACCCAGGCTCCTTCTACAGTAACTTGCGCAGGGAAAGAACAACGAGCCAAATGTTTTAGCAAATCTTCCAGAGACTTAGCTACAAACCCAAGGAGCTGAACTACATAAAGCATCGTGCTGCTATGGACATCTCCGAGACAGACATAATCGTCAGCACTTTGGGGCAGGACTAAGTGAGAAGCATTTAGATACCAGCTGAGGACTCTCTAATGCCTCAGAAATGATTGGAATAAAATGACTGAATCTTCACTTGGTCTCTAATTAATCTCAGAGGGCTGATGACGAGCAGTCTGAACCCTGGTCAGAAACTAATGTGTGTAGGATCCCTTAAAAAGTAGGGAGGAAAAAACAAAACCATAAAACAGAAGATGTGGCCTGAAGTTGGGCAGAGAGACCTGGGGAGGGCACAGAGGTATGTACAGAAAATGATGGTTACATACAGCTCTGAGCAGGAACTCCCATGATAAATCACTCAGGATTATGTTGTTTCTAACACAGATCTGTGGCAAATTCAATACCTGTGCACATTCTCAGCTCCCGATCCGCCTGAGTCATGCTGCTTTCCTTTCAGATGCGGGATGCTCCTCGGGGAGCATGACCAGGGACCTGTTGTCAATACAGCGATTCCCTCCTGGCTAGGGCGGTAGAAGTGGAGCAGGGTCCCCTCTGCCGCGAGTCAAGTGAGCTAATGGCATGGGGGGGGGTCGGGGAGGAGAGGCAGCTCCCAGAGCACGAAAACTCAAGCCTCAGCCCCTGGTCAGGCTTCAGACCACAGGGATGGGGGAGCGAGGCGGTTGGTGAGGATTCACGAGGCTCCTGCGACTTGTGAACAGCCCTGGGAGCTGCTGCAAAAATGGATGCAGGCTCCTGCTGGGTGACTTCTCCGAACCCGGTGCTAGCACTGGCTTAAGTGAGGGCAAGTCTGGTAAATCCCTTCCTCCAGAGCACGCTATCAGCGGCAGAGCGTGCCCCTGTGTGCGTCGGAAGGAAGGGGCAGCACATCGCAGTTCAACAGCGGGGTCTTTCGTACACGACGGGGGGCGGAAATATCTGTGCGTCAAACCAGATACTCAGTGCTATACATCATGCGCTCCAGGTAGCGTGCCTGGTGCTAACCCTGCTCTAAGTGAAAAACGAGCGTGTCTCATCCCTCCAAGGGCTGCGACACACCCTCGGGAGGAAAATTAAATCTCCTGCGGCCCCTTTGGGAGGGCAGCCCTGCCTGCAACGGCATCCTGTCGTCTCCATGGTTGTCTGGCCCACTTAGAAGGCAAGCGCTAGGGACCTGACTTCTGTCCAAAAGCAAAATCTAAAAGAGAGCATATGGTGTAGGTTTAAGCATTTGGCTACTATTATAGCTTGGGAAGAAGAGATCGCAGCTAAGTTTTGGATGCCAGTGAAAGCTCAAGTTCCAGCCACAGAAAGTCCATTCCTGGGGGATAAGACTTATTTAACGTGACTAAATTACCCTTCCGTGGCTCCACATTCCTTAAAGAAAAGTGTGCGTGTGATATGTACCTATCTACATGAATCTCCCTACGTGACTGCGCAGGGTTTTCATAAAGCCAGCAGTGTCATTTATAGCTGTACGTAAGAGAAAGTTCTTCATTTCAGAAGTCTTGCCAGACCTCTGGGCACCTGAATGCCCAGCGGGAGAAGCAAGGCAGAATGCACTAGCGAACACACGCGAGATAGGCCACAGGAGATCTGGGGGTCATTAACAGCTTTTAAGGCAAGAAGGGAACACTGTGATCACCCTGGTGCTGGCTGTTCAGCAGCAAAAGGCAAACCACCCATCTACTTGTAGATGTGCCATAACTAGAATGGGCTCATGACCAATTTGCTTAGTTTTGAAAAACTATCAAGTTTGGTCACCTCTTTTCATTATCAGTATTTATGAGGCGACTTGGTTTACGCTTTTTCTCCAGTACCGGGCTGCTATGGATGTTGTCAATAGTTGCTAAGAGATATTCTCTGCTGCAAAAGTCTCATGGTTCAGGAGGAGAGGATTTAAAAGCAGAAGGGAGCCGCTGTGCAGATGAAAATGAGGGGCACACAGACCGAGTCCTGAACTATACTGAACTCTGTTCCTGATTCAGCAAAGCAAATCAGCATTGATTTAAACGGTGCTTACAGTCAAGCAGGTGCTTAAGTGCTTTGCTGGATGGCGACTGGGACGCTGAGGGTCTTGATGGATTCAGCCCAGCGTTTCCCTGCGGCAGTTAAGTCACTTTTGTTACATTTTGCTATAATTCTGTCACTTCATGAAGAATATCAAGCTTTGTCTCCTACTAGCCATCTGCAAAAAGAAGTCAAATAAAACTCTGGAATGAGTTCTCACTGCAGAGGTCTTTCCCACCACCCATGGTTTGGGCACCTTTGACCTCACATCCCCACAGAAAATGACCTTTGCTACATCTCATGGCTGTGACCTGTTAACACTGAGTTTTACATCGCATTCATATCCCCTGCGACATGACTTAAATCTGAACCAAGACAAGGGTAAAAGGTGTGAAAAAATCCAGTTACAGCTTCTTTATAAATGATGATTCCATTTAAGAACTAGAAAGTACTATTCAAGAGAGGATAAAAGATACCTTCTATAGGAACGCATAAATTTAGAAAGGGACACACAGCTTTCATGACTCATAGGAGGATTTACTATCTATATTGTCTCTTATCGTGCCAGTTTAAAGCTCATCTGTTGCAAATGGTTTCAAATTAAATTTCTGGGGTACAAACATGCAGAAAATGATCCGTTGACTACGGTGCTAACCTAAGGGATTGGCTGTGTGGGTTCAAGGTGCTCTTCTGCTCCGGAGCCTACGTGATCACAGTAACTTGTGGCTCAGTAAAGGTTGTGAGTCATCCAGCCACTGCTGCTGTTACACAGATGAAGTTAATAACAGAGACAGGGCAAACATCCTGTTTTGTTCTTAATTCATATCATTGACTAAGATGTAGCTTAATTAACCAACCTTCTCTCCCTATAGGACAGTCTGTCTATCATCACTTACCGTACGTAAAACACTACACGGTGTCATTACGTACTGTTCTTGACACTAAAAAGCCATATCACAATGCCACCACGATAACTGAACCTACTCTCAGCAGTCTAGATAGAAATGCCAAAGATGTAATGGGTCAGAGAGACTTCAATACCCTCTCAGCTCCAGAGCTGATGCCTCTCCCACTCATACATGCTATCGAAACCACACGTGGAGCAGAGCTAATTCTTGCTGAATCATTCAGAAGCCTTTCTCCTGCTTGTAAATTATCCCCAACCTGGCTGCTCTCCTGCCACATGCATTAGCATGCAGCATTTCTCAATCAAAACATCCAGCAGGCAAATCCTCGCCTGTGAATTGCTGTCAAGCTCTTCCCAGTAACAGTCCTCTCATCTACAAGCCTGTGACTCCGGTGGGATGCCTGGCACCCCCATCCACTCGCTTCCCGACTGACTGCTCACAGGTATTTACGCAAGCTTTTACAAGACTCTTCTCAGATACTCAGTAGCCTGGATGCAGGTGAAAGCACCTCGAAAGATGATGCAGTGCAGGAGAACATCAAATGCTCCATCCGCCTCCCTCGCCCTTCTCCTCCTGCTTGCAAGCGGGTGCTGGGAGCCGGGGCTGGGGAAAGCAGCAGGTCTGGGCACGCTGCAGACCCATCCTGCCGGTCACGCGAGGGAAAACGATGGGAGGTGGTAAAGCCTCGTGGCAACCAAAGTAATAGAGAAAAGGAGATTTTTGTGTTTGACAACTAGATGAGTAATCATCCTGAATTCCCTGCTTCACCTAATCCCCCGCTGAGTCACTGGGTCCCTGCTCGTACCCCGGGCTGGGTGACTCCTCTCTCGGAGGCTGCCAGGGATTTTTGCCATATGGCAACAAGGAGATGTGATTAGTTGACTGTTTCCTATTTGTTTTAATTAGCAGTTTATTAGCCATATGTTAAACTGCACATTTCAACTACTCAGCAGTGTTACTGGAAGTCAGAAGGTATCTGGATGGGGCTTCTGTTGCCTCCTGAGCCACGTGGGTATTTGCTTTGAACGCGTCACCTGGTGGGAGCGCAGGACTGCTCTCCCTTGTCTCATCCCATCTCACCTCATCTTATCTCATCTCTTGTCTTATCTAATCTTATCTACTGCCTCTGCCAGCGCCGGGCAGGGAAGCAGGTCAAACCTCTGGCTGCCTACCAGAGCTGCTTGTCACATTGGAGGATGCCGATGGGCCTCGGGATTCCCAAGCTCTGAGGTTTGCTGTAGGACACCCAGGCAGCTCCAGGGAGAACCTGCCCCGGGAGTAATCTGGTGGTGCTCCTCTGTCTGGGCAGAATAACAGGAGCTTGAAACCCCTGCACTAATCACACCGTGGTGTTTGCGCCTCTTTGTTTCTGCACTCCCATCAATCAGTCACATAAAAGTTAATGGGAAATAGATAAAAAAAGGTCATAAACAGCAACAAAGTAGATTCGGTTTAAAACTCACTACAATATCCACAGAGACCCGAGAGCCGTTTTCACCCAGCCCTGATGCACGAGCTGTTATTGCAGATGGATTCTAGCACCGAGGACCGTCACCGCGGTACATTTTGCCAGCACACATCCTAAGAATAGCTAACCAGTTATTAAACAAATCCCGTACACCACCCCACTTCTTGTCAGGAAGCCACTGGAAAGGTACTCGCAGCACGCAACTAAAACCACCACCAGAAAGTGCTGGGCAGCTCAGGAAACACCCCAGGTCCGGCGGTGCCTCTGTGTGACGGCGGGCAGAGCACCCGTGGCAAGAGTGCCTGGCCCGTTCCTGGCCCGTTCCTGGTGCCATCCCACCCGTCACAGGACACTCCTGAAGGCAGCGGCTACAGAACGTCTTGCTTTTGCCTCTAAGAGAGTTGCCCATGTAAGTTTTCAAACGATAATCAGATTTTTCCAAAGATTTGCCCAGGGCCTTTCCAGCTCCTGCGAGTTTTCTCGGCGACCAGCCTTGATGGCGTTCAGAGACTTCTATCAAAGTTCCATTTTCCGGTGCTACAGCTTCAGGTTTTACTATTTCTGCACACAGAAATGCATGAACATGTTCCTAATTTTACCCTTGACTACCTTTACTTTTTCACATTCTTGTAATCTTTCGCCATTATCAGACTAGATGTCAAAGTATTTGCACAGAATTAAACACCAAATTCTGGTTTACTGGCAAGGTTAATTTGTTTAAATTAGTTTCTTTTTTTTTCTTCTGAAAGAACAGTGAACATCATTTTACACAATTGTCTCGATGGCCTCTCCACGACTATTTCCCTTCTTGATAGAAATGTTAAATATTTTGTTTCATGCTTACACCTTCTCTTGGCAAACATCTTTAAATTAGGTTTTCTTGATTCCACGCAGTTTAGAAATGCAGATTCCTAGATCTTGGGACTGATTTTGTATCCTGGTTTTTTCCATCAGTTCAGGGGTTGCGATGGTCTCAAACGCAGTAACTTCACTCAGATACTACATTTAATCAACATGTTACTCTGATTCACTCTTATACACTTGCTCCCTGTGTGGGCTCAGATCAATTTTTAGATTCTAATGACTGACACATTTTTAAAATACATTTCAGTTGCATGCTTACAATAGATCCCAGGTGCAAATTTGCAAGCGCAGATGATTACAGCCCCAAACCCTTGCCATTTGCAATGCAAAGGCCGCGCAGTGGGTGGAAGCGCTCCCAGCCCCGCTGCTGGTGGGAGCAGGCTGGAGACTCCAGCACCGCTGCAGCAGCTCCTGATGCTCCTGGGCTGCTCCTGGGCTGCAGAGCTTTGTCACCGCCCCCAGCACAGCTCCTGGCACTGCCCGCGCTCCCTGCCCTGGGCTGACAGCAGCGACCAACCACCTCAAGTCTTGCTCCAGCCCAGCAGATACACAGGCGGTTTCCATGAGCCCAGGGTTGAGCACGTAGCTCCGACTTTACTCAATAACCCAGAGCAGAACAGCAACGCTGCTTGCCGTGGCTCAATAATAGAGTTTCTCGAGCTATCCTGTTCCACTGCCCTCGAAGTGATTAGTACATCAACCTATTAAAACGTCACGTCCTCTCCCCAGCCTGGGGGGGCTGTGCTCTCTGTAATATTCTCCTCAGAATAATCTGGGGGTGGCATGAGGAAATTGGGGTTACACGGCTGTCCACCGAACAAAAACCAGCAGCAGCATCCCTCCCTTGGCCTCGTGCCAAGCTCGGTAACATTTTGTCATCTCTGCTGTGTCAAAACATAGGTCCTCGCTACGAAAGCATTACAAGGCATTGCTAACGGAAGCAGAGTTTGATCAGCAGGCCCTGGAGAAGGAGCTGTACCCAGCAGTGAATCCTGGAGCTTGCTCTCACTGCTCCTCCCTTGCTCACATCAATCCAGCAAGCCCAAGCCCGCAGTGCTGACGCACAGGCAGTTCCTTTTCCCCAGGAACCAACTTCCCGCTCGGTTTCAAACGCGTTTCAGCTCCCGCGCACATCCCTGCGGCTCCCCCAGGTTGCCCTGACCCGCTCTCTCCGAGACACGGGAGTCGCAGCCCTTGAACGTGACGCCAGGGTCAACGAGCTCTGCCAGGGCAGGGACGGGAGGACGTTTACCTCCACGCTCTCGATGGCTGCAGTGCCTTCCCGCACGGCGAACCTCCTGACGTTGCGTTTCTCAGTATCTCAAGAAGCAGGGTCCCCCCCCATACCCCCCCCCATCCCAGCTCATCTGCTTTGCACCGCAGAGGAATCACCGACACTCTCCCTGCAGCACAAGACGCTCATTTGTGTACAGAGGCAATGAGAAAAACCTCCCCCTAAGAAGGGATGAGGAGCTTCGTATTGACTCTGCCTGGTATACGAGAGATTATAATATCACGGGTCACATTAGTAAACACTGACAACTGCGACAAAATATGAAGTTAATCCTTGAAGCCTGCTGAAACCAAATATTCTGTCCGATTTGGTAACGAGTACAGATAGAAACACGCTCTGTGGCCTCAGCGTAGTCATACTAAATATTTAAAGTTACTTACTAAATACGCAAAGGGTCTGAACTTCCAGCTGACGGTTGGAGCATGCAGATTCTGGGGAAGAATATGGAAAGGCAGGCATGCCAGCAGCTCCGCCTGGGTGTGAACAACGGGAAGTTATCCTTCAGCTGGAAAGTAAGACAAATGAGACAGTATTAAAGCATCAGATAAGAAAAGATGTTCCCTTTATTAAAAAATAGCAGTACATTCTTTACATTTAGCATAAAATCTGCTGTAATTACCTAGCAGTTGGAAAGCAATTTGCAACAGGCTTTATTGTTCAGCATCTGTACCAAATTCTCAGGGAAACATCCACCAGGGAATAAAGTAAAATGAGATGTGCCACAGTAACTACAACATTTAAATGCTTGCACAATGGAAATTTCAGTGAGGCTTAAACGAGCTACAGCGCAATTCTACTTTTGTGCTGCTGTTTTTGTTTTGTTACTTAAAGGGCTCTGGGTTTGACTCCCGCTTCTTTTTCTCCTGTATACACACACCCACCAGGAATGCTATAATCCACACAAACTAGTAAGGTTATATTACACAAAAAAAAAAAAAAAAAAAAAAAAAAGTAATTTTCAAAAGAAAAAACAAGCCCAATGCAGCCACAGAACAAGAAACATTCTGACTGGTACCACCACCGGGACTTCACTATTTATCAATGCATGTACCTCTTCGGATTTAATCTCTGCAATAAAGAGAAAAGCTTGCAAGTTAACTAACGACTTGCAAATTCATCCCAGAGTAACTGTTTCATCCAGAGGAGAAAACTGGAGCTCACACGAGGTTTTGTGGATGCTCAAAGGAAGCTACGCTTTACTCCTGCTTAGCTCGCTATCAATCTGGCCTAACTTCACCACAAGTGAGACAGGCAGTAGAACTGCAATGGAAATAAATCACTTCAACTGTTCCAGTTTAAAAAAAAAGGAAAAGGAAAGAATCCAGGTTTGCATCTCCCCGAGGCGGGGAGCGTACGTGCGAGGCCGTTGAGGAATTTTGTCTGAGAGGTCGCAGCCTGTGCCACGCAGGAAGAGCGGACGAGCCTGATGCTCTCCGAACGGTTCCTAACTTCCCAGGGGACCTCACGTGTCACGTAGTGACAACCATGAATTTATTGGATGCCTTGTTTATTCCTTCTTTCTTTCTTTCCTCTCTGATTAAATAACATTCCCTCTGATTTAATTTCAGACCATCAAATAAAATAGGAATGTATCTTTGCAAGGAAACGTAGCTTATGTTCTGTTCCAGCCTGAAGCTAAACAGCATAAACAAATTCATCCCTTTCGGTAATGAGGACATGATTGCAAGAGTGCTTGGAATTAAGGAATATTAACAAATTCCCTATATTTTTCTCCCATCCAGAATTATGTTTCAGGACTCTGCCTCGTGCTTTGCTACCCTACATTATCCTGTCCAATCAGGCTGTGTGCCCTCAAGCCTCCAAGCAGGTTATTAGTCTTACAAAATGCATAGGATTAAAAGCGCATGTCTTTAAGCTCTACAGGCTGAATTTTACTCGGCGTGATTGCATGGATACAAATGAGAACAGAGCTTGATTCTAGATGTTTACAGTACCACGCAGTTTGCTTTAACACGCTGACTTCAGACGTAAGGCGAGTTCCACGAGGAGGAAGTTAGTGTCTATGTCCCCTTTCAGATCAGAGCAAAGCACACTCGAATGGGGAAATCAAAGTCTTATTATTAGGTAAAATAATTCCCTCGTTCAAGAGAAAAAGGAAAAATTCAACTAATGCTCAAAGAAACAGGATGATCTGGGAGTGAAAGGAGGCGATGTAGATGTGATGACAGGAAGGATGTGACCGTGTGCTCTATGGGTTGGTAGGAAAGCCAGGAATAATAGAGAGCAAGGAGAATCAGACAGACATTTACAAAAATCCTAGACTTTATTCAATGAATTATTTAAAGTCTATTTCTGATCTGGCACAGGAGGTCGCTTGATCTCCAGAAGGGAGCAACGGGAGCCCCATCACTTCTGCCATTCAAAACTCGAACGAACGAAGTGATAGGAAACACACAGCACAGAACCATCGTCCCACAGCTCCAGGGAAAGGACCATTTGACCTTAGTAGGCGTCCCCTCTTTCCAGTATTTCTGTCTTGTTTGTAGCCCTGGGAGTTCACAGTCTGAACTAGCTTCACTGGGTAAATACCGACACTTCCATACGCATCAGTACGCGTGGACCAAAGCTGTGGTCAGCTTCTTCACGCCTGATGACTTAGGCATGCCATCACAAACAAAGAGTATCAAGCTGAGTGAGGTCTTTCAGACTCACCAAACGCTAGCATTAAATTTTAACAACCTACTCTTGAAAGACTCATTTATTAAGACAATACCAAATACCGAAGAGAAAGGCTAGATGCTCTCCAGCAAAGCAGCCTCAGGAGCTTACCCCTGGACCATGAAGCATATGAACATTGTGACAGATGAACTTTGTCTTTATTACAGCCTTGTCTAAGAGCTGGAAAAAAGGATAGAAATACGAGCTGAAAGTGATGAACTAAATCACATGAAGGTTAATGACTTTAATGATTTAGCCAAGGTCTCACACAGTACACCGCTGCAGTACTTTGGGAACACCGGTGTCCCAACCCAGTTCTACAGCTGTAAGATCATCCTTCCTACTTTGCTTCAGAGAGCGCAGACAGATTAACGGAAGAGACATCTTCCCTCACGCACCCCGAAAACTTCTGCAGACCTGGCACCTCCGGCAAGTGCCCTGTTCGCAGGGTCCGAGTGCAGCGCTTGTAGAAAATGGAAAGTAGATCTTAGGATCGAGGTTAATATCAACAGCCCAGTTTTCCAGGTCCGCTATCTGAGGAGGGGTTGAAGTCACCCTTCGTTTGCCAAACAGTCCCTCTGTTGCCCCACCTTTCTTGAAGTCATGGAGGTGTTTACTCCTTCTCTTTCTAGGCTCTCTTTGGTTCCCTGTCCTACAAATACCCTTGACAACAAGCTCCACGGTCAGAGAGGAATCTAAAAACGTACACGCAGTTTACCTTGTTCAGCACATCCACAGTGGCTGGGTTTGCCCATAAATAACCACACTGCTAAAGGTGAACACGAACAACTTGAGATACGTAGGCACAGTCAGAGAGAACAAGTTCTGGGCAAAGCCGAGATACACAGTTTTTCTCACTCCTATTCAACTGCAGCAATTTCACATCTCTGGGAAGAAGGGAAAAAAGCTTCAAGCATGAGATTATTACATTTTGTACATTACACCCTGATAGAAGCTAAAAATAGACTCTGACGGTTGCTAAGTGCGTTTCAAATGGCTTTCCTTAGAGGTAAAAATGGGATTTTATTTGAAAAAGCAGAAGGTGGGATTTATAACATCTTGGGAAAGAGCTGAACAGAAAATCGCCAGTTGTCAGAATGAAAGAAGCAGGGAGTTTGCTATTCCTTTTCTTCTCAAGAGAGAAGAATACACACGCAAACTTACGGCACTTCTCATCCCCTTCCTTTACACAAAGCCACAACACTCTTATGGGTCCTACCGCACCGTGGGGCACATCCACCCTGCAGACAGCAAAGTAAAACTACCTGTACTGGCTCCAGGCGGTTTCACTGGGCTGGGGAAGCACAGAGCCCGTGCGAGGCAATTTCCCTGCTCCCCTGGGTACGTCTGGCAGGGCTTGGGACACCGGGACACGGAAACTTCAGCCTTGGCTCGACAGTGGGGGTCAGAGCTCAGGTGAGTCTGAACCCAGTGCTCCACTGCCAGGTACCCTCAGCACACCAAGCACCGAGGGCATTAACAGCTTTCACGCAGGCTAACTCCACTTTGTAATTTATTTCTGTTCAACCGTTTGGCACGGCAGGTTTCACATAGAAGAGCTGTATTGGGTTTGCGTGGCAAGGTTTTGGTAGTGGGGGGCTACGAGGGTGGCTTCTGTGAGAAGCTTCTAGAAGCTTCCCCCATGTCCAATAGAGCCAATGCCAGCTGGCTCCAAGATGGACCCACCGCTGGCCAAGGCTGAGCCCATCAGTGATGGTGGTAGCGCCTCTGGGATAGCAGAGTTAAGGGGAAAAAACCTGTACAACAGCTGGAGAGAGGAGTGAGAATATGTGAGAGGAATAACTCTGCAGACACCAAGGTCAGTGGAGAAGGAGGGGAGGAGGTGCTCCAGGCACCAGAGTAGAGATTCTCCTGCAGCCCATGGAGAAGACCATGGTGAGGCAGGCTGTCCGCCTGCAGCCCATGGAGGTCCATGGTGGAGCAGATATCC
Organism: Balearica regulorum gibbericeps; assembly: GCF_011004875.1. Classification (NCBI taxonomy): domain Eukaryota; kingdom Metazoa; phylum Chordata; class Aves; order Gruiformes; family Gruidae; genus Balearica; species Balearica regulorum. The sequence goes on from NC_046208.1 coordinate 1,751,123, forward strand.
ACCAGCAGCCCATGGAGGACCCCATGCTGGAGCAGGGGAAGTGTGAGGAGTCCTCTCCTGAGGAGGAAGGAGCAGCAGAGACAAGGTGTGATGAACTGACCACAACCCCCATTCCCCGTCCCCCTGTGCCGCTGGGGAGAAGTAATAGAGAAATGGGGAGTGAAGATGAGACTGAGAAGGAAGGGGTGGGGGGAAGGTGTTTTAAGAGTTGCTTTTAGTTCTCATTATTCTACTATGATTTGATTGGCAACAAATTAAGTTAATTTTCCCCAAGTCAAGTCTGTTTTGCCTGTGACAGTAATTGCTGAGTGATCTCCCTGTCCTTATCTCGACCCACAAGCGTTTTGTTATATTTTCTCTCCCCTGTGCAGCTGAGAAGGGGGGTAACAGTGGCTTTGGGGGGCACCCGGCGTCCAGCCTGGGTCAACCCACCGCAAGAGCACGTGTACAGCGAAGCCACGCGTGTCGCTGCAGGCAGGACAGCGTGTGAAGGGTGAGATCTGTTTGCCTTTCTTCATAGGTCCAAAATACTGAAGTGTAGGGACTGACTGCCATCCTCATTAAAAACACGGTAGTTATAATTTTGTAATTAAGAAAATGAACTGTTATAATAAAGATTTATAGGTGTAATTGAAAGACATCTTATGTCAGAACAATTTTTGAGACACACTCCAGGTATTAGGAGAGCCATTTCCTGCAGTAGTAACTGCTGTAGGACTGGGCGACTTGTTAACATACACACTTGGCAAAGAACAGTCTCGAGATAATTAGAATTACGGCCATGCAAATAGCATAAGTACGCTATTCAAAATGCTTGGATGCTGCTAAAGCTTATGCAGAAACACTCACAAGCAGGCAGGGAGAAGGACCGTAACCAGAAGCTCAAGCATCCGAGGCACACTTTGAAAATCAGACTTTTCTGTGACCCCCAGCTCTCCAGAAGTGAGAATCACTGTCCAGGGGGACACTGAAATGTTTGGAGAAGAGTCAAATAATGGTTCAATGAAAACAGATGTTAAATTAATGGATACTTAGGCATTGATGGGGAAGCACATATATTGAGATAAAAAAAAAAAAGAGAAACCTCATTTATTTTTTTGTGTAACTTTTTCCTTACAAACTCACTGCGTCCTTATCAAGGCAACATGAAAAAAAGCATTATCGTGACTGAGAAAGAAAAGCTATTTTCCTGTCAAGGGAGACAAACTTAGACACGGTTTTTTGCATGCCTTGTCAAACCAAAGACCTGGGCTGTGTGCATCTGTGGACAGTAATTGTATCAGAACAGGTAAGCGTCCTGGATTTACCCTGAACGCTCAGCGTGGTTTCCCTGTTCCACCTTTCAAATGATGTCCATTTGTGGAGTGCTGATATTCAGAGGCACCTGTGGGTAATATGAGAATATTGCTCCCGTCCTGCATTTTACAGGAAACCAATGCATCTGTGATTTAGGGAGAGAGCTGGGTACGCAGGCAAGCGGTAACGGCCAGCGGGGTACTGGTTCTTCGTTAGCTATGTTCATTGTAACAATTAGAGATGGACTTGGAAAGTGCAAGAGGGAGGCTGACGGGTTTCTTCCTGTTCAGGAACATGCCCTGTGCCCAACATCAGTGTGGAAAAGAACATTTCAGTTCCCAACATGCTCGCTGTGGCTTCAGTTGAATCGCCCTCCTTTTGGATTCATAACACAATGGAAAAAGATAGAGAAAAATCTATTCCAACAAAATGAATTTGCCTCTCAAACTTCCATTATCAGATCAGATTTATAAAAGAAAAGCAGGCAATTAAACCCATCGGAATGTTTCACAAACAAAATCATTGAGGTTAAGGATCTGCATTAATATGACAAAACCCAGGAAATTACAAACTTCTGACTGACAATTTATCCCCAACCACCTCTGTACAAAGGCCTCGGAACATTATTAATGACCCACTTTGTCAGCAACTTCCTTAACTTTAACACAGTTTTCTCCTTTTACTGTAGAATTTGGGACATTTTTTATCAAGTACTAGATAGGTGTTAATCACGATGAAGGTTATAGAGTTTACAGGGAAAGTAACGACATTTTCCTGATGCGCTGGTTAATAACCTGCTGACGGGTCTTTCTCCGCCGTACTCAAAAGGCACGATGAAAACCTCATCCCAGCAAAGCCCAGGTAGCTTGAGTAATGTCTGCTTCTATTTATTTCTTCCTTTAAAATGAAAGCCACTCTTACTTTTCACTCCTGACAGAATTCTACATTTCCTATGCAAGTCAGCGTATGATAAAATAGCAGAATATTCACCAGTGTCAAACAGAGGATTTCAGCAATAAGCTTCAGTGCAATGTGAAATATTGTAACAATTATTCCTTGTGATCAGGAAGTTAATCTTCCTTTTTCAAATAAAATCCAAGGTTATCAGGATGATCTAGCAGCTTCTCAAAAAAATTTCAAAACATTATTTCTAATTATAAAATTCCTATTTTGTGAGTCCCTGGGTTCACTGTGATCAAAAATCATTGACATAATTTAACTCAGAGCCTCCCATTTCCACTCTGTGCAGTTCTCTGACTTAACAAAAATCTAAATTTATGGGTGTTTAAAGATAGCCTAAATAACATACATACATGTATATTTGTGTGTATATGAATACACACATACTTACATATATATAAGCTTCATTTAAAAATGTAACAGAAAACATTCCCAGCTCTAATTACCTACACTGTGGATACATGAGATATGCCCAAAGCAGTAGGAAAAGTGAAGATGTCCAGAAACAAGTACAGATGGAGAGTATTTTCACTGATAATGCCCCGCGTATCTGGATTTAAGAGGCTGGATAATTTGATGAATTATTAGCATGCTAATGTAAATGTAATCAAATCTCATGACTCAAGTGTACAGGGATCACCATGGGAAAATAAATCACGAAAAGTTTAATTTTCCCCGAACTCTCAAGTAGTCGAAGGTAGCGCGTGTCAGGTGGGACAGACCTGAGATTGTTTCTGCCGCGGCACAGGGTGCGATACGGAGAAACAGAAGGAGAAAGCAAACGTATACAGCATTAGTTTCCCATTCTGCAAACATTTTCCAAGCCTCCACGGAGGACGTAAGACAGAAAATAATAGTCATGTCATCAGACCCTAGTCCCGCCCTGCTACACGCATCACATCGCATCATCCCCTTCACGAGCATGACAAGCCAATTCCCATGCACCAGCGTCGGTGTTTCCCCATCTCTGCCAGGTACGCTCCATCTGGTACAACCTACACCGACTTTATGTCATTAACTCATTTCAACTGCTACAAAAAGCCTGGCTAAATATTTGGTTTCTGGAGCCTTTTATGACCCGTTTCGCTCCACTTCAAATGGTTTGGCACAGAAATAGCATCAAAGAGCTAAATAGAACTTGTTACTCATAATATCCCTTTAATCTTGTAAACAGCGTTCAGCAGATACAGATCTCGGCAGTGCCGTGAGATTAATGTCCAGGGCCCAGCTCACGAGGAAAACGATGCTGGGTGAGCAGCTCCGTGTAGCAAAGCATATTGCTCAAGGTTGACGTGACCCCACGGAAACATTTGTCAGTGCACGTTGCGCATATTGAGAGCTGGAGAGTCACCCTAAGCACCAAAATACTGTTCGGTGCAGAAAAGGCAAGAAAAACTGTATGGCATAACTGTGGAGATGTTTGTCTCTGAACTTACAGAGTGTTGCCAGACACTGGTGACCGTGGCACATGGTGGGGCCACGGAGGACTCGTGTGACCGTCCAGAGCCCAGCAAGGTTTGTTTCGCATCCCGTGCTTTGGTACGACAGAGCACAGGGTCTCTCCTCATCGCGCAGACAACAAATTTGGGAAGGAGGGGAACTGAGGAAAACCCAAGAGAGGATTTCACATCTCTTAGCAAATCCCCGCACGAAGCGACAACGTCCAGACTCCTGCGCCTTTCTCCACGCTGTTAGCAATTTGCAGTGCTTGCCAGGCAAGGGAGGGAACGAGCCGGGAGCAGCTGAGCTTTCATCAGCCCCCACAGCCCCAAAGTTGGCCGGTGTCCCCCATTCCAGAGGCAAATCGAAACCTCTCCTGCGTGCTGGGGTCAGAGCGGGTGGGATCCGGCCACTCGCCCTTTGCTGGGGTTGTGCAAAGCTCCGGGCAGGGAGTGGGAGGCAGAGACTCGACTCCCGGCCCGCGCGCAGGACGCCAGCGGGTTTTTATGCATTCCCCTCCAACCGGCAGCTTTCTCAGCCATACGATGCTGATAACAGCCAGCGTTTTCTCACCTCAGACAGGGACTATGAGACTAATGTGACTAATGTCTGAAAAGAGCTTTGAGGCAGCTGGATGGGAGCGCTGGCATTATGATTAATTCCATAGACTCATGTGGATTATAATAAGCGTGAAACCAAACCAGTGCACAGAGAACATATGACATTATACTGCTGTCTTTGTGGGGTTTTAGCCTTTCAGCATCAACTCATAACCAGCATGAGAGGGCTACATATCACTTTAAGACACTCAACAGCTCTTCATGTCTTCCCAGGGAAGGGTACATTACCAGAGCTAACAGCAAACACTAGAGAAGCCAATAGTACAAGTCACTACAAAGCACGACCAAGGCAAGAGCCTGAATCCCATTAAGAGTTCAAAGACAGCGATGAAACCAGTACGGCACCCATCAGGGTCGACACCGGGGCCATAACAGCGTTCACAGGGAGATAACTCCTCTTGCTGGGATGAGAGGTGTGCCACAAGCGAGAAGACCTCCCGGCTTGCCCGTGCTCTGCTGGGTTCAGGCTCCTGCTCCCGGGACCAGTCAGCTTCTGCCAGGCTGCCCGAGGGGTCGAGCATCAGCTCTTCCCTCCCCGAGCCAACACTCCCTCTTGGACAACCTCTCGTGTCTCCCAGCTACAGCCTGACCACAGGCATCTTATAGGCAGGAAGGGGACCAACCCCATTGGTATAAAGGCAGCCGGTGCCCATGAACACAGGAAAATCTCTTCTTCTGCTCTACCCTTTGGCAGAGGGGAAGATACGGATTTGCCTGAGGTCACGCAACAAGTAATTAGAGCTTCAAATAAAATGCAGGAAACACAGGTACCAATCTCACTTTCCAGTCACCATCAGGGCCGCCTCTTGCAAGAAGCACTTGAGCATCGCGGTCCATCAGAGCAGTGTCGCAACACACACCGTGCCTCAGTTAATGCAGTCTCTGGCAAAAAAGATATTAGAATGGGCTGTTTCAGCGAGAGAGGGATCTCCAGTACTTGTGAAACTGTTCCTTGAAAATAGTATGTTATACTAAGCTGTCAGCTTTCTTTCATCACCGAGCAAAATACATTTCTTTTCCTCACATCTAACACTCTCCATGGAAGGATGCGATAAGTGCAGACTTCCACTCAGAAGTTTGGGGTTTTTTTTAATTAAAAGAAGAATGTTATGTGAGATTATTTTTATATGCAATCTGCAGATTAGCTCTCTGGCTGAGAAACAGTTTGTCTACAACCACCCCTGTGGTTCACAGGTACCGCTGCCTATGCATGTGCCCTTCACGGCAAAATCAAATCGCAACAATCATAAAGATTAGAAGATTACGAAGACGCACAAAACACAGCGTTTACAACATCCACCAGTAATCCCACACTCCTGCCTGGCTACAGACTCAGTGAAATGTAGTCAGAACACACATTCTCATCAGAATTACTTCCTTCCTGGGAAGGACAGAGATATGGTACACCTCGCAAGGGACGTGCAACAGAGCTTTAAATAACCACTTACCAACTTTCCTTCCAAAGAAAATTGCAAGTCAGTCAGTGCCAAGAAATCCCAGGCTAAGATTGACAAAACAGGACTGCCTTCTGCATTTGCATGAAAGGAATTAAGGAGTCGTGAAAGTTTTTGGCACGGCAACCAGGAGGAGAGGGAATTCTCACTTCTGCTTTTACTGAGAATGTCCGTTTCAAAAGAAAGAGCTGTGGTTTGGTCCTAGCGTAAGACACGCATGATTTGATTAGGGTCAAAGGAGTTGCATCCATTTGCAACGGGGGGAATTTAGCGCAGGAACTTTATTTCTAAAGATTTCACCTGAAGTCCCATATGAAGGAAGTTTTCCTGCTGGGTTACAGCAAGGCTGGAGTCAGCAGGACGTCAGGGTTCAAATCAGGTATCCGCAGACTGGTAAGACGTTTCACCCCTCTTTGGCCAGTTAATTTAAAACAGGATTAATAATTCCTACATGATTAGGATTTTATGAAGCTTAATTAATTAAAGGTCATAAAATGCAATGAGACCCGCACATGACAGATACCGGATAAATCCAGACTATTAGTATGTAAGTCACGCTGTGTTTGAGACGTACAAGCAGCTCTGCAGAACAACTGCCAAACGACGCCAAAGCGCGCTCGCTCCTCGCCCCCCCGCCCCAGGGCTGCAATGGGGTGCAGGGAGCAGGGAACCCCCAAAAATCAGGGGGGCTGGGGAGAAAAGAAAACCCGCAAAGGCAGAAGGATTTCACAACAGGCATGTTGTGACCGCTGGATTCACAACAGGCATGGGTGCAAAACACCCGGGGACCACGCTGGCTCCCGAAGGTTCATCCAGCTCCGTGCCAGTATGTACACATTAAGTGTGTGTGTGGGGTGTGAGCACGGAGCTGTGCACATCCAGGCCTGAGTGCACGCACGTATCATTCAATTCAAATGAGCTCGCTGTTCTCCAGGATCTTTAATTACTAAAAACGCAGCAAATCCCCTTAAATATGCCAAATTGGGGTGGGCAGAAGGGGCTGTTCAGGATTGAAGTAGGATAAAGAGAATAAAATGCAAATCTCCCTGCAGTTTATACTTATGACTAATACCTATCACAACAGATTCATTTGGAAACACGCTTGTGACGTTCAACTTGTCAATCCTCCCCACCTCTCAGAGCCTCTGCTCTGTGACATGCCTGTGCCAGCTTCCCGAGGCCCGCACAACAGTTGCTCAGAAAACGCCGCATCTCTCCAGCTTTGGATCCTGCTAGAGTCAACGCTCGAGAAGCGGTGCCTGCAGCCAGAGACCGAAGTTTTTGGTGTATGAGTTGATGGCATCCTGAGAAACGAAAATCCAAGCCCCGCAAGGGTTTATGAATAAGCATGAGGCATCCCTAATCTGCAAAGCTGCCTTCAGTGGTCCCGAGTTAACCACGTAGGCAGTTCGCAGAGGAGGCAGGGCTGGGTCGTTTCAGTGGTTCTCGCCAGCTTTCCTCAGTCCCACCACCATGACTGCGGGACGTCAAGCGAGGGGACTGGCGCTGCATGAAGCCCTGGATGTCCAGCAGCACCCCAGCATTTAGCCAGTCACCCAGTGGTGTGCTGCTCAGCCATCCCAGACGGGAACAAACACGTGCAAATAGTTCCAACAGGGCCAAAACGAGAGAAGAAACTGTCTGAAACTGGTCTGAACTGGTGGGGCAGCTCTCTAAGGGATGACACACACTGACCTGAATAACTCCAGACCAGAAGAGCACGTGGATGCAGGAAGGGGAGGAACAACCTAAGGGAGAAGGCAGATTATTCACAGAGGGAAAGGCTAAAGCCGCAAGCCAAAAGTGGAGATATTAGCGCATGAGTAGCCCATTTGCAGTTCTTAAAGAATGAGACAAGCAAGCTAAAAAAAGAACATGCTATACAAGGAGCTGAACAACTTCAGTGTAGACATAAACTGCCCTCACTAATTGCACGTTTGGTTAAGCCTTTAGGAAATCCTGCATCTTCCTCTGGATATCAGGAAGGCATCGGGAGGCAGGATATAGCTTAGCCAGGGCTACGCAAGACACCCGAGTTTAATTAAGCTCCTTTTGGGGAGAAGTTCCAACCACCTAAAAAAAAGTTTCTGCCCTGAAGGAGCTGCCAGAAGACCCTTCTCCCACCTCGGGATCTGGAGTGCGATGCCTCTCCGGGGGTCACAGAACCTGGTGGGACCATCTGAGAGAGAAGGCAGAGCTGGGGGCTGGCAACCTGGCCGTCCTTCTCTAAGGATCTAGCCCAGAGTTTCCAGCAGCTACTAAATGATTTGAGAGCCACAAGCCTATGGATTCTTCACTGGGAATTAGAATCCTAAATCCCATATGTATCACCAGCACGGGTGGGTGATGGATACGTGACAGCACGAGGCCCTGCTCTGCCTCCATCTCCACAGAGGAGCTGCGACTGTGGCTCTGCCTGATTCCTATTTAAAGAAGTTTGTTGGTTGGGAAAGGCTCCAAACCTCTTAACAGACCACTTCTGTCTCAGTGAAATTATCAGGAAGGATAAGAGCGCAATTTATAACTATAAAAAAACCTGCCCTGCATTTGCATAAAGCCATTCCAAATCCATATATGTCTGGATTCACGTTGCGAGGCCAGGTAGCGATGGTCATTTAGGCATCCTGCTTCACTAAGAACCCCATACAAAAAAGCTTATATCCTGTGAATCTATATAAATACATTAGACAGAGAATGAAAACCGCATTGAGATTAGATTTCCATCTCTTAACATCTACGTACATGACAGATGGGATTAGTAAATGAACAGACCACTGAAGGAAGAAGGGAGGATTAACAATGGAAAATAAAAAAGGTCGATAATCAGTGGCAGCTCTTTGGAAAAGAGACTTAGGACAAATGGCACAAGCGGCTTCAATTTATTTACTTCGGCAAATGAGAGATGCAGAATATGAAAATGAAAGAACAATCTTCCTTTAATCTGCAGGGAAAGCGGGGCTGGGTACAGCCCGCACAGGACATCATAGCCGCTAACGAGGAGAGAGTTCTCCGGGACCATGCTCTGACAACTCTAATCATCCCATGGCCTGGGAAGCTTAGAATCCAATTTCAGCTCCAGCTATTATTGCAGAAGTTTTAATCTCCATTCTTATGCAAACAATTTGAGGGAATGATGGATAGATAAATAAACGAACAAATGAATAAAAATCAGGCTCACACACTGACGCAAAGGAACTATTTCTCATTGAGATGAGCATCACATGCTGGTGTGAGCTCGTGAATGACAGTCGGCATGAAGATGAACATGACAGGCGGAGGTTATCCTCCCGCTTATGCTGGCTTTAGATCAAGTCCCAATTTTATATTCCAGACACAGCAACAAGGAAGCAGTGGCTGCTGTAACAGTGAGCACAAATGCAAAAAAAAAGAGCACTGTTCCTCATTTATGTCCAGACAAAGAAGATCTGACCTATGAAGTCGAAATTTATGAGTGAGATAAATAAGCAGGTGGTGTCTGATTCTACTAGACCCAGGCAACATAATATAAACCTACACTCACTGTACAAAAGTCCACCTAAACATCTGTCCAGGCTCCAGCACTGACCTACAACAGATGTTTACAGATTTTTATTTTTTTTTAAATACACATTTGTAAGCTTGTGGCTCCTCAACTCCTGCAACAATAGGGTCCGCAGTATTTTTATGCACTGCAGAACAAAGCACTTTCCATTGTTTTAAGTTTGATAGTGTTTACATCGATAGGTTGCTTCAGTGAAGGAGAAGCAGTTTGGATACACACTGGTCTCAGTACTTTTTGTTTGGGAAGATTTGGGAGAGGGAAGGAGATTCCCACCGCACCTCCTACATTGCAGATCCTGGCTGAGGAGGATGTGGAGGCAGAAGTCCACCTCTGCCCCAAAATCACAGAGAGAGGGACCGAACGCCAATGTCTGTGTTCAGTCTCCCATCTCCTAAACTTGTGTTTTACACATCAGGCTCCCTGCTTGTTCCTCAGCTGTAAAGTTTCATCAGAAAAAACCCCATAACTGGCACAATTCCATTTTCACCAAAACATCATGGTTTTTCTTTTCCAAAGAAGACTGAAACCGTACTGTCCCCTGCTGCATTTTGCATTCAACCCTGAGATGTTCTTGAGCCAAAGACATTCCGCCCTCGGGCTCCTGAAAACACAACACTTGTCAGTTGGAGGATCAGCGCCTTTGCTCCCCCAGAGCCAAGACGAGAAACAACCAAGACTGAGAAGCACTGAAAGAGCTGGCTAACAGTTTTCAAAGCTCACACGCTTTATTGTTTTCAAATGTTGATTCAGAAGAAAAGACATACGAAAGTCAAAACACATACAATCTGTGTTTCAATTGGCTTGACTGTCCAAGAATTTTCATCATTTGAATTTTAATGATTCAGAATAAACCCCACGTTTCCATCAAAACGTCACTGGCTCAATACAGTGCAGGAAGCTTAGAGAAAGAAACCCCCCTAACCACCCGCAGGGCTTCTTTGTTTCTGGTATATCCTCTGGATATATCCTCTGGATATATTAATCCCAATTCAGTTGGAAGGAGATCCGTTTTTACCATTTCGCGCCCACTCCCAATGTACCCGCTAAGTGGTCTCTTTTGGAACAAGCCCCTCGCAAACTGCCACAAAAGCGATAGAACGGAAATTGTCTTCTGTGGGAACGGCTGCATCCGGCCGTAGCTGGGTGGGGGGCTTGTTCTGGACAGCCACAAGGAAGATGCTTCCAAGCTGTAAAACCGGTACCTTTCACTTACGCTAAATCATCTCACTAGCACCAAAAAGAAATTAAAGATTATTTTATTCAATCAGCTTTTAGCCCGTTCACAACTTTCTGCATTAATATTAAGACATACACTCTCACTTTTGTCCAGACTATAAAAAAAAAAAAAAAACCCACATGAATTAAAGATATTTGAAAGTTATTTAAGTCTTGTGCCCTCTGAACGGCTCCCTCAAAAGATGAACCATTAGGTCTTGGCCTCCCATTTGGATCTGACTCTAAAACACACTTGCTGCTTGTTAGCAGATTAACAGATGAGACAGAGGAGAGTTAAACATAGCCAAGGTGCGAAAAGTAATTATAGGCTGCTGCATCAGGCTGGGAATAAGAAAAGCCAGCAGTAAGTGTCTGCTCTAAGAGGCGATATCTGTCTTTACTGGAAGAAGAACAAGGTATAGCTGAACCTCTTTGTATCTTAAAGTAGTTGACCTGCATCTCATTCCACATGTCCAAGTGAACGCTGTTGAGACCGACGGCGCTTCGAGCAACTTTCCTCTTCTCAAAGTCTCCCTTTTTGGAGAGTCAGAGTCCGCCGCTGACCCCGGCAAGAGGTACCGTTGGAAACAAGGGCTGCATGGCAGGGCTGGTAAAACCAGCAGCAAACCAGTAACCATTTCAAGGGACAAGCAGCTTTCATAGAGAAAATGGTGTGTGTGTGCACGTGGGGTTTTTTTGGGTCTGGGTTGTTTTTTTTCAAACCAAGAGACGCACGTGGCTGCTTTGCTTGGAAAGGACCAATATTCTCCCAAATTCGTGCAAATCAAAGTCAGCCAGTCTGATGTGCCTGACTTGAAACATAATAAAACCCTCCAATTTGCAATCCAAAGAGAAGTGAAGTCCCCCACTCTCCAAAAGAAGCGATATTAATCTGAAGCTTTGAAACTTTAGAATAGTTATTAGCAAGAGGAGAGCGCACTGCCCGTTACCGCTGCACGCTCGGAACAGGCCGCCGGATTGCATCGGCAATCGTGAAAAGAGCCATTTGTGGGAAACTGGCTCAGACTACCCTTAAGCCATCTTTTAATCAAACCTGTCCCAGCGTTGTTCCCTGCTTCTTATATTGTATTCGCCTGTTGTCTTTTGCCTTGTACTGCGATTGTAGACTCTGGGAGGCAGCGTTTATAGCTTTGTTAGGAGTGAACTCCAGGTGTCAGCGGAGTCAGGGGCAATTTGTCACTTACATCAGCAGAGGCAGCTTTTCATCGCGTGTGATGTTGCACAGCGTCCATCACACCAGAGCCACGGCAGCCAGGACTGCTCTCACAAATAACGGTGAATGATGTCACGTTATGTGCCCTGCTACCTGTTATTATTTGGCTGTATTATTTACTGATTGGGTCAAAAGTTTGTTGTTGTGAACTTTACGCATCTTGATGCAAATTCACGTCAAGAATGGGAGTGAGACTATATCAGAAAGTAACATTTTACATCATTTTTTTTTTTGTCTATTTTAAACCTGTATAAATAACTGCACAAGTTGCAGGGCAATGGAATATCGTTCCCTCTGGGGTTGTATTTCTCTAAGCCAGTCCTTGGTTCCTCAGAGGCAATGCTCTAATGTGGGAATTGTACAGCAAAGAAGATCAGAAACAGAAGAAAATAAGATATTCTTCTTTTTAACAACCAAACGTCGCCAGCATTCCAATGACTAGATAAACATTTCTGCGATGTAAGTGAAGTAGTTTAGCACTAGTCATTTCATCAGTCAGAGGTTATGACTTATGCATTTTTTGAGTTCATGACTGATTCTTTATGCATGCACAAGAGCTAATTGCATCCAAGAGAGTTCTGTGCCTGTTGGTCTGGAGGTGTATTGCCATATGTTTGGTGTATACTTAATTAACACAGTGCAGCTGCACTGCTTTCCATCTGTATTATAGATTAGAATTCTATTACACATCTAGGCAGGAGTCCCACAATTCATATTTATTAAAATAATTACCCCAAGATTTAGATGGTTGGAAGCACTCAGTCAAGCAGCCCAGCATTACTTTGCACAAGGAATATTATTCAGCTATGAAGCAAAACTGAATAGCATGAGTACTTAAGTGGTTGACATGCATGCAGTCAGAACATCAGGCTTGCAGACAGAGGCTAAAACAGAGCCTGCTGAGCACTTTTTCCAGGTACTGGTTCTTAAGATATGAAGATTATTGAAGTGTGACTTGCTAGTATATTCATATTCAGCACTGGATTCAGATCTTTTTTTAGCTTCCTGCAATCTTTTTCTCTAGGCACTGGAAATTTAATTTTAAACTTCGATTTGTACAACGTGCTCATTGGTCTTTAGTATCTGTTTATGAAGCACCTGTGGTTCAAAATGCATATGCCTGTGCAAATTGTTACAGGTGTAGAAGCTTGAGCAAGGGTGGAAATCGCACGTATGCGTTTCAGCCAAGTATACTTCCAGTAACTTTTTTCCTGCTGTACAAAACCAGCTTGCATTCAAACACAACAGAACAAATCCAGAACGCAAACACATGAATTAAGTGTGAACTAATTGCAATGTTTAGATCCAGGATCCGATTCCAACCTCAAACACCTTTCAAGAGTCTGGAATACTAGGACCCAGAGCTGTGGTCTGGGTTCGATAAGAAGGGGACATTTAGCATTTTATGTGACTGTTATTGTCTTGTCCAACTCTAAACTGAGGAAGTAGTCTGACTAATTAAAGTCCAAAGCTATGCAATTATAGACAGCAACGCATGGCTGAGAAATAATCAAATTTACTTTTCTGATCCATTCATAAAGTCATCGATATAATTTTGTAAGCTGGTTAAGACCCGCACGTAGGAAAGTGAAGATTTCCAATTACCTGGAGAGCACAAAGGGCACGGCACGGCAGCTGAAGCTGCTCTCACACGACACGTCCCCCAGCGCTGCAGGTCTCAGGATGGTGTTTCTGATCCCATGCGGGCACTGGCCATTGTCTGCTAGAAACAGACTGGAGATGGACAGTCACTTCGGGTAGCCCGATGAATAGATACCAGCCGGCATCCGAGAAATATTCTGGCAAAAGGTCTTGCAAGTTCAGTTTCCCAGTGAAGTCGATCAGTATGCATTTACTCTTTCAAGTAAGCTAGATTCTTAGGTCTCTTAATTTTGGGATCCAAAAGTACTCTGTACCTGCTCAATCCAGTTCTTGCACACAGAAAAGGTAAATCATAAAACAATCCACGTGTGAAGAGCCATGGCTCTATAGAGAGGGAGCAGTTTCAGAGACGTGCTTGGCTGAGTCCTGTAGCAAGGCGAGTTGTGCTGCTGGTGGAGCCCGCCGAGCCTGACCCGGGCTCTGGCCGGGTGTTTCCATAACGAGTGGGATAAAAGAGTCGGGGATAAGGTACTAGGCATTTTAATGGCATGATTTATGGTAGCTGCCGTAAAATGCAGGTTTTCTGCTATTAGGCAACGTATTGTTTCCCCAACAAAGAACAGGCAGCAGAAAAATGATGGTTTCCAGTTTTCTTGTGCATCGTGCTAGATGCCATGGCGCTGATAAAAACCGCCAAGACGCTGAGGTCTCCAAATGTTACAGCAGGCCCCAAAGGGGCAGGTGTTGACATGTCTAGACAGTATTCAAACCAGATCAATAACATTCAGACCTTCCAGTGCCATTCCTGCACTCGGAGCAGATAAACAAGGTCCTTGCGCGGCTGCACCTGCAGGGAACAGCATGGCCAGGGTCCAGTTCGGGGACCAGCTAAAGCCCAGGCATCGTGGCATTCCTTCGCGTTGGGCGTAAAGCGAGAACGGCGATTTGGGGGGGGGGGGGGGGCGCGGAGCAAATTCATTTGGGTGCCTGATGAGATCTTGGAACGGAAGTTAATGGAGCTGTGAATTTAAGAGATGGGGGGAATTATTGGTCACTGAATCGGCTGCTTCCACAGCCCTTCTGGTAGGGTTATTAGCACAGAAATTTCTAACTTTCCAGCTAAAGAATTTTGGCTGGTTTCCCTTTATATTTGAACTATAATAGACTTGCTATAACTGGAGGGCAGAGATAGGGAGAGGGCTAGGAAATATGCTTAAACAGCTCATTGCTTTTTTTTCTCTGGGATTTTTGCCCGCTTTAAGGAGATTGTTGTTTGAAAACAACAGCGAGGACAACAACAGTATTATTAAATATTAAATAAAAATGGCAGGAGAGGATGCAAGAGCAGGAACACGACAGATTTTGCTCGAGAAGTTAAGTGCAGTTTCATTGATCCATCTAGCAGCCACAGCTCAGAGGCTGCTTTGTGCATTTGAGCTTTACAAAAATCTCCAAATCCTCGGGAGCAGGCTTAAGGGACTTTATCCATGTGTCAGATCCCCAAACTGAACCAATGTACCGCAAGGCCTCAGCGGCGGCACAGTTATCCTAAACAGCACGGAAGGTGCTTACTGCCATCCCAGAGGGGAAAAGCAGACTTTCTAAGAACAACTTTGAAGTCTTCCTCTTGCTTTGTGTGCCCTCCTCCGCTCTCCATAACGACGTAAGCCGTAGCCAGCATCAGGAGCATCGTGGTCTATCAGAGCAGACCGTTCTACACTTACCTTTCCACCCCTTAACTTTCCATTTTAATTAACATTACAATCTTCAACCGAAGTGCTTGTGATATTGTGCATGAACAGAAGCAGCAGAATAACATCTCTTAGCAGAAAACAGTATTTTGCAAATGAACCTAATCCTTTTAAAGCTTTCAGCACATGAACACACATTTTCTTGCTGGCTGATGGTTCATTTTTATACCTGAGTTCTCACGCAACTCAGAATCATGGTTGAAAATTTCATGCTGCACAAAGCTGCTTATCAGCATCAAAAGAAACGAATTAAGATGGTTAGGGGAGGAAAAAAAAAAAGGGTTTTTTTTCAAATAACGCTTATGTTCCACTACAAGAGCATATAAAGTGGGTTTGCTTTTCAACTTCAGGAGAAACTGTTCCTCCTTCTCTCGTCCCTTTGAAGTACATGCGACTCTCAAAAGCCATAGAAAAATAACTCGGCTGTTTGTACATAAAGAACTGACAGGGAAACTTTATAGCACCACAGTCACCAGCTCTCCATCCTACAGCATGCTCAGCAAAGGAACATTAATAAACATTAAAGAGGAGCGTAAGCTAGGCATCTTTCTAATTAAGAGTGGAACAGCCTGCCAGACAAGGTCAGTCCCCAGATGGGGTTGAAGGGCAGCGTAAGCATGAGAGAATAAATTCAACGTAAAGGTCATCTATATGGATTAAATGATCTGAACAGTCATTTCCAGAGCCATCTTCTGCAATTAATATTTAATTAAAAATAGAAACACTATAAAGTTTAGCTTTTAACCAGCAAAATTATTTCATGTCCCATAAAACCTTTAAATACAAGATCATGCATTCTGTCTCTCTCCCTATACAAAGTAGGCTTCTGTGGTTGTGAGTAACCCAACAGAGCTGAGCAACCCAAGAAAGGGCATTTCAAGGGCAGCCAGCCTTTGCACCTTAAAAACCACTTGAAATCTCTTTCCAGTGACCAGAGACAGCATTTAAGAACTGAGGGTGGGGGTTTTTTTCCCCTTTTCATGCAGTTGAGAATTAAATGCAATTTCTAACAAAAATACATAATGAACTTCAAGAACCAGGTTAGTTAGCAACACCACATTTCAGAGGAGAAGGTGATGGAGAAGAGGCACTTGAAGACGTTTCGGGTGCAACTGGGGGATCTCAGGGAAGCATTGCCTTGCGCCAGACTTGGAGCAAGCTGTCGGTGCTGCTTCCAGCTCAGCGGAGCCCAGCCTGCCCCGCGCGTCCCGACCCCGCTGCCCGCAGCTCCTCTCCTCCAGGGACCCTGTTCAGCAGTTCAGGACCAGCAGTTCCTAAAGAACTAATAGCAGCTTTTCACTTTTCATTGCATATCTCCCCGGACCTCTCCTAAAAGTGCCTCCAGCATTTGTTTAGTGTGATTTGAAATGTTCTGCCTCCTATGACTTTGCTGCCCAAGAACTAGGCCACCAAGCAAGTCACCAGAGGAATACTTGTTCTTCAGCAGTCGAGTCCTTTGTAACCTACTTGCAAGTTTTTAACCTACACCATCAGAAAGAAGTTGGAAAAAGAGGTTCAGACTCATCGTATGAATTCTTATGTTTGGAAAATGCAACAAAAAGTCAGTTTGCTTCTACCACGTGTGGGTCCTTTCACTGGTCTGCAGTTTGAGAACTAGGTCTGGTTCCCAGCTCTATCCCCAGTTTCCTGTTTGACTTTCAGAAAGGACACCCTCTCCAAGATTCAGATCCCTGTGAGTGGAGATAACACTAACTTATTTTCACAGTGCTATGAAAATTAGAAGTAATCTAGTTCAAAGACTTGTTTTTGCTTCCCTCAAAGTCAACCGTAAAATTCCCTTCACTTCAATAGTGCAGGATCAATGCTTTTTTCTTTAAGTGCTTGAAAGAGCTTCCTCTCCTTATTCTTGGAACTTGGGATCTTACTGTTTATTTTTACTTATTGCGGGGACAAAACATGAGATTTGTCATTGTTTTGATGCAAGTCAAAATCTCTGTGTTTCTGACTTCTTGCAGCTGTTGGCCCTTCTCACAGGTTTTAAGCAACACTCTTGGGAGGTGTGACCATCTCCAATCAGCCTTTCTGGCTGGCTCACATCTTTGCTCAGGGAAATTTGTTGGGACAATCTCCTCACTTTGGGAAGCTGCTATTAAACCTTATCTGAACTTGCACCGGTACTTGCAGGAGCAGCCTGGGTAATCCTCCGTGGAAGGAGGCAGAATCCTCAACATTCATGGGAGCATTCATCCATCAGGAAACAAGAACAGGCAATGAAAGGCAATCAGCTTTGCCGAGATGCTAATAAGAAGGCGCAATTAATCTCTTCACCTCTTACTCAACCCCCGCTGCATATATAAATTAAATTAGCAGCCATATATATGCACACACATATATAAAATACCCTCTGATTTAAATGGCACTTCTAACCTGGAAATAAAAGGCAAGAGGTAAAACTGTTCAAGTTAAGCAAAAAGACAACACACACAACATCGTTTCTCCCACGACCCACGAGGCCAGGTATTATTCACGTTAGATCACATATGCATTAGAAAAACCCCTTTTGAAATCTTTTGAAGTATCAAATATTATTTGTTGCTAATTCTGGTTTGCAAACAACTGCCTAGAGTTTCTGTTAAGATGTGTCAGAGCTGTTAAATGCCCGTATAAATAATAAATGGGAAGGGCATGTACTAAGACTAAGGTCTCTCTGCATCAAGACATAGACAGCACTATGTTTTATTAATAACAATTCAAAAACCACAATGAAGTAGGAAAATGGGTCCTCTGCCAGGTTTTAAATCCCTGGTTCACAACCAAGCACAGGCCAGAGGGTAACAGTTCTAACTATCATACGGACTTTACCAGAACATTTAGACTTGTGCATACAGATTTAAGAGCTGTAATTATCTTTGGTAGCACATTCTTGTTCACTTCCATGTCTATATTAATAGGCCTAGGACTGATGGCGAATCCAATGTTGTTGGGTGCAGCAGAGCAATAGGTTACCTGTAATCGCTGTTTGTCATCCCCTAGAACCCCTTCTAGACAAGAAAAACATTTCCTGTTAGATGCTATTACAGTTTAATAACCCCTTAAAACCAGCAAAATGGAATACTATTTTTCAAAAGCTTTTCCATATCTAGCTTTCCTCCTTTGCATAGTCCTTCCATGTGTTCTCTGCATGATCTTTGTGTAGTTTTATACCTTGAGATCACTTTCATAGGGTCCTCTCCTTTAGAAGACAGTGTCATCCCTACATGGAAGCAGTATTACAAAGATGCTGATAGCCACAAAGTTTTGCCGGGGTATTTTCCCCCCTTAACTAGGTCATCGGCTTGAGCAGGCACGTCTGTTCCCAAGTTAATATTCTACACGCAGTTAAATACTTCAGAACTGAAGAAGGGTTCTGCCTCTAAAGTATAAACTATTCTGTGATATCTTTGGGACAGCTGTAAAAAATCTTCCTCTGATTTCTATCCATGGCTAATTGTGCTATGATTATGGAAAAATATTATGTCATGGATGTGCGTACACTGATTATTTCAGTAGAAATAGTCTTGTGCATTTCTAAAAAAAAAAAGTCTAAAACCCTTTAGGTACAATAGGCAGTGACAGACGGAGCCCAATTTACATAAAATGACACAAGCATCAAGTTCTTTTCAAGTAAGTCAGGGATTCAAAAATAGCAATATAAAATGCTTTCAGCCTCAAGATGTGCCTGTATTACAGTTGCAAAATCTCTGGCGATGGATTATGATTCTTTCTACTTCTGCACTTCAACAATTATGTGTTGGTATACGGTTAGTGTACACCTCTCTGCAGATGGCTCTGAAGAACAATCAAGTTCTTTAAAACAAGAACGAGAGCATAATCAATTAGAAAACTAGGACTTGGGTATAACTTTTCACAACTCCAGAATTCAAAGATTCCCTTAAATCTGAAAGAACAGATTTTACAGCTCCTTTGTTTCAAAAATCTTTGTTCTTTGCTTTTGCATAGTAAGAGTTCCAGAAGGGTTTAGCTCCCGCTTAGCTGCCCAAATAATGCCCCAATATCCGGAACACGGCCTGTTTGGAGAGAATGCCGCTGAAGAGCGGGTACCACTAAACGGCATAGTACTTTGGGAGAAAATCCTTGCTCTGATAGAGATATTGTCCCTGCCAGCTGCTCACTTTGTCACCTATGACCGTAGGTTTCAGATGCAGTAACCTTTCCTATGCATGAATTTATTTATCCCGGTATTTTCTTTAATTCCTGTGAACTCCGTATGGAACAGCAACTGGTTACAGTGACAGCTAACCGCGATGCAGATTTTCATGAAAAAGGTGACACCATTTGTGTAAGGGTTCTTCTAAGTGCTCACACCTCATCTAACCCTTAGCGTGTGCTCTCTGTACTGCCTTTAAAGAAGGGAAGATGGAGATGTCTCTATTTTATATAATTAGTATTTTAAATCTGGAGGAGTTCAAGTTAATTTTGTAGATGCCAAAGAAAAACAAACCCCATCTATGGATACAGCTTACAATCGGAAAGAGTATTTTACCTGGGAAATAGAGCTTTTGCAAAGAAAAGCTGCTTCTAAAACCATATATGTATATCACATTAGGCCAAATTCCTCCTTGGGGACAGCCTACAAGAGTTTTGAGGAGCACCCAGCCATCCTGCATTGCACACACTGGAATTATGACCCAGAAGTTCAGCTTTTCATTCCACGATCAAAATGCCAGAAAGCCACGAGCAGAAAACCATAGGGAGACGAGCTCCAGTGTGTTCCCAGCCAGGCTGGACCATCTAACAAATAACATCTCGGTACAAAACATCTTAACGATGCATAGAAATAGGACTTACAAGAACACTGAGGCCAAAAATTTGAGCACAGCTCCAGGTCTGCTCTCTCTTTTTTTAACTATAAACACTACCCTAAAGGTTTTGAACTTGACTGCCAGATAACTCATGAATGTAAATGCGCTTTTTAAAATTACCCAGCTGAAGGCCAACCTTTACTTATCTACAGGGGTGTGCTGCATATGAAAAAATCACTGGAAGTCAAACTAGCCCATTTACTTACTCAGAGGACCTTATAGGAATCTAGATCGGAACCAGCTATGAACTAATACCTTATGAATATTAATGAACTCCCCAAACAACTTATTCTGCCCCTGGTGTAAATTGGAGAAGTAAAACATCATAGTAGCCTCCAAAGACTGTATTTTGTTGACATTTTGCTTAAATAAAAAAACCTGATCTTTGTTAAGCCACACCTAATCTTGAAATACCAGGGAGTCCAAAGGCAGAGAACACTACACTGGCATGCAAAAAAACCCCACCCAGAACACCAAAACCCAACAAACCCCCCCCACCAACACCACATAAATGCCTGATTGTTCCTGCAGAAGTGTCACAGAGATTTAAGCTTCGTTTAACATCCCACCACACCTGCCCTTCTGATCTGATACCTTTTTCATTTCAGCAAGGCTGTTATTGCTGCAAGGGTCATGCCATAGCTGCCCAGACCTTTGCAAACATTAATCTCTACACCAGACTTGGGACAGAGATAAGCATTTTTATAGCCAATACCTAAAAGTTAAACAAAAAGTTTAACTTTGGCCCAGCCCCAGAACGACTGTCTTGCTGCTCAGCAGACCATCGTTTGAATTTTAAGTGTTCAGTCATAGGAAAAATAATCTATTCGTCTAGGTTTTTTTGTTAATTAGAGAGCACGCATTTCACTATTCACCCAGGATCTACCTGTTCAACGTGCAGAGCACGCTCATCACCACGCAACACATACAAGCTTTTAATTCAAAAGGAAACATGGAAGACCTGTAGCCACCAGACCACGCTCTGCCCTGTAAAGTACCCAGGCCAAAAAGAGAGGAGGAAGTTACAGCAACAGCCTGGGCTCTAGTCTGTGCAAAACCCGTACTTCTTAAATGCCAGAAAGCACAAACAATGTTAAAAGCATCAGCAAGAGCAAGCACTGAACAAGGCAGGAATTCAGCATTTCACACCACCTAACCCGCACACCTCATCCATCATGCCTGTACGCCCCGAAAGGCTGGTCCAGCTGTCCTCCTCCTCCTCCTCCTGGGGAGGGAAGGGTAAACTCAACTACAGGGTAACGAGGTTGGTGTTAGCCCCTCACTTATGACAGTGCGGGAGAATTCCTAGTGTCCCAGCTCAGGAGCCCTTGGGATCCGGGAAGGACGCTCTCTGGCAACGACAGTGGGGGAACTGGGAACCAGAGTCCCAGTGTCCTATTTTGGCCTTAACAGTGGCTGCTCAGGCCACACTTTCCACCAGCTGACACATTTTGCCCATCTGCAAATTATACCGTACATTACGGGATAAGTCCAAGACTATTAACCCAAACACAGACGTTCCCAGGTCCCAAGGGAGCACAGGACCCATGCCCGTATCCACCATTACAAAGCACCCACCTACCCGTGGGGCTGCACAGGACCCAGCGCTGCCTCGGAGGTCTCAAATCCCACGTGGCACAGAGCACACACTAGACAACAGCAGTAGCGTGCTCCGAAGGCTTGCAGCTACTCCCTGGGAGGCAGAGCTGTGCTAATAAGGTTAGCTAGAAGGTTATCACCACAGGGGTCAGGAAGCTTTCCTCCTTCATCATGGTGCTCCCGCTTCGCTCTGCTCTCCCACTCAAATCAGCGTTGTCTCTAACTAGCTCAGGAGGAAATAGTTTGCATGTGCTTTGAATACAGACCCCCAAGGTCCCCATCCAGCTGGGTACTTAGGTCAGTCTCTGTTAAGCCCAGCTCACTAAGTCAAGGAGACTGCTGATGGGCTCATCATTTGACATGGGCTTCACCTGCCTTGCTGGATTACCCAAAGTGTCTTCCAGGAGAGCGAGTAACAGCCTGCTGGTGCTTGGTGAAGGACTTCTTGAAGAAATAAGTGCCCTGCAGGGTCAGTGAGCAAACCTGTTCCCTAAGAGCTTTTGTCACCTCCGAGGCTTGCGTGATAAATCCATCTAACTGTACGCGTTTGGTTTGCATCTCAGCCAAACAGATGGCTTGGGAGAACTGAGGGGATATTAAATTAAGCTAAGGTGAACCTTCGGGGAAAATTCAAGGGAACTTAATTGTATAGTATTAACTTTTACCTATTTCTCCCTTTTTATTTGGTGAATACTTATGAGCAAACTCCGCATTTAATGAGGAAGAAAGCCCTGATGAAAGGATATTTTTTTTAACATTTTTAATCTGAATTCCTGCTGGTGCTGCATATTTTCCCACTAGAATGCTTACAGGTGATGAGGTTACCCTGTAATTTTTTACTGATTACACCCCAGGCTAAATTAGCTGCAGAATATATATATATATATGTACAAAAACTTCAAGATAAACACAAAATTTTAAACTCATCAAACAGAGCCCTAATCCCTCTGCAATTTGAAAGTGCAAATATTATGTATCGTATGCAATGTATACAGTTTTATTACAGAACAAAGAGATACGCGCACAGACCTTTGTCTTCAATGGCATTGATCGCTTGACACGCTAGCTCCGTCTCTAAATTTGTCCAGGACAAACTGTGGTGCAGAGGGGCAGTTTCCAGCAGGGAAAGTCATCGCAGGACTAGGAATAGAATCAAGGCTCTCTCCCCTGACCCAGCTCTGGCTCACAGATAAAGTTAAATTCTGAACAGCCCCAATCCAGCAGGGAATTGCTCAGTCACCTTGAGTCACGTAGGACTCGAGAAGGAACAACTCTTTCTAGTTAACGGAGTGTCTTCTCTAAGGGCTGAAGTCTAACGCCAAAGTAATCTACGGGAGGGGTCTGTTGATGGGAGATCGAGTCTTTTGTCTCCAGGTTCTGTTTTAAATCTAAACTGTACTGGTGCAACTCAAAGTCATCCACTCCTGGCAGCTAACGGGCCGCCTCTGAGAAGAGCATCACAGACTTCTGAACAGGCAGATCACCGCAACATCTTATATCAGCATTGATAAATATAGATACTTCTTGTATCAGAAGGGACATTTGGGTCATTGATTTTTAAGGAAGAAGTTCTCATTGATTTCCAATAGGAAATTCTGATCTTAAATATTGTATAAAATGGCATTTTGATATTATTAATGTCATCCACTGAATAATATGAATGCTTCATCAGAGTGTAAATAATGATTATGAAAATACATACTGGACACCATGTCAGTGCAAAAAGTCCCTTATAGAAAGAGCAAAAGCAAACACTAGGGATCACAGGGAAGGAAACAATAGCTCCTCTCCTTTAGGCAAGAGTAACTGAGGAGAAAAGAGCTTGCTTGGCCTGTCCAAGGTCACATGAAGAGCCAAAAGTCACATCCCTTAGAGCACTTGCCTACCACTTTAACATCCCGTAGATGACATCTCTCCGTCTCCTGCACCAACAGACCTCCAGGCAAAAGCTTAACCTGGAGTGGGAGGTGTGCGAAGCTGGCTTTGGGTTAAAGCCCATGCTAGAAATGACGAATGAATGACAAACACGGCAAGTTTATCAACGAAATAAATCTTAAAATAAAAGGATTTAGGAGCACTGTAATGATCTCACTGCTTACATCAAGTACAAGCTGTGCATATCTTCATATTATATTTACTGTTATGAAAACATAAACTGGATTACCAGGGCTTAGTGCTTAAGCAGCCTGTTTCATTAGGAAGGCAAGGAACTTCGGCTGTTCTGATGTTACAGATGTGACTTAGGACAGAGAAAAGACAAGGACCAGGATGTTTTCCTGTTCAAAGCACAACAATTATATCAAATAAATAAAATTAGTATCACAAAACCTTACCAGCTCATAGACATAAATCCGAACTAGGTTCTGAACCGAGCAGCCTTGTCCCCAGAAGGATATATGTGAGCTCTGTGAAGTCATGTAGAGTTTTAGCATCATTTTCCTGAGATAATATGAAGCGTATCACGCTCTCGCTGAAAGGTAGGGAAGTTTTTTCACTGTTTTCAGGGGACAATGTTACTCTGTGAGGTACAATTATTAAGTGTAATGATGGGAATCGGGATCATTTTGCTGGGAAAATTCTGGTTCCGCTGAAATCTAGACCCACCTGTTCATTTCAACACTGAAATGGTTTCGTTTCAAAAACAAAACCCCAAAAGAGCACAAAGAAGTCCCTCCCAGCACAGCCACAAGCCAGGGGACACGATGGCCGGGTTCCTGCCGCAGCCCCCACGGCCGAGCTCGGAGGCGGCCAGTGCTGCGCCGGCGCAGCCAGCGACCAAACCCTCTGGCAGCTGCGACCGCCGGAGCTCTGTCAGCGGAGACCCGCACACTTGAAGTCCCTCTAGGATGAAAACAAAAGCGCTACGGATTCAAGGAATTACAGTTTATTTTCGCTGCGTTGAAAGGGTCCGCAGCGAACAAATGCAAAACTTAAACACTGTTTCGTTCAGATTTATACCCAGATACACTACTTATTAGGCTTCTCATACCCACATCTCCACTCAGCCACACTTGTACAGCCCAACTTTAATTGCATGGCTTTAACTGCATTGCTTTTCGGTTTACTT
Source organism: Balearica regulorum gibbericeps (assembly GCF_011004875.1). Classification (NCBI taxonomy): domain Eukaryota; kingdom Metazoa; phylum Chordata; class Aves; order Gruiformes; family Gruidae; genus Balearica; species Balearica regulorum. The sequence continues at coordinate 1,775,725 of NC_046208.1, forward strand.
CACTGGATTTAAAGTAATACTAAAAAACGCATTTCCTATGCTACAGCTATTCTGACCTTCAGTAGCTCAGCAGTCTGGGAGGGATGTCTTCCACTCCTCTTGCCTGTGTTCCTCAAAAGAAAGCAGAGGTTTGTGCCCCTAAGACACATTCAAACATGAGATATTTTAGAAGATGTTTCTGATCCAGCACTGGATAGAAGAGGGCTGAAATCTTACTGCTGCTGGTTTAGATTTGCAGGGACTTAACTGCCCCGTGAATACGAAAGGAGCAAAACATAGCTTAAAATGTACAGAAGTCAAAGGCAATCCACGTTCTGAATCCAGTCAGCTTAAAGGTCAGCCACAGATTTTCCTAAATCAGGATGAGTAAAAATCTGGTTTGTTTCCCATTTATGCAAGATCCACCACAAAACCCATCCAAAGAAACAAACCTACGGCATGTAGTTTTCCCTTACCCGATTCCCTGGCCAAGCTGGTGAGAACTGTTTGTAAGTTATGTCACTTTGTATGCCTCTTACCGCTGTCGTACTAATCTGCAGGGAAGAGTACAGCAGCTTCCTTGCCAGTCACAATATAAAATGTTGACAGATCCAAATGGCATGCTGCACTACTTTTGCAGAACATACTGCGAGACATTTGAATTCTGACATCTCTCCTTTTTCTATGGGAAAGACAAGAATAAAAATGCACGCTGCAGATCTGGGCTCCTGGTTGTTTGTTTTAGGGGTTTTATGTTTTGTTTTGGCTTGGTTTTGTTAGCTTGTTTATTCCAAAATCACCTTGGGAAATGAACCTGCTGCGTATCACTCCCATAGATAAATTCAAATAATGTTATCTGCGGTGGTTTGTACCTGGAGGAAGGATGGTGAATCAGTAATTGCAAGAGAATGGATTCATACTCGAGTGTTTTTATGAAGGCATCAACTCAGACTCAGCATTCGAAGTGTCATATCTACAGGGAAAAGCTCAACTTTCTGAGATGCATGTGTAGCAGCAGGAAGAAAAAGACATCACAAGTGGCAAATGCAGAAATGCTCGCTTTTCTCCAGGCATCTCCCTGTAATCTCCTAGAGGAAATAAAGATGGAGGGAGAAACACAATGTGCCTTAACTACCCGTACTAATCTGGAAAGGAAAGAGGCTTCTTCACAGTAGACATGGGAACGAAGTAACAGATGATGGTTTGAATCTCAGATTGTGCAACTAATGGAGAAAAATCTTCTAAGACAGAAAGGAAATTAGAGAATAAAATCTGCTGACAGGGAAGCTGTGAATTTACCAACTCTGCAAGCAGTGATGGGAAGGGCTAGACACGGGATTTAGGACTAGACAAAAGATTTACTGGTGGAAACTACAAAATGGTAATTTCACTATGTAGTAGTGATGCCAGAAAATGGACGAGACAACCCGGTCTTTTGTTTTTCCTGAAATACTTATGAATGTGCACAAAGATCTGGCTGCTCAAATGCATAAAATATATGGAAAAGGACCCAAGGTATCTGCAGAGACCAGAACCATCTTTCAGCTTCATCCCAAGGTGCAGACCACAAGTGATTTATTCTCATAATCTGCTTCTGGTCATGCAATACTTAAATACACTTAGGGAAACAAAGCGGGGTTCAATTTTGGTGATTGTCCCTTTGTGTACTAATTATTTTTATTAGCAAGTTAATTTTCATGACAAGCTGTCTGCTTTCTCATCTGGGAGAAACATATTTATAAGGCCAAAAGTTCAAAATCAACTTTCTGAGCGTTACCAGAGGAGGAGGAGGATATCGTGCACGTTATACAGTCTTGCAGGAAATACATTAGAACACAATTCTGAAGATCAAAGCGAACCCAGATGAGACCACTCAGACTGTAACACAAAGCACACGCACGTACGCGCACTCAGTCGTACGTGGTACTACCAGAACCTGCCTGTGACACGTGGCAGGGAGAAGAGGAGAGGTTTGCTGTACCGACGAGCGAGCAGTTGGGTGGGACGGGCAGGGTCCGGTGGGGCTCCCTGGAAGCAGCCCCAGGCTGGGGCGTTTCGGAGCTCGGCGTCACCGGTCCCGACGCCTCCCTGCATCACCCGTGTGACGACACCCTTCCAGTTCCACCACTGACCAGAGCTTTTCTGCAGCTCCAGAAAAACACGACCTGCGTGTCTAGACACCCTTGGGTGTCTTCAGAGGTAGACGAACACAGAAGAGCGCGCTCCCCACCCCGTCCCAGCACCGGCAGAGCTCGGTGCCGGTTCTCCTGGCAGCCCGGCGGGCAGCTTTGCCTTGCGGAGCGACGTGCGCTGCCTGGGCTGGGAAACTCATCCCCGTTTTCTTAATCCGACGTGATGTTTGGAGTGACAACGTGGCTGGCGCAGCTGACTTTTCAAATTGCACAAAAGGGAATTTTACACTTTGGCAACCTGCCTACCTGAATTCTGGAGGAGTGAAAAAGGAGAAAACAAGTTTTGACTAGTAACATTTAAGGTGACACTATCAATCACTGGCAAACTTCGACAACTCCAGTTAATTTTTGTTCAGAATGATAAAATACTCCACTGGTGAAGAAAATAACAGGGAGTTTCATGCAGGGCTATTTTTCTTCTTGTTTTTCTTTCTATTTAGAAGAAAAATCATGTTAAATCTGCAGCATTTTTAATCAAAAACAAGACAAGGGAAATTGAACTATGCACAAACAAGCCTATGCTTTCAATTGGCTTTTGTTGCTTTCAGTTAAAAGTTTACAGTTTGGATTCTTTTTTTCCTAATATAAATCCAAAATGTTTTGAGAGAAACTGATATTCGTGAGCTTGCTCCTTTAGTCTGTCTTTGAAGAAAGAGGAGTCTGAAATAGAATAGAATTATTCAACCAGCTCTAGACTCAGAACACTTCCCTGGAGGCGTAGATCTGGCAGCATGTAGGTGAATTTGATTTCTTACTCAGAAAAATTATCTATGTGTTATTAATATTAACACATGCTTAGAGGAACAAATGGGGAAGATATTCTAAAATACAGATAAAGATGGATCCTAGAGCTTGAACTCCCTGTAGCCCGAGTAAGGGGGTGAGGTGCAGCCAAGAGAGAAGGCGTCGCACAGTTTATCGCTTCCAGGCGGTCACCTGGATGGAAGCTCATGGCTACCAACCACCGCTGGGAGGGAGGGATGCTGCATGTCTTCATTCCCCACCTCTGCCCTGGGAAGCAGCCTGCGGGTACCGGTGCAACCCCGTAACCACAGGGAACAAGCGAGCAGAGAGTATGTTGGTATTCTCGGCAGGATCATTTTCCTCAGAGTCCTGCCAGCCTAGCTGCGTGCCGCCCCATCTCGTCAACTGCTGTAACGACCAAAGAGCAAAACTGGTTTCTGCTGCAAGTTTAGATGGGTCCATAAGCTGCTTTGGAACCTGCAACAGATATATCCAGGTGGAGAGAGTGCCAGAAGAGCCTGGACATCTGTAACATATGAAGCCATAGGATAGTCCCCAACCCTAAGATCTGCAGCTCACCAAAAGCAAATCCTCTCAGTCGGTCTAAAAGACGCTGCTGTCCCTTCGCGCTGGCTGTGCTCAAAGGGAGCGGAATAAAATCAAGGGATTGTTCAGAGCGCGATCATAGCATTGGTCTTCTGTTTGAACAAAACTACGTAAGAAAGGAAATAAAGATTCTCCGATTTGTCTGTCATACATTTTAATAGAATAAATTCTGTATTGCAGTGTGGTGTTTAAAGCTCACCATTTTTTTAATAAGGCACTATTAAAAGAAGCTAAATAGATAAAAGAAGATAAAAGAGGAGCTAGCCTAAGAAAAAGCTATTTGTTTTCACTGTCTTCTGTGACAACCTTTTGCTGTCCTGCACTAAGTAGCTTTGCAGAGGGCCACATGTATTTCTTGGGGTTTTATTATTTATTTTTATTTTCTGCTATACAGAGTCACAAAATGAGGGGAAAAACATTATTTCAAGGCTTCCAAAAATCAAAATTTATTCATAGAAAAAAAAAGCAGAAGGGACACAGTTATGAGCAAGGAACGCTGAAGTCATCTAGCTTGTAATAAAGTCTATAGCTAACTAGCCACAGGTGCTCTTTACATCCCAGGAGCAAATGCGAGTATGATTGATAGGGATACGATAATGGTTCTGCAACCATAATACAGTCTTTCTGGAGTACAGGTTTGCACCTGCTCAGAGACGAGGCATTAATATTTATTTAAACAAGACCATTAAAAAAGAAGGGGGGCGTAGAGAAGAAATCATTAAGTCTCTAACCCAAGGTAGAACAAAGCATGCCCACGCCAAATGACAGTCTTCTGCATTGCAGAGGAAACACCCCAGCTTTGGTTTGCAGAGCTAGGCACAGGTTCTGGATACCACCTCCCAATTTTTCATGGTATATAATGTTCAGAGTGTGCCTCTGCTGCAGCATAACCCTCTTCCTACTGGCTACGTTGCCTGACATGATCTGAAATCAGAGCGGATTTCAGAGTCATCCACAGCGTCTGTGGCCAGGTTTACAAAATTATTTAGGTGTGTGAAGATGCAAATAGCATTAGGCCTGCACCAGTGCTTCAGTGATCCCTCTTATGAGCCCAATTAACTTTGTAAATCTAACCCTCCAACAATTCTAATTTTGCTCACCAGTCAGGTGAGAACATAGCCGCCAGAAGTCAAGCAGTGCAAGGCTGAGAGGACAGACTCAAGCACTACATGCCTGCTGCACGTGAAAGCATCGAAATGCGTACCTACAAGTCTTCAATTCACCCCAATTCTGCTTCGCTTAGAAGTAAAGGCTGAGCCAGTCCGCGCTACAAATACGTTCTGCCCAGTTCCTCAGCTCGTGCACCCTAAGACAGATCCAGAAACCTGTGCTGCCTTCCCACCCTGTGACATGGTCTTACAACATTTGCAATATTATTTGTGATTTTACTGAAGGGCAATAAAGAAAACTCCTTTCGAATCTTTCTGATCTCAGTAATATCCTGTACACAAGTCATCCTTCAAGGACCACTTCCACGCTTGAATTTCCGGATTGCCTTTCAACCCGTTATTACAAGGATTTGTCCTTGTTACGCTCCCAGGACTCGAGCAGCTGCACTGAAATACTTTCTGCAGAGCTTCTAAGTACTCTCTGCAACAGGATCACTTGGATGCTCGTGTAATTCTTCCTATCATTGACATATGCCTTTCATTTACGATGTATGCCTGATCCAAGTAAATTCTTAATTCCTTTCATATGTCACTATCTGATCACAAATGTCGCATTATTAGATCACTTTCCCTTGGAAGGGACAGAAGTGTATATTTAGGTAATATCCAGCCCCTGGATAGCATTTGCAGGAAAAGAAAACATTAATCAGGTCTAAAACTAACTGGAATTTGTACGCAACTTTCCATTGCCTTCAACGAAGTGAGTTTCCAACAACACTATTTAAAAAAAATATGTATTTGTGAAATTGTGTTTATTAGGGTCTGTATTTTACAGATAGGATGTAGAAAGAAGTGTACACCTCACGTTATTTTTTTGACATGAGATGTACCTTTCACTTCTGCCATGTCTCTCATTCCAATAAACCTGACGTACTTTATGCACTTCACTATTTGAACATAATTGCTAGACTGTTGAAATAGAACTTTTGATCAGGAAAAGTAATTCTATGCAAACTTACAGAATTATAGCTATTCTTAAATATAAAATAGTTCAAACTATTATTTAAAGAGGAGCTTCGGTGCTTAAATATAATTAAAGGAATCAAGCTTCTAAGGAGATGATCAGATTAAAACAGCTTTACTCTTCCAATAAACCAGTCAAAAAGCCATTCGATAGGAACTGTAAGAAAGAGGTTAGTTGTGTGCCTGTGTGTTACCGTACCCCATACTAAAGCGCAGATACGACCACAATTCTGTGACTTGGCCAAATATCCAGAGCAGACTTTTTCTACATCTGCGGTCGTGAACACGGTGGAGGGCACTGGCCAGGCTCCAATGATTTTGTCCCTGCGGAAAGGCTCTACAGACCATCCAGGCATTGCATGGCATTCCTCTCCCAGAGAGCTTTTGGAGTGTGAATCAATTATACATACAATTATACATACAGCTTCCCATGCATCTTCTGACCAGTATGGAGATGCCTGGGACGTGTAATACTCCATTACAACTTACTCCTTTTTCTTCTGCTCACTTCTTTGACTCCTTTGAAACTGCTTCCAAGTCCAAGTTCAACTTTTCCACAATCTGAGGCTTTCAAAAACCCAATTCTTAAAAAGCTAATTAATTCCCCATAGGCTTTTTTTTTTTTAAACTCAGTAAATATTTCTGAGATTGCTTTTTGTATAATCAGTGTTAGCAGCTCATTAAAATGCACAGTATGTGTATCATTTTGAATGTGACATGGCTCAGCATGGACGCTCAAGCTGCTTAAAAAGACAGAAAAGAAAAAGATGAGGATAAAATGAAAGCAAAACCCCAGCATTTCCTTTAAGCTGACGCCACAGTTAAGAATTTAAGACGGGGCAGGGAGCCTTCAACCCTGCTGTTGGGTGAAAAGTCTAATTGCTTAATGCACTGACTGCCCTCTCCAGCCTGTATGTTTTCCAAAAAAATTTCTTTTACAGAGAGCTTTAAGGTGCTAAAAAAAAAAAAAAAGGATTCTACTATCTGGTAATTGTATAAGGTTTTCACTCCAAGTAATGTGAGGATTCTTCTTGAATTAATAATGAATGAAGTAATTTAAAAGGCCTTTAGTGTATGCAGCCAGAAATAAACTATGTCTTAATCTGGAGCATTTTATTTTCCATTAAAACAAACACTTTTTTAAAAGTATGTGTTATTGAGAAGAACTTTGTTGCTAACATGCCAGATGCCTGCATCAGATGATGGTCAGACGGACAATAACACTCAGGACTTTTTCCTAATATTTCCTGAGTATCATTGATGCTTGACGGCTGTAGAAAACATGAAGGTTTAAAATATTGCTTTGGGTCTCCATGAGAAAACGCAAGAGGAAGGACTCGCCCAGTAGTGGGAGGCTGCAAAGCTGCCGTTCCACTTTAATTAGCCTTATTTCAGTTGGTGTGCGCTCTCTATTGGATAAAATAGACCTCCGTTCATTTACGGGCAAATTATAATGATGGACATGCTAGTAAAATGGTAACAATGCTAAATTGTAAACTAATTACTAAGTATGTAGAGTAACTTCTTTAAGCATGTGATAATCACAAGCTGTTAGGCAAGACACCTCCGAGCATCAGAACTGCCATTGCCTGCGTGCAGGGAGCAGCCTATAGCCCAGGTTAATCAAAATAAACTAAATAAACACAGAGAGCCGAGCGCGGTGCCTCATTACCACTGGAACGCACGCCACAGCTCGGCGGTTTAAGGGCCAAAGAGAAGCCGCGACTGCCCCGCACCACCGCGAGGGCTAATTCTTATAAATGGATTTGAGTCTTAGTGCCCATATTAGAATTTAAATTCAATTAAATATTGACCAAAAAAGAACTTGCTGTCAGGTTCAGGGTGAAAAGTTTCAATTACCAAGGAAGCAGGAGTCCTTGAAAGTAGCATCATACTTTCACCTTCACGGGGGAAAAACCCCACAATACGCAGATACACAGCAAGGGGTGGGCTTTTTTGTGCTTGTGTATGACAATAAATCCCCACTGCCATGGTAAACCAGCGAGCTTTTCCTCAACTGATGGTGAAGAGAAAGAGAGAGAAGAAAAGAAAAAAATCTAAGAAGGTTTTTTCCGCTACATCTATCACCACCAAAACTGAGATTTGAGGATCAAAAACTTAGATGACAGCATAGCTGCCTGGCGATGCATGAAGCAAAGGAAAACCCAGATCACTTTTTGTTAGATATATCAGCGTTGCAAGAACTAAAAGGAATAGAGCTTCCTCTGAAAAGCTGAATGAATAAACATCAGGAATAAAAGACAGTAAGGTGTGGATGCTAAGACTAGAGGTCTCAGCTTTTCTTATATATTTCTTATATATCTACATTGAACCCAATTCCTCTTCTTCTCTGAATAACTGTTAAATCAACAGTTTAAATTTTCCTTTTTTTTGGTCGAAAAACTAGTTAATGCTTTATTAAGTGGTCATGGAGAAACCTGAGATATCATAAAAAAAGAAAACATCTATTTTTCATCAGTAAGATGTGTATGACATAGTCAAGCGCTATTTCTGCTAAGCAGCAATCACCCTGCACGTCATTTCTGAGTTATATACACCGACAGGATGTTCAGATTTCAGTCCCTACTTCTGTTATCCTGCCAAGGATCAAGGCAGACCATCCACACCTGCCATTAAGGGAGAGCAAACAGGAGCTCTCTGGCACTCTCTCTAAAAATGCATTTGCTGGCAGAGCTGAAATGCAAGCAACTCTCCATTCAGAGAAATGTCATTTCCAGCGGTAGTTTGAGGGGAAAAGGAGAGGAGTAATGACAGTGTATTAGCTTGGGTTTGCCAAATGCAAAGAACAAACATTCATCTTAGTACCATTTCAAAAAAAATATGTGAACAAGCGCGTTATCAACTTTTCAGCAAACAGGAATTAAGTATGTGCTTAATATTAAGCAAGGGCTGAAACACTATGCTGAGCTGCGTTAACCAGTACAGGTTTCCCGTTTGCTTTGAATAATCCCCGTCGGCTACAACGAAGAAAGATTTCTAGCAGTTGGCACACATTTGGAAATGCTGAAGAGCAAAGAAATCACTGACTGAAAGTCTCAGATATGGTGCAAGTCACAATTTGCAGAGGCGATGAAATGACAGAACCTGAGTCAGGTGGATGACAGCATTAGCGTGGAAAGGATTATTAGCGTGAAGGTATTAATAGAGGATATGCAAAGAGGCTCTCCTCTCAGCACTCCTGTGACTGAAGCAGGAGATAAAGTTGCCGATGTTCCCATGAGGAAAGCCATTCCCATCTCCAGCCCAGCCTGCAGGGCTGTGGGAAGCAACATTCTTGGTTGCCCCATCTCTCGCACCAAAACAGGTTTGCAAACGCACAGGTCTCCTTGCAGAAGGAGGGTGCTTGCACTCCCATTGTAATCCCTTTTTCAAAGGTCTCTAATAATAATTCCTCCCCTGCTCCTTTTAATGAATGGTAATAGAGAACACTTGATTAGAAGCCTTTCATCATTTTAGGACTAGGGGCTTTAGTTTTCTGACCTACTTTCCTTGCCAATGAAACTCCATTTTTAGCTTCAACTCAAGGTCTGAATGTTACCCAAATTCAGACCATCTGTTTTAACTGCCTACAGGCTGAGAAGTTGATCCAAGCCAGGAAGAATAAATGCAACCAGTGTGTGCATATATTAAGTATTCTCAATGTATTAAATAACCTACTCAGTTTATTCCCGAGTCTCCATAAACATTCCTGGTTCTTTGGGCAGTGCCTGCTGTTGCTGTAAGGAATATTTATGCCACCAGTTGCTCTCAGAGACTTTCGGCTAGGTCACCTTTCTTGTACAAGTACAGGAACGAGCAGGCTACACCTGACCCCAAGTCCATCTAATACCTTCTTTTGGCGTTGGGGAGGGTCGGTACGGGCTACCCAGGATACAGACCCCCCGTAAGCGAGTCGATGGGGAATAACCTGCCTCTCTTTTGAATTCTCACTGTTAGAGAAGCAGCAGAACTTGCATCTCCTCCGAGTGATCCTTTTTCATCCCAGGCGATGTAACTACACGGTCTCAGTGTCAACAGAGAGATAGCTGGCCAGTCCTTGCGTGGAGCTCTAGCAAGGTCCCCCAGTATCTTGAAACAGTGAGTTCCAATGAGGCAACTTCTTGCACTGTACAGAAATCCCTCTCCTGTCTTCCCATTTCACTGTACGTTCACTTCTGCTAGCGTGAGAAAAGGGCCTAACAGCATCACACCTTTCTTCAGGATTTCAGATACAACTCTTAGTCCTTTTATTATACAAAACTCGGTAACAAATATGACTTAATAAACCAGAACAAAATCAAAAGGCAAAATTACCTGGAAAATCCCTACCAAATAACTGCTGACTACAGCTTTACAAAAAAATCAAAATGAATCTGAGCGCTAAAGTGAGTTTCTGCTGCATCTAGATAGGCATCTACAGCACTCATCCCTCGCAGCTCGGCTGATGGATGTAATCTCAGCAGAATATCTAGGGAGGATGAGAGCGGCCACGAAAACATTAACAAATAAAATATGCCAGGAAAAAAAGAAAACAGTAGTGTAAAACCAAGCCAGATACTGCAGAAGTTGAATACCCAGCTGGGGAGCTGCCCAGCTCAAAACAAGGCAGAAAATAAGTATATTTAATGTAAAAGAATCCTAGCATGAAATAGGCTCTGTACTTCCCCGGACACAGCTGATTTGCTGTTCAAGTCTCTCATTTGACAGCCTGTTTATAGATTCTCTTCCTTCAAAGCCATTACGGCTCTGTTTGCAGCACGCTCTTTCCGGAGGCACCACAAGGCTCCTCACGTGTCAGGTTTCTCAGGCATCCGTCAGTGCATCCCATTCCCTCTAGGATTAGTATATTTAAAAAGCTGACATAGCATACCAGACTGTCCTTATGGACACGGATTACTGAGCCTGCGTCTGCAAAACGCTTTCAAAAAACTTCTCCTATATTTTCAAAATATCATGTCAGCATTAACTAATTAATCCTCACAATACTTGTCCGGGACGGCTCTGAAAATATCTCAATCTCACTTACAGACATGGAAAAATCAGATAGAAAGCAGACCTGTCTTTCTGAAGCCATAAAACAAGCCCATGACAGAGTCAGCTTTCCGACTCAGGAGCGCTCCATCATCAGTTCTACATCGCATGTCTGCATTCAATCCGTCGGATGGTACCACTGCCTCAGTAGCTCCAGAGCCCTCCTCCCACCTTCCCGGTACATGGGAATTTAATAAATCACAAGTGAAAGTTGGTATGACTCTGCTGAGAAAGGCACCAGCATCTTTGCATAGCTGGAGGTACGAATACATGCCAGGATAAAACCCAAGCGGGCAGGAAAACGGCACACGGGAGCAGCAGCTCGCTGTGCTCCGGAGAGCTGTGGGTTTCGACGGGGTAATTCCAGCAAGGAATGATGAAACAGCTAATGTGGCAGAGGAACCGTGAATTAAATCCTAAACAAAAGATCTAACTATCCCCAGCCCCCGTACCATAGCTGTTAATTCCCTGCTCATTTGTCATGTGCAAAACAAGAAAGGAATGAGTAATATTTGCTTTTGTTTTCATTGTATCATTGGAAGTGACACGATCATTATTTCACTGGAGGTTCAAAGCAGCATTAGCATGATTACATTGGACTCGTACCTATTAAATGGAGGGACATGAGCTCCTCTGAGCTGTCAAATGCAACATACGCAGTCTTGCGCTGCAACTGAAACATTCTAGCTGAATTTTAGACATTTTTTTCCTCCTTTGTGCAAATCAAAACATTGCGCAGCGATTTACTTACAGTATAAAAAAGGATCTCTTGCACCTGGAAAGCTACATGCTAATTCCATGCTTTATTCTCTCTCTCTTATGCAAAAAGCTTTCAAAATCATATTCTATTGTACGGTACATAATGTTATTATTCTGCCCTTATTGTTCTAAAAGCAGAAGCTTACAGGCTGGAGTGAAATCTTCTTCTGACTCTACTGTGCCGGGCAAAAGGTCAGAGAGATAAAGCAGCTCTCAAAGAGCCATTAATGCCAGCATGAGGCAGAAATACTAAATCATCTGAAGCAGCGTTGTTTCTGTTTCCATCCTCCGTGAGCTATTTCAGCTTTCCTAGGCTGTGCATGAAAACCACAAGGTTTTGCACCACTAGGCAGGAAATGTCCCTTGACCATTTAAACATAGCGACTAGAAAAAGCACAGCCCTCTTCTGACCGGCTGATCCCCGAGCCAGCCATCCCCGTGTTCTCGTGGGGGCTCTGCGACCTTAACCAAACCTCCCGGGGCACGGGAGCCTGCACCGGCGCTGCCGGACCCGCTGTTCGGTGGGACCAAACCTCTCCTCTGCAGCTAGAGAAACCCGCGGAGACAAGAGCTATGCAATAACAGTAGTTTATGAACCGTAAGCCCCTCCCCAGGTGCACGCCTTGCACCGCCTGAAAAGTCAGCACATATAAAGGCTGCTGGAAAAAAGCATCCTCTGAAAAGCTGTTTCATTGTCCCCACAGAGCTGTTATTGCCATAGCACCTTCCAATGCCTCCATGCCATAGGATCTTCCAGCCTTTTGACTATGATTCCCTATTTCTAGGTCTGTGAATGTTGCACAGAGGGACAGGATCATCAGAGATGCTGCTGAGAGTCTATTTTTAGCGTGAGTCATTTGATGAGCTGTTCAGCACCTTATTTATTGCTGTCTCCAGCTGGGGAGCTAAGCAGCGTCCAGACACCTCTACCGCTAAAGCCAGAATTCAGAAGCAGTGACCTCTGTTTGGTAACATTCTCTGTACTGACAGAGAGAAAAACAACAGCACGTTATGTTGCCAAGGCTAATAGTTGCTAATTAGGGTGAGTGACATATCACCCCTTTTATAGTCAAAGATGACAGAAGTCCCAGTACAAATAATAAAAAAAAACGTTCAAATTCTGCATTCACAGTCTTTTCCAGTCCAGAGAGCGACCCCTTAAAAGTAATTTCCTATTTTGTTTTTTTCCTGGTTTGTCTAAGGCTTTACTCGAACTTTACGTTCTGTGTACAGCGAGTAAGAGCCTCAGTGTTGGCAGTGTTTCCTTGGTTGGAAAGGGGGCTTTGAGGGGACACCAGGAGGAGGAAAAAGGGGGCAAACCATCGCTATGTCATTTGAGACATGGGATGCAGGCGTAGAGGCTCCAGAACCGCTCCGTGCAAAGGGACTGCAGCAGCAAGGGCAGCTCCTCCCGGGGGTCGCACACCTTCGCACGCCCCGCTGCTCGTCTGGCAGCCCGTGCATCTCACCTAGCACAGCCCGGAACTGGAGCTATGAATTCAGCAACCGAAAACTGGCTGAATCTGTTGCCATCTAACTGGATTCCTGGCAAAATAAATAGAAAAGCTGCTTATCTCTAGGCATGTTCCGCATCTGACCTAGCCAATACAAAGCATTTATCTCTGGACAAGCATGGAGCCACGTGCAGACTGCATTTACTCCAGAATTCTGTACAACTGCCTTGCATTACTAATATTTGTAACGCAGCAGCACTTTGGGGTCACTGCTGGGTGTTGGGTATGTTCAGATTGTGGGGCAGCTCCTGCTCGGAAGAACCTAGCACTTACTTAACCAAGCAGGCAAACAATGAGTAACCAATTGCCGTTTCATAAATGGGGAACTGAGGTACAGAAAGCTGAAATGATTTACTAGAGGTCACATTAAAAAAAGTCTACTGAATTTGCAGCCTCCTGTTGTTTTATTACAGGCTCAAACATCCTGTTAGACCCTCTGAATGTTAATCATTACCTAACTCTTCTATCTTCTTGCTGCTCTAATGAGGTTATTGATGAATTACTTAAAACGCACTTTCTGTAGAAGAAATTTTTTAGGTGACAAGTTGCCTTTTACTAAACAAATTAATGGGAAAGTTGAGTTCTCTCATTCCAGTCTGGGGAAAAGTAGTTTTGGGTTTAAAATGCCCAATTAGTACTAACTGAAATCCAGTATTTGAGATTATTTGGCACTGTATCTCTTATAAATATGCCATGTGGCCATTAATACCTCCTGGTAGCATCAGGACAAAAATAGTCACTCCAGCAATTAATATTGCAGTAGCTGCATATGTCAATACAGGAGTAGAACGAGTGCAACTTTATAGGTTCATTCCAAACCCCGTCAAAGTCAAAGGGAGGTTTCTCATTAAGTACAAGGGGATCTAGACCAGGCTCTGCTGAAGCATAGCTGGGTTTTACTGTGATCAAAAAGCAAGGACCTTTCCAACATCGGTATCACTCACATCACAAAGGCCAGAGAACATGGCTGCAAGCGCACGATGTGCGATGCAAGCCCAGAGGGACGAATCCATCAGCGTTCTCTCCGCAGGTAACTCTGTGGTAGATCCAGAAGTCAGCGTTACAAGTTTTAGGTCTCGTTCCTGTGCAGCCAGTTCCAGCCAGTGCAGAACGTCTCACCACGGCATCTCTCATAATAGTTTTGCAAATGAAGTTCTACATCTCCCCAGCAAAATCCTCCGTGCTCCGAGACAGTTTGATCTTTCCTGATGGGGTTTTAAAGCACTTTCTCTGAAGTCCCAAGTAATGAGGTAACTCTCAGTCTGCGCGTAAGAAAAAAAAACTCTACAAGACAGACTGTGAGCCAGACACTTATTATTGTACTTTCTACAAATGCACAGAAGGGCTTTCTCTCAGTGCTCCAGGTCACTGAGATCATGCTTGAGGCATATGATTAATTTTCAGCCTTATTGTGTTAAGAGGTGGCAGAAGAAAAGTAAGAAAGATTTTTTTTTTTTTAGAACAGTGTTAAATGAGACAGAAGACCTTGTCACTTAGCAAGAGCTTTTAAACTATCTTTGCATAAAGCAGCAGCTAAAAAGTTAATAGACATAAATAGGGTTTTATTGATTTGAGGTATTCTGAGGGGTTTTAATGCAGGTGAAGGCAGGAAAAGGATTCTGCTTGGGATAATTAAACCTCAGCTAGTGAAGCCTGAAGCATTTACACCAAAAAACCAAACAACCAACCAAACCCAAAAACCTGAAAGTGTCAAAGAAAAGCTGTCACTTAGCCTGAAACTAAGCCTTTCCTCGGACACAAGCGAGTGTGATAGCCCAGCAATGATATCTTTTACCCAGCTGCTTGGCCACACTGTCTTGCCACCCATCCTAGAAGGAGAGCACGAGAGACCCCCAGGAGCAAACAGTTAATGTGTAATGCATTCTGCTTTTCTTCAGAGACCTTCATACCAATGAGTTCTTGGACGGGGGAAAGAAGTTCAGCTGATAAAAAAGGTGCTTTGAAATACTTGGGTTTCCCCTTGGATGTAAATTAGTCTTAGCTCAACTCTATTCCCATAAAAATTCTTTGTTGGCCATATACTGACATCAAAGGTAAAAATAAAGCCTCAACTGTAAATCATAGAATGGTTTGGGTTGGAAGGGACCTTAAAAATCATCTAGTTCCAACCCCCCCGCTGCAGGCAGGGACACCCTCCACTAGACCACGTTGCCCAAAGCCTCATCATTTGCCTTTTCAATATTTGCTGCATCAAGCACCAGAACATCCCAAAGAACAGCATGGAAACCCCAAACACCATCTGCTAGCAACTAGGGGCCTCTCCAGATGTCAAGCACCCTAAAACAAGGGATGTCTTCCTTAGACTCAAGGTTTCAATTTTAGCATCCTTTCCCTGTCTACTGCAAAACTTCAGTAGGTTGTGGTAGGTCCTGCCTAGGACCTCTCCTCTACGCCAGGCTGTAGGCAGGTCACATAAACCTGCTTGTAGTGGGATTTCAGAGTACAGTGTGTCCTCCCGAGTCAGACGTACTTGGGGAATTCCTGTCCCCAGTGGTTTGCACACAGTCATTTCAGTATCAGAGATTTTTTTTTTTTTAAATCTGTTGTTATTTGCCTGCTTGCTTTTCCCTTTCCTCCAGATGAAAATTACTTCAATGAATATTGATATTAATATATGTTTGCACACAAGCATGTAATAAACGGCTCACTGTAAATTCAGTTGGTGGCTGTGCTAATCATGTTCCTACCATACTCCAGGGGCATTAGCTACAAATGAGCTTTTTTGGTACATGATCAGAACACACTGCAATCCACATCCAGCTTTCTGGATGGGTTTTTATTTGCCTATCAACCATTTGCAGAAGAAAGCATTGAAATCACTTGTAGAGGGCAAACTGCAGGAGAGTATAGAACTAAAGTATAGAACTGCTGCAGAAAGCTTCTACAATATGCAAAGTAAAAGCACAAACAGCAAATAAACACTCAACAGAGTAGTGATTTCTGTTGCGTGGAATCCATAGAACCTAAACCAGCATCATCTTCCATCTGTGTAAAATGGATTATTCCAACTCAGATTCTGCTGGTATTATTTAACATACAAATTACAATTGCTAATGAAGATTGCTGGGTCAAACCCAGTGCAGAGGATTGAATATTTTTTCAGCTGGTCTCATATTCCTGACAATTCACCCTTTACTGAACCCAGACTTTGAATGAACCCCAAATTTCTGACTGTATAGATGGCAAGGAAACTGCTGGGTTTTGAAACCAAAGTGTAAATCGGTCCTCATTTGCACCTGGATACAAGGGAATGAAAACATATGAACCTGCTCACAAGCAGACGTACAGTTTTAAGTTTGTTGGAGCTCATCTACATGGAGAGGTAGGTACTAAACGAGCGAGGATGTGAATTTATCCTGCTCAGCAGCTACCTGAACTGGCACGTCTACTCTGCAACAAGAGTGCCTTTCTTTGGTTTAGCTTCATTCATTGCCAAAGCGCGGTGTGAATCGTCATCTCCAGGATGACAGCACCACACGAACTGGCACTTGCACGGTGGATTTCTAAGCTTGAGTGTCTGACCCAGACGCTCACGTTGCTGCTCACTCAGGGAACCTGAAAAGACTTTTGGTGCCGTTGCACTTATCTGAAGAAGGGGCTTCCTTTTTTTTTTTCCCCCCTCTAGTTATGGTGACATGGTGCCCAAGACAATTGCTGGGAAGATATTTGGCTCCATTTGCTCCCTGAGCGGGGTGCTGGTCATTGCTCTGCCGGTTCCAGTCATTGTTTCCAACTTCAGCCGAATTTACCACCAGAACCAGCGAGCCGACAAGCGGAGAGCGCAGAAGGTAAGCCGTCCCGCGTGGCCACCAAGGGCTCAGCAACTGCCGGGAAATCTCAGCCCCTGCTTGTCACCACGGGGCTCGGACACACCAGGGACAATTCTGAGCATTGCAGAGGGCAGCCCGCACGCACCCATCCCTCCACCTACACCCGCGTGGACTTACCTTCACGCGCACTGGTAACTACCTAGTTATAGGTAAGCTAGTTCATGGCACGCACGGCGTACTGGCCTATCTTTAAAGATCACAAGCAATAGGGCTTTTATTGCTACACACCAGTCTGAAATACATGTGTATATAGTCATAAACCCTTAAATCGTTAACAGAAGCTGTTTATCTTTCTGGCTGCTTGGTTCCTGTCGTGTCTCTGGAGGTTTGAAAACACCCATCCAGAAACATACACTTAGCAGTACACGTTACCCCTGGAAGCTGCAGACTGTAACACAGACAAAACACTGGGGATACACAAAAGCCCCTGGAAATGTGAGAGGATTACTAAATATTCTAAAATCTAAACAGTTTTTACCAGTATAAGCTTACTGATTCACAAAAGAAAGTCTAACAGGTTTATCGTATCTCTATTTCAGTCTGCTAAATTACACCAAAACCAGAATCGGGTTTTTACAACTGCAAACTAAAGGTCTAGGGTTTTTTTTTCTCCCTATGGAACGCTGTCTGCCAGCAATTCAAGACTCGAGGGACCTGATGGAGAATAATAGTAGAAAGATGTGCTATTTCTGCTTCAGGCAAGCATCTGGCCCGTGCCTACTTCTTGCATCTCAGGGAGCTGAAAGCAGAGAGCTGAGATGCAAGACCTACAAAACCACAAAATTTGGCAGTCAAAACACATCAGGAGAGTAGCAGAGAGAGGGAGAGAATCATGCAGGAACGAGTTGCAGTCACTGCTGGGTTTTACACATACCTGCATTAGCTTTGGCATTGTACATGTGAAACAAACTGCAGTAATTTTGGGAGGCATTTCTGAGGGAGAGGTGTTTATCTGGTTAGTCATACAACATAATATAGACACAAAAAAAATCTAAAGGTATCATAATGAAAGTCCCCTCTGTACCACCACACACTGTTCAGTCAGCAGCTGAACAGTGGGAAACCGGTATGGATCGTTACATCCATTTAATGAAGTTCAGTGGTTTGCAGAGTGGGTTGCCTAACGTGAGGCTGCACCCAGGCATAAGGTATCTGGATTTAACTTGCAACAGGAACGCGCTCGGTGGCAACGCGCGGGAAGGACTGGAGTGCTCGCAGAGAGGCTCGTTAAGGGGACAGTGTGCGATAGCCCATTCAAATAATTGAGGACTGTGAGAGAAAGCACTTGTTCTACTGAAATGGCACACACACACAGACAGGACCTGCTTTACAGTACAGTCTAGGCAGCAGATAAATAGGCAAGACAAATAAACAGACAAGATTCGTGCATAACCATGGATCACAGCACAAAGAAGCTCCAGGACTGACTCCCGGTCTGCGCTTTCAGAGGAGGCTGTCCCTCTTGCCAGGCAGCATACAGGAGCTCTTGTTCTGACTCACCTTCTCCATTATTTGTTGGACTGTGATCCCCTTGGTGACAAAGAAATGTGCCACCACCTTTGATGCCAATATGATTGATTGCAGCTTTTATGAGGTTTGCTGTATTGACACACACAGTGTATAATTTCCCCCCATTTGAATTTCTAATTCCCTTGATATTGGATGAATTTCTGGGCTAAGAAACTTTTCTCAAGTCAGAAGTGTGAGTAATTTTCACATGATCATCACCGCATGAATACTAAAGAGAACAAAAGAGACAGAAGCACATTAACGACAGTCTCTCTGGAGATGGTCAGGACGTCCATGGGGACGTTAAGAATCTGCTTTGATAGCATACTTGTTCCAGCATCATCCTCCAGTGAGCCGAATCCCTTCATCAGGAATAGGAAAATTCTAGCAATAGGTAAAACTCCATCCCCGTCTAATTAAAGGTACAAAGACATTTACATGGCTTTTTCAAGAAGGTTGGAAAAAGCTCTTTGCACTCTTGCAGTCCTTGAATACCAAGAGCCCAGCAGCAGCAGCTCCTGATAAGCAGAGTTTAGAGGACACAGCTTTGAAGAAATAACACAGACATCTTTCTTAAGTTTCTAGTGTGCTAAATAAATGATTTTTCTCTTTTAATTGAAGAGTAAATAATTTGTAGGGTATGTATTAGAACTTCTTCTCAAGTATTTCTACTATTTAGTTCAAGAATCATAACTATTATAACGTACAAGTAGTTTCAAGATTAGGCTATAGACAGTATTTATTGTTTATGAACTCAGGCTGAAGTTTTCCAGTGAGAAATAAGAAAGGCAGAAGTACTGTAGGGGTGTCAAATTGGCTGGCTGCGACATTAACAGATTTGAAGGTCGAGGTGCGAGCAAACCTGGGCTCTGCAGCGCAGTGGGGCTTTCTGAGGGGCTGCGCTCCAGAAACCAGGAGAACGCAGCACAGCCCCAACGTCCCTCTGGGTTATGACGTGCTCAGTCCTAACTTTGTCTCCTAACTGTTGAGGAGGCTCTGGTCTAGCAGGAAGAGGTATTTAAATAGAATGAATAAAATACTGGGAGGTGGCTGTTACTCATCAGCATCTATTCTTCAACTAACTAAGGAGAAACATTCCTTAAAAAAGAAAAAAACCCACCACCCCAAAACCAAACTACCAGTGATTTAATCACCTTGAAGATAAATTATTCTTTGCCAAACCTGCGCTGCAAGAGAATTAATTACAAGGAGATCTGGCAATCTTAATTTATTGTGCTGTGTCATCAAATTTTGTCCTCTGGCATGCAGCAAGGACCGGGTCAATCTGAATGGAAGAGGAATTGATCATTTCTGACAAGGTTCATTTTGGTAAAATTGTTTTTTTTTTTCCCCCAAAGACTTTCTTTTTTTTTTTTCTTTTTTGACTGATGTGCTAAGAATAGACCTTCCTGACTTTGAAACAATGCTGTTCTCCAGTGAATGTCACAGCCTCTGGTTTTAAAACAGAATTTGACACTTAAAAGGCTTGACAATAGAATGACTTTGTAATTCAGGTAATGGTGGAGTCTCTCTCTCGCTGCGTTCAGTTTGCGGCATGGATGCAATGTGAAGACGATGACAACTATCTGGTGCTGGTGTGAAGGACTACACCTCCCACTTTTCAACCCTAGAAAGAGAAAGCAGAGGCAGCTACCAACAGCTACTGAAATGCTGCTCCTTTAGCAGCATTAGAAAAAAAGCAAAGCAGTTCATTGTTTAGCGAATACAGCCCCAAGCCACGGCTATTCCCACCGGAGCAGGGCAGTAGAGAAATGCACGGCTGAAAGACTGCCAGATAACACGGTACTGAAAGGAATAGATGCAGCCTTTGAGCTTAGTGCAGCAAGGATCCCAGAAGCGCAGATTGCTCTCCCAAGGTTTGCAGGAATGTTGTAGACTGCTGGACTCAAACTGGTCAAAAATCCTGCAGGAATGATCCTTCTTGAGTAAACTCTAGCTGCTGACAGGCAAATGTAATCCTATGTCCTCAAGAGGAGGACCAATACTAAAATCAAAGGCCCCGTCTTTGCACAAACAGCAACAAAAAAAAAAAAAAAAAGAAAGAAGGAGAAGAAAACACTAGACCTCTTAAGTGAAAACACTTCTAGAAAGGTGTTTTTCAAAGTGTTATTTGAGCCTTTGTTGGTCCTTAATCTCCCAGGTCTAATGACTCTTGCCTTTGTCCAGCTTTGGAATAACCAACTCGGGTCCCTCAGCTGGAAAGATTGTGCCAAGCGCAGCAACGTGCGTGTGTTCTTGTTCCTGGAATGACACTTCAGAAAAGACAACTAGAGATGCCTTCAATATCTCCCCAAACGGCTCCAATACAGTCCGACTAATCAGAGCAGTACGACCCCATCGCCTTCAATGCCCCTTTCCCTCGGGAAACAGGAGTTGGCAATAAACTGCACAGGAGCTCTCAGAAATGTGAGTTTGCTCAGGTGGGCCAGTGACTGACAGAGAGCAATGTGCAATAGCAGTTTTTCAGTAAGAAAAAATAGTAAGACAGAGAAAAATACTGTAACAAGGGCAACAGAGCATTACAGGGTAAGCCTGTGTGGTTGGTAGCCCCAGCTCCCTGCACACGTGAACATACATGCCGATGAAGATGCTAAGTCCTCAAAAGCAGATTTAAAGCAGTTTTGAACAGCCTCAGAAGGCACATGGAAGTAGAGTGGCAGCTGAAATGTCTGGAAGTAGCTACAACAGCCTAAAGCAAACCGGTCTGTCGACCAGCCTCCTCAGGGCTAAAGTTTACCCAACTGAACTGTTCTAGATCATCTCAGTTTGGGGGAAAACAGATGTTTGGAAAGGGGCCTCTTGCACAGTGACGTGTGCCTCCTCACGTTTGCACACCAGGCGAGGGAGAATGATAAATACTCAGATGCTGTGAAAAAAACCCTGTTTAAAGTGCATTTATCATTTAATGGTCAGATTTGCAAAGCGAGCCAGGATACTGAAATGGCTGGTAATCTCAGAGGGATTAGCATGGGTTTAGTGGTGCATTTCACAGGGGCTAAACTGAAACTGTCATCTACAAATAAAAAACTTTAGTAATCACAGTGCTTGGTTTCAGGTCTGCAGTAAATATGCTTCTGAGGACTACAGCTTCTTAGCCTGTTCAGTTCATTTCATTTATTATCTGGTGGCCTTTGACTCTATGAGAACAAGCAAGGTACTGCAAAATCCTTGAAACAGACTTCTCATTTCATCCTCGAGGCTATAAGTTTCCTGGAAAGAACCAAACACCCAGATTTAGGCAAGGAAAGGACTACCCAGGACAAAATCATTTTGCAGAGCCGCTCTCACATAAAACTATAATATAGAAGTGAAAACTGTAACACAGGCTATCAAAGAGTAGGTGGTATAAATTAGGTGAAGCAGAGAAGTGGACATGTTGCCTGGCGGATGAATTAAAGCATTCAATCACAGAGACAATATCAGCAGAAGAAAGGAAGGAAGGGGCGAGGAAGAAGCCGTCTCTTTTCAGATGGAAGTCGATGAGAGGAAGTAGATGGAGGAAGGTTATTCCTGACAGCGAGCGCTACTCATGAGATGGTTGCACACAGGCAGCTATGACTCTGCAGACTGATGAAGAGGTAACTATGGAGATGCTCGAAAGGGGCTTAAGCCAAAAGGAAGGAAAAGTAAGGACACAAACGTCTTTCTGGTTGTTCCATAAGAGGCACGTTAGAAACAGCCTGTTCCAGACCCAGCCCTCGCTCCCAGAGGCACAGGAAACAGGACTGCAGTCAGCACAGCGGATGAAGAGAGAAGACGGTGATGAAGAGAATGCTTAATACCAATTTATGTCATCATCGTACCCATGAGAAAGACGGCCCACACACCTGTCAATAATGAGGCCATTATAATAATTGATTTGCTACAGAGCAGGGGAGTCAGCTTTGAAATGTTCTGTTTTGCAGCTGACACCCTAAATTTTGGAGGTGGGTTAGTGAACTTCAGAGTGTGGAACAGAACGGCCAGAAAAAGCGACTCGAGCAAAGCTGTGAGCTGTCTAAGGAGAGCTCAGCGACAGAACATGACTCAGATCCCAGCAGGGGATGGGGTTGGGAACTTAAGGAGAGAGAGAAACAATAAGGTTATAACTGGAGCTGGCTGACATTTAAAAAACATGGGTTTTTTCAACCACAATGAATCTGTGTGGAATGTTTTTGTTGTTGTTGATATTTAACAGTTTTTGACAGGGAAAAAGAGGGTTTTTTAATTTTTTTTTTTTTTAAAAAAAAAGATATTTCGTGTTTGCTGCGGTAGGTACCTCTTTCTCTTCCTCCTCTGTTTCCCATTTGTCACATCCCGTAATATAGTTCAGGGGAGGAAAAAAAAAAAAACCAAACCAAACAAACCCTAAGGAAATAAACCAACCAGGAATCCTTCCTCTTTTCTTTCATATCGTCCAGGAAAGCAAAATGGCATTTTCCATCAGTTCAGCTAGTTCAAATTCCCTGGATCCCAAATTGTGTAAGACAGCTAGATGTCCCCTCTGAAAGGAAGGATTGAAATCACTGAGCTAGAGCTTACAGGTTCAGCCTCCAAAGCAAGACCGTACATCTAAATATTTACACCTGTTGCCAATAGTGGCCCAATGCCCAGCTGAAATTATTTCCACACACATCCAGAAGCCACTCTACATTGGTTTCATGCCTTGAAGCCTTTCATGTCATGTCTCGGTCACCCCCAGATAACAGCCTGCAATGTGTAAGAACCTGACTAATCCATCCTTGGGGTCTCTCCTTGGTCATCTCAGCAAGAGGGTGTCCCCTCTCCCCTGTTAGAAGTCTGGGTTGCGCATGGCTGCCTCGGTCCAGATGGCTCCATTATGTAGCACAGTCGGTAGGATTTGTAATGACTGATGTTGCCCACTTCATCCCAGATGTCTAAATAAACACAAGCTGGAATCGCCTTGTCAAGGCGACCCATGTGCAAAACATTCAGCCAAAAAACGTTGGGAAGCCCTGTCCTACTTTGGAACCGGGTTCTAGTGATCAGATTCTTTGCTGTTACCTTCATTAATTAGTTATTTTACCACTCTGCCTAAGTAATGCAGAATCGAGTGAGCCGGGTGCAGTTTAGCTCCCATGCAGGTCCCAGCCTACGTACTGAGTCTGGCTCGAACACCCCTGTGCCAACTGCAATATACGGTCTAGATTAATGGATACAGACATATTCACTGGATCAGGAGAAAACATAACTAAAAGTGGGTGTAAATGGCAGTAAAGCTTATTGTGGTTACTAATTTGTACCATGACAGCGATACGCAGATGAAGAACAAGGTTTGTCACTGATACATGTTGTACTGGGATGGCAGTACGGGTGTCCGATCACGGATGTCAGATAGATGGGAATGCTGCAGTCTACCAGCACATCTCTCAAGGGCCACTGCAGAATTTCCCTGCTTACACACTGCCAGATGTCTTTTACACAGCCCAACTTGAGAAGCCCTAGAATCTCATTACCCCATTCCTCCCACTCCACCCAGCAGCACTGGTCTGCAAAGTCTGACTCAGAACAAGCCTCTGTTGTTCGAAGGTCATGAAAATCCCATCAAACAGCAACTGCTGCTGACTTCAGCATCACATCAGGCTCTGAACCAGCACACGGCAGGCCCTCTCCGGGCCTGAACAGGAGCCTGCCGTCCTCTTTTGCCTCCCCGCTACAGCCAGGCTCGCTGTTTTGACAAACTCTGATGCTGCAGCAGCATCGCCCTTCCATTCTTCCCTCTCTGACTCAGAGGTTTTTCCATGCATAAAAATCCATTTCTTTCCCTAGCTCGGTGGCTCCTTGCAGAGTTACTTCACATACATGTACAAGGTTATAAAGTGAAACCATTTTATGGTGATACAATTCATACCCAGAATTTTAAATGCATCTATCTGAGCTTTAGCACTAGCAATTATTGCTGACTCACCAAACAAGGCAGCAGAAATGACAGCATGTGCTTTCCTGACCAGTCACGGGGAGCAAGAAGAGCAACAGTAAATACTGGCAGAGAATGGTTCACAAGCAGGCAAGAGCATGCATAAAACTTACAGATAATTTGGAAAAAAAAAAAAAAATCTATATGGGGCAATCACAGTCTGCGTGTGAATACTGTGCAGGAAGAAAAAGCAGTTCAATCCACCAGACAAATTGCTCCATAGGAAATAGTTCCTCATTTCTCCTCTTTGTCACAGTACAGAACTCTTCTGTTTACTATGCAGACCGCTGCCTGACGGTAATTCAGCCACCTGTTCCCCATGTAAGTGCAGCCATTTAGACCGAACTCAGCATTAACTCCAAACAAATACAATAATAGAGAGCAATTCTACACATTGTCCACAAGCTCTGGTATCCAGGCGCCAGTGCGTTTCTGTCCACATATGAAGCATCAGCTTCGTTAGCGATTGAGTCAGGACAATTAGGAGCCATTCTAGCAGGGAGAGCAAAGCGATGCTGGAATGCACAAACAAGGGCCAGAGCAGCACGTAGCCATGACGACTCGGCAGCTTTCTGCTGACGAACCGGGACCCGGGACATCACGCCAGGCAGGCTTCTCGCACCGCATCTGCCGAACCACGGCATGCAGCCAACGTGCTGTGGCTGTCAGCGTAAGGACATGAGCGGAGACACACGGTCCTTTAAGAGCCTTCATTTGCCAAGTAGGACCATGGGATGGGTATGCGATGGATTTTTTTTTTGCCCCAGAAGCCTAATGCAAGAGTTTTGTCTTGAGAGACTCCAGGAGCAAGAGGAACAACTTCAGTAAGAAAGCCAATTGCACCGCACAGTGACTTTATTGTCATCCGATGACTTCTGAGCAATTTGGTTCTCCACCAGGCAACGCTTCTCTCAATTCATGATGAAAGCTCGTTGCACAGAGAAGCAGGACAAAGCACGCACAGCTCCTGGCCCTGCCCCACCAGCAGCAGCATTGCCCACACTCGCGCTGAACCCCGTTCACTCCCCTTGCTGCCGGCGGGTACCTGCCCATCGGAGACCACACATACTCCAACTGCCAGCAAGCACGCAACGAGGCAGGAAAACAGTCCCACCATCATCTCTTCCCCACGGGCTTTGTTCCACGAGGGACAACGAAAGGCATGAGTTCTACAAATTTGCTTAGTTTTTCTTGAGTTTCATGCAGAAGTTGTGTGGTCGTCATCCCCACTCCCCTCCCGTGTTTTCACCATCTCCCTGGGGAAGGTGTGAGCAGCACTGTGTGAAGCAATTACCTTCATTTTCTGTAGCTCATCCCAGGCCTCCACACCATTAATTAGTGTTCATATATCAGGTCTAGTAAGTCAGCATGTGACACTAGATCAAATTCTGTTAATTTCTCCATCCCCTGAATTCTTTATAGCTATTAATTAGGGGTGTGAGCTGTGTGAAAGATGTTATAGAAGTGAAATCTGGAAGCGCAGACAGACAGATAAATCACAGGCAGACAGATGCTCATCACACTTCGCTTTCAGTGAAACACAGAACCTTATTTTAGGATAATGGAGAACAGCAACCCCTCTATTAATGATGCAGAAAAACCAGGAGGCTATTTTCTTGAGATGTTTATCAAGTAATACATTTGTAGACAAATTCTGACACCCTAATTTACACCCCAGAATACTTCACTTCTAACTCTAACAAACTATACCAGATTCCCACTACAACTGGTACGGCACCTCTTTGACCACGCATCCCTGGCGCAATTTTGACCCAAGTTCTAAAATCTATCACAGCATTAAGAATACAAAAAAGGGTACGTAGGAATTTCTTTTATTACTATTTTAAGAGGCAAACTTAAGAGGCGATGAGAGCAAGCTTTGTCAGTCAGCTGGAGTAGTAGGATGAGAACCTCTAGAGGAAGCTTTGAATTTCAGCCAAGGTGCAATAACTATGTATAACCTATATTTCAATCAAGGAACAACTGTTCCACAAGGTCAGTTCTTATAGAGAACAAGGTCTGACTGTAAACCTTCCTGGGTGGATGGATAACTAAAAAAAAAAAAAAAAAAAAAAAAAAAAAGTGTTAGAAATAAGCAGGGCATCTACAGAGGATAAAAATATGAAATGGCCTCCAAAAAAAAGCTTACTACTTAAATCTAAAGCAAAGGAGAAAAGCGAGAATTGTCAAACTCTACAAAAAATGAAGTTTATCCTATTCTTTCCTGTAGAATGCAGCAAATACCAGAAAGGCAATGGTCTGTGTAAAAAGAAAGCATCCATACAATGACAACTGGGTAAAACTGGCAACAAATACATGCAGGCAGGAAATCAGAAGAAATGTTCTAAATAGAAAAATGAAGTTCTAAAATAAACGCCCAGTAGGAGTTAGAGCTTCACTACGCTTAAGCCAGAGCTTGTTAAGTTCCAGATGAAAACGTACGAAAGGAAGTTTGCAATAGGAGGGGACTGGTCTCAGTCCTCCAAGGGCTTCCTGACTGTTCTGCACTTGTCCGCAAGTTTTGCATATTACGACACTTTTTTCAAAGTTCTGTGTTTAATCAGCCAGGATGTCTATGACTAGTAGAGAAGTCGAGATCCATTAAACTCCATATTCTGTGCATTGTTCTATAAATAGATCGAACATCATGTTCTTCAGTGTTGGAAAAGATTAAATGATATAGTGCATTTGAAATGATGTTCTGTTGCTTTAATGGTGCCAAGGGTAAGGTAGGATTAAAAGGAGAGCCACAGAGGAAGGGAGGGGAATCTTTCATCTCTGGAAAGTAATGAAGAGGCCCAAAATAAGATCAAGGTCTGACTGTAAGTGGTTCTATCAAATTATATAGGAATATAATGAGTTCTACACTATCTAATTTCCATATGCAGCTCCACAACATCTCCCCCAAAGCAAAAATGACAGATTATTTAAACTTGGCTCAAAAGCTGTTTAATGTAAAGATTTGAGAGGAAAGAAAGTCCAAACATGCATACTTTGCTTCTTAGGAAAAAAAGGTTAAAATGACAGAAGAATGATTGGCAGAAACTAACTTTTCTAACACTGCTGTAACTCCGCTGCCTGCCCAGCACAATAGCCAGATGGAACGATGGCTAGCAGAATAACAACTAGTACTTATTATATGGGCCATTTGCTTTTTAAACAGCCATTATCTCACTCGGTGTTCAAACACATGTAATAACCCCGAGTCCTAATTTGGCAGTCCAGCCTGTTTCCAGGCTTTGTTAAAGATGGCGTATCAGCTTCCCAGAGCCATAAGTAGGACAGATGATCGGTGTTGCCTGATTATATTGAGAAAAGCACCCCACAGACAGTAGATTTATTTAATTTCTTGTCTACTCTATTAGTTTGGAATGCTTTTTTAAAAATGAAGCATTTTCCCTTTTCTGCTTGGCAAGGAAGAACTACGACAACAGAGCTAAGCGATTTTCCACCAGATGAAGGTTTCATCCATTCCAAGTTACATATGTGCACCGAGTTCCCACTCGGAAGTACAACTTCAAGTCTTTGCTGAATTTCTTTCTGAATTTTCTGCTAAAATTAGTCAAAGGTACCACAGACCAGATCACTTTGGGACAGCGAGAACATAACTACAAGAAAATACTTTTTGTCATTCCATACTCTAAGCTCTGCTGTTAAGTCCGCAGAAACCTCTGTTTAACTGTACAATCTGTTTGTTATCTTCTCCATATCCTAAAATCGACCGTGTTCTTTCCATCCAGAATTTGAGTTCAAACCCAAACTAGCAACAGATGCAGACAAATGCAAGAAAATCACACACTTACTGAATGACTGTGATATTGCACCTTGGAAATAAAACCCCAAAAGTATTCTGTTGATTACTTTTGAGAACAGCTTCATTTCAGTCTGAAAAGACGAGTGGTGTACACCTATTGCACCACTGGACTCACCGCAGCAGTCAGCAACAGTTCTACTCCTATTCAAACCACTAATTGTTTAAGAGGAAAAGCTTGAAGCACTGTTAATGACCTAGTGTAGCTGCACTTGCTGCCAGGGATGCTGTCGGTGTGGTTTTAGCAGATCAAGTTAGACATGGAGTGGAGCATCTCTCACACAAGAAAAGGCTGAGAGAGCTGGGACTGTTCAGCCTAAAGAAGAGAAGGTTCGAGGGATGTTATTGAGGTATACAAATACCTGGAGGGAGGGTGCAAAGGGGACTCAGCCAGGCTCCTCCCAGCAGTGCCCAGTGATGGGATCAGAGGTGATGGGCACAGACTGAAACACAGGAGGCTCCGTCCGTACATCAGGAAACACTTTTTCACTCTGAGGGTGACTGAGCACTGGCACAGGTTGCCCAGGTAGGTTGTGGAGTTTCCATCCTTTGAGATATTCAAAAGCCGCCTGGACACAGTCATGGGCAGCTGGTCTAAGTGGCCCTGCTTGAGCAGGGGGTTGGACCAGATGACCTCCAGGGGTCCCTTCCGACCTCAGCCGTTCTGTGAGGGATAACAACTGGAGTTAATAACAGCTCCAGTCCAAAGAGGGAGGAGTGGCCATAGGACCTGTACACAGACTACCTGATACACGTGTACTCCAGTCATCTCCTTGCTCAAGTACAGAAGATCTGGAAAGCTGAAGATGTCTGGCAAATGTGAAATTATGTCATAGGCTGTAACTTAATAGTTTATTATATCACATAAATCAAGAGTGAACATTATCTCCATAAGAACTAGATGAAAATCATTAATAAATAATAATTAGCTGTTTCCTGGGCCTGCCATCTGGTAAGCATTTTTCCTAGCCAGCAACTCCTGCTCCTTGCACTTCTCCGAAACAGCTAGAAGATGAAGACAGGCTATTCTTCCTCCTTTGTCAGTCCCTTTGGGACATGTGCTTATCCAGGATGCTGACAGCCACTTACATCGTCCTCTCCACCGTACCTCAGCTCTCCATGAGCGAGTACAAGACTTCAGTCCCCTTCCTGCTTATTCCGAGTCCCCAGTTTCTTAAAAAGCAGTAAGGAGCCAGAAGTTCTTGAGACCTGCCTTCCATCCTGCTCTCAGAAACACGTGGGCTCCAAGATAACCAAATTAATCATTCTAACCTGTAAGTGGCTGTCATTAGTATTATTATTTTCATCATATAAATTATCTTCCAGATTAGGTCATATGCATTTTGAGATCCTGTGGTTTCCTAGCAACTCCTCTTACCACTCCACATGCAGACACAGTGTGCCGTTTTCTTTTCCTTTTTTAGTCTCTCCGTGCAGGGGTTACATTCAGTAACAGCCATCTCGGGCCTGGCCCTGACGACCTTTAGTCCGTCACATCCATGGGATAAGATGCAGAAGACTGCTTTCCCCCCAAAAAAAGCCACTTAAACTCATTGTTACCATCAGGCATGATCAAAGTACTGCATCTCACATAAACGTACAACATGTACCTAAATATCCCATAGAGCTTGCGTCACTTGATAGATATACTTATCAAATAATGCACATTTACACAGACTTTCACATAAAAAACATGAACTATGGTTTTAGAGTTGTTTCTAGTCCAACGCAGGAAACTGTCTGGAGGGCCAAACCAATTTTAGGCACCAATTTTAATTAACTTCTCTAGCTGAGTTAATCAAGATATCTACCAAATTTAATCACAATGGGGGCACAGAGTTAGGCGATGTGACTATCCTAGAAAGTCTTTTGTGTAAGGACAATAGGATTAACTTCCGTCCTGCCCCACTGACATTTTTTAAAATAACAACGTCTGTTCTAAACTACAAAAGCTATGGGGCTTAATTATTTAGATAGCTAGTGGCCCTGTTTCAAAGAAGAAAAGGGAACAGACCTCAGAAACGAACCATCTCCAGTCCACATGGAATACAGCTATTAATATTTGATCCCCTGCTAGCCTGGAGGCAAAGGGAATAATGTTCTTTACAAGAGCCTAGGACGGAATCCACTAACAACTGACTGAACCAAAGATAGGATGAAACCTTTCCTGCTATAGGTGAGGTGAGCTGGGGGCTCGCAATTCCTGCAGCAAAGGAACTGATATTTTGTCCAGCACAGAAAGGAAATGGAAGTCTTCTGGGGTTGCCATCAGAGCCTCACTGTCAAGACCATTACCGGGGCCACCATCCAGTCCCGGTTACAGATGAGATAAGATCATTGCAGAATTTCAGGAACAGAGACACAAAGCCATAGAGTTGCAAATGGAAGAAATAATGCAATGGAAATGTAATTAACAGGAACAGAGAGACAATGCCATGTAACTGGGAAATGGAATATCCTTCAGTCCCTTACCCCTGCTCTTTCCCCCTAACTCACATTCAGCAGTAGTAGTCTCTGTGGTTTTTGTTCCGGATTACAGTCCCAGGCCAGTCCTACTCGGGGCCGAGAGCAGCACAGCAGTCTGGGAAAGCCCTCAGAACAACTGAAGGTCCAATTTCATTTTCTTGTTGTGTCCTCAGTCTACGTCTTGGAAATAGAACTCATGACCAGATAGCCCTGCGAGACACCTCGGCCCCGGTACAGAGCAAGTTTCATCAGAGATTTCACTCTCATATACTGACTTGCAGTCTTAACGTTAAAATGGGACGATGAAATCTAGATGAAGTATAGAAAAGAAAGTCAATTTTGGATGTTCCCATTTTGGGGTGTCAAAGCAGCAGACCTATTTTTCAGACTGGTCATAGTCTGTGTCACCTAATTAAAGCTGCAAACTAGTACCCTGTACATGTCTTTGCCTGAGAAATTGTCTGCTTAAGCAGCAGCTCTTAAGGTTAAACAAATCTTTCAAATATTGAGGGTCAGAGTCACTCACGTGTGTACAGTAATAAAGCTCCTGGAATTATTACACTCTCTGGACCCACTGCAGATATTTGCCTCTTGGCTTTACTCTTCCTACAGCGTATACCCATTAGCACCTCTAATTAGAAAGGAAAATCACGAGTTCCATGTTATTTAAAAGATTATGCAGCATTTTAAACTACAGCACAATGTAATTATTTTTTAATAGCCACAGCTATTTCATGTATTTACTTTTAATGGTGTTTGAGTCATAAATTAACAGTAGAAAAGAAAAAGGCAAATCAGCACTTGACAGAGAAGCAGGCAACAATTGAGAAGAAAAACTGAAACGCTAAAAACTGTGTGATCAGAAAGGAAGAGGGCCTCATTCGTTTTTCTTGTTTGCTTTATTCTGGACTGCTTTTTATCACCTAACTTGTCCCCCGAGGGTCAAGAAGGTCAGGGATACACAAAAATGAGCACAGCTGGATGCCTGTGTTGCTGCAGAGTGACTTCTGTCAGTTTGTCAAGAAATCCATATTTTTGGACGGAGTTATCAGACACCAGAGTTAAACTAGCACTGCCGCTGCAGAGGACAGTCCACCACCACTGAGGCCCGGGTGTCACCATGCTAGCTGCTGCGTAGGCAGAGCGGGTGACCCCACAGATATCAGAGCACAGAGCTGAAAGGTAAAGAGAGGATTAAACAACCAAGCACATTAGAGAGAAGGCGAGCCATGAAAGCAACATGCGTGCAGAGCACGTGCACACTGCTAGGTCACACACAGCCACCCTATGCCAGGAACGTGCCCAAGACAAGTGTCTCTAGTTGCTGTGCATCTCACCCCAAAAAATGACTATTAACTTTTGAAAGGATAAACAAATCCGCAGAACCCCACTTCTTGTCTCTGGAAAGGCTATTAATGCTCTGTGGCAGATTATGTTCTTCAGACACGCGTGCCCGTCTGACTCCCAGAGACGGACCTGCACTAGCTGTTCTCAACAGCACCTTCTCCTGTCTGCACGCCCCTTGTATTGCACCCCAGGTTTTTTCAGGTAGAACGAGAACCTGGAACTTCCTTCTTCCTGGTATTGCCAGCACAGGCCCAATCCCTCGGTGTGCCCAGGTGTAACTTCAGCTTGCTTGCCTTCTTCACAGAAAGCCCGGCTTGCGAGGATTCGAGTGGCCAAAACAGGCAGCTCCAACGCTTACCTTCACAGCAAGCGCAACGGTCTCCTGAACGAAGCCCTCGAGCTGACGGTGAGTGCAGAGACAGTATCTCCTTCCACAGAGTCTGAGATGCTCCCTATCCCCGCTCCTCTCCCTGGGCTCCCTCCCTTTCTCTCCCCGTTGCCACCTAACAGCTCGTTATTCAGTGTGGCAGCATGGTGTTACGCTATAATTAGGCTCCTGTGTACTGTATGTGCCATGTGGA
The DNA here is from genome assembly GCF_011004875.1 of Balearica regulorum gibbericeps. Lineage (NCBI taxonomy): Eukaryota > Metazoa > Chordata > Aves > Gruiformes > Gruidae > Balearica > Balearica regulorum. The sequence goes on from NC_046208.1 coordinate 1,808,185, forward strand.
TGGGGAGCTGGAATCCAGCTGCAAGACTGGATGGGAGGAAGAAGCTTCCTTGGGTTCCCCCTTCAGCTAGGAAAGGATCTGACCTTCCAGCAATGACCAGGTTCCCTCAAAGCTCTGTGTGATGGAGCTGTAGTGGATTTAGACCACCCATGGTCTGCCCATACTATAAATATCCACTCTCTTTCAACACACAGATATTTATTTTCAAGAGTCTCCCTCTAATCTGGACTATCTGATCATGCCCAACAGGACAAGAAAATATTCCCTAGCTCCTATTTCAGGCAGTTTGGTGGTAGGTTTATTTTTTAACAGAAAAGGCTCTGGAGGCTAATACTAGCTATTCATGAGAAGAAAAGTTTTAAGTGCGTCAGATTGCTCAGCAGCATCAGTGAAAATGAGAGGAGGTTATTACATTAAGCCTGATCAACACCAGAGCAGGTATTAGCACATTTCATGGATTTCATTTCAAACAAATAAGCCTCTCGTGCACGTGGGGAGCAAAGAGCAAGATGAAGAATGCTTAATTGAGCCACCAGAGCTGCCTAGCACTTGTTCCTGAATCCTTACTTGGGGCCTAATCCTTCAAATGTCTACTATTTTCCCTGGCACACATCCTTGCATTTGTAAACTCAAAGCTGAAAAACCTTTTCAGCTCACGGTGAAAGCTGCTCACTAGGACCTAAACCCATTCCTACCCAAGTAGAGTGGGTACAGCACATGGATGGAAATTGTGCAGCTCCTTATTTTGCATGTAGGATGCTATTCAGTGCAGACTGAGATAGAGGAATCTGGCCCTTTACGACTGGAATAGTTTTTAAACTGACTCTACAAAAGCACTTCACATGAAGCACAGATTTGGAAGGTAGGGTGCCCGGATCAGTTTCTGTTCTCCTCTCCAATACAAGTTTGATCCTTCTGACTACACATCTAATGTTGTCTCCTATTCTGCAAATGGCAGCGACACGCAGAAAATCCATTTCTTGAACCATATGTTGCTGTTGAGCAGTTCAAGAAAAGTTTCTTTATCAAGAATATGAGAGACCAGGAAGACTGGTCATACCTGGTCCAGAGCCTTGTCCCCATAAAGGAAAGGCTCTGGACTGGGATGCCAGCTCAGCTGAGATTCTGCTCTTTCGTTACCCAAGAGCATGCAAAAATTTGACAACAAATTTCAAACTGCCTTCTGAGCTTTAGATTTCTGGGTTTTAAAAATGCCAGAAGAGCTTAGCAGGGACACTCAGTTTGCACTTGATCTTCCAGCCTGTCATCCCAACAAGAATCTCCTCACTTCCCTTGTCAACCAAAACTCCCTGCCAAGACCACTCACGGAAGAGCAGCTGATGCACCAATGCTTAAGTCCAAAAATGCATGAGGTTGAGAGAAATATTTGGCTGAATGGGTTCACTTCCTGGCACCTACCCAAAAATAACTGGAAGAAGGGTCATTTTGTTGGCTACAAGCTACTGTAGACATAGGAAGGAAAACAAAAACATTTCTAAGGAGGTTCTAAGGGATATATTTTTTTTTTACTCATTAATAACTAAATTTAGATATATAGTAGCATCTAAAGCAGGTCCTCCCAAGCTTTCCTGGGTGCAGCTTGCTTTTTGGTGGGCTTATAGCTCTAAATGCTAAGATGACCCCCACACACAGCCCAGCAAGATCCACAAATCCTACTTTGAAAAGCACTTCATGTTGTGTACAGTTGTATTAATACAGTGTAAAATATATCCCCACCCTAAGGGACTTCCTGTTGAAACAGTCAAAAGCAAAGGGTATGGGGAAGGAAGAATTACCATCCACCTGTGACATACAGGAACATAATTTCCTAAGCCAAGAAACTTGCCAAAGCCATGCCTGGCATCTGCACGACAACCGGGAGATGATGTGGCTACCTGAGGACTAGCCTCATACCCAAACCAAGGACCAAGACATGTCCCTCCATCTGCAGGTAGTGGCATTAATTAATTACAGAACTGCAGAGTATCCTTTGTTGTAAAGCTATACTTGTCCAGTTTAACTCCACAAGGCAAGATTTTACATCCTGACATTTTACGGCAGGAGAACAAACTATTCTCAAGAGTACAAAATGTGAATGACAGCATAGCCTAGCCAGCCAAATTTTTAAAGCTGTAAAAATATGAAGGAATGTGACTTCTGTAGTTGCTATATTAGGGACCAAAATATTACCTACATACTGTGCATATCTGTCGGTCAAATTAGTATCAAACTGCTTCATCAGTCAGGTACACATCCCATTTTGATACCTTGCCCAGGACTCATGCTAACTTTAATGGACTTCACATGGCCAGATTGCCATAGGGCTGGTTTGTTACCCAGCAGTAATTCCAACCGCAATTACTATATGGCCACAACTAGATATTATCACTTTCATCATTTGCAATCACACAGCACTGTGATCAAGGTATAATTGTTTTACACGTGCCCAGCAGATTGCCCTGCAGTCTGACACCTTGAGGGTTTACCCAAGGAAAACACCTGCCCCAGAACATATCCTGGCTGTGGCTCTGCAGTCAAACTAATAAATTGAGAAATAAGGACTGTTCAAGATTCCGGAACATGTGCCAGAACGTCCTTTCATTAGCACCAGAATGAATACACTGACACCATCTTTCAAAGGAACAGCATGTCTTCAGCCTGTAGCCTTGTATCAAAGTAAAGAAAAAGCGAAGAAAAGGATTTTTCGAAGGACAGCAGCAGGACGGAGTTCTGTTCCTAGCAAGAGTACACACTCTTGCTTCAGAAACATGTGGATTTGTCGCATTCTGCATTTGCCATCTAGACACAAAGTACTCGGACCATTTTCTTCTCATTTACAGAGATTTTTAGTGGGCTTTATGTCAGAAGTGCTCAAGGGATGGTGAGCTTCTTCCGATGGCAGCAGCCTACATATCCTCTTAGTGTTAATCTCCTTGTACAGCTAGCTGAAATTCCCTTTTAGCTAAAATGCTAGGAGGTGTATATCCTAGGAACAGTAGGTTGTGAGGTCTTGTGCCTTTTCACAAGCAGAATCTGCTTAGCCATAGATAAGCGTTACGGCCATTTTCACGGGAAGGGACAGTGTAACCACTGAACCAGTCCCTCTCGGTTCACCAGTGTCCAATTCTGCGTGCTGAAGCACTAAGTAGAAGAGGTAAAGAGAAGTATTTTGGATTTCAGAACTGACACTACAGCGTGTTTCAGTCTCCCTCCAAGCAACCAGCAGTTCACTGAATGTCTTCCAAGAACAAACTGAATGGTAGCTGGCATCAAATCCTTGCAAAACTGGCACCCCAGCTCAAAAAGCAAACCATCTCCTCCTCCCCCCCACCAGCTTTTTCATTACAGCCAGACTCTTCTAATGAAGACACAGATTTTGTTTGCCTGCAGTAACGTAGGTACCACTGATGCAATCTCTATAGGTATATGTTCCTCAACAGCACTATCAAAACACCAAGCATTTGTGTGATGTTGGCACTCTCGCTGTCCTAGGGCAGTAGTTCCTGCAGATCTCATTCTTAATCTGCATGCTCTTTGTTTCTGAAACCACTGAGCTGACTGAAGAAAAAGTGAAAGGAAGGGAAGGTACAAGTCACACTGATGCTACCCCTTATTCCTGGTCCCCGTCATCCCCCGATTCACTTCCATCAGCAGGAAGCCTAGCCTCGGGATGGAAGGCAGAGGGAGAGACTAAGTTGTGCTGCCAACATTTAACAATTGGCTTAGGTCTTCTGCCAAAGGTACGGGAGCTTTATCTTTGCTTTCAGATTCCATTTCGATCTCCTCTCAAGCAAATCCTCATAAAAAGACACTGTTTGCAATGTGTGCTCTTTCTCTCTCCTTTTCCAGTGTTTTAGTGCAGCATCATATTTGCTTTAGGGCTTGCAAGGACCTCCATGGGAAATATTCCAACACAGACTTCAGCAGAGTCAGTAATCTCAGCAGGATACGAACAGGACCTGCTTGTTGTGTTAGCTCACTAGGAGGATTGTTAATAAGAAAAATGGAACTGATTTTTTTTTTTTTAGGCCACTTCTAAAAATACTTCTGGGAATGCTCCATCTTCCAAAACAGCAGCAACAACAAAATCCATAACCTGCCTAAGATGCATTCCCATAGGAATCTATTAATTCTGTGTACAGTAAGTCAGCTTTCTTAATGTACCAGTTCAGCTATGTTTTGGCATCTGTCAGAGACAGAGCTATTCCTTCACTTAGGGATCACAGAACCATCCTGGAAAAGGCATCCAGAAGACACATTTGCAGTGAACCACTTGGGCACAGGAGTATATTTAAAAGCAATGCTTTAAGCATAGTTGAATTTGACCCCCTTGAAAGCAACAGACAATGTCTTGGCACTTCTGCCAAGATGTTCTGCCATGTCTCCCATCCCACCCATTTTCTCTCTAGAACAGTTAGATACTGCTGTTTCGTGTTTAAGTAGAGATTCGAGCCATGCACATCAATTTTTGACTTTCAGATTTAGGTATTACAGAAGGCACCAGGCACCCCTTACTTATGGGCCATAGGGAAACATTTTACCGCACCTAATTGCCATTTTAATGCATGTAATTGTCTTTGAAAATGCTAGTCATCAAAGACACATGCAGATTAATGTGTCATGAAATCACAGTGACTTTCAAGACCAGGAGCTTAAGTAGTAGCAGTAGTAAGAGAACATCCTTAACAACCCAGACCTTAAATCTGCCACCACAGAACAGAGAAAATGAGAAAAGGAATCCTGGCTCTCAAACAGCACAGAAACTCTCTAAACAACCCCTGTTGCTTCTTTCCTTCCGAGTTGTATCTGATCATCATAGGGTAAGCAACATGCTATATTCTGCACAACGTAAGCATCTGATTCACTGATACTGCAGAGATCAAAAATACAGAGTACCGGATTTCTCCCCCCACATCCAAGTTGACTATATTGGCCTACTGCAGTTTTGATGAATACTTGATGCCAAGCTTTCTGCGTGAGCAAAACATTACACACGTACCAAACTCAAGCTCCTAACCTCTTATCCATTTCTGTTTCAAGCAGATCAAACTCCTCTGCTTAACAAAAGCACAGATATTGGCCTGAGATCTGCAGCTTATCCTAACCACTAATAACACTGCAGTCTGAGCAGTCTCTTCCCCAAATCACCACAAGCACACATACCTGATGTAGAAGCCGAGAACGGACCAGCAAAAGTGCCCCAATAAGTCTTTCCAACCCAGAGCCCTTAAATCAGCACACCACAAGCAGCTCATCCCCCTCAACTCTTCCTATGTCTTCCTAGGAGGGACCACTCCTTTAATAGCTTTTCCAACCTAAATACTGTCAGCTGTACCCAATCCCTTCCCAGATGGCACAGGCTGCCTGCCTGACTCCAAGCACACCCTACTCTCTGAATTAGCTTACAAATTCCTTAGCCACATATGGGCAGTTTGAGTACGCAGGGGCAAAGGGGGAAAGCTGGTCCCCAGTCGCATGGGTGTTGCTGTACAACGAGTATCTAGAGCACGAGGTCTTTGAAACAGGCTTGCCTTGTTCTGGTTTTGTGCTAAGTGATGTACAGAGGGTTCCCGATCAGTTCACAGCACTCCTGGGCACTGTGTTACTACAATATAAATCACAGTAAGCCATCCTACTGAGTGAAAGCTACAAGCCATAAGAAACTAATGAAGATGGGACCTTCCTTCTCCTAGGGAACTGCTGCCACATTTCACGTGAACACAAACCCTTTGCAACTGCTGCACAATACTTCTTCATTTGCCATATGCTTGAATAGGATAGTTTATATATAACTGCTCTTACATAAGTGGTGCCTGCCTGTTCCTCCCTTCTCCCTGCCTTTCAAAGAGGGCTTCGCCACAGGAGGGGTTACACACCTTCAGCTTGCACTGAACCCAGTCCTCAGGACCTGCTGTAAACCCCCCACCAACCACCATATACACCAATGTAGGGAAAGAGCAGCCCCCTCTTGATACACTGCAGGCACAAAGTGCGGAAAGCAATCGGTCCTGTCTGTGAAGGGAAGAGACAGAGCCAGGAGTCCTGTCCCTAGAAACAGCATTGCAAAGTCCAAGATGCGAAGCCTGGATTCATATTTTCTGATCTGGCGTGCAGCCGTGACTCAGGAGGCTTTGGCAATAACACATCCAAGTTCCAACTGCCCTGGCTCTGTGCAGCCCTGAAGGTCAGGCAGAGCCAGGCTTCCAGCTCAGCAGAAGCAAGACAGCTTGTGTTTGGTCTCCTAACAGAGACTGGAGTTCAGGGTACATCTGTTGGCATTCAAAGGTCATGTCAAGCTTAAAAGTCTTAATGTTTTTGGCAAAATAAACCAGCATAGGTTCTTTTATTCTTCACTTCCTGGTTCCTGAGCCTTAACATTGTATGTCAGCAGTATTTCCCAGGTTTCCTCCACAGCTACAAAACAGCTAGAAACACACCGGTTTTGAATCACAACTGAGCTCCTCACCTGAGTTTACAAGCCAAATCATTAAGAAAAAAAAATGAGGTGACCTCATTAGTCATGAGAAAAACCTGAGAGCTGGCAACACTGAAATGATCTTTATCCCTGTGAAAGCTAATGCTGGTAGTTCTGTTTGTTTTCATGGTTTTACACCTGGTTTGGGTCTTGGGTTTTTTTTCCTCCCCCTTTTTCTGGCTATTTAGGGATCCACTGAAGATGAACAGCACATGACTAAAGGCACCTCCTTAATTGAAAGCCAACATCACCACCTGCTGCACTGCCTGGAAAAAACAACCGTAAGTAGCAATACAATCCTTCTACATCTTACTGTATCTGTGCCTGGCCCAGGCTTGCTACGGGAAAGAGGTGGCACTTTTAGACATGCTCAGTGGACCTACAAACTATGCAGGAAGGGGCTGACACTCCAGCTCCCAAGAATATTCTGCAATGGGATAAATGCACTATTTCATTGTCATCTTTTTAAAGAAAACAATCACTGTGCAAAGGGATAAAGATGTGATTATCTGCTACTTACAGTCATCTACACCAGTACAAAGTCAATAGTAGGTGCTCAGTCAGGTTCACCCGAATGCAAATAACTTTTCAGCATGGGGTTAGGGAGATCCTATAAACAAGGTGTACATTAAGCTTAATTTCTTCACTGCTTCTGAAAAAGAACTGCATTTGTCTCGTGCTGTCAGTCACACATCATATATACTCGTCGCTTGTGCTAATTAGTAATAAAAGACAGTTCTGCTGCCTTAAGAGGAGGAAGATGCTGTCAGTGGCTCCAAAGTACAACCTGGTCACCAGTGCCAACAGACTGGAAAAAATAACCTTTAGCCCTTTATATGGCACAGAGCAGATGAACTCTCTTATTGGGTTTAAAGGCTGCACATACATTTGCTCACTACGGTTCTGGCTACAAGAGCAGGTAATTTATCTCCAAGCCAGTCAAGCAGTTTCTGTAATGTGACTTTTCTGTTCGCATCACGCAAGGTGTTGGGAGTGAGAATTTTATTTTTCATTATTAAGTGATTCTGTATGCAGAAGTCTCTTGGAACATGTCAGATATTTATTTGATACGTATGTTTCACTTCCAGGTTTATAGAAAAGGTTCTGCAGTAAAGGAACACATTATCTAGTCTGTGATTCATTCTAGAAAGAATGAAGAGAGGTTAACACATGAAATATTCATGCCTTTTCCTATCTGCATCCATCATCAAATGTACTTTTGATTTCTGACTTGCAAGAGCTTTCTTTTAGATAAATCACCTTCACTTCCATAGTTTGGCTTATGCTGGAATAACCCCACTTAGGCCTCAGCGATACACTGGAAGATGATGACTGGTTAATCGTAGTGACCTGCTGAGTACAGCTGGTTTGTCACAATGAGCTATAAAGGTCACCATTCCAAAGACAGCGAACTGTCTTCCTGTATCAATGATTACTGAATTTATAAGACTCATCTGGCCTTTAGCTCTTAGTGATTTTGGATGCTACATAACAAGCAGATACTTCATAATCTGACTCTTTGGTTTAGAACTTTATATTTAAAAAGCTTCACTCCTAAGACCCATATTTATCAAGAATACTTTCATTTGGAAACTTTACCTAATTGGCTGAAGCAAACAAAACCTGACAACCCTACTACCTCCAGGGTCTGTCCTTGTAAGGCCCTGACCTTGTAAAGCCTCAGAGAGATTCTGACCTCTGCATGGGCTGGACAACATCTCTGGGAGCTGCAGGAGTTGCTCCATTACTAATGAGCCGGTTTGGGTGCTGGACGTAACGTGGCCAAAGCCTATCCTAATTTGTGGATGTATTAGCCTACCTCACTAACAAAGCTAGATTGCCTCCAGCACGCAACCCTACTCAGACAGTGAGTCTCAGTGGTTGAAAGTGTTCCAAATTTTGCTTTTTTCAGCAAAGAGCAGCAGTAACAGTGACACTTTGAATTCTGATTAAAACCAAGAGGGAGGATCTGCCCAATATTTAATGTGTTTTCCCCCCACGTTTTTCAGCCTGTTATCACCACGATGTTGCACGATTGTTGGATTCTGGTCTGAAATTATCAATCAGCTTGTGCGGAAATCCTGTAGTTCATATAATCTATTAAAATACTACACAATAGTTCTCCTCCCAAAATTTTAAATCACAGTAAAAGAATTTTTGAACACTGAAGAGTCATTTTGTGAGCAAGTTGCAGGAATGGAATGAGGAATGTACCGTGGTTGCAAACTTGTTTCAATGGGCAATTCACCTTTCCTTAAGCTAGCCAAAAGGATTCTAAAAGTACATTGTTTATTGTCATGGTATCTGCATCACTAGCGTACAGCCTTACAATTGAATGGCTGTGAATGGCTCACAAATCTGGCATGTCAGATGACAAAGTGACCCCGAGGTACTTCTAGCTGCCATAACAGAGGTTACTTTGTCATTTTAACACAACAGATGGAGTTTATTCAAACAAAAGATATTTTTTTTTTCCCCACTCGTTCCAACTCCCAGATGGAGTGAGGACATTCACATGCCATGTTTTCTCCAAGCGCTGAGTGCACGGAATCCAGTCCTTCAACCCAAACCTTTCTTCTGTGTTGCCACACTATGATCAAAACCCATACCCATTGGTGACCCAACAGCAACACCATTCCGATTTGTTACTTGTGAATCAGCAGCTGAAACTTTGTTTTCCTTTGCCTTCAGCTCTCAAAAGATCAAAGCAATACAGCTGTTACCAGTTTCATTCTATTTCCAAGACCATACACATTAACAAGCTTAAGTGTGAGAAGGAAGGCACAAAGGGGTCTGATTCAGGCAAGGTTTGGTAAAGAGAAGGTCTCGTTGCCCATTCAAACTTGAGCAAGCCAGCTGGAATGCTGAGGCAATAGATGCAATGCTGGGACTAAACTTTTGAATGCCGGAATGGACAATCAATTGTGTTTTTATCTTTTGTTGGCATGTTGTCCCGTAGGGATTGTCCTATCTTGTGGATGATCCCCTGTTATCTGTACGAACTTCCACCATCAAGGTATTTCCTTTTTAATTCAATCTGTTTTCTCTGTGGTCTCTGTGACGTGTCTGGAGAGTGTTTGCTTCCTTTCCTGTTCCTGGTCTCGTCCTTGGGAGTTTGTGCACGTGGCTCGTTTTGGCTATCCAGTGCTCTTGTTTCCTGTGAGGGTCGTTAGTTGTTCCAATGAAAACCGATGCCTGCCTTCACCATGGTTGCTTTTGTTTCCCATCCTTTCTGATGCTGACAGGGACTGCATAAAGTATGTTCACTAGAATTACTCGGGCGTTTATATACACACATAGGAGTTCTTTCTTTCAGGATTTCTTGTTCCTAAGCACAAAAACTCTTTACAGATACAGCTTTCTGAATTTCCTTCCCCTGTACACTTCCCACTCACCTGCCATCTTTATTTCCACTCAGCTAGTAGCACCCAATGAACTGCAGGTATGCTTTGAACCCAACAGCCAATACAAGCAACATCCTGCAATTAAGCTGTAAGTCAAGACGGTCATGCAAACACAATACAATCCTGTCCCCAGGCACAAAGAAAAAGGAGCATGAATCTCCTCTTGGGTTTCATAACCACGTGGCATTGCAGACTTTTTGAAGCCACTTTTGGAATCCAGACACAAAAATAAAATTCCGACACAACATAGTAACCATCTCAGACTATGTGAGCAAAGCACCATTGATAGACTATCATGCTTATGTCACTGCAACAGCTTATCTTATTCCCCTACTGATGCAGGACAGCAAAGTCTTCTCTTGGTTGCAGTGAGTGGAAGGGCAGGGTAATTTCTTTTTAAGATCTGCCTAGTGCAAATATTTTTACGCAGAGAGACAGAGAGCATCTCACACAGACAAGGGGCTGACACATCCCACCAACCTAGCAAAAGGTGCTGTTGAAAACAAACTGCTGTTGGGCCAAAGCTGTTGGTGTCACCAGAGAGTAATGGCACTGTTTTTTCCCCTGCCAGAACCACGAGTTCATAGATGAGCAACTGTTTGAGCAGAACTGCATGGAGAGCTCGATGCAAAACTATCCTTCTTCTCGGAGCCCCTCCTTGTCAAGTCACCACGGACTGACCACCTCCTGCTGTTCTCGCCGTAACAAGAAGACCACTCACCTTCCCAACTCCAGTGTGCCAGCCACTCGCCTCCGGAGCATGCAGGAGCTCAGCACCATCCACATCCAGTGCAGTGAGCAGCCCTCACTTACAACAAGGTACAGTAAGTAGGTTCTTGCTGCTAACTGCTGCATGCAAACCTCCGAAGTGCATTATCCAACTGAATGTTCCGGCAGGCCGATTCTCCAGCCAGGGAGAGGGGTCTAGTGCCAGGAGCAATCTTTGTTTCCCTCCTTCTAATGACAACCCAAGGAAAGAGACTCCGAGCTGTTTCAGGAAGAACCAGGCCAAAGCCAGACTTAGCGCAGCTCTTCTCTGGCCAGACCGGACACAGAAGAATGAATTCCAGCTGACGCCTGCCTGTAGTGCCGATCACACAGGCAGGAGCCAGCAGTTCCCAGCTGTGAGCCGCTTGCCAAAGCTGGTGCAGGACCACTTCACAGCCCACCTCCCAGATAGCCCAGTACTTCCAAGCCCTTACTGGGAGCAGGCAAAGACAACTGGCTAATCACCATCAGTAAGAGCTGTTAGAACACTGTACACTCTGACACAGTCCACCAGGGACACTCACTTCACTGATTTTCATTGTCCAAAAGTCCAAATCGCAACTGTAGGCATGAAGCATCACTGGGAAACAAATAAGGAGGAATTTCACAACGGTGTGTTAGTAGCTCTCACCTAAAAAGCCATCAGTGACCCAGGTGAAGAAGTGGCTCAATAGAAAATTTTGAAATTTTCATTTTATACAGAACTTGCTGAAAAAAAAAATCATTTCTTCACCATATCTTTCTTGCAAATATTAAGTTACTTTCTACATCCCCCTCAGCCCATTAAGCTTCTTGTGCACCGGGCTGGTTTTGAACTCACTGTTCTTCTCCCCACTTCTATCAAAGGGATCTACAAACTGAAACAAAGCTGCCTTTAGGGCAGCGAGTGATTACTTTGCACCACAGTGAAGTCAGAAGGGCATTTCAGAGAATGAATTATGAATGAATAAGCACAAAACAAGTCTCTGGCTATTGCAGATTCAAGATGACGATAGTTTAAACCAGCACCTGAAACAGTAATTCAGGGGAATGTCAACTATTCTGCCTATTTCAGTGGGTGCTAAATCAGATGCCAGTGATATTTTAAACGTCAACACTGTACTTCACTTGCTTACCAAACTGTGTAAGAATGCAGAAAGAAAAAAGCTTTTACATTGTTTTTCATGTGGAATGCAACTAACTGGGTGTACTGGTTACCACTGGCAGAACCACCCAGTCCCTAAGACTGCCCCACTCTCAGCTTGTGACTGAGGCAACCGGGGAGCAGAATGGGTTCTGCCGTGTTCTTGGGATGCTTGAGCCATCAAGAAACATCCTCTTGGTGAGTCACTGAGATAACAGCAGCAATAGCTGTTCCAACTGGGAGCTTTACATTCTAAAAGGACAAGCCTTGTGTTTAAAATGAACATGTTGGGCTGGTAATAGCAGACTCCTGTAGCTGTGCAGATGTACAGAAATCAACCTATCATTTTCCCCTCTGTAATTAATTATAGGATGCAATTGATGCAGATCTAATAAGAATGCTCCCAGCTGCCAGATCCTTGAAACTACTGCAGAGAGATGAAAAAAATAGAAAAGATCAAGGGACAGTGAATTTGAAAGAGGCATTTGAAATGCAAGGAAGACAACATCTCTTTCTCAGAAAGAACTACCTGTGCTCTGAAAAGATGCAGCACACAGGACAGTATATTTAGATGTCCTCCTAATTAAACTAGAATTATGCAAGAATGAAATGGAAACATGGAACAATTTGCCCTGTGAAAAGCTGTATCCTAACCGGGGTGATACTAAAAAAGCTTAGTGTAATCTGGGTAGAAATAACTGATGCCTTGCAGGAACTGGGGGGGAACACTGAAGTGGAGTCTTCTGAATATTTCGGTGCCCTTAGTTCAGAGGAATAAGATACCGATTAAGAACAACTACCATTCCCATCCTTTCTACTGTCTGGTTTAAAAAAAAAAAGCCAAACACTAAATTTGTTTTCTAGTCGTTCCAGTCTCAACATGAAATCAGATGATGGGCTGAGACCGAACTGCAAAACTGCCCAGATAACGACAGCCATCATCAGCATCCCCACGCCGCCGGCGCTCACGCCAGAAGGCGAGAGCAGGCCTCCACCCAGCAGCCCCAGCCACTCCACGAACATTTCCACCACCACCACAAGCAACATAGTCAAGGTCTCTGCCTTGTAAGACATCTCATGCACAGAAGGAGGCTGGAAGACCAGTGCCCCTCTCCCTCCACACCTCCATGTTCCTTTCTTGCTGCAAATTGTGCCTGGATGGACCAACCTGACATTTTGTCATCGAATTAGCAATGGAGACCTAACAAGGCAGCTTTCTTCAGACTCGCATTCATGCTGTGGACTGAGGAAGGATTAGGAAAGGGAGGAAGAGGCTGGTTAAAGGAAAAACCTGCGTGGAGAGCGTGTTGTGCCATGGTACTGGGCAAAAGTCACCTGTGGAGGCTGGAGGGAAAGAATCATCATGGCAACAAGAGAGTCAATAAAGAAAACGGAAATATAACACTGTGTATCGCAGCACCTTTTTAAAGGTTTTTAATGGATAATATTTATTCATGAGGAAATGACTGAAAAGGTGAAAAACAATGGATTTTGTGAATTTTTTTTCTTCATGGAGCAGAACCTTTAAACCAACCAAAATTTCACATTTTTTTTTCTTTTATAGGAAAAGATTTAGACAAAGAAGCCACCTGTCACAGAAATCTATTTCCATTCCTCTGTGTGTGTGCGTGCGAGTGTGCAGCAGAACCACATCAGAGCAACGCTGAATTACAAAGAGCAGAGCATGTTTCCATGATTGGGCGCACAGTAGGAAAATACAAGCATGTGTCAGCACATACATGTGCACACGCACACACACACACAACTATTTCACCCTGGATGGCATTCTTTATTTAGACAATTTTGTATCCGCCTTTTAAGTCAATACAGTGCAATTGCAAACAGTGTGTTTGTCTGCTAATTATTGTCTGTGAAAACATATTTGTGAAAAAAAAAAAGAAAAAAGACAGGCTTTAGTAGAGTTTTAGTCCCACATGGGTATCTGCTTTCTATTTTTGTTATCATTTACTTGTAAGAGTGTGACTAGACTACCAGTTCTGTATTTTTAAAAAGAAAAAAAAAAGTAGGACTCTTTTTTAATACTGTACACACAAATGGCAAAGAATGAGAAAGCACTGAACTCAACCGCATCAAGCATTCATAAGTCTAACAGAGGTTTCTTGTAATGTATTCCCATGCTTTTTTTATTTTTGTTTTCTATATATAAATTTCTTTGCTAGCACTGGACATGCAACCCATTGTAAATAGTAGCCAAATAATGTCTGGATCTATACTTGATAACAATTAACCCCAGAGCCAAATATCTTGCATGGACAGAGAGGTATTCGGCTTTTTCACAGTCTTAGGGCTCCAGTTGTCTCATCAATAGCTTCTGGGTTGCACTGATTTTAGGGGTAGACTAGGTAAGCAATTTTAGTTCTCCAGTCCCAGCACAGGATCTACAGCATGCATCCACTTGAGAAGGGGGAGCAGTTACTGGAGTTTGGAAAACATTTGAAGTGTGGTACAGACAGCTCTTTTTTTTTTTTTTTTTTAAATTTTTTTGCAGTTCTACACTTAGTTTGGGAAAAGTTATGTACTTCTAGTCAACCAAAAACTGAAGTAACACTGTATGGTACTGCCAAGAAGCTAATACTTCTAACTAAGCTGTGGTCAGTCCTAGCACCTCTTTCTGAGATCTTCCTAGGAATGATTTATTGTAAGGAAATACCTGGCCCTGAAACATAACTGATTTTTCCCCTCCCATAAGAAGAGTAACTTTTTTCTTCCATTCTGCCTCTCTCAAGTCCCCTTTTCACAACCGGTGTGATTCATGAAGGGCAGAGCGAGGAACAAAGTCACTCACCTTTTCACTTGTCACACACTCTGGCTAATTATGTAGTCATGCACAAACGCCTCTTCAAGGCCCTGTACACCCCCACGAATGGCGACGCACCTAACCCCCAACAGCTTGTAGATAATAAGGAACCATTTCAAGTCAAGTCCTGTTTGAACAGTGATTTTACCAACACTAGAGTTAAAAACTACTCAAAGCATGTTTGAGACTGATTCAGCAAAGGGATGACTTTTTTTTAACATCTGTCATAATCTATCCTGATGTAATATTTATATACACATATACACACATACACATATAAATAAATACAGACACATACATGTATAGATAGATAAATAGACTTACATGCTGACTTAAACATATGAGCTAGCAATCCGCTTTGTTAGCACTCCTAACCTATTAGTCTATAGAGCGGACTCAGAGGGCTGATGCTTTAACTCAATACCCTCCTTAGAAACCTACAACATTTTAGGAACATTAGGCTACAGCTAAGCCTTCAGCAGCTGCACCAGCTTATAGTCATGTATTCCAGTGCTGTAATATGTTACCCAAAACTATGTTTACTCCTGGTTTAAATTATTAAAGTGCTCTGCCTTTGCTCCTTCCTGTAGGAGGTTATACTGCAGTTAATCTTACCATTATTGAGTTTTTCTTGGTATTTTAATTTAATCTTTGCTTTGCTTTAATTTCATTATTTGTCATCACCTGAACACCCTCACCCTTGCAGATCAGAGGCCTTGCTCTCCACCACTTACCACCTTGCAACCTCATTTACACTGGCACAGAAAGAGGGTTAGATGCTACTGTGCTGACAGGGTACAGTGTTCCTTCCAACCCGCAGGAGTAAATGATTACAGAGTCAGGGACTCCACATGGATTCTCGGTGCTGCCTTTCTCATTCCTGATTTACTGTGGAGTGGTAAACAAGCCACTTCATCTCTCTGCACCCATTTCTTTATCTGTAAATAGCAATCATGGCAGCCCTTGTCTAAAGTACTATTGGTGCATTTAATTGCTATCAATCAAGGCGCTCTTTGGGGAAAAAAAAATACCAAACATTTTTTTAAAGGGGGGGAGGGGGGGGTCAAAGGAGGAAAGCCAGCCCTTGGGGTTTCTGGCTGCCTGCTTGGGCTCAGATTGTAGAGACAGCCATGGCCTTTGTTCTCTTCCACAGAAGAGGAATCATTATTATCCTTGCTCAAAAAATACATGGCTTGCCTCTTCTACCATTAACTTAGCAGGTGCTGCCCCATGCAGTCAGTACCTTAGCACTGACTTTCAGAGGATCAAGACAGACAAAAATTAAGGAAGTTTGAGCCTAGAGGAACAGGGCTAAAAATATTTTTAATGGAAGCATTAGCTCCTGTTATACACCGATTCGAAGTAGACTGAGTAATGCTTCCAAAAGCACTTGAAAATATGGTTGTACAAAACCTCCCTGGATTGCCCAACACAGCTACATCCTCGTTATGAGAGCACTGTGCATTCCTTGAAACAGAGAAGCCAAGAATCTATCGCCATCGTATCAGTGGTTGGTAGGGCATAACATAGCATCCTTCAAAGGAAACGCAGGGGAGAAGAGAAAGCATTTGCACAGAAGAGCACAGGAACTGCACTACAGCCACTTATCCCTACAATAAAGGGAGGCAATTAGCTTTACTACACTGCAAGGCGCTCTATAATCTTTCAAGAGCAACTTACAAACCATTGCCGAGATAAGGCCAAGTCAATCCTGAAAATTCCTAGGCCAGAACTTTAACGGAAGGATTGGGACCATTCCCTCCAACGGTCCCCAGTACTACCCTGTCTTACCAGCATCCCTCTCCTCCCCTTCCCCAGGGCCACACACGTACACCGACACGGACACAAAAACCAGCACTTACCCCTGCAGTCCTGGGCACTCCTGATGCATGTGGAAGTGGGCTTCTTCAGGTGTGGGTTACCTCCGCGAGGAGCAGCATCCAGAAACATAGGTAGGTTCTAGTCCTGCTACCTGTCCTAAAGGCAGGTGGTACAAAACAGATGAGTTAGCAAGACTGCTCCACAAAACGTCAAGAGTATGTTGGCAGTTCATTTCAAAAGCCTTCCTCCTCCCCCTAATTCCTTAAGCCTTTTTATAGTTTTAGAACAATTCATTAAAAAAAAGATAAAAACAGATTGTTTGTACAAAAAGCAAGCAGTAGGGGACTATTTTTTCAGTCTTTCATAGAGCAATACTAAAAATATCAAAGGAACACCACCTTTTTCTGAGCATTTTATTTCCTTTCCAAAGCCTTTTCTGAGGGAAAAACATTTTCACAGATTTTCAGCATACTCTATTAATAGATTTACTCTCTTCTCACCTGGCATTGGGCTGCTAATAGAAGGAATCACACCCAGTTGGCAAAGAATGATGAGAAATACCTTCCACATCTAGGCTTTGATTTCCATCTACTCTTTTGAAAATCCACCTTTTACTTCCCTTTTCCTTAAAAATCTTAAGGACCTCCATAAAGAACAGGCTACAGATCACACACCTTGGTACGTAAAAATTAAAGAATTAAGAAAGGTAATCCATCCTCTGCTAGCACAAGATCCTTCAGTGCAGTGTGCTGCATTGCTTTCTCTGGATTAGATTTAAAATTCTCCAAGGAAAGGACTCCCACTGCTTCCCTGGAGAGCTTTTTCCAGACTAATAGATCTCAATGTCAAGGATTCTCCCCTGCTGTTCAGCCATAATTCTTTCCTTATTTTTATCTCTCCTGCTGCCATTGTACTCCCTCGCACCATGTTAAATTACTCTCCTCTCCACATTGCAAGTTAGCTGCCCGCTAGCACAAAACGAATATAAAACTTTCTACAGCAAATTCCTATCCCAGAGACTACTTTTGTCTGTCAAATAATTATCATTGTTAAAAGTGAACTGAGGAAAAGCTAAACTAAGTAATACAGATGGCTTTAGTGTGGAATAAAGTTAATAGGTAATTCAAAATACATCCTTCTTTACAGTTGCCAGAAATACTAAATTTGAATCAATGCTACTTGTTTAACCTGAAACAGTTGATAATATACTAGTATGGCAAACCAGCATTTATCGTTCTAGCATAGACAGCTTAAGGGGTGCGCATGAAAATCAGATTAATACCAGCTAAAGAAAGCAATGTTTCTTCAAATAGTTTGCTTTTTTAAGTAAAGAGATTGTAAACACATTGTATCTTATATGTATTATAGAGCAAATTCCATATATTAAAAAACCCACTGAATTTCTGGGTTGCAAACATCCCTTGGATCCTGTAATATTTTTTCTATGCCGGACCATGGCAGAGTTGCAGAGTCAGCACTCACAGATGGCTCGCAAACATCAGCAGCTTCGAACTGAAGACTTTATTCTGCTTTTAAAGTTAGGTGAATACTACACCTTTTCCACATAATTTACCAAATCAAGTTTATCTTGACTTTTTTAGAAAATCACTTATTTTTCTCCAACACTTTAAGCAACTGTACTAGATATATGACTTCAGAGCTCAAGTTTTTAGGCTTCACATTTAACGATGCCATAAAAACTCTTCCTAATGGTTTTATCTTTCTAAAACTTTAAAAGCAAACAGAAGGCAGTGTGCACATTGATTACAGCTAGGAGTTAGCATCAGGAACCTGTGTTCTACTCCTGATTGTCTTGATGAATCACTAAGTGACCTCGAAGAAGTCATTTCACCTCTCTTTGCCAATTATACAAGCTGTGTAGAATTTAATACCTCCTCTTTCAATAGTGAAGCTCAAATCATGTACACCTACAAAATACTACCATAGAGAACTCTTGAGAAAGCGTACCAGAAAAGTACCGCTACTTACGTTCAAAATGCAACTGTGCCAGAAAAACTTCAGGTGGATCAATCAAAAGACCAGGTGACAAAGAGCTTGTGACAATTCCTTCCTGAGTTTTGGTCTCAGTCAATAGTCTGTTACTTTGTGTGTGTACGTGTGCACGTGTTTCTTTTCATTTTGATTTGAACTAGTGCTAGTCACAGAAGTCACGCAGCTGTCTGGGTGAGAAGGTAACAACCATACTGAATGCTCTTCTCCGTTCTGTTGCAACTACGACTGGGAGCTCCCACTGGCTCCTCGGACCAATGAAGTATCTTACAAAATGCGTGTGATGGTATATTTTTGATAAATCAGTAAGGCATTCCAATGCAATGGTGTTTTCTTTAGGAGTTTTATGTTATGAGAAGCTTTCAACCTTATTATTTTCTATTTTCGTACTATAAATGGGCTTTGCTTACGAACATCAGAGGACAGATACAAAGTGTACTGTATACAACTGCAGGTAGCTTCATTTGAGAACAACTTTCTAGAAGAACCAAGTTTCCTGTTGTCTTCTTTTGGAATTGTAGTGCATATGTTGAAACTTGTATATCATTTACAGTATTGAGTCTTGTGCCACTGCTGTACCTGATGTATCCAATCTGGATTAAACAGAGTATGTGCCACAAATACCAAGATGATGCTGTAGATTTCTTCTCTCTGGGAGGTTCTTTCGGAGAACTTTGGGTGTTGGCCTAAGCCACTCGAGTTGCATTTAAATACTAGTAACTCTTACTTAAGCAACCATTAATGAAAGCAGCAAGATGACTGAGATGTTATAGGAGAGCAATAATGCAGATACCTAAGTGCATCTCTTACAGTATCCTCCTTTTGAAGTTTACGAGTTGCAACAAAATTCATCTTGGAAACAAAATCGTATTGTCTTGGCCTTTCCAAACTATGCAGACGCCATCCTGGCAAACCCCCTCCCTGGGGTAATTTGTTGTGACACAAAGGGAGTAAGGCAGGGAAAAAAGTACAGAAAGAAGAATACTTCTCCTAATGAGATTTACTATATTTAAAGAGCACATCTTATGCCTTTCTTTTAAAAGGTGATTTCATCTTGGCAATTCCATTTAGGCTGAAGTCTTGCATTCTGTATTGCAGATACAGTCAGCTTGTTTCAACCACAGAACAAGTAGAGCTGATCCCATCTTAACCATATCAGAAAGTGCCACTCAAGAGGCACTACTAAAAATTTTCAAAAATCTTTAAGCAGAAATTAAACTTACTTGTTAGGTGATCACTAACACCCAGTGAGCGAGAGCTGAACAGAAGAGTTTGCAGCCCTTTTCTCTCTTGCAGCAAAGGCTGACACCCACTAGAGGCCACCATTGCCCCAGCTGCAGGAAAACCCCAAACCCACTCCCAGCAGGACAGCAGCCTTGCTTCCCCAATCTTGTGCTAAGTTTCTATGCCACTCATGAGCTAAATCAATCTTATAATTCTCCTGCACAGTGACGAGTCCGAATTGCGCGGTATAAAGTTTAGACCCACCATTCCACAGAAAGGTTAGAAGTGCTGGCAGGGACACCACAGGATTTGCACAGGGAATTTTGCAAGAACGTTAGGAAGGCTCAGGCAGCAAGTGATTTATGTGAGCTGAGTGAAAACATACTGCATTTCTCAAAATGAATTTGAAAGTTGCTGAAGGTGAGCAAACAAGCATCCCTGAATACATCCGTTTCACCAAATACAAGGCGAGTTTCCTTGGAAGTACAGTTCATAGCAGGTAGGAAGCAGGGCTTTTACTAAGAAAATTCCAGCTGTACTCTGCTCAAGGAAAAAAAAAAAACAAACAAACAAAAACAAACCACAAAACAACAGACTGTACCTGGTCTGGTGAACTTTGAGAAATCAAAGAAACTAGCTGAAGAAATCTGTCTCTCTGATCCCAAACACACTAAAGGTAGAGGATGAAGTTTCAAAATCAGCACGGAGTCATCCTAGGGTCAATACCCAAAGCCAGCCAGCACTCTCTTTTCCTGCTTCAGGACAGCTACATACAAAGCAGTGCAACCCAAACAGGAAACATCAGTTAGTTTTAGTACTAATAGGTAATTTCATTTCTAATTAAAGCTTTCCTAAGTGTGGCAAGTCTGATATTGCTGCACCCAGAGGGACAGACCAATTATGATTGCTGTACATTTTCTACATAATTAAACTACCCTCTACTGCACAGCTTGCCATACACCTAGCTATAGAAATGTTATTTATACAGTGTTAATTAACTGGATTTAAATTAGCAATACAGGCATGGGGACACAGGTTTCACTTTGTCCCTTAACTGGTATACAATCGGTGCCTGGTGTTCAAGAAAGCATTACAGAAACTGGAATGATATCAAACTACAAACAGACTATGTAGTCTTACAGTGAAGTCATCTTCACCCAAAAGTCACAGAGAAGACAAGTCAAAAGAATAAAACCGGGCTTGGTTTGTATTTTCTCCTTACTGACATTTCTTACATGGAAGCAGCTGCCTTTTATCTTCTTTGGTTTACTCTGAATTGTAAAGATTGCAACTGACCATCCAGCTGTCATTCATTTCCTTTTATTAACAACTTGTTGTAACACCAACACTAGAATGCATGTAAAACATTTACCTAGACACAGCTCACTTAAGACAGACAACATTTTTCTTCAGTCTTAAGCAATGTCTGTTTAAGTTTGTCAATGTACAGGTAGACCAGCACTTTTTTCACAGCTAACGTCCATTCATGGCTCCAACCAGCCTGTCCCTACGAGCAGTGTCACTCCGTCAATCATCACCTTTCAGCAGCTCCTGAAGATAGACTGAGTTGACATGATAGGCATTCATCCAGTTAAACTGTCTGTAACTTTTCCTGTAGTGTGACACTGCAGCGTAGTAGTTTTGCCATGCTTGGTAATAGGATTTCCAGTAGTTTTTGTACCTCCAAGCCTCATATGGAACACCATCATCCCAAGAGCTGCAGGAGCAGTCGTCTTCAGTTTTTCTTGTGGAAGGACTAGGGAATTCATGGTAATGTTTTTTCTTTTGTTTAGCGTTTTGTTTCAGAACTTTCTTTTTCACTTGATTTTGCTTGGGGATTTGTGATGGCTCCTGAGGCTTCTCTGGTGTAGAACAGAAGCCTTCATGACTCCAACGCCTCATGGGAACAGCATTATTCTCCTGTGTATCTGAAAATGTTTCCAAGCACGAGTTATTGTCCCTACTGTTGGAAGAAGCCCTTGAACTGTACGAATCATCACTGTCACCAGACAAAACACCATTTGCTACCAGCTCTGTATTATGTTCCACCTCTTTCCACTCCATATCACCATTTCTGGGGAGCTCACATTGTTCTCCTGGGCCTGAATAGCTTCTGAAAATTTCAACCTCTCTCTCCAACCCTTCTTTAATGAAATACTCATAGTCTTCAACAAACGCTGAGAAGCTCCAGGGATTGTTCTGTTGGTTTTTGAAAGAAGACAAGCATGGAATTCTGGGAAGATTTTTTTTTAAGGTCTCCTCATTTGGAGTCTGAGAGTTATCTTGTCCATCTGTTCTGGAGATGGTTTTGAGCTGATTCCTCTGTTCTGGGTGGCAACCGGAAGTTTGGCAGTTTCTATTACCTTTTTCTGTATTTGCAGAATTTGTGCACTTTTTTATCTGCTTTTGCTTCAGAGACTTTTTTGGCCTTTCTACAGAAGAGTTACCAGCTGGAAGGTTAGAAAGAGGCTGAGGTACCTCTGCAAAACTGTTTTGGCCAGGCTTCAGTACTGGTTCCTCTGGTCTAAGACACACAGTGTCAGAATTCACTGAAGCACCTGTATGTATAACAGGTTTGACTTCTACCTCCCCATCTTCAAATTGATCCATCATTCCAGGAGGGATAGGCTCTGCACAAAAGGGAAACAAGCAGGCACTCAGTTAAGTGCATCCCTCCCTCCAGAACTCAAACAAGTACCGAAGTAAAGGTTTGAAAAACCGCATATAAGATGTTAAGGCATATTAAGTTAGGGTTACAAACCAACCCCTTCAATTCTTGAAAGAGCTCAAACAGCCAGAACATTTTCTTCCTGGGAGGCATCAAAAAATTGGTCAAGACAAGCAGCACTGCATTACTTGTCACCTATTTTTCATATCCTACTTAATCAGGAAAAAAATCAGAACTTATGTAAGGAGCCAAGTACTACATTTCTAGCAGAACAACTTCTGGAAAAGCAAGGGCAGCAAATCTTTCCTTCTCCTACTGTCTGACAGCCTGAGAAAGGCTTAATACTAGATTTCTAGAAATCCAAGTAGTTAGGTAGTTGCTTAAGCAACAGCTGGATGCCAAGTTCCTCTCCCTATCTACAGGGACTAGTTCATTTTCTATTGCTTTGCACAACTGTGGCAGTTACACAAGCAGTCATAGCACAGAGCGTGAAAAATCTGTACCAAAATGAACGCAACTTCAGCAGAGAAGACACACGTCAGTTCCCTGTGGACTTGTCTGAAGCTTTGACCAAACAGAAAACAACAAAAAAAAACCTCAGTCATATTCATAGGACAGAGCGTACCTGGTAGAGGAAGAAGCTGCAGATTACATTTCTGAGCAATTTTCATCATGGTGTTTTCTTCCTCTCCGCGGCAGCAGTATGTCACCGATAAGCCTAAAGTTCCTGTGATACACAACAGAGAGTGCAGTTACCTAACCAGGGCCAGGGAAGGTAGCACAAGCTCAAGAATCCACATGACTCTCTTTACCAAAGCGTCCAGCTCTGCCAATACGATGCATGTACGTTTCCCAATCTACAGGTACGTCCAGGTTGATAACCAGATTCACTTTTTCAGCATCAATTCCACGAGACGTCTGAAGAAAATGAGAAGGAGAGAAGGGAATAGATAATTGAGTATGCTGAACAGATCTTTAAATAAATACATTTGGGAGTAACTGCTCATACAGTAACTTTCAGTTGTTACAATACACCATAAATCACCTACAATTTTCCAGTCAGTTTACAGTATAACATGTAAAACAGGCATATTGCATTAAAACTAGGGATCATTTTGCTTTAAAAAAAATTAACCCCACAGCATGCAGTAATCTTTTCATGACAGGACCTCAAACAATCAGCTGAAGAGAAAAATACATAAACCACAAAAAAGCCTCATACATAACCACTGCTGTGTTTAAAGTTGTTTGGGATGTTACTATTGTGAGCATCCCGTACTAGAGAAACAAACTATCCCTTCCCATAGCGCCTACCAAAGTAAACAACTACTCCTCTGAAATACCTATAAGCTTCTGCAAGCCAACAGATAAATTAAAAATTATTTTTGAACCAGACTGAGGAATAGGGGACAATTTCCAAGTTTCACAGTGAAAATAAGTCACACACAGTGCTCACGTCACATGCTTTATCAGTACATTTATGTTCTATTCAATTCCAAGTCAAATCTAATTCTCTGAAGTAACTTCATGAACAATACTCATGTATGCTACAGAGCGCTAACTCACCAAGTCCGTGGAAATCAGAACTCTACAGTGGAATTGCTTTAATTTAGCCATAGCATCAAGTCGTTGATTTTGATTCATGTTACCTAAAGACAAAAATTAGAAACAGATTATGTTCTTCAGTTTTATGCCCCTTAAGTTCTGGAAAATACTACTTTGTAAAACTGTAGATCAGATCAGAAATAAGGTTGAGAGAAACTTCCACAAACATCAGTTCCAAATGAATAAACACGGAATGAACAAAAACTTGAAAATATGGAAATCCATTACAAAAATAATTCTTTTGCTTGTTTTTAAAGAGAAATCAATTATGTAGATAAATAACCCACTTGAACAACACTGACTTCAGACAAATTTTACTTAAACACATAAGCCATGGAAAACACTGTTGAAGTAAAAAAACAAGGTTTCTAAAAAGCTGATAACTGGCACCTCACGTTCATTGTGGAGAAGCTAGAAATAAAAACATTAAAATTTAACATCAGCATTCCAAAGAAACACTGCTTCAATTTGCAAACGTAAGTAAACTTTCTCTTTACAAATAAGCCAATGCACTCATCTGGACAGTCATAAAAATGACTCTTAAACAAATTTGAAAATAGTAAAGTTAAATATTAATTAACTTTTACACTGATTAAGTCCTAAAGACTTATGAAGATTCAAATGCTATTCTTAGCTATTTAACCAGAGGCCAAGCAAACCAAGATTTAAGATTAATTTTCCTATTTCAGGTCACATTTATGCAGAACTTCAATAGAATCAGAAAGTTTTGAATGGACTTACCCGCAATGCACTCGGCAGGAAAGCCTCTGGATGTTAGTATTTCAGCTAGATGTTGAGCCCTGACAACATAAACACAATGACAGCTGTAAATAAAACTGAAGACCTAACAACCCCTGTGCAGTTCTCAGACTGTTCTTTACAGCCAAGGATTACATTCCAAAACCATCACTTTCATCTTTATGTCTAGAGCAGTCACCTCACAGATGGAAAAGAACAACACCATAGCAGGTCTCACTGTACTCTAAACAGCGTTATGAGGTACTGTCATGCTAAAGCATTCCTTTATTTTCCATATTTTGTACTGCATTCCTCTGGCTGTATTTCAGATCTGAAATTTGCATACTGCTTTGAGACCTTACAGAAGGTCTATGTGAGTTTCTCCATCACTGGACATTAAAACCACTGCTTTCAATCATGCTGTTTACAGATTTTCTTTCAAATTTATTACCTGCTATGCAAATTTGAGAAGACTAAGGCTTGATTAAATGGAATCTTGCTGAACAGCTCCTGCAGGTGCTGGGTTTTTTCCTCAAATGTTTTATGCGGAAGCGGGTGGGAATTCACGATCTTGTAATACTGCTTCAGCCCTGAGCATGAAACCAAAAATACTATCAGATTAAGTGTTTCCATAAAAACATGCACAGCACTATGCTGCTGCCAACATCTTTCACTGCAACTAAAACAGAGACTTTAAATTTAAACAAGCACAGACACATGCTAAATAGGAACCTCCAGGACAGGTTTTTCTTAAAAGGCTGGAATATTTTTTGAACAGATAGAAAAAAACAGAAAGTTACATTTATCACTGATGTTTGAAACACACTGGGAATAAATATTTCATTTCATACTTCATTTACCCTGTTCAACAAAGCTCAGTGCCGGGTCCTGCACTTGGGTCACTACAGGCTTGGGGCAGAGTGGCTAGAAAGCTGCCTGGCCGGAAAGGACCTGGGGGTGTTGGTCCATGTCCAGCTGAATACAAGCCAGCAGTGTGCCCAGGTAGCCAAGAAGGCCAACAGCATCCTGGCTTGTATCAGAAATAGCGTGGCTAGCAGGACCAGGGCAGTGATCATCTCCCTGTACTTGGGTCTGGTGAGGCCACACCTTTAATGCTGTGTTTAGTTTTGGGCCCCTCAGTACAAGAAGGACACTGAGGTGGCTGGAGCGTGTCAAGAGAGGGGCAACGAAGTGGTGAAGAGTCTGGAGCACAACTCTGATGAGGAGTGGCTGAGGGAACTGGGGTTTTTCAGCCTGGAGGAAAGTAGGCTGAGAGGAAACCTGATCACTCTACAACTACCTCAAAGGAGGTTGTAGCCAGGTGGGTGTTGGTCTCTTCTCTCAAGTAAGAAGTGATAGGACAAGAGGAAATGGCCTGAAGTTGTGCCAGGGGAGGCTTAGATTGCATATTAGGAAAAATTTATTCACCCAAAGGGTTGTCAAGCACTGAACAGGCTACCCAGGGAAGTGGTGGAGTCACCATCCCCGGAGGGATTTAAAAGACGCGTAGATGTGGTGTTTAGGGGGATGGTTTAGTGGTGGACTTGGCAGTGCTGGGTTAATGGTTGGACTTGATGGTCTTTAAAGGTCTTTTCCAACCAAAATGATGCTGTGATTCATAAAGTAGTCAACTCACCTGTGAAGGGAAATTATGAAGAATCACAAATTCTAAAGCCACATGTTTTGGTTTTAGTATACCCTTCTTATTCTATTTATTGATTACAACATCACTAAAAATGAACTTGTACTTACCAATGAGACTTGGATCAGTAGGGTTCAACCTCACAAACGTTGGCTCTCTCATGTACCTAGTCAAAGCATTAGCTAATGATTCAGGATAAGTAGCAGAAACAGCAAGCATCTGTTTATTGGCTGGCAGTGAAGAATAAATCCAACTGTGAGACAAAGAAATGGGAATGATTAACAAATATGTATCTAATCTACTCACAAATGCACAAGATAAAATTCCTTCTTACTTGATTTGTTCCTGAAAGCTGCCTTCTTCCAGAAGCTTGTCTGCTTCATCAAGAATGAAAAGCCGGATACTGGCTGTATTCAGGTAGTCCAATTCTATGAGCTGCTTTATTCGACCTACATATGAAGAAAAAAGGAAAGGGAACTTCAAAAATATTAATTGAAAAGTTCTAATGATGAATTTTGTAAATTTTTTTAATATTAATTTTAATAAGCCTTAAAAAAAGGCACATTCATAATAATCTCTCACCAAAAATACCCGGTCTAAGTGTGTGTGGTACTGGGCTTTGAGACTATTCTGTATTACTAAAAAAATAAATCAACCTAGAAGTATAACACGGTATCTGATGCTCAACAAAGTTCCTCCATACCTGGGGAGCCAACCGCTATGTGGCACTTCTTTAGTCTGACTTTGTCCTGGTTCAAAGGAGTCCCGCCGATGAAGACGTGGCATTCCAAGCCTTCCATTTTTATTCCAATAGTTGTGATTACGGCATGAATCTGCACAGCAATCTCCCGCGTAGGAGCCAAGATCAGAATCTGTAAGGGCAAAAGATTAAACATGAAAGCTGCAGAATAGCTCCAAGGAGTAAAGCCCAGCGTCGAGTCATACTGATTTCAAATACTACATCTCACAGGCGACGAAGCCGTTTACCCAAGAAAAAGAGCAATTCCCCCTCACAAAACTAAGCCCCATGCCCCGCCCCGGTACCGGTAAAGGCGGCCGGGCCAGCGCGCAGCAGCAACCCGGGCCCGGGGCTCACCTGTGTGGCAGGGCTCTCCAGCAGCACGGCGTCTAGGGCGACGGTGGAGAACACGCAAGTTTTGCCAGTGCCGGACTTGGCCTGCACGATGAGATCTGCAAAGAGCCGCCACAGAGATCACCGGAGGCTCCAGGGCGTCTCCGACCCCCCGCGCCCGGCCCCGCACCCGGCCCGCTCGCTCACCCAGGCCGCAGCGCCCCAGCGGGATTGCCTTCAGCTGGACCGGTGACGGCCTGTGGAACCCAGCCGCCTCCAGCCCCGCCAGCACCGGCGCCGACAGCAGCAGCGACCCGAAGTCGGACGGGCCGCCGGGCACCAACACGTCGCGCGTGCGGAACCGTCCCTCGGCCACCACCGCCTCCGCGGGCGCCGCCATCTTGGAGAGGGGGGAGGAAAAGGCGGAGCCGGCGCCTCGCGAGACGCGCCTTTAGCCCGCGCCGCGCACGCGCACTGGGCCGTCCCCGCAGCGCGCCGTGCCGCCAGGGGGCGCCGCAGCCGGCGAGGGGCTGTCGGGGCGCGCGGGGCGGTGGCGCTGAGGGGGGGGTTGGGCCTCACCAGTACCGCCGGTTCCCCCAGTTTGTGCCAGGAACTGGGGCCGGGACACCCCGGGCGTCTCCGCGGAGAAGCGTTATCCGCAGTTATCTGCAGAGAAGCAGTGAATGCTGATGGGCACGAACCAGCAATGCTTTAGGTGCAGAAAGAGAAACCTTTGCAGCTAAGCAGCTTTCGCGTCCCCGGGGTCGTTTGTTTTATGGAAGAACACAAAAGTTTCAACTTGGAAATCTCGCAGAGGACAAACCCTCTGTGTTACGTGAGCGACAGTAAATCGGGGAGAGCTGGGACTCTTGCCACAAGCTCCAAAACCGAGAGGTTTTAAGCAGAGAGTGAGCGTGCGTGGTCAAAGGGAAGCTGAGGTCCAGACATGGCGGAGGGCGGCACGAGCCCCCGGCAGGGCGATGGCGGGCACATGGCCAGTGGCCGCAGGAGGGAACGGGACAGGCAGGAGAGAGGAGGGAGCAGGGGGAAAGAGGGAATCCTAAGAGGGAAGGAAGGGTCAGCGAAGGAACGATGGAGAAGGCTGCAAAAAAGGATGAGGAGGACAAAATCGATTGTGTTGGCAAAACAGCGTCAACGAGCTTGCTGATAGTCCGTGCCCGACTATCTTTATCTTCGTGAGTTCGGAGAGAAAGCAGTCGCCACTAATCTTTCAGCTGTCCTACTGTAAGGAAACAGCGGGGAGGTTTTGTCCGGACCCCTCGACGTTCAGCCTTCCTCCCACCATCCTGAGGACAGAGAGGAGTTTCTCGTCAGACGCTCTGTGTCTGGGTTACGGCCGCGCTGCATGCCGAAACAAGACTTAAAAGCCAGGGCACTGCAAAAAATTAATCGTATAGCATTCACTTCAGCAAAGGCCAACTGTATTAATCCGTTGTATGTGCATTAATTACTGCCCTCTGTAGACCACTTATTTTAGATCGTGGGTGGTTTTATGCGTATCAGCTTTTATTGTCATAGCAGCCCAGAGGCTCTGGACATGCAGCTTCCATTCACTGCAATGGGATTTGAAAAATCTCAACAGTGGCTTCTACTGTACAAGCACATACACTGTGTCATTATTCTTACATCGCCAGGCAGCCTAAATGAATTTCAATGGCTTTGGTGTACCACAGGCTTTGTCACGCCTTTGAAATTCCTCGTGTTTATTTCCTGATGGGGGAGAAAAAGTCTGGCAAATTCTATTCAGTTGTTATTTTTTAGCATTACGATATTTTCACATGGATATCTGAGTACCAACCAAGAGTGGGGCCTCACAGGACAAAGAACAGTTTCAGCTTGGAGAGCTTACCCCTACCAAGTGGGGATGGACCAGATGGCAGGGGCGAGAACTGTGCCCGGAGCAGAGGTAACAGGATAGCTAACTACAAGCATTCTGTTAGTTCCAATTATTTTTTAATTTTTAAGTGGATATTCCCATTGGTCGTCAAGGGGAAACGAGTCTCCAACATGAGATAATTATCTCTGGATAAATCTGGGAAAGGAGACAAAGACACCTGGACATAACAAACGTTTGATTAAATACAGCCTCTCGTAACCCTTTTAAATTGATGTGATTTAAACAGACAAGGAGGAGCAGTCAGAAGTGTCTGTTCCCATGCGGGGAAGGGCAGAGATGATGAAACAGCCCCAAACAGCCATCCCAACGAACCGCTCCCCACTCTGTTTTCCTCACCTACTCCTTTTCTCCCCTGAGGTTGCCTGCACATTGCAATACAACCGAGGTGATTCGGAGACAGACGCTATTCTCTGTGGCGCATCGTTAATGAGACTTCCAGGCACACCACCTTAATTCAGAAAGATGCTGCCGTTTGTAGGTATTTATTTAATTTTTCCAGCGGATGCTGGAGGGACAGATTCCAAACCATCTTACCGTCTGTACGCTGAGAAACCCTTCGACACCACGACTGGCAGATTTATCGTCCCTCTCCCTTTGGTTTTGGTCCTTACTGATGGGGCTGGGTCAGATTTAGGTCGAGCTCCTGCAGCTGTATCAGTTGATCTAATGGAAAGTTTTGTTTCTCCTTTAACCCTTCTTCCCGCAGAAGATCTTCACTGCTACTGCTACTAACGTTGTTTTAAACCCTCTGTATGTTGTGTACTCTGCCCTGAGCCGGTGTATAAATAGCAATCCTCAACCTTCAGGCCTCGTTTTACCTCGGTGACTCTCAAGTACTGAATTCACATTGTTGACGTTCACGCGTCAGCCCAGCCAAGAGGAATCTGCAGTTTTGCCATGACATTGCTTTGCTTTCGCTCGCACTAAGATCCGGAGGAAGTATTCTTGTTCAAAGCAGCCTTTGGAAACCTTGACAATTAATCTGAATGCTCTGCAGGCAGAATAGGTCCTGGGAAAGGATTTAGGTTGGTAAAAGAAGTAGACAAGACCTCCTTCTGAGCTGTAATATTAAAATAATAACTGGTTCTTATGAAGGGATATAAACTCTCTAGCTCGGGGTCAGAAACCAAACTCTAGCTTTTGGGGCTTAGAAGAAAACTCTTGCTAGGGAAAACTCTTGCTCCCATATCTACTGAGTGCATGTTTTATTCCCCCAAGACAGGGCTCACCACTTTTTGTCCCTGTTATGAAGTGCAGATTACATATTTGATTTTAATTCCACCCAAGATTCATTTTCCTCTGAATCTAAATATCAATATATCAGCTTTGGATAAACGATAAGACAGATGCCTGTGAGGTGCATCCTGCTGATACTCAAGGCCAGGTTCTTGCTCTTTCAGACTAGCAAGCACTTGTCTTCAAACTCCCAGCAGCAAGGCAAAGGTCCGTGTCCCACGTTCGATGTGTAGTTTGCAACGTGCCCACAGCTCCTAAGGCTAAAACGCGTGCGGTGCAAAGAAACCAGTACTCAGTAGCAGTACTAAGCAGGCACCACAGATTAATCCGTCTCTTCTTTCTGTGGAACTTGCTCGTCATTTGCAACAGCTTAATTCTTTAAAAGACCGGGATAAACTGCACAGGGATAATTTGTATTGGCTTCCAGAACTATCGGGTTGTGTATATCTTTTAAGAATATATTCAATACAGGATTGAACATTGCTGCTGTAAACAAGCACCTGCCTTGTCTTATGCCTTTCGCTTCTAAGGACTTGTCTTTCATATCTGCCAAGACATGGAATTATTCAGAACGAATCTTAGTTTACATAATATTTATAAAATATTTTTAAAGTGAGATAATCTCATCCTCCTCTCCCAGACGTGTTCAGATAAAGACAGTGAACTTTCTCCGTTCTTTGCAGCACGTGTGACTCACTCTTCAGAGCGTGGTATGTATTTGTGTTTACACCGCCATGGAAACTGTATTTGTTCTCTGTACAGTAAAGCACATTACAGTGAAAGGGCCATTGATACTCGCATAGACAGTGACTTCATATTCACCACCAAAAATTGACTCCAAGCACCCTGCGCATTCATTTTCCCTTTGAAAAAAAAGCTGGATGGCAAGTTACCAATGAGTAGCAAGTCTCTGAGCAGCAGAATCTTCTTCCTTGCTTCAGTAATTGGCAAAGACTTGGATTTTTTCCAGCAAGCCTGGTACATGGAGTTGCTATAAATGATGATCATCATTGATGATCATTGATGATGATGATGTCTTACATCCATCTAAGGCTCATTTCAGTGCCCTTCTGCTGAAAGGATTTGGTCCCTTGTCAGGCACGTCCTTGGGAAGGATCCAGAAGAACTCCACAAATTCCAGATGAAACCTAAAGGGGGGGTCACCGCAGATGCACGTACAGATCCAGCTACAGATAAAAAAAAAAAAAAGCAAACACCAGGATATCCGTTCAGAGTGGCTTTTTCAGCTATAGCAGCGAGAAGTGCCAGTAGTTTGCTCCTGTCCTTTTCCTCCAGATAAATAAATATCAGCCCATTTTAATCTTAGATATGCTTTTATACCAAGGTTGGCTAAATTATTTTTCAGCTAGTATGAACTGGATCTAGGTCACCAAAATGCAGCCAGCCGAGATGTAATCCAATAGTTCTTTAACACACGACAGCACAGTGAATGCACGAGGATTTCCCTACCCTGGTACTTACTTTGGGCACTCCAGCACAAGCAGAGCAATGTCAGGAGCTGGAATTTGGCTGGAGCAGAGGTAAAAGTTTTACTTTTGGGATGGGGGCATAGTGAGGTAGGGACATGTCATGACCTTTAAAGGCCACAAGACTGGTTACACTAAATTAGGCTTAATGGAAGAAATGGTCAAATTTTCAGGGGTAATTTATCTCTTTATGCACAAATATAAAACCAGATTTAAAGTTTTGACATTATATTCTTACCTATTTTGGCTGGATGTTTATGCTCCAGTGGATTTAAACAAAGATGGATGCAATTCAGGTCACGCTGCGGCTTAAGTGGGAAGAAATTCTGAAAGGTTTGCCTTCAGTGTGCAAGGAAATAAAAATGAAAGAAAAATCGGCGATAACCACGCTTGTTAGTTCAGCAAAGAACGGTCGCGTGAAAGCTCCGAGAAAACAGATCAATGAACTGAAAGGCAACAAATGAGATAAGCCTTCAGCTGTGAAGGGATGGATGTTTTCTCAAATGGGAAGGGATGAGGCAGTTCATGGAAGTGGAATACACCACCCTAAAAAGCGTATTCTATTTTTTTGCTCAAGGATCTCACTTTTTCATTTTATCCTGAAATAAGCAATGTAGCTTTCTGCTTAAGGGTGTTTTATTCTCAGCTCTGTATTTTCTTGGAGACCTGATTTTCCACTGCATCATCTGCTCATGGTTTACACCACGGCAGAGAGGAAGGAGTACAGGGCCTGGCATGAAGTGTCAATGTTGCATTAAACCAGTTGTCTACACGGAAGAGAAAAAAGAAGCTTAGCGGGGAAATCCTACTGAGAAAATATTTCCGATTTTTCTCTTCTCTTGCAAGTTCCCAGGAGTTTGGAGCACATGAATATTCTGGTCTTTTCTTTAGTCTGTGCTCATAAACTCCTTTGGAGGACATGAGCAGCCCCTGAGGCAGAAAAAATGGATCAAAAAAAGACCTTAAACAGAAGCAAAACAGGCTAAAAATTCTTCCCTGTTCACCTGCTGTCAGATCACACAGTTCAGTGTCCTGCACGTGTTGCAGGAGCTTTCTGGAGCACAGCACCTGCTAGTTGCCATGTACACGTGCAGTTGCCCTCCTGAATGCTAGACGTGCTGGAAAATATAAGTGTTTAGCTTAGATTTGATGCTTCAGGTAACCATGTGTATCTTTTGTATTGGAATATTAAAAGCACTGTGAAAAGCATCAGTTAAATTCAGGAATGATATGATTTAAAAAAAAAATTGCTAATGGAAAGAAAATGTTGGTGAGAGCATCCTGTGCCTGGGATAATCCCTGGTCTGATTTCGTGCAGTTTTTCACGTTGCCAAAGCCATCAGCAGTCTACTTTGTGTAGACACGGTAACCTCAGGAGAACAGAAGTCATTCCCTCTTGACGCCCACTCTCAGTCTGTTCCCTACCAAATGTAAGAGAGCTCCTAAAAATACTGTTGTTCAAAGCTGGCTGGAACTTAAGCTCACGGTCAGTTTTAGGCTCAAACCAACTGAACTGAGGCCCATGTATTACAAATGTGAAGAGAAAACGCCATCATGTCTTAGCTTTAGTGCCACGCCACAAGGAAGAAGTAGTGTCTATTTATTACTTTACAGAACTGAGATAATACAATAAATTAGAAAAACATGGTACCAGTAGCAGAAAAAGAAATAAAGGCCTTGAGCCACCCAAGCAACACAGAAACCTGGACTCTGATGCTGTGGCTCTTCTTGAAGATGGGTCCTTGTCCGAGGCACAGAAAGAGGAAGGGGAAGTTGGGTCATTCCCTGTACTACTAATAATTGGCAGAGGCAGGCGTTTCAGCTTGTAGTCTCCCCATGGTGCCATCTTTTTTGATTTTTTACCACTGACTGGCTGTTCAAACCTGCCATATGATACTTGACATGCTTGAGTAGGCTGGGGACATACATACCCCAACCATGGCCGTGGGGAACAACCAGCTGGCCAACAACTCCAGCCAGGCGGCGAGAACAAAATTATAGCTGGGCGAGTTGGCTTAGACTTTAAGAAAGACTCAAGACTGGCAGGTATCCCACTCACAGCATAGCATACCCCGTTGGAAGTGATTAACTTTTTGATAAGGTCGTTTCTTTAATATGTTAATGTTTACTGCGCCACGTTCTACAGATCCTTGAAGAGAGAAGCAATTTTCATGCTTCCTTAATAGATAGGAAATGGAAACCCTGAAATGAGCAAAAAGACGGGAAATTTTGACCCGTAATCAAAGAGATGCCAGGAGGATCAATAAATGTTAACTCTAGAGCGTTTCCCATACATACATGAAAGGCCAGATTGCAAATTTCTTATTTAAATTGGATTTTGACACAAAGGTCAGCTTTCAAAAACACCAAGGCTGATTTCTACAAACAAACAAAATCCTATTACCAACTATAAAAAAAAATCTTTTCCTTCAACAAATAAAGACCTGGGAAGACAAAGATTTTAGCCAGTCTTTGTCAATACTCAAATTTCTGGGAAAAAGCAAGTAATTACATTTTTCATCCCAGATTTGAAGACACAAACTAGTAGTTCTCATCCTATCCATTTCCTTACCGTTGCAGAATGATTCAGCCAAGCCTCGCTAACCCAGTTACAGGGGAGTCGGCATTTATCAGCCAAACACCACATTGTGCACGTAAGCTGAGAATCATACATACGTGCGTACATATATATGTATGAAATGCTGAAAAATGTAAACCCCACAAAAATCCTGCCCTTGGAGGAGTGCATCTGTAGCACCCATAATCTCCCTTATACGCAGAAGTTTCCAGTTGCTGCTGCGTTTCTAGAGTCCTGTCAGCCGAAACGCTGCTTGGAAAACACAGTAGGGGAAAAACTGCTGTTCAGAACATAAATCCACGCTAAGAATTTTCAACACCTGTTTCTTGCAGCTCTCTGAACGTGCCGTTCCTGACGAAGGGCGGTTTGGGAACGGCACGGTCATGGGCGAAGTTTGGGGGTTGTGGTACCGCCACCTTCCAGGGAGACCTGCGACATCCCCCATGGTGGCAAAGAGCAGTTTGACCCAGGAGGGATGTGTCTTCACGCAGCAACCCAGCCCCCGGTTAGAATAAAACGGGGAAATCCACAACGGGGTGGCTTTGCAATTTGTCGTGATTAAGGCCACGCAGGTTCATCCTCGCTTTTGTCGGGGTGGTCTGTCCCTGCGGAGCAATGGGCGGAATCCAGACCACAACAAACTAAACCACGGAACTTCTCTGCCGGGAGAAGGGACCCGTTCTCCGCACAAACTCCGGCTCTAGCGACGTTACCGAGAAGCCATGCAAGCAGCCTCTCGGCGTTCGTCGCTGTCACCGGCACTCCCAGGCCCCGGAGCCGGGCGGGGGCATGAGACCCCCCCGCTCTCCAGCTCACCGCCGCCCGGGGAAGCGGCTCTTCAGGCTCGGCCCCGGCCCCGCAGCCCAGCTCCGGCCGAGCCGCTCGCCAGCGCGGGCTGGGTTCTGCCCCGGCGGCAGCCGCCGCCCCCCGGTGCCGCCCCCCGGGCTCCCCGCCGCGACCCCCCCGCCCGGCTCGGCGGGTGGCTGGGCGGGCGGAGCGCTCGCATGGCGGGGCCGCGCTGAGCCGGGCCATGGACCACCACCTGCGCCGGCTGCGGCAGGAGCTGGTAAGGGGGCGGCGGGTGAGGGGGGGGGGGGGTCCCTCACCCAGCCGGTGGCGGTACCTGCGCGGAGCCCAGCGGGGCTCGGTCCTTTGGGGGGAGGAGGAGGCGGCGGGGGGGGTGGGAAACGGCCCCGTGCGAAGGCGGCCGGACGCGGAGCGGGTTCCGCCGCGGGACGGCGGGGAGAGCGGGGCAGGTCCCGGCCGCATCCAGCCTTCGCCTGGCCGCGGAACTTCGGGGGTCCCTACGGGCTGCTCCCCTGCTGCATCGCCGTCGATCGGGGGCAGGTCTCAGCCTCCCAGCGCCGGCTGGTCGGATGCCGCCGGTCCGTTCGTCTGCGAGAGGGAAATACAGGGCTCGGGGGGGGGGGGGGGAGTGCGGTGG
The DNA here is from genome assembly GCF_011004875.1 of Balearica regulorum gibbericeps. Taxonomy (NCBI): domain Eukaryota; kingdom Metazoa; phylum Chordata; class Aves; order Gruiformes; family Gruidae; genus Balearica; species Balearica regulorum. The sequence continues at coordinate 1,844,216 of NC_046208.1, forward strand.
CTTTAAAAAACAAGATGCCAGCAGAGATCAGGAATCAAAGAAATATTTACAGAAATCTCCGATAAGAATAAGTTTACGGGAATCGAAATGATGTAAAGGGAGCATGCGATTGCCACCTCCAATACCCTCTGCAAATACTTCTTCTTTAATAGGAAACCCTTTGTCATAAATCAACACTGTTTTCTCCCTCTTCCCGCTCCCATTCGGATGGTAACCTCACTCGCTGAACTTGCTTGGGCTTGTCCACAAGCCCGAAGGTATTGTTGGCACCCTGGGGTTTGCTGGGCGTGGATGCACTGCTGCTTCCCAAAATCGGGTTCCAGTGCTTAGTGGGTCTGGCTGGGGAGCAGTGCGTTGTTCAGATAAACAGATAATGAGAACAAAAGGGGAAGACAAGGCAGAGCAAAAACGAGCGGGTGAAGTTTCTGAATGCACAAAAGCATCCCGGTTTAGGACTTCATAGGACGCTGATTTCAGCAGAGGTTTATATACAGTATTGCTATCCTGCCTGCGTTACAGGAAACATTTCGCATGGAAGCAACACCATTTGAGTCCGTACAGAGACAGGCAAAGTTAGAGCTGTGCCCAGGGCAGGATCAGGGACTCTCTGCTGCTGGAGAGAGCTGTGGTCCCGCGGGTTGGACGTGTCTTGTGAAACATGGGCTCAGGCAGCAGCGTTTTACTCCGAATAAACGTGGCAGCAAACAGTGACATTTAACCTGCCGGCGTTACCGGTGTTTCCCTAGCAAACAGGAGCTGGAAGACAAACTAAAACAAAGGAAAAGGAGAGTCACTGGTGTGCTGTAGTCTGGGTGTGATGGATGAAATGCAAACTGCAAACCAGGACACGTACAGTATAATCTGGAAGACCTTTAAAATCTGAACAATTTGGAAGGTGAGACAGGTAAAGAGTAACTTTCAAAAGAGCGTGCTTAGAATAAGTATTTTGTCCGCTTAACTAATCAGTTTCTGAGCAGTATTTTTAATAGAAGCCTAAACATTGCAGCTCTACTTGTGAGTCTAAAACATGCCTGTTTTGTAGCACACAACATACCTTCTGAAGAATTTGAATATATTCGAAAGGAAGGCAGATCCCTCACACTTAATGTGAAAACAAAAAAAATACTTCAATTGAGAACATTCCGGGTTTGTTCATACCCTTGCTATAATGCAGTAATGTATTTTTTTTTTTAACTGTAAAAATGCAACAATTTTTATTATATTAATAAAGCAAAACCTTAGCCTGGCAAAGATTTATGCAGATGCTTGACTTAAAAACCTGGGAAGGGGCAGTTGTCTTCCGTAGGACTGCTTAAGTAGCCAAGATCTTCATGCGCTTGGGGTTTACTAGTCACATTCTTTCCCCCTCCCACCGCCCAACTTTTGTTGCTTAAACTTAAAAACTTACTTCGACAACAAATTCTCAGGGTATCAGAGTGCAGTCTCGGAGCTGTTGTGAGCACAGCCGTGCCAGGACAGCCCGCAGGGTGACAGCTGGAGAGACCCTCTGCCTTCCAGCACGCCAGGAAACAATTCCTTTCATCAGCAACTTAAGCGAGCTGCAGGTCGCATTTAGTGAAGGTAGGAGGACTGTCTTAATTACAACAACCGTAAATGATATTCTGAGCAAGAACAGCTTTTAAAAATCAATACTGTCAAGATAGCCTGGAATTAAAATAGATTAATGTTTCTTTAAAGACCAGCAAGCAGTGCGGACAGACAGCTGGGACCATCTGCACTGAATGGTGAGTGGGAACTGAACCTCTTGACCCTGTTTCTTTACCACTTTCTTCATTACTGGGCAGGTCATGCCTCCAGACGTTAAATGCACCATAACCAAGAATCATGCGGGAGGAATGGTGGGAAGGACTTGGCCAGATCCAGACAATGAGCCACCTCGTCCGCAGCTAAACGGGACTCCGGTTCCAGGGCGTCGCTGCGAGTTCAGAAACAGTGGTTTGCGTTATGTCCTCGGGGGGGAGGGATGCTGAGCGGCAGAGGGGGTGGCATGCGGGGCTGTTCTGCAGAAATGCCCTATTTGAGGAACCAGGCTGCTGAGGCTGGCCAGCGTAACACGTGAAAGTTAAAGGCCGTTCAGTTAGCAGAAGTTTAGTTTGCCTCGGTGCAAACGACTACGGCCTTCAACTGGTTTTGAGGAGGGGATTTTCTCAAAAAAAGAGCGGATGTTGGCACAATTCCCAGTTCCCAAGGAAAGGTTATCTTCAAGTGCAACTCTATCCCCCACCAGCGTGGGATTCGAGGATTCCAGTTCTGTTTTTTCTTTCTCCCGCTTTGTGCGTTAAAAAACACATTTAAATAATCGTGGGCTTGGTTTGGGCTGCTGGTGCGCGCGGACATTTCAACACGCAGCCTGTGCATTGAGATCACGCCGTGCTTTGCCAGGCAAGTCACAGATGAGCGTGGGTCCAGGCGCGCTTACACTGCTCTTTGCGTTACCTCTGGGAAAGCTCTGCCACGGCCCCCAGGGACGAACCTGACCCGTTTCAGTCAATGAGAGACCTCCTATTCCAATCGCACGTTTTCCGTTGTAAGCCGATAGTTTCTGGCATGCGTGGTGTCCCTTTGATTGGAATTCATTCAGGAGCTGCCCCCTGCAAATGCTTCGCGGCCAGGAGAGCCTCAGCTGACACGGCCGTCCATCCCAACCGGGTGTGGGATCGGGGGCAGCTTGGCAATCGGATTGATCCTCGCCCTGGTGCTGCCACCAGTCCGCGGAGCTGTTTTGGACGAGCCGTGCCAGCTCTCTGCACCTCGGTCTCTGTATGTAGAAAATACAGAAGACCTTGTTCACCTCCTCTGAAAGCCCCTGGAGATTTATGGATGCGATGTGGTTTGTGAGAATATGCAATGCTGGTTTGTAGGCCTGGCATGGAGTAAGTTGTGCTTCTCCATTCCTCCTGTCCTCTGTCCTCCGTGTGGCAGTTGCGCAATGTGCTACAGAGCTCGTGAATCTTCCATTAATGCAATTAATCCCGATACTAAAATTCCTCCTGACTTTATCGGCTGGATTCGGAGTCTGCAAACATCATTCCGAGGCACAGAAATACGATGTCTGCTCTCCGAGTTCCAGAATGTTATCTCAGCTGAAAGATCAGATTTAACGAGAATTGTCTTGCTCAGGGATTAGCAGAGAGGAATTTCATTTCCGCCTCTCACGCTGCAGATGACATCTACCTCCGTAAACTTTCTGACACGGGGATTGTTTACATTTATACATAGTAACATCAGCATCGGTACCAAGGAACAGGGGTTCAAAGGCTCTTCTAGGATAAAAATAAATCACTTGTTGTCTAGCCAGGGACTGGTGAGTTCACGGGGCAGATTTATCTTACGTTTGGGGTTTGTATGGCTGTAACGGGCGAGGGGTCACAGTCCAGTTAGCTGTAGATGTAACTTTTACTTTGCATGTTTTGGTCTTTCTTGAGGAATCCAGGATATTTCTGAGCTTTCTGTTGCTTTTTTCTAGGAGAAAAAGTATTAAAGTAGGTATTTAAAACAAACCTCACTACTCTGACTTGAGCTGTTGAATGTTCTCCCAGCACATTCATCATAAATGCATCACATTATTGAGTTTGATACAGTCTTATTCCCTTCTTACATTAATTTATGTCCTAGTAGACAATGTCTCTTGCTATGAATATCCTGCAGGAATAGAACATTTGGTCTGAGTGAAAAATACAGCCAATTATTTTTACTCTTTGTCTCACACTGGATCCTATTCTGGTAACTGTGTCATGCTCGAAGAGGACTCTGCTGTATTTTCATTCCAGCTATTTCTGAAGGAGCAGCTCTTGCGATTTGCGGTAGAGTAGGCATAAACGACAGACCTCAAGGGCTAACGTCACCGCTCACTACCCCAACAGGTGGAAACACGCAGCTCCGTTGGTGTCTCTGCCGATAAAACGGTCCCTTTAGGGGTGGCTTTACCCATCGCTGCTGGAGATGGCGTTAGAAACTTGGGTGGTTATCACAGAATCTCGTTCCTTGGTGTTGCCTTAAGGGAAGTAGTAACTTGACAGCAGATGTCCTGTCACATATAACCTGGGGAGAGAAAAAGCAGTCACGGGCTTTGTCCGCTTGTTTATTTCCAGAGAAGACTCCTAAAGATGACAGTGGATTTTTTAGCTCCCAGCTGCACGTATTCAGGAACATTAAAAACCAGATTCCCCAGTGAAGCAGACCATTGGGCTGAAAACCAAAACTTCTAACCATCATCTTCAATGGTCAGTCTGTACATTGAAGCTCGTGGTCTCTCTTTTTCCTGGGTTGTGAGTAAAAATCTGAAGGTTGGAGTTCTTTTTGGTCCATTTATTTCCTGGTTGTAGAGAATTATTTTCTAATTCACCTTTAAATGTAGCGAGTGTCATTGGGAAGCACTGAATGACATCATTGCGATGGAAAGGAAGGCAATTGAGTAAGGAAGATAGTTAATTGAGTGATGTGAGCCATGTCTTTTGTGGGTAACATCTGTTTAAGATCTATTTAAACTATTGGGGGGGAAAAACCCAACACTTTCGTGAAGTTTCAGCATCCTTCCTCTTTTAGATAAACTGAGACCTCACAGTTAACATGCTAATTTACGCCTAAAATACTCTGGAAAGACAAGAGGTAAAGACTTGAAATTCTTGTGATAAAACACAAGGACAAAAAGATGATTGTAGGCCCTTGGCGTCCATCAAGGGAAGGAAGAGAAAGGTGCAACATCAAGCTGGAAAGCAGCTCTCCGAGCCATGCAGCACGCGCCGCGGGGTTATGCCCAGCCACAATTGCAAGCTTGTTGGATTAATCTAGTTAGTGACCCAAAGGAAAACACAGAAACAATATCATCAGCTCAGCAGTTCTAAAATAATTTTGGTCTCTATTATGTCATCCTCTTTAAACACCAATTGTTTGTTGCTGGTTCGGTTGCCTATCAGCACTATTATTAAGAACCGCTATTTGCCATTTGTTCTTTCCTGTCCTCTTAGCAATAACTTCCTCTCTTTGCATTTCTTTTACCTAAGAGCCGGACATCTGTCTTCCTCCTCGTTATGACAAACACGCTCAGAGCCGCTCTTTTCAGTCCTCTGTGCTCAGCTGAAAGCCACGGTCTGTTAGCTGGGTTTTTTCCTTTCTCCCGTCGGCATCACAAAGCTGCTGCAGTCCTGGGCAGGCCAGATGTGCGGATGGGCTGGGATACAGACAGCTGTGGCTCCGGGGGATTGTGGGAACTGAATTCGGAGAACTCAGTGGACATAGATGCTAACAGGAAAATAGTATTTCCCAAAGTGGGTTAAAATGTTACTTATTTACCTGGGAAGTGACAAGTGAAATCTCCCTTATCTCGGGTATTTGGGGTTGAATTTGATCAGGTGCCAGTAACTGCCGGAGGACGTTCCTTGGGGCAAATTGTCCTCCTGCTGTATGAATCGGTGGTGGAAGATCATTGATTTATAAACTGTGTAAACCAAATGTGGTTGTAGTTTTGAGAATAAGTGTTTTGAGGAAATAATTAAAAAGACATGGCTTACAAAGTCATTGATGCCTTTGCCACTCACAATGATAGATTTTCAATGTAAAAAAAGCCAACAAACTATATTCGAACTCTGCCAGTTTTGCAAGATGCTCACTGTTGGCTTGTGATTTTTTTCCCCTCAAGTTGAATATTCCTTGATGATCATTTGAATTTTGCACTTCAATTTTCAATATTCAGGGTGACTGTAGTTTAAGCAAGCTTTGCTTTGGAGAAGCGTGTTAGCCAGAGCTGCCTTGTTCGTGCCCGCAGAGGAGGATTGATCTGGAGGTAATACTTTACTGCTGGAGAAAGAAACGTTTAACATCAAACATTTAACATCAAACATTTAACATGCCAGGCACTGAAGTGGAACACGCACGTCGCAACTGGGCTCAGCCCTGCGCGTACTTGTCTTGCTATAAAAGGCATCTGTGTTGGCTTGTTCCGAATTCGACTAAAACTTTGTCATGCCAATTTTTAGGGACTGCAAAAGTTTCAGGAATAATAATGAGATGCAGTTTGAAACATCTGATTTTTAACTGTTTTATACAGATAAATTTGAACATCTGCAAGTTGTCATAGTTCTAATTTGGCTTTTCTTGGAAGCAGCAGTGCCAAACAACCACTTGTATTGAAGCACAAAGTAGCTCAAATTAGACATCCAGAGTCCCTTAAAGTGCTGCCGTGTTTGTGCACCTTGAGCAGAGACGAGCAGATACAAGAGGGGAGGATGCTGACGGGCAAGATCTGTGCTAGACCCGAAGTTTTGCAGTGAATGCTGTTTCCCCGGCACTCTGCTCTGCAGCACGACCGAGCGAGGGCCTGATTCAACAAGAAGTTTGGGATTTACAGCTCACAAACATGCACAAGACAGAACATCTCCTGATGCCCCGTGGTGGCCAGCTTACATAATGTCACTTGCATAACCTCAGCCGGTACGGTCAGGGTCTCTCTCCATGCCAAATTAAGGCTCTCTGGGGTTTTGTGTCACATTCACGCTCTGTTTAGAATTGCACTTCAGTACATCGCAAATTCCAGTTCCTTCTACATGAAGCGCGTGGCCACGGAGCCAGCGAGGCTACAAGGGTTGTCCCTTCGGCCTTGAGTTCCCACCACCTTGCAGTCAGAGCATCCGTTTGACTTCCAGCCCAGTCTGCTGGATTATTCGCAGAAAGTTTTTTCCTCCGGCAGCCCAGATGATAGTTCAATCTTGAACCTTTGCCGGGGCGATGGTCTCTCTTCTGTGGGAAATTGTTCCTTTCCTGGAGAGTCTCGGAGAAGCCAGTCTGAACTTGGGAGAACTGAGATCTTGGCAAAGGGGAGAAAGTGGCTGTTAGATACCGGGGAAAAAATATATTTATTTTTTTGTTTGTCTCCAGAGTTTTCTTTCCAGGGTGAGTACTCTTAATAGTACTCTTAATTACCACAGGGTAATTACTAGTGGATGAAATCCAAGCCCCTGCAGACTGCTTGGTCACCAGGCAGTGACTTCGCTTTGGTCTGGGTTTCACTCCCTCTTCCGTTCCGTAAAAGACTGAACGGATCCCACAAAGAGCAAAAGGTAGAGCAGAGGGGGTTGTTTGCTGGGTTTTTTAACTTGCACGACCCAAAGTTTTAGCAGTGTTTGTAAGCAGAGTTAAAAGCCTCAGGATCTGTAAAACTCACTTGCTGGTGGTGGGATTCCCAGGATGCTGAGAGCAGGATTCGTCCCACCCAAAGCAGGTTGCTGAAACAGGACGGATGTGGCACGTCCCAAAAGTGCCCATTTCTCCCCCTTTGCTGAGAGGGGGGCGGCTCAGCCAGCGCTGGGTGTCGGGGAGAAGTGTCCAAACCTCGTAGTCACTTCTGGGAAAGCGTTTCCACAGACGAAACGTGTCCACTCCTCCTCCAGCACTCGGGTTCCCCAGGCTGGGCTGGCGCCCGGTTTGGCAGAACCAGCTCGTTTGTTCAGAAAGAAAAGCGCCGGAGTCTGAGCTTTTGGGGCTCACGTCTTTTCTTGTCGGAGGGAGACGGGATCCGCCTGTGAGAAATGACCACGCTGACGGTAAATGCTGCCCATGAAATTTTAATGCTTAATAGAGCCTTGCTGGATGAGGCTCGATTGTAATGATACCACCCATCATGAGGGAGTTAATTGAATCAATGAGGTGAACAGCGGCGCCGTCCAGCATATGCTGAGGGTTTGATCAGCCCAGTCATTACCGAGGACCCTCGTCACTCACCGTGCCGTGATTACAGCGCTGCGCGGCCGGGGGATTTGGTGGGAAGTGGCCAATGAGGGGCCGAGCTGGCTCCAAATCCAGCTTTTTGCAAAGCCCCAGATAAACCAGACTTCCATTAATAAGGCGAGAAAGGTTAGGACGAGAAGCATTACAGCAAATCTGGAGAGGTAAGGTGATAGTTTTGTCTGAGGCTTGTAGAGCATATGGCCCCAGCTTTTGTACGGGAAACCCAGGAGCTCGGTTAGTCCGTAAGGGGGGGTGTAATTTGCATGTCTGCAGAAGTAGAGGTTTATTCGCTGATGTTAAAAAATTAGATGGAGACACTTGATAAGTGTGATCAGGAAGCCAAACACAGAGATTTTCCGTATCTTCATGGCTTGTGTGCTCATTCTAGGGGATAAATAAGTTTCTTGGGAATGAAGCTCTGAAAAAATCATTGTAATCTGCCAGCTGGTTTTGGGTTTTGAGATGGAGGTTTGTGGTCAGAAACTGTGGAGGAGCTTTCTGCTTACAGAGCTAGATTGTTACAGAGGATCCAATTTTTTGATGACTGCTCTTTCTCACTTCTCAAATCCAGGTACAGAAATGGAAATAGAGCAAGTAATTGAACTAATTTAGTTAAAATGGAGAGGTATAAGACTAAAGCTTGGTAATGTAAAGCTGAACATAAGATGCACCTGCCCTTTTTCACCCTAAGCGCAAGAACTATTGCTGTACAAAAATTGTGATGAGCCTTTTAAACTGTTCGTGACAGCATAGGCTGAAGCTTTTCCTAGACAGCGGTAATCTCTTCTGCAAACCACCTTACATCAATGTGACATGTCTTCACCTCCAGCCCTGCCGTCCCCTGCTGTTCTTCCCCTCTCCTCCCCATTCCCCCTCCCTGCTAAAAAAAAAAAAAAAAAAAAAAAAAAAAAAGGCAGCTGTTGGAAAGTATAGCCCATTTGTTTTATGATGCCGCTTTGGGAATATGATCCAGATCCTACATGAGAGAGAGGAAGCAACAGAGCGAAAGAGAAGAGGGGGGGGGATTTAGAAGCTCTGGAAAATAACTTGCTTATTTTAAGTCTAGTATAGAAAGTTAAATCTTTAGAGCAGGGTTCAGGGATAAAGCGGAACTGCTACTAAAGGTCTTAGCTTGGGAATCAGAGAGATTCCCTAGTTTAACATAGGTAATTTTAGAGTTTGTTGTTTTGTACAAAATTCCAAGTGCATTGAAGTGTCTTTGATTGTCCTCTAATGAGAGGTGCCTGTAATGAGGGTATTAAGACCTGAAGAGATGCTATATAGTAACAATGTGATTCTTACCGGGGTTTATATTTAATTTACTTTAGCACTTTAGGTAAAGAAACAAGGTTCTCTGTGGAAGGCACTTCTGTTCATTATTCTGACTCCTGATTTCAGTTAGTTACAGGGCACAAAAGACACAAAAGCAGAAGAATATGGTAAAACTGGAGGCAGCCCAAACCATTCATAGTTCTATGCCTTGGGATTCTGCCAAGCAATTAATGGAAACTCAATCTATTTATTTTTATTGTCAGGTCAAAAAAAATCCACTCCTCCTGTCAGCTTCACTTATTCCTAGAGGGAAACTCTAGAAAAATCTAATAAATACCCAATTGCTGTTCCACGAGATGGATGGATAGGTAGGATGCCTCTAAGATGCAGTCGGTGGGAAGAGGCGATGTTTCAGGAAGCCGCTCAGCCCGGCTCTCCTGCCCTTCGGTCAAAATCTCCTGCTCTCTCCTGGCTCCCGGAGCCACTGACTCGATGTCTGCTTCCTTCCCTCCGCAGCTATCCATGAAGGAGGTCGGAGACGGGCTGCACGAGCAGATGAACTGCATGATGGGTGCACTGCAGGAGCTGAAACTCCTCCAGGTCCAGACAGCTTTGGAGCAGTTGGACATCTCAGGGACCCGAAGCACCGTTTCTGGCACCGAGCAGCACCAGCGCTGCCGAAGCAGCGGAGACGTGCCTGGGGCCCGGCAGGACGAGCGGCCGCGGGGGGAGGCATCGGTGGAGGAGCGCAGCCCCACGTCCTTCGCGTGTGCTGTGCCACGGCCGGTGGGTTTGTCCCGTCCCGCTGTGCTCCCGGAGGGCGGCCACCTTAGAGAGACCCTCTCCTCCTTCAGGAGCATCGCTGGTGAGGATGTTTATCACCCAAAAGGACCTTCCTCAGCTTCCGCCAGAGCTGAGCATGTCCGCCCGCGGACATTGAAGCCCAGTAGCCAGGGCACGACTGGGGGGTGGCCGGCATGCCAGGAGTGCCTGGGATGTGACGATGGCCATGACTGGACATCCTCCCTGATGTCCCAGAGCCGGAATCGGCAGCCGCTGGTCTTGGGGGATAACATCTTTGCAGACTTGGTTGGGAACTGGTTGGATCTGCCGGAGCTGGATAAGAAGGGGGAGAAGAGCGAGGCATCCCTGTCCATGAGCAGATCCCAGGAGCTCTGCAGGAAGTTCTCCCTCACAGCCAACATCTTCAAGAAGTTCCTGAGGAGTGTTCGGCCAGACCGAGACAGGCTTCTCAAGGAGAAACCTTGCTGGCTTCCACCTGAAGACGCACAGCCCGAAATTTCTAAGAGACCCAAAAAGATGAACAAACTCAAGGGGACATTTTACTTCCCACTTCATGGGAACATCCAGAGCCATCACAGCAAAGCAGAGAGGCGCCCAAAGGCGGAAAGCAATAGCAAGAAAACCCAGATTGGCACCAAGCAAGTCCACAAGACCATAGACTACACCCAGTCCGGGTTTGACATCAATACAGCTGTTTGGGTCTGAGTTTGTTGGCGTCCTCCGCTCTGCCAAGCATTTGTTTCACACCGGCGAGGAGCATGAGGCCGTACATGTCTTTTCAGGAGGTTCCTGAGCACTCAGCATGGATTGAGGTGCACCAACGTGCTGTGGGCTTCGGTCACCTCCAGGCAGCATTTTCCTGAGCAGTCCGAGGAGCAGCTGACAGCCCCACGTGGGGAGGCTTTTGGGGACCGATGTTTGCAAAAATAATCAGAATCTTTAGCAGCTTTAGGGTGAGTGGTGCCACGGACAACCAGCTCCTGGAGCCTGGCTTACGATAGCCACATCAGGCCCATTCCGTCATCTCTAGTTAAAACAGCTGCAGCACCAAATTCACTGTGTGCATGTGTGTGTATGAGTGTGCAAATATATATATATAGGTTTTTTTAAAGAAAAAAAAAATCTATTCCTGCTTGTGTGCACTTAAAACTGGGTTATAAACCAGGCAATTCAAGTGCTGTACCCAAAGCACTTGTTATTTAAATTGAAAGAAATAGGTTTGATTTTATAAGACTTGAACAATTGCTAAGAGGGGGTGTCGAACCCCAGCTTTGCTGCATTTCAGCTGTGGGGTTTTCCCCCTAAACTGCACCTCTGCCGTGCTCTCAGCATCTCTCCTTTCCCTGCCAGTTAAACCAGTAAGCCACAAGGCTCCTTTCATGGAAGTTCGTGACCCTCGGTGGGGGGGGCGTTTTGCTTCTGTCCTTGTGCCCTTGGCCCTGCAGGTCACACCAGATACCACCTTGCAAAAGTTGATTGTTGAGGTTGCACCGAGACACAAAGTTGCAACAGATGGTTATTGTTGTTGTTGTTTCCTTTGCTGTTGTGTACAAACTTCGTCTTGGAAGAACCAAGTTCTTCAGTGTCTAGCTCTCCAAGAGTTACCAATAAAGTGGCATCAGTCTCCAGCGTTTCGTGGGGCTGTCTCCATCCTGGGGCGACCCTCGGGCCTGCTGTTCTCCAGCGCAGAACCTTCTGGGTTTTCACCATCACAAAAACCCGGCCGAGCAGCACGAAGGGCTCGCTTGGTGGAGGGTCGGAGCCGGGGCCGCGGCCGGGAACGCGTGCGGTTTGTGTCAGCCTGTTCCCAGCCGGGACCGGGGAGTTTGGGGAGCGGCCAGGAGAGTTTCCATTCCAGGAGAGGTTATAAATCACAGCAGGGAGAAGAGCTGCAGCCAGAGGTCCCTGCCAGGGTCCTGCCGCAGCCCAGACACACGTTCTAGAGCCTTGGGGTAACGCTTCAGCGTCCATCCTCCTCCCCCAGCACGGGGAAAGGCAGAGAGAGAAACGCTGGAGGGAGAAACTGCTGCTGAGCGAAGGGCCTCAGAGCCACGCAGCCCCCAGCTCATGGAGGGGGACGGGGCCACGTCACCCCAGGGCCGTGCAGGCCCTGCCGCGGGTCCCCTCCTCGCTGTCCCCAGCGGCTCCGTGAGCCACGGCGTGAAGATGGCGCAGAAGCCCGTCCATCACGTTGCAGCAGAGGGGAGCTGCCCTCGGGGCTGCCCCCATCGCCGTTAGCCGGGGGCCACCAGATGCTTCACGTGCACAGCAGGGTTATGTTGCCAAAACCTGTTCCGCTCACTCCAAGTTTAGGAAGGGCTTATGTGCAAGCGGTAGTGTTATTTTTTTTAAACATGCAATTCTATGCCTGTTGTAACTTCCCAAGACAGAGAGGCCAGTGGAGCAGAGGCGAATTAAATATAGGCACAAGACAAGCCCTGTTCCTGCCCATACAAGGAGAGGAGAGTGGGTCAGCATCTGAAAGCTGCGCTCAGCACTTTTTCAGGAACCTGAGTTACAAGCAAACTTTTGTTTTCCCCCCTCACAGGCTTTAGGTCTGGTTATTTTGCCCCCTTCTTCATGTTTCCGAATGCCAAAATGCTGTTTCTAAAGCTTTTTGTTTTCCTCCTGCCAGTAGTTCCTCCTGTTTGTTACAAACACACCCTCCCAGCTCCCACCCACCTTTCCACAGCGTCAGCAAAGAGGAGAAGGAGCTTTCTATAAGCTGTAGCACAAGAGCACCCAGTTTTTCCTACACTCACCTCGGTCCCTGGGGAGCATGGCCTACACCCCAGGGCTGCCCAGGCACAACCCAGGGCACCCAGCCCCTGGCACAAAGCACCGAGCAGGATGGCACCCCCATCCCCAGGGGCACGTCCCGGCCGTACCTGCCTGGCACCGAAGGCTGAGCCCCACGGAGAGAGGAGCACCATGCTGGATGGGGAGAGGCTCTGGGGAGCTGAGCACCTGCACCAGGGGCTTTGTAAGCCCGTCAGCGAGCATTGCCCTCAGCTGTGATGAGTGGGGGGGCAGCAGGCAAGGGCCCAGGCGGAGCACGGACAGGGACAGGGGCACAGCGACACTTCGGCCGAGAGATGAAGGGTACATTTCTGCAGGTGGTTACCTCTCCAAGGCCGTGTATTATGCAGGAAACAGGATGTGTTTACGCAGGACACGGGGTGATCTGGAGCCTAAAATGCACGTTGGGAACCTAGTCCATGGGGAAAGCGGTTCTTGGGGATTTGCCACCCCCGTCCAGCCCCTGCCTGGATGCTCCTCTGCCTGCCCGGGGACCCTGTGTTAATCCCAGGGGAGGGGACGACATGTGGTCCCTTGCAAATGCCGGATCCCCCCCCAGCAGCTGTCGCGGTGCCGCTCCCCCCATCGACGGGGTCTCGTGAGGAGCCGACGGGAAGTTTCTCTTGAGAACAAGCACTTCTGGCAGCGTCGGGTCATCCTGCCCGCGCACGCTCGCGCCGGGGAGCTGCTCAAAGCTCAGCTGCTAAACCCGGCCTTTTCTGTCCCTGCTCGGAGGAAACACTATTGTTTTTAGTTTCACGTGGAAAGGGCAGTTCTTGGCCCCAGCTGCCGCCCACGTGTTCCTTTCCCACCCAAAATAATCGCTCCTGCTGCAGCCTGCACTGCCAAGCCCACGCTTGCTCCCACTGAATCCCCGTGAGCAGGATCGGAGCCGGCAATGGTGGGGTCAGAGCCCACGCGGGGTCCCTGCACAACCCCCCCACCCCGGCACCCACCGCTCCTCCCTCTGCTTCTGCCTGCGATCGCCAGCAAGGCGAGCGTTCCGCCATGGGGACCGCGAAGGATGAACGTCGGCGCCAGGACAGAGGTGGTGGCGTTTGCTTCGGTTCTTCTTTTGACAAAGGACCAGATCCCTGCCGGGCACTTTGCACAGGGCTGACCGAATGCCCAGCGTAGTTTCACGTGTGTTTATGTTCTCTCTGCCTCTTACGTGTAATTTCAAAGGATGTTTTGCATCGAAAGAGGATTTTCTGGGGTGTTTGCACTGATAAATTCAGTGTGACCTAGGCTTCAAACAGCCACTTGAAAATTAAAGTAAATGTAGCTGAATCTCAAAGTTCTTAAGAGAAAAAAATATTTCATAAGTATTTTTTAAGAGGCATTCAAATAATAAAGAGTATCAGCCAAGCCAGACATCCTGCCTAATTTAGTCTCCAGAGCAGGATCTGCTAATAGATCAGGGTAGGATTTGTGAATTACCATTTCACTTCTCCAGGGACTTTTCCTGAAATTATAATGGCTTTTTCTCCTCTTTTTTCATGAAACTGCCATGAAATAGTTCCCCGTTATTAAGTACGAAACCTACCTAATTAGCACAATGACAGTCTTTAATGAGGCCCTGGCTGTGTTCTGCATCTTTGATAGGAATGGTTAATACCAAACACAGGACAATAATTATAGAAACACGTTCCCCCGTGAACTTGCCCTGCGGAAGGCAGCAATGGCAAATGAACCTTGGGCATTCAGATTTATTAGAAATCTCTGTTCTTGGGGGTACGTTAAGCCCAGATGGGATCAAGTGCACTGGAGTTAATTTGACGCCAATAACATTCAAACACCAGGGATTAATAAACCGGCGCAAGGGGAGCTGCTGCTCACTGCGCGCCTGGTGTTTGCAGCCGAGGGGAGGAGGATGCTGCCGGCGTTGCCTCCTGCGAGAGGTTGGAAACCTCCCTCCAGCGCAGGCGGGCGGAAGGTACGGGCAGGTCGGAGGAGGAAGGTGGTACGTGCTCTCGGTGCTTGCAGGATTCCCGTTCTGCCGGGGGTGCCGGGCTCCTGCTCGGCCAAGGGGTGGGTGAGCCCCCCGGCACGCAGCACCGCGTCTCTGCCGCTGCTGAGCGGATCCGGCATCGCTGAAATGGATAGGGGCTGGATCTGGCCCATACGGCTTAATGTATAGAGGGGATTTGGCTGTTAACATTAATGGAGTGCTTTTCCAGGAGCTGCTCCTCGTTCTGCCTCTCCGGGCTTTCCCTTCCCGCCAGCGCCAATGCTAACACCCCGCTCTTCAGCCAGATGGCCTCCAGAAGGCTCACAAATGTGCCTGTAATTAAAAAGCCTTTATTTTCAAAACCATTTCACAGCTTATTCTTCTGACAATGGGATGGGGCTTCTTAAGCTAATGCTGGGCAAAAAGAAAGGAAAATACAGCCTGGCTGCTGCCCGGCGCGTTTTCCTTTCCCGTTGACACAGGTTATATTTACTATTTACCCGCTGAAGCCGAGCGACCCACGTGCCCTGCAAATTTGTAGCGTTGCTGAAGCCTCCCCAGGGCCGGCGCTCATCTTCCCTAACGATGCTCAGCTCTGTCCCCGTTAACCATCCGTGCTGATGCGCCTAACTAACCTGAAAGGCTTTCTGACTGGAGACTGAGCAAATTTAATAATTTCCCCTCAGTTCCCCTCGTACTGAGTCCAGCAGGAAAGAAGTCAATTGCCACATCCTTGCTGAACGAAGATCCATTTTATTCAAAGTCCAGCACCGTTTTGTTCCCTCCAGCACATTCCCAATCACCTTCATCATACTATTAATCCACAGCAGAATCTCTTCTACTTCTTTAGGCAGCGTGCCTATAAACTGGACCACACTTCCCTAGCGTCCCTGTCTCTGCAGAAACAGGCTGTATTTTATTGCTCTTTCCTTTTGTTCAAGTTCATTTGTATCCACGTGGCATTTCTAATCAAGAAATCGTACCCCCTTCCAGCTGGCAGGCAGTCTCGTATGCTGGTTTTAAAGCACAAATAAAACCCAGTTTTCTGCAGCGATTTGCCGAGGCCGGGCTGCGGCACCGCTGGGGGAGCACCCTCGCCCCTCTGCCCCGGCCAGACGGGGCTGTCGCCCAGGCTCTGCCTCCCCGTTGGGGCTGATTTCCTCATCCTCCTCCCTTGCTTTTCTGCAGCTGGAGGGTTCGGTCCTGGCCAGGCGCTCGCCCTCTCCAGCGACTTCTCATCTGCCTGTTTTTCAGGAGCGTTTCCTGCAAGAACGGCATTGAGCAAAGTCTCTGAGCTGGCTCAGATTTCTTGGCTTTTGCTGAACAGGAAAGCGAAAGGGGGAAAATCAATATCCCAGAAAGAAGAAACGCCTGATCCTGTGTCCATCCTCACCTTGGGCCAGCTGGAGGTTCCTTCGGAAAGCACCTTCCGACATGCTATAAATGCAGCTTAAATCCCACCGCAGCTCCGGGATGCGGAGGGGAGGCTGGGGGCTGTCCCTGCTCACGCTCGCTCCGTCCTTTCCACCAAAGCCCAGCCGGGCCCCTCCGCCGGCGCGGGGGCGAGGGGCTGGATGCGGCCACGGCCTTGGTGTGGGAGCGGAGGGAGAGCAGCTTCGGGCTGACCTCGTTCTCCGGCTGTCGTCCCCTCCCGTGGGGTTTCACAGGGTCCCCAGGCAGGCAGAGGAGCATCCCTGGCAGTGAGCGGAGCCGGGTGCTCGTGGCACAGAGGCAGTTCATGCCGGCTTTGCCACATGGCTTCTGTGCTGGCTCCGGCACCGCCGTGCTGCCGGGGGGGCCACGGAGGTCCCCCTGCTCAGGCACCGAGGAGGGAGATCTGCTGCCTCATTAACAAAGCCAGCAATTCAGGCTGGACCTTCCCAGAGGGCTTCGCCACGTTCACGACGTCGGGCTGGAGTTTAGCGATGTGACATTTCGAACCTAGAGATAACGAACGTGACATTCTGTCAGGTTTAATTAGTCCCTTTGCTCTGCCGGTGACAGCCGCTGCGGAGGCAGGGCCTGGCTGAAGGCTGGCAGAGCAGAGGGCTGTCGCCTCCAAAGGCTTCGCAAGCCGAGGGGAGCACCGGGAGGAGACTCTGGGACTGAGATAAGCAGTTGCCCAATGAAGTGGATGCTTTATTCTTAAATGCATATGCTAACTGCAACCTCCCTTTGCTTAGTTAGGATAATTGAAGGGTCAGTCCAGGCCCCCACATTGTATTTTCTGTCCTCTGTGGTCTGTAACAATCTTCTGAGGCTGGAAAAGTTCCTCAGAGGAGTGACCGGGTGTCTCCAGAGAGCAGAACATTGCGGAACGTCTTTCCCCTCTGCCCCGGACTGAAGGCATTGCAGCAGCAGGTCCCGTCCGAAGGGCAGCATGAAATGAGGTCCCGGTTCACTCGGCCGCTCGGCAGCAGCGCTGTCAGCAGCGTGGGCAGAGGCTGCGGCAGGCAGTGGCGTAACGTGGCAAGGACCAAGGTCTCTGAGCAGGTCCGTGTGCCCCGTGACTCTGCTTACCGTGTCCAGCCCAAGAGCTCTCCTGTCAGACAGCGCGGACGGCCAAAGCAGCTGGGAAAAGTGTCCTGGGGACCTGGGGGACCCCGTCTCTCCCTCACCCAGCTCGGGTCCCGGGAGCCACCAGTGTCCTTGCAGAGCCCAGCGCGTTCCCTTCCTCAGGGCCGCGA
Organism: Balearica regulorum gibbericeps; assembly: GCF_011004875.1. Taxonomy (NCBI): domain Eukaryota; kingdom Metazoa; phylum Chordata; class Aves; order Gruiformes; family Gruidae; genus Balearica; species Balearica regulorum. The sequence continues at coordinate 1,861,472 of NC_046208.1, forward strand.
TCGCGTAACCCCGCACGGCTCCGAGGATGTTGCTCACGCTTGGTCCTGTTCTGGGGTCACTGGGCTGCAGCCGTCCCGAGCTACGGCTCAGACTATCCCCCTCCTCGTCTGTTCGCTCCGTTCCAGACCAATTACTGATTTGCACCCAAAGGCAGCCAGCCAGGCATTTATGCATGCAGCTGCCTGATCTGCATGCACTCATGCTAATTGTGTGGAAACGCTTCGTGGTCGGCTTTGTACTGAGTTTCCTGTACCCTGAATTGGGCTCTGCTTGTAAAAAGGAGAGATCGGGTCCTCTGGATTTAAAAGAATTCCAGAGGGGATCTGTCTATTTACTGCTCACCTGGTTTCAGACATGGCACTGATGTTAGCGATGCTGTTAGCAAGAGTATCTGAGCTTTTCACAGAATATATACGTTATTTGCCTTTTTAAGGTGTCTCCTAAGATGAATGGGAACAAACACTCTACTTGCAGCTACAAGACAGAGTCTCGGGAAAGTCACTGGAGATAGGATGCATCGCCAGGAAAAGTCCAGCAGAAGTCCTCCTTCTGCAGAGGTTTGGTGGGACCTCCAAATCGCTGTAAAGATGGACAGGATAAGACACCCTTACCCTGCCTGTGGTTTCTTACAAACACCCGGCGGGCGATTCCTCCTACCTCCTCCTCCTCTGCCTGGCAGCACCGGTGCAAAACCCTGCCTTGCTGCGAGGCCGCGTGCCAGGGCCGGCTCCCACCTCGTGTGCCAAGCCCTCGCCGCACGAGCAGCCCCGCGCCGGCAGCAGCGCAGCAGGGTGACGGCGTGGCTGCGCGGCGGGGACGGCGCTGGCATCCCACCGGGCAGGAGGGACGTCGGCTGCCGCGTGGCGAGGGCTCGCTGAGGATGTGCTCGTGCCCTTTGTGTGTGATTTAAATCTCTGCCAGAACAGCCTGTCACTCCTGCAGCATGTCAAAGGTAAATTTCCTCGTATCCCTACCGGAGGGGATTATGTTCCCAGCAGGGGTTCAGGTTTTTTGCCATAATATGATTTAATGTGACAAGTATAATTAGATGTGACGCATCTTTGCAACAATTCACTACCTTGGAAAATCACAAACAAGCTCAAAATAAAACAGAATGCATGGACTCACATCTCTCTGTACATCGCAGCTGGAAAAAATAAGCACCAAGTTAAGGACTTTTCAGCGCTTCCTTTGGGAGACAGCAAAGTCATGAACACGATACTATAAATTAATTATTTAGATCCCAGCCCTGCAATGAGAGCCATCTGGCCAGATGCCTTTACCCTTACCAGAGCCCCCTTGGAGTTAATAGCCCTCCATGCAGAAGGAAAGATCTACCATGTGTATCTCTTAATGGGCTGAGGCCTCGGCGCCTGAAACAGGCAGAAATAGAACAAAAATGACTCTTAGCACTTGGGTCCCGGAGCCATTTAGTTTCCTCTGGAATTAAGACAACACATTAAACCTACAGTGCCTTTGTAAATTTAAGCTTTTGTACACCGAGACCTTTGGTCCAGGCTGCTGATCCAGCCCGAGCTTGCGCCGCCGCTCGTCCTTCCCCACGACCGGGTTTCCGCAGTGGAAAAGCGCCCGGACTGGGAGGCTGCCTCCGAGGCGGCTACCTGCGCTGCAGGGCGAGAGGCTCACACAGTTCGTGATGCACATCAGGGTTCACTCTCGTTTCCACTCCGTGGGCCCCCCCCGTTTGCAGTTCAGTTGCTGGTGTGCGGCGCTGCGTGAGACGTATTTTCGTTTGCCGCGGTCCTAAATGAAAGCGGGGAGTCGACTCTATTTTCTCGGAGTTTCAGATGTTCGTGGGCTTCAAGTTGCAGCATTCCCAGCATCCCCCACATAGCACGGGGATGGAGACTGGGGGGAAAGAAAATCCCGTGTTAGGAGGAAGCACTGAAGGAAGCAGGCGGAGGCTTTGGAGATCCTGGAAAAACCTCAGCAAGGGCAGCGTGTGCGGAGCGGCACGGCCGTCGGCACAGAGCAGCCCTGCCTGCCTTTCCCGGGGAAGGGACAAGAGGGAAAGAGTTAAAAGCCGTCTCCAGGCGGGAGAACAAAAACGCTATTGCACTCATCTTGCTTGCTGTGCTCATCTAATTACGTTATTTAACAGGATACCCTCTCATTGATTTTAATTACTCACATAATTTGGGAAGTAATTCACAGTACATCCCTGCAGGGTGCATGAGTCTGAGTTGGGAACAATGTGCTCAGGTCTTCCTCGCTACATGAAAGGAGAAAGAAGATGGGGAGAACGAGTCCCAGCCTGGCAGGCAGGCAGGGGAACGTGCCCACGGCGTTTCTTTCCCTCAGGGAAGATCTCCCCGGCAGGGCAGAGGCTCGGGATGGTTCCTCCACCAGCGCTGGAGACATCAGCCAGGCTGGGATCGCGCTGCAATAAAATATTATCACACGCGGGTACTGATGCAGAGCCGTTTCTGGACGGCCATCCCCACATCCCACCTGCACTCCCCCTTGCCCCGGGGGGATTTTCAGGATTCTGCTTCTAAGAGGAGCCGCGATGCCGCGGCCCCGGCCCCCAGCTGCCGCCCGCGTGGGGCGGCTGAATGCGATTCAAGAGGTTCCTTGTCTCCCGCCGTCCCCGTCCCCCCTTGCAGAGCAGCTGCAGATTAATTGGCCCTTTGATATCGGTGGGTTTCTGCCAGGGACGATTCGCTCGTGTCTCGCTGATGGGGGGAGACGTTCGTCCCTTCCAGCGCACCCAGACAGCCGCTCGCTGCCCGCAGCTCTCCCTCCAAACACTCCTGGAGCAAAGAGCCGCTCTTGATCCCCGAGGACCATTAATCAAACAGTCCCTGTCGTTGTTGACTATTAAAAATGTTTATAACCACAGTCTTCCTGCAATTTTAATTTTTTTTTTTTTAAACGGGGTTGCACACAGATTAGCAAAATTGGGTTGTGCGTCCCCCAGCACGCGCTTGTTTGGTTTCTTCAGTGTCTTTTGTAATTTCCCAACTTAATTAGGATGCAGACAATCCCAGAGAAATGTTTAATTAATATTATAAAGCAACAATGGGATGATTAAGCAAGTCTGGGCAGCTGCTATTTATACACAGGGCATGTGGCACTTGTTGGGGGCGAGCGTGTCAAGTAAAAAATCATTCCGTGGACCTCTGTGCAGTTTTATTGCTTGTTTTAATTGTCTGGCTCAGTCCTTTTCTCCTCTTTGTGTTCGCTCAGGCAGAGCGAGAGAAACAGAGATTTAGCTCAGAGTCTCTTGTTCAGCTTAATTATAGAGTAAAAGCTTTCAACCGAGGAGCCTCTCTCCCTCCCCTTCTCCTCTTCCCCCGCCACGAGCTCTCCAGAAACAACCCAGCAGAAGCTTCGGGCAACAAATGCCCTAAAACTGGTCCAGGAATAGCATCGGGGAGGCCTCTTCAAGCAGAAAAACACCCCAGAGGACAGAGGCAGGCTTTCAGGCTGGAAGAGGTGGAGGGGCTTTGCCAGGAGCAGCAGCGACCGCTCGGCCCCCCGCCCCCCGTGCAAGGGGACGGGGTGGGATGGGGCACGTCGCGGGCTGGGGCGCGCGAGGCTGTGAGCAGCATCGGGGTGTCGGGAGCAGGCAGCCAGCACCGCCCCCCATTAAATTAAACGTGCTCCTCAAATGGTTGAGTGATGGTCTCGTTGCACGGTGCCTTCACGGCATTGGTTTTTAGGGCATTTGCTATTTAGAAAAGATTTCTTCTTTGCTTCTCAGAAGCCTGCGTACAACCTGAAGTAATTGTATTTGCCTTGGGTTGAACTCTTTTTTGTAGTTTCTAAAAATAAACACTTGATAGTTTCTACTTTCCGCAGAGCTGAGGGCAGCAACCAAACTGATCAAAAATTAAAGCAAGTGGGAAATCCAACTGAAGTGAAGCGAGACGGCAACAGCGCACCCCCGAGCCTGTTAGAACGTACAACTCACGTAGTCCAACAGCGAGTAAATCCCCATTTTCCAGAAGGCACCTGACTTCCAGAGGCAGGGAACACCGCTGGTCCCGGACCCCGGCTCCACGGGTGCGCAGGGGCACGTGCGGGACTCCGTGCCCGCCTGGCTGACGCCGAGCTCGGGCTGCGCCGTCCCGGCCCCGGCTCGGAGGAAGCAGAAGCGGCTGCAGCCCGAGCGGCCACAACCCTGACAGCAGCGGGCACCCAGCCCAGAGCACCCAGAGCAGGCTGCAGCGGGACTCGGGGTGCTGTGCACCCCAGCACAACCCCTCGGGGAAGTCCTTCCCCAGCTTTTCCCCTAGAAAATCTACTTCTGGCAGCTTGAAGAGCTCGGTCCCAGCGCTGGCAGGCTGGAGGAGCCTTTTCCCTCCTTCCCAAGGGCAGCACTTTGCCTCCAGCGGCTCTGACTCATCGTTATGTGTCTTATTCACCGCCTCGCACTTATTCAATTATTACTTCAGTCCTGGCCCGGCGCTGGGAAGCTTATCTCACACCGAATCCTTCTCGGTCAAGCCCTAAACACCGATTGTTTCAGAAGGAGAGGGCCAGAAGCTGCCTGTCAGCTGCTAATCAGGCATCGAGTATTGAATAGAAGGGAACACCCTGAGCTCAGGCCTGCAGCAAATCCAAGTCCTGTTCCTGCAAAAACTGGTGTGAAATCCGCAGCGGGACGACCCAGCTGTGGCACAGTCGTGCGGCCGTTTTTAACACACGGAAATTGCAGCCTGGCTCAGGCGCGCAGAGCCCGAGCAGCAGCAAATACCAACCAGGAGAGCGGCTTCCTCGTTTTCTGCTCCGCTGTCGTCTAAATCCTGGCTCGGGATGGGGTTGCAGCCAGCGCCTCCCGGCAGAGGCTCCCCAGGGTCTCCCCTCCGTCAGCGGCTGCAGGAGCGACCCACCACGGCAGGAGCGGAGGCGGTAAGGGGAGAGCAGCCACAACTCTGCTTTTTGGGGGGGTCTGAGAGACCTGAGCCCCATGTTAGAGGGCTCCTTTGGCTTGACTCCATCTCCTGAGGACACTCGGTTCTTCTAATATCTGGGGCGTGCAGAAAAGCTCCAAAAATTTACTGGTAATGAGGAAATCCTTTAAACAACTGCTAAGGAACAGGACATTGAGAGTTTCTTGGAGCAAAACTCTTTCAGGGTAGTCTTTTCAGCTGAGAGAGGGCACTGAAAGAGTTAACCGTGCAAGTCCCACCTGATGACAAGAGTGTACGTTCACCCGTCTCTTTTAAACCCGAGGTGCCCCGTTTTTCAGCCCTCCCCAGGCTGATGGACACATTTATCCTCCCTGTGCATCAAAGGCCTTAATGGATTTTCATTTCAGAACCAAATTGATACCTTTAGATCAGAAAACTTCACTCCCGGGCGAATGAAACGTGCGTTGTCCTTTGCTCAATTAGAGTCCCTGATATAACGAGAGGACAAGTAAGTATGTCCCTGTGCTAGAGTCCTGCAGAAAATGGATGCTTTCTCTTGTTTCCATTGAAATTCATGTATGTTTCTGACGGGATTCCAGAAAACAAGAGGCTTCTGTTTGCCTTTTAGGTTTCTTGCCAGATTTCTGCTACTTCCGCAGTGGACAATATCGAGTCAGTTGACCAAGGTGCACATTACAGGAGAGAAACCTGTGGGTACGTAAGCGTTGGTTTTACCGCGTTCCAGAAAGATGCTCCAGGTCAGTTGGTCTTTGCTGTGATAGTCCGGGCCGATCGTGTCGCAGGTTTAGCTGCTGGTTTGCTGATGTCCAGCCTCTGCCCTTTGCTCCGCACACCCGGAGTGCACTGTGCCTTTCCCTGTTCCTGCAGATGAACTGAGAGACGGCCGGGATCGGGTCTCCCTCATTTCAAACATCATTTATCATAAAGGATTATCCCACGGGGGGCTCCTGTGCCTTCATATTTAATAATGTAAACTGCTTCAAATCAAATGAGTTCTCCTGTGAATTTAAGGCACTCTGACATAGCAGCTTGACACTGCTTATTTCCAGAGCTAAATGAAAAATAGTTGTAGGATGCTGGACGTCTGTGGCCCTCAAAATGTTATAACATGGGGAAGGCTGAGTAAAGGTATAAGGTACCTGAGTTAGTTTGTCCGATGTTTTGTTAACAACCTGGGTAGGAAAGGGCAGCAGAGCTGCAATGCCGCTTGCTTTCGCTCGGCTCCATCATCATTCACTCAAAATGGTTTGCAAGAAACTTGATTTATCTTTAAAACACTTGCAGGGCAAAAAAGGCAAAATGTGAACCTCCATTTTGCTGAGGAGCTCAGCTCGTGGCTGCTGCTCTCCGTGGGGTCGTTCCAAAGGACACCCTGGGCTTTCTCAGGTTTCTTGGCTTAAAACAGCGCTCCGCGGCAATTAATCCTGGGAGCCTGCGGCAGCATCCCGTGAGCAAAGGTGGTCCCGTACAGCACAAGGTGGTCGTCACCCACCGTCGGAGGCAAGAGGCTGCCCAGCGCTGCCTTGCTCAGCTCCATAATGCTCCAGTGTGCGCAGCCCGCAGAGCCGCTCTCGGCCCCATGAATTTGTCCTTTGTTGCTTGATCTTGGGCCGCGGCAGCGGAGAGCAGCTGCCGGCCGTGCACGCCTCGCTGCTGCCGCCCGGCCCGCGTGCCGCGGCCGTCTCCCTGCGGGCGTGCAGCACGGGAGCACCGCCAGCACCCCGAGCATCCTCCCCTCCGCTGCACAACGGGCTCCTTATCCACCCCCGAGCCACCGCGACACGCCAGCAAGGGGGGCTGACTTCTGGCCTGAAGCACGGGTGCCACCCAAAGCAAATGCCACGGATGTTTGAACTCGGGCCTCTGCCTGGGACTGCGAGAGCAGCTGTGCCGGGGACAGCGCTGCGGAGGAGACACCGCTCGCCTGAGCGATTCCCCTGTCCCAAAAGGGCAACGGGGCAGTCGGGGTTTAGTCGAGAACTGGCAGGGCCAAGTTCTCAGGATGGGCACTCCGGGCTGTAATTCCAGCTCTGTCACTGACTTGTCCAAATTCTCTGATAAATGATTTAATCTTCCTCTGCTGCCGCTGCTCCTTCCGAAGCGCGTCCCGTTGGAGATGAGCGACAGAGAACGCAGGACAACGTGGATAACGGGGTGTCACTCACCGCTCTGGTCTCCACCTGCGGCTGACAGCCCCAAGGAACGAGCTGGGTTTACTTGTGTGCAACTTCTCTGCAAAGCGAGGGAGAAGAGGCTCGTCCCGGCCCAGGGTAACAACCACACACTGTTTCCCAACACTGGGATTAGCAAGTAACTGAGCTAAAGACAAGAGCTTGGCCTCACTCAGGAGCAGCCACATTAACCCAGCGCTGTGCCAGGGCTACTGTGAGCATGCAGCATGGCTAATTAGCCCTGGCATAGCCTCTAATTAGGCTGATTCTAGAGCTGGCTTGGGGCTCTGCACTGAGCTGCCCCAGGAAGGAGCTCAGAGCCCTCCGTGCACGGGCACACGTTGGCCAAACCTGCCCGCCCCAGCTCGAGACCCCTGCACGGCCCAGGCAGACCAGGAACCCCTCCGAGGGGCAGGCAGCGGCGCAGGCAGTGGCACAGGCAGGAGCAGCTCCTGTCCCTGCTCACAGCAGCCACCCTCGTGGAAGGGGAACTGTTTTTCCAGGCAAGTGGTGGGTGAAACCATCACAAAATACTGCGCAGTATCTTGGCAGCTGAATACCTTCACTGGTAACAAATCCACGTTAAAAGTCCAGGCAACCCCACAGGCAGCGAGCTCAGCCAAGTGCCCTTTTTACTACTGGGCATTTTCTTTTTTGTGCTGCAGCTTTGTGATGCTGCTGGGGACCTTCCAGAGTCCTCTCCCTCCTTCTGCACAGGGCTCATCTCTGAATTTGGGGGGGGGGTTTCTTTCCAGGAAGACCCGAAAGCGCCTCTGCACCACACCGGGCAGACTGCGCTGCAGCTGCAAGCCAGGGCGCTGAGCAGGCGCTGCAGAGGAAACCAGCGCCAGCTCCCAGGATGGCCCGGCACGTGCCTGGCTGTTGACTGAATCCAAGTTCATTTTTTCAGTGCCCAGTCCTGGCAAAATAAAGAAAACATTCATTAGTTTGGGTGATTTTGCAAAGGTTAACTCTGAACCTAACGTTAATTTTCTCGTGTCACTGCTGGATGCAAGACCTCACCCATCGGCATGCTCTGCAACGTCAGGAACATCTGTGCAGCTCCCAGGCAGCGGAGGGAATCACACGGGCACCAGCATCGCTGCTCTCTGAAGAGGACAAAATGTTTCCTTCCACCGCTCCTGCTTCGCTTGTGTGTTTGGATCAGAATCAAAACTTACAACTCTCCAGTGAGGCAGGGCGTACGGGACAGGGCAGTTCTCGTCTGGTCCGACCAACGCTAGGTAGGAAATAAGGATTTTAAATAACCTTTAGATAACAGGGAAAATAGATAAATACAGGCAGAGAAGTTTAAGAACCGCGTATTTGTACAGACAGCAGTGAATCACTTTGGCTGAATTTGTGCCCAGCTCGAATCAAGACAAACAGGAGCTGGATGGCTTTGGGGACCGGGGGCCGGCCTTGAAATTTCAAATGTGTCCTTTCCTCGGAGCAAAATGTTGCTTTGCTTGATTGGATGCTGGTCAAACGCAGAAGCACGTAACTACTTCTGGAAGAGTTTTATTTTACTCTTTCTTTAGGACGTTCTTCAGTAAACTCATTTTTAACCCAATGAAACATTAAACACCAAGCGCTTCAGGGCACGTTCTGTTTGGACGTAAAACCACGCAGCATCTGCAGCGCATCCAAGGGCAGAATTCGGGCTATTGTGCTGAAATCCATTAGATCACGTAAGTCTTGTGCAGCGAGAGGAAGAATTCAGCGCGAAGGTGCCCAGGGGACCGAGGGAAGCGCCCGAGGGGGCCGGAGCGGGACCGAGCTGCGGCCGGAGCCCCGCACCCCCCCTGCCCTCGGGGCGAAGGGCTCCGGCCGGGGTCGGGTCACTCGGCCCCTCTCGGCCCTTCTCGTTTTCCGACACCACCATCTAGTGGCAAAGCCAACGGGCTCGGGAAGCATTTCCACCCCGCTTCGACCTCTTCCTCCACCTCTCACACCAAGTTTACTACTCGTTTTGCAACCCAAAGAGCCCCCCCCTCCCCAGGGTCAGCCTGCCATTCCTGCCTCTCCTGAGAAGCCAGCACCGATGACAAACCTCTCTCACACTCCAGTTTTTGCAGGAGCCAGATCATTTTTTTTTTCAGGACAACGGAGCAGACACATCTTCCCGAGGTGACCCCGGACACCCCGACTGCTGCTCGGCGCTCTGGGATCCAGCCCTGACCTGCTCCAGGCAGATCCCAGATCCCGCTACAGCCACAAAATGCCACTGCAGCGGCTGGACTCGCCTTCACCAGAGCAACCAGAGCAACCAGTGCCACCGCGGGAACGGCCGGACCAGGAGATGCTGCAGAAACGCCAAGTCCAGAAGTGACGCGGAACGGCAGCGGCAGGTTGAGCATCCCCGTCACCGCGCGCCCCCAGCTCTGCTGGCAGCAGGGAACAGAATCGGCTCTTCTGTATAAAACACACTTGGCATTTATGAAACGAGGTTTGATGAACTTACATACCGCACTGTATTTAGAAAATTAAAGTTCGGTTTCTGTTTTTATAGAAGAGACATTTAGCGATCAGCATGTACATTAAAATTACTTTATTACTAAAACATTTTTACATTTAGTAAAGATAACCAACCTGCAAACACCATGCTTCTGCTCCTCCTGAAAAAGGAAGCACATAGGTAGGTTGAAGACAACCGGCTAATAACTACGTTTGTCCTAGTAGCTTGTAAGTAGGCAGATGGTTTCACATTATCATCATCCAAATATTTTCATCCAGTCTTGTTTGGGCTGCATTTAGAAACTGGGATCTCTGTATAATTCAACAGCTGCATCAGTAACGCAGTTTTAGAAAAACCTATTTATAGAAATTTCTCCCCCTGGTTTCCAATAAAACTATTCAATGGGTCCAGGAACAACTGTTCACCAGCTATTACAGTTAGATTGCCCATTTAAACAACCAGGACAGACTCCGTCCTGAGTTTTCTCCACTGTGAAGATACATTTCTCTTCTCACTTACTCAGAAGCGAAGCAAGAGCGAGTCCTCCAACGCTGCAGGAATTCCAGCAGCATCACACTGAGGATGGGGTTTGGGCCGTGCAGGTCCCAAAGGCGGTGGTTCTCCTTGCTTACACCCAGGAGGATCGAGGCAGAGCAGCAACCCGGGTGTCTCATATCCTGCTCTTTCAAACATTATGGAACCAACAGGTATTTTTAAAAAAAAAAAAAAAAGAAACCCAAAATGAAACCAAAAGCCCCTTCAGCTGACTGTGCAGATCAGGTGATGTTAGCCAGATTTTGTCTAAGAACATAAAGCAGCTGTTTGCTTTGCTGAAATTGTGCTTAGACAGAACTTTCAACTCTGCAGCTCAGTGTGGAGACGCCGACACCGTGAGAGATCACGGGACTCCAGCCCGGTGGGTGGCCTTGTCAAAACAGGGATTCCGCCCCCAAAGTACGTGATCGCGTGACACCGAGGATCATAGTAAATGTCAGACCTTGACACAGTATTAAACCAAATTTGTACATATAAAAATAATTGTACAGAGGAAATATTTTCAGCAGAATACAATCTTTAAACATTGAAAAGAATATACAAAAGTAATTAAAAGTAGCCTCCTGTACTCTAGTGTGTGGTATGATTAAATACATCCAGCAAGGAGGGCGCGCGAAGACATCGATCGCATTGGCATAACAACAAACTGGTCGTATTCGACGTAACAAAACACTTGATCTATCAGAAGGGAAGAGGAATTCACAAAACATGGGTAAGAACCAAAGCCTGGAAACCGTAACAAAAACACAAGAAACAAAATGAAAATGTACTAAAATTTAATCATTCATAAAAGCTGTAATTTAATCTGTGACAGTAAAACACAAGAAGCAATATTAGAGTTGGTTTAGTATATTATATATTTTTGCTTTTAAAGCCATAGAAATCAGTTATCCCAGTTTTTCCTATAAAAGACCCATTTTTCCAAAGCATTATGCACAAACATTTTTAATTAGAATATAATGGCAGAATGAAAATAATGATACTCCGTACTTTTAAATATAAAATGAAGTCAATGACTCAAAAAGTTATTTGTTGCAGTGAGTTCAAAGGGAAATTTCAGGTAATATATATCTATAGTTATAGATATAAAATATAATGGTGGAACATTTTTAGTGCTTGATGGGGAAAATTATGATAAAAGGGTCAATATGAAATTTTAATTATAGTAGCAATATCTAACATTTGAAATGCATCCATGCTCCTTTGTATAATCATACACTAGAGTCAATTATATTTATTTTCACATCTGTTAACTGCTATTGCAAAGGAGGAGTACTATTGTCTTAAATTTCCAAGAGATATACACAGAGCAATTTCTTTTTCCAGGGACTGTGTGCAAACCATTTTAAGATCTAAATTCTTCTCGTAGTATACAAAAACAGAAGAAGCTTCTTCAGATATGTTATTCATTTCCGTAAGGTTTTGAAGTCGGGAATGCTGGCACTTTCCATTTAGGCAACAGTTCTTCATTCCTGCAATCTAGAAAAAGTGAAAAAAAAGATGATGGAGGGAGTTTCTCATCCTACCCACAAGATGAATGATCTCGAACACAGATCTGAAAGCTTCCCCGGACCACTGCCCGCACCCAGGCTTGAAAAAACACGCAACATTTCGGCAGGAAAAGCTTATCTTTGCCAGTATCGGGGGCTGTCCTTACCGTCCTCTGAGTTCAGAGGCACAGGAAGAAAAGAGACTTTGGAAACTAGAACACTTCACAAAACAAGTTCTTGTTTTATCGTGACTGCAGCAGCGCCGTGACGGGCAGCCACCACCCCGTCTTTCTGCTGTGATAACGACAGCACCCTTCAACTCATCCGCTGTACGACACAGGCCACCTTCAAGTGGATTTTGAATTCAGCAACGGATGTACAATTTATGGACGAGGGATTTCATCTTCTGTATTTCTGAGATGCTCTTAGAGTCTAAGAGCATCCTTCCACCCCCCACCTAAGCCATGACCACCAGTGGGGTTGTGACGGCTGCATCCGGCTCACGCTGCTGGGCTTTGGAGGGCGGATGGCAGCACGGCAGCCAAGGGCATCTTGCTGGTGTGCAAATACGAGGCTACATCAGTCGTCTGACTCTGTAACCAGTGGCCAGCCCCGGGCCCGTTGAGCTCTCCTGCCCAGCAGCACGCCAGGATCTCCCCTTGGGTAGGGACACCCCTCAGGTCACTCCTCGAGGCTGAGAGATTCCTTGGTGGAACAGATCCTCGGTAAGCGGATAACAGCACGCTAAACTCGGAAACCTTAGCTGAGTGATAGAAAGGATGGATTGTGCATGTACAATCCTTTGGACATAAACCACTGACCAAGTCTGGGACTAGAACTGGATCCAGCTGCACCCAGACCCCTCTCTGAGGGGGGGTTCAGAAAGCGAGGGGGACCCTTCTGAATCTCCTGACTCCACGGGAGGGTCTCCCTGATGGTTTGGTCTGGCCCTGTCCTCTGTGCAGTGTACCCTGTCATCGAGTCTTGTTAAACCACTGTCGCATTTACCCTTGAACTTTGTTAACTCACTGTTCTACATCAATAAAGTATATTGTTGCTTCTTTCTTACAAGTGAAGTGCAGGACTCCATTCGTGACAGGGGTCACGGGTAAAAGTCAACGGAGAAGCCTCACCAGGAACTGACTGAACGCAGGAACTCCTTTAACAGTGACTGGTATTTCAGTGCCGCACTGCTGCCAACGCCGGGCTTCGCAGCGCGAGATCCCGGGCGGGGGGGCGAGAGCAGAGTCACGGCCGCCCGGGGCTCCGAGAAGCCATCCTGGCTGACACCACACTAGCTAAATTCAGATCTATCACCTGAGGAACAGGAAAAGCCACTTGGGAAGTAGTCTTCAGTTTCTTTTCCTAAAGCCATTGTTTCCCCTAAGCTATTATTTTCTGGCACTCAAAGCTCGGGATAAGAGACTCATCCATCAATAAAGCACAAGTCATTAGAAGCCAGGTTAACTCCGCAGCTCCACTTATCCTACTCAATCACTCCCAGGTTACATAAATGGCCATCTGCAGCATGAACCTGGCAGAAGGCAGAGCGCCGCCTATTTTCAGGAATTCATCCCTGAAATCCTTCTGTGACCAGGAGTTTGTCTCAAATGCTGTAGGACAAGGGCACTGGAGTTGCAACCACAACTATTTATGAAACTCAAGAGGACACTGCAGAGCTTCTGATGGCTCACAGGAATCGTCAGAAGCTGCCAGCCTGTGCAGCCTAAGGTGAGGACAGCAGCCGGCACAGCCACCCTCGGGGAGAACCGGCTGCTTTCTGGCAGCTTCTTACTTCCCGGTGCCGAGATGGGCCATTTGCCCCGCACCCTGCTCTGCCTCCGAAGAGTGCCACGCAGCACGCTCGTGTGCTGACAGGCTAACAGCTCCCGGGGCAGCCTGCGTGATATTTCTGTCCAAAACCTGAAGCTACAGAAATGCTGTTTTCTTTCAGGAGTGCGACAGAACAGCTGTAAGCGCACAAAGTACCCTGCCAAGATACACAGGAAGATTATTTATAGCTACGTCCAACCTTGGGGTGGTTTTTTTATTTTGGGTTGTTGGGTTTGTTTTTTTTTTTGGTGGGCAGCTTTTTATTTCTGTGCCATTGAAATCCATGTCCCACCCAAAACAATTTGCAATTGTCCCTACAGCACCGAGGACTGAGACAGCAGCTGCAGCAATAACACGAATTACATAGATGCTACTAATTTTCAGCAGAGGATAAAAAGGAAGCAAAACTGAGCCACGGTGGCTCAGAGCAGTGTCACAAGACAGAGGGAGAACCTGCAAGAGTAAAAAGGAACTCTGTCGAACTCATCAACCCAAGCAAAAGGAGAAAGGGAGAGAGGCAGATATTTCTCTGCCAGGTCAGTCAGTACGACTGACTTTTTAAAAAATAGTCCAACAGATGTAGAATTTTATATTTGGGAGCAGACAGAAGGAAGAGGACTGCAAGGAAGGGGAGCGAGTCCTCTTTGTTGGGAGCAGCTCACAGTCCGATCGCCTGAGCTGTGGGTGGAATTCAGACACCTCTTACCTGGCTCAGAGCTGCTGCGCGATGGGAGCCTAGAGCAGCAGACATGATTTCTTTTTAGGCTTCTTCTTTTCCACTGGTGTTTTTCTATTTATCTGTCTGACCAGGTCATAAAAGATCTGAAAATGAAAAACACAAGCTGAAAAATCAAAGTGATAAAACACTATGCAAGTGTCAAAAATTAGGCAGGTTTGCGAGCTGATACTCTTTCCTGGTGGCTGCAGTCTTATAAATTCAATTAAACTGCTTACATTTACTGAAACATGTTTCTCAAGCAACCGCTTACGGAACAAGAGAGCACAGAGTTCACATGATATAAGGGAGCTGTAAACTCATTTCCTGCAGCACACAGCTTTCTCCTCCAGGCTGCATATGACCAAAGGCTTCAGAAGAGTATGGTAACGAAACGGCCACAAATCCCTTGCTTTGGAAAGGTGGGAGAAAACTGGGAAACGACAGCACACAGGTGTAACAGCCTTAAGGACCATCTTCTCACCGGTGCTCCCTGGGCTGCTGAGTGTCTTTGCAGAGCACTGCTACGCCAGCAGCAACGTGTTCTCACTGTAGGGAAAAGCATCCCTTCTCCTGGGCTTTCACCTTCAAAAGTGGTCTTCGTTCACCTGCTGCACAGGATGCGCTGTTAATTCTCCCCTTTGCCAAACAGATTCGAGCTGTTAATCACTTCACCTTTTTGCCTGGTCTAATCATTTGAGTTTATTAATAAAATTAGCAAGGAGAAGCAAAACATCTGCCCTGAACTCAGACATTTCCCAAAGGGGACGATGACAGGGGCCTCTTTCAGCTTCAGAGACAAGTTTCTTGTGAACACTTTTACTGTGAGTTGTTTTCCCAGCAATACTCAAACCATTTATAGCAAAGTGAGCTTTGCAAAAATGCTTAGAGCTGGGTCACAGTATTGAGGAGAAATATTTAAACCCTCAGAAGGCTCCACCCTTGTCCTTGTTTACTTTCTTCCTTCCTGGAGCAGCTGACAGCTCACAGATTCTTGTTGATTCCAAGGAAATTCAGAAGACAAAGAAACAGTTTATAACACATTGCAAACTTAATTTAAGATTTTCTGGCTATTACCTGCATGAAAAAGCCCTGGTGCGCAGTTAAATAGTTTCAAATGGAATGAACATGATGGTGGCTTTATCAAGTTCTCATGGAAAATATTTTACAGTACCATTTGAGTTGCTCACACTACTACTTTACTAAGCTTATTGCTACAGTTTTCTGCTGTCAGTCTCAGACAAAAGCAGCAGTTTGTACTCTCCGAGGGACACAGCCAAGATGTTCAAAAGTGTACAGATGAGATACAAACAAAAAGTTTCCACAGGAGAAACCAGTTAAGAAGTGGCGGCATCTATGCTGATGCAAAACAGCTTTCAGTATTTGAGCCTTTATAAACAGGAGCCAAGATGATTTGAACGTGATTATGATATGCAGGAAGAGTCTGAATTTCTGAAGGTACCAACCATCTCTGCTCTAGCAAACGAGATCCTTGAATGTTCGAGGTAGAAAAAAAGTCTGAAGTTAGATCATTTAAGCGTTGGTACTGACTGTGAGTACAGAAGTGAAGTCTGCAGCAAGGTTTCAGGAGTGCCACTGTCCCTGAGAAACGTCAGCGTGGTGCAAGAGCATCACACAGGTCACCAGGAAGACATCCGAAGCGCTGCGACTCAGATTGACTCTCACCTGTGGTAAAAGCTTACTATCTGTATGAAAGGTTTGTTTCACTTTCAGCAAATGCACACAGAATTTTATCACACTTTAGCCCAGATTTTAACAAAGTTAGAAAGTCCAAAAGTAGTTAAAAAAACCCCAAAACTCAGAATAATGCAAACGCTCCCCCAGTCCATGAGCCAGCAGAACAAACAAATAACCAGTACAACAAGTTGCTCGATTCATGGTGTTTCTTCTCTTTGATTTCCTCAGCTTTTATGCTTTTCATAATGAGACAATATAAACTGGCAGAAACCCAGAAAATCCCAGGCTCACTGGAGGCAGCAGACATGACAGGGAAATACAGAGACAGAGGATTCACACGTTAAGGATGACTGTATGTAAACCACGGGCGTGCATTCGCCCCAGGACAATTCAGTGCTCTGCCTACTAGAGAACCCCCTTTCCTGCACAGCTCTCGGGAGAGCTTTACGGCACCTTTGGCTAACGAGAGGTCAGTCTCTGCCACAAACTGTGGAAATACAAATAAACCAGAATGTGTTATACTCCACTGTGATCTGTTCAATGACTGAGCCACTAGTTTCTTCATCAACAGTCATAGTTTTACCACAGCTCAGACACACACAAAATCCCTCCTGGCAGGAGCCTAGCTCACCAAGCTATATTTACCAGGTTAGATTAGTGCGCCGGGCTAATCCCAGCCACAGAAGCTACAATTCACACAGCCTGGAGCTCCTTTCCCTTCCAGCCGGGTAGATGCAGCGCTGCGCACATCCCAGTAGCTGCCAAATTAACGCTGGGTCCGGTCCAAGATCCTCCTTGCTCCTGCTTATCGCAGAGCCTCCTAAACGGTCCCAGCTATCTCCTGGCACCAAACCAGCTATGGTCAATGGGGTCACCTTAGCTTTTGTGGCTGGAAACCTGGCCTCTGTCACAGTCAGATAATTCACAGCAGAGAATAAAAACTTGGTGCCTGATGTCAAGCAGAGCTCCCTCAGCAGAGCTGCACTACCTCAGGCAGGAGCAAAAGGCACACCGATTGCAAAGGTGCTTCTCATTTAGAACTGCTCAGACAGATGCATGTTTGGACACGGTCTCAGTGAGTGGCTCACCAGAGGAGGACTGCAATAGGATGTCTGCTTGGGCTGCCAGACGCAGCAGGAACATGAAAAGCAAATACTTTCAAAACCAACAGCCAACACTACGCAGCGTGTCATGTAATACAATGGGGCATAATCCACATTCTGAATAGCTGCAGCAGTTACCTTGAAAAAAATACACTTCCCAGATAAAGTTTATCTAAGCTAAGAGTCATCCAGTTAACTGGGCTTACTCAGGACCCTCTGCGATTCACATCCTCTGACACAGGCTATAGAAAGCACTTACCTGGAGAAGTCACCCACCCTTTACAGAGAAAAAAACCCCCAAAACTAAACAGAAAGCAGTAGCTAAATGCACTGCATCGCAAGCCTTTCTTAGGCTGAGATTTCAGAATCATCCTGAATCTTCCCAATTAAGAAACAGATGACGGACCGCATGCTGGTTTGATGTGGCATTCACGCTGAAGTAAGAAAGACCAGGGAACAGCTGATAGTTACCTCATTAACGTTGATTTTAGACTTTGCAGACGATTCTAGAAAGGCACAGTTACACCACTGTCTTGCTAAGTTTTGACCCTGTTCTTTGCCGACTACACGCTCTTCCTCCAGGTCACATTTATTGCCAACCAGAATCATCGGAACCTGGAGAGGAGACAAGCAAGAACAAGAGATGCATCAGCAAGTTAGCTTACAACATGGGCTCTAATGCTATGGCTTACAAAGGCACGTCAGGAGGGGGGAAAATACAGACAGTATGAAAAACCCAATAAAAATCTGAAGTTTAGCACAGCTCACGGACTAGTCTGGAATTTACAGGCCTGCTGGGAAAGGGCTGAAGAAAGTCCATCCTATAGACACCCCGATTCACTAAGAATTAAACACCTGGAGGACACCGTAAAACCAAATGGTAATATTTCAGCACCATCTTAAGTTAGTAAAGATTTATTTTCTGGTCTCCACATCCAACACCATTCTAATAATTTACTACTGAAATGCACTTCAGGACTTTCATGTGACAGCAGGCTAAATTGCCTGCCAACTTTGCCTATTTTAGACAACAGACCATACAGCACGTGTTTTAAGACATACATTACATGTTTCAGCCCCCTTGACCCATCTTGTCATCCTGTTGTTGAGCCACACAACAATAAATGGAAGCACCTTTGAAAAACGCTGCCCTGGACACGGAATAAAAAGGAATAGTCCTGTGCAGCTAAGTATTCCCATACAAGGCCCCCTGCCTCTCTCATCTCAATAAAGTATCACACTGACATGGTTTGCATACACACAGAAAAGAGGATGTTCACTAAAAAGGCACAAACACTCTGCTCAGTATTTACTAGCTTAGAATAATTAAAATTTCCAACTAGTGATCACCTAGCAGCTCAGCTCCTGAAAGGACATCACTTCCAAGAAATAATCTCGTTCAATATTAAATCAAGCATTTGCTACATGTGCAAAAGATTCATCCTACACCCATGATGCAGATGCAGGCAAATCATTTGTTCAAGCCAACGATGAAAAGGCACCTGCCCCTCTCCTTAAGCTGCTGGCTTTCTAAAACATCTGAGCAAGTCAGCTTCTCAAGGAAGAAAGTGCCTTGGGGAAACCACGTTCCTTGTGACACTTCCTACAGAAAAGCAGAGAAATGCAATACGGTAGGAAAACGACCTTGGCTGTAGTAAATGCCGGTCACCGATGTGTCTGCATTTGGCTGCAGGGACAGGAGGGGTCCCTGGGCTTGCCCAGCCAAATGGGGCAACAGAAAGGACGGGGTGTCTTGCTCAGCCGTAGCTCACCGGTGTCTCACTGGGGCTGCGACTGTTATTTGCTTGGTGCAGTGCGGAGAGCCAGGGCAGTCTGTGCTCCTTAAGTCATAAATCCGTTTGTCTCAAAGTATCAGAGTTAAGTGTTGGTGAGTGTAAGCAGCAGGAGACTTGCTCTCATCAATTATCTTTGGATATTGAGTTAAAACTCTTTCAGGAGAAAGAAATCAGGCAGACTAAAAACAGTACTAAGACATCTTAGAAAGAATGCCCTGATACATAAGTCCCCACGGCTTTCTCTGCTTCTCAGGCAGCCTCTGCCGTGGCTGCAGCCCACTAAGACGTCACAAATAGGTAGAAAAGACCTTAAACAAGTAAACAAAAAACACCCAATGCACCCACAAGCCCAAACCTCCCTACCCACGGGTGCCATTTCCACACTTACAAGGTGAGGAGGTTACACCGCCTGCCCCTCCTGCGGGACCCTTCCCCACGGGGCGCCCAGCCCAACACCGCACGTCTCCCCAGCTCCAGCCCGCGCGTTTTCACAGCCACTTTGGAGACAGATACGCAGTTCAGGACTTTCTGCACTGAGAATCTTGGGTTACGTATCATTTTGAAGTTTGCTTTTACAGCCTGCGTCTCGTATAGATCTAAGGAGATGATACAGCCAGAGCGAAGGTGGATTTTGAAACGTGAGACCACAGCAAGATCTGCAGGACGCACTGCAGTGCTCTGCATGCACACAACAGCGACAGCATCCTGTTTCCCTTACGCTATGTCAAAGTAGAAAAAAACCCTGAAGAACTGCTGATATTGGGTGTGCACCCCGCTCCGTTTCCTGAAACATTTAATTCTTTGAACAGAAAATGAGTACTTTCCAGCTGGAAAATAAATCACTGTCCACTTCCTTTGGTAATTTACAACACACTGCACGTTTTCAATTATTTCCATGTTAATATTTGCAGTCTCTTCCCAATTCAACTACAGTCAAGATTATTGTTTGTATTTAAAACTCACAGCCATACTGATTAGAAAATGATCCCATTTTTATTTTTGAGAAGTACGTTTTACTTATTACATCAGAAACCTGAAGTCACAATACAGATGAAGCAAATCCAAAAAACTTATTCCACATCAGAGACTAACAGGATATTCACCACTCTATCAGTTTAATCCCATTCTTTGCAGTTTTCTAGATAGTTAAGAGAAATTTTCTCATACCAAAACACGAAAATATGTTTTGAACATGTTCAGCAAAAAAATAAAGTATATTAAGATGTGAAATAATAGCAAAAAAAGTGATACTTAGATGGGTAAATAGTATAGGTTTGGAAGACATGAAACTCTGTATAAGGTTATTTCAAAACACAGCAATTGTTTATCATAGAGCCAAAACCAGGAGTGTGATGAACAACTAGCTTTTGATCATTTACTATTTTATGCAGAAGACTGGAATTTAGACTTTGTTAGACATACACAATTTAATGGTTTAAGTATTGGGATTTTAAAAGACACATTCTGAAACTAAACACAGGAAGGAACGCATTTTCCTAACTCAGCAGAACATAGCTTAAATGTTCAAAAGGTTCTCAAGCTTAGATTCAACAAGTAACATCCCCCTAACAGAAAATAAATAAATGCATTTTAATAATTAAATCAAATCACTGAAGTAAAAACGAAAGCAACAGCCTCTATTGTCCGATGAACTCGACCAGCTTACGGTGCAAATTCCCCTCCAGCGAGCGCAGCTGAGCGACGCGCTGGGCTCCCAGCGAGAGGCTAACACGGCACTCGCATTACCAGGGATTTACGCAAGCATAATCCCTACCTAAATGAACACCGGTTTTGCATAAATAGAAGTTCAGCTTGTTAAACCAAGGAGAGAACCAAAGCCATTCAAAACAAGGTAATGAGGAGACGGGACAATGCAGATCCAAGAGAAAACAGCAGCCCTGAGAGGTTGCCCTCATCCCACCCCAGCGTGCTCTGCTCAAACGGCATTTTCCTGAACGGCTGTTTAAATACAATGCGCATGGCTTACCCAGGATTTGGCCTCAATACGTGTCCGGCCCTGCTGACCGACCACCGCGGCCCCCCGGGAGCGGCTGACACAACCCGAAAGCTATCATCATCAAAGGCAGCGGCTACTTTCGAGCTATCAGCGGAAAAAAAACAGGCAATCTTTTTCACACTCCTCAGGGCAAACCCTTGAGTACATTACCAATTGTTAGGCAAAACAAAATAATTTCATCTTCTTCTGGAGGACACCTACGCAGAGAAAGAGTTCCCACACGTCTCCACCAGCCACATGGCTACTACGGCAAAAGCTGCCGGGCAACCTCATCTACATCATACGTTTAGAAATCAAAAGCCTGCCAAGGAGATCCACTTAACAGGAGTTAGGGCCCAAACTGGAAATACGGTAAATAGTTTTCTTCTGTCAAACAGGACTGAAGACAAACTATCTTAATTTCCTTATTTTAAGAAGGGATTTAAACAACCAAAATTACAACCTTGCATCACTAGCTTTCTGAGGCTCTTTCCGAGTCTTTTAATGAGTTAATTCATACAACTGCATGATCTCCTTTGGGTTACGCATTTTGTCAAATGACAGAAGGAACAAAGTAAACTGTCGAGAGTTTAAAAGCTTCGGGCTGCGAGGGTGGTCTGCAGAGTGCCACTGCCATCCACGGGGACAGGCACACCCACGGTGCAAAGCTGAGCCCTCCCCGCTCACACACGGGCGTCATGGAGCAACAGACCCCAGCCACAGAGCCTGAAACATCCTGCTTTCTGTCAGAAAGGGATCAGCACATTTTCACCCAATAACCTAAGATTCCATATAAGTTTTTCAGAAGACAATTCAAGAGAAGGCTGATGGGCTCTCCCAGCTGATGGATTCGAGTGAAGCAGAGCTCCCAAACCAAGAGATGCCGCACAGCTATGGTAAGGGGATCTCTACTTCGTGCAACAAGACCCAGGACTACTTCATCTAACAGCTCGGGCAGCCGGGGCCGAGGGGACTGAACAGGCTCCCATCCTGCCTCCCCCCGACACTGCCCTCGCACACAGAGAAATGAAAATAAAGGAACATTCACCGATTTCCCCCCCCCAAAAAAAAAGGCTACTGATGCTACTGACACTTAAATTACCAAGCACAGTTTGGTCAATAAGCTGGACGCGTTCTTTCTGTTTGCAGTTCATGTTCATCAACTTGGACTACAACCCGTACGCACGCGAACGGCACAGAGGGCACAGGTACAACACTGCCCTGCTCCAGGGACTTCACAGCCGACCTTCGGGAAACGTCACGGCTTGGTACTTCCCCTTCCTCTTCAGACATTTGGGAAAAGCAACGTTAGCCTTCATTGTAAGACACCTGCAGATCCACTAAGAACATCGTTACTGGTGAGTTCGACTATTCTTTTGCCTTAACTTTGAGGGAAGTAAAGTACTGCTAAAGCATGGCGAAAAGAGGAAAATGCAAATACTGGAAAGGAGTTAAACGGAGGAAGAAAAGTTGTCTCAAATCAACTCCTACCATTTCCAAAGGCTGTTAGACTTCCCGTACATGTGAAAATCTGGTTTCATTATACCCCTTAACAGGTGTTGGGCCTCAAATAACAACACTGAAACCAACAAACAGCGCTAAGGAAACCGACTTCAACACACAACTTTGCTGTACAACAACTAATATTCTTCAAAAGAAATTTTGCTCACAAATTCCTGTATGTTCACTTACAAACACATTTTAACCATTTGCAGAAGTAATAAATTATCTACTTACATCTTCAGTGTCCTTAACCCGTAAAATCTGTTCCCGCAGGTCCTGTAAGTCGTTAAACGTGGACTGTGCTGTTATAGAATATACTAGTGCAAACCCTTGACCATTCTTCATATAGAGATCCCTCATTGCTGTAAATTGCTCCTGTAATCAAATATTTTTAAAAATAATTAGCTAGTGAATGCAACTAATGAACATTTACACAGGAATACTTTTATTGTAATAGAGACAAGAATATAGTACGGTACAGCATGCATTTACATTTTTACCCCTTACAGAAATCCACTGAAGCATGCAAAGTTAATAAAAGCATTAACACATCTCCTTCCCTTTGTTTTTTTTTCCCCTAATAGAGAAAAAGGCTTCTTGAAAAAGACATGTAAAAAGATCAAGAGCAGCAATAAAAAAATGTATCTGGAGACAGACTGCTGTACGCCCCAAGCCATAAAACAAGGTGTTAAGATTTGGCTGACATATTTTGTAGTGATCTTTCATTTATTTTCTGATATGCTGTTAAGCATGAACATGCCATCAGACCAATTCCCCAGACAACAGGAAATTCAACTTCTCTAACACAGTGTTGAAACAGGCCTAGGTGTCACACGCTCACAATTTATTGTGAGCACGACTGTGTGGGAAGGCACTGCCTGATCACCTCTAACAATTATACAGTAGTCATATCTCTAGCATGAAAATGGCTTAAAGGTTCAATGCAATGAAATGCAAGAGCAGGCTGGAAAATCTGTACCAGATCAGAGCTGCCTTTGTCCACACCTGTGAAAGGAAGCTTTACCAGAACCGCGTAACGATGACTTCTGCTTCCTCACCTTTGCACCGCTGTTGATAATTTTCAAAGCTTACTAAATAAAACTTTTAGGAAGCACGTCCTCCCCCTGTGACGTGCGCTCAACCATTACAAGGTCTGTTTACGTAGCGACGGGACTTTGCACGGCAGTAAGTGACAGTGGCAGAGCAAAGGCAGTCGCTGCGTGGCCCTGGCTGCTCTCGGGCTGGAAGGACGACACGGGCCTCCCAAAGCAGCAGAAGGCAGTGCCAGCCAGGTGCCACCTGGGTAGGAGTATTCCTTGACAGGTACAGATCTTTACTGATGAAATCCTCTCCACGTAGGCCGATGTGACATGCTGAGGCGATCCCTCTGCATTGCCTGGAAGTGGCTCCAGTCTGTGTCTGTGTATTCCGGCCGCTTGCAAAATTAACACGTAAAATCATCGCAGGTCAGTATGGTGATAGCGAGATGATGGTGGATGGCAGAGAAGTGGCGAGTGGCACAGGATGCACCAACCCGTGTGTCCCAGCGCTGGGGAAGGGGTTCACAATGCTGCTGGCAGGGCTGCAGAAGCCTCAGTCACCACACTGGGTTTTGGGTTATTTAACAAAGCCGTTCAATTTAAATTACTGCAGCTGATCTACTGGTTTTGCTTGGGCAGGATTATGACACAAGTTCTACTCTTACTATCTCACCTCATTATTAACAAAAAAAACTCCATACCAATTAGAAAAAGGAATTATACTTACTGTCCCTGCTGTATCGAGGATTTCAAGCATACACTGTTGACAGTCTACTTCCACTTGCTGCGGAAAAAAGGGGAGACAGATGCAGTTAAAAATAAAAACTCTGAAATAGGACAGGCAAGAGGAGTATCAGCTTAATTTTTACTTCTGCCACAGAGACCCCTACAAGTAAGCCAGCCACCTGCACTTCCCCACCGCTATTAGAGGATTAATTATGTCCTAAGTCAGGCATTTGGGTCAGCTCACTTACGCTCCAGGACTCTGTTGATTATAAAGGCCTAAACGAGCAGCTCATTGTAAACAACTTAAGTGAGATAAAATCCACTCTCACAAATCAAAGGACCTTAAATTTCAATTTTTCTTTGCTGCTGGGGGAGAAGGGAGTAAAGAGGAAAAGAAAAAGCAAAATATTTCGTGATCCTCACAGTTAGGCTTGGCAAGTCTTCCACTCACTGAGAAACTCTCAGGTCCAACAAGGGAATTCCAGGAAAGTCAAACAAATTTAACAGCAGAACTCATACCAGAATTTACATCTAATTATCACAGGCACAAATGTTAAAATGTTTTTGTTTTCTGTTTTGGTGCCTTTAATTATGGTAACATTTATGCTAATCTGTAAAACAATGAGTTACTTGACATCAATGGAGTGAAGAAAGCAGCTCTGTTGACAGAATTACGTAACACAACAGCATCAGGGATCCTGACAAGGACTTTTGCTCAGCAATTACAAGCCTGCATCCAAAACGGCTGTAAAGAAGTTTATATGCCTTCGAACCAAGCAGAAACGCATTTGAACTAAATGGCAAAACAGCCATTCCTAAAAGAAAAGAACAAAAGGCGATTGCTATGCTACAGTAATATAACCTACTGCGATGAACGGTGAGTATCTCCTCTACACATAGCAAATATTGATATCTTTACGTTTTGAAGTAATAATTATATGTCAAACCACAGCAGAGAGATCCGAGTAACAGTGTGACCCTAGTATGAGCTGTTCCTATCCTCAGTCAGAAGCACGGGCCGTACGCTTATCCACCAACCACCACAGCTCATGCCCCAGTACAGTGGAAATCGGTGATGGTTCAGGAAAATACACCAGCAACTTGAGTCTTTGGAGATTTAAAGTGAAAGCTCTTAGTTCTATAGAGTAATAGAGGTTTAATCCTCCTGTTAAATAGGACTAAGTTAGGGAGTGGTCCAATTAACAGCAAAATTTGTCATTCCCTGATAATTCAGTTTTATAGTAGCTGAAAACACTTTGTCTGATGGCATTCGGAGGCCCCAAGCTAGCAAAGTACTCTGTAAAGTCAAAGAAAACTATTTCCAAGACTGAGGCTTTTCCATACATCGCTTTCTTGCTGCAGCTTTATGTCAGAAAAGACCTTTTCTTGTTCTGATAAGCTTTCGTTGCATTATTAAAAAGAAGCAAGCTCTATGAGACTTGAAAGAAATAAAAATTATGTTATTTTACCTTTCTGTATGAATCTTCTATTGTTGGGTCATATTTTTCAACAAAAATTCCCTGAACAAACTGTACAGTCTGGGGAGAAAGGAAAGAAGAAAAAAAATTAAGCGAACAGAACATGAGCAGTAACACTTACCAAGAAACACTTTATGAAAATATAACAACACAGAAACTACTCAACACTGCTGTTAAAATTCAATACTGGGGAGCAGAGAAAGACACACATATATTTTCAATTTTTTAAAATAAAATTGGTGTAGTTTCTGTTTTAAGAATCACTTTATTCAAACATGTTTTCAAAACTTTTGGTTTGCTTGCTTTTTCATCAAAGATGATATCCTCAAAAAAGCCTTTACTTCAGTGCCAGCAACTTCAGAAGAATAAAAATCACCAAATACAGACAACTTGAAATTAGAACAGAAGAGCTGGCAATGTGTACGCTGCAGAAAACCCACATTTCGATTCAATCACCTTAGAGGGACTCTGGATTATGTGCCCAGAGCACAGATGTATTTCAGAGCAGGAAGTTAAACCTGGAGCATCTCCAGATACTCAATTTGTATTAAACCATTAAAGAAGGAGACATCATTCATTTTAAAGAGGAAGTCTTTCTTTCCCTATATAATTATTCAAAGCAAATCTACTCTCAACGTTTCCCATCAAGTTCTCATTCGGATGTGGCCCATGTCTGGACACCCAGGCTCTGTACGTGCCGTGCCTTGGCTCCCGTCAGTCCGCAGCTTTACTCGTCCTCTGCAAGACAAAGTTTGCTTTTCCCTTTCGCCTTGCATCCCCACGCTCTTACCTACAATAATCGGCGCTAACGTAGTAACGCAGCACAGGAGCATGCGGAGGATTGGCTGATGTTTTTAAAACAAGGTGGTGCTTGTTTGTAAAACTAAGCACAAAGATCCCAGCACTTAATTTTGTCTCTTTAAAAATCAACAAACACAACAACTATCTTTTGCCAACTGAAGTTTCCACAAGCTTTTTAACAGAAATCCTGAGAAGTCACTACCTGTTTCGACAAGCCGTATTTTGTTTGGACAGAAGGCTGAGATTTTTCTGCAAGAAAAATCACACAAGTACTTGCAAACTTTCAGAGCGAGATGTGCCAGATACATGCAGAACATCTAGCTGTATGCTGGACACTGAGCAGTTCCTCCTGGTTTGCTTTCTTTTGATATAGAAAGAAAAGATTTCTAGTACTACCTCATTTGAAAATCATCCTACATCACTAAATAAACCTATTTTACACTCTAATGATCAAAGCCTTTGCTTCTCCAATATTTTCTTGTCACACTGAACGTTGTCCTGGTCTGCCCTTCAGATAACAGATCTCAGTAAAATCATTATAATAAGATTCGACTATTAACACTGATTATAGTGTTATGCCAGCAGTGGGAACCAGCCGTAAGAGCTGTCGTTTACAGATTATATTTTAGGATTCTTAGCACAGCCACTAACCAAAGAGAGTCCAAAGAAGGTGGCTGTTTGCTAGGAGGCTCACATTTGAACACTGAAGTCGGTCACATCTGTACCGCTCTGTTCTGGGAAATGTGTTTGTGAACCAGCCTTCAATGAGAGAATCTGACAAACCACTCCGAGCGTTCCATCTTTCTAACACAACACTCAGAGCCTTATTTTATCTCTGCAAATACAGGACTGCTCTGAAAGAAAACTAACTGAACCCACACTGTCTTCTCAAATTGTTTTATTTCTAATAAAGCACTGTTTTAACTTTTGTTATCTCAACTGGTGCTTGTGTGTTCACAGAGACACCGGTTACACACAATCATAGTTACAATTACATTCAACTTCATTCACGTAATATTCTTCATCTCTGATGTACTTTACTTTTATTGATTACAGGCGGAAAGAGAGGTCAAGGGAGACGACAGAAATCTGAGGTTGTTTTCAGGTTATGCGTGGACCCAAGACTTTTGGAATTATTAGTTTGGGGGTCGTGCGTCCCAACTTTGGCTTCTAGCTTTATATAGGACTATGCACAACTGGATACTCCCAGTAATACTGTCTACCTGCTAACAGTCCAGAAGATTTCTACTCATTAGAAATGGGGAGAAAGCTACTGTATGAGAAACACTTATAAAAAGGTTGCAGAATAACTGTGCCTCAATAACTACAAAGGCTTTTCTGCTATCCTGTCATCATTACCAGAAGGCACAATCAGCATCGTATTGGCACAGAAGAGTTAAAACAGTAAGAAGGATTTGCAGTGAAACAACACCATATTGTAATGAAAACACAGCACTGAAAAGGAACACCAGCCTCTTTGTTAGACATCGCAGTTTATACAGTTTGAAGACAGAAACTTTAAAGTGACTGCCATATTATTTTAAATCCCACCTTGTAACCTCTCCTTGCTAATGCTTGTAAATAAGTAGACAGTCATCTTGAAAGCTAAATATTATTCACTTTTAGCTGCTAATTGGCACTTATTGTGTCCTGCTATAAACATATGGATCAATGTTGCATATGAATGACAATATAGGCTTACTTAGCACCTAGTCTGTCAAAACAGAATTTAACTTTTGTTTAGCAGACTAAGTATTCGCATTTCAGCCTTTAAAAAGGCCAGTGATGGATGGACTCAGACTTTATATCACAAATAAGGAAATTCGAGTATGTCAGCTGCTGAATAATTTTGATGTACAGCATATTAATAAGTGCCCCATTTTACCTAGTGAGTCTTTCAACATTACATAACAAATGCAAGATCAACAAGGGGATGCTGGTGGAAAAAGTAATATAGATTAAGTTGCTGTGGAACAATAGTGTGTATCAAAACATTTTTACACCTACATCCTATGAAGATTAGGATGGGATCTCTAAAAAAGAGTCTATCAAATTTGATACATAATTGAATAATCTTTCCTCCTATTCACCTGGATTCTGTGGGTGATTTACCACGATTAGCAGCTCATTTCAGCAGAATAAACAGTGCAAGCACCAGCTCTGGGACGGGAATGGCTGGTCAGCTATTATCATCTTCTGTGAGAAGGAACACAGTGTAGTTCCTTGTTTTAGATAACTTTACACTTGACCAGTTCTTTGCCTTTCTTGTTGGAGCAAGCTGCTTGACTGATTTGTGATAAATAGGTGACAGAAATCTCTCTTACAATGCCTTACTATCAACTCTGCTATGTAAACCTCTTATTAGAAACAACACAAGTACTTAAGGAGTGCAAAGTGTCATCAGTCTGCTTATCCCTCTGCACTGCACACGCTGGAGGTGACTTCTCATTCTGCCCTGTGTTTTCAGTCCAGGCTGCTCATCCGGGTTCTACCCAGGATGGAAAACACGCAGCCTTCGAGGTACGCAAGGCTGCAACCGTCACCGATTCACTGCCACACACGGCAAGACTTCAGTCACTGTTCCAGTGTAGGCTTTTCATATTTAGGTACAGACATCGGTCATTTCCAATATTACACCCATGCGGGAAGCAGAAATGAAATGCTAGCTATTGTAACTGCAATTAACCGCCCGCTGCTTCTCCAAAATGTGACACATTGACAGCTATTTCAGCAGCGGCTACACAGAAGTCACGCTGCATGTTAAAAGTTAATAGAAATGTCTGAATGCATTTAATGAGCATTGTCTGCAATAAGATAGGCTAATTTTGAAGTTCAGTATCTGTATTTGTATCGGTTTCAGAACTGCTTCCCAAAACTCACCAAAGCGGACTTCCCCACACCTCCTGAACCAAGGACCACTAGCTTGTACTCACGCATGGTGTGGTCTGTTCAGATAGCGACGATCTGGAAAGCAGGAAAAAAGCCGACAGTTAAAAGCGTACCTGCACATACGAATTTATGACACTGTCTTCTGAAAACAGCAACACGCTGTCCTTCTCCAGATACTCCTGAGAAGAAAAAGCTCTTTAGTAACAGCTATGCTTTTTGTTTTTCTACCTGGGCATTAAGTTTAGATGGCCGCTCCGACAGCCCCGGTTTATACGAGATGCCCAAAGCCGGACCTGTGAGCCTGGTGGTGCTCGGAGAGGAAGAGGATGAATACACCATGGTACAAACACAGCGCAGCCACACACGCCTGCTCCCAGCCGCACCGGGTAGCACGAGCTCTTGCTGCCCGTCCTCTGCATTCTCAGCGTTTTATAGCATAAAACACTATCGGACAAGAAACTTAGATCAGAAAGATGCAAGTAGAGAGGTTTACTTCTCCCACCCACCCCCCGCAGGGAAGGATGTAGGTCAGTATTTTCTCTCTGGAAAAGGTCAGGCCTAACTTACGGCTGCCAAGGCAGAACCTCTCTGCTCGCCCAAGCAAGGACTCTGCCTTTTTATGGAAATCTTGCAACTCCCTCAACTCGCTGCGTAGCACCAGAAAACTTCTCATTCTCACCGAGGTTCCCTGACAAATAAGGCAAATGACAAAGCTGGTGATAAACATTTTACACTATGTTTACATTATAAGCCAGGCTGGGCTGTCCCTATCAACGAAGCTCAAGCAAACAATGACCTCAGCAGCTAATTATCTTCCCCCTCTTCCCCCAGCAAGATAGCACTTTCTTCCCAAGTAAGGCTTCAGAAACACAAGTGCTACGAGGCTGGGCAAGCTGCATTTCTCAAACTAACTTTGCCACAGGATTTATGGGTTCACTGGCTACAGTTTGAGGATTGCTTTAAAGATAAAAATGTATTCCAAGTAGTTTGATAGAGAAATGTATCGCCTTGTCGACTACTGTTAACAACAGTCTGTGAAGAACAGGGATCGTATTTTTAGCTTTGCAACTGTGGACAACTCCCTGACAATCTGTCTCTCAAGTTTGTATAATCATTAAATTGGGACGGGTTTGGGATTTTTTTTTTCCCTATCATTTGAATTCCCAAGGGAAAAGCTGTGACACAGAGTCACAGAAGAAGCCCATGTGCACAGCCACAACCAGTGGCTCTGTCAGAGCTCAGCTCTGTCCTGCTGGGCTGAACACCTTACGGAGACCGTGCCCAAACACCCTCCTTTTAAAACCCTCAGGACCAAACACCTTACGGAGACCGTGCCCAAACACCCACCTTTTAAAACCCTCACCCCTCAACCACACAGTATGTTTTCTGTGACACGAGCACATAATAAAAAATAAATTAAAACCACCCCACGTGCAGCTGGAGGCATACAAATTCTGCAGCCAGTTTAGCACAACTTGAAGCTCATTTTTAAGTCAGAACAACAGAAATACAGGGCTCGCTGGCTCACGCTGACGCTCTCTGCAGTCACGGAGCCAAGCTGCCCTTCCCTCGCCCAAGCCTTAGTGGGGAATAAAGCTGAAGCTATCAGCAGCAGCCCATGGTTTTAAGCACCTTGGGACAGTTTTTCTGCAACTCTTGAAACCTATCTGAGCTGCAGTTGCTTAACTTCATAGAAACTGTGAAACTAAGTCAAACTGAAAGGGATTTTCTAGAACTGCAACTGAATATCTAAAAGCAGAGTGAGCAATGTCTATGCACTCTAGTGTGTTAACATTTTTGGTTAAAATTCTGGCAGCTGCAAGCTCTTCTGCTTGAAAATTTCCCTGAGAAGTAACATTCAGTTCCTTTTTTTTCAAAAATCATGATTTTGGATGGGAAGGAGAGGGGAATTCCAACTAGCAATGCTTTTCCCTTGATAATCCTTAAAAGTTAAGAGACGATGCATTTTTTTTATAAAGTATAAATGCAACTTATTGATCCAATTTATCTTCATCTTCCTACAGTTCCACAGTCTGTTCCACCCAAGAAAACCCAGAAAGCAATCAAGCTAAGGGTTAAATTTAGCCGTGAACTCTTTCACTTCTTATTTATAGTAAAAATACTTGTGGGAAAGTTTCAGCTGGGAGCAGTACAAGACTAACTTCTCATTTCTTCTCTACAGTATTTGCTGGTTGGGTTGGTTTTTTTTTTTCAGGTGCAACAGGAAACCAAGATTCTAAAATGCATGAGCCTTATTACTGTAAATCCCACACGCCTTAATTATCTTGTAGCTCTTTCACGAGTATGTTAATGTTATCTGTTTATACAACATGAACAGAGTGCTCAAGAAATTACTATGCTGCATCCCAGCCAACTTTTCATTTGGCAACTGTTTATGCCCACCTAAATACAGTTAGACACAGTAGCATTCATTTCCATCCAGAGCTCTGTGTAGTGGAGCTGCACGCTGTCAAGCAATGACATTTCAAAATGGAGTGAAATTATGGGTGTTAAATGTTTCTTTCGATTCAAAAAAGGAATGTGATCACTAAGGAGTGTAAAAATAATAACTTTTAGTGTTGTCATAAATGTTGTGAGACTGGTCTCATTAGTTCTGAATGCCATAGTGCAAAAATAAAGCAAAAAGTGAGCACGTCTCCTTGCTCGTGCTCCCTTTTCCCACACGCACACAGTCACTTAGCTATGGCAGGACAACCGTGGGGCACGGAGCACGTGCCATATTAACTAACCCATCATTGCCCTGAGCAGCAGGCTCCCTCCTCCCCGCTGTATCAGCCTCTCCAACCTACCCAGCACCTGTACATCCACTTTAAATATGGAGTAATAAAACAGTAGGGTTCAGATTTCATCTATAATAATGAACAAACTTTGCTTCTACACTGCAGAACATCTGACACCTCAGGATTAATCTCTTCTTTTCTTTATTCTTTAACAGAAGAATCTCTTTGCTGCTGCTGTCACCAACACTGCCTGGGAAGTGAGGACACTCAGCTATCCACAGCATCACAGCCCCAGGATGCCCAGCTCCTTCCTGAAAGAAGAGCAAAGGGCCCTGCCCTGTGAATAGATGGAAAGGTGAAGAAAAGATGCAGGATATTTGTTTTAACGTACAAAAATGAAAGGCAGTGCAGGCAGGATGGCAGAAGGATCTCTGAGAGGGACCAGCAGACGGATGCAAGCACAGATGAAGCTGTAACCCGAAACATGGCTCCAAGTGCCCGCTCACCTGCCTCTTTATTCAGCCAAGCACTCACGCACTCTCTTAACTGCACGAATCCTCTTTCGCCCTGTTGCAACCGAGCGGCTGAATCAGGGTACAAAGCAGCAAAACTTTCAGGGTATTTCCCAACAAGCGGAAGAAACCAGGCAGAGGCTGCAGGGTGGGTGGCGTGGGGAGAGCAGCCGAGGCCCTTCAGGAGATAAATCCGACAAAAAATAGCTGCTCCTGTTACAGAAGTTTCACCAGCTCATCAAAAAGTTTATAGGTGGCAAGGAGAGAGAGGCATAAACAAAGAAGATAAGTGAACACAGCACTGAAAGAGAGTGGGTGCAGGAACTTCACGCTAACCTAAAATGTGATGTGCACCCTGTGAAATGCAAATGCCCGAGTACAATTTTATACATCTGAAGAAGGCAGTTTGTATTTATTAGTTTCTCCATCCTTCTCCAAACGCTGATGGAGCTACACTTAACAGGAGGTGCAGATATGCTGCTCAGTGTGAGGAAGACAGCGGTAAGAGCACATGGTCTGATGGTTTTGTGTAATTTGATGAAACACTGGCCATAACTGATGACATAATCTCCATTAAGATGATAACAAAAGACACAAAAATATAAAAATCAGAGCAGACACATTCTTGACTCAGCCTTAAAAAGAAAAACTGCAGACTGTAATCATAGATTTGTATTTTGGACAATAGCAGAGGACATCAGGAAAGACAGAACACAAAGCTCCAGGGTTTTTTTTCCGCATTACAATAAACAAGATTCAGGCAACTTTTTAAACAATGCATTATACACACATCAATTCTCAAATTTCCCCAACTGCCAATGATTTCACAGTTAGCAATTTCACTTGAAATATATCGAAAACATTAAAAACCTCATACCTTGGCATAAAAGATCTCTCATCAGTGTTAGCAGCCTTACTGAAGGTTTTTCCAGGCTCCCTACAAGGGACTGAAAAAAAAAGAAAGAAGAATTAATTGCTTTTCAAATTACAGCATATGCAAGCATCATATCTCTTTATGGCTTCAAACCAAAACATGCCAAAATTTGCTCTTTGCTTTATCAATGGAACTCTACGCAATTTCTAAATACTCGAATCAAACTACCTTAAAAACAAGAACTCCAGCACAATTTAACCTTATCTCTGGGGCAGTCAAAGATTGGGGAGGGTCAGGTAGAAGCCAATGGTAAAACACAATTTCTACTGGATTATGTCATTATAAAAACCACTTTACAAACTGGACTTGTACTTAAGGTAAACCACAGGAAAATGACAGGAAATTGAACTTTCTTAGGTGAAAAAGTAAAAATCAAGCTCAAAACTGTCAAGTTCACATTTTGGAAGCAAGAAGTAAAACTTGTCCCTGTGCTATGCAGCTCCCGAGCAGCACCAGCTTAGCCGTCCAAACTCTCTCATCCAGTGACGAGGCTTCAGTCTGACAGCAGAGTAACCACGGCTGACGAGTCTTGTTTTCCCAGAGCCTCAGCACATCCACCGCCCTGCTCGGGGCACGCTGGGCCACACGCAGCTGAGCCACCAAGCCAAAACGCTCCTACACCTCCAGCCCTGGCCCGGGCTGCGGCAGGACCGCACTCCTGCTCCGTCCTCACCTCCCATCGGCTCAGGAGAGGGCTGCTCACCCTGCCTCCTTGTTGGCTTGAGATTTCATTTAGGAGCACAAGTTACTTGCTGTTTTGGGTTTTTTTTTCCCCTTTTTTTTAAATGGAAATTTTAAGTTCCTTATTTTTGTCTACCAAACTTGACAGCAATAAAATACAGTCTGCAGACATGGCAGGAAAAGATTGCCATGACAGGGAGAAGTACTTCTCTCTTTTATGCACTATTTTCAAATCATTATCTAAATAGCTTGTTTGTTTTCTTTACATCAATTTTTACTAGATTTATGCAAAGTTGTCACTTCTGTCCACAATCCTCTGTACCCGTTATTTGATGACTGCATTTGCAAACACTTCACACACCTTTCCAAAGTCTCTTTTTTCTTCCCTTGCCTCTGGCAAGGCCCTTTACCACAATACCATGGATTTCATCCCCAAATGTATATTGATGGCTATTCTCTCTCGATTTCTGACCATTCATTGTCCAGCTAACCCAGGGCTGGGCATTTTACAGAACAGTTCAATGACCAACTCCTATGGAAAGTCAACAGGATCCGGGTTCCCACATCCCTTCTTCCAATGTACTTGAAACTCCCTCCCCGCTGCCTTCACGCCCGCAGCGCACCGTGCCTGCGTCCGCATGGGAAAGCATTACCCTAGAAACCTGGGGAAACGCGTGAAGAACAAGCTACAGATAACAGATCAGCGAAGATATTTAAAAACTGAGTCAGTACCAAGTGAGTCAGAAGGCCAGGGCTGGACGGAGAGGCGAGGGGGAGGCAGGGCAGGGGGAGGCATCGGCTCCTCCACGCTCCCACGAGCTGCCACTGGCATCTGGGGCAGGCGCCGGCGTTACAGAGCAGCTGACGTGGGGCTGGAAACGCCACCGAGGGCACCGGCTGGGCTTCCACTGCAATCTGAGCGCGCGTCCCATCGGTAAGTTTAAATACACATCGCCACATTTTAACAGATTAACAGGCTCCCTCCGTTCTGACAAGGGGGATTCATCAAACCCTCACCCAAAAGCTGGCTGCTATGGACCTCCAAGCGCTCGGGACCTTCCTGCGCTCTCCAGGCTCTATCCTCCTCTCCCTCAGTTTGCTTTTCCCACAACAAAAAGATAACTTTCTTTTGCAGGAGAGATGCACGCTGCTTAAATTGAATCACCATGCTCCCGTTGGACTTTTTCTTCCTAATATACTCTACACAAAACTTCACTTACAGAAGACAAACTGAGGTCAGCCTAACCCTGCTTGAGGTTCTATCACATTTGCAATGCATTGTAAGAGATGAAAACGTAGTAATGTAGTACTTTCTACTATCGAGAACGCAGAAGAAAGCCGGCTACATTTAAGGCAGCCCAGTGACCCTGAGTGATCACAAATGGGGGAAACCATCACTTAACCGCTCGCAATCGGCGTTGCCATGGTAAAACCCCATGACTGTTGCAACATCTACAAAGTAAAATTATTTTACAGCATCCATCATGTTTCTTTCTGGTGAGAAACACACACGTCTGCGCAACCACGTCATACCTCTGCAGCCGAGCGGCACGATCTCGACATCGCAGCTCTGCGGGGAGGCCACAGCACACACCAGTTCCAAGCACAGTATCACCACACGCAGGAAACAGAAGCATCGGGCACCGATGCTATCAGGGTCCTCGAAAACGAATCTGGCATCCTGTCCCATACCTCTCCAGCCCACGCAGGAGCCCTGCCGTGCCCCGGCCGACCCCTGAGCCTGCAGCATGGGGAGCGCAGACTTACCCGAACATCAACGGGCAGCTGCTGTCTTTCCTCAAGAGCCCAGGCAGCAGCGTCCTGACCTGCTCGCAGGCTTTGACCGTGGAAGTAAAGAGGCAGAAGACGAGGGGGTATTTCCCGGTGCGCAGGCAAGGCATACACATGCCCATCCCACGCTGCCAGCGCTGCGGGGGCACAGCGAGACAAGCCCCTGGAGAGCGTCCCTGGTCCTTCAACCTCCAGATGAGATGGTCTAGCTTTATGTGGCTACTTGCTCTTCCCAAGAGCATTTCCAAGGGATAAAAGAAGCAATTGTTCCCCTTTCAATGCTAGAACCATAGGAAGTTTAAATGAAGAACTAGTAATTTGGTTTTTCAAAGTTTTTTTGTTGGGGGTTTTTAGTTTGGGAGGGGGTGGGGGGGGTTTAGCAGCTCTGTATTCAACACTGCAGAGCCACAGGCACATGCCACCTTGGAACCACATAAATCAAAATGTTGCAGAAACAGATAATGAAGTTGTCATGATCCTTGTTAAATATTTTTCCGAATATAATAGGAAGTGAGTCTATAGCAAAGCAGAGTTCATTCAAGCAGCTCTTGCTACAAGCATGTGCTTGGATCCAATTTGTACGTACCTGAAAAGAGGGATTTTTAGTGAAAGTGCTGACAGAGTCTCAACTATAGGACCGAAGACAGATGACAGCAAACCAACGCAGACTGCGTTTGCACTCCAACAGCACAACGCACAGCCCTATTTTAAAAAAGGGCGAAAGAAAAGGAACAGAAAAAAGCAAGGCACCAAACAAGCAGACACCAAACCACAAGCACCAGCTCCGACAGCGGCGTGCACTGTTACCCTGACACTTATTTTGCTCTCTTGCTGTTCCCCAGAAAGATGCACCCTGGTGTCCCTGGGATTACGAGGGGCAGGGAGCAAACACCACTCATCCGGCTTTAGGGAAGAAAAAAGCTAGTGACCTCCTCCTGAGCGCTGGCTTGCTCATCACCCACACCTCCCTTTTTCTCGCAGTCTGATTTTCACATGCGGAAACCAAAATATTTAACATTTCCAAGGCGAAATGTGCTGTCAGCATTTTACAGATTTGGGAGAGAAACACACGGATGGCTGCGTGAACTCCAGCACCGGCTGCCCTACCCCAGCGGCCATCGCTTTCCCGTTTCCCCGAGAGGGGCAGATTCTTGGGACGTTACAGCCACATGGCTTGGTTATTTTTACCCTGGCAGTTAAATACTGAATCATGGCTACTATAAACAAACCTGTTTAATTTTGAACTTGTAAATGTTCTTCATGCCAGTTTTGTAAGTTACTATAAACTAGGCCATGAAAAGGAGTGGATTTTATTTATTTTTTTAAAGTGTCTACTAAACATTGCTCAATACTCCACCAAAATCCCTTCGTTACTCATAGTCGTGTTTGCTAAACAAACTCAAATCCAGCACTTGTGCAAAGAAAAGATTTACGATGATCAAAATCACACTAAAACTGACAGATCCACAATAAAAAAAAAAAAACCAAACCACCCCCAAAAAACCCACAAATAGAAAGAATGATACAGCAGTGAAGGCTGGAAACACGAGACCCGAAGCTCTACCCTTGGCTTCACCGAGGACCGGCACTTGCCAAACCGTAGGCTGCAAACTGCCAGCGGCTCCGTGCCGGTTCGGCCACCCGGCCCCCGGCACTGCTGAATGACAGCCCCACTCACCGTCTGCTCCCTAATTAGTTATTTGTTATACACTGTGTTCTTAGATATTAAATTACTCAATGAAGTCGAAAGCGCATTAAATACTTCCCTAATATTAATCAAAGCTGTCAACAATTACACAATTGTTACACGCGAGCTACGGAAACGTGCTAGGAAAGAGGGATGGTGGATCACAAATGAAAGGGTGTTTGTTTGCAAATCGCAAACAGACAGCTCCCCGAAAAAGTAGCGAGACAAACACCACCATAGACTTATCCTGTTAGTTAGCATGGAATTTACTTAAATAAAAAATCACTGCCACGGACTCACTTGCCAAGTCCCTTCCCCGAGGCAGTCAATCGCCATCTCTTTAGGGTACACAGAAAACCTCCTCCGCCTTTCCTGAGGGCATCAACATCAGAAAAATGAAAGGGAAGGGGGGGGGGGGGGCGGAATAAAAATCGTAATAAAAAATAAAAGACTAAGCAGAAAGCAGGACTTCAATGTAACTTTAAAGTACAATTTGACAAACTTCCATTCACAAAATCTTCAGAGTCTGCCTGTATTTTATTACTCATTATCACTGCGGTATCTGACACCCAAGCAAATGTATTTTATATATTAACATTATATAACAGCATACATCTTTTCTACATTACAGCAGGAATCTCGCCCTCAATTTTACAATTTTAACAGTGAAAACACTACCATTTCCACTGACTGCTTTCAGCATCAAATCAAATACAAATCAAGGCAACAATTGTAGAACTTACTGTATGCACAGTGGTGGTGTGGGATGAGTCACTACTCAACTGTGGAGCACCACTGACTCTGCATTACACCTCTACTCCCGCTAGGTTCGCAAGCTTTTGTCTTCCTAAATTCAATGCAGGCCAAAACCTGAGTTATTTCTTATAAAAAGAAGGAAAACATTTTGGTTCCAGGCAGGAATTTACATTGCCTAATCAACCTATTTAATACTCCGGTAACTTCAGCATTAGAAAATGGGTCTTTTGGACATTCAGAAACACATGCGCTCCTCGAGGGAAGCCTAAGTACGCCCAAGAACTGAAGCAACTCCTAAGTGAGTTCCAGCTCCCTACAATAAGACTTGGGAATTCAATCAAATCCTGAACCACTACGGTGCTAAAAAGCATTTTAATAAAGTAACTATAAACTGAATTCACTGTGATTAGTGAGAACATTCTAACATTTCCAAAAGAGAACTTTCACCAGTAATTCATAAATTTACAAACAAGGCGGCAGCAATATTTTAATAACGTACCTTGCCCAAGTGAGAGGCAATACCATTCAGTAACTTAAATCTACATACACTTTTTGTTTTTGAAGTACTAGATAAAAACAAAAAACCACAGTGAGAAGCACAAGCAAAAAAATAAAGCTGGTGACAAGCCAAATAAGCAAACAGGTATTTGAAAACACGAGAAAAAACCAAAATCGTTCTGAGATCTTATTTGAAGTGTTCAACCGGAAAAGGCAACAAATCGGCCTTCAAATCTTGCACACATCCATTCTCAAAAACTCAAGTCCCGACCGCGTGCTCCTCTGAACTGCATCCAAATCGCCAGTTTCTGCATAATTTCACATCTTCCACCCTGCACGGCGAAGGTTACCGATGCAGGGCCAGAGCCATAAAAGCCTGGGTAAGGGTAAAGTCCTCTCGCAACAGTCGTCCTTTCTGACTTCAGCGTTGTGCTGAACTGGAGCTTTGGGCAAATTAACTACAGCACACGCAAACAAGTCAGAGAAACAAACTTCTTCTGAAAATAGCAATAATTCTGTAATCTGAAAATGTTATTTTATGCGCAAACATATTGAGATTGATCTTCCTCGGTCAGTAATCTTGTTGGCAGCCAGCTTCACTCTGAACTTGCAATTTTAAATATCATAATGCTAACTTCTATGGAAGTGACTGCCTACTCATTCATTTTAAATTGCTTTGCTATAGAAGCACTCCAGGCAAGGAACCAGTACTTTGGGCAGCTAAAGCTTGCCATGCTGAAATGGCTAATTTATTTTTTGTCCTATTGGTCTGCATTTGCAGAAAGTTGCTAGGGACATGTGCCAGACAGACAAAGACAGGGGAAAGGAAGCCAGAAGCAAAACTCAAAGACCAACACACACTGCATCCCCGAATTAGAACAAAACGCTACGTCACTCGCTGTAATTGGCAGCCTCCCCTCCGAACGGACTGCAGCACTGCTGCAAATTTAATACTAATGAGCACCGATCCGCAAACAGGAGGAAAGACATCCACCAAACTGCGCAGATTTAGGAGAAAAGAGACTTTTTTCAATCATATACATATAAAACAGTTTAGTAGGAAGTACTGTGCGGCCACATTACGGAAACAGAACGGCGATGAATCACAGAGCTGAGCCTGCGCAGCAGCCCACCGGCAGAGCAGAGGTCCTCCCCAGCAACACCATGGCCACGCTCGGCCATCTCTCTCATCTAGAGCTACTTAAGAATTTTCAGCAGAGGGGTTCACACAATTCAGGGGAGTTCTCAACAGCTTTTTCAAAAGAAGAGAAGAAAAACATTTCCTTTCCCCCTTCCTCATCAGCATACATGTAAATGTTAAAGGGCATAAACATTAGACGTAGAAGTCGCTCATGGGACTTCCTCCATCTGCTGTCTACCACATCCACAACTTGCCACTGATTTTTAAGTCCTATACATTTTTTTTAACTCCATTTTCTTTAGTGGAAAAAATGTTCTGACCTTTTTTAACACAGATTAAATTCCAGACAGACTCTAGGAGGCTCAACCATAGCAAAACACCAACTACATTACACTTGGTAAGAATAATTTGCTGTACTGATAGTAGCTTGGCAACGTTCTTAACTGTGTTCTTCCTGGTTTATATAATTAAGAGTAAATAAGTGACATGAGGTAGGTAGATTGTCACTGCCATTTTAGCTTGCACTTTAATTGTTTTATTTCTGCAGTAATAGTGACCAGACACTGGTCACTGCCGGAGGCCGGAATCCAGTTTGTCCTTATTTGTTCTCCAGTATCAAATCTTCGATGGAGAAACCAATACAGCTTCCTCCCAATTAAGGTTTCTTGGAAACTTCTTGAAACAATTGTAGAGGTTTAAACTCCTCTTCAAACTTCTTTCTACCCACCAGTGATAAATTCTAAGACTAATATGAAGCGTCTAAAAACATGTCGTCTGTTAGCATGGACCACTGCCCAGCTTTTCAGGGGACTGGGCTAACTTACAAATTCCAGAAAATACTAAGATTCTTTAAATCTTCCTGGCAAAGCTGCAGTAATCAGTTTGCCTGTATACACTGGATTTGACCATGTGGACCGATCTAAAGGTCAGGTTTGCATATGCAGTCTAGAGATTTTCACTGCCTTAAAAAATACTTTACTGTTTAGTGTGCGTCAGCCACAAGCAACCAAACCACCTACCGTTCCCACGCAACTGCAGCTAATTAAACGCCTGTTGTAACGATGATTTTTTGAATGAAAAGCCTCACTTACCATATGGCCACTTATTAATACTACATTGTTTATCAGTTTAAATAAAACCCCTACAGCAATGAGTATCCATGTAATGAGTCCCCAAATACAGTTAACGATGGGTGTATTTTAGCACCGTAAAGTAGAACTGTACCTCTTGAAATGTTTTCACGGTAAATTTTAAGGCTCGATAGGAACCTGAATAGCAGTAATGTACAGAATTAACTTAAGATAGAGGAAAAAGTAACAGTTTCATTACTTTTTATAAAGAAATGAAGCTATTTAAGATGGTACTTAATCCTTCAGTATTTAGCTCAGACCCTTAATGCTGCTTCCTGGAATCTAGGGACAGAGCAGGGCAGAAACTGAATTCTCTTTTACAATACAAATGACATTTTCTTCTACGTGAAGATTTTAACTGAAGGAATATTCAAAAATGTTATTAACACTTCAATACTAGAGCCTGAAGGGCATCACAGCAAGAACCTTCAGGCCAGGAGGGTCGAGAACCGAACCGCAGGCAGGTCTGACCTCTGCGCTAGGGGTTCTCTGAAGTTTTTAAATCCTCCTGAATCTGCCAGGCTTAAAAGGGCAAAACTACTTTGGCAATCCATCCTGGAATTTCCTTTATGGAAAATAAAAGGTGACACTAACCCCTAAAGGAAATAGCTCTTACAGTTTAAATTGGTTTTATATGAGCCATTTCAGTATTTATAGGTCAAGCTTGATTACAACCAAAATAGCTTATTATACAGCTGTCTTTAAACAACAACAACAAAAAACCCCACGGGCAGTTGGACTCCTGCTCCCAGAAGAAGAGACGCTATGTTTAACTCAGAAGGAAGGGAGGACACATCCTACAGCAGCGAACAAGATGAGCACTGCTGGCAGCCGCCAGCTCTTCCCCTCCGCCTCATGAACAGTATTCAAACAGGAACAAAAAAAGGCTTCTGCTTTTTGTGTCTCTCTCAAATGATAAGATGTAAAGCAATAGGAAGAAAATCTCTCCCGTGTTAGTATGCAAATTTGATCAACATATGGCCTGGAGACAGTCAGTTCTGTACTCTGAGCAAAACCTTAGAACATACCATACTTAAATTGAATGTTAATTGCTGTTAACCTCAATTTCTGTGCTTTCCACTTTGGTCAGGACACCTTTCCATCGAAGTTAAAACTCCCATGCAACTGTTTTTTCTAGAGTAAATTTACAAATACAACATTGGCCATACAAATGCATGGGCAATACCGTCACTGTTTTTTTCAAATATATTCAGGAACTTTTTTGAACTTCTGCCCATACAGATGCAGTTAACATGAACTTGGCATGAAAAGGACAATAAAAGACGTTTCAGCGTTTCAGCTCTGTAAACGTGACTTGTTTTTTTCTGACACCCAGTAACGGCATGCTCAGCCGCCCTACTACTCCACTTGAGCTCGCTGTAGTGCTCAATTGTCTTGTACTTGGTACTGTGTTTATGACGAGGGTTTAGAGCAAACAGTTCCTTTAACAGAATAAAGGAAAAGACCCACTTTCTTGGAATCACACCACTGAGAAAGTGCCCTGGAGCATTAAAACATCTGTTTGATCATTTTAAATGAGATTCCTAAGAAAGCTTTATTCTAAATTTGAGTGCATTCTAGTGATCAATATGCCAATGCAGTGTATTCATGAAACAAGACAAAGCCATAATAATACTGTAATCCCTAGTACTTTATAAGTGATCTGATGAGCTAAAAGCCCTAAATGCATGAATATTTCATAAGAAAGGCTGTCTGAAACCATTGCAGTCTGTATCTTTAATCTTAATGTTATTTTCAACTACAATTACTGTTATAATCCAAAGCAGAAAGCAACAATTGGCTAAATTTATTTTACCTTCACCTGTATTTATTTGATAAATCCATCAAGATTTCTATTCTTCGGACCCGATATCCAGTAACAGTTACCCAGCACGGCACTAACACATCAAATCTCAGGGTAAAGCAAGATGTGCTGGTATGGGACTACTTACGCAAAAAGGAGAATTGCGCCAGAAATAACCTTACCCAGTGAACTATGATTTACTTTAAACCATCACGTGGTAGGTGGCATATAAAAAGATATTATTCTGCATGTCAGCTGTCTGTAATGAAAGTTTTCCTCTTCTCAGCAGCCCCTCCCTGCAACTTCAAGTTTATTTGCATTAGAGAAAAGAAAATTACATAAAAAGCAACATAAAAGGCACTGCAACCAATACATCCAGCTGAACTGCTCCTCCCACATAACTCAGTGCTTTCCAGAGTAAGGGTCTGTGCCCAACTGATGTGTTAAAAATGTGAGAGATGCCCAATTCCATAAAGATTATTCACTTGGACAAAAACTAACAGCTGTCTCACTTCTAGAAGCATGGAGCGCTCACAACTACAGCCACAGCCAGCTAGAGCCACAGATGCTCACATCTTTTAAAGAGCATATTTCAAAGCTACGAGTTCACACAATACCCAAATTTAAATATGACAAATTAATTTTTTTCCAGTATTAGAACACTCCAGAACCCAACATCATTGGATCCA
Source organism: Balearica regulorum gibbericeps (assembly GCF_011004875.1). Lineage (NCBI taxonomy): Eukaryota > Metazoa > Chordata > Aves > Gruiformes > Gruidae > Balearica > Balearica regulorum. The sequence continues at coordinate 1,904,990 of NC_046208.1, forward strand.
AAAAAAATATTTCAACAAAAACCTCCAAACATTCCAGCCAGCCTTGAATTTGCAGTTCTAGGCACTCACAAGTGAAATGCAACCGTCTGTTTTTCTAAAATGCTCCAACAAGCAGCAGTTACGCAATGCAACCAGTTGACAACCATGCTCTGTGCTACCAGTTGCAGTGCATTTCCAAAAAGCAGGTTTTTGCAGTAACTTTTGACAGGCGACAATCACCTATTACAAAAATGCTCATCCTACTCCATACGTACGTGCACGAAGCACGAGGGCAGCATATATTTTTGACCACCTCATTTAAGCAATTAGTCAAGATCCGTTTCAGCCATAACACAGCCACTGCCGTGGACTTATCCAGACCTCTTGTTTCAGTGCCCCAGACGGATTTAAATACTTTCCATCTTATCAATATTCAAAATAACTAACAAACCATAATGACTCAGGCCACCTGCTCGACAGGACTGCTATTGCCTGGCTCCCCATATTTTCAGTCAAACAAAGTGAAAAGGGTGAGAAAGCCAAGCCAGCCACATGCAGTCGTGGGCCGTAAGCAGCCCCGGAGCTTCCTTTTTTGCTGTTTGCTCTATGTTACCCTCTTCTTCCCCATTAAAAAAGCCCTGTGAAGGGTCAGACTTTCCCCCCAGATAAAAGATTTTGTTCTTCCAAGGAAAACAAGCAGCAGGTTTCAAAACATACTAAGGTCTGGTTTTGTCAGCATCTGGATTTCTCAAGCAAAAAAATTAAATATGCGCTTTCACCTGGGTTCACGTCAAGCCACTATGGCTGCACTGAGGAAGTGCCTGTTCAGGTATAGCAGGTATTTCCCAACACCCAGCACCCAATACCTGCTGGACCACTGGCAGCGCGGAGCAGTAACACACATCAAAACATCGTCTTCATGCGGCCACATTCACATGCAGGCAGAGCTACCCTACCTGCTCCAGCCAGCTGACACGGTGAGAAATGAGCCCTTTGTCATGCCCTGTGGACTACGATCACAAGAGAAACAGAAACAACACAGTTTTACACCTCATCTTTAACTAGATATACTGGCTACTACAGCGTTGTGAGTGCAATCTGCAAATATAAAATTTATAAATCCCCAAACGATTGGTGATCAAAGTTAGGGAAGTTTTCTGGTATCCCATTATTTCCTGCGCACACCTCAAAGGATCTTCCCAGAGCAGATGAATGCAATTTAAGTTTAAACACACCGTTTCTGATTAGGAATGTAACACTCAGTGCCTCCTCCTTGAACACCACCCATCTTCCCACAGCCTCTTCATTTCAATATCATTAAATGGACTACTTTAGACAACCTTAATTAATGCAGTATGTGCAAGGGAAGAAGTGATCTCTCAGTAACCACCTTCTGTCCTGTTCAGAGCTTTGGAGATCAAAACTTGTTTCATACCAAACCTGGAACCAAAATGGCATCAGCAGGTCTAGCACCAGAACAAAGTGCTTCAGCACTAACACCAGGTACCAGCAGCCAAGCATGTATGTGCCGTCCCAACTGATGCTCCGCTGTCGCTAGGGTCTGCACAGCTGCTCCTTGCACTCGCCTTTCTTCAGAAGAATCCCTTCTGGGAGCTCAGAAAATAGGCAATAATTAACAAAATTATCACTATCAGAGGAAGGCATGGGTATCTGCTAATAACAAGCCATTTATCTCCGAATGGTTTCGGTGAGCCAGCAGACACGTGAACCCGACTCACAGGTGATATCTTAAAAGTCACCAACACAACAAGCAAAGCCAACCAACAAACAAGAAGTGAAGATGCTAAATTTGTTGCAAGAGAAACGCAGCTTGATATAAACTCCCATAAATGCAGGCTGTCCTTGCAAATATCACTGCATTACCACTGAGGACAGAGAGCAAATAGTTACCTATTTATCCACCATCCAGAATAAACCACAGGTCATGTTCTTTCCGGATGTAAGACGCAAAGCAGACAGCCACCACGTTACCTCTACTACACTCCCAGGGCAAGACCAACAGAAGGACACTGCCCTAAGTCAGGCACAGTCAGGAACTGCAGTTTCTCGCTCTCTTCACAAGTTCTTCCCTCTATCACCACCAGTACTTGCACAACCACACAATGAGTCAGCGCAAGAAGTGATCTGGCTGAAAACTACATATATATTTTTGGGACTAGCTCAGTTTTCAGCTAACTAAGCTTCTTGAGTTACCTCAACATCTAAGAACGTGAATATCAGAGCGAGGGGGACACTGGGGTGTGCAACTCCATTTGGCGACCACGAAACCACAGCCTGAAGCTCTGGCCAGTGGAGCTCTCAGTGCATCTCACCCACTCTACCCAGTGATACAACAGGGCCTCGTAAACGCAACAAAATAGAGGGTAATTCAGATCGCACAAAGGTCTCTGCTACAACCCCCTGCTCCAAACAGGGCTAGCTTCAAAGTCAGGCCAGGTCAGTCAAGACCTTGCCCAGTCTAGTTCCGCGTATTTCCAATGGCAGAGACTCCAAAAGGTCCTGGGCAGCCTGTTCCAGTGCTTAACAGTTCCCACAGGAACAGCCTGGTCTCGCTTTAACTGAAATTTCCCTTGCTGCCCCTTGTCGTCATGGCCTCTCGTCCCTCGGTGTGCAGCATTGCCCTTGCCACGACAGGCTCCAAGAGACAGGCTGGGCCAGTCACTCGGCGAGACATCTGTGGATGTTGGGGTAAAACCAACCTCACATCATGAGGTTTCAGAACCTACCTCGCTTGTCCACAAACAGTTTTTGTCAAACGTTCTCAGTTTCCTTTGCTTCTAACGATAGAGGGTAAACTGGTCTTAGCAAGCATGAAACAACTACTTTATACATCGTACCACGTGTAATTTGAAAAACCGCTTTTTTTGCACACGGGACTTTACAGAAATATAAGTTACCTACTCTGCCCTCTCAGGACTACCACGCACAGCACAGCCACTCTGACCTTGGAGGATGCTTTTTTCACAGCCTGCTCTGACATCTGAGAAAAACAACTCAGAGCACACTCAGCAGAGCCTCAGAGCTTACGTTAAAGCAAATTTATCTTGTCATTGCTTTCAATCCTGGTGATACTCCAGGAAATATAACTAAAACATACTTTTTTACATACTGCAGCCAGGTTACTCCTAAAAACCTTACATTGTTGGATCAAATGCCGTGTTGAATGCCAGGTTTAGTAGCTACACAGCAACCTTAAAAAGCGTTTTATTTGCATTTCTAAAAGAAGTCCAAGGTATGGCTAGGAAAACCAGCATTTACCCTAAAATGTTGTCTATTTTATAAATCATAGAATGGTTTGAGTTGGAAGGGACCTCAAAGCCCACTCACTTCCAGGGATGGGACATCCACAGCTTCTCTGGGCAACCTGTGCCAGTGCCTCACCATCCTCACAGGTCCTCATACCTCATCTCAATCTGCACTCCTTCAGCTTGAGGCCATTCCCCCTTGTCCTGTCACTAGAGGTATCCCAACTCTCTCAGCCTGTCTCCATAGCAGAGGTGCTCCAGCCCTCCGATCATCTCTGTGGCCTCCTCTGGACTCGCTCCAACAGCTTCATGTCCTTCTTGTCCTGGGGACCCCAGAGCTGGATGCAGTACTGCAGGGGAGGTCTCACCAGAGCGGAGCAGAGGGGCAGAATCCCCTCCCTCGACCTGCTGGTCACACAACCCAGGACACACTTGGCTTTCTGGGCTGCAAGCGCACGTTGCCAGGTGCAAAAGAAACCATGCATTCTGCGGAGTTTAAGTATAAATCAAGAAATCTTAAGGAGAAAGGAAAAAAACTAGATATATCCAAGAAATCTATATTACTTCTTATCATATAGGACTGTTTTCCAGAGCATCAGTCAGGAGGAACATCTGGCTAAACTTCACCTTGTTTATGCAGCATCACCCTACAGAGTTCAAACATTTAATTTGTTTTATGGTCCCTGAGAGATCCAGCCCTAAAGACACTGACTCCCAACAGAGGCAGCTCCATCCTCTGACAGCTGGGACCGACCTGGAAGCCCTTAGGCACTGACACAAATATAGGCAGTAAAACCACAGAGTGGGGGACACGTCGGAGCAGAACCGGTCACCAAGCTAAGACCTAGGCACAACAACATCACGTCAAGTCACTCAGAACACAGACCTGTCTCAAACACAAATCTAAACTAAATGTGGTTTATTCTTTATATAAGAATATTTAAATAAGTTATCATTCCTGAAATTACTTTCCTAGGTGGTACAGGACTTTCAGGGAAGAAAGCTAAAAGCAACACTGAAGTACAGAATTAATGTCATATGGCCAGATACTATTTTTTCAACATGTAATTTGCAAGTATATATGCAGGCCAATCAAAGGTTATTTCTGTTTCAACATATTTATATAAACTGTACCCACAGATACATTAGGTAATTTTTTTTTTTATCCTTCTTACTCAGAAGCTATTAATCAAAGTATATCTTCTTCACACTTATTTTAATCCTTTCTCTTCTGGTATAATATTTCAACAGTTCTTCATTTAACCAACACATTATTTTTTTTCATTCTAGTATTAGTGGGAGACACTAAACTGCATCAGTTAAACGCCTACTCAGTTCTTGCCTCCAAGTGTTCCTGAATGCTCAACAATAAAAATTCAACAATGGGAAGGCAAAGGAGTTAAACCTAAGAGCTCTAATCTTACTATACAACTCCAGAGGATGAATAACCTACTAGTGTTTCTAACTGTATGGCTTTAACAATAAAAGTCAACCATTCTGAGAAGTGCTGTACCCATTCTTGTTGTGCCTCTCTTCTTGGACTAACCAGTCAATGCAGTTTATCACTTGAAAGCTGGAGAGGGACTGTTTACAAGGGCAGGGAGTGACAGTCCAAGGGGAATGGCCTGAAGCTGCAGGAGGGGAGATGGAGATGGGATCTGAGGCAGAAATCCTTCCCTGTGAGGGTGCTGAGGCCCTGGCACAGGGTGCCCAGAGAAGCTGTGGCTGCCCCTGGCTCCCTGGCAGTGTTCAAGGCCAGGTTGGATGGGGCTTTGGGCAACCTGGGCTAGTGGAGGGGGTCCCTGCCCATGGCAGGGGTGGGACTGGATGGGCTGTGAGGTCCCTTCCAACCCAAACCAGTCTGTGATTCTATGTAGGACTGCAATAAATTCATCTTCACAACTTTGTGCTTTATTTACCCATTTCCATTAACTGAAACATACTGAACTTGATTATATTTGCAACATTAGCAGTGGGAAGCATATTGTATTTCCAGTCTGCTGAATAACAGCCATGAGCTAATACAGCTGTAGTCTCCTCCCAGCCTGTGCTTTATGAACTAAAAGCTAGGTCCTCCTTTATCCTCTCTGCACTTACAATGCTGCAATATAATCCAAGGAGGAACCTGTTTGAGAGGTGAACTTTTTAGGACATTAATTTATATCCAGAGAGCAGTCTAGGAACCCAAAGAACCTCAAATCCTGGCTGCCACCAGACTTCAGTACTGCAGCAAATAAAACATTTCACACAGGTTTTAGCATCTGAATAAGACAGACTGGAGCAAAGAAGATAGCTCAGCAAGATTAACTTTTCTTTCCAACTTTCTAACATCCTTACTTATCTCGGCCATTAGGTGTCACGTTTCCAGGATCAGAAGCTTTTGCAAAGTGTGAACACGAATGCCAAAGTAAAAATTTGACCCTGGGATTTATGAGCACCCCTACAAGAACATGCTTCAATGAAAATTCTGTTTAATTTCCTATTACCTATTAAATAAAAGACTAAAAGAAAATCAATAACTACTTCAGAGCTCAGCATAACAGGAATACAAGCTGTACGCTAACCACCATCCCCACTATCTCCTCCTTAAAAAAAAACAAAGTAAACCAAAACCCACCTCAAATCAAGGCCAAAAAAGAAAAAAAAAAAAAGTCCAAACACAACCCAGGACTTGACCAAGTTTTTAAAGTCAGGTCTCTCTTGAATCTGCTTCTGCAGAATTAAACACACAAAACTACCAGAAGTGCTTGACGTGTCATATTAATCTGGCTCATCAGAAATCAAAAGCAAGCAATAAAATAGGAAGTCTCCTACATTACCTTGGGAAAAAAAAAAAAAAAATTTTTGACCAGGACCCACAGCCAGACCCAGCTGACAGAGCCCAGCAGCACTCTGCTGAACTGATTTCAGCAAGGTTGGAAGTAACACCAGATCAAGGGGAATTCTAAATTTCAAACAGCTACAAGTAAAAAATATTTCAAATATAAAGAGTAAAGATTTGAACTTCACGTACATTCAAAAGATTCACTTCCTTTTCTCTACTATAAACAGATAACATGTTCCTCTTCTCAGGATATCGGGATTCCTCTTTAGGATGATTTTTTTTTAAAGTCTCTGTAAAGCTGCACAGAAGCAATCTGTTCCCTAAATACTAAGTACAAGTTCAAAGTGCCACCGAGTACACTATCTGTGCACAGTACAAGAAAAAACACCACAATGTATAGTACAAACGTTTAGAGTTGTTCATGCCTAAGACTATGATTCAACACACAATTAATACTTTTACATTAGAGTATGTCCACACGTTACACTACTGCTATCTAATTACATTTCAGGTTAAGAACAGTGCTCAGACTGGATGAACAACCATGAAACGTATCACAAACAGTCTATGTCTGTATATTTGTAGCTTATGGTTTCAAATATAAACCATTTTGATAAACTGGGTAAACATTAGTCTCCAAATAAAAGCATTAACGTGTCCCTGGCATTATACTGTGCTAGTAATTTAGTCCGTTTGGCACACAGTCCTCTTAAAGTCGTCAGCAAAGCTACTTACCCTAAAAACGGCCACACCAGAGCCGAGACACGTGATGACAGGCACTGCACTCAGCTTCCTTCGAGGCTTCAGAATTACAACTCTCGGGTCTGCCAGCACCGGCTGGGCCTACCCAACGCCATCAGGGTTTCTTTTGCACTGTACGTGGTCCTTTGATCAGACCAACTACACCCTTCTGGACGTACTCTCCTACGTTTACAAAGGCCATAAGAAATACTTGCTTTTAAGAAGCATAACTCACTTTTCTGCGGGTGATCTTAGCCTGACAGAACACAAACACTCCTCTCCTCCCGGTGCGTAGAAAATACTGCGCATGAAAACAGATTATTTTTAGAAACAGTGTATGTGAGCACAGCACTTCCTGTCGACTCCACCTTGAAGAACGACACATGTATTCTCACTTCCAAAACTAGGATTTCACAACTTCTGCCACCCGGCACAACAGAGAGAAGGAAGGAACGATGTGCTGAGAACTGCAAGCGACAATTCCCCAGTTTCTAACTGAGCGTTAAAAACCTTGTTGGAATAAGTTTCAGGCAATCGCATCAATGAATCGATGGCATTTTTTCTGCCACAATGATGAACAGAACATTAAATGTTTTTATTTATTACACTGATCTTTTCCATAGCAACCGGATGTGAACATGGCATTCCCAGCGTAATGAAGTCACTATAGCAACACGATAATGATGTCAGAATAATCAGACAGCATTTCATACTTGGGACACAGTGAACTACATCGCTTCTATAAATTAAAAAAGTTGCAGATAATACAAAGGCAAAGATGCTCCATCTAACATTTCCATTAAGTTGCCTCATTTTGGATAACTTCTTGTTAAAGGTACAGACCTTTGACTCCTAACGCGCTACTTTCTGTTTCTCCATAGCTTCATCCCTTACAGCCTAAAAGTCTCAGGAATTCCCCTGTTAAAACCCTTTCAGAACGCGAGGGATCTGCTAGCACCAGAGAGAGTTAATGACTTACCATTTCAGTAAGAAAAAAGACACGACAAAAATCACAACAGTGAAATGTTTCACGGCAGACAGCCACTCTCAACTAAACAGCCGGTTTCCTCAATTTAACTTTTCAAATAATCTGGTGTCTCTTTTTACGTGGAGCAATACTACTACTCACACAGAATTACAAAAGCAACAGAAATTACAGAGTGCTGATATAATACTCCGAAGGCAGACAGGAGTTTTCAAGTCAAACAACTATTTTAAGAAATATTATCTCCCTCGTTAAGCTACTGAAAGGAAAAAAAATGATCCAGGAGTTTTCATGGATTGCCCTTCCTGTTTGCAGCACTTTCCAAGTTGTGAGCAACGCAAAACCCAAAAGCCGATTCCAGTTCTATGTCGGTCGGCGTTGACTCGGCACGTCCAAACGCCAACCCTTCAACTCAGAAAGCTTCGCAGAAGTCCTAGCACCAAAACCACCCATACTGTAACTCAAATATTGTAAGCAAAAACACTAATTAACAAAAAGTATCCGAACACAAAAGTTTCCCTCCACAGAGAACAGTTTCTCTTTAAACTGTCCCTTCAAAGCGACTGAAGGAAGCGCAGGAACCCATTTCAGAGCTGACGCGGTGTTTGAGACAAGGAGGACAAGGTCGGAACAGCGCGTTGCTCCGTACGGCTCGCGAGGGGCTGCTCAGCGCCCACTTCCGACACCAAGGCATCCCCTTGGCCCGGCTCATCCCACCGGCCTCCTGCCCTCCATCTGAGGCAGCGAAGCGGGGCGGCTGGCGAAGGCTGGCCCTCGCCCCGCCATCCGCCTGGCCCAGGCCGCCCCAACGCCGCCCTCCCGCACCCCTCCGGCCTCGCTCTCCCTTTACCTCCAGTGGTCTTCGGGGATGGCAGCGCACGAGCTTTCTGCGCCCCTTTACATCCCGGGGAACAAGCGAGACGGCGTGCGCTCCCCTCGAGCACACCTGACTATACGAAACACCAAAAGAATTTTGGTTATTTCCCAGGGCACGGCGACACCCTTTACTGCGCCCAGGGCCAACCGCCCCCGCCTCGGCCCCGGCAGCCTCCCGGCCGCCCTCACTGACCGCGCCAGGAGCCGGCGGCCCCGGCACAGCCGCACAAGATGGATGTTCAGCCTGCGCCCGCCGGGGACGGAGCTGCCCCACCACGGCCCGCGGGACGGGCGGCCCGGCAGCGGGGAGCCCCGCACCGCCCCGGCCGGGGCCCAGCGCGGGTACCCGCCTCCCGCGGGCAGCCCTCCCGCCCCGCCGCGGCCAGGGCCGGGAAGAAGCCGCCTCCCCCTCGCTGCCGGCTGGGCTTCGCCGCGCCCCCGGGGAGGGAGCGCTCAGCCCCGTCCCCGCTGACACCGCCTCGCACCCCGGACCCCCACCGCCGGACCCCCGCCGCCTCCTCGGCCCGCGCCCCAGGGCCGTCCCCCTGACCCGCTCGCTCCCGCCCCGGCGCCGGGACGCGGCCCCGCGGCCTCGCCGCGGCCAGGCCCCAGTGGGGGTGCCCGGAGCCAGCCCGCCGCCGCCGGCCGTCGTCTGCGGGGCCCCACCGCGCCCTCTCCCTTTTCCCGCGGCCGGTGCCGCCGCCCCGCTCACCCGCCGCCTTCCGGGCCTCCCGCCGCCGCTCGGCTCGGGGCTCGGCTGCTGTGCGCGGCGGCGGCGCCGCGTCCGCTCCGCCCTCACCGGCCGCGGCCTGGGGAGGAGCCAGCGGGGCGGGCCGGGCCGGGCGGGGGCGCAGAGCCGGAGCGGCGGGAGGAGACGTGACCGGGGAGGCCCGCGAAAAGTTCCGGGCGGCGGCGCCCGCGGGCCCGGGCAGGTGTCGTGGCCGCCGCCCGCCCCGGGGACCCCTGCCCGCTGGGCCCCCCCAGACCAAGGTCACCCGCAACGGGAGTCCCGGCTCCGCCGCAGGGGCCATGGCGGCAGCTGGGCCTTGGCCTCCCGCCGCCCTGGGGGCAGCCACCGCCCGAGCGGCTTCAGGGCCCGCGGGGACCCTCCCGGGACACCGGCTCCTCACACAGCCCGGCTCACCGGCGAGAGCCCGCCAAGGCTGCGGCGGGCAGATGGAAACGGGCCAAGCCACGGCACCGGGTGACAGCGAGCAGATAACGAGGCCGAGAGCGTTTCCTTATCAAGGGGAAGGTGCCGGCGGCCACGCAGGGTGGGACACGCTGCCTGTGTGGGGACAGGGCTCGAGTGGCAGCTCGGAGGGTGCTGGGCACATCGCTGCTGCCGGGCACGGGACCCCCCCTCCACGGAGCTGCCATCGTCCCAGCACCTTCACAACTTAAAAAGTGTTTCCTGAAACACAGCACTTAATAGTAACATGATTTTTTTTTTTTAATTAAAAAAAGCATAAAGAATAAGGAACTGTAGCATTGAAGTAAAAATATATCTGTAATCAAGGAGAAACCAATGAAATGCAGAAAGAGGAAACCGTACGTGTATCTTGATGCTGGTTTTATGTCACTTGGGGGTTGTGAGTGACAGCCCCTGTGCATAAAGGATCAGGTCAGGAGTTCACCACAGTCACTGCCCAGGGTCTTGTGATCCATTAGATTGCTTCCTTAGTCCTAACAAAAACTATAATTCAGCTATAGAATACATATTCAAGAAAAGCTAATGTCCACAGTTAATATATTTCAGTAAATTTTTAATTTTTTTTTTCTGGTTAAAAATGCATAAATGCCCCACGAAGAGCTATAATTGCTTCCATGGTTTGAATGCCTGACTCTCCACGAGCATTATTTCAAACGCAGAGGGATCTCACGTTTGCAAGCACAGCGTCACCTCCTTACCTAACTGGGGACGGGGCGAGGACCGCAGCTGCCGTCCCCGGGGATGCTCAAGGTGAGGCTGGAGAGGAAGGACTCGAGGCAGCGGCATTGCTCCGCAGCGGGCAGCGTGCCGGGTGCCCTCCCCAGCACTCCGCTCTCTTCACTTGCAAAACATCAGGGACACGAGCAGGGGTTTGTTGCAGTCTGAGGCTACAGCAATGTTTCTGTATTCACGCTGCCTTTCAGCCAGAACTCCAACAAAAATGTTAAATATTACTCGTCTGGCTTTACAGATGAGGGAACTAAAAGAAAGATTAAATGACTTGGCCAAAACCTGCAGCAAGTCAGTGGCCAGGAGTCGAACAGAGCTCCCAGTCCCCACTTCCATCCTCCGCTCTAATGAAGAAAAAACCATGCTGCTCTAGTTCTCCCACCCACAGTCTGTGCATGCAGTAGTAATTTACAGTGCAGAGAATTTTGCTTCCAGGTACAACTCACAGCTGCTAATACTGATCTCTATAAATCCCTGTTCTTTATGGCTCAAGTCTTAGCCAGGTATCTCCTTCCCTGGGGACCACTGTGCTGGTGAATCACTGTTTCTTAATTTGTATAGCTGGAGGCAGAGTAATCTCTGCAGAGGGATTTCCACATTTTCTTTCTCCCCAGGACTCAGCCTTGCCAGCCTCAGCAGCAGGGCTCAGTCGCTTCTCTCGCAGTGGGACGGTCGGCGTGCCAAGATCATCTGCCTTCAAGGATGCTTAATGCTGGTGATGGAGCAACTCGTTTCCTCTGAATACAAACATTATCACGAAATCCGCGCGCTTAGGAAGTTGCTAGCTCTATGTTAAAAACATGAGGCTGTAGCTGGAAAACATGCAGAGACAAAATATCAGCAATAAATTCTGTTTTAAAAGGTGTGAAGTCAGTAAAAAATAAAATAATTCCCAAGGACAGAAACTGCACAAGGAGACTCTTACGTCCTTTAAGAAGCTCCGTATACATGGAAGTATATGAGCAGTCTGCAAGGCTTTACCCAATATTTCCTTTGAAATGAAAGGTTTAATAAACTTTGCCCCAAATACCAATGCTTCTGTGGGTTTTCCCACTCAGCATTACCAACTGAAGAATTTTATTGTATCCAATAAATCAAACACTTATCTGTTTCATGGGTTATGGACAATCTTCTAAGTTTCAAAACAATAAGGGTCTAGGCACACTCAGGGCCTGACTCAGCAAGACAAAGCACCTATTTAATGCCTGTTCTGGGAAGGTTGACTTTTTCCAGTTTTCTGCAGGTTTGAGTGGAAGCTGATAACATTTATTGCTGAGTCAGACTTTGTAAGTACATGAAATTAGATCCGGATGAATGTGAACCTGGTTATGGAAAGATTGGAAGAGAAGGAGAAAGGGTTCCAAGTTCAGCTATAATCAGAGGGACTTTTCCTATTGAGTTCAACAGGGAATAAAACCTGGATCGTCATTTCTCCCAGCTGACGTGCTACCCTTCTCCTTCAGCAGGAGGGATGCAGCCCTACGGACAGGCTGCCGTGCTGCTGCACCTTATCTCTGGTGCAGCGGGGGAATCGCTCATCACCAAGGTCGATCTGTCAACAGGGTCTCAAATCCTGTGTCTGTCCACACCGTGTCTCTCCTTCGGTGCATTTTCCAATTTATAACCAATCTTATTATTTCAGGGACATCTACAGTGTTACTAACGTCATCGCTTACACCTGCTTGAAGTAGGTAAAACCTGCTGACATCCCCAAACAGTGGATTTCTACTCCACACCACCTCAGCAACAGCACAAGGTTGTAAGGCAAAGAGAATCGAGTCTCTACATCCTGCCACATACAGGATACAACCTGGTATGTCCTGGACACAGCCCAAGATATCCAGTGGCCTCTAACATTGCAGTTTTATAAAAAACTGCTGTAATTTACCCTTCTATTTATATAAAGTAATATATAAATATATATCTATAAATTCTGTAATTTACCCTTCTACTTAGATAAAACATGAGTTGCCACAAGAATGTCTTTTCTGAACACTCCGATCTAAATCTATTGATCTAATTAAAGTATACCAGCATTTCACTCCCCTCTTCCTGGTATGTGGCAGCAGTGAAAGACTGAAGGGAGAACACTGTTATCCCCGGCACCTGCAGGACGTTTGCAATTCTTTGCCTGGTTTTGCAGCTGAGTTGCAGGGGTTGCACTGAGACTTATGCAGACAAATGAAAATGAATCATAATCCCTCAGGACTGTTTTTATTCCAAAATAAAAATTGCCCAATTGGATAATTTATCACAAGTTCAGCTGATGTAAATATCTAGCTAATGCCCATTTGCTGATTTAATGAAATCCAGAAACAATTTGCAATCGCATAATGAGCTTGGATTCCTGGCTGATAGAATCACAGGACTAGAGAGCAGAAGTCAGCTCAGCAACACACATCAACAGCACATTTAAATGAAAGTGTATTGGACAACATACAGGCTAATAACACATTATTATTGCTCCAGTCATTAAAAGTAAAGGTGCTGACTGTATGATGATCGCATCTCAATTACCTGGACTTAAACTGCACACAAAAGGAACTGGTCCTCTCTAAGCTTACAATAATATTTTTTTTAAAAACTATACTCATGGAAGAATGTTCAACAAGGCCAAGTGCAAGGTCCTGCACATGGGTCAGGGGGAATGGCCTCAAGCACAACTCCAGGCTGGGCGGAGAATGGATGGAGAGCAGCCCTGAGGAGAAGGACTTGGGCTGTTGGGGGACAAGAAGCTCCACGTGAGCCGGCAATGTGCGCTTGCAGCCCAGAAAGCCGACCGTGTCCTGGGCTGCGTGTCCAGCAGCGTGACCAGCAGGTCGAGGGAGGGGACTCTGCCCCTCTGCTCTGCCCTGGTGAGACCCCCCCCTGCAGTGCTGCGTGCAGCTCGGGGGTCCCCAGGACAAGAAGGACATGGAGCTGTTGGAGCGAGTCCAGAGGAGGCCCCGGAGATGATGCGAGGGCTGGAGCACCTCTGCTATGGAGACAGGCTGAGAGAGTTGGGCTTGTTCAGCCTGGAGAAGAGAAGGCTGCGAGGAGACCTTAGAGCCCCTTCCAGTCCCTGCAGGGGCTCCAGGAAAGCTGGAGAGGGGCTGGTGACAAGGGCAGGGAGTGACAGGCCAAGGGGAATGGCCTGAAGCTGCCGGAGGGGAGATGGGATCTGAGGCAGAAATCCTTCCCTGTGAGGGTGCTGAGGCCCTGGCACAGGGTGCCCAGAGAAGCTGTGGCTGCCCCTGGCTCCCTGGCAGTGTTCAAGGCCAGGTTGGATGGGGCTTTGGGCAACCTGGGCTAGTGGGGGGTGTCCCTGCCCATGGCAGGGGTGGCACTGGATGGGCTGGGAGGTCCCTTCCAACCCCCCTGCCATTCTACAAATAATCAGGGGAAAAAACGCTCATTACAAAGAGCTCAACATGAGCTTTTGAAGTGCAAACGTTATTTTCTTTACAGATGAGCTTGCAGTGTATTGTTAGGAATAATGACTTAATTATGTTATTAACAGAGCATACCCACATCACTGACACTGCACTGACAGCGACTCCTTTGGCTGATAACACGGCTGCAGGGGTCACTGAGCACACACTCCATCTCCCAGCGCCCTGATGCAGCACTCCAGAGGGTGCAGTGTCCTTGCAGGGATCAGACCATAAAGGATCATTTAACACACACCAGCATCTGACAAGTTCTGTGGAGGCAGGTGAGCTCCAAAGCCGTGAGCCTGTTACCAGGGCAGACAGGACCAGACTCCTCTGCTGAAAACACCATCCCTGCTCAGAGACAGCAGCAGACCTATTTTTTCCATGCCCACTGTCTGGCTGGGTGAAGCTACCAGATAATTAGGCAGATGAGCTGAGAGGTGTGGAAGCTGGGTAGGGAGGGCTGATCCCAAGCCAGTGCTCCACAAAAGCTCTAGCAGGTTTCCAAAGAGAAAGCCTGGCCTGGCTTTTCCATGAGCTACAACCCTGGGGCAGCCGTTCTCCGCCAACTCAATATCATTAAAGTTGCCCAAAAACACAGGTAAGGCTGAACCCCAACTGGAGGAAGCAGATGCTAAAGTACTTTCCAGATCTGAGCCTTGAAGACGATGTCCCCACCCGTGAGCACAGGACTGCAGAAAGGATGAGGCAGCAGGACCAAGGCTGCCTTTACAGAAGTACCAGCAAGCCTGGGTTCTCCAAAAGGGTCATAGGATGGAGACTTCTTAGCTTCCCAAACAGTATCCTACCTCAAAAGCATGCCAGAAAAACCCCGATGTCAGTCTGGTGTCTGCTCTTTGCGATTCCGCAGAGTAGGGAGAAAGGCAAAGACTGATACGGGTTTCTGGTTCAAGGGTTTTATAACTAAATATCATAGGAGGCTGTGAAACTCGCTGGGGAAGGAAGCACCGGTCACAGTTCCTGCTGCTCAGGTATGGCAGGGAACTGCATATACACAGGGTTTCCCATTTTTTAGTCTAAAGGCAACACAATGGGCTGCTTTTACTATTTGTGTTCTACAAACAAGAATTTACTTGTCCAAAACTGTAGCAGCCTGGCATTTACTATCAGAGGAAACTGCCGGCGAAGAAATGACCCTGAGAGCACTAAAACAGGAGCTGAGACATTAGCCTGTGCACCTCTCTTGTCTTTAATCACAGGTGTTGGTTGTGGAGCTACAGTTAAATGATTCTTCTGAGCAGCCTGTTATCCATGCAGCTCCATACATAGCCAGTCTATTCATGGCAGAGCTGCTGTTGAGCAGTTTGTGTGCCTGGTTTTGGATGGGAAAGGTGATTTTGTGTTTCAGAAGCTGGGACACAATGGGAGATGGTCCCAGCTTGGGGTGGGATGTAACCCAGCAGCAGCTCATACCTGCATGAGGCATCTGGCCAAGTGGAAACAGGAGTGGACCGGAGAAGGGCAGTGGGGATGTCTGTTATTATTTTTATGGCAGCAGCCCGGAGGCCCAGAAGGAAAGTCCTCCCCACACAGCCCTACACACATACCGCTTTCAGTTGGAAACTTCTCTGGGAGGAAATTGGAGTATCTCCTGCAGTTCCCTTACCCCAAGGGTTTCTTGAGCTACTGATCTGATGTTTCATCCCTCCTCCCAGCCCACTTGTTAACATGGGTATCTGCAAAGGGGAAACACCAGAGCAGTCCCACCCGGCTGCCAAGCAGAAAGCCACCTGCCTCTTGCTTGTGCCAGCCAGTGAAAGTGAAAACAACAAAATATTTACTCATCCATGAAAAGGGAAGTTAGTTACCCCAGGCAAGGACCATACGAGGCCACACAGCATGCTCCAGGATTCACTCACTTAACAGTAGCTGATGGGAGCAGTGACGCTCGGTTGTAGGACACTTGACAAACCCTCCAAGCATCCCTGGCATCCCCACAGAGACCCACGTAAGACAGCACAGCCCAGGGCCTGATTCTGCCCTCGCTTATCCCATGCACATTTTTGCAAAGTGACTTGATCAAAGCTGCTGGGTTTGCATGAGACAAAGCCAAACGAGAGGA
Organism: Balearica regulorum gibbericeps; assembly: GCF_011004875.1. Classification (NCBI taxonomy): domain Eukaryota; kingdom Metazoa; phylum Chordata; class Aves; order Gruiformes; family Gruidae; genus Balearica; species Balearica regulorum. Next base: position 1,921,099 of record NC_046208.1, read on the forward strand.
GGCTGAAGGTCCCAGACCCCTGCACGGTCTCAAGCACAAAAGGCTGGGACAGCAGAGTTCAAAGTGAACAATAACAAGCGTTATTCTTTCGGCTGACAAACTGCGCTCGCTGCTCGAAGGCAGCTGCAACCACATATTTTCTGCTATTGCCCAACTTCTTCCTGTGCAGCACTTCAGCACCAGGCGCTCGCTCACCCCACGGAACAAGGTGGGGCCTCGGTGTGCCACCCAGGTACCAAACCTCATCCTGCACAAGCAGCTGGTTTCACCTGTTTCTAGGACAGACGCAGCCTCCGTGTTCCTACTTCCATTTTATAAAAATCAGGCAGCATAGGGAAGGAGCAGGAGATATGGGGAAAAAGAAAATATAAAAATAAAGTTTAGATCTTAAGGTTTTAGGTACTAGAGGAAGACAGAGACATTCCTTTGACTTCGTAGGTATGCTGGTAACCACGCAATGAGGCAAGCATTGCACCGAGATTAGATGTCATATATATTGAAATGGGAGAAAGTCTAATTCAACAAGTGCTTGCTCCCATGTTTCCTTTCATGGGTTTCAAACACTTGGTTTATTTAAACATAGTTACCCAAGGATTGTAGTATAGCCAGAGGTAAATTTTGATTAGCAGGTAAAAGCAGAAATCCAGCTACTTGCCTACAAGCTGCTGGAAGCCCCTTGAGATCTATGAGATTTCTTCATTACCTGTTCCTGATTCCTCCCAGTTGATAGCTGGTCCCATCCCAGCAGAGTCAGTCCCAGGGATTGCCAGCACCCAGGATCAGAGCGAGCAGGAGCCACGAGCCCTCAGCCACCCATTGTCATCCTGCCCTCAGGCAAGGGAGGTCCAGGGCTGCAGGACAGCGTTTATAAAGACATCAGTGAGTTAATAACAAACTCACCTGTACCTGGATAAGAGATGTGTGTTTCCAATTAGTGCTGCTCTGCTGTTCCAAGTGGACATAATCAGCCCATAGCCTGGGAGACCCTCCGGCAGCTCCAGCAATCTCTTACTCCTTCTGCTTTCAGGTGTTAGCGGGAGCTTGTCTTAAAACAGCTGTTTCAGGAGAGGCTGTTTCTCAGCTCTTTTTATTACTTGCTCCACTATAATTACAATTACAATAACACTTAGCCTTGTGATAATACTTTTCATTTTCTGATTGCTTCCTGAACACAAGCTAATAATACTGGCTTTATGCTTCTTGCTCGGGAAAGAGTAGGTATTTTCCTACAGAAAGGCTGTTACTTTATGTTAGCAGTAAAGCAAACACTGAATAGGAGGGAGCACGAGGCACCTGCATCTCCTCGAGCCTGTGCCGAAAGGAAACAGTTCCCCTCCCAAATACAGTAGTCCTTGGTGCTTTTGGGCAGCAGCAGCGTGTCCCAGTCACCATCCAACCGGCGATGCAACCATGAATTCTTTTCTGAAACCAGCTGTTGCCTCCTCAGCAGGTCGTGAGTAATTTCTGCTCCAGTTATGACTCAGTTGACTGGAAATTTTGCCTGAGTGAAGGCTGGATGTCCTGTTCTTGCTTCTGGAACCATCATAAGGTGTCTTCCCGTGGAGCCCGTGGGCAGGCAGATCGGTGCTGGCGAGGGCTGGGCAGGGTGACCCTGCGGGACCCGGACACCTGCGGCAGCACACGCTGACCTGCTTTTCTGCAGCTAAAGATCACGGGAAGTGGTAAACTCTTCAAAAGTCGAGCTGTCGTGTCTGTCGCTAGCGAGCAGCATGCATGTCTGCATCGGCAACAGAAAAGAAGCCCAATTACATCCTAGAAACATTTGGGGGTGCTTTGGTTTTCAACACTTTCCTCTGTTGCCCTTTGAAAGTGTTTGTATAAATAACAGCAGATGCAGTTTAAAATAGCTGATCTCCCAGCCAGCGTTTAGCAATAGAAATGAGCAAAGATAAAACAGTTGCATATGATGTGAGAAACACAACAGATGGGTTTGCACGGAGAAGCAGGCCAGCCTGCGCTGTGTCAGCGCGCGTGGCCTCTGGCGCTATCTGCCTGCACAGATTGCAGCTCCCGGGGCTGCAGCACCTCCCTCCTGGGACTCAGCACCAGCAGAAACATGCTTTCAGTGCTGCGGATTTTTTGTCTGCTTGTTTCAGCATCAGTGAGAGTATCTGTGCATGAGGTGCTGGCTCGATACAGCGAGCTATGGTGCAGACGCACGCAGAGCCCAGCAAGTGCATCTCGGACCTCTTTGCTGTGGCTCTGCCGCCGGTGCTGCCAGCGCTGCCTCCCCCGGGGCAGCCTCGGGGTACCGGCTGCGGGGTCCCCTCCGTCCCGCAGAGTGGCAAGTGCTGCCGCCCCTGTCCCGAGTGCTCCTTGCCAAGCGTGGCCAGCCCAGCGCACAACTGCAACCTTCCCCGCTCCCTTCACTGGTCACCAGTGCTTGGGTGTGCAAAACTAGTAACTGAGCCCAGAAGGTGGGAAATGGAGCATTGCCTAAAAGCACTGTTTCGTAATAATTTCCATATTACAAGGAAATGTGTAATGACTCTGAACTCTCACTGAAGCAGGACTGTTTTAATGGCTGTGTCTGAGAAGAGAAGCTTTATCGCAGGACAGGCTTACGGCTGGCACTGCTTGGTGACCCACTGCACGGAACGGCAGCTCCTCTCCCTGCGTATGCATGCAAAACCTTCAAGATCTTTTCCTTCAACTGGCAAGCCTTCAAAAACAAATGCAGCCATTTATTCTTATACACAGTGCTTTGGTTTCTTTCTCCATTTGCCACCAAAACCTCTTGCTTTCCAAAGGCGTGCCCATCTGGATACGACAAACTCTTGTACGTGAACGTGATGCTGGTATAGGCGTAGGGCTGACAGCGGTGAAGATTAAGGCCTCAGACTAAAGTTGTATCGATATTTATGTCAGGCAATGCCAGATATTGGGGAAAAAAGCTGAACCGCCTGACCCCACGGCACACAGCCCAGCAATGACCCGAGCGGTGTGGGGGCAAACAGCCGGGTTTTGGGTCACCTAGTATCTTGGCTTCCCACTAACGTGGATGGGCGGACGTGGGGCTGAGCCCTGCTCCAGCCGGCGGGCAGTGCCAGCGAGGAGCAAGTCGCTGGCGTTGTACCTGCGTGGTGCGGAGGGCTGGAACGGAGCTGTGCTCCCAGGACTGTTTTCTCTAGGACGAAGCATGCTGGGGATGAGGGTATTTATCTGCCAGGAGATCTCACATTTACTCTAAACAGCCAGGAAGTCTCCCAAGAACTGCTGTCCCATTCGATATACCAGAACGTGTACCGAGTCCGTGGGGTAACCAGGGCCGGTTCTCAGAGTTACCTTAATAATAGAAAACTCCACTTGTCTTTCCAGAGTTACAGAAACCACAAAGATATCAGGCCATTTAATCATTTGTTTTACTGCCTGCGCTGTATGTTGTGGTGAGGTGCCGCATACCAGACTGACAGGTTCTCACTGATGGCTCCTGTCACCACTGCGGTGCTGCCGGGGCACGTCCCCGGGAAGGAACCAGGGCTCCCGGGCCCTGCCAGCAGCTCCTTTGCTCATCTGCTCCACTCCGTGCCCTCCATCCCTCCACAGGAGTAGCGTGGGGTGGCTCAGCACCGGCTCCAGCCCCTCCACACTGCCCCTGGGCTTGGAGCCTGCCTGCCCACCGGGCTGGCCAGGAACCGGGGACGTGCCCTCCGTGGCCTCCCTGTCGCTCCGACTGGGATCTTCCAGGCACACCGCTGCAAACGCTTCGACGCCAGCGGGACAGCAGCAGTTCTTTGGTGCTGGGTCTGCTGGGGTTTGGTCGCTTCTGCTGCTTCACCCGCAGTCTTCCCAAGTGGCAAGTGTCCCGGCAGCCCGCACACAGGGTTTTCCCATTGACGTTTGATGCAGAAAGAGAATGACTAATACCTTGCAATTGCTAAGAAATGTCCTCGGTGTGGTTCTTACAGGGTCACACGTCTCCTCTGTGCACGGTGACTTGTGATGTGACCTGCAAACCCCTACAGAGCAAGCCTCTGTGCTGCCTGCCTACCGCTGTCACCCTGTCACATCTGTGATGCTTTTAGCTGAGCACTGCTGGTGGCAAGGACATCAGTTATGGAGGACAACAGGCAGGTTTGGGCCCGGAGCCTCTGATTTGGAGCTGTTTCTACTCCAAGCCCAGCCAATCCCCGCCCCAGCACTGGAGACAGAGCCTACAGTCCCGACCCCGCAGCCTCTGTGCTGGCGAGGAGGAGGAGGAGGAGAGGAGCTTCTCAGTGGCCTCGCCATCAGCAAGCCCAAAGCAGGTAGAGCCACCTCGGAGAGCTGGCACACAGGGATGGAGTGGGTTCAGTGCTCCTTCTCCAAGGCAGCATGGCGGGACGGCGATGCAGAGCTGCAGCCGTGTTGCCTCTGTTCTGGTGGAGCCACGCTGTGCCAGGCGGGCTGGGAGCGATGTTTTTCTTGGGCCACGAGCGAGTGAGCGGTGCCAGCAGCGAACTTCATGACCCCGAAGCAAGACGAGTGCCGCTCCCTCAGACTCATCTCTCCCACGTCTCGTGGAGCAGCGGCTGCTCTGTCACCATCCTCACCTGCTCCGAGCTGAGCTCCCGTGCCATCCTGGCTGCGTGGCGTGGAGCCACAGCGGGTGCCCTCCAGCCCCCCACCCTGAGCAAACAGAGGGGTCGCGGTGGGCTCTGCCTGCAGACCCCGGGATCGCCTCCTCCTGCCCGTGCCCACGGCTGCTTGCCCGGCGCTAACCAATCCAGCTTGTACAGTAATGTATGCGGCCGGTGCTGGTTTTTCCTTCCCGCTGGGCAGGAATCGGGAGCTGGTTACGGGTCTGCGAAGGCCAGTGGAGCCCAGCACTGACCGCAGCAATGGGTCCTGGTCCACACTTTAAACTGGGTCTGAAAACATGGGAGAGAAGAGCCAGCAGACTTCCATCCGCCCTGAAAAATCTTCTCTTGGGTTGAGACTCGCAAAGACTAGAACTGCTGTAAGGGGCGTTGAGAATGAGCTAACTGCAGCTTTGAAGTATCCACCCGGGAAAACGGCATGGCATGGACGAGGCGGTTTTGGACGGCAGAGCATCACCTGGCACCTGGGAGCTGGAGCCAGAAGAACTCACAGCAAAAGCGAGATGCAGCCCTTTGGCAGGGCGGACCAGCAGCTCTTGGGTGATGCTGGTGAGAGCTGTGGCTAATCAGCCCTTGAAAACACAAAACCAAACTGACCCTCTCCCTCAAAGACACAGCACGGCCAGGCCGGACCCGCGGGGTGCTGGGCAGGGCAGCGAGCTCCCCGGTCTCACAAAGCTGGGTCTGGAGTGGGTACATTTCCCCCAAAGGTCCCTGAGTGACATCTCTGAGCCTCTGCTCCCCGGGATGGCACAGCCTTTCAGGCTGCAGCTCAGGGTGGCCATAAATCGCCCATTTGTCAGTGGCCGTGCTATTTTGAGAGCTGATTACAATGTTTGCCTTGGGTATCCAAGTAACCTGAAATGCTGCGATTTATCCTCGCGCGGCGTTATCTGCCGTGGACCCTTGGCCGCTTGCTCGTCAGGCCGGCGGTAACGGGGCTGCCCTGAAGATCCTTCCTGCCGTAACGACTGCGGAGCAGGACACGAGGCCACGCCGATGCCAGGCAGGCAAGGGGGGGGACAGGATTTCCTCCACAAATTAAACTTCCACGAGATAAGGAAATCAAACACTCGCCGATGTGCAGCAAACAGCTTCATAAAGGGGCAGCGCTTGGCGGTGGGGCTGCCTGCCCTGGGCACAGCTCTCTCCTCGCTCTGCCCTGCAGCTGAGCACTGAGTTTTGGGGACGAGGATCGGCTCAAGAGATGCGGCAGCCATCCCTCCTGGAGGTGACACGTGCTTACAGCTGGGGCTGGGGTGATGCAAGCCCCACACTGCCTGGACTCCATCCTGCCACCCAATAATGGCACTTTAATATATATATATATATAAAAATCTGTCTGTCTATATATCTGTGTTCAACCCAGCTCTCATTTCAGGTGCCCACCCGTGCCCTGCTCACACGGGTCCCACTCCTGCTGGTGTGGTCCCCGGCAGGCTCGTGGGCTCCCCCCTGCTCCATCCCCGCACGGAAACCTTGAGCAAGTATGATTTGCATTTCCCGTCCACCAAATGAGCAAAGCCCAACTCAGCAGTTTCACACACAACCCCCCACACACACACATTTGAAGCGGCGGAACGGAAATGGCGAGGAGCTGAGGAGATGGAAACACTAATGCTTTATCTCACTGTGCTTCCAGACATGCACGTCCCATATTTCTTCTTCAGCAAAAAATGTGATGGTTGTGCCATCCCATCTCCCATAAATACAGCCATCCCATCACCTCGCAGCTCCTTCTGGGGCTCTGAGGTGCTGTAAAGCTGCACAAAATAGGCACTAAATCTTACTCTCAGGCCAGTAACAAATGTTGTGTTATTATTTAGCCAGTAATATGCTCAGTTTAAATCCCTTCTGCTGTAGAGTAAGTGCATTGCAATTCCTCCAGCACTAACCTATCTTACTGGCAACCTCCAGATACGTCGTTATGAGACTCCAAAACCGTGCACTGAGGCAAGTGTTTAAGAACAATTTATTTCCCCCAAAATCAGGGCAGCAATCTCGGCAATGAGTGTGATTAGAAAAGCTGTTTTGTACTACAGTGAGAGATCTGTGTGTGTTTTGCTGCAAACAGACAGTAAAGAAAAATAAATCCCCCTTTTTTTTTTTTCCTAAGGAAGCCAATAACATCTCTGAGTTAATTGTAGAACAAAAGAGGCCTCAATTTCTGCCATACATCATGGAAAGGGCTGGATCCAAATATACATAAATTAAAAATAAAAAGGTGTAAACAATGCTTCCTTCCTAAAGAGCCTCCCTGGTAAAGCTGGACCCTGACAGCCTCCCGAGCCCGGCTGCCTCCAGCTCATCTTCCTGTTTGCGGAGGCTGGTCCGGCACGGAGCCGAGCTCCCGGGGAGGCTCTGGGCACTTTGTACCCTCTCAGGTCCGCTTCTCTGGAAAACAACTTGTTTTCCTGTAGCATGTCTGATCAAATCAAAACCAAAAGGCTTTCCTTCCTCCCTCCCCGGCACCTTCGTTTGCAACTGTCCTTCGTTTTCTGTCCCCCGCTCGGCTGCGTGAGATGGGCACAGCAGCCTTGTGCCTTCTCTGCTCCAAGCCGCCCCGACGTGTTGGATTGCAAAACAGGACCGAATTTCCCAGCAGAGCCCAAGCCGGAGGGACCAGCAAGTGGGTGCTGCTGCGGGAGCCTGCGTGGGGGCACCGCGGGGGCTTGGGGACGCCGGGAGCGCTGGCCCCGCAGATGGGACCGCTGCACCTCTCTTGTTTTGGAGCCATCAGCTCCTTACGGCTCCAGAAAGGGACCGTGGGGTTTCATTTGTTCATTTTTCATGCGAATTACTGTTCCTCGAGGGAAAGCCTCTGCGTCCACCTCCAAGAGGATTACTGCAGCCACAGGACCAAACCCCTCTGTTCATTACACCCGTGTAAATCTGGAGTAAATCCTTTTAAGCCATTGGGGCCACTCTGGGCTTACCCAGACGTAAATGGCCCTACTATAAATAAGACCTTGGTTTGATTAGAGAACTAAAGGCAGGAAAAAAGCACTTAAAAGGCATCCAGGGGAAATACAAGCTCTCCCCCCCGCCCCCGCAGGTAACTACGCCGGTGATGATGATGAATTAGCCCATGAATGCCAGTCAGAGAGTGAGTCATGTTTGATAAATCAATTACACAAAGCTATTCCCCATCCTGGAGGACACCCCCATGGCAGGAGATCTCCACAAAACAGGCCAGGTGAGAAGCCAGACCCGGGGGAAGGTGGAGGATGGAGCAAGGCACACCCGGAGCCCCGAGCCTTCACCCCTGTGGCAGCCAGAGTCCTGCTGTCCTGACCCGGGAGTCCCCAGCTCCTGAGGCGGGTGACGTCCCGCCGGGCTCCCCGCAGCTGCACGGCAGGAGGGGATGCAGGTCAGGGGAACGGTTGGGACAATAGAGGGGATGGAGAGAGATGAGAAAGAGGTAACGGGACTTGATTAAACCCCCAGCCGCTCATCACTGCCCCTTGGGGACTTCACCATCCAGATCTGGCTCGGAGGAGGCGCAGCGTGGCACGAGTGCCCCAGGAGCTTGTGTCCCTGCCCGGAGAGAGCCCCAGCTCTGCACGCTTCTCACGCTGCTCCTACTGTACCCGTGTTTCCATAGCCATAAGGCCCCACTGCCTCACCCAGGTCTTTCCTTGGGCAGAAACAAAGCATTATCAGCTTTATTATGAGTAATAAAAAAAAATAACACGCGGCATACGATGAGCATCTTTCATCTTCGCAAGCTGCAGAGCGATCGTTTTGCTCTGCAGCCGCCCGGGATGAAGGCGACTGTCCCCGTGCAGCCCACGGCATCACCGGGCACGGGCGAGGACGGAAGGGAGGGTGAACTCCGGTCAAGTACGCAGAGAGAGGCTGAAAATAATTGACTAACTTGAAAGGTAGCCAGGGCCAAGGAGCCAGCAGTGCTATTCAGAACGTGCTAATGGGCTTTTAAATGACAACAAATGGCCATGCCTGCAGCTTCATGTTGGATGGAAGAGGCTGCATCTTCAGTCATTTGTCTAAATTTTGGAGTTTCGCTCAGGAAAAAGAAAGGCAGGCGTGTATTGTTCGAAAGCGAGCAAATGCTTTGCAGAGCTCTGTTTAAGTACCACGAATACAGCTTGTTTCCGGAGGGCTGTTTAGAGCCCAGCTGCAGTCTCTGTGTACACCTCGGTAATATTCATCGAATCTGGGACATTTGTAGGCTGAGATGCAGCTAAACAGGCAAAACTAAAACTCATTTTAAGCACCTACATTTATTGCGATCGATGTTAGAGCCACACATTTTGGGTAGGGTCCGTTCAGCACTTTTTTGGAGACAAAATGACACGGAGAAGCTGCTAAATGGAGTTTCCGCCCCATGTCCTCAACCCCGCCGCTGGGACCGGGAAGGGCGGTAACGCCGGTGAGTGCCACCCGCGCCGGGCAGCTCGTCTCCTGCAGCGGCTGCTCACTGGGGCAGTAACGGCACTGTCCTCCCTCTCTCTTTTAAGAGTAAGAAGCTACCGTCGGTTGCGGTTAAATAATTTGCTGGTGGTTAAAAAGAAGAGCGGGGAAGAGAGCTCAGGCCCTTGGCTCTGGCATTTCAGCTGTTTCTGCCTCCCCCAGCCTTGCCATACTTAGATGCAAAATTATCAGCAGAAGAGTTTATAAAACGTCAAAACACTTTCTCTCATGTCAGCGAGACAATTTGTATAAATAGTGCCTCTTTAAAGAATCTCCTGCCAGCTGAAACCTCCCTTTCATCTCCCCGTGATTTATTTTATGCTGTTTTTATGGGATTTAAAAACAATCTCTAATGAAGAGCGGGGACGGAAAGTTCTGTGCTGTGCAGAAGAGCCCTCGGCAGGCACCGAGCTCCGGCAGGATCCTGGGTTTGCTGCCACCTGCCAGGTGCCTGATAACAACCACACAGAAAGGCTTTTAAAAAGAAATTCAGAGGTAATTTCCTCTGATGTTCCATGGGAGATGAATGCGCAAAACTGGTGTCGCTTGATGGGTGATGTCTCTATATCGCTGTGCAACAAGTTGGAGAAGCACCTCTGGGAACGAAATATTCCAAAAAGCTGCATTTCCCAAGTGTCGCAAAGCCACTTGAAGGAGCAGAAGAAACCATCTCAGTCCTGTAAAACAAACAGGCCGTCACCATGCCAGGTAGGGTCCGGAGAAATTTGGATTTACAGGAGACTGGGCAGGGACAGCCCTCGGCTGGGATGCGGGAGCTGGCAGCCGTTGTGACGGCGCTATCCGCAGGGACACGGCAGGGCCAGCCTGGTCCTTCGCTTTGCTAAATCGTCACTGCTGCCCGAGGGAACGATGGGGTTTGTTCAGCTCTGCCACGCCGGTACGAGGACCCGGGATGGCCACAAGCATCAGGATGTCTCGCCCCGGTCGCAGTTTTATCCCCGTCTCCTGCCAGGTTTGTCGGGGTGTGCTGGGTGCTGGTGGAGCAGCTCTCCTGCAAACCTGCCCCACGCACAGAGCAAGGTGAAGCTCGTGCCACGGCGGTGAACGCTGCGGTGCTGGCATTACCTGGGCTTTGCCAGGGCTGGGAGAGGTGCCAGCTGAGAAAGGAGAGCGCGCTGCAGGTTTGGGAGGATGCGGTGACTGTCCGCAACCTCTCCGGCAGCGCGGGACCGGCGTTGCACACTTGCACACACGCACCCTGCCTCGCCAAACCCGGAGCAAACACCAAACCTCCATGGCTGGAGGCTGGGGGTGTGGAACCCAGGGGTGGGTGCGCGGCCGGAGCGGCAGCTCCCATGAAGCATCCTCGGCCGCTGGGACAACGTCGGGGCACAAACAGCAACGGCAGCGCTGCACTTTCTGCCTGGCTTCCCCGGCGTGCCGTGCCGCGGCGGCACAAGGACCAGCGCGCTGCCGTGCGATGTGTCGCAGAGCCAAAAGTCACCTGGTGTTAATGGGGAGGGGAGAGGAGGGCCAAGACCCTGGAAGGCTTCTGGCTGCTTCGCAAACGGGGATCAGCTGTTCGCAGCGGCCTCCAAATCCTTTTGGCCCATAACTAATGGGTCAGCGGGAAAACCAGCGTGATACAGTTCACTCACGGCCCCCGGTGCTTTGAGAGAAAGGAACAGCCTTGGGCAGGCAGCGCTGGATAACTGGGACAATCGCGGCTCCCACGGGCTGGGAAAGATCATTGCCGTGCGGGCGAGCGGACTTGGCATCAAATGGAGTCCTGTGCCGGTTGCTCTGCCTTGACTGTGGCTTCGCCCCTTCCATAGCCACACCCAAAGAAAACCCTAAAAAACTCCAATTCTAATGCAATTCATTTTGAAACACACAAAAATATTATTCATCCAAGCCCCTGTCCCTGCGCTTCTGCCCTGTTTGAACTTCAGGAGCTCCAGCGGCTGACAGCCAGGAGCCGTTTCAGAGCTGCAGCTGCCGCGTCCGGGCTGTCTGGCGGGCAAACCCACCGAGCCGTACTGGTTTGACAGCCCAGGCTCCCTCCTACACAGGCGCTGCGCTCCCTGACGAGCTGAGCAAGAAGAGCAAACACATACGCTCACTCCCAGGTTTCGGGAGGTTTAAAATCCAAAGCCACATAATGCAGCTGAGCAAAACCACGCAAGGAACGTAAGTATCGCACCAGTTCTTGCTGTTTTCTGGGTACAGGTTTTGCGTCTGGAGCATCTCCCCCCGCCCAGGCGCAGGGCGGTGAGTGGCCGGCTGGCCGTGCCCGCAGAGAGCAGCCAGGCAGTCGCTGCGGCGAGCACCGTCCCGGGAAGGGATGCCATCCCCATACATGGAGACGCTGCTGCGGGGGAGCTTTACCGGCCCCCGGGACTTAAAAGGAGCGAAGTTCTTCCCACGGCGGGGCAGGAGCTGGCAGCCTGGTCGGGAGAGGTGCAAACCCACTCGGCAGAAAACATCCCAGGGCAGCCTCCCCGCTCACCCAGCGAGAGTTTGGGGCCATGTTTCCTACAACCGGCAGGTTGTCGATGTGCTGCTCATCCTCGCTGCCGTGCCCTGGGAGTAATGCCGGTTGCTCCACTCCCACTCACAGTGTCCAACAGCAGGGAGGAGGGACAGGCTGTCTCTGCAGGAGATGCCCATGTCACCACGTGTGCTCCTTGAGAAATCAGGCAAAGCCACAAATTGCTGTCTCCCAGCAATTAACATACCCAGAGAATCCCAGCGATGCAGGTTATCCCCGTGCTGCTGTGGTCCTTGTGGCATGCACGCTGTTTATTACCGCCCTGATCTCTCCCGCTGTGAGACCACAGGCTAAGGCTGCGTGGGCTGCGTGTGCCGTGGGCTGTGTGTGCCGTGGGCTGTGTGTGCCGTGGGCTGCGTGTGCCGTGGGCTGTGTGTGCTGTGGGCTGCGTGTGCCGTGGGCTGCGTGTGCCGTGGGCTGCGTGTGCTGCGGGCTGTGTGTGCCGTGGGCTGCGTGTGCTGCGGGCTATACGTGCCGGTGGTGCAGGGGTGCAGAGCAGCGATGCAAAGGGCTGGGGGTCAGTGGGAGCAGAGGCTGGGGGCTCCCACGCTGCCACACGGCCATCCACGGCCAGACACCGGCTGCCACGGGCACCGCTGTGTCTCGCAGCACCATCTGCCGGCTCCGGCCGCAGCTCTGTTAACGGAGTCTGGCGTTTTACACACTCTCCAGCTCTGCCGCTCTGCCTGAAACAACATTCAGGACCAGCCAAGAGTGAGACTACGCACCGCTGGTGCACTGGAGAGCAGTCAGCAGCAGAACGCGTCTGCACCCTTTTCTGGCAGTTCGAAACACTGCGGGTGAGTCACCGGGAGAAATCCCCCAACTTCCAGCACGGTTCAAGCTCAGGGAACAGGATGTGGAAGGGAAGAAGAGCTTTCCAGATTGGATTCTCCACTGACAATTTGCTTTTGACAGCGGTTGAAATCATCTTTGGAACAAAATCTGGATTCTAAGGGCAGTGAACTTTGTCAGCAAAGCTGCATGCGTATTAGGGGGAGAGTTTTCTTCGGGTTTTCCCATCTGTGAGAAATACTGACAGCATTTTTTTAACATCACTGTGCCTCCATAGCCAAGGGGGCGGGTGAAACGATGCCCAAATGGGAAGTTTCAGGAGGAAACCAAAAGGACCCTGCTCCTGCCCAGCCCTTCCCAGCTCACAGAGCACTCTGTCCAGACCAGATTGACCCTCCTCTTTCCATCGTTGGGGAAACTGAGGCATGGAGCAGTGACATGACATTGGTCACCATCGCCAGGCTCCAGGCTCTCATTCTGGCTCCTTATTCACCAGCCCACAATCGCTCTCTGTTAAACCAGATGTGACCCTGCTTCACATTCACATCCTCTCGCTGCTTTGCTCTCGCTTCCTTTCAAGGCAGGGAAGTGCCAGGACAGCACTCGCCACTCACCACCTCTTGGTTTATGAGCTGTTGGGCTTTTTTTCCTTTAAGATAAACATTAAATTGTGATGACCCAGAAAAAAAAAAATCTCCTCTGCACCTCCTGGCACGAGAGCAGAAGCTGCCGGAAAGTAAGGAAAGAGGAATGAGAGCGCGGTGTGTCGATGCCTCAAAGCGACGAGGCCCGGCTGCGGACAGGGCACGCCGCACGAGCACAGGCTCCGGGGGGGGGGCGGCCAGGAGCCCCCAGCCCCAAGCGGGGTGCGCGGGCAGGGCTGCCTGCAAGAATGCTGCCTGGTTCTCCCTGTAATTGTTTTACAGCCCCACCAGAACAAAGGCGGCTGTCGCTGTTGTTGACTCACACTATAAGATCATTGTTGTGGGATCATTTTTTTTTTCTGCATCTGTGTGTCACTTAGAAATACTTTTTTTTTTCCCCAGAAAATCTCTTGTCCTCCCCTCCACCCCCAACGTGAAAAGGGAATCTGTGCTCAAAGCCGCAGCTGAGATTGCAGATAGACTGTTCCCTTCCTGATCCTTATCTCACCAGGATGTAGGAGGATCCTTGGGGAAAAGCTGGAAGCCTTTCGCTGGAACCATCCAAGAAGCGAGCAAGCTGACTACAGCCTTTAAATGGCAAATCCATCAAGTGCTAGGGGACCAGGATCCGAAATGCTGTTTAACCCCATCGAACTACGACATCCCTGGGCTCTGCCACACGGGAGCCGCCCCGGCGCTGAGCTCAACCTGCCCCGGGCTCCTCCTTGAGCCGCCTTCTCTGCAGAGCTCTGCGGGCACCGCTGCGTCAGCTAAGTAACACGATCTAAAAATACACCTTCGAATCCTAATCTAAATCAGAGCCTTAAACTGCTGGCTCACAAACGTATTCCAGCTGCAACCCGCTCACAGGTGGGTAGTTTTGTGCGGCAGCAAATTCACGGCTGAGTTTATGTTGGGGTGCGAGCGCTCCGGGGGTGGCCCCAGCTCCAAGAGTCCAGCCCTGCACCCTGGGCCAGCTGGGTGCCACGCAGCAGGATTGGGAGTAAAAGGTGGTGGGGAACAAAGAGGGGTCTGGTCCTTTTCCCCACCTCAGGCTGGGTCACCCCAGCACTTCTGGACACAGCTCTGAGCTACAGCCCGGAGCTCTCGACAGCACCGCAGCCCCGGGAAGGGCAGAGCCACCCTGGGTGACCAGAGAGGGCTGGGTGTCGGTGGGTGCTGAAGTTCCCAGTGATGGCCATGAACCCAGGGGCTGACAAAGACCGTATCATCCACCTCGGCATCATCCTCCCACTTGTCCAGAGCAGAGTGCTGAGCTGTCCGACAGACTCTCTGCCTTCGCTCGATGGCTGATGCCCACCCGATACCACGGAGGACTGGAAAAATGAATCCTAGATGCCCGTGCAGCCAAGCCTGATCCTTCTTACTCACAGTGTCTCCTGCCGCCAGCCTTATCAGTCTGCACAAGGCGGCCTGCTTCAAATCACGACTGGTTTTATGAAAAAAATCTTACTGTATGTGGCGGCAAATGTGGTCCAAATACTCCAACCACACTGACACAACTAGCAGAAGGATTATATATTATGTCAGCATATATTTATATGTACACACATGCGCGCACACAGAGGATATAGCCATCAGCAGAGATAAGCGGAGGATTGCTAGCACCGATGTACAGAGCTCTGCTGCCTGAGCTCAGCCGTACGTGTCCCTCGGCCTCTCGGCAGAAGCACGATGCATGCTTACGGGGGAGCAAATTGGTAGAAAAGTAAAGGAGGGATCTGGGGTTGGATGCCTGTAAGTAAACAGCGAGAAGGGGAGGGCAGAGCTGGTTTCCACACCAAAACGCTCCCTGATCCCACGCTCCAGCCCCATTTGGCTCCTCTGCGCAGGGAGTGTTTAATCACTTTGCAAGCCATAAAAACCTCCAGCCCAGCGTTTCCTGAGGCTGGGGCTGAAGGAGGGCGGTGGGAGAGCAGCCGAGCGCCCACGGAAGGAGGACGCGGGGCTGCGAGGAGGGATGCAGCACCCACAGCCCCCCCGGGGCGTCCCTGGGCTGGGGGGTGAAGCTGCGCTCGTGTGGGGCAGAGGCAGTGGAAGGGCACAGGCTCGTCCTCCTTTGGTGACAGAGGAGTCGCAGCAGCCCGGCAACCTGGTTCTTTCGTATTTAGGACAGGAAACAGATGCTGCCTGGCGGAGGAAGCATCTGAAGAAAATAAATGCACCTTGTGCTTTCCCCGGCAGGAACCCGGTGGGAACAAGGGGTGCCGGGCGGAAACGCCCCGATTCGGCCCCAGCCAGGGCAGGTGCAGCTCAGCTGGGTTCGATGGCGTCGTCCTCGGCTGCATCAGTGGAGATGGGACCCAAAGGGCTTTTTTCCTTCAGGTCTTTTACTTCTTAGATGCACGGGGAGCTGGGGCAGCGAAGGCACAGATTGGTCACGTACTGGTTGGGAAGGCGATGGTCCCCTCCTCTCGCAGTCACTGCTGCAGCAGCTTCTTGTGCAATCTGGCCTGAGGGTCATGAAACGAGATGATGAAGCATTTCTCACTTCACCTACACCCAGGAAACACAGGCTCGGTGTACCACGCAGTCTGGGTATGAAGCAAGACCCCTTCGCTCTGCTCAGCGACAGGTTTCCAGTCCCAGGTCGCACACCTACAGAGGCGCGTGGACACAGGTTTACTGAAGACAGGCGTTCTTCCGAACACATCTCCAGTCCACAGCTGCTAGAAAGGACAGACAAAAAGAAACCCAACAGTCTGTGCCCTAGTAGGACCAGCAGTGTTGCAGGCATCTTTTACACAGGAACAGTGTCCCCATGGGAAAGCACTTGCCTTCTAAGAAAAAGCTATGGGAAGATCTAATGCTATTACATTTTATGGACGGGTGCAAACAAAACCTTGCCCGAAGGCTGCTCGTTTCCCCTTCATTCCAAAGCATCTTTCCACAAGTGGGTGCTGCTGTCCCATTGAGCCCGGTCAGAGTATTTTCAGACCACGAAGCACCCTCCTGGCAGCAGCTGGCCTCCCAGCCCGGCCGGGCTCCTCCTGACTGCATTTTGCTGTGCTGCTCTTTGTGCAACCAGAATCTGGCAGCCAGGGTCCGGCTTCTTGTTACGTCCTATAGTACCTCAGGGTTTATAGAGAGGTTTGTTCTGTGGCTGCATGCCAGAGCATTGCTTTGTAGCTCCACCAATGTGAGAAACAGTTTCCTTAAATAGAGCTGAAAAGACAAAGCAAAAACACTTGAAGGAAGAGCCCTTAGCAGGGGCAAAAGTAATGCCAAAGGCTACTGTCAGCTCTCCTCTCAACCTGCTAGAGTCAAGCGTGCCCGTGGGCTGCGTGCAAGCGCCCGGCACCGCGTTTCATGGCCAGCCTGAGCTTCTGCAGAGCTGGCTCCTGCCCCAGCTCACCCTGCAGCTCCAGAAAGATTTGGGCCAGCCCAAGAGAGAAGGCCAGGGCTTGAGAAATGGGTACCCCGGGAGGGTGAGGAGGAGCCCGCCCCTTGGCAGGGCTGGGACCGGGACCCGGACCGCGGGGAACCGCTGCCACCTCCCGGCAGCTGCTGCCTGGCACCGGGCTCGGCCAAAGCCCTGCCGCAGAGCCCAGCAATGCTGCTCATTAATTAACGGAGCAACGCTTATTAACGGAGCAACGCGAACCTGCCCCCCCGGCAGGCAGCAACTCCCCCGTCGAGCTACCACTCTGCTCCAAACCCCTCACACCTTTTACCTCGGAAATGCAAAGGGTTGTGATTGTTTGGGGAGTTAGATAGGAAGCTGGACTCGACATCGTGCTGCCCAGAGCTTAATTAGCTGAACGCAGAAATATGCACACAATTGTTGCTCCAGAATGCACGATCTGAGAAATGCATCTTGGTGTCTGTGCCATCGTCACCCCAGTTGTTGCTCCCACGCTGTTGCAGCCATCCGGGACAAACCGATGAGCGGGGCACAGCTCGGATGGTGCTCACTCCCAGCTGCTCCGCTGTGCACTCTGCACTAGAAATAACCGACTCCAACTTCTGGAGCGGGATGTAAGTCCTCAGAATGAAAGCGTGTGTTTCTTTGAGCTTCTGTATTTCGAAGGCACAGACTCATGGCTGAGATGGCATGAGACAGCGGGATGCCCAGGTACATCAGAGGCTGCGGGATGGTGCAGGAGGGGCAGAAGTATGAAATGCAGTTCAGGATGTCTAGGTGCAGCCGGGACACTGCAAACAAGATGAGGATGAGGGCCAGATATTTGGCCATTTTGTATTCTTTCCCACAAACTCTTCCTCCTCCTGGAGGACTTGCTGAGCTCGGGCGTAGTTTTATCCCCACGATGTAGATAATCTCAGTGTAGAGGGCACACATGATGAGCAAGGGAAGGAGGAACCAGGTGAAGAAGCCGAAATACACCACATAATCCATTCTCATCACAGCCAAATGGTGACACTTGGTGTAGCTCCAGTTGCCTGTGTGCTGGTTCCATCCCAGCATGGTGACCAGCCCCACCAGCACAGACACGAGCCAACAGAGTCCCAGAACCACACAAATCCTTTTCTTCATGACAGCTGCCCTGTACCTGGGTGGGCAAGAAGCACCAGCCATGTTAGATGTGATCCTTCAGAAAAAGAACTACAACATTCAGGAACCTGGGTTTTTAAGCACTGATTTCTGGTTGGCCTAATTCAAGTTAAGCACAGATCAGTGCAGTTGGTCCTTAGCAGCTTCTAATATTTAAAATGTATTTTGAAACTACAGGGGAACCTCCAGACACTCACCGATCCCTTTTAAATGAGAATGCACAGATGCAGGATCAAACCCTTTCCTCAGAAAGGCTAGTTCATTTCTGACTCGCATCAGTAGAGCAGTATGGTTTCTCCCAGGGGAAAATCTAAAGACCACCATCCTATCCACACTTCAAGTATATACACATTTATGAGCAACCCTTCCCCGACTCTCTGTAGCTTAAGATTTTTCAGGCATTGCTGAATTTCCAGGAGTGCCCAGACTGCTGGTACTCTGCTGCCTACACATTGGGAACTTCTGCCTTTGTGCGAGTTTCAGAGAACCAAGGATGCCCAAGAAGCCCTCTGATGCTGCAGATAAGGGAGAAGGAAAATGTAAGGGAGGAGAGAAATGGGGAAAAAAACGATGAAATGGGACCTTTGCCCAGACTCACCTGGTCGGCAGCTTCACTCGCAGGTACCTGCTGACTGCAATGGTCAGGGGAGACAGGATGAAGGCATGAGAAAAGATCAGCATCAGGCAGCACATGCAGTAGGAATGGATGATGACTCCCAGGCTCACCATGACAGCCAGCGGCGTGACAAGGATCCCTGTGGCAATGTCAGTGAGTGCCAGGGAAACGATGTAAAAGGTGGTGATCTTCTGAAGAGCTGGGTTCAGCTGCACTGCCCAGATCACCAAGGCATTGCCCACCACTGCAAATATCCCAGTAACAGACTCCATCACGATATAGATCACATCCAGGTTGTCTACTGACATTTGGACATCTGAGGCTGTTTACATCCAAAATTAAGAAATCCTGTGCAGAATTATCTTTTCCTCCCTCTCCAACAGCCAGGTCAGAAGCCAACTCCTCCCTGATCTGCCTTAAGTCCCTCATCCAGAATTTTATGCACTTTCCAATCTGCACACACAATTCACTTTTTAAAGATGAGAAAAACTGTCCACGAAGATCCATTTATCAGATCTTCATAACAAACCCTGTAACATCTTTCTGTCTCCTTGAGGTTTTAACACACTTTCATAGGTGTTTGTAGAAGAGTCAACTATATACAGCAGCAGCATCACACTATGAACAAACCACATGCACAGCTATATGGCACTGCAGCTATCTTTGTCCATCTCTGAGCTGCTTTAAAGCTTGCTCAGTCTATACTACATGCGGTGTAGGCGTAGCATCAGAGAAAATAGGGCCAAGGGACCTTGAGTGATCTACTCCATTCCCCTGCCACAAAGAAGGGGTGTGGAGGACAAATGTGAAGACACTCAGCTGGATTTTGGGCGAGCAAGAGGCAAACGGAGGGAGAAACATTTCCTTCTGACTCAGTTACACAAGCTGCTCCCTAAGGCCCCACGCAGCGCCAAGTTTTGTTCTCAGGAGCTGCCTTTGCCGCAGGCACAGGGCAGCAGAGGACGGTGGGCCCGGTTAAAGCCCCTACAACTCAGCTTGGCAGTAGCTGTCTCTCTGAGTGGCATCTGGCTGCAGCCACAGGAGTCGATGACAGAAAAAGGAAGCTGGCAGCTGAGGTCGAGAGATGATGCACAGCAAGTGGAGGAAGTGGGGAGCACTCTTACCCAAGCGTGGCTGGCAGCCAGGAGGACACAGATATTTCCCACGTCTGCTCAAAGCTGCAAAGTGCTGGCTGCCTGCTCCTTACCAGGTACTTCCTGGAGAAGTAACTCGTTCAGCTTACAAAAGCCTAGCGCACATGCTAGCTGTGACCTTGCAATGCCTCTCCTGGGATTTATCTCCTGCACCCACAAATATCCTGTGTCAGATTTGATTAGAAAACCAGTACAGCCAAGTTCAGTTGCAGACTGGGACTGTTTATAGACACTTCACCATTTTCCCAGCAGTAATTCCAACAAAATGCCCCCCCCCACCAGGGAGCAAGAAGCACTTACACTGATTTCAAAGAAGCAGAATTTGTCCAACTCTCTTGATAGCAGAGAATAAAGAAGTGTCATTTATTTCTGGCTTTGTTTCCTCCCAGGACTGATTTCACTTCCCCACCCTCAGTTTTGCCAGAAAGTTGCGTGGAAGAGATGGAGGACTCAGTGTCCAGGAAACCAAATATTACCCATATTTGCTGAAGGCTTCGTTACACTAATATGGCACATTCCACCTAATTGTTCACTTTTGTTTGCTCATTCCTGGAAAGCGTGCATTTCTGTTTATCCAAGAGCCAGGCTGCCCTGCGACTCACAGCCTGACACAAGCTCACATCTTTGCATCTCTTCTCAGTTTCATCTGGAACGGGAGCAGCTCCCCCACTGCAGACCCCCGTCGAGGAGCAAGGCACCACGCGCTGCCGAGCTCACCCGCAGCAAGTGGATCGCAGCTTTCGCACCCCCTATTTCACATCACAGACCTTTCCTCGTTTTCTCTGTCTTCTATAAACAAAGCATAGGAAAGTATGACACTCTCTGAACCTGACTTGGTTGGT
Organism: Balearica regulorum gibbericeps; assembly: GCF_011004875.1. Taxonomy (NCBI): domain Eukaryota; kingdom Metazoa; phylum Chordata; class Aves; order Gruiformes; family Gruidae; genus Balearica; species Balearica regulorum. The sequence goes on from NC_046208.1 coordinate 1,941,231, forward strand.
CATCATACCGATTTCTAGTGGAAATAAGGGCTTTCACTGAAAATGTCACCTAATTATGACAGCGTTCTTGTCAGACTGAGAAAGGTCCAAGTAAAGAGTGTTTTTCATCTACCTCAGGGCCTTAACTGAAATGGTATATTCTGAATTAAATCAAGTATTGGAATTTAACAAAAAACCCTTCTAACATTCTCTGAAGTGTCTCATTTCCTATAGTGACTATCTCAATCAGATAAGCGGTATTTGCACAGTCAACTCTGGTTACAGTTCTCTTCTAAACCTGTGGCTTTAGAAGAGGAAGCAGTTTACAACTGCAAACATTTATACGTTGCTGGTAAGCAGGTTTGTGGAAGCTTTTCCATTATTTTTTTTTTTCCTTAAAAGTAGATTTCCAAAGTATTTTACTGGTACTGGGCTGCTAAAGGGATGCTGTGAGCTTCAGGGGATGCATCCAGAGCGGGGAACATTTGCTGGAAGCTAAAGTATTTGCAGCTCTGTGGGAAGGCAACAGCTGATTTGCTGCCCAAGTGCTGAGGATGTGAAATAACTGGATGAGGTTTGCATGGCAGAGAGCCACTAGAAGTGGCACTGAGTGCCAGATACGAGGGCATCGATGCCCATGCTCCCTTCCGCAGCTCGAGCCAGGGTGGGAGCATCTCCAGGAACTCGCCATGCCAAACGACAGCCTGGCGCTGAACAGCCTGGATGGGATTTACATCGGTATCGAGTGCTTGGTTGCTTTATTTGCCACTTTGGGTAACATCCTGGTCATCTGGGCAGTGAAGCTGAACTCGACATTTCAGAACATGACTCTCTACTTCATCGTTTCCCTGGCGCTGGCTGATATCGCGGTGGGGACCCTTGTCATGCCCTTGGCCATCGTGGTGAGTCTGGGCATCAGCGTCCACTTCTACACCTGCCTGTTTATGTGCTGCCTGATGGTGGCTTTCACTACCGCGTCCATCCTCTCCCTCCTGGCCATCGCAATCGACAGGTACCTGAGAGTGAAGCTGCCAACCAGGTGAGTGCTGGACCACCACGGGTCCCTCCACTTGCCCCGCTCCTGCCAGCTTTCCCATACCCAGCCTCTGCCCCATAGGTGCCACCTCCTCTCTCCTCCTTAACTCAGCCCTTTTCTAACAAATATTCACTCTAAATGCATGCTTGCACATGGAGAAAATACCTGTGCCTAAAAGCCTACCAGAGACCAGCTACCTAGAGCAGGAACCACCCTCTGCAGCTAATGATGCTAGAAATGCAAGCTAGAAACGCAAAGCATAACCTCAGGCATGAAAGAAGTCGTATTTTTTATGGGGAAAGGACCTATAAAATTGAAGAATGAAAGAACAGTTTGGTCTTGCAAATGACAAACTAGATGTAAAGAGTAAGGTACACCTAAGGAAGCTGAGAAATAAGATAGGACTGCTAATAGTAGAAAAACTGGATCTAGGCAAGAGGAGCACTAAGATCATAATGAAACGAGAAACAAAATAGTTGAAGACATCCAATTATAAAGAGGGGAAGTTAAACATGGGTCATCTTATGGGTGCTGCAAAGTAACGGTTAAAAATGAAGAGTTAGGGCTTGTCTCAAGATTTCATTCGCGCCCTCCCGCCCCCCAAGCTAGTGCTCCATTTTGTGACAATGAACCTGTATTATTTGAACACGCAAGTTCTTAAAACCATCCTTAACTATTTTAAATGCTTCTGTTTAACACGACCTGGGCTTTCTTCCCCAACAGATATAAAATAATCACTACAGAGAGAAGAGTGTGGTGGGCGCTGGGTTTGTGCTGGTTTGTGTCCCTGCTGGTAGGGTTAGTCCCTATGTTTGGATGGAACAACATAGAACCAAGAACCTCTGACTTTCTCGTGTGTCAATTTATGTCTGTGATGAGGATGGATTACATGGTATATTTTAGCTTCTTCACATGGACCCTTGGCCCTCTGCTCATCATGTGTGCTCTGTACATTGAAATCTTTTACATCATCCGGAAAAAGCTCAGTCAAGGTACAACCAACGCGAGAGGGGCTTTTTACGGACAGGAGTTCAAGATAGCCAAATCTCTAGCACTTGTTCTCTCCCTGTTTGCCATATCCTGGTTGCCTCTGTGCATTCTAAACTGCATTTCCTATTTTTACCCTGGACGTCAAATCCCCAAGAGTTTGATGTACTCAGGAATCCTGTTATCCCATGTCAATTCTGCCATGAACCCCATTGTCTATGCTTGCAAGATAAAGAAGTTCAAAAACACATACCTTTTAATTTTAAGGACCTATCTCCTGTGCAAAAAACCAGACCCAGTTCTTACAGAGCAAACAGACCAACAGTCATAAATAAAGAATGTTGACCTGCCAGTATATACCATACCATTGATTAACCACTTTGTTTTCTTAAGAAACTCGTGGGAAAATGGATGTTCCGTTTCATCTATTCCCACTCTTGCATAAACTGTTTTATGATAAGGGCAAACTCCTCTTACTCAATCCAATGCACATTTGACATTAAGCTCCAAAGGATCGTTTATGATTCTTCTGCAATACTGTACCCCGGAGAATTCTGCTTGTTGGTTGCTGTACCAAGCCCACAGCTTCCAGGCAAGCATCTTCATTTAACAGGACCTTCCAGTTTTTATTTATTGGCTTGAGCATTATTATTTGGTGGACCAGCAACCCAAAGTCCTGTTATCAAGGCAGATTTTTTTGCTCCTAGTTCCCCAGCTCGGACCCACGGACAGCTGGTAAAAACAGTGCATGTTCATTTTGAGCTTTAACTCAAGACTGAGAGCTCTTTTTGTTATAATTTTGATTTCTCTTTTTGCCCATTCATAGGCCCTTTCTTACACACAGCCAGACTTGCCCTGACTTTTTTTTGTCCAGTAGCACCCGCCCAATATAACTACAGCGTCTCCTGTGACACCTCTACTGGCAGATGAACAACCGTGTTGTCACACTACCCTCACCCACTGCTGACCACCTCGGCTGAAAGGCCAAAAGCTGCACTGGCTTTGGTGACCCCCCTCTTCTTTGGAGGAGATCCTATCAGTGGGAGACTTCCATTGCCTTTAAATCAAATGCTCACCCCAGAAGCCTGCAGAATTGACCTCAGAGCACCAGGCAAGAGCCGAACTGCTGAACACACTGAAGCTATTCACTAACGAGAGATGCTGGGGACAGGCAGCCTGCCAGGAACAGATGACTGTCAAAAAATAAACTACTGATTTAAGTTCTTTCCTCCTTTCCCAGCTCCTTAACCAAGGCCAGAATCGACTATCCATAAACCATCAAGGATGTATTTTCCTGATTTTTTACTGAAAACATCCATTTTTGTGATTCTTTCTGCGCAGCATATTCTCCCTACAATCACAAACTGTTTTCATAACACCTGATTTAAATGTAATCTGCTGCAAGTCTCCTTTGTAAACCTGAAGAACAGTTGCTCTTTTTTGTAGCAACCTGTTACAGCTCTGAAGACTATTCTAAAGGTGTACTCTAAATATGTGCCTAGATATGTCTTCATATGAAATCATTTCAAAATACAGAAGAGATACTTAAGACAAATTTTGCCCAGTGTCGGGTTTTTTCCATAAGGATTGGCTGGGTCTGCTGCAAAATAGGATAAACGTGTTACTTGTTGTTAGTAATACAGCGGTTAGCAAGCCAGGCATGTCCTCACCACCCTTGCTTACACCCTTTGTCATCTCTGTCAATTTAGACTATAAATTTGAGTCTGGTCAACTTGTGCTGCAGTCAGTGTTGTCACATTTTTGTGAATAATAATAATAATAATAAATATTAGATGGATTTTACATTAATTCAGCCTGCTCATCTCCCACAACAATAAAAAAAAACCAGCACGCATGAAATCTCCACATTGTTTTAGTCGGTGTCCTGACTGGGATGGCACAGAAATTGCAGTAAATATTACACCCTAGCTCACACAGCCTGTTTTTAGGGAACATGGGTCAAACTGAAAATAGGCCATTAAAGGCCAGGCTCTTTTTTCTCCACCTTTAATATTTAAAGTGGTCTGGAAAAAGCAGAAAAGAGAGTGCAGAGTTCTGTTATTTTTCTCAGAAAGTGTTGGCATCTGCTCCTTTGGCTGAGATCAGACATCTAAATTAATTATCTGATGTAACTCTTGTCACAGGCCAAAGCTCTGCCCTGTTACACAGTTCAACTCTATTAATAAACAGACCAGCAAAGGAAGTCACTGCCTAAGTACATCAGTATTTTGCTACATGACCTCTCATTATCGGGTGATAGAACTGATTGCTTTCAGCAGAAAACCGGGTCCCACCTAAAGAGCAGAAAATTACTCATTAGAATGACACACAGCAAACTTCGCCTATGTACAAAGACATTGAGAAAAGAGGGAACAGCACTGCACCAAATTCCTAGCAGGCTGCCTGACAAACTCCGAGAGAACAAGGGATAAGGATACAAAGAACAGAAACCGAGAGGACTGAGAGCAGGGGAAGCTGCTCTGCCTTCTGGAAGCGAGCTGCAAAAGAAAGCCATCTCAGCAAGCTGGCTGACCTGCTCAGCTCCCCGAGAGGGAACCCCAGGCAACAGCTCACCTTCCAGCGATGGGGCAAGACGCTCCCCACAGCTGGACCCAGCCTCTCTCCGTAAGGCAACCAGAGGAGCAGCTGGAAAATCTTCATGAGGGTCTAAGTCCCTGGTTCTCGCTTCCAGCAGTTACTCTGGAAACAGCAGTGGCTTCAGCCCCAGGCAGAGATCAAACAGGCTGCATGATGCTTAAACTAGATGGGACGGTGGGTGAAGGCACGTGCCAACAGTCCACGTGTATACAAATATCACTCGGGGAGAGCAAAGGATTTAGCTCTCCTGTGAGAGCTGACCCATTGCTGGCTGAGGGAAATTCAGCCTGACAGTCACGTCATCATCACTGCTGTAACTCTAATAATCCATCCCTTTAACATTGCAACCAGATGATCAATTCCAAAATGTCAGGGAATACCTGAGGCCACTACTGTCCATGCATCCTTCAAAGCACCGTTTAACCCATGAGCTGTTTCCACCCAGACAATTTGTACTGGCCTTTCCCATACCCAGGCAAATTCCTTGCAAATTCCTGCTGTGAAAGCTTGTCTTTAGGGAGACCACAAGTACAAACACCTCTAGCAGAAATCTACTGAAACAGTGAAAATGGGATAGCCAGAACAGCGAAACAGAGGACACACAGCCCCTCCTCAATTTTGATTAGCAGATGCAATCGTCCCAAACTCCTCTAGCTGTCTATAAGACAAAGGGTTGTCTGATGGCTACCATGAAAACCTGGGTACGACTACACAGAACTCTTGGCACGGCAAAGAGAGAGACAGAGGGATGCTCTGGGACTCGTTAGCAGCCGCACCACAAACGAGGTTCTCTGTCACCCTCCATCTCCAAGGGCTGTGCCACACTTGGCTCTGTAGGTGGGCGCACAAAGCGGCTGCGCTGCGATTGGCAACGTTTCACAAAGTACAAGAGATGGTTGTGCGAAGTCTCGGTACAATTCACGGTGAGGAAACATCTCTATGAAAAAACCCAACATCATCACACCTGGTCTTGGGGGGGGGGAGGGAGGGGAAACCTTTTGTGAATCACCTTTTCTTCTAACTTCTAATACTTCTAACACAGGATCTAACAGTATCTAACACAGGAAGGTAGCTTTTTTTTTTTTTTTTTTTTTTGGTATAGTGCATTAACATTTGTGCAAGCCAGGTAAATTTTCAGCCCTTCTTATTTCTCAGTTGCTGTCAGGCAGCAGAGTAACATTGTTATTAATTTTAAACAAAAAAAAAAATTGTGCACCAACCACAATCATCCCTCACAAACCTCTCAGCAGCTGCACATTTTGAGGAGTAATATGGTATTTTCTCTATTAAATAGTGCTTGCGGAAATTGCCATGACTGAAGACAAGCACATAATAGCAAAACAAAGACCACAAGTTCTACTCCCGACCCTGTAGAGCAGTCAGCAGCCTTACCCACAACGCCTCTCAAGCCAGATTTCAGAACATAACGGTGCTTGTGCATCTGCTTTTCAGTGGTCCCCCAGACTTCCCCCAGCTTCTGCAGTCCCGAAAGCAGGACACTCCAACAGAGCTGGCAGACGTGGAGCCACTGCTCTGCTAACTGCTTGTTGGAAAGTCACCAAACGTACATCTCGGCTGAGCTAAATCCAGCTGCTTATCTGTGGTTTTGTGCTGCCAGTCTCACTCCTCTGAAGCCTCTCAGACATCAGACTTGCTGTCTACAGCTGCAGCACGCAGGAGGCTGTAGGACCTGGGACACCTCTCCTGCCTAAGAGATGCCTCTAGAGAGGTGTTTACAACAGCCCGCATGCAAACATCTGCATTTTACAGAAAAAAGAAATACCTGCAAGAACCTGATGCTCTCTGATGACCAGAACCAAGGAGGCTTCTGAAGCCCAGAGGGCTGAGGCAGCAGGAAAGTTCGCTCCCGTTCAGCCTTGCAGGAGAAGCGCTGAACAACTGATGGAGATGACCGTACTTCCTCCAACAACAAACCTGCCGTCTGTGGGCACAGGAATGTGCAGAGAAGCTTCTCTGTGGCTGCTAAGACTGAGTTGCTAGTGGTAACTTATTCCCCAGTTTACGAAAAGGGGATGATTTTTAACTTTTTACAGTAATTTTAGAACACTGTCCATAATAACACACAAATGGACATGTCCAGAAATTTTGACTGTCACACTGTGATTGTGCATTTCTTTTACGTGGCCCAATCAGGAAGCAAACATTTGCATACAAACATTTCATTATCACAACTTCAGTAAGCAGCAAATAACTAATCAGAGCACTTGGCAATCAAAAAAACCAAGAAAAACACTATGCTCAGTGACAGAAGAGGAAAACAAGGCCACAGACATGAATAAATACAGAGAAACATTTCCATTTTTCAGTTCTCTTTGGTACTTCAAAGCAATAGCAAACACACAAATGCAAACTTTACAAGTGCATTGTACGGACTCACTGAGATCTCGACAGATGAGGAAATACGGTATAAAAAGCAATTTGTCCACAACCATCGGCAGGCAGTTTGTTACAGGAGACATTAGTTTCCCCTTAAAACTGCTAAACAAGCTGACGTTACATACGGCAGTGCCGGCATTTCTCAGATCGCTATATGCCTTGATATAACTTCTGGCAGCATTTGATGTTCAGAAAGTGCAAGCGTCTTCATTTCACTAACAACTTCATCATCACACAGCCACTGGTGTCCGAGTCCGCTGGAAGACCACAGTGCTGTAGGCAACCTCATTCTGGGGATGTGAAAGAAGCCATGAACGTTAGAGAGTGTGCAAGCATTGCATTTCAGCATGCATTTCCTGCTTTTAATTTGTCCTCAATGCTACGCGCTGTAAGTGGTCAAAGTCTGTCCCTGCGCGTGGGAAAGGAGTAAACGCTATGCTGGATCAGACCAGTTGTTAGTCTAGCTCAGGATCCTGGGTTGATTCTGCGTTAGGGGCTTCTAAAGAAGCAGTATCCTGAAGGAAAACTGCAGAAATGCTTGCCCTTTAAAAGCATTTTCCTCTAACCTGCCTAATTAGTGGTTTAGTTAAGTCCCAGAATCCTTGAAAGACATGAAGAGTTTGGCGTTTGAGCCCTGTGATAACAGAGAAGGAACATTTTTCCTCTTACTGTCCAGGTACCTACTCAGGTAATTCCCTAAACTACATACACAGGCTGAAGCCTTGGATGCACAAAAGAAAGTGCTTAGCCTTAGTCAAAAGAACTGTTGACTAACACTCGAGTCTTGCAAGAACAAACCTCTTTTCTCCTCCCCCTCCCAAATTAATATTTACCATTCTATATAGAATCTGAAGTCTCTGCATAAAGTATTAGAAATAATAATAGTGACCTTTACCTGGATGTTCTTAGCAGATTCCTCAGTCACTGTCTGGGAGGAAACTTGCTCTTGTAAATTTTGGTGGGATCTCTTACACTCTAGGAAGGAGAGGGATACCAGTCTCACCTGGTGTTTAGAGACAGCAGCCCAAGAGAGGCGCAAGAGCAGCGCCAGAGAGCGTGTGGCTTAGACCTAGCTTGTAAAAATCCATCATAGACCTTCACCGCAAAGCCAGCAGTTTGGCAGCCCAAGTCCCTGCCCACCTCTCAGAAGAGCCTAGGATGAAAGTGACTGACCGATTTGGTGAGAACACTGGCGTGGCTAGTGGTAGGACAAAAAATACCTCAAACCAAATGCAACCAACAAAACCCACCGCAACTCATCAGTGCTAAAGTTAATTCCTCCATGAAAACAGCCCCAGGGATGATTCATGAGGAGTTACTGCCAGGAATGACCTGTTCATCAATACATTAATTAATCAAGGGAGACATCATTTGAGCCTCATTCAAAGTAACTTCTTTAGAGGTTACTTTGAAACCCTAGCACTGTAAAATGTAGCCCAAAGAGCACGGAAACTCGGCTCCATCCACATTAAGATGCGCAGCACAAGGTGTTAAGTGCTTCTCTGCCACAAGGTCTGAATCATCACGCTGCTGTTGCTCCCTCTACTCTGCCACTTACTTTTTCTGAAGAGGCAGATGATCGCAAAAACCACAGCAGTTGATAGGATGCCAGAGATAAAGGCTAGCAATATGTAGAGTATTTCATGGCTGTTGATACACAGAAAATAGCATCAGAATCTCCAGTTTTAAAGGAGGTGTTGAAGAATCAGTAGTGCTCAAATTCACCAAACTTTACGGAATATGATACAGCATTTCTCCCAAGCCCCATCACATTAAAAGGTAGGTATCTGCATTAAGGGCCACTATGAATTCAGTATCTAGTGCACAGACTAGGAAATTTTAAGCAACCTTTTACTATTACATGTAACTCCTCCCTTACAGAGGGAGTCTGCAGTCTCAGGGAACTCTGAAGTCAGGAAATAAAGGTGGAGCATTTACTTATCAAACCAGCAGTTGACTTCTGAAGCTTTTAAGCCAGCCGCAGATGTATATACAGTGGTAGGTACAGTGACAGTAGTGGGGATAGGTTTTGGGGTAACTGGAAGCAAAAAGAAAAAAATCAAAACCTGGTTTTAAAATGTGTTAATTTCTCCAGTAATATTACAAGCAACAAGAACTACATAGAGGCATGCACCTACTCAAGTAAGTATTATTATCATTAAGGGCTTAAAGTGGTAACACCAGACAGAAAAATTTAGTTGTTCATACTATTTCTGTCCCACAGCAGCCTTTGGCAGCCACGCAGTTCTTCCCCAAAAGTGTACATCTCCTGCTGAGCTACCCCCCAGTGGCCCTGTTGGAGCCAAGACAATACCAACTTAGTCAAGAATATGGCATCTAAAAAAAATTTCTTAAAGAAGAAAATACCTGCATTTGTTTTTGAGGTACCACCTCCCATTCTCGCCAAACACTAATGAACAGTAAGAGAAGCTAAAAGGAGGGGAGGGGGGGAAAAAAAGTTATATTTATACGCATATACGTACATAGACACTAGAGCAAACCAAACCTGTCATCCTCTTCCAACCCACGGACTTTATTCAGCTTCTATCAGCATTTCACACATCTTACACAAAGCCATAGCAGCAAACCCAGCAATTACTCAGCATGAAGCCTACTTCCCAATGTCTCGTTCCTGTCTACGCACGGTCACCACACCGTGATGAACGTGCTGCCGTCTTTCCCAAGGATGGAGTCTGTTCAGTAACTACAAAAGCACCCGCACTTGGGCTTTTGCAGCGGCTAGAACTGAGTGAACTTTATCAATGTTTTCATAATCAGAAGCAGCATTAACAAAATGCACCTTTTTCTTTCTCAAGTCACACTTTTTCCACCAAAGCAGGAACAATAACTTTTCCATTTGGAAGCAGAATCTTAAAGAAAAGGAAATACCAGCTCAATACAAAATTCCTACCCTGCTATTTCCCACTGCATGGCTTGCAAACGGCACAAAGTGAATAACGTGAAAGTATTGCCGACAACATGAAAGTAAATATCCTGTTCCAGATGCTGTCATCTTTTTTTACTGCACAACCATCGCTGCCCACATTCCAGGAAACCCAACCTGTTCAGACCTCCCAGTTCCCTACCCAGGACGAAAAGTAAAAGTGCACTGCGTTTGTGGTAATTAGTCACGATAAGAAGCGATACAGCTTCGTCTTACCTCGCACCATACAACTGCTGCTCGTCCGCTGGTAGAAAACTCACGCGTTAGCACCGCAGTTTAACTGCTTGCTTTGTGAGAACAATCTGTCAAAACTAGTTACAGCTTGAGTCTCATTTAGATACAGGGTTACACAAATGTGGAAGTTGAGCAACTTCACTTTTTTTATTAAAAAAACCCAGAAAACTATGAAAACACCTGCATTCTCAGGAACTGTTGATCTGAGGAAAAAAAGCCAGTTTCAGTTAGCTTACTTTTAAGTAAGGTTCTTGCCTCTAAAGAACACCTTTTTTTGCAGCACTTGCATTGAAAAAATGTAGAAAACTGTGCTATTTTACTACCTCCACTAAAAATAAGCACTTCCCTACTGCAGTAAGCTTACATGGCTCTCTTACGTGGATTGATACTGAAGTTTATTTACTAAACAAATCACTTCCCAACACAGAAAGGATGTTGTTACACATAGCAAGTGCTTTGCTCGGCTGGGACATCTGAGATACAGCAAAATCCTTCAGGGAAAAAGTTGCCTATAAAAAGAAAGTGAAAAGGCTTACACTGTGTATTATCATAATACACATAAAACTGTTTTTCATGTTACATAAAAAAGAAAAAAGCAAGCAACTATTTTTTTTCCCCCCCTCTATGAAAATCCAGAGAGAAACCACCCTCTAGAATAAATTTACCCACTGTTTTAAACTTAATACTGGCATGTTTGCTTGAAGCCAAGTTTTCCGATAGGTTTTCACACATTTCCTGCCAGCTACATCATCTTCTCCACAGAACAGGAAGACACTTTCATCACTATTTGAAGATTTTGTTGCAAAATTGTTTTTTCAGCTCATTTTTAAAACGAGGACATTCAGAGTACCTCCAAGTATTGGACTAGGTGAATGGGAGTAATGGCACTCATTTTGATTTTAGAACAGTTTACAATTACCACAGATATCCGTAGGTCATTCTCACACAGAATTCTAAACCAAAAAAACGATCACTGTATTAGCAACAGAATTTTTCACTGTGAAGTTCTGATCTTCTCTCTGGAAATGTTCATGATTAAAGAAGGAACCAAGCAGAATCACAAACAATCCCCTACTATAAACTAACCAGTGGTTTGTGTGACCGATCTAGCTACTGCAGACACAAAAAGGAAATCTCTGTTGCTCCTGCTAGTGAAAGACAGCGGAGTGTTTTGTTTGTTTGTTTAATGATACTTTAGAATCATACAGTTTCCAACAGTAAGTAGTGAGACACATCAGTGGAATCAGACATGGTTACGCTGCTGCCTGTACATTCTTGGATAACGCCTTCAGGTCCAAAATGCACTTTGCAATGCTCTCCTTCTGCTGCAAAAGAAAGGAAAACAGCTTTCAGAAGAAAGACTTTATGGAAGATGTTTAAACAAGCAAAATACACATTCTAATCCACTTTAGATACTCCTTTTTAGATCCATGGAATGAGTTACAGATTAAAAGGGACAGAATTATAGCTGATGAAGTCAGAGATTCAAATCCAAACAACGACCTACATTAAAGCATCTGCACGCAGTGCTAGGAACACGTTTTCTTACTTTGTTCTCAGCGTCATTCCTTAAAAGAAAGGACATCTGCAGATCTTAACCTGCCATGGTCTTATACAGAGAATTTTACAAGTGAACTCCCTGATCTATTACAGGGTCCCTATACATCTTATCACAAGCTCAGCTCTATGCTGCAACAACAACCACACGTAATTCTAGCTTAAATCACCAGCCACACAAGCACCTGGTACCTCGTAACTGGCCTTGTTAGCTCCTACTCGGCAGTAGGAATATGTTGCAGCCACATCTGGAAGTCACCCTAGCACCTGGCCAGAATCACTGGGCAGCAAATATTTGTGTAGACTAAAACGTAAAGCAGACTTAAAAAAGCAAGTACCTGTTGAGGTGTGATGCTTTGAACAACATTTTTCTCCACCCACTGAATCATGTGATCTTGTTCTTTCTGATGCTTTAAATTCTGCATAGCCACTTGATAATCCAGCCTTTTCTTTACTTCGTTGTACACCATCAGTAATCTTTCTCGATAATTAGTTTCCAGCAACATTGCAATATTGTTCTAGACACAGAAGATGAAATCAAAGGGTTAATGTTTGGCAAGAATACAGAACAGCAGAACACCTTGTATAGCAAAAGTCACTGGAGGACTGGCCCTGTCTGCAACACAGAGGGAAAACGGTTTGTTACTTGTTAGCGATTTAAGAGGCACTCGGATTATGTAGCACAGGCTGCAGTGGAAGTGAACAGCAGAGCTGGAACTGCTTACCCGCTTAGCATCAAAGAGGTAATTGCGGCCTTCAACCCGCCATTGCTCCTTCTTCTCCTGTTCAATGGCAGTCTCAAGACTTTTAATTGCCTCATTTTTCACTTCTAAAGCTTTAGCAACTTTCTCCTGAAAGAAGAAATGAAAAATACGCTTCAGAATGAAAAGAAGATGCAAGGAAAACAAGTGATCAGTAATTAACTTCCAAAATTCTGCATTAAGATCTGAGAAACGTCTGCATAAACTGCATTGAGCCAGGGTTGAGCTTAAAGGATAGCATGACAGAAGCATTAGGGTTCACAATCAATCATACTTCAAAAAAATCATTTGTGCTGGTATGAGGTGTTTTATTTTTGAAGACTTATGTAACAATATCAAAATAACATCTAAACCATACCTTATTTAAGCAACATTCTGAAGATATTAGACTCAGATTTTTATGACAGCCTAGACACAGTATTCTTTTAAATATTTAAGGAGTTAACTTAGAACAGTTATTAACTACTACAAAGTTAGATTATGGTTCTTTTGTTACCTCATTCAGTTTGTCAGCAAAAGCTGCTACATCAGACCCATATTTTTTTACGCCATAAATGATGACCGATAATATGCAGGCAGCTGCAACTGTCTCATGGTTAATTACATAGATTTCCTTAGAGAGAAAGTAAAGCAGGAGTCCAGTTCCCAACATGTAAGGCCCTAAAGAAAAAAATAAAAGCAGCATTATTTGTACAAAGCATAAAGAGACTCACTAAATGCAAACACATAACAGGTAGCTAGTCTAAGGCTTACAAGATGATAAGGAAGTGTTCTTTTACCACAACAAAAAATACAAGCCCAATACCACCAAGGGGAAGGATGTCATGAGGACACCTGCCAGAAGAGAAAGCAATTTGCACCTGCATGGGACCTGCTGCTTCTGCTCATTCAAAAACAGCCAAAAAAAACCTGTTTAAAGGTTTTGAGGGTCAGCAGGCAAACAAATTTTCCTGCAAGATCAAGCTCAAGGCATTCTTTTAGCCTTTATTAAAGCACAGATGCCTAGCTTTAAAGCCAGGAAGTGCTGCACTGGCTCATTCTTCACAACTTCCTTCTGCACATGCAAAAAATATTTTTCCCTAATATTTTACATTTTCAGCAACCAGGAGTGGTGGACAGAACTAAAAAGGATAACTAAACACACCTTTAAAAAAAAAATAAAAGCATGTATTAACCTGTAACTCCTGTTTTAGGATAGAGAAACTGGAAAAACTCCTCAGGGATCAAACCATGACGTACTTCTCCTCCTTTCTCTGGCAGAGGTGGCAAAGGAGCCAAACTCTGCTGAGTTGTATGCAGTGGTCTTGTGGTGTGCAACACACTATAAATAATGAGAAAGTTTCCATTAAGCATCTTATTTTTCAAAACAAACCCACCCTTAGATGAGGCCCAAACACATTTCCAACTAAACCGGCGGGCATGCACTAGACACGCCTCCTCTGAGGAAGTGGGTGGGACTAGATAACCTCCAGCGGTTCCTTCCAACTGTAACTACTTCGTAAGCCTACAACATTGATTAGAAAGATAAAGACAACAGCCCTGAATAACGTTATTTAAACACAATGACTGACAGGTTTCTGAGGTGTTCCCAGGCCTCCTCAAGCAGCCTGTCACTCGGAGGGGACGGCAACCGGCCAGGCTGCCCGGTAGATCAGAGACGCCGCTAGGCCTCAGCCAGAGGTCAAAGCCCTCAGCGTTGCCAGCCGAGGTCCCCGGGGCCGCCCGCCCTCCTGCCCCCGCGGCACTCACCCCACGGCGACGGGAGGCGGCAGGCTCCTCAGCGCGGCCGGGGCTGAGGGAAAAAGAGGGGCAGAGAGCGCGTCAGGACAGAGCTCAGTCAGGCCAACTCCCCCGCCCGCCCTACCCCAGAGGAACGGCGCTTCCCTCCCCGTCTCACCGGCGCGGAGGACGAGGCGGGAGAGCATGGCGGGCGGGACCGGGCAGGCAGCAGCACGACCCCCTCCGTCCCGGTGACCGCCGGCCGCCTCCGCACCAAGATGGCGGTAGGAAAGCTCTCGCGAGACGCGCGCGGCGGGGCGGGGCGGGCGCTCTCGCGAGAGGCGGCGGCGCGCGCGGCGCGGGAGCACGTGGGGGTGCCGCCGGCCCCGCTCCCGCCGCCGCCATGGAGGAGCCGCCGCCCGAGCAGCCCCCGCCGCCCCCACCGCCCCCGGCGGGCGGGGAAGCCGCGGCCGGCCCCGAGTGGAACATCCCGCCCAACGCGCCCGCCTGTATGGAGCGGCACCTGGAGGGCGCGCACTACCGCGCAGGTAGCGGGGCCGCCGGCCCAGGGGAGGGGAGGGGAGGGGAGGGGAGGGGGGGGGCCGCCGGCCTCTCAGGGAGCGGCGGCAAGCGCTTACCGGGCCTCTCCCCTCCGCCTCTCCCGCAGACGGGGCCCTGCTGCTGGGCGCCTCGGGGCTGAGCGGGCGCTGCTGGGCTGGATCCCTCTGGGTGTTCGCCGACCCCCGCCGCGCCCCCAGCGAGGGCTTCTGCACCGCCGGCGTCCAGACAGAGGCGGGCGTCGCCGACCTGCGCTGGGTGGCGGACAGGGGCATCCTGGTGGCCTCCGACTCCGGTAAGCAACGGGGATCCCCCCGCTCCCCCCCCCCTCCACCCCCCGAGGTGGGTGCCCCCCTCTGAGGTGGGTGCCCCCCCCCCCCCCCAATCCCCCCAGGTGCCGTGGAGCTGTGGGAGCTGGACGAGAACGAAACCCTCATCGTCAACAAGTTCTGTAAATATGAGCACGATGACATCGTGATGACGGTGGCCGTCCTGGCCAACAGCACCCAGGCTGTCAGCGGCGGCAGGGATTTCTGGTGAGTGCCCCCGGCCCGGCTGCCCTGCGCCAGGGCGGGTGCTGGGTGCTGACTGCTCGCTCTTGTCCGCAGCGTGAAGGTCTGGGACCTCCCACAGCAAACCGTGCTGCACTCCTACAGAGGTGAGTGCCACGCCGGCCCCGTCGCCCGGCTCCTTCTGGCCCCTCGCCGGTTGCCGCAGGCTGAGCTCAGTCCTGCAGCATCGCAGGTTATCTCCCGTCTGCCAAACCACACCACTTGGGGCTGTGATCTAATGTTTGCCAGTCTGTGAAGCTTCTGCCACAGTCTTATTTCTTTGTCTGTTATTATTTCTCCCTGCAAAATTAACGCTATAAGGCTAGTTTGCCTTGCATCTCTAAGCATATCTTGGATTAGTCCTTCTGTACTGAAATCTTTCTTCCACCCGCACACAATGGTGTGATCTCCTAACCCATATTTGTTTTGAAGAACAGCTCATTGGAGATGCTGATCTCTGGCGATACGGTATTGTGATCTCTGGCCACAGCAGAGGCCGTACGTTGTTTGATCCTCTCCCCCCGGCCCCTTTCTCACTGACCGTTTGCCCGGAGGGGCTTCCTCAAGCTTGGGCACGTCACAGGGACTTGACTGCCGTGGCTCTGGTTGAGTTTGGCAGCTCATCAGTTTGGCAGGAAGCAGTTGGCTATCGCTGAGTAGAAGTTACCCTGTATCTGGGCATAAACTATTCTTTATTATACTGCTGTGCCTTCAGAGGTCCTTGGGAATACATGGGAAAGTTGGATACAATCTTTGAGGCTCTTTATCCTTTTGTGCTTTTGGTAGCTCACTCCGGTTCAGTGACATGTGTGGCTTCCTGTCCTGGTAAGGACACTGTGTTCCTGTCCTGTGCTGAGGTAAAGCTCACTCTCTGTCTAAATCTACCTGATAAAAATTAGATTTAACTTTAGTTATTTACAGTTGAATGCACTTACTGGGAAACCACCTATTGTGTTACAAGCTGCATACCTGTGTTATTTCAATGTTCCAGTCTGATAAGTTGCCAGTCAGCTTACTGAGCTGATTTCCACAGGTTTGTATTAACATATGGGAGTTCCTAGGTCTGTCCTGGGGATGACTGAAGAGGTGGTGTGGGTTTGAATGTGGGTCAGTAGCAGTTCTGCAGTGAATCTGGGTTTATGCCTACCCTCTGCCACAAAGAAATTGTAAAACCTTTCTCCTTCATTTTGGATTTATAGGACAGCAGAACTTTACTCTGGGACACCAGATGCCCCAAACCAGCTACTCGAATTGGTATGTTTCTCTGTGCAGTCGCTGCTTGTGTACAAGCGTTTGTCGGAAGAAATACAGTTTACTTTATGCCTAACTTCAAAACTAGTGATGTGACCGTTTTGGCAGAAAAGCCTATTAAAAACCTAAGGAAGTCTAACACTGTCGCAGAAGTACAATAAGCTTTTAAAGATTTGTCTTAGTGCGGTAGCAGTGCTAAACGAGATAGTACCTTTGTACTGACTCTTTTCACGCTCTTCCCAATTTATTTACTCGCAGTTTGCAGTGCCTGTAATCACCTCCCTACCTCAGTCATGTGGCATCCACAGAAAAGTGACATCTTTGCTTTGGGTAAGAAGTGATCTTATTATTTGACTTTCACCAGACAAATCAAGGTCTTTTTCACATGACAATTTTGCTAATAACCTCATTCTCCCTTCTCTTAAAGGTGATGAAAATGGAACAGTTGCACTAGTAGACACAAAGAATCCTGATTCTGCCCTCAGCTCCACTGTGCATGCCCGAAGTATCACGGGGTTTGCGTTTTCTACACATAGGTACAGTCTGATGTACTGGCATAGAATGTGTGACTACATATACTTGTAAGCCTTATTTGTTTTTAGAGTAAAACCTATGAGAGCACTAGGTTTGATGTTCTTACCAGAAAGATCAATAGTGAAGAATAGAGTAAACCAAACAACATCTCACTTTTTTGACAAGAAGCGTGTGAATGTACATGAGAATACTTCTGCAGTGTTCAGAATTGCTGACCCAGTCACTGGGGATTTTTCTAATTACAATCACCTCTGCCTGAGGAAGGACTACTTGCTTTCTGAAGCTAATAGAATATTCTCGCTTAGTGTGCTGGCAACCTGCCACATGATGATGAAAAAGTTTTTGTAAGATTTAGTGTCTGTTAATTCACTGTACCTGGGTCAGGCTCACTAAGAAATGTGCTTTTCACACGTTTATCCCTAAGAAGCTTTCTTGTATTTGATTGTTCTAACTCTGGTCTCATCTTTGTCCTCTAGTTCACCCTTACTGGCTACAATCAGTGAAGACTGTTCAGTAGCTGTTCTTGACTCAGACCTCTCAGAGGTGTAAGTACTAGACAGAATGTATTTGCTACTGTAGCTGTTTGTCTTGTTGACTTCTCATTAAGTTAATTTTTTTATCCTTATGCTGAGTGGAAGATGAAAATACTCCTTAAATGGGGGAGCATCATCCTAACAAACTAGCAGTTAGGAATGGCACAAGCCCATAAACTCTAAGTGAGAATGCTTTATGGCTAACGGAGTGTTCATGTTTTCCAGGTTCAGAAACCGTTCTCATCGAGACTTTGTAAAAGGCTTATCGTGGTCTCCTTCAGACAATGCCTTGCTCACTACAGTTGGATGGGATCATCAGGTTTTACATCACACTGTCCCCATACCAGCTGGTGAAGCTTCTGGAGTCAACTGTGTAAAAGAATAATTTTATAAACTCATGGTCCAGATATCTTCCTGGCATTACTTTGATTCTGCTGAAGTCAAAGCTGTGTGTGAACTGGAGCGGGTATGGTCTGTTTGCCTTGAACCTTGTGACTAAGAAGGTTCCTGTAGTAATTTTTTAATTAGGCATAAGTTAGTTACAAACCAAGCTTTACCTTCTCCTGGGGAGTTGGCTTCACCTGTGATAATACTTCAGTATTTTACCTAGGAAAAAAATTGACTTCAGGCACAGAGGAGACTTGGGGAGACAGGGAATTGGGTATAACTAAAAAAAATAATAAAAAGACTTAATTCCACAGATGGTTTGGAGAACTGAGGGAGGAATCAATAGAAACATTTTTGGGGGAGGTTAAAAACATCCACCTCTTGTTAGTTGGAGAGAGCCTCACCCTTGAGGAAAGTTCTTTGCTATGTAAATCAACTATTCCAACTGAAGGGGAAGACGTGTTGGCATTTCAAGACTAGAAGAGTTCCACAGTTGTCCTTAATGCAGCATGTGGATTAGAGGGTTGGTCTTCAGTACCTACTAGTGTGGATCCTATGGCGACCACTGTTTGTGCACTGGTATTGGAGAACCAGTGCTTGGTGTGAGGAGTCTTGTACAACAAGGATCCTAGCTGTAGTCCTGTAATGAAACACGTCCGTGCTCGTGCATGACATGCTGAAATACCGGGACCCGTGATTCTCGCCCTTGGCTTGCAGCTGATGCCAGCCCGAGGGGGCTGTTACTGTAGCGTGCTGAAAGCCAAGAGAAGTTAGCAGCTGCTGTTCTGTTTGACGCCATGTTTCATCTCCTCTGTGCTGAAGACAACTTATTCAAAGATAAGATCTGTGAACAGTTTATGTAAGGGAAAAACTGGACTAAGGACTTCAGTTTTCATTTGCTTGCTCCTATAAACAGTCTCTGCTTAGTAATAAATGAGACTCCTTACGCACTTGTGATGAGTGACTTTGCGCCAGAGACTGGGGGGACCGAGCATTCCTGTAATCCTCAAAACAGACACCCCATAATCCTTAGAGGTGGTTTTTTGTAATATACCACAATCTTTTCAAACTAAACTGTTTCCCTGGAACATATGTAACTGAAAAAAAAAAATATCATTGCATGCATTGCCACTGCTCTACATGTGGCCTGGCTTAATATTTCCTAGACAGAATAAAGCAGGTCCTGACTAATGGAAAAAAAAAAAAAAACCAAAAACCAAACCCTGGAATGAATGCTATTCCTGTTTCTTTAGCATGGTAGCAACACTAAACTGTACACCGCTTCCAGTGGACCTATCCCTGCATAAACATAAGTTTAGTCGATCCAATTAATTTTTAGGCAGACCAAGCTTTGCCAGGCTTACTTTTCTCATATCCTTTTAAAAGCTCATTTGCTGCTTTTTTAATTCTCATGTCATACAGGTGTTTACAGAGCAAGCTTCCTAATCTAGAACAGTGTATGACAAGGAAGAGAGACATGATTATAAAAACTGCCAAGGTTCTTCAACAGTATCCTTGAACAACCAAAAAAGTTACCTCTCCCAGACCTCTGATGGTGTACTGAAAACTGAAACAGGTCTTGTGCTGTTTGTGAACAAGTTGTCTTGGAAAAAGTAGAAGACAGTTTTTAAATAAATCATAGTTTTCATTTGTAACTGGGTATAAGTTTCACTGAGCCACTTCTGTAGTATCGAAGAGCCAGCTGAGGTCATTTACGGTTAGAGTGAAGTTGTGATTTCAGTCCCTGAAATTAAAACCATTCTTAAATGTGCACCGTATTACTGTTTAATGCTAGGGCGCTATGATTTGTCAGCGCTAGTGCAAGGCATGCTGTAAGTCCTGCTGCTTTTCAGGAAGCTTTTTCTATCCAAAACTTGAAGTAGAGTTTCCTTTCTGCATAGCTAAAACCAACAGTTTCAAATGTCGAGAATTAAACCACACCAAGTTCCTCACATTGCTGCCCTGTGAGCAAAACAACAGTCCACGGCAAAAAGCGTGATGGTGGAAGGTAAAGGACCACAGGTCATTACTGAGTATTAATCCTATTCTTACAATGGCTTAAAGACTTTTGAGCATGGTGGGACAGACACACACGCACAAAAAAAAAAAAAAAAAAAAATGCTTCACATGTAGCAAATCTGGGTGAAGCTTTATGTTCTGCCACGGGAGGGCAGCAGCTGCCAGCCTGACAAGTAGTAAGGCAGCATCCCCCCCCAAAGGTTTGCATGTTTCTTTACAGAGTATCATCATCTCACTTTTTACCGCTTGGGTTTCTGCCACCATCACAGGAGAAGCACTGAAGGGTGACAGTTTATTAGGAGTCGATGGTGGTCTGTTCACTTGGCTCCTAGTCGGTTGTACCGTTGCTAGTAAGGCTATAGCAAATAGTCACACCAGCGTGCGGGCAGCGTGGCAGAAACACTGGCAATACCACATCAATGCTTGTTGACTGTGAGTTATCTGCAAAGGAATTGGAGAATTCTCTGGGGTTTGTGGTATGCTCACACTCTCTGGACTACTTTACATGCCATTCAGGTTTGGGGATGCTTCTATAAATACCTTGTGGCTAGAGTAAAAGCTTCAAGATAGACATTGCACGGCTTCCCTCTCAGAGAACCTGGTTCTGTAGCCAGACGTGGATTAAAGAGGTGAGAAGGCAAACAAATATAATTTTGAGGAGTGGAGAATAAGCCGCTATGAAGACAAGCCTGCCTTTTATGTTGCTGCTTGCATTGCTCCCACTGCATTCTCCATTTTAAGTACAACATTCTAGTTGGGACTTGCCAGTAAGTATGCGAGTTTCATTACCAATGAAAAGCTCAAACCCAAGAGCTATTTATAGAAGCAGCACAGGCTGAACTGCACCAGCTCCTCTGTCAGCCTGCCTAACCAGCTGGGCATGGGGTGATGGGGCAGCTAGGGCTAGCTGCCCGTTCATTCCTTCATCGGGCTTCTAAAAAACACTTGAATTGCCACAGGGTTTATATCAACCCCCAGTAAGTAGGAACTGGACCAACCGCTAGGTAAGCTGACATTCAGCCTGTTGCCGAGGCTAGTTTGAGCTGTTTTCCCATCCTTTTAATCTTCCAGGCAAAGATCTTGCAGTAGACAGACCACTTAAGCAATACGAAAAAAAGTCATACCACACATGTAATAAACCAATACATCCAGACATATTTAATGCAAGAAGGTGGAGTTCAAGGCACTCATAAATAAGAGACTTTGTTCAACACTTTACAAGTAAAGCTATCAGTTATACTACATTAGCAGGTACTTTTGAGGAAGAGGCATCTGCAGGGGATAATGTAAATTGTGCCAAGACTTGAATGACCAAACTGCTAGAGAGGGCTGAAGTGGGAAGAATCCCATTGTCTGGCTTCAAGATTGCATTCAGTGGTAAAACTGGGCTATACGGTAGGTTGGTTTGCTCCATTACTACCCCTCACTTTCTTCCTCCTCTATTGCTAAATTTATATAGTGAAACAGCAGGGGTGAAGGAGCAGAAACAGGAATCCAAGTGGATTTTATCTCCATGCTGTCCTGACAGTTACCTGACCAGGGAAGAGGGAGCTCTTCCCCATCCCTGCAGCCGAGAGGTCCTTGCTCTTCGTTACGGATTTAATCTTCTCCGTGCTTCGGCTGCCAGCAGCTCTGACAGTGGTTTCTTTGTGCAACAAACAGTTCCCAATGGCCCCAGCATAAATGTCTAGTTGTTACTGCAATACTAGAATTTTGCTTAATGCATTCCAAAGAAGGAGGGATAGCCCAAAGTGTTTAAAGAATAGACTAGTTCCACTGCTTAAAACATTCATGCTAACCAGTTTTACAACTGTGAGCAGAGTCCTACCTGATGTAGTTGCAGCTTAGTGCACTATGCATTCCCAGAATGGGGCTTCTTTGAATGAATAATGGCTATTTCATAAAACTGACCTAAGTTATCATGCTTCTAACATTTCATATAAAGAGATACACCTCTGCCAGAAACAGGACGCTCCACACTACGTAACACCATATTACAACCGCACATGAATTGCGTTGTCTGGGTGGAATAGCAAGTGTGAAATTCAAAGCAAGTGCCACCATTGGCGTTTCACATTTTGGTCTAAAAATCCCAAAACTTATGTTGGGGATACACTCAAATTTAGGAGAATTCTTGAGGGAGGAAATTGTGCCCATTTCTGGGCAAAGTCAATCTTGAAGGCCGAAGTTTCCCAACAAGCCTTTAAATTTAAAACTGCTTTTGTGAATTAATTTGCACTTATTATTTTGAAAAAAGTATCAGGAAATAAAAAGAATTGGGTTGCAATATTACCAGAGAGGCTTCTTTGTTTTGTTTCAAGTTAAACTGGTGAAACTTCATCCAATACTAAAATGTGACCGTGAAGCCACTCAAACAGGATCACTGCTTTACTTCTATAGATAAATAAGAATCCTTAAGATGCTCCTCGCATGGACAAACTGCCATGTTTTGTGGGGGGGAATATTCTACATGACAGTGGCACACTTAAATACCCAGATAGTTACTCCATAGTCTCTTTTCTCTCTAAAGATTTTTTAGAAACCAACACCCAGATATTTAAAATGTTATTTCAATACTGGCTGGGGTGAGCACGTCCAAAAGTCTTCCAAGTCACTGCGAGTCACCATTTGAATTAGCTATCAGACCGATTATGGTACTTGCTTTTTCATTTTATTCACAGCAAAGTAAAGTTCAGAATACTTTGAAGCTGCTGCAATATTTGAAACAGCTGTTAAATTATTAGATAAAGTTGGAAATAACATAAAACGTAGAACGTCAAAGACATACATTAATATCAAGGTAACTCTTGAGAATTCCACTGTGAAGGAAGATTTATCACTGAATTTTGAGTTGAATTGTAGAGCAAAATCTGTTTACATGCACACATACACACATGCGTGCGACACAGGATAAGCTGGAGTGGAACGAATGATATTGTATGGTATTGAAAATAGAAAGTGCTTCCTATAAAAATAGACTAATGTCTCAAAGTGCTTTTAGTTTGTCAGTGATTAGAAAACATTCTCTACAAGTTTTTACACTTATCTTACAGTGACTTTCAGCAAGTTTACTTACGAGGAAAGTTACATATTTCTAATTCCAGGAAGTTGGCTATTCAAAGCTTTGGTCAGCTATCGTGAGACTGTACTGCTCGCTCCGTAGTACAAAATAACCCCTTTAAGGCTGCTCGTCTCTCCTGCCCCACGACGTAGCAGGGCCGTGCTCCCACACCCAGCACCCAGACAAGCGCTTTGGGAACCAGCGGGAGCCAGGTCCCTTAGGTACATCACTGCAGACCTTCCACACACCAGGAGCATTAAATACTCTACAAATCACACTGAAATGTAGCTTCTTAGTCCCCCAAATGAGACAGACTAAAGCCAAGTCTCAGTATAACAGTTTATGAGGGCTCCTTGGCTTAGCTTTTAGAGGTGGGGGTTTAAGTTGGTCCAAAGTAGCAGGAGAGCCCTGGAGGAAAGCACCACCAGCACAGCACCTGGGCGAGTCGCTGACGCCCACCAGCTGACACAAGAAAAGAAGGATTGCTCAATGTCTTAAGCCTCCAAAGTGCTTTACAGCCATCCATCCAGGGCTCTCAGCCTTCTTCCATGAGGAATAATTACCAACAGAAACATTTACAGTGACCAAAAGGAGCAGGAAAGCGAGGGTCTGCGCTCCCGAAGCCGCTGCCCCCCACGGTCACTCCCTGGAGAAGGGGGGCTCAGACCTTCGCGGTGGAGCTGCCCCCGGCTCGGCAGGACAGGCACTGAAAGCCAGGAGCTGGTTTTAAGGCATCGGCATAATTGATTTGCTCAAGGCTGTTGAAGGAGGTGGGGACAGAGGAGGTTAGGATCTAAACATCCTAAACTCTATTTCTATCCCATTGGCCTCACATTCTTATTCTAATTCCCCTACATTTAGCTATACACTGGCTAGCTTCCATTACGCACATCTCCCAGCTAGTTTCTCCCTACTCCCAAGCTTGTTGGATTTAAACCAAACAAAATAAAAAACTGAAAACAATCTCTCTAGTGGTGATGCTCTTTCAAGAGAACTAAGGATGCTTTTTGACTTTCTTAGAAGACCTATCAGGCTGCAATTTTGAAAATAATTAAAGGGGGGAACAGAAGGAAAACCGTGTTTGCTCACATAACAAGACAGCAGCCAGTCCTCTGTAGTAACTACTCTCCATGACAGTCTTTTGAGAACAGTCCAAGACCCAGGTTTGCTCTCCGCCTTCTCCGTCAGTAGTTTCAAGCAGGGTTGGGACCATCCCTGGTACCCGTGGAGAAGGAGAGGACCAACCCAGGCACCTCCTCATCCCTTCCCAGCCGAACGAAGGCAATGGAGCAGCCCTGCGGACAAGACTATCGGTGGCCGCTCTGGTAGGCGTAGGAGATGGGCTGCCGTGCCCCGGGCCTGACCGTGAAGGTGTTGGTGGGTCCGCCGTACTGCGAGCTGCCGTGGGCAGGTCTGGAGGGAAAACAGTGTGGAAAGCCACTGAAAGGAAACTCTTTGTTTTTATTCAATATTGCAATTTTAAATTTTTTTTTTTCCTAGTGGAGCAGGGCAACTTTTGTTGCCTCATGTCTCCATTCAGCGACGCGGAGAGGAGAGGACGCTGGGCATTAGGGCTGGGAGGAGACCCCAGCCTGGAGCAAGCACAGCCAGGCGTCCAGTGGCACCGCATGAGCCAAGGGGCACTGACTTCTCTGGGGCCAGCCCAGGGCCCAGCCCTCCTCCTCTTCAAATCAAAGGGACGCAGAGGACAGGGAAGGGGTCAGCTCAGGGGGACACATACCTGCTGGCTGCCACCACACCGGTGGGCGAGAACTCCCCGTTCTGCCCCTTGTACTTGGTGTCAGCCCCAGCGCTGCTGTACGGCGTGGCTTTCCCAGCAGCATCGATGGACGTCCGCCTGCCCTGCGCGCTCGTGGGACCATTCCTGTGGGCAGAGCTGAGGCGACGGACACCCTCCCCTGCCGGGGAGCTGTACCCCCCAGGGCTGTAGGCAGAGAGGACACCCGTGCCCCGGGGAGCTGCGGCTGCCCGAGGGTAGGAGCTGTCGGGCTCAGAGACGTACAGGCGCTTCTTGATAAGTGGGCGGGGGTTTGGGCAGCGGCTGAAGTAACCGGGAGAGCTGCTGTAATCTGGGTACTGGGGTGTGAAGTCGCCATTCCTCCTGCTCTTCTCTGAGGGCAGCGGGGCTGGCAGCTCACGGCTGGCCCCGTAGCCACGACCGTAGCCGGGCCACCTGAAGTACCGTGGCGCCTCCGAGCCCCGGCTGGAGTCGGGGAAGCTGGGGCACTTGCAGTTCTCCTCCTGACTTGGGAGGGACCTCTCAGCATCATCTACCTCATCATTGCTGAATTCAGGAGGCGGAGGGATAATCCCATAGTCCAGCGCCGTCTCCCCATTCTCCTCCTCGGGCACGCCATGGCGGGGCGGCCCAGGCTGGTTCAGCTGCCCGGATTCGAGGAGGCCCCGCAGCAGGCTGGAGGCAGCAGCCCGCCGGTGCCCAGGGAGGCTTGGGGGCTGCGCCTCACCCACTGCCCGCGCATCCCGGCCCTGCTCCGAGGAGCTGGAGAAGGATGGGGGTTTGCTCCGTCCTGCCCCTGCCGTACCTGCCCCAGGCGGCCGGGGCACCACAGTGAAGGAGTAGGGCTTGGACTCGTGGCGGTAGAAGCTGGTGGAGGTGGTGTCCGACAAGGCGCTGCCAAGTTTCAGGGGTGGCTTTGCCCGCGGTACAGCTCCCACCTCACCACCCTGCCGGCCCCGCTGGGCGCGCTGCCGGGCTGCCAGGAGCAGTGCCATGGGGGACCCCCGCTCCACCCGCTCACCTGTCACAGGGTGGATCAGTACCTCCTCTTGCCCCACTCCTGAGGTACCTGGCGGGCTCCTGGCCGAGCTTGTGGGGCAAGGTGGTTTGGCTGAGCTCGAGGCACAGGGCGGTTTGGCCGAGCTGGCCCCAGCCCGGTGCACTTTGTACTGGAAGATGGCTGCGTTGGGCTGTGGTGCTGGGCTCTGTGCAGGAGAACTGGGGGGCGAGGGGGAGGTGGGAGCAGGGGACTCCTCCACCGGTCCCTGAGGTGTGTCTGGGGGGCTCACACTGCTGTTGAGGGACCCAGGAGCAGGCATCAAGTTCTCTGTGGCCTTGCCAGTGACAGGAGCAGGATGGTCCTCATGTCCCGTATCATCCTTCTCCACCACAGCTGCTGGTGCTGGGAGCGGACTTGGGGCTGGTTTTGACAGCACCGATTCACCTGCGTCAGGGGGGCTCTTCCTCGCGTCAGGGGGACTGCCACCATCCTTGGTGCCCTGCTTCTGGTTGCTGAACCCCAGGACAGGTTTCCCTTCTTTCTTCAGGGACAGCACAGCTTCCAGCTCGTTCCTGATTTTCATCACACTGCGGGTCTGTGCAGCAGGGCTACTCTCCAGAGCGGGGACCACCGCAGTGGGAGAACCCCCCTTGGCAGCAGGGGGGCTGCTGGGCACCTCTTTCTTCTTAGTCTCCCCTCCTGTGGGTAACCGCACATCATTCCTGGCAGGTCCGGCAAGCTGGGGCCCACCAAGACTGGGCTCATGGCTGCCAGCACAGTCGGTACCGCTGTCTGCAGGCCGGGAAGCAGCCGGCTTCTCCGGTGGCCTCTCCTCCCTGCGTGGGGAGCGCAGAAGGGCCGAGAGCTCATGTCGCAGCCTGTTCAGGTTGCTGGCGTCCCTCCAGTCGTTCTCACAGGTCGGGTAGTCTGGAGGAGGGAGGTCCAGGTCGTTGGCACAGAGAGATTCGGATTTTGGAGGAGAGTCTCTCTCTGCTGTTTTTGGCTGGGGAACCTTCTCCATCTCGGAGCCTGGCAGCGGGGACTGGCGACTGCCAGGATTTGTCCCATGGCTGAGCCCTGGACCCGGCTTGGGGCTCGGCAGCGGAGGTGTTGGCACAGCCAGCTTTGTGACAGCCTGTCTCAGCGGAGAACTTCTTTGCTCGGCTTCTCCTCCTGCACGAGCCTTGGCCGCGGGTCTTATGGTGAAGCAGGGCGGGAGGGGAGGCCGGGCGTGAGGCTGCCTGGGGAAGGGCTCCTGCCGGATGGGCTCACTATCCTGCACTGGGATGGAGGAGGAGCGGGCTGGAGCCGGAGGGGGCACCTTGAAGGACCTGGGGAAGGTGAGGTGGGGCTCAGGGCAGTGCTTGGGCTGCAGGCTCTCCTTTGGGGCAGCTGGCACCCCAGCCTCAGCAGGGCAGAGCGGCCCCTCGGCATCCGCCTGCCTCGTGTTCAGCACTGTCTCGGACTTCCACTTGGAGATGCCGGTGGTGAAGGGTGCCGGGGCCCGGCTGAGCGGCGAGGCGCCTGGTGGGGCCGGTGGGATGAAGTCTGGAGGTGCTGGTGTGCTGGGGGAGGACAGGGCAGAGGCTGGAGGTGGTGGAGGTGCCGGAGGTGCCATGGCAGGGGGTGGTGGTACCATCTCAGGTGGTGGTGGCACCATCTCAGGTGGTGGCGGTGGTGGTGGCGGCAGCATTTCGGGTGGTGGAGGGACTGGCGAGGCTGGAGGTGGTGGTGCAGGTACTGGTGCTGTTGGAGGGGGTGGTGGGGGTACCGACGGTGGTGGAGGGATGTCTTCATCCAGGTCATCCCCCTCGAGAGCCTGTGGGCGCAGGTCCCCCACCGAGCTGTACATTCGGTAGTTCCCATTGATCTGGGAACCAGAACCTGCCAGGAAGAGCGAGAGCACAGCAGCGTGAGCACCTTCTGGCAGCACTGCGACGGCCAGCATCGCCTCTGGCCAGCTATCCTCCTAGGAAACCAGTTTATTTTGCTCAGCAGCTGTCTAAAGCTTGCTGAACTGTAACAGCCACTATGCCTCACCCCTTAGAAATGAATTAATTTTCAATGACTTAAAAGAATAATTAATAGTAGACTCCATTTTAGCATGAAAGTCTCATGATCAGTCTGTCTGCTCCAGAGCTTGGTACACACATGCTTCCTTCCCCACAGGCACAGTACTGCTGAGCACTTAGCACCATCCTGGACTCAGCAGAGAAGATCCCTTACCAAGAGCTGCCTTTTCCTCAAAGTCTTCTGGCACTGACGGTGTCGGCACAGCCACCCCATGGGATTCTTGGGCATTCTGCAATAGTTGAGAAAACAGAGCTGTTAGATTTATGCCCAAGGTATCAGAGCAAAGCGCTGACAAGCAGGCCCTAGCCTGCACAGCTGGTAATTTGTCTACACAAACAGGAGCCAAAGGGATCCAGGGCCGTTTCTGAGACATGGAGGTCCCTGCGGTAGCTGCTGTTGATGGTTTTTAAGTGATCAAGGTTGCACAAGCCATGGACACAATTCGCCCGTGCTAGTCAGGTGCAGAGGGGCTGGAGAGGAGCACGGCTATTTCACATCAAACTTAGGTCCCCCCAACCCACAATCAGCAGCACCGGTTTCTCACCATTCACGTACCAAGCAAACATAATAGCTCCCACGGGTTTTGCGGGCATTGCTCTCCAGCAAGCACTGCCAGCTCACGCCGCAGTCACGTACACGCCACGCTGAAGTCGCAGACAGACTTCCAGCTTTTTGGGAAACTGGCACCAGCATATCTGAACACTCTGGGGAAAACAGCTACTTGCGTGGTTTGTGTTTCACTGCCAATTACTCCCTTCACATTCACGCTGAAAACTCAGCAGTGCATTTAGCTGGTACAGGACCGTGCAATTTAGCAGCCTACACATTTACGAAGATGCTTACAGCTAGGGCACTTTGGATAATTACAGCCACCCACCGTGAGATATTCATGGCACGATGACTCACCCAGAGTGCTGACCAGGGCTCCTGCCTCGTCCCCCTGCCAGAAGCAGAAAGCCTCTCCTTTCCTCCAGTGACTCACCGCTAAGATTGCTCTGCAGAGGGACTGGAACCGCTCATGAAACCTGCACTAACGCACCCATGTCCAAAACACAAACGGATGCTGAATCAGGCTGTCAGCACAGACCTAAGTGAGGCAGTGGACTGGGTTTTCACATACCAGCGTTGGGAGAGACCCAGAGCAAAGAAATAACGCTCCATGAGCAGCAGAAGCCCGTAGAGCCCATGGGCAGTGGTCAGGGACATACCGCCCCGTTCCCAGGGTCCACCCTGTCGCACTCCTACTCACCCCAGGTAGCTGTTTGCATTAGCTGTTAACAGCCCCTCGTACAAAGGAAGCGTTATCCTACCATCAGCCCCCACCGCTCAGCCTGGTGGTGTTCTGCATACAGAAGCCTAGATAATGATTGAGCCCCCGTGCCCTTTGCCTTTCACTGCCGTTATCACTATTTTTACAAGAGATTGCCATAGGATTCCAAAGTCTCCTTGATCAAAGGTCAAGCTGGGCCCATACAGCCAGCCCCATCCAGGGCTCAGACAGCACATTAACACGCTGCCCTGGGTGTAGGGAGTTCAGGAACACGGGAGCTGCTGGGGCAGAGCTGACTTTAACAGCAGCAGCCTGGACTCCTTCTGAAGAGTCCTGGAATCCCCCAGCTTTTGACAAAATAAGAAGAAAATACACATTTTGCTTGCAAAGTCCTTCACCCTGCAGATGACCAAAGATCCTCTAAAACCACAAGGGAATGAGCCAGTTATTGGTGAGCCAGCAGAGAGCGAGTGGGAATTCACATTCCTGGGATTGTGCTGATGGAGAAGCCAAGGTCTGCTAAGGCATCAGGACAGATCTGTTAGTGGCAAAAGATCAGACTCGGTGAGCCTTCCAGCCTCATCCAAGACCTTCTTACTGGTCCCAAAGACACAGTACAAGGCAGTGGATCCTTAACTTCAGCTGAAAGCCAGAGGCAAGACAAAGGCTAACAAGAGGCACTTCAAGAGCCAATAATAAAATTGTCCAGAGCAATGAAATACCAAAAACCACAAAGAAAAAAAAAAAAAACCAAAACAAAAAAAAAACCAAAAAAACCCCCAGCAGTTCCCATCTGCTCTGGAAATTCATTGCTGCCAGTCTCCAGAGCACACTGAGGAGACCGGCTCATTTACAGGGAAACAAAGATGTCTGAGCACTGAATTAAAAGTAACATATGCATCACATGTTTGGATAGGAGTAGAAAGGGAACAGCAGTTGGAAAAGATCTATGCAAAGCTGGAGGAAACAGGCCATATTTCATAAACAAGCAGTAATTTTGGACATGTTAGCAGGTCCTAAAAACTGGGCAAGCCTGTTTCACACCAAAAAAACTTCTGTTGCAGTTGTTAATGCTCAGCATCTCTCAAAACCCACCCATCCTCACGTCATGAGCTGGCTTTTAAAATGGAAAGCATCTCCAGTACGCTGCCAGTCTGCAGAGATGACTGGAAAGATTGCTTCCCTCTGCTGTGTTTGCTAGGGGTGTGACAGCCCAGCCAACCTCCCGCTGATTCAGAGCGGGCTGCGCTCAGGGTGGTGTGCCAGGAACCTGCATTTCCAGTTTGTGGTACCTGCATCAGATTTGCGTGTGCCGAGGATCCCACTGGGGGGAACTTTCACTGTAACCACCAGGAATTGCTTTTCAGTGCTGGAACAGAGTTAGATATCCCCTGGCCCCAGTGGAAGGCAGCCTGCCTGTCCTCACAGTCCCCAGCTCCCTCCGTCTCTTGGGAGCCCACACTTCCCACCCATTAAACACGCCAGGTTTGAAGCTCCCTCTTACATAAAAGGCACCAAAATACAACTGTTTAGCATCTCAGGGTCTCGGAGAGGACCATATTCTCCAAATATGAAGCGCTACCCCCAAACTCCTCGTTTTGAAGCAGAACTAGGGAAGTCTGGCGGTTAACTAAAGGAATTTATCCCCCTTCTCCCCAGCTGCCAAAGCTCTGCCTGCACCCGTGGTGCCCGGGAAGCCGGGTGGGCAGGAGGACGTGGTGGTAGCCAAGAGGCAGGCAGCAAAACCCCCTCTCCTGCAATCCCTGCTCCAACTCAGCTCAGGATGGCCAAGGGCCGGGGGTTTGGGGGTGGGGGAAGGAAGGAAGGAAGCTGCTCGGTGTGGGGAGAGCTGCCAGGCACACGAAGCCCGGCGGGCTGGCTGCCGGGCAGGGTGTGTGCATCCTCCTGACTCACAGCTACGCTTCCCAGCCTCCCCCCGCCCCGTGCAGGAGAGCGGGTGGGTGGAAAGAAAGGGTTAAGGCGGGAGGTGCAGAACAGCCCAGTGCAAATATGTAATGAGGCAGCAGAAGTGTCTGTGCCAAATCAAATCACAATCAAACCTAATCAAAATAATGCAAATATCCAACACAGATTGATCCTTAAAAACGGTTCTTATTCCTACTAGTTTCTTCAGTTAAACCTGTTACTCTTGGAGGAGAAGCACAGTGAGAAGGACCCTCACAAGGGTGACTGAGGGGACAAAAGCCCCAGGGCTGGCTGTGCTTCTCTGGGCAGCAGGAGAGCACCACGGCTGAGGTGGCAGCCCTTAGTATTTATCCCAGGGGCATTTGTGCTGTTTATTCCTCTGCCACATACACTTCCACTAGTAAAACGTTTGAAAGCTCAAAAACTATGCAAAAGGCCAGTTACACCCTAAAAACCCCATAATACGAGGTGAGAGCTGTGGTCGTGCACCCAAGCCAGTGCTACCGGAGAGGAGTTTCTCAGGCACCAGTCCTACGGTTACTCAACTGGGAGCCTGGGTGAGATTTTTCACCTGCTGTGATCTTTCGGAAGGCATCACAGAGGGCACAACCCCTGCGTAACCCCATAACTTCCTAATTATGCTCCCAAACAGATAAACTCCCTCTCCCACCCCAGTTGTCCTCCAAGTGACACCTGCACAACCCCGTTGACTCCTAATTGCACCCTGGTGACAGCAGACCAGCCCATTTTCTGCTGAAGGTGATGGCTGCTCTAAAGGACAAGGATGTACGAGGAAAAACATCCCTTCCTCTCAGAGAGAATTTCCTTGTCAAGACCAAAGGCTTTTAAGTGTTTTACTGTCTTCACTGACCTTCAGTGACCTGCATGTATCACTTCAGATCTAGCTACTGCCATCTCCAAAATATCTCTGAGCAATCATGCACTCCGCTGTTCTCCTTAGGGGATAAAACCTTTGGAAAGGTGTATTACAAGGGGGAGGAAAGCTTGCTCAGCACACACAGCAGCACAGCATCAAAGTCAGCAACCACCACGTGTGGCTTCTGGAGTCCCAGCTGGGTGAAAGCCATCTCCAGGCCGTCTGTGGTCCAGCTGTGTTGACACTTGCTGCTGCAGTCCCTGCATCCAGCTGCTGCTGCAGCACTGGCAGCTCTGCAGGGAACGATTCCGCTCATACAGAGATTGGAAAAATCAGCCTCTGCGCAGACACCTGCTGCATCGCCTCCTCGTTCCTCTGCTGCAAACAGGCCACAGTTTTGCTACTGCTGTCTCCAGCAACATGCCTGATCCAGAGAGATACTGCCAGTAGCGGTTAGATAAAACGCAGTGCAAGTCAGATCTATCATCTACATGCTCAGCAATTTTTTTTTTAAATTGAAAGTACAAGTCTGATGATGCTTATGTCTCTCGCCTGAGATACCTTATGTATCTTGCCTATGTCCGACACAAGCCTTGAACTCAGATCACCTCCTAATCCCTCGTATCCAGCATTATTATAGAGTGGTTTTGCTTTTCATTTATTTTCTTCCCTCAGGTAAAGGATGAGAGCAGCAGCCAGCCCAACTGGTTCTGGGCACCAGTTACACGCGCTGCCGTAACAAATCCCAGTGACGAGGCGGATACTCACAAGGGGTAAGAAAGTCAGCAGCGGCCGGACTCTCGGACGAGGTTTAAGCGTTGCTGTGCCAGAGTCAGTCACTGTCCCAAAGCGATTGTCACCATAATACACTTCAATCACGTCACCTGCAGGGAAGAGAAGACTGTAAGCAGCAGCACTGTGTTTGAGGCAACAGGAAAAACAACATTGGGCACCACCTAATTTTAAAAAACGCTGTGAAGAATTTGCTGTATCAGCTCCCAGGAATGGGCCAAACCCATCAGATTCTGAGGAGTATTTGGGTGTTTTGGAGGCGAGTTGAAGATGGGGGAGAAAGGTCCCAGGCGAGCAGGACCCCCGGGCAGGCGCTGGCAATGCTGGCACACACCTGCAAGGTGCAGAGAGCCTTCCCAGAGCTCCAGACACTGGAGTTAAAGGAGCACAGATGTCAAAGTCTAGTCTGAAAGGCTGATTTCCCATGGTAGCTAACTTAAACTTACCTCAGGAGGGTCAAAAGTTAGCACAAACACTCAATTCACTCCCCACCCAGATCACGTTTAGGGAAGGAGAATGCTTCAGGAGCAAGTGGAGTGTCTCTTTCTAGTGCCGCGAGGCTCCGACCCCCAGGAGAGCGGGAGCGGGTCCAGGGCAGGTGCCCAGAGGCGACACAAACCAGCTCGTAAGCACGGGCAGGATCTCATCTTGGCCGATCGTCAGCGGCTGGAATCGAGGGGGAGGAGGCAGCAGCAGAGTCTGACCACCAGCCACGCCAGCTGGAGAGAACGCTCCTGCCCTTCCTCGCCTGCCCACCGCTCTGTGGGCAGAGCGGTCGCATCAAAGCGCAGAGTTAATTACAGGTTCTTTGCTCAGCCCTATCACGACAACAGGTCCTTGTCACTTATGCAGCGGAGAGGGGCAGCGGAGGCGCCCCTGACCCCTGGCTGCCCGCCGGCTTGTGCCGAGCGGGACCAGGGTGAGCGGAGGGGAACACCTCGCTGCACCGCTCGGACACCGCGATGGAAAATGGACACGCAGGGGCTTCCCAGGGAAGGTTTTCCCCCTCCGTGTATTGCTGCCAGCAGCTGAGAGCAGCGGGACGGAGGTGCCACAGCCGCTCTCCCTGCTGCAGACAGACTCCACCAGCGCCCGCAGCATCCTTCTGCTTGCTGCCAGAACGATTTGTTTCTGACCCCAATGCAATTGGCGCTGGAGGACAAATCGTGCTTGCCACAACACTCTCACACTTCGGCCTGCCTCACGGAAAAACGCTCTCAATGTCTTCCCACAAAACACTACTACGAATGGAGACGCTATGGCAGAAAGGAGTCACAGAGTTACAAGCAGGAGAAGCCATCAGGTACTCCTGGTTCCCAGCCCTGTGCTTTTACCTTGAACCACACCTTTTGGGCAGGTTTGTTTCTGACAGTGAATAAAGCTCATAAAATTAGTTTAATTACGTTCTTTGTGTCTGATTAACAGCATGAATTAACAAGCAGAAGCATTGAAGCATGTAAACCCCACCTTGGCTGGAAGGAGATACACAAATAATTCGTAGCCAAGGAGACCAACATTAAAGAAAATATGAAGGTTTGAGGAAGGAGGGGGGGGAAAGTGAGCAAAACGGCTGTGATCAGAGCGAAAACTCTGCAGGAGTGTTCCCACCTAACAGATTTCAACAGTGGTTTCAGTGAGAAGAAGCAAACAACCTCCCCCTCCGCCCCAAACAACAAACACCAAAAAGTAAATAGGGTTGGGGTTTTTCTTTTTGCCCCCACTAAAAAGTTTGGAAGCAGTCCTCAAAGCTGAGCCCGTGCTAAAGCGTGAAGCACACAAACAGTTTCTGTCAAGTATCATACGGCAATTAAAAGCGAAGGAGCAGAAAGGCGCAGGTTGTGTAAGCTCCGTGCACACACGAAGGGGCTGGGCTGCCTTTCTAAGCCACCGAAACCCACGGGCAGCGCTCACCGAAGCAGGACCGCCCGGCCGAGAAGCCGGCTGTGTCCTGGAGTCCCTGACCGGCCCCAGCCAGCGTCCCCACTCCCTCCTGCACGTCCTTGCTCCCGCACAGCCCCTCGCTGGCCCGAGGCAGACCCCATGCCCGCCATCCGCTGCCTGACCCGATGGCTGGGGTCCCCAACCCATCACGGACTGCCACGGCACGTAGCGTGGTTGTCACGAAGTCTCTGCCCTCCTTGGACAAGGCAGAGATCAGGCAAGAAGCTCCCAAGGAAACAGAGTTTTACACCAAGTTTAGTGAAAAAATGAGGAGGGCAAGCAAATGCTTGCGTGTGTGTTCCCACAGAAGAAAAACACTTCCATGAACACCTGGAATGAAGAACCTGACCACGCCAGGGGCTGGGCATGAGCTACCACAGCCTCTGCTAAGTTATGGGTTTGGAGGCAGATGAATTCACACAACCTTGAAACATGCCACCGAGTCCAGCAAGCACGTAAGCTCTTCCTTTCTCCTGCCCACTATACCACAAGTTACCCTGGGACCCACCCCGGACTATCCATCATGCTATCACTGTCCTCACGGTCAGTCACGGCTTCCTCTCCCTTATCCCAAACTTCTCCCACTACAAGGGATTCTTTACAAAATAGACATTTTCTTCAGCTTTCAAAACACTACTCAGCCTGCGCTTGAGTGTGGTCCTAGCAAGAGTTTAACACTTCCCTGCCTGCGAGGGGCCCAAGCGCAAACAGGAGCTGCTGGAGTCCCAAGGACAGCAAAGATGCCAGCAAATTATTATTATTTTTGCATAACCCCCTGGGTGACCCCACATTTGGTGAGCAAGCAGCAAGAATTAAAGCCAATGCAACATCAGAGTTTGGATTCAGACAGCTTTGTGGAGCAGCGATAGAGTAGTTCAGAGACTTGAAATGATGAGAGTTTTATATTAAACAAGACACTAGGTAAACTCAGTGAGAAACTGCATTAAAGATCACAAGGTCTTTGATCCTAGATTACTAAGCATCGCTAACCTGAATGCATTTAATTAAAGTAAAATGAAATGCTTGTAGTTGTGTTTTCTTTGCTAGATAAACAGGACTTGCCTGCTAAGAGCCTGTCACCGGTAAGACCTGTGCTCTGCCAGCTTCGTTTCCTGGAAGGAGGGATCAGGAAACATGCCTTTGGAGGCTGTCAGAAGCAGCTGGCCCCGACTAGACTTGGGCCATTTTTTGACATTCAGCCTGTCCTGGAGACATTTGTGTCCTCTCAGTCACGGCAAATAAAATAAGCAATCTGCAAGAGACGTAATGGAACTTCCTCCTAGTGCAAGGTTGCATCACCTGGAGTAGGCGTAGCAGGTTTGATGCTGGGGTATCCACAGCTCACAGCGAGGAGGCGGCATCAGTCACTATATTCAGGAATCTCTGAGTCAGTGACATGCAAACCTACACCCATTCCACGTTGCTTAACTTGTGTTTACTTTGTATGAAAAACTAAGGTGGGGATTAGCAGAAGCAGTGGACTCCTTTTGGCAGCAGCAACGGCATGAAGCGATGCAGCAAATAGTCACGAAACAAGGCCAGGGACGGGGCTTTATTGGGTGAAGCACGCCGTTCCTCGCGACGAGCCCACCCCTCGGCACGCATTACTCCAAACGCAGGCACTCCGCTTCGGTGTGTCACACTACGCTACACAAATTAAATTCACGATATAAGTGCCAAGAGGATGCTAAGGAGTGATTCAACAGCTTTTATTTATGCTCAGATTTCAAGCACTCCTGGCTCTTACTTTGCAAGCTGATCCGCACAGCAGTTCCCCACACCTGAAAGGAATGCCTTTGTACTGCAATTGCAGCCACGGAAATCAGGCTTGTAATAAGCAGACACAGCGACTTTTTTTTTTTTTTTTAAAATCCAAACCACATCAGAGAGAAGCTTGAACCCTCCTCAGATTTACGACAGTTAGAAATCAGCAGTTTTCCTTTTGTGTTTAGGAGTTGCATGAAACTCTCCGTCACATTTTCATTTTATCTTAGTTTCACCAGCTCGGCCTTCAGGGTGTAACCACCTCGCAATAGCTTTAATGGACAACGCTTCACATCGCACAGCTCAGCAAGCAACGTCTTCCATTTTTAAGCTTGGAAGCGCTTGCTGGAATCTTACAACCACCAAACTTCATCCACAAACTGCTATCTTTTATCTACCTGGCTCCTTTACTATTAATTTGGCTCCCTCCTACATGAGCCTCCAGGGCACAGTATTGCAATTAAAACCGCAAAGAAACACAAATAAATCCTGAGGAATATGCAACCCTCAACTCCCCCCCCCCCCCTCGCACACAGCCCTTCGAGAAACAGGTTTACAAGTAAATAACCAAAACCCGGGCAGAAGCGGATCAAACACGGCGTGGGAAAGAGCCATTGGAAGCAATAAAAGAGATTCTCAACTATTTCTCGGCCTGCTTTAGTAAAGTTTTTAACCGCCCGGAGCAGATCGCAGCCCCTGAGAGCAGAAGCTGGTCTCAAGCAGCTGGTGCGGAGCCTTCGCGCCTTCCTCCGAGGGTTCGCTCCAGCTGCAGCCCGCGGGAACGCAGGTTTGGACTCGCACTGTTGTAACCCAGCCCCACCGAACGGCTCCCGGAGTTTCCCAACCGGGCGGTGAATAAGCCACCGCCGCTCCCCGGCCCCGGCCGACCCCTTCGTCCGCCGGGACCGGCCCCTTCCCGAACCCCCATCACGCGTGGCCGCACACAGAGCTCCCACGCTTCCTCAGCGAGCCCCGGGACACAGCGGAGGAGGAGGAGGAGGAGGAGGAGGAGGAGAGCTACTGACCGGTGCCACCCGCGCTGTCCGAGGTCACCTCCTGCGTGAAGATCCAGGGCGGGTTGGTGGCAAAGAGGGAAGCGGCGGCGGGGCTGGCGTGGCGCTTCCCGAAGAGGCGGCTGAAGGTGCCCTGCACGGAGTGATGCTTCTTCATCCTGGCCGAGCCTGGCGCTGCTCGCCGGGCATCCCCGCCGACGGCAGGCGGGCGGGAGCGGGGCCGGGGCCGCTGCCACAGCGGCTGCGGGGCGGGGGCGGGCCGGGCCCCACCTTCGGCCCCTCCTTCCGCCCAGGTGCCTCCCGCCGCACCGGGCCCCGCCAGCCCCGGGGCCGCGCAGCCGCTCCCGCCCGGCGGAGGAACACCCACCCCCACACACCCCCACACCCCCCCGCTGCCCCCGCGGGTCGTTACAGCCGGCCCCGGCCCCGGGGGGCTTTGCCTGGAGCTCGGCTCACGGCCCGGCCCCGGGGGTCTCCGTGCCGCTGGCAGGAGCCGGGCTGGCTGTCAGCCCCTTCCTGCTGCTGGGGCAGACGGGACGGGAAAAAATAGAATAAAATAAATAAAATAAAATAACCTCGAGGGGCCGCGTAGGCCGCAGTTTAAATGTAGCCGAACATCTGATTCCCCTTAAAAAACCCCAACACGACCCAAACTATCCGTCTTCTCAAGTTGCTCATACACTGAACATTTAGGTTTGAGAGGTTTGATCTCTCTCTCACTGTCTCCTGTGTTTTTCTGTTTATTCACCTGCTGCTGTAGTCCTGGCTGGGCTCCCCGGCCCCAAGACTTTCTGCGTACCCGCTTGCGCAGGGCGGTGGGACCTGGTGTCCCTGTCTGAGATCTGCAGGTGTCCTTGCAACACAAGGAAATGTCAGCTGAAGGGAATCTGAAGTGTAATCCTTTCCCTCTGCTGCGTGTGTGCTAGGAGGTGAATTAGCACTGGGTTTTTAGGAAGCATCTTACGAAGCATTAAACTCCCCATGCTCCACGCATACGAGCTCCTCTGCAAATCCCTACAGGCTTCAGCGGAACTACGCACCACCAGAAACATCTCCCTCCCCAGTGTGACCTGCCTGTTATCAGGGTTTGGGATTTTTTTTTGATGCAAAACCTTAAAGACAGTGGGACTTGAACCCCAAACAATTTGTTTCAGGTAAAAAAGCAAGAGTCTAGCATTGCCAACAATTTTCTGTGTCGTACGAGTAAAAATTGAGAGTTAATAGGTAACATTGGTTATTAATAAGTGCTGAGATTTCTGGAGAACTTTAAACCCAAATTAGTTGTCAAAACATTAACTCTGAAACACAGTGCAGGGTAAGGTCATCCTGTCTGATATCTATTTCTATTTCCACCACATTTTGAGAGTCAAAATTATGTAGATTTAAGTTTTCAGCGATAACTATCACTTTATTAGTCACTTTGAAATCATGCTTTTCACGACCTTTTCTTGCCACAAAGTACAAATTAGGGCAACACATTAAATCACCCGTGAACAATGAAAAATGGGTGCTGTTACGATCTTGCAAAAGGAAAATCTAATCGTGGCATAAATAGTCAGGCAGCAGTTAAATAGAATTAACGTGAATGGCAAACAGGGGGAAAGAAAAGGAAAGTTAAAATGTTGTACCACGTGGATTCAACACTGTGGCTGTAGTATAGGGGTTATAATTATTGAAGACAGTTTTCAGAGACTTTAACCTGGTCTGCAGATGTGCAGCTCCATCCAGCTGGTCAGACGCCTTTTCCTGTGCCCGCTCCCACCGCTGCTCCCGAGATCCGCTCTAGGAGCAGCGGGTGATGCTGAAGGGATGGCTCTGTGCCGTGACACGAGGCCTGCAATTAGCGGGACTCGCACCCTTTCTGACAGTTATCTTAACTGCTGATGGTGTGAGACAGGGAAACAATCCTGCAAATCCTGCAAACATCTGCACGAGCGTGACTCCCGCACGCCCTGAGCTTGCCGCACAGGGAGCACACCGCAGGGACCTGCAGTCGTGTTTTAGCCGAGATTGCAGGAAAAGGGATAGTCCTGCCTGCAGATAAGAGCAATAATAGGACGGAAACTGGGAAACAACGTTCCTCCTGAGAGTGGTGCTGCAGCCAGCTCTTCACAGAAACCCGTCCGGCTGAGCCCCAGACATTTAAAGAAAATTCACTGGCACATCTCGAAAGCACAAACCAGGTGAAATGAAGGACCCGCTCACTATTTGAAAGAGCAGTTTTATTTCACCTGCTGAAGGGAAAATATAAAGTTTGTATGCCGTGAGCAAAGGACACAATATCTTTGCAAGATAGGCAAGGCATACATGCTCGGTCTCTGACTGGACAAATTGTGCAGGATAAACAGAGAGACAAAGTCAAGGGAAAGGGGAAGGAGAAGAGGAACTATTCTGAGAAGCCAATAAAATCCTGTGCAATGAGAAAGTCTGGGCTCCTGCACAAAGGCGTCCCACAAAACGTCATTACACCAAAGAGACTTCAAAGGTGCCACAGGGCTGCAACGATGCTCTGCGGGAACAGGGCGGTGTGATTCAGCTCCCTGACAGTGGCTCCCGAGGTGTTCCTCTGCCCCAGGGGCAGGGGGGACTCCAGAGCAGCACCCGTGAGCTCCGGGGCGGTGAGCTGTACCCATGCCACCCCACCGACGATGGTTTTGCCTCGCCCTGGGTGGTGAGCGTAGGAAAACATATGCCTCACAACATGAAGGGATGTGTGTTTTGAGATGAGTTTATTAACCCAGTGAACACAAGCTGCCGAACAAGTCTGCAAGAGCTCATGTGCACACTCCTGTATTTTTGTTCCAGATGAAAAATATTCGTTCTTTACCTTCCACCTCCCAGTAAAGCACGGACCTCCCTGCAGAGGACCAGAAAAAGCTCGGGACTAGCAAGGAGAGCATGCTAGGTGTGGCGCTAGGCAGGCTGACTTCTGCAAAGTGCAAACTCAAAAGATGCAGAAAAGATGCCCGGTTTGGTGGCATGGCTATATTTTTAAGGGAGGACGACTGCCGCTCGCCATGATCTCCTGAGCGATAGAGGCCACACAGCTAAAGGGACAGGTGGGTCGGGCTGGGCACGGGGAAAGCACTTGGAAGATCGCCAGCAGATTTTATGGCATAGAAATAGCCATGTGCGCACTGCTCTGATGTAACACGCCGCAGTGTGAGGCTGCCTTTGATCCTAATACGGGTAAACACCCCAGAACAATCTGCCTTTGCATCAGCGTGAGGAGCTGCGCCCTGCAGATGCAGATCTTTCCCGGCCGCGCTCACAGGTGTTTCGCAGGGGAGGACGGGAGGAGAAACCCTCGCGTGTGGCTACGGAACAGCAAACTGCACCCGTGAAAAGAGAAACAGCTCGAGTCTACAGGGGAGAGCGGGTCCGTGCTGCCAAGGCCACATTTCGGTGGGGGTGGCAGGGCCAGCAGAGCAGCTCGGAGTGCAGCAGTGGGGGTTCCCGTCGGGGTGTGACTCTTCCCCTGTCCCATCTGCCCAGGAGAAACAGCACCCTCCTAATTTCCATGGCTGAGCCCCCGTGCTCCTCCACGCCCTCTGCCTGAGGAGCCCTGTTCAGCCTGGGCACCCCTGTGACAGCCACCACCCGGTGACATCCCAGTTGTCACAATGGCCCCGAGTGGCCCCGACGTCCCTGACGGCTGGCACTGCCCATCCTGGCGGCACTGCCTCCAGCCTTCGCCGCAGCCGGCCCCGCATGCCGGGGTCCGCGCCGGGAAGACGACTTTGCAGGTGGGAGCCCTGGGCTCGTGGTTGGGCAGGAGGGACTCCCGCTCGCCATGTCCCCTTCCTGCGGGTGGGGGGCTGGAAGACCCTGCCCTGAGGGTGGCCGGGACAAAAGGGTCCCGGTGGTGTCGGCGTGATGCATCGTTCCTCCCCTGATGCACAAACGTGCCCGGCTGCACTGCCATCAGCTGGCTTCGCCCCGTGGTCGCCAAGGGCTCAGAGCAAACGGCACATGACAGTCCTGGGACGGCTCCGCGGGGAGATGAGCGAGGAGCAGCAGGGGTGGGGGCTCCCTGCTGCAGCGTGAGGGGGTGGCAGCGACGCAGGGGCAGGACAGGCAGCGCCGGCAGCCAGGCAGGGCTCCGGCAGCCCCCCCGGGGGAACCCTTCTTCTGGGGTGGACGTCTGAACCCTTCGTGCTTGCTTGGTACTGCAGTGAGCCTTCTCTGTGTGACCCCACCTGTGAGGATCTTCTCTGAGAGACAACGCACAATTTGGGAGGCATTAGGGATCTCTAAACGTATGACTGGATGCAATAGGATTATGTGGGACTCCTAATTCAGGCTCAGAGCTCTGGCAGTGCCATAAATAGCGCTGCGGACACTGAGCTGGTGCTTCCCCTCAAAGACAGCGGTCACGTAAGCAGGTGGACTCACCCGGGCACGAGGGGTGTTTCTGCCAAGCTTTAGACATCCCAGAGGATGAGCAGGAACCCCCAGGGCAGACAAACCCCATCGCAAGAGCAAAGCCCAAAGCTCAGCGCTCCCTGGCATGGTACCCTGCCCGTCACTGGAAAGGACTGTCAGCCCTCTATCGCCGAGCGCGTGCAAGGCTTGCACATCTCAAAAGCATCTACATGACTTAGCAGTTGGGTTTTCAAAGTAACTACGGGCTCCCCTCCACACCCCAAGTGCATTGCTTTAAAAACATTAATGCCTCCCCGCTGGGTGGATGCAGTTGCAGCAGCG
Organism: Balearica regulorum gibbericeps; assembly: GCF_011004875.1. Taxonomy (NCBI): domain Eukaryota; kingdom Metazoa; phylum Chordata; class Aves; order Gruiformes; family Gruidae; genus Balearica; species Balearica regulorum. Next base: position 1,983,459 of record NC_046208.1, read on the forward strand.
CAGTCGTGTGCATACTTGTCTCTTATCTTCCAAAGCACGAAGGGCCATGAGCGTGTATGTGAATATAATAATTCCTGAACAAATCTAAGTGTGTTCAGAGCAGGGATTCACAAACCACACTGAAATGACTGTCATGGTACAAATCCTGCTCTTCAGGAGTCAAAATTCCATTATTTTATCCCCTGTGGAAAAAATGGACTGATGTTTCCTTGTAAGCGACTGCTGAAGTAACACCCTGAGCTCCAGCAACGGAGCTCTTCAAGCATCTGGCAGGTGGCTGTACTGGGGAAATGAGTGACTAAAAGAAGTCGTGAACCTGTGAGGATCTGGTCTTTTCCCTCAAAGGCTTTAGGGAGATTTCTAAACAATTTGCGGGTATCCCCCTCTTAATAGGTTTAGGAGCCGGTGTTCAGAGCCAGCTACAGAGTACAGAAATAGAGCACCAAGTAAGCCAAGGCGTCACGGAAACTAGGAAACCTCTTTACAAGGTTAAAAATAAAGCCAGACAGCAAAGCGTTTATTTAGGACGCCCAGGAGTAAATCGGATAATTGCTGGGGGAAGAGCCAGTTTCCATTAGCACAGAGGTGTCATCAATGAAAAGAAGATAACTGAGTCATGGTTAAATAACAGCAGCAGGAATACTTTCCCAGTCAAGCACAACCCTGGAGCAGCCATGGGTGACAAGTCAGCCCTATGTGTGTCTTGGGGACACATCCACACCACCTCCTCTGCAAAGGGGTCATGCAAATGCACAGGCAAAACGGGCTGTTTCTGCGGCCCTTGGTCCCCCGTGCCGCGTGTACGGGTGATGGCACTGACTTTGCTCCAAGACTTCAGAAATGTGACCCAACTGATGACAAGAAAGAGCTTTGCAAAGGGTTATGTTATGTTTCTGTCATCACCGATATGCCCCATTGCGTCTTGTGGGTCAGACTGGGTTGAACCATTTTCATGGCTGGTTTGCCATAGCTGTGGTTTTGCTGAAGACTTTACGAGGAGTAGGTATAGCTATTATAATTGAGATTCTCGTCCAGGATCAAGGCTCCACTCTGCCAAACACAGAAGGAAAATGTAGTATCCCCTAAATGTGATGAAAGGATGACCCAGATCAGGCTGACAGTAGGAATATCAGCAACTGGGTAGCACTTTCTATTCACTTGGCACTTGTACAAATAACCAGCTGAAATGCAAGTCAAGAGAACATCAAGTCCTTCAAGTCTTGTGTGCATTCCCTCAGTATACTTCATTTTACTTTCACCATCGCTTCCACATTTCCAGTACATCATTTGATTTTAAACTCACTTTCTCTTTAAGTAACATCACCTTAGATTTTTAGCTAGAGAAATCTAAATACCTGACTTCTCAGGATTTATACTGTATATTGACTGCCCTTGCAGTGAGCAGTGCGGGCTGGCACTCCCTAAGCTCTCCTGGTTTGTTCAACTTGCTACTTTTTTGGTCACCATTACGCAACTCCTGCACTGGGGCCTTAAGCATGGAGGAGGATGGCAAAGTGTGGGGGCAATCGCAATGCATTTGTCTGGCTCTTCTGCTCCACAGGTGACTAAAACACCAGCAGCCCCTGGCAAAGACCACAAGAGAGCAAAGGGGATGGAGAAGACTAAAGCGGTGCAGGAGGTCCCTTGCACGTCGCCTGTCCCAACGAGCCAGAAGTCTCCAGCAAGTCGCCCGCCCTTGGCCACTCACTTTGTTCCTTTTGTTGCCCATTTTGGGGGGGGTCAGCCCAACTCCTTCAAGTTTCTCTTCTACAAACCAAGTTGCTCCAACTCGTACAGCCCCTTCTACACTGCGCAGAGACCAACCTGCGGGTACCGCTACCTCCGTGACACCAATCACACCAGGAAGGTGAATGACGTCCCGAGTGCAAACATTGTGAAATGGAGACCCATCCTGGACAAAAAGCCCTAGTTGAGAGCAATAAAGCCCAAGCAATGAAACTGGTGACCGGTGTGACTTCAGCTTCCCATCAAGTGTCTGAGTTAGGACCGGCGGTGAACACATGAGCTGAGGAATGGGTGGTGAGGCTGTGGCACTGCTCCCCAGAAAAACATGCAGTGTGGATTTTCCTCTAAAAACCCGGTCTGACTTGTCCTGTCATTTATTGCCAACTGCTTACACAGCGGCACTGGGTGTCAGCAGCGCACGGCACTGCAGGAAAGGTCGCCCAGCAAGGCTCATCTGCACAAGCCTGGCCTTAGCACAAGCTGCAAAACCCAGGAAGGTTCAACCGGCTTCCTCAGCTGAGCCTAAATTCTGCTCCTTCTTTGAAACTAGGTTTTCCCAGACACGGGCAAAGTATTGTTCTTAGTGAATGGAAAAGCAGTTTCATTTGTGGCACTCGGAAATGAGGTAGTAACTGGAGCTGGAATCCAGCTGGCACGTCCCTGCAGCTCATCTCCAGCAGGCAGCATGAAACTGTTCAGCTTTTCCATTGCCCATTCTGGGGAGCCGGATGCACTGTTAGCAAATATTTCTTGAAACAGTGAGCCTGCATCCACCTTCAGTATGCAACCTTTCTGCTATTAATGAATGCCTCAATATTGCAACCCCTCTCTATGCTTCAGGACGGGCTATGGCAGCCGTGTCCCCTTTGGCGGGTGGGTCAGAGCCCAGGGCACCCACCGAAGGCTCACCTTGTTCGCAGGTGCAGTGCACAGCGGGGACCTGGGCCTGCTGCTGCTGGCGAGTGCAGGATTAGCACATCCAATTAGCGTTCCTCAATCTAATTCCCTTTTCCTAACTGTTTTACGCTTGTGTAATGCCCCCTGCTTTAGCAGAGTTGTTCCTAATGCAGAAGCGGTATCAAGCTCTGCAACACATAGAAGTTCGGCTCTTTGTCGTAAAGTTGTCAGGTATAAAAAAGTAAGTATTATAGGACAGACTTTCTGTGGGTAGAGATCCAGTAGTCACCGATTTCATTACTAGAGGACAATCTGGGCCATGCTACTTTCTGAGGATATATTTTTTTTATCTCCCAGTCCTTCTCTGAATGCTGTGCGTCAGAGTAAAACCAACATTGATTTTGGTCGTATTTACATGGAGAATTTTTCATGGTAATTCATCATAAATGAAAATTGAAGCCGTGTTCAACTCCACTGGTGTCAGCCGAGTTCTGGTAGCGCCGTGGCCAGGACACGCTCCCGGGACGTGCTGCGTGCGGGGCGATTCTGTGGAAGAAACGCTCGGCTGGCAGGACCAGAGAGTCTGAACACGGGGACCCAGCAGCTGGGTGGAGAGGGAGCTTCCCCCCGGAGAAGATCATCATAGCATCTGCTGTCTGCATTTAAAGCACTTAAAGCTTTACCATTCAGAGCAATTATGTTTCTATGTTTGTCTCAGCACGCCAAATTTACCCTCATATACCATCTCTTACAGGAGCTGAAATGATACTTCCCTCCCCCTGAATTTCAGGCTCAAATTGACAGCCCCTCTGGAAATCTTCCAGCCAGAATAAGACTAAGGGAGACCAAAAAGACAATAACAGCGCAGAGACTTCCCAGGGGTTTTCTCTCATTCTTCTTACTCTGATTTCGGTGCAAAAGTTTTGCTCGTGTGACCTCACACAAAATCATAAATGAAGTGGATTAGGAGATTACACCATCATGGAGAAAATTCCACCCTCATAATCTCCTGCTGGGCCTGTAATCTGTGAGACTTTCCCATTTTACCTCCTTTCTATTTTAACCCTGAACTCTTAATGCCTGGCAGGAGCCCATCACCCCCCTGAACCTCATTGGCCGCGGAGGGATTTGCCGGGTACTTAAATGTCACCCTCTTGTCCCAAGAGGGTTTTGTGCTTTTTGAATTTTCCTGGGGAGACGTGTCTTTTGCATCCATCACCACCAACGCCGAATCGGGACAGCGCACGCACAAGGCGGTCTGTTTTTCCCCCATATCTTGATCCCTGCAGTGCTGGGGACCTTTGGACTTTAAAGGCGAGAAGCAGAATTTAAAAGAAAGCCCTCAAATTTCAGAAAACATCCATTTTTGGCTGCAAAAGCGACCAGCGCTTGGTGCAGAGATGGGGAACATGGACGGGAAAGCCGTGGAGGAGCTGAGCACTACCGAGTGCCACCAGTGGTATAAGAAGTTCATGACGGAGTGTCCTTCTGGCCAGCTCACCCTGTATGAGTTCAAACAGTTTTTTGGCTTGAAAAACCTGAGTCCGTCAGCGAACAAATACGTTGAGCAAATGTTTGAGACGTTTGACTTTAATAAGGTAAATATTGTCCTTGCCGCTCAGCCCGCGCAGGGATCGGCTGTGCTCCGCTCGCTGCGTGTGATCGCGCGTGGTGTGTTTGGATGTACGCGAATGCAGATGTGTATCTAAGTATGTACGGTCTGATTCTCTGTGGCCTCATAAATCATAAAATCAGTTTTGTAAGGCGAAAATGTCAGCAAAACCTCCTCACCTGGTGACTGTTCCGGAAGAAAATAGACTTTGACTTCTCCCAGAATTGGTATTTCCCTTTTAATTTTAAATTATTAAATTAGTAGGGCTTTTATCTGCTAGTCTGTCATCCCTTTAAAATGAAGTGCCCTTTAATCCTTGAATATCGGATGTTGTGACAGTGAGGAACAAGGGAGCAGCGTCAGAACAAGTGCTGCATTCATGCAGAAACAGCGAGTTCCCGAGCCATGGCATGAGTTACGGTTGCAGAACAGTTCCAGAGCAGATCGGGTTTGTTTTTCTATTGTTTTAAATTATAAATAGATTACAGTTCCATTTATTTTATTACATGTGCTCAGCCCCATATGATGAGGAGCTCGGGCCCTTTGTTCCCTGCGGAGAGGCTTTGCACCTCGGGTGTTGCTGCTCCGGACGCCGGTGCGGGGCAGTCCGGGAGCACGGGCGCGCGGCCGGGAATGCTGTCTTCCCAGCTCAGGGAAACAGATGGATGCTGTGTCTGTGAGAGGAAATAACACCCTCCTTGACTTGCAAATGATTTGAAATTGCACCTCATGTGAGATGAGGAATATATTTTCTGGCAACCCAAAGGGCTTAGTGGGCTTAATCCCACGGAAATAATACAATTTAGCCTAAATCCTTTAGGTGCTTTTGTTTGTGCCTTGGCCTTTACCTTGCTTGCTGCCCCGTGTTTGAATGCATGCCTGAACAGGGAATTGCTGCACAGGAAATCCTGCTGGGAATGGGGCTCAGTAGCTATTTATACCTAATCTGGCTCCTGCAGCAGTGGGATAAAGCAGATGAGCTCTTCTTGAACCGGCCCCGTGGTGGCTTTGCTCATTGACAAAACGCCGGCTTATTCCCTCCCAAAGGCTTTCCGTGGTTTATGGTACGTACCGTTTTCCTTCAAAGTGCTTTGTATCTCAATGGTCCGTGCCGTGGAAATGCTCTGTGGTGGGCACGAGGGATTTAGCGAGTTTCCTAGGAGCCGTGAACGTCACGGGGCAGTGTCTGGAAGCAGGTTGGTGGCACATGAGCTCACCCCAGCACAGCTTTGCATCGGTACCATAACCCCGGCTGGAGAGCCGTCTGCGGGCCCAGCTGGACGTCTCTAACGCCGTGGTGTGAGCTGGTGGCGGGCAAACAGCGAGGAGAAAAGTCAAAGATAAAACCGTTTGTGCTTTTGACGTGACCAAATGTGAAGCAGATACAGAAATGGCACAGGGACAGAGCAGCGCCTTCCCAGCCGCGGATGTCGGCAACGTGCAGGGTAATTCCCGAGTTCGTTCCTCTCCCGGAGGTTTGCACACGAGGCCTCCTTGCAGCAGAGGAGCTGTAGGTGTGCGCAGACAGGATAATGTTAGATAATCCTTCGGGGTTCATCTGCATAAACCTGCTCCTCTTTGACCTCCAAATTACCACTGCTTTGCATAAAGAGATTCCTTTAGCACGGGCTAGCTTTTGAGACATCATTAGTCCCCAAGCCAGGTACACACACCGAGTTCGTTTGTTATCAACACCTAACGACTCTGCATAGACCAACGAGGAGCCCGCACCGTACGGTGCATTGGCTTTAACGGGTGGGCGTGCAGGGGACCCGCACCCGGTGCCTCCCCGAGACCCTGCTCTCAAGGTGGTGGCCACACATTGAAGTCTTCGGTGGGGACTTCCAAAAGTGACCAGCAAAATCACTGCCTGCCTCTCTGCTTTTAATCTCATCTAGCTGCTATCCTTCTGCTTTTAGGATGGCTACATAGATTTTATGGAGTATGTGGCAGCTCTGAGTCTGGTCCTGAAAGGGAAAGTGGATCAGAAGCTGCGATGGTATTTCAAGCTCTACGATGTGGACGGGAACGGCTGCATTGACCGGGGAGAATTGCTGAACATCATCAAAGTGAGCGGGCTCAGCTTTTTCCGTTTCTTTCGCAGACCATGGTTATTAAATGCAGGTAGACAGAGAGGTTGTAACAGGAATATTCCAACCCAAAAGACAACTCCCTGGTAAATTGGTAGGCACTGGCCAAACCTGCTGCTTGTCCTCTGCCAGTCCTCCCACCGGGCTGGCCTCCCCGGCCGGACCTGTCTCGAACACCCCACCCTCCCCACGGCACCTGCACGCTCCGACACGCAGCAGCCCCTTGGCTTCTCGTTGCGGGTTGTTTAACCACGTCCACCGAAACCCGGGCTCGGATAAGCACTTGAATTTAATCTAAGGATTTTCAGAGGTGAACGGCTCCTGGCTTATCCCAGTATGCCCACTTAACCTTTTAATGCATTGATTGCCTTTTTAAGTGATTTAAATCTCCAGTTTTTCAGACAGGACTTAGTCCTTTCAGAACATAACTGCCTGAAAAAAACTTTGGCCTCTCATGTCCAGTCACCTACTGATGGATACGCAAATCTGCACAACGCTCAGTAATTGTCCTCCGTGTCCTTCTTCCCCTCCAGGCTATTCGAGCTATCAACCGGTGCAATGAAACGATGACGGCCGAGGAATTCACAAACATGGTGTTTGACAAAATTGATATAAACGGAGATGGTGAGGAACTTCCTTATGCAATGCCAAATACTGCTCCTGCTTTCCCCCTTACCAGCCGTTTGCTCTGCCAGAGCAATTCCAGGCGCTGGGTGTCCCAAAACACCGGGACCTCAGGACAGCTGGCAGAGAGCGAAGGTTTAGCTCCCCGTCCCCTCTGCGGGCTGCAGCCAGCCCGAGGGGACTCTGCAAACTGTCCCTTATCATTCTGGCAGGGTGGGGATCTGCATGGGGTCTAGCTGTGATGGGATGTGGGGTGTTTGATACGCAGAGCCGAGACCTCGGGAAGGGCACGCTCTTACAGCCCGGGCTGCTCCCGGGGGCTGCTCCGAGGCTGCTGGCGGAGGGAGGAGAAAGGCTGCAGGGTTTAACAGACCTTTTCTGAACGTGCTCTCACAGGTGAGCTCTCCTTGGAAGAGTTCATGGAGGGCGTGCAAAAGGATGAAGTGCTTCTCGAGATCCTCACCCGCAGCCTGGACCTGACGCACATCGTCCAGCTGATCCAGAACGATGGGAAGAACCCGCACGAGCCGGAGCAGGCGGCAGAGGCTGCCCAGTAGGCTCCCGGGACGCGTTCCCCTCATCTCTACTTTTCCCTCCCTGCATTATTAAAACAAATCGGGTTGTGGGACCTGGCGAGCTGTCCCAGCGCCAGTGTGACAAGCAATAGACTATCCCGCTAGCGCAGGGACCAGGATTTGCTCCGAAGGTGCCGCTCCCCTGGCAGACGGTACGGGGGAGCCCGGAGCTCACCGGGCACTGCCCTGGCCCTGCCCGCCGCAGCCGCGAGAGGAAAAGCTGCTGCGAAGAGGGGGTGCGGGGAGCACACAGCCACCCCCGGGACTGCCGACGGGACCACGGGGCCCTTCGCTGTGCGGGTGCCTCTGGATATCGCTGCTGAGCAGAGAGGGGGCAGAGGCTCGTCTCCCCTGGAAGGGGGAGCAGCACCATGCGATGCGGTCAGATAATGCACCGAGAGCGCCTCAAAATTCACCCCGGGGCCGTGGCCAGCGCCAGCGTCTGCAGGCTCGGGGTGGGGGGGTGAAGCCCAGGGCTGCACGGCACTCGGCTCCGCTGAGAGGGGTCCCCCAAGGACACATGTACGAAACCTAGAAAGCAGACCTGGACCTTCTCTTTCCATATATATTTCCAGAGCATGAGATCAGTGGTTTTGGTCACTTGTTCTTTTATTTGTTATTATTATTATTAGCAATCATTAGTGGTAATGTAAGATAAAAACATCTATGAGCTAGAAAAAGGAGAGTGGTGGAGTGGTAAATACAGTGGCTTTTCTTTGTTTAAAAGCATTAAAAACCTAGAATGGTGCCTTTTTTAAACAACTATCTAAACTTTAAGGGCATGTTTCTCCTTGAAATATCTGGAAGGGCTGCAATGGCAGTAACCTGAGAGGGAAAAGTTTTGAATGTTTGTAGGAATATTCCTACATGTCTTATTACCTGTACAACAGACTTAAACTCTCCTGCAAGTTACACTCCGTGGCACCCTCGAGCATCATGTGGTTTTTAACTGCAATGGCAGCGAATTGTCTGCATGCAGTTCGGAGGGGTGTGCTCCTAGAGACAGGCTAGATGCCGTGTCTGCACCACCGGCATCCACAAGTACCTGGGTATTCCTGAGCAGGCAGTGGGCTCAAGTACCGTTCCCTGTGGAATAAAAAACCAACAGTCACTGCTTATTATAGCATCCTGGGCACAGCAACCTCGTCTGGCAGTGCTAATTACCAGTGCCACGAGCAGGACTCGGCACATGCACAAGGGAGGCTGCGAGAGCAGCAGCCTCGGCCCCGCACCGCCTGCTGTCCCCGTGCCGAGCCGGGGCTGCACCTTGGCTGCTCCTCGTGAGGAGTTTCCTCATCTGAGTTTCAGGCGTGGTGTGGCAATACAGGACACCAGGAAGGATTTCTTGCCTAGTTGAAAGACTTGTTATTTAGCACTGGATGCTTGCAATTCATGAGCAACTTTCTAACCATTTTTCCTGTGCATCTTTTTCATTTGAGAGTGTTTTACTTGGAAGCTTTTGTACTTCCAATCTTATAGTGAACTAATAAAGATATTTTACAAGACTATTTCAGTTTCTGCTTTTTCTCTCTTTCAATCAATCATTCTTTCCAGCGGGAGGGATTAACTGTCTCACGCAAGTGCAGAAACCTTTGTTTTGGCTTCGTTAAAACAGTTCTTTTGCAAGAACAGCACGAGCACGGGGAGAAGTCTGTTTTGTTCAGAATCAGCGTCGAAAAGGGGCTGCTCCCAGGTTCTTGCATCCTGGGAGCGCTGCCTGCTCTTCTGAACCTCGTCTGCATAATTAATAAAACCTCATCCCCTGGGTAGTCCTACAGTGCTTTCGTCTGGAGCTCTGCTTTACCCACCCACGTTTCTGGGCACCTCCTGCTTTCCTCCCCGCTGCCTTCCGGCAGCCCCGCAGCTCCCTCCTGCCTCTGTTTTCCACCCAGACAGACAGTGAGCGCTGGATGCACGCCCGCAGCCCCCCGGGAGCTGCCACGGCTCCTGGCTGCCCCCCGACAGCCTGGTTCATGCTCCGGTGCTACGGACAGGCACACAAACCGAAGGCCACGGAGAGGAACCCTTTGATGGGCCGGCTTGTCCAGCTACCCCACTTACACCAGTGCAAGCGAGAGCAGGCTGCAACCGTCTTAGAGCTGGGCTGAGCTGTTTACTCAGTGTGTAACACTCGTCCTTGCAGCAGAATTAACTTCCCCACAAATGACGGGCACAACGCTCGCTGCACTTTTGTCTTTACAACAGCGACAAGGAGGGAGCCGAGTTCAGCGTGGGCTTTCTGTGCACACTCCCTGCAGAGAAACAGATTCAGTCCTGCCTGTGCTCCTTCAGCCGCTCTCCTCTGCATGCCCAAGGAGCCGCAAGAAGCGGCCCTGACAAGCCCAAATTCTATTTATAAAGACAAAGTTATTCTAAAAGGGCTGTCTCAGAATTGCTGGCTGGCCGAAGGCACCTTTCGAACCTCGGCGTCTCTCTCCAAAGGATGTTTTTCAGCCTCTAAGAAAGCAAATTAAAAATAATTAAAAACTAATGTTGTGACTCTCTCTGCCCTAACTCATGCATAATTAATTTATTTCAAAAGAGTGGCAGCTGTTCAGGTGCCAGCCACAGACGCACTGCTCACTGTTGTGACAATATCGCTGGTGAACGAGAGGCAGCGCAGCCTCTCCGGGGAGCGTGGGGGAGGTTGTTTTGGGGAGCTGCCATCAGAGGGGCGATGGGCCTGCGAGGCTGCATGGCCGCGCGGGAGGTTTGAGGTCAGATCCTGGCTCTGCCTCCCCTTTGCGGGGACCTGGGACGAGACCCTGGCGCCGGGTTTGTTAAGAAATGTTGCAGTTACACTAAAACCACCCAGCGAGTGACTTTTGGTGGCACCGCGCCATTCATCTCAGCGGGGTTTGGGTGCCAAAACACCGTAAGAGCTGTAATGCACATCTGCCTCTTCAGGGAAGCAGGAATCGTAGATCCATGGACCGTTTGAGGTTGGGAGGGATCTTAGGTGAGCGCTGCACCCGTGTCCTGCCATGAGCAGGGCTAACCTGGAAGCAGTGCTGCTCAGGGCCTTTCCCAGCCCGGCTTTGGAGGGAGGATGCCGAGCAGCGCTTCATCCTTTCCAACGCCCTCCCCAGCCGGGGGCTCTGCCATCCCGCTCCGAAGCCACCCGCCCGACAGCCGGGACCGCCGCTCCGCCTGCTTGTGCCGCCGGGAGCCGGGGGGCCCCGTCCCGGTCCCTGTCCCTGTCCCCGCAGTGCCCTCTGCCTGCCAGCACCGGGCGGGCAGCGGGGGGAAGCCCAGCGCTCGGGAACCCGCTGGGACCTCAGACAGCAAAGTCCCCCAGAAGAGGGGATGAGGAGGAGGAGCTCAGGAACGGAGGATGGCAAATGGCAAAAAAAAAAAAAAAAAAAAAAAAAAAAAAAAAAGCCTCTTTTTGCATCCTCGCGGCGCGTTGGGGTGTGAAGAGTAAAAGTTAGAAAAATGAAACAGAACAGGTTCTCAGCCAGGTGCTTCTAAAGGTCCCTTATCCCCAGGGGATGCGACTGCCCTACGGCACAGCTCCGTGTTCCCTTATCATGCCTCACATCCCAGAACACCATTAGTTACCTTAAATACAAAGTCTTTAAGGGTAATCTGTGTGACATACTTTCTAAACTTCTGAGGCACACTTTTCTTTAAAGAGGAAGAAAGAAAAAAAGTTAATATTCTCCCATAGTGCCAGAGCTGAGCACAGGTGCTGTGAGAAGACGACAGAGTATGGTGAGAGCACAAAGCAGTCCCTGTAGCAATAGCACGGGGCTGGGTAAGTCCTGGCCTGGCCCCTCTGTATTTCAACAGGACATTTTCAAGGGGAAGCTGCACATGGGTGCTCTGGGAACAACCTGGACACAAACCCTTCTTCTGGGCAGCCACCACTTTTCTTCTGGGAACAACCTGGACACAAACCTTTCTTCTGGGCAGCCACCAAACCCTGGCTGCTCATGGGTGAACCTCCCCTCTCAGAACATTGGGTGCATAGACAAATAAAGAGCATGGCTAAGCATAGTTAGATGTAATTACCCTCTTCCTTTCTCAGCCTCATTATTTCTACTACTCAGTGCTTTCCCTGGGAATGCACCTTCCAGAGTATTTTAAGATGCCATGCCTCCTCAGCTCCTGTTCCCTGCTGCCTCTCCCCATCAGCAACCTTCAGCTTTCTAACCTATTTCACCTTCAATCCTACCCAACATTAGAGGCATCAAACATCAGAGCAGATGGTAGTAGCTCAGAAAAAAAAAAAAGCACATGGCATTTGCCTTTTCCAAGCCATCCTGTTTCCCAATTTAGACTTAAAAGAAATCCGATCAGTCAAATCCAATTCTAGCTGGGCTGTAAGTCTGGAAAAATGGATTATGCAAAACATCTGACATGAACAGCTTGATCTGAACATTGAACTGAGTTTGGGAGGAGATCAAAGCGTTGATACCTATGGATTTTAAAAATAGGACTAAGACTAAAGCACCTTGCACTTTCTTGACAAAAGATTACCTGATCGATAAGAGGAACAATTTTCCACTGGGCTATGCCAGCCCTAATACAAGGGTTACCTGCCACCGCAGGTCTGCCCTGGCCAGAGGAGGTGGAGGCACCCTGCATCCTGCTGCTGAGTCCAACACTTCGCCTGGAGCCCTGAATTCTTCAAGGCTCCTGTTTCAGTCCTGGCATGGTCAAAACAGGGTCATCTCATCACAGCACTGTCAGCTCACTTTATTGTAAGCAACTATTTCACATTCCATTCAGAATTTTATCACGCACATGCTTTCCACTGTGATTACATAGAAGTTAAACAGCAGATACTCCTTTCCTACTCTGCACCTGCAATAGCATCACTATCTCTGTTTTAATATTTGTCTCACCTAGGTTAGGTGTTACACATAACACCTCCCTTAAATTCATTATGCCAGTCTTAAAGACTACAATTTTGGTCATACTCAGGTCCTTACACAGGCCTTCACCTTCATTCTAAGTGAAAAATAAACACTACAAACCAGAGAGAATTTTAATAAATAATTCTTTATTAAATTCATGTGTTAGAAAATTTCTGCCAACACCTGTACCAGTGCTCAGTGTTGGGATGCCCCCTCCCACCCCAGCAGGGGACACCAAACAGCTCCTTCAGCACCTGACCTGACCACATGAACACAATAAGAAAATTTAAAGCATTTAAGTAAACCTGCAGTATGTAACTATAGTAACTAAACACCCACTTAAATTGTGCAAGAAGAAAAACCTAAAGTGTGCTTTGTTGGTTGAGATGTGGAAATTTAAGGAATTAGATTTGTATCCTATCATGAAAACATTTGTCCACAAGTTGGGAAAAAAAATCAATAAAGTGAATCTTTTCTTCCAGGTGCTCAAGTCAGAAGTAAGATTTTTCTTTCAGATGTTTGGCTGATAAGCTTTGACTTGAATGAGCTTTAATCAGCTGCCTTATATAGCAGCATAAACTAGAAGTCTAATCTGCTCTGATAAGTAAGCCTGCCACAAGCTAGTATTTACAGAGAACTCTTAGAAGGGCTATTTAGAAGTGGAAATGTATATGGATTTGAACTCTAGCACTGATTGTTTTATCCTGAATACTTCCTTACCTTCCTGAATTTAAACACTGGTTAAATTGACAAGACTGCACACCAACAAACTAATCAACTAGCAAGAGATACTACAGTCATAATTAAAGGCCACAAAAAAGGGATTGCAAATCTTTCCATAGATGTGACTTGGCCCACTGATCCCATGGGAAATTTAAAATGCAAACCAAACTGATGTTATTTTCCTGGGGAAATTTTTCTTGCAGATAAACCAATAAACCCAAAAGTCAACCAAAATATAGGTTCAACCCAAATTCTCTTTCCACATATGTAAATACATATGTAGGAATATGGGTTAGAATAGCAGAGCTCAGCCTACAACCTGTGCAAGTTTTATATCTATAATCTGTGGCTAAATTAAGTCCAGTGTAAAACCACTGTACTACTTCAGTATCTCAGATTTTCTGTCACTTGTTCCATTCTGTGGTCCTGCCAATAAAGCAGCACTAATCCTCTCATTGTAGAGACACTGCCCAGCAAAACTCTGCTCTTCCCTCCTCTCTCCTTCCACACAAAACTTCTCCCAGTGCAGTGAAAGCCCTGGAGCCCCTTGAGCTCAGCTAGTCCTCGCAGGGCAGGAAAAGCTGTTCTAGAGTGATGTTTCCATAAGAAAAAAGGGCTCAAAAGGAGCAGAATCACACTTGTGCAAATCTGTCCTCTAAACGTGGCTGTCGAGAAGAGGTACAACTCCTGCTGCTGCTGCTCAGTGTTTGGAAACAGCGTTTTTCCAGCCCCACAGGAACCCACATCTCTGAACTGGTAGAAGGAGCAGACTCCAGCCCACAGGAGGGAGATGCAAAGAGTTACTGCTCCACCTCTCCAGCCCACGCATTATGTTTTCCTCAACTCTGTGCACTGTCTTGGCTATCACTTATAATCCAATTCTCTTTCCTGACAGTGATAATGTTGGTGTTCAACAATTTCACATTAGCAGTGGCATAGTCTACTAAATATGCATACAGACATCCTGAATGTATAAAGCCTGTCAGAGCATCTCCTCTGTTGTCATTTTTGGTTTGATGCCTTTGTATCTCTGCAGGTATGAATGATGCAAACACTAGTCTGCACTGGAGACAGTACCACTGTGTCAGGATTCTTCACTTCCCGATCCCCTCTGTCAGACTAAAACCCTGCCCAGGATCTGCTGCAGGAAGCCACAAAAAGTTTGTTCCTTGGGGTGTAACAAAAAACCAGAGCTGGCAAACATGGTATTGTGTACACAGAAAGACTTATTCATGGGCCAAAAATAGTCTCTGGGTACCAGTAGTATGCAGCCTGTGGGTTTTAGATTGAGATATGGCTTCTTAAACCACTGAAGTTTTCATCTGGATGCTGAGATTGTATTAAAAAGGAAAGCTACTACCACTCTGGAGTAAAAGAGCCACAGTTGTAGTCAGCATCACCTTTTCAGCTGTATCAAAACCGAATTTTCTCAAAACAAAGCACTCTTTCTCCTCTGCTCAGAGATCCATCCCCCAGGGTTTACATCCATTTGCAACATCTTCATCACCCACTTGTCTTTCCTGGCCCCATCAATGAACTCATCAAGAGACAACTGCCCTGTGTGAGAGACACAAAATGAGGAGACAAAACATGACAGATAAGAGGAAGGCAGGAAGTAAAAGACATCTATGTTTCAGAAAATATGCTCATAAGACAAGAGCTAGACTTCATTTCCCCATAGTTTAGGCCAGCTAGCTGAAAGAAACCACCAGGCTGTAACCCAAAGCATTCACACCCACCCCATCCCATCAGCTAAGATGAGATGTTGCGTTAGCTTACACACGCTCCTCCAGGAGAATTGCAAGTCTGATCCTGCAAGCTCCAATTTGACTGGGGCCACTGTCTTTACCCAGGCCATTTGTGCTGGGACTGGGACCTGCACTCTGCCTTTCAGAGGCGGAGATCTGTGTGGCATCGAAACCCAGATGGATTAGTGACCCCTCTGTATTTTACATTAAAATAACAATGAAAATTATCTCCTGCTTAGACGAGTTACTCTCGATTCTAACAAACAGAATAGAACCAAACCCAATGTGTGTAATATGAGTAACAATAAATTATTTCTAAATGATTTCTTGATAGATGTAATTAAAGCTAGCCTGCCCAGCACAGATAACTTATTACGCATGAATGCAATCTGAGCCATTGATCACTTACCATCCCCATTTTCATCCACTAACTGAAAAATCCTGTCCACAACCTCCTCCGGCGTGAGCAATGGAGTCCTCTCCTCCACCTCCGACCGACACACTTTCTTCAGCTTATAGATAGACTGAAAAGAAGTTCACAGATTAGGAGAAGGACTGGAAAATGAAAAACAGTGAACTCCGTTATCTTCCCAACAGCGTAAAGGTCTTTTACAAAGGCTGTGGTTTTAACCTTTCTAGAAAGGTCTGCCACTCAACAGCCTCAGACCTTTAATGAAACCTCTGACCTTACGCTCACACACTGCGGATTACTTCATTTGCTCTTTGAAGCTGCTGTCCTCCTATTTTCCTTACACATATTGGTCAGACCTCAGGGTTCCTTTGCAAAGAACAAGGCAAGAGTTTCACAGATGGGAAAATCATCTGACTTTCAAGTATGATTTTTCCCTAACATCTGAGGCCAGGTACAGCCCTCTCTCCCAGGGAGCTTGTGCCCAAGCTGCAAGATCAAACCCGTACTAGCACATATTTTGACCCATAGTTTCAGTTCCACTTTGTCACTGGAAAGGGGCAGATTTTATCTACTCCTCCCATGACAACCACCTGTTCGTTATTAACCTTACTCCTTAGGCTTCCCAGAGAGGGGATTAGCAAGGGCCTAACAGCCCATTCCTGGCTGACCTCAAAACTATAATTGAGCCTGCCCCAGACATTCCCCAGATGCTCCCACACCTGCTGCTGCAGGTAACAGCCTGGCCACACTTTCCAGCCAAAAGGACTTGCTTTCCAGATTTGATT
This sequence comes from Balearica regulorum gibbericeps, assembly GCF_011004875.1. Classification (NCBI taxonomy): domain Eukaryota; kingdom Metazoa; phylum Chordata; class Aves; order Gruiformes; family Gruidae; genus Balearica; species Balearica regulorum. Next base: position 1,999,533 of record NC_046208.1, read on the forward strand.
TCTGGTGTTTTCTTGATGCTGCATCTCTCCTAAGATCCTAAAATGTTTGCTGACCATTGATTAAGCCTCACAAGTACTGCTGTACAAGGGTAACAGCACCTCTGGTGCAGGGTGACTAGCACTGTCACCAAGATTTTTACGTTAAGAACCCAGTGTCTGACTGTCTGCTAAGCCCCATGCCTCCTCTCACACCTTCACCCAGTCACTGTTTAGAACTAAGTGCGGAACACGACAAACCCAGAAAGGAATAATTACAAAAGGGATTTCTGTACTAACTTGTGTGTCTCAGCTTATTCTCACCATCTACTCAGGCAGGAAACTTGGCTCCGGTCAGGGGCGTGGGGAAAAACCCTCTTCCACTGGCCAGTGCAACGGAGCTGGGTGTAAAAGCATTGAAAAGAAAGGCAGAACAGAGACCCAGGACTCCACAGCAGCACCCAGGTGCTGCATTTCTGGCCAGCTTCAGCAGGGGCCAGGCTGCCCACAGTGGGTTTAACTGGTCCCTCAGCCACCCCACCGGGCTCTAGACCACTGAGTACATGACCCTTCCACCAAGGTCAGGCATTCTCACTTCATCACTGCCCACAGCTGCCTTGAAACCAAATTATCACAAAAACCATATACATCATTACATTGCCAAAGAACTGTGATTGCTTAAATAAGTGATTAGGCAATGTCTACTTACCTCAACAATTTCCAGCAGCTCAGGTTTATCTATGCAGCCATTCCCATCCTTGTCATATACTTTGAATGTCCACCTCAGTTTGTGTTCCAGTTTTCCTCGTAAAACAAGATTCAAGGCAGCTACATATTCCAGAAAATCAATGGTATTATCCTGTAGAAACAGAAAAGCAGCTGAATGTCACTTGACTGGGTATAGTTGATAGAAAACTGCTTATGAAACCTAGATAAAACCACCAAGTACTCCATGGGACAGCTATTTATTTTCCACCTTACAGAAGGCTTGTGCCAGTCCAAGGCCATCAGTAAGTACAGCCATACCCCTCTGACCAAGGATAAGTTCCCAAGGAGTGACAGTGGAGAGTAAAGCAGTTTTCCTACAGTGCAGTAAGTGGGGGGACACCCGCCAGGACTCCAGAAACGAGCATTTAAATACCCCAAGACAACATAGATTACACAGAGAATGGGGAGGCAGATGAGGATCAGTGCAGGAGGCACTGACTTTTTGGGAAGGGATTGCCATTCTCAATCTCGGCTGCTTCACCGATGAGACCAACATCCAACCATTACCCCTTTCTCCCATCCTTCCCCCTTGTTTGATCTCGATTTATCTGAGAAAGACAAAGAAAACATCACCATTCGGGAGGAGGCAGCAAGAACACCCACAATAAAGAGTTTACATCATGTGTTCATCCTCCTAAAAAATTTCAGATGGGGAAGGGATGCAGGGCTCCCTCGGCAGCCTCCAGCAGATGGCCCTCATGCAGATCAACACCATCCCCAGGGCTAAGCTGGGCCCCCACGTCACCCTACAGCCCTCCCTGGCCAGGCAGCAAAACCCCCTGAAGATCTGGGCTCTGCTGCGGGCACCGAAACCCTCTGCTGCGGGCACCGAAACCCTCTGCAGGAGCCATGAGCAAAAACTACTGCTGCTGGCCTTCAAAGGCCAGCAAGTGCAAAAAAGGCAATTGAGGAATTGGTTTTCTTTTCTTACCATATTACTAATAATCCTTTAGATTTGTAGGTCCTGCTCAGCTGATGATATACCATGGGCATATTTAAGCAAACACATGGATCTAGGCCTAATTTAGCATTCCTAATATATGCAAGTACCAGCATCCCTTAAATACAGCTTTTCAGTCTCATTAGGAAAACTTCTGTAAACTAGGAATAGGACTTCACTTTTTGTGTACACCATTTGCTCTCAACCCTTTCTGCACAGCTTTCATAGCAGGATTTGGACCCGGACCTGCAGGGGTTTTTTTGCAGAAATTTAGGGTTTGCCAACTTCAAATTCTGAGACAAGTCTGACCTGCCCACATCTTCCATAGCTTTTTTTTTAATCCTTTCTCACAAACTGACTTTTGTTGACACCTCAGTATGATTTTGCCACTACTTTTAAAGGAAGCTTAAGAGAAATTAGTATATTTGAGAGATGACAGACTTGTCTCCCCTTTTCCTATATTAATACACAGCAACAAACACCCCCACAGTTTGAATATGATCAAGAGCTTCAGGAAAAAAAATGTGAACCATTTGGCAAGCATTGCTTACCCATTTCAAGATGAGAAAGGCAACCGTATTACATGTCTTTTGACTAAAATATCGCAGGCTAGTATTACACTATCTTTTGCACCAATACATGGGTATGTGTGAACTGCTACTAAACCAGAAAGCCCACTTTTCCCAGGTGTCTGATGACAAATACAGCAAAGGGAATCAAAACCAGAATATCTGAATTGCTCAGCATTCCTTAGCTTTTGAGCAGATAAAATCAATATTTTGTTACATGCCACCTGTTCATACACTTCCTCCAGTGTATAGCAAGCATGAGTAGGACTCTACTGTAATTCCCCCTCTATCATAACAGGTTTTTTTTTTTCCAATGTAGCAACCTTGGCTATTTGAGGATCTTTCAACAATACTATCTCAAAATGCAACTGCCTAAATTTCAACCTTTTAATCCATCCTTAGTCTCTTAAGGGAACATTCTGTCCTTAATTTGTGTACAGATTTATCAGAGGATAAATCCATACCAGCCCATGCAGAGTGGTGCAGCTCCTTCTGCCCTATCAGGTCCATCGCCCCTCTTTTAGTTTCACAAAGCATGGTAACAAGGGTGGGAACTCCACCAAACACCTCCAAATTTTCCCAACCAAAACCAGCACAAGGAGGAAGAGGTGCAAATTATTAGACAAATAACTGTAAAAATTCCTCACCACTTACCCCATTCTTATCAAAAGCTCTGAACATGTTTTCAATATACTCTGCTGCTTCACGGTTATCCTGGACCCCAAAGAACCGCTTGAATTCATGCATGAAGAGCGTCCCACTGGGACATTCAACCACAAATTTCTTGTACCATTCCTGCAATTCAGCAACATCAATCTCTGCTTGCTCCCCTTCGGCATTGGTGAACTGCTGTCCCATTTTGCTCCGTAAAGCACAATTTTAAAAAGAAGGAACAAAAGGAAAACCCTGTCAAAACCTTTTTCTTGTATTTTATCACCTTTAGTTGCTTTTTTGTTGTTCTTTTTCTTGTCGCAGTCTTGAGCCTTTATTTGATGTTAATATTGTCTCTTGCTATTTCACCGTCTTTTTGTATTTTACTTTCTTCTTCCTCTTTCTCTCCCACAGTTTTCAGGGCCACAGCTTTGTGCGCTCGCTTGGCGATCATAGAGTTGCTTCTCTGCATTAGGGCAGCATAACATGTGGTATCAGGAGTGTATAAAAATAGTTAAGATCATTAGGAGATTCCCACCTATGAGTCACAGAGACCTTCAGATGTTCTGAGCTGTGCCCTATTTAGGAACAGGCTCCAGAGGCTCAGGGGCTTCCTGCACATTAATACCTTCACATCACAGAATTTGGGAGCTGAAGTTCCCTTTACACACAACCCCACTCACTCTTCTGTAGTTTTTCCTAAGAAAAAAGGGATTGTAAGTGAACTTCCCTAACAGTATTTTTCAATAGTGGCATATATATGCTACTTGCTTATGGGGGATATACAATATTTCACTGAAATAGAGCATATTACCAAACAACTCTTACAGAGAGCAAATCCTGACAAAATACACATATACACATAAAACCCCAGCTAATTCATAAAGTTAATTGAATGCCTACTATAGGCTTTATACAAAATGTTTGTGAGGACTAGTAAATGCACATGGCTACAAACATGCTTCTTTCTCTCATTTTTATAATTCTCAGTTAAAAATAATAGGAATGCTTTAATATTTTATTTCCCAATTTATTTTTTTAAGTATTAAGCTATCCTTATTTATCTTCATACACTTTTTTGCCATTGAAATATCCCCCCTACTTACCCCTTTAATTACAGATGCAACACACAGCTCTTGTCTCTGGCCTCTTACTGTTCTACAGGCAACTCCCAGACAGAAATCAAACCCCCCCCAGACAACCCATCAGCTTTTATCCCTATCATACCAGGTGTTTTGAACCCAACCGTTATCTGTGTCAGCTGGAAAGAAATGACCTGTAACTATAAATGTGTCTGAGCCAGCCTGACATCTAGGTAGGATTCTTCTTTTAAGAGGATTGGAGCAGTATTAATAAGAAACAATAAAGTCCTCATTATTATAATAATGCTAAGGCCCAAAAGAATTTAAGCTGGTTTTTTTGGCTCTTTTTTTTGAGAGTTGGGGTTTTTTTTGTTACTTTGGGAAGAAGAGTTTCTCACCTGGAAAACACCAGTCAAGATTCGTTCTAGAATTTGATGCTGTAGAAGAGTACAGCCATTCATACTGTGTTGTAAGAACAGGGCTTGCTCTGAATCTGCTCAGATTGGTGGGTAACCCATCAGTGGTACTGCATGTGCATGTATATATGCATATCTAGATAAATTTGTAGGATTATAGCATAACTTTGCACTTCTGTATATAAGGATGCCTGGGCAATGCATAGTTTTGCTTAGTTTTAAGCAAGAAGGCAGCACAGCAGAAGCATGGAGATGGATGGGAAGGACCAGAGGTGTTGCCAGAATGGTTAAGATTGCTCTTTTTTGATGAAAAAATATATTTTTTAATAATGTAGAGGATTCCTGTTTGTCTATCTTTGTGTCTAGAAGAATGCAACAAGATTAATAAACTCAATCCTTCCTTTTTGTAAGTGCTTCAGCCAAACTCCAGCCCCTGACTCTCAGATAGCTTGTCTGCAGCAGAGCAGCTTGAGGTCTGGCTCATCAAAAAAAAAAAGTTATACTAGATCTGTCCCCCAGCATTTGCCTCTTAGCTAGACCTACTAGAAAGAAGTCTCTGACAGTCATTGTGGTGTTTGTAAAACAGTTCTGCTGCATTCTTCATTTCCCATGCTCTGCTATGCATGCCATGTAAAGAAATAGCTTTTTCCCTCACTGATAGTTCTTGAATCATCTTGGCTAATATCTGGCGAGGGCATGGGTTCTCTCTGGGTCACAAACTGCTTTCAAGAAGCAGAGGTGCTGCTGCTCGGATGGGGCGGGGAGGGCTCAAATCGCAGTTTTTCCTGCAGTATAGCTGGGGAGCTTTGCACATGCTGGTGCGAAGCCTTCCACCATTTTGTGCTGCTCTCCTGCACCGAGGCTACATGCTGGAATGCGAGCGCTGAGAGCACACAACAAGACTCCGCATGTCCAGGACGTTGTCTTGCCTCATTGCATAATTTTGTTTTGCTTTATGGGAACTTAGTGATCTGTTCCCAGGAGAGAAAATGGTTTCCCTTTGTTTTGATGACTGCAATCTTTTCCAGCTAGGAACAAAGGACTGCAGGAGACCTGGGTCACAAAGCCTAGCTGGTGCTATTGCAGGTATCGTGACATACAATCGTGTTGATAAAAGTACTGATGTTAATTTGGCACTGAAATAAATTAAATCCTATAGCTCCTGGTATGAAAATCCTCTGCATATGCTCTCATTGTCCAAAATGTGTGCTCTGCAGACTGCACTGGCAGAGTCTCTCAGCCAGTAGAATGTCACTTTGTGAAGCACAGTTTATCAGCCAAAGGATTTCTTCATTTGATTCGAAAAAAGATGCAGGTAGAGGTAAATATAAGCAGAAAGAATGAAAAACAAAAAGAAAGGTTTTTAGAAAACACTAAAGGAAAGTTTGGTGCTATTTAGGCTGCCTGAAGGGCGAGGATCAATGATTTATATATTATGTCAGTGAAGCCTTTGGATGATTAGTTGCAAACAGGTAACATCTGATGACATTTCCTGCCTAATGAGCTATCCCTAGATTATCACCTATACAGCTCAAAAGCTGTGGAGTTCCCCAGCCAAGAGCATGGAAAAAGACAGCTTACTTCCCATCGCTTCACTAACACAGCATGCTGCCACACGCTTCAGCAGTGGCTGGTAGAAACTCAAGAAGAAAAAAAAAAACCCAAAACAAACAAAACCCAAACCCTGCAGAGGGCTGGGAAGACTCATTCGCTTGGCATCTGCGTTACCGCTCGGTGAAGGCAGCAGAGGCTGTAACCGAGGTGGCAGGGCGCAGGCGGGCGCAGCTGCCTGGCGTGAGAGGACCGACTTCAGTGAAACTGGAGGCAAAACTAGACCTTCGGCCCACGCGCAGTCCTTTTGCCGCATGGCTCCATTATTTTAAATACCCCTGCCCTCAGAGCCCTCTCAAGTGTCCTTACAGGGGGCCTAGAAAGACCAAAGCTCTGCCCAGGGCTGCTCCCAGCCCTCCCGCAGGCAGCCTGGGACGTGGGGGTGAGTGTGCGGCATCGCTCGTGTCTGTCCAGAGCTCCCCGAGCATCAGAGCACAGAGGGAAGCAAACGTAAAGCATCCTTAAATTTGCCCGTCGCCGGGCAGGATGGACACATGGGTAGGAGGATGAACGGAGCGTTGGTGCTGACCTGTTTGGGAGATCACAGATCCCTCGTACTTCGGGCAGGAGTTCAGCCCAACGTCTCTGTGCATCTCTTCCCAGCTGCTCACCAAATTGGCTGTACCATTGCATGTTTTTATAGAGCAGGAATAACAACACAGTAGATGGGATTATTACAGGAGCAGCTGTCCCTTGTTTTGCATATCAAAAATGGTCAGGTACAACAAACCACGCACATCTAAAATCCACTATTGCAGTGCTATCCCACAAAAAAAAACCCACTAAGCTTTGAGTGTCACCTATTGCCTTTTGTTGATTGCTAGAAAGATTTTATTACGTGCTGACAAACTCCTGCTAAATGTTACCTCTGAGTGGCTACGTTTCAGTGATGAACGAAGCCTGAAATATTTATTTTACAAGGCAAACTTTCCAAGAAAAATGCAGATTTACTTTTTCCCTGTGTGTGAAGATTTTTTTAAAACTTTGCATAGTTTCAAAGTCTTGGCATAGGATTGAGTGTACGTCAGTAGACACTTTGGGTGTAAGTCAGCCTTTCCAAAGTCAGGATTCAGCACTATCCATAGTGTTCGTGATGGGAAGGAGGAGGGAAATTCCCGCTGGTTTTTTTTCTGGTTCATTGAAATTGAATAGTAAAGTATTGTATGATCACTTGAAACCAAGATTCACCACTGAGTCATGGTTCTCCACCTACGAGGAAAAGAAATGAGCGGCGATGCTGGCAGGGAGCACGGTGGAAGGCTGCGGCTGGGCCGGAGGGAGATGCCACAGAGCCTCCCCGCAGCCCACGGTAGGTGTGCGAGTGGGGATGGGAGCGGAGAAGAGGAACTTTTTTATGCTTTTTCAGAGAAAACTGCGTGCCTGTGGCTTTGAGGTAATCGCAGCTGACTTCAAGTTTTGTCTTTGTTCCGCGCTGCGGATCGGCTGGGCCAAATATGCTTTAAACTGCGAAACAACCCAGCAAAATTGTTTTGTTTTCTTTTCTTTTTTTCTTTTTTTTTTTTTTTAACGCAGTATTTAGGAAAGAGATGGGGTATAATGACGGGGTGCGGATGCTCCGCTTGCCGTGAGACCTCCGGGGCGGGGGGACGACGCACGGGCGCGGAGCGGAGCCGAGCCCACCCCACGGGCGCGGAGCGGAGCCCACCCCGCGGCCGTGGGCGGAGCGGGTGGCGGTGCGGCTGCGCCCGGCGCACCTGGGCAGGTGAGGGCGGAGCGGGCCGGGAGTGTGCGCCGCGGCCGCTCTCCCCTCGCCCCGTTCCCCGGCGCCGCCCACGCCGTTGCGCCCACGCGTGGGCCCCGCGGGGCGGCCGAGAGCCCCCGCGGGCGCGGAGCCGGTCCCCGCCCGCCGGAGGGGTAAGTTGTGCGGGGCGGGGGTCGAGGTGCCCGGCGGGACCGGCCCGACCCGACCCTCTCCGCCGCGCCCCGTGGATCCGCCCGGCCCCGCGGAACAGCGTCGCGCCCTTCGCGAAGCCCCGTCCTGCGTGGGGCTCCTCGCCCCTCCCGTACGGTGGCGGGAGGAGCGGGGTCCGTGGCGGGGGTAGTTTGGTTTGAACTGGAAAACACGCGGGGCGGCGTGCGGGACACGGGTGTCCGTGGGAAGGTTCGGGGCCGGCAGGAGCGTCCCGAGCCGGGCTGGAACAGGAGGCGGCGGTGCAGGGAGGGGGTCGCCCGGGTCGGAAGGCAGCCGGAGGGTAACACCCGCTGAAAATGTCTCTTCGTTGCTCCCTTCCCCATCTGCTCCCGCGGCTTGTGCTGTATTAGCCCTAGGCTACGTCTTTCCAGTTGGCGTAAAGCGAGGCCTGGAGTTAGGGCAGGGGTAATATTTGCTCCCCCCACCCCGTTCACCGACAGCTGTTTTTGGAGCACAGCTGTTACCACCCCGAGAACCCAAATTATCTGTAATAACTCATGCCCCTCGCAACTGAATGAGCTGCCCGGGCATGGCAGAGGTTATACCAGGTTGGGGTACAGAGACCGTGAATTGTAAGAGTTAATTGTACTCAAGGTGAGTTGCTCGGTGGCTGCAAGAAAAGTGTTGTACGTGGGAGCTGCAGGTTCCCGGTGTGAGGAGATGATTAAGTGTCGGACACTTGGATGGAAATTCAGCCTGTTTCACTGTGGGAATGCTAATTTTAAGGATTGAGTCGCTTGCCTTTGAAAAAAATGAATACAAATCCACTAAATACAGGATAATGTAATCAAACAAAGGTAATGAGCAAGGAAGGAGGTCTGTGGTGTCCCAGCGATGAAGCCAGAGAAGACCCCTTCCTTCTTTAGAGGCTTCGTGAACGGGGTGGAGTGGGAGCACTGAATACGCCTGGGTGTGCAGGCGGAGAGTGAAAGCGTCTGTGCAGCAAGGCTGGGACAGGCTCCGGGTTGCCTTTTCCTGGTGCGCTGCGTGTTGTTATGCTGGCTGGCACCGCGTTGCAGCCCCAAGAGTCACTGCAGTTAACTGGGACTGTCCCTGACCTTGGTCACTCGTCTGCGGCCGTCGGGGAAGTGGCTGCAGGATGTCTGCTCGTTCCTGAGTTTGCTTGAGTTGTTCCTGTTGGGATGAATGTCTCCTCTCCAAGGAAAAATGTATGACTTAATAATAATTGGGGTACAGGGAATAATTACATCACTGACCAGAGATGCATTAGCAGTGCAGGGATGTGCTAATTACACACCCCATGCCAGGCAGCTGGAGTGGGAATAAAGCAAACTGGAGGATTCGTGGGTATGTGCGCTGAGGAGTCTTGAGAGAGGGCCAAGCCTCCCTTGGCAAATCCAATTAATAGTGCAGAGACGTTCCCCGAGCTCACCCCGCGGCTCTCGGAACGGGAGCAGCCTTTGGCATTAGTGGACCCCACTGGATGGAAGCTGAAGGTTGTAAGGATGACTCACTGTCTGAGCTGGGCAATGGGATTCAAGTTGATTTGCTCTCGGTTATTGTGTCAACAAGTCATCGGTGATAAAAGGTCATAACACATTGTAATGTTGCGTATTGACAGATGCTGTCTGTGATCCAAGGGACAATTCAAACCTAATATGACAGCGCCAGCGCACCCTCCGTGTGACCGAATTTATTTTGTTTGAGAGAGGCATGCATTTTTTTCCCTGGTGTGTGGGTTTGAATTTGCTCTTGGTCTTGCAAATGTTTGCGTACGCAGTGCATGTTGTTAGAAGCGGAGGGGACTGCTTGTACAGTGTAAAAAAGGTTCTGAAACAAGCTTTAGTCAGGATTTCTTTGTTGCAATGAGAAGTCACTTTTTTTCCTTTGCAAGAGAAATCAATACCTGCATTTGGTCTCAATTTGAAGTCCAGGATTAACCTGGACTTTGTGTCTTTGCAAACATGCCGCTGAAAGTTTAATTTTGATAGGATTTTTGACGTGGATAACTAATACAGCAGAGTTTCAGAAGCACAAAGATACTTTTCACGATTGCTATCTGATCCGTTGCAGCTCCTGGGAAGCAGTCTGCTAACGTCCCCAGGTCCTTGACGAAGCACGCTTTCAAACTATTATTTAAAGCTGATTTGCAATTGAATCTGAACATTCTTTTTGTTTAACAGATAAAATAAGTTGTGTTTAGATTAATTTTGTGTGAGCGCTTGCATCTGAATGGGATCTGCAGGTATTTGAACAAATAAAACCTGTTCCTAGACTAGTTCTTGGATAGGATTTTTTAATCTCCTCTATCTCTGCTACCAGACGCATTTTGCAACTCCTGCAGCAGTATTCAGAGCTTATGGCAAAGGTTTTACTTATCCTGTAACTGCTTTATTAATGGGAATATTTGGCATTTCTCATGTCTGTTTCAAGATTTACAAATGAATGTTGGAGATACACCTTCTAAGCACACGTGTAGCATAGAAGTCCCCCTCCCAAAATGTAAAGACACCAAATGCTGCCCCTTCCTGCAGAGGGACAGTCATTAGTTTTGTTTGGTTGGTTTTGTATCTGCTCTGCACAAGAAAAATATTGCCGGTTGGTTGCAAGCGTAGTAGCAACACAGGGCTAATTAAACAACAGATTTGATCAGTTAACTGCAGCATTGCTTTTTAAAAAAAAAAAACCCTAAACATTAAGTCAAGGTCACTTGATTTTTAGCATGAGTGCAGGCAGACTTGGACTTGCAGTTCATGTCCTTCTGGATAAACATCCTGGTTATTATAGGTCAGCGATGTTTGCAAATGATTATACTGCATTCAGAGCATTCATGAAAAAACCATGAAATGACTTTCAGAGGAACGTCTGTCTCTGGTAAAACAGTCGCCTCCACTTCAGCTTCATGCTTCCACCTTTACCTCAACTGGGGCAAAAGCCTCTGATTCAGCATGTTAGTTATTCTCCTCCTGGATGTAAGTCTGACACAACCGAAGAACTAGATCAGATAGGTCCCTTTGCTAAGGCGTACGCAGAGGCTTTTGAAATTCTGCTGCCTGTTCTTGCTGTGGCTTGTTTGTGGCTTTATCTCCCGCGCAGCGTTTACAGCTCAGTTCGATTGGGGCTCGCCCTCCGTGTGCTCAGTGAACGCAAACAACACACCATCTTTGCTTACTGGAATTGTAATAGTAAGTTGTTCTTGTAACAGTTATGGTCCCCGCTTTGCGATGCGACCGTAACTCCTCCTGGCAGAAGAGTCGTCTAGCTGAATCTGAATTAGTGGTTTCGATGTGCAGTAACGTAACAAACGCTAGCAGTAACGCTGCACAGGGTCCTTTTTCATCAAATTAGCTAGTTTTGTAAAGCATACGAGTCTCAACTAACCTTTAGCAGTTGGTCTACTATTATCCCTGTCTTTTGTAGACAATGGCGTTACACCCGCGAAGAGTTCGCTTGAAGCCGTGGCTGGTAGCCCAGGTAGATAGCGGTATGTATCCCGGCCTTATCTGGCTAAACCGAGAAGCGAAGCGGTTTCAGATCCCCTGGAAGCACGCAACTCGGCACAGCCCGCAGCACGAAGAGGAGAACACCATCTTCAAGGTGAGGGAGGGGAAGCTTGGTTATACCACGGCTCTTAAACAGAGACAAAGGGTTGAATTGTTGGCCCAGGAGCTGGATAGGCATCTGGGTAGTTGTTTCCAGGCACATTTTGTCCTATTGCTTTGACCTCAGAAAAGCCACTTTATGCACCTGGTTGCCAAGCTTGGCACTGCCTGAAATGGTGTTGAGTTCTTTAACCCTTTCCAACCAGCAAAGACCTGCTGATGTCTAATCGCATGGACTCTGGAACATTGCTGCTATTTGCTTTATCTGCTCGGTTTAGGATGTGGTAGCTGGCTTGTTCTTAGCAGCAAACCATTAAATACTGTTACATAAATCTTAGGAGGTCCACCACAAACTTCCAATGCTCATCACTGCTGTCCTTAATATTCTTATCCCAAGGGATTCATTATAACTCCTACACTCCTTTGAGGAATTTCTGACCGCTGCCTTGGAGGGATCTTGGACTGATAGTCTGATTTGGGGTGAGAGGGGGCCAGCTGGATGGCTGTCCTGCTCTTCCACTCCATTTTAACTGAGTCCATTCCTCCTACGCAGAGTATGGCACGCTGTCAAAAAAAGGCTTATGGTATTGAACCCAAAACACACAGAAAAACTCAGTGCACAATCATGTACAATTTATATTTTCTTAACTTGTGTGAAGAGGCATGCTCAGAATTGCTAGTGGGTTTTGGAAATTTGGATTTAAATCTTCCCCCCCCCCCCCCTTCTTTTAATGGGAAAAGTTATTAAAGCGGGAATTTCTGTTGTTATGAGAAGAACTATAGTTTAGACTTCTGCAAGAGAAAGATTTTACAGTGAATTTGTTTGGACGTTTGATTTCTGATAAAAGCTGGACTGAGCACAGTGTACTTTGTCCCCAGGCTTGGGCTGTGGAAACAGGAAAGTACCAGGAAGGAGTCGATGAGCCAGACCCTGCAAAGTGGAAAGCCCAGCTCCGATGTGCTCTTAACAAAAGCCGGGAATTTAATTTGATGTATGATGGCACTAAGGAGGTGCCCATGAATCCTATTAAAATTTATGAAGTATGCGATATCCCGCAGTCCCAGGGATCAATCATTAATCCAGGTGAGGGCCTTGCTGATACAGGGCTGGTTACCGAGCAGGCGCTCGGCCAACGCCAGTTCCTTTCCCTCCGCGGCATTAACCCTCAAGCTGCCTTTGTGTGCAGCAGAAAGCAGCAGCCACGTGTAAGGCCAGCTGTACTTAAACTAAGAGGACTTTCAACCATAGTGTACCTGTACACAGTTGCACATTTTCTGCTAAACAGTCCAACGCTGGTAATACTTTATCTGCTTCCTTAGCTTTCTAGAATTATATATTAAACTGAAAACTGTATGTCATACAGATCAGATTTTTTGTTTTTAAATTATATTTGGAAAATACACAAATAAATTTCCAATATTGTGCAAAGCCAATATGAAGATTACATTATTTTGTTCAAGAAGTGCACTGCAGGGTTTCACGTCGATCGACCACCCACAAGGATGTACTCGTTTGCAGGTTCCACTGGCTCAGCTCCATGGGATGAAAAGGATAATGATCTTGATGAGGAAGAAGAGGAAGAATTGAATCAATCTCAGCATGTCCCTATTCAGGAGACGTTTCCATTTCTTAATATCAATGGTTGGTAGCATAGACTAATGTACCAGTGAAGGTATTTTCTTGTAAACTGGTGCATGCTTGAAATAAAAACTTGGTTTATTGAAGGAGTGTTTCCTTTTTGTAGATTCCCCAATGGCTCCAGCCAGCGCAGAAAACTGCAGCCCTGAAGCTGTGTGGCCAAAGAATGAACCTCTAGATATGGAAATGCCCCCAACTGCGCTGCAGCACGACTTCTTCAGCAGCCCTGAGCTCTGGATCAGCTCTCTGCCAAGTATGTACATGGATTTGTAGTGCTTCTGTCATTGTATTAAGAAAAAAAAAAAAAAAAAAAAAGTGTTCTGACATTTCCCTGTGGCTATTTGCTTGTTAGCATGGAGCACTATGTATAGTTTAAACATCCCTGTGACCGTAGCGTGGATTGCGTGGTGTGTCTCTACTGCTGATACAGTACATGCAAAGGTCCAGGAAAAGCCAAACTGACAGTTTCTCTCTCAGTGACAGACCTAGAAATCAAGTTTGAATATCGAGGAAAGGAGACTGGACCGACGACGACTGTAAGCAACCCTCAGGGATGCAGACTTTTCTATGGAGAGCTGGGTCCTATGCCAGACCAGGAAGAGCTCTTTGGGCCCATTAGTTTGGAGCAAGTAAAGTTTCCAGGAACGGAGCAAATCACCAACGAAAGGCAGAAGATTTTCACAAGTCGGCTGCTGGATGTTATGGACAGGGGACTGATCCTGGAGGTCAGTGGCCACGCCATCTACGCTGTCCGGCTCTGCCAGTGCAAGGTGTACTGGTCTGGTCCCTGCGCGCCTTCCTCCACTACACCAAATTTAATTGAGAGGCAAAAGAAAGTCAAACTCTTCTGTCTGGAAACATTCCTAAGTGGTATGTAGCTTCTGCGTCTGGAAAATAGCTTTGGATACTGTTGCGGGCACTTGGTGGCACTACTGGAAAGGGTGGTCTGCACGGGGGGTCAGCCTGGATGCGCCGATTAGTTTGCTTGCGTGTAAAGTCTGGGTAGGGGCCACCGCTTCCCTGACTTCAGTGGACCATGGAGTAGGTGTGCATCAGAAGAGTCATTTAATGATCTGACGAACACTGGTGGGCCTTGCTTTTAAAGAAAGCTCTTCTGAGTGCAAGAAATAAGCTGTAATTGTGTATGTGTAAGAGGTGGCTCTGGCAAGACCTGAGACAGTGTAACGAGGTGGGATGTGGTGAGTGTTTCTAACCGAAAGAGGACAACTCCACAGCAATCTGCTTTTCTTCCTAGAGCTGATTGCCCATCAGAAAGGACAAATTGAAAAACAGCCACCGTATGAGATCTACTTCTGTTTTGGAGAAGAATGGCCTGATGGAAAACCCAGGGAGAGGAAGCTGATTGTGGTTCAGGTAGGAGCTGAGGCGCTGAGGTGACACATGCCAGCCTTCTTGGCGCCGCCACGGTGGCTCTGGATTGATGGCCACAGATACCAGAGACCTGTTCTTCTCTGTCGTTGGGAAACCCCAACAGAGCTGGTGGGTTTTGTCACAGCAAATACAGATGCTACGCGTGCCAAATGGCATCGGTCTGTGAGTCCGTTTTAGGTGGTTGTAGTGGGAACCGTCCCCTGCATCCTGCAAAATAACAGAAGCATACGGTGTGACCGTTAAGCTAAAACAACTGACTTCTTCTTAAACAGGTCATTCCAGTTGTGGCTCGGATGATCTATGAAATGTTTTCTGGTGATTTCACGCGCTCCTTTGACAGCGGCAGCGTGCGGCTCCAGATCTCTACGCCTGACATCAAGGACAACATCGTGGCTCACCTGAAGCAGCTGTACCGCCTGCTGCAGAACCACCAGGAGGGGTGGCCCATGCAGACCCCCCCCATGCACATGGCGCAGCCGCTCCCCGCACAGTGACAGATGCTCTGCTTTGCCCCGTGGTTTTTTACGTTGTACATACAGAAAAGTATTTCTTAACGAGCGCCATGCCTAAATCTGAATAAAGTTTGTAAATCTGGTAATCTGATTCAAGTTCAGCTGTCTGCGGTACTATTGTTTTAGTAGTGTTTAAAACAGAGGGGCTTAGAGGAATGCCTCTAGCTCCTCTTTTCAGCTGTTTGCTTAAACAACCCATTGTATAAACCAAATTTTCAATTCTGTAATATTTTTTTTAATCCACTATTGATACATTGTATATAAATACTTGGTCATTAGAGGGGGGAAAAAAAAATCTGTGCTTTATTAAAACTGCCTGGAAAATACCACCTCGTCTACTTTTCTTTCTTTATGTGTAGCTGCAAGCTGGGAGGCTGATACTTCTTTCAATGTGCTTTTTTTTTTAGTACGTATGTATACACACGCACAGCATATTGTTGTAAAATAAACAGCTCTGCACTAAGCAAGAAGCCAGCTGAAGCTGAAAGCACGCTACTCCTACATCTCTGAAAGCTTGGGTGATGGCTCTCTTCCTTCAGATGAAGCCGCAGGGGCCCGGTCCCGCCCGGGAAGGCCGCTCCGCCCGAGCCCGGGCGGAGCGGCCTTCCCGGGCGGGACCGGGCCCAGGCCTAGACCGGGGCGGAGCAGCCTTCCCAGGCGGGATCCAGCCGCTCCGCCCCGGGTCACCGCCCACGCTAGCGCCGAGGCTGACCCGGAAGCGGTGGGCCTAGCCGTGCCTTTCCTTCAGCGAGCCGCGGTTATGGGCCCGGCAGCCGGGGCAGAGGCGGAGGCCCCGGCGGGCAGAGTCCTGTCGGCGCCGCGGCTGGTGGCGGCGGCTCGGGAGGAGCTGGGGGCCGGGTGGCGGTGGCGGTTGCCGGCGGGCCGTGCCCTGCAGCTAGCCGGGGAGGTGCTGGCGGTGGCGGCGGGGCTGAAGCCGGCCTTGCTGTATGACTGCGGTGCGGCGGGTCCCGCAGAGCTGCGGCGGTACCTGGCCCGGCTGAGGGAGGCCGGGCTGACTCCACGCCGGTTGCATTTGCTGGGTATGGAGGGCTCGGCCCTCCTGCTGCACCCGGGACTCGCCCAGCAGAGGCTGGCGGCTGTGCTACGTGCCCACCCTGCGCCTTTCATGGATGTCTCGGCGGGGCAGCGGTACCCGGCTCTCTGTGGGCCAGTGGAGGCTGAGGCCATCAGGAGCCACCTTGCCGCCCTCCTCGCCCACCTCGGGGCTGTTGAGGCCACTGCTGCTGGCCCCGTGTCCTCCAGTGAGGTTGTCCCCGCGGGCTGGAACCTCTGCACCATTGTCGGGGTGCTGCTGGGCTACCCGGCGGCATACACCTTTGCCATGGAGGAGGGTGCTGAGAACTGCCTGGCACTGACACCGCTGAGGGTGTTCACAGTCCAGGCCTCCTGCCCCAGGATAAGGGATGGTCTCATGGTCCAGATCTACTCCTTCAGCATCCCGGAGAGCCTCTGCGCAGAGCTGAAGGAGGTGCTGGATGCGTGGTGTGATGAGCTGAAGGAGGCCTTCAGCGCTCAGAGTGACTTTGTAGATCTCCGCATTTCAAGTGAGGTGGTGTCTCTTCCAGCAGTCGCCTTGTAAAACACAAACAGACTTTTTCGCCTGTTTCTCACTTGCGTCAGGGACCGAGGCAAGAGATCTCGTTCTTAGGTGTGCGGCCTGCTGAGGCTGTCAGGAGGCCCCTGAGCACCAAAGGCTGAGTGGTGACGATCTCGGGGCCCAGAACTTGTAGGCCACTTGCAAATGGGATACGTGTACTTCCCAGAGCAGCGTGTGGATGTACACACTGACAGCTGCTCTGCAGCCTCCGTCCTGACTGCAGAGTGTGCCCTGTAAAGTCAGGGTATGTTTACTTGCTGCAGACACCTGAGGATTTAATAAAAAAATCTGAAGACCTCAGTATTTTGAATTGATGAAGTTTATTGTAGGCTCCGTATCGTATTTACTACTCGTGCAAGGTGGTGTAACGCACTGTCTTGTAGCTGAGCCTGTGCTTGAACGAGGGGTAGGTGCTTCCATAAAACCTGCACAGTGCAGCTCCGAAAGGGGCTTAAACCCCCCTCGTCTGTCAAATTAACGTGGTGCTGGAGTGAAGGGGAAGCAGCTGTGGCTGTGGGGACGCTTGGCCATGAGACAGGCCCACAGAGCGGTGGGTGAACTGAGCTCAGCGGGCAGGAGGTGGGCGGATTGCTCAGGACAGGCAGTGCACTGGGGGAGTACGAGGGGGCTGTGCTAAGAAGCCTCCCTGAGCTGGGTTTCTTTGTCAGGTAGCCAGCAGAGATTGGCTGGGGTCACGTACCTCCTATTTTGGGGAGGCAATAAATAGAGGAAGAGAATTGTGTAGTCCTCTCAGCCACCGGGCACGAAAACCGGGGAGGCTGGATCCCAAGGGTACAGGATGCCTCGTCCCTCCCACCCAGTGCTAACCCCAGCAGCGGTTGCTGGAGCGGCTTTGTCCCTCAGTGTCACAGGAACTGGGCAGCACAACCTTCAACTGACATGAAATAACCAAAGCAGCTGAGGGAAGGAGTGATCTCCCAGCGTTTATTTGAGCCGCGAGAGTTTGTCTGGAGTGACATCAGCTCAGGTGATGAACCGAACAGGTAAGTACAAAACAGCAGATGTGCACTGTGGCGAGGGCGCGTTGCTGCTGGTGAAGCAGAAGTCAGTTCCTGCAGTGAGATGGGTCATCGAGAAGGTCCTTCATGGTCTGTAACTTGTGAGGAAGGTGGCTATGGCCATTGCTATCACTGCCACCAGGAGAGGGACCCAGTGACTGCGCTGTCTCTGCAAGGAGATGCAAGCATTAGTAGGAAATTGGTGGGGGAAAAAACATCATCTCATCCCCAGCAAACATGTCATTCATCTTTCTGCAATGCACAGATGAATGGGGGAATTTTCCCAGACTGATCTGCAGCCTCGGTCCGAAAGCACAGGGAGTCGGCACGAGGAACATCTCCCACCTTTGCCTGCTTGTCCTGGAAGTGGTTGAGCTCCTCCCGGCACTGGCGCAGCCTGGTCAGGCAGGAGCGGTACTCCTCGCTCAGGGCCTCCAGCTCCGAGCGCAGCTCCGTGCACTGCAAGCAGAGCGAGGGGCCGTTAGCAGGAGGGATCCCCTCACTCTTGTACGCACCCAGAGTGGCAGGGCTCCCGCAGCGGCTGCAGTGCTTCACCCGTGCTCGAGCACTGCAGTGACGGGGGATTTTCACGTCTGCTCCCTGTATGCCCATATGTACCTATAAGGGACAGAGCAGATCTCAGTGTTACTGGGAACGTGGTGACAGAGGCAATGCCCGGTCAGTTATTGTCCCGTGACCTGTTTGGCTTTGCTGCCATCTTTCACATCACACGGGAGAAAGAAGCAATAGTTATTTTTATAACCATAAAAGCGTGCAGGTCATATGCAACCTGTGGAATGCAAACTCGTGGCAGGGTTTGCTTCTCATTCTGAAATTGTCTGCATTTCACTGACTGCAAGAGCAATTGTGGAGTCCTTTAAACCCTCTGAGACATGGAACACAAAGGTGCCCTGGTTGCCGTTGTAACCCCAAAACCCAGGGAGCATCTTTGGTCCAAACGGCCCCGCACCATGAGACCCTGCTGCCTTCCTGGTGAGCGGTGCGTTAGCAGCTGCTGTGGAAGGAGGCTGCCTGTGCCCAGGGGCTGCAAGAGCCACAGCGGGGGCAGCTGGACCCCCACAGCTGTTTCCTTTTGCTGTGATTGTGCTTACAAAACCCTTCCCCAGGTGGTGCTGGGTGATGCCTGGTGCTGTGCTCGACAGCATGGGTCAGTAGGACGAGCTCTTCTCCTGCATGGCTCTAAGCTCTGCTGCAGTAAGTTATAAATCCCTCTTTTTTTTTTTCTTTCTTTTAATAAATCCTTGCTATCTGAATATTGCTGTAAGGACTGTGAGGAACTCGGTTGGCTGAGGGCACAGTTTGGGTTACCAGTCTTGTGACCTGAAACAGTGTTTTAGATCAGAAAGTGCATGTAAGAAGTCAGAAAGCTTTGAAGTTTTTTGCAGCCCAGTTGTAAGGACGTTGCTGAGACCCTTCCTGTTATTTGTGAGCCTTTTTTCTTCCTCTCCTTCTTTTATGCTCAGGAGACTTCAGCTCTTAAAGCGTGGCTTTGGCTTTTCCCTGTGAGACTGCTGACACTCTCCTGTCGGTGAGAGCAGAAATGGGTTTGCATGGAGAGGGCTCTGCTGCTCCAGCCCTGGGTGCCAGGCTGCTGGTGTCCTGCCTGTGAGCGTGGAGACTGCACCTGAGGCTTAGCTGAGGCTGGCATCGGGATAAAAAATCAGCAGAGACAATCCTTACAGGAGATACCAAGCTCTGGTTATTGCCAGGAGCTTTGGTGCGGTGTGTTGTGCCGCTGCTGGAGCGCTTACACCAGCGGTTGCTCCCCAGCAGGGAACTCAGTCCCCGCTGGGATTCAGTGACCTCCTCACCTCATTCTCCTTTGCTGTAAGCTGGGATGTCCTTTTCTGCATCTCCTCCTTCAGACTTTCTTCTCCCTCCTCCTCCTCAGGGTGCTCTAAGAGAGTGTTTTGTTTTTCCTTGGCAGGAGTGAGAGGTGGGGTCTGCGTGGTGAAAACCTGGTCTAGAAAACAGTCAGGCTTCTGATGAGAAACAGGTCCAGGCTTTCAGTCTGCTTTAGATCTTGTTTACTCAGCACAGCTGAAAGATAATGCTTGCATGCTATCACACAGCAGAGGACACAGGAGCCGAGTTAGTTATCATGGGCCTGCCTCAGCTGTAGTTACAAGTTAATCATCTTTAGAGAAATATTTATAATAAGTTGCCAGAAATGGAAGGGAGGGAGAGGTAAAAATGCTTTTTATTACTTTTTCAAGTACAGCTGTAGTTGCAATTATAAACTGGAATTTATTTTGCTTGGGGAAAAAATGGCATAGCCACTGAAGTAGAATTTGCAATGAACACCATTTATTTTTTAAAGTGTTTGCCATCATAAATACGCTTATATTTAATGTTAACTAGCAAAATATAATAACTCGCTTTGTGCAGCTTTAAAATAATCCTTTATTCTAAACCAATGTAGACTTCTCCTGGAGTCAGGTCTACTGTTCCTGTATCCAGTGAGAGGAGTGCTAGGTGGGAGTTACAAAGTTTGCTGACCTTTCCTTTGCACCGTCACCTCCTGGGTCTTCTGTTCGTTGGTCTGGTTCTGTACCAAGTCTGCGAACGTGAAAAGCTGTTGTTACCATCCACAGCGCTAACGTGGAGTCTGACTTTTCACTTCTTTGTGTTACTTACTGTGCAAATAGCTGATCGTTGCCTCCAGTGTTACCTTCTGATTTTGTTCTTTTTGCAATTTATCTGAAACAAGGGTAAGAAAATCAAGGTTGACGTAAATCTTTGTGTGTCTTTATGCAAGGACGGCAGCTTTCCCTTTCTCCACATGCGTTAAGTGGAGTGGGTATCGTTGGCTACACTGAACTTTCTTCTCTGAAGGAACATGATTTTTAGCTGTTAATTGCCCTTTCGGTTTCAGTAGCTTTTTCTAATGTGTCTTACACTCTGTTAATTTATGGTTTGTGTGAGACCTGTTATGAAAATAGATCTGCCAGCCATGTGCTCTTCCTTAATTGTGTTTTAAAATAGCTGCGTGAAGCACATGTGCGTTTCCTTGCCTCTACCTGGAGTGGTACTTTAAGACCCTACTAGCTCGTATTTATACGCTGGTAACATCCACCACCACGCAGCAGCAGCTCAGACAGTAGCGGGCGATGCCCTGCCACCCCAGCAGGCTTGCACCGCTGTGTTTGATGGGTCTGACAAGGATGCAAAAGTCCTCATCAAAGCTGAGGACTCATCTTTGATTTTTTTTTTTTCAGGTGTCTCATTCCATCCCTTCTTTTAGACAAGTCGTTTCACTTCTCTGGAGTCCTTTAGTCTAGTTGGAAATGACTTCAGGAGCCCTTTGGAAACCAGAGGCTTTCTCAGCAAGCCAAGATGTGCAGTATGTTTTGTGCACTTGACTTTAAGGACTAGGATTTTAAGACTGTTGATATCCTTATATCCTCCATTCATTTGGAGGACAGACGCCCGCACCGTTCCCCTGCACGCGATACCTTCGATGGCGCTGATGTGCTCTGCCTTCAGGTCGTTGTCCTCCCGCAAGGCGCTGGCTTGCCGGTGGAGCGCGGCGTGCTCGTTCCGCAGGCTGCGCAGGGCCTGCTGGAGCTGCTCGTTCTGCGCGTCTGCTTGCTGGGGGCGAGAAGAGCCCCAGTATCAGCCCAGCCCCAGCACCGTGCCACGGGCAGCCTGTGAGCACGCGGCATCGGCCAGCTTTCCGGTGGCGAACGGCAGCCCCAAGCTGAGAACTGGGTTGCACGTGTAAGTGCTGTGCTTCATCGAACGGGATTTATTCTGTAGTGATCTCAACTTAGGGGCTTCCCTGCCTGCAAATTGGGAAATGCAGACTCCCACAGATGCTGTTCCTGCGGGGACCTAACGTACCTGCAGTTTGCTTTGCAAAACATGGAAGCTGTTCTCGAGCTCGGTGTGCGCCGCGGTCAACTTGGTCATCTCGTCTTTGAGTGTGGTGTAGTGCCCTTTCCAGAAGGTGAGGTCCTCTCTCGTTGCTGCCAGGCTCCTCTGTGGAGGAGACAAGGACCTAGGGGTGGGCTGTGACCCACGGCACGGTGGGACCATGCCAGGCTGCCCTGACCAACATCCACGGGCATTGCATGGGGCTGGGGCAGCGCGGCCGCCTCCTGCGCCAGGGTTACGATAACCTGCGTGGGTCTGATGCCATCTGATGGACAGAGCGAACATGGGCACGGGTTTGCTGTGGAACCTGAGTTCCTCTGCTGCCCACAGGATTTGGAAGCTATTTGGAAGTAGTATTTGGGAGAAGACTGACTTGTTTTTCTGAAAATAGCAGTTATCTTGTGGGTCAAAGCAAATTGCTACCTCTTGGAGAAAATCCATTTTCATACAAAAGAGCAACTCCAGAAAAAGTGTCTCTGGAGACCTGGTGGCCTGGAAGTCTGTGTGTGTGGCCTGTTGTTCTGTGTGCGCAGGACAGGGAATGGGAAGAAGGGTTGGTGGAGGAGAAGGAATTATGTTTAAAACTGCCAAACAGCAGTATGTTTCCCCACCTGTGTACTGGTTTTAATAACCTGATGTGTGGCTCACAAAATGAGCACAGGTTGCCACTAAGCTGCTTTGGACTTTGCTCAGTAGCTAAAAAAAAAAAAAAAAAAAAATATATTTTTGCATGTTTGTTACTAATGGTAAGCTAGTCATTGCCTTTCCCTGAAATGTGGGGGCTCTTTGTCACAGTTGGGCTAGATTAAAGCAAAGCCAGGTGTAAAACATGTTGCTTACTTGAGAGTTTTGCAGCTGCTGCTCTGTTTGGAGTTTGTCCTCCAGCATCTTCTGAAGAGCCTCTTTTGCCTTCTGCTCATAGGTCTGCTTCTGGTCCTCCATCTCTATCAGGATCTTCTTCACACACTCCTTTGAGTAACTCTTTAAAGGAAGAATTAAAGTGCTTGAAGGATCTTATCTGACATATTCCTAATCTTGCTAAGCCAGAGTGTGTAAATGCTACTGCTGATTTGCTGTGAAGCATTGCTTCAGCAAAGAGGAAAAATCGTTTTCAGATCTGTATCTGATTAGATTGCTCTAGAAACTGAGACCTGACCTAATTACGTATTTTGTTTTCATCCTTTCTTCACCCATGTTTGTCTCTCGGTGATCGGACATTACCTGGGTACAGGCCTGCAGCTGATTTTCAAGTGCTCTTAGTTTACACTTCAGTTTATCTTCATTCAGCTGACCCTGGGGATAAAAAACCAATTGAACCGATGTGTGGAATCATGAACTATACAATATGCCCGCAGTGTTCTGTCAGCTGGTGTTTTGATTCACCTTCTCCCTTTGTCTGTAATATTGCGGCTAAATTTGGTCAAAGTCTTTTCAACGCGTAAACAAGCCCTTCACGATCTCAGAATAAATGACAGATGGGGGAAGTAAAACTTTTACGTATTGAAAAACTCTGCTGAGGCAGTTCCACTGGTTACTGAGTGCAGGTACTTGCAGTGAGATGAGAAGTGAGGAGCCAAGGGGATTTCAGGTTAGTCTGGATGGGTCTGGCAGAAGCGGAGGTGCCGCCTGTCCCCGTGTACAGCCCCGTTCCCTGGCTGATGGTTCCTCCCTCCAGCACTCCTTGCCTAAAGCTCTGGCTGGTGCTAAGGTCTTGTCTTGCTGGTTCCCTTAGGAAATAGGTTGGGTCTGCGTTGCAACATCTAGCAGTTGGGCAGGGGGATAGAGGGCAACAGGG
Organism: Balearica regulorum gibbericeps; assembly: GCF_011004875.1. Classification (NCBI taxonomy): domain Eukaryota; kingdom Metazoa; phylum Chordata; class Aves; order Gruiformes; family Gruidae; genus Balearica; species Balearica regulorum. Next base: position 2,022,914 of record NC_046208.1, read on the forward strand.
ATGATTCATTTTTCTTATTATGATGTCCTCTCAGCGTTAGTCAGGCTGCTTAGGTTTTGTGAAACCAGACTGCATGCAAATTCAGATACAATTTCTAGCAAAGAGTTCACGTAGGCTGTTTTTCCACCACCGATACCGAGAGCGCTGGTATCCTCTCTGCTCGCTGCTGTTTGAAGTCAAGCCTCTGAGAAGCAACTCCTTGATGTTACAGGAATAGCTGTTAGACCCAAGCAAAACCAGATTCTCTGGTGTCTAAGCACTGCTTAAATTTGCACAGAAGTAAGTTTACAGTCCCAAAGACTAAATCTTCCCAGTTCAGTTGTTGATACAAAGAATTAAAGGCTCTATTGTCTTGGAAAGTAGGTGGAATTTTGAAAAGCATTTTTGTATGTGAAATATTATGCTTAATTTTCCTCTGTGGTTTATTTTATTCTGCTATCTGCAAAGGTTCATGTTGGAAGGTGGTGGTGTTACAACCGTTGTGCACAGATGTAAATGACTGTGCAAAGTACAAGGCAACAGAGCACCGGGCCCTTCCTACGCTTCAGAGCAAAGATGTGCTGGCAAACTCCTCTCATGGAGATGCAGCTTATAAATTGGCAAAAGAACATAAAGATCTCCCGAAGTGGAATAAGGTGTCTGTTAGGGCTGTTACCAGAACAGCGTGGCAGTGCGGGGTGAATGCACGTATGTGGGAGGGCGTAAGAAATTACGCTTCTGACCAGAAAAGTTAAGTGAGCAAATCTTGGTCAAGCCCTTGTGTTGAAGATGACCTACGTGAAAGGGGATGCTTTAACAAAAACCAAACCAACCCAAAACCCTACCCACAACTAAACAAAACAACCACCCTCTGTAGCCACCATCCATCATCAGACAGGGTGGCTTTTCCTCTTGTCACCACGTCCCTGGTGACACTGTTACGAACACCGCCGGGGGGTCCTTGCCCTGCGCCTTGCCAGAGCCCAGGATAGCTGCTGCCAGCCAGGCAGAGGAAAGGATTACGGCTAACGTGTCCAAAATGCGCCTGCTCTTGCAAACACCACATTTGGATCCTCCGTAGCCCTCCTGTTTAGGGAGCCTGAGGTTACCTGAATGGGCAGCTCCAAAACCTCTCTAAATCTTCTGCAGTTCTCTACTGCTGTCATTTAAGTGCCATCAAAGTATTTTAAACTGGTTTTGGCTGTAATATTTTGGTTGTACTGTTTGGTGAATTATCTGATACGCCTTCCCTTAATCATTTTAAATAACTTGTTCAAAGCAGTAATAATAAACGCTGTTTCTGGAAGGCTTCCAGTTTGCCCAAACACGATGCTTGTGCTAGAAAAGTAAGTCCATATAGTAGTAGTAACACACTGGAAATGACAAAGAGCTTAAACTCGGCAGAGCTGCAAGGTACTTCCCAAAGTCAGGCTCAACTTCAGAGGTCAGGAAGGGAAGAAAATGTGTTAAAGTAGCAGTTTTCTTTAAGAAGAGAACAGTTTAAAATTAATGACTCTTAATAATCATAAGTGAGACTTAGCTTCCTTCACCTGGCAGCATTTTTGAATCAACTAAGCCAGTTTTACAGCAGATGGAGGACTGAAGGTACAGACCTGTGGTAGGAAGGTCTCTCTAACCCAGAAGTAAAATCATGGGGGGGGAACCCGAATGTTTTATCCCTTCAGTTTAATGACACCCCCATCATCCTGCAGAGTATTCACTTGTTCCATCAAGGCAGAAGCACTCACGAACACGAGCAGCACCTCAGAAATGACTGTGGCCGTTTCAAGAGTTGCTGCCATAGCATTCATGTGTATGCAATAACATTTCTTTAAACCCTGAAATATTTGAAAGGAATTAAAAAGCTGCTGCAACAAGTGTTTGGTGTCTCACCTGGGCTTGGAAATGGGCAACCAGCCATCAGTTTCCATGGCACGGCCTTATGGTATAGGACCCGTCCATACCTCCCGGAGAAGCCCCTCTCCCCAGCCTCCCTCTGCGCCTGCTCCCCGGGGATCCCCTCTGTGCGGGCAGCATCTGCCTTGTTTGCCCCGTCGGCTCTGGTGCCGGCAGCGAGTGAATTTTTAGTCTGGTGAAAGGCTGAATGCAAGAGGCAGCAGCAAAATCTCTCCTCTGTAGCAAAGATAGCAAGAAGCAAAGTGCACCCACCTGTTTTTAATGTGAGGTTTCATGGCTGCTTCCTGCAGAGTCTGTCAGGGTGTTTTTTCCTGCTCATATTATATTTAAAGAAGCAAGCAAAGGCGGAAGTTTCTAACCACAGTACATCTAACGCAGGGGTTTTGTGTGTGGTTTTTTTTTTTTTTTACATCATCTCACCCAATCATTTGCTTTTCTGCCCCAATAGACCTTTCAAAACACTTTTTTTCATGGCACAATGAACTGTAAATTAATATCTGATTCAATCATCCTACATAAAACACTTCATATGTTACATAAAATGCATCATCTTAATTTTACCTCCTGGTAGCAGGAAAAAAAAAGGGGCCCTGGTTCAGCGCTGCCCAGAGCATTTTGTCTGAGCTTGGGGAAATAGCTTGACGCAGGGCCACGATTCAGCAGTGCACATAAGGTGCCAGAGCATCACGGTATTGGGTCCTCGCCCTGTGCGTGGGGCCCAGAATACCCCCCCGAAAGCAATGGGGACAGCGCTGCCTTTGCAGGATGTCACCGCGGATCCCAGCGAGGAGCGGACGGGGTGGCTGGGAGCTCGGCAGGAAGGCTGCATGCGCTGGCTGGGGTTTTTAGCTGTCGTGTTCCCAGATAAAGAAACAGTTTGTCTTTCCTCCATCCAATGCAGTGTTTGCCAGCACTTGGGTGCACCAGTTTGGTGCCTCTAAAATTTTTTTTTTTGGGTGGGGGCAACAGAAATTGGTTCAAAATATTTCAAACTTGTTTTCGCTAGGAAAGAAACCTTGTTGGAAGATGGTTGGTTGGGTTTATTCCAATTTTTCCCCACTCGTACACTTCTGTTTGCTTTTTAAGAAAAAGCGGGAAAGGCAAGTAGGAAAAAAAACCACCCCAAAACCTTACAGACGGAAAGGGTTTTACACTTCCTGTTGATCTGAAAGCAAAGTATGTTTTGTAACAATCTTTTGGGAGACAAAAGGGAAAAACTTCAGGCAAAGTACCCCTCTAATTTCTGAGTTTGTGTTTGACCCTCCCTAGAAAGAAAGGTGGCAGCAAGGAAAGAGGTGCAGCAAGCTGCAGGTGAAGGGTTCTGCCCCACGTCGTGTCTGCTAGGTGACAGCACCGCGTTTCAAACCCGTAACGTCTCCGAGCCTGCAAAGCACCGAAGCCCAGCGGAGCTAGAGCTTAGAGCCGAGAAAGAAAGAGACACCTGGGCCGTTCTTGCTTCTGCACAAAAGCGCGATCCCGCCAAGGCAAAACCTCCCCCGGCAGGAATCGCCGCGTGCGGTTCTGGTACCTGCCAGGATTTTTCTGACGCTTGCAGCAACGTGGAGAAAAGCTCCTGCAAAAGGACCATCTTCTGCTTGAGCAGCAGCTCGCGGTGCAGGGCTTCCTGCGGGGAAGGGGAGAGCGCGTCAGTGGGGATCCCCAGCTCAAGGTCAAGGTCAGGGCTTCTGCAGGTCCAGGGGGTTCAGGCAGGTCTTTGAGTTCAGTGGCTTATCTGGAGTCTTTCTTGGCCACATTAAAATTGGGCATGTAATGATAATAATTGGGCTTATTATTATTATTTAAAAAGCATTGGTCTACTTGCTGAAGACCCGCTTTCCCAGCGGGTACTTAACAATATTGGGTACCTACCTTCAGGTAGTTGGACAGCTGCACCATTTCCTGAAAGGGGAAGGGCAAATGTTTCAAAACATAGGATCGTTTCAGTTTATATACACTGTATGGACTTGCTACAAAATCCAAATATTTTGAAATAAAATGGAAGTTAATGGCCCATGTTTGGGTGGAGGAGGAGAACCTGCTGGGCTTTGGTTGGCTGGTTTTTCCAGGGAAATGAAAATATTTTCTGCTGCAACTTACAGCATTGGAGCTGTGGCATCTCTGCCATGTAGCGGATCGAATCGGGGGGAGTTTTACTGAGTGAGAACAGTAGATATCTGTGGGACAGAAGTGCCCTTCTCTCATATGGAAGCAGTGTCATAATTTTTTAAACTCTAGAAATTTAGCGTAAGTCAGTGTCCCGGTCAGACATTTTAGAAACTGATTTAATTTGCAGGAGTTCAAGGCTAGTTATTATCTGTGTTTTGCTTACCTTATTTAAAACTGCTATTCCACAACTACAATAAAAAAGAAAGTGTGTTACTGAGGTGAGCGCGATGTGGGTGTCCGCAGCAGTCCGTGCCTCTGGCCGCCAGCCGTTCCCCCCCCCAGCCCAAGCAGATTGTGGATATTTGTACAGCAAAAGCTTGTGCTGAGGTGAAACGCGTCCGGGCTCAGGCATCGGAGGCGGCTGCCCTGCGGTATCCGAATTCACAGCCCGCGGAGGGTGGGGAGGACCGGCTTACTCTGTTTGCTGGCTCGAGTCTTTCACTCCTGCGCTTGGATGTGTAAGGGTCTGGGTTCCTGTGAAAGCGAAGCGAAAGGATGAGAGTGATTCCCCCCGTCTGAGGGGCCGTGAAGTTCTTCTGTTTGGGTGTCCATCTCTGCTCTCGGAGATGGCGTCGCTTCTAGGGTGGAGAGCAGCTGTTTGAACAGCGTCCAGTAACACAACTCAGTGGGGACAAGAGGCAAAGAAGAGTCCTGCTCGGATGGACAGAGAAGCAGAAGTGAAGTAATCCTGCAGACGGAAGTTAGCCCCCAGGCCCCTGGATAATCTTCTACAGAGAAGCTGTAGGGCAGAGCAAAAATGTTCTTAGCACCCGCGGTTTGCAGGGAATGCTCAGGCTGGGATAGTAAAACTTAGGGCAGGTGTGGGGCTGCTGAGAGGGGAGCTCAGGGGAGAGGGGAGCCACCAGCTCGCACCCCAAACTGCTCCGTGGAGACTTAGAGGTGGGAGGGAAACGCCGCGGCTGCTGTTGTGCTGGGAAACCCGAGCATCCCTCGCCTACCTTGGGTGTTCACGGAGGCACCTCGCCTGGGGATGGCTTCTGCCGAAATGCCGAGAGGGTCGCTGAGGCCGAGTGGGGAGTGTGCAGGGAAGAACGTGGGGCAGCTCCATGGGTGCTGGAATGAGAGGGCAGCTCGAGTCAGCATCTCTCCAAAATGGGCTGTGGGGAATGGAAGGGGCTGTGGTTGTGTCAGGCTTTGTCCCTGCAGTGGCTGGGTGAGGAGCCTCAAGGAGATGCCAGGAAACCATGGCAAATCCACAAGGATCTGCTGCTTTGGCTGCAGCAGCTCCAGAGCTCTGTGCGGGAAAACCTGCTGGCTTCTGGGGGGGGACACACCAGAACAGGACAACGAACCCCAAAGGGTTTAGAGATATTTCTTGAAAAAATGAGGACTTTTGGTGGCAGGGAGCTGGGTCCTGGCTTAGGTCTCTGCTGCCACTTGGCTGCCTCGGAGCAGAGGTACCTGCTCTGCACTGGCTTCCCCCCTGGGAGAAGGGTCCTTGCCGCATCGCCCCTCTGCTTCTCGTTACCCCTGCAAAAGCAAGGGGAGGGCACTGTGCACGGGCAGCCTGCGTGTAAAAGCTTGTTCCAGATTCCTGCTGTCTAGCAGGTGATTAAAGCCAGTGAACGAAATGGCAGCGGGAGGTCGGTAATTGCTCTGCACGCTCTGGCGCTGCAAAGGGATCTTGAGGGCGTGCCTGTTTGTAAGTCACCTCGCGTTCGACTGTCTCTGCTCACGCAGGTTTGTGAAGCCCCTAGGATGAACTTGCAACGCACCGGGGAATTGTTCATTTTGCACGGGATGTAAGTTTAGAAAGACATCTATTTGGCACTCAGATTGAGGTGTTTTCTTTCTATAGATGTTTTCTTTCTATAGATGTTACTATATGTAAATCTATGTTTCTATAGGTGTTTTCTTTCTATAGATGTTACTCAAGGCAGTGACTCCTCTGGGTTGCTGTTAGCTGTGCAGCACAGGGTGGGTAATGAGTACCAGGGAGCCTCCTAATTCCTGCACCCTTCCTGCTAACAGTGAAGGTGATGGAGGAAAGCCAGGTGTTTAAAGCTGAGTTTTCAAGGGTAAAAATAATTTGTGTAAGTGCAAAACTGTAATCTGGCAGCTAGGATGTGGGGTTGTACTTGGAGGAATGGCAGAAAATCTTCATCTAGTTCAGGGTTTGGGAAACAGGAGAGGAGCATGGCGGGAGGGAGGTGACAGCGTTTACCCGTACCTGATTCTGCACTTCACAAGGAAATGCGCATTTTTGTGCATTCTCCCTTTTTGGCTGTACTTTTGATTTGGATCCCGATGCTGTTGCAGTCGGTGGACAGGCTGTAGGTGCTTTACTGGGTGCTAGCTGGAGAGGGCAGAGCATCGCGCTGTGCTCCGGGCGTGGGGGCTGGCATTACCTGGAGCAGGACGGGCGATCTGGGCTCCACCCGTGAGGAGGGGTCCGGGGGGACGCGTGTTTTGGGCTCCTGGCCCAGCAGTGTGCTTCCAGCATCGCTCGCCAGGTTTCTCCTCCTCAGGAACTCCCTTTGCCGGGGGCTCTGCGACGGCTCCTCCGCTCCCCTCCCGGAGCGGCGGCAGGTCGTCATGTTGTTTCGCCGTCGCAGGTTCTCCCGCGTCTCGTGCCGCCGCTCGCATTTCTCATCGTAGCTCTCGTTCGCGTGCCTGTGCTGTGGCCGTGCCTTCTCGGGCTGGCCGGTCGTGTTGGGGGCAGCTCTGCCAGCCTGTGACCGCCCCATCCGCTCTGGGGTCCTCTGTCCTGATGAAACCAAGGAAAAAGACAGGATTTGAGTGAAAACTAATTATTTCTAAGATTAAACAAATGCGAGGTATCGGACACTGATTCTGGAGTTCTCATGCAATGGATACAAGTGGTGTTCCTGGAGAAATTTGTTGTCCGTGAACCCGCATGTGTTGGCTGTGTAAAACACGCCGCGCGGTTCGTGCTCCTCTATCAGGTGGTGCTGACCCGGGGGATGCTTAGAACAGAACTTCAAACAATTAACGCAGCCTCATGAAGTCGGCCTCCCTACCAAGTAATGATGCTTCCAGTGCTTCATCTGGGAGAATTTCTTTCCTGATTAAAATAAAATCCTTCTGTTATTCAAACTGATTCTTTTGCGCATGCTGCTATAGCTCTTTAGCCAACCTAAAGAGAGTAATGAAAACACAGGAAGAGTGATAGGTGCTATTTCTGCAGTAAACTTCTTTTTAGTGTGCATTTCTTCTGCCATTTTCTTTTTTTGTAGATCCAAGTATCATGGTGCTGTGGTGTGACTTACTCTTCCAGCAGCTGCATTGTATTTCTTAGTGGGGGCTGCCTTTTCTGTGTGCACAGAGAGGTCTGGAGCAGTAAAAACCTTGCAGTGTTGTAAGGGTTTGTGGTGGGGTTTTTGTTGGGTTTTTTTTTTGTTTGTTTTGGGTTGGTTTTTTTTTTTTTCAATGGAACATCTGGCAAAGTCCCTGCAGGTCTGAGCACACCCAGTCCCTGAAGAATACAGCTACCCAGTGCTGCTTTCTCTGACCTCCCGGTTGCTCCGTGTCTCCGCAGCTCTTGGTTCAGATGCTCTGTAACACTTTGCCCTTTGCTTGTTCATCCTCGCTTGTCCTCCCACAGCTTTACCGCCTGCAGCCCTGGGTCCGTGCATTGCCAAGCTGTGACTTGGTTCCTTCATTGCAAGTACAAGTGTAGTGATTGATTGTTACGCTTCGGTGTTAATTAATTGTTAAGCTCTGGTACCAGTTTGCTTCAGGCACGAATTCTGCCTCCGCCTCTGGGGGTTTTGTGGCCCAAACAAGGCAGTGCCCTGGCTGAAGGAGGAGCTCCTCCGTTTCAGCACCATCGACATGTGCACGTAGGGCGTAGACATGAAACCTCCTCCCTCCTGCTGACTTCTCTGCGCAGTTGCAAGCCACCGGTGCGGTTTTTTACTGGACTTTGGTCGTATCGAGTGTATTTGGGCCTTTGCCTCTGCATCAGTTAAAGAGAAAGCTGAGCAATAGCTACCCACAACTGCTCCTCTTCCTTCCTCCCCTCGAGCGAAAGCTCCGTCCCCCTCTCCTTTCCCCTTGCCCCAGCAGCAGTGAAGAGGCTCATCATCCCCATGTACATCCCATGAATGATGCTCGGAGGGTTCCCCTTCCCCGGGGGGACTCAGCCTGGGAGCTGCTGTGGCTGTGTCTGGTGTGGAGTTTTCTCGTGTTTTACTAAATCATGTTAATGTAGGAAGGAGGGAAGAAAAAAGAAGTTTAGACTCTGAAAATTCAGGTTAAATGTTCTTCCGTGTCAGACAAACCCACCAAAACTTCATTAGTTTCGTTCTGTCTCGAGCAATTAGGAAGTTGTTGAGTCTAATGAAGAAAAAAAATGGGAACAAGTAAACCCCATTTACGTGTATAATATTTCTGTGCTTTTGAGTCTGTATTGAAATCTGCTCCGTAATTCTTTCTGTTGTCCTTGTCCTAGCTGGGGTGTTCTCAAAGCTCATCACTAGTGCTGTCTTTTCACTGCAGGAGCTTCCTTTGGAAGGAGAGCGGCCAGCTCTTGCTCTGGGCAGGGAAGGTGCCTGGGAACCCACAGCCAGGACGCTGCTCCCAAAGCTGAGCCCACCTGGGACGTGGGCTTCCAGACCCCCGAAATATGGCACTTGCTGAAAGATTAGGCAGCGCTCACCTATGTGCTTTTATTCATTCTTATTTGAATATTCTATTCTTTGAATAGCTTCTGAAGCATCTCTAATTTTAGCTTAAATTTACCCAAGGATCCCAACAATGTTTCGCTGTTTGGGTGTTTCTTACACCTACAGCTGGAGGAGTCTTGGGGTACAAAAGGCTGAGCTGGTTATTCCCATGCAGCTTTCACATCCATACCTTAATGATCCCCCCGTGCTCACCCAGGCCCTTTCTGCTCGGTGCTCGCACGCTGGCTTTCCTCAGCCCAGCAGGCAAGGCAAGGTCCGGCCAACAGCTTCCCACGGAGAAATGCAAGTAGGGTGTACGCCAGCGCCCCGCAACGTGCTGCCTCGAAGCCTGAGGCTGGGTACCGCTCCATAGCTTGGGACAAGGCATGCATCCACAGCCAAACCCGCTCCAAACTCTTCAGGGCGATTTAAAAGCATTTTTCAACTCATTTGTCTTAATTTTAGAAATAACCCAATTGCATGTTGAATCCGGGTCTCGGATGTCCTGCTCGGTCCCTGCTCATCTAGCTCTTCCCGTCAGGAATAGCTCGGTCCCTCTCCCACCTGTGCTGCCTCTGGGCTGCCCAGCCTGTCGCCCTGTGTCCCAACAGCAGCTCTTAATATCCTCGGTTAATCAAAAATGCGCTTTAAAGGAAGGTAAAGCTTAAAGAAATAGACGGTCCATTACTCACCCCACACCGAGCAAACTGTTGAGGCCTTCTTGACAAGCTAATACTCTATTTCCTCCTCCTGTTACCCCAAATTACTCTCTCTAATGAACAGACACGTCCTTTATCTTTGCTTTCCAAGCTGTTACGCTTCTCGCTTCAAGGGAAACCAAAGGAAAGAAGAAGAAAAAAAAAGTGCTTCTTGCTGGTTCATGTTACAGCCTCCCCGTGTCAATTGTGTAGGCTGAGAACGGGGTGAAAAAAGAGGAAAAAAGGTGCATAATGCCGCTTTTAGCGCGGCAGCCTCCACTCCCCTCCAGCCCTCGCCAGCCCCGGTGCTGCGGGCACTTACCTGGCCCGAGGATCCCGTCCTACCCCTGAACCGCCACGGAGGAGCAGGGTGAGCAGGGGGTTATTGGGCGCGAACGCGCTCCAACTGCCATCTTCGTGCCAAGCACCTCATTTTGCTGCTCTCGCTCTTTTTTCTTGCTCTGTAAAACAGGAAATGTTGCAGCCACAGCCGAGCCCCGGTTCCTGTCTCTGCTCGCAGCCCAGCTGCGGGGCGCGGACGCCCAGCTCGCGGCGGGGTTTGGGTTATCTTAGGACCCCAAAGTCTCCAGCTTCTCTCTAAGCAGAGCTAGCAAATATCTTTTGGGCCATCTCGCTTTATCGGTCTCTGACACATGGAGGTTGAGCGCTGGTTTGTGGAGCTGCTTGTGGCACTCAGAGACTGAGTTTCCCCAAGCTGCTTTGGGGTAGAGAAATCCAGACTTAGGGAAGTACAGTAATGCTATTATTTTTTTAAGGCTTCTTGCAGATCGGAAAGGAAAAAAAGTGTGTATCGGCAGCTGAGGGCAGGTCACGAATGGCAGAAATGCATTAAGGTCTTTAGAGAAGTGAAAGCTGTGTTAATGCAAATCATGCAGGGAGGTCAGTTTAACCAGTTGGGCTCTGATAAGGGCTCTGTGCCTATGCGCGTAGAAAAGGAACACAAGTGAAAGCAGAGATCTCGTAAAGTAACGAAGGGTTTATTTTTTACAAAGACCAGCCTGAAAGGAATGCGTGACAAAAAATTTCCTGGTTCAAAGAACCGCTCGTGGCTTTGGGTGGTTTGTGCTGCTTGGCCCAAATTCTCGTTCTGGGCCGTGGCTCGGCTCCCTTCCCGCAGTGCTTAGCACCGCTGTCATCCTGGCTTTCGGTGGGGGAACGGTTTCTGGAGGGTGAGCAGGAAACCTGCTGGTGAGCAGGACGTTGGCAGCCGATCCTGCTGCCAGGAGCTTCTCTGAAATGTCTCTTGGTTGGAAAAAGCCAGTTGCAAGAGTTCATTGCTAAAAAGGACATTTTCGTGCTGTGTGTTACAGGCTTCTGGTGCATTTCGTCTTGGGTTGCCAGGGCGCATCAGTGTGGGGCTGCCCCAGTGGCTTGGAAAAGGGCCCCCGAGTAGCCAGCTTAACACCCAAATCCCTCTGGCCTGGCCCAAGGTGTCCCAGCGTGCTTGCCACCCCGGGGGCTACGTTCTTTTGATGTTTTCCACCTTATAGTTGCTCCTGATGGAGTGGTCGAGGAAGTCAGGGGCTATGCCCCGGAGGAGGATCAGGCTGCCCACCACCCAGGGTGGGTAGTGCAGCTCCCGCTGGCGCAGCGCCCCGCTCTTGATGATCTCCAGCGCGCACTCCTCCTTCGGTGCTGGCGTGTCCCGGATGGCGTGTGAGACCGCTCGCACGGCGCTCTCTGAAGGGATGGGGGGACGAGGAGGGAAGGAGCAGTGTCAGATAGAGGGGCTGCCACAGGTACCGCCGGCTAACGAACTGACAAACTCTGGGGTTCAGACCTACTTAACAAGGCTTAGTTAAAGTAAATAACAATTGTAGTGATGCCCCTCACATTCCTTTCCACCTCTTGAGTGACCATAGGACGGAATCCCCACCTCCCCTGGGTTTACTGCAAGGACAGCAGGGTCAAAAGTCTCAGGCCACACTTTTTAAAGAGTTGGGGTCCCGTTTCCATAATTGCACAGCTGCTGCAGGCTGAGGGTCCAGCAGTGGTGCCGAAGCAGCGTGCTGAGCAGCCTGGGGCCGGAGGGCGGGTGATGGGCTCAGCTGGGCTCTGCCTGGCAATGCACTGAGTCACGGGGCCCCAGGGATGCTGAGCTTACCTGTGTTGATGTAGCCCAGGATGCAGAGTGTGATGGAGACGTTGACCTTGTCTATGATGAATTCATGTCGCAAGGAGCTGAAAAATCCATCTAAGGCGAACTTAGTTGCAGAGTAGGGAGCAACGAACGGGGAGCCAATTTTACCTGGAGCAGAGACACAAGGTCAGGATTCATGTGCTGGGCAGACACCAGGCTGCACGGCTCTCCCTTCCTCTTGCCCTTCAAGAAGCTACGATATTGTGGTTTAGGGTGATGGAGTAAGCTGTCATGAATGCTTGAGAGAAACAGACAAAGGCAGGAATGTTTAAAATGTAACATATGGCGTACAATGGCACGAGGTACCTTCAGTTGGGGGTGATACTGTTCTTGTATTCCTGTATCTATACCCATGTACAGCAAACACATGTGTAATATGTGGCCATGCACATGAAATAACCTGCCGTGCTGTGCCATTGACTGCCATGCGTGAAGGTGATTAGTGGGTGCAAAGAGACTAGCGGGACAGGGCATAGAATATAAATCCCCCAGAGGACTTGAATTGTGCATCCAGGATATGAATCGTGCGCTGCTCCCGACTCCCAGCGGGGTGGCTCTCTGCCTTACCGTCCTTATCCTGTCTTTTGAAGAAGAGCGGCAGCAGGGAGCCCTTGCAGGCAGAGGAAGGGATGTGTGTGGGGAGAGCCTGGCCCCTCGTGCGCTCACCTGCCATGGATGAAACAACAACGATGCTGCCCTCATTCTCCTTCAGCATGGGCAGGGCAGCCACGGTCATCGCCACGTAGCTGAGGAAGTTGGTCTCTAAGAGCTTTCGTACGTGCTCAACATCCCCGTTGAAGTAGTTGAAGAAGCTGTGACCGATGTGATTTAGGATGAGCATATCAAGGCCTCCTGGAAACAGAACAGTTTTGCTGTTAGCAACTGGCATCTCAAAACCAAAGCGGCTTCTTTGTGGCTGGGATGGCCCCAAAATGTAATGGTGGGGAGGGGCAGCTCCCCACCACCTACCCCAGGTGTTCTCAGCCTTCTTCACCACCACCTCGGGGAATGTGGTGTCCTCCATAGAGCCGCTCACGTAGCTGGCAGAGGCGGCACCCAGCTCGAGGCACCGCTCCACAACCTGCGGCGACAGTGAGAACTGTGTTGGCAGCGGACCCCCTCCACAGACACCCCCCACCCCACCCCCCCCCCCCCCCCATGAAGGCTGTTGCAGTGTATGTCCATGCCCCACTGGAAACCCTCCTCCCTTCATGGGAGGAGACACATTGCTCAGAGGAATGTTTCTGGCTGCAGAGTTAAACAAAGGCACAATCTGAGCCAAATATTTATTATTTATAAATAGGGATATGATTGCTTAATTTTGATTCTGTTGTGTATGGGATGTGGAAACAGTTCAGACTTTGAGAAAGGGCAAGGGTTGATCAGACCAGGACTTGGGCAGACTAGTGTTGTCCTTGGTGGTGGAGATCAGAATTCAGAGCTGAAGGCTGTGAAGAAAGCAATACCATGCTGTCAGCATTGAAAATGCAATTTGTTGCGGTGGGGGGGTGTGTGTGTTAGAACAGGCTCATGCTGGGGAAACGCTGGGGTGGATCTGTAGGGTATCTGGCACCCGCGAGTGCCCGGGACGGGGTGAATATCTGCATTCTGCCTGCCTGTGGGGGTTCTGGACGGCAAATGTGTTTTGCCAGCCTGGCACGCTCTGCTTGCCATTTACTTTCTGCAGCTTGGCCTCCCTCCGTGCCGTGAGCAGTAGGTGAGCCTCCATGCGTGCCAGGTGATACGCCATCTGCTCCCCGATGCCGCTGCTGGCTCCGGTCACGATCACCCGTTTCCCCCGGAGCATCTCTGAAGAGAAGGGCGCAGAGCTCAGAGCCGGCACAGCCCGCGGCGTCGGCGTCGTCCCCCGCCGCCCCTCGCCTTTGGGTGCGGGGAGCTGCAGGCAGCAGCACCCCCACTGCAGTGTGTACCACTCATGCAGACCCCAACTGGAGTCTGGTCATTAATCCCAGTTTGGTGGAGAACACGAGCGAGGCTTGAGCTCTGCATCCAGCCTGGTCTGGGAGCAGCTTTTGGAAATGGCCAGAGTTGACTAATAAAAGGATTAAACGTTTAAAGTGGAAAACTGCATGTTTTCTAAGTAAATAATTTACTGAGATCAGACACTTACCGTGTGTCCCAGCAGACCCAGTTTAATCCCGTGAGCTTTCCTGTGCGGCGCAGGGTGCTCTGACCCCTCATGCTGGGGGCTGCCCGTGCTCCCCTCCGAGCCCTCCGCCCTCCTGCGCTTGGGCTTTTTTGGCTGCACTTTGAAAGGCCCTTCAAACGGCCTCCGCTCTCCTGCGCGGGCACATGCTGCCGCTCCGGCAGCAGCCTTTGCCGATTGTGGTTTTAAAGCGTGTTTTTCCAATGACTTACCTTCATCGAAATTCTCGGGTGCTGAATAAAAATAAAAGGCCAGCGCCAGTCCCAGCAAGGGGACGAAAATCTTCAGGAGCAGACCCATCCCTCTGCGAAAGTACGGGCAGGAGCGAGACAAACTCTGCGGCTCTGACCGCGGGGAGGTGGATGTGTCTGTAGGTTGCAAATGGGGCTGGGAACGATAGCAGTTTTGAACTGGTTCTTATCTTGCACAAGTTTGCTGGTATCTTTTGGACCTTTTCTTCGTGTTTCCTGTGATTTATCAAACATTAACCTAAGGGAGAGCGTTGCTTTGGACTTTAGGCTGTTCCCTTTGCACCCTTGTCCTGCCAGGAGTTTGAGGCGTGTTTTCTGAGAGTGTTGCAGGGACGCACTGAAAAGCTTCTCGCTCCATAGAGCAGTGGGCATGTTTGGTGGCTGCCTTTGGGGCTGGGACACCCGTGTCCCCTCAGTGAGACCTCCATGGGATGGATGTCCTTCTCTCTCTCTCCACGTCCAAAACAGAGGCCATGCTTCCCTTCCTCGCTGGCTGCCGCAAGGATTTATTGATCAGCAATATCACTGTGGTACAGGTTCATATGAATACCTAGAGAGAGCAGGGCTGGCAAAGTTTGTGGTTTTAGACCTTTATCTGTGCTTCTGGCTCATCCTACGGGATATCACCGTTGGTGTAATACTGACAGTTTGTTGGGTGGCTCCTATACCTAAAAAAAAATAAAAATGCACTCATCTTGAGGAATCTACTGATTGCAAAAGGCAGTAAAAGAGCCAAGGGGGTGAATAATAAAGATCTTCAGCTTTCACAAGCGTTGCGTGTCGCACTGCTCAGCATCTGCCTGGGCATATGGCAAACGGGTCTGCAAGTGATTTTTCTGACAGAGAAAGTTTAAAGTGCAAAACCCACTCTGTGCGCCGTGGTTTGTGTGGGCGATCTCAGGATAAGGAGAACAGAAATGCCGGTTCCTGATTTCCTTTAGAAAGTGAGGAGCAAACCGATCCTGGGGAGTGCTTCGGTGGGAAGGGTTTGGGGAGGTTTTGCATCACTTTGTCTCAGGACGGGTGGCGGTTGGTGCTCCAATGGCCAGAACCATGTTAAATGCAAATTTATCAATTTGGGTACTGCTGCCAGGGTCAGGGAAGACGTGCAGAGCTCGCTGCAGGCTCGTGTTTTGGTTTTGCGTTCATCGTGCGTTGTTCCAGGGGCCCAAGCTCTGGGCTCGGGGTGGCGATGCAGCAGCTCTGTGCATCTAGAATGCGTCTTCCAGTTATAATGTTTGTGTAAGAAACTGTCTGCCAAGTTTGGAAGTTTTGCTTGAGGTAAAAACTTGCATTTAGTTTGGCTGTTAAACTAACAAAAAATAGGCTAGAAGATAGTTGTTCCTAAAATGAAATAATGAAGGATTATTGCAAGGCTTCAACTTTCCTGTGAAAGGCAAGTCAGCGGAGTTGTGCCCGTTGACAGCAGCGTTTAGTAATGGAGAAAGGGGATAAAAGACCCACAGAAAACACAAAACCGTTAGGTTAGTAAATTTTATTTAATTATTAGTTTATTACTGCTTTTCCCTGGTCTGGGGAAGGGAACGGGTCTACCCAGGAGGGATGCCGCAGCTGCGCGGAGCTCCCCCCTCTCACGCCTCGTCCCGCACGACCTGGCCGTCCCGACCAGCCCCGTCGGAGTCGATACGATCTATACTTAAAAATGAAATAACTGACTCTTCAAAGCGCAAGCGGAGATTTCTGACGGGAGGCCCGTCCTACCGGGCGGCGGGGCCCCGGCTGCACGGCCCGTCTCCGCCGGCAGAGGAGGGTGTTGGACCGGCGAACCCTCCCGGCTTACCGCCCGGTTAAGCGGGAAGGCGGTGCTGGACGGAGGCGCGGGGGGGGTCGTTCCTCTCTCTTCAGGCCGTCCAGCCGGTACCGGCTCCTGACCAGGTAGTCCAGGAGGTCGGCGGCCCAGTCCCGCAGCAGGAGCGGGATGCGGGTGGAGCCGTACCGGTAGTAGAGCTCCCGCCGGCGCAGCGCAGCGCCCTTGAGGATCTCCAGCGCGCATTCCTCCCGCGGCGCCGGCGACACCAGCAGCAGGTCTGCGGCGGCTCTCACCGCGCTCTCTGCCCGGGAGCAGAAGGGACTCAGGCCGGGGATGCTCCTCGCCCGGCTGGGCCGCAAAGAGCAAAGCAGGGGCCGAGGGAGGCTGTCGCGTTAAAGCGAAGCGGGGCTCGCAAAGCGTGCGTTAAATTGGAGCGTGTCGGTACGCGTGTCGAAACAGAGGTGAATTCGTGAGACCGAACTCCTCTTTGCTGCCCAACGCATGCAGGTGCCCTAATCGTGCGCTTGCATCCCCGTACCTTGTTGCATCAATAGGTGGGATTAATGGGAGATAGATGGCCGGCACATCCGTTTATAGTAACTGAATGTTAGGTCGTGCCAGCCTGTGTACAGCTGGTTTGCTGTAACAGGAGGAACAAAATTTGTTTTGAGATTTGTTTTTTGGTGGAAGTAGAGGGAGGATCCCCCCCCCCATGTGTTTTGCATGCGCTTGGGTTAGAGCAGGGCTGGAAGAAAAGCAGCAGCAGGGGTGAAGGGGAGAGTTGGTGGCAGAGGGAGTTGGAAGGCAGGGTAGGAAGCTGAGAAGGTGATGCTCGGCTCCTGATCAGCCAGATCAAACAGCACAGATCTTACCAGTATCGATGAAGCCAAGGATGCAGAGTGTGATGGAAACGTTAACACTCTGAATGCTGAATTCCTGCCTCAGGGAGCTGAAAAATCCATCCAAGGCAAACTTAGTTGCAGAGTAGGGGACCGTAAAGGGAAACCCGACTTTACCTGCACACAGAGTGAAGTTCTGTTATAGCACGGAAAGCCTCTCTGCCCAAACCTCTGGTTTGCCTGCCATCAGATAAAATATTTTTCCCAAAGGGAGTTTACTGTTAGTGAAATGTCATCCTGGCACCTGAACAGCAGCATTACAAATATTCCTGACAGCTTCCAGCTCTTTTAAGGTCTTAAGGCCAACACCATGTCTCACGTCTCTGCTCGTGATGAGCAATCTGCAGTCACTAGGAAACCCTCCGAGGGGGGAGATGGAGCAAAGTTTAAACTCCCGTCTCTGGATACTGAGCTAAGCGGATCGCCAGAAGACTAACATACCGGCTGTGAGTGGGGACATCTGTTAGTGATTTAGTTTCATGACTTAACAGAAATTTATTAGAACAGAGTCATGTTTTTGTGAATAGAGTCAGTCAATAACTCACTCCACAAATATTAGCAGAAACTTGACCTACCAAAACAAGATGAATGGTCAGAGAATCAATGCAGTGAGAAATTACCGCATTTCCACTTTTCTCTATAAAGCTGGAGGTGTATGAACTCTGCCGCTCTAATGAGCATGACACCAGGGTGTGGGGTTTATTTACAGGGCTGGTGAAAAAGCAAGCTGGGGTGATTGGATTGCATCAGAGAACATGTTCCATCGAGGAAAATACAAAAAAGATCTGGATTTGGGTGTTTTGTTTTTTTTTCTTTCATGTGTGTGCATTAAGCAATTATGGCTCCTTTAGGATGCCTGGTGACTGTTCATGCTGCTTACTTCTGAAAATCACCCCATGGCATCTTTTAACTGAATCCCGTGTTGCCTATCCCCACTCACCTGCCATGGATGAAACCACTACGATGCTGCCCTCGCTCTCCTTTAGCATGGGCAGGGCAGATGTGGTCATCGCCACGTAGCTGAGGAAGTTGATCTCTAGGAGCTTTCGTACGTGTCCAACGTCTCCGTTGAAATAACCGAAGTACGACGTGCCGATGTGATTAAGGATCAGCATGTCTAGGCCTCCTGCAAGCAGAGAAACAGGCGTTAGTGCTGGGTGGGAGAGGGCTACAACCAGCAGAGCAGAGCCTTTCATGGGAGCAGAATAAATGTCATCAAAAGAAATCAGGTTTTTGGGTCAGAGCTATGGCCTGTCATCTCCAGAGTAGGCATACAGTCCGGATGGTGACTGCCAGTGAAAATTTTGTCGTGATTTTCTTTTTTCCCCCCTGATTCAAAATTACAAATACTGTGGCACAAGGGAGATTACCCTCAAGCTGTCTGTGGGCCCGGGGTGGGAGAGGCGCTGCTCCGCAAAGCTGAAATATTGCATTTCCGCAGCTGTGACCCGTGACCGCAATAGCAAGGCTGCTACGAGCCTGATGGACGGTTTCAGACCGCAGTAGCTGAGGGTGATGAAATCCAGGGTTATTATACTAGAACAGGATGTCATGAGGGCACAGAGCTGAAATCGAGAGCGCAGTTCAGTTTGAGCTGAAGCAACGAAGCCGGGCAGAGGAGTGGGACTGCAAAGGGCATAATTAGGGAAAAATCTCTCCCATCTCGCCCCATCTCCATGTCTCCTGCTTTTTTTTTAGTGGGCATGTGGCAAAAAGCAGCATGGCCAAGGAGAGATGCAATGTTCCGCTGTCGTTTGCGGGAAGCAGGCTGTAAACGTACCCAGCGAGGTCTCTGCCTCCTTCACCACGCGCTCGGCGAAGGCCATGTCCTCCATGGTGCCGCTGATGTACCGCGCGGAGGCTGCCCCCAGCTCCAGGCACCGCTCCACCACCTGCCGCACCAACACGACGTGTCAGAAACCCCTTTCCCTGCCTTGGGAAGCCTGGTGCAGTAGTAAAAGAGGATGTCTGTTCCCTGTGATGTGTCCCTGCCTTAAAACAGCGGTTTGGAGCTTCAGGAGTATGTTTGGAGCCTTTTAAGCTTCAAAGGGAACCTGAAAAATGATTCCTTTGGTGAACGTGTTTCCCAAGGCAGTCTGGCTCTTTATCGGCGCAGTCTGTGCTAGAATTGCATGTGTGTAGGGTGAGCAGGAGCTTGTATATCACTGCAGTGGAATGAGGGTGTGTGTGTGCTGAGGGATGGGGATATGTGCACGTAACTAACCAAGTTCAAATAGCATAATATGCACTATGCAGAGTGCGTGTATCTGCAGGAGAGGGATTTCTGTGCGTGCAGGAGCCCCGGACAGCGTGAGTATGCGTACCCGAGAGCGTAACTGTGCCTGGCTGGTATTTGTGCCATGGCAATTACAGCCACATGTATTCATGCGTGTACTTGTGATGTGAGATTGACCTTCATGTGTCTGTGTGTGCACCGCCATGAACATGCATGTGTGAGTCCTCGGCTTGCCATTTACTTTCTGTAGCTTGGACTCTGTCCGTGCTGTGATCAAAATGTGGGATCCCATCCGCGCCAGGTGATACGCCATCTGCTCTCCAATTCCAGTGCTTGCTCCGGTGACAATCACCCGCTTCCCTTTCAGCATCTCTGGGGACCAAGGCACAGGGATTTAATTTATCCAAACGGTATTTAAAAACAAAACAAAACCAAAAATTCCCCTAATGCCCTTCAGAGTAAGTAGTTAATTGGAACTAAGCGAGCCCACAAGCGCAGGGCGTCCAGCACCAGGATGTCTCTTCCAGCTGCTGGAAAAAGCTGCGCTGAGGAGCAGCTGCAGCTCCTCACTGAACGCAGGGACATGGCGACAGCGCTCGACTCTTTCAACAGTTTTTTCCACAAGTCAGGACACAACTTACAAACACCCCGACTATTTTGTAATAAAAATCATCCACTAAGTGCATGCTTCAAAATTGAAAATGCAACATTTAAAAGTCATGCTTATAAATTGTTTTGCTGCACACTGGAAAATGGAGTGTTGCGAGCTCTCTCCGTCTCAGACCCCCTGCCTCACCTGCTCCCTCAGGAAGTATTTCTGCACATTACTTGCTTGGTTTGATTTCAAATCTTTGCTAAAACAAGCTTCCATTATCAGCTGCCACACAAAAGCTCAGACATGGTTTGGTCCGAGCTCTGTACAGTTTCTATGCAAAATACTCAAATGTGGCTTTTAATATTTTTCCTTAAAGACAGATGTACTTTTAATACTTACCCGGTTTGAAATTCTCCCTCGTAGAATAAAACCAGAAGGCCAAAACAAATCCCAAAAAGGGAATGAGAATCTTTTGCAACCGACCCATCCCACTGTGGAGTCAGGAAATAAAGCATGAAAGAGAAGGGAGGGAAAAAAAAAGAACAAAAAACCACCAACAAACCCAAATTCTCTGCAGAGCAATGCCAATCCTTTAAAACCTGTTAGCGAAGGAACTACAACTTCCAAAGCACTGGAAAATCACGGGTGGATGGATAAGTGAAGCAAAGCCTGTGATTCGCTTCCCGCTGGAGCTAGCGATCCTTGGCCTAACTGAGGGTGCTGTTTGGGTTCTGCCCGGCTCTTTTTTCATATTTCCTGTCCTACGTTAAAATGCAGAATTTTGCACAACACCCTGGAAGAGGTGTGTCTTTGCTGAGAAGCATCAAGTTTCACTTCGAGAACATTGGAGGCAGCCTAGTGCAGGTGGTTAAACACCGATTTGTATTCCCACTGGCACCGTACGCGGGCGCACGTGGAGATGCAGTCCGGGTCTGATCCCTCGCAGCGGGTCAGGCACCGGGGGAGCGACCGGGGGCTGCTGTGCTGCGGGGGACGTGCAGCAGGACACACAGCGAGGGTCCTGTGCTCCCCAGGGCATCGCCGCTCTGCGCCCCGAGGCAGCTGCCTGCCACCGGGATGCTGGGCAGTGGGGACCCAGCACGCATACCACCCCCGAACAGCTCCAAAAATGCTTTGCTGAGGCAGGGTTTATTTTTTCCATCTCTACCTACTCCTGTGAGCAGATGAGGGAGCGGGGGCTGAGCCGAATCTATCACCGGGGGTGCAACCACCCCAGTGCCGAGGGGCCGTTCAGGCACAGGGAGGTTTGCAATGAAATAGTGAATGTTGTTTTCAGCAGAGAAATAAGACCCCTGCCATGGGTCTTGCTTTGAGTTTTGCAAGAGCTTTGTTCTTACTTTTTAAGTGAACGTAGTCTGAGGAAGAACCACATAACATCCTCTAGCTCCCTGAGCCTAGGCGCCAGCAAATTCAATGCCGTCGATCTTACGCCATACGTATAGACTGTGCTCCAGCTTTGGTCTGGTGCTGGGATCTTCATCGCAGAACGCCAGTACCCGCCGTTGGCCCGTGGGATGGGGGCATGCTGCGGGACCCGCCGGTGCCCCTGGACTCGCCTCGCTAGAGCCTCTCAGCCGGGGAAAGATGCGTTGGCTGGGACGAGAGCCTCGTCGGCTGCACCGTGGTCTGATTTACATGGCACGGTGCCGTGGTTGTCCGTCTCGGACCCCTCCACCATAACCAGCCAGAAAGACTTATTTAAAGAAAATTTTTTTTTCCCTTATTGTAGCTTTAAAATAAAGATGGTTTAATTTAGCGACATGTGTAGTTGGGCAGTGGAGCTCTCTGACATTGCTTCTGCTTTATAGATTTTTTTTTTTTTTCCTTTTTCTGCCTTCCTACTTCACTCTTGGCTTTCTCTCTGATAAGAAGCGCTCAACACGCACTTGGTCAGATAACACCTGTACAGTCACTCTGCCTTTTCCTGCCCCCCTTTGCTTTGAACTTGGGCCATGATCATGGGGCAACCATTTCATTCCTTGGCTTGAAAAAAAATTGAACTAATTAACCTTACCTCAGCTGTGATCTTGTCCGTGTTGCCAGCAGGGAGAGAGGCTCTTTGCAGATGTTGTTGTTTATTACTGGTGTTAGGATACTGCTGTAAAGCAATAACTGTCAACCTTTGTGCACCATCTGTAAGCATGTGGGGAAGGTATCGTGCTCTTTGCTCCGCATCGGCACGGGGAGACATGGGGCTGGAGGCAGCCCGGTGGGTACGGAGCCAAACGCTGCGCTTGCCTGGCTGGTACCTTAATGAGAATTGTGGGTTGGTTTGGGGGTTTTGTGTGAAACAAGGTAGCCGATAAGAAAGGACTGAAACGCTGAATAGTTTGGACACAACTTAAACAAATTTTCCTTTCTAAAAAGTTTATGTGCCATTTAGGCTGTCCTGTGTGGAAATGAAGCGTGGGGGGTTGCTGGCGTGCTCCCCGGGAGGGCTGGGGGCTGCAGCGGCAGCAGGAGCTGCTGGATCCGGCCGCTCTCTGCTGCCCGCGTGGGTTTGGTCTTGGCCGTCTGTCACCCCTCAGGGTGCTGCTGCTCCTCACTCCCACTCGTAGCTTTTTCTGGGTTTGTTTTGCTGCGTGCAACTTAAGAACTTGTTTTTAACCTTTTCCTGAGGGCGGGGAGCGAGGGAAGGGAGAGGAGAGCAGGAAGAGGTGGCTGCAGAGAAGTGTTTGCTGATCGCAGGCCACGAGGACCTTTGCGCTTTCGCAGAGGGGAGCCCGGTGGCATGCCCAGCCCCGGCTCGGTGAGACGGAGCTGCAGGGGCAGAGGGGAGCAGCCCCTTGCTTCTGAAATGGCTTCCCTGAATTTTCCTGGATGTATCCCCCCGCTGCGCATCGCTTCTGTATCGCTCGTCCGATCGAAGCCGTGGTTTTCAAGGGGTGATGCTCGGCACTGTGCTAACCGCTCTGCGCGGGGAAGGTTCTTCATTTAGCGTTGCCTGGAGCTCGCTGGAAGGAACGAAGATGTGAAAGAAGCTTGTGCAGACAACCAACTGGCAGAGCAGTGAGGGGAGCTGCTGGAGAGCCCCTGCCGTGCCCGCAGCCCGGTGCTACCTGGAGGGAGCGTGTCCCAGGGGCAGGGCTGGGGCTGGGGCAGGCTCATGCATGCGGCTCAGGGACTCAGAAGCACTTGTCAGGGATTGGGATATCACTTCCTGGGTTTTTTTTCCTCTTTTGAGTGATATTTGGCTTTTTTCAACCTATTATCAAATATTTGTTAAATGCAGCGGATTTTCCTTTTTTCCCCCCACCCCTCTTGTTTTCCTCTATCACGTAGATATTAAAACATTATTTCTCATACCCAGCTCTTCCAGCACACTTCACCATGAACACAGATCTAATCCCTTTCTTCACTAGTAGGCATATCGCCGTTATAAAGGGTTGCCCTCGGTTATGCTCACATTAGGCTGACGTGCACGTAAACACGATGCTGTTGAGCTGTGACAGACGTGTGTGTGTGTGTTTCGGTACGGCTGCATGCCACCTCGCCGTGGCTCCTGGACACGGCCCCGCGGGCAGCACCGACTTCCTGCAAACGCCATCGCTGTCACGGCTGCATCGCTCCTGAAAAATGCACTCTCAGGTCTCAAGGGAGACTTGAGATGATTGTAGGACTGGGTTTGGTTTGATATGATAATTCTACTCACTGCTGGTTTAGAGAAAATACTGTGATGTTCAAACCATGTCTAAGCACTAATTTACTTTTTTTTTCCTGCATGACCAAATCAGGAATTGCTGCCTTGATATTTGATTGTTGGTAGTGTGGCTGCTTTAAGTCTTGGCCGCTATCCATGTTCCCAGTGCCCTTGGTGTTGGGTGGCAGAGGCTGATATGCTTATCTGGGTCCCTAATTTTAGCCTGGCAGCTCTTGAAACATCCAGAGCCCAAACCGCAAATAGGGAGCGAGGGCTCGGTAAAGACATTTGGCTCATGCCCTTGGCCTGCGAGGGAGGGCTGCTGGGTTTTAGGTGGCCTTCATATGATGAAAGCCTGGACAATGGCTCCAAGCTGAAATAAGATCTTGGAGGAGGTGTTGCAGGAAGGGTACAGACAAATACTCACCAGATCTCATGCTAGCTGCAATTTTTGTGAGGATTTAATGCGCCAGGAAAACGTCACATTCACAGGTAAAAGTAAACTGGGTGCAGACAAGTCTTAAGAGAAGGAGAAGAACAGAAATCCTCGTGATGCTTGGCAATCTAACTCACACCTTGGACAACGTGAGGCTTCTCCTCAAGAGCTTGTTCCTCAGGACTTTGGTGTAACTCGGTCTTAAATGCTCCATATGCTTCTGCACTGTAGCTTGTCTGAGGTGTCCTTACGAGTACTGACTGTACATCTTATTCCATCTGGTTGCTCTCTGCTATATCCCGGTACTTATAAATAAAATTCCTCTTTGCAATTCACACATGGGCTGTTGGAACGACTCTGCCGTGCTCCATTGCCGGTGCGTGCGGATGTTGTTTGCTGGTCGTATGGGGTTGTGTTTGTGGCAGTTGTGTTGGCCAGGGTTTTCTGCAGTTTGTCTGCTGTTGAAATACAGACGTGAGGGGGCTGAGGAGATGGGGTTGGGGAAGAGGCTGGTTTGGAGAGTCATGCCGTGGTTTAAAATCAGGGAAGTTTGCTGGAGCCTTTTAATCTACTGTTTCTGGCAAGCTTGTCATTCATCATAGTTAAAGTGATGCTAAATGGATTACTTAGCCTCCGTGCCCATGAATTTATCATTGTGCAGTTTAAATAAGACCTTATATGGTCATTGTGATAAAATCAGCCATTAATACGTGTCTCATTCACCACTCTGTAGAGAGCCGGTCCTGGCTGCATCAGTGCAATCCACTGTGGAAACAGCAATGCGTAGGCTTGACCTCCTCAGGCTGACCTTTTGGGGTAATATGCAGGAGGTAACGACCTCTGAGCCTGCAGTACGTCAGGAGGCAGGAGATTGTCTTCTGCAGGGCGTGATTTTACCGAGTTGGCTCCAGAACTGCCGGCGCGGTGCGTGGTTTAGCTGTCTAATCCCGTTAGCGGTCTTAGGAGGAGCTATTTTGATTGTTCCACAAACCTCTTTGCTTTAAGCTCATAAACCCCGTGACTGGATAACGGGAGAGGAGGTGTGGGCAGCAGGGTGCCGGCACGATGCGAGGAGGCCACGTACATGGTGTGAAGACGAACCTGAGGTCCAAACCCAGACGCGGTGGAGGCCAGCCTGGATGGGCTCACCTGGAGCTCCCTGGTCACCCCTGGACTCACAAGCTGGGCTGCTTGAGACCAGCTTTATCTCCTCATTTTTTTTTTTTTAAATTTTCCCTTTCCCATCGGGCAGGATGAGACACCTACAACTTGTAGAGAAGGGCTAATCTTGGGAACCAACGTGTGATTGACAGAGTTTGCAGCGGCCTTGGACAAAGATGTGATTCTCATCTCAATTTAGTCCATTTATCAACTGCTGCAGCGGCGATGCCTCTCAGTTACGATGTGCGAGAGCTCGGACCCCGCAATGCTTTCGTGCCTGATGCAGCCACGGACATTCGGATCCCTGGTTTACCCACGTGCCAAGTGTACCGCAGGGAATTCCAGGTCAGCCTTCCTCTCGCCGAACCCGTGCTGCAAACATCAAACCTGTTTAAAGACAGAATTGGGGAGGATGGCGGGGGTGTAGTCAGCCAGTGGCTTTCTTCAGGCCTGAATTCTCCTTTCGGGTCTGCCCGTGAAATTTCCATTGCTATCAATGAGGTGTTGGGCTGTTCAACCTTGCCAGAGACCAAAGGTTTCATTACGGACTAAACGAAGTATTTCTAAAGGCCTTTATTAATTGGACTCTGCTCTTTTCCCCATGAGGAAAAGGTACTTTACACTTGATTCAAAGCTTGAACAGAGTTTTTGTGCAGACTCTGTAGGATTCCTCCTCCACAATGTGCTGCTGGGGTTGGGTTTGGTTTTTGGTTTTTTTTTTTTTGACAGAAATAATTGTCAACAAAATGAACTGCATGGTTATGTATTATGAAATGTAAGGGTGAACTTCAGTTATGTTTTTAGATTTTTGGATTCTGGTATTAACTTGTGCAGCTCTGGAAGGAGCTATGCATTTGGCACTGGTGTCAGGCAGCGCTTTTTCATTTTCCATAATCTCCTGCTGTTTGTATCAATTGTTTTACTTTTAGCTAGATAGTGGCGTATCACTGGTACATCTCCCAGTTTCTGTGCAGCGTGTGTATCCTGCTCCTACCTCTGCCCTGCTGGCTGTATCTTTGCCATCGAGCAGATAAAGAAGGATTTTCCGCCCCAGTCATGACTGGCAGGGACTATTTCTCATCCCTCCCTGCTGTAGCATGGTCAGGATCTTTCAGCTCTGGCTGTCTGGAGGGTTTATTTGACTGACATGCCATAGTCCCGAATGCATCAGATTCTCACTAAGCCCAGGAAAGATTTTTAAATGGGTGAAACTCCTCTAATGAGTCTGGCAGTGCCCTGGGTACAGCCTTGTTATTGCACGCTCCAGGCTGACGGTGCTGTCGTGTCTATGCTTCAGTTTTCCCATCTATGACACCCCTGTAATACCAGAAGCTAATATTATTTTGCACAATTAGGCATCTGTGGCACGTTTGTGAAGGATTCTAGTAAA
The DNA here is from genome assembly GCF_011004875.1 of Balearica regulorum gibbericeps. Taxonomy (NCBI): domain Eukaryota; kingdom Metazoa; phylum Chordata; class Aves; order Gruiformes; family Gruidae; genus Balearica; species Balearica regulorum. The sequence continues at coordinate 2,049,051 of NC_046208.1, forward strand.
GGTGAAAGATTTTTTTTTTTTTTTAGCTGTGCAGCAGCTTGTTAGAGGATTGCTGGGGGATGGTCCGTTGGGTTTGTGTGGTTTTTTTGAAGCAGTTCTGGGCATGCATGGCCATGGCAGAGATACAAATCTGTGCCGTTAAACCCAGATAACCCCAGGGAAGTACAACCCCCCCTCCAACTCGGGGCATGTGTCTGTCTGTCAGCCCTGTGAGATAAATGCCATGTCTCCCCGCCCCCCCCCCCCCCCCCCCCCCCCCAGTTGGCCCATTTTGGAAGGGAGCAGCTGCGGAGGTACGGGAACACCACCCCCTCCATCCCCGGGGCCTTTATTGGAGGGTGCAGCCACCACTCCCAACTGTTCTCTGGGTGCCCCCAGCTACCCCTCAAAGAGCCAGAGGCACAAATAAAACCTATTTGCAAATCAGTAAGAGAAGGCTTTGAAAACAGATGCAGCTAGAGAGCATTGGTACCATATAAAATATTTATTGATTTTGCAAAATGTTGTAAAATGCATCTGTAATAAAAATAAGAAACCATGCTGTGCATCTTGCACACTTTTTATACCAACAAAAGGTATTTTTTCCCCACTGCTGCACAGCAGCAAATATAACCGTTCGCTTCTTTCAAGTCTTGCACTTGCGGTCTCCTCCTTCAGCCAACTCTTCTTTCTTCTTGCTGGAACCACCACCGGGTACGACAGGACAGCAGAGTCTCTTGTGCTTGGTTGCTCAGCAGGCACCTCTCCGGCCGCGGGGCTCTTAGGAGGCGTGCTGTCTGGTCACCAGGGCCCTCTGCGTCACCGCCGGCTGCTTGCTCTTTTCCAAGATCAAATCCTCCTGTTTCTGAGGAAGCGTTTGCTCTTGTGTCGGGGCCTGTTTCTTCTCCTCCTCCTCCTCTAGTCTCCCTTCAGAGGTGAAAGGGCTGCACACTGTCTCCACCAGACCGATGACCACACCAAAGAAAGCCAGCACGCTGCCCAGCATGTACAGCTTGAGCATTTTCCTGTTGGGCTTCTGGCTGAGCATTTCTTTGGCAAAGGGGATCAGCTCATGCATGGTTTCCATTTTTAACTTTTTTTTTTTTCCCCAGCAGATCTGGAAGATGTCAGTTCTACAAGAGAAGAGAGAGGGACACATTAGTTAAATCCAGCAGCTTTTTCCTGTAGCGGTCAGAGCCCTCCAGGCAGTCCAAGCTCACCGCAGACATCCCGGCCCTGCTTTAAGCGGGGATTTTTGATTTTTTGCTAGAGGCTGGGCTGCGGGAAAACACATCCACCCCATCGCCCCGGTGTCCGGGCAGCTGCCTGGCAGAGCAAACCCTTCACAGCCAGAGCCGGGCTGCAAGCAAAGCGGGGGGAATCCAGCCAGGCCCCCCCCAAGGCAGGCCCCCCGCGTTTTGCACTGCACCCCACCGCATCCCCTTGCACCCCATCGCATCCCATCGCACCCCCTTACCCAGAGGCGGCTGCTGCTGCTGCGGGGCAGGGGAGGGGGCGGTGAGCGCTGCGGGCTCGGCTGGGCTCGGCTCGGCTCGGCTCGGCTCGGCTCGGCAGCTGCTGCCCGCCGCCCGCCGCTGCCGCCTTATATCGCCGCCGGGGCGGGCGGGGCCGGGCGGGGGGGGCCGGGCCGGGGCGGGCAGGATGCCCCGAGCACGCCGCGAGCACGAGCCGCCCCCTCCGGCCGCCTTGGCAGCACTTGCCCTTAATCCGGCCAGGCTAAAATAATCCTTTTTTTTTTTTTTTTTTTTTTTTTTTCCTTCCCCCTTCTACAAAACTTGTTAGTCGTCCGTGTCCCGTCCCCCCCCGTCCCCCCCCCCCAAAAAAAAAAATTTCCTGAAGTCTAGTTTCAGAGCCAGAAATCTCCTGTATGACTTGCAGCTTTGTGGCTGCTTCTGTAAGAAACATATTTAATATATTAGTAGGAGTTTTACTGAGCTAGTACTTGGGAGTGATGGTGACGCTCTGTGTCCATAGCTCGTAAAATATTGCGGTGTTTGGATCTAGGGCTTGGATTTGTGCAAAGTCCAGATCAGCAAAAACGGATGGTTTCACCTTGCTGCCTTCTCTTGTAGCGAACTGGATAAAAAATGCCTTGGTGGAGCATAACAAAGTGTTACCCAGGGCAAGGTGCCAAGATGTTCGTTATAGGTGGGTCAGGGGAACCGTTAGAAAGTGGATAGATGCAGAGCGTGACAGCACCCTGATTTCTTGGAAATAAGAGAATAACTGGAAATTCCTAAATTAGTGAAAGTCACAGGCAACCTGTTAAGACCCTGGTTTTTTTCACTTTTCCTGCACTTGATGCTGAAACTCTGTAACACCCCGTTGTAAGTGTCCTTGTGATTCACTAAAGGACAGCGTATTTCCTTTTTGGGGAAAAAACAGAAGGCAGCATTGTCACACTTCTTCCCTGGCTTGCTGCCGAAGAAAGAGCGTTGCATCAATAACATACAGCAGATTACATCATCTGCTTCCACCGATGGCTCCATCAGCGCATGTATACTGCTCTGGCTGGAAGAACCATATACATTTCCGTGGCTACAGACCTTAGAGAAGTTGGTAAAGCCACAAGAAGCTGTCGGGATTTACAGCTCCTGATTTCTCAGAGCAGATGATGGTGTCTGGACAAATTTCTCACCTGATCCTTATGGCTGAGATGATGGGAATTGCTCTGCCAGGGCAGTATATAGAAATTACAATACAGTGTGAGTTCATGCGATAGCAGCGCGTTTGAGGAGCTGTCGGTGTATGTGGAAAGAGGTAAAGCTCAGAGCGAGCCTTCACGAAAGATGCTCTAAAGGAGGCTGCTGCCTCCCCAGGCTGAATCCCCTGGAGGGGCACCCAGGGGTGTTCGTAAACCCCGGTGAGGTGCAGCCCGAAGGGTGGGTGGAGAGCCCCCAAAGCAAGCTGGAGCTGAAAGGGGCTTGCCCTCAAACAGGGAAGGGGAAAAAGGGAGGTTCTTTTACTCCCTGCCCCAGCTCGTGGAAAGGAAGGATGGTAGCACAGGGAACGGGGGTTTGATGCCCCTGAGCTGGGTTTTGCCTCGACCCGCGCAGGAAAAACCTCTCTGTGGCGTGATTAACTTGTGGTGTGAATGTGTGCGGTGTTTTCCCTTCCTGCCCCTGCGGCGTCACTGGTGCCGCGGCTAGCACCTCTGCGTGCGTGGCACAGCCGAGGCCGAGCACCGGTTTCGTCTCCGAGTGTGGGAAAGGGGCAGAAGAGAGCTCTGAGAAAAGTGGGAACTGCTGGACGGTGTGTTAGTTAGCTGGGTCCCTTTTTTCTTTTGTTGGAGGATTTAAACACCTTCCCTTCTGAAAAACTGCCCTGCGAGGTGATTCTGCCTAAATTCTGCCCTAAAATCACTAAACTGGCTCATAAGGGTTGGACTAGGTGACCTTTAAGGTCCCTTCTAACCCAGACCATTCTCTGATTCCATAATTAAACCCAGCCTAAAACCTGCCTTGTGTTGGGGTTGCAATTCCAAACTCTCGTTTGCAATTCTCTGGGCGAGGGCTGTGCTATCTTCCACCCTCCTCTCCTGCCCTCCCGGGGCTGCAGGCATCCGTGTCCCGCACGCTGCTCAGCTCCCTGACCTCAGCAGTGTGGGCACTGGCCGGCCCGCCCTGCGAAGGGACGTGATGCTTGAATTTGTTGGTGGTTTTGTGTTTTGTGTGGGTTGTTTTCCCCCCCCTTCCTTGTTGAGCTCTGCCGTGGGCATGTGTGGAGCAGTGAGTCACTCCCAGCTCCTCACATCCCGCACGTCGCAGGGAGACTGGAGGCTCTCCCCGCCGCCACCCCTCCTGCCCCCCGCAGCACCCACGCTGGGCGGGAGGGCGTTCACAGCAAGCAGAGAGCTCCAAGGAAACTCTGCCGGTGAAAACTTGGGGGTTTTTTTTTTTTTTGCAAGTTTTGAATGTGCTTAGGAAACCGCATTGCAAGACTGGCTGTAAAAGTTGCTAAAGACTTGTCTATCCTTCTCAGTGTCTGGGGTTTTTTTTCTTTAAATAAAAGGTCCTTATCTTCTCTGCCAACTTGGCAGCAAAGGTTGCAGCTGATTCCTACATTCAAACTATTTTTTTCCTCTTCTGCAATGCTTTGAAAAATGACCATTACCGAAAAGATAGCTGGAGGAGACAGCAATTAGACAGGGAAAGTTCAAGGTTACCGTACCTCCAGCCAGGGCTGGCTGCACGGTGAGGCTACCAGCCCTTGGAGGTGTAAGATGTGCTCTCCTTCCAGCCCCGGGGAGCGCTGGCTGGTGTAAGCTCTTCAGGCCCTGCACAAACACCAGAAAGCAGCGTGTCTGGGCAGTACGCAATCCTAGAAACAAAGGTCAGCGTGAAGTGTTGGAATCGTGACATTTTGCCTAAAAAAAAAAAAGTTTTGGGTGTTTTTTGTGGTTGGTTTGTTTGTTGGTGTTTTTTTTTTTTGAGGCATGATTTTCTTTGCCTCCTAAACCTTATATTTGAAAGTCTCTTTTTCAACCTGAGGGCTAGGAAGGGTACTTTTTATTTGTGAGATAAAGATGGAGATGTCCATGCAGTCCCAAAGTACTAAGAGCTGGAGCTGTGAGGAGAGCACAGAGCTCAGAATAATTTGGAGGGTTAACCAAGCAGCTGATAATCATCTGTGGCAAATGCTTCTTACAGCAGCACTCAGATTGTGTTGATTTAATTAAATAATATTTAATTCCATTTTGTTTAAATTTGAGTAACAAAGTCTGTGCAAGCTTGTTGTGTGGACATTTAAATTGGATTAAAAGTGGATAAAAGGATTAATGATTAACACTAAATTAGACTAATTTTAGCTGTTTCTAATCTTATTTAGGAGAGTCTGCACAAGGAGGTTGTCAGGTTTAATTGCAGCTTTGATTAAACCAGGCTTTATGGCTGGGAGAACTGCATGAGTTTAACGTCATCTGGAAGAAGAGCTCTGCCTGAATTTGCAAAGCGGCGTAAACACCTCAGGCTTAACCTAAATATTGCCGGCGGGGGGAAGGCCGAGATGTGTGACCGCTCAGAGTGGCTCAGGGAGACGATGCTCCACGGCCCGGCTCCGCTCCCCGGCTTTGCACGTGCTGAGCTCGGCCGATGCCCGGTGCGTCGTGCCGGAGCCACCAGCTCGGGTAAAGCTCTTTTGAAATTGCTTTGGAGGCTGCAGGCAAAGCCGTGCTGCAACCGCTGCTGCTCTGGGGCAGCTCTGCCCGCAGGAGCCCGGATTTAACTCTCCTGCTGGCGCGGCTCGCTTTGCATGGGGGATGACCTTGGCGATGCTCTCCGGAATGGGAGCACCGGGAGCGAGAGCTCTGCCCTTGCTGTGGGTGGACGTGCTCGAGGAGAGGAGCGGTGAGCGTTTCCAGCTCTGCAGAAGGGCTGGAGAGGGCTTGGCCCCCGGGGCTGGTGAGCCGCGGGGCTCGCAGGTGGCTCGGCTCCGGTTTCAGCTGTGTCCCTTGGCCGGCGCGCGGCTCCGTGCTGGTGGTGGGGCCACGGGCAGCTGCCCGTCCCGGCAGGGGCATGGCAGGGGCTGAGCACGCCGCGGGTGCGTGCTGGCAGCTCGGGGCCGGGGGGGGGAGAGCTGCAGCGAGAGGGGCTGGGAGGTGCCGGAATGGAAATGACCGTGGCGTAAGGACAGGCTCCTGCTGCCAGACCATCCCTGATAAAGCTCCGAGAAATCTTTGGGACGCTTGGTCTGCTCGGGCGCAAGTGTGCTGTAGGCGTTGTCCCCCTAAAACACTTGAGTAAAATAGGGATATAAAAAGAAAAGGAAACCCCAAAGCCCAGCAAGCCACATTAAGGGCCTGTCCCTATTTAAGATGAATAAAATGATAAAACTTTGGGTTCGTTACCCCGGCAGCCTCTGCCATACTGAAGCGCTGCGTGCCCACTTGGTGCGGGTGCGGCAGACCCTTCCCACGGCTGCGGTGGGCACAGAGGGAAGACGGGTAAACCTGGCGCGTGAGATGGCCGCGTGGCTCGGCCGTGGTGACCCTCTGTGACGTGTGCTCTGCTGTGGCACGAGGAGCGATAGCTGCCTCCCGGAGAGGAGGAGGTTGCAGAGGAGCAGCCATGGGGACTTTGGTGCTTAGCGTTAGAGGTCCCTTCCCACCAGCCCGGGCTGTGGCTCTGGGTTTGGCAGAGTCAAAACCGCGAGCTGACCTCCACCTCTTGGTGACATTTCCCCAGATGTGGCAGAGCATCATCTCAATAGGTCTCGGCAGGAGCGCTGCTGCGGTGGAAAGATGTATTGCCTCACCTTCCACATGTCCGTGCACAGGGTCGGGTGCTGCTGGACTTTGTCCATCGCAAGCGTGAGCTCCACGGCGCCGTCTGGGGCGCAGGGCCATGCTCCCCTGCTCCAGCCAGCCGTGCCGCCTGGGGAGGGGAGCAAAGATGGGGCAAAACGCTTGTATTTTACCCTGGCAGGATCAAAATCCATGCACAGCGTGTCCCTTGTTTCAATTCCAACAGCTGGGGGGAGGAACAAGCTGGTAACCAGGAGCAGAAAATAGTGTGACCTTCATTTCAGTCACCACTTGTGGTATCAGGGAGGTTATGTGGCTTGAAGAGGGCTCCTCAATACCCCATTAAACTTTCTGCCGTTGATGGTTACAGGTGGAGGCAGGGTTGCTGTGCTGAGGGGCTCACTGGCCAGCAGCAGCGGGAACACCGAGACCCCCTCCCTGTTCCATCACCGTAGCCTGGAAAAGCCGAAATTCTCCAGACAGCACCTGGACGCTTTCCTAATGGAATATTTTCTCCTTTAGAAAATGGGGACATGACAAAAATAAAGATGTTCCCCTGCAAAGATAATTTTATCAAAGCTCCCCGTGGAAAGCAGGCAGGCTTCCCAGCCTGCTGACCCTGCCAGCTTTGCTGCCCGTATCGGGAGGGCTGTGCCGCGGGACGTGGGCAGCCACGGACTGTCTGGCTCCGCAGAGTCCTGTGCCGACCCTGTGTGTGTGTCTGGGTACGTGAAACTCTGCTGGATGTGGAAAGGAGCTAGTGGGGAAAACAGGAAAAGTCTGACTTAAGGGCAAATACCGACAGCCTTTGCACTGGCTGTAGATTAAACTAAAGCGTCGCTCCTGAAGGGAGCTAGTCCCACCTTTAGTGGGATTTGGGGCAATTGCTGTGCAGGGATCAGCTGCCCTCTGGCATTCGGCCGGTTGCAGGCAGTACGTAGCAGGTCCGGCACTGCTGTGCCAGGGAGCACCGGCCACCTCCGAGGCAGCACAGAGCCGGCATCCCTGGCCGCCTGCACTGGCACCGGCACAGTCAGCAGGGTAAGGCTGAGTCAGGGGGGCACTGCCTCTGGAGCCAGCTCCCAGGGAATTGGGAACCTTCCCAAGTTTCCCTCTCCCTGTGCATCTCCAGTGCTTCCAGCTCCTCCGGGTCTTGTACCACCTTCCAGGTTTTTGCCACAAACGTTTGCATGCGCCTGACAAGACACGCGCTGGCTGGACCTGGCCTAAGGATGGAGAGCGTTTGGGGTTTCATCCCAGCCCTGGGCAGGCAGGGGCTGGAGGGGACTGGGGCTCCGGAGTCTGCCCTCCCCTGTGCCAAGATCCCACTTGGCATCACTAAGCAAATAAGCCCTCTGCCTTATTTTTCCATTTGTAATAGCAGCTGCCCATATAACAAACATGCTTTCAGGAATTGTGTTTCAGACATTTATTAATCCTTCAATGAAAAATGCAGCAGCAGCGTTAAGTATTGTTTAATGTTGATATGCTCAAGCTATAAAATTATACTCAATTAGCATCCTTTTTCCTTGATGGAGGTTTTAGCTTTCAAGAGATTAAGTGTTCTTGCATGCAGTGCTCTGCCCCTTGATTACTTTTGTGTTCCTCTGACCTCCAGGGAGAGAAGCTACAAACTAATCGAACATGATCATTCCAGACTGGTCAGTGCTGAGTAACTGGTATCACTCCTCAACAACCAAAACAAAAGCTCCTGAACTCAGATGGTGTCCTTGGAAAATCTCCCAAAGGAGTAAAGTACTCGTGTGCCTTTAATCTGAACAGAAAGCAAATGTCATATCAGAGGAAGTAAAACAAAGCCAGTCATGCAGGAGTCATCATTCTTTTCAGCTTTGGCTGCCACTGCCTGAGCGTTCGTTACCGAGTTCACGCTGGGTGCAGCACCCGGGGAGCTGCCGGAGGATCAGGAACCCGTGGTGCCTCCCTCCCACTCCGTCACCGGCTCATTACGCTCCGTCGCCGACATCGGAGCCTAGGGAAAGTGCGGGGAATCCGACCGCACGTAGCAGCGGGGCTCTGGCTGCCTGTCCAGCTGAGGACCCTAATTGTAAAAGCAGAGGCTTGGCAGGTATTAGCCATGGCAGAATGTGAGTTTGTGACACTGAGTGACACGTGTCCCCAGCTGGCAGGGCTGTTCTGCACTTTCCCTCGTTTTTAGAGGGACATTAGCTTTTAAACAGCTGGCTGTGATGCGTTTCAGTGCTGTGACCTCTTTCCACCTGAAACTTAAAAACAGCCAAGCAGCATCTTTCTTGGTAGCTGCCAGTGTGGAAGGGACTTCAGCCCACCGCTGGCACGAAGATCTTCTGATGCCAGCCCGTTGCCATGGGTACAGGATCGCACGATGTGGACCTTTTCTGCCTCTGATGAGCACCTCTGGGATAGGATGGAGAAGCTGCTTAGTGGATCACACACTTGCACTGCAGAGCAGGAGCTCACATCATTATCCTGCCCACGTGGATGTCACCGGGTGTGAAGAGACAGGGACTTCGTGATGGCGCAGTGGGGAGCGGGAGCTCCTCAGGGCCTGGTTGCACATCTCGTTCTGGAGAAGATGCTTCCAGCAGAGTAGTGTCCCCTAACATCATGTTAGGGCAGGGTACGTTCCATGACTCAAAGCATAATTTCCTGCAGGAACTAGTTTTATTTGTTTTCCAGGGAATGTCTTACCCAGCCCTCTGAGGTTCGTGGGCTCTGACACAGCTCGCACAGGTTGGTGCAGCTGTAGGCTAAACTGAAAAGGCACCGGAAGTCCTGAAAGCATCTTTCTAGTCCCTCTCAATGATCATGGAGGATTGCTCCAACATTTGTATTTTATTTTTTGTAGTGCATTTTTACCATTACATCTCCTCTGTATTTAGCTGGCCCTGCTGTCTCGATGTGTCTCAATCTGGAACCCATCTTCGCTCCCTGGTACTCAGTAAAACGCTGTCATCTGCGCGTGGTAAAGTGGGCAGAGTACAGCCTGGAGCAGCGTTGGAGCCCAAGTCTCCTGGGTCCCATCAGGGGCACAGGGCTGTCTCTGGGATCCCCTGTGCCGAGCCGTGATGTCCCTGAGCACCCAGCTGGTTACAGCTGCCTTTTTCTTTCTTGCTTTTATTGACTTGCAGTAGATATTCTGTAAATGAGGCTGTTCCTTGCTTTTGTTCTTGTTTGAACTTGCAGAGCCTGAAATTCCAGGTGATGGTTTACCTTGCTGGGGGCAGGCTGGAGGAGGAAAGGATGGATCCAAGGTATTTTGGGTAACTCATTGGAACAGCTTGTCGTTGAGGTAGCATTTTCCAGGACTTCCCTTGTTTGCATGGCAGAATTGCAATGTCCCGTGCTTGACGGTAACTTGGGGTGGGGCATCACCATTTCAGAGCCTTAGTAATGCCCGGTCTTGCAGGCTCTGGCAGGATCGATATGTAGCATTTACAGTCTTTCCAAGAGCAGCTTCAGCCTCCCGGTTTGACTACCAGCGCTTTTGGCTTTCAACCAGGCTGAGCAGGCACCCAGCAATGGACCTTTAGGAAAGACTTGCAAGAGTGCCCCATCCAGCATTACCAGCAGCCTTGCAGAAACCCACATCGGTCAGACCTTCCTCTCCTTTGCCTTCTCCAGCATCATCACTCCACCAGAAGAGGAAGTTTGAGAGTTGGATGCGATTTCTCGCAGGTGGTTAGCACTTTGCTGCACGGCGTTAGGCTGTTGGTGGGTTTGACTGCGCGGGGGGCCGCTGACGCCCTGCGTGCACGAACGGTGTCGGCAGCTCGTGGCACATCTCATCTCTCGTTTTGTCCATAAAACGTTCCAGTGTTTCTTCCCGCTTCCTTTTTGCTGCCAGCTGAGATGGGAAGGAGGTATCTTCGCTGCAGGAGGAGGAATGCGGTGTTACCACATTGCCGAGCCGTAACAGCGTACGGGCAGGCACACCCAGCGCTGCGGGCACACCTCAGCGAGGCGGAAGCTGAGCCAACGTTTCACATACTGTAGCCTTAGGGACAATATTTTTTTTTTTCCAGCTCTGTGTGTACTTTTCCTCTGAGCTCCTGATCCTCAGCTTGCACGCGCCTGTGTCGCTCGGCGTGGGGACGGGGAGGTAGGTAGCACACGCAGCAAAGCAACAGGAGCGAAGATCTGGAGTTGGTTGATGTGGTCTGCTGAGCACCCCTTCCCATCAGCAGGGCAGAGGATGTGATTTTGGGGTTGTTTCAGTAAAGTACACGGAAAAGGCTTGATGTAAGTTTTTGTGATGATGAAAAACTGCGTTTTAGCTGAAACGCAGCATGCGAGCAGTGCCCGGGAGTGCTGTGTGTGGGGCGGGGGGTGGTGCTGTGGCGCAAGGTGCTGAGCTGCACTCTCAGCTGCAGTCACTGAACAGTTGCAGTTTAAGCAGATTTGTTAAAACTTTGTCACTTTGCTAGCACAGGAAAAAAAACAACCAACAAATCACTTACAACGCTGTTTCCATTAATACTAATGTAAAGCAGCAGTGACCACTGAAAAGTGTCAAGTGCAAGAGAGCTCTGAAGCAGGGGAGAAGGGCTCTGAAGCAGGGGAGAAGGGCTCTGAAGCAGGGGAGAAGGGCTCCTCATCACCTGGGTGTGCAGCTGGGGGTTCGGGTCTTCCACACACTCCTGGGCTGATATTAGAAACCATCCTGGTGTGACAGAGTCCTTTTGGAAATCTCAGCACTTTTCTAGGTATCCAGACAAGAATTACGTTTCTCAAAAAAATTGATGAGACTCTGACTTTTTTTCCACAGCTGGTGAGTTCCCAAGCCTATGTTTTGTAGATAATCCTCAAATCATCTGATATAATTTTGTGTCTTGAGGATTTCCAGTACTGCAGGCAGGAGAGGTGCTGTGTGACCGAGTCTGCCTGTACAGCCCGATTGCTGTGCTCGAGGTCGCCTTCAGGCTGAAGCCTGACGTGAATACGCAGTGGGATTATAACTCATGTCGACATCCCTAATTAGGCTTTAAATGACCAAGTTTAGGTGCTGATAGCGGTGCTGCCTTGTCATCACGATGCTGGGCTCGATACACAAAACCTGTCTGAGAGGGTGGGTAAACATTGGGGTATATCGCCCGATGCCGAGCCGTGCAGCGGCTCTGGAAGGAGCCGGTTTCAAGGTGACTCGGCGACGTCCCGGCGGTGGCCACCCGTGCCCCAGGTGGGGTTTCCTGCGGATGGGCTTTCCCTTGCTGGTTACCCGCAGAGCAGCTGTGGTTCACGCTGCCGTCATCCTCATCCGATGTGATTTATGTCTGCAGCCATGTGCCCTGTCTAGGAGCTGTCATGAGTTATACGGTAACTGGGTGTGTATGTCTGAAGATCCCTGAATCACTCCCTTTATCATTACTGCACCCACAGGCACCTTCTTTCCCAGGTGAGGCAGCTGCGTGTTAAAAGCCGGGAGAGGAGAGAGCCAGCGCTCAGAGGGCTCTTGCTGTTCCAGATCGGCTGCCGGGTGGCACAGGGAGGGAGAGCCCTCGCCACGAGCCGCGGACACGTGGGACGCTGCGGGGACCAGGGACACCTCGGGGACCCGGGGACGGTGCTCCCGCTGACGCAGGGAAGAGGGGTAGGTGAGGTTTCTGGCTGCCGGGGGTGCGCTGGCGGCTCTGCCTCCCCCGGGCTGTCCTGCAGGGCTTCCCCGCAGAGACCCTGCAGCAGACGTTTGTTCCGCGACAAGTTTGACGGGTTTCTTCTTTTCATAGAACAAGACTTCGGGCGGTTGGGTGTGCTGGGCGCATTTTGATCTGCAATCGATTCTGGAAATGCGGGGCAAAGGGTGGGGCTGGAGAGCAGAAAGTGCAGCGTGCCTGGGAAAAGGTGGCTGCGGGGGTGTGTATGGGGTGGGGGTGGGTGTGCGTGCGTGTGCACACTTGTTAGGGCATCATTTCTAGCTGTGCATTGCGATCCGGCATCGGTGCCGGTTCCCTGCCTGCTGCGGATCGTGCTGCCGGGGGCTGTGGCTTCTCCATGTCCCCGGGGAGCCAGGCAGTCAGAAATTACGGCTCTGCTGAGAGCGAAGTGCCGTGCTGGTACCTGTGGTTCACCTCAGCAACAACATAAAGATCCAAAGATAGCGTTTGGGGATAGAGGGCAATGTCTTACACACTTTAGCAGGATCTTGTGCACGCTTCACGAGTTAGATGAAAAGCTGGGATTCTTTGTACGTTAAAAACAAATACAATCTGAGCATCTGATTTTCCTTTTCGTTATTCTTGTTTTTTCACCCATGTTATTCTGTTGTAGATGAATTAAAACTATCTCCCTGTAAACTGAGAAGGAATGTGAAGGACCTGGACTGAGCTTCAGACTGGGATTTTCTGCTCATTTTCGCTCCTGCTGCAAATTCTTCCCTAGGTGTGTCCTCGGCAGGATGGAGCCTCGCTGCCAGCTTTGGCCATGGGCATTATTTGTCCTCCTGGGTAAGGCTCACCACACAGTGTTTCTAAAAGGATATGGGGGAAGCTGACTAAATAGAAACGCTGCTAATGTAAGCTTTGTATTGGTAGCAGTATTGTGGCAGCAGCCGGGAGAGCGGTATTTGATAATAGTGCTGGTGTCTGGCCAAAGGCTGCTCTCCGTCCTGGGCAACCAGCTATAGAGCTGGCTGTGTGGGTAACGAGGGGACGCTGTGTGGGTAACGAGGGGACGCTGTGTGGGTAAAGATGGGGCTGTTCAGTGTGATGGGCAGGGAACTGAGCATCCCTGCAGCCCAGACGCTGAGGTCACGGCAAAGACGACTTTCAGAAAGAACTGTTAGTACAAAGCACTTTAGAAGTGCCTTTTTCTTATAAAAAATAAAGGTAATTCAGGGGCAAAATACCTTTGTCCTTTTTGGCACATGCACTTTGTAGGTTTGTCCCAAGTGTGACCTTGTAGTTGGTCTGTTGTAGAAAACAGCAGACATGCTGGTTGATGTCTGTGTGCCGCTCTGACACAACCCCATGTCCCGTTTTCCTGCTGTTCCAGCTGCCCCGCGGCTGCTGGACGCACAGCGAGCCTGCTCCCATGGAGCCTGCTACCCCCCCAGTGGAGACATCCTGCTGGGACGGGCCCACCACCTGCGAGCCTCCTCCACGTGTGGCCTCACCAAGCCCGAGACGTACTGCACGCCCCACGGAGAGGTACGTTCACCTCCGCGCTCCTGAACCTCACGTGGGGATGCTAATGCCTTTACCCATCCTGTCCTTCCTACCCTTTTGCAGGGATGTGTTTAACCTCTTTCAGGTATTTATCCCCCTTCCAACCTTGCTGGGTCATTGCACCGTCCGTGGTGTCCCCTTGAGCCCTTCTCTACCATCCCCATGGTCGAGAAGAGGAGCTGAGCGCAAATGCGGTGGCAGGGAAAGGGCCGCAAAGCTCTGGTGTGAAGCACTGGAGGCAAAATGGAAGCTTTTGCATCCAAAATATCCCGAGCCTTCCTGTCCCTGGACTTTTTAGTTATAAACTAAACTCGTATTTCACTTGTCAAAAATGGGAACATTTCAGGTCTTTCACAAAGACTTGGAAAAGCTTCTGAACTGAACAACTGTTTTCAATTATGCTGGTTGTGCGGGGGCAGGAGATCACGCTGGGGAGGATAACGTTTCAGCCAGCTGCAGATTCTCAGGGTCCAAAGCTGCCACCAAATCAGAGTAAGAGTTTAAGGATAAGTCTGCCTGAGCACAGAGCTGAAAACGCTACAGGGGTGATGTCCCTGACGTGAGCACTTCCTAAAGCCTTTCTCTGTCCGTCTGGCAATGGTAACCCTGTACTGCCGGGGGAGGAGTTCAAAAGGGAGCGGGTTCAACGCAGGACAGGCAAAGAGGGTCTTGGAAGAGATGCTCGAGAGGAAAGGAAATGGCAGACCTCCGTGGTGAGGCAGTGTTTTCTACAGTGAAATCCAGCTTGAGTGAGTCAGCCTTCTTCTGGTTTTAATTCCCCTGCAAGTTGAAGGCCAAGATGTGCCAGCAAGTGGATTTGTTGCGGAGCTGGTCATGTTCTCGCTGGACTGGAGAGGTTTTTGCTCCTCTGTGGAGCGGCTGGGAGCTGTTGGTTGGTGGGAGCTGTTGGTTGGTACAAGCTGAGGCAGCTCCCTGGCCCTGACGGGTATGAGCATCGCGTCCTCCGGGATGCTGGGCTGGCTGCAGCATCTGTCCTTTGCCAGGTCGTTTTCCAGCTGACAGTGGTGGTCAGGCATTTCCTCCGATCAGGCTCCCACTCGCTTTTTTTGGAGCAGTTTCGCTGCTCCCAGGGAGCCGGGCTGTTTGCTCGCCTCCCCAGCAAACCCCCGCTGCTTCTCATGGATGCTGTGGCCCATGGACAGGAAAAACCAAGTAATTATTTCTATTCTGACTTAATTTTTTTTTCTTCCCAATTTCTGTTTATACTTGAGGAAAATTGTACATAAATGTACCTCTGAAATCTTCACTTAACGTTGACTTTTGACGGTGACTTTTCCTTGAAGAGGGGGCTCATACTATGGGAAGCGAGCGTCTGCAAAACCTTAAGCTGGTTGTCCTAATACCAGCTGGAGCGGGCTAATTATTCCCTTTGCCTGACCTTGAGAGCTCACTCTGAGGGGCCAGTTGCGATCATCTGCATCAGTTGCAATCTTTGAAGTGGAGCCTGGGCGTCTCTCTGCTGGCTGTGATATACCTCGAGCAGAAATGATCCGTTTGGTGCAGAATTAGTGAGTGAGGTCTCATGGTGGTACTGCGGAGGAAGGCAGAGAGCAAGACTGCAGCAGTCTCTTGTAGCCTTCAAGTCCCTACTCAGTTTCCATATTCCTTATACCTTACCTTACAAGTACCAGGGTTAAGAGGGATATGAAACAATTAACACTGATAGGTTAAGTTGGATTCTCCAATTCTAGCTTTGGGAATGGGGTCTTTGCTTCCTTACTGCCTACAGACATGTGATCATATCCTTTACCGAAATGAGAGATGAATCGTTACTGTGAGCAAATTCCTCAAAGACCCTTATTTCTGTTCTGCAGCTGGAGCGGCTAATGGGAGTTTTGAGTATACCAGCTCCTATCTTTGCAGGAGAAATCCCCATGAGTTGAGCATTTCCTAATTTTTTCCTCCCTTTTTCTACTTCCCTAATTTAAGCAAAAATTAATCCCCTGAACTCAATTTTCCTTTCCCATCCCATAAAAAGCAAGCTCATTTAATTTATTGATTCTTATGACTTTTTTTTTTTTTTTTTGCTACAAGTCTTGCTCTTGTTTCGTTGCCAAATAGGTACAAATTTGGAGTGGGTTTTGCAATCTCAGCAGAGGGCATGGGATGAGGGGTTGCTCTCGCTGGCTGCTGGTGCCCCCCGTGCCAGCTGGCGGGTGCGTGCTGTCTGGCCCCGCTGCTGGCCCCAGGGTCCTCTTTTGCAATTCTGGTGGGTCGCTGGCTGTGGGCATTGATTTCGGCCTCTGCTCTGGCTCCAAATCCCTCTAACCTTTATACTTTGCACTACTGATTGCTCCATTCCTTGGCTGTAGGCTCAGTCTAGTGAAATCCAGGAGGGACACTCAGCATTGCCATTTATAGCCCGGCGGACTGCAGCGATGATTAGAAGAGTGATGGGGGGGTGGAAACCAGGCGGACCAATGGTCTGGCTTGGAAATTATTTAGCGCTTGGGAAATGGCTGTTCGAGTCAGCAGGGAAAGTAAAAGCGAGAGGGAAACTGAAAATAAAATATAAAAATAAGCGAGCCTGGATTTGGAGTCGTAAAGGCGCTGATGTGTGTGGAAAGGCTCTCATTGACCGAGGTGTGATTCAAGGCCCAGTTAACTCATCTCTTTGTTTAAATGCTAAGTATAGCGCTTTGATAGAAATGTCATAGAACCCCAGACTGGTTTGGGTGGGAAGGGACCTCCCAGCCCACCCAGTCCCACCCCTGCCATGGTCAGGGACACCCTCCACTAGCCCAGGTTGCCCAAAGCCCCATCCAACCTGGCCTTGAACACTGCCAGGGAGCCAGGGGCAGCCACAGCTTCTCTGGGCACCCTGTGCCAGGGCCTCAGCACCCTCACAGGGAAGGATTTCTGCCTCAGATACCATCTCCATCTCCCTTCCTGCAGCTTCAGGCCATTCCCCTTGTCCTGTTGCTACACGCCCTTGTAAAAAGTCCCTCTCGGAGTAGCTCACGCTGCCTAGCTCTGGCCGAGGGAAGGCATGGTGTGGCTTTCACGTGGATTAGCAAGTTCTGGGTCCCCTCGCCCGGCGTGGCCCTCCCGAGTGACAGCATGAGGGCTGTGCACGCCTTCGGCTCTTTGCTTTGCTGCTGGAAGCAGCGGTACCCGTGCCGTGTTCATACCCAGCAAGATTAACGCTTCTCTGGAGGGGAGAGCATTTCTTTCCTCCAGGCTCGTGCAATGCTTTCAGCTTAGACATTCGGAACTAGAAAATAGCTACGGACTTTTCTGGATGTTTTATTAATTTTGAGGAGTGCCTAAAGCACCCTGCACATTGCTGTGAAATCTTTTGCCAAAGAACAGGCAAGAGAGGAGCGAAGCTGGGTGTCTTTGCGTTGCTGCTGTTTCCTGCATCCTACATTGGAGTACTTTGCGTGTGGGGTGACTCCGTGGGTCCTCACGCCCCGACCCTGGGAGACTTTGGGTATTAAAACGTTGTTTGCATAAGGTGAAGGACCAAGATTTTCTGCCTTCTCTCACCTGCTTTTCATGGGCCCTTGGTAGATATGAGGAACAAAGGTGGGAAGTCATCTTTATTGCCCCTTGTGTCCTGGTGATGTGGGGTCATCCAGGTAGGAATTCAGTCGAGAGGTACCAGAGAAGCCCAGTCCCTAAATGAGTTAGTGGGAGGGCAGCGTGAGCCCGTGGGGCAGGATTGCTCCTGGCGTGGCAGAGGATTCCTCCTGCTGACGGAGGGTCGCAGCTGCGTGGCAGGGGCTGGTGTGTAGCATCTCTCCCTGTGGTGTCTCAGCACCGAGTCATCTTTGGCTGCTTCCAAAAATACAGGCCAATGTCTGCGAAAGGGAATATGTGCAAGACTAATGCTTCTGTCTGCCTTATTGCTGCCGTCTGATGGTTACATCTGCTTACCCACCTGCATGAGTCGGTCAGGGAGCTCGGTACTGATCCAAAACACGCTACCTGCTGGATGCTTCAGCAGGCCCCAGACATGTTGGAACAGGGGAGAGCACGCTGAAAAGCCACTGTGCCTCCCGGCTTGTTTTCCTTCCAGACCCACATCATCTGTCAAACTCTTTTACGCAGAAAAATGCATCCACAAAATCGTGAAATAATTGTGGTTGGATGGGACTGCAGGAGGTCCAACTCCCTGCTCAAAGCAGGGCTTCTAGTTTTGGGTATTGCTTCATCACGTCAGGGGTTTGCACGGAATAATTTGTATTCCCGCCCTGTCGAAGGTAATACGGCAACCACGAGTTGCTGCTCTGTGCTTATCTCATCTCAGTCTGGCATTCAGACACACCCTGCTCTTTGCTGCAGGGATGTGTCCCTACCTGCAGGGAATGTGCAGAAGAAAAAGCCCGTTTCCCATTATTTTGTTTTCTCCTCCTCCTCCATTCTCTGTATCTTCTTTTACCACACGTCTGCAAATTGACACATATGCTGGGAGACATCATGTCATTCCCTCGCAGACAAGTTGCAGAGGCAACGGGACCCAGGCGATGCGTGCGGGGTGTGGAGATAAGCTGGTGCAGTATGGGTTTTGCAGACTGTCATCCTGGCAGATTTTAAATGAAGTTTTGCTCAGGGGAGGTGATGTAAGAACAGACGGGGTGAGGAAAACAGGCACCCACGTGCTTGCTTTTAGGCAAGAGAAATGAACTTCATTTCCTTAAACCCCGTACCACGGATGTTTGTCCAACTTGTGTCTTCACCCCCATCTCCGTTGTCGCCTTTGAACCGTGGGGTCACGGGTAGAACCAAGCTGAGGGTCAGGACCCTCTCTTTGTGTTTTGAGCAGAACCTCAGAGCTCGCTTTCCAGCGTCACTTCTGACTGCTGAAGCAAAGATGTGACGTTGGGCGTTACGGCTAAGATACACATCTGTGCTTCGCTTCTGAAGCACGGTCCAGTTTAGCAAATACCAATTGCTCCCTGAGAAGTTTAACCGCGCTGACATAACCATTGGTAACTTCTACCATGTTTTCCCTTGGAAAACATTGCGAGTACTTCACAGGCAAAAGGAGCCTGGCTCTGTGAGCCTGGCATAGCGATGTCCTGCAGCTGGTGTAACAGGGAATGCAAATAGCTTGGAATGCAGAATTGCATAACTCGGTTCTCACAACTGCCCTTGTTCCTAAAGTAATTTATTCTTCCTGCCCACCCTACTTCTTAATAACTCTTAATCTCTCTGTATACATATAAATTTCCACTGCTTTCCAGGTAGTCCCCAGATAAACTTGGAACGGTAATTACTGTCCCTATACAATGTTAATTGTGCAAGACCACACAGGGCTCCCGTACGGGAGGCTGCGTGCCAGGAGCCCGACTGACACGGTGCCTCTCGCTGGCACGCAGCTGGGTTAAATGCAGGCCCACCAAGGTCTCTGCAGCTATGAAAGGTCTTCGTTTCATGACTGGAGGGCAGCAGCTTCCCATTTTTGCTAATGAATAACTTCAGTTTATTTTAGGTTGTGCACCTATGCCAGGAGGTTTTATTTCAAGGGCTCTCTACCCATATTAAAATGGCAGCTAGAGCTACTTAAAATACTTTGGTCTGAGTCCATCAGCTTAAAATTGTTGGCAGTTTTCTGCTCCTGCATGGGCAGGGAAGCATGGGAGGTTGACCAGAAACTGGTTCACAAGGTCAGAGCAGGAGAAGAGCAGTAAAAACCTGCAGCAGAGCTGGGAGAGCGCACGGGGAGGGCTGGGTCGGTGCCCGTGTCCCTGCACGCACCGTGCAGGAGTGTCCCAAGTGCGTGATGTAGCATATGGGCACTTTTACAATACCCGGTGGTTCTTCTACATGGGCTTTTTTTCCTTCTACCATTTATTTGGAAGACATGAATCTATTTATTCTCAATAGGCAAGCTTTCCCTTTAAAATGATTGCCTCATGAATTACTTTTCGGAAGGCTGGAATTAATTTCCTTTAATCTCTGAACCTCCATAACCTGCTTTTTGGGTGACTTTTAAGAGTAGCTTGGGGACACAGAGGACAATTAGTGGTTTCCATACACACCTACAGCTTCTTTGCCCTATAGGCCTTTTCAGCCCCACATCCCGTACCTACTCAAACACGTACCGATCCTTTTTGGCTGCAGCAGCACCTTTGGTGCCTGGCAGGGAGGGGACGACACGCTGGAGAGCCAGGGCTGCCCCGAGGATCGGTGACCCAGCTTAGACCCTGATCTCTTCATTTCCATTTGTCCCCCGTCTATTCCTGGCAAGCCCAGCTCCGAGGGATCTACGAGCCTCTTGCTATGCTGGGTAAAAAAGAAGGGGAGAGCTGGGGGGAAGATGTGTGCTGGGTAAATCTCCCTTCAGCCCGGCGCTGGGCTCATTTTTAGTAATTCCCTCTGTCCCAAGGAACTTTGAGACACATAGTCACAGTCAGCAATAGCAAATCCTCCTGTTGTGCAATAGAGGGCTTTCACAATTTGCTCCAAGGATGTGAAATGAATTTTGCTTCCAGTGTTAATTTTAGCCTTAATTAAAAAGCCGGGGGGGGAGGGGAAGAAAAGAAAAAAATAGGAAAAGATTTTTACACCGAGCACAGCCCCCGGGCTGCCTGGGGAGGGTCTGTCTCACACCGTTTAAGCTTCATTTTTACTTAGCGCCGCATTTTAAGTGTGGTTGCAGCTTCGTTGCCAACATTGCATTGTAGCTACTAGAAGGCACTTGTGTCTCTGGCTGAGTGAATGGTCTAATGAGTATGCATGAATCAGTGCTAATGAATAATGTAGCCGAGATTAACCTTTTCCCTTGCAGAAAGCCTTCCCTTTGCTAATCGCAGTCAGAACTGTTGTGAAGTTTAATCATTATTGGGAATTGTTCACTAGATTATTCCTGTGGATAATTCCTGTAGCTTCCTGACAATTTGCTGCTAGTAGTCATTATCTGAAATGACTTCTTCTGCCTGGATTATATTATTTCTGATTCTTCCTGGCAGAGCCAGGAGGAGTTGGTAGAGCCAGGGAAATTGCATGATTATATATTTTGAGTTCTCTGTTTGCTTACTCTGCAATATTGTTATAAATATTGTAGTTAGCCATCTCCTGTTCTGGGATATTTATAGACAGAGAACATAAAGGCTGTGGAAAATATTATGGAAACAGATCAGTTTAAACTGAGGATCTCTCCCCAGGATCCTCCAGCAGCTGAAAGGTTCCCAGACCCGGGGGCAGAGCAGAGTCAGGTCTGGGCTTTGTTAGGAACTCAAACCAACCCACGATCTGAGCTCCCATCTGTCCGCTGCTGCCCGGCCACACGCCAGCGCTGACCACTCGTGGGGCATCAGCACGGCCACGGGCTGGGAGAACGTCTGGTGTGGTACCAGTAAACGCTTCCCGGTCAAGGCCAGCCTGTGCCTGGTCTGGTTTTTGTGCCAGAGCAAGCAAAAAGGTAACTCTGGGCAGGGTTTTCCATGAACTTGACTTGGTTTAAAAAAAAAAAAAAAAAAAAAAAAGGTAGCTCTTACGAAGCAGAGTACCCTTTTTTTTTTTTTTTTTTTTTGGTAGAAATAACAGACTTGTCTGGCTGTTTCAGGAGTAAGGAAATATGTGTAAACTGTGAATTAATCTTTTAAAGGGGAAACCAGAAATCTTTGTGCCACCGTGCCCTTTCTGGGACACAGATCTCCCCCTATCCCCAGCACCTGTGTAGGGTCCTGTTCCCTATTTGGGTCAGAATCGGCTCGTTTGTTTAAGTGTCAGATGGGGAGATTTTAGTATGGGGTGGACATGGAATGCTGCTTGTCACCGGTCACCCGATAGCTCTGCTCCACCACTGAAAGCAGATCTCATCACTGGGGTCCCAAACATGCCGGTGCCTCTGGTGTCACCTTCTGCCACCCGGTGCCTGCCAGCCCTTGCAGCGGGGTATCTCGTTGCCTTCCCGGTGTCAGCTGTTAGACCTTGTGCCAGACGCGCTCCCCTCCTCTCCCCCAAACCCGCTTTCCTCCCAGGACGACCTTTCCGAGCCGTCCTGCCCCGCGCCGCCAAGGCCAGCACCTGCCATCGCTGGCAGACCCTGTTCTCCGTCTTCCCCGATTTCTCAGGCTTTGGGATCTGTAGGTGTGAAGCGTGTGTCCTGCTCCTCCATTTGGGAGGCTACTTTACTGCTCGGGTCACTGACAACTTCAATTTCTGATTGAAACGTTTCACATCGCTCTCGCTTTTGGGACAGCGGTATCTGCAGCCCCTTGCTTTTGCTCTGCTCCACGTGTGGCCGGTACCGAGCGCTTCAGGCGATGCTTCCCCGTGTCCCGTGGGATGCTGCTGCGGGCTCTGTCATCACCCGCTATTTTAACGTCCCTCTGGGACCTGCCCTTCCCCACCGTGGTCTCACCTGGAGGGTTTCCTCTCCCCGTTTTGCGGTGGCCCTCGCCCAGCCTGCTTGCCCACCCGGTGCCCGTCTCTCCTCTTGGCCAGCGTCCAGACCGTCCCCGCTCCCTGTCTCTTGCTCAATCTCCTCCTTGTCGCTTTCTACACGTTTCGGAGCTTACTCCTGTGCTGCACGCGCCCGTTGGTCCCATGTTAGTGGTGGCTGCACGGAGCGTTGCTTGGTTAGTCAAAATTTGGGTATTTGTTTGCTCCTTGGGGACCCTGTTTTCTCCCATCCCCACGTTCCCCGTGCTGCATCTCTGCTCCTTGAATTACTTGCTCAATTGAAGGGCTGAACTTTGAGCCGCTCGACTTCCCACCCGCTGACTTCTCACCCGCTGAGCTGTTTGCTGCCGCTCTGCACCCAGGGGAGAGCCCAGGGGGGCCGAGCATCGCCCAGGGCTTTTGGATGCAAGAGAAGGGCCTTTCTGATCACCCAAACAGCCCCCTCGGCGGTGTGGAAAAGGCAAACTGATCCTGAAAAGCTGTAAAGAGCTTTCTATTAAGTGTTGTCATTGTGGAAAACAGGGGGTTTGTTAAAAAAAGGCATTTTTGATGGTTTGACAAAAAACGTGTTTTAGTCAAAGGTGTTTTGGTTTTAGTTTTCAGTCCATAAACCCATGAGTTGTGCTTTTTAACAGGATGTGAAGGGGACCACTTGAGTCCTGTGTATTGTTAGTCTTACTAATTGTGGTTCTTCAGATCTCTAATAAACCAGCTTTAGCGATGCCGTTTGTCGCTCAGTGAGTCCCCACTGCACTTGGGCCCCTCGCCTCCAGGGTCTGCAGTGGGGTCTTTCCCTCCGGCTGAGCCGGGACGGTTGCTTCCACCCACCCTTTCTCTTCCAGTGGAGCATGAGATGCTGCAGATGTGACTCGCGGCTGCTGCACAGCTACAACGGGCACCGCGTGGAGAATGTCCTGTCCTCCGCCGGACACTCGCGCTGGTGGCAGTCCCAGAGCGGTGAGTACTGGCGGGGTGTGTTGGGGTCCCACCGGGACACTGCAGCTCCGGGCCTCCAGCAATAAATGGCGTTGTGGGAAAGAGGAGGAGGTGTTGAATTCAATAGATTGGAGGAAAGAAGGAAATAAATGACTTGGATGGGGTAGCTAAGTGGTTTATTTTCCTGAAGTCCGTAGTCTGCGCCTCTGAAGCTGCCTCTCTGTGCCCACAGGCATCGAGCGCGTCTCTTTGCAACTGGACCTGGACCAGACGTTCCAGCTGAGCAGCATCCTGCTTCACTTCAGGGTTCGTGTGCAGCATCTCTGCTCACGAGGAGGTCACTGATGGTGATGGATGGGTCCTGCGGGCTCTCCATGGGATGTGGGGATCTCCGTGCACAGCTCCCTCCAGGCTCCGGATAGGAAGCACGCCAGGGATCATGCCCCCATCCCTCCATTTTCCCTGTTTCTGTGGCCATTGCCCCGGGCATTTGGGAGGAGCAGAGCAGGGTGGTGCATTCCCATCACATTACTGTCTGCCGAAAAATCTCCTTGGTGCAGACATACTTCGTGGCTGTGCATGCGGGGCTGCAGCAGTGCTGGCCGAGGGGAGGGGGTTGCTCCAGCAGCCTGGAGGGAGGGAGGGGGACAGGAGCCGGCTGGGGTGCGCTGCGTTACAGATGTGCCTCTTTCCCTGCTCTGCAGTCACCTCTGCCCGCTGCAATGCTGATTGAGCGCTCCACCGACTTCGGCAAGACCTGGGAGGTGTACCAGTACCTGGCCTCCGACTGCGCCACTGCCTTCCCCCACGTCCCCCAGGGCTCCCCCGAGAACTGGCAGGACGTTCGGTGCCAGGCGCTGCAGGGATACCCTTTGCACGGGGGTAGGGTAGGTTTTGTGACAGGGACCCCCCCGCATGTGCCTGTTCCTTCCCCCCCGCTGTGACCCTGGGTTCAGGGTGGGTGGCCCGCACAATGCTGCGGGAACACGTGGTGGCCTGGAAATCTTTTACACATATTGCACTGGGCAAGGGATGGAGCCCATGGACATCCAGCACTGCTATGTGGAGTCCTCAGAAGGATTCCTGCTCCTGTGGGAGGAAAGCCCTCCCTGCTTTGCAGTAAATGAGGTGTTATGTTGGTCTTCCTGCAAAATCCTCTGCAACTCTGGTGCCTTTTCCCTGTGTTAAGTGATGTTCTGCAGAGGCAGGTCCAGAGCACGCATTGCCCAGACCGTGAGAAGAGAGTGCCTCGTGTTTCCTGCTTTTTAACTTTTTTTTTTTTCTCCTTCTCAGGTGAAACTCAGTGTCCAAGACCTGGCATCAACCATCACTACCTCTTACAGCCAGACCGTCGATAGTAAGTGAATGGCTTCTTTTAGATCTGAGAAAGGGAGAGGGGGATGCTGCATTCATGTGATGGAGAGCACTGAGCCGGGGTAACCCCACGGGGAGCCTTGAGCTGCATGTTAGACCGCTGCCCTGGCACCTCCGACATGTCAAGGAGCAGCGTTTGGTCTTTGCTGATGACTCAGCTGCTGCTCTTCGTCCCGACGCCTCTGTCTCTTGCTCTGAGCCCTCCACGCGAATCGCGATGCCCTTCTGCATCCAGTGCCCGTGTGCCCGCGGTGCCTCACACCTCTCCTCGGTCCCCAACAGAGCTGGGGCAGTTCACCAACCTGCGGATCAACTTCACCAAGCTCCCCCACATCGCGCGCCAGGGCTACCGCTCGCCCAGCACCTTCTATGCCGTGACGGAGATGCAGGTGCTGGGGAGCTGCTTCTGCCACGGACACGCCGACCACTGCGCCCCTTCGGAAGACCCGCATGCTGTGGTGAGAATCGAGGCGAAGTGAAAAGCCTAAAGATGAGCTCTGTGGTATCAGGCTCCCCCACATGCCCAGGGGCGCTCCTCGGGAGACCCTGGCCGGGATGACCAGCAGTGGGGTGTGGGAGCCTTTCCCCTGGCCAGAGGCTGCTCGTAACTGGGGGAAATGATGCCTGGCTTTGCCTGGGGTGATGGCTGTGAGACAGCAGCCTGTGCTACTCCCACGTAAACCTCCTTTTTGCGTCGGGAAGAAAGTGGAGGGGCTTTAAAAGGAGTTACAAAGTTCGGTGGCTGTAGGAGGAGGTCACGCTTTGCGGGCACTGCTTCTGCCAGCACTGGGGGTCTCGGCTGGGTGGGCAACATGCAGAAGGTTTCAGCAGGCTCCTTCATGCCCAGGAGGATCTGCCAGCACAGGCTGTTTTCTCTTGTGGGATTCTCTTATCCCAACTTATGTTTGTCCACTTTGCCACGAGTGTGGCTGTCCTCGGGTAGGTGGAAGAGGTGGTGGGAATTGCTGCGGGTGAGGAGCAGCCTGTCCCTGGCACTTCGGCAATGCTGGCTGGGTGCTGGAGGTTCATCTCTGCGTGGGGAATGGGGGCAGAGGCAGGCTGGGGGTGTGCTGGAAGGGCAACAGGAGGATGAAGCTCTGAACCGAGCAGCTACCATCCAGGAGGGTTAAAGTCTTGTCTCTGCAGCAGGTCCACGGGCACTGTGTGTGTCAGCACAACACCGCCGGTCCCAACTGCGATCGCTGCGCCGCCCTCTACAACGACCGGCCGTGGGCACCCGCGGAGGACAACGAGCCCCACGAGTGCCAGAGTACGGCGAGTGCCTTCCCACCTCCTCTTCCCGAGGCCTTTCCTCAATCCTCCCCTGCCACGAGCGACAGGAGTGGGAGCAAGCTCAGAGACCTTTTACCGGGACGTTTTGTGGGGCTGGATGTTAACACGGACGTCTCTGCAGAAGGCACCCAGACACGTTTGCATGCTGGGCTTTGCTCTGCGGGGCTGCGGGCAGGTGATGCCCCGGACTCCTGGGCCGCACCAGCGCTCGGCCACGCTGTCTGGCCTGTGCCAGCTTGGTCCTGGGGCTGTTGGCGGGTGTCACCGTGTCACGCAGGGGACTCGGGCACCCTCTAGTGCTGGAGCCGCCGTTGCCGGATGGGTTTGCACTGTTGCAATGCTAGCAGGGCTGTTTTGGGTTTGTTTGTTTTTTTTTTAGGGTGCAACTGCAACGGTCATTCGGCATCGTGCCGCTTTGACCCGGAGCTGTACCACGCCAGCGGAGGGGCGAGCGGGGGTGTCTGTGATGATTGCCAGCACAACACCGAAGGCAACAACTGTGAGCGCTGCAAAACTAACTATTTTCGCAACCAGCAGCGAGATCTTGCCCATCCTGAAGCCTGCCTGCGTGAGTGCCCTGATACCCCCCACATAGCACCTTCCCCGGATCCCCGTCCACCCCTTGCACCCCTCGGCATTGCCGCTTCTCTCACGTTTCCAGCCTGCGAGTGCGACCCAGATGGCACCGTGCCGGGCTCCATCTGCGACCCGCTGACAGGGCGCTGCGTCTGCAAGGACAACGTGCAGGGGGACCGCTGCCACCTCTGTAAGCCGGGGTTCACCCAGCTGGCCAATGCCAACCCCATGGGGTGCCGCAGTGAGTATGCCCTCAGACATCCCCTGCTTTCCAGGGTGCTCCCACACCACCTCTGCACTCAGCATCCTCAGTGGCTCTGAGGATGCAGGTCCAGCCAGCTTTGATTTGGGGTGCCCAAGCCAAAGCCCTCTTTTGCAAAGGCTTATAAACCTCCTTGCTCAGGCTGTGGCCTGTCTCAGGTATAAGTTTGGTAAAAAGCCCAGGGAAAGCAGAGTTTGGGGTGTCTGTAGGACTGTATCCCCTTTCCAAGTGCCCCCCTGGGTGTGCAGGGCGTGGGAAGCGGCAGGGGCTGCCGGAGGCAATGCCGTGTGGGCGAGCGGAGCTGTGCGCAGCAGAGGGCAGCCGTGCCCCGGGTCAGCATCGTGCGTGCGGCTGGGCTGGAGGGATGCTGAGGTCTCTGGGGCTGCTGAGTCCTGCTGCAGCGCTTGGGTGGGCACCACAGCGTTAGAGCAGAGGTGCTTTGTGCCCAGCTCAGGTACGCAGAGAGAGAAAGGAGAGTGTGTCTTCAGGTGGCTGCAAGGTGCTTCTGTGGACCTGGCTTCACAGGAAGTCAGGCTGGTGCTCTGCACCCATTTTTAATATGACAAAACCCTCCCTGTTTCAGAATGCACCTGCAACGTGCTGGGAACGCGGCAGGACGTGCCCTGCGATGATGAGACGGGGAGGTGCTTCTGCTTGCCCAACGTGGTGGGGAACGACTGCGACCAGTGCGCAGCCGAACACTGGGACATGGGGGGTGGCCAGGGCTGCCGGCCCTGCGGCTGCCACCCACACGGCTCCCGCAGCCCTCACTGCAACCAGGTACCACCCAGCTCGCCCTGAGCGTCCTTGGGGCAGATTCAGCATATTTCAGCAATACTTCTGTTTTATTTCCCTGCTAGCTTTTATGCATGCACTTGCAAGCTTGCTCTCTTTTTCCGTTCCGAACTCCACAAATGCCGCTGTGAGGGGCTGCGGCGGCGAGGGTTGAGCTGCGCAGCCAAGGGTCCCCGCTGGGCAGCACCGCACCAGGGATCGCTCAGAGCATCGAAACCGCCTGTCGGGTGGCTCTGTCATCCTGTCCCATCCGTAGGAACCTCGTGCATTCCCTAGTGCATCCTGCTCTTATTTGCCTTTTTCTATTTCCTAGAAAACACTATGACAGGCTATTCAGGAAAATGAAAGAAGGTGGTAATTATCAAGAAAAGATTAAGCCATTTTAAAAGGCCTGATATTTAGTAAGCAAGCCCTAATAAGAGATCTTCACGCAGGCAAGGCAAGTTAATTATCCTCATTTGTCAATGAAGAGCACGTGTGTCACTTCAGGCTTAAGAGACAACTGTGAAAATTAAAGTTAAACGTAAAAAACTCAATCAAAACCCCAAACCACAACCCATGACAAATTCTAAGAGCTAGAGGTAGGTCCCAAATGAGCTCAGTGCAGTGAGGAGACTTGAGATTGCAAACTGGCTGCTTGTAGGCGATTCCTTTGTCTTTGAAACAAAGCTTAAACCTCTGCTTTGCAATGCTGGGGCTGTTTGGAGACCATTTGCATCACCGTGGCTGTGCCTGCAGCCCAGCACGAGCAGCCTGGGATATCCTGGGACACAGGTTGAGTGGAGAAGATTGTCCCTGTGCTGGCTTTGGTGCTCAAGAGCAGTCGAGGGAGGGCTTTCCCAGGAAAGCGTGCAGAGCCAGGTCTCCCTGATGCATTTCTCTTTCCTCAGTTCACAGGACAGTGTCCGTGCAGAGAAGGTTTCATGGGACGAACGTGCTCTGCTGTGCAGCAGCAAGTTTGCCCAGATAGGCACTACGGAGATGTCCGGGTAGGGTGCACAGGTAGGGAACATCCATTTCGTTTTGGCTTGGTGTTGCTTAGCACTGAAATTACATGTTATCTGGGAAAGACCGCCTGGCCCGTGTCCTGACATCAGCATTTCCCATGCTATTTTCCTCTCTGGAACAGCTTCCTAGTTAATCCCTGTTGCTTTTCCCCATCTCCAGGTATCCACCAGTCCCCTCCCAGCAGCCTTGGGTGAGACCCTTGGCCGCGCTGGTCTGTCCCTGCAGGGTCAGGGGCTGGGTGAGCAACTGGCCTTGGGGGCTCTTCCCGCTCCTCTGCCCGTGCCACCTCCTTCCCAGATACACTGCAGGGGCTGACGGGTGGGGTTGGACTTCAGATTGTGGTGGAACCCCATGAATGGGATCTGATTTTTTATATATATATATAAAAAAAAAAACGCATTTTCTCCCTCTCTTTTGGTGGGCTCACCTCTATATCTCTCCACCTTTCCATGCCCCAGAGTGCGACTGCGACTTCCAGGGCACGGAGGATGTGGGGTGCGACAAGACCACGGGCCAATGCCTCTGCCGCCCGGGCGTCACGGGGCACCGCTGCGACCAGTGCCAGCGGGGACACTGCAGCACCTACCCCGGCTGCGAGCTGTGCCACCCCTGCTTCCGCACCTACGACGGGGACATTCAGCGCCTGCGCCTGCGCCAGGCCGGCCTCGGCAACTCCATCTCACGGCTGCCCCCGGGGAGCGGGGGGTCCCACTTCAGCCCCCGCCTCTCGCAGGCGGAGGGGAACGTGCAGCAGGCGCAGGGCATCCTCGGCCACGCTCCTGCAACGGAGCAGAGCCTGGCCCAGGTGGGCAGCGTGCTCGCTGCGATCAGGTGAGGGATGGGTGCTGCTAATGGGGTGCATCCCTTAGCCGGGAGGGGGTGCTGGCTTTTTTTCTGTGTGCTCACTCGTCACACTGAGCTGCTTGCACGTGTTCTGCTTTGTTTCTGTACCTGAAAATCTTGCTCTGTTCACATGGTGACCAGGGATCCAAGAGAACAGTGCTTCCACGCGTGCACATCCTGCGCAAAATGTTGCAAAGGCAGGAGGCTGGCAGGCAGGCTCCGGACGGTCGGCATCCTCGGGGCATATTCAGCCCGGTCCCTGCGTGGGCATACTGGCCTGGTGTGGGAGAGCTGTAGCCTAGCCCCGCGCTCTGCCGCCTCTGCAAACCTGCAAGGCCATGGCACGTCCTCAGCCGTCAGCTCTCTGGGCTCAGACGTGCCTCTCCACTGGGTGTTGGCAGCATCCCGGCACGAGAGCACTCTGCTCTCTGTCTACAGGTGCTTAGCTCCCTACTTGAATTCACCTTTTCTGCTTTTTCTCTCCCAGAGAGCAGGTCCGAGGTATAACTCCTGACCTTCGTCTTCTGGATGTGACGGGCTCTCTATCAAGGGAGCTTGAAGCCCTCAACAGCAGCTTGCTTACCACTAACATCCAGTATCAGAGCAAGAAGACCCAGTTTGACACCAGCCGCAGCACGGATCTGTCAGGTACAGTGCTGCAGCTGTAATACTTCTTAATTTGCAGCTATTAATTTACCTCAACGTGACTGTGCCTGGTGGTTTCCCACCGGCTGGGTGGACAAGATGAAGTTTTCAACCTGCTGTCAGCTCAGGAACAGTGAACGCATCTCCCCTTCCCAAGGAGAGGGATGTTTTCTACCCAGCCTCTGGTCCACGACCCAGGATTTCACACCATCGGGTTATTTGCTCTGGTGTTTTGGGGCTAGGCAGCTCGCTCCGTGGGCAACGTGTTCCCGTCCCCCGGCCAGCACAAACTCCGCTGCCGGGGTGCAGCGGGAGCGGTGGGAAGTGGGGGAGCCCCACTGGGAGAGTGTCACCGAACCCGGGAGGAAGCTGAGATAACGAAGGTTGTGCACAGATGGAAGGGATGGAGGGGTGGGGAAGGGAGCCAGGCGGCTGTCAGGCGCTTAGGAGAAGAGCTAATTAAGCCCTGTGATGATGCTGGTGGTAGGCTGCCATTGTATCCCTGCTACAGCTAATTCTCTCCAAGTGTCTCATTGCTGCCTCCCCCTCCCCGCTGCAGCGTGCGGCTCAGCCGGCCGGGGACGTGCAAGCTGCGGCGAGCAGCTGCTGCCTGGGCAGGTTTGCTCTGCACCTCGCCGTCTGAGCAGGGCTGAGAGGTCCGTGTCCTGACCGCTCTTCTTCCAGGCTGTGCTGGAGGGGAATGGTGGGGCCAGGGAAAGGGCTCTGAGAGAGCCCTGTCCTGCTCCGCCAAAGCCCTGCTGTGCTGCCTGGAGCAAAAGCCCAGAATCAGTGTGTGCACGTCGTTCTTGCTTTAGTTTTGTTTCAATCTTTTAGCTCCAACCCGGAGTTCGCTCCTTCATGAAAGCTCTGTAGCTCACTGAAGGAATGGCTGAAAGGCATTTGGAAATAAAAGGAGCTTTTTTTATTGTGCTGTAGTGACTAATCACTCTAGCTGTGTCCCCCTCCTCTCTCTGCACACATCCACTCGCAGGCTATAGTCAATGCCTTCGTTTAGGTAGCTATGCTGCATTTATGAGTCACGGAGGCATTTGTGTCATTTATCGGTTTTATTCCTGCAGGAGCCTTCAAGACAATCAGCTCTGCTTACCAGACCTCCACCAATGCCAGCAGCATCGTCACCGGCGCCTCTGGGCTGCTGGCTGAGTCCCGGGAGAGCCGCAGGAGTGCCACGGGGCTGGAGGGGGGGCTCGCGGAGTCCACCGCCAAGCTGCTGACCCTGAAGGGCGAGATGGCCTCATCTCCCAACCTGACCCCTGTCATAAATAAGGTGAAGATACAAAGCGGTTTTCTGACTTCCCCACTGCGCACATCTAGTTTTCAGGAGGGCCCTGTAGTGCTCAGGAGGCAGAAGTCTCCTCCTGCAGGCATGCATCTTTCTTCAAATGGTTCAGCATGGCAGGATAAAGTCTCTGTCCAGAGGGAGACTCATCCGAGGATGCTCGGACAGCATCCAAGCAACCTGCTGCTTTGGGACATCAGTGGAGAATTGCCTGAGCGTCCCTTGCCTGGGGATCGCAGATATTGAAGCATTGCCCACCACCCCCTCTCAGGCACACACTTTTTCCTCCAAGGTCTCTCTGATGTGTCAGTTCTTGTATCTCAAAGACCCACTTAATTTCTGGATAAGGTTTCTTATATTTCTCCTTTGCTGCTTTGTTATTGCCATGGAGATCCATTTCGGTGTCTCCTAATGCACGGTTGCTGTGGAGACCACCAACCTCCCCCCTCTGCTTTTCAGGGCATCAACATGTTCCCAAGCGATCAGCCTGTGCTGGTGCTTGCACTGGCTCTGGGTTTGCATGTGCCCCTGCTGCAGTGCGCTCTTTGCTGGGTGGTAACTCTACTCTAGAAGATGCTGTACAATTAAAACCACTGATGTCCAGGCAAGAGGGCAGGGTTTTCTCATCCCGTTCTCCCTCCTAAAGCAAACTGCACAAGTTGCACATGGTTCCCATGCCACAGGGTTCCTGTCCTGAGAGTAAATGAGATGCTTTCTCCGTGCAGACGTGCTCTGTGTTGCTCTTTGTGAGCTGCTGGGGTTTAGCTCCTGCTTTGCTCCTGTTTATGCTCCAGCTTGGGGCGGTGAGGACGTGCCGTCCTTGCGTTGCTATCTCAGGTGCGGGCATCCAGCGCTGCCGTACACGTGCATGGCTCTGGCTGCCCTTCTCTGACACAGTCACGCTCTCCGGTCACTTGGGCTGTGCTGCATGCATGGCCATCAGCCCCGTTGGGAGGGCTGGCTCCGTCCCCGTCCCCGTGCAGAGCTCCTGCTGCACAAGCACAGCAAGTTCCCCAGCTCCTTTGGCGAGGGCCGGTCGAAACGTTGGCCCCTGCGGTGTGGTGGTTTGCCTGCCCGAGGGCACCGAGATCTCACCAGCGAGGCTCGTGCCCTTGCTGCCCCACCGCTCTCTCCCTCTCCAGATCTGCGGTGGCTTCCAAGTGGAGACGTGCACACCTGCCCGGTGCGAGGGGCTGCTCTGCCCGCGAGACAACAGCACTGCCTGCGGGGCCGGCCGCCCCTGCCGAGGCATCATCCCGCTGTCGAGAGGGGCCCTCGCCACGGCTGGGGAAGCTGCCCGGGAGTTTCGCAGCCTGAGCACCCGGCTCCAGGAGACGGCGCAGCTGGTGAGTGCGGGCAGCGCTGCCTGCCCTGCGGCCGAGCCCCGCGCTCGGTCCTTCGGTGTCAAGTGTGTGTGGGGATACAGCTGTGGAAAGAAACATCTGTGATAAAATACCCAGTCTCAAACTTGATTTGGGGCTTGATCTTTTGGATCAGCTTTGGAAATTGAGGAATTTTTGGGTGGGAGACTCCCTGCTGCGTGCATGGGTCCCCAGCGCAGGAGCCACAGAGCTGAAGGCACGAGAGCGGCTCTGGAAATGTCACCAGGGAGCCTGTCCTTCTCCTGGTTTGGGATTAGTATGGCAGAAGGGGTGGGGATGTGGAAACCTCTCTGAATCCGCATGTGTACCTGTTCTAACATTTCGGGCAATCTAGAGTGTGTGTCCTAGTGCTGCTACACCTTTTTTTTTTTTTCTTCTGCAGCCTCTCAGCTGCTTGCAAAAATAAAGTGTGTTTTCAAAGTCATTCAAAACCCATTTCAAAGGTGTTTTAAAAACCTAAACAGCACTTGCCCCTCTTTGAGGGTTTCCTTTGCAAACCCAACCCTCAATCTTTAACATTTACAATCCTTTAAAGCAGTGGCGTATTAAGAATCATTAAACATGATTTCAAAGTGCCTTGCGCAGTTCACTCAGAGTTGAAGTAGGGCTGCTGGGATTCCAGATCAAGAAGAAATGGCTCCATCAGGGTATTGTTATTTGCAGATCAAAACAACAGAGACCTCTGCAAATCAGATTCAAAGCAATACTCGTCGGCTTGTGGACCAGATGAGCGTAACGAGGACCCAGATAGAAGGAGATGTGCGGCGCATCCAGCAGTTCATCCAGCAAGTTCGAAACTTCTTGTCAGGTAGCACTCTGCAAGCTCTGAAGCGTATGTGTGCAGGTTGGCTTGTGCATGGAAAAACTGGTTTTTCCAGTGATGTTATGGGAGTACAGTACAAGGGAGGCAGCTGAAGAGCTCGCCCCAGTTAAGCTCTCGGATATCCACTTTATCTGTGCGTGAGTATTTACGTAGCAAAGGTAATGTGCGTCCTCTGAGACAGCAAGGCAAGCTTGGGTAGTGTTTTCTGAGAAACGAAGAATATATTTCAGCAGTGCAAAACTCCATGATTTTGTCGGGAGTTGCAGTTTGGCCAGCTGACTTGCTCAGGCTTGTCTGTGCTGTTCAGATCGACCCAAATTGCTCCTGGCTGTTTTATCAGTGTCAGCTCCCCTGGGATGTCACCAGGGCAGACCCTGCCTGCTTCCCTATGGAGGAGTTTGGGGGCCAGCTGTGAGGTCCGTGGGGCGGGAGGTACCACACGGCCTTGACCTTCTGTGCGTGGGGCTTCATGGAGAGGTCTCCAACGTCCCCGCAGGAACTGCTCTCAAATATTACCTCTTAAATGTAAATGAAAAGCTGTGGAGGAGCCAGTCTTCTGGCTGTAGCACAGACAACGGCTTGCTTTGGGTCCTGCTCTGTGCCGCAGAGCCTTGTGCCATCTCCGGGGCTCCAGGACAAACCCATCCCCATGGCTGGTGCTCTCCGAGGATTTGCATTCGGCATTGACCTGGTGCAGAGAAGTTCACTGGCAACACTCACTGACCGGAGATAAACAGACAAATCATCTCTGGAGCAGACTATTAATCAGATGAGGATTCCTTGTTGTCCTATAAACCAATGGGATGACTTATTGTTCGCAGACAGATTGTAATAACATAATGAGCCTCATGAGCATTAGCCGAATAAGAAAATCAGGTCATTTGGTGCTGCCTGGTGTTAATGATGAGTGAAGATATTTCTGAGCTAATTGCTCTGCTAATGTCCCTTGGGCTCTGCCTGCTTCCGATTCCTCAGTTTTATTAACTTTTATATGTGAAATCAAAAAAGGCCTGTCTTGAAACACAACCTCATCTGCTCAGTGAGGTCCACCTGGCTCTGCTCTGGGCTTAGCCATGGCATTCTTGTTGTCAAATTACAGGTATCATTTCAGTCTTTTCCGAAAGTTTTCCTGATGCGAATGATAAGTCCATTAAATTCAGGGTGGATGCTGGCAGCCGTCTGAAATGAAGAGACTGTGCGTCAGAGCGTGCACGGCTGGATGTCTGCCCTCATCCTCCCTTGCATTTGCACTCCCACCTTTCCCCTCTCCCGTTTCTGACACCGTCTGTCTGTTTGCTCTGCAGACAAGGACACGGACCCTGCCACTGTCCAGGAAATCTGCGAGTCTGTTCTCTCCCTACGTCTCCCCACGGATGCTGCTGCGGTCCTGAGAAAAATGGCTGAGATCCAAAATCTGGCAACTAAGCTGCAGTGCCCGGAGAGCATCCTTGCCCAGACGGCCGAGGACATTGCCAAGGCCAAGCAGCTTCAGCAGGAGGCAGAACAAGCCAGGTCGGTTGGGGTTCGAGGGCTTTCAGCAGCCAAGGGTCACGCAGCCAGGATGAACGTGGTGGTTCTCACTTGGGTTGAAATCTCACGCTACGGGAGCTGTACTGACTTGCACAATCTGAAGTTTTAGCCCAGGATCTTCTAAGTCCATACAGTGCTTAAAAGAATGAGTCTGCAGTCTCTGCAGACACCTCCCTGGTGCCCCAATGCAAATAAGAAATCTGGCTGCCAAGAACAGATCTTGTGATAGATACTGGAACAAGAAGGACTTTACCAAAAGTAATGGAGGCTTTTCTCTATCTCTTGAGTCCCTGTGATGGGAGATGACAGGGTTGCACTGGTATTACTTGATATTGGTGACCTACACCCTAATTGCACAAGAGAGCATGAGGAGATTAAATGGGCTATTTGTTTTCTGGGTGAAAGTTGGGAGGATTATCCCATGGTCCCTTAAAAAGAAATTACAGAGTGTCCTTGCAAATTTGGAGCATCTACTTTGTCACGTTGTGACTTGCAGCAATATCCCAGCGTGAAGGTTAGCGGGATAAGTATGTAAACTCCTTGATAGTGTCTGACACCTGCTTAACCTGCTGGAAGCGATGAGACAAGGTAGTCTGGCTTTCTGCAGGGAGCTCTATCGCCCAGCCTGAATAGTCCCACTGCAAGCAGAAAAGTGTTCATTGAAACTGGTTATTGCTTTCCCTTCAATACTAGTTCTTGCACCACTTACAAAAGAAATGTTTCTAACTAGTTTAAAGGAAGGCTTTCCTCTCCCCTTCTCAGTTTGTGTCCTCTGCTGGGGGGGTATGAAATGGAAGTAACACTTCTCTTGAAAGAAACCTGCTCTCATGGCTGGAGTGCGGTGTGTCCAGATGTGTGGGTTTGTGGCTTTGTGGGGAGGAGTTGCAACCTTGTCAACCTTGCTTCTTTTGCCTCTGCAACCCTGACTTCCAGCCCATACAATTATTTACACTCCCTCCTGGCTGTTTCCCACGTTTCCCCAGGAACCGGGCGAATGCCGTGGAGGCCAACGTGGAAGAGGTGGTTGGGAATCTGCAGCGAGCAAACACGGTGCTCTTGGAGGCCCAGGGTGCTATCAGGGGATCTGGCTCTTCCCTTCGATTCATCCAGGAGCGTGTTGAAGAAGTGAGTGATGTGCGGTGACTTCCCAAATAACGATACTGTGCCCTGCTCACTGCTCCTTTGAGACTTCCCCACTTGGTAGAGTCCTGCACCAGCTGGAAAATGGGGAAATTACAGCTTTTGCTGTAAAAATCTCTTCTTTCTGCTGTGCCTCGCTTGTGTGCTTCTCCAAACTCCAGTCACGGTCCCTGCCGGAGCCCCTTGAGAGGAGCCGCAGGGCTGCCGTGCTCAGCTGCGCAGGGAGCAGTCCCTGCTGAGACCCCACTTCTGCGAGGTGTCTGTCAAGCAGCGCAGCTGGTCCCTGCACAGAGGGAAAAAAAAATGTTAGGAGCGGAGTCTGGATGTGATTTCCTTCTTAATGTGGAGCACATTGCTTTTAGATCGAGGCTGTTCTTGGTCCAGCCGAGAAGAACGTGAAGTCCATCGCAGGCCAGCTGGACGGGCTGATGGAGAGGCTCTCACAGCTGCAGCGCGGCATGGACCAGAACCGCCTGCGGGCCACCGACGCGCGGCAGACGGCCGGGGAGGCGGGTGAGCAGGCCAGGAGCGCGCAGCAGGTACTGGGCTCTCTGCTTCCCCGCTGCCATTAGACAGCAAAGCCAGCTGCGTCCTGGCACGGTTTTGGATAAGGCGAGGAGGTTTTCCTGTTGAAGCCGCAGCTTGCAGGCTGCTGTGTCACTTCTTATTAATCTGATGCAATATCCCCCCACTGAATTTTTCCAGGACCTTTCTCAATCCTAATGCTCTTTGCTGGGAACTTATTTCTGCTGTATCTCCTGCCTGAGGCAGGGTAGCCCATACAGCTGTCAGTCAGCATCTTTCGGAGTGCATCACAAACTTACGCATTTGCATGACAACATAGTGACAAAGCTGTAGTGCAGTATCCATTTAATATCTAAAAGGGATTCGACGTTGGAAAATCCCCCTCCCCCCAGTCTGTTTGCTTGATCCTACCTGCACCGCTTATTTGCTTTTCCACAGGCTTTTGAACAAGTGAAACAAATGTACGCTGAGCTGAAGAGAAGGATGGAACAGAGCCCAGCTCTGGGCGAGCAGGGCAGCAGGGTGCAAAGCATAGACCGGGAGGCAAAGGCTCTGTTTGAGGAAACTTTGGCCACGATGCTCAGGATGGAAAGTAAGACTCCTTGTGAACTCAGTGTAATAATCTCATGCACTGGCAAAGGGCTATTGACTCCTGGAGGGGTGAGGGAGAGAAATTCTGAGGAAGACAACGTACTTTTGGCAGTGAGATGGCGTGGGTTTGGGCTGTATCTGCTGGTGCTGTGCCAGTAAATTTAGAGTTTGCAAGGGTGCGTGTGCTGCTATGGAAGGGCTCCCCTGCCTGCAATGCCGATGTGCCCCCTGTTTTCCTCCACATACTCGCTTCCATTTTTAAGCATTCAAAACTAATGGCTTTGTTCAGAGCAGTCCTTTTGGGGAGGAGAAGAGGTAACGCGGGATGTTAGTTTTTCTCGCTCCAGCTACGCAGGAGGGAGGTGGAGGCTCAGCCCAACCTGCTGGGGAGGGTGGTGGCCATGATGCCTTCCTCCTGCCCTATCACCGCCTAACCCTTTCGTGCCCTCTCTCCTCAGCTTTAGAGATGGAAATTCGGGAAAGCAACAAGGCTGTGATGTCCAAGTTGGCCAGGCTGTCGGGTCTGGAGGAGCAGGTGGGAAGGATCCGGGATGCCATCAACAAGAGAGTCGCCTACTACGAGAGCTGCTCCTGAGCAAGCTGCCCACGCTCCATCAGCATTGTCTTCCTCCTCTGCAGACACTGACTTGTGTATTTATTCCTTTTTTCCAGCTGGAGTTCTCATGTGCCTAATGTCTATATTTTTAACAAATTGAGTTTCCGTACCTCTGGAAAATAGTTGCACTGAGCCAAAGGAGCAACCCCCTGGAGAGGGCTAACCTTGGTTGGACTGGTTGAAGCTGCCTGGTGGTTGGAGGAAAAAGGGGGAGAGACATCAATCTTCCACTGCAAATAAAAACCTCCCCAAGGCTGTTGTTTCCAGAGGGTTTTATAAACCAAGACGTTATTTCTTTTTCTTGTTTTAGCCAATTCAAGCTCTTTTAGCTGAATTTCACTGTTCAAATTAAAACCCTTGTGTGGAGCCTTTTAAAACTTTTTATCTATGCTGCAGTTAATCCTTAAAACTTGCCATTGCTTCAGTACTTCCCCCCTAGATCTTTCTTCAAAGAACCAGGTCACAGAAATGGAGAATTTTCTCTCCATCATATCTATACAACGTACCTATATTTATACAAATAAGAGAAATGCAATCTCGTACCCAAAGGTGAAGTCAAATGTCTTGTTTGACTTTCTGCCATGATCTGCTTATTTACCAAGCAAGGCTTTGCCAGAAAAATACCAGAGAGAGCAGGTCTGCAGATGCACGGGGAACGATTTAGAAGGGACTTAATAGACCGTTTCCTCATCAAATTTCTATGAATAACCAACAGGCACTTTACAAAACAAAACTCAGCTTTATTAAGCAAGTATTTATTGTGCAATTACAGACTTGGAAGCAGGGAATTTAGACCTTGCTGTGATTATCATCAGACATATGGAGGTTGCTAGCAGGTTGTCTCTCCTTTTGTAGCTGAAGTGAGAACTGCGTAGCCCGGGCAGCTGGTAGATGCTGAACTTCAGAGCGCCGAAGCCTGGGACTATCCACAATCCAAGGAGCGGATAGGATGCAGGTTGTAAAAATAACTGAGCTGCCACTGAGTAAAACTCTGCATGGCTTTGGTTTATAGGATTTATGTTGTGCAGTGCACTTCTTATGCATTGGACAACTAAACAGTATACAGAAAACAAAAGCTTTATAGCATTGAGCGGTGTTGTATGGGTAATATACACTGAATATGCTAGCAGTAGCCTCGCGCTTTCCCTTGCTAAAGTGCCTTCTCCCAGCAATAGCAATCCAGAAACACCCCGAGGTCACTGCTTTGATGGATTCCTGGGACTAATGTGCTGCTCGTCACCAGTCGGTCGCTGCTCTCTGAGACGCTGCTGTCCGCCTGCTCCTGGCGGGACACAGCCTCCTTTCTTGCTTGCACTGTTGATGTCTGGCTTTGAAGTGCAGAAAAGAGTAAAACAGCCCTTCTGTTTCTGCAAGAGAGAGAATTTCAATTGAGGATTGAACTTTGTTTCACTAGACTGCTACCTTCAAAACGTGCTCTGTTAATAAGCAGTAGCATGGGGGTTAGGAGCAGCTTGGATCCCTTTGTGTGCCTTACTTATAAAGGGTTATTACGTGACTGATCATTGGAATGGGCCTTTTTGGAGCCTATAGCAGATCTTACTTGCATTTGTCTCTTCTGTTAGTCCTTTGTATATTACAGTTCTGTTCATATAATCTCATCAGTAGAGGGTGTCATAAAAGATGATAGGATGTAGCTCACTTTATGTAGATTTTGTGGAGAACTGTGCTAGCATATGCTCACCTTTGAAGAACATCCTTTATTGCAGGATTTAATAGCAATACTTCTTACCGCTTATATATAATGTGGTGCAAATGATAGCAATTTAGCTGGTCCAGAATTAAGCTGAGCTGTGGTCAAACAGGATGAAACTTTCATGATTGTGCTCTGCTCACCTACAAAACGAACATCTCCGTGCTCTGCTC
Source organism: Balearica regulorum gibbericeps (assembly GCF_011004875.1). NCBI lineage: Eukaryota > Metazoa > Chordata > Aves > Gruiformes > Gruidae > Balearica > Balearica regulorum. The sequence continues at coordinate 2,088,351 of NC_046208.1, forward strand.
TCTGGTAAAAAAGCCACTTAAACTGACCTGCCTGGACCAAATCTGGGAAAGGGAACGGCCCTTCAGGCTGCTGGAGATGTTCTGCTCGGCCGTGGGCCAGCAGCCTGTCGGTCAGCTCTTTGCTCCTGGTCACAGCTGAGACCCAGCTGAGAAGCCCTAATCCCAGCTGACGAAGCTGTTTGGTTCCAGTGTGATTCCCAGTGAGTAGCTTTGAATAATGGTCGAGTTGGATATGACAGGTCCATCCTTGGCTTCCTTTCCCATGCTTCTTGGACAACGCAGTTGTAATTGTAAAAGTGGGATTCAGAGTCACTGGACTGGTCTTGATGGAAGCGAAAGTTTATTTCTTCCTTGAAAGCTTGTTTAGTTAAGGCTGTTTCTGTTGCAAAAAACCTGTGAGACACCTTGTTTCATGTACAATCACTTTGCTATTTGTGCCTTTCCCTTTTTCATGCCATAATGGGATTAATTAAAAGCAGCTGGTGATGGGATTGCGGAGCACTTACCGCTGGCCATGTGGGGAGCCCCAGTGGCTGCCGCCTCGTCACATGATCAAACAAACTCCAGTTTGCCCAGTGCCACAGTGCGAAGAGTGTTTACTGGTTTTCATTGGAACAAGAACTTCTGATTTGAAATGACTGGTTGGAAATGGAAGAATTGGAAGAGAAAGAAGAAAAAAGAGAAATAGCAATAGTTACGATCATTCTGCAAGTGATTTGAAAAATAGTGTTTTTAATATAAAGAACATCAGCTGCAGAAAGAAGAGCTGGGTGCGAGTCAATGCTGCAGCAAAGGCAGGATCCAGTCACTCAGCACCAGCTGAGTAATTGGCATCAGCAGCTTTAACCACAGCAATTTCAGTTTCTGGAAAGCAAATGTGCTCAAGTCAATGGAGCGCGGCAGAGGAGCCCTGCTGCCCGTGCCCGCTGCCAGCTTTGCCGCACAGCCTGGGCATCGTGCCTCACCTGATGCTCCTACGAGCATGGAGGACACTTTGGCTGGATAGCGGTGCCCAGCCATTTGCCTCTGTCCTTATTCCTCCCTCCTTTCTACCTCCACCTGGGGCTGGCAACTTAAGTACCAGGCAACTCCCTCCAGAGATGGTTATTCTGATACACTTTGTTGGAAATTATGGCTAACGACTTAGATACCTACTGGGATTTTGCAGATTTTTTGAGCAGCACTGTCTCGGAGCAGAAGGACGTCTTCGTTTTCTCATGCCCCACGCAGGCTGGGCTGCAGCCACAAGAAGTTCTGGTTGGTGGGCTATAGTTATCTGGCAGGACCAGGCTGCTGCCAGCGGGCAGCGGTCTGTTCTCCAAGTGGCTTTGGAGCTTCCCCCCTCTCGTTCCCGTGTCCTGCTCCAGCTGAGTGGGAGGGTTTGGACAGCCCCGCGTGGGGACCAGAGGGACTGATGCGTCCTTGTCGTCATTTGGCGTTGCTGGCTGGGTGGCCACCGTGGGTGTGTTGGGTCTGGACGCCTCCGAGACTTGTATAACGGGGAGGGGGCTTTCAGCCGCTGCGTGACCGTTCATGTGGAGCTTCTTCATGTGGTGCACAACGGCTGCGGCGTTGAAGGCTTGCTGGGGAGGAAGACAAAAACCCCATGGTGAGCACCTGGTGATGCCAGGCTGGGTGGGTGCTGCGGGACGAAGGGACGGTCCCCCTTAGGTGATGACTGGGGGGTGCGGGGGGGCAGCGCTGTACTGGTTAGCGCTGTTTGCACAATACACAGAAAGTGGGGCGTGCTTGTTCCTGGCACAAACACCATGCTTTGAGTGCAAACTGCAGATGCTTTTCAAGATTACAACCACTTCTACAAGAGGAAATTGGGGGAACAGCTGTAAATTACCCCACAGTATGAAATGGAGACTAGAGCTGAAGTTTGAATGTCATTATTTGCAATGCTATTGTACGCACGGTTCCTACGGCATTCCTCTCTCCACCTAAATTCTTACTAAAACTCTTGATATAAATGAAGTACCAATTTATCTTCAAGGCTGAAAGGAGGAAAAGCTGGATTAAGCTTTTCCAAAGATCTGCTGATGGAGCACCAATAATCCTTCCCCCCCTCCCCTTTACTTTCTTGGTGAGATCACTACAATGCCACATTTGCGGTAAATCTACCCGTATGCATTTTGCAGCGGGGAATATTGGTCCAAACATGCTATAAACAGTAACTGCACACAATTTTCAGGCAGCCTTTGGAGGATCTCAGCTTTTGGGTGCTTACCCACACAGCTGAAGCCTTGCTTATTGCTAGATGGCAGCAACTGGCATTTGTTAGTGAAATGGCTCTAGGCTCCCACCAGCAACCGACTTACCCTCCATTTGCTCTTTGCAAAGTTTTTCTGAATCTGAGCGCTGACAGATGGGTATATGTCACGGTGAAGGGCTGTATTTCCATTAATCCTGCAGATGGGGAGAGAAGAAAATGGGCTCGTAGGCAGATGGCATTTGTAAGGCACTCCACATTCTGGAGGCAACTAACTGCTTTGTACGTTCAATCAGCAATAATTAAACCCAAAGGAAAAACAGCAACAAAATGTAACGCAAACACACACTTCAAAGCTTGGGAAAGCTCAGGATGGGATTTCTTCTTCGCCTCTGTTTATGGAGGCAAACATGCACAAATTGCATCTTTAATTATTCATCATTTTCTTTCTTCGCACACAAAAACGAAACACCCAGGGCCACGCGGAGGCAGACGGTGACGTTAATAACGGGGGCTGGGGAGACACCCCTGCTCTCAGCTACCGCCGAGCACGTGGAGCGAGACGCGGAGGCTGGTAAATCCCCGTGGCCACCAGCCCCTGCCGGGGTCCCGGTCCTCACCATGGGTGCCGCAGGGCTTCTTCACAGGTAAACCTCGTGTTCGGGTTTTTCTCCAGTAAATGCCTGATGAAATCCTTGGCTGTTTGGGGAGGGGAGGAGAAGCAGAGAGAAAAGGTTATTTTCTCCTTGTTCCAAGATAGGATCCTAATAGGACAGGGCAAACGCTGGTGGATAAACATCACGAATCTCAGCCCCGAGAAGGAGGTGTTTGTACTGCTTCGTTGCTCCTCCGTTAAAGGGAGATGTTTGTAGTGAAGGGCTCAGATGAAAAAATGGTAACTGGGGATGCACCAGACTTCAGGCTTAGATTACATGAATTGGAGTTGAATGATTCCACTAAAAAACAACTCTTAAAAAACATAAGAAAGTGCAAAATGAGCAGGTTTAAAAATTGCCATAAAGAACAGTTAAATCCCTCTTTTTTTTTTTCCTTCTTTTTTCTTTTTTTTTTTTTTTTTTTGCAGGGAGGATTGTGGTGTTTGTTATTAAGTCATCACAAACCTCTTGCTAGTTTTGTTTGTATGTATGAAAGACTAATGTTCAAAACATGTTGCTAAGATGCTGGCTTCAGTAAACTCTGTGCAGGGGAGCTCCACAAGCAGATTAGTCTAGTGGAAGGCTGCAGTGCTGGCCGATACGGTTTGCTGTGTTGCTGTAAGGAAATGTGACCTGATGGGAAGAAAAGCAAAGGGGAAAAGAAAGAAAGAAAACCTACAGAAAAACAAGGTGAAAAAAACCTGGAGTTCCCCTGCTTCCAAGGGAAACCTTAAACCCACTCTGAGCTCACTAATTGTGAAAATCGGGGTTACGCTGCAGAGGCTCGAGCTGAGGGTGCTGCATTACAGGCAGGATGCAAAGTGCCCCAAGCTCTGCCAGCGCAGCTCGGCTTTGGCATCGTCACCCCCGCCGCTGTGGTGCTGGGGGCCTCCGCCATCAGTTCCCGCGTCTGGGGGCGGGGGGGAGTGTTTGCTGCTCTGCGAGTGACTCGGTTCAACGCTCCGTCCTTTCCCGTCCCTGCCGAGGCGAGCAAAGGGCGTTTGGGGCGTGGGGGGCTCGGCTGGGGCAGGCTCGTGCCTGCGGGTCGCAGGGCTCTGGATTGCACCTTGTGGGAGGGAGCTCGGTGCTTCCCAGGGCCGGAGCTTTACCTGACTCGGAGATATCATCCCAAAATGGAGATTCGAACTCATAGTAGCCTTCCTTAATCTTTTCAAACAGTTTGGATTCAGTCTCTTCGTAGAAAGGAGGATACCCGCACAGCCTGGAACAGAGCAGAAAGCCAGCGGTCCTTCAGCGCCGCCGGCCGCGTCTGCGCAGGCTCCTCCGCAGCCCGGCCAACGCGAGCGAGCAACAGAGGCGGCTGCTCTATCTGTCCATCTGTCCCTCGCATCTAAGCGTATCCGTAAAGCTGTAGAAAAGAGTTAAAAAACTTAACTGCAGCAGCGAAAGGACAAAGCCACAGCTGGTACATAGCTGTGTGGTGTGGGAGGAAATGAAACAAAAAGTACCGAGTAAGATTGAACGATATTTGTAGGCAACTGAAAAAAAACAAAGCATAGGATGAGGCACATAATAAAGAAAATGTGATTCCTTTCATCTCCGCTCCAGCACTTGATTCCCCACATCCCTTTCATTTCTATGGTCTAGTGAATCTGTGCAAAGGAAGAACACACCGCTGCTGTGTTCCCGCAGCAAAATGGGAGGTCTGGTATCACCTCCGCTTGCACCGCCGCTCTGTAGAGGTGTCTGAAGTGATGGAGGAGTCGGGAAACTCGTGGCAAAATAAGTGGGATGCTGTTTGCTCTTACTCACAGGATATAGGTGATGACTCCGATGGACCAGCAGTCTACGGCTTTGCTGTATGGTTTCTGGGTGAGGACTTCGGGGGCTGCAGAACAGCAAAACCAAATGAAAATTCTAAGCATTATTGCTTTTCCCAGTATTGGATAATCTATTAGTTTCTTGTACACTTGCCCTCTGAGGTGCCAGTGCAGAGAGTCAGCCAGTAACAGCCCCATTTGCCGGCTGGATTGGTCTGTGCTTTTTGTATCTATTTTATGCCATCGAATAGAAAGAACCACTGACAATTTCTCCTTGCATCCTAAGGTTTTAACCAGGAAGCTGCAGATCAAGTCACTGCAGTCTGGTGGGCATTAAACAAAATTCCATTGTGTTAAAATTATTTTTGTAATTATTCAATAAATACCTGACTAACGCTGAAATATTTTGCTCTTAAAATTATCCTTTTCTTTGCACTTTTAAACGCTCTGTGATTTTGCAGTCTCTGCACTCACTTGTAATCCAGCCTTTGTGGTCCACGCAGTGCCTCTGTGAGTAGCATGTTGTTGTTAACATAATTATGTGCTTTTTTCCTTTCTGCTAGGCAATCTACTGTAAGTACACAACCTTTTTTCCAGACAGTCCACCAGCATGAGCCCATTCCTGATTCTTGGCTTACCGACATATCCGGGAGTCCCACAGGCAGTGGACATGATGCCGTTCTGCTCCATTTTAGACAAGCCAAAGTCCGTGATCATGATTTTGGAGTTCTCCTCGGGAGTCAGGTAAAGAAGGTTTTCAGGCTGTGAACACAGAGTGGTCAGAGGTTGAAATTTATGGTGAAAAAAATGGAAGGAAACAACAGAAAGTCATGGGGCAGAGCAGGTAAAGCCTGCAGTCACGCCAGCTCCCCGAGGCGCTGCCGTTGCCGAGAGCAGGTCTCACCTTCAGGTCGCGGTGAACTATTCCGTTTTCATGGAGGTACTTCACTGCCGTCAGGACCTGGTGGATCACCACACTCGCATCTTTCTCAGTGTAAACTCCTCGTTCCAAAATTCGGTCAAATAGCTCTCCCCCAGATACCCTGTGGAAACGGTAGTTCAGAAAGAAAAAGACTGAAAAGAAAATTAAAGTTAATCATGCTTTTGTGTTAGGCAGGCTAACTTTCTGGTCCTTTTATGACTCTACCTACAGCAGAACCATTCCTTGGGCAGCAGTTTTTGGGAGGCTGAGAGGTGGATGGACACTCCTGAGTGCAATTTCAGAGTGTCCGTAAGCATTACTGGTAAACCTAGGGAATTTGGGTAAGGTTACGACGCAACTCCTGGCAGGTCTGAGCCACGGGCAGTTCTGCCTCCAGGCTTTGCTACGCAAGCGGATACGTGTTTTTGTGTGATCGCTTCCTTTAGCTAAATTTGCAAGTTAGCAGTAGCAGCCGGGTGCTCAGAGCTGATGCCCACAGCGAGCTGCTGTCTCTGCAGCTGACACGTTGCCCGTTTTCATTTCTAGAAACCCTCCGTGGCACAGCTTTAATTAGAACTACTTCTGTCTCTGCCCTGCTAAACTGTGATGAATTAATTTGCATAAATAGATCCTAATCTTGGTTTAGAAACTTGCTACTAAAATGAGCATGGGCCAAGGCAGCATGAGAAGTGGCCAGGTTAGTTCAAACCATGCGGCTCTGGCTTCGTTAGGGGTGTTTGAAAGGTTCTTGTGCAGGCGACTCTGGTGTGTAGGTGCTGAAATACGGTGCGTCAGCCTGGTCCTGCCACTCTTCTTCTTTGTGGCCCACAAAGCAATGGCTCTGCTGATACTTACAGCTGCATGACCAGGTAGAAGTGGGTTGTGCTCTCATAAATATCTTCTAAAGTCACAATGTTTTCGTGCTTTATTCTGCAAAGATAAATGTGGGTCAGAAACAACCCTGGCAAGGACAAAGTGGCTTCTCAAGTGCAAAACCCAACAGTCATCTTGCTTTAATCACCGGTGAAAGAACCAGCGAACTCTGGTTCTCCTTTCCCTGAGTACTGCTTTGCTCCATCTATCTCCTTCTGTGGGACCAGTACAGCTGTTGGGGTTACCAGTCCAGCCGGGGAACGAGAGAAGAAACTTCACTAATCTACTAATTCATAGTAATATTTATATACTCTTTAAAAAGAAATACTTCTTTCCTTATAATATTCTTACAGTAGAGCCATGTGTCTTCGGAAAGGACGTTTGTTCTACTTTGCATTACAATGTATACATACTCACTTTTTCAACACTGCTATTTCATTCTCCAAGCTGCTATCCCTTGTGAGGGGAGACTTCTTGATGCATTTCAGAGCAAAGAGCTTGCCGGTGCTTCTTTGCTTCACTAGGAAAACTTCTGAAAAGGCACCTCTGCAGAGAGAAAGAGAAACCAATATGGTAGTAATTAACTCTAAGTGGATGCTGATTGTAAAGCTAGAACTATTGTCTCCAGCAGCCCCAAACTTAGGATATTCAATGCAAGATTATGCAAAGAAAAAAGCCACAGATTTTCTCTGTTTGTAGAGAAAAGGTTATTTTTGCATAGTTCATCGTGAAGCTGTGTTGAGGTTGTGGACAAAAAAGATCCCTGCAATGAAATGAAATCACATTCTTCAGGACTGTCTTTACAGACAGGCACGTGATTTTACTCCTGCGTGTGCCAGGCTATGGGTGAACTTCAGCCGTGCCCGGTTCAGGGCACACCTCCGGGGATGCTCTGAGATGGCAAACACGGTTTTCAGCACGTACCTCGGGTAGGTGCAGGAGGAGGCACCATCCGCGGTCCTGCAGCTCGTGGCCTTTCAAGGAACCTTCGCACTTGAATCCATTGGGACTGGGGGGGACTTTCCCGGGCTGAGTGCGAGCCCCGCTGAGGGGCCGTATCGATAACCACCTCGCTAACGGGGCAGTCTGCAGCTCGGGTGCTCGTTGGGGTTAACAACCCCCGCGGAAAGATCTCAACAGCCTCCACTCTTAACGGGGCCAAATTCCTGTTTTAACAGAAATTGTGTCTCCTCAAAGCCCCCACCATCCTTCACTTTCCCTGGTCAGCACTGCTGAATTGCGGTGAGGAGGGCCCAGTTATGTTGCGGTTTGGGTATATCAATCAATGTTTTGTATATCTAAAGTGCAAAACAACCGGATAACCTCAGTTAATGCTTTTATTCAGCATGCAAGGTGTTTTCCTTTCTGCAGAGACTGCTAATACCTGCGTACCCTTAGTGACAAAGTGACAACGAGCATCTTGTGCGTTCCTGATACGGGCTCAGCCCGGTGCAGCCATGAGCGGGTATTTATAACATGCCTAAAGCTCACAATCCTGTTAAAGGTTTGTCTTAGGCAGCTGAACACGTGTCTCGGGACAGTGACAGTGCATACTTTGCCAGGTCAGTCCTCACCGCTCCTCATCAAATGAGCGGCAGATTAATTGATGGCAGTTAAATGGAACTTGCCACTGAGTCTGCAAAGCGCTGCAGGGAGCCGGAGGGCAGAGCCAGGAAGGTGAACGCAGTGAAAGCCCCGTCCTGGTTGGGATGCTGTTGCAGCAAACCCAATAAACAAGGGCAGAAACCCCGCATCTCCTGTAATCCACTGAACAAAGAATCCCGCGTCCTGTGCAGATGGGTTGGCCGAGCACGGAGCCGTACCCATCTGGCGCACGGCGCTCCGTGTCTGTTAGCGAGTGGCAGCCGGCGACGGCGCGGGAGGAGCGGGAGCCTAAGGCAGCTCCTCGCTCGGCTCGGCTTTCCTCCTCCTCCTCCAGCGGGCCCGAGTGCTGCTAAAACAAGGTGCAAGACCATTGGGGTTGTGAGGAAATTGGGCTGTGCCAAGACAAGCAAGGAATAAAAAAAACAACAAAAAAAAACCCAAACAAAAAACCGCAGAGATTTTTGGGAAGGCATCCCAACAGATGAATTGGAATCTTTGTTTCACTCGGTAAATTATACGCAATGGTCTCTCCTTTGGCCCAAAAAGCAGGAGGCGTTGGGACCTTTTCCTTGTTTCACACATTTTTCTCCTTTTATCCATATAAACTCTGAGGGCTCTTTCATGGAAATGCCTCTCAGGTTCCTGGGAGCCCTCCAGTCAGCAGGGACATCCTTGCTAGGGTCCCTAATCCAACAGTTGTGGATGCTGGGGGAAGGTGACAGTTTCCAGGGAGTTTTAGGTCCCAGATCTTCATTTATATTCTTCAGCTAGCTGAAGTGGTGTATGTGGAAAAAAAAAAATCCCAATTTCTAATGCTAAATTTTCTTATTAATGTAATAGTAGGAAATGAACAACCTACAAATCAGATGCTGGGGCATCTGTTCTATATATCTGTCCCAAACAGTTTATAATAATTATGTCCCTTATTAAAAAATGATGAATCAACAAGTTGGCTAGAAGAGAACAAAGCTTTTTCTAACCTCATTCCTTTAGAGAAAGCTGCTGGATAATTTAACTAATTTCTGAGGCTGACCAGGAACGTGATAATTTAAAATGTCGCCCAGCTCTGGAGTAGCTGTTTTTTGGGAGCTTTGCCGTGGGTTCTAGAGTCGCAGAAAATTTGGCCGTGACAGAACTCACTGGTGGAGGTAATTCAATTCCTCCTCCGCCACCTCGGAAATGTTTTCTTGTCTCATTCGCATGAATAGGCAAATTAAGCTGTTAACGCACAGAGAAGTATCGTACAACTTGAACATCCTTGTTCTTGTTTCATCCCTCAACTGAGTCAGGGTTTATGAGCTAAATATATGACTTATTATTATAATACCTCTCCCAGAGCCATCCCTTGACCTTGCCTGACCTTGCAGCAGCAGCAGACCAGTGTGCTCAGCAGGAAAAGGGCAAAAACTTAACTAAGCCACCAGGCAGGCTCCGAGGGGAAGGCGGAAAGCGCAGAGCTGACCCGGAGCCACGCCACGGGGCTGGGTGGGAAGGAGCCGCGTCGGTGCGGCTTTGGCAAGCACGAGCCGTGAATCAGAGCACCGGCAGCAACCGTGCAGCAGTGATGGAGAGCCCACCCCTTGCCTCAAGGGAGGCGATCTCGGGAGGAGATGTTTTCTCGTGACGTTGGCCAACGCCAGGAAGGGAGTCGCTGCCCTGGGCTGGGAAGCCGGTACCCAGCAGCGGCTCTGTCTGGGGATCAGCTGTGGTACTTACGATCCCAGGGCCTCCATGAAAATAAAAGTTTTTCGGATGTTGCTCGTCTGTTTCTTCCAGGAGCTGCTGTCGTCCTCTTCCTTGCGACCCATCTCCTCCAGAGTGAAAGCAGGGAACGCTGTGAGGAAGAGGAGGAGGAGAAAGGTGACTGATGCAGCCGGTGCTGACCTGAAGAATGGGACCACCCAGGAGCTGGCTGGATTCTGGATGCCCTGAATGGTGTTTGCTTGGTTAGAGGAGTCAGACTTTTCAAGGATGTGAAATTTTGTGCCACTTTTGTTACTCACAACTGTTGGTGCTGACCATGTCGCTGCCGTTACGTCCCGCTCCAGGCGTCAGTGCAGCGTAGTACCAGATCAGCTGGGTAGGAGCTGGTGACCATATGGTAATACTCTCTTGTCAGTGTACTCATTTAGCGCGTGTTGGCAATTACAAATGTTTATATTGTGCTTCGTATTCAGTGGTTAAAAAACTCTGCTGAATGGTTGCTAATTTTAACTAAAGCATCCATGACTTAATGGATTAAAAGTTAGGTACAACTAATGATGGAGATGGATTATGGTTGAGCTGCTTTATCACTCAAATAATAAATAGTTTAAAGAGCTCGTGACTGCAGGGAGGGGAATTTTATATCAAACGTTTTGTTGATCTGTCTTGTACAGTTTGCACTGCTGTCGTTTTTAATTTTTGTTAATTGACAGGTTGCTTTTGCTCTGAGTCGTAACCTTCCCGTTGCCTTTTTCTCGCAGGGCTGCGATGCCGCGGTGCTGGCTGGGATGGCGAAGGGGTGCCCGGTTTTTAGCGCCCTGCCCTGATGGCGTGTCTCTGTGCCGCAAACGAGGAGCAAGCGGTCCCTGCCAGCAGCCCCCCACTCGGCATGCGGGGTGGGTGGGTGGGGGTGGCGAGAACAGCTCACAAAACCACAAATTTCTGGAGTCGCCCCGGCTCTGCAGGCTGGTGGCTGAGCCCATGACATCGGCGTTGGAGGATGTAACTGCAGGAAATCTGGGCTGTCGGTAACCGCAGCCGTGGGACTCCCGGCTCAGCCGTACATCTGAAACACACGCCGCTGCTCACGGACGGCTTGACCTTGGTTGGGTCCCCGGCCCCCCCCCCCCCCCAGCACTAAGCTCTTTAGGGCGCAGGCTGGGCAGCACCGCTGTAATACAGCGAGTAACTGTCAGCCCTGGGGAGGGGGAGAGTTAGTTAGAGCTTGCACAAGGTCTGGGAGGTGGGAAATGTTATACAGGTATCTAAGCACGCTTAATAAAATTGGGTCTAACGTTACAGAACTGGAAGGTGAAACAGAAGCCCTGAGATCTGGGGAAAAAATATATTAAAAAAGTAGCTTGTCCACACTATCGGATACAAAAGAAATGCAGTGAAAATATCCCCGGGCGGCAGGGGATGGGTGCCACAGCAGCACCCTTAGCACGGGAAGCATCGCGCTTCTCGGGAGCAGGAACGGCTGCCCCAAAGCCCGTGAGACACAGCCGAGCCTTCGAAAGGCAAAGCACAATCTTTTGTGTAAAAATAAGCGTTTGGAAAAGGCAGAAGTATTAAAGCAGAGAAAAAGCTCAAAGATCTTGTTTCATGACAGACAGCTTAGATATTGAGTTCCCCCTGAGCCTAGTTTATCTCCTTAATTAGTACGGTTTCAGGGTTTTGAGCTCCTTGACACAGTTTTTTTAAAGGTTAATTTAACATTATTGAAAACAAAATTGACTCAACTGTAAACAGCTGAAGGCTTCAGTCCGTAAAATCACCAAAGGCCAGCGTGCACTTGACCTTTATTTACCTTCTAGGATTCTGACGCACGTGTAACTCCTAGAAATACAACTTATGAAACCCAGCCATATCTTGCTGTTTAGAATCAGTGAAGATCAAAAGTTCTTCACAAAACCACTGATTGATTAGTAGAAACCTTTCTGCCAATATTTTGAGCCTCAAAAGGAAATTTTCTTTCGCAGTCACCCGCCCATCCCAAACCTCTACAGAACTGGAACATCACAAAATGAGAATTCTCAGCAGAGACGTCCAGCTGCTGGTGGAAGGTGAGTTTTATCCGCCTTAACCAAATATCAAATGTACGATGCCAGTGTGATGTTGAGTGACGGGTAAAATTCAGATGACCTCTCTGTTTCTTTCCCTGCCTACTGTCAAACAAAGAATATGAATTAAAAAAACCAACCAACCAAACAAAAAATAAGTAGGTCAGCCTGGCCGCAGGGACAAACAGTATTTCAGTCTCGGTTCCGGTGCAGCCCCTGGGCTGAAGCGCAGCCCGTTGGCACAAGCTCTTTGGGGCGGCCCAGGAGCAGCGTGGTGCAGAGAAATCCCCCCGGGGAGGCTGGATCACGCCGGCGGCACCAGGGCAGAGGTGACTGTCCCCCCCCCAAACCCCATGGGAGGTGACAGTGGAGCCACGTACGCTCGCTTCTGTGAATTTGGCCCGTTTGAGCACAAGTGTCAAATTTGCCCAATATTTGCTCAATTAAGCTCAATTCTCTTAGTACGCTCATGTTTAATTCCTGACGAATTCAACAAGGTTCTTTTTTCAAATGGGTTTTGCTTCTAAAGGAAGGTAGTGTGGTGTTTTCTTTGGTCTCCTGTGAATCATCTGTTCATCTTATAGTTCCTCCTTCTGTCACTCTCTGCGTACGGCATTTGGTTCTGCTGCTATCTGGAGGAAAGGCTGGATGAATAGCTCTGACTCCCTACACGTGTATTTGATTTCCTGCTTTCTCAGTGTTTCTGTGCCATCATGAGCAAGTCATTTCCTGCCTCCCCTCGCCCTTCTGCGAGGAAGGGGAGTGAGTGCTGCTATTTTGAGAGCAAAATAATGAAATGTTTGAATTGCCTGAAATGTAAAGCTGCATATGTGCTCGGGTGATGAATACTTGCCCACCTTCCTCCTTCCTCACGTTGGATTATGTTATTCTCAGTACTTTTTCCTCTCTTGATACACGGGAAAGTAATTGCAAAGGGGCTTGGTGCAGGATGCAGGGGCTTCTCAGTCCAGCTGTGATTACGGGGTTATGGGACCTGTGGCTTTCCTGGAGCAGGCTCTGGGAACTCCTCTGCACTTTGTCTCCCAATCTGGTTAAGCCACTTGTTGCACTTTGCAGCAGTTTGTGAGAATGCACCGTTTGGTATATTTGTTGTCTGGGTTTTGCTCTTTATTCAAGCTCTCGTCCAACAACGTCCTGACCTTTCTCAGTGCTAGCGCACAGTGTATGGGTTAACGGGGTTAACTGTATCTACTCGCTTAGTTGAAGAAGCTTTACTTTCCACGGGAATAGAAAACATCGTAACAAAACCTGGGCAAACAGATTTGTGCTTGGACTGGCAGGTTTTCCTGCCATACGATGAGTCCGTCCGCACACTTCCATCAGGCTCCTGACATACGCCATTTGTCAGCTCCATCCTGACACCCCGTTCACATGTGCATCACCCCTGCCTTGGTGGGCATGTTCTCCAGCCACAGCAGTGGGATGCACGGACAGAGCACACCCAATATGCGTCTGAAAAATGCATTATTTTAAACACCTAATCTAGAGAAGGGTCCGTGATCTCCCTTTTGCCCGTTCACCTCTTGACAGTGCAAGAACGGTAGTGTGTTAAGACTGCATACTAAAATGGAAATGCTCATTGATTAATCACCTTTGGAGATGAAAGTGAAGTACATCACGTTGCTTTGATTTGTTTGGCCTCCCGCTCCCCCATCATAACAAATGAAGCAATACGTAGGACTTCAATCTGATGAGTATATGCTGAAAGTAGTAAGTAGTTTCAGTATTAATGTCTAACCTTTGGGCTCTTCCACAGACTAAGTCAATAAACGTGACTGCTGCTATACTCTGCCTGATCCAGCAAATGACACATCATCGCTTAGAATGTAATGAGTGTTATTATGACCTTGCTTAAATATTTCCTGAAGAAATTTGTTCCGCTTTCATATCTGGCAGTAACAATTCCATCTGCAGACAGACGCTCTGCTTCTGAATGGATATACTGCATTAGCAAAATTATTGTAAGACATGATTAATAGTCGCGTGACAAAGTTACATGTGGAGGGGGAAGATACATGCTGCTTTCATGATTTTGCCTTTAGAATTGGAAAGAAGTTTACAGAAAAAAAGGACAATGCAAAGTCAAAGGGCTTTGCTTTAAAAAATACACCAAAACAAGCAATCTGCATGTGAATGAATTAACTGCCAGGCCAGTCTCTGTGTTCAGGGACAAAAGAACAAGAAATTGAAAACACGAGCTCACCATTGAAAACAAATCCACATTAAACATCTTGTATTCAGCCCACCACTCCATTGATTCAAAAGCAGTGCATTAACTTAGTAGTCCTTGATGAACGCTTGCAAATCACAATATTAGTTATAAATATTTCAGATTCCTTAACATACTTTTGAAGTAAAATGTCAGAAGGCAGCTTTCTATGAAATTGCTAAATATAACATGAGTGCTGTAGCATACCAGACTAACGGTCTGTGCAGAGAAGTCCTCCAGTATTTTCCTGTTAGTAGACAAAATTCATTTAAAAAACCCCCAGGTTAGCCAGAATCCCACCTGCTTCGCTGCACAGAACAGACAAGAAAAGCAAATGGCTATTAAGGAAATAATATTTTGCTTACCCAAGTCAGCACAAACAAAGCAACTCTTGTTCGCTGCTGCTCCGGCTCGGCTCCCGCGGTCTGTGGGGATTAAAGCCCGCCTGGGTGCTCACCGGCAGCGGGGAGGAGGAGATGGCTCCGCCGTGATGGTAACCAGGCAGCACTTCACCGGGAGTAAATTGCCACGAGCACGAGCTGCCTGTGGGTGTGCGTGTGCGTGCACGTCGCTGTCAGTAACGGCAGCGGTACCTGGCAGCGCCGACACGGGAACACGAGTGCTTCGCCGGCAGGAATTGATTCAGCTGCTGCTGGGAGAAATGGTGCACGGTGTGCGGCAGCAGCCGCTCCTCGCAAGCACCGAATTTGGTGCTGAAATATTCCTGGGTGGAATGCAAATATAATTTGCCTTGATCAAACAAATGACTTCTCGCTATTAAAAAAAAATGCCCCATTTTCTTTGGTATGACAGTGGGAGTTATGTTGGGCCACAGAGGGTGGAGCGGGACTGGACCGGGACAGGGTTTCCCGCCGGGATGCTCCGGCACCCCAGCCCTCTCATCTCCAGCACTGGGAAGGTGATGCTCTCCACCATTTTTAGATGGCACAAAACCATGGTGAAAAATCTTTGTAGCAGAGATTAATCTCCATCACCAGACTTCTGGACTATTTTAAACCATACAATAGCTCTATTTTGACTTTCAAACCCTCTGCATGTGCACCTTCCCAAGAGGCACAGCACATACGAATGTAGGAAATATTAATAATTCTTTGAATCTTTTCTATAGCATAGGATTTTTAGAGATGGCAATAACAACTTTACTGACTGCCCTCTCAGTTGATTTACACTGCCATCTAGAATAATGCATGGAAAAAGTGCATATCATTGCAAAGTTTAGGTTTATATCAGGAATAAATCAACTCGGAGGCAATACTAGAAAATCACATTATTTTTCTTAATTTTTTTTTTTTTCTTCAGTTGCTTAGTTCTAACGCGAAGGCTGTTTGGTATTCTTCATTTCTTTGTTGGCCGGACTCCATCGCTGTGAACTCCATAGTGTCGGGATTTGGGTCAGAATTTCTAGATGTGGATTTGAATGCTCAGGTTTTCTTCGGTGCTGGGTTTCGGTGGAATTTGCATTGGTCTGATCTGGAAACCCTTGTAAAGCTTCGGCTCTTTCTCCCTTCAATGTCTTTGCGTGGCAGCACCACCAGCCTCCCCTGCGTGATGGGCAGCCGGTCCTGCTGCTGGCATCCCGGCTGCGACGCCAAAACCAGAGTCAGGTCATTTATTAGGGTATATACACACCGTGCGTATAGATAGATGCCCTATATGTATGTGGATATAAACGTGGACGTGCAGGTCGCAGCCTCTGGTCCTGCTGCAGCACAGACATTCCCTTTGCACCCGTGTGGCACCCAGGGCACTGGCAGAGAGCAGAAACCCTCGGCAGGGAGGCACGGCCCCTGCCCGGCTGCTGGACCTCGGTGCCCTCGGGACAGTCCTGGAGTGAGAAAGGTGCTGCCCACCTCTGCCTCTTGGTCTTTCATTCCCATTTATTCATTCCAGTTTTAAAATGTAAAAACAATATAATGCTTTCAGAATTATTGTCTTTGTCCTATTCGGTTCTCACCTCCTTTCTTATTATTTTATAAGATTTTGGATTTTCTTATTAACTACTTTTCCTTTCTCAAAAGCTATCAGCAATCATATCCTAACTAGAAAGTCAATAGCCGCAGTTAAAACCCGTGTTGTGCGATAGCACACGAGCAAAGGACAACCTGGACCCCGGGGAGCATTTTAAGATAGATTCAGTTGAAGGAACCTCCGTTCCTCCAGCAGAGCCGAGTGACGTCCGCAGGCGAGGTGGCCAGTAGATGCGCACAGGGAAGGTAGAGGAGGAAAGCAACACGTCCTTTACTGAAATAAGTTCATTATGATCATAATTCCAAATAGACTGCCAATAAGGAGAACAAAATGGCATCTTTGCACGAGCATCCATCTTCCCTGTGATGCTGGTGTCTGACCCCAGGGTTTTGTTTGCTGGCCCTGCACGGGGGGGCACCGAGTCAGGCCAGGCTGGGTTAGTTGTAGGGTCACAAAGGGGAAATGAAATCCAAAAGGATGCAATTCAGGATGATGTGATTGCTTTGGGAGAAGTTTAAGGCAGAGATAATGAGAACAAAAGGGAAACATTTACTGTGCCCCAGTCCTTGGAGTTTGTGCGGTGGTGTTAGTTGTGTTGAAGAGGAGATGGCTGTGATAAAGGGGAGTGGGTCCGCACGCCTTGTCTTGCTCTTGTAGCGCTTGCTGGAAATGTATCATAAATCTTACAGAAAGCAGGTGACTGCAGCAAGGCGATGCTAGGGACAGCCATCAGTTAGAAGTAGGAAGAAATTTGCCTGAAAAAAAAAGGAAAGCAGAGCAGGGCTCTTCAGTATGCGAGAGCTGCAGGGTTCCCCACATCGACAGTGTTCAGAGCTTGGCCTTCAGAAACACACCGAGAAAAACACCAACAACCCAGGAGGAGCGAGAGGGAAAAGCTCCCTCGTGTGCTTTGCTGTGGAAAGAATCAATCGCGATGGTGGCTCTCGACCTCGCCTGATAGAAATGTAGGACAACAGGCAATTCAGTTCGGGGACTTTTGCTGAGCTCTCAGTGGGCTCGAGTTAAAATAGCAGTTATTAACCAAAGACAGAGCAACAACAATCTAGTTTTTAACGGCATGAATCAGAAGTGAGGAGGTGTGATGGAAACCAACAGCACAATGTGCAAATTACGGCAGCCCGTTTGCAGAGGTGTTCGAAAGGCGCCGTCAGCCCCATCCCTGCAGGCCCTGCTCTTCTGGTGAGAGGGGACCTGGAACGCTTCTCTGTGCTTTTGCAAAGACGTGAGAAAAGAAAATATCTCCTGGATGTTATCAGTGAGAGGGCAACCAGGGCAGCAGGGCCATTACTCAGGGGTTTTCAAGCAGAGAAGTTTTGAGACGTGACACCCTGAACGTAAATACAAACTCAGAAAGCAAATACAAAGAGCCAGCGTTGGTAATCTCAGGGTTTTCCAGGAGTTTGACTCATGGGCTGTAAATCTTTGTGCAATCCCCAGGCGGACAGACTCAGGGCTGTGACAGCCGCGTCGCTGCCGTTGCTCAGCTGCAGCATCCCAGAAACTGCCAGGCTGGTGCCAGCAGAGAGCACTGCAGCACAGCCAATGACGACAACATGGACTTTGGAGCAAAAAGAAAGAAATAAGGACTTTTATAAGCAATGCAGCTGGTATTTCAGAGCAGTTGGTCAGGGGAAGGTGTTGTTCTAGATGAGCTCCTTGAAGTAACGTGCAATTCAATAACGTATTCCTCAAGTGGAATCTGTAAGCGTTATTTGCTTTCCTGTTACCTTAAAACACAAACAGCTTAAAACGCCTCTTTAAAGCAAGGAGGTTCCGTCATTTATAGCGTGGTTGGGAGTGAGGTGATGTGGAACTGGATGCTGCTGCTTTGACTCTGTACTGTCTCTGTTGGAAAGCGTTGCTCTTTTTGTACAAAGTGGTTAAATTGGTAACCGAGTTATCCAAAGAACTTAGCTGTAGGTTTTTGCACATTCTTCTTAACCTGGTAATTATGGTCCTGGGAACTAAGTGGTAACTATTCATTTTAAAATGGTAAAGAATCATGTAATTAGCTCCTGATAGGTATGCGTTGTTAATTAAGCTGTTCAGTGGTATATTTACTGTACAGCTTATCTATCCCTACCTAATTCCAGCTAGCATCTCTCTCATATTGCCAGTGTTTTCATAGAAAAGTGTCTTTCGGGGACATGTCCTGACCCACTATACAAACCCCCATCCCAAACTTTACACCCACCCCGTGACCTAAAGATCAAACATGGAGAGTTTGGGTTTGAGACCATTTCTTCAGCCGAAGCATGGCTATTTTTGAATCCCAGTTAGTCCGTATCGCACAACGGCAGCCCACATGAGGTATATGTGATCATGCGCCCAGATGTTTGGCCATCCTGCTTGTCGCCTTGCAGCCTCGCGTTCCCGGTCCGCGCTGTTCCTGCCATACAGCTCATTTCCTACCTCGACAGTTCATACTCGGAGTTGACTAATAGGAAGTAGCAGCCAATTAGGAATCTAAAAGGGCCTTTCATTAGCTTTTTGGAAAATTAAGTACTAATTACATAAGTTTGAATAGATGTTTACTCGGGGGGGACGGGGGCGGTAATTATGCAGCCAGAAAAAGCAAAACTCACTGTTGTGCCCCTGGGGAGGAGAGGTGCCCGCCGGGCTGGGGATGCGAGAGAAGCCCTGAGCAGCTCACCCCTCTGCCCGACCCCCCGCCGCCCCCCGGCCGCAGAGCGCGGTGCCCGCCCGGGGCAGAGCAACCCCCAGCACCGCCGGGCAGTGCCGGCCGGTCCCGCCGCCGTTCCTCGGCCTCGGGGCTCCCTCTGGTGAGCGAACCGGGAACCGGGAACCGGCAGCATCCTCTACCGTGCGGAGTGGCGGTGCTGCTCGGATCGGGCACCGGTCGCCTTTGGGGGGGGTGTGGGACACCTCCCTGCCACGCCATCCCCTGGGGAGAAGGGCAAATGCATCCGTTGTTACAGAAAAAAAAAAAAAAAAAGATAACGGGAGCAATGAAATTCAGAATTTCCAGAACGATTATTTTTACACCATGTGATGGTTGTTAAGAACCAACCAAAACCATTAAGGCATTCTTAGTAAAAATATGGCTTGCTTTTTTTTTTGTTTTTCCCCAGTTAAAAAAGAAATCTTTCCGGATGCTGAAATCCGGCTGAAAGATTTTACAAAGGACATTTCTTTCTTTGCTGCTTATTACTGTGTGCAGTAAATAGTCAAGGAGATAACGGTATTGTAGAATTTAGCTTAAGAAAGAATCCAATTAGATTCTTCTGGGCTTGTCTCATACAGGATTATGTGTGTTTCTGTTAAGATTTTTTTCCTCTTGGGCCAGATAGCAGCTTCAAATCACTTTTCCTGTTTTATCGGTGATTACAGGTGCAAGAACAAGAAGGGAA
Source organism: Balearica regulorum gibbericeps (assembly GCF_011004875.1). NCBI lineage: Eukaryota > Metazoa > Chordata > Aves > Gruiformes > Gruidae > Balearica > Balearica regulorum. The sequence continues at coordinate 2,107,781 of NC_046208.1, forward strand.
AAACCCTCCTGTAAGTGATACACCAACACCAACTCCTGATCTGCTCAGCAGCCTGGGTGGAGGATGGAGACAGCCTTGACCTGGCCATTCCCTCTCTCGCTGCATGACCCCGGTCACGCAGCCGCTCGCACCTCGGCTCTACCCGTGCAGGGGTAACACAGCAAAACACGGCGAAGGGCAGCTAAGGAATGATGAGAAGATGCTGAAAAACTGCATACGGCACTTCTGGAGAAGTATGTGGAAGTCCTGCCAAACCAGCTCTGCGTTTTGGAGTATCACGTGAGAAACGTCACGAAGCTTGGGGAGCATGGTGAAGCATCAGAAAGCAAAAGGGCGTTTGTAATAAGCTGATATCTTGGCTGCTTTTGTGTTATCCAGAGTGTGTAGGTGGCTCCGTGTACCTGCAAAATATCCCCCTTGAGGGAGAGGAACTCACAGTGAAAATACCGACCAACACACTGACTAGAGATCAGTGTTTTCCAAGTTGTTTGTGAAATCATTTTGCCTGACTCTCTCTGGATTGCCTTTCGCTCTCTGGTGCGGTGTGATGCCATTCTGGCTGTTTTTACGAGTGACGTCTTCAGCATAATTGCCCCATAGACTGACTTACACGTTTTCCTGGGCTCACTATCGCTGCTTCTCTGGCGCTTCACAGCAAGTTTTAAAGCTTGTGGGCCGTGCTATGGACCAAAAGGAACCATCATCCATGGGGGTTCCTCGGCGAGGAAAACCGGAGGGACACGAGGGCTAACCGAGGAGTGTTTGTTTTGTTTTTTGAGTGATGACAAATGAGCAAACAAGATCTGAATTTCACATCTGCTCCAAAGACTTCTCTTACTCTCTCTAAGTAGCCAAAACATATCAGGAGTTGGTAAGACAACATGTCTGATGGATTTATGCTTTTTTTTCATCAGCTTGCTGAAAAGTGGAAGCTAGATGACAAAACATTTCATAAGCAGTCACAGAGTCCATCTCTCGGCGTGTGGGAGTACTGATAAAAGCCGGCTTTGCCTGAAATTATAAACTGCACTTTAGTACCCTTGATTGGAGCTCTGTAACGTCACCCTCATGTTTCCTACAAGACCTGGCTGGCCATCACCACTTGGAAGTGTTTGTTTTACTCACCTACGTATAAGATGACCAGAGACAAGGTTTAGTATAATTTCCCCACACGCTGTTACTCCTAACAGGCTGTTAGCCCAGTTTGGCGATGTTTGGAGTAATGCTGGATGGTGCTAGATGTAATTATTCAGAATATCTGTTTTCTGACCATTTGGAAATAACTGTGGGACGGCTGCTGGCAGCTAAGATGTCTGCTATGACACAGGGAATATATCCAAACCTATTTAAATCATCTTTTCTCTGTTCTGTTTAAATAGATGGCAGTTATCCTTATGGGTAAATAGACTACCTTCCAGGTACTCTGTCATCTTTAGACACACCGTGCAGTTCATTATAGCAGCACTAAATCAAAGCCACTTCTTGTCAGAAGGAACCTTCCCACGTCCTTCTATGAAATTTGACAGTGAACACGGCAGATAACGCCTTTCCTGCTCAGGTGACCCACCGGTCTGTCTCAGCCGCACATCTAAGTGGGTAATCGAGACAGTGACATAGTCTCTTATATTTTTTTCTTCCCCAGAAGTAAAAGTTTTCTAAGCACGGTAGAGAATAAGACTAGAATAGCTGAGGAAAGAAAGGAATAAATAACTGAAGTATGTGCTGAATGCCCCTGGGATTTTGCACGCCGAGAAGGAAAACTGCGGAAGGTGGCGAGGGACTAGAGCCGACGTGCCCGGGGAGCTGCTAGCTGTTGGCAAGCAGACAAGCACACCCCTGGGTTCGCAGCCTTTATTTAGCTTTATTTTGCAGTTGTTTCAGGCAGGGGCAGTTTCCAAACACACAGTCCCTGTTCCTCACACAACCGATGCACATCAGCTTTGAGATGCCGGGCAAGAGACCACCTGCCTTCCTCCTGATTTATTACCAGTCATCTGGTGCCATTTGATTCCTCCCAGTATGAAACCAGTACTTACACTGCAAAGAACTAGAAATAACTGTCAGGTGTCTGTTTTCAGGTTGGCATTGGCAGAGAAGAATGCAAGGTATTCTGAGCATCCGTACCAACGCGCCAGATGTAAAAGAGAAACTGCCCCGAGGCCGCCTTCAAAGGAGCAAGATGAGGAAAGAAAATGTTATTTCTCTGTGAGAAGCTGCTCGGGACGCAGCGCGCCGTGGGGAGATGCACGTCCTGCTTACCACCACCCGTACGCTCACAAAGAGCTCTAGACAGCTTGGAGAGGATTTAGTACTTTTTTTCTTTCTGCTTACACCAGTCTGTGTGTTTGGAGCTCCGCTGATTTTAGTCTGTCAGGTTCTCCTGACTTTAAACAGCTGGTTTGGTTTTTGCTTGGTAAATAGGTTTCTTGGCCGTGATCTCTATTGTTTTACATCTTAAAGTTTCATTTCAAGCTTCTGGTTCATAATAATCTCACAGCTTGAATCGTAACAAAAACTGTAAGCGTCTCTTACGTGGATATGGGGGGAAAATCACAAAAAGAGTTTACGCGATGGTGACACCAGAGTTACTGCCGCACAAGGTGAGGGTAGATTTAATATGAAAGCTTTATGGTTACAGCGTCAAATTTTGTATTTCTTGTGTGCACATGGGTGATTTGAACAATGCTGCCTTCTCTTGAGAGAGAGTGTAAAACCAGATTTGGAAAAAAAAAGAAAGGTGAAAGGACAGGCAGGATGGGAGCTGGAAGGAGGCATGGGATTCAGAGCCAGGAAAATCAGGCTTCTTAGCAAAAGTTGGTCCTTCTGGAAGAGAAAGGCCTCTGTAGATGCACATGCAGACTTGAAATCATTCTCACATGGTATTTCACTGAATTAAAATGTTAATATTTTCTGCAGATAATTAACAGAGAAGCAGATGAACAGCAACGACCAGTCTCCCAGATACTCCCTAGCAAAGCATTTTCTTATTATTTTCTATTGCCTTCCTACGCTGATTTAAAAAAATATATGCAATCACATATGATACATTCGTGCAGATCGCTGCCAGCTTAAGGAGCCAAACAGTGAGTATCCGGGAGGATGCGGACGCCAGCTCCTCAGGGGACAAGAGGGACACTTGCTCAGAGAAAGAGCTTCCAGAATTTACTCATGAATTTCCAAAGATATCCCAAAATGATATGTCCAGGCATCTCACTAGTATGAAAACTATTTATTCATCGTGTTTTTACTTTGTGCTTTTGTTCAGCGCGAACCTCTTCATATTTGATTTATTAAGCCCAAATGAGGGACGTTAGCAGCGCTGGGGTGCACAGGCGGGACACGGGATGTGCAGTTTTTACCAGTTTCGGTCCTGCGGAGCAGCTGCACTCGACACTGCTGTTGGCAGGATGACACAGTTCGGTTTAGATGACCTTTAATTGCTGCCCTTTCCTCTTTGTTGTCTTTTTAATGTATTTTGGATGCACTTTTAGCAGACGATGATGATTCTCTGCAAATCGCTCTCTGGGTACCTTTCATCCGAAGCGTAGTGCCGGGTGGTGCTGCTCTCTCTTCCCAGGGAAAGGGACTTTCGCAGGGACCGGCTGTTTTGCTGCAGCAGTATTACACTCCATCAGCACGCTGTTGACTTGCAAAATATTTATTCCCTGAGCAAAGGTTTTGCCACAGAATGGCTTTTGCTGTCGGGAGAGGGCAGAATGTGGGATAGTTTCCCAGGATGCTAAGGAATAGGATTTCAACCCGCTGCTTGCCGTACGGTTCGCCAGGAGCAGGTACGGTCCGGCAGGCTGGGCTGGCACTGTGCTCGGGTCACACGTTTCCCTCTGTGCTTCACGTTCTGCCAATGAAATCATGTTTATCAGCAACAGTTCGTTTGAACGTTATTAATCTTTGAGACTCGTATCTGTTTGCTTCCCTCCCCGTACTGCAGAAGCCTACGCTCACTTCTCTCCCTTAGGAAAAATAAATTAAAAAACTTTTTGTGCAAGAGAAGGAAGAGAAAATCAGACCATTTTCCTGAGGCCACAGAATTTCTCAGATATCCATTTCAAGGTGTTTATTACAGCCTTTCATCCCATTCCCTGACTGTTGAGACTAAATTCCCTGCCTGGCAACAGACGGGGTGCCAATCTATTTTTAGCAGTTTGTTTGCTTTGACTGAACCCTTAAACAGTATCCTGCTTTTAAGTCCTTGAATTACCTTGGGGCTAACAAGCTCTGCTGAACTTCTCTGCACAAGGAAATTCAGGGGAGATACTACCTGTGACAAGGAACTATCCCGGTTGCATAAACCCAATGTTTTACCCTTCCCCTACAGGACCTGGAGTATGTTGTAACTATCAACTGGCACGCTTAGCAGCGAGTTATTCATTTTATTATTTTACAGAGAGGAACACGGCAGAGATTAAGGTCACCTCAGTAAGGGCTGGAGGAGTGTGTCAGGTCGTCTTCAGTCCTAGTTCTCCGTCAATCTGGCAAAAGACATCCAAATGGGTCAAACTGCCGTAAGACAGGCACGCCGCCCCTGTTTGCACAATCCCGCGCACGCAATTTTTCCTGGGAAAGCAACAGTTACACACAAACCTTCTCATTTCTTTTGTCTGAACCAGGGGAGCTGTACACACCAAGAACTTCCTTGCAATTTAGACGGAAAATAAAGGAATTAAGATAAAATTTATCCTTCCTCCGTGCTTTTCAGACTTTGGAACTTTCCACTGCCATTATTCGTATGAGACATCAGGTGTTTTGGCAGCAGGCTGGCCTGTTGGCCTTGCTAATCTAATAAACCCTCTGGATTAAAAATGTGTCCGGCTGGAGCCCATCGATGAATCCATCCCAGCGCCCACGTGCAACCCTCAGCGCAGCCCCTTCCTGCGGAGGTGGAGAGAGGCGGTGGGATGGCGAGCCAGAGCCGCTGGAGCGCAAGGATGCTTTAAAGGATTTTTGCATCAAAATTAAGAGTATCCCGCCGTGCCAGAGTCCATTACGTATTTGGAAGGAGTTATTCCTGCTAGACATATTCACACGTAAATAAAGTAATATTGTAATACTGTCCTCCGCCTTATGAATTTTACTAAAGCAGAGTGAGGAATGAGGCATACTGCTGGGAACACGGCTCTGCTCAGGTGGGGTGAAATACAGCCCCTGGCATCGGCTTCCTTGCTCTTGGCCCTGCAGAGAGGCTAACCGCCCCAGGCTGCAAACATCTAGTCATCGTTTTTTGGCTAAAAACCAAAAAAGCCAAATCCCATTCTCACTCATTACCAGAAGCCTACAGCAGCAAGACTTGCTTTTCTGCTCTCCGGGCTGGGAGGCACACCTCTGGACGCACGAATCCGTGCGAAACCTCTTTGCAGGACTTTTTAATGCTTTCCGTAATGAATGTAACAGGGATCATTTCTTTTAATCGGCCAACGTCTCTGCGAGCTGCCGGGCACTGCTGCACGCAGAACAAAGCGTTTCCCTCGAGTTCCACTGGAAAGGTCTTAATGAAGCTCTGCCCATTTCTGGGAAGCCTAAAAATCTTTGTGCTCATTCCAGCGAAGGGCTGTATACAAAACATGAGAGTTACCAAGTCTCTCTATTGAGGCCTGGCTAGAAAATGAATCGCTTTTTATTAAAAATATGTTACTTCTGTTCTCCTTTCGCCCATTTCTTCAGTTGTTTGCTAAAATTATCCTTTGAGCCATAGAGAGCTCTTTTAGACCCTTCCTTTTGGTTTTTCCCCTCTAAATGGCTTTTAATAATTAAGCTTAATGGAGAAGCTTTGATTGGATTCCTCACTCAGGTGGTTAATTAGGTATATCTAAATAAGTTACAAAATGCACTCCTTTGGACTCAATTCCTTTCCCTTTATCCAAACTAAAATACACTGTTCTCCAGAGAGTTCTTGTTTGAGAATTGACTGAAGGTAATTATTTCAGATAATTAAGATCACTAAGCAAAGTAATTTAATTTTCTTCCCTTCTCTTCCTCCCTCCAAGAAATGTAAATGTCTGCGTAACACTTGATCAATAAAAAAAACCTTTTCAAAGGTTAAGCTGGCCAAGTATGCTGTTAAGTTAGAAGAGACTAACATGGAGGGAAATCCAGTAGAGATGTTTAGAAAAGTAATGAAATTTCCAATTGAATGGTTATTATTATTTTCCCCACGATTTTTTTTTGTTTTGAGGGGGGTTTTTGGTTGGTTTGTAGTTGTTGTTGTGTTTTTTTTTTAAGTTCTGCATCTTTGCCAAGGGCCAAGCAGGGACAGCAGGTACGAAGAAAAGGAACCTCTGTGGCCAAATTAGTTCTATTGAGACCAGGTGCTGTGGGGCAGGGCTGGCCGGGACCCAGCAGGTGAAGGAGATGCAGAATCACGGCAGAAAGGTGAATTGCATGAAAATCAGGAGGCTCCACCAGTGACACCTGCAGCAAAACCCTATTTAGCCAGGACTGGGATAGGGCAGCAGAAGGAAAATGGAAGTTCAGGGCCTTGGAAGACTGAAAAAGCTGGGTGAGGAAAGGTATTTGGGGTTTTTACTTTCTTTGTTTCCTTCTGGCTCTTTGATTATTTTGGAGTGTCTGGTTGCCACACAACTTAGATATAATGTGTTGGTTGGGGAAGGCTGGAAGAAATGTGCTCTGATTGTTTTTGTTGGAGCCATCAGGGGAGGAGAAGGATGTTTTTCTCTAAGTTGCAACATTTTTCATGTTTATTAACTTTTCTGTTTAAAGCTGGAGAGGGTATGAAGGAGCTCTTTGCTTGGTCTTGGGGCTACCAGACAGGAACCTGTTTACCAAACTTGCTTTATGTAACCAAAGAAACTGTGAAGCAATGAGGTTTCTCTTTGTTCAGTGAGATTCTGAGTCATTCCAGTTCCTGTTAGTTTAACCCACTTTTTGTGTTTCTCCTCTCTCTTTGCAAATGTTTCTTCTTGTCCTAGCTGTGTCCCATGCTGCTTGTGCAGAGAGTTGGTGATATTTATATGGAAAACACCTTTTACAGTTCCCTTTCCCTGTAACTCTGTCGTATCTCAAACCGCAAGTTCAGAAAGCGCTTGGTCTCTCATCAGTGCAGTCTGGGTACAGACAAGCAAAAAATAGCAATACTAAGACTTAAGCAGCTTTCAGGATTTCAACTTTATTCAATCCTGTATCCTGGGCTGTGCCTTAAGCTCAAAACCTCATCTACAGCTGGGTCAAACCTTCCTGACCTGGTTGGTGTTGCCTGAATCCGAAAGCCTGGGGCTGTGCTGGGGGAGCTGAGCTCCTGCCTGGCCCAGGCGTCTGGGCAAGGGGAGAGGTCGCTCGCAGGAGATGAGCCGTGATCTTGTGGGAGTGGAGAAGTCTCTGCTGCAAAAGTCTGGGTTGGACTTGCTAAGAACTGAGCTAGATACTAAAACACCGGGGATGTGTCTGCGTATCTGGAGTACTTCTAGAAATCACTTCAGCTCAGAGAAGACAGATTGGCTGCTTGTGTCTTTACCCTGAACTGCCTTGGCTTCTCTTTTCAGCGTCTACTGGAAGCCATTGCTGCTTTTAAGGTTGTTTGCAATATGATGTCTTGGAGAGGCAGAAGGTGTTGGGGGCATTTAACTGTGGCTGTGTAGAAAGGCCAGATCCTGGGCAGAGTGTCCGGGTCTCTAACCAGTGACTGCAAAGTGTTTGGAAACACCAAGTCACCGGGACTTCCCACAGCAGCGAGCTTCCCACCTGTTAATTTCCAAAGCTTAGCTCAGGTTTTTTTTTTTTTTTAGTTCCAGTCATTTTATAATGACTGCGTACTTTTATTAGAGCTTCCTGTGGTGCGTTCGTTATAATTTCTGTTTTACAAGGGCCACTCACTAAAATGCACAAACACTTCAGCAACCTGTCAGCGCTCGGCTTTGGTATTTGCCTCTACGCTTGCTTCAAAGATCTGCTATCTTAATTAGTACAAGAGGTTACGGAGATGTTAATACCTGATCTTGCAAGGCTGACAGAAAGGATTAAAGGTTGTGGAATCAGATGCCTGTAAAACAGAGGGTTCTGGGCACTACTGGTTGCTTTTTTTTTTTCTGAGCTTGAGTTAGCAGATTGCGGCTTCGCTTGCTTGGGTGAACGTGCTTGTTGGTGCGAGTCTGAGTTGGGGCGTACGGAGACTCGTGGCTTGCGCTTGGGCCAAGGGTGGGAACTGCTGGGAAGGTCTTGGTTCCTTCAAGCTTTGATGGTGTCAAATTCTTGAAATAACGCCTGCACCTTGTGGCTACGAAACATGATCTTTTTCAATTCATGTGTCCTCTAAACACCCTTGCTGCTGCAGAGGGGAAGCTTTGTGGGGCGCAGGCATACGGCATGCATCTTATCAGCACCTATTTCTGCAAAATCCTGTGACCTGAGGCCAGCAGAGCCCCGGTGATATGACTGCTGCCCACAGCATCTCACAAGGTCCACTAGACAGCAGCCAGAAACCCTTTTTTTTCTTTTCCCACCACCATGACAAACTGGAACGCTTGTTTCCGTAGTGTTGGGATGCTGAGCAGCTTGTGTGTGAGGGTCAGCAGAGAGGAAGAGGCACCTGGGGAATCCCAGCTTGCTCCAGGGCTGGGTGTGGGGAGGTTACACCAGGGAAGGGGTCACTCCAGCAGGTATTTGTGGCAGTTAATGGAAATCGGGAACTGGACAAAGATGTACCTTTTGCAGACCTGTTCTCTCCGGCCTTGCCCAATCTGTTCTTCTGGTTCATGTGCTGAAATTCTGGAGATGCAGACAGTCCTCTCCGACAGCTGGAAGCCCTGCTTGCAGTCCTACAGCAGTCTCTGTGTGGTCATGGAATACCGGTGATGCCTCAGTCTTGTTTGTAGCTCTTGGGATCCTGCGTGGCAGTTGGGTGTTGGAGCCCTTTGCCCACGTTGTTTCTGCAGCCCTTACCCTGAAATGTTTATTGTGTCAGGCCCCGATTCTGCACTGCGGTGGTTTTGGCTGAACCTTTCAGGATATCTGTATGTGACAAGTAATACTCAACCTGTCTAAAGGTGGTAAAAATCCTGCTGTAATTAATTAAACTTATTGTGTTTTATGATGTTTGGTGTGCCTCCTTGGCACCCAGAGGATCTCAAATCTTTGATCCCGAGGGTGTGATTTATTGGGCAATTATACATCTACATGCTATTGCTCATGCTGGAAAGAGGTGCTGTGATCTCATCAGCCTGGGAGAAGGCGACATGGAAGGACTTTTATCAAATGAAGGGGGGGCTGATGGATGGAGAAGTCGAGGAAGTATTGATTCAAGCCAATATATTACCTTCTACATTAATATTGCGCAGACAGTAGCAAATAGAGACCCTGCACTAGTGCTAGTGTTTTTTCCATGATGAAGAATTGTCCTTCCGTGAAGTTTCATTTCAATGAGGAATGATGTTTTGGGACATTAAATGATTTCTTATGGAAACGTTAGTGTTTTCATTATACAAAGAAACCAGCAAAATGCACAATTATTTTTCTTGTGCTATCAGGAGGAAATGGTGTGAGGTGAATCCTCTTGGGAATATGGTATGGGAGAAGAATTTTCTGTGTATGCTGCTCTATTTTTGGGGAGACAGGTTTGGAAAATAGCACGCTGCGGGTCCTGCAGTATGCTGCTGTGGTGCAGGAAAAAGAATGGTGGCCCAGGCCATCCACTTGCAGATAAACTTTGCTGCAAGTCTTAGGCCCAGGTGGTGGCTATGGAAAGGTGAGATCAGGAGCAGATTTTTAATATGTTGAGTCCTGTTGACTTTCCAAATGGCTCCTGAATCGGGGCCAGAATATGCATTACATGACACAGGTTCTCCCCTTCTATTACTGTTTCTTTTTAATTTGAAGGTCACTCCTCTGAGTTTTACAGAGGCTTTTCTGTTGATGACTGATGCATTCCTCCTGCTATCCATTCTACCTTGTAATACTGGATTTATTAATGTATCAACAGAGTTCTTCCCATATTCATCAGAGCCAGATGGTGATAAGAAGGACTTCTGCTTTAAAAATTACCTTCTTTGTTTTCTTCCCTGGCCCCCACCAACCAAAGAAAGGGAAGGGATTAATCTCAGACCAAAAGTGTTTCAGTTGATGCCAGCCTCCTGAAGTCATTAGTAAGACAACCAGGTAATCAAACTGATGTAGGAGAACTTGACTTGTGTTGACAGAAGAGAGAGTGAACCACTACGCAGCATTTTTGTTTTCATTGGGATCGGGCTGCCCCGTACGGGATACAGCACAGCCTTACAACGGCAGCTGCTGCTGGAGATGATCTGTGCTCTGCGGACCATGTGTGTTCTGTAACTTCAGCACAGATAACCCCTCCCCGCTGGAGAGATTCAAGGGTTAGCGTGTCTTTGCACGCTTCTCATGGCTTGTCTTTCTTGAGAAACTAAAAATTTAGGGTAAAACAATTGAAGATGCTGTATTGGCATGCACAAGTTGAAGAATTCTGAGCTTAGATCGAATGATGAAGTTATTTACAAACAGAGTCCCTATTTCCAGTAGGTTAATGCTCTCGAGCTGAAAGGAGTTTATGCTGCTTTGCTCCTGGCATCAAGCATCCGGTTGCTTCACGTGCTTTCCATGTATGTTGGCTCGTGGTGATTTCTTGTGTTTTCTGTGTCCCATGAAGGTGTGAACCCAGGTTTAGAGAGCAGCAAGGTCTCTGTGCAACTGTCCCCCCACACCCTTAGGCCCTTGTCAGAACACTGTTGATAATGTTAGAGGGATATGAGGGCAGGTTTGGACTTAATTGGATAATGCTGAGGAGGATATCTCGGACCACTTGGCCTGCTTGTTCATCAGGCATTAAAACTGGGCAGTCTCTGCAGGGGCATCTCAGCCCGACTATTATTGGTCCAGGTTTTGGAAACGAAAAGATTTCTGCTATACCAAGCAGAGGATGGGTGTATTTTCCCCTGGTCCCCACTGGAGGTCACTGGAACACTGTTTACCATTGTCTGTTAGAACAAAGGAGTTGCAAAATGGATCTTTCATGAAATTAAGGTTCTAAATTTTCAGAGATTTTTATCAATGTTAGGTATGGAAATAAATCTCCAAATAGCTCATAATCCCTATGTGTAATATGTTATTTTGTAAACATTTCTTATGGCCTGAGGAGATATCGGCAGAGTCTTTATTTTACAAAAGTATGAATCAATTGATAGGGATTTTGAGAGGCTCCTGTAATGAGTTTTCTGTGCCCCAGCTTTCTTTGCCATACTGATGGACGTGTCCTAAGTGCAAAAACAAACCTTAAGCCATTCTGTGTTCAGCAAAAAACCTAGATGTTGCCATTGCCAATCACTTTATAGCATATATGTTGTTAAATATGCTGGAAAGATGAGCAGTTTGCTGTTCTGCAAAGGTTATCTTATTAAATTTGGTTCAGACCAGGGAGGCAAAGAATGGTGCGCTTTTTTTTTCCCCTCTGCCCTTGTGCAGGCAGCAGTTCCTGCCAACTCAAAACTTTGGGAAGTCTTCTCAGATGCCCCTCTTGTCCTAGATACAGACCCCTCGTGCACGAGGAGTCCTCTGCACTTGGTGCTGGAGCAGAAGCTAGACTAACAGGATCTAATTATCGGTAATATGAAAAGTTTGGCAACTAGTCACAGAATCAGCAATAAAATAAAACAAAGCTTCTTGTCAACCCATCTATCAAAGTGTGTGCAGTTGCTGTTAATGGTAGACTGAATAATAATTAGTATTAACTAAAAGGTTCCCTTTTTATTTCCCAGTGATATTTAAAGCCAAGAAATAGACTCCTGACTTCTGGGTGATATCCAGTTTCAATATAGCCCTGGGATTTATATTTTTGTCTTTATATGAAAAGTGCATTTGTGAAATATATCAGCTTATGGCAAATTAGGTGCCATTTGCTGTAAATCTTTGATTGCGAGAGTGCCTGCAGTTGACTGACTAGACCAGTGCTTGGTCTCCTTGGAAAATGTGTGGGAGGAGTTGGGGATTTCCATTTCAGATGTAGGTACTTCCTTTAAATCTGTTCCCACAGGCAGCTGATGAATCAAGAAAACCTTGCTGGAGTATTTTTTTTTGACTAAATAGAAATGCGTAAATGAAAAACCTCAGAATGTAACGTTCTCCATAAACATTTTTGTTGGAGAAACACAAGTTGCTGTTGAAAAACTTTGAGCAGAAGTTTAAACTCTTTGCAAGCCCATGGGGAGCTTGGATTTGGGGCAGGGAGGGAGCGGGGTCAGTCTGGGCAGCCTCCCTTGGCAGGCACTGCGTGCGTCTCCTGCTGCTGCCTTTTCCTGATGCCGTTACCGCGGACATCAGGTAGAGCCTGCCCGGTGAATTAAGGTAATACATCTCTTGGCCTCTGACAGTCATCAGAAGTCACATGGGAAAGTCTTTTTAACAGCTGGCAATGTGTGTTTTCTGTTCTCTCGGATCACCCCCTCCAAGCTCCCCATTAGGAAAAAGATGGGTAAGGAAAACCCGAGTTCCAGTTCTGCCGAGGATTGGAGCAGAGGTCGTGCTACCGCGGTGGCGTGGCAGCCGCCCCGAGCAGCGTGCGTGGGAGCGCAGTGCAGCAGAGCAGGCTGGCGGGGTTTTGAAGGTCTCTAGCAGACAGAAAATGCTAAAACTGGTCTGATGGCCTGGCTGGAGTGTCTGCTTCAGATGTGTGCTCCAGGTGAAGAGTTAAACTGAGGTGAGATAAAGCGGTTCTTAAGATGCTTGCCCCATCTGTGCTACCTGTCCTGGGCTGCTGCCCCACGTACCTGGGGGGACGTGGCCGTAGCCGCAGGAGGGACAGCGGGAGGAGGAGGAGGAGGTCTGCTTTTGGGCTTTTAATGATGAAAACACCTGTGTTATAAAGACTTCAGAAAAGTAATGCTTGGTTGTGTTTAGTGAGTAATTTTCTGAACCTAAATAATAGGTTCATCTGAAATTGATGATGAATGTGGGGACTTCAGTCCTGAACCACAGAGATTTGATTAACGTATTAAAATGATGAGGTACTCGGTTGGAATAAGAATGTGCTTGCCTATAAGCTCTCTGTGATATACTGTGCTTGAGAGATCCACACCGGATTTTTGTGAACACAGTGCTTTTTTTGTAGATTCAGATGGGGCAGGCCACCTCCTGAAACGTCACTGCTGGGTATTAAATTGGAGATGGAGCGCTCTGACGCTGCCCTTGCTTGGGCCAAGAAAGCTGGCCTGACGTAAGCTGCCGATAACGTGGGATCCAAGAAAGTGCCTGAGAACCGTCCCTTTATTTGTCAAATTCATCAGCCTCAGAGGTTCCAAACGGCCTCGCGGGATGCGCGGGTGTCCAGGCGTGCCAGGAGGAGATGGCTCTGCTTGCAGCACGGCTCCAAAGCTGAGCCTGGACTGGGTCTGGAGCAGTCCTTCTGCTTTGGCTTCGTTTAAGAGCTTATCCTTAAATGTTTGCACTAAAGCCCTGGAGCCCTGAGAAGGAAGATGCAAATAACTTGATTTCTTATTAACACAGTTTCTTAATTGCTTCCATGGGACAAGAGTCAAGTTGTTTGTAAATTTTAATGGTTTAAAAGATGCCCTAGGGAAATCACAACCAAATCGGATGCTTTTGTTTGATGCGCACCCTTGCTAGCCAAGCAGCTCCACCTATGTTGTAGATGTGATCAATTAAAAATTATCAGGAGAAAATGACGTGTTCTTTTAATTTAATGTGCTTAGCCAGAAGGATTTTCCAACAGAAGGATCCGAGGCGAGGAGCGGCGCGGCGGTTTGCTTTATTTCCTCCCCGCTTCGGGAGGAAAGCGAACCGTGCCGCATCCTGCGACGGGAGGGGGGGAAGCTGTGCTACCGCTGCGTGCGGGGACCGAGTCCGAAGGGAACGCGGTGCTGGAGGACCGACGGCACAAACCGCAGGACCCCTCTCCGCAGGACAGGCGGATCCGGGGGATCCTCGGCCGGGACGATGCCACCGAGTCGTCGTTACCACCGAAGCGTTATTGCCCCGTCCCCTCTGCGTTTCGGGGAGGGGGGGGGGGCCGTACCCCAACCTGCCGCTGCCGGGGGGAGGGAACCGGACACCGCGGGACCGTCCCGCCGAGGCCCCGCCCCGGTTACCGGCAGCGCTGCCGCGTGCGCGAGCGGCCGCGTGCAGCGCCCGGCCTGTGGCGAGGCGCGAGCAGGGAACAGCCGCGGTGGGAGCTCGCGCTCGGCCCCCTCAGGCGGGACGGGGCGGAACGCGGGGCACGGAGGTGCTGCAGACCCCCCTCCCGGCGGGGCGAACCCGGTTTTCACAGCCTTGCTGCGGGGGCGTCTCGCTCCCGGTGCTGAAGACAGTTCAGATGGGCCCCGGTGGCTGAGCAGCCCCCGGGCCCTGTGCGTTCCTACCGGTGTTGGGTTCGTCTCAGTGCGAAGTTTCCCGTGCGGCCTGCTTGCTGACACCGTTGTGCTGCTCTTTGGTACGTGGGGGGGCTGAGAAAATGTGAGTACAGGCAGCAGTTTAAAAGCAAAAAAAAAAAAAAAAATTAATATTAAAATGTAAAATTTCTTTCTTTGTTCAATTCCATGATTGGAAAGCCCGTCTCGTTATTTTGAGGCCTGGCTTGCGCTTTATGTAGCGTGAGGGTTGGCAGCACCGTGTCTGCTGTGGCACGTGAACGGTCCTGCGGAGAAGTCCTCGCGGCTTCTAAACGCGTGAATATCTGACGCGTGAGCGGAGGCTTTCACCCTGCCTCGGCAGCCCAGGAGAGCATTAGCGTGACGGGAGTAGAAGATGGAGCTTGAGGTATGGTACTTGTGTTTGAGGCGGGTGAGCAACGGGGAGTGACTGAGTGACAACTGTGTTTACTGCTGCTTGGGTGTGGGATACGTATGTGGTCTCCATAAGGCTGAATTATTGTGATTTATAAGAAATCCATGGGACTACATTTAGTTTTATGTAATGTATGTCTACACATACATGAAAATCAACAGAAGATTTCATTATTGCCGTGACATGTTCCTTCCAACTTGTTCTCTCCTATGATTATTGCAATTTGTTTCTCTTGAAATTTCTGTAAGGCATGACAAGACACCAAAGTTATGGTGAGTTACACAAAGGACTCCTTTGCATATTAAAGACTTTGTATTGTCACTTGACTAAATTTGGGAAAACATCTACCACTGTGAGTGTCATTAGAGAGAGATGAATTCCAGTGCTCATTACTGGGATGCTGTGACAAATAGGTGGAGGAAGGACTATAAAGTGGCAGTGTAGTGTGTAGTGTGGTTTTTTTTATTTTTTTTTTCCCCAAGCCTTGTTGAGGCTCATTTTACTTCTCTCCATCTCTAGCAGTCTCAATCCCTTGATAATAAATGCAGCTCGCATATGAACAACCCCCCGGACTGATTTCTTTCTACTGGAAGAAGTGATTTAAAAGATGACGAAAAAAGACATTGAATGTGTTCATTATTGATAATCTTAAAGATTTACTGTGGGCTTTCAGAAAAGCTGCTGCCTTAAAGCAAACTGCTTTTATCTCCTTTTTGTTTGCTTAGTTGGCTTTTGTGGGTTTTGTGTTTTTTTCCTTCAGTAGCTCATGTAGGTAGAAGCTTGAAATTTTTTTTAAATTTTTTTTTTTTCTGAGGGGACATTTGCCAGCCCCTGCTAGCAGTGGGAAAGCTCAGTGGGAACTGCACAGGGACGTATTTCGCCAGTAGAGCGGTGCATGGTGTACGCCGGACCTGGCTTTAGGTGCCCGTGGCCGGCAGCTGGCTCTGTGCTGGGGAGCATCGCTGTGTGACCACCACGGCAGTCGACTGCCCTGGTCTCTGGGAAGGGGTTCCTACCCTTGGGCATCAGGCATCTTCAAAGCATTCGGAATTAGACATTAGCTGTAAATAGTTAAAAAAACCCCACAAACCACCACCAGCAGAAAAACCCTTGTTAAAATAATGGAGAAATTTGCTCAGCAGCTGAAACTGTTTCCAGTCTGGTCCTTCTGAGCCCGCAGGGTAGTGCCTGATCTCCATTCTTGCTTGCGTTCCCCTGTACGGTTTCAGGGCACCTGTCTTGGGCTTAGGGTTCAAATGTTCTTCACGTGGTACATAATTGCGTTAGTGCAAGAAGTCAAGAGGAAATGGAAGAGGAAGGGGGAGTTAATTTAGATGAACCCCCAACTGCTCCTTTGTGCTATCTCAAGGGAAGATGTCAACAAGGTAATTATCACAGTGTTTTGTGTCTTGTTGCTTCTAGGTTTCTCCTTGAGGGAACAGAAGCAGTTGGGGTGGTGCAAGAGATGGGATGGCAGATGGGAATCAGGTGCATCCTGACTAAGCCAAAACATAGGAAAATGAGGAGGATGAGAATCCATACTAAAAAGCCCAAGAACAGTGAATTTCTCCATTGGGTTCTGACCTTTCTCAGTGCACATCAATGGGCAGAGGCAGCCACCCTGTGCTCGGAGTCATTAGATAGTAGGGATGTTTAAAGTACAGGATACCAAGCCAGGAGGCATAGACCAGATGTGCTCATTCACCTCTTTGCCCTTCAGTCTCCAGAAGTTCCAGAATCTCTAATTAATGCCAAAAATAGGTTCAGGGAGGAGCAGATGGCATTAGGAGTTGGGAGGTGTGAATGAGCTGCCATGGGGATGTGAACTTGTTTGACCCACGTAACCTCTCGATGGGCCCTGCAAGACCACGGTGCTGTCCTGAAACTGCTGTCTGCAAGAGCATCACTGCTGGAGCCAGACAGGGAGGTGGTAGAATATCACGAGGAGAGCAGGTGGGCCACAAGCTTCAGCTCAATTCCGTGCAAAGCATGCTCGTTATTTCAGAGTAATTAGGTTTACTGTATGGATGACTGTCAGGAAGCAAAGAGCTCAGATCCAAAGGTCCATGAAATTGAGAGAAGCAGCAGATGCTCAATACCTTGAAAAATCAGAACTTCCAGTAGAAGCTTCTTCACCTTTTTTTTTTTTTCCCCTCTGTCTGAAGATAAGCATCCCTGAACTTGAGAGTTTTTGTGAACAAACACAAACTCTCTGCCATTTAAACCCCAAAACAAAAGGGGAGGGTCCGGACTGTTGTGTGCAGTGGGGAAGGAACAAAGAACCCGGTAGTTTCTTAGTTAAGATGAGTTGTACAGATGGATGCTATAAAAGTAGAGCAGCGAAAATTTTACCTGATGTTAAAAGCAAGGAAATAACTTTGCTTGTTTGGGGACTCTGGGCACGTCATCTTTTCACTGTTTATGCTCTCCTTTTGCAGAGTGTGCTTTCCTCAGTAATATGATGGAGGATCTCGGGAGGAAGGTGCCACATAATAGCTTTTTGGCACAGAAGGCATAATTGGCTGGTTGAACTCATGGGCATTTAGAGGTCTGGTGGCTAAAAAGGGTTTGCACAGTTCAGAGTAAAAAAGCTGGGTAATGTTTACCACAATACTAATGGGAAATACAGAGAATTTGGTGTATTTTCTTGTCAGATTCGGGATGGCGTATCTTGTAATGAAGTCCCTCTGGTTCAGGGTTTCCTGCATACATCTGCCTGATATGTTTCCACTTACGTAAATTTGGTGATGTGTTGGAGCAAAAGCAGAACCGAATGAACTTTGTTTTTTCCTGAGTAGCTAGAATGAGCCAGGTAACTGGTGCAGAAATAGGTTGGCTGTGTGCTCTCGTTCACCGTTTCCTAGAGCTCCTCTGCCTTCCACGTCGTGGTATTTGCTTCTGAAGCAAGAGATATTTCCCAAAGGTCTCTCGGCATGTGTAGCTGTATTTTATCCCCATAGTTAATTCAACAAAGTATACTGGAACACAGAGTATCGGAAAACATTTTCTATGTGTTCAGAAAGCAAAACCATATGCTCAAACCCTGTCATCAGTTCAGAGGCGTTTAATAACCTCATACTTCACCAATCAGAATAATTAAACAGGCTCATTATTTTAAATATTCATTGCGTCCAGATTCCATGTTTGGCTTTCTTGGTCAATTTGGTTCTTGCTAATCTGGGGGAAGGAAAGAATGTTCTCTAGTGCTTAATTTGCATTAAAAACACTATAATTTGTAAGTAAATTGGAAAGCTTTTAAGTGAAGAGGGAACATCAGTGACTTGACAGTCAAAGCTCTCCTTTGTTTTTCAAGCATAATGTTCCAGAAAGATGCTCTTCCTTTCTTGGAATTACATGTCGGTAAGAATGAAGCCTTGTAATTGTTCATTAATCCATGGTTATTGGGAGACTGGTGGAAGAAAGCATCAGAAAAGAAAAACCCAAAGCGGGTAGTACCTTGCCTGTGATACCTTTACTAGAAAATGGATTAAAAATTTTTTAAGTTATTTAAGGGAGGGTGAATTCTCATCAGAAGAGCTGTCGCTGGGCTTGCATGGTGGAGACTGGGGAGATGGAAGAACGGTGCTGCATCTCTGCAAAGCGCAGCAAGACCTCTCCTGCCTGCTCCCGTGCTGAGCCGGTCCGGCTGTTCAGCCTTGTTTCTTGGATCTGATTCTTTCCTTTCCGCTACACCCAGTTGTGCAAGACTTCCTCCTACTGGTGAGCTGACAAGAATGGCCCACGAGGAGTATTGACTGAAACTTGGTGAAAAGGAGGAAAAAAGATACAAAGATATGTTGCTGTGGCTAAATAGTAGGGGAGGGGAAGAAGCTTCTCTTTTTTTTTTTTTTTTTTTACTTGACCAACCAGACACAAAGAAAATGTCTTAATTGGTTTGATTTTTTTTTAAAAAAACCCACCCAGACAGATAGGCTCTACTTATTTTCCTTTTTTGATGTATCTGATTGCATGGAAAAAATTCTTGGAAGTTTTTTTTCTGTTGTATTAAAGATGTTGTTTCCTTTGTTGCTTCTGCCTCTTTATTTAGGAGGAGGGGAGAGGAGTGAGAAATGCAGCAGAGAAGCTTATTTCAATGCAAATCTATTGTTGATAATTGCAGTTTTAAAATCTTCTCAACCTTCAGCTGAACAATGATAAAAGAATAATGGCTGTGAATTATTAGCTGTTCCGCTTACCTTCAAAATAGTTCTTACGTTGTTGTGATACTTGAATGTATTTATTTTTGTACATCTTTGGTTTTTTTTAATGTACATGTGCTTCCTGTGGTCTTAATTTTCTTTAGGACCTCTGATAATTCTGGATCAACATTTTTGTTATGGATGTATAGGGCTAAAACAAATTAAAAATCTCTTCTTTTTTCCATTCTTCCAAAGTAATCAGATTCATTTTTCCGTTATTCTGTTTCTAGGCCAGGATAATGCAACAAATACTAGTGTAAAAATGAAGCAATCTAGGGAAGTTGCATGGGCTAGTTTTGTACTGCTTGAAATCTTTTCTGTAGGTATTAGCAGAGGTGGGCTCGATTCTGAGCTGCTAAGCAGCTTGCTGTCATTGGAGTCCAGATTTCTGCCAGTTGTTACACAGCAAGTGCAAAGGGGGTACAGAAAGCAGCTGGAGTGGGGTGCAGCATCTTACAGCCATTATTATGTATATTTATGCATATAAATGGCCTCCAAGTTATGGGGTGTAGGGAATCCAGCCCAAGGGGTTCTTACCTTTTTATGTAAATGTGTGATAGTCTGGATTAACTCAAGAGCAGAGGGTTGTACTTCACTTTTATTTGCTTTTATTTTTATTTCTTGATTGTTTTGAAAACATTTAGAGATTTAATGGCAGCCATGACAATTTCTCAGGAGGGAGAGAAGATTTGAGTAGCAGTAAATAACAGAAAGAGCTAAGGCTCCTAAATATGTATGCTTAAAACCACAAAGCTACAAGCTTTGCTTTGTTCCAGGCTTAGTGTTAAACACCTTGCCCTCCAAATCACGGAGCCTTGCTGGTAGCAAGCAGGTGCTATAACTGATGATTGTATTTATTTGCTGTGGCAAAAGAATGGTAAATTGAGATGGATATGTTTCCACCTGTCTGAACTGACTATTTATCACCCTAATTCCTAATGGATCAAGCATTTGCTAAAAGAGGGTAATTGTTTGGATGTGAAACTTGGCTTTCTGATGCAAGGGATTTATGATGTGTCAGGTTGTGGACATGAAGTATAACATCATGTTATGCTAATTCTTGTCATGCTCATGCATGTCGTATGACAGGGTAAGACAATGTGACTATCTAATGTGTAAAAGTAGCAAGTGTGTCTGAAATGGGGAGTGCCCACTGCTAATTAAAAGGGTGAGGGTCCTACAGAGACTTGTTCGGGAGGTAGAACAACCATATTAAGAGGACTAATTAACTGAGGTGGAGCACTGGGTTATTCTGCCTCCATGCCCAGAGCTAGCTCTTAGTCTGGCAGACTCTAAGCCATGGAGCTCTTGCACAGAAAATTCAGTGGTCTGGTTTATGTGTGGAAATGATCCCCCTCCCCCCAAAAAAAGGCATTGTGGATTTTTTCTGGAAGTACGTGAAAAATATGAGAAGGTGGTAGCATTTTCCTTAGCCAGAGGCATTTGTGAGAGGAACACCAAAGTTCCAAATGAATTGATGAGAATGACATTAAGGACAGAACTAATAACAAGCAGACAAGGGAGCTCTGCCTTGGTAAAACAGCTTTCACTGCTTGCTGAGGTAGCAAAGAGATGTCTGATCTCCATCAAGAAGGTAGGATCAGACTGCTAATGTCTAAGTAGGAAGGTAAATTATCATTGTAAGGGCCAGGATCATCTTCAGAAACCCTGTAGTTCAGCATGTTCTCCTCACTGAGTCTTTTCATCGGGCATCTGGATGGGGCGGACAGGGTTTGGAGAGTAAGAGAAGCCTGGCTCATCGTGGAGGGTGTTACACCCATAAAACCCACGTGCCTTTGACTGGAAAGCTGCTGCTGGCATACACTATTGATGGCTGTTGAATACACGTTTGACTGGGAGGACAAACACGGAGTTGTCAAGGATTTGATTGTTTTTTCCTCAGCTGCCTGAGGAGTGTTAGACCCTATTGTTTTTGATAACGCACCTCAATTAAGTCTTAAAAATAAAATTGGTAGTACATGCTCTGTGAAACTGGAGGAGCTGTGTTGGATTCCTCCGAGAACTGAGCTGCTTGATTTAGGCTTAAGGATGATGTTTCTCCACAAGGGAGTCACCAGTCACAATAATTACATTGCTGTCTTCTCATAATATGATTTATTTAGATGTTGCCGTATGAATTAATTCTGTCTAATTGCTGCTCTTCTCACTGTAAATCAAGGTTTCTTGCTTTCTGGAGAGTAGTGAACATGATCCTACATTGAAGTAATTAGTCCAATTAGAAAGGAAAGCAGATGTGGAAAACCAATTACTTTCAGGAATATGCCTGCTCCTATGTAGTCCAAATGCTTTTCAATCAAGATGTAATAGTAGTTTAATAAAACATTGTTTTATTCATAAACTCTACACAGCATTGACTACACTGGCTCTTTTGGAGAAGCCACTTTGGGCTAGTTTTGTGGCTGGTGAGCTTTCTTCTGACTTGCTCCTAGTTTACACAACTCCGGTGAAAGAAAGCACGTGGGCATCACTGCGAGCAAGGGCAGGATCCCCTTCTGTCTCACAGACATCGCCCTGCAGCGAGAACGACGTGGGCTGCTGTCCTTGGCATTAATATGCTTGCTGAGAAAATATCCAGCAGCGAAAATAACCTACAGAGGTGGAAAGGGGTCATGATAGTTGCGCACACACCACACCCCCCCCCCATTTTGGATGGTGAGCCCCCCCTCTTTGCCTGCGGCTAAAACAGCATCAAAGGGATGAAATTAGAGGAAGCGTGTGGCCCCATCCGGCCCTGTGGGCGCTTCCCGGAGCTGCATCCGTGCTCGCTGCTCTCTACTCATCTGGGACCTGGACATAAACTGGTCAGCAAATGCCCACTGGCATCCAGATCATGTCCTGACCCAGATAATTTAAGAGCTGCTGTTAAAAAGGAAACACAAAAGAACATAGTTGTGAAGCTGGTGGCGTGAGAGCCCATGATCCCTGCAAGATCTGGCTGGAACGCTTTTGGTGAAAATATTGATGGTATGTCACTGGTGTGTATGGTGCAAGTTGGACTTGCTTGACTGTGTCAGTGGGCTTGCAGTGATTGATGTTGGTGGAGATTTTAAACCTCTGAAGTTCAGGATACTTCACAAAACTAAATGAATCTAGAGGAGGAAAAATGCAGGTACCAAAGTGAGAGGAAGCGTAGTGTTTAGCAGAGATTTGAAAGGAAATAGAGAGTTGACAACAGTGCTGCAGGAGTTTGAGGATGAATTGTGGTGCTAAGCTGGGAGTCTTTGGGGAGAGAACTGAACTTGAAAAGTTGGGAGGAGTGGGAGGAAAAGGAAGGCGCAGAAAATCCTAATGCATGTTGCAGAACTGAAAATGTGAGCCAAACCTAGTTGTCTTTATGCAGTGCGCTCATTTGCCGCTGCTGCTGGAGCAGAGTGGGCTCAGTAATGAACTGGCACTTAGCAGCAGCAGGCACGGCATGTGGGGCTGGACCCGTCAGCCCTCCCCCTTGCGCTCTCAGTTTACATCAGAGTTCTGCAGTATTTATCAGCAGGGATTTTTCAAATTTACAAGCAGTGGCAAGGTTCCCCTACTCTCTTCCCCTCAATGTAGCTGTCAAATCCAGCATCTGTGCCCAGCCTGAAGTAGCGTATGAAGTTTCCTGCCTATTTCTGAGAGAGAACGGCCACCAGACTGCAGCCAGCACTTGCAATCGTATTTCATCAAAGCAATTCTGCAAAATTTTAGTCTAACGAACATTTCTGTTAGGTAGGACCCTTTCTAGTTGGCAGAGGTGGTTCTAAGTGTTCCTGTGCCCATCGTGCCTCTCCTGGTTGGGAAACAGGATTTATTTTACAAAGGATGCACTTTGTTTAGCATACAGAAGTAATCGATAAAACATCAAGCGCAAGAAATGGAGGGAGGCAAATGCTTAGCACTTTTCCCTGTAATTAATTTCACAGCGCGGTTCTCGGAGTGGTGGCTGTCGCAGCCCCGTGCCAGGAGGGGCAGGACCAGAGAGCAGAGCAAACACAGCTTGTCTGTCCACAGTGTGAGCTGAACAAAATCAGAATGGCCTCTTTGGGCTTTGTTTTTTTAAACTCTTCATTAAAATACCTGCTGAGGAGTTTTGCATTGAAAGTTCACCCATCTATTTTCTTCTATCTACTGTGGGGAAGACAAGTGTTCTCGTAATTGGGCCATTAAAGGAGGTGTTGAAATGTTACTAATTGTCAAAGGCAATTAAGTGTAGCAACATGTCACAGGTAAATTAACGAGACTCCAGGTGTTTTGAGCAAATTGCATTTATGTGGGTATAAAACAATTCAGATTGTCTCTGCTAGTTGTATGGTTTTGGTGTGCTCTTGGTTTTTTGGTTTTGTTTTTTTTTCAGAGGGACGTAGCTATGGATCAGTCCCTGAGCTGGCTGTTATTTGTAGGGTCTCTGTGATATGCTGCATATTGTATAACCCTGACTTTAGAGATGCTTAAAATCCATAGCTGCTATTTTCTGGAAGATGTTCCTTTTTCTAACCAGGCCTCTGCATATCCAGACTGTTTTCAGACTTGCTCTCATCCAATGGAAGCAGAGATTGTGCCAGTTTCTGTGCCTTTTCCAGACATGAGATGCTTCAGAGGGAGATCCAGCTATTGCGGCAGTACCTTGTAACCAGTGTTACAACAAGTTTAATTTTCTCTCTTTCCACATCTTTCAGTCCCTCATTCATAGAGAGTTTTGGTGCCTCTTTGTCATGGCCTTTGAGATGTGTGAGCAGCTGCTGCATGTGCCTGGCTGTGAAAAGTGGATTTCCCTTGCAGGCAGGAAACCACGTTGTAATACCACTGCAGGCTCTGTGCTTTGCAGCGGGCATCCTTCTCTCTTCATCCCACTCACTGTCACTCAACTTCCCTTTGATCCTTGCATCTCAGTGCCTTGTTGCCTTTCTCTTGGTGCTCAGCTGCTGCCTTTCTGCTCCCTAACAGAGGTCTTGCTGCTGCAGTGAGGGGTGGCTCCGACCGCGTTCATGCATGTACAGCACATACCAGTCACAGCATCTGTGATTCCCTTGCTATAACTGACCTGAGGCTACCGCCCTCCTCTCGTACCTCTGAACAGACGTGTGGAGCTCTGCTGGTCTATATATCGACAGTCACGACGTGTTGCAGGGGAAGAAAGTCACCTCCTTCGTGACACCTCAGGCAGAGGTGTGCATAGCTATATGTGCAGGATAACCCTAAAAAAAACTTCCTGGGGAGCACTGCTGTAAGGATAACATTATCTTCAGTTACCCCTCCTTTGGGCAATAGCCCAGGCGTTGGTTCTGGTTCTGCTGCAGACCTCGTAGGTGACCCGGGCTGGCCACGAAATCTTTAAGACCCAGATAAGAATGATAGGTACGTCTCTGTGCTCGGATCCTCGGCAGGAGTAATCGAACTACGGCTTGGAAATGTAGTGAGGATAGACACACTGATGATCCTCTGGTTCCTGCAGTGATTTGCATGCAGCGGTGCTGGAAGTATCTCCCATACCCTGCAGCCACTCATTTTTTTTATTGACTAGCACATCAGGTTAATAACAAGATTTTGTAAATGTGACTATATTGGTAAAAGTTTTGTGAGGGGAAAAAATGCAAACATCCAGATTAGCTTCTGCTCATTTGTGCATTATACACAATGTACATACAAGCTGTTGTAGCATGGGTTTAAGTTTTGCGTTCACTGAAATTCTTTAACTTTGCTTGGACCAAAGATAAGACCACTCTGACTGTTTGTCTATGGAGAAGTATAGCAGCCCTAATCACAAAGTTCCTGCAGACACTTATTACAAACAGTAAGAGTGCTGTTACCTTTGCTCCACGCATAGCTATTTTCAGGAAGACCTGTAGTGACCCAAAATCACTGCTGAGAATATTCAGAGTTTTAACCTTTGAACAAATATCATGGGTTTTATTTCTGGTTACAATTTTAACACAGAAAATCTGGAGTTACTAAATTGAGAGTGGCCAGCAGCTGTATTGCTCCTGCCAAAAATGATGGCATACTGCCCTCCCCCTGCAGCTCACAATACTGTAGATATTAGGAGAGACCACAAAAGGGTGGAACTGTCACATGGTCCCATAATTATCACTCTTTGTTTCTTTTCTGTTCCTGATGTATTAGATGCCCTCCCTGCAAAGAGATTTGTGATTGTGTGTATGTGCACGCGCGTGTTTGAGGGTGGGTGAAACCCTAATTGTATATTATTAAAATATTATGATTTTTCCCCTTCCAAGCTGTAGCAATACGCAGCACCTCCCTGATGTCTTGTGCAGCTGGCTTTGACTGGCACTTGCAAGGTTGTCCTCCAGGTGCTGCATCAGAAATCTTTTGACACAGTGTCAGTAATTAAGTGTACAATTAAGAGAATGTCTGCAATTAAGTTCAATCAGTCAGTCAATCAAATCTACATTTGTAAAGGGTTTCTAAAGGGCCTCTTATCCAAGCCTCCCCTCTGCTTCAGAGCTCTGCAAACTTAACACCAGAACACAAGGCAACATTTATTTGAAGCAACTCAAAGAAAGGGCTGTAAGGTTTGCATTGAGAGGGTGTTTGAGGCCTTGCTGTCTGCTGAATAAAAACTGACTTTTAGGTAAGGAATTTAGGCACAACACTGACATGTAACTGTGAAAAAGGTTGAAAACTTCTGGCTTTTCTAGCTGTATCCCTGGGGATTCAGCTCAATAATGTTATTTCTCATCTTCCTCCCTGTGGGAAGGAATCAAAAAGGACAGCTATTTTGCTGGTATAAGCTGGCCTTGTTTTGTGCTGTTTTGGGCATCTTTCAGCTCGTGCCAGTTTTAGTTTGACAGGGGAGTTGGAGTGGCTGTGCACTTGCTGTTTTTGTGCTGCCCAGTAAATGAATCTTGAGTGAAAGCGCTGCCCTTTCTGGGGTAGTTATCTGTAATAATTTTCCTCAACTATATCAGTTATAGCCTGTACCATGCTTGAGGTTGTGGGTTTTTTTTTTTAATACACCTCAAGACAGCAAGTGACTTGCATGTGCAGAGAGGTGTGCTATGGTTTCTGTGCCAAAGCCCTTCCTGGGAGCGGAGCAACTCACAGGTTGCAAAGCACGTGGTAAAAGCCACCAGTGTCAAAGTGCTTCTTCGTGGCTTGTGTGTCTTTGTCATGGGAGTCTAAGAAATGCCAACTTTGAAGTGAAAGCAGTTGGCATGGCTCCTGTTCTTGCTAATGTGCCCTTTTCTGGAAAGAGGTATTGCTCAATGGGGTCAGCTCCCACGTTTGTCTGGTTTATATTCTGTACTCTGTGAAGTTGATTCTGAGGTTGTTGGTAACCAACACTTCAGATAAATATGCCCCAAATTAACCCATTTCAAAAGGGTTCTCCAGTTCCCCCTTGCCAAGTTGCAGTGACAGATGCTATTCAGGACTTGGTATTCACAAATAGCATCAGGAAAGGGCACCAGGTCTAAGTTCTATGCGTGCGGTTAAACCTTGTGTCACGGAGTGGCCCTGTGAACAGTAAAGTGTGTGGGGGTGCAGGTAGAAAAGGGATGTGTTTCTCTATGGATGTACCTGGTGTTCGTAAGGCCCCTTTTGATAAGGATAGGTTTAACGTAATGCCCCTAGTACCAGCACTGGCAACACCAAGAAGCAGCTCCTAAATGCATGAGACAAGACTAGTGGCTGATATTCTTTTTGACTGTTTTGCTTCGATCTCATTTCTTTTGTGTGAAAGTAAGTTTTTCTTGTCTGAATTGCCAGATCTATATCATCAGTTGCTTTCTAAGGTCTGGAAATAATTCAGTCTTTAGACTGTACATAATTCTCGAAAAAGTAACTTGAGGATTTTTCTTGTCTCTGGTGCTACATCAATGTGAGCAACCAGCCATGGTATCTTTGATAATGAGCTTGCATTTACATAGCGCCTGTCATCTCTAGAAGGAGTTTTGCTAACTGCAGAGTGTATTGACAAAGACTTGTCCATAGCAATGCGCGTCTCTGGCAGTTTGTCTGCTGTCTCATTATATTCATTGCTTTAATATATGGAAAGCTGTTAGCCAAAACGTCCTTCATATGGGGAAAAAAGAACAAATGGCTAAGCCATATATTAATGGTAGTGCTGTAAATATTCCTTAGCATATCATTAATACCCAACTATATTTCTGTCTTCATCCGTAGAGCTCTGAGTGCCCTACAGATGAAGGCCGCCTGCCCAGGAAGCTGAAGCCAGCCAGGGAGGAAGGGTGAGAAGGCGGCGAGTGCCGTATCGTGCTTCAGCGGATCTTCAGCAGTTTCCCAGCAGACGGTCCTGCCCTCTGGACCTGTTGCTGCCCAGGCAGTGGAAGGTAGGTACCCTGATTTTATTACCCTGAATTGGTAAATAGGTAAACTTGTGCATTTTTCATCTGCTAAGCTTGACGCATGATACTTACCCTCTTGCACTTTCACTCTTTGTCTCACTAGAAAAAGATAAAGGGGGAAAAAAATCCAATTTGTTGTCAGTGTTCTTGTTACCCTCCACCATTAATCATTACCACAACTCTAAGGAAGGGTTTGTTAAGGTCAGTTGTTCTGGAATGCCCTGAAGAAAAATACTTCAGGAAAAGATATCAAGAGCTCTTTTTGGTTGTTACGTATTTCAAGATACCTACAAGATGGAGGCTTAGATGGATGAGAAAGTATAGAAAACTGCAACAGTATAGGGTTGGCTAGATTCTGGTTTCAAAATATGTTGTGGTCCTGTTATTGTTGTGATTTTATTTGAAATAGAGTGTAACTTTAATGCTAAGCAGGGAAATAGTTTTTGTAAGATACCCAACAAAGGCTGTGTGTTATGGTTAAGAATGAGCCTGGAAATACATGTGAGAAGCTTTGAGAACTTGGAGCGCTGGCTGGAAGAGCTGAGCACCACTGTACATGGAAGCTGGGTGTTGGCTTTCCAGGGAGCAAAACCCTTCAGTGATCTGCGCTCGTAAGAACAGCCATCAGCAAGTATCTTTTAATACTTTAATACTAAAAGTATTTTTTACTTTTAAGAGGGAGGGGGAGAGAAGGATTAGGCAGGCAGCTGAGAGAGAGCTTTTTAGTACCAGAATCCATTGTCCTGTATTCTATGAAAGCAAATAATATGTCCTGATGGTAGGAGGACATCATTTGTTTTTTGTTTTAAATTTGCCAGACCTCATTTTTCTTTCGGCATTCATCTCAGGGAGGTGAGGACTTTGAAAGGGCAATTACAATTGGTGAATGATTAGTGTTAGATGTGACACTTTCATGTGTCAAATATGTTTAACTGCATTAACCTTCGAGGAATTCACACTGACACCTTAAAAGATCTGTCTTGCGTTCAGCCTGAAAAATCTAAATTCTCCTTCAACTTAAATCTTATTTACATTCATTTTATTGCAAAATAAAGGAGTCTAAAATTTTAATGGAGTTTTGCCAGATTCTGAAGGCATTGTGGCAGGAGAGTTGGAAGGAAGCAGGTGTTGTTGGTGTGATTCTTCAGAGAATGATCCTCAAGGGAATGTGGAGTGGGGCATGTGCACCAAAACAAGGTTACTTTCTAGTTTTTTACAGGATATACCATCCTAGAGGGAAGATAACTGAAAGCAATGAGGTTACACATCTAATTTATCCACATTAGGGTTTAATTTCCTGCTAATAAGGTATTTAAGCCTTCCAGACAGCAGCTTGTGCTCTTTGTAGACTTTAATCTTTACATATTATGCAGAAAGTAAGTACATTCTCAAAAGGGGTTCTTACTGGAGACTTTCAAGAAATATTCAGGTTACTAAAATGCTCTGTGTACTGCTTCTCTCCATTTCCCAGCATGCTTGATCTCTGTTTGGATGCCTGGTGTATCCAAATTTCCATGCAGTTTCCCTTCTCTGTCAGTGGGAAGCAGTTCCTCTTGTTGCTGATTCATCTCCATGTCTCTTGTGCTTCACTCCACTGAAATCTGGTTAGGTATGAGACAGACTCCGGTGGAATGAAGGACAACAGAACTCATGGATTTTCCTTGTTTCACTTGGAAAACGCAGGCAAGTTTATCGCATGTTAACATACCTTTTAGGGACGCGCAGCTGGTACACCTGCAGTGTTTGAATCGTATGTAGGAGGCGTGAAACTTTACAATCAGTGTGTATGGGGATGCTATGGGCTGAAACTTTTATTTGTTCCTTCCCCCCCTCCATCCCTGTTCTTCATTTGCTTTAATTTTACTGTGTAACAAAGCAGCCAGGTATACCTTGTAGTGTTAACTCTGGGAACAACTTACCAAAGGATAGGGCAATTCTCCATCTTTTGAAGGGCTTAAACTACCAGGAGCTTCTCCAAATTAAATGCTCAAGGGTTTGACCTCTTACGGCTTTTACAAGGGAGGTCCAACAAAATAATCACCGTAGTCCCTTCTGGCCTTAAACCCCTGAATTTGCAAAATCCAAAGAATGCCAGTGGGCAACTTTCTTCTACGTGCTGGTTCTTTTTAAAGACCTTTGGCAATAATGAGAATGTGTTATGCTGCTGCTTCCCTTTAGCCTAGATAGGGGAGAAATAATCGTACTTAGTCACAGCCTCACATGATATGGTAATTGGAGCCTGCTTCAGGCTTCTTGTAAAGCATGGGCAGATAGCAGAGCCAGGAAAGTATCACTTGTCCTGACATGGCACTGCCAGGCTGCCACTGCTCATGCACACACCTTGCTGCATCTGTGAAATGGGTTATGTATTATGGGATTGCCCTAAGGCACTGCAAAGATTGAAATAGTTAAGCTAAGCACTGTCCAAATCCCCTGAAAGATGTGTAGCCTCTTCCAAAGAGTTTCCAATCTGTGAAAGAGACAAAAATAAAATTAAGACTGTTAGAAATACCTCTCCCCCCCAAAAAATCCAACAGACTCCTGCATCATATGCAGTAAAGACATTTCTGAGATTCTTGCAAAGGAATCTCATTATAGATTGAAATATTTTACTCTAAAATTAATACTGAAGTCTGTGTATAATGCATATACCTAGCATTGCATGTTGCTTCTCATCTACAGAATTGAAAACATTAAAAAAAAAAAACCCTCTACCCTGAAATTCATTTCACTCATGGGATTTGTGTAAGTTCACTATATCCCCGCAAGGAATGGCAAATATAGTTTCTAATTTGGGTGGCTTTGCTTCACAGGGACATGAAGCCAAATTAAGGGACCCAGGCCACAGTTCTTCCCAGCCTCCTTGATACCTGGGAAAACTGGGACTTTCAAAGTGCCTAGTGAAATACAGGGTCCAGTTCTGAGCAGCAGTGTGTTTTGGCAACTCTCCCATGCACTTGGATAAGTTAAGATTTCAATGTTTAATTTGCTTGTACTATGCAGCTTGGGAAAAGATAGGTTGGGATGCAAAAACTTGACTTGAAGATGAACTGAAACGCTTGCCTGTACTTTAAAAAAAACCCACAAAATAACCAGCCAACCCACAAAAGCCCCTGCTATGGAGGTGCTGATAGAGGATTTAACAGAACAAATAGCTTAGGGTGTTTCTCTCTCACTTTTGCTTTTAAATATAAACCTGCTGTCTGTTGCTGCACTGAAGCCTCTCCCTTCGTTTTGTCAAGACATGTTAAAAGCATTTGGGTAAGTCCTGAGAAAGGGTGGCCTAGGCAGGAACCCATCAACTGAAATTCCTCTATGCAATCCTGGCTTATTTGAAATGCCTTTTATCAGGCAAGTTACAACGGGCTTTACAACCATAAATGCCTAATGCACAGCTTCCAGCTATTAACCACTTCGTGCCTGGAATTCACAAAGCTAGTATGCCCAGGAGAGAAAATAAAGAGCTGCGAGGCTGGTATTGGCTTCCTTCAGAAACAGCTCAGATTATAAGTAAAGGTGCTTATCAACAAAATCTTATGTTAAAACAATGGTAATAAACTTGAAATACAAGCTCCAGGGACCCACCTCCAACAGCTAACTACCCCTCAATCTTGAACAACCAATTTAAAGTAAATTGAAGGTTACCAGTATGGGGTTTTTTTTCAACCTTTTAATGAGATACCACTTGGTTTTTGCTTTTCCCTGGAGAGAAGCCTTGAGAATTAGGCTCCAGTCTTTTGCATCTACTGAGCAGTAGCAAAGATGTGCTGCATCTTCAGAAGTGGCAAACCTTTAACTAAAGGTCAGATAAAATTGTACTGGACTTCTCTGAACTTTAAAGTGAGCCAATGTTTCCCTATTTCTTTGTAGGGGAACTAAGAGAGAGATGGGCTCAGCCAAAGCTTGTTGCATTTGTTACATTAAATGGACTTTGCATTAGGCCTGGTGATTGCAAGCCCTTGAAATTTTCAGTGCGCTGCCCTGCATGCTCTCAAAAGTGCCAGTAGCTCATAATCCTAGTTACAAAAGTGTATAATAATTTGTTTCACTGTAACATAAGCCTGTATTTAAAGTTAAGCGTAAGCAAAAACTGCTTTCTGAAGGTCAGATCTGATACTCTGACTTCCAGAAGTAATGCTCTTCTGCAACCCTGACCTGATCCAGGTGCTGTGTCTGACAATGACCTTTGCCTGGGCCTTTTCTAGGAAATGTTCCTACTCAAAGCATGATCTGCTGCTCATTCAGGGGTTTCCGTTTTCCTGCCTTACTCCAGTGTTACCCTCATGCTTTTCCAAAGCCTTTGCTTGAAATTGGCTGCTCTTGTTTTTTAAAGGCAAAACAACTCTGCATTTGTCTTGATTTTGAGCAAGTTTTACAACATAGTAATAAGTTAAATTTGTGGTTGGCTTTGCCACCATGCGTTGCTCCTGGAGAGGAACCTGATTTTACAGCAGTAGCTGAAGTCGCTTACGATTCTCTGTTTTAGAAGCGAGCGAGAAGGCCTTTGGACTCTTCTCTTTTGCTGGTACACAACAGCCAGCACAAACAACATCCACAAAAGGGAGGAAAAAAGCAACCTGAGCCCACTGGCTCCTCTGATCCCAGAGATAAGCTCTGCCCCTTCAGGAGAGCGTTCACCTAGCCCAATATTCAGCAGCCATGATGCTGCACAGCGCTACAGGACTTCTGGACTTCAAAGTACTTAGCAAACTAGTCAAACCAAGGCAAGTTAAAACTTTCTCTGTAAGGAAGAATAACAAATACTACTACTTTCATAAATATTTCACTTTTTCATGATATCTCTGGATAGGTAAGAAAACATTTGTCAAGTGATTTGCATAGAAAAATCAAGAGAAGAATCAACTGATTGAAACTAAGCTAAATTATTACAAATGGTAGTTTAGGTGACTACCCAAGTCTGGTATTCATCACATGAGTGTAAATCCAGAGCAACTCCATGGGGTCTAATTGAGTTACATTGATCTTAAAGGTCAGCGATAACCACATAATTCTTATTTCCAGTTTAGGAAATACTTTTTTCTTTTAGGGAATCTCTCCATGTATCGTCAATTGCTGCTGTGAGTAACTTTTGCTATTATTTATGACTTCAAGTACCCATAGACAATAAGTTTAAGACGTTTGCATTTATCCTTTTAAAAGCTGTTTCCTGGCCTCAGTTTCCAAACAGCAAAGGAGAGCTGCGTTGATGTTCGCAGGCAATGAGCAGTGCTTCTGCTGCATGGACAGTATTAACGCACCTCGCTACAGCCTCCCCGGATGTTCTCTCCAACGCGGCAGCCTTCCAAAGAAACCACCTCTAGACAGTGACTCCCAGCCACGACGCTCCCCCAGCTCGCAACGCTTTTATACAATACATAAGAACACGTGGTCGTACCGTTCACTCACCTGTCCTGGTTAACTAGGTACCAATCCCGTCTTGCAACTGCCTTACTTAACTTTAAACTAAAATAAAAAAAAAAAAAGCTAAGGAGACAGGAAACTAAAACAGCTGGTAGAGAAATAAACTCAGGGATTATTTCTTTTCTTCTTTTTCGTCCTTCGTTTGAACAGAATCCCAGAGGAGGTGAAACAGAAGAAAACGAATGGTCCTTTATTTATCCCCACTAAGCGCTGGGCTGTCCCGGGCGGACTGGCAGCGGGGAGAGGAGGTTTGCACGGGGAGGAGAGGTGGGGAAGAGGAGCAGAAGGGCGCGCAGGGCGCCCTACATACACACACACACACAAAAAAAAAAGCGCGGGGGCCGTTCCGAAGGTGGCGGCGGGCAGAGGAGGAGCGCTGCCCCCTTCCAGGTGCTGCCCGCAGGTGCAGTCTTTATTCGCGCGCCTGCTCAGGAGGCCGCGCTCTCCCGCGGGCGCAGCCAATGGAGAGGGCAGCGCGCGCCGGCTCCTCCCCGCGCTCCGCGGCCGCCCGCGCTGCCTGCGCGGGGGCGCCCGGCCCTGCCTGACCCGGTGGGGTGCTGGGGGAGTGTGGACCCCCCCCCCCCCCCGCCCCGCAGCGGGGGGCCGAGGGCCTGAACCGGGCTGCGCGGTGGGGAGGCCCGGCCCGGCGGGCTGTGGCTGTGCCTTGGGCTGCCTGCCCCAGAGTCCCGAGTTTGCACAAAGCACCGAAACTAGCTGGCAAGAGCAGGCTGCTCTGCTTTTACCTGGCCAAAGTCAGCGTCTCCAGGTGGCCTTGTGCTCTCGGGGGGCTTAATTTTAAGAGCATTAATGCTGTAAGTGACTGGTGCGAAAGAAAACATTTTAACTTAGTTTAATCGGAGCTCTGAACTAGATGATCTATGAGGTCCCTTCCAGCCCAAACCATTCTATGATTTTTTTTGTCGGATCAAATTGCCTAACTTTTGTACTTGATTTTCTGTGTCAGAAACGTTTTCTAGAGCTGCTAAGGAGCTGGAAAACTTGCTTCACAGCTAGCTCTGGAGTGTGCAATGCGTTGTGAGATTGCGACCATAATGTAATTCCTCTAAACTAGTAA
Source organism: Balearica regulorum gibbericeps (assembly GCF_011004875.1). Taxonomy (NCBI): domain Eukaryota; kingdom Metazoa; phylum Chordata; class Aves; order Gruiformes; family Gruidae; genus Balearica; species Balearica regulorum. Next base: position 2,141,572 of record NC_046208.1, read on the forward strand.
TTCAAGCAGCAAAAACCTGCCATGGGGGTATCTCCTTGCAAAGAATTTGGACAGAAGAACTTTGTGAAGTGTAGGGATGCTCTGTCAGAGGGCTTCAATGCAGTGGTTTTAATTCCAGCTCTAAAGGAAGGCAGTTTATAGTGACTCCTAGAGTTGCACTGAATATTAGGCGAATCTTGAGTCTTCTTTTTTCCTTTCTTTTTTAAACTTTATCTTTGCCCTGTTTTTCCATGGGGTGTGGGGCTGGAAGGTGCCCAACCACCTGACTGGCACTGGTGGTGCTGGGAGGGGGCACGGCCCTCCCAGGGTAGGGGCTGCCGCTTGGGCTGCCGGAGCATCGCGGGCCAGGCTCGAGGTGCCCGCAGCGCTGTGCATTTAGCAGGACCACTCTGGAAGGCAGATTACGTCTGGATCTTTTAAGTCTAGTAATTTGCACGAACCAAAATATTTCCATTAGTTTGCCCTTCCAGTGGAGCAGGGTGTAGGTAACCAAGTAAAAAAAAATATAATTAAATTTTACTTCTTTATTTCTTTTTGTAGTGCTAACAACTTACTATCATTCTTCCACGCTGTTTTCCATGTGAAGACTGCACATGAATCCTGCTTTTCAGTTTGGTCGTTGGCTGGGATTCTAAATCCAGGCTGCTTTGGTTATGACACGGGTCCTGAGGTTTGCCACTTTGATTGTGCTGAATTGCACTGAGCAGTAACATTCATTGTGACTACCCACAATTATGAATCAAAAATTCTGATTTTTTTGCCACACATTTTAAACGTGGAGGTGAACGTGGCAGCCTATAAATGTGTCTACCGGAATACACTTAGAGAAAAGGAAGTCAGTGTTTTTTATATCACAAATATGTACTGGAGGTTATTGCTATTCATTGCTTGCTTTTATTTTCTTAGGGCTGTGTGAAACAATAAGCTAAGCTCTCCAGAATTTTGCACTGCCACAGTTTGAAGCCAGAGCAGTAGTTCTTTTAGATACAAATCAGTTCTTTATTTGTTTTATTTACTACTGCAAAGTAACAAATACCTTTAAAGTTTACAAATACAGCTGTCAAGGACAGACATGGTGGGGCTGGCTGTGGCATGGATAGCTGGCTAGAAATGTAATGTTGTTCCATTATACCCAATCTTTTCAACTATCAGTTCCCTTCAACTTTCACCATGTACCTGCTAGGTGTAAAAAGCTGCCAAATATCATACAGCTGCTGCTGCAAGCTCTCAAACCCTGCTGATGGACGTATGTCAGGGGACGAAGGCTCTTCCCTGCTGTATCTGAAAGGCACATTCCACCGTTTGGCTCCCAGGGAGGAAACTTGTGTGGTCTTGAAGGCTTGTCAGCTTTGACCTCTAAATTTGTCCAATAAATGGAATCAAATTATTTACTTGGTCTGCAGGTTTGAGACATCAAACACGGCAGAGGAAAGCTCAGGGCCACAGCTCCTGAAATTGCCCACTGTAAATTCAGTCCACAAGCAGGTGTAGAATAATTACTTAAGGGTTTTCCCCCGTTCGCCTCCAAATGTTATTTATGATTGTGAAAAACATCTTTATAAAGCAACTGCCTACATAGGAGTAAGGATTAAATGGAGCCCTCAGACTATGCATTCTTAATATTTCCCATCACAGAAAAATGAACCACAGAGTAACACCTTGTTTCACTTTTATTTTGCATGGTTTCTTTGACTCTGCTCTGCTGCAGTGCAACCAGCTTTCCTGCGCCCTGTGCAGCGCTTACTCTCCCACATGCATAAAAGGAAAACAATCCTGTAACCTTTCTGAAGTGAAGCCAGAAAACCTTGTTTGATCATAGGGAGTCATCTTCCCGCTCCATTCTGCTGCAGTCTCCTCAAACCATCACCGTGGTGAGACCGATAGTGTTTGCAAGTCGTCTGTGGGAGCACGGTTCCGTCCTGCTTGATGCTGACACGAGCACGTTCGTTATTCAGCCAGTCTATTGCTTCAGCTGCTCCTGTCTCTGTGGGGATGGGCAAGTGCTGAGGCTTATTGCTGTGAATTCCGTCCTGCTTGATGCTGACACGAGCACGTTCGTTATTCAGCCAGTCCATTGCTTCAGCTGCTCCTGTCTCTGTGGGGATGGGCAAGTGCTGAGGCTTATTGCTGTGAATAGCGAGAAATGCTAGTTGCAAAATTAAGACTTAAAGTTTGTAAGAAAGCCCTTGTATTCCAGAGCAATAGAGAAAGGAAGAAAGCTTGAGACTTTCTTAGGTTTCTTTGAGATTTATCCCTGTACCATTGTCTAACCACTTGCTTGACACTACAGCTCTGAGTTGAATTACCGATTACAGTTACTTCTTTCTAAAGCCTGCTTCACAGGTATTCTTGCTTTTTGACGGTAGCTGCTCAGAAATATATGTTGTCATTTACATCACAGCAGTCCAGGAAACACAAAGTGTTTCACCATTCGGATGAGTTCTGCTCATCCCTGACAAGCAGATGTCTCCGAGGTGGAATAGGGCACCTATAGCAACTTTAAGACTGAAGCTACTGGAACTCGCAAGGAAAAAGGCAGAACGTGCCAGAATGTTTCTGGGGCACTTGTCTTGATGAATTCACCTCTACAGTAAGTGGCATTAGATCATTAATGGCTCGATATAGCTAAGACTCTAATCATACTCTTCATTCTACAAGACATTTGTAGAGAGGTCAATCAACTGATGACAGGTTCCTGCAATTTTATTTCAAATATTGTCAGCCATAATTGCTCATTTGCAACTTGCACAGGAAAGAAAACCGATTACACCAACCTCTCTTGTCATCTTCGCCCCATCCCCAGGCTCCATGCAAGTTTACTTTCTCCCTTTCACTTCCAAATTTAAAAGAAAACACTGCCTCTGTTCTGTTCCCATTCCCCCTTTGGCAATGGGAGTTGGCATGAGCTAGCACACCTGGTTCTGCAGCGTCGTTAAGTATCTGGCTTTTCCACATTAATACGTTTGGCTCTCTTCTTTCTTTAGAGGCATCCGATTCATCCTTGGCAGTCCTGTGCATCTTTCCTGAGAGTTTAGTATTAATGAGCCTGCAGCAGGGCAGGAAGGCTCCGAGCCTCTTGCTGCGAATATCCGGGGAGCAGGACTTCTTCTGTGCTCAAACTCTTGCAACGTCTGGTTGTGGGGACTATATGGCAACACGAGCCAGAGCGGGTAGGGTCAGGGGCTACTCTGAGTGAAGTCCAAGTGTGCAACAAATAGCAGGTAGCATTTCCAAAGCAGAGAAGTCACAAAAAAAGGGAGCTAGGGCAGGGTAACTTGTGGAGTCTGTGCTTGCTGCACAGAGGTAGGGGTCTTGCCCTGTTGTTTTCAGCAGAGCTCCTCTCAAACTGAACCAGGGTGGAAATAAATACATGGTAGCATACCGGAGTATTGGACTCTTCATTCTGTTATGACTTCTGGAAAAAAACGACTGAGAATCTTCAGAATCTTTTAGTCAAAGTTTGGTTTTGCCATTTTCCCCTTGTTCTCCTCTTTCATCACTAAAGAAGTAAAACAAAAAAATAAGCAGAGAAAGGAAAGGATGAGAAATAGAGAGACAGAGGAAGAAAACCATTTCCCAGGAGATCTAGTTCTGTTTTTGCAGCAGGGAACATTGCCATGAAAGCATTTGCTTCTTTAAAAGAAGGAAGTTTTTGAGGAAAAAAATATTTGTACATAATTTTTTGCTCAGCTTTCACTAGATTGCCTCAGAAGGTGCCTCTGAAAAGAGCCAACAAGCTGTAACCTGCTCCCTTGCGCTGTTACTTCTGAGTGCCATGTCCACGTTTCAACACCGCGCTCAGGGCTTATAAAAGGACGCTGGTGACACATCACGTTGGCTCTGTGTTTCCCAGCAATGTTTATGGGATGGCAAACTAAGGCTGAGTTTAAGAGCATGCCTGTGGGTGCTGGGACACTGGAAGGGACCTTTCTGCCCCTGCAGTAAAGTAGAAAATTGGAAACCTCATGGTTTCTTCCGTAGTGTTTTTCATTTTGCTGTTTCAGATGCTCATTCTCAGAGGTATGAAGTATTGACCAGCTAAATCCTGGTGTGTTAAACCAGGAAAAGTAAGGAAGCACAACCTCTAGCTGTAGATAAGATGGGTTTTTTTCTGCTGTGTCAATAACTAGAAAAAACCAGCCCCCAAACAGTGTTCATGTGATGCAGGTTGGTGTCAGGGGAAAAAAGTGCCTGTTAAGAGGAGCAACTGAAAAGTACATAAATTTGAGCGTGAAGGAAAGCACCAAGCCTAAAGCCGTCGATGGTGCGGGTGTCAGGATGCGGTTGTGTTGCTGAAGCGAGCTAATACAGACACAAAGCTCCTTGAGAAAACAATGAGGCGCCTCTGTGCCAACGCATCTCCTTTGGCTGGATGATGTGCTGGGGATGTTAATTACTGTGTAAAAACTGCACTCTTTGCCAACAGAGCTGCACCCGCGCAGGATCCGTGCAGGGTTGGAGCTGCAGCGTGGCAGTGTCGGCTCTAGAGCACCTTTGGGGGCAGGAGGAGACTCGGCAGATGCTGCCCCATCTCTGCTAAGGGGCTGTCGTAAGGGAAGGGCTTAAATAACCTTCAAACGAAATAATTAAAGATTGATTATACCTTAATTGTAAAACAGTATCCCAAGGCTCTAAAGGTAGCGGGCCTTTTCTCCTCTGCCTTTGAAGATAAGACAGAATGACCATGTTTTAATTACTGGAAGGTTACTTACATTTGCTGTGTCTGCAAGAGGCCAAGAACTGAAATTTATAGTAATTCTTGAGTTTCCACTTTCGAACATAGTTATATGTTATTAAAATTTTGCTTGGTCTTTAGATCTGGGTTTAAAACTGGCAGTGTCAGAAGATGAATAAAACGCAAGCTTTCGTTGTCAATTTATCTCTTCCTGCGTTTGTTACAGTTCAGCAATAACACATCGCTCCCCGGCTGGCATTTGTGAGTAACCCTAAATCCCAACTGCTTTATGCACGGGGCAGCAGGTGAGTGTGTGAGAACTTCCACCATCCACACCTGGGTTATTGAGCAGACCAACAGATGATCTTAACATGGGGTTTTGCCTAGGGTAGCTCACACTCGTGGCTCTCAGGGAGTTTCAGCTGTAAAATCAGTCTAAACCTTTCTGAACAAAGGTACTTGTGTGGGAACGCGTGCTGTAGAGCCATCAGGCAAAATACTCTTCAGAATTAAAATTCTCTGTGCACAATTAGGCCTGCACACTTGGTTTGATAGCAAGAAGGCAGAATGTGTTATCCTGATGACAAGACTAATGCAACAGTAATTTAAAAATAAACATTTTAAGCTGATGTATGTGGCCTAAAGCCACCAGAGCACTGCTAAGGAGTATACTTTTCAGTTTTGTATTTGCCAAAAAACCCAAACCAAAACAAAAAAGCAAGACAAAAGTCTTGGCATTTACTCTCACAGGGAATGAACTTTTAAGCAGAAAAGATGAAATTTCTGACTTCTCTGTGAATTTTAATGTCTTTGCATGCTTTTAATGCCCTGAAAGAAATATTTGGCATGGTTTTAGCTCTCGGTCCGCGGTGGTCTCTACCCCTCCGTACACAGCTGTGTTTTAAGAGCCCTGTTTGCGTGTTCCCAGGCTGGGGTCCTGCTTGCTGCATGCTCCCAACCAAATGAAATAACTGATGGCAGGAGTTCAGGGCTAGGGAAGGCACACATCAGGAAGCTGATATAACTGAATCACAGATACAGATATACGTCTATAGAGATCTGTGTTATTTATACTATAAAAATGTACACAGAAATATAGCACAGGGTGGAAAATTAAATTACGCAGAAACCTATTTCCTGGAAAATACGGAGGTAATATTCCTCCCTCTGTTCTGTAGTTTAGAGCAACAGTAAAAAGTTACGTTCCGCAATAACAGGCATTTGAATGAATCTGATAACTCTTGTGGGTGGGAGGGACAGATGATAGCTTGTTTTCCAAGGAATATGGGGACTACAGGCACTTTTTTTTTTTTTTTTTTAAAACCAGGAAAGCCATAAACAGCAAAGCCAAGTCTCTTTGAAAGCACTATGGGTATACATCTGCTATATGAACTGAAGTCACCAGTATGTCTGCAGAAGAGAAGTGAATTGTATTGCCGTTAAACCCAATATAATAGGAGACCCAGGCCCAAAAAAGCCCCCACCCTCAGGAAGGAGTTGATACCTTAGTTGTTTCACCTACATGAAACGCACGGCCTGCTCTTTTAGCAGGCTTTTCCTAACAGTTGTTGGGTTTTAGTTTGATTCCTGTTACCTGGCTCAGGCTACTCCTGGGAAGCTCTGTCAGCGTGCAGATAGAAGAGGAGAATATTAGATTTCACAATTCAGGAAACAAAGCACCACGAAGGCAGTTCTGCAGCTGGCGGGCTAACGCTTGAGTGCAGCAGCACGTTAGCAAGCAGGGCGTTGCAATGTGCGAGGCTGATCTCACGGTTTCAGAAGCAGCTCGGTCTGACTTCTGCCATCTTTGTACTTAGGGCATGGATGGGGACACTGCTGGCAGGTCTGACGTTATTTGCAGATACAGTTTTCTCTCTGTTCTTGAAATTAATCTATTTGTGATTCCACGCAGGCTAGGTTTTGTTCCCCACAGTGACACATTTGTTACCTTTAGCGTGTGCCAGCATGTTCTTTTTAAAGAGGAACGCGGAGAACCATGCAACCACGGCCGTGCCCTTTCTGCACCAGTTTCTAAATGGTGGATTTGGGCACAAACATCTTTCGGACCCCTAATCTTGGTTTTGCTCTCTTGGTGGAGCACAAGGTTGGGAGGAAATTGTAAGCTTTGCTCTGCCGCTCTATGCAAAAGGGTACGCCAGCCTTTAGTGAAAAACTACCTGTGCTGGTGAAAAATGTTTATTCCTCAGTTTGCATGAAACAATTATTAGATAAAGCGGTGTTATTTAGTACTTGTGCCATCTTGTTTGTTTTATGGGAAACTAAAGGTTTCTTGTGAAATGGCGTGCACTGCTGCACTGGGATTATGCAATCGCTGCTTATGAGTACATATGTGAGAGCAAAAACACCAGCAGTTGTTCTGACTCTGTCCTTATAAAACTTCAAGTGCTGACAAAGCTGAGTTCCAAAAATTTTAATTCAGTGTGGGCAAGTATCCTTGGCTTCTGGAGGCTTTTCCATAACGCACTAGCCTTTTCTGATATTTTTTATAAATCCATTTACTGGTAATGTTAAGAAGTCGAAATGTGGCAAAGTCATTTTTTAATGACTTGAGCGAAGCTGAAAATACCGAGAAACGTGTTTTCTGTTTTGGCTTCTTTTTGCGTTTTTACTGATTAGAAGTAAGAAACAACTCTTTAAAAGTTTCTGTGGCTGTTGACCACATATCTGCTTGTGACTGTGTGCTGGGGGAAGAGCCTCTCCTAGCATTTGACGTGAGCAATGAAGAGACATCCTTGGAGAAGTGAGCGTGTTGAGGACCTCCTGAGCAACCCACGTCCTGGTCCGACCCACTCCCCCCTCTGACCCCCTTCGCCGTGACCTTGGTGCCCATCCCCAGCATCTGCTCCCCCCAAGCTCCTTTGTGGGACACGCACGTTCCCCGTGCTCGCTTCCTGGTGGGTCAGAGACAGACCTTCCTGTAAGCCAGCTCCTCGGAGCTGTTCCAGCACGCCGAGCTGCAAGGCTTTGTCAACTCATTCCGGGCCTTTTGTCTGCAGCTCAGAGTGCAGTTTGTGAGTAACCGGAGCCCTTCCCTTTCCCCGACATGAAGGTACATGCTGGCTTATCTGAGCAGCAATTCCAGCCTGGGCCAAGGACACGCCTTTGGGAACACTCCTTTCTTTAGCCTTATTCAGCTTTGCGATGTCTCGACTTGTTCTGCGATGCTCTCTAGGCTAACTGCATCTGTGAGCCAACCCTGCGTGTGAGCTCTCCGTGCCTGGTGATGCCTGTTCAAATCTGAAGACGACGACTTAGCTTCTGAGCGTAGCCACGCTCTGGTCGGTCGGTGTGCCACACGTGATGGCTTCTGAAAAGCTGGGGCAATCCAGACACTGCCGGGGATGACATGTACCCATGTGGATGGACCCTGACTTTAGTTGGGTGTGTTAAAGTAACACCCAGATTCCTTTATATGGTGTCTAAATAAATATTTTTTAATTTGAGGCCTCGTTCTTCTGACCAAACGGAGTACTGGCAGCGTTTAGGAACGTGCATGTGGAGACTGGTGGCTGTTTAACACAGAAGTTTGAAGCTTGCTGTGTTGAAGGCACAAACAATCATTTCCATTTCTCTTGTCTGTAACCGACATCTCTAAAGGCAAAATCATTTCTTTGGGGGGGGGGGGTCTTTGAACCTCTAGTGGAAGGGAAGCCCCGTGCAAACCCCGTGCCAGATCCCACCTGAAAACGCGAGGGAGAGGTGAAGCCCAGGCTGCACGGCGGGTCAGAGGGGTTCAGGAGGAACTCGCAAGTGGCGGCGGGGGCCCGCAGCTCCCTCCTCTCCTCCTGCACGTGGGAACGGTTGCACCTTTCTGTTCAGAGCTGTATATTAAAATTACAGATGGATAATTTTAATCATTCTGCATAATAGCTGATGTTCTGATCTTTATGTAGATTGGGAGGAACAGAGGAGTATTTGTATATGTGTGGCTTTAGTTGAGCAGGAGATGAAAGGGTTCAGAGAAGTATTTAAAGTATATGCCTCAGCTTTGCTGGAAGTCACAGGGACTGAGGCCCAGCCAACACTAATAATACTAATTTAATTATTTTGGTTAGAAGCATGATGTTTTTACCAGGGCAGTTATTTAGACACATCCCCATCGGTGGGGAATTGCAAGCCTGCCTCACCGCAGCGGAGCTCCGGCTTGACGAAACCGAGTCGTGTTAGAAATAGCATCAGTGTGACAGCAAACCTGCGCGCGCTCTGCGCGGGCTTCCCTGGTGTCAGGCTGGGGCAATCAAGAAACTCTGTTGGCAAGGTCTGATGCATGTGGTTTAAGTTGCATACGTCTTAGAGTGCTTTGCTGAATCAGGACCGGGACGGCCCGTGTGTGTTAGTAACGGCCAAAGTGCCGGCTGCTGCGGCTGGGGGCTTGTGGCTCCTGTTTTAGCTTTTCCCTGTATCCTTGCTTCTCCCAGTGTGGGATGCATCGCTTTAGGGTATATTCGATCCGTGAACTATGTCTACCTAAGTAACTTTGACCACACCTTGGGAAAAAAATTAAGAACTGCAAGGCACTCTACTTAGAAATGATGGGCTGTTATTACCTTCCAGCATCACACAAGCAAAAGGCATAAAACGGATGCTATGTACTAATATTCTTCTCTTGCATTATTTACTGTTGCAATGTGTATTCCCGTGCTCTCCTGTCTAAGGTGACATCGCATCTCTGGATGTTTGATGAGGACAGTTATAATGAGACAAAGGAAGAGAGGCAGCTCAGGTTCGATTTGGATCCCTTTGCCTTTTTAAAAATTGAAGATTTCTAACTCTCAGCAAAATCTCTACCACGTGAGACTGTTTTACATTCTCCTGTTTGCGGACCTGACATATAGAGGCTTTATGTAGAATCCCAGTATGTCATTGTTCTATTAATGATTGAGTGAGGCAATGACTTGCCTTTCCTGATGCTATCTTGTATTCTCATGTTCTGAGAGGGCATTTTTTGGATGTGTAAGAAACCAATGTTGAATATAAACATGGACGCTACTTTAGGGCATCTGTCTCATTCGGCTGAGAATGAAAGCTGTTTCACAGTTAGAAAGCCTTTCTTTTCTTTTGGTTGACTTAATTTCATGAACAGTGGAAAAGTCTGCACAAACTGCTGTAAAGATACAAGTGATTTATCTTGACTTGGGATGGATAGAAGGTAATTTTGCAGGCATTGTAGGTGTTCCCAGAAAAAAAGACTCGCTCCCCTCCATCGCATTGAAAAAAACACAGACTTCTTCCTTTGCCCCTGCAAAGCTGAGCCAGAGCACCCAGGGGCTGAGCTTAAAAGCTGTCAAGAGAATTCACACCCAAACCGTGCTCCCTCCGCATTAGCTATGCTTTTCTCAGGAGGGCTGTGTAGGCAAGACTCTGACATGGGAGACTCCGCCACTAATTGAAAGTCTTGTGTGTTTTGTCTCCCTTTCCTGCAGAAGGTCACCCATTTGGCTTTTAAAGAATAGTCTGGGACTTGGGAGCAAGGTTTGCTCCTGCTTTGTCCTGAGCTAGCTGTGCCAGGGACCGTGCCCTGGGACTGTTTGCTGCACGGGCAATGTCCTGCTTTTAAGGGTGTCCTCTAGGCACCCCTCGGAAAATGGAGTTCAGAGACAGTGATGTGGCTGCAAGACGCTGCTGTGACAGGATGAGCGCAAGTTATCTCCTTGTCTGTGTGTGCCAGGGCCAGCACGGCTGCGGAGATTTATCTGCTCCATTTAAGCTCCTTTGTCTGAATACAATTTGAGGGAGTTATTCCAGATCTCTACCAGAACAAGGAAGTGGAAAGTCAAGCTGAAACTCTGCAAGTATTTCCATACCCTGCCTCTGCCTGAGGCTTTTCCTGGCTGGATGTGGTGTTAGCTGGGAGTATGTCAGGTAGCATCTTTGGCTGAATCTGGAGAGACTCGAGGCAGGATCAGACTGGGACGTGGTCCCTGCTTGGGGCTGCCAGGCTTTGGGAAGAGCTTAGACCTGACCAAGGAGGGTGCTTGCAGCGGGACCCAGCTGTGCGCCCTCCCTGCATCGCACTGCGTCGCCCAGGAGCTCTCGGGTGGAAGCGGTGGCTCCGTTGCTGCTCATCTCACCTGACTTGAACAAGTGATGTTCTTGTGTCAGGAGGTATCTGTCTGTCTGTCTGCCTGGGCTCAGATAAAAAAACCTCCTTAGTGCCATATCAGGGCCTCGTGCCCTGGCACAGGGCAGTCTGTGTGTGTCCCGTACCGCCCCCCCCCCGCCCCGGACCAGGTCAGTGACTGGGGAAGACCTGCTGCACATGTGTATTTGAAGGTGACATACTGTGGTCCTTGGCTTTGTCACAGTTTTAGAGCATCTGCCACCAATTTCACAAGACTTCCTCTTTTCAAACAAATCTCAATATAAGTGCTGCAGGTCCACAACTCGCACTTTGGAGTAACTGTCCTTCACCTAGGCATCCAACACCACAGCTAAACTCTCATCCGCTTTGAATTAATTTCTTTTTTATCTAGGCAGCAAACATGAAGCAACTTGCTTCGTCAATGTATTGCTCTGGAATTACTGTAGCAGAGGCATTAAGCAGCCAGGGGAGTCTGACATCAGTCACTGTCTTACAGGTATATTCAGTTTCTCAATCACATGCCAACTGTTCTTTGTCTGTACTTGCAAAACCTTGCAAAGCCACTGGCTTTGAGAAGCTAGTATTTGCCTCCTGCTGCAAAGCTAAAATAAACTAGCCCTGCCGGATCCCACGTTTGTGTTATTTATGGTATTTTCATTCTCTTTGTAGTGCTGCATCTGCCTACAGCGTGCGGTGAGCTGGGCTGCTGTCGGGGGCTGGCAGAGGAGCTCTGCGCGTGGTACGGCAGCGTCCCCGGGATGGTGGAGCAGTGTTTGGTGGCAGCTGCCTGTGCTCGGGTGACTGCTCTGAAGGAGCAGAGCTCAGCGTGCATGTGCCTTGCGCTTGGCTCTCGCAGGCGTCACGGGAAGGGATGTGCGTGATGCTTAGGTGACACGTTACAGATAAGCAGCAGCTCATCCAAGGCTGGCCTTGTTTACTGTCCGGTGACTCTCTTAGGTGTATGGTGTGAGTTGTTGAGGAGCAGCGGTATGGTCTCACCTTTGCTCTGTCTCTGTTCTGAGAAAAGTCTGGTAAGGGAATAAGAGATAATGGATATTTGTGTCTCTGCTGTTCATTTATTCCTGTTGCCAGTGTGCAGAGGTATGGAATACAGCGTACAAAAATATTCGGTATGTGCATATGCCTTCGGAGGTAGTGGGCAGCCAAGCAGGTTCCTAAGGTTAAGAGCAGGCACACAGACCGGAGGGAAACAATCCCTTTTAGTTTTGCATACATCCAAATACATAAATAAAACATTGATCCAATAGGTATTAGTGAAGGAATAAAAATCAGTATTTAAAACCCTACCAACAAAATACCCCCCGACCTGTATTTTTGGGTACTTTAGATATATACTTGAAAAAACAAACCCTGATGGGTAGTATCCTCCGTTGCCCCAAAGATGACACAACCTGTGGGATGATAGGAGGTAGTCTGGGAGGTCTGTTTTTCCTTCCAAGTTCTGTGAGTGGAGAATATTTTAAGGGGTTCACGCTCATTTGTATTTTAAAGCTTCTTATTCTGAAGTGCAAGACCAGGGGCTACATCTTCAGCTGGCATAAATCTGCCTGGCTGCATGGAGATAAACTGATTTACGCTGGCTGCAGATCTGGCCCTGGATGTAAGAAATGGAAGCAGGTGGATGTAATTTCTCTAAATTTCCACTCAAGCTGCACACGCCTGGAGCACCAGAAATTGAACGGCACTTTCCCTAAGAGTAAAAAAGTTATTAGCTTCATATTTGTGTTAGTGCTTCGCTGCCCTCCCTCTTGACTTGATCATCACATGTAGCCACGGGCTGTCTCTGGCAATGACTCTGTCTCCCCAATAAAATTAAAAATCACTTTTGTTTCATATCTTTTTAATAAGACATGTCCTTTTTAATAAAGGACTCTGCTTTTTAACGGGTGATGAGCTGATGAACAGCAGGCTTAGAGATTATTGCATTTCCCTGATTTGAATTTCTCTTTCTGCATTTCAGATGTAACAATAAAGCTAAGTAAAAATCCCCAAGGACTCCGCACGTGCAGCACAAACACTCTTTTGCTACCACTTCTGGGTTGAAATCCATACCCAGTGTAAGTGGCTGCGTGGCTGCTGTGCAGTTAGGTGTAAGGAATAGATTTTATTCTTGAATGTGCAATATAGGAAAGAAGAGAGGCACAGGTTCAGGAGCATACAGTCCAGGTCCACTTTCGCCAAAGTTAATGGCATTCTGAGAGCTGAGGATCCCCCCCATCACAAACAATTAATACCTTTAGCGTAAGTGCTCGTAAAGGAAATAAGGACAAGGGGCACGGTGACGTGCAGGAGGGAAAGATATTTCTGTGGCCACCGGCTGTGTGCACAGAAATACATGCACAGGCGCACACAGCTGCTCACCATTCACTTTTGTTTTGCAGGATTAATGAAGTCTGTATCTATTTTTCTTCTTTTTTTTTTTCCCTCCCTTGTTCAGAATTGTTCTTTCATCTGCAGTAAAGTGCCAATCCTGGAGCAAAATCAGGGCGAGCCCTTGGGTAGGTTTAGCTGTTACATCATGGCTGATACTGCTCCAGCCATCGTAACATCCCCTGGTATTTACGGTGCTTTGTATCCCGACTGTGGCACGCAGCTTTGGGCTGCAGACGGCCACGGAGAGCACGCCAGGAACACGGAGAAACTCTGGTGGGCTATGTTCTGTCTTTAATGCCTGGGCTGCTTGCACAGCTAGCCTCAAATCCTTGGTGCTGTCAGGGGAAGATGGATCCAGGCAGTGAAAAATACCCGCTGCTTCCCAGTGGTTATCCACCATCGAGAGCGGAGCTGGGAGCAGGGACTGTTTGACAGAGTTTTCAGCAAAGGGCCCTTTCCCCTGAGAAGAGAAGTGCAGTTCAGTGAGCTGAAGAGCTCTTACTGATGTGAAAGCGATGAAGAGGATGGGATCCCTGGAGGGTCTAGGCTCAGGCTGCTCTCGTTGCCCTCGGTGCATCCACAGACACACAAAGCTACAAAGCTGGGGTGGAACTAAGTGGTTTCTTTGTCTCTTAGCGTAATATTTCATTATATTTCATACGTTTTTCCTTTAAAAAATGAGAGCAAAGAACATTTCAAAAGAAAGTTATTTTCAAATTATTTTTTAAAAAAATGATCATTAATTTTATTTCTAAAATCTTGTCCAGAAATTTTTACAGGATTTTATTTGATTTTATTACAAAATCAGTTTAGTGATGTTGAAATTAATTTGCAAACCTTCTGATGCTATTAAATTATACTGGGAACAGCTTTGGTTAAAATTACACAATCTATTCCTTAGCACAAAAGTAAATAGACTGTATCTCTAGCCCCAGAAAAAAAATGCAAAGGTTAAATTCCAGGGATTTGCTGAGTATTAATTTTATTCAAATAATTTATGCAGATTTCTTGCCTCTGAATTGTTCCAAGTTTGAAGAATCAAACAAAACCAAATGCCTCTCTATGTTCAGCTTCTTACATTGATTCATTTATTCCTGGGATCGTTTCAAACACAGACCTGAAGTAACTTTATGAGCCAGATTTTTTCCGAAAGTGAACAAGTAAGACAAACCCAAGGAGTTCAGGAGGCTTTGGAAACAGCACGTTTAGATCCTGTCCCGTGAGGTGTGTAATCTGGATTTCTGGAGGATGACACTTTCAGGTGGTCGGCATCCATCTCCCTGGAGGTAGATGCTCACAGAGACCCGTGGTCTGTGTCGGGCTGGGATGTCGTGATGTGCTCAACACCTGTGCAGCCATTCCTGCTCCAGGTGAGCACTGAATTGATGGCCAATATGCCAAAGCAATCATCCTGCTAATAGTAGGAAATAAGGCCAAAGGGGACCTTAGCCTTAGCAGATTACAAAATAAAATGTCAAAAGAAGAAGGGGTGGACTTGGGCACCCATGGCCGTTCTGAGCGTTCCTTTCCACAGCCAGGCTCTTGCTTTCAGAGCAGTGCACCAGAGGATGCACATCCTCAGGGCAGGGATTCCCCTTTTCCCGTAGCGGATTCTGCGTGTGGGGAATAGATTTATTCAGCTCTTGAGGCAAACGGGGACAAATGCCAGCACTGTCAGATGCTGTCCAGGTGTGGGTCACTCCAGAGCCCGGTTCCCTTTCCCCTTACATGGGTGTAAATTGAGAAAATTAAGAGAACGCAGTGCCAGGCTGTAACACTGTTGAATGTGTCCTGTGTTTGGATGTATGTTCCCATTGCCCCAGTCTGTCTGTCTTCCAGCTCTTCAGGGGCAATGAGACAAATGGGATACAGCGGAAGGATTCATGCAGATTTTTAATTTCTAAATCCTGTAAATTAGACGTGATTTTCTTTAAACTGTATTGAGAAAACTAGGTCTGATGCTCTTCTGCAAAAATAAACAGTAGAGGGGCAAAGGCTGAGAGCATCGCTGCCCTTCTCCCTTCAGGTCGGTCGCATCGCCCCTTTGCAGGGTGGATGTTCAGCTAGGAGGGGCAGCCCCATGGGTCCGGCTGACCTCCCCCAGGCTCTGGGTCGGGAGGTGCTTGAACTCTTCCAAAAGTGAGCTCTGCGCCACCCCTGCTGCTCCAGCCAGAGAAGTTTGTAAGTGATAAAACCTTCCTTTAATTAAACCAGAACCTCCAGCTCTGCTGCTACTCGTGCGCTGTGGTTTCTGGGGTTTTCCAGCACAGAAAGTATAGCCGTGGGCTATGTTTTTAGGGATGGCAGAGCAAAGGCAATACAGTTGCAGTCTTTTTGCATACTTCTAATCCTTAGGCTTTTCTGTCCCGATTTGTTGCTGCACAAGTTACAACAACGCCAGGCTCTCCTCTGCCCAAATCCACCCCAGGAGCTGCCGAGTTCGAGGGAGGGTGCTGGGGCTGGGGTTCCGGCCAGCTCCTGCCTCCCTGGTGCTATGGACTGTCTGTACAGGGGTGCTCAGCTGTCTCAAAATCCAGGTGTGCGACAAGCAAAATTCAAACCAGAAAATAGACAAAAATAACTATCAGCGGCTTCAGCAGATTTTCTTTTGCTTATCAGCTCCCTATGGCGAATTTGGCAGTGACACGAAACTAATCACAGCATCGCTTTCACAGTGAATTCAAACAAGATACGGTACAGTTAGTGTTGACCTATCGTACACTGGAGGATATCACATTCAAATGCCCATCCTGTGCCCAAATCTTAGATCTGAAACGTTCTCAATAGCCAGACTAGTCCAGGCTTTGCAGCACTCGCTCCTCCTTCATTCCGGGCACACAAATTTGTGCATCAGTAGATGCAGCACCTGAGCACCGGGCTCTGCTGGAACCCAGATGTGAAAGCCGAGGCTAAGGGTGGCTGTGCTGCAGCACAGAAACGTGGGAAAGGCTGCCTACACAGCAGAAGCTCACCGTTTACACTGTGTGTAAGCGATCCTAAACCACCCCTTGCAATTACAAACCTCTGAACCGAAACACGTTCATGTTTTGAAAGGATCATAGTGTCAGGCTTTCCAGGGCAGTGTGAGCAGGTGGGAGGTCATTTTACATGTTCTCTTGTCCGGGTAAAAATTGTGTTGCCCTACTTAAGCCTCATGGACTTGGTTGGCTCAGGGTGTAGCGCGACCTTGCTGGCTCTTTCCAAACAGCACTTGCTGGGAGAGCTGGGTAGAAAATGCTCATTTTAGCACTGGGTACGGAGCGTTGCCAGACCGTCATGCAGCCGAGTGCCACCACTGCTGGAGCATCCCTGAAGCCTCTGCTGATTTTTAGAAGGGGAAACAATTTGTCTTTACTGGCGACTAGGGCAACTAAAAAGGAAGACAAGTTAACATTAATGTTTAAATTTCTGTGCAAGTTTAAAATATTACAGGTATTCATCTTCTGGAGTAGCCTATGGTCTTTCTGTTGTGGCTTTTCATCCTCTTCCTTCCACTATTCTTCTTTTTCCACATTGAAGCAGTGATGGAGAGGAGTGGATTCCAGGTGTGTGAGCCATGCGACGTTTACTGGTTGAGGTTCAGAAATTCCTACCCTGGGGTGGAGGGGGAAGTTAGGAGGGAGGAGAAGAAAAAGAAGAGAAATGAGAAAATAAAGTAGGCTCCACCACCTGCCATGTAATGATCGGTTCTGGAGATAAGGCTGTTTTAAGGTGCATTCCAGACATATGGGTCCTGCCCAGACACGGCACAAAAGAAAAAGGAGACTTAAAACAACAGCCAGCTCCTCCTCCCCCCGGATCAGGTGTGCACACACAGAAGAGAATAGCTAACCCTAATAAAAACCTCTCTCCTGGCCGATGTTTTCTTACAGTTTTAATTCAAAGCCCCCTTTAAGCACACGTGCACACACAGCCCCTCTCTAATCAAGTTGGTGCCTGTCACTGAGGGGATCCAAAGCCAACCCAAATAGAATATCGCCCCGGAGAAGCCGCTGGCAAGTGCTGCGTGGGGACTGGAAAATGCCCAGTCCCCTTCGGTGATCCTTGCAAGGAGAGCTGTCGTCTTTGTTAGAAAATGAAATGAAAACCATTGCCATTTCTCCCTTGAAATGGAAAGATTCCCTACAGCTCTCCTGGATGTGCGTTAGCATCTCAAAATTAAAGCAGGATTAGACTTTAATGTTACAGCAATTATGAAAACACGGAGCCTGATCCTGTTCTACACCGATGAGACTCCGCTGCGGTTGTGCGAGGTTGCAGTTTTCTAACGAGGGGCAGAGGCGTGAGCTGTAGAGTTGGGAGAATGGCAAGAACAGCAAGATACGTCTCCATGAGGCACCTCTGTAATTAGTCTTCCCTCGTGTTATCTTTATGCTCCTCTGATAGTGAGCCGTTCGCGATGGAGACAAGAATAAGGCCTTTATATTTTTTCGAGATGCTGCCGGTGGCACTATAAATTTACATCTCGGGGGTATGCGGCATGTCTCTCACGGTGACAAGGGTAATATAAAGTTGCTAATTCACTGGGATTTGCCCCAGTGAAAACTGAAGGAAGAACAATGGGAAATTGTAACAGCATCTTAGGAAAATGCCAGTGTGATAAAAGTGGAATCACCCAGTAAAAATGTGTCGTAAAGCTCCTAAATTTCAGCCTCACTTGTCATGCTATCTCTAAGCAAATTTGCTCTCTGTTGGACTGTAAAAATCAAGTGGTAGACACTGGCTTTTGATGCAAAAATAGGAACATAACTCTGCAAGACAGAAATTTTATCTGGAATCTTAGAGATTATTTTTTTTTGAGGGGGGTGATTTCTTTTGGAAAGGCAGTTATTTTTAGAAAGTAAGAGAATTACTACTTCAGTCCCTTTCAGTCTTCTCTAAAATTAATATTGGTGTGAATTTTAATAAGTGTAATAATAGCAACTTGTAAGATCATGCACTGTGCTTGTGTAAGTGATAAAACAAACTAGAGGAAAGTATCTAAACAGTACTGTAATGTCATTCCTGTTTTTCACTGTAGTTATGGTAAACGTGCTCTGGTTAATTACAGGAAAAAAATATTTGATTTATATTTAATAAAGAAATTAATTTTCTCTGAAGGACCCTGTTGAAGTTTGATGGTGTTTGTCTGTCTCTGAAGAGCAGAGGACCAGGCTGCTCCTGGAGGGCATGGCTCGTCTCAGGCCAGGGAGCGAGCATCCCTGCTGCAGAGCCCGGCGGAAGCACCCGGCGCTCCCCGACACCTCCCAGAATGACAAACACCTCCTTGCTGGGCTCCATTGTGTCAGTTCTGCTGCTCCGGTAGCACAGACATCCCTATTTAATTTTAAATCAGCATCAGCATTTGCTTGCTTAAATTTTGTGTAGTTACTGCATGTGTGATACTTGTTGACCCAAATGGAGGGTGAGAGCAACTGTTAGATATGCTGAGATTTTTCTGTAGGAAATTAGGATCATTTTTTTTTCAGGTGTCACTTTTAACATGGGGGGGTAATTATTTGGAAAGAGTATAGCAGTATTGAGAAGAAACTACAGACAGATGCAGCCATTAATGCTGTATTACTGTATAAATATTCAATGCAAAAAGTAATGAAACTATAGAACTAGTAAGAATTAAAATCCCTGTTGTCATTTTATGCTCCGCTCCTAGCATTTCACCCTTGGTAACAGATGATCTCTCTTTCTAGATAACTTGCTTTAAAATGAAATCCGTGTGAGTTTTGTTGTGCCCTCGAGGCAAAGGACTTTATTTCAGGTGCATCTTCAGAAGCCTGCGGTGAAGGAGGCTGAGGGCCCACAGAGCTGTTGGGCAGTGGTGGGAAGCGTTCGGGGGAGGTCGTACGGGACCTGAACCTCTCGGTTGCAGGCTGCAACGAGGTGTAGGTGTGGTGCTATGTTAGCCCTTGGCGTAAGAGCAAATTTCCGCTGTGGCACACTATTTACAAGGGCTAGAGCTTGGGAAGAGCTAGTGAGGGTGATCACTTCTCCTCAATATAGGGATCAGTTGTCTTGAAATGCTACCAATGTAAGGCTCAATAAAATTGTGCCATTGAGCTGCTGTGCCTGCCTTTAAGAGTGTTTTTCATGCACGGATGTGCCCAGCCAGTCACAGCGGCGTGGCGAGTGTGACGGTGTCTCTCCCTCCTCGCCTTCTGCTTCACTGCGCATTCACCCCCCGTCCCACACCGTTGTCTTTTGGGATGGTGTGATCTCGAGCAGCCTCTGCCTGTGCAGGACCTCGGAGGAAAAGCAGTGGCAATAGCAATAAGTCACTGCAGCATCTTGATGTGGAGATGGACGCTCCTCCACTTGGTCTGCCTGAAGGGCACAGCTTCTGTCTCTCTTCAAATAAGGAGGAAAAAAAATCTGTCTTTTTTTTATTAAAGAAGATGTGACAAGTAGTAATAAATGCTTGTGTGAAGTGCTGAAGGCAACTCTCTTTATATCTATAGGTGATGACTTTTCAAGTAGTTGTATTCATAAAATTTTAGCTTGATTTCTGTCATGTCCCAGAGCCGTGCTCAGTCTGGCACCGGTTGCGCTGCTGGCTGGAGGTAGAGTAACCAGCGTCACCGGTGGTGCTGTGCTTTTGTACCCATGTAATTGTGAACCCCCACTAAGTTGCTGCCGGTACCCCGTGTGTAGGACTTTGATGGCGTGTAACCATTTATTTTTGCATTAGAGGAACTCGGAGATGCACCCCGCTCTGTGCTGTCACCTGCACACAGGCGCCGGTGCGGTAGGGGCAGGAATATTGGGGTTTTGTTTTAAAGATGAAGCTGAGAGCAGGGGATATGAGTTCCTGAGACTGCTTGGGAGACTGTGTGCCTCTGTCCACTGAATCTTTGCCGTGTGTTTTTCTAGATCTGTTTTTTCTTCACTTTCTCTGCCATCTCTCATTTACTCTGGCAGCACGTGCTTGCTCCTGTGGGGCAGCGCTGATTCCGTCCCTGAATTCCTCTGGACAACTTCCATCGTGTGAGCTCACGCCCTGCCAGGTTTGACTTCTGGTGGATCCATCTGCTTAACTGTGCCATTTTCGCTTATTCCAGAAGCACTTTGCCTCTGCTCATCCCTTCACATGAAGCCAAAATTTCCTTCCCAATTTTGATTCTTGTCTCAATATTCATTCCCTCCCTCCCTCCCATTCCTGTGAGTATTTCAGTAGATATGACCAACAATGGAAATGTTGGAATTTTATTAGAAATAAATGTGAAATTCAAATTAAGGTCAAAATGGAAAATATGTCTATAAATATTTGAAAAGATCTAAGCTGAGGCAGGTTTCTTCCCCTTTGGGTCAAAGGCAGTGTTGATGTACAAAGGTATTTTGGCACTTTTGAGCAGTTTTAAACAGCTGTTAAAATATATATTCAAATCAATTCAAAATGGGCTAAAGCCCACAGAAAGGTTAGACTATCTTTTTTTCGTCGTTTCCCGAATTTTAGTTTCCTTATCTTAATGCATTGTATAGCTTTCTGCCCATTTAGTCCATTTCTATTCAACTCATGGAAGTTTCCTGATAATTACTTGGCCCCATCTAATTCCCTAAGGTCCCAAAATGCAAAACAATTCTTCACAAGACAGAGATTTCTTTTTACAAGCTTTAACAGGGGGAAAAAAAAAGGCATTAAAATGATGTGATCTAAGGTAGAGTTTCACTGCTGTACCATTTTCTACGAGACCTCATTTAGCAGATAGCAGATATTACGTGATTGCATGTAAGAGAGGGTTTGAGTCTGTCCTTGCTCATGCCAATGGCAAATTACCTCCGACATCAACAAGGCAAAGCCATGGAGGATGCAAACTGACATTATTTCACTGAATTCAGCGTAGCCTATGCAACCTGAGGACCGTACTATAAGAACCATATCCCAATGTAAATGAGAAGAATATCAAGCCCGACAGGGTTCTGAATCCATAGGCGTTAGGAAGAGGCATTTGTGGTTTATCTGTTGAAACACTCGTCACCTGACGTACTTTTCTCCTCGTATATTTGTCACTGGGGCCAGGAGTCACACCCCCTTTCACCACTGGAAAAGCTCTGTGTTCAATACTGTCGTACTGACCCTCTTCAATTCCCTTCGTTTCCGTTGGCTTACCTACCAAATTGATAAAATGGTTTTCCAAATGCAAAACTTCTAAAGTTTCAGTGAAAGGAATTCCTTTTCTGTGAGAAAAGAAGGAGAAAGCTTCTGTACCGATCTGTACCGATGACATGGCACAACTTGTAAAAATCAATGGGTTTATCTCCTACCATATAGAGCAACAATATGTTTGCAGGTAGAATTACGTTAACGCCAGTTTCTGACACAGCACTGCATTCACACGGGTAAGTTGCTGCGCAGACGTGATGCCAGCCTGCGAGGCCAACGTATTACAGGAACTGGAAGGACTGCAGGGGATTTGCCTGGAGGGTTATTTACGTTTTACTTGCGCTGACAAGCTCTGTGCCAGACCAGGGCTGTGCTGTGGGGCACATGCTGAAACAAGAGATCACTTGCTACCGTGAGTAGTGTGCAGAGTAAACAGAGATGGACGGCTGGGCGACCCACAGACCTCTGCAGAGTGTGTGGAAGGTAGCTCCCAGAGCTTCCCTTTCCCTTGAAAATGCAAAGGCAGGACCTAAGGGAGTGGAACACACCAGGTTTTAGGAGAGCCTAGAGGCAAGTTACGTGGATATTTGAATTAATGTTGTGACCACACTTGTCAGGAGCAAGAGGTGAGAGGGAGACGGCATATCCTGGGAAGTTTGAACCTGTGCTGCATGTTCTCTGAACCTGTCCTGAGGAGCGGTGCACCTGAAAGCAGCTTTGGGGCATGATGAGACGGATGCTCTGAAGGTACACCATGTTGTCTTGCTCACATGAGATAAAAAAGGGCTCGTCTCCAGCTCCTTCAGTCCTCCGGGATTGTGCGAACCTTCATTTGTCAATGCAGAAGGGAGTCTCAATATTTTATGAAAAAAGCATTTTACCACAGGACTTTGGTGAATATCAGCATAATTTAACTGTGATTTAACAGAACCTTTCATTGACTTTTTAAATTATGCCTCTCCATCACCTACCCTATGGGTTTCCTTGCTTTTCATCTTGCAAATCCCATTACTTATTAATTTCCCCATAATACATAATAGAGGCAGAAAAGCATATAGCATCCCATTCAGCAATGATTTACAAGTCTCTTAGTTCTGAAGCAACGTAAGAAAGAGCAGATATTTTATGAGTTTCCTCTGTGCATGTTTTCTTTGGAAAAATGCATAAAGCAATGCATATGAACCTAAGGCTTCTTTGGACATGATCTCATAACTACAGCTATTGCAGCTTTACAGGAGATGCAATCTGATGAAGATTACAGAAGCACAGTCAGGGTAGAATTAGCAAGAAGATGGTGAGCAAGATTTACCTCATACTTATTATGATAATGGATGTAATATCCATGGAAATGCTGATGGGCTTTGCTTAGAGAGGAAGAACTGCAGGCAAAGAACAAATACACAAACCAGCATTATTTACCCACATTCCCAATCAGGCTTTTGCTAGCATGTTAGTCTTTCTACAGGGGGCCCATGAGGAACTTTGATTCCCTCGGCGTTTGGAGAAAATGACTAGCACATACCATGAATCAGAGGGGCTCATTTAGGAATGAAGAAACTATTACTCATCCTGCTCTGGCATGAATGAGCATCTGGCAGCATATTCTAAAATTCTGTGAAGACAACAGGAGGCAAAAGAGAAAAAAAATCTAGCTCCAGTACACCTCTTGTCAGCTCAGCAGGCAGCATATGAGAATTGGAAGGAGGTAGCACAAAGACAGATCTGCTGAACTGAGCCTTTATACACTTGCTTTCTGTTTCCATCCATCTACTCTTTCCAGCTTTTTTTTTTTTTTTTTTTTAGTGCAAGCTGGGGATCCTAACAGAATAGATGAAGACAAATTCACCCGGTTAACTTTGCACCAGGTTGGTGCTGGAAGTTGTGTTCCAGAAATTCGCAAACTGAGGGAGTTCAAGGAGATGATGCTCCTAGGTGACACTCTAGCCCCATTGAACTGTGGTGGAGTCCTGAGATTAAGCAGATTTGCTTATGTGTGTGCTTAAACCCCTTATGGTATAGATAATGTACAGGAGAGTGAATGTGCTGTATTCCCAGGAACAGATATGGAACAGTAAGTGTCAGAATAATGAAGTGCTTATTAACTTTTTTTTCTGAGGTGCAACCCACGTCTAGGTTAGCAGCTGATTAAAAATCGAGCAAAGTTTCTCACAGTGGAGGATCAGAGGGGGCTGTAAAGCATGGGGTAGGAAATAAAGGCTCATTTTATCTTTTAATGATTGTATCCCACGATTGTTTACAACCGCTGCGTTGTCTCCTCTGCTTCCTTATCTGTGAGGTGAAACGTAGACTGAGCAAGCCATTGCACATGCACGTCATTCTTTCTCCTACAAATGAATATCCAAAGCCAGTGTGACCACTGATGGAAGGTGAGCTTACTCGGAGGGCCAGGACACTGTCCCACCTTGCTGTCCTGCAAGGGCTCTGCCTTGCTTCTCTGCAGCTCCCGCCTTTCCTGAAACTCAGAAGATGCTGTGTTGCTACTCCGGGATTTTTAAGGAGACCTGGCTAACCAGAAAGTGCAGCGCTGGGGCCACATTAGCAGCATATGTGTATTTTATTTCTTTTTGCAAAGCGGCGGAGCTGGAAGTGCCGCGCACAGGGCGGGAGGGCGGGCGGTGGAATGTTCCCGGGGCTGCAGAGACTTGCCTCCGCCGCAGGAATGCTCGCAAGACGCGGCATGCTGCCCTGGCCGCCGTCTGCATTCATTCACCCTCCAGGTGTAGGCAGCTGCTGATGCTGCTCTCAAAGTTTAATGTGACATTTTTCTCATTATTATTATTTCTCGCTGGCCTTCTTTTCTCTCTGCTGTATATTTTTTTTTCTTTTTTTCCTGCTACTTTCCTACAGCCTTCCTTGCCTATATCATAACTGTCAGGCTTTCCGAAACAGGCATTCCTACAGGCAAAAACATATTGTCAAAACAACCCCATATTTGTATTTTTTCTTGTTTCCTCATTGTGGCAAAACCTTTTTCTACAAAGGAGTCCTTTTCTCCTGTTCTCTTCCCCTAGGTATTCTGTTGAATTGATTTCTCCTCTCATTTTACAGATGAGATATTCCAGGAACAATTGAACTAATATTAGTTCTGTCAAATTTAATCTAGGATACATTAATCTAGGATATAGGGGGGAATCAGATCCAGAAAACTTTGACTTCCTTTTTTATCGGAGAAATAATAAAGCAGAAAGATGATGACTGGCTACTGAAATTTAAGCAACCAAGAACAGGAGAGATATTTTATTCAATAGTTGGGACAAATTTTGATTTTCCAGAGATTTCAAGGAGTATAATCAAACAGCGGAGATGAAAGAAGACCAACTGATTTTATTTTTTGGAAGTAAATTAACAGGTTTTGGTTTTTTTTTTTTTAGGCTGTTTCTGTACTTACCACAGGCACATGTATGTATTTCCTCATCTAAAACCAGGCATTAAGTCAGGAGAAGTCTGACCCCTCAACATCTGAGGTTAAAACCCTTCATGGAGGTCTCTGTAGCGGCCAGGCAGGGCTGGGCAGCCCAGGCTCTGCTGGTACCCAACCGAGGTGGGGACGCACGCTTCCAAGGGGCCCTTCGTGGGACCGGCTCTAGATGTCTGCCTTACCATGAGATGAATCACACCTCGCAAGTGCTGATTTCTCTCTCCTGTCTCAAGGGAGCCCAAGGTGACTAGTTTAGATCCAGACGTTTAGGCAGATGAATCACACCCTCAAGGCTGTGCAGAAAATAATGAAAATTTGCAAGCCTAGGCCCAAATCTTTCTAGTCATCTTGAATAATTTTACTGTTTTACTGAATAGAACGATCAAATGTCTTTAAATAGCTTCATTTTTTACTGATAGAAAATGAAGATAAATAAATTATCTCCCACAACAAAAAGACCTTAGACCTTACTTTTTTTTTTTTCCCTCTGAGACAGCACAGGCAACGGTGGTCCTTTCAGTATGTACTTTCTTTTGTTAGCCTCTTTCTTTTCTAAATAAACACATAATTTACCCCTGTGTGTGCAGACTCCTCATGCTTTCCTCTGAGTAGACATTTCAAAGAGATTACCAGATCAGGCTCACTTTTAAACCGTCTGGTTTCTGTACTTCTTGTCAAGGTTTCCAAACTGCGTTGATGTTTCTCAAGCCTTCAATGGCTTGTTTCAAGATCTTCCGTCCTTTGAAATGCATGTGTTCAAGTGTGAAGTTCTTACCCAGAAAACTCTTCTCCCTGTATAAGTAGGTAATATAATGATGGTGGAAAGCTTCATTCTTCCAGGAGACCAGCTTAAGTGTGTTGTCCCGTGGGAACTAAAATCCACAGTGATAGACTGCCTCCTTCCACATCCTTCTTAAAAGTAATTCGTGGTGGTGACAGGTCATTTAAAAACAGGGTAAGGAGACTAGAAAATGAGGGTATGGAAAATGATGCTTTGTGAGTTGGTCAGGATTGATTCAGAGCTTATCATTTCCTCTTTGTTTATTTCTTTGCTTGATACCTGTTACTGAATCACCCTGTAAATGCCTTGTGATCTCTTCTGAGCAGGGACTATCCATTTTATTTTAGTGGAGTATTTTGCACAGAAGGTTCTGGCTCTCTGATCAAATGCTGCAATCGCTGCCATAATAATAAGTTAATATTACTAGAAGTAAGATGTATTTTCTTGAGCATCCCCTTTGCAGAAATGTATAAACCAAAT
The DNA here is from genome assembly GCF_011004875.1 of Balearica regulorum gibbericeps. Classification (NCBI taxonomy): domain Eukaryota; kingdom Metazoa; phylum Chordata; class Aves; order Gruiformes; family Gruidae; genus Balearica; species Balearica regulorum. Next base: position 2,167,539 of record NC_046208.1, read on the forward strand.
ATTGACTTCAAAGGATACATCTTTGTTCTAAATGTAATGCTCAAAAATGTTTTACAGTCAATTATTTGCAATTAGAATTAAAAGAGAAAGCCCCTTCCCCAAACAACCTATAATTACAACGGATCCTTTCATGAAGCATAAATCCAGTAATTAAGTCGTTTCAAAAGTTTTAATTCACTGGGCAATTATAAAGAAAAATGTTGGGTGTTGAGACAGAGCACAATGCTGCCGTGTGTTTGGGGTCTTAAGTTACCAATGGAACTTTTAGCAGAAAGATTTCTCTATTGATCCTCATGGTTTTAAGACGTAATCCTTCAGTGTGCAATCATTACCAGTTCTTAACGACTTCTCTCAGAAGCCACCACTGAAACTGTGATCAATAGAAAGAAACCGACTGTCAGAGTTGTCCTGGCACCTAGCTGAGGACCAGCCCCTGAAGTTCTCCGTCCCTCCCCAAACAGCCCTGTGTCACCAGCATCTGAACTGACTCCTGGTTATCGTGTGCGGAGGAGCGAAATCCTCATCTTTGTTGAAGGGTAGTCCAAGGGGAAGTCATGCCAAAGCTTTCGCCGATGGAAGGTTTTAACTAACAAGGCTTTCTTTCTCTTAACTAATTTTGGCCCCACTTACCAATGGTGATGTTTCAGTGCAGCTTATTCAGTAGACAAGACAGCTTTCTAAATCCCTGCCCTTGTTCTCATCTTCATGATATTTAAATCATGTGTGTTCAAAATACAGATTGGGATGGTTCGTGGTGGTCATGCTGGGCATCTTGGTATTTCCTTCTTATGTTGATCTGTAAAATCCCATTTTTGGTTCATTCAATCTTGTCTTTGACATGTTTATCATTTGCGCAAAGGGTATGGGAAGAAAGTGTTGGTATGACTTCCAGAAAAATAAATACTTTTTTTTTTTTTTAGAGAATTTTCTGTTTCTCAACTGCTTAATGGAATTGAAAATTATTTATTATTTTATAGACTTTTTTTAAAAAAAATATATATCTATCTATTCCTCAAGATATCTCTTGGCTGTAAAACAATTTAGAATTCCAGTAAAATTATTAACTTGCTGTTTAATGCTGAAAAGGCAGAGCTTGTAATAGGATTTATACACCCCATCTCTACTTCACTTTACATCCCAGTGGGGAAAAAAACAAGCGGAGATTGTGAAAGCGTCAGGATGAAGTAAATTTAAATAGTCTGAGGCAACTTTTTGGTTGTGCTGTTACTGTCAGAGAGCAGTTAAGGGTGTTTGAAACATTGGAGGAAATAACAAAGAAAATGGATTTAAGATCAGTAAAGATAATACCGAATACACAGCCATAAAATGTCAGTAAGGTCTTGGACACGTTTATCTGGCTGTTAATAGCGATAGATGTCAACATATTTGGCAGTTTAAATACGTAAAACATTAATTACTAATAATAACTTGCTGAGGAAAGAAGCTCAGGCATGGCAAGAGCATAGGAACGTCTGTTGTCTCCGGCTGAGATTGTTTAGCTACTGGAAAAGATGGTTGCTATACAGGGCTGTTACAAAGTCTAGCATTTTATAGGAAAACAAAAAGAGAAGCAGTTATCTTAAAAGTAGGTTACTGCATGAATTCTAGGATGAATAATAAATGATTTCTGGAGATGATCTAATAGGGAAGTGAGGGACATCAGTGGACAGCCACATAAATATGTTGAAGCAGTAAAACCTCAGACTAGCACAGAATGTGTGTTTTCAACAAGAACTGAACTGGAATGTAACTGAATTAGTGCATGTGCAATAGAATAAGTATTGGAAGTAATTAATTATTATGGAAAAAAACAGTGGTTGGGTAATATACTTTTGTGTTTTCCAATATGAAATTATTACCTAGAAATATAATGGAAATAAAAGCAAAATAGGTAATTTGAGTTTGTAAATGATCTTTCTCTGTTGTTATTTAATCCCATGATTTACATTTTCCCTCCAGGATGATTATGTTTTAGCTAGGGCTACGTACTAAGCCGTGTTACTCAAGTAGGACGTTCCAAGCATAATATCTGCTTTATTTCCATTAGACAATTTCAATCCCTCTCCTTGCCCTTTTTCCAGTAAGTGCATAACAAAATCCAAGAGGTACCTGTCATCCAGACTCCCATGAGGTATTATATTCACGTTTGGACACATCATTAGGATGGAGTCAGAATGGAAACCGTAGGTCTTAATCCTCTCTCCCAGCTTGTCAAGTTAGGAGGAGGAACAGAGTTATTGAAACATTCATATTTTGAAATTGGGACTTAAATCTATTGACTTCATTGCACAAGGGAGGCCTATTTTTTTATAGATATTTATTGGTCTTTGGTAATACCTCATGTGTGAAATCCCTTGGCAGCTGCATTAAGAGAAGGTGTGAGGTGGATCCATAAGGTTCACAGATTTTTCCCATCTATGCTATAGGTATTTTTTGTTTGGCTTCATGGTTCATATTGCTACATCATGTCTTCTTGACAACCTGCTGCGCTGTCTGTGCTATACCCTGCATATGTTCGTGGTGTCGTGGTGAGTGGAAGTGCCACTCACAAGGAATGAACCGGAGAAGGCTCAGCTGCCTTTCAGCGTTGTGGGTGTAGAAGAGTACCCAGAGGAGTGAAGGTAATACCCACAGAAATTTTGAAAATCAAAACCCTATTTAACATCCAGTAGTAACCTGCTTCCATTGAGAGACAGGACACTGCATCAGTAGGAGAAGGAATCCTTTACAGGGTCCTTATTCATCCGTGCCGTTTTCAAAGACGGTGACAGATGCCATGTTTGAAAAAATGCATGAGCGGAGAGAGGCAGAACAGAGCTGTGTGGTGTTTGCAGCTTAACCACCTGATGGAAACACTTAACTTTGACTTTTTACTTGGTTCAACCACAGATCAAGTCTGATAAGCTGAATTTGGGGATACTCAAGTGTGTGGCTATGAAGGAGGAGCTGTAATTTTTCTCCTCTGAGATCATGCTCCTGTGCCTTTCTGCAGGCACAGCAGTAAAAAAAAAACACCTGATTTTTTTCCTTGCAATTTCAGTGTCATTCAAGGTATTATTTTTAGATGCCCCTTCAACCAGAAAGAGTCATGCAGAGTTACCTCAACGGTATTTTTTCCCGACCAGGGAATATCTGTGTGCCTCCAACACGTATAGCGTGTTACCCTTTGACTGCGAGGACAGCAGTAGAATCACTTGGAATCTTATTTTCAGGGGTACTGAACAGTCCAAGTTTCCAGCAGCTTCAAGTGGCGTTGCACATTCTCAGCATATCTGAAAATTGGGACATACTTGCTTTTCTGCCTCCTCTGCAAACTACTGTTTAAAATAAAGATGTCTGGTGCTTCCTGACTGCTCTTGCTAAAATTTTTCTTAAGGTGCTTGACTCTGATTTGGAGGAAAGTCTTCGACACGTTGTGGAGCCCCAGTGAAGCTTAGTGCTAGAAGCATTGAAAAGCTGGGGATCTTGTGTAAAATCTTAGTGTCTTTTCATCTTTCCCCTATTTGGTAATGCAGTTTGCTCATACACTTTTTGCCTTTCCACCCTCCCCCACTGCCTCTCCCCTTCCCTCGCATAGGTAACCACACATTTTGATGGAGGTTTAATCTCCTTTCTTCCTTCCTTTGCAAACCCACCTCCTCCCTTGCCCAAGGCAATCTGTCAACTCAAACGCACCACAAATCAACCTGACAGTGGAGATCTCCCCTTGAGCAACAGTGCTGGGAGTTACGCTCCTGCTGATCCTCAGATAGAGAGGGTGGGGTGCATTTTCCACATAAAACCCAGTCGCAGCTAAATGGAAGTAAATTTCCATTCCCCATTCCCTTTGTTTCCAACAAAGCGAATCCACAACCTCAGGAGGACACGCAGGACAGTACGTACATAGAACTGCAGTGGCGGTCCTTGTGCCTGTTGTCCATGTGCGACAGCTGCTTAGCGTTTGTCGCTGCCTTCTCTAGGGCTGTTGAGCTGAGGATCTCAGCCTACTTCAGAAAGTTGAACTGCACGAATCACCCGTTGCTAGAGCACCTCTTATGCTGATACGGAAGCTGAGGGTGAAAGAAAGTGAGAAGGATGTTCAGGATGTGATGGGGAAGTCACACATGCACCACTGAGTCCCGTCAGTAACGCAAACCAGCCAAACTCTCTGGTTGTTGTTGGGACCTAAATCAGCAACTGTACTGACCTTAGGCAAAGGGCTCGTCCTCTGTTCAGGGAAAAAGACCACGTTTTCCTTGGTTTATGTGTATACTACTGTTACTATCGCAAAGGGAAAAATGGAGACACTAGCCCTAGCTTGTGTGGCTTTTGCAGGACTTTTTCAGGTTGGTGGGAGAGCCTGCTCATGCATTCTCATGAGAACGGGTGAGATACACCATGGAAATGTAAGCACCAACTTCCTGTCCTTAAAAGCCTTACTTTTCTCTGTAAGTTGATGAGAGTCTTTGCAGACACATTTGCTAACCTCGCTGAAGTCAGAAAAAAAATAATCTTATTCTGTATATGAGAACATATACATGATTTGTTTTTCAAAAACTTATTGCGATCAGTGCATGGCTTTAGAAGTTGCTCTGTCTGTATCAACAAAATAATGCACTCGGAGCAAGACACGAGAGAGACAAAGGAAAAGAGGCCATTCTTGGTCAGCTTCTCATGATAAACTGTTTTCTGTGAATCTTTCAACATTAGCCTGACCAGACATCGCAAAATCTACTGCTGATTCAATGATTTTTGAAGGCAGAGTTATTTCAAGTGCATAACCTCTCTGCGATTTGGGGAAGTGAAGCTGCACCTATTATCTAGATTTAGCCAGAAGTTGAGCACAACCATGTTTGATTTATTAGTTTTATAAAATGCAAGGTCTTTAATGTTTAGTGCTTGGAGCACATTGTAATTTTAGCTACGTTATTACAGTTGTTGACCAATGTATGAATTATCTTCAAAGGCTTTGAGTTCCTCCTAGCAAGCTTTCCCACTCCAACTACCAAGTCAAAGGAAGCCAGGAAGGTCTGTTCTTTCAAGGAAAGAAGCAAAGTGTCATAGGTGTAATGTGGGTGAATGTTCTGGAAACGCAATCGGCAGAAGCCCTGGAGAAAGCACTGGGATTATTTGCTAGCTCAGAAACCGTGATCAGTACTACTCACAATACTGAATTGTAGTGTCTGTTGAATAGCTTCTTGGAAATGACTTATTAGTCTCAAAATGCTGGAAAAGGAGTTACTGTAAAAGTATCCACCAGGTAGCCTCTTTGCTAAATTCGTCGGACCGTGTAGGCTGAACTTGCCTCTGAATGCAAGTGTCTCTCCAAGCCATGTCTGGAACGGCAGCACAGCAGAAGGATGTCTGATCCCTGCTCAGCCTCTCCTCTAGAGCACTTTGCCTTCAGGAACTGTCACAATGAAAACTATTAAATGCATTTAAACTCATTTTTGGAAATTGTCTGGGCACAGCTTACTGTAGAAATGAGATGGCACAGAACTGATTAAATAATGTTTATGCAAATACAAATGTTGTCAGGGCGTTGTTTTCTTATTCTTCAAGATCCAGCTTGTCAAAGACTTTTGGCTAAGTGTCAGCTTTACTGAGCTCAACTGAGCTAGTAGGAGCTTGATTTAGGGTGGGCAATTGCCAGAACCCCGCAGAAACTCTTCTCCAGTGTCTTCTTCCCATCTCCGACCTCAGCGATCTGTGGGGCCTCCGACCTCTCCACCCATATATCTTGCTGCCGACTTCTCATTAGTGCTCCGCTGACATCCTAGACTTCCACTTTTCACCTCCTCTCCTTCCTCAAAAGTCCCAGGTGGTTCAGACATGGTGTCTATTTTACAGCATCAGCTGCCCTGCTTTGATTGTGGTCCATCCAGTGCTCGAGTAGGTCATTTCCTTGATAGAGGGATATTGGCATTGTTAAAGCTGTGATATTAGGAAATTACTGACAGGTGCTAAGACGACAGATGTTTGCAACAGCCTTGGGATATACAGATTCCTGCAGAGAGGAATTCAGAGGCTTTTAGATAAGTTGGGCGATATGAGGAATAGTTTCCAAAGATATTTAAAGTGACTTTCTAATCAGGTGAAAGATGTTGGATTGAATCTTAGTAGAAATACTACTAAATCCTACAAGAACATCTCTCTCAAACTACAGTGCTTTTTACTGAGCTGTGTTATTTTCCACATAATACATTCTAGACTCCTAGGCAGATGACTCCCAAGTTCACAAATAGCATGAAAAGTCATTGGTGTCATTAGTCATCAGAGGAAATATTTGCGTAACTGCTCAGATTTGAGCATGTATTTGCCTGTGTTTTTATGACGCTTTGTCTGAATATTCTTTTAAACAACAGTTCATTTGTGCAAGTACTCCAGGAGAGCGTACAAGGGACATTATGGCTCGTGGGTGCTATTGAAACTAATTCCGAGCCTTCATTTGAACAAATGTTTGCAAATTCTTTTCTACAGTATTTACACAGGTCTGACCTAAGCTTCATTAGCTCAGCAGATTCATTTCTCTGCTCCAATACCTAGCTGGCCAGCTGGAACCAGAGAGTATTTTCACGTGGCATTTTCAAGGGGAACCCTGGGGAAAGTCAGCTACTCGCTGATAAGAAATACAGAGTGGGAAAGCATGTGTGTCGTGGTGATGTCTCCGCTGATGAGCCGCATCTGAAAGGATGACTTCTCATGGTACTTCTGCCAAGAGTAGTTTTGCTCCCTTTTAAAATGCAGTTTGAAATTAGAAAACTAAGTCAACTTTTGTAGGTATATATAGATTTTATTGTACATACAGTCTATTACCAGTAGCATAACAGTCTTGGAGTGACAGCAGCGTGATCAGATAGACATTGAAAATGTCAAAATGACAAATGTGTTTTTCTGTGCCACTTGTAAGGATAGAAAGCAGCTATTGCATGTGAACGGGTCGTTAGTGTGCACCCTCTGGACCCATCAAGTTTAAGTGAATTAAGCAGCAATGAGTTCTTCACCCCGCGTTGTATATGCATCAGATTTAAGTATTTCTGATGCTAGCTGGAACACACAAATAGGCAATTGTCCACGTAGCTACTTTTTTCCGTTTTAAAATGGCTTTAGGTGCTTGCCTGAGATGATAGCCGCTCGTACTGCAGAATGGCCTAGGGCTTGAAGCTGATCTCACCACCGTTGCACTGGCCAAAGTCCATTGTCTCCTGCAGTGTTAATATTGGTTTTGGTTTTACCATGCTGTGAATGACATCAGAATATATGCCTGATGCTAGACGTGGTAATGATGCAAAATGGAAACTGAATGTATTAAGGTTCTGATGGATGCAAAACTCCCAGCATGCGCCTTTGCTAAATTCCAGATTGCCTTTACACAAGTGGATCTTCTGTAAGTCACTCTGGTAACAGAGTATTGGGGTTGATCTATTCAGTCTTTACATGTTTTTACTGCTATGAGTAGTACTTCTGTGATGTCAGTAGAATTTTTTCACACAATTTTTCTATGAAATTAAAAACTTATATTTCAGTTGAATATTTGAAGTGGTCTAGAACCAGCTAAATCAAAAAAGTGGAATGTAGTTTGTATTGTCATTTGTATTTGTCTTTTTCTTGAATACTTACGGTTTTGGCCAGTATTGGAAGCAGAAATATATCGCAGAATGGGTTTCCTGTGTTATTTTGTCCAGTTTAAACTTCTTGGTAGGAATCAGACATCAGAATTTAGCAGTGATAGTCTTGCATCCCAGTGGCATGGATTTGAATCTCATGTCTTCTCTTCCCACTAAATAGTTGGTTTGGTTTTAAGCTTTAGGCTTTGGCCATTTTCTGCCTTCTAAAAGCACACTTTAATCTCCTGTAAAACACGAGCCCAATAGCTCCTGGGTGCTTTAATTAAGTGAAATGAAAGACATGAATTTCCATAAGTAGAAGAGCTTCCAAGAACAGCACGGGGCTCCAGCCCAGCCACCCACCCCGAGGTGCACGGTGAGAACCACCTCAGCCAGGCAGGCAGCAAGGGGGGCTTGAACCTTGAACCAAAGATGGTGCTGATACCGTAACGAGAGACAGAGAAGTCTGGGACTTGAGCGCCCTGTCAATATGATGAAGACCAGGGAGGCTGGAGCGCATTTCTTTCATCTACCCCACTGCTGGGGACAGGAGAGCTTCCCCAGCCTGGCTTGGTGGGTCCCTTCGGCCAGGTCATGGTTTTGAGTCAAGACGGACACCTAGTGGCCAGGGAGCTGGAATTTCCCCAAGCTTTGTTCCTTGGGGAGCGTCTCTCCTTGCACTTTCTCCCTTTCCTTTTTCTTTGTATTTATTTATTTGTTTATTTTAAGGAAGACGAAAGCAAGATCTTAATGCTGATACTTATCTGTGTGCTACATTTCCTTTGGTCCTGGTTTGCCTCGAGCTGTTCTTGAGTTTTATCGTGGGAACACTACACTGAAATTCAGGGCTATTTTCATAGGAATTTAGATTCCCTTCTGGAAACATGACATATCTCAGCATTGCCACTGAAATAAATTTGTGCAAACTATCAACTTCATCTGTGCTGAGGAAGCGAGGTTAAAAACTGCTTAAAAGAAAACTGCTAAAAGAGAAGGACCCCCAAAGAAGAATGAGATGCCTTGTGAGACAACACAAACAATAACACTAGAGAGAGAGCTCACCAAGAATTGTCCCAATAGCACCAGCAAAAAGGGAGGCAGGAAGCTCCTTGTTCAGTGTGGTTGCATCTAGTTTTGTCCTGTCCAGCACACCTGCCCCCCAAGAACGGACACCAAGATTTATCTGTTCTCATAAGGGGAAAAATATGATTTTCACAGCGATTGCTCTAAGCTCTGAAGTCCCAGTGTGATGACGGGATTTTATATTGTCAGCCAGCATAGCATCCTTGGTGACTTTGCATTTGCAGAATTACACCGTGCCATCTCTGCTACCTGTGCAACCATACTTACGGGCTTTGGCAGCAGCAGAGGATGCATTTGCTCTGCAGAATCCAGAATCCTTTGTTAATGGTGCTGAAAGCATCAACTGAATTTGGCAAAGGGTGCTCCACCATCAAAAGGCAGCAGATCAAAATCCCAAATACTTCCACCCTCGTGCTGTAGAATGTTCTTCTGAGCTGGCATCTCGTTTGAATAGTAAAACTTCCTTGATTTGGCGATGTTCACTGAGGTTGTCTTGAGGAAAGGGAGAAAAATGTTAATAGGATGAGTTGAGCCCAGCGATGTGAAATCAGGGCTACAATTAAAGCATTGTGGCAGCATGAAAATTCTAAACTTAACACAATATCAAACCTGTTGGTAGAGCAATTCCAGAAATTTATTTTGTGGCCGGTGGTTATTTCTTTGTGCTAATGAAACAGGTATTTTTCTTCAGTGAATTGAATCCCAACTAATTGAGTAGTAATCAGCACAGGCCCCACGTTCAGATAAATGTTGCCTTCCTAATACTTTGTAGAAATGCAGAATCCATTAACTATCTTCAAATGAGTTTGCCTTTTTTTTTAATTTTTTTTTAAATTAGTAGGATCTTAGCAAACCAATACAGACAGCATTCTTGCTGTCACACAGAACTTTCCTGTTAGCTTAACACTGGAAGGGGAAAATTATTCTCAATTAATTCAAGCGCTGACAGGGTTTTCAGTTTGTTTTTAAACTCCAAAACTAAATATAATTTTCTGATAGGTGAGCAGGCCTGTCTTTGTGCAATTCATAATTTTCATTCTTGTGTCGTCAGAAGGCAACAAGTTCCCTTGCTGATATCTATCGATTCATCTCAATGAGCCTTAAGTGCTGAGAAACTTTTTTATTGCAAATCTGCCTTTGCTTTCGCTTGCTGCCTTTATCTAAAAGCCAATGCGGCACCATTCAGCAGTACTAAATTTCCTCCTGAAAAACACCCTCTTTTCCCTAATTCTTGATGCTCCTGAGCTTGATGATCCACATTAGCATTTCCTTCAGGTAACATCAAATTGCAGGGCTCGCACTGCTGCCAGCAAAGGGGTGTGAGCCCCTGCCCTCCCACCGGCACTCGAGCCCGGGCATCCAGTCCGGACCGCGCCAGGACCGCAGGGAGAGATGCTTCAATTCATCTCTATGGCAACTTCAGAGAGCTCGTGAGGTAGCCAAAAAACAGGGGAGCGGGGAGGGACAGGATGGAACGAGTGGGTGAGAAATAAACAAAATAATCTGCTGATGCGTTGTAGAAGAATGGATTTATGGGTTATGACATTCCTAAAATATCTTTATTTAATAATGAAAACTTCATTATCCAGCCCTGTGCCGAAGTGTTGCCATGGGCCTGCTGCAACTCCCTGGAAAGATCTTTCATCTTGACAGAAGTTCTAAATTACAGCATTAGTACTCTAACGGAGAGGAAGTTATGGCCTATTTTGTCTGTCCAGGGAAATGAGACACGCATTACGATGGAGCGGGTTATTGAAATCTAATCACTGAGAATATTAAAAATGGGGTAGCAAAAAAAAAAAAAAAAAATTCCGTGTAAGCACTGGGGATAAATTAAGTGATAAACCTTGAGTGTTTACTGGAGTTTTATTATTTTATTAAAAAGTAATTAATCTTTATTACGGTTGAGGCTATTATGTTTCACATCATTAAGAAAGCAATGCATGGAGACCCTAAAGCTTATTTTCAATCCAACTATCAGAACACATCGTGTTTTTTATTTTATCACAGGTATTGCAACATCCTCTACGACTGCACATGCTGACCTCCAGAAATGTTTGATCCATGATGTTTCAGAGACAATGAAGTAAAACCACCCCGTGTTCACCGACTAATCATCAGTACTGTGCGTGCTTGGGCTCCTGGTTTGGTTTCAGTCCTGATGTCCAGGTAAGAAGTTTGTTTTGTGGGTTAGAGCCATGATCCTGGGCCTGGATGTGCAATCTCAGCTGAGCTGTCCTCTCTAACCGCTGTAATGCAGAGGCTGAATGACTGGGAGAAAAATCCCGCCTGTATTGTGAGCAGTCCAGCAGCCAGACACGTGGAGCGTGGCGGAGAAAGTCCATTTCTGCTTTGGTTCCTGTGGGTTTGTGCGAGTCCTTCTTCTGGTCTTCTGACACAGGCTGGTTTTTGCTTTGCACTTTGGGTTGAGGCAGAGCCAAACCCATCAGTTCCGCACAGGTTCTGGGGAACACGTGCTGCTTTGTACCAAGCTGTAGGAAAAGTTTCCAAGACGTGTATTTGTGGGTGTGCAGAACCACCTGGAACCAGACAAGCTTCGCCTGGCTTCCTCCAGCTAGGAGAGCTTCACTTGGTCCATGGAGCTCATGGACAGTCGTACTCATGAAGGGTACTCCTCATTGCAAAGCAGAAGTAATATAATTGCAGAGTTGGATGAATACTTCTGCGAATGCTTATTTTAGCTTTTGAGCTTTTTGGCTGGGTTAGTGTCCCTGTTCAAGTCCACGTGCCAAGAATATCACAGCAGAAGTGTTTACTGGCAAAAGCCTTTGCTAAAAGGGCAAGTTTTAGATAAAGACTGGAACGCATTCATAGGAAACGATTCTGGAATTTACAATTGTAAATATTCTTACAAAAATCTCAGCATTTGAGTGAGGCTCACTGGCTCTGGACATGCATCACAGTGAAAGTGATTCAGTATGCTACACCTGTATGTGTACACAGAGTTCAGGGACAGAGCACGAACTGGGAACGCTCGGGGCTCAGTGCTCAGCCTGGCACTTCAGACTCATTTTCTGGCACAGGCACTGCGCAGGCTGATGAAGAGCGTCTTTTTTTTTCCACTGCGCTTGTTTTTGAAATGCATATCCTTGCTCGTGGGGTCACCTCTGCCCCCCTCAGCCACCTTCAGACTCCGGGCTCGCTCAGTTTTACTCTGCCGTCTCATAACACAGCTGAGAGCGAGGAAAGGTGTAAACCCAGGCAGGAGTTAGGTGAGAGCAGAGCACCCTCTCACGCATGGCGCTGGTAGGACAGTGTCTAACGGGACGACGCTATCTCCATCTTCTTCTCCCTGCTGCCTCTGCCTACAACACAGAGCAAGGAAACACCTTTAATGCGATCTGTCAAATCAGCGTGTGCCCCTGCTCCAACTTTTATCAATGTACAGTAAGTTCTGAGCGCTCATGTGATTTGTAATTTCCGCAGCTGGTAAAGATCTTTGGGTTCAGATAATTTTCTGCTCTGGAGGGTGGCTGCTAGGATGGCGAGAAACAAATGCCATTATCTTTATGAGAAAACAAAAAAAATACTGCTATAATTCAGCAGGTCATGTAGCTATAGTATGCCAAAATTGAGAGGAACATGGCCATGTAGCAATCCTCAGTGTCTGAAAGCAACGCAGACAGAAGTTTTCTTTGATGGATATGCTAATAAAAATAATAACTTAAAGTTGCATGTATAGGAAGAAAGGACATAGGCTATTCTTACATAGAGTGATAATTTAAAAGTAAACCCTTTGGGTCTAGGGCTTGTGTACACTCATGTAAATGAGTTTCAGCCAATTTACTTAAAATTTTCCAGGTAAAACTACTTGTATAAATGGCTTATATTCATTTAATATAACTTAAACATATTAATATAAATATTAATGCCTTAAATATTATAATATATTAACTTTACGCCTAAGCAGACTGATTCTTAACATAAAATAAATACTTTTTAATCCACTTTCAGAATGTCCAGGCCAAGAACTTAAGCTCTATTAAACCACACCAGCGGGACTGAAGCAAATCCCCTTATTGACAAAACCCCAGAATAATTCCATTGACTTTCTTCACTTCTATTAAGTCATTCCCATTTATGGCAGCCCTGCTTAGGAGAAAATTTAGGTTGGTGTTACCTGGCAGCAGCAGCGGCGGTTTGCGACCCCGTGGGTAGGGAGGAGGTTTGCCAGGGAAAGGCAGCGTCCCGCCAGGGCTTCCCGCGGCAGCACCCAGGAACGGGAGCTGTGCCCAAACCTGACCCCACAGCCCGGTTTGCAGAGGGACGCGATGCGATGCGATGCGATGCAATGCAGTGTAATGCAGTGCAATGCAGTGCACTGCACTGCTTGCCCGGAGCTGTTCCTGCAGCGCAGGGAGAAATTGCACAGAGGAGCATTGCCCGCACTGATTCTTTCTTGGGATTTTAATTGGGCTTATTCAGCCTGTGTGAAAAAGAAAAGTCTGATTTCAAGGTAAATGCAAGAACAAAATGTATCTTGTAATTGCGTTTCCTGAGTGACGGGGGGGTGTATCACAGACAAATCTGGGTTTGCTGCTAGGCCAGAGCTGCTCCCTGGTTATTAGGGAGGAACGTGAGCACGAGAACAGACCTTTGGGACAGGCGGCAGAGCAAATCGTGCTGCTCCAAAGAGCAAATCTGAGTTACCCACGTGGGCATGAGCGGCCCAAAGAGCTGCAGGGATCTTGTCTTGCCAAACGAGTCTGTGCCTGGGAGCATGTCGGTTCAGCCCCTGGTGCCCGGGAAGGGCTGAGGTGTGCCCTATAGAATGGTCCGTAGGTAAGATGTGCTGTCATGTAGATGCTAATCCAAGTGCGCATGTTGTCTGAGAGCATTTCTTGGGACGGGGATCTGCAGTTTCAGGTTGCTGCCGTTACCTTCAAGTAATACAAGTGGCAGTAGGGGATCAGCCTGAGAATTATCTGCACATTTTATGCAGACCAAGAGGAAGTAATTGCTAAGAATGCCTCGCTCAGGATTTTGAAACAGATAACTATCACTACAATAAAATACAAACGCAGTAAAGAGAACAGACTGCTCCCGGTGTCTGGTTAATCAATGGACTGTGAAGAGACAGAGGTGATAAACTGACTATGCTCAGGGCTAATTTTATGCAATATAACATGTTCATAGGATTAGTCTATTTAAAAATAATTTTGATCAAACTTTTTTAAATGCAAAGCCGTTCTGCACTACTCATTTTCAATAGATGCCGTAAAACAGATGAGGAAGGCAGAAACATATCCTTATTATACATGTATAATTTAAACAATATCATCAACTGAGTATTGATTGCTGACTAATGTGCTTATTAATTAATAGATGTCTTCATGTTAAATACATTTCTCAGAGCTGTTCTGGGACCATTTAATAAGATAAATGGGGAGTTGTAGTACAGTACTTTGTCATTAAATGTATAAGTCACCTCAGAAAGAAATGTAAAGCCATGCCTCGCGTAGCTGTTTGCTGGAATGAGCCACACGACGACGGCTCACGAAGGCTGGTGCAGTGGTGGGACCGTATTCCACACACCAACTTCTGCCTCTTGGTTCTGCTTCTCAAAAAAAAAAAAAGAAAAAGAAAGCCCTCTCTATTTTCTGAATTAGACCAAGCAAGCCTCCCCGAAACGGGAGCCAGGAAGGACCTTGCTCTGCTACTCTAATTCATTGAGATACTGCACTTACAAATGCCACTATAAAACCAGTACAAAGAAAGAGATGGAGTCCTAGTAAAAAATGTTTGCCATGGATCAGTAGTTTATTCCTGCAGTGGCGAGGATGCAAAGGAACCAGCCGTAAAACCGGCGATCATCAGGAGACCGTTGCTCTTGACCTAGAGCTTTTGCAAGCTCTGTAACAATCCGTGAAGCTTCTCTCCTCTCGCTGTCTGTTCCCTTAGCAGGCCATATGCTCAGCCAGCAGTTACCCTTTATTCTACCTGCAGTCAGCCACTGCTTCATTATTATTGTCTTCCTGGTTTTATTTGCTCCTTAAAGGCAGGTTACAGCCCTTTGGCTGGCACCCAAATATCTTCAATTCCTTTCTTGTGTAGATTATTTCCTGTCTTCCATTATTCCTACCAAAGTTGTTAAAACTTACTGCTGACATTTCCTGTCTTTGGCAGTGAGAGAAACCGCCACATCAGTTTTGAGCCAAGCACCTGTTTGTTCAGTACTTCACCATCCCGCTCCCATCACGTTCACCAAACTGCCGTGCTTTACATACGAAGCAGATCGCTGAAGATTATGGATGATAGCTTGCACATCTCGGACGTATGCCGTATCCAATTTTCTTTACTCCTTCTACTCTCTTGTGTGCTGAGCAGGCTTTTTAACTGACTGTTTGATTGATGGATATTCAAAAGGCACCTTTATGAGCCCTATAAATAATCCCTTAACGGTTTTTCTTTTCTTCTTCCCCCCGAAGGTGCCACTTAATCAGTTCTCCAAGCAGTGGTCCTTGCCACACCTTGCAGCGTGCTCACTCTGTGAGCCGTACCTGCTGTGCTCTGAACATACCTGGCACCCGTCTGCGGCTGCGGGGGCTCCTGGCATACAGCGGTCGGCGTTTGGTGGGATTGGCCTGGCTGGGCATGGCTTTGTGTTTCCTTCTCAAAAGCCTAACTTGGCTCTTTTTCATCAGCCTATCTATGGTTATATATGGTTATTGGCATATATTTAGGTACTTTGTGTTGGGGGGGGGGGAATGAAGACAAATTTCCTACTCTGAAACTTGTTATAATTGAAGTGAGAACTGACTTGTGAACAGCAGGTAGGCAGTCTGGTCAATAAGCTTTTTCTGTATGCATAAAAACATATAGAGCCATTTCCAACATCCAAAGCCAGCCATGCCTCTTGATCAAGAAAGTGCCATGTTTTGCTAAACCAAAAGTGTGTCCTGGTTTCAGCAGGAATAAAGTTAATTTTCTTACTAGCAGTTGGTACAGTGCTGCGATTGGGATTTAGGATGAGAATACTGTTGATCACACGCTGATGTTTTAGCTGTTGCCAAGCAGTCAGGGACTTTTCAGCTTCTTGTACTGCCCTGCCAATGAGAAGTGGGGGGTGACCAAGAAGCTGGGAGGGGACACAGCCAGGACAGCTGACCCCAGCTGGCCACAGGGATATTCCATACCATATGACGTCATGCTCCATGTAGAACTGGAGGGTGGGCCAGGAGGCAGTTTGGCTTGAGAACTAGTGGAGCATTGGTTTCAGGTGGTGAGCAATTGTGCTGTGCATCGCTTGTTTTGTATATGTTTTATCACTATTATTATTCTCTTCCTTTTCTGTCCTATTATATCTCAACCCACGAGTTTTACCTTTTTTTTTTCTTTTCGATTCTCTCCCCCATCCCACTGCGGAGGGAGGACATGAGCAAACAGCTGCGTGGTTGTTTTAGCTGCTGGCCAAATAAAACCACAACCACTGTCCTTGTGTTGCAGTAAGTGATGCATCGCATGAACCTTTCCCAAACCCGAAGTCTGTCTGGGTTTTAAACAGCAGCAAAGTCAAGAGAAACCTGCAGCAGCTATTGTGCCACCTTGCAGGCAGGATGTAACCCAGCTTTGACAGGTATGTGTACCACGTCCAGGGGCAAATGCCACTGCTCTGCTGAAGGCCACACGCAGGGAGCTGCGGGGAAGGGACTGGGGACGTGGCAGCACCAGAGCTCTCCCTGCTCCTGCCCTGTGCTGCTCTCTGCAGCTCGGTGCGACCGACAGTCAAAATGACTCTGGTTTCCTTTTCAAACTCCAAGACTGTAATTCTAGCTGACACAGTGTGAAGTTTCATTTTTTCCAATTATCGCATGATTTGCGGTGGGATCAGTTTAAAAGAAACTTCCCTCCCTATGTTTTTATGCCCACCGAGTTCATCGTTTGCAAGAAAAACTGTTGGGACAATAGAAGAAGCGGAATGCTGTCCCCTGAGCATTGTATCTGGTCATGCGTTTTACACGTATCTTACAACCTCTCTTCCATCATGGCTTTGATTAATATCTGGCTTTTAAAAAATATGGGCTTTTTTCATAAGAGCCACTTTGTACGTCTGTTATTTGCCAGCTAACAATGAGAACTGGATCAAACTGGGCAGGAAGGAAACAGCCAGATGAATAAGAGACAGAGCAGGTACACATTAAATGTGACATCAGATACAACTACTGTTAGGGTAATTGAACAGCGAGATACTCGTTTACATCTGTGCTTCTTTACTCCACTCGGCCAGCGTAAACAGGCCTTTGAAATGAGCGTAAACGACTACTACGGCTGTGTTAAGACTGGTGTAAAGGGACTTTGCACCAGTGAGAATCAGGCTGTACGTATTTAAAATAAATAGTCGTGCACATAAAAAAATAACCCCTATTATTACACAAGGATGCAGTGGGAGTACCAGGGGAATGGCTAAAGTAACAAAACTTGACACCAGTGATAATAAAAGAGGGAACTAAAGCAAAGAGATCACCCCAGTCTGCTGGGTTTCGAGCGCTTAATCAAAACTGACTTCTACTACTGCAGCTGCAAAAGAAATGTTTCTAGCCTCCCATTAATTTCCATACAATAACCCTCTAATGGGGGAGTTGCCGGGGAGAGGAGGGCGATCAATCTGCTGTAATGACACACTAGAGACTAAGGGAAAATGCAAACTTGGAGCAATTTCATGGCAGGTGCAACCTTGGAAAGTACGGCCATTTTTCTAAGTTAATTTGTTCCCCTGATATGTTTGAGATCCATATTTGTACTTTAAAGGTCTAAAATGCAAGATGATTAAAAAATATAACCAGATTTTTGTAAGCTTTTCAACTGTATCGGGTGATACATTAATGCCCCTCCTTGGAGCTAGGACAGCTGGATATCTTTTATCATTTGCTGCCAAAAAAAGGAATAGGATTGTTTATTCTAGCGTTCACTTTCTGTCTTCAGCCTTCCCATTTACCTCCCTAGCCTGATGCTCATTTGTCTCCTAGCTGAATTGATCCCTAATACTGCAGGAAGTAATAATAGTAATAATAATGGTAACTGATAGCAGTAATAATAATTATTCTTGTTATTGTTAGTAATAACAGTACTATATAATGATAATGATTATTGCGGCTAAGGGTTTTAAAACGCGTAAATGAGTTAACTGAATTTCTGATATACGTCGGGTGCCTGCAGCTTTTGGGCATTTCTGAAAATTCTAGCTACAAATCATAACAGGAGGAAACATCTTCATGCAGGAACAGACACTGAGGCACAGAACTCATCTCATTTTGGGTCTTGTCCCCAGTTACCATTTTGGTGAAATCCGTGGTTGTTTGAAGTGCCTTGCACTCTCATTAAGCGGGATGGAGCAGCTTTGGGGTAAATGAGCCCGTTGGCCTTTCTGGGTCACCCTTCCCTGGCACCGTCTGGTGGAAGTTGTTGGGGAAAGACCTGGAATTAGAGCGCAGCGAGAGCCAGCGCAGGATTCACAGGACGTGCAATGGGCAGTCCGGGGAGACTCGCTCCTGCAGCGCAGTGCCACGGTAAGTTATGAGCACCCCCCTGTGGGCTCGCTGCACTTGTCATTCCCGCCTCCGCTCTTCCCACCTTTTTTGATAGCTGCTTAGTTTTGGGAAGATGCACTTTTCCTTCTCCTCCTGCAGGTCCGGAGCAGAGGCGGCAGGGCTCTGGCACGGGAGCTCCCTGCGGGGTGTCCCCTTGCAGCCAGGCTCTGCCAGCATCCGGGGAGTGCCAGCATCCGCAGGGTCAGCCTCTCGCATCCCTTGGCAAACCTGCAGCCCAGTCATCTCTTCACCTTCTGATTTGGGCTTCTGAAAGCCAGTCTCATTTATGCTGATTACTACTTTTCCTTTCTGAGCACTTAAGAACTACAGCCAGAATCTTAAAAGTGTTGAATTTTCAAGCTGTGGAAAGTGCAGGGGCTTTGCATGAGAATTGGGTACCTGCTCTGCTCAGATGCTTTTGTACTTTCCACTAAGTACCTATCTGCATCTTTAGATTCGTGTCTTTGTGATACGGCCCTTTGCGGCTAAAGTTAAAGTGTATGCTTTTTTTACATGAAAAGATGCTTATTATTCTACTGTGATGCTGCATTTACAGGGTGCTTGTGGCATCTGGAGAAGCTTGCTGTAACTATTCTTATGTTCTGTTTTAGATAACCATTTTAAATACATACTCTTTCCCACCTGCCCCAGCTTAAAAATTCTGTTTCAGCTACACCTACAAACTTCACACACGGCTTAAGTGCCTTGGTTTTCTCCTGGTACCCTACTTGGCTCCCATTAGCATGCTTAAGTAGATAAACAAAATAATTGATCGTCTAAATGAGATTGCAGGATTCGTAAAGGTTCAATTATGTCTTCCTAAGTTTGATCTCAAGTCAATGTAATGAAGTATCTGCCTAATTCTCAGTACATCATCAAAATCAATTTATTGGAATCAAATGCTACAAAGAAGGTAGCCAGAATGATTTGAAGTACGAAACAGCAGCTGCAAGAGGACGGAGTAAATGCACTAGAGCTGAAATTTGGTGACAACCTCCTTTTCTGAGTTATTTCTCTGATGATTACATATATAACTCGAGGGCTATATGTTTTATCCCTAGGCTTTTTAAAAGCTTGGTTTTGACTTCCTTACTCTCATAGAGGAGTTCAGAAACGGCTGACTTCAACAGAGCTGTCATTTTGGGCTCAGTTTGGCTGTGCTTTCTCTCTCCAATGTCGATGTCGAAATCTCTGATGTTGAATAGCCCTTCACTCCTCTATCAGGTCCAAAGGGTAAAGCAAGAGTGAGAGAGGCGGATTTTAAAGCTTTTTTA
The DNA here is from genome assembly GCF_011004875.1 of Balearica regulorum gibbericeps. Classification (NCBI taxonomy): domain Eukaryota; kingdom Metazoa; phylum Chordata; class Aves; order Gruiformes; family Gruidae; genus Balearica; species Balearica regulorum. The sequence continues at coordinate 2,187,030 of NC_046208.1, forward strand.
ATGCAATGAAAGTAGATGCTGTGAAACCTAATGTCTGAATAGTAAAGTTAGAAAAAATTAACTTGGAAATAAGACACACTGTTTAAATGAGGAGAACAGACCTCTGGAGTAAATTCCTGATGGAATAGAGCAGATTCGTCATCGCTTGCAACCTTTATATCCGTGCCATTCATCTTTCTGGGTAATTTAACCACAGTTTGAGAGGGGGCATGGCGTGGGATGTGTTGGTCTGTTATTCATGTGATCAGTTAGAACCTTACTGAAATAAGACAGGATTTGGGTGCGTAACTTGCTTGCAACTTTTGAAAAACCTATCAGAGATTATGGGTTTTGAAAAACCTATTAGGTGATAAAGATTGACTGCTGTCTTTCTTACTTTATCTGTAGTACAGCTCCATCAAACTACGTTGATTTTCTCCTGCAAAATCCAGATACTTCCAAGGAAGATGGGTTCACTGTCAACAGCTGACAGGCCAATGTAGAGAATGATTTGCATTAAGAAAAGAGCTTGGGTTTGAACAGCGCTGGAAGGATATGCCACACTTTCAGATCGGTTCAAAATTCTACCTTCCACTGGCCTGTTTTCTTGTGCTCTCTGGTGATTTAGGATGTGGATTTTTGCTCCTTGCCATCATGTATTTATGACTCTGTAGAGCTGGTGATCTACAAAGCAAGGTGCATTCCTGCTGAAATTACAATGCATCTGAAACTTCTTGGACGTCTTCAGTGGAGACCAAATAAGTAAGAGCTAGTTCTGAAATCCAGGCTCCCTGAGCTCGTGGGGAATATGCGCCTTTAATCAGAGAGCACAGTATCTTCTCTTTTGCTGGTAGGTTTTAATGACATAAGATAACAAACCCTCTCACTGTCCATCCAAAGGTAAGGACCTGTAAAATGCAATTCAATTTCACAGACCATAAAGTTATATGTCCACTTCTTGCATTTCTGCCCTTTTTGTTTTATGATTTCAGAAAAATCTCTAAGCCTGCAATCTATATTTTGCCCCTGAACATCCATAATGCAAAGCTAGGTTCCAACGCCATAGGAAGTGGTGGTTTTGAGAAGATCCAGATATTTCTTTCTTCCTTTCTGCAGTCAGGTCTGTACTTTTCCTTTTGAATAGCTCCCATTTCCTCTTCTGAGAATGACTCTATGCATAAACAAGCCCTAGATTAAACACAGGAAAATACTGTGACATTTAAAAAAGATGTAAATAGAATAATTCATTTTGCCATCTAGACAAGAGTCTCGGGTCTAACATGTACATGTGATTCTGCAGCTCGCTCGTATCGTTACTCTTCACCTCTGCTCATAAACCTCCACCTAGAAAATAATGTAATTTAATTAGGAACGTGGAATTAGCCTATTGCAGTCACACTCGGTTAAGCTGAATCAGTTTGTAAATTCCATTGTCATTGAGGCTGAAAAAAAATACATGTTACATTAGCAGCCTAATCTCATGTGCATATTAGGAGAGGGCTTGCAGGTGAAGCCGTCCGTGGCCCCGGGTGCCTGGAGTGGCCAAGAGCGGCTGCTCGCTGCCCTTCCGCCTGCTCAGGAGCGTGCATGGGGCAGAGGAGTGCTGTGGGGGAAGCAAAGTCCGAGGAGGAGGAGGAGGAGGACACAGCCCCTGATGCCGCGGACAGGCTGTGGTGGGTTGACCTTGGCTGGACACCAGATGCCCACCAAACCGCTCTATCGCTCCCCCACTTAGCGCTTCTCAGCAGGACAGGGAGCGGAGAAAATAAGATGGAAAAAAAATTGTGGGTCAAAATAAAGGCAGTTTACTAAAGCAAAAGTTGCACGTGGAAGCAAAGGAAAAACAAAAGATTTATTCTTTACTTCCCATCAGCAACAATGTCCGGCCACTTCCCGGGAAGCAGGGCTTCAGTACACGTAGCGGTTGCTCCGGAAGACAAACATTGTAATAACGAGTGCCCCCCCCTTTCTCTCAGCTTTTATTGCTGAGCAGCTGTCGTATGGTATGGAATATCCCTTCGATCAGTCTGGGTCAGCTGTCCTGGCCATGTCCCCTCCCGAGATCACGCACTGTCACCCACACCATGAGGTTCTGCCAGAGGGATGGGAGCATTGCCTGCCTCCCTCAGAAACGATGAGATGATCGTAGTTATAATCCAGGCAGTAACTTTAAGGAAAAACTGAAATGCTTTTAATTTAATTCACTCCTGCAGAGTGATGTCCATTAACGCATTTGGGATTATACGTACTTCCGTGACTGTAATTACATGTGCACATGCACACATAGAAGTTTAGGGAAGATTGTTGCACTTCTGTACGTCCCTGGTAGACGTACTGATCTTACTGTGATTCTTTCCTGCTTTCCTGTGACACTTGCAAAGGGAAAAGGTGCCCGATGCACTGTCTTCCTTGGAGTGTGATGGGGAGGGTTAACCTTTTTCTAAAAAGATGTAAAGATGGCAAGCTCGACGGATCAAAAGTCTTACCTGAAATGCCCAACCCTCCTTATTTCTGTAGGAAACTTCTACATGACTCCAATCATTTTAATCTCTTTTATTTCCTTCTGTTCAGGTTCATTGTAATTTCATTAATTTGTGTGAAAAAACAGAACAAGAAGGTAATATCATGGTCTGGGAAAAGTAAGGGAGGAGGGAGATTCACAGCAATGGCCGGAATGTCTCTTCTGTGTCTCTTGACATCCTGGTGAAGGAGGGTACCAGGTTATCAGAAGGACGAGCACGTCCCCCTGTGCTGGTGACAATCCCCAGTAGCTCACTGCAGTTCCCAGGTGCTTCAGACCCACCCCGACCACGCATCATCCACCATATACTTCTCTCTATTTGCTCCTCTACCACCCAGGCGCTTCCATCCTCATCCACCACAACCTTCTTTTGGAGCCTTCCACGTCTCCGTGCCTGTCTGTAGGACCTCCACTGTGGTGTGTCAGTTATGGCAGCTAGAGTCCTTTCCCTTAACATGTTTATATATTATTAAAACAAAAAAAAAAAAAAGGAAAATCCTAAGGACACTTGTATCTTTAAAAAACAATGTACAAATAAAGTCATCTTGGTTTAAAGTTCACAAATATTTTTGAAGGCAAACGGGATAGGAAGAGTTTAGCCTGCAAACACTTATTTGTCATGCAGTCTGACTAGTGCTTCTCAACATGCTTTGATCCTCTTGTTTTTTTTGGCCCAGGCATTAGATAAATGCTTTAGAAGCCATTAGAAAAAATTGTGACAATTGAAATGCTTTGAAAAATGACAGTTTGATAGTCTAATAATAGCCCCTGCACTGATCTGGAGAAGGTTTTCTTTTCTTTTTTGTATTCATTATGTACAGTACATTTCAAAATGTCCTTTTCTCCCCAACAAATAATTTAACCCTTTCACAACCCGCAGTCCTGGAAATGTGAAACGCGTAGATGCTAATCTGTGGATATATAACGCATACATGTATTTCAAGAGGTATGCATGCTATAAAGAGCTGGTAGAAGGTGCCGTGATGTTGAGAGGGGAAGAAATGGAGAAGACGGTAACATCTTTGGTTGTATTCTTCCAGTAGACTGACCATGCAGAGTGCTCTCCAGGAAGATTTTCTGTAGGGAGAAAATACATGTCGGAGGGTGAGGTGGATGGGAGCTTATGTTTCATTGCAAGATCTTGTTTTTGCAAGATCTTATTTGGCAGCGATAAATGAGCAACTTTCAAGCCTCAGAAGTGATTAATTTCTCACTGGAGCTGTCTCTGAGGCTGTCACAGCCTGACAATCCTGACATAAGTGTCATTTATAATGTCACAAGTCTATTACACATAAATGTCATTACACAATTACTCTGAGGATGAAGAAAGGTTCACTGGGGGAAGAGCGTCTGATATTAAGTCAATTATATATCTTAATGTTATTGTTCGGTTGTCCCCCCTCATACGATTACATTGTGTCTCATTTGTTCATTTTGTGCAAATTAGCAATTATTTATTGCAGTGATACTGCTAGGCAGCCCAGGTAGGGTTGGTGTTATTAAAACTCTGGCACAACCTTGCGCGTCTTGCCGTGATTGATATCAACATGAGGATCATGGTGCTTTGATAATTAGCCCTCTTGAAATGAGGGCTCTGTACTTGGTCTCCCCCTACTTTTTTTCTGCATCTCTCTGAAAGGCACCAACATATGGGTGAGACGATAAATCCTCCATATGGTTTTGATAAAGATGGCTTGTTTTAATGAGGGTGACTTTTTGTGCTGCCTAACAAAAGAGGCTCTTTATTGTTAGAAGGACAGAGGAGTTCAGCAAATTCCCCAGCGCTGCACCTCAATTATTCCTTAAAATTGGCATAAATGTAGCCTTCATTTAGTTCTAACAGGCTTTCATCCTCCTTGGCCCAGACACAAACAAGACTTACACTGGGGCTTGGTGTACTGACGAGATTTGAATGCATTATGCATAAGAAGGTGCGGTAACGGAGCTGCCTGGCTGACGAGGAGGGAGAAGGAGCGATCTGGGGTAGAGCCGCAATGCCCGTCGCTCCCTGGACGCTTACGGGGGCAGAGCTGTCGGTTTGATTAGAGGTCGCTTGAATCCAGCTCAGTTTCATGAGCTGGAAATGAACCTGCCTGTTAGGACATCGGCAAAGGCTTGGTTCTGGGGGCACTGAAGGTTTCTTTGCTGGCTTCAGCAAAGTGGAGCAGTCTTGTACCGCAATCTGAGCTGATTTACAGATGTGTAAATACAGAAAAAAGCCAGGAATTTCCATGATAATCCTCCAGATTTCTACCAAGACAACCGAGATGAGAATCAGGCCTTTTAAATTGCTCCCTTTGCCTGTTTGCTATTCTGGGAAGCTATTGTTCTCAAAGGGACATCTTTAAAGCAAAAGCTGGTAGAATAATTTATTTGCGAATAATTTATTCAGTGATTGATGGGAAAAGCTGCTGAATAAATAATTCACTGAATGCTAATGGAACATCAGAGATGGTCGAATAATGAAAATGTTTATTTGCAAATAATTTATTCAAAGAAAAATGCTGAAATGTATCAGCTCAATTATTCTTGGTGAATAATCCAGCCATTCCTACCCAGCCCACCGTGACATGTTGTACAAAGATGTTTTTTTCAACAAAATGAAAACTCAGGTATCTAACCCGTGTTTGCTCCAAGCAAGGAACTATGATCCTCTACTCTCTGGCAAGAGCGGTCATGAGAAGCAGTTTGGGTAAGAAAGTCGTCAACTTGAGCTCAAACTGAAGATCGAGCCTCAACTCTAACCATGATGGTGGTTTCACATCGTAGGCCTCTTTCACCCCTTAATTTTTGTTATTATTAGCAGCAACTTTATCATCTGAAATCCTCTCTGTAAATCTAAGCTTTGCACTTTTTTCCCGAACAGTGAAGGACGTGTCCCTCTGTCCTGTCCCTGGGGCAAGCAGTGCTGTTGCTCCTGAGGAGTGTGGTCCCCATGCCGGGGTCTTGGTGGCCGTGGAGGGGTTTCCTCCGATGACAGACCTGGAGCATTGGGCAGCTCCAGGTCATCCTCTGTTTTCAACTCGCTGAGAATTCAAATGATCAGAAGCTGCCGTGAAAGAGTTGGAAGGAGGCAATACATAGTTTGTAAAAGCATGGATGTGGGAGAAGAGTCCTGATGTTTCCCAGCGCTGTGTAGGCAATAAGGAAACATGGCATCAGCACCACTTGTTGGGCATCTTTATTCTGCATCACCGGGCTCTCTGAGTCCTACCGGTGATTAACTGGTCATTTAGCACAGGCTTCACCCGCAGGGGACTGCAGAAATTTTTTAAAGATGTGCTCTGAAGACCTCAATACTAAATTTGCACTGACTACAGCAAAAATAAATAAATTAACGGAAGCTGAACTCCCCAGCAGAACTTTGTCACTAGTCTCTCTTGTTTGGCAGGTGTTTGGGGAGCGCAAGCTCAGGGTCCCCAGGCAGGAGACCCTGCGTGGGGCGGGTACTGCAGGCGTCATGGTCCTCAGCTGCTCCATTTGCTGGAGGAGATCTTTTCCTGCTTGCCTGCAGCTGTTCAATGGGTCTCAGGTGCTCCTGGAAAATTGAAGTGATTTTGTGCTGATACTGGAGCTAATACCAGAAAAATCTAAATTACATTTTAAAAGGAATCTACCCTTTTATCTTTTAACCTTAGGCCTCTCCCTCTGATGCAGCAAAATCAATCTTGACTAATCTACTGACCAAGTAAAAGTAGAAAGAGGAACCCATATAAACTTGTACTTTATCTTCTTTAAAATATTTTTTACAGAGAAGCTTAGCAAAACATCCAAAGCTTCCTCATAGGTCTTAGGAGAAAACCTCTTTGTCCTGAAAGGATCCATCATTACTCTTGAGGGAAATTTTTGGGAAGAAACAGTAGATGGGTCCTCCCCAGGTGTTTAAGGAGGCTCCAACTGCTCTGCTCCTCCGAGCTGGGTTCCTCACGTCCAGCTGTGGACACAGCTGCACCGGCCAAGCAAAGGGCCCTGCAGATAAACCCAGCAACCAGGGGTGCTGGAGGGTTTGGAAAGGAGAGGCTGTTACTGTGACTTTATTTTTCTTAGGACTTACCTGTTTTAGCTGTAGGGGCTAGCACTCATGGCAGGAAAAACTCTTTCAGCAGAAACGGTAACCAGCAACCTGGGCTGCACAGCCTGTGCAAAAGCAGTGCAAAGGTAAGCTTTACTCAGACTCTTGTCTACCAGAAACCCCTTGTTTTTCTGATGCATTTTTCCTCTGTCTTCTACCTCTTCTCCTCAGGTTTTGTGAGCATTAGGCAGGGTTATAACCAGGCAAATACACAACCCTCTGAGAGCGTCACTCTTGGGCACTCTGCTCTCCTGCCCTTTCTGGATTAAGAGGGGAGGTCAGGGACAATTTGACTTTTTGGCTTTGTTTTTTATTTTTAAAGCTTTTCTTATCTTCTAATCAGATGTAGAGTCAGGCCTTGGGCCAAGACTAGCGTTGGTGTATCTCTTGTCCGTAGAGTTCTGCTTGTGCCTGGCTTTCGAAATTCAAAAAGAACCCCTTAGTTTGCATTAACTGCAGAGTACTGTAATCTCAGGTGCGGAAGAGGTCATCTTGCCCATCCCTCACTGCTTTATCATCTTGTTTTCTCCATTTCCTCCTGTGATATATTGAAGTCAGCGACATTTTCAAGAGCAGGGACACTAAATCATGTATGCTCTGTGTATGCATAATCCAGAGTATCTGGTCCGGAATGCTAACGAGGGCGTGCTGGCAAAAAGAAATTGTGAGAGAGGCCTTGGGGTCTGCTGGGAGATACTGAGCAAGAGGCAGGAGAAATGGCACCATTTGTTCTTAGTCATGGTAGTGCATTTGCTCCTCCGAGTAACTTAATTCCCTCTCCATGCAGCCGGAGATCAGGGTCTCGCATAGTCGCAAGGCTGCAGAACTCGGTGGTGATGAGTTAAGCTGTCGGTAACTTATGGGCAAAGAATAGCAGGGCAGGGAGTAATAGGAAGAAAAAAACCCCAGAAAATCCAAAATGATGTGTAGATAGGAAGAGTCTTAAGCAAGATAATAAAAAATACCAGTGGCTGAATTGTAGAGACTTTAGATCTCATGACACTCATCTCGGAGCCTAACTTGCAAGTCCTGGCTGCCTTTCACAGGACTGTCTGCTCACCGGGGCTGCTGGGCGCTTCAGCTGCGGAAATGGGATGGATCTCTGGGCACTGGCTCTGCGGCTCCCCTGGGAATCTATGGCAAACGTAATTTTCAGCCAGATTTCCATCATCTTTGCACTACTCTACCTAGATCTAAAAATAATGTAGCTGTGCTAAGAACCCGCTATTGTATTTTCTTTGTGATTACACCCATCCACATCAGAACCAGTTCAGGGTTGTTTTATTCTCCAAATTTCTGGCTGTATTAGCACTGTCAGAATCCCTGATGTATCACCTTGCAGGGAGTCTAAATGCTTGTCAGTGCCTTACTTTGCATTTTTGTTCTGGATTCAAAGCCGAAAGCACAGCTGAACTGAAATCTTTTCTCTGGATGCTGATAGAAATGTAAGAGAAATCTCATTTTTAAAAAGTATGAAAGGACCATAAAAATAAGTCTTTCACTAAGCTGATCAACTCAGCCTCTTTATACCAGAAAGGATTCAGAATGAGAAGCTGATAATATAATCTTTAGTTTGTGGGAAATGAATTTGAAAGAACTATGTCATTGAGGTGTTTCACTGGCATATAACGAGCTACTATAGTTATATTGCAGCAAGCTAAAATATTATTTAAAAGTTAATTCATATTTTTAGCATATAATTTCTAATTAACTTGCTGTAGTTATCTTGTTAAATGTCAATTAAATCTCGGAGCATTTCTCAAAGGTTTCCTGTATTCATAAAATGTAATTATACAGCTATTGCTCGTGTAGCCCTTATTACTAGTATAATCTACAGCTAAATATATCTTTTACATACTAATTATGCATCACTAAGTGCTATATTGATAATCAGTAATTGATTTAGCACAATGAATCGTCATGTTACCTCTTCAAATGTCAGCCTTAAGTATTTTGAATTAAAAGTTCTGGCCACAACTTTTGGTTGTAGTTGAGGTTTGCTGCCACGCTCGTACGTGGGCGGAAGGGTTGATGTGCGGACGCTGTGGTCCGGGAGGGCAGCGCCTGCCGAATGTGCCCCCCTGTTTGCTGCGATCGGACGCCCTCGGTGCGAGGGTGCTGGTTCCAGGGGGGTTTGCAGTGCTGGGGGGTGCAGTGCTGGGGTGCACGGTGCATGGCGCGGGGTGCAGGGGTGTCTGACGTGTGCTGCATCCTGCAAAACACGGGATGTCTCGGCAGAGGTAGGATGGCTCTGCTGGTAAGAAATGAGGGCAAAATGGGCTGAAAAGTCATTTGTCACAAAAAAAGGAAGGAAAAAGGCAGGAGAAGACTTTGAAAGTTTATCCCTGAACTTCTCAAAAGGGAAGATAGTCAAACTTCTTTTGAAAGAGAAACCTCTCAGATAGTCTAGTGTAGGATTACCATACTTTTTTTGCACTGCAGAAGTTGAAGTACTCATTGCTGCATATAATTTCTCCTTGTCCCCAGATTTGTTTTCATGCTAGCTTGTCCCCGTAGGACTGTGTGGAGCAGGGTGATGTTGTGCTTGTAAGGCACAATGGGTCGCCTCATCGCATCTTCCCAAGCACCAGCTCAGCTCCATGGCTGAGCAGCGCTGACCTCCCTCTTCCAAGGCAGGATTAATTACACCTAAACAATCAGCAGAAAATACCTGAAACCCCAATTAACTGTGATCTATAACTGTGCTGATCCAGATGGAAAAATGGAGTAAAAAAAAAAAAAAAAAAAGCAGGGAGAGGGGAGACAGAGATGCTGGGAAGCCCTTAATTAGATTTGCACATTTACTGCCCAGCAGTAACTTGGAGCAAATGCTGTTCCCAGTGTCTCCCAGCCTGTCTCCAGCCTCAGCCAGCCCCTGCTCCTCCTCCCTTCCCCCTCACTGTCTGAATAATATTTACTGGTACATCAAGGTTATTCAGAGTTTGGATCTTCCATGTCCCTTGCCAGATTCATATGTGTCTGTGTTGATATTGATGTTATTCAAACAATGATCATCTCCTTCCCTTGTCAGTTTATATTGCATGTTTCAGGTAGCACAATCTTAGCAAACAAGCATCATCCTCTGCTTTTTTTTTTTCCCATTTGTGTTTTTTTTTTTTCCCTTTTGCTAGAAGTGGTATTTAAATTAAACCGTGCATTGGTTTTTTTTCTTCACTCTTGTGTTTCCTAAGGCAACAAATTTTATGGATCTGGGAAATAGAATCAATATGAAGTTGGATTGTCCTTATGAGATCCTCTTAATATCCCAAGAGACCAGGCTTTGTACATCAGGATTAAGAAAAGGGAAAATTACTGAGGGCAGGATTCTTTGGAGGGCTGTTTGTGTGCACATCATGGACAAATATTGAAATGTGGAAAACATAATCCAGGGAATCCAGGGGTTTGTGTAGCTTTAATTGAAATCGTTTGTAACTTTCATTCTCTCTGATCTTAAATGACTCTTTTTATCATCTTTGAGTTCATGTGGTTGGTTCTACTGCACATTGAATTCATAAAATATACAAAAAATTCAGTGTTCTTGGGAGAAAATTCATATCCAGTGGTGGGGGAGAGATGGCAATTCAAATAATAACACTGGGTGATATAAAAGTGAACTCATTCTTCAGAATGCTAAAGCTTTCCAAAAAGCTGTGTGGCCACTACCAGGTCATTTACATTTTGTATGAAGATACTCCAAAAGCAGATGAAAGATTTTCTTTATTCTGAGTAACTTTTTTATTGATATATCGAAGACAAAATTTTCCAGCTCGCTCACAGCATTCCCTGTCTGGGGGAATGTGCTTGCTTCAGACAGTTGTTCCATGATACTCTTGGTTTCATAACTGAGCTCTCTTCACCAGACTTCATTAGAAATAAAAACTTAATTGAATTAGGGCAGTAACCCATGCGGGAGCAATTAGAAGTGGCAGAAATATTCTTTCCGAGAAGACGGTTTTGCTTATTCTCCAGGAACGAGGGAGCTTTCCCTGCCCAGTTGCTCACCACGGGTGCTCCTGCTGCCCTGCCAGTTTGTTGCTCCGATTTTTCTGTTGATTCTCCTCCGTTGCTGTCTCCCTTTGCATTCAGTTGGCCTCCTATTTTTGAACTCGATGGTTGTTTTTCTTTTTCCTCTGGCAAACTGCTTCATCAACTGAATTGGTATTGCTTTTATGCTGTAATTTTCATTATGTCAGTGGCTGGCTTCACCTCCCCTGTCAGTTTGTGTCACTTCTGCTGGGTGGACAGGCTCGCCGCAGTGGTGCCGCTCGCCTTTCCTCATCAGTTTGTATCACTTCCTTGTAAATATTGATCCATTGTGAGCAGCAGCCTCCCAATTTTCTGTCCAACTCTTCCATAGCCTAATCCTTAATATTGAGTATTTGCAGCATTTTCAGTGAAATTAATTCCAGTTTACGCCAGGCATGGCGAGTGCTGTTTGTGCAAAGCAGGAACATCATGAGTTGAGTCCCCATCTTTAGGATTAGTATGCCGTGGAAGCCCGTTCTCATCTCCTTTTAAGATATTCCTGCAAATGACCTTTCACCAGGGCAGTGTGTCGTCCCCATTAGCTCCTTAGATGCAGCAGCAATCTGCAGTACAGATGGGTGGAAGAAGAGACAGGGATGTTTGGGGGGACCTGTGTAGGTTGACATGGAAATAAATGATGGGGAATCTGGGGACAAGCCACTGGAATAGGAAGAGCAGAAACAAGGGGCAGGACTGAAGATGACAAAGATCAAGTATCTAAGATTAGAGCTCTAGGAGTTCTGTCTCTGTAGCACGTGGTTGAATTTTACCCAATTTGCAGTCTTGGCATTCTCCTTTTTTTTCTTTTTTTCTGTGCTCATATATTTACCAAGCTCTAGAAAAAAAAAGAAAATGGAAGTTATATAGATTCAGTGTGCATAACAAAAATGTGATACGACATATTCCCTCTGAGTATTTTCAGAATAAAAAGGCAGAGAGAAATCAGATAAATGCATCAATAGGAGTCAGCTGTCTGCCAAAGCATGTTTTAAATATCAAATTAGAATATAATAGTATGCATAGTTTCCATATCAAATTATGACATTATTGGCAGAGACTAGAAGGTGACACAACTCAGTCCTCCTACATCCCTGGATAACAGATGAAGCAGTCTTAAATGGAATACAAAGCAATTTTGTAATCAAATGCAGGCTTACATGGACATCCACGCGGTTCAGACAAGGGAAATACAAATGGAGGGAAATGAACGTTTTTTAATATACTTTTTTATGCCAGGGTGAATGGCTGGCTGAGGGCTGCAGGGACAGAAACCCACTTAGCCAAATAATGTAGGTGGCTCTAGGCAAGCACTCCCCTCCCCTCGGGTTTTTTCCCTCTTTTCTGTGGGAAGTACCGTAGTTGGGTGGGAGAGACAAAGTGGGGAATCTGAGAGTATTTCCAGCAGGGCAGGGACTTCTGCTCTCTGGGGTCACCTCTCTCCGTTGGGGAAAACCACGCGGGTGTTTTCCTCCCAGAGGTGTAAGGAGAATATGAGCCATTATTCAGCTGGCTGAACTGTACAGTGCATTCTTGTTTGGGAAGTATTTGCAGGGCACAGGAGTTCTCGGGTTCTAGATTAAAATTAAGTGCTAATGAGGCATCACTGATGTCCTCCAGAGGCTTCTGGCATTCACCAGCAGTAGAAATCCCCTGGACAAGCAGGTGGGAGCGTCTCTGAGCACTGAAGGAGTTGAACTCTGCTTTAGGATATCTTTTCTGTTGATAGTTGCTTTCTCTGTGACTTGAAACTGGGCAGAAGAACAGTATTTATAGCAGTAAATGAAAAGTGTCAGCATCAGCAGAGTGATTCCTCCAGGTCGTGGTGGCTGGCTCGTATCCCCGTGGACTGGCCGTTACAAGGAGACGTATCGCTCGGAGCAGTGGGCTGGCCCTACCTCTGCCTCTCGTGTACCTTGTACGTGGGCAGAGGGATTCAGTTCAGCCTGAGGATGTTTACTTGTTGCATTCTGGCAGCTCTTAAACCCAAATTTCATTTCAGTAATTGTGCAAAAAATAATGTACTTGTCTCTCATAGGATACTCCCACCAGACAACAGCATGTAGATGAGTGTCAGAGTAGATTATATATTTAATATATCACATACTGTTGACTTTTTAAGTAATAAGGCAGTAATGAAAGCAAGAACATCTGGAAGCATGCTGTGAAACAGTTATTCTTTAAATATTGATGATCTGGTTTTGTAACCGTCACAGTTAAAGCACACAGATGGAGTTCAGAGCTTTAGCTGGACCACTTGGCTTGGGCGATGTGCTGAAATCATAGGCAGCAAGAGGAAAGAAAAAGACTGCAGTAATCCCAGTCAGACATGCCTTTTCTCAGGAGTGCGGTAACATCCTCCCATTTCTCTTGGTAACGTTCTCTCATGGAAGACGCAGTGGCCGGCACAGCGGTTCACTGAAGACCACTGAGAAAAATCTCAGTGTATTGCATGCTCCAGAAGATAAAGGTGGGCAGGTTGGACAGTGACTTCTGAGGGTGATGAGACAACTCTTGTGGAGGAGGTGACTTCCACGGCGTTCCCTGCACGCGGCAGTGGTTTAGGTGCGGTTCAAGGTTGCAGCTCCCCCAGACGTGGTGGGAAAGACGAAGAAAGAGGAAATATTTTTTCCAAGCCTAAGATATATTGCTCTAATATTTTTCTTTGCTTTTGCTTCTATTCCCTCTTGGCAGTTCCATCTCTCCATATAGCTATAGGCTGTCTGTCAGTGGCTCTCATATACACACACACGGAATATTTGTTAACTACAACTATTTGAGGCGAAACAGTGAGGTTCTGCGCTGAGGAAGATTTTTTTTTCAGATAACTGCCTGAGGCACTAGACATTTTAGAATCAAAATCTGGAAAGTAGAGTCATTATTTCTGTTGTTTTAGTGCCTGCTTTTATTCTCTTTCTTATTGACAAATGTTCCGTAACCCATATTGCTGTGGGTGGTTTTTTCACATTTGCACTATACAGAACTGTTAAAAAAAAAGACAAAAAAAACCCTTTTTATTTAACCATCTTTGCAATGTCTCCTATTTTGTATTCCATCACCCATTCCTGTCTCCTTTTTTGACTTCAATCTATGGACGTAAGACTCTGAAGCCTGTAACTTTCCACATGAGATGTGAATGGAAAGTGTCTGGAACAAATGGGAGCAGGAGGGAAAAGTCCTCTTCAGCTCCCTGTGGCGAAGCGTCGAGCAAATCCCAGCATTACAAACTACCTTGTTCAAGAAGGTGTGTAGCCCTCTTCCTTGCTGGCTTGTACAGCTGGTGCGGGTTGTGCAAATAACTGATGTGACCTCTGTAACGGCTGAAACCAATGGATCTTCCAGAAGATGAGTGCTGCCCAGTGCAGAAAGCACATCTGGGTCTTTATTATTCACATAAAGCCCCACTGGAAAAAAACCCCCACAAAACACAATGCACCAGGGACCTGAGAGTCTGGCTGAGGGACAACTCAAGCAAATTGCAGCTTTGGTGTCTATGTCCTCGTGGTTAGCCTCAGATAACTGCTCACGCTTCTCCGAGCCCTGGGAGGGGATCTCTGACACTGTGATATTTAGGCCCTCCTCCAATGATACGCCAACACATGGGTGGTTCCAGTGCAGCTTATCTTTAAACCTGATGATGTACTGTGACACAAAGATCATAGAATCATAGAATGGTTTGGGTGGGAAGGGACCTCAAAGATCATCTAGTTCCACCCCCTGCCATGGGCAGGGACACCCTCCACTAGCCCAGGTTGCCCAAAGCCCCATCCAACCTGGCCTTGAACACTGCCAGAGATGGGGCCTCCACAACATCTCTGGGCAACCTGTGCCAGTGAATACCACAGATACCGCTGTTAATACAGTTCAGCATAATGGAGAAGCCCTGCAGGTTAGATCGAAGGCTGCCTAATGACAGCTACTACGTGTGTGCGCTTGTATGCACCATCGGAAGAGATGACTAGCCACGTCTGGACTTTGGGAGGCCAGCGACCGAGAACGTGGTCTGTCTGTATCTTTGCTCCTAAGCTCTGTTTTGTTCCTCACAAGGTCAGTGCGGTGGGGTATGGATGTGGCGGAAGGCGCAGCACTCAAACCCCATTTCAGATGCTGAAATGTCTGCTGCGTCCCTGGTGATGGTGTGAGGTGAGCGCAGTCATGTCTCAGGGCTCAGGTCAGAGGCCTTGTTGTAGGCTGTTAAAGGAAAGAACTAAGCTGCTGCTGCTGAGAGCTTATGTTTTAGTATGTAGACAATAGGTAGCAAGTAAATAAAGTGCTGTAAAAATAAGGAGAAAAGATAGAGAGGACAAGATGACAGAGCTGTGGTTGCACGAGTCATTTTGTCCCAATGACCTCTGGGGGTCTCAGGTGGCTGTTTAAGAAATTAATAGTTATTCATTGGCATAATGGTTAAAAAAAAGAAAAGAAGATTGGACGAGAGACTCGGAGGAGTATAACATATTTTCTTCCAGCAGCAGAATAAGAGGAGAACTCATAACCTGATCCTCCTCTTCTCAGCAGCTTGAAACCTTGATCCTTTTGTGAGCCTCACAAATCAAAAGGACAGTTTTCCTGAGTTCATGGTGAGGTTTTTGCATGCACTGTGATGAGGACAGTGATGGAGAACACTCTTGGGAGCAGCTCAGCTCTTCTCAGCTGGAGAGTTTCTGAGAAAGTCCTGAGGAAGGAAAGGTTTTCAGGGAGAGATAACATTTTTATTAGCGCTACTGCATGCACAGATGAGTTTTTTGGTTAGACAGCCCTCTTAAGGCATCTTTCACTAGTTGCAGGAATGCCAGCAGTTGTGTCCCTTGCTACCGTGGGCTACAAAAAAGGGTCCTAAATGTGAAGAGCAGAAGCCTGGGGTGGTTTCTTGTCACTGCTCCACGAATTCAAGAGCTGGCAGTACTGAGCCACTGCCCTGCTGTCCCTGCACAGGGAACCTCTGCCTCCTTTGGGAATGTCCTGACTGACATGAGGATGTGGGGGTTCGGCAGCTGTTGGGAAGGACATGGGGTGCACGAGGATGCAGCCCCCAGCCCTGTGATGAGCAGAGGTCTCTGCTGCTGAGTGTCTTGGTAGAGAAATTAGAGAGGCAGCAGAGGCTGAGTTTCTTGGGGGGGGGGACAGCAAGTGGGGCGCTTGTTTGACCTGACTGGGGTGGGGGGTATGGGAGGGATCTCATGGAAGAGGTTTTATGGAGAGACCTCTTGGGAAGATCAGCGCTCTTTCCCTGGCAGACACAATTTCCCTAGGTTTTTTTAATTGTAATGTCATTTTATTTTTGTGTTCTTCATTGGTAGAATTTATAGATACCTTATAACTTTGAATCATATGCAATTGTTTCCTCAGTAAGTCCTTAAACCTGGGTTATATCCTGCTGCAGATGTGCTGTGGCTCAGAGAGATTTTAAGAGCCGAATATAATTTACTGAGGCTCAAAAAAAACCCCCTCACAGTTTTATATA
Source organism: Balearica regulorum gibbericeps (assembly GCF_011004875.1). Classification (NCBI taxonomy): domain Eukaryota; kingdom Metazoa; phylum Chordata; class Aves; order Gruiformes; family Gruidae; genus Balearica; species Balearica regulorum. Next base: position 2,203,089 of record NC_046208.1, read on the forward strand.
AAGATGAAAGTGTGATCTGATAACAGAAATACTTTTAGGACCTAAAGTCATTCCTTTCATTTGATAATGTTCGGATCAGTCCATCTACAAATATTATTCATTGCAGCATTTTATTTACATTTTTAAACATGTTTGATTAACCTGCCTTGGGACCGCAGAGCTAAATGTCTAGTCTGACAGATGAACTGCACTGGAAAATTAAGGATATAAACTTGTTTACCAAGACTGGGTGGAATCTTTACAGTTCTCTCTGCAGGCTTTCCAAATGAGATTTAGCCTATATAATGACGGTAAAGATCTTTATCTAATTTCTCTGCATGTCAGATAGGAAGAGGTCTCAAAGCAGGGCTCTGTCGCGCACAACCCTACACGCCGTGCAAGCTAGCTGGCTCTGAACTCCCCTTAAATTTTTCCCCTCTCCTGACAATAGCCATAAATAATAACACGGTTGCAGAGAAATCATTCTAACAGCACAGAAGCAAATAAGTACATTAAGCCTGACAGCTTCGGTGCGCGGGGTCTGTCCGGTGGGGAGCCGCGCTAGAGGGGGCTCTCGGACAGCGCAGCCCCGCTCCCCTTATCCTGCAGCCTACGGCAGCGCTCCTTTCATCGTGTTTTAATGCTGCCATCGAGCATTTCAGTTAAAAATTTAAGTTAAAATCTCGGTTTCGTCGTGTCTCTACATAGCCACTGACAGAAAAAGCAGATAAAACTGTCTGTAAACAGGTTCCTGTGGTTTTTTTAGGATGAGTTTCCCACACATGTACTGTGTGATTCGGAGCACGCTGTATCTCTGTATTTCTGGGGTGAACCAAGCTGCTCCTGAGGTTTTTAAGAGGTTAGTTTTGCTGTGGGAAGTTAGGCGATTACAGTCATTTAGTTGCAATAATCATTAAAACTAATGAAGATGCTTACTGGCAGCCTTTCATCATATGATGCCCTAAAACACTTCCCAGATCTGAAAACTTAAATAAGTGCAAATTATCTGACGCATCCTAAGATTTGAAATCAGAAGGAAATTCTGCTTGCAACGGTGCATAGAGCAGAGCTATGCTAAAGTCAAGCGCGAGCAGAAGTACTGTGGCTGTGCAGGATTTCGGTGGGGCTTCCCCAGGCTGCGGTGTGCAGGCTGCAACACTTCATTGCTCTTCCCTCCGTTCCCCTGGCCGCACCAACATGACTTAGGAAATTAATTCCCTGGGAACTTAGTCCTGGTCTTCGATCTGGGGGGATGGAGCCAGTTTGTGGCTGGTGGGTGAGCTAGAGAGCTGGGTACGAGGTTTTCCATAGCGTGGGTGTGTTTGTAGTAAGTTACTCTTCGGTGTAGAAAAGAAATACGGATGCTTGCTTCTTCCATGAGCCTCAAATCGTGAGGCAGTGGGGTGCACTCCTCCCCAGACTGCAGCACTGGGTTTCTCACTGTTGCCCCAAAACCGCTGAGACATCCTCAAAAGGAGGATTTGCTCTAAGCGCAGACAGCACTGCATCAAAAGCTTGCTGCATCGGAATTACCACGTGTTTACATGTTTCAAGGAGCATTCACTCTTTGACAACACATCACAAGGCAGCAGATCAAAAAGGTCCATCCACTTCTCGGATTGTTTTTCAACCCACTTTGCGCTGTGTGAGTCACAACGCCCACGAGGAGCGGGAGGGCTGGTGGCATTGCCTTGCGAGCTGTGCAAACCCCCAACGCGATCAGCCCAGCAGAAAGGGGGTTTTCAGGCATGCAAAAGGGACAGGTAAATCGGGAATGAAGATTTCTGGCAAAGCCTACAGGGTGACTGTGGGCCAAATGGAGCAAAGGGGAGAGACCCTGCGTGATTTGGGGCTGCACCTCTGTCGCTTGGGCGGGCAGTGCTCGCAGTCCTCCGTGTTCCGGGTACCAAAACTGACTTTATTTGATGTAGGAAAAGAAAAGAGTTGTAATTGCTAGCTTATAATAAACTGTGTACGGCATGTAAAGGTTGCAAGTGTCAAAAGTTTCCAAATCACAGCAGCAAACTTACTTGCTTATTTTTATCATATACGAGGGTGAGCTGTTTTTTTCCAATTGGATGGCTGCTGTAATAGAAATATTATACTGACAGCCAAGCTTACTCCCAAACCTAATGCATTTTCAACTTTTTTATGCTGATTTCAGGAAGTACGGCTCCTGTAATTTGCATCCAGATATCAGGAAGCGATGCGTTATGAGAACATCTCATCTACTGCCAGGGATGAACCCACAGAAATCACTCATACCAACAGATTTACAGGTAAAAGTGTTTTTATTTTAAAAGATTGCCATAGAAATAGCAATTTTCTGCTTTAGCCTATGAATCGAGAACACTGGGAATTTCCGACACTTCTGTTGGACTGCTGGTAAACAGGGGGATGGTCCAACTCAGACACGGGATCACAGAGCAGTGATGAGTTTTCCAGCCTTATCTTCATCATCCCCAGGAATATAATAAAGGTCTCTTTGCTGCTAGTGAGAGAAGTCAGAGTGCCGTAAAGTCAACCCAAATGGGAGTTTTACATTGGGATCGGAATGGAACAAACACCTGTGCATTGTGGATTTACATTAAACGAGCTTTTACAGCTTGAGCGGTGGCTTTTTGGAGGACTTGGTCTTCCAAGGGACTTAAGTGTTTATTATATTCTGTTTTCATTTGTATGCAGCCTCATGGACTTTGAGCAGATTGGTTGTGAAATTTTCTTCAATAGTTCATTACTGGACTGTCAGTTTATAGTTCTGGTTGTGTCTTTCACAAGCGCTTCCGCAAGTCGTGAGAGAATCAAGGGCAGGACTGAACTGTGGGTTCACAATCCTTCTAGGTGATGCTCCCAGGTCAACGGTTTGGGTTCATTATTAGGGAAAGATATATCAGATGCCTGTGCTGTTGCTGAGCTGTTGCTTCTCATTCTTGCATAAATGGAAGATAGAAAGTTTTCAGAGCTGTCAGTCTGGGATCTACAATAAGCAGTAAAAATAAACTTTAAAAGTGAAGCTCAAGCAATTGGAAAAGATGGTGCCTTCATACTGTTTTCTCAAGCCAACTTGCAGCCTAAGCAAAATTATACACAGCTTTTGCCAAGCTTAAGATTTCTCAAATGCTTTGATTTCCCCTCCTTCTCCCTGCATTGTTTGGCACTTTGCTTTCAGTGTGCGACCACAGCAGGCATCGCAGATGTAACATGCATGTAAGAGCAGGGGATTTTAAATGGTACCAGGACAGAGACATCACCAGGTTTTTAAGGAAAAGGAAAGTGGGATGGGGGAAAATAATCCCGTACTGCAGTAGCTTAAAGGCTTGATAAAGTCAGAGGTGCTTTGCAAGCAGTATTATTCATCAGTGGAATTGCTGAGTCAGAGAAGAAAGATCTACATAAAAAGAGCTGCTTTTGGATCACGTCTTAATGCAGAACTTTCCTACTAGATTTTTTTTTTTGCTGGTGCTCAAGCAACATCAGTAGTGAAGCTACAGCAGTTGACATAGGAAACATAATGATGAAATTATTTCAGTTATGAAGTCTTCACGGTAGTAACTTGTTTTGCATAGAGCATTCTCAGTGCCCAACTGGAATTTCCCCTACAATAAAAAAAACCCAATAATTTGGGACCTGATTTTTCACAGTGGATTGGGATGCGGAACTAGTCACAAGAGAGCTCCAGATAGTTGGCTGATATTGCTTTTAATGGCTTTATTCCTGGGTTTTTCTTTTGACTGTTCAGAGGCCTTCACAAGTTGGAAGAGTGCACAGAGCGCCTCCCCCAAGGCTAATACCTTCCGTCCCGAGTAATCCTCTGTAGACGCTGTCGTGTCATCTCAGAGCATCCTGCAACAAAACACACGGCTTTGCGTGTGCAGCTGCACAGTCTTCCCATGTACGTGGGCTGCACCTGTCCTGGCTATACCACTTATTAACGTACAGCCTAGGTAAATATGTGCATCGGTAACCAGTCTGCATGTGGGGAAGTTCTTACTCCCGTAGCGTGGTCTGTAGCTGAGAGCGGAGGTCCCCAGGCCCGGCTCCGTGCACAGCTGCCCACGCAGCCCAAGTGCAAGGCTGGCTTTTCCCTTGCGCCCTCTGATTCACCTGCACTTACAGTGCTGGGTTCTGGGGCACCTGTTGGAAAAGTTTGTTATCGCACTTCTCTACCAGAGGAAATGATAGAAAAATGGCAAGCTACCAGATGAATCCTTCTTGGCAGGTAGCAGAAGCCATCTTTTTTGTTTTCTGAATCACTCAGCAGAGATGGGTTCTTGTTTTTAAGGGAGGCATGAAGAAATCATTCCAGTGCAGGATCCACTACTGGGCTCCTTTTATTTGATAAAATTCTTCACTTGGTAACATATCAAGTCTTGACTTTCTGCTATACAGGGGATGACAAATGAAGCATCAGGGATAGGAATCAAATGGTTAGGAGTTGTGAAACCCTCATTTTGTTTTGCTGTCTCATTGCATTACAAAGAAACAATCACCCTTTGTGTATTTTTTTTTTTTTTTTGGCTCACAGATTAGTCTGGTACTTGCACTGGAAGGAAAACAGGAAAAAAGTTGTACCTTTTGTCCTCCTATTTCTGTTACAATTAATCTGATTCGTGTTCAGGCAATAGCCATTCCCACTTGCAGTATATACAATTCACCAACCTTGCAACTACAATTCCTTCTACATAAATCAATCTCTGTTTAATTTTATCCTGTACTGAATTTGACCAAACCCTCAGGAATTAGTTATAAAAACTGTACAAGATCAGCTTTTTATTTTGATCAATTCTGAGGGCTGTAGGCCCTTATATTCTGTAATGTAATCATTGCTCATGGAAAGCTGAAGTGTAGTACGATAATGTTTATGTTGAAAATCAGACAACAAATATTTAGTCATCTGTGCTATCTGCACTGTTCCCAATTTCTGAAAGTAACTTGTAAGTTAAAAGCGGAGAGTATGAAAGTTTTCAAGAGTGCAAACACGACTCTTATTTTAAAATATTCATTTTTTAATTATTTATCATTTAACTTCCATCTGGCCATAGTGCAATGCAGTTACATTATATATGGGCACCTAATAATAACTTTAATAGGTCTTTAACAAGGAAAATGTTTTTTTCTGTGTATATAGATATATGATCCTGTACCGGTCCTCCAGCCACATTAGAATAAAAATGAGGGAGTTCATCAAACCAGCCAGCTTAGAGAAGAGCACCAGGGGTCTTCCAAAACTGGTTATAGGCTTTGATTTTCTGCAAGAGATCCTTCAGTGCTGTGGTGGTAGGACAACGTCTGAGGGCGCGAGAGCCTTTCACCCCAAGTCATGCAAAATGCAGTAGCTGTAAAGTCCTAAGATGTGACACTGGAGGAGGTGTGGGGGGCTCTGGGTGGGGGAACCAATTTGTTCCCCACGTCCCTGTGTTGCTCCTTGGCTTCCTTTCTAACCGCCCTGAGCGCAAGCTTAGAAAAAACGCAGGGGAAGAGCAAGCATCCACAGAGTCTGCGAGAACAAGGGGACCCTTCTTCGGTCAGTCTGACGGGCAGTTCGGGTCTTTCTCTGCCGCTTCCTCGGTGATGCGCAGCTCTCGGTCAGCACCACGTGTCCAAGCGCCAGGTTTGTGGGGGCTCTTTGGTGTGCACGGCAGGGAGGTGAGAAGCTGGGGGGAGGTAAGGTCTTTGGAGGACCACCTAGCCTCAACTTCATCAGGAAATGCAGAACTACCTGCTTACAGATTTTGAAGAGTTTTGCATTTCTTGAGGAAATTGAGGCTGGGATTTTATTTTTTGCAAGTCTTCTCCTACCTGATAGTAAATGAGTCCAAAAAAGATTTCTGTCATGTTACAATAGAAAATGAGACAGATTGCTCCGTTGCTTCAGCTTTCATTTTAATACCTGCCAATACCATTTTGCAAATCCTGGAGTGTAATACTAAAAAAAAATAATCAGAAGTGTAGCTAACATGAGGTTAAAAAAATGTCTTTAGTGTGTAAAATATGAAGCTGGATGACACATAGGCAGCTGCAGATGCACTAATTTGATTTCATGCCTTAGAATCAACTGTTCTCCTGCACTGAGAGGCACATTTACATCCATCTGTCAGAGCCAGTTCCTTGTCTTTTCAGAGTTCCTCCGCTCTTGTTTCATACCATGCTCTGTTCATGGGGGCGAGTTCTGAGCAGACTTTTCCAGCCCACCCATGTTTTTCAGAAACTTACAGCAAAAAAAAAATCTATTTTTTTTTTCCTTTTTAGTTTTTTTGTTTTCACCCCTTTATTTTCTTTCCTCTTCTGAGTCTTAGGGAGGTATTATTACAGGATTATTAGACACAGAACGTAGGATCTGAGTGTTTAAGCTTTAATCCTTGTAAGCCAAAGCCCCGGCTACAAAGCTGGGTTCATGACATTCGAAATCATTTGATATCTAGCAGCGGGGAGTTCGGCGTCAGCGAGGGGCAGCACCTGGGCCAGCGCTGCGGTGGCTGCGAGGCGAGCGGTGCAGAAGATGGTGTCACCAGCGCCGGGTGAGCGCGGGGTGCTCGGCGTGTGACGGTGACGGATACGTGTCCCGTGGGAGAGGAGGGGATGGCCGAGGGGAAGGTGGGAAGCTGGCCACCAGCATTGTGCCAGCTGAGCCCTCCTTGGGACCTGGCCTTAACAGCAGCAAACTGGAGCTGGGGTCAGAGTCTGCAAAAAAAAAACCCACCCCAGAAAAGGGGACTAAACCCACTTCTGCAGCGTGCGTTTGTCTTGCTGCAGCGGCTTTCGGAGCGAGCACCAAGCCTGTTCCTACAGGCACGATCCCGTCCGTGCCCAGCAGGCACGGTGTGCTTACAGCCGGCGCCTTCAGGTGTTACTGCAGCGTCCGTGAGAAAGATTAATGTCCATGGGGCACACTTGTCTGTTGTTTTTAATTTGCCTTACTGCATAGAACATAGGGTAACTGAAATCAAGTTTATATCTTATCCTGCATCATAGGTATGAGCAAAATCAATATCTTTCATATTCTCGGCACAGCATGAAATTCTGAAGATGGAAATTAAAGGTGTCTGATAAGCTGCTAAGTCAGCCAAGCATTCTCCTCTCTTTTTTTACTTTGTAGTGAGCCACTCACCAAGTTTATCAAAACCTGAAACTGTTTTATGATTTAATTTGCCCATTTAGATATAGTCACCATCAAGAATCCATCACCCCATAGATATTCACTTACAGTGTTTTGCTAATGGTGACTGGATTCGTTGTCACATTAGACTAAAATATGCTTTAAAACAAAACCTGAATGGAAAGATTGTGCAAGGAGAAAATATTAGTGAGCTGTTAAAGCTGCACTGCTGATGGGTGAAAGATTTTTGCTGGTGCAAGAGGCGATGAGTTCTCTGATGCTTTTTCCTGGTTGTCAGGGAAGAATCAGCTCTTGGTAGTAGACCCTGTAACAAATTCTTGGCAAAGAGAAAGAAAAAACAGAGGTCAGTGCTGAAGCTGCATGAAGCTTATTAATTTTTGCTTCATGAATTTTCATAGTGCTAAATTGACTTTAAAGTGAAAAGGCAATTGTCATGTCTTTACCCAACGTATAATTACGCAAACTTACTGCTGAAAGATACAACAAAGATAAAATGCTCGGAGCTGGGTTGTGCAACTCTTACTCCTGTTGGCAAGCACTTGGTGATGCTCCTAGGAGGTTTCAAATGAACAGTTGCTGTATAAAATGGGACACACAAAACTACTTGGGTTCCAGCATGGCTCTGTATTATCATCCTTAGCAATTTTTTAATTATTTTTTAAGCACTGGCTAGGGCAAAAACTGAGAGTGTTATTTCCTTGGAGTATTGGGACTGATGAGATGATGATTGGGGTCAGGCAGTAGCTTATTTCTGTGGAAAAGAAACCAGGTATTTAGTGGCATTGTGATACATCAGTAATCTTGCAGCATCTTGATTTTTCTAATACAGCTAAAACAGTTGAAGCCTTCAATATGCTTGGAAAAAACTCTGATTTCTGTTATTCAGGCGTTTGCTTAAGAAAGATGCACAGAAGTGTTTGTTATATCTTAGATGCTCTGTTTTGATGTGTGAGTAAAACTCGTATGCTCTTATGAAGAGCGATGGTATAAAGTACTTCTTGTCAGAGCAGGGCAAGAATTATGGCTCTGGGAATCCTTGGCTCTCTGAGGGCTTTGCTGGGGCAGAGCTGCAGAATAAGGCATTTTGGTCGGGGGGAGAAAAACGTAGCCCGGCTCGTCGTGATTGACTGTGCCTGGGCTCGGAGCCCTCAACGACTGAGAGCGCCTTGTGCTGGTGAGAGCTGCATGCTCAGATACTCCCTGCAATAGGATTTTTCTGTTTGTTTTCTTGGTACTGCCAGATGAAATAGAGAATCTCCTCATTCTCTTTTAATTTCATATCTTCCAGGCTGAAAATTAAAACTGCTTTCTCAGTAAGACCTTTACCTTTTAGATCACATCATAGCTTCATCCTCCCCCTCCTACTTCCCAACACTTAATGGGCTGTAGGCAGCCAAACCACGAGACTGCGAGAAGAGTGAAATGATAATTCATTCGGGATGGAAGCAGGAGGCAAAATGTAATCCATCATATCTGCTCTATCTCATTATGGAGGTGAGATACAAGAGAGGGCAAGCTGTTAATAAACTGGTGGATGAAGTTATTTTACCAATCTGTTACAGCAAGCGGGGATAGACAGGGGTAGAACTGCATTATTCACACCTTTTCCTAATCCCTTTGTTCCTTATTCTGTGGAAATGCCTTTGCAAAGCCGGTAAAGCAGCCTGGCTTAGGGAGCTGACATCCAACCCCTCGCACCTCGTACTCTCCTGTTTTACCACATCTCGGGAAATAACCCTTTCAGGAGCTGCGGGAGGTTTGGCAGCTGCCCGTGGAGGGGTGGCAGGGTTCACGACGCCTTCTGCAGAACCATTCTTTGTCACGGCCATAACAGACTTCCTCACCCCTGGAAGCAAAGCTGCCCCCCAGGAATTGTGCTACCTTCTCCCACGAGCTCTGGGTCCCCGCTCGCTGCTGCTCGCTGCCATCCCTCTGGACCGACCGGAGTGGGCTGAAGGCAGCTCAGCAGCCTGTAGATTGAGGACCTAAATGCCGCTTCTGCTGAGAGATATTTTAGGCAAGCCTATGTATTCCCGATATCCTCATCATGTGCAGCGAGGATGCCCCAGCAGCGCGGGGGTACCGGCGTGGGGGCTGCAGCTTGCACGTACGTATCAGTACCGGTGGTGTGATGGGGAGCCGGGACCTGAAGGGCTGGAGTGTCACACCACAGCAATACTTCTACTGTTGCTTTTCTTCATATGTAAATGTTTCAGTAAAGCTTGAATGTGGTCAAGTTTAAAAGCCGCCTCTTAGGGAACAATGGAGGCACGTGGGTAACGCACTTCAATCCTGTGGAATTACTTATTTTGCCTTTTCTTTCTCTACCTGCAAAACTACTACTTTCTCTTCTGCTGTTTTTTGTCTTGCAATGTCTCTCTGGCAAGGATGAGACCTTATTCTGGAGCCTTACTCTGGGCAGATTTGTAGTGCGGCTGTGCTAACAAGGTTTCAGTTTCAAGGCTGTCATTTCAGCAGTGAGCTGGACTGCTGCACATCATTATAATTGTAGTTTGTCTGCATTACAGTCTGCAGAAGTAAAATTTCAGAAGAAAAATGTTTCCATGTATCCGAAACTTATGTGAGATAGTTAACGAAAAGGAAGGATAGCTAACCACATAAACATGCTAAGAATTTTCTCTTGTTTTTCTAAAAAAAAAACCAACCCAAAACCAACCCACCAAAACAAAACCCAAGACCCTATATAGGCAGGCATCCATCCATTCTTCACTCTTCTGTTACTTGGTGGGGGGTTTTCGCAAAATTATCAATGTTTTGTTCCTAACGGTTTGAAAAACTTTATTGAGAGCTCCTGAATCGAGCTGGGGGGGAGCATGGGGATGCCGGTGGGTCTGGGCAGCCCCAGGGAAGCTGCGTTTCTCGTCCCGCATGGGCTGTCTGCAGCACCTCCTGACTGCCGGAGGCGTCTGAGCTGCACCATGTCGGTCGGTGCTCTGAGTTATGAGGTGAAAGGTGTAAATTACTATTACACGCATAAATATGGTTCAAAGGAAGGAGCTGTAACAAATGACCAAGCAGCTATCCATTTGTATTGTGTTCCACCATTAGGAAGTGCTTAGTTTTCCTCATATCACCCCTACTGCAGCTAGGTCCTTCAGTCTTGATCCCTTAAATCTATGATTACTTGCATTAATTCCTCACATCTTCCTCTGATCTGGCGTAAATGTAGGGTTCACCTCCTCCACTGACAAAGCCTTCTAATTCGTTGGTGCTCTGACTTATTTCCCACCTTTACTGTACTTAATGTCTTTAATTATTGTTACCATAGGCTCAGTACGTGGGTAAACTTTAATGAAACTCTACCACTAACTCCCTTGCCATGAAAGAACTATCCCTTTCTCCTCTCCACCTTCCTGCTCAGCTGTCAAATAGCGGTAGTAATAATAACAACAGAATAACTCACGGAAGATAAATGAGGATCCTGAGTTGAAAAGACTCACTCTCTGTTTGCACCAGGGAGGGGCTAGATGGAGACATAACCTCATTAGCACTTCGGTATCATCACAATAGGGCTGCAGGGGTTGAGACTAAATGTTTTCCAATTCAAAGGAGAAGAGAGCAAATTTACAGATGATGACTTTATTAAATTTAAATTACTATAAAAATATCTAGGCAAGGCTTCAGTGATGACATGAAAATCTTTCAGATTTTCTTTCCCATTACGCAGGATTTCAAGCGAGTTCCAGGAGAAGAGAAGGGCTTGCTTAGTTTCCCTCCCTTCATACTTGGACTTGATTTTACACAATTTTTAATTGAATTTGTAAACATAAAAATTCTTCATTTTTGTATGTGCAACAATGAAAAAGAAAAATAGCTTTGAAAATAGCCAGTAAGGCACCTCCTAGGAAGCTTTGCCAGTGTTAGCTCCCTGCACTCAAAATGTCCTAACCCATAATTTCAAGTCAACAAAAATCTAGAACAGAAACAAATGTTAGCAAATACAATAATTAGTTTTGTTCTGTCTTTCCTATCATCCCGAGTGAGCCACAAATTGCCTAGAGCTCTTCTTGAGAAGAGAGCAGGTTGTTGGTACTTCAGTATCTTTCGCTCACATTAAATGGCTCAAAGTATTAGCAGAAATTGTAGTCTCAGTTTCATTCTTGGAATAGAGATAATGGCCATATCCTAAAAGATGCTTTTACAGAAAGCACTAATTATTCCTTCTTTGTTGCAAGCCTCACCAGGGTTTGCAGACTGATAACCTCTCATCTCCTTGAAAATTTTCCTTTCCAAAATAGGACTCAAATATTTGAGAGCCAATTTGAGGAAGATGTCAGTGCCATGCTGAGCTAAATTCTGAATAAAGGATTTAATTTCCTAGAACTGCTGTCTGGCATCTTTCAGAAGCTCAGAGCTCGTTCTAAAAGGAAGAGCAGGGATGTGATGTGATGTGCATATTCCCCAGAAGCAACTGGACCTGAACTGAACTCCAGTGCGTGACAAGGAGAAGAGCACTTGTGATGGACCCTGGCCGCTTTTAGCAAAACCGGTAATATCATTAATGAAAGAAGCAGGACTGCACATACTTGACAGGCAGTGTTTCATACCTCCTTGGAGCCCATACATCTCCTGAGTAATCTTACTCAAATTTCAAGTTCTTGATGACATGAAGAAGGCATATGCTACCGAAAAATTATGATAAATGCATGTTATCATCATTTAAGCTATCTGTCAGTAAGCACTTTCCTGAATAAGCTGGAGGAAGCACTTAAAGAGTGTTCCAAATCTGCTGGGTCTGTGGTCCTGAAGGGCTAGATTGCACATCTTGCCATGGACGGACGTTAATGAAGGTAATTGAAGATGTTATTAAGAGAATGTGTTTGTTATCAGAGGTTGCTTATGGCATTATTACTCAGAGTTACACTTCATTAATATCCATTTTTCATGGCTTTGCTTTGCCATTCATTAATTGCGTGACCTTGTGTCATTGGAGGAAATGTCAGTGATAAAGAATATGTACTTAGTCCTGTGCCATCCTCACTTGTCATGGTTTGTCAGTCTCCAGTCAAACCCTGGTTTTCAAAGCTTTTATAGCTCAGCCATAAAAGTAAAGGCAAACATCCCTAGGTCAGGAGCTGGACATGCAAATGCTAAATCAGTGTTTGTGCAGTTGTAATGAATAACTTATTGCCTCATGTGTAAAACCATCTCACAAATAAACAAGTAAATATCATTTGATAGAAAAGTACATGGTAATCCTTCTATTTCCCTTTATAAAGGAAAGGTTGCTTCAAATTTGCTAGGACCCATTTTACAACAAAATGTTTCACTGTATTGTTACTGGAAATGCTTAATGGTCGTCTTTTGTTAGAATCACTGTCAAATTTTTCCACAGTCACATTTTCTTACTGGAAGTTTTGTTTTGTTAACTATAGCTCAGTCAGAAATTTTGCAGTTGTAACATTCAGAGAAATATCAAAATTTCTTTGAAAACGCTGATTATATTGAACTTTGACACTCCGAAATTTGTGGAAAAGCCGTTTTCAGAAAAAAGAAGTCTGCGTATATGTAATGATTGCAATGAAGTATATACATGGAGCCTATAACACTTGGGAAATTGGAAAAACCTTCACTGGGCATGACTGTGAATCTGGACTTGGAAAACTAAAATTCAAGATTTCTCTGTTGTACTAATTGTCAGCTCGGTATAATTAAGCAGCAGAATTTTCATAAGAAAACAAAGCAATTAAATACCCAAGTAATTATCATCACACAAAGAATAACAAGATCGTCTTTGCCGCAGCCTAGTCATTCGCGACGTCTGGAAGTGGGCAAGGGGCAGCGGAGCAGGCTGCAGTGCTAATTGACAAAAGGCATGGCCTTAAGTCATTAGTAAGATGATTATTTGGCAGGCTCATGCTAATTTTTATAATATTGACAGTTTGATTAATATGTTAATGATCTTAATTTCCATATTGAGTTTTGTCACTTTAATTTGTCTAACATGCCAGCGGGAAGAATATTGGCACTGTGAAATCTATATGAGAAGTAAAAGGCAGAAATTCCAAACTAATGATGACATATTGGTCTGAATTTTCATTTTTGCTCAGGCCGCTCCACGCAGCCAGCGCAGTGTAAAGCAGCCATTTGTGTAATTTACTCTTGTTAGTTCTTTTACTCTGCCAGAGAATCAGGTCCAGTATCTTTAATAACCATGCGTGTTGCTCAATTATCCTAAATTACTTTTACATCTTTGTTTCCCAATATATACATTGCTACAACATTCTGTTTATTCAGTACTGGGTGCTGTTTAAAAACTACACTCTGTTGAGTTCAGCAGAGGGATAGCTGTATAAAATTTAATGGCGTGTCTTATAGAAGTTGATCTTGTGATACATTCTGGCCTTAGAAGTATATCGGTGTTTTCAGACAAGGTGAATATCAGTGGTTGTTAAAAAATTATCGGTACTAGTTAAAACACTTTAAGCAAGTGTCTGAAAGCCTTACAGAATTCCTGCTGTTCTTTCCCATTTAAAAAATATTTATGGTTAGTATCCTCAGATGAGATGTGAAAATATAAGTGCCTTCTCCATCGTTCCTGTGTAGTCAACTGCCAAGAGCCCTTGCCCGGAGCAGCAGCAGCTCTGTCGCGGTGCCTCATGTCTGCTCGGTCCCACGCAGGGTTGTGCGGCTTTGGGGCTCCACACCTGAAAATCTTCCTGATTCAGATGAAAAGCTCCCATGTCTGGACTCCCCAGGTCCATTTCCAAGGCGTTCACCCCTCCGGTGTCTTTGCTGCCTCAGTCTTGTGTTTAGCAAATTTTCCTGGCACTGGGATTGTTCCCAGTACAACTTCTGCACTACCTGGTGTACTCCAAATGGGGAACCATTTCCCTGAAAAACTCCTGACCGCCCTCATTCTAATGCTTCTGTTTTCCTCCCAAAGAAATGTTCCTTCGTGCTTTCCTTGCTGCCATCAGTGCAAAGAGGAACACAGCTTTGTTCGTCTCCGCCATGTGTTTCTGCTCGCTATTGTTTGGTTTTGAGAGCTGAATTCCAAGAGCATCTCTGGTAAAGGGAGACTGTCTCTTTATTAATGCACTGTAATATCAAGTATATTAGCATCAAGTTCTCACTCAACTGTAAGTGTTACTTAGGGATATTAATCAACTGCTGCTTTATTTTAATGTGCTAATTTGGGATTAATGAACATAAAGGCTTGATTTACAGAGAGGTCTTTGATTTGTAGCTTCCATTGTACTTTCCCTTCCATTTTCTTTTGCCACAGAACTCCAGCCAGATTACAGTTCCAGATGAGTAGTATTAGCTACTTCTAAACGTTCGTTACTTCTCTCTGGGAACATCTCTGTTCCTTTCGTCCATCCCATTAGAGGCATTACGGAGGACGTATCCTCAGATCGTGGTGGTGGCCCTTGGCCACCTCTTGGTTTCTGCATGGAGCAACGTGCCGCGGCTGCTGCTGGCGGGACTTTGGGGCGATGCTCTGCAATGGCTCTGTCCTCACTGAAGGGGTGAGATCGATTCTTCAGAGGCTCTCCATCGCTGGGATCTTAGCTCGTCGTTAAATTTGGTTGCTAATGTAAATAAACTCCAAAGGGTGCTACTTGTAAGCAAGGCAGGCAGTTAGCGGGAGAAAGCAAGTGGTATTGGCAGTACAAAATTTTAATGAGAATGTCATTAAGAAGGTTTGTCTCTGAACCACAGTGCGTCAGAAATGCATTTTGCAGGGTGGCAGCTGGGCTTAAATACTGTAGAAAAGCAGCAGAAACAGGCCTGCAGGTGTTAAGGCACTTGCCCATTGCGGGGGTGCATTGCACAGGGGAGTGCAACACGTGTTCAAGTGGGATTAGAGGGGTTTTTCTGACTGGAAGGAGGTTAGAGATAATATCTGAGATGTAACCTGTGTTTACGCTGCAGAGAGACTCGTGAGGTTTTGGGGAAGCAGGCTCGTTTGAAGCTGTGTGTGTAAGCTTCACGGTACAAATGATGTTCCTGGTATTCCAGAGCGCCGTGTCCTTGGGACAGACGGTCGCTTCTGGCTCTTGGTCACAGGTCAGCACAATCTGCTGCTGCTGGAAGTTCGGGTTATGTCTGGGTCAGGCCCGGTGAAAAGCTTAATTAGGATTGTTTCCCAATGGGAAATTTCTTGTCCTTTGTATGGAAAGCTTTCTTTTAGGTAGTTTTGATGGCTTCTTTTTTTTAATGTGGTTTTTGGTCTTAACAGAAATTCTCACTATTGATTACCTAAAAATATAATTTAAAAAAGTAGCCCAGTTTTTGACCATAAAAAAGAAGCTTAACTCTTTCATTGAATTCCTCACGTTGTCAATGGAAAGTGAAGAAAGACATTTTCTAGTAAATGGTGACAAGGATGGGAGAGTCTCCCCCTTCCGACTTGTTAGCGTACCAATCCTGGAATAACAGCTGCACTTCCAGCTTCCACTCCAAGCTACTGGCAGGGAGAACATGTTTATTCTTGGTGTCCTTCACTCCAGGCAACCTGTGCTGGTCGAGCAATTCAGGGTCTTATGGAGACAACAGTATTAAGTAACTCTGAGTTTGCATCCTTTTTCTGATAAACTAGCACAGAACGTGCCTGCAAGTGCTAATTCAGCACCTCAGAGCGAAGTGATGGGATAGATAACTGTTTTGCATTCACAAAAACGAGTACTGAGGTTAAACACCTTGCAGCAAGCAGTACACCAGCCCTGGCTCTTCCCATGCTCCATCCTGATCACCAGCTCGACTGCTCCTGCATCAGTCTTGAGCTCAGGTGTTGTTCGAGGGGATAATGTGGTCATCTTGGATGGAGACAAAGGGACTTCTGAGATTTTTTTTTTTCTTAATTATAACATATTTCATTTATTCATCATTCACTGTGATCTGATGAATAACTGTACCTGCCCTTTCTTAGTGTCTTTTATTATCATTAGTGTTTATGCTTTGTATAACTAAGAAAATAATTAAGCGTGCTGGTTTTTATTTACAACTGAGTTTGCCAAGCTGGTAGTGAGATGTGTACAGTATATCATAATTTTATGGCATCTCTGTAGCCATACAAAAGCAGTAGAAGAAAAATACCATATAAACAACTACTCAGAGTTTGAACGATCCAGTAATTTTGATTTATACTTTGCATTTCATGGAACTGTATTAGCAGTTAAAGTCTATGGTTAAACGATTCCCAGCACAAAATGAGTCAGAAATACAAAGGAAAGCTTACAATGTAAGATTTAGTGCTGAGGACTTTGTTTAAATCCGGAGTCTGCATGTAAATTATAGTCCTGGTTGTCACTTTTAACTAACAATCCCAACCAGTACTGCATAGCCGGGTAATTTGTCCACCGTTTCTTTATGAGATGGTAAACTGCAGTTTAATTCTCATCTCTCTCTCTCAAAGGCAGAGAAAACTCATCTCAGACATAAAGTAATAGTGTGACC
Source organism: Balearica regulorum gibbericeps (assembly GCF_011004875.1). NCBI lineage: Eukaryota > Metazoa > Chordata > Aves > Gruiformes > Gruidae > Balearica > Balearica regulorum. Next base: position 2,219,608 of record NC_046208.1, read on the forward strand.
TAACGCTTACTTCAAAATAAACCTGGCTGCCACCTAATTATTATGCATCACACCAAGTCAAGATGCAACACTATGGGATTTCTATATATAGCAAGAACATACGGCAGTAGATAGTGAAAAATGACACAACTGCCAATGGGATTCAATAGTTAAAAAGACTTGAAGAGGACAAATGGGGTTTATCCTTTCCTGGAGCAGCTGCTTCTTCTACTTAAAACTTTGAAATTTTTGCTTCGTGTTTTCTGCACTGTTGGCCAGCTTTCTTAGCCTACAGTTTTCACAGAGGAATATAATACCCTCATATAAAGGACAATGGCCCAGCCTAGAGTGGATAGAAATTAGTCTCTCTCTGTGGCAATTAATGGAACAATGCAGACTGGCCATGGAAGTAAACATTATTATTATTACTATTTTTTTGGTTGTTGTTAAAAGGGTAATTTTCCCAGGAGGAGTATGTGGTACAGAGTACAATTGTTCCAAGATCAGCTCTATTAGGGGAGAACGATTGCTCAGATGTTTTGATCGTGTGTCTATGTAGGACTCCTACTCAGGACAGCATTAGCTACGTGTCCTGTATTAGTTTGTTTACACATAGGACTTCAAATTCTTTAAAACTCTAAATATAAGCTCCCAAGATGCAACAGAAAATTACTTTCTTGAAATCATTGATTGAAATATAATCACTGTTGCCCCAATAGATTCTAAAGCACTTTGCAACCTGTACATCCTCGCTGTCTATGAAAAAGAAAACCAACTGTCTTTGAAACAGAACATACCATCTGTTTAACAGGACGCAACAGCACTATTAAACAGCTTTGAGCAAGAAAAGGCTATTGAGTAGGTATTCATTTGAAAATACGGAGGACGTGTGGGTAGATATAATGTGATTGCCCATGCTGGAATTCAGCCAGGACACAAGGACGCAAAGCCCACTGCAATGGAAATCGGACGCGGTGCTGTGACTCTCAGTGCAGGGCTTTACCCAGCGATGCTCTGAGCACCACCTTCGCTCGAGCGCTGCCTCTCCGGTCCAGCAGTCCCCGGCCAAGCGCTAATTGTCACAGAAGCCCATAATGGCTTTGAAGAAAAGTGAAGTGGCAGTCGTCAGCAGATCTGGGTCCCTAATGGTGCATTGACACAGTCAACCCAGAAGGTCTCAAATGGAGATAGTTAGGTCTGTTGAGTCCACGATCTCCGAATAATGCTGTTTCTATCACCTTCATTTCCATGGAGATCGTAAGGGCTCTTCGGGGACAGTTGCGATTGCCTTGGAAGGACAATATTGATTCCAAACAGCTGTCCAATTAAACAAAACAAATCATGCCAGTCCATCCAAGGAGATCGATCGGCAGGGATTTGTTTTGCTGTCTTTTAGGTACAAGCATCCAGTTTTTTGAAGCATATAATGTAGAGGGGAAGAGGAGTTCAGCAGCTTAGAGCTGAAGCAGAGACGTAATTTAATTCAAGTTCAAACTCCCCCCGTCAGGACTTCTCTTGGACAGGAACAATTCCCTTGTACAGGAACTCAGTCCTGTGACTCTGCTCCTTAGAGAGGAGAAGGCATGCATCAGGAAGTTGTGTTCTAGCCAAAATCCCAGGAGATGAGGAGAATGCTTAAGGTTAAGGAACCTAAGCTACAGCACTTACAAGGTACCGGAGCATCTCAGAAAAGTGTCATTTATTGATGTCTTGCAAGGAAAATGTTGATTCCCTTTTGTAAATTGCATTTTCCATCAAAACTCACTGAGTCTGAAAGAATTACTTGTGACTGACAGGCTTTATGTGTTCCAGTTTGATGTGGATGTTTTGGCCGGTAGAGCTAGAGAATAGCCTGAGAATAATTACGGAGACTAACACGTTTGGTGGGTGACAGACATCTTCATTTTACAGGCGAAGTTGCTTTAAGAATACTTTTTCTCCTTTGTCTCTCTCTTTCCATAATGGGACGTTTTCCACCTCCTCGGGGCTCCGTTAGGACTGGACATGGCACCGTGGTGGACACGGTAGGAAGTGGCCTCAGACTCCGGCTCCATCTCCAGCCTTGTGCGTGCAGGACTTGGGAGCCCTGTTTAACGTATCGCCCGGTCTCCTTAACGTTTCACAGCACGGCTCCGACTGTGCACAACCGACAGAACCCCCAGCACTTTGCAGCTCAGGGTGACCTGCTGGGGAAGGAGGGAGCTGCCTGGACCTCAGCTCGGCAGCGGTGTCAGATGTTCCAGTTTCCTCTGCCTGACCGTCGCTGCCACTAACACCAGTGTGTTTCCAGTGATGCTCTCGGATGCTCCCAGCCTCTGCCGCTTTCTTTTCATTGCAGCTTCTGAAAGGCTGAAACCCACCCTGTTCTTCTCATCTCATCAAAAATCTTCTCATCTCTCAGGGGAGCCAAGCCCTTGGGGACGGTGGATATCCCTGGCCCCGCACAGCCCTTACACACCAGGGTTATTCCTAATTCTGCTCTAGGGCAAATCTGGAGCAACTCTGTGGCGTGGCTGTAGGGGAAGTAACAGCAAACCTGGTTTGATGCTTTCCAGGGTCTGGCCCTGCAAACGTTCCTTGCCAGAAATGTGTGTGAGTGGTTACCAAAACTGTGAAATGCATCCCAGAGCTAATGTGCTGCAAAGGAAGGATGGCGAGTGGGGCACCAAAGGGAATAAAGACCAAAATATCGAACTTTAATATGCAGATGGCAGAGTTAATCCACTGGATTAGTGTAGCAGAAGAAAATAACGTCTAACATTAAGGGAGTTACTTCTTAGCTCGATTAATATTGCCATGAAAGCATATGGGTTGGAAGAGACGTGCTGTAATGACTTTCCGATCCTTGTTTTGCACGGTTCCACAGAAATTGCAGACATGCACAAATTGTAGAGTCAACATATTACTCAGTAACACACAAAAAAAAAAAGCCAGAAATGGCAGTTTCCTTGGGTGGAAGGTAGGTTTACACGTGTCACGCCACAGCTGGCATCCTTGCAAATACAATGGCTTTGATGACAGTTGTCCGCTAAAATTAGCGGGTAGGTAGCGAGAGAACAGAATTCAAAACTAAATAGTCTGTGTGAGGGCACCACTGCAAGAGCAGATAAAATCCCAGGAATACACGACAGGAGATGCCCATGGAAGTGTGCATTTCCTCACGGAGTATGGAGCAAATCCTGCTTTGGGTGCTGCGTCTGGCAGGTATCAGCCATTAATACTCCCCCAAACCACGGCCGTTTTCCTGGTTCACGTTTCTCAGGTGATTACCACGTATTGTGTGTTTGGGGCTGACACAGCATTTATTCCCCTGATAGTCTGCTGGCTTCAGTGGGACTATTTCAGATAGTATTTGCCAGACCTAAAAGTGAGTATTTGCAGCGTATTGCCACTCTGTAATGAAAAGATTGGCTTCAGTGCATTCTGGGAAACTCTGGAAGACTTTCAGCAGCAAATAAGGTAGGCTGAGAAATGGCAATAGATTCATGAGCTAGAAATAATTAAGGTAAATCCTGGAGCATTTCGGTTCCCCTTCTTCACTCTGTTTTCAAACAGAATATTCTGCATGATGAATTGTGAAAACGCAGCACATGCTGTGAGGTTTTAACTGTCTCCTCAGATCATAAAGGGAAAGAAAAGGAATCGTGGTATTGTTGATGGTTTAGGAGAAAGCTAAATACAGCACAGGAAGAAAAAAGGCTATACCTTAAAAATTAATTGTTCAAGCACCAGGTCATTGTAGAGTAATGCACCGTGAAATTATGTTATTCTCCGGGAGAATTTCCATAAAGTTTAACACTCCATGACACATTCTTTTTCTCTTGAAGTTAGTTAAAAATAGTACATAAAAGTCCTCAGTGTGCGGAGAGAATGTAAGTCTTGCTTGAAACAAAGCAGCAGCAGGACCGCGCCGGGAGCGGAGGCGAGCCGGCTGCGCCGTGCCACCGCGCGGACCCAGGCACTGCGGCAGAAGCCATAAAACCCTGCCCGAGCGATCCCGGAGAGCCAGAGTGCTGAAGGAGCCGTTAGTCTCGGTGTATTTTTACTATTACTCACATTGGGATAATGAGATTATTGGAATTTTTTTTTTTTTTCTAATGAGAATGAGACAGAATACCTTGGTCGCTAAATGATTTAGTCACAGAGGAAAGCCATTAGTCTCCACTTGATTGCTGTCAAGTGGTGGAAAATTGGAACATTATACTGATATTTCTCGTGATGGGCCATATTTTTCCTGCTTGTTCGGTGTCAGATGAGATGGTAGAAATATTTGTCGAAAATGTGTGGTTCTTCATAAGCTTTACAGTAGGGAAAACAGATACAGGTCCAGGGCTGGTGGGTGGAAGCTATCTTGGGAGGCGATCGGAGAGCTGCCAGCATCCCGCCGTGAGCGTGGCGCGAGGGGAGCGGTCTGCTTGTCTGGAGTGTCTGCTTGATGGGACCTCCGTGGTGGTTTTCACGGGCTGGACTTGATCTGAATTCACGGGAATATTGACTTCCGAAGGGCATTTCTTAAAAAAGCATTTGTTTATTTGGCAAAGCAGCACACCAGGCAAGCATCTGTTTATTTACATGTTTTATTTGTGTGACAAGTGCAGCCTCCTGGAGATCTGGAGGCCGTTTGAATTGTATCTGAAGTGACGATTTTTCTTAAAGAATTCTTGTGGATTGACTCTGTAGGCGCTAAGCCTTGTGACGCTCCCATGAATAAATATTAACTCCCAAGCTTTTATTGGCACACGTGCCAAAAATGACAAGGTTTGCAAGCAGTAAAATGGAAAGATGACGAGGCAAGAGGTTCTGATGGCCACAAGTAAGAAGGACCTTGGTTGAATGGTCAGCCTTTTCCTGGTAGAGAAATAAAATCTAAACAGGGAAAGAAATAGCCTTGCTTGTACAGTTAACATCTGGATTTTTTGCCTCTTTAAAATAAGTCTTAAATGTCTGTGAAATAAAATGTTACAAGTTCCTAAAGTGATTGATGGGCTTTTTTTAGGAGTTAGGCTTTCGCAATGATTGTGGTCCTCTTGGAAATACTGCCTTTGCAGCTACAAACGGGAGCAGAGTGCTTTCGAGTACCACATTCCTCCTTTTTATTTCTTTTTCACTCCTTAAGCTCTGCAGATGCAGCAGTTTTCTGGCAGGAGATGATGGGCCAGAACTGCTAACCAGCTTCTAAATGCAAGATTAATTATAGGTTGGTTTTATACATGGCACACTTCAAGAAACTGCGGAACAGACTTGCTGGGCATCAGGGTTTGATCCAAACGTGGGCTGTGGTCGCAGAGCCCCATCTGGTCAGTGGGCACGATGGGGATTGTCCCTCCCGCAGCCCACGGGCAGCGCTGTGGTGGAGCAGGATGGGGCCAGGCGGGTCGGATCACGGCTCTGCCAAACCCGCTGATGGGAAAAGGCAACCTGAGCTGTTCTGCCTACGGAGAGTCAGCCGGCTGGCTTTCCGCGGGAAGTAATAGGCCGACAGAAATGAAGAAATGTTCTCGCCCAGATGTGAGCAGAGGTTATGACACCCGCGGTGTGGGAGAGCTGGTGCAGCTCCATCTGCCACGGGGGAGAGGGTCCCCTTTGGACCACGGCTGATGGTCGACCTTGTCTGGTTTGTTGGTTTTTACTAAGCAGGCTGTTAGGAAATCGCTGTGACCGGCACAACTGTGAAGCCCACAGCGCTGTTGACAGCAGGCTCACGGTTTGCAGTGAAACTTCACCGTGGAAAGAAAGTAAAACTCTGCGGGCTCACCCCGCTCAGCAACAGAGAACCTGCTCATCCCCACCGTGCATCGCCCCGGAGCACTGTCCTCCCTCGTCCTGGCCCCTGGTAGCTGTGTGGTAAAACTGCATGGTAGCAACAAGGGGGAGATAGGGAGAGGGAACGACAGGATTGGTTTTGGAAGCAGCAGAACAACTTGAGCGTTGCAGATTTGGTGGCAGGAACGTACAGCCCAGAGCTGGGTCGGGGCGAGGAGGAGTGTCGTGCAGCCGGTCGGTGATGCAGACACACGGTTGTCTCGCCTCATTCTCCGTTTTGCTCTCCACACGGATGAGGTCCAGACTGTTTAGCAGAATTGAAACCCCTGACTATTTCAGACTTCGTTATTTACCTTTGGTGCCTCTCTCCCTCCTTTCCTCTGCAATAAATGTCTGTTTTATTTATTCAAGGCTGCACCCCACTGCCCCTAAATCACCCAACTCTCGTGTCGCACAACAACAAAGCAGAGCTGCTTGCAAAGACAATTTCCAGCTCAAGAGGACCATATGCTACAACAGCTGAATTTTAAATGAAGGGATTATTTTTTTTTTTCCCTTTTCCCCCCAACCTCTGTCGTCACTCTGCACTAATCTTTTTCACCCTGGCGGGGAGTCATCACAAAGAGTTAGAGGTGAGGCTAAAAGGGAAGGCACCTTGGGCTGGTTCCCCTAGCACTCACCTCTTCTAAGTATGTATCTTCTAGGAATGGTTTACTATCAACTAATGGGAAAGAATTGGAGTTTAATTCACTATTCTTTTTCCTCTCTTATTATAGCACCATTATTGGGTCTTCTGTGAGCTGTGAAGAGTCTTAGTGCCAGGACTGGGGATGCTGGGAGGAAAAGCAGTAATGGGGGGGGTGAAACAGCGTGACAAAACACTTCTGGTCCATTTTGGAATTAATGATTTTCAGAAGCTATCAATTACATGCCTTAACTGGGGAGCACAGATTATAAAGAGGAATATAATTAGTGGCAAATGCTGTGAGATATATAAAGACAAATAGAGGAGTGGGATGAATGGGAGCTCATAAATTTTATTGAGAACCACATTTGGATGTAATCATTTATTACTGGGGGTCCCTTGAAGTGATTCCAAAATGCAGGTTGTGCACGCTGGAGCAGGAGAGAGGTCACTCCCATTACTAAATCAAGTGTAAGAGATTATTGATTCACAAAGAAAAATTGGTGTGTTTTAAAAGTAGAAATAAATGGACTCGGTGCAGCGTTCCCTCTTTGTTATCAAGTGGCTCTTTATAGGTTTGTGCTTGGTCCCCTGTGGTGCCCCGTTGGTAAGATGGAATGACTTTCTCCCTCAGAGGCTCTGCTTTCCTGGGCGAAGTTCAGGACCTGGGTAGAAGTTAGCAGGCACGTGGGGACCCGCCGTAGCTTACAGAATATGAAAATAAGTGAACCTTTGGATTTCCTTTCAGCTGTGCATCTCAAAACATGGTCAAAATGAGGTATATAGGTTTTCCTTGCTAGTTTCCAGATGGGATAATGGCACAGAAGGATGTTAGGAGATTGTGTGTTGTTCATGTCGGTCTGGAGATCTCCAGCAAGGTCCTGTCCCCTCTGGCTGGCACTAGCCCACCTCTCTGTGCCACTGGGACCTTTGCTGGGTGACTGATAGAGACACAATATCGCTCCCAAACTGGCTTTTTTCCAAGCAATATACCTAATCATTATTAATGACAAAAAGGTGACCTATAGGCTTCCAAATATAATCCATTTTAAAATCTCCTATTTTCCCCCCAATCCTTCAATCTAATTAGGCTCACATCAGTATATTATTACAGAATGTAATCATTCCTTTCTTCTAATAACATTCATGGATAATTTTATTTCTCATTTTCAGCCTCCTACTCCTGTGGTGTAATTAGTGTCTCTGGCACCTCGTGATGCTCAGAATGAGTTGCAGCTGCTAATTGCTAATTGAAAAATTAGAAACTCAGTTAGAAAAAGGATCTAATTAAAATGAAATTAGATAGAATCCCTTCAAACTAGTTTCTTCCTCTTTGCTTTTTCCCCCAGTTTTGCGGTCACAGAGCCATTAGCACTTGCCAATTACATTTAATTGTTAAACACAAATACATTTTTATTTGACTTCTTACAATAACCTTTTATTAGTGAGAGAAATGCACATTTATCAGGGAGGCTGTGAGGCTCTCCTACCCCCAATTTCAGCACATCACCTACTGCTCTTTGCCGCCCTGCGTGCAGGTCGTGGCTGGGCATTATCCTCCCCATCACCCAGCAGAGCGGGTCTGCCCCGGTCCCACGGGGAAATCCTGCGAGAAATCCCTGTGCGTACAAAAGATCTTTTGCCGAACGCCTGGCCTTGTGCTTGGGGAGGTGCCCTGTGGCACCCGATATCTTCCTGATGTTAAACTAGGAGGAGATGGGTTTCTGGCCCTGCTCCGCGTTTCTGCTCTCGTGCACCCGCCCGTGCTCGCTGTTCAGCCCGGCTCACGACTGGCGATGAGAGAGGGATGCTTAGCTCCGAGCCAGCCCTGGCGAGGGACGGGGAGTGTTGGAGAGGAGCGCCGTAGCGTGGAGCACTTACTGCTGTGGCAGGTTCAAAAAATAAAGATTTCACAGTAAAATGTGGTCAGACCTACTTGCAGTGGAGAGAAATATTTTGTGGGCTAGAACATAGCCCAGGTACGTGACTGGTAGCGCCTGTAGCTGGCCTCCCATCCTGACCTCTGTGTAACCGTCGGGTCGTGAGACGGAACCAAACGGGGATTTTATACTCCAGTGGCCACATATCATCATCCTCCTCTTCACCAGGGAGGTGAAACTCTTCCCAATACATGTAGACGTACTGCTCTCTCTGCTATTTGCTGCACGCTTTTATAACCATAGCCCTCGTCTGCCTGACCGGGAGGTCTGCGTAATATTTGATAGCGGCGGTGGGGAGATGGAAACGTATGAACTGGTTTATTCTAACTACGGGGGAAGTGCCTCTCTGATCTGCCTCTGACATTGACTCAGAGAGGACTGTACAGCGATCATAATTACTAAATCTAATGGGACTATTCACACGCTTAGAGTTAAGCACGCACATAAATCTTTTCATGGTCTGAGCGATATGATGTATACAGGATACGGCCAGGTTTGTAGGGAGAGGTAATATCTTTTATTAGCCTAATGGCTAATAAAAGGAAAAACTAGGAAAAACTGGCAAGTGCTTGGGCACAGGAGCCCTTTGCAGCGTGCAGAGTGCTGAGCACTGGTTATAGGGGTGTTCCTGGGAATGAAACCTCGCTGGGAGCGAAACCTCGCTGAGTGTTTTAATTTGGTCCCTGCAGACGTCAGTACTGGGACTCCAGTGCAACACGCGTGCAGCGAGCGCGGCGCTAGCGCTTCAAGTGAAGTCTAAGCGCTGCTTGGGCTTCATGTGGGATTTAAGTTGTATTCAAAACCACCGTGATTTTAGGTGGGGACCAAACCCAGCTGCCCAGCAGTGCCCTAAGACGGATCGTCCCCGCACGCAGAGCCTGCGTCTGGCTCAGCACAACCCAGCCATAGTAGTGAAAATTGTAGCCCTTCTGGTGGCTGCTGTTCTGATGAAAATGAAAGTATCTTCCTGTTGGTTTTGCGCACAAAATGAACCCATGTTTTCAGTGGGCTGTGCAGGATTCCTCTCTTGCCTCTCTCTATGCCCCGGAGAGCTGAGTTAATCCTTCGTGGCAGCGTGAGCCCCGGGGACTGTCGGGTGCCGCCTGGGCATCAGCCAGCTGAGGGTTTGGCTACTGCTTGGCTGACTCCACCTTTGATTTTGGACTTTGTGCTGTGCCAGCCTTACCTGGCCTCACCTACAGGCCCGTTTCTTTCTCCTTACTTTTAAGATTGTAAATTCCCTTTGTGTTTTGGAGCTTTCCCGCCACGCCCAGGTGTAAGGTGCCTGCTGTGGTGCTGAGCGCTTGTCCACACTCGGATGTTTCCCTGGGAAGTTTAACAAATGGCTTAGATAATGTAATGGAGATGCAGAAATTAATTTAAGGGTAGGAAACATAGAAATCCCAAACCGAGAATGTAAAGATGCTGTGCTACTTGTCACTGTGTCAAAAAACTTCATAGGACGTGGTTATAGAGCTCACAGTGAAAGGGAAGAAGAAGAAGAGTTAATCTGGTCCAGAATAGGGTCACTGATGGCAAATCCTTCTAGCCGTGGGCTAGTAAACTTCACCTAGATAGATGCTGTAACGCTCTCATCTGGGAATCCTGCCCTTGACATAATTAATGCACAGACACGGTTGTCTCCTGTGCCAGCGTTCTCCATCTGTCGGTGCGGAAGAAGGCTTGCTCACAGAGGGGAGTGGGCCAGGAGGATAACAAGGTGTTCTCGCTGCGGTAGGAAGCGGAGGGGATTTTGGAGCACCCAGCCTAACTAGGAAACCCGACAGGAGAGAATTGGCATTTTTGCTTTCTCCCCTCCCACACTGGTCGTGTCTCTGAGAGTTAATACTAAATAAGTGTGTGGCCGTCAGGTATTTTCAGGCAGCGACTGAATCAAGCTGTTTGGTGATAGCAAGTGCTTGGGGGTTGTATGTTCCGTTATGCATACCCGCTTTAGTGAGGTTGTAAAACGTGGCAGATGCACAGGTCCAGGCACCAGAAAACAAGTTAGTGGTGTAAACCGGACAGGAACAACATATTTTTGTACCAGAAGGGAATTTTGCTCTGCCCAATGCTGAGAGTCCCATCTGCCTTGCCAGGACACGCTCCTGATGTGGGGGGGCAACTGGGGGGTTTCAGGAAATTCTTCTGAGTCCTCTGGTGCTGCAAACAAGGAGATCAAAATGTCAGGTTTTATTAGGGTGTTTCTAAGGCACTGCTTTCTATCCAACAGCTCGGAAGGGCTTTCACCCAGCTGAGCTCAGCCAGCTTTCCCCTTGCCCATCATGCGGCAGGGAGATTCCAGCGTGCCTTTCCTCTTCCCTCTGCTGAGGGATAACTGGTGCCTGAACGCCTATTTTGCAAAGGCAACAAGCAAACGCCAGCTATCTCCTCACTAACATAAACCTAAGATATAAACCGATATGCATTACATAGGGAGGTCACTGTGGGAGACCAGAATTGTGCTGTTGGTCCCTGTTATATCCCTAACAGTGATACAATGAAAATATAGCACGCTAGTTTGATGGACGGTTTCTTTCTCAATCCATCTGCCCCATAAGAAGTTTTCAATCCCCAATATTTTTGCAGCTAAGAGAAAGAGCAAAAATAGCCACTGTACGCACAGGCAAACAGACATCGCTCTGTGTAATACTTTCAGAGCTTCAGAGCGAACGTACTCATTTAGTGTTATCTGATGTGAGCGGCACTGTCTGCGGGCAACGTATCGAGGAAGAGGAGGGCACGAAGGGCACAGATCTCGAAGGAGCGTGGCCCTAAGCTACTTCATACCGGCGATCCTCCGTCTCAGTGCAATGGGTCATTCTGCTAATTACAGACCTTGTCTCCTGTGTCAGTATAGCTTAGCAGGGAAAGGAACAGCTCTCTGGTAGTGTGCTTCCCAAGGCTTTTTCAATTTCTTTTTCTAAATGTGGCAAACAAAATCTTCGGGAGCCATTTCAAGGTTACTTTGGGATGAAATGACAGAGATACAGAGTTGGAAAAACATCTGGATTTTTATTGCCTTCACATGTAGTTCTCACTTTAAAGCTGACATTTTATATACCTTGTAGTATTTTAGTACTTATATAATTGATTATTATATACTTATTATATCATCATGCATACTATTATATTTAATTTTTCTATTATTGATCTGCCTCATTGCCAGAGGTGTGAGAATAAATAATATCCCAATCATGACTTTCAGAATATAAGGACAGTACTTATGAAACAACAGTTACGTGGGCTTAGATAGATATGATCACACAGAGGGTACCACCTTTCTGTCAAAATTGGAATTCAAACCCGCAGTGTACCTGATGTGTATTTTATTTTCATCAAAAGGGGTTTACTTGGTCTCGGCCTAAATTTAGTGTAAAAATGGCTCCTTTTCCCTCAGTGGGAAAGTTCTCGTTGAGTTTAGTGGAGCCAGAGCTTGTAGCAAAAAAGAAAGCAAAGTGGGTAAAGTGTGTCCTGAACTCAAAAAAAGCCCCCAAACCATAAAAAAAATAAAGGGATAGAAGAAAGAAAAAGGAAGACTTTTTACTGCCAGTAGATTTTGCTATGTGAAGCTTTACCTGCCCAAACACTCAGACTGAACAATCGTAAAACAGAGTTAAACATCAAACAATTTGCAGACAGAAAGCTTTGCAGGTTTGCCGGTTCCTGGCTTTTGCAGAAAATAATCTGCCATACCAAATACTTGTAACCTCCTGTGATCCGTGTTAGTCACCTGTTCTGATCAGCCAGAACAAAGTAGCCAAAGTCATCAATTACAGGCAGAAGTGTGCAGGCAATGGAATTCTTCTTTACCATTTAAAAAAATACAGATGCATATATTCTACCAATTTTATTTATATATATATATAAAAACACATATAGAACATTGTTGTCACATTCAATTTGCTGTGCACTGGAGCTCTGTAATGGTGAATGGCAGTAAAAAGGAAGGGGGCAAGAAGGGTTGAAGAGATGTATATAATCATGCTGAAAAGGACTTTTCCAAAGCCCCGAGGCTTCTGCGATGGGATCAACACACACACAAACAAACCACAACAAAGTGGTTGTGTATGTAGAGAGGATGGGATGAGGAGGGAAGAGCATGATTAAAAAGGACAGATCTTTTGTTAGAGGTTACTGATCCACTGGAAAAGAAAGATTAAGTGGAGAAAAAGGTGCCTAGAAGGGTTGAGTGTATGAGCACTGCCCTCAACCCCACTCGCATCCACTGTTCTTTTCAGTTAACTTTTTACCTTCAGTATTCAGGTGTTTCCAGCTGACTCTCATGGATCTGACCCATGCTTTTTTGAGCAAATAACCACGTACAATCGTTTCCGGAAACTGCCGTGCGTTCATTCCCATGCTCGCTCGCTCTCTGAGCTTGCACACGTGCGTGCTGACTCTCAGCAAGCTGGGGGTGCTAAGGGTATGTACAGATAATATTTCCTGCACGTACGCATGTTGCTTAAACATTTCTAGCTATACTAATATATACACAAAGCTAATTCTTCTTAATAGGTGAGACAAGATTGATTCCAGCCGTATTCTTCCCCTACTAAGAAAGGCTGTGTCCATTCTGTACTTGCATAGATATATAGCTACTATATAAAATGGCTCTGTCGTTAATAATTCCGAAATCTGATAAACACTTCCCAGCACGTCTTTCAGTCCAGGGGAATCTGTGTATGTATGTATGAATAATCAAAATCTGCTTGAAGACATGTCAGCTTTCCCAGTTACTGTGGCCAAACAGTCCTTTTTTGGCACTGGTGGCAAGGAAACTTGTCTGATAATTGACGATATTCAGAATCCCGAGCCAGGGGCTGTATACCAGCCTGAAGAAGGAAAGCATGCAGTAATGATCTCAATTAAGCAAGGGAACCAGGTAGAACTGGCAAAATGAGATTGCAGGCGGAAAGTCAGAGTGATGAAGTCAAATGCTGACAAAATATGTACAAATTGCAAAACTAATAATGAAAATTCATGCTCAAGCTGTCAGGAGGACACCAGCCATCCTACATTACCCCGGGAGTGCAAAATGAGCTGCTAAGGAGGTCACGCTGCTCTGTAGCAGTTGTCTGTTATCGTGTGTCTTGGCTCAATTCTCCAGATGCAGAAATACTTCCCAAGTTCAAATGAGTTCTCAACTTTTGAATTTACCCTTAGGCCTGTACTGAGCGAAAGCTAAAATTGTGGTGATGGCACGACAGGGCTGCATATGCCTTGGATTTGCAATCCTGACATGCTCTTGTTCTATTAAGAAATACAGCCCCGAACAGATCAGCGTCTCCGGAAGCACTCGGGCTTTTCGCTGTGCAAACAGTTCAAACCACATCTATTATCTGTAAGCTTCACAGGCACGGTGTGCACAGGGAGACTGTAGGATGTAGGAGAGCAAAAACAAACAAAGAAAAGGTATTTTAGGCAGTCGGATCTCAGTTTCAACAGATGTAACTAATAGGTGTTTGAAAATTGCGTGGGGAATTGGGATGCTCCCCTGGTGTGGAAAGCATCCCTCTCAAAAGGCAGCAGCAAAGCCAGGGTAGCCCTAAATTATCCAATTCTTTTGTAGCTCTTCCTGTAAAACAGTTTTCTCTTCTCCTTCCCTCCCTCCCACCAGATCCACCCTCATTAATCCAAACTCAGCAGAGGCTGGTGGCATCTTCCTGCAGTTGTCAGCAGTGAGCTGGTACTCGGTGCACTAGCAATATTTAGCATATCGGAGGGAGAAACTCTGCTACCCGATGTATGTGTGGTTGTCAGTGGGAAAACAGACACACAACTTTCCCTGAGAAACGTAGCAGTAGGCAAACAGTTAAAAATGGCTGGTTTTGGCAGTAAAACTGAGAGCACTCATGCAGGTATTTATTTATTTTTTTATTTAAGCTGTAAAGCAGATTGTATTGGGAATTGTGCTTCTTCTGACTATTAAAGCTCAGCTACAATGATAATAGGAGAGTAAATGTACCAGCAAATTGTTATCTCGACAAGAGTGCCACAAGGTGACATTTTCACCGGGCCAATATTTTGATAAAATATGACCTTTTATCATTATGACAGCCAAGGACTAGTTATTAAGGTACACATATAAACAAGACATGAAGTGTTTCACTCAGAGACAGTTTTAAAAGTTGCCAGAGAAATCTTACTTGTAGATTTGATGGTGACTTCCCATGAAGTAAAGCCAGGATCAGAGCGCGCTGACTCCCAAGGTCCTTCAGGAAAAAAGGATTAACATTGATTTTGAGTGCTTTGGCTTTTTCTGTTAGTGCTAGGTCTCCTTAGCAGCATCTCCGTCTCAAAGATACTACTTATCTAAGCTGGTCAGGATTGATATTCATATCAAAGTAATTGATATGAATAATACAAGAATGGAGCACACCACAGGAATCCTGGTTTTCTTTTTTCTTTTTTTTTTCTTTCTTTTTTTTTAAAAAAAATTAATACAGCTGGAAAACAATGTAGAAAGTAATGACTCTATTGGCAGCATAAGATCCGAATAGGGGAAGTTCATCTGTTCTTTCAATTTTAATAAGTAAAACTATAGCTATTCCTAACACTGACAGTCAAAGAAATAGCCAAATACGATTTAGCCACTGTGAGTTGTGACAGCCCTTGCTAGGAATAGGAGGGAGTAACTACAGTCACTGGTGCGGGGGCAGGAAGGCTCGGCAGCGAGCCCGGTTTTCCAGGTTGCAGAGCAGCCCTGCTCTCCAGCTGCAGTTTTTTGACCACATCCCTTCCCTCTCCCTTTGGCCTTTTACGAGTTAAATGTATTTTGTGCATAGGGCCTGTTTCTTGGTGCGGCGTTTCCTGCCGCAGGGGTTGGAGAGGTGAGAACGTGGGGTTCAAAGCACTGGTATACACTAGGCTAATTTAATGATAGTCAGGATGTTCTTTAATATTAATTTAATGTAATAACGCTTTTCACATGGGAATCCATAAACGTTTTACAAATATTTAGTAACTTAATTTCACACTGTACCGCAGTGGAAGTTCACGAGGATCATTTCAACCATCATCAGAAGTACAGCCTGTCCTAGGAAGGCATTTACTAAGGACGTAGAACAACTAAAGGAAAGACACCACCTTGTTCAATGGCGTTGCAGAGTGAAGTCAAGCCAATTGTTGTAATTGCCCCACAGAAATCACAGATTTGTAATGAATGTGGGTATTGGTGGCTTTGATGGACAGCTTACAGTGTGCATTCAAATCAAGCCTTTTTTTTTTTCATTTTGGGGCTGTTCTTCCTCTAACAGTTGCATCTCACCGTACTTGTCCCTTGAACAGTAATTCATGTAGATGTATTCGTTGCCTATTAGTACAGCTACAGAAAAGCTATCCTACTCTTTGGGCAGAACTATGTATTTTTTTCCTTATGATTCTTCCTTGTCCTTTACTCCACCGAAACTATCGAGTAGGTGCTATTCCTCGAGCACGCTGTGCAGAATCAAGCCTTAGGTGAAGTCTGTGCCGGCGTGATACAGCGAGGCTGTGCAGTGGGAAGGTTAGGAGTGTTGTTCACAGCACACCGGAGGAATTACTAGTTCCTAGGCTGGCTTCCAGCTTTAACATAAAGATATCAATTTATCCTCATTTTCCCTAGGCTAGCTCAAAACTTGTAGCTTTAATAAACACAGGAGCAGTGCTGTTGTGTCTTTAGGCACTTAACATTAGATTCGGGTAGCTCTGTTCAAGCAAGAGAGGCTCGAACGCTGTACCAGCCAAGACATAAATTGCAAAACAGCATTTTGTTTATGGTGCCCAGTATCCCCAGCATCCTTCAGCGTGTTAACTCGCCGGTTAGACTGAAAACAATGTTGTGTTGTTATATTTTGTCAAGTATGTTGGATAATAACACAAGATTACAGTGATGAAAGAGGCATCGGGCACAGACTCCGAAGATGGGCAGATGTGTGGAGTCTGGGCAGGAGAGGCAGCTGCAGAAAACAGCCATGAGAACAGAACAGAGAAAGTTATTTCAGTGGCCAAAGTTCTCCATTTTGATCATTTTGGCACCTGTTCCTCTTCGCTGGAAGCTAGCTGCTTCTATTTCACTAAGTTTTAGTAAATTGTAATTGGACCAACCTGATTTAACTTTGAAGTTAGCCCCTCTTCGAGCAGGTGGTTGGACTAGATAATCCCCAGAGGTTCTTTCCAATCTAATTTTTTTATGATTCCATGAAACACATGATGTTGTTTCTGACTGACTTCTCAACTGTGCATGAACACGCTCATGGAGATGTATTTCTTCTTTCCTGAATATTTCTACCTGAGACTTAAAGTGGCTTTCTGGAAATGTTTGCACAAGAAATCCAATCCCAATAACTGCTTACGGGGAATGAGGAACAAAAGGGGAAAGGGCAGGGGCAACGAAAAGTTAATTTAAACATGCAGACTAATATTTACAGAATAGCTGTTGCAGTATTTACCCAGCTTTACTAATTATGGGCCAGAACCGTCCCCGTCGCCGACAGCGGATCACTCCGTGCATCCGATGGACTGTGCAGGCCCTTAGGTGGAAATTCCCATCCTCAAGGGTGAAAGCTCCGGACCCTCGAGATCGGGTGTGTGTCGCACACCGGGGAGCCCGTGCGGTGACCGTTTGACCCGTTAGACTCTGAATGGATGTGGATGTGGATTTCTGCGCCTGGAGCCTTGCACAGGACTTTTACGCTCATGAATAAATAAATAATAAATAGCAGAGGCATATGGGAGAACTCAGAGCACATCTCCTGCTTGATGTTCAAGAAAAAAATTAAAATATCAGAAGATAAAGACGGCAAGGGACCCCTGCAGGGAAAGCCTCTTTGTCTAATGACCTTTCTGTGTCTATGATAGCAAATACAATAGCCAAACCTCATAAATCATAGTTCAGGAAAACATCCGGAGGGCACGCTTTGACACTGTTTGCATATTCAAATGTCACCCCACTCATGAAAGAAAGACAAAATGTTTTTTTCTCTCAAAAATGTCAGCACAGGCTGGATTAGAAAAGATAATTCAGAAGTACTTCCAGAGAATAATTACCACTGTCACCTACCTGCAATGTAGTTAATGAATGGGAAGAGAGTTTTTTATTAGGAAAAAAATTATGATTATTAGAGTAATTAATCAGCTGCGTGATGACAGCTTCCCTGAGAAAATAATCTCCAAAGGCCAAGTCGCTACAGTAGGGCATTTTGTTGATAAAGCACCAGAAGCGCAAAACATTCTTCTACCATTAGATGTGAAAGTGCTTATACGGGTGGAATTACATTATGTCCTAAGTACCTATGGATCCGCCGCACTTTGTGAGCTAAAAGATTCATTATCTCATTGGTTAAATGCAAGAAAATGTCATAACCTTCTGGTCTCCCCAAAATAAATAACACCTTCTTTTCTCCATCCTCTTTGTCTTACCTATTTAAGCCTCAGCCCAGGAAAGCAATTAAGGATCTATTTACATCTGCAGATCAGTGCGTGTCGCTCAGCTTCCCCCGTTAGCACAACGGGATTTCTCCGTGCTGGAAAGCGAAGGCGTAAAGGGACAAATTCACGGCCCCTCGGGTTGGGCGAGCAAAGGTAACTGGAAACCGGCCATGGGCACAGCCAGAGTGGGGGCTTTTGAGGACATGGAGATGTCCAAACCTTAGGAAGGCCAGAGCCCACCCTCCTTGGCTTCTCACTTTGAGACACGAAGGCAGCAAGCAGAAAAGGAAAAAATAGAAAAATGGAGAGGAATTTGGCAAAACTGCTGCAATTCAGCAGAGGCAAATTTTAGCTGCCGGCGGTTTGCAGTCGCAGAGGCTGAGCTCGAATGCAGCAGCTCCCTCGAGGTCCTGTCTCTTGCAAGGACGTGCACCGCAGTGACAGTCCCCGAGCCTCCCCCTCTCTCCTGTCCCCCCTCCCAGAGGTCTTGTCCTGGTGCCAGGAGCCAGAGGAGACTTTTTTCCTCCTTGGCACTGGATGGAAATAGAAAGGGGCCTCCGAGGCAGGAGCTGACCAGAGTCCCCTGGGCAGGACACTCCGCGCTTAGAGACTTTGCTTTTTACATCAGCATCTGAAGTCACTGCCCGGAGCGAAGGCGCCGTGAGGGGTTTGGTTGAGGAGTCGGCGTTACGAGTGATACTCTCCCTGCTTTTCTCTGGGTACAGTTTCTGCACGGCACAGCTTTAATCTCTGAGCATCTGATTTACCCCAGACCACACCATGCCCTGAAGGATCAGCTGCTTCTCCTAAGACCCTGCTGCTGATTTTCCTAGTCCCTGCTCTGTCACATCCCCGGTCCCTCTCGGCTCGGCTCTGCGCCCTCCCCGGTCCTGAGCTCCAGCCTGCACCCACCAACGCTCCCAGCCCCTGCAGGCAGCAAAGCTGGGAGCCCCTGATGGGATCTGCGTTAGGTGGCTGAAGGTATCGCAAGGGGCACAGTATGCAGCCACCAGAGAAAATTCAGTGCGGGGCTCGCTTAAATTCCCCTTCACCCTGTGGCAACATCACTTCATTTCAAGATCATCAGGTTTCCCTGCTAGTTGGAGTGATAAGGATTTCTCAAGGCCAGGAATGATGCAAGGCTCTGTGCTGACCCTCTCTGCTGCCAGCGCAGTGTCTGGTTAGGTTGGACCTCTGCTGTTCTCCGGTTTCTCTTTTCTCTCCCAATATATTTTACGTGGTACCTTCCGCGTGCAGCTGACAGCAAAGTGGGGAGAAACCGCCGTGCCTCCGAGTGCGGCAGTGCGGTGCTCCCTTCACATCATGGCTACTTCTTCCAGCTAAAACAAGCGTGTGTTCACAGCAGACTAACTACTGCGGAGGATAATGTATGAACAAATGCCAAAGGCAACAGCTCAGAGATATATTATTTACATATTTATTAGAAATTCAGTACTGCTTGTGAGAGCAAACCACTTCTGACTTCAATTCCAATAAGTAAACAACCCAATGGGCAAATAAAAGAAAAGGGAAACATGCGCTACCGGAGTTTACACAAGCTAATACAGTAAAACAAAATATTCTGAACATGAAACTATTTTGCAAGATATGAAAAAAAAAAAAATCCTACCTTTGTTCTCCTTGGTTAAGCACTCAGAAAGTAATAATTGCAAAATAATTTAATTATATGTGATATCGTTTGCCTCAGAGACTAACAGAAAGATAATGAATCCTTGTTTATCTAAACTACATTGTAGTTCAAACTGCCCTGCAGCAATGAGCATCACTTCTGCTTTATCTGAACTTTTGCTGGCCTTTCTTTCACCTTTTTTTTTTTTTTTCCTTCTCCAGGTAGTTTAAGGGTGAAAAAAATAACACTAGCTGCTAGGTGGTACCCGAGAAGGAGCCCTCTGACTGCGGGAGGAGTGACGAACCCACGCATAAGCCCCGCGCTAAGGCTGAGCAGAGGATTTTATGCGCACGTCTGTCGTGGACCCTGGGAACCACCCTTGGGAAACATTTCAGAAGCACCGTAGAGACGTCGGGAATGGTACAGTTAAAAAAAAGATGAACCCGAATAGCGGTTGTATGTCTGGCTGCGTGAATTCATCCTTCAGTTCATCCAGGGATGTCACACTTGTGACCTGGCTGGGCTCTGCCTGCCGGCTGTGGATGGAGGTGATGCCTGGGGGGGGGCAGCCCCGCCGTGTCCTGGTCCCCAGGCTCGGGGTGCTGGTGGTGCCTGGGGGGTGCAGGATGTCTCTTCCGAGAGCGGAATCGAGTTGCTTATCTCTGGTAATGTGAGTGAAGCTGCCGCTGAAGGCCTTTACTCCACAATAAAGGTTTGACCTGGAGGTAGAGATTTTTTTAATGTAGATGTACATTTATTGGGGGATAAAAAAAGAAAGTTCTTTTTTCGGCAGAATGGGAAAATAGCCGTGATTGCCTAAAATTTCAGAATTTTAAAAGCTCAAAAATGATTTTTTTTTTTCAATTTAAGTTGTTAAACTCTTTCCCTGCATAAAATAAAAGTTATTCTGATTTCATCAGTTCTTGTAGGTGAGAAAAAGCAAATCCATTGCCTGACCCTTAACCTATTCAGGAAACAGTTCATATCTCGTATCTCTTGTTGAGAAAGAACATTTGATACTAACAGCGATTCAGGACACAGTAAAAAGATATTTAGGCTTTTGGCGTCTTTTCTAAACGCTTGCTTGAAATATTTCCAGGTAGATAGGGGTTATAAAATGATCAGGAAGAGGAACAAAGGATTTGTAAAGGTTATAATAAATGTAAAAATGTTTGGAAGTGTTAGCAGTGCTAAACCCCATTATTTAAATTCATCAGATGTCACTTTGAAGGAAGCTTTCAGAAACAGTCTTTATATGTATTCTTTTCTACGGGAAACTCATAAGTAATTGTCAAATAAAGAGCACCCCAGGCCGCAGCCCCTGCTAAATGTCAACCCTTCCAGACTAATAACGCCCTGCGGTGTTTCAAAGTAGAAAGCGTAATGCAATAATAATAATATGGGACGCCCACCAGTATGGAAACCCAGAGCACCGCTCCTGAAACGCGGCCGTGCAGCCTGCACGCTCGACAGCCAAGGACATCAGAGCTTCCAGAGAAAAAGCTCCCAAGCTTTTCTTCTGGCAGCCGGATCCGGGCAGAGAAGTCATTGAAGCTAATTTAAAAGAGGCACTCGGTGTCAGTACAGGGCTCTACTGGGACTCCAGCTAACAACCTTTCGGGTATTGGGAAAAATGATTAACAGATGTGTTTTCCCATTTCCCAATATATCTCTTTTGAATTGCAAAGTGGCCTCCTGCTTATTTTGAAGTACAATATGTCTAACCTTCCAGGCACAGCTTATTGCTAATTTCCTATGCCACTATGAATCTATGATTTATTTAACAAATTTCCACCCAGCAAATAAAACAACATTTGTTCTACCTGGAGGGTAGTTTCCAAATATCACAGCACAGCCAGGCATGGCTGCAACAGTTGGCACAAGAATAGTGGTCAAAATGATGAATGGAGTGTCTCACTTCAGACAGGAAAAAGTACAATCGTACGAGTAACCCCACAAAATAAAGCTCTGCATCTTCAGCTGTGATTCTCCGGGGCAGACACAATCATCATGAAGCCATCACATTTTCAACTGTATTTGTATCATTTACATATATTGACTTAGAGTATGATACCAGATGTTTTCTGT
Source organism: Balearica regulorum gibbericeps (assembly GCF_011004875.1). Classification (NCBI taxonomy): domain Eukaryota; kingdom Metazoa; phylum Chordata; class Aves; order Gruiformes; family Gruidae; genus Balearica; species Balearica regulorum. The sequence goes on from NC_046208.1 coordinate 2,241,104, forward strand.
ACCAAAATGCTCACAAAAGCAAGCTCTAATGACTCAGTGCTGAGTAAAGGCTGAACAGGTTTGATTAGGAAAAAATGACCTTGAACTTTCATCTAAGCTCCAGATTAGAAAAAACCCCTAATATAACTATATTTTTCCCACCTAAGTTTTAAAAGTTCTGTTTCTTTGGAAGGCTTATTTATTTACTCCCTCTCTCTAATGCAGAATACAAATGCCCAAATCCTTAGTTGTTACGGATTTTCAGGTTTTCCTCTTAAAATACGGACTGTGAAGTTCTCCTGAGTTGCAGGGTGGTTGGCACTCCGAGTGCAGCACTTGTGCCAGTGCTGGGACTGGGGCTGGACCCTCGGAGCGATGATGCTCTAATGGTTTTTGCAGTGGCAGGAGGAGTCTGAGTGGTGTACTTCGTCGTTATTACTACTACTATTAACAGCTTAGTAAAGAAATCCATGTCATGATTTGGTAATTAGAGATGTGAATTTATTGGTTTGAATTTATTTATTATTATACATTATATTTTATTTTATTTTATTTTATTTTATTTTATTTATTGACTAATAAGTATTAATTAAGAACTAGTTTAGACCCAGTCTAGAGCTTGGCTTACGAGCCAGGGTCAGACAGCAGTTTGCCATCCAGGTGGTGGCCGTCCCCACTACTTGCCAGCTTTTGCAGAGTGTGCTCGGAGTACAGCCAGCGCGTGTGTAGGTGCACGCGGGGTGCATGGCAGCCTGCGCAGCTGCAGACCCTCCTGTCTCTTCCCTTTGATAAAAATAGGAATCTCCGGGGATGAAAGCGACGTGGAAGGGCAGAATATGACTTTCTTTTCCAGTTAAGTTCAGTTGCTGCATTTTTGAGATGTCACAGTGGGTAATAAAATACATTCCTTGTAGTCAGAGCTGAAAAAAGAAGCTTCCCCAAAATAAACACAACTGAAAGGAATTTTCTTTGGTTTTTATTTACTTTGGGTTATTAAAGTGACAAGTCTGTGCTATCCATGCAGTGCAGGGGATTATAAGGCTCCAAGGACGGAGCTCCGACCCCGGTGGGTGCATAACTTCCACAACACAACAAATACGTTTCCCTCCCTCCGCATCGCTCCTGTTTGCTTTCGGCAGGCTGAAGGCCTGGAGTCATGGTAGTGATTTCTGAATGGCACCTGAGGAACGGAAATATTCCTCCCTGCCCAGGGATTAAAAAGGAGCTGGGTGAGAAAATAGTCAGTCATTGCTGTTTACAGGATTGTTGTTTTTTGGGTTTTTTTCCTTTATGTCATATTTTAAATTTATAAAATATTTAGCTTAGGCAAATGTAGTCAAATCATAATAGACTTCTCAAACTTGCAGGGAAAAGAGGTTGATTGTTTACTCTCTCCTGTGTAAATAACTGACACAAAAAGTAAGAAAACAAATATCCTCCTCCGCTCTTCCTTGCATCCTCTTCACAGTCAGCATAAAAGGCTTTTTAATGGAATAGATTGGAGGAAGCTTGTCATGGGAGAACATAATGACACCGTAGTCGAAATCCATCCCTTTAGCAGAGCTGCATCAGCATCTTAATGCGCTGGGACGTCGCCGTGGCTGGACGCCCGCTGCTGACTTGGTGAGCATCTTCCTTGTGCGGCTGAAATTACTTCTCAGAACTTCGTCCCTTTGCCCTTGCTTCATCACAGACTTTGTCCCTGATTCTGTGAAGAATGTAACAGATGATGGAGGTCAGTTCACTCACGTCCGTGGTATCAGGCACTCGTTATTGTTTGATTGTGCCCACAGAAGGATTATGCGCCGTATTTATTAGAGAATGACACTGTGTTTAGTCAATCTCAAGAGAATTAAATGCACGTTTTGAGGGCTAAACCCTGTATCAGTCTTATCTAAACTTTCCCTTCCTGAACCAGGTCTTGGTGCACAGGAGAGGTGCAGGGCAGCAGGGAGGTGCTGGAGCGACAGCCGGATGACGTGGGCTTCGTTAGGGGCACTTTGCTTTCCCCACAGAGATGTCCTGCAAGAGGACGGTTCATCGCCTGCCGTGCTTTGGGACGCGGACCCGTCTTTCCAAACTCAGAAGCGAAACACTCCATCCAGAGCTAAACAGCTGCTAAAAAGCTTCTGGATGTTGACGTCTTTCTCTTGCTATTGCTCTCCGGCTGCCTTAAACTTCCAGCTCTGCTCCCGGAGCTCGGCAGCCCCGTGTGGTTCCTTGAGAAGTAACTGGATCTTAAACCAAGTGATCCTGAACCATCAGCTCAGTGGCTGTTTCCAGAAAACTTGTCTGGTTTGTAACAGACACTCACACAATGACACACATCACAGCGCAAGCAAAGCTTTCTGTTTATAAAATAGTCGATAACATTTGTGAAGAATTATTTTTTTCCCAAGGACACCTTTCATTTCAGTCTCCAAGGGAGCTGGGAATAAATTGTTCCTTACCATCAGCAGCTGACCTCTCTGCTTGTTTAAAATGTGGGCGTCTTCTGAACAAAAAAACACCATTTGCTAAATGAAGCAAAACACCATAATAGGTTTAATGATGTAGATTTATCTCCTAACAGTTGTTTTGAGATCACAACAAATCATTAAAATCATTAACTCTCCAAGCTAAATTAGATTACAGATCTTGGAGAATGTCTGGCCACTGCATTTGCAAAACAGTGCCTCTTCCTGCCTGCGTGAATCATTAATTCTGCTCAGATTCCTCTGCAAACAATGAACCAATTCAACATATTCCAAGTCAGATTAAACAAAAAAAGCCAACATCTTTGTGTGTGTGTGCATGTTTTGTTTCTTCTTCCAGACTATTTCCATTACCGGAAAATATTTTCCTGGTGTGGCCAGAACAGGCTGTGTCTCTGTGGGGAACGTTGTCTCCGGCACAGTGACTTGTGTTGCTCGGCTGCACTCATCTATCCAAAAACCAGGGACTTTGGTCCCACAACTACGCAGTGTAATTAAGATACACTTACAGCAACAGCAAGCCTTGCGTAGAAGCCCATTTCTACTGCACCTATCAATGGCAGTGTTACTGCCATTAAAGCGTGGCTTTCAGCGTAAGTGAACAAATGTGGAGGTTTTGGGAAGCCCATGGATGAGACTGACGTGAGGGCTGATGGCTCAGCACCATCCATCCTGCAGGAGCCAGGCTGGAGCGACCGAAATCCCCTGTTAGATGCTCTCCTGTCTTCACAGGGATATTAAGCTCCTCGTAGTTTCCTTCTCCAGGACCCGTGCCCTTGCGTTGCTGTTTAGAAAGGCTGTGCTCTGCCCTGCTGCCGTGCCAGGGAAGGAGCAGTGTTGTTTTGGAAGGTGTGCTGCAATCCAGCTGACGCAGGAAAAGCGTTGCTGGGATTTTCTTCTCATGATTCATCTTTCTCTTTATTTCAATTTTCTCTCTCCTCCCACTTCTACGAAGGATTCAGCTGTAAAAGGCAATGTTTGCATTTCAAAAGAAGGAATGGCTGGAAGTGAGACATATTTATGCTAGTGTTTTACTGCTCTTGTGCAAGTTCTGAGAAGGTTACTCTGAACGTTAAGGCCACGCCAGGCTGCGTTCCTAGAAAACATAAGGAAAAGAAGTTTTCATCCCAAATAGTTTAGAATCTACATCAGGGATTCTGTTTGTAGCTGCGGTTGTGCAAAACTGCCTGTGCCCTTGCAGAGGTGACCAGCGTGCCTCCCCAGCCATCACGCCTATCGAGTCTGTCCAGCCACTCCGGGGGAGCGGATGGTGTTCAGGGACGGGGAAGGAGCCGAGAGCCGCCTGTCCTGTTTCTTACGGGAGGTTTCTTCAGCCAGAGACCATCTTTCCTCATTTGTCTGTGAGCTTCCTTTGGCATCCTAAAGATGGTGTGAGAAGCTGAGCGTTCACTGCTGTCTTTCTGGAGCCATTTTTAGTATCTTTATCTTTTTTTTTCTCACATTTTTGAACTGATTGTTTATCTTCAATACACCTTGATGCTTATTTTCTCCTTTCCCCCCTCCTCTGCAGGCCCCCTTCCCCACGCTGCCTTTTGAGACAGTTTAATCTTTGATTCTATATAACCCTTGGCAGGTTTCACCCTTATTGCCACCGTGTTTCACTGCAAAGAGTTTCACACTTATTAGAAAGGGTATAATTTGGGAAATGTGAAAAAAAAAAAATAAGAGGAAAACAAACCAAAGGGAAGAAGTGTGTATTCGTTTTAGTGGAGTAGAAAGGGAATTTATTTAAAGGGAAATGAACTTTCCCAAGTGCTGAGCAAGCTCAGATGTCCAAGAAAATCTAGATCAGAAGCTGATCTGATGGAGGGGGAGGTAAATCAGGGAGACGGGGAGTTGGAGGATTTGAAGAGGCCTTTGCTGTGCCCGGGGGCGCAGGGTGGAGCAGGACGAAGGATTTAGGATGATGCTGTGGGCAGGGATGCAGAGAGCGGCAGCAGCAGGGGGACCTGACTGGGGACCACGCCAGCTTGCCTGGTTCAGGAGAACATCACCTAGTAGCCAAGCCCACGTTCAGAGCAAAACTTGGGGGCTCCAAAAGGACATAATAAAAAGCCTCTGAAATAGCTGAGAGGTTTGGAAAGGGATTAAATGGGAATATAATTTTCCTCTATCTGTCTGCCCCATGAAGTACATAATGGCTGCCATTCCCGCAAGAACTGAGCGCTTCCCAGATCTCCTTTTGGCACCAGTTTTATGCCGACACTTTAACCTCATAGCATGCATCTGTCATGCCGCCACAGCGATTGTTTCTCCTTTCTTTGCTGGTCACAGAGTAAGGTAATAAGTGTGATCTGAACTTCAGAAGAGCCAAATGTTCTGGTGGCACTTCTGCCGCTCTGATCTGTCTGATGGTCTCTGACCACCATCCCTCAGACAGGAGCTCGGTTTGCTCAAATAAGCCATTGACTGCTTGCTGTTGTGGAGTGTCAAAGGGCTTTCAGCGCGACTGAGTCTCCAGTTCACTGATCTGAAGGGATGAGGAGCTTTCCTCGTAGCATTATTGAGCTGGAGATGATATGGGGATGCTACCTTGGTGGATGAGATGGCTGGAGGGCAGAGGATGAGAAGCCTCCCAGAATCGCCTCTCCGGGGTGGACAGGCCTCTCCTGAGGGCAGGCTCAGCCGCTGGTCCAGGAGGGAGCAGAGCTGATGTTTCATCTGAGCAACCGCATTATTTGTGACTCCGTAAACTCATTGAGTTGTGCAGCCCCGCCGCAGGAGGGTTTCTGTGTCTCTTTGTTTTGCATTTGAGCCAAATGCCAAAATACCAGGAGAAAGTTGCCTCCAGCATTTTTTCGGAGTTAGAGGGGGAGCATTCTAGCTCTTGACATCTTGGCAGGGGTTCTCAAAGCCCATATGTCAGATTCAGAGAAACAGTTCACATTAATTTTAAATGGAAATCTTAGACCTTTGCTAGGCAACTGCATCTCTCATTGCAATTCTACCCACAATTTACTCCAAATAGGCTTGACAATAGCACACTAAAATCTGAGTGCTTCAGCAAAACAGAATCACACCCTTTTGAGTGAACATCCATCCTCATTCTATTTGTCTTGTGGCAATTAAAATAAGTGTGAAATGTGCTTGGGCATGCTCTTGGTCTCAGGCCCATTTTAAATACGAACTCCAAATCTTCATTGCTATTATTTAGCAATAATGTTTATTATTGATAGGGCTGTAGTACCTGGGGGCCAATCTTTCATTATTCAGTATAAGCATACATCAGAAACAGTTCTTCCCTCAAAGCATTACTGATCTAATTGAAGGCTAACATAGGTTAATAGATAGCTTAAAAATGTATATTTCATATATAAAATAGCCTAGCACGGTATTTCAATCCCTCCTGATTTACATCACTGTAAGAAAGCAGTAGCTCTCAGTCTCTTTCTGGATGTGTGAGGCTCTTGCTTTTATTTCCCCTCTTGTCCTGGTTTCCATTTTGCTTGATAGGAAACCATGTTAGAAAATCGGAGGGTTTGGAAAGCGATGCTAACGGCAGTACATCTGGCTGCTGGCTGCTGTGCCAGCTCCCATGCCTCTCCTCCAGCATGTCTGAGGCATCTGCCAACTGATCACCTTAAGATGTAATAACTTCTTTAAAATCAGGTGCTGGCTGCTCTGCCGCTTGCTTTGTGCCCAGACTGTTCCTCCCCAAACCCGTAAGGCTGTTACTGCGTGCAGGCAGTAGCTGACTAATTGCAAAGCAAATACGTGTGGGTTTTTTTAAGTTGCCAAAACACATGAAATTGTCCCCTGTAAGATTCAGCAAATTCTAAAGTTACTGTCTTTCATTCCGTTACAGGTGTTGACTCCTCTCATCTGATGGTAGCGGGGCAGCTCAGCGCGTGTGTGCAAGTAAGGTAAACGCATTTTACTAGCAGCTTGCAATAGGTACATTCCAGACACATTCTTTCACCAACAAAATATTTGCTTTCCGGGTACAGACCCTTTTCCAGCATCTCTCTAGATTAAATACACAGCGCTGAGCTGACGACGTTCCTGTGTCACCTGCATTTGCGTGCCAGCACAGCTCCCTTCCTGTAAATCCTTACCCTGCTGTACACGCGGCAAGAACCGGTCCTCATGAGAAGAACCAGGAAATTGGCCCTTTCATGGGAAGCAATCATTCTTGTTAATTGTTGCGTTTGGCACCTGGGTACTGCAGCGATGGGTGGATTATAAATGCTTAGAAGATAATTAAATTTCATGTTGAAAAGAATAGTTGGATGTAAAATCGTGATAGCAGGAGTAGTGAAAATGTGGAAATCAAAGTTTCCATATGTTCCTTTCTTCCACTATTGCCTCCACAAAACATAATGGCAGATCAGCATGTCACAACAGAAAATCCGGAGTGTCTGTACTGCCGCGTAGAGACCAGCAGTTCCCATTCACACAAACCAGTGAGAAATACATTTTTTTTTTTCCTCCCTGCTTCCTCCTGCCTTTGTGTGAGTTTGCACGTTTGCATCTTTCATCTGGCTCACCAAGACCAAACTCCTTCCTCCCCGCTCCAGGCTTCAGCCTGTTTGGGTGGATGGATTTGGGGAGCAGAGAAGTGGATTTTTGGCCCCACACCAGCGGGAGAAAATGTCTGTCGGTTGTGCTTTAAAAGCCGTGTTTGCTCCCACAGCGTTACCTACAGTGCCAACGGCCCTCTTGTCATATGCCCTCTGTCTTTGCTCTGACTTGGCTTGTACTCAGTAAGATAAAAACGAGTATGAAAACGGGGCCGAAGGACACACATGGAGGAAAATATGCGGAAGCCCGGCAGAAAGGAGGACAGGAGAGAGCGGTGCCGAGAGCTCCTCAGAGGGACACGTGTGTAAAAGCTATCAACAAAAATGCTTGCTTTTTTTTTAACCCAAGGCATTAACGCTTTCAAAAAGTGGAAGGTAGTTATTATTTTAATATGTGTGCATTTGCTGTGGACTCAGATAGCCCAGCTAAATTTGGAGATACGGCATGGCTATTCAGAGCAATTTAACTTTTACAGATTGTTTGAAATTCTGGGCTTTTTAAAGCATGTGGTAAAATTCCCTTTTGCTTCACTGAGGCCAGATATCACTGCTTTTATCCTTTTTACAGAATTTTAGCATAAAGGTTTGAGACAATTGTGAAGTCATCCACCGAGTTACTTTCTAGCATTTTTCCCTACAGCACGGCGTCCTGTAATGGGGTTGTGGTGGGGAATTTCTCTTTAAGCAGTGGAGACATTTTGCCACCCTTTGAGATGCTTTTTTGCAATTCCGTATTTACTGCCAGTAATTTTGATCCATATTCATCCCGGTTCCCTAGTGATTTGCACTGGTCTTGCAGAAACATGGCACACTTAACTCTTCTGAATGACATGAAAAGAAAGAAGGTCGCGTAGTTTCTGTTTCCATTTTCTTATTTTCACCAGCAAAAGTTTCTCTCTACCCTTTGACGATGCTAAGTAATGCGGATGGACTCTTTTAGGGGCTGCGATTGGTACTCTCTACAACCCTGCAATCTGGTGTAGGGTAAGTTGTGCTTTTGCCCCCAGCGAATACTTGGATTCGGCAGTTTGAGCACCAAAAACCCGCCAGTGCATCTGTCAGCCTGACAAATGAAGTCTGCTCGTGATGCAGGCTGGTTATTGTAATAGATAGGAATGTCAGGTTATCTTTCTCAGTTACCTTGAATCATGAACTGGCATGAAACAAAGCTTACTGGAAAATGCAGATTTTCTGCCATTTGTGAAAATTAACTCCCCTAATTAACTTACACATATAAATGCACTTAGAATGAAGACATTAAGTTGATTATCTAGAAAATTGCTACCTTGGTAGACTCCCTAATGCCACCTCTAAATATGCCAAGAATTAAATTGCTCTTGTGGCATTGTTATGTCACCGCAATTGAATGCTCACTGATGGAAGACACCGCTTCCCTTTTTTGGCTAAATTTAACCTTTAATTTCAGAGAGTGGCTGCAACTGAGCCCAACTGAGCTTACTCTAACCTTTCAGAGAAAGACTATCTCTTTGACAATCTCTTCCCGTGCCACACTTTAAAAAAAAAAAAAAATTAAAAAACCCAACAACTTAATACTGCCTAGTATTTTAGATGTTTTGGAGATTAGATTTTGATCACACACAGGAGCGTTTGAAGTTATAACTTGGAGCAGCTCAAATGAGACATTTAAAACGGGGACGACCAAGAGGATGCAGAAGACATTTCAAGAGCGAAGGTTTGGCTGTCACTGCCGCCTGAGGACCAGCTGCATCCCTCCAACGCGCGTTCTTTGCTGGTGCCCTTGTATTAAAATGGAAACATTTTCAAAAAATGAATGGACCGTCTGAGCCAACAAGGAAGAGCAGTTGGGAATACTGCCTTCCAGAACCAGGAATGAACATTTCTTGGCCTCGATGATGCTCACAGGCAGCAGGGGAGGGCTGAGCTTACAGAGACCACTTTTGGCATCGTACAGAGCAAGGGCCAAGCTTCCACTCGCAGCTATTAACGAACTACAACCATACTTTGGCTTCGTTATGAAAATACTCATTTTTAGAGCGGTGACAGTAGAGAAATGATAGTAGTGACAGTTCCAAACTGATTCATAGACTTTCCTTGGTTTCAGATGGTTTTGATGGTTCATTCTGCGTCTTGGGGGAAAGGCATATGTGTGTGTGCTGCAGACAGTGGAACAGAACCCAGTCCTGATGGCACGGCACTGCTCTTCGGAATTCAAGGACTGATGCTTTCCTTCAGTGCTTTGTCCACACTATTTCTGTGGCTGCGTTCTCGGAAGAAAGAAAATTTTATGCTCTTTCGAATGAACAAAGAACCTTGTTCAAATGGTTTTAAGTTGTGTGCCATGTGAGATCATGTCAGCTGGAACGCATCATGATGTCGAGGACCCTGAGACTGAGATCTCAGAAATATGTAACTTATAACAGCCTGCTTTTCGATTTTGCTTCACAGAGAAGCAGCTACGTGACACTGCCTGAAACAATGGCCTTGAAAACCAAACGCCCCCCCACCCCTCAAGATATTCATGATTTTCCGTTTGGAATAAAACTGTTTCAGAGTGTGGAGTATGCTCATATGCTGTCAGCTTCAGATGGTACAAGCAAATATATATATTTTATGCAAATAGAACTTTTAGAGAAGAAGAGCTTTATACCCTGCATCACGGACCAAGGGAAAACCAGCAAAAAATTTACTCTCAAATCTCCTGGCTACACTTTGTGAATGATACTGTGGCTGAAAGGCCAGAGCTGAACAAAAATAAATTAAACAGAAAGCCAAATTTAGGCTTTAATTTAAACAAACTTGATCTATGATTATTGGAAAAGTGGGGAGAGAGAGCGAGCTATAGGACAGGTCCAGTTCTGATCCTTTTAAAATGAAGACTTGATTAACAGCACAATTTCTTTTGACTTTAATGAATACAGGGATTGCAAACTGTTTACAAAAGGGCTTTAACTTCATTTAGCTTCCACTGGAGAATGTCTGTCTGTCCCCATAAAAATAAAAGAATTCCAGACCTATCTGATTTCTAAGCCAGAGCTGTCATCATATAGTATGTCAACATGTGGTTCCAGTACAGAATAGATGAGGTCTCTTAATTTATTGGATACTCAAGCCTGTATTAATTGCTATCTGTTAAGAATTACAGTATTTCAACCCATCCATTAGCAAACTTCAAGATGTTTTATTATTATTATTATTTGGCAATTAGCTGCTGCAATTATCTTGCTAAACAGTGTTTAAATGGGTTCACTGTACTAGTTTTCTGCTTTTTGTGCATTCAGAACATCAAAATGAAGGATCCTTCAGAAAACCTCTTCTTGTTTCTTGTGTGTTGGCAGCTGTCCTGTGGTCAGAGGAGGGAAATTTCCCGCAGGTTGCTTCGGTCGCTGGTACTTGTCATCGAGTTCTGACTGCACGTAGCTACCAATTACAAACTCTTGGCACTTGCCATTTTCTTTCTTTTTTTTTTTTTCCCCCCATTAAATAGGAACCCAAACAGTTCCTGTGTGCTTTTTGTTTGCCGACGACACCAAGCTGTGTGGTGCGATCAGCACGCTGGAGGGAAGGGATGCCGTCCAGAGGGACCTTGACAGGCAATCCCAAGCACAACTCCAGGCTGGGCGGAGAATGGATGGAGAGCAGCCCTGAGGAGAAGGACTTGGGCTGTTGGGGGACAAGAAGCTCCACGTGAGATGGCAACGTGCGCTTGCAGCCCAGAAAGCCACCCATGTCCTGGGCTGCGTGTCCAGCAGCGTGACCAGCAGGTTGAGGGAGGGGACTCTGCCCCTCTACTCTGCCCTGGTGAGACCCCCCCCTGCAGTGCTACATCCAGCTCGGGGGTCCCCAGGACAAGAAGGACATGGAGCTGTTGGAGCGAGTCCAGAGGAGGCCCCGGAGATGATGCGAGGGCTGGAGCACCTCTGCTATGGAGACAGGCTGAGAGAGTTGGGATGTTCAGCCTGGAGAAGAGAAGGCTGCGAGGAGACCTTAGAGCCCCTTCCAGTCCCTGCAGGGGCTCCAGGAAAGCTGGAGAGGGGCTGGTGACAAGGGCAGGGAGTGACAGGCCAAGGGGAATGGCCTGAAGCTGCCGGAGGGGAGATGGAGATGGGATCTGAGGCAGAAATCCTTCCCTGTGAGGGTGCTGAGGCCCTGGCACAGGTTGCCCAGAGAAGCTGTGGCTGCCCCTGGCTCCCTGGCAGTGTTCAAGGCCAGGTTGGATGGGGCTTTGGGCAACCTGGGCTAGTGGAGGGTGTCCCTGCCCATGGCAGGGGTGGCACTGGGTGGGCTGTGGGGTCCCTTCCAACCCAAACCAGTCTGGGATTCTAAGTTCCTCGCCCAGCAGCAAACATCAGTGATCCCCAGGGTCTAGACTCTGTTGCTGATTCTTCATATTCCTCAGCAGCTCATGCTTCCTCTCATCACTTCCCCCTTGTGATGCCAGCAGAGCATCTCTTCTTACATATCCACACCATTCAAAGCAGGAGACACAGAGTGCTGGCCTGTAAATGAGCCAGAACTTAGTGTTTTAACCCTGCCTTTTATAATTCCACTGTACCAAAAATGGATTTTCATTGCCTGAGAAGCTCAGTCATAACAATACTTCAATGCTTAAATTTTAAGCCCTTGACTTCTTTTTTTTTTTTTTTTTTTGGTCTTTCTGTTGAGTCTGAGACATAATAAGTTGTTATTTGTCTGGATATCAGAAGACTGGTTAAATACTATCAGTTGCCTTAGGGCTATGGAGTATTTCATCGCAGACAGATAAGACCCAATGTCACAGTTCTCCAAATGTCAGAAAATTAATTATGGAGTCTTGCCAGCCCCTTTACTCTCTTTTCCATTCTGCTTAATGTCATGTTTAGAGACCTAATTTAGAAAACTATCTCATTATCTCCAACAGACCAGTAAGAAAAATATTTCTCACTGGACATGCAGAGCTCTACCCAGTTCATTGTTTGCTGAGTGTGAAATGGGCTGATACAGAGAGAGAGAAAAATCTCTTTCTTCTTCCAGACCTAAACTTGTGCGTAGTGTCTTTCTGCAGTTTCAGTGAGATAAGATTTTATGTCCTAGACCCACAATCCTTTTAAAGTATAATATGAAATATTCAGTTCATAATTTGCTAACCTCTTAAGATTGGGCAAAGTTCATCAATAAGCCTGGCTCTGGAGGCTGTATCTGGGAAAGCGATCTCTGATCTTCACCCTCGCCTTGACAAATGAAGGGGCTTTTGCTGCTTTCCAAAGCCCGAGAAAAATGAAGTCTGTGACCACTGTTATGCTAACATGTAGTTTTCCAAGATATTTCACCTGTTAGTCTGTACCCAGACTGAGCAGGAATTCCTTGCGAGAGGGGGTGGGAAATCTTTTCACCCCTTTATCTCATCTGAATGGTAAAGATATACCCTCACCTAAACACATGAATCTCCAAGAATTTTTTCTCTTTTTTTGTGTTCTCTGTTGGGTGAATTTCCGACTCAGTCTCGTCAATACAGTTCCAAGTGCTGCAGCACATCTGCCTGCTCTCCATATTTTCAATCCTCCCTGATATTCATTCTTTATCACTAAATATTCTGCTATCAAGACTACACGCACTTGATCTCACTCCAGGATTTAAGAGTGCTGGTACACAGAGTTCCTTTGTATGAGATGAGACACTTAACCTTTCCAAAGAGAAGAGCTGTTTTTAATCATTACTTCTGATTTGCACATACAGAGCATGAAGCCTAAAATCTATAAACATTTCAGGCTTTTTGTGGAGTGTCTTTTCCTCTCAAGCACTGCATTTACAGGCCATTTGTTTCCATTCAAAGTTTGAAACTGTGATTTTGCTGCAACCCTTCGACAGCTGAACTGCACCAGCAGAAGTGCTCAATCCATCATCAGGGCTGTGAAACATGCTTCAAAATAAATAAATAATGGCAAAACCTTTCGGTTTGGATAGGATGCATGGAGAAGGGGGGGAGAGCAATTTGTTTAATGGATTTTATTGATTTAGAGATTAAAATACTCAGAGGGTTAGATACGGCGAGACCTTATTTTTCCACTGGAAAATCGCAATCACTTACAGTGTTTTTGTGTAAATTCAGAAATTAAATGGAGCTAAATCTATGGCACTGTCAGCTGAAAATTGGTAGGTCCTTGAGGGATAGATGGAGCAGAGAGGAGGACTGCGTCTTGCCGAGTAGTTTATGGGCTCTGCTGTGTCTGTCTTCATGTTCCCTGTCATCTGTGCTCGGGCTGGATTTTAAAAACCTGTCGTCAGGTTTCCCTGTGCAGGATTAGCCTTTTGGTCACTGTATCTGCTCTAAAGCCTGATTTTCCTCCGTGCCCAGATCTTTCTGCACGGCCGCTGGCTCGGTCTCTGCCGGTTGCGAAGGGGAGATGGCAGCAGCGGCAGGTTCAGCGGTGGGAGCGGGGAGCGCGGGGGCCTCGGTCGTGGCATTTAGCAGCGCCTAAAGGACGAGCTGAGGTTGGAGCAGCTTTTAAGGGGCTTTAGTTTGCTGCAGTGGCTGGTGTATCCTGAGAATACACTTTGCGTTTAAACTGTCTGTTTGTGCAATGCGAGTGCTTGCATGTGCCGAGTAGGAGCTGATGGACTTAACGATCAGTGCCTAAATACGAGATAAAAACTCCCTTTCATATGCACACATAGCAGCTCCCTGAAACACTTACGGTTTGAAACATCCTTCTGAGGCTTCTGCAAGTTGGGAGCCCTTGTCCCAAACCTGACAGTAGAAAAAAACCTTGCAATCAGTTTTGCAAGAACTGGGTCTCCTTTCAGTGTTTTATTTCTGAGACTACGTGTGCCAGGATCTCCCCAACATGAAGATCGGATCTTCTGAAGAACCCAGATCCCCCTTCAGACACAAAATTAAGTTTTCGTTTTTTTTCAAAGGCAGGAACATCCAACTGTAAACGATATTTTGAGTTAGTTTGGAAATCTGAACCTAACTGTAGGCATTGGGTGTTTTGATGCTGTTGCCTGAGCAATTCCTCCTTGTTTCAGAGGAGGTGGTGGGAGGACTGAAAATTGCACTCTACGTGGGCATCCAGATTTAGCTGTCACATCTAATATTTGTGGATCAGACCCTTCTGTGCTTCTTTTTTTCTTCTGGAAAATGGTGATAATTATGCTAGCACTGTGACATTTATGGCTGAAAAGCAGCGCACATGTGTAAAATGTAGAGAAGGGCTATTATGTATCTTATTTACACAGGAGAGGGTTCCCAAAAGAGAAGAAAAAACCCACATGAATACATTGCCTGGATTTCTAACGAGCTGATTTCACTTATTGCATTCTAACTGAATATGAGTAACGAGACGGGATTCAGCAATAAATATGCTCTGCCTGAAAGAGTTAAGAATCCAAGGTACCAAAGCAGCTGATTTATTTCCTTTTTTTTTTCAGAGCTCTTTGCATCAGTCCTGCTTTCTTACTTCATGAGAGATCACACAGCCCCTTCCTCTGCCCTGCAGACAATGTGATCCTGGAAGAGACAATGTAGATAATAAATTAGAGGAAGAGCTGCATCTATCTTCTTAATGATGCTATATTCTCTGTGTGGTCATCAAAAGCTCCCACCACCTGTTCCCACCTGCTTTGTTCCATCCTTTTTGTATCCAGCACATCCACCTTCCCAACCTCAGCGTCAGTCCAGCCGCAATGGATGATAAATCACAGTTGGATTTTTTTTTTAAAAGGAGAGGTTTCTTAGTATTTCAGTGGACAGGTGGATCCCACCTCTGTTAATTAATTATTAATCCAAAATACTTTGAAGTAAATGAGTGCTGGAGGAACACATCAATGGCACAGATAGATAATAACTTTATAGAGCAGTGCAGTCAAAGGAATTGCAGAAGCCAGGGAAATTCTGATGATGGGTCGCAACTTCCAACCACAGCGTTGCACACCCCTTCAGGGGAAGGAAGAGGAAGGGGGAATCCATGATCCAGTTTGGTTCCTACCTCACCTAGGCATTGCTCAAACTGCAACCACAGCTTATTTGCCTATAGAGATATATAGGAACACAATATGGATCCTACAGCTCAAACTACCATGATACTCTGTAGTTACTCACTGCTCTACAGTGCTGCTCCTGAAGCAAATTCATGTGATTTCAGTGTGACCGGGTCGGAGAAAACACGCTTTGCATTGCTCTGCATCTTCTGCTGCTCTGCAGCTTCGTGCGTCGTTGCGAGCTGAGAACAAAGCAGATCTCAGCTGCTGCTACACCAAACCGGCAGAAACGTCCACGTATTTTCACAGAGGCAAACGATCTTGCTAAGTCCAAGGCAGCAGCGAATGTGGCCTTGTCTCTAGTGCGGTGTGCTAAGATTAAGCCTTGATAAGCTGTGGGACTTCCATTCTCCAAGCAGGTTCATTACGGGCAATGAGTTCTCGCTAATGTACTGCAACACCACGTAAGGAGAGAAACTGAAGCATCTCAGTACTGAAGACATAAATGACAAGTCTTCTGTGACCTGACTAACAAACAAGAGGTGCTTAATTCAGCTGCACCAGGTTATAAATAGGACCGGGACTACGCCCCTGACAACCATTCAGGCATGGAGATATTTCAGATCAAAACCTCTGGGTCTTCTGAGACACATGTACCGAAACAAGGATTATTGAATCCTCCAGCTGTCTTTCTCCTATTTTTTTAGTGTACCTCCTCTACTTTTCTTTCACTGAACTAGAGAGGTACTTAAACATCTAATTTACGTAGTGCATTAAATATTTAAGATTTGCTCTAATGGTCTTTTGTTTTCCCAGCCAAAAAATCTAAGAAATGATTGTTTTACCTCCACAACACTGAATACAGAAGATCACTTTAAGTGATCTGTTGTGCACAACCTTGCAATTACGTGAGAACTCGAACAATGCACGTGAGAAAAAGGACTGGACCAGGCAGGTTTAGCTTGTCTTATTTATACTTGCCTAGAACAGCTGAACTCAGTGGAGTATCCATGTTGTTCAGCAGAGGTAAGCCACAACAACGTGCCTTCTTTCCACTCTTGTGCAGTTCATTGTACTATGGTCTACATTTTTGCATCCTGTTAGTAATTCATAACCTGCTGGAGGTGGCACGGGGAAACTGGCAGCACTGAGACTAAATTCCAGTAGCTCCGACGGGAGCCCAACGTCTGCAAAGCCACCTAGCAGACATCCCGGAGAATCTTTCCCCCATTCACATTTCCAAATGAAAATCCGTTTCCAAACAGGAAAAATATCTTGAAGCCAAAAATACTGGCAGACAGGCGGCAGGTTTTCTTGTGCTTACACCAACTTCTTTCTTACACCAGCTCGTCCCTGTTTTGCAGGTTGCCATCCCACGGAGCCGCCCCACTCCCCACTCGCCACAGGCACCCCGAGACCTCGAGGAACAAAGGTATTTCCGGGGAGTTGCCGGAGTACAAATTTCCTTAATTAAAATGGAAAAAGCTATCACGAAAGTGGAGCAGAAGGTGTGAGGGAGGGAGGATGGATAAATATGTCAGGACTCTCTTGAAACAGCTACCCAGGGCTGAGCAGAAGCCGCTGCTCACTCGATGGTGTTTGGGGTTGGAAAGTGAGGCTAATTCAGTGTAATGAGAGGTGAACGGTACTCAAGACGCTTCCACTGCCACTGGAGACCCCTTACAAATGATTTTGCTCTTTCAGTCATTAATTTTTTATGAAGTTTAATAGGCCTGCAGCCTAGAGACCTGCCTGGGTGTTGATTAGCTTCATATTTTCTCTCATTAATGTAGAATCTGATTAGCCCCTGTTACAAGCATTTCATCTGATTTGGCAAATGGCATTGTTCTGATATTAGGAATTACAAGTTTACTTCATCGGAGGAAATAAAGCTTTTGCCTGCTCAGAGCCCCGCATCTCCCGCGGCCTCGTTAAAAGGCACCTTGTGGCCAGGGGGCTGTTGCCTGTTTAAAATCGAGGGTGGTGCTCCTGCCTGCACTCCTGCCTGCGCTCCTGCCTGCACTGCAGGACTTTGCTTTCAGCAGCTGCTCAGCTTGGGGCAGTGGTGGGAGAGCTGATGAGAAACGGTGCTCATCACTTCGGCTGCAGCCGGGGTTGGGATTAATTAGGACCCAGTGGCCTGGGCTGCCGCAGGGGTCGAAAGCCCAAACCCACCATCCGTGAGCCCAAAGACCTGCTCAGGCTGGGAGCATCTCGGTGAGGAAAAACCTGCAAAGCTTTTCCTCCTCTGGACCGGTCTGAGTCTGGTCTTTGAGCAAACAGAAATCTAAACCCGGTCTCCTTCAGCTTTCTGACCTTAACATTCACAGTTTCCCTGTTTCTTGATGCTCTGTGGGAGAGACACACAAGGAGCATGGTCTTTAAATCCCTTCAAAACTGCTAGTAAATGAAAATAAAAATAGCGTTGGTACAGACTAAACGCTTAAGGGCAGCTAAGGCTCACTGCATAATAAGTCGGGACAACAGTTAAAGCCGCCTTGCTGTTGATGCGCCGGCTACAGCTTGGAGACTCGCTGGCAGCGTGATCGGTTTGCTGTGCCACGGAGTATTTTTAATTCAAAGAGAAGCTGAGCCAAAGCGGGAGGTTTGATGGGCAGCCTGGGCTAAGGTGACACGGACTGCGGGCCCAGGAAGCCTGGAGATGCTCGTGTGCTCCTCCAGCCCTGGCCCCGGCAGGCAGCCCCAAGGGTTTGTCTTCTTCCCGAGGGGCAGAGGACGAAGGTAACCCTCTGCAGCAAGCGTGGCTTCTTGTGATCATTTAACAAGTCATTAATGTTTTTAAAGCTGTCAGGAGAACAGATTATTATTGGGAGAACTCTGATTATCCCTTCTTCTGCCACAGTGGTGGTGAAGGAGGACCATGGCAATATATACATAAACAGTAGATTGATCCTGATGCACGGCTTTTTGCTCCAGCCCTGCTTTTGTGCTCCCTTCGTGAAAAGTAAAAGAAGTTTTATGAATGACCTGAGCAATTCCGGCTAATGGCTAGAGCTGAAAAACACCCATTGATAATCCCAGGTGAATAATATCTCAACAGACTAAAGGAGTCTTTTACCTGTCTGACACTATTATAGATGTCATTAGTTAACAAGGATAGTCAGGGGGTTCAGAACAGGCATTAAGTGAGATTGCTTGGGTCATTATTAATTATGCAGATTCTCCATCTTCTTCTGTCAGAATACAGGAGTTAAACAAACACAAATGGATCAAACTGCTGTGCAGTAGAAACTTTATGTTAATATAGCAAAATGCACGGCAGGAGGTGGCAGTTACATTAATCTCTGGTGGATGGAAGTATGCAGGCACGTAAAGAAACATTTATTTCTGTTCACCAGGTAGTGAAATGGAAGTGTTATTTATAGCACCCCAGCAGGCAGTGGTCCCAGTGTGCTGGGCATGACATACGCTCACGTTAAAGGATGGTGCTTGGCCTGAAGAGCCTACACTCGGATTTGACAAATAATTCAAGAGAAATGACATCAGGGGGATCAGAGACCTCGTGTCACACAGCAGGGCGATAGTGAGCAATGCTGTTTCCATTGCTTTTGTTTAAAAATTGGAGTTCAGACAGCTGACCTCATTTCACGCAAGGACATAGATTTCCAGGAAACAGAAAGGTGAGAGGGACCCCCAAACTGCCTGGAGTTTAGTGGTGGGAAATCGCTCTGGATTCCGTGGCCTTATGTCCACGTGCCTGCTCAGCCAGACGTGGAGCAAGGGTGTGAGCTGCAGGTATTCTTATCCGTCAAAGTGCCTCGAACACTTCATTTGCTGCCTTTTTGGAAGAAGGCTGTTTCTGCCTGACTTGAAATTCTATCCCAGTTCTAAGCAAGCAGAAAGTTGTCAGTTTTCTGATGCCTAATTGTTCAGTACATAGCACAAAAGGAAAAGGGAGTCAAAACATAAAGTCCAAGGGCAGCAGCAGTGGCTTTCCAAGCATCTGTTACTGAGTAGGAAAGTGAGAAACAAAGAGACTGGACGCTATCTCCTTAAAACTGTGAGCTGCTTTCTCTGCAGCCTTATATGAGACGGCGAGCACTGTTCTACCCTATTTATCTATTTCAGCTTGTGGCAACACACACTTTGCCTCTGCTGCCAAGCAAGCTGGGTGTCAAATCAGTACAGATGTGCATAATTCAAGCTGGCACAGAAACTGATGGGTTTTGCATTGGACATGTTTATTTTCTTCTTGCAAGGCTTAAGCATGTCATTTGCTGTCACACATGCCCTTGTGAAATCTTGGCAAGAAATCAATTTGATTTTCAATGTCAAGCAGCTTTCTTTAATGTCTCTAGATTAGATAAGGTTTGTGTGTATTCTGTGCTGGAGGAGTTATGTATGTACCACCTGGGGTCAACAGCAGAAAGCTCTCTGTGAAATCAACATGCACAAAATTTCAGGCACATCTCTGCAGGGCTGTTGCTTCTTTTCCATCTCTTTCAGAAATGGACATTCTTACTCCCACCTTCCAAAAATACATGAAGGACACAACAAAACACGTAACGCCCGTGCCCCACTGGTGTAGGGCACTGCAAGTGCTTTTTGTTGTCCTTTCTGCATGAGTCAGGGTTGTGTTTTTAACAAAATCCCTTTTGCTCTAAGGTGTCTAGGGCAAGGATTACTGTCTTACTTCTTGAACTGGGCAATACTGGACCCCATTGCCACTTCTATGTTAAACTTGGAACAGCCACACATTCTCGATAGTCTCAAGGGTCAGATTTCTTGGGACTTGGGGAAGGGTGAATGATCAGACAGGATTCTTTGGCTTTTGAGGGACATTTGATGTAAGAAATAGTTAAGTGGGATATGTTTATGTCTTTTGTTGTCATTAGTTCTGCGAATATCTGAAACTTGCCTTTAATAGCGTGTGTGCAACACCCAGAATATAGTGCTTAGACTCTTGCAGAGCGCCAAAACATGTGTAAATGAAGTGACCAGAGCAAAAGAAATGCGCCCAAGCAAAAGCAGATACAGACAAACTATGCAGCGTAATGCCATCAGCCTATCGGTTGTAACTGTAGGAAAATGTGCAAAAAAATCTCCCCAAACAGGAGGCTTCTACATTCCATCCTCGTCACAGTACACGTGAGTTTGCAAATGCTGTTGCTGGGTTTTGTGTTGACATCCGACTGGTGTTTTCAGCTGCGTCTCATCAAAGGACCTTAACCCCGTTCAGCCCGTGTTGTGCTCTGTGATCTGTAGATCCCACAAGCTGAGCGGTGTCAGGGGAGGGGACTATTTGCATTGAAGATCTCCGAGGCACACTGGTGTAATTCTTACCATTCAGAGAATGACTCCCCTCTGAGGTGGAGCTTTATTCTGTTCAAAGAGTTACTCTGTCTTTTGATGCAGACAGATAGCTAGGACATGTGTCCCGTGCCTTTATACAAGCAGCGGCTCATGGCCGTTTTGGAAGGCGGTTCTGTTGTCCTGAGTAGTCTCTCATAAGAGCGATTATATTCTACTCCCTTCCAGAATGTGCAGTAACTTCCCTTGCTTGCTTCCTTCCACCTTACCTCGGTACTAGGATTTTGCTTGTTCTCTTGCTTTCTCTTTGGTGGGTGAAGTAACTCCTCTATGAATTTGTTATGCTTTAGGATTAATAGAGAATAAATGAATACAGCGCAGAACAAATGCAAAATTGTCTTTAGAAGAGTATGAATCCGTTCCGCCGCATGATGTACCATTTTTTTCTGCTTCTATTTCATTTCACCCTTTCCTTCAACAAAGTAGTTGAAAGCTGTTGCTATTTATAAATTGACTGCACATATATTCAGCGTCAGACTGTAACGCTTGATCCAGGCTCCCCTGGGAGGCCAAGCACGGAGAAGAGGTTACCCCTCTCCCTCGAACATGGTCTCTCACCAGGAGAGGTTTGACGCGGAACAGGAAAGCTGCCTTGGAAACTGTCTTAAGCATAAGCAGATGGCACCAAAATCTGATAGCACTTCATGAGTGTGAAATTCATTATCTGCCCTCCCCGCTCCCCAAATTAATATTTTTAAGCCAAGTATTACAGAATTTCTGGTCTAAGTTTTGTGTTCAAATAGTTTTGTGCTGGAGAGCTGCTTCTCAGCTTGAAAAGCAGCCTAATGAGCCTAATGACTGCAGAAACACCATCTCCCTAAACAGTTTTAAGCACTAGTAACTACCACCAGCTCCTGCAGAGAAAACCCACATCTACGCACTCGCCAGGTCTTGGCAAGCAGCTAGGAACTAAGGGAGAGAGAAGGCTTTGAAGTTCAAATATGGTGCAGTTTTTCCCTGGGTCTGTCACTTCTGTATGTATTATAAGCAGTTCTGAATGTTTGTCTAAGTTACATCAGAGTGTTTTATCCCTGATCAGTTTGGTTTTGACAAGTGAGCGCATATGAAGGCTAATGCCGTCTCCGTGTCCTAATCCTTTCATGCTAAAGAGGCTCGAGGAGCCTGCGGTTCAGGATTGGGGGGTTGCTGGGTGTTCACAGCAGTCGCTCAGGACGGGAGCGCAGAGCGGGCGCCTGTTCGCAGCTCCTGTCTGATCAGCAGCATCACCTGTGCACGGCTCTGCACGAGCAGATACACTCCGCAGCGTTTGGTGACACCATGCTGCGAGACTCCCCGTTCCTCACCTGGCTTGAAAATGTGCAAGACACCTCTCGGCCAGCTCTCTGCTTTTTGCTGTTTCCCTCCTCCCAGCCGGTTCGGGTCCCCTGTGCCCAGCCGTGACGGGCTGTGCCCACGCCGTGCGGGTTATCGGGTACCTCTGCAGAACCACCCGAATCGTTGTTGTTGCTTGGTGCACAATAGTTTGTATTGCCCAGAAAATGCCTTTATACTGTCTTGCTCGTAGGAGACAGACAGGTTATAATAACCTTCGTAAGCACGGGATATTTTAAGCTAAAGGGAGTTGTACAACTAATGTTAAAAAAAAAGAGTCAACAAAATGTGATTTGTAATACAGGAACACTGTTGATGTATTCAACAGGAAAGTCAGCAAATTCCTTGGTATCTTAGCTTAGTTTCTTTCATCAGAAAAATAGGAACAAAAAAGCAGCTTCTGCATGTTTTTATTTCCCAGTGGGTAACCTCATTCTTGTCAAAGAATGTCCAGGATTCTTGTTCTTTCTACTTGTAATGCTCAAGTATTATAAATATCAACAGCAGCTGAAGAGGAATTACAAAAATCCAAAAAACCCTTGCTCTGCAAGGAAGCAACAAACTTTCTTCTGTCCCTGAGAGGACGGACTCATTCAGTGTCAGGGGAGATATAGGTAGACAGAAAGCTTTGAATAAAGATGAGTTAGATGAGTTTATTCACACATGGCACTGCCCTTTTTCCCCCAGAGCTCCAGCTGGCATTAGCAGGAGTTTTGCATGAATAGGAGTGGAATAAAAAAAAAATCAGGATTTACCTCCTGCTATTTTATTCCATGCATTCAGACCCAAGTGAAAGAACACAGGAGGAAATGAAATTCTCGCCACTGGCTTCAGTGGCTTTGGATCTTTCCTTCAGGTACGAATTTTTGTATTCCTGACAGGTGCAGAAAAGTACCGGAGTTTCTTTATTCTTGTTACAACTAACCCTTGCGAACAACCAAACTTTCAAATAATGAAATCTGTAATTCTCTGGCCATCCCATGTCGGTTTTACAATTCCTGCTTAACAAAGTTTGTCTATCAAGTCACAAGTTTATGATGAAAATAAACTGCGATGTGGGGGAGCGAGCTTCTTTCTAAACAGGCCTGTTTGTTAGCCATCCTTCTCTGCTGCCACGAGTCTGTGCACAAATCCTCGTTGTACCAATACCGTTAAATAATAACTAAGTGATGTGCAGGGTATCTGCTGGAGTTTTAGTGAGAGTCTATAATTAGTGAGTCTGCCATGGATTCAATTAGTATTGAGTATTAATGATTAACAGTTACACCAAGCTTTTTAAAGGGACAAACAAAAAAATTGCAGAAGATCTTGGCTGTCAGCATCCCATCAGCCGTGGACCTGGCCTTTTCTGGACAGCCACATACTATCCTTACCTGTGCGAGGATCTCTGGGTTTTGGTGGTTATACTTTTGAATTAATAACAATACTTTCCAAGACACAAAGATGCTTATCTGAAAAGGCCTGACTCCTCTCTCTTCATACAAACGTTCCATTCATCTCATGCCTAAATGCTTTTCTTCAGGCGCTCTGAAGGACCTGAAACGTCTTCCTCTTCACAGGGATACACCAACCACCCGTAACTGAACTGAACGGGCCAAAGCCACGTCAGGGACTGGCTGTGGGGCCAAATCTGGGCAGGGAAACCGGTGGTGACATCTCAGCCTTGCTGAAATACTGGGAAAACCAGATGTCAGCATAGTCACAGCATAATCTGACCACACAGCAAATACTGTACGCTAAGATAGAGCAGAATTAAGGGGGCAGTGCTAGGACATGGGTGCATGTCTTTATCGCCACATCGCCTGGACTGAGCATCTGGAGGTGACAACCATGGGATGGCTCTGGAGAGGGTGGGTCCATGCCTTGTTTTACCAAATCTGGTTGTACTCAGGTTTCTAGGTCTGCAGAGCCCCGTCCTTCAGTGTGTGAGAAGAAGTGATGTTCAGGTGTTGGCATTCCCCTCCGACCTCATTTTATTTTGCAATTAATTTCCAGTCAGGGTGGTAATTTCTACTGCACTCTTAATGATCAGGAATATTTGGCAGATTAACATCATTCAGCTTTCATCTTCTCAGGGGAGATAAGAGAAAGGATTAAAGAGAAGGAATTTCCTTGCTAAGTGCTGTTGAGACAGTGAGTACAGAGTCTAGACACGTGAAATCAAATGAGTGAAAACAAAGGAAAAGTTCAGGAGCCCCTTGCCTCTGCCAGTGGGATTTACCCTTTATTTACTGCTGACAGTCCATCTGTCAGCTCCCAAGCAATACTGGAGAGGAGACTACACCTGTCAATACGTCTGTGAGGCAGAGATGGAGCAGATGTTGGAATTTGCACCACTGAAGCTAAAATTTATCATATCTAGCATAAAACTGCTAATGGGAGTGAAAATGGTCACTCCCTAGTTCAATGCTTGATCCTCTCCTTCTTTTCCCTCTTTCCTTTCTACTTTCCTGAGTGTGTGTTCCCTTTGTGTTTTCTGCTTCGGCAGAAAAGAGTAAGTCACTGAAGAAATTTAATTTCACTAGTATTCAATCAAGCCAGAATAATGTGTTTAATATCTGTGCAGCATCAGGGAGGTGGAAGATTCATGCACTCCAAGGAGGCCAGGGAAAGAGATGCATTAAAGCCAGCGCCTTGGTTCACCGCAGTATAAATTCTCCCTCACACACATGAAATACATTAAGGAGAGCTGCAATACAAATCAGCAAAGAGCGAGGAAGTCCCAAGTCAAAGGAAGAACAACATCACGTGCTATTATGTTATTACCACTATATATTCTGGTATGCGTTATTAATGACAAATAAAATGCAAGTCCTAAATGTGAGGGTAGAGTAAGGAAATACGGGTTGAAATTAAGTCAAGAATATTGAGGTTTAACATCAGAGATGGCTTCTGAGCAGTAAGGTCTATTAGGCTGCATCACGCTCTCCCACGAGGAGAGGTCGGGCTCCATCAGAGCATGGAGGAGCAGATGCAGCAAAGCGCTGAGAAAGGGACTGTGGGGAGCAATCCTTCGGGCGGTGAGGGATTGGCTAATATCCTATTCCATCTCCAGGGCACTTAACACGCATTAACCGGCTAATCCCCACAATTTCCTGAGGGACGGCCATGGATAAGTGTCGTTATCCCCACCCTGCTGCTGGGGAAACTGAGTCAGGTCAGATGGTCTGGCTGGGAAGGCTGCAGCGGTCGCACGGAGCTTGCCCGGACCTACCTGGACCACTGGCCGCAGGTCCCTCGGATCCGTCTCTCCCACACCTGGCTGCCAGGTTGGTATTTATGCAGAGGAAAGATTGCGACATAAGCTGTTAGAAGCCAAAATTGGATGTGAAACTCTGTGCTCGCTTTACACATACACAACCGTGATTGCTCTGACTCCCAAAGAGACTCGAGCAGAGTGTTTTAATGACAGATGTAACTTGAATTTGCATGAACTCTTTGGGAATCCATAACATTTAAGAGCGGATGTCAATGGAATTGAGTGCAGCCATTGGATAATAGCCCCTCGCTGCTAGAAAAAGTGCAAGCAAAGCCGAGGCATTTGGTTTTTGTTATAAAACAGAAGCTATTGATCCTGTAGCAGCAATGCGCTCCATAGGCAGTATTCCTATTACCTCAAATGACTGATGTAGTTTTAATCACTTTGCCTGATAGCGTCTGGTGCAAGAAAAATTATATTCTTGACTCTTCCATATGGATTGCAGAGTCCTGACGGGTTTTTCGAAAGTCTCAGGCTAAACAACTGCCAGTTGGGAACCAGCTTACGGATAACCTGCCGTCTGCTGTTAAGTACAGGCGCACACACACATCACTCTCCTAAATTTAAACTGAGTAGAAGTTATGAGGATATATACTGCTATTTAAAATAGAATGCTTTTCCTGTCAGACAAAAATGTGTATTTATGTGTGAGTGTTCCTTTACTGGGGACATTTTCAAAAATTATTATGAATTTCAGATTGCGGGCAAGTTACATGCATTTAAAAGCTATCTATCACTGTGAACAGATTCAATAGTCTTCATTTTAACTGGCTTTTACAAATTCCATTTTTATGACATCAAATGATGTGCTCAATAGTAAAATTATTTTTATCAGTTTTAATCTGTCGTTTCAAGACAGTTACTGATTTGCCGTATCAATAAGATCAGCATCATTGAAGTTAACTGAGATTTACATTTCTAACTTAATTATGAGCTTACTCAATTTTATTTGAAACCTCAGTTAAAAAATAAATAACTTTGGATAGTACATCTCACCAACAGCATCTCAGTGATGCTGCTAAGAGTCGTAGTCTGCTCTAGCACCTAAGCTCAAGAAAGCAAAGGGGTTTCGTGCTCTACAGAGGTACTTGGTGGGACTGATCCCATGGGTGGACAGGCGCGACTGCAG
The DNA here is from genome assembly GCF_011004875.1 of Balearica regulorum gibbericeps. Taxonomy (NCBI): domain Eukaryota; kingdom Metazoa; phylum Chordata; class Aves; order Gruiformes; family Gruidae; genus Balearica; species Balearica regulorum. The sequence continues at coordinate 2,267,087 of NC_046208.1, forward strand.
CCCTCCAGCGAAGCACCGCTGCTGGACCCTCTGGATATCCCCAGAAATTGCAGATAGGGTTTGTCAGTTGCTTAAATACTTTTAAGGTTTTTTTCCCCTTAATCTTTTCCCTCTGGGTCAAAGCAGGATTGCTCCCACCGTTGGCATGTTCATGACTTTAGCGAATACCGTCTAAGCCAGGTCCTGACCGCGTGTGAATTCTTAGCACGTGCTTAACATCTGCTCTGTGTCCTACCTGCTGCAGCCTCGTCCTCCTCTACCGTATGGAAAAGCTATATTGGCATGCCCCTGTTCATTTAAATAAAACTTCTTATTTTCTTCAGCGGTAAAGGATAAAAATATGGCCATTGTCTCTTTGACCCAAAGACAAGGAAGACCAGTAGAAATTTTCCTAATATGTGTGATAATTAGCAGTTATTTATTCATTGCTTTTCTACCAGTGAAAACGATATGAGCCCTTGCCCTTATCCTGAATAGCTTCTGGTTCTGTTGGTCAGCCTTGCGCGTGCTACAAGAGACGAACAGTCTTTTATCTGAGAACTCATTTGTACCACGAGCTGTAGTATTTCACGATAACCGAGAGATTATTCTTTCCAGCTCTGGGACATCAGGTTATAGCTTGCAACTCCAGCAGACCTGCTGTGTGACACAGGCCAGTATTATGTTGTCTATACAGTGAACGGCTCAACAAAAAATAACGGGGTTCATGGTGGGAGGGCATGGTTCTGGATGTGATCAGTATTGGGGATTAAATAGCATCTAAATAAAGGCAAAGGCACAGCTTCTGATCATTTTAATAGGACAGGCTTTTGTTCTGTCATAAATTTCACTCTTCTGCACATATGGATCTTTATGGTCTGTACTCCCAAATCTGCAAGGAACAGCCACGGCAGCGCTGTGCCACCCCACAAAGCCCCATCTGCCTTCTGGTTCTCGGGCCGTTGTTTTGTGTCGGGGCTGGAATTCCTCCATCCTCAATGCCCCGTACAGGGGGTTGTAGCACGGCCTTTCTGCCCGTTTGGTTGGCCACTGAACAAAAAATATAAAGAAAGCACAGCTCCAAATGTAGCGCTTTACTAGTGAGCGTTCACACTTGAACACTATGTGTATGTGGAAATGATCTCATTTAACCATTTAAAAGGCTGCGTTGATTCTTGGGCTGTGCTGGGAAAAGGGAAGTGGGAATGATGATTGAAAAAGACAACCACAACAAGTGAACTGTGACTGTAGTTTGCTTCTTGATTGGAAGTATTTAGAAGGTGATGCTGGAACATGAAAATCAATTAACTCAAGAAGAAATCATGTTCCCTCCTTCCATGTTTCCTGGCATCCTGGTAGGCTTAACATCTGGGTGTCCTCAAGACATTTGATGCATTTCATTCATCATACATGACATTTGCATAATGCGAACATCATACTTTATGCAGATGCATCCTTGAATATTTCACAAATTATGATTGCTATTTAAACTTCCCATAAATGAAACCCACAGGGACTTGCCCACTTCTGAATACGTGAAAATGCAAGGTCCAAAGTGACTCGTTACTTGCACTGGCACACTATAAATTCCCTTCATATCACAAGTAAATACAGTGTCTTTCATTTTATTTTCTTTCTAAAGCCATTAAAATTCTATTAGCTGTTTGTGAATATTATTTCATGCCATCTGCATTTACTCCTAAGTTGTGATAGCGACAGCTGCAATAATTTGTATGCATTTTCTGTGTACAGTTAGTTATTGGGAAACAGAACCTTCCTCCTGCGTTGGTATAGAAGATATAGCCAAATACAGAGATGGTTTGTTTGTAAATCTAAATCCCCAAAGTATTACTTTATTTATTAGGCCAACAGAAGGGAAAATGGAGGATGAGACAAGGGAAAATGTTTGATGTTATGTGACAAACAGTGGCGTTTGTCCTTTTCACTTATTTATTTGTCCCTCAGTCACAGTTTGGGGTGGAAACGAAAGTGGACAGCGTAAGAACAGACGCATTTTAATCTGTCATGTTTTCACTTGCGAAAGGCTGAAAGCTTCTATTGTGTAAAATACGTATATATTTTTAATTGACTACCATTTACATGTTGTAGAGTTGCTCAACAGGAACTTGAACAGCAAGATGTGATCCCCATGTCAGCATCTGCTGTACGCTCACCTCCATTTCCATTAGCGGAGGATGTAGCCCGTAATTCTAAGCCAAATTAAATGTCTCAACAATAAACTTGGATAGCAACAGGTCGGCTGACAGAGCAGGGGCTCCGGTGTGGGTGACTGAACATCCACACGCTCTTTTACTTGATATTTTTTCCCTGAGCGTTCTCCGGGGGCAGTTCACCACTGCACCAATGGCAGCCTAAGTCCGTGCATCATTTCAGGCAGACGTCAGCTCTGCTTTGGGACCTGCCTTAGGAGTTGTGTGAAAAATAATCCTGGGGTGAGTTTCCTCCAAAGAGAGGCGTTTATGCCCAGAGCTGGCCAGGGTCTTAATTTTGTGAGCGCAGAGCTAGACGAGTGCCAAAATATTTTTGCAGTTTGATGCATGTGCTTGAGAAAGTGTGTCCCTCTCTTTTATGCTCGTATAAAGTCTGGCTTGAAAATACACAGGTGATAAATGCTTCAGTATTTAACCATGATTTACCTGTGGCGAGTGAAGGAAAAATTATGCAAACAGGGCCTGAATCAGAGCAATGAGCCCCTTTATATTCTCCAGAAAATGTCAACATATAATGTTTTATGAATCGCTCGCTTTCCTTTGAAAATAAAACACTTCTCCTTTTAGGTGTTCAAGATTATGCCTGAGCATAAATTACAGAGGAATGCTAGCCAGATTAATATGGTCCCCAAATGGCATGAATTCATAAAGAAATGGGATCTGTACTTAGAAGAACCGCCCAGTCTTCTGACTCCCTCCAGATCCCAGTCCCTGACTCACCCCAGTGCTCCTGGGACAGGAGCTGCTCAGTCACTGGCAAGGGTAGGACTAATGGAAGGAGAGAAGAGAAAACTGCACGGATCCATTTTCAAATGGCGTTACAATCAAGACAAGAAAAGCTCTTAAAACATAGCGAAGTCCCTGGAGTGAAAGTCCTATTCATTTGTGCGTAGATAAAACCAATCTTTCCAAAGGTGAAAAAGCAATGTCACGGAGAATTTCCACTTCTCTCATCTCTAGTGTTTGTTCTGGTCCTCTGTGGCCCTCAGAGGGGCTCAAACATCTGAGAAAAACAAATTTCAGCGCATCACTTTGACTAATCCTGACTGAGTCATCAGTTTAAATACCTAATTCCTATTAGCACTTTTCATCATCTCCCCTGAAAAGCTTTGATGAGGTTATGGCTGTTTTCACCAAGAGGACAAGCGAGTTTGTGTCACACGCGATGATTCAGTGTTCCTCCCTCTGATAAACTGATTGCTTCTCACACAGAGCATTAAGAATTGCTGTTTAAGGACCAGGAAAATGAAAGAAACTCCAGCAAAATCAAGACCTCTTCTGTAAAGAGCTGCTCAGTATCAGGAAGCCAGTCTCCCTGGTGTTTTACACTACATTAAAAAAAGATACTTAAGGAAAACGTATAAATGAGGAGATCCAGGAGACGGCCTCCCCGAGCTGTCCAGGCTGCCTGCAGACCAAGCGATGACCTGCGAAAGCATCCACTCCCTTTTCTGCCGTCCTTTTCTTGGGAAGAGATGTTGTAAGGAGAGTGGGCAGCTTTGCACCACTTCTCCACAATTCTCGCACTTGGCCAAAAGTTGCTCTTAGGCTTAACCCATATTTATGAGTTTGAAAGCCTACTATTTGGGCTTCACTGTAACAGCTTTTAAAGGCTACGTACAGATAAAAATCAATGGGAAATCAACACAGCAGATGCTAAGTGACCGAAAAAATGAAGTCGTTGATTGCAACCCGGAGACTTCTGGTGCAAAAATAACTCTGTGGCTCCTTCAAGACAAGCCTTGGTAAAGCAAATGGCAGAGAGAGATTGAGACCGCATCGCTAGTGTCCACTTGCTGGAGTTATCACTAAAACACAGTCTAATTTTAATTTATTATTGTAATACCATAGAAAGTCCGCTTAGGGAAAGAAAACAGCTTCTGCAAGGTGGATGCCTGTCTTGATCCCATGCAGTCTGGCAAAATGAAATTATTCTCCAGAGCTGATAGCCCCCAAACAGGCAAAGAAACATCTATAAATCTTGGAAACTGCTGTTCTGTAGCTTACGGGTTCATTAATGGAGTGATGGGCCCTGGAAGAGAAATTGCCTTTTGTGTGATTAGCAGGTTTGTTGACAATGAGCCTCCTGACCTTACCAGGCAGCGAGGCAGCACGCTGCTCGGGGCGAGTGTAGAGAGTAATTATTGCCGTGATACCTTTTGGTCCAAGCCAGGCTAAAAAAAAAAAAAAAAAAGTCCATTTAGTAGCCTTGAAGGTCACTAGTTTTTGCTGTCTGTGTGTGATGTCTTAGAGAGATTTTGTCACCGAAATGAAACTTGAAATGTTACTCTGTTCCATCTGTAATAAGAATGAGTGTTGCGAAGAGGATGGTGTTTTCCACTTTTGATTGCTTGTACATCGGTGAGCTGAGCTTAGAGTCAAAGACAGAGGTTAGAGAAAGGCTTCTGGTACGTGCGAGCCGGGGTAGGAGGGGGATAGGACCTGCGGAGTATCCTAAAACTGAGGAGGGATTTCTGGTGGTTTTCCTGGGATCTGGACATCTCCTTCCCAGCACTGCCGTTGTAAACATACTTCCCCGTTGTCAGGAGAGGAGAAAGTGTGACAGGGAGGTGTGTACCTGTGCAAAGGCGGCAGGTGGAAGTCAATAAAACGATCTTGAGAGATGAGAGCTCCTGCTCCGAGCTCTTGGAGCTACATGACTTGCTGCAACCTCTTCCTATTACATTGGCTTTCCTCCCTGCCACAAACTGTTTAGTTCACAAAACTAAAATTACTGGAAGATACTGCAGAGAAATGAAGGTCTAATGATCTCCAATTTATTCTCGGTCCCACTGGCAGTTTCTCCTTTACGACACAGAGTATTTTTAATTAGTTTTTGAGTTTTCTCTTTGGAAGACCACAGGCTCCAGATGGTAGGTGATCTCATCACCTCTCTGTTATAGGGGGTTTGGCCTGTTTTGCTTATCTTCAGCTCTCCCTTGTTCCGATGCAAGCAGGGTGAAACAGCCAGTTGGGAGGAAGGGATTAACAAGAAGTAAAAAACATCTAGCCGTCGAAATGGCAACAGGCTCTCAATGCTCCCAGAGGGCCTGGATTGGGGAGAGGCCGCTTTTATCAAGCAGGAAAACTCCAAAACAAAACCCAAACAAAAAACACCAAAAAAAGCAACTCGAATGGCTGGATATTACAAAATTTCTACCTGTCAGCTCTGTGGAGTTCTGGCGCAATGTGGAGCTGGAGTCCCACCAATTTCAGAGGTGCTCAGTCTCCGTTGCGTAGTCATCCTCTGGTCCACGTAGTTTGTCATTGACAAGTCAGATAATACCTTTCATTGTTATCCCTCTGAAACTTCAGTGCCGAAAGCTGGACTAAAACTTTCTGAATTTCCTCTCTTGGTGTTGTGAATGAATGGGTGAGAACAGCTCTGTGCCACTGCCAGTCCAGAAAGGGGGGGGAGTAAAGCGTTAGATAGCAGAAGCTTTAGATCAGCATCTTTGACAGTGGAAATGAAGTAGGAAAAGATGGAAAAATAATATAATCGTATTTACGCTGTCGGTTACTTTCCGATGCATTTAAAAGCTTTCGTTTGCCTTGTGTTGTGTCCCGCTCCATGGTGCTGCCCTCCCCGCCTGCAGGCAAGGTGAGCCTGTATTCCCTCCCGCTGCCGGGGTACCGGTGACGGCCAAGCATTGCTCCAGCACGCCAACTCTGCCGATGGCTGCTCTGTGCGTGGGTGCTTCACCGTGACGGGATCAAACCCTGAGGCGGCTGCAGGGACAGAGCACCCTCGGAGCCCGTGTCGGGTCCCCTCAGCCGTGGCGCGGTGAGGGTTGCAGGGTGCTGGCTGCTGCTCCGGCTGGAGCCCTCGCACAGCTCCGTGGGTTTGGGCAGTCGCTGAAGAGTTTCCTACTGTTGCGCACACCCACCTGTACAGGGAAGGTGTTTCGGTGTCAGGGTAAACACAGGCACAGCCCGTGCGAGCTGGGGGTGCTCCTTAGAGAAACAAAGCCCAGGCTGCGGAGGCAAACTGAGCCGCTGCTCCAGCTCCGGCTTTGCTTTCCGATGTTTACCAGGAATTCCTTGTCTCGGAAATTCTGCCCAGGGAACATCTAATGTGTGAAAATCTAATTTCACAAAAACAAGGACTGTAAGGGGAGGAGTCCTTATTGCTACAACTGGAGTATTAGGCCCGTTAACTTTAAAACACGCAGTAGCCTCAGAAACCCCTGTGTGTTTTTCATCTACAGAAGAGGAGGAAGACCGAGACTGAATTAACGTGGATCACGCAAATACATCATCGCCCTGCGTAAGCACTGTCATCCACTCCTGTGAGCACCCTTTCCAATGACAGATTCATGGTCCTCAGAGAAATTAGACTCAGTTGTGGATGGAATCTAATTTCATCCCTTGTCATTAAACATCTGCAGTCCGGATTTGCTGTCCTACCCACCCTCTTGTTACGGGTGGGAGAACGACACTGCCGAATAACAGTTGATCATTCTGGGGAATTCCTTCTCGATTTTCCATGAAAAGTAGGAAAGTAGGGCTGATCTTGAGTGCATTAGCATCTCTGTGTGCTGCAAGGAGAATATTCCTTTTAGGATGCTCTGTGGTCTCTGCTGGGTCAGGCAGGTTTAGGTGTTCACTTCTCACGTAGTTACCTGCCTGGGCAGCAGGGTCTGCTTGACAGTGCTCGCCTGCACACGTGTCAGCATCACGTCGTCAGAGACGACAACAACTACTCAACTAGTACCAGGGTGCGCAGATCTAATCTGAAGTGAATCTGTCCTTTCCTGGCAAACTTGCCAAGATCAGTCCTGGAAGGAATGTGGTGCTACTCTCGTGGTAGAACAAAAATTACTATCTTCACTGTGCTTTTTTTTACCTAGGGATAGTTTACATTCAAAGGTAAACCTCTTGGTGATAAAGACAAGGCCACGGTGCTTAGCACCCAGAAATGATGGCTAGGTCTTCTGTCTGTGTGAGGCTGCGGGCCAAGACGCTGCAGGACTCGGTGTCTCAAGCAGAGCATGTCCCCAGCAGCTCACTTGGAGCCAGGCGAGATAGTGTTCCATCCTTTGCCAAGCTCCGGGGCTACCACCTACAGAGCCAACGGAGCGTCTTTTCATCCACACTGCAGACGGGCTCCAATGGAGACGTGTAGAGCTTGCTGCCTAACTCGTTGATAAGATAACTGCACCAGCAGGGAATTATGCTATAGATGAAGAAATCCAACAATGAGCTGTTCTTAATAGGTGAAATTCTTCTTGCCCTTTCCTGCTATTGGTGATTCTGAAAAAACCCTGAGACCAGAGCACGTTCCCATCACAGTGCCTTCCGTGAAGCACGTCTGAGCTGATTTAATGTGTAAATGACAGTGAATCAGGAACTTCCCGCTGTTCCCAATGATAACACTTCCTGTAATTTGCATGATAAAATTCTGCTGATTTCAGATAGCGTTTCTCAGGATGGATTATTTGACACCCAGACTGTATGTTAGGGAATAAATTATTTGTTCGTGTTCCTAACTGATCACAGTCATGAATTCTGATTTGCTGACATTGAGTCCCAAACAAAAGCACAGAACCTTGTCTAATAGCACTATGAAAAAGGATATTCAGAAAATATTAACAAGTTTCATATGGTAATTTATGTAAATATAAACCATAACTCAGTTGAAAAGATTCAGTTGAACCTATAGAAAGAGTCTGAAAGCCAAGGTTTTCCTGATAAAACATAAATTGATACTTAGTCTTTACAACCCAAATGTTGTGCTTTCTGGTACAGAACAAAGAAGGGAAAACCAGGAGCTTCGCTTTAAAAAAGTGAAGCATTTCCCAGTTTTGAGTTCAGCGTCTTCAGTGGGGCACTTTTCCAGGATGATGAACAGACCCTTTCAGATTACATCTCTGTAGCAGAAGCCCTGCAGCACCCATTCAGGTCCAGACTGTTGCTCTCCTCAGACACTTGTACAATAAGCCGTAGGGACACGTCCCATTTCTCCCTTCCCTGCAGGGCCAGCGCTTGGCATGGCAGGAACGGGACACGAGCCTTCCCTGGGCGAGCCAGCCTGCGCTCAGTCCATCCAGATTCCGAGAGGGAAGCAAACCAGATGACAAGACAACTTCTTTCCGGGGGCAGGCACCGTCTCTCCCCCTGAGACTGAGGGTGAGCGCTGAGTCTGCTCCTAACGTGTGCGAGATCTTTCGGTCAGGTCTTCACACCCCGCCGGTGATCTGCTGGTGCAGAATGAGCGAAGACGCTGGGCATCGTTTGGTTCTGGGTGCCTTCATTAAGGTCATTTCCAGCCTTCTCAGAGCCAGCTCTTCCATGTCCAGTCTGAGTTTTGCAAGGACTGTGTATTTTAATTAAAGACTTTTAATTAGTCTGCCCATAATCTGTCAGAGCTCTCATGCTGAGGCATAATTAATGTATTGAGCCTCTACCTTGCAACTTCCACTGTATGTGTGCTTTCAAAACAAATCTGCACTTGTGTTTGGAGGGACGTAACAATAACAGTACTTGGCACTTCTCGTTGCAAGAATAACTGTATTGTGCATTTATCAAGTGGCTTTCCCCTGAGGCTGTCCAAAGGGCATCAGTAAGATGTGTGTGTACTCAGCACCTTGCAAGATTGAGCCTCCAGCACACAATCAATATTTATAAATTATGCTTCAACCTTAAAGCAGTGTGGGACTTTCTGGGGGTGTCGTGCTTTATTTGGTTTCCAGTGGAAGCAAAAAACTGAAGGTCTGAATCTGAGGTATACTGAAAGCCAAATTTTCGATGCTCAAAATTCAAAGACAAGCTCTTCTAAATAGCTCGGCTTCCATTTTGGCACCAAAATAAGTGTTTAGATTGTCAGAATTGTTTAGCACATTGGGTCCGAGGCTTAACTGAAAATGCGCTTTCAGTTATAGGTGATCTTTGGCCGTTGGGACTGCCAGCTCTTTCTACAACTGAGTCACGTTAAGATACTTTAGCACTGCAGAATTAGGGCAATAATCTAAAGAAAAGGGGCGCGGGACCTTCACGATAAACATAGCATGCTGTCCTTCTGAGATACTGGCTCATCACTGACTGTGGGCCATTTACTGAAGCGTGAATACGGCTCGCATCCCCCTTTTCCCTGGCTGGTTTCCCACCAGAACGCTGATCCAGGGCAGAGCTGGTCAGGTCGCAGTGCTGAGAAGACCACAGCCCGGCGTGGTGTGCAGAGGACAGAATGGAAGATGAATTCCAGCAGGAAGGTTTCTAAGTGAGATAAACACTTTGAATATTGAATGGTAAATCATTATTTTCACCAACCCTAGTCCTTAAACTCGGATTAGATCAAAGAGATCTGCTCACATCTCAGCTTAAGCTCGACCCATGTTCCCATCGTGGCCTGCGAGCACGATGCACGAGCCACCACCGCTATTTCCCTTTGTCTCCGCTCCTCCGTTTCCCGTAGGCAGAGAATATATGTCACGTCCAGGGGAACAGTCCTAACACCGAGTGGAAGTCGCCGGAGCGATGGAGCCCCGGGCCAGCCCTGCTGCCGTAGCTGGGCTGGTTCTCTGAGTGCCCAGGACACACCGGAGCTGGAGGAATGCTGCAGCTCTACTTGCCTTTGCCTTGGCCTGGCATAAATCAGTGCTGCTCCCCAAAGAGGCCGCCCGTGCCATCCGCAGCTTTGGAGGCAGCAGCCCACGTCTGCCCCGTTCCTCATCCCGCGTTCCCGCCGCACTGCCGGTTGTTAGGCGTTAACTAAAAATGGAGACCCAGAGACTTGAGTGTTATTGTGAGTCACTGGTTCAGCTGGGTTCTTTATTATTATTAATGGTGAAATACTGAGGCTGGGCTGCTAATGAGTCTAAGCTCCCTCCTGTGTGTTTATTTTTCTTCCCCCTTCAAACTGTCATTTCAGAGTAAATTACTTTTCCCTGCATCTTTGTCAGGCAACACTGTACCAGTACATCCACCCCCATCTCACCCTCTGCTCTAATTTCAGGCTTATTCAGTTTCTCTCAATGCAGTTTACTAAGCAAAGTACGGCATATCCTCCCATCTGTCTTACTTAAGTGGCACGATGCGCCTCAACAGCAGATAGAGACATCATTTTTATTACGCTCAGTTCTGGTTCTTGTTTTTTCTCTGAATTATTTACTAAGCCATTACCAGAAAAGGGGGGGGGAGGTATGGGGCTGGAGGAAAAAAAAAAGTAGCATTTTTCAAGTGGTGGGGGGGAGGAAGAGCAAACAATTTTTCGAGCATCACTCAAAAACTCTGCTGTGATTTTCTCGCCTTTGTTCCATCTCATGCTAAACATGTTTGTGTCAGGCAAACAACCCACGTTAGATGGAATTTCACACCATTCAAAGCATCAGTGTCTCCAGCCTTAATGTGTATTATGTTCAAACATGCAACGTAATCCATCAAAAACCCCTGCAGACCTTGCGCTTTCCTCCAGATTTATCTGTTTGAAGCCTCCCTCTCCGTGTACGCACGTAGCCAACCTTCTGTCGGTGGGTTTTTTTATTTATTTGGAAACAGCAGACCAGATTCTCAGTCAGTGTACGCTATCACAGCTCCACTGGCTTCTTGCCCGCAGATTTATCCCGGCAGAGGAGACTTGCTCGTTGCTGGCTGGAGTCTGCGGTTGCAGGATTAACTGGGGGGTTTATCCCGGGATCTGTTCCAAACGCCGCCAAACTGACCAAACCATTTGCATCACAGCCTTCCGCACGGCGGTTTGCACGTCGTTGCCTGCCTACCTCCCCAGACTCACCTGGAAAGAATATTTTATTTTGCCGGGAGGAAAATATTTTGAATTCAAGCACAAGGTTTGCAATAACGAGGGAAAGCGACTCCTGGGAAGGAGCCTGGACCCGGGGACGGCAGCGCTGCTGTTGTGTAGGTTTTGCCAGCTGTGAGAAGGAGCAAACTGAACTGCCGGGGGAAAGCTGTTGTTTCATTTGCAGAGGTTAATACAAACAGATCTAGAAACAAGAAAATCAAACTCACTCCAATAGGGAAGAAAATCTGTATTTGATTTGGAACAGAAGAGCAGTTACTCCTCTGAAAAGAATACTGAAATAAGTGGTATTAGATTAACGTGGATATATTTACATCGATTTAGAAAACATTAATTAACTCTAAAGTTATAATTTAAAGAGCAGCACTGTATTGAAAAACATACGTGCCTTTCCTGAGAAGGTTTTCCTTTCAAAGCAATCTCCAGTGAATTCTGAACCCCTTTACACAGCGGGAATCTACCTGGGGGTTCTGATAGAAATAGTAGGAAATATTGTGGCATGTTTAATTCGGTTTTTCACTGGGGACTTAATTTTTTCCTTCAGACTTGTTTTTTTGTTTTAACCCGGCCTTCCCATCTACGTTCATTTTTTCGCAGTGCACATCTTCATCTATCATCACTCGGTGCTTACCATTTTAGTGTATAAACATGGCAATTTCTGCAAATCAGAAAGCAAACCCATTAACATTTAAAGTAGAATGGAGATTTTGAATTTCTGATCATTAAAGAGTTTGGAAATGTAGGAAAAAATAATTTCCCTCTCCCTTAGCTGAAACTAAAGCTGCCAGATAAAATACTCTGATCAGCTGCTACAGGTGAATGGCAGCACGTTTGCGTGCCTCTCCCAGATGTGATAACAATAACCATCACTAAGTTTTCTATTTTACACATCGATCCTACATACCGGGCTAAAATGCAACATCTTTTTCTAACCGCTTTGTGTAGAGGAAAGGAGGCGCAACTCGGTGAGAGACGCTGATGGTTGCATGACCCTGCTGGGGCAGTGGAGGTTTTCGCACGACCAACCATGTCCTGATTGAGATGCGCTTCACCGGAGGATGTCCTAGAATTGCCCCTTCCAAAGAGGGTGCCTCGTTACACAGCTTACTGCGCTCCTATTTTGCATAGGTGGATGCACATATGCTTAATTGGTCTCCAAATGTCAGTAGCAGTTTGCATAAACCTTCGTTAGTCGTTCGACGAGGCTGCCGGTTCCCGTGAATGGGGAAGGAGCAGAAGGGACGTCGGGGGGGGAGGAAAGGCTTTGTTGGCCTTGCTGCTTGTGTGAAAGATCGTGCTTTGTGCTCAGAGGCCAGCTGTCTTCTCCTCTCTTTTCTTACATCCTGGCAGCAACTTCCTTCACGCCTTTATGCGAGCTCTTGCCAGACTATCTCTGTGAGAGGGAGACGTGTTTGTCCTGGTGCCGCATATGCTCTTGCTTTTTTCCCGGGTGCTGCTGCAGCCCCAGGACCCGCTGGTACCGAGCAGGGTGCACGAGCCCGGACTGCACATCCCCGGGGCGTAACGGGAGCGCTCAGGCTCCCAGGAGCCTGAGATGGGATGGGAGATGGGGCCCGTCACGGGCCTGGGAGGGATCGATGGCTCCGCTCTGACGTGGTCGCAGGAGAGCAGCAGATATGCCCCACGTCAAACAGATCTCGAGTCTTGTGTTTGAACTACCGCTGATGACTTTTAATGACCAGTTAGACAAATAGCTGCCAAAAATAGATTAGACAAACCAGCCTTTCTTTCCTTTTGCGGGAAAAAATATGGACCACACTTTTAATCGCCCTACTTTCTACAAATCATTTCCAAATGAGGACTCCCAAAACAGGGCTTGTCCGCAGCGTGGCACAGGAGATGCTCCAGACGTGTCACGAGCCCGTGGTACCTGCCCTTGGTTTGGTAGGTCAGGGTAGATAACGGCGGACGTGGGACCGTGACTGTAGTACATTTTAGTTTCCACGCTCAAAAACTTCAATTACGTATTTTAATGTGTGTGATTTAGGAAAATATGGTCCATTCCATCTGCTTTGCATTAATTTGAATGACTGATTAAAAATACAGGTTGAAATATTACAGCTCCTAATAATTTCTCCACATGGCTAGCTCTTAATGGATGGAGAGGAAATTAAGAATAAGGCTTTTTATCAATTTTCACAGGCAAGCTTTGCCATAATCCTTTTATTTCTTTGAGAAATGTGTTTATAGTAATTTTATTTGTTTAACAATTTCCCTCTTTTTCTTAATCTGGGCAGTAATTATTTCATAGTCTATAAATATTTAAACTAATTTTATTCTTTGTAAAAATTATTATATTTCAGTGGTTTTAAAAGCTCTCCTTTTTCCAGTGAACTTCAGCCACTTTCCAAGCACCTGAGCCTGACAACCTACTGATCATTGTTGTTACTTGTATTGCCCAGAAGACCCAGCTGACATTCAAGCCCCGAGATAATAGATAATTTTCTTTAATTTTCCCCAGTGCATTGTTTCTCCTTGACCTGCTTTTAATAGACTAGTTTGGCCATTGACTTCTTGGCCTCATCCTCAGAATTGGACACTGATAATGACAACATAATTCGAAGCAGTGCCTGAATATCGGTTCTGGTTAACATCATAGGTTTGTTACCCAAAAAAAGAAAGAAAGAAAAAAAAAAAAAAAGCAGGGGAGCAGCAACTCAGGTATGAGTTGTAAGCTTCTTTAATTGACTGTTTGTTTATTTTTCAAAACTGCAGGTGCTTAAAGTTACTGTGATCAATTAATCATTATAATTTATGGAGTCTGCTTGGTAATTGCTGTTGAGTCATGCCTGCAGGTGTGTCCAAAATCGCTGCAGTTGAGCTATAAAGCCAGGGAGCTGGGGCTTTGTGGGTGATGCTGGTGGGATGTTGCTTGTTGTGTGTGGGAATGCTTGTCTTTCTGTGGGCTAATCCTGCCAGGGAGAGGTCTCCTCACAGCACGGATCCTAAAGTAATAGATAGCTTTGAAAAGTGATGTGGAAGAGCTAGGTGTGTGAGCAAGCTGCCTTGAAGCCTTGTGTGTTCTGCATGTGTGCCAGCCAGCAGTGACCCTTCTGGGATGGAGCCTGCAAGGGCTGAAGGTGTACTCTGTGTTTGTCAACGAAGACCTTTGATTTCCTTCCAATAGATTGCTACAGAAGGTATGTAGTTCTCCTTCTCTAACCTTCTCTGGTGTTTTCCCCAGTCTTGAGGAAAGGATTTGAGAAGTGATACAGCTTTTACTGTAGGCCAGAGTTGACTGTCTCGATGAACCATGATAATGTAAAATCTGAAGTTGGAGAGGTGCTGTGTCTCCAGGAGGTACAGAATGCCATGTGTGCCCTTCCCAAAGGGCTCTCTGATGCTCTAGGTTCATGGCAAAAAGGAAAAGTATCATGTATGAGCTGGCTGTGCACATCTGCCTGCTGTAGCCTGTCAAACCGGGGGGTCTCAGGCCACTGCTCTGATGGATCACCCCATAAACTGCTCTGCCCTCATCAGAAGGTTCTCTGGGCTGCTTTAGTATTGCCTCAGGAAGGATCCATTAATATTGCTACAGCACTGGAATTGTTGTGTGGGTGACAGAGATGTTCAGAAATCATGATGCTGTATAAAATGTGGTTGTCCTCCGTAATACATCATCAATTTGACTTTGAAAAGTTAGCTATAGAGAGATAAATAGAAATAGGAAGGAGAAAAGAGCATGACATCCAAAACTAGTTGGGTGGATCAACAGATGTGATAAATGTAATTCTGCTGGAAATACAGATTAGGTCTCAGTAGCACAGCCTAACCCCTCATCTTCAGAGGTGAGAAAATACATAAGCTCCGGCCAATGTTCCACTTGCCATTAAAATCAGGGACTTCTCCTCTTGGATTTAATCCTAGTCTATCCTCCGCAATGTGATGCGGCACAGGGAGCGTGGCTGCCTGTCCCCTCCCTGGGGAAGGGGTGAAGAGTGTACCCTGTAGTGGTGCAGCTTCTCAGCCTGACTTGGCTCCTACAAAACCTGTTGCCTCCTGACTTCTGTGTAGTTGTTGAAAGAGCAGAGCCTCTCTTCTGCCACTGGTTTAGAAAATGTGTGCCTATGCAAATATTTCACGAGCATTTGGGGATCTCTCAGGATGAATGATACTCTGTAAAATATGAGTGTCTGTTGTAATACATCACCAACTCCTACTGCAGGATGGCTTTTAACTTCCCTCAATTGCTATATATAAGAAAATAAGCAGAATACTGAGTAGGGAAAGATAAGTTTCATTAACAACAACATTGACATTGCATATATATCTTATAATTGCTACTCTAAAGGTGAAATCAATAGCTACGCTTACACAAGGGCTGCGACATTTCTAAAAAATCCCTCGTACAATTTTTATTCAAGATGAATGTTTCTGAGAATTGGAAAGCTGCTGTTTGCATGAGTGATCTGCCTGATTTGCTACATATTACTCATAAATCTGGGAAGAAAAAAACAAGTTATGTTTAACTCCTTTCCTACAAAAACATGGGTGTTAGATTAGTGAAAGAAGGCAAACATAACAGATGAAAGCTATTAGAGCTGGCTTCAGTTCTGCTGATTTCATTCGTTGAATATTTCCAGTCTGCTAGCTTAGAGAATCCATCTATTTCTGACCTTAACCTTTCCACAATATTTATTATATTTGGGTGGGGAAAAGGAGAATACATTAAAAAACAAATCAAGGGGAGAAGCAAGATATCTAGATGCCTGTTTGGTAAACAGTGAACTCGTTCTCATTTTAGATGACATATCCCAAATTTGTTAAGACAACAAAGCTTTAACAAGGTCACTGTAAGCCTGTGACAAACAACTCTGAGATGATTTGGAATCAACCAGAATTTCTTGCAATACCCGCACTGTGTCTCCAACCTGATAAGGAAATTCCTTGGAGGTGGCTGATGTGAAAGAAATTAAAACTTGTGACTCCAAAGTTTGACGGATGAAACCAGTGGACAAGACGTCCTCTAGAACAGAGCTGCTCAGCATCCTAAACCAGCAATGGGCTTGTGGGTGCAGGATGAGGGTGCATTAAAACAGCAGACCTGACTCAGCAGCTGAGACGTGGGGCAATACAGGTATTCATCAAAGCTGTAGTCCTTGAACATCTATCACCCAAAGCTGTGTACAGTCATTTAAAGTGCATGTGTAAAATGGTACCGAGTTATAATGGTGAGTGTAAATGCCAACACAAGGTCAAGGTGATGGGAGTCTGTAGTGCAATTACTTTTCAGGTGTATTTAAAGTTGGGCAGCCATTTAATCTGCTCCTTCTCCCTGTAAAGAAGGCAGTGATGTGGTCCACGAAGCAGAAGACTGGATTAAAAAAAGTGGCTTCTGATTAAAAAAAGTGGCTCATGGTCTGTAGAGGTAGTGTAGAAACAGGGTCAGATCTGTGGACCCAGCTGCCAGGTAACCTCTTTTTGTCAAGCCCACGCTGTCAATTTTTCCATTCATATGTTTTGTTGCTTGAAATCCCTCATTTTAGCACTTGCATAAATACCGTTACTGCTATCATAGACCTTGGGGCTTTTATTCCTATATATACTATTGCTGGTAAATGTCATCATTTCTTGCATTGTGCAAATGCTACAGTGTGTTATGTTCCAATTTTTCAAAGGCAAGGTCAGGATAAGATGATGAAAGGGATATGTTAAATAATGCTATTAAATGAAAGCTAGAATTACAATGAATGAGGGAACGACAACTGCTGATGGGGAAGATGGAGATGCAGCGAGATGCCAGAATTTGCATTTGCTTCCTGCAGCAAGAATATTACACCTTCATTTTTTGCAATGAAGCCCTTTTGATAGGTCTATGTTTCTCCATCTCCCGCTGTTACACAGTGCATTACCCTACGAAAAACCAAGTGAAGCCACAGCTACTTTTTCGAAACATCCAGCTCGGGTGTTACAGCTTTGATCTGCATTGATGCTGACTCTGGCTCAAATATCTAGTGACAGGGAGACTTTTAACACAGATGACTTCAAAATGCCTTTTACTTGTTTTGCCCTCCTTTGAGAACTGCTGGGGTTAACTTGGGGGAGAGGGTGCATAATACTGAGGTGGTCTGAATTCTGCACAAGGGAGATGGCACTGGCCTGGTCAGTGCTTAGATGGTAATGCCTCAAGTGATACATGTCTTCACTGATAACTAAAAGGATTATATTGTTGGGGTGAAGCTGTTGAACAGAAGGAAGTTATGGTATCTAGGAACTCAAATTAGGCACCTCAGTTAGCTGATTAGTAATAGAAAGGCTGAATTCTGGCCAAGGAGAGGTGGGCTGACTTCTTTGTGACTACAATTGTATCATCTCATCTGGTTTGCAAAGGTCTCTGATTGCAGATGGCTCTGTCAGCAGTAAGCCTGATCGGAGCCTTACTGGAGGAGTAGCAGCTTGTACGCTTTGGGTGATGTTGAGACCTTCTCATTAGCTGTGGGGATCTACCCCTGGTTGAGTGATGTCCCAGAGTAATTTGTCACTTTAATGGTCTAGGAGAAGATTTTTGGAATGGAACTGAAATGTCTGAGATAAAGGGATTGTAGCAACCTGGTTGTTTTATCTTTGGGGAAGGTAATTGTGGAGAAGAAGATAGGGAGTGTGTCCTGCTTAGAGAAGGCATGGCACTTAGCAGACAAGGATGTATTGATACTGCAAAATGATGGATGCCAATCCAAGGATTAAATTGATGGTGTTCATGGTGTTTTTATAGATGTTTCTCAGTGTCTTGAAAAGTCAGAGTAGACTCTCATCGTTGATGGGGAGCTATTGTCCATGTAACTGTGGCTCCTTGTGCTTCAGCCTGCTATTAAGCTCGTTTAGCCGAAGTCATTTAAGGCCTTTGCTCTTTCTTTAACCACATCTGCTGAATTAAATTCCATGCACTGACAGTGATGCTTTCAAAAGCTCCAAATCAATTCTTCAATCACTCCACATTCTTAGCTGTGATTAAAAACATGTGTCCCCTAATTAAGCTAATGAGAAATTGTTAATTGGCACAAAGCCCCCCTCTGAGTATGCTTGTTAATGTCACCATCACTTTGACAGGGAAAGGAATATAAATGAAGGGCAGACGGTCTTACCGGAATTCAGAATCGGACTTGTGGGTGCAGGCTTTGTGTGCGTGGTGGTTGCCATCACTCCGAGGGCGGGAGGCAGTGGGATGGTGGGGTGGTGATGGTGTCTTCTGGTGCTTCCTCATTAAAACATCGCTTCTGACTTTAAAAGCATGGGTCATGAAAGGGAGATGAAACAGTTAAGGATTGGGTCTCTGTTTTTCCAGCTTCATCTTTAATTTTAGGAAAAAAGAGGAAGGTAGAGCCAGTGCCTGTTAAGAGCAGCTTGTGCTCAGAGAAGCACCCACTTGGCTTTTCTGAAGGAAAAGGTTAAGTTTTATTTTGTTATCACTTGTGTTAGAGGCAGACTCAAAGATTTCTGTGGAGATCAAAACCCTGTCATGGTAATGGCTTTGCAAACACCTGGGGACTGTCATTTCCTTGGGGAAGAGCCTGCAGGCAATGAGCTCACTGAAAGTTCAGGAGATGCTTTTCTTCATCAGTGTTTTCCCTAGAAAAGTGGTCCTTGTCACCAGAGCCTGGAAACCCTGTACTAAATCAGGGTTTTTTGACATAAATGAAGCTTTTCAACATGACAAGTTTAAAATATTCACCATCTCTGGCTAGGATTTTTGGAGTCCTCCTAGAACTATTCTCCTTGTGGTTAATGGCAAACCTGCCATGAGGGTGTGTGGGGCTCAAGCACAGTCTGTCAGTAAATAGCTTTGGTTTTAGCCCAGGGTTTGTAGGAATTGGTGTTGAGGAGTGGGAGTTGACACCGCGTGCAGGGCACTGATAAATGCCCCGTGCAGGGAAGGCAGGCGGGCGTTGGTGGTTCGCTTGGGGTTTTTTCTTTGTATGTTTTCATTGTAAGCTGAGGAGCAGCATGTGTGTTATAGGAACAAGAAAATACGAGATGCAAGAGGCATCAGAAATAAACCCGTAGGTGCCAGCTGCAGGCTGTGCTGGCAGAGACACCCAGCCTCGGGGTCGGAACCCCTTCCTTCCCCTTCTCATCTAGGCCAGACTGTGCAGGATTATGCACAGCTGTCTGCATCTGCCTGGGGATGCTTGGTTTTCAACAATGCATTACCTCAGACCTTGCCTGAGGTCCTGTTTTCCTAATTCTCCTCAGATCCCAGAGGGACCTTCAAAGAGTTAATTGCAATGTTTGGATGCAGAATGCGGCTCATCTCGGTGGATGAAGGAATCCCAGTCCTGGCACAGCACTTGCTGCCATATGCAGCCACGCCAGTGATATTTTCCTTCATCATTTTTCTTCTCTGCATGTTCATTTGAGGTATTCCTGTTCCAAGCTCATGTTCTGTCCAACACACTACCCAGGCTCTAGCAGCAGTAGTTGCCTCTGCTAAATGAATGTTTGCTAATAATGCCTTTCCGTCTGGATGCTCATCATATCTGCTAGGCGTATTTGTCATTTCTTCCATCCCATTGCCATTATAACATAAATAACAGACAGATTGGAACCCACACTGTCCTGCAAATTGGCAGTTGCTATTTTGACCACGCTGCCTTTTACTGAGATATAATAAAGTATGCTCTTTTAAGATCCTACCCTGCGATGGGTAAAGCCCAAATGACACATCAAGCGTGTGTCAATGGCAGTGAAATTTAAGCGCCTCACATCTTAGTCATGGGTCTGGTCTTATCAGACTGCAGTGAGGAGAGGAAGAGATGAAACAAAGGGAAAGCAGGCTGCTTTTATCAATTGCTTGTATCCTGGTACTTCAGGTTGAAGTCTTCCTAAGAAAATCTATCGCTTTCATGCCAGGTGCTATCACCTATTTCTTTCCATGGCTGGATGCACAAACTTCAACAGTCAAAACTTGCTGTACTCTCAGATCTTTTGACGGATGCAAGGTACCATTTTGATTACTTCTGCACAGCTGAGCAGGGTGCAAATCCTGAGGTGCTGAGAGTGGTTTGAGTCAACATAGCCTTAGTGCTTGTGAGCTAATCTGATTTTTAACACTTACGCCTTCTCATTCTAAGTATATGGGATATTGCAAATACAGTGATATGGAAAATACTGTAATTCATGTGTTTTTCTATACACCTCATTTCCAGGGTCACATGAGCATTTCTGGACTTGAGAGATAATAGCCCAGGGGGAAAGGCGTAGTTGGGCCAGTAAAGGTTATTTGTTGGATCTCCATTTCTTCACTCTTGTGACTGCTGTTTGCTGATCACTTGGTTTAAAACTCTGAGGTTCGAAACTGCAACCTCGCTTTCTAGTTTGTGGTGTTCATGTGGGTGCTGCAGGTCACTTGGGATGAGGAAGAGCGTTCTACCTCTTCGTTGCAATGAAGGAAGGAGGAACGTGGGCTATGAAACTCTCAGGTCTGAGAGCTCCACTGGATAATGATCTCTACAGGGAATGGGAAAAAATGTTTCAGATAGTTTTAATATATTAGCTAAACTACAGCTCTGAAAAACAGTGATCTGAGAGACCACATCCTTGTTACACCTGCTGACTACACCCAGCTGGCGATGTACCTCAAACCCTGCACAACTGACAGATTTGTCATAAAATCTTGTCTGTTCTGTCTAGGTTGATAAGGATGCCACTGTATGGATCACTCAAGGAGAGGTGTCTCAGACACAGAAAAGCTCATATTTCTGCTCACTGAGGTGTTGCTGACACAATTTAGCATGCCGTATCCAGCTCATTTAGAATTCAGTGCCGACTTCATCCGCATCGTAAAGTGAATCCTGTTTTACAATTCCCTTGAACATTCTCTAAATGATGGCATCTGAAAACAAGCAGCACAGTTTATATGCTGGAATTGTGCTTCTGAAATTAATTCTTAACAGTATAATCCAGGATATCAGTCAGACACATATGAATAGAGGGACTGCAGTGATTTAGAACTGGAAATGAATCTTTTTTGTGTGAGGTTGTTGGCTTGAGCCAAGACCCAGGTGTCTGTGCAGCTCATCCCTGCCCTACCTCATTTCTGAACTCCCAAGACTATGGGATAGAGGATGGATAGAAACACATGCAAGCACTATAAATAAAATGGAAGGGAAGTTTGGTCCTGAAAAAAAATAATCATGTGAATTGAGTCAGGGCTTGGGGGTTTGTTTTTTTCCTAGGGAACAGCTACTTGCAAAAAATCAAAGCTTTTCTTAGGAACACATTGGTTATAATGTAACCTAGGCCTACACTAGAATTCCTGCTTTAAACCAAAACAACATAAATACTTACATATTGCTAGGAACAGGAATTCAAAGTAGATTCTTCCATAGCTCAGAGAATCTCTTTGGGTGGTAGAAACTTTATCTGCGTCTTTATTTTATGTTTCCCTCTGTGGTGGATTTTGTAAGAGGACTCTGATGCAGAATAGGGGAACTGGTGTGTTATTTCCAAAATGTTTACAGCACAGGAAAGCATATTGTGCCCAGCTCCTCTCAGGAGAGTTGTGTCATGGATGACCTTGCGGACACATGCTTGATTTTGCAGTTTCTTAGGGGTTTTTCTTATCAATTTTTTAATTTTCTTATTGGGGATTTAAATTGCCCCAGCCATGTGGAAGGCTGATTTCAGCCTGGGCGCCTGACTTGCTCTTGTAGTACTAGTCTATGCCTAATTATCCTATATCTCATGCTGCCCTTTCCTTGGCGTGTGATCTTGGCCTAAAAAGCAGGTGCGTGCGTGCAGGTGGAGATTTACTACATGTCCTGTTTGTGAGTCAGTTTAGAACTTCCCATGTTTTAATAATTCAGTGACAAAGAGGATTTCAGTGTGACACAATCTCAGTTGCAAGAACACCAGCAGTTGGCCAATGATTGCTCATCTGTGATCCAATAAATGATGGATAACTGCAAGTTAACGTTAGGCTGCTGAAACAGGTGTTTACGAGCACTATAAGTACATATCTCTTCTAATGTATTCTTTATAAATTATTTGCTGGGACTTTCAGCTCTGCTATGCAGCAGTTGAGGGGGGATGTGAAAAGCAGTCTTTATACAGAGATAAAGTGAAACACTTTCATGGTAATAGTTTGTTTTAAAATTAGTTTTACATCTCATCTATTATGAAACGTGAAGGTACACATCTAGCTACCTATGAGATCCAGGCAGGCAGGCGTGAGCAACAACAAAGACCTGCTTTCCATAATTTTCAATCAGAGTGTGCGAGTTTCTTATTTTCGGCTTTCAAGACTGCCGGTGTGCCAGATCCCCGACAGAGCAGCCGTGGCTGCACGAGGCAGCACATCAACGCAGCGCTTCACAAAGGGAGACCGGAGTTGTTCGGGGAGAGTTTTTTTCCCCTCTGCTTACTATGCTAAAACTACATCAGATATTTACAGGTGCTCTACTGGTAGGAATCCCAGCAAGGCAAGGAAAACGCAGAGTAACAGCGGGGTCTTTGTAGCAAGAGTCCTTATAAACAGCACCCAGTCATAATATTTGAATGAAGATGGGGGCACAATTAAGACATTAGGAGTTAAGTGAAATCATATTGTAGTAAGAGCATGAATTTATGTGTGGCTGGTATATTATTTTGCCTATTTATTTGTTCATATAATGGACAGCTAGAAGGTAGATTGTCCTTAGGCAGTATCATAGATGGGATGCCCTCTTGAGATTTTTACATCCTTTCTAAGATGCCTGGTGTCACTTAGCACCTGCAAGCAGCCAATAACAGATAGCTTTGGAAACTCTTCCGATGCCATCTTTGGCGTTCTCACCACAGTTTGTGGTAGTGCATGCTATGAATGTCTGTCTCCTCACAAGTGGCAGGTGTTGTAAAAAGGTCTGATGTCTGACCAGCAAAGCTGTACAAAAAGTCCTCACTGTGGATATATTGGCAAGTCTTTTTCAGCTTGTGGAGGATGGATGCATTGAGTTAGCATAAAGCAGAGCTTTGCTGGTGTGGCTCTATTAAGCAAAGAGTGCTTCTGCGGGATGATGTATTTTATTTCTGTAAAGTTGCCTCTGCTGGCATAGAGAGAACCAAAAGCTGACATCCCAGCAGCTCTGCTTGTGTCTGCAACACAGACCAAGTCCTATAACCTGGTGTGCATGGTCTGGGCTTGTGAAAAGCCACATTGGGGAAGCAACCTGCTCTGAACAGGGGCCAACGAACCTCCTTGGTGCCTCTCTAGGGATCTTGTTGCTGTCTCTGGATCTTTCCCTGATGCTCTCTGGTTCCTTGTGCAAGATGTTCCCTTTGAGACGGGGCAGGAGCCTGTGGAGCTGATCCCCACTGTGCAGCTGCATTGCCCTGTGAGCTGGGGAACTAGATAAGAAATTTCAAAGAGAAAATGGTGTGATTTATTCTTCTGTGACCAATAGATTACATGCAATTATTCCAAAATTATATCTACAGTTTCATCTACTTTCTTTGAAAACAAATGGAACTCGGGGCGGGGGGGGGGGGGGGGGGCAGGCAGCTGATTGAATAGTTCTGAAGTGAGAAAAGTGTCACTTTGTCCTGATTGCGTGTTTGTCCTGTTCTCAGGAACTGGGGAAGATTGTGGTGAAAATTCAGGAGACTGAGTCAATTCTTTTAAAACCTTAACACTTCAAGTATACCTTGATAAAGAATAAATTATGTAATTAGTGATTAGTTTTTATATCAAAAAGATAACTTTGGTATAAGCATGAAAATACTCATAAGAGCTGAAAATCTGGGGGGGAATCATTAATCTCTGTATTTGGGGCTAGTGATAAATGCTGCTGTGATGGGCAACTTAGACTGAAGAGCCTTCTCCATTATATCACTGTGCCATGCTCAACGCAAGGACTTCAGTGAATAATTGGAGTATTACTGGGATAAATATTTAATACTGGTAATAAAAGTTAAAAAACCACTAAGAGAACTCAGTAATTGTATTTCACCTTCTTCGGTCATTCAGAGGAACACCAAGTGTACAGCACATGGATATAAAATATACCTTGAAGGTCTTAACTTTGAGCTCCTTTATGTCTTCTGTTCCTTTGGGAAAGACCGCTTGCTCTCAAGGCAATTTAGAAAAGAAACCTAACCTTGTATTTACAGTAGCACATAAGGGACCACTCGCTTTTGTCAAACGCTGGAAAAAAGCTGTTGCTGCCCTGAAGGATTTACAAATAGGAAAGACTGATGGAGCCTGGGAAGAACCAGAGGCCTAGGGACTTGCCTGATGTCCCAGGTCTTCAGCAGCAATGCTGGGAAGAGGACTTGCATCTGCTGTCTCGCAGCAGGGGATGTGCTGGGAGAGGGAGGACATGCTGCTCTCAGAGCTGTTTGGCCTAGGAATCCATGGCAGTGTTGCTGCTGCTTATTATTTGTTTTTCTCTGAGAGGATGTAGGTTCAAGTCCTTGTACACTACCCTTTTCCATGCCTTTGATATGAACTCAAAGTCCTTCATTTGATTTTCCTATTTCCCTCTTTGTTTGCTACTCCGGTGCATTACCAGCAAAACCAGCTTATTTTTCATGAAGACTCAGTACTTTTGTATGATTTGTTTGCAATCCACCTAAACCTTTCTGTTTGCCGAATACCCTATACTCTTAATCTGAGCGTGAGCTGAGCATCCAAACATGGTTTTTATGCAAAGTCTCTCTGGAGTGCCAGCCAGCAGGACTGTCCTGAAGGGAGGAGCCAGTTTAGTGATCGGTGCACGGCTTTGATTCCTGTCTCTGTGCAGGGATTGCAAATGAAGAGAGCGCAGGGCTGATATTCATGCAAACTATGAATCTTATGTGATTAAAGACACACAGAAAAATTAAACATCACTCCACTTTTATCCTCACTCATTTGTGCAGACAAACTCCAAGCAGCATTAGTGATAGCTTCAAAAAATTGAAATACCTCTGTCTTGATCCAAAACACTGGAACACTGAAATGACAGAAGCCCAGTTTTGTTCCACTTCTACTCTAATTTTTTTGGGGGGGAAAGCTTCAGCAACTTTTTTCACAAACCTCTAGGCTTCTAGAAACACAAACCAAGGGAATCATCTCTGGGTTTGGGCTAGGAGAGAGACTTACTGAAGTTGCACTTCTGATTATCACGTAATGAGTGCCAGTGTCAGCACTGAACATTAAGGCTTTTGAATCAAATACACCTTTTGTTTTTTGTCCGAAATATTCCTTTGTCTCCATGCTAACCCTTCCTATGAACTTCAGATTTTTCTTCAGTGCTTTTTCTTTCACTGCTATACTTCTTTCTGCAATTCTGTACCACCTTCTCTCCAGGCTATCGACCTCTCCATAGCTAGCTGGAGTGCAAGGGGCCGCTCGTTGAACCAATTACTGCTTGTCTGAACATCACTTCCAAACCGCAGTGGCTGAATATTCACTTTAAAAAATGCATTTATCCCTTTTTTTTCCTATTACTTAGCATTGCAGTTACCTGTTGCAGCTGATTAATGAAATGGGTAGTGATCCTGACGATATAAACTAAGATGATGAGCATCTAACAGCAGTCCAGCGAACATCACAGGCCATTCGTAGTTCTTCAGCTGTCCTCATTTGTTCCTGTTGGGATATAGTTTGACTTTGAAGTGTTACATGTAGAAGAAATGAAGGCAGAATTAATCCCTCTAGCATGAAACAAGTAAATTGGTACATATTTGAAACACCTCATGTCTCACTTCTTAAACTAGTTATTCTAGATAATGTGGTCAGAGCCTCTTCAGACAAGGATCCCATAGGTAAACAACCAGTAGCTAATATAATGATCCAAGTGCTTTAGTTAATTTGTTTTTCATATTCAATTTTCCAGAGTGTCCCCCTCCTGCGCTCAGGCGGCTCAGAAGCAGCAAACAGAGGGTCCCGCCAGTGCCCCAACAGACACGGTTTGGGAAGAAATACAGTTGGGAGGAATTTCTAAGCACAAACAGTGGATACTGTAACTTTTACCAGGGTAAATGAACAAATGTTGCCAGTGTTCGTGTGTCACATTCTGTCATTCTCTAATAACTTCAAACCTTTTGTGAACAGTAATGCATCTTCTTTTATTTACATCTATATATGCTCATTCTTGAAAATCTAATTTCTTGGTTACTGGAGCTATCTATAAAGGTAGATGCACGTCCTGTTTTTCTCTACTTTCCGTTCATAGTCATAATGCGTTTTCTGATTTCTTTGCTTTACAGCATCTTTTAAAATGACACATTTTATCAATTCTCTGGGTAGTATTGATGTTTTGCCCTTTTAAACATGTCATTTGATTTTTCTGATGTTCCTCTCATATTCCCCATCTGTTTTCTTGTAATACTTTCATTTGGTGGCAACTTCTCATTGGGTCCCCAAAGGTTTATTCCAGGAGTTGCCTTGAGCTTATCTTTCTTTTTTTCTCCTCGTGTTTTGAAATGTTTGACGCGCGACCGAATTCTTCCAATGCGCGAGTGGTGCAGGCACCGGTCCTCTTCTCGCTGCAATCTTATTTAAGTATTTCATCATGCAGAGCACGCTTTCTTGCCTTCAGGATCCCTGTAGATTCAATCAGAGAACAA
This sequence comes from Balearica regulorum gibbericeps, assembly GCF_011004875.1. NCBI lineage: Eukaryota > Metazoa > Chordata > Aves > Gruiformes > Gruidae > Balearica > Balearica regulorum. The sequence goes on from NC_046208.1 coordinate 2,293,601, forward strand.
TTTTTAAAAGTAAATGAAGAGAAAAACCTACGGTGATATTTTAGATTGTGGATATAGTTTGTGTGGCTTTGGAGATATTTCCCCCAAAAAAGGGAATCCTAGGATACTGGAAAACTGTAAGGAAGCTCGTGCTTCCCCATTCCTCCTCTGCTTTTCCTGTTGTGGTGATGTTTTGCCACCCTGATGCCAGGCTGGTGTTTGCATCTCAGGGATGAGTACAAATGATTTATAGATTGACAATAATAGTCTCTTTGGTGCTGCACTGCTCAGGGTAACGCTTCCCAAAAAAAAAGCTTTCTTCACAGTGAGACTTCAAATGATCTGACATGGATTTTCCTTTAAATTTGCAAGCAGAGCTTTGAAAACAGTTTTTTAAAAATTTCCTTATCTTTGTGGCTGGCACAAGTTTCAGCCAAAGACCACAAACTTACTCTGTTGCAAAGGAAAAAAAAAAATAGTGGAAGATGCCTCCATATTTGAAAAATCAGCATTTGGGTTCATCATGCCCATTATATATCAGTGAGTATAGTAGATTTGAGCAGAATTTTATTCCTGGACTTGTGAATGTGACTTCCAACTGTTTGCTATCTCCTATTATGTTCGGAGTGCCTGAATAGGAAAGCTGGGTGTGGATGAGATATTTTCCAGTATGACTTTAACAGCCTAAGCTGATATTTTTGAGTAGTTTTTCTTGCAGTGTAAGAAGATATTTCGACAAGTCTAATGTATAACCTCCATATCATCTGGACTAGTCTTTCCAGGGCTACAGCTATCAAGGCGGACTTAAGGGACAAATGATGTTCAGCTGCATTAACATAGCAGATGGAGTATTATTCCAGCCTGGATGGCAGGAGAACATAGAGTTTACCTCCAGACTCAGCAGATGTCAATTTATATTAACGAGCAACAGCAACACACAATATATTTTATTTTCCTTGTAACCTGTCTTCATTACAAAACATCTGCATACATTATATCCTATTCCAGATGTTTAAAATTAATGCTGTAGCAAACAGCTCACACTTTGTCTTTCACTGATAACTTTTTTTGTCAGCATAAAAATTAGGTCTGATAAAAATGAAAAACCTCATGATGGTTTTCACTGTATTTGGGAGGAAGTCTATTACACTATCAATTTCAGTACCACAGTGTGCTAAAAGGAGCAGTAAGACAAGATGGCTTGTCACGTATTTATGAGCTTATGAACCTTTTGCTGTCCCTTTTGTTATCCCTTCCCTTGGCAGTGCAGTGAGACTCTTGAACCTTGAATTAATGCAAAAAGGATGAGGATCTACTTTCTGGTACATACGTCCCGGGTACTTGGCAGTTTGTAAATGTCACTATTGGAAACGGGGAAAAGAAGTTGTATAGTTGTAAGCCATCGAGTCTGTCATTGTCACAGGCTTCCTAGAAAATGTATCGAACGGTAATGAGTAGCAGATAAAGGACATTAAGATTAAAGGAACTTATATTTTTCTTTATCTTCACAACAATCTACAGATGAATTTCCTAAGGGTGCAATGCTAAATCTTTTGTACACAATAAGCTGTAAATCCTCAGGCTTAAAGAGCTTCTGGTTGGCCTGAAAATAGCCTTTCATGTAAATATGCAGGGCCTGAATAATGGCTGAAAAATTATTCAAAGAATAATTACAGCAATTGATCTTGAGATGTTTTGTGGCGTCTTTCATTTTTCATCCTTCAAAGCTCTTTCTGTGGCACAGTGTCTTATTGAACCTGCTGAAAGCAAAGCAGCTCGCCGGTCACTATTAAAGATGAATAGTTCACCTAATTATGAAGGGCATCTACAGAAGCGGGTGGAGCAAGTTTGTGTAGTCATGTGGATGTGTTTCTACATGCCCGTGCGTATATGTGCATGTATATTTATATATGTCCCTGTATGTATATAGGTATATAAGGGCCTATCTCAAATACCCTGAAAAGCAGAACAAAACTGCCATTGGTAAATGTTACCCAGCTGCTCAGGTGATCTTATGTGTGAATTTAGTTTTGGTCCAAATGAATTTGGCTTTTCTTGACCTAGGGGAGGAGATGTGTGCCTTCCCCCCGAGGCAGCCGGGCAGAGCATTCTTGTGTAGGCCAGGAAAAGAAATATATCTTTGTTTAATTTAGTGTGACTTGATTGTTGACTCAATTGCAGGTCAGCAGCATACCCAGAAAAGTCATATAAATCTTTTTCTCTGCTGTGTGGGGGAGAAAACAGATGGACACTAGAGTATATTAATGTTCGTTCTCCTTGGGAATCAATAGGAATCTATATTTTATAAATGGGTCTACTAAACACAAGAGAAAATTCATGAAGCAGAGGTAGAAAGAGGGAGAGAATGAAAAGCCAGCTAATTCCTTTCAAACAACTGATTATTATCAGCATCCTTGAGGCGTACATCCATTGAAGGCCCGACACAGCAGAAGGCAATGCTTCTGCATTTATTTTCACCAGGACTGATTGCATTAGCTATGCAGAGACATCCGGCCTGATCCTGTTATTTCTGGAGTACCCTCAGCTCTAAATGACATTTATCACCTCTAGGAACAAGGCTTCTGTTTCTTATTCAGCACCTATTAATAGCGATGGGAGTCTGCACCGACTTCGGTTAAGAACTGGATCAGGTCTGTGATGTTAATAAGCAATTAAAGGTAGAGTAAATAGATACACAGGAAAAGGAGCATGGGGTAGAAGAAAATGTTTCAGAGAAGAGGGCAGGGAGGATGGTTTACAGGTAGTTTTGATGGGAATGAGATTTAGTGGGAATAGGATTTGGAAGGTAGAGGTGAATTTCAGGGCTGAAATGAAGTTCACAGGGAGGAGGGGGAAAAAAATGCACAGATTTATGGAAGAAAGTGATGATGAAAAAGCAGAAGAATAAAAGGTGAAGGGGAGGGAAATGGTAAGTTGAAACAAAAATAAAATCAGGCAAAGAGTCAAGCTCAGAGAAGTGGAAACCCATCAGAAATAATGTTTACAAATGTAGCTGTTGCCTTGTCTGGAGTCAGGGATCTGTTTTACTTAGTGAGACTCAAAACACACTTCTCTGCCTTCTTGAAGGGTTCTTCCTCTTCTGTGCTGTTGTAGCCTGTCCCCTGCCACCCTCCAGGGCTGCTGGAGGACTCTCTCCAGAAGGCATTTGTGTGGACCCTCATTTCCCTCCCCAAGATGCTCATTCAGCCAAATCTCTCCCTCCCTCACTCATGCCCCTCCCATTTCTTGGGGGAGATAAAAAAAAATCACTGTGCATAAAACTAAAATTTCCCTAAAAAAATAAAATTAGAGAAGGATAGAAATGAGAAATATTAGCCTGTAACACCACATGCTTCATCAAAAACCCAGCCTTGCAAAATGACAGCAGACATCAGTAATTGCCAAAACACCGACTATATTTACAGATGTGGGGGAGAGAAACGTGCTACTACAAATTCCAATTATGGATAAACTATCCAGCTTAGAGCCACTGTCTTTCATTTTCAGTGGCAGAAACTCCATAATGCTCATAGTCTTGGTGAGGAGCTGAAGATTATTTGAAAATAATGCACTGATATTGTATGCAGGTCCTGTCTTCATGGTGCACTCATCTGGTAGAGAGAAATGAAGTCCTCAGATATCTGCAGGTAGAGGCAATAGGAACAGAATCCAGCCTGCTGCTGGCTTTTCTTTTGGGTATTTTTGATATTTCATGTTTCAGAAGATCATATCTTCTCTGCTGCTGGTTCTCATACATAACCAGAAGAGAAATCTTCAATGTACCATGGAAAATAGGTTCTGAACCAGGTAGACAGACACCTACTGGGCTCCTGCTGCAGACCTGTGACCCAGGGCATTAAGAAGACTCTACTTTAATTTAAAATCTCTTAATTTCAATGAAGCAAGATCTGCCTGAGGCCTGAGCTGACTTGGATTAAGGTTAAGGGCTGAAAGAATTGTTAGGAGCAAACCATGCTGCTCCTGCTCTGCAGTTGTGGACGGACAGGATCTTTTTCACCAGCTTTCTCCACTTACTGGTTTTCACAAGTCAGCTCCATGAAATACTGAGATTTTGATCAGAGTCTTAAAACAGTCAGTTAAAAAAAAAAGCTAAAGCATAAGTGTCAAGGTCTTTCTACAAGCTTGTTAAGACTCTGACAAGTTGCAGACCAAGAACCTGTGCTCTTGACTTTCTAAATTGGTTGTATTTCTATACAATTCAGCGCTCGCTGCTGTAGTTCAATCTTGCCCAGGCAGCCCTGGCCAGCAAAGTCAAACAGTGGTGAGTGTGAATGTGCTGCTGGGACAAACCTGGGGTGAGCTGCTGCTTTCTGTGCCTGAAGAGTGACCCCATGGGCAGCGTGGTGGCAATGTGGTGAGGACGGTGCAAAGGAGGTGACCTGGAGGGTCTCGGTCTGCCATGTGCAACGTGAGGTTTGGAGATGTGAAATGGGAGTTGTCTGATTTATTTTTTTTGTCAGCTTGTTTTAAAGGCAGGAGCAGCAGCTCCTCAAACCTTCCAGCTGGTTTCATGCATCTGGCAAGAGCCGCCATCTCTGAGAAACGCTGTAAATCCCCAACTGACACAGCAACGGAAGGGCTCCGTTTGACCTTTCCAACGGTTACTGGGCTGTGGGTGTATTTTACCACCACAATGCAGATTATTTTGTTTACAGCATGATAGGAACATTTGTTAGGCTAAATTCTGCAGTGCATTTGCAATACTTCTGCTGTGGATCGCTGAAACGATCCATTACCACGTACATGATAATGGATGGGTTTAATCAGGGAGTGAAAGTATTTCTTTTACATTTTCTCCTAGTGTAGCCTATTAGTAATCCTGTTTAATTACAAAGGCCAGAGTGGTCACAGATACATAAAAAATCCACGTTAGTCTCCTGCCTCTGCCACAAAGTTAGAAAGTTTGCTGAGACAAATGATCCCGTTCTCTCCATGCATCAGTTGATTCATCTGTATAATGGTTGTATTAAATCCGCTATAAAGGACAATGACAAAGATTAATAGGGCAGAATTCCTGCCTGTACCGCAAAGGTGGTGGAAGGAAAAAGTTGCTAATCTGTTGTGGGAACATCAGGTAGCAATGCAGAATATGCGTTCCTAGTGCTACGAGGCAAATGCAGCGCAATAGAGTTGTGCGCCCAACTTGTCCAGGCAGCAGACGGAAGACGAGGAGCGACAGGGGAGTCCGGTGCTGGGCTGCTGCTGGAGCACAGCAAAGTTTGGAAACCTTGGTCTTCGTTTGAGGGCCTCGTTGAGGGAAACCGATTATCTCTGAGATACCATTTAAATCTCCTCCTAAAGTGATCTGAGTCTTTAATCATTATCCTGAAACCACAAAGCAGCTCCAGACACACACCAGCCTCGTTGAAAGACTTGTCAAGACTGAAACGGTAATTCACAAATTCACTAAAATTCCCTGCTCCACTGAGCAATGTGACAGCTCTGCCGACCGCAGTAACATTTCTATTCAAACCGGCTTTGGTGCCGAAGCTATAAATATCCCTGCAATATTTCCTGCTTCAGAACATAAAGACAGCTTTACAGTGCTGATAAAATAGAAATTACTTTCTCTCTGAGGTCTAGCTGGAATTTTAATGTCTGTTTTGCAATAAAGCAGCTCCTACACAATTCGATTTGAGGGAAAGAAAACAAACGGTCTAATTTAGTTACAGTAATGACTCCTCTTGTGGTGTTGGCCACAGCCGAATCTGTGGTTGCAGGGCTGTTAAAGTTTGTAGTGGTGAGCACAAAGATGATTTTTATAGTAATATGAATTTTTTTAAGCCTTTAAGTATATATATAGCACTGCTTAATTACAGGTATGGAAAAATAAGGACCCAGAAGGAAAAAGGTCATTAAAGTTTACAACCTCTAATAGTGTTTCTGTAAAAATTACTTGTCACAGCTGTAAAGCTGGTGACCAAAGATGACATGGATTAAAAAAAAGCATTCTTCAATAGAAAAGAAAAATTGCAGCTACTGGGCTCATCAGTGTTTCCTTTAATTATTCCATAAATGTCACCCTGGCTCTTGTTAGCTCCTTCAAAGGAGAGCGGTGGGGGGGAAAAGCTCATTTTGTGCGGCGTTCCCCTTTGCGTTTGTAGGCTGCAGGCAGCAGGGTGGGGAAGAGACCTTGAACAACTGACTGGGGAGGGGAGTGAAAAGTGATGGTTCTTCTCTTGCATCGTGGCACAGGCAGGTTGTCTTGAAGTGTGGGTGCTGATGAGGAGCCTCAACCACTAAAGAGAGTCAGAGTGGCTGGTCTGGCACCTTACAGATGTTGCAGGGTCAGCCACAAAGACCCCTGAGCCTGGGGACGCGGCAGCAGGACGGGGTTGCTGGTTCCCATGGCTGCTCTGGCGAGGTGGGGAAGGACTCGGTCCTTCTGGAAACGTCTCCGTGCAGCGTTGACCAAAACCTCATTATCGGCAGCCGTTAACGTGGCAAACAGTAACGCCCTCTGCTCTGGACGTCACTGGGTGAACTGGGCAGTTCCGGTGAGCTTTGGTTGCGAAGTCACAGGGGGTGAGGGAAAGCCCCGTCCCCTTCAAGGCGATCCTAAATATAATTGTTGATATTGGAACTACCTGGCACGCAGATGATTCTTGCACTCCCATAATTTATCTACAGAATCTCTCACGCTCGTAGCTGCCGCTGGCATCAGCAGAGCAGCTGATACAGCAGATAGCCTGCACACACGTTCGTAGTGCAGAGGCCATTGAGGACGGTGCTGGTCCGTGTCCGCAGCCCGACATCGCACGCGGGGACCTGGGGCGAGTCTTTCAGGCCTGTTTTTGACCTGCCCAAGGTTCGTATTAGTGCAATTCCCGTGACCTGCTGCAGACGTGCACCGATGGTGTAAGTCGTGCACCCAGGAGGTGGCCTGACGGAGCGGTGCTGTTGCCTGATCACAACCGCCCTGTCAACAGCCACCTCTGCGATGGTCACTTTGAGCCGAGGGGTGTGACTATTTATTTCAGGCTGTTCTGTGTAGGCTGTCTGAGTAAACTAATACATTTCTGTGAGAAACAAGTACGGGTACACTGCCATGTCTAGCAGTAAGGTTTGAGTAAACATTCAGATGCTTCTGAGTTTTCTGAACTGAGATGGGAATTTCTTCCCCAAAACTGGAACTTCAGCCTCTCCCTGATTTTTTTTCTTACCTCTGTCTGTAAATTCAAACTCTTAATAAATAAAAGTAGGTAAAGAGCTCGTTACTTCTTGTTTACGTAGTATGTGAGGAGTCGGTTTAGGTGGTCTTTAATTGGGCAAGTAGAAGATGATGGGAGAGGGCTTGTGAGAAGATGACAAGCTTTTGGGGAAACAAGCTTTAGGTCTGTTATGAAGATGGTGTTAGCACAAAGGGGAATGATGCTGAACACGGTCCGTGTAGTTAGGAACCTGTGTGTACAAAGCCAGTCATCCCTGCTTGGGCAGCTAATTAAGTGTAAGCTTACTCTAAAGGTTAATGACAAAACTGCTGCGTATCTAGAAACTCTTGCAGACTAAGTTAGGCTTACTACCTGCGCTTACAAAGGTCTAAACCTCTGAGAGAAATGGTGCCGGAAAAGATGGGAAGCAGTTGCAGATGAAAAATTTGGATGAGGAGGCAGGGCAGTGTGTGGAAGACACAAACAGTCCTGAGAAGAGAAAGTTTTTCTCCTTCCCTTCTCTGCTGGGTTGATTTCTTTGCCGTTCAGACTGCAAGCTCTCTTTGTGCTCTTTGTGTGCCTGTGAAATGCCTAGCATGCTTCCAGGGTTGTGTAAATAAATAATAACTATTTAGGATCTTTTAAAAGATACATAAGTGTATTTCTTTTCATAAATATAAGCTAAAGTTAATGGAAGACTCAAATGTTTTTATTTCAATGACAAAACAGCAGTAGAACAGCTGTGTGGGACTCCAGTGAAATAAATTGCAAGTGTTATATACAATTTCTTTTAAAAAATTAGAATCTATAGTGCTGCAATGAATACTGACTTATAGATATTTTTTTTAAAAAAAAATCCTTGTATATTTTTCTTATTTCAAAAGGGAATGGGTAATGATGGCTTCCACTGCTTTAGAATAATATTACCTCAGGCAGTCTCCACAGAATTGTATTTCTCGTGCTAAAAGTTGTAGTATCATGTAGCAGGGAAAATTAATAAGATTTTACAAAAACATGTTGAACAGACTTTTGTTACTGAAGAGTCTTTACTGAAACCCAACACGTAATTGGCTGGGGAAAGAGCGGTATAAATCATGAACAATTCCATGCAAAAGACTTTCCGTGTAAGTGGACTCGCTGATTGGTATGCCTTACAGCCATAACATAGGTAGATGGGGTTTGCTCTGGAATGCTTTAAACAATCAAATATTAAACTCTGAAAGAAGCATTTTTTGTGTTGAAGAAATATCGGGAAGAATCTGGCATAGATATTATTTTATAGGGGACAAAGCTTTTGTTCTAGAGGCTAAATGAGATCAATAGATTCCTTTGGGCTAGTCACCCTGCCTTGACTCTCACAGGTCGTAGGCTGCTTCCTCGGGTCCCGTCGGTGTTAACAAAACCCAACCAGATGTCTGTAAGTAGAGTCACATTTTATCAGATGGGCACCTCAACCTCCACTGGAAAAAGTTTAAAAATCTGTAAATCAAGAAGGTTGCCAGTAAGGAGGATGACATACAAATGTCTGATGGAGAGGAGAAAGCAGCTGCCAAAAGTTGATGTGCTTCTTCAAGGTCACCCCAAAATAATGCCAGAATCTGACCCTAGCCTGCTAAATCCAAGCATGCCCAAATGTTATACTCAACCTTAAAAAGGGAGGACAAATACGATATACCTGTCTTCAAAACCTGTCCTGGTGATGTCTTGGCAAACAGATGCATCACTCAGAAGCTGGACTTGCAAGTAAGTTAAGGGTGCTGGAGGCTACCCACGGAGTAGGACTGAACCCTGGTTTTTCTGCCAGTTCTGCTTAATATGGATGTTCAAGGCTATCCAACCAAAATTGCATTTAGATTACATTACATTATACAGTAAGTGGCAAATCATCACTGCTTCCTTTGACATTCAGTGTAATAACATTAACCATGATGAATTTCCTTTTACTATTCATGTGGCCTCCATACGTTATTTCAGCTGAATTCCATTGTAATGTAGCATTAATTAATGTCTGCTGCTTATCGAGTGTTACCCGTTTCTACCTTCCATCCCACTCTTTAATTCTCAAAGAATTGCATATAGAGATGCTGCAAAGACTGTCACCGATGCCAGGCAATCTTCATAGGATGTAAGAAGTCAAATCACATTTCAGATGCCAGTTGCCCACCCCACCCAGTCCTCTCTCGTACAAATAGCTGTTTCTTCCGAGGTTAGCAATGAACCCACGTTTGCTACGGGAGCTGAGGCCGTTTTCAGGAGCAGTCACGAGTAGGAGGGCGACTGTGCAGATGATACAGCAAGTCTCCTTATTAATTCTCTCTCTGCTACCTTCCAAGTTCAACTTCATCTTTGTGCCCCCCTCTGAGCAGACGGGTTATAGCGCGCAGCTGAAAAGCTGTGAAAACCTCTGTTCTGGCTGAAACAAAACCCAAAGGCCAGCTCAGACAATTTCCCAGGCTCAGTTTTCAGATGAGCGTACCCACGCAGAAATGCTGTATGGGGAACAGAAGGGCTCACGTGAGGCTCTGCAAGGAACAGGAAAATCTCTCTGCCCGGTGGACTCGGAGGCGATTGCCAAAGCACGAATGATGAATTTCTTCCCTGCGGTTTAAAGTCATGAAAATCAAAGCGCTGTTGATTGAAGTTCTCCTCTCCACCTGTAATGTCTGCAGGAAGCCCTGTCCCCCTTGTAATATGTTGAATTTAGTTTAATTTACTGTATTTAATTAGTTCTTGGTCCTCTGACCCTTCCTACCACAAGATGTCATCCTTCCGACAGGTAGGGACTTGGTTCTTGTCACCGTGTCTGTCTTCTGCTCTGGGAATCCCAAGTCCGGACTTCATATTTCTGTCATGTCGTCCAGCCTTGAAGGACCTCTACAGTCATTCTAAAGTGATTTATGGTGGCAGCTCTTTTCCAGAAAAGAAAACCATTTTATCCCAATGACTGATTTCTTACAAGGCTTGAGAACTCAGGACATAGGAGGAGAGGGTTTTCTGTCCAGAGAAACAAACAACAGATGCCTTACAGCAACCAGAGTGCAAGAGTTAAACCATGCAAATGCTCTAATAAGCATAATTTAAGCCCATGGTTTTCTTTTTATGGCAGTTTCATATTCGGTGTTTTATATTCCAATTTTCCACCTTTTAGTCTTGCTTCTTTCTTTTTTGCTGCAAAGCCCTATCTCAAATGGGAGGGCAATTACTAAGCAAGCGTGTAGTTCTTTAATTGAAGCACTTATAGGTGTACACTTAAAAACTATAAAGACTTTTATGGAATAGCAATGCCTTAATAGGCTCTTGTGTATGTACATTGTAATCTAATTCTGTACTCTTTCAGCATTGCTGGGGAAAGCTGTTAATTTATGGTTACAATGAGCAATAAAGCAATAATAGTAATCTAAAGGTGCAATATCCCTTGTTTAGGGGGCATTTATGGTTATGTATTAAAACTATAAATATATCAAGATGCTGCAGAACTGATCCATATAAAATGAAAGATAAGATCTCTCCCCTTTAAAATGTGCTTTTTTCAGCAGAAAAGCAGCCGCACGCACACGGTTGGTATCAAACCCCAATGCTCGGCAAGAACGGCCAGCAGAGGCTACTGCCGAGGCCTGGGGGGAATTTAGCTGACCGCTTCTCCTCTCCCCCAGTTTAATTTGTTACCGTGTGTGCAAGGCAGGAAAGCAAGAGATAACCTTATTTTAGTAATTAGCCTGATTCATATGTGTTGATAGCTTCCTAAATATGCTTCTGGAACAGGAACACCTCTAGCACATCCATGGTCATTAACTGCTTGCTTTCTGTAATAATTCTCTTATTTTCCTTGTGTCGGTCATGTCTAAAATCTAAATCCGGTCTTCGTTTGTCCTTGCATTGCTGCTGTTCTTTCTCTGGGATTCCAAGCCCTGTTGCTGTTAGGATTGAATCTCTGCAGGATCTCTGGATCTAAGTACCTCTCACACAGAGGAAACGAGTTGTGGGTTTCAGTTTGGTTGTGGCTAGAGAACCAAGGAACACGCTGCAGTAAATAAATGCATGGAAATCGGTGTGGTCGGTATTAACTTGAATGCTTGTTATAGGCAAGGTGTTTTTCAGGCAAGCCCTGTGGAGTTCAGTTCCCTAAGCCTATTGAAATCCATGAGGACTGGGAATCTTCCTCCCTCGCTGTTCTTTGGGTCTCCCTGCCACAGGATCCGGATATCGAACGGTTTATGAATGTGGGCGGTAGAAGGTTTTCCCTGTAGGGATTCCCCTGCATGGGTATTACAACCCCTCCTCGGGGGTTCCTTTGAACTGAGGCTGAAGCAGAGCCGAAGTCGCGGCAGCGGGTGCTGCAGACGGGGCTGGCCTGTCCTCGTGCTTTCCTCTACCCGTGCTGGGAAGAGTCCGAGCAGCATCGCCTGCAGCAGGGCGTCCCGGCACGGCGATGTCTCGGCAGTTTTCCTGTTCCGCCTCGGGAGCTGGAAGCCAGAAACCTTTCCTAGGACACTGGTTGGCAGCCTTAGTAAAACCGCTTCTTTTTGAACAAGAATAAGAAAGGGTGACAGGAAGAGATAATTACCTCGTCTGAGCCAGGTCTCTGGGTAGACACAGTGACATTTCAGAAATCCAAATGGCTTTGTTGTGTTATGATTGGGAAGAGAATGGAGGGCAGAGCCCCTGACATTACAGACTGCAAACAATTTCTCGGCAGCGTCCGTTTCTCTGACGGACCGAGCGCTCTCCCTGCCGCGGCCGGGCGCAGGCGTGCCGTCGGTGCCCATCGAGTGCCTCGTAACAGAGAGGGCTCTGCCCTGATACTTACCCAAACTGCCCCAAACCCCTGCTCTGCAGTGATGGATGGATGGAGGAGCAACTGGGATGGTGGATGTTGCATGAAAATAGCGTTAGACAACAAGATGTTCCGGCTTCAGAAAAGAACAGGAGAGAGGGAAGAGGCAAACAAAACTGCCGCTAGAAGATGGACATTATGTCATTCGTTATGTGGCTAACATCAGTTTAATCCTTTTCAGTCCATTGAAAAGAGCCTGCTAACATTTCTCAAAGTTAATTATTCAGTTTCTTCTGGAAAGATCAGTCTCGGCTTATTCAGCAATTGAGCTGATCAATATTTTTAAATGTATGTGGGCATTTCTTTTCCAAAGAGTGTATGGAGGGGAGATGTGTGTGCTTTCCCCTTTTGTTTCTACCACCTTTATCGAGTTAAAATTTGTGAGCCTATCATTCAAACCTGGATGACCTGGGAGAGGAGAGGCAGCTCTGTTCCGCGGGCAAAACTCCCCACCGCTGCCCATTCAAGCCGAGTTCAGGTTCAGAGCTGCCAGCTGGCTTTCTTGCTGAGAAAGAGCCCTCTTTGTACGTGGGGATATCCCTTCCAGCTGACCCAGGGGTCTCGAAATCTCCACCTGAACACCCCCATCCTGCCCCGTGTTGTTCACGGGCTCGGTGCGTGGAGCCATAGGAAGGGATGTCTGCTGTTACCCGACGTACCAAAGAAAAACGGCTTTGCAGTGATCACCAACTCTATAGGGAGCATCTGCAGGGAGCAAGAAGAGTTTTAAGAATCGTTCCTCCTGTAACGCCTAGCTGGGTTTGTTGGGGTTGGTTTTGTATGTACATACCTGGAAGGAGTTAACTGGAGTACGTATTCTGCCTTCTCCCCATAGCCGGGAAAGAACTGGAAGCCAGAACTAACTGGTTTTATTGTGGAGCTTGCACAAGTTCCTCTGCATTCTTCTCTCCTGCTTTCCCTGTTTGGGAGGTGTGAGGTCAAGGGACTTTCACTCTGTTAATACAAAGTTACATCGGTGAATGCTTATAAATGTGGTTTGCAATACTCCACTTTGGGGGATAGTGGATGTTCAAGATCTGCCTACATTAGCTGAGCATCTAATCAGGTACATGCTTGTCCAGAAGCCCAGTTTGCAAGTGCAAATGCATGTGTGGCACGTTGAATCGTGGTAATAGTGAGCTGGCAGGCAGAAGCTGACGTGCGTACGCATGTGTACCTCAACTTATCTCCTAGAGACTGGTACTTAACTACCTCAGTGTTTCTGTTTTCATCCTTGTAAAATGGGTTTAATAACGCGTGCTTATTTCAGGTAAAGGTTGTGTAAGTACCGATCGATTTAATATTCAAACAGTGCTTTGAGACCCTCTAGAACAAAACTGTTTAAGAGCAAAACTGTACCGTTATCATTTTTTTTTCCTTTCCCTCTTTCCTGGCACCAGCCTCTCTGGTGAGGCTGTAAGTTGTCCTGGGAATCAAGCGCTCAAGTTGAATTTATAAGCTGCAGTACAGAAAGGTCCAAAGGAAATAAGCCACTTAGAAAATGATGCAGCTTTTCTGTGCATTTATTTAATAACTTTGTCACACGACTCCGTTGTTTTCCCATTTCATGTGCTTTAATGCATGTATCCGTGACCTGTTTCAATTCTTCCTTGGAAAGGCTGGTGACAGACCCTCCCAGACCAAGCCTATCCAGACCCGTAATTTTATCAGCAACCAGCTGCTTGGCACAAGCCTTGCCAACTCAGCAACTCTGCCTACTCTTCCCTTGAGGAAACCATTCACCTTATCACCAAAGAGAGACAGGGGGGAAAAAATTCCATCTGTTACAGCTCAGAGCTAGAAGCTTCATAATTGCATGGGTACACAGGCTGCATATCAAATTTTTTTTGTTTTAGGAAGCACTTAGGGAGCATTCATTCTCCTTTTATTGTTGTTCTCTCCCTTGCAAGTGACTGTATTTCATCTCCTCTGGGATACAGTGCAAGGATTTCTGAGCAAATTTGTGGCTTAACGATGCCGGGGAGGCATTTAGAACCACAAACGCTTCCCGGAAAATCTGCGCGCTGTCCCGTTGTGTGAGCTGCGGCAGACCGGCACGGCGTACCGCGAACGTTGCTGCTTTCCTGGGTTCTCTGCTGAGTACAGCCTCGAGCAGCACAACGCTCGTCAGGTGTACCTCCAAATGAATTCCAGTGGGACAACGGAGGGGTGCAAAGTTATCCTGGAGCTTATGTGTTTTTCAGACTAAGATCTTCTGAATAATGGATGTGAGAAGAAGTCATTTCTTGGAAATTTTTTTATATTGGCCAAGTTTGTTTGAAAATGTTGGTTTACAGAAGGACCTTAAAAGAGAATGTCATCACATAACTTCTGTATCATTGCCTGTCTCTTGATAGCAACACCTTTCTCGGGCTGTCCTGGCTTTGCAATCTTTCTCCAGCTGCGGACCCATGAGCTGCCTTTGCTGCTGAGCCCACCCGGGCGCTGGGTCCGGCGCTGGGAAGGGCAGCGCTGGCCCCATCCTCGCACACCCACCTGGCAGGGCAAAACTCTTCCCTGAAGCTGGTTTTTTAGTACTATCTAAACCCAGTTTGAAAGCCTAAGCGGGACTTGCATAGAGGCTTCGCTTTGCGCGGTCTTTCTTGCAGTTTTGTGCCAATTCAAAGAATAGATGCAATTTCTAAGGGTAACTGCTTGGGTTCAGCATCATCTGTCTGGTTTCAGAACGAGATGCTCTCAGGTGATTCGGCCGAGACACCTATTATTCTGAGCCACGGTGTAATACAAATATATTCGTGAAGTGCCTTGAGGGTCTCCACCCTGTCTCTGAAACTTGGAGGATGACTCGTCCCCTGGGACGGGCGCTTGCTTTGTCAGAAGGTGTGAGGCATATTCCACGGCTTGAAAAACGTGCCTCGCGGTGACAGGCTTCTGGAGATCAATCTGATTAGCTTATCAAAGGGAAGATTAGAAAGCAACCTGATCGTGCTGTTTAAATATGTTCACAGGGAGAAAGTACTAGGTACAAAGTATTTTTTAATCTAGTAGAGAAAGGTATGACAGGAGCCGATGTCTGGAAGATTTAAAAAAATTATTCGAATGGTTAATCAAGAAAAAATATCGCAGCTTTGTGCAAATCCTGGGGCATCACAGTTAGAATAACCCCTCCTAAATACGGTTTACAAAGAGTAAATTTTGCAGGAGTCCTTTCAAAAGGGGTTTGGGCCAAATACCTTCGCCCCTCCGCTGCTGGCTTTCAGCTCTCCTGTTGTATTCAGACCTCAAATTGAATAGCGAATGGTTCTGCATTATTTGTTTTTCCTGCTGCCAAAAGGGAAAAAAAGTCATAGAATAAACAGTGGGATGTTTGCAACCTTCTTACATTAGGCAGATTGAATAAACTGGCTCACAGTTGATTGTTTTTCTTCAGATCAGTCAGTCAGTGCCATTGCATTTTTATTTATTTGATTTTATGTATGTAGTTCTGGGGCTTTTGTTTTGTCTGGGATTTTTTTTGCAATCATGACTTCTGGTGAGGGAGATAGGATTACAAACGGCTCTACCTTTCCTAAACATCAATGCAGAGTTTACAGAATACTGATTCTTGGGATAACAAAAATAACAGGATGAATGAGCGTTATTACTCAGGGAATGCGAAGTCATTCATTATAAATAACACTGAGCCTAATTCTCTCGTCTCCTAATGCCAAGTTAAATCACTGCATCAAAAGCAGGAGCGGCGTGCGGTGCGGATGCAGGACCGGGGGCTGCAGCAGCTCTGCCGGCGCTGGGGACCCCGGCACCTCCTCGCCCTGCCCAGAGGGACCTGCTGCTCCGCAGCTGGGGATGGCGATGAGGGTTTGGGGATTTGCACAGGAACCACCGCTGTACGGTTCAGTACTTTCTAAGACTCCATCTTATGCCCGCTGATGGCAAAAGCAAGTTTTCTGTAACTTTAGCGTTGCAGGATCCTCGGTTCCCCATCCGTATGTCCAGGCTCAGATGGTTTTTTCCCTCGGTCAGGCCTTGAATTGCTAAACAATGCAAAAAGAGCAAAACAAAATGCCTGCAGCTTGCACCCAGCCTGCCTCTCCGGATAAGTGTGGTACAGCCATGGTGTCGCTCGGAGTTACATCTTTTTGTTCCTTTTTTTTTTTTTTTTCCCCCTTTTCATTGCTATTAGCTTTCAGAGTACATGAGAGAAAACAGGGCAGGCAGCGCACACACCATCGCTCTGGAATATCGATGATTAGTCTGGCACTATCTCGGCAGTTTCCTCCCCAGTTTTCTTAGAAGACAAAATATGTTGGAGTTGTGTGGCATAGCTGGTCAGAAGGAGGAGTAAAGAAAAAAAAGAAGGTTTTTTTTTTTTTGTCATGCTTCACAAATGCAAACAGGTTGCGGTTATTTCTTTTATGCAAGGGCTTAATAATTGCAAGAATACTCATTAATTATGTATGATGTGCACAGTTCGGTTGCCAAAAAAATATTTTTGTTAACCAGAATATTACTTTAACTTACTGTCACCATTATTTTGCATATTGTGGTGTTTTAATGAACATATGGCACTACATTAGCTAACGCAACCCCCTATTTTCTTAAACTAGATAAGTTGTTTTTCCACTAGCTACAGTAGATATTATTTACATTGCACACCACACTGCTAAATATTTAAATGTATGGAAGTGAACAGTGGAGCCTGCTCCTCCTTTGCATTCTTATGCAAGTGAGTTGTGTCTGTCTATGAATATAAAATGCTACCATGGACCTGGCTGAAGGGGCAACTGTTTCTGAACCTGCTGCCTTAAATTCAATCACTCTGAAACTCGTAACGTGTACTTAGCTGATTTCCAGCTCTCTGCAAGTAGGGAATCTGTTGATCTCTGAAATGTCTTTAGACATCTACACTTTGATACGAGCATCTTCAAAGAATTTGACTCCTTTTTTTTCCCCTGCCATAACACATTGTTTTAAAGCTGATCTCATAATTGTATTGATTTTTTTATATTATTTTTTTTTTTTTTAGTTCTCTGCGTCAAAGCACTCCTTTAATCAAAAGTAAATGATGTAAAGGCCATTAGGGTCAGCCCAGCAAGCAAAATGAAAACTGCAATACATCATTTATTTGTAAATGTCAGTGAAATCTGCAGATCGATATCCTTCCCAATGTGGATGGTATTTATTATTTTGTATAAACCCTGTGGCAGCTGCCAGGTCGGGGTGGCCCAGCAGCTCTCAGGTTGGGCTGGGGGGTGCATCTTGGCCCCCATCCACGGACCAGCCGCGTGTGTTGTGTCGGCGGCCAGTCTGTTCCCCCGGGCACGGGAGGCTTCTGTGGGCGCCGAGCACCGCGGCAGCAGCAGCCCTTGTCTGCAGATGTCGGTGCCCCATCCTGCCCCGCAGCCAGCATGGCCCTCGGAGAGATGCCCAGCGCTCAGCTGCGTGTTCCATTTTATTTCGTTGTTTTTCATGTATGTGCAAGTAGATGCCAAACCTTGAGTTTCCAGATAGCTGCCACCCTGCCCTACCTCATGTCCCGCAATCCGGACCCCACATGCCAACGGCTCGCACCGTAGGTCCTGCAAAAACCCTGCGAGGTACGGGCATGGGCTGGGAAAGGACAAGTCGTCTTTTTTAAACTCCATCTAGTGGCAAAAAACTTGTTGTTTATGATGGTGGGAAACCTGGTGGGTCTGGGTTGGAGCTGATCTCCCCTAGAGACAGGCTAAGTTGCTTTGATGTCAACTGGAAACTTGACCTGAATTGCTCCCAAGCGCATCCAGATTGCAAGCCAGAAAGCAGTCGTGCTCGGAAGGGTTAAACCCAATGTGCCGCTGTTCTGCCAGATAACGAAGGCGGTGGTGTAATAAAGCAATCGTGGTTTAGCTGCCTTTGGGGGAATACTTGCTAGATGGTAGAGCAGAAGCTTTCTGTTGGTGTCAGAAGTATCTGTCCATCTTTTCATAGACCTATATTGGCCTGTATGGGTCACCGTGTTATCTGGAGGCTGTAAAAGGAAATGAAGGAGGATATAATACCAGATAGGATCTGAGCACTGGTTTCGCTCTTAAATATTCAAAAGAAATTTTATGAGGGATGGGATTAAAGTTGAGAGATTTTGCTGATACTCTGTGGAAAAGATGTTTATAAAAAATAACAATGCGCTGTTCTCCCGGGCGTAGGTGGTTCAGAGATGTACGTGGCTTCGCAGCGCGGCAGCGGAGGGGCGTGCGGTCCTGCTTGGTCTGCGCCCTGCCAGCTCCCTGCCTCTCCTGCCTGCACATCGAGCCCGTCTACACCGAGTTGCTGGGTGGAAAACTGCCAGGTTCCCTTCAAACCAGATCTTCCGACCCTGGTGTGAGCTCTCTGCCCTCGCTGCAGCCTGGCCGTGGTCTCGGGCTCAGCTCCGTCCCTTCGGATGGACAGTGTGGCCAAGGGACCCGTGTTTTGTTGGGTTCTTGCACTGGGCTGGGGCAGAAAACCTACCCCAGATCCCAGCTGAGGACTGGCATGGATTTGCCCAAGCCTCGCTGTTAACACAAGATAAATCTAGACGCTACGGCAAGCGTTTCCTTCCCCGTGCACAGACGAAGGGTTTTCTGCAGCCCGGAGGGAAGGACCGCTTTCAAACGTCCCCGGCTGCCTCTTCACAGCGTGCCGAGAAAGGCGGGTGCTGAGGGGGCGTTACGGCCTTTAAAAACTTGACCTCAAAGCACAAAGCGTCGGCAGGAAGAGGCAGGCAGGGAAGTTACCGTGGTAAGACCGCAGGTTGATGCTGCCCGCTTGGGTAATTCGGCAGGAGCTGCCGGTTATCCCAGTGCGTGACACGAGAAGAAAGGGGGAACGGTCTCTGGGGGTGCAGTAACGAGAGGCGAGGACACGGTTTGGCAGATGGGGAGGACCTTCTGCGAGACCAAAGGGACGGCTGCTCGCGCGGTCGGAGGTGTGAATGTATCTGCTGTAGGAGGGGATCCGTGCTGAATGATTAAACAAGGAGCACAAAGGGGAACCCAGCCGGGTCTCGGGTAGGTAGGGACGGGGGATGCGCTAGTTCGGCATCCGCACGTTCAGTAATTGTGGGTGTCGGTTAATGAAGGCAGACGCAGAGCGGCTGGTCTAATTAAAATATGAAAATGGTGTGAAGAGGGAGGAGAGCTTTGCCTGGAGCTGGGGGGAGGATGCTGGGGCGGTGCTGGTCTGGCTCCTTCCTTCAGCGATAAGCCCCATGAGCGGATGGCAGGGAAAGGGAAATATGGGGTGAAGCACTGATTTCAGACTCTGGGCTCTAATTTTTATAAGGGCTCTTTCCCGTGCTTGGGTCCAGACCTCAGCGTGGAGGTGTCCAAGCCTCACACGAGGTTCTTGGCATGGAAAAGCGCAGACCATGTCGGGGTGGCACTGGCTGAAGAGCGAGGGAGGTCGGTCAGGAAACCGACTTCTCCCTCCGGGACCTTCCCTTCCAAGCAAGAAGTATTTCCACGAAGCAGCTCTTGGGGGTAGGGAATGCTGCCTCGAATTCTTCACCGTCCAGTGCTTCCAGAAGTCCAGCCATGGTGGGCTCCAAGCGTTGACAAAATTACCTATCAGCATGGGTGGAAAATCATGCGTGGTTTTTTTTTTGGGGGGGGGGGGAGGAACTTTGCATTGCATTTAGGAAATTATGCTGTGTTTTTCTGTTAATCAACTTCGCAATCAACAGATTTAAATCGGTGTGACAGCCATGAACCGCAGCTGTAAATCTTGCAGTGTTGGTGTAAGAAAGTCTTGTGGGTTCACCAAAAAAAAATCTACAAGGCGATTGCCTTTCTGAAACAGAAAATGAAAAGGAAAGAGGGTTAAAAGCCTAAAACTATGATTCCACTTAGGATAAAGCTTCAAGAGCTTCTATGAAGTTATCGTTAAAAAAAAAAAAAAAACAAAGGTTTGAGAACAGCTTGGCCTAGAACAATATTTCAGGCATGGTTAGCTGTTAAAAATAAGCTAATTCAGAAGCGGCACATTTAAATAAATATAATGCAAAGACATAATGGCACAGATAATAGTTTTGAATGGGGAATTCTAATGACTTTGAGGGCATTTTACAGGGCAATTAATACACATGAAAATGCTGCTCTATTCAACTGATGGAAAAAAAATAAAATAAAATAAAGCAGGCAGAAAGAAAAAGGGAGATGGTTGTGACTGGTAAAAATAGGGTTTGATTTTCTTTTCAATAGGATCACTGCTTACAAACATAATAAAAGGAGAAATAAGCATGTCAGGTTCTATAATGTGGCTTGTAAAATCCCGAATGATTAGTTTCTAAAGAGGGGCAATTAGGCTCCTTTTGCATATGCATGTGACTTCTGTGGAACGGGGCTTTCTCTGCTCCCTTCTTCTCTCCCTCTTTATCAACAGTCTAAAAATACATTTCCCCCATTAAACCTCCAGCATCATCCTGCTGAATTTGTGAAAGGGGACTACGGGCCTGGGCTCTCTTAAGAAATAATTAAGGTTTATTGCCTCCAACAGCCATTACCGTTCGAGGGGAGCACAGCCTGCCTTCGGTCGGGTCAGGATCAGACCCCAGGACCTGAAGCGAGGGCGTTTCACGCGGGCTGGGCGTTTGCTGGCAGATGGGAGCCGAGCGCTGCCAGGGAGAGGCTTTTTCTAAAAATGCAAACTCCTCGTAAGGCAAGTGGTTTGCCGAAACGCTCTGGGGGAACTCCCATCTATTTTTCATCTGTAACGTGAGCTTTCATGTCACCATTGAGCACCTCGGCTTGGGGTCCCCCTGCCCCGAGAGCGGGGTGGGAGGAGGACAGCGGTAAGTGCTGCTCCCGAAGAGGCTGGTCCCGAATTCACATTTTCCCTGATCTTTTAGCTCTGGTTTGTCCGATGCCGCTCAATGCATCCGAGGAGGGAAGGGTGTCCCGGAGCAAGGCAGCCCTGTGCAGCTGAGCAGGCTCTTCCCCTCCTGGTCGCCCATCACGAGCTGCTAAACTTGCAGCAGGGATGGCTGGGGACAGGTCACAGCTTGGTGATGTCTGTGCAAGGGGTGGACCAGAAGTTCATGGTGGTCCCTGGTCTACAAAATTCCTTCCCCCCCACCGCCGTGCTTCCCTGCCCATCTGCACGGGGAGTGAGCTGCCCCGTCCTTGAAAGAGAGCCCGTCCTGATCTGGAGCTGCGTTTTTTAAATGTATAAATAAATATTACATATGCTAACAGATGGTTCATTAGCCAGTTGTTATGGCAATCAGCATTTCAGCCAATTAAAATACTTTTTCATAGCTGTAAAAATGTCAATGATAGGAACATTTAAATGCCCAAAGAACAAACAGATTCACTGTAGCATGGTACTAAAACAAAAGGCATTTTCTACAAGTTTATAGAGAAAGGATGAGAAGAAATAGAGTAAGATTTTTTTAAGTCCTTTGTGCTGGAGAAGTGAAAGGGTGCTGATCCTTGTGTATTAATTAATGGGAGAGGTTGTTGGGTGTCTTGCATCTTGTCACTCAAATTGCCCAGAGTTTTGGGTGATGACTTGGGAATGTGGGATATACAGCCGGTGTGTCCTGATCTCCCATGGGATGTGCCTGCAGGAGTGAAATGGCAGGAATTGTTTTGGGAGGGCTCCGAGTTCAGGACCCATGGGGCAGGGTCGGACTGTTGCCCCACGTGCACTGGCATTCCTGAGCTCGTCTTCAAGCCTGACCGGAACGAGATATTCTGGCATCCCTTGAGAACGCTGCCTGCCTGTGCCTGGAGGGATGCTCAACTGGCTGCCAAAGAGTTGAGCACTAAGTGCAAGTTCAGGCCTTGCAGACTGGTCTTTTAATTAGTAGTTCAGAGCGTCTGGGCCAGAAGTGATGAAAATCTAAAGGAATTTAAATTGGTCTTGTAGGCACACCATGGTACCTAATGGTAGTGGCGTACGGGGCAGTCAGAGGGAGGGATAGATGGACAGTTACGCTTTGTGTTATAACTCCTGGCACTTTTCTGGGTTACGTATGGTTTGAATAGCAAATAACGCTGTTTAGGTCTTAACAAATTTCTGCGAACCACCTTGTCTCTGGGTTGGTTACACATCCGTATGCTGTCAGCGCTCTGCCTCTCCAGCTTGGGACTCTGTATGCAAGAATAAAATAATTGCGTGGGAAGGGAAGACCTTTTCATCCCGAGCTAGTGTTTGTAGCAGGACACTCCCTGGAGAGGGGAGGAAGCCTGGCCTCCCCGAAAGCATCCTCTGCCCGTAGATTGCAAGCAGGTATTACAGAGGAGCCTGTATCCTCTGTGTATGGATCGATGAAGGTAAAATTTTTCAAGTCTCTTGTTCACAGAGGGCAAGACAGGGCTTTTACCCCTCTCTCTGCCTCGTTACAGGGGCTTCTGCCTGCTTTGGAAGCCAGCACAGCACAGGAGCCTGGATTTGATGAGTCACAGCCTTAACAGGGTTGATTCTCTTTTTCTAATCTCTGCTGTCTTTTGCAACCGTTTGGAGGAGCAAAAAATAGCTCCCACAGACAATCAGAACAGATTATTTTAATGAGAGCTCAAAAATGAGAAACAAATGGCTCAAATTGAGCCTTTAAACATTTCTACATACGTCTGCAAGGAGCTGTGCGATGCTTGAATCAGCAGGTCTGCAGCAAGAGACGGCTGCTGTCAGGAGTTTACTTTTCAACCCTCTCTTTTTTTTTTCCCAGTAGCTAAACTGAACATCCCAAGTGAAAGCTGCATGCTATCAGCAGCTCCATTTTCTGCTTGTAATTGTCTTTTATCTGCTGGAGTCGGCAGTGCCCAGCTTACATCTGTTCCTCATTCACTGGGTGTAAACGTCAGAGAGGGAAACAATCATTTTTCCCCTATGTGCTCGAACAGGCAATAGGTAGAATGAAGCTAATAACCTTCCAGAGCTCTTTCCTTTCTCTCTAGATTGTGTCCACCTTTTTGATGGCCACTGTTTGCTTTTTAATTAGTTCTGATTTTTTTCTTTTCCATACTGTAAATACAAAGTACACTTTTGGTTGTTCTAATCTAGCTGAAGATTAGGTCAGAACTGAACAGGCTGTTGTGTTTGCAGAAACAGATCGTTTATTTGCTTCAGTAGGGTAAAGAAGAGAAGCCCCAACAGACCCAGCGCATCTGTGGCCAGCACCCTCTGATCCTGTCCTACCCGTACACATCCCAAAAGTGAATTCTGCGGCTGAGGTGGAAGCTCTAAGAATCATTCTACATAACGTTGTGTGTCTGTGTTATCCAGAGAACTCCCTATGACTGATCAACATGTATTCCCTTCCTTTTATTTCTTACATCATTTTCCATTTGCGATGGCAGTTCCAAAAGCTTTAGAGCTTCTTCTAGATTGGCATAAAAATATCACGAGTACTTGTTTAAACATCAGAAAGGTATTAGCTCAATTTTGCACTTCAATGCTACCAAGGGTGTTTAGGCCCATTGGGCATGAATTTAATTTTCTTACAGGCTACAGAGAGAAGAAAACCCAGCCTCCCTATCTTAGCTTCTACCTGGGACAACTCAAAGCGTCACCTTTCCGAGGCTCCAGGCTCCAAATGGCTCTGAGGTTTGGCGCTGAAGTCCTGAGCACACAGACACCCTGAAGCCTCTGCCCAGGGCTGACTTGCACCCTTGCTCACCATGCTGCACGCCAGCCCTGCGGTTCTCCCCGCGACGGGAGCCCCAGGAAAAGCTTCAGGAGGAGAAACGTGCCCAGGCACGACAGCGGTATTGCAGTTGGGGTTACAATAGCAAAGTAATTCAGCCCGTGCTAAAGACAGAAAATCCTGCCTCGCTTCTTTAGTTATAAAGGATTAGATCTAAAAGCATAAAATCAAATTGTCAATTTTTAATAGTGCATTAATGACACATTTTGTGGATAGTTATAAAAGTAGACAGAATTTTTTTTTTTTCATGCAGCTTGTTTGTTAACTCATTGTCGGCTCGGAGACCTGGATGCCTCAACACACGTGTGCACAAGTGAGATGAGACTCTGAAGATGTCAGGACATCAACTACCTTTTTTTTTTTTTTTTTCCAAGGATATGGGAATGTCAATAGTCCTTGTCACACATGGGGGCAAAATTGCCTTTTAATGGTCAATAGTAATAACCAGTCTGTTTAAACTTTCATGAATAAGATATATACAATCTATGGCCTATGAATTATGCACGTCCCTCCGATGGCTGGGAGGTAGGAAACGGTCCCTGGCCCCCCCATCCAATTCACCTTCTCTCTCAGTCCCTGTTTCTCTCCGGTGCTCGTTCGGCTCCCGCTGGCGATGGCTGCGGTGCCGCTGCCCGTCACCCCTCCGGGCAGGGGACGCTGCCCTCGTGGCCGGCTGGGCTGTTCGGGGGGACTCGTACCCCTCTGGGCTTCGGTTCGGGGCAGATCCTCGGCTGCAGAGGGTCAGGTCGGTGCTGGAGGCTTCCGAGCCGCCCCCGCGTGCTTGGTTTGCGTCCGTGGAGATGTTTGCTGTGTGCCAGCTGCAGCCTGTTGAAAACGTGAGTCCTTTAGGCCAGCGGTGACCGTGGTAACAGCAATATTTCTGCTGGAAAAGACTGACGCAGGCAGTAACTGTAGTAAATATATGCACCATTTTGCTCATTTTCTATATTTTACGTGCTCTGAAAACATCTTCCTCCTCTTCCTTTCTGCTTCCTTGTTGGCCACAAAAAGACTTCTATTTTTGAAGGAATTTCCAGCTCTGACTGTGGACATCCAACCATCTCTAACGAAAATGTGCTCTCAGGGGACTTGGAGCCCAGATTTAGAGGCTGCACCGAGGTTCAGATAAACCTCAGCAGAGCATCCAAAAATGACAGATTCCTTTCTGCGCTCTGCCCAAACGTCAGATCCTCTGAAGCTTGCCCAGGGCTGCTGGGCAGGAGATCAGCTGGGCTGAGATCAGAGCCGCAGGGAGAAAGTTCTCAATTGTGAACCGGAGCAGTGTGTGTTAATAAAAACAAACAGGGAAAAGGGCACACTCCAGTGCTACCAGCGCCTTCCACCATCTGCACCCTCGCCACGATAAAGCGCGCGCGGAGTTTCGTAGGGAACGCGATGCAGCTTGCAGGGGCCTTTTGGTGCAGAAGGGTCTTTTGGACACTGATCAAGATACAGGTGGAAAGGCGAATAATAAATAAATAATGTTTTTAAAAGCTGAAAGGAATACGTAAAGATGCAAAGAGGGGATCAGAGAAAGCAAAAGGAGTAAATTGTTCTGAATCAAAACTAATAAATAACCCTGAGGCTTTTGGGAGCCTGGTAAATGGTCAGCTGGGAGAGAAGCCAGGGAGGGGGTGTACTAGTCGTGGGGCAACGAAGTACGTGGTATACTTGGAAAAACCCCAGGGGACTTGCGAGCTCTGCTGGGCAGGGGTGTCTGGAGGCAGGACCCCCGATTCCTGGGGTGAAATCAGCAGCCGGTGCTCCGAGGTGGCTCGAGTTGGGTGGAATAAGAAACGCCGTCTCTGCCGCCCTGGCTGGGTGCGCGTCCCCACGGCAGGTTTACGTACCTGCTCCTCCTCGGCTACGCGAGGTGTAAGCCTTCACCTTTGCTGCCCGTCTCAGTTGCTCGCCCCTACGGAAGGGAGCCTGCAAGAAGCCGTGAAGGTGGAAAGTCCTTACAGACCCATAACTTTTGTCTTTTAAAAGTAGGACACTTTCAATACAGATACACATTACTCATAAAGCAAGCCCCCAAACTATCATTTCATCTCCATGCCAAATGATAATCCTCTTCCAGCTCCCTGGGGTTCTGCTGAAGGTATTTGATTTTTTATTTTCTCTGTCCCTTTCTTTTAAAACCCATTTCATTATCAGATGGCGTTAGGGGAACTGATCTGTAATGAGGAAGCTGGCAGAAGTCCCAGAGTGATCAGAGGGGCTGAGATTCAGCGAGGTTAAGCTACTGCTCAAAAAAATTGTAAGTAATTAAAATTAATTAAAAATCATTAGACAAACCTTCACGTGCTGCTGACTTGACTGCAGACCGCGCCGCCACTCCAGGCTGTGGCGTGGTGGTTTCCTGCGGTGCACTGGGAAGAGCGGATCGTGTCTTTGCGGGATGTAGGCGGCTTTACCGGGGACTGTTACACCACCGCGCAGAGATGGTTTGGCCAAAGAGTAGATTTACGTGGCGGTGAGGTTGGTTGTTTTCGCGTGGTCCTGTTACGTGGGATGAAGCTTTTATGCCTGGTGCTGGCGCGGTTTCCCTAGCTGCCCGCGGGACAGTGCTTTAGTCTTTGTGAACTTGAATTTGTAGCTGCAAAAAGGCAAGTTGTCGTTTTCTCTCAAGGTCGTGTGTACGTACAGTCCCTAACGTGCAGAAGCCTTGCTCTCGCCAGGGATCTCCAGGCACCCCAGTATTAACTGGTGCTAAGACTTACATGACTAAGGTTAATACTAACCTATAGGGTTGTTCGTTCAGGGATGGGATTTTGTAATTGCCTGAAAAATTCTCTCTCGTGCTGTTTTGCAAGGAGGACCAGTACGTCCCAGACCTTCAAAGTGCCCCGCTGTGAACAGGGCTGGTGAAATCCTTCACAGAACCGTTGTGAACGACCAGGGTTTGTTTCCTGCAAGAGCCTCCAGCAAATTACCTCCCCTGGAGCCCCACAGAAGCTGCAAGAACATTTGCATTTCTGAGGTCCTTGCTGAGAAGAACTAATAGAAATCCACAGAAACGTTGTCACTTCTCTGCTGGCGCGCGGGGGTGCGGAGAGCCGCTTCTGCTGTCACAATATTTGACAATTTGTGCACCAGGAGTGACCCAAAGTTTAAGCTGTCACGCGTCGTTATCATGCTTAAGGATAGCTTGTTCCTCCGCAGGCTGCGTTATCCCCGTCCCGTCGGTCTGGCGAAGCCGAGGCAGATGATTCAGCCCAATTTAACGGGAGTGACAGTTTTGGCTGGGGAGAGGCCGTTACCCTGTTTCCATGGCAATCAAATTACCTCTTTCATTCCAGGTCAGGAGGTTAAAATCGTTGATGAGGGCTCTCCAACGGGTGGGTTTGCATTTCGTCTGGTGGCATTGTCTGCTCCCAGCCCCGAGGAGGACGACGCATCCGCGGACTGGGGTTAAGGTACCCGGGAGAGCCCTGCAGCAGGAAGCCAGCGGGGTGGGAACGCAGAGGCCGTCCTCGCCCTCCCAGTGCTGTCTGCGATAAATGGTCAGACCCGCGGTGAGGGGCGTAGCACAAACCTTGCAAAAATATGGGCCTTCCCCCGCCGGTGCTCCACGCGAACACGCGATGGGGTGCACGAGGAGAGCGGGAAATCCGCACGTGGGGCATCTCGTCCCAGCCACGCTCGGAAGAGATGGGCCAGAGGAGCGTGAGATAACTCATGGATTTCCACCAGCTAGTAGCTCATCCTGCTCTCTAAAGGACAGAAATTCACTATCCCCTCAGAACATTTTTCTAGTTTTAATAATGGTTCTTTGCTGTGGAAGAGCCCCGGCTGTTCTGCAGGCGGGTGCTGGTGGTGGTCCGTGGTGGTGGCTCCCGCGGAGCCCATCTCCTCCCACCGCTTCCGAATTTTCCATTTGCTTTACACTAGACTGCTGCTCAGAGATCACAGTGCAACGCGCTCCCTCCTTCGCACTGCTCGTGTATTTATTTTAGAGGCAGGTAAAAACCCCTTTGCTGTTTCTAGCCGCAGGCAGGAGTCACCCAGAGAAGTGCTGGCCGGGACAAGGCGTGCAGGTCCCCGCGGTGCTGCCGGGTGAGCGGAAGGGTGCACTGCTCTGGCTTACCCGCTGAGTAATTTCCACAGGAAATTACATGTTTTACAGGAGCAATTCAGTATTACATCAAGTCAGCTTGTCCTGTTTGCCAGGTCTCTCTCCTTCCCCTTTGAGCATTAGGAACATCGATAAAGGCTGTGAAAAAGTTCTGTAGTAAATAACCGGCGTTTCTGCCTATTCTAATCAATAAAATATTGTTTATAGAAGCGCTCGCGGCTTGCAGAGCTCCGGTTAAAGGTGTTTTTATAAAGCCTGCTTTTCAGGTGGCTGTAACTCGGCTGCTCGGAGTTACCCATCTGCCGTAGCGTGGTTTATAGACTGTCGGTCGGGATGTAAATCAGATCGGCGCGTTTAAGTTTTTGTAGCTCCTGGTTTTGCTGTTTCTTTAAAACCCAAGTGGCTGTATATGGCTTTTTTTTTTTTTTTTTCTTGCTAGGCTGTAGCTTAATAAAGGAGGTGCAGAGGGTGGATGGATGTGTTTTGGCAGTTAAACTATATCGATGTCTCCTCATATGTAGGGAAAATGAAACAAGCAAACAAATAACGTTCTGATAGATTCCCACTATCTGCATTTAAAAGCGAAGCACCACACAGAAAGCACAATAACTACATTTCATAACTCCCTCACTATACAAAGCCAAACTGGGCAATGCTACGGTAAATTATTGCCTCCTGCTGCTGCGTTTCAGACTCCTTATTTTTCTGGATTTCATATCTCTCGGCCTTTTCATATCTCAGCAGACTAAGATTCAGTGCATGTAGCAAGCCAGACCAAATCCCATATTCAATTCTCAAAATATTAGTTCAGTTCTTACAGTAATATTTGATTTATGGAATACTAAAAGAATATAAATAATTTGTTCTTGTTTTCACAGGATTAGTTGCCAGATGCAAAGCTAGAAATGAGGGATAAAAGGTCTGTGCTTGCTGTTGGGCATAAAAATCCTTTAATGATTTATTAATGGCAACATTTTTATTTTTTGTACAGGCCATTTTTATATATGCGTCTATTTATTTCCTCATGCAGTCAAAGGTCAGTGTTTGAAAAACAGTCGGAAAGATCTTTAAAAGTACCCAAGAAACCGTCAGTGAGCTTTGGCCTTTGCAGTTGTTTGAAGTGCTTTGGCGATCTCCAGCTCATAAATACGCTCTTCTCCCGCTTGCAGACCCGGGGAGGGGCGGGTTGAGGAGTTGATACGCTGAGCGCCAAGTACCTGCGGGCTTTGCTGGCCTTGCAGGACAACGAACCCTCGGCGTCTGCGCAAAAAGGACCTGTTCTGAAGGCAACGGTGGCGGACCTGAGTCTGGAAGCTTTGTCTTCTCCAGTGCGTATTTCCTTTGAACTTGGACGAGAGCTGTAGACCCCCCCCCACGGAGCTCGTTAGAAGTCATTTACCGGTCCTGCTATACAACTGCCTCTCTGTCCCTGCTTGTAAGGGCTGCCGTTGTAGCTCGGACTGCAGGACACGATTTCCCTCCATCCGTTCGTGCGAGCTGGCGCACCAGGCGTTTCTCCCAGTACCAGCAGGCTGCAGCACGAGCAGCTTTTCCTTCCGACTCCTCCTCAGCAGTCAATGCGATAAAGTGTCGCTGCCCGGCGTTACCCTTTTGCCAGCAGTTATTCTTAGATGTTTCCTCTCCACTGCTCGAATTGTCTCTTCCGTTGGGTTTCTGTTCGTCACGGCTGGGCTCTTTCTCCGTCACCTCAGTAATGACAAGTGCTCCCCATCGGTTGCTGCTGCAGGGATGAGGTTGTGCCACGGGTTGGGGTGCTTGGGGTGCAGCAGGTAAATGCCAGGAGTTGCCCAGCCTGCGTTACGCTCGAGC
The DNA here is from genome assembly GCF_011004875.1 of Balearica regulorum gibbericeps. Classification (NCBI taxonomy): domain Eukaryota; kingdom Metazoa; phylum Chordata; class Aves; order Gruiformes; family Gruidae; genus Balearica; species Balearica regulorum. The sequence continues at coordinate 2,323,120 of NC_046208.1, forward strand.
AAGAAGGGAGAGTAGCTTCAACAAGCAGATTTTGGAGCTGTTCTTGACAGACTGTGTTTGCAGGCAGTCCTCAGTACCACCAAAACTGCTTCAGTGTTTTCATTATTTATTATTACAGCTTTAGTACGAGTAAGTAATTAATCAGGTCCGAGACAGTTATCCTCGGCTTGGCTCAAGTTTGGTAAGGTGCTTAGGTCGGTTATGTGAGAGATGGCTCCTCCTTGTAGGTACGGGATAGTAAGTCTATCAGCGATGGCCGGAGTGGCCAATAAAGCCCCATTTTCACCGTGACTAGACTGAGTGCGTGTAGCAGGTCTGTAACCTTTAAACGTGCGAGTGGGGAGGCAGAAAAGGGAGGTCCCTGCGGCGGGTGCTCTGCGTGGGATGGCGGAGCGGCATCCCATTGCCGTGAGCCTGTGGCTGCGAGGCAGCAAGAGCTGCAGGGCTTGGATGTGCAGGGAGAGGACACCTTCAGACCTGAACTTCATTTTATATGTGACCTCTGCGGAATGAAAGCTTCACTCAAAAGGGAAACAACATCATAACCCAATCTCCCTGGTCCTCTTCTACTGCCTAAGCCACAGAAGCCGTATTAACCCACAGCTAAGACACCGCCAGGGTCTTAGTTCAGCTAGGAAAAGCTTCTTTGCTCGTAGTCAGGGATTTATATCACTTTGTTCTGGGGATCGGTGAAACACTCGTATTCTGGGGGTGATGGTCTCTTCTACCCACAACTACCAAGCCCCCGTGGCAGTCTCGGTGATGTTATCAGCGTTTCCCCTCCGTACCGTGTAATCTGCCCGTCTCGTTCGGAGCGAGGATGCACATTGCTCTGGAGAGGACGGGGGTTCGGCATCATTACTTTATTCAGATGTAATTCACTAAAAGTGTCCCCGGGTCAGGAGATCAGCCGAAAATACGATTAACTTAGGGTGAGCGTAAGCATATAAGCACCTGTAAAATTTCGGCTTGTGGCTAACTGCTTGCCTGCGTCGGGACTTAACCTTTAGACTTGTTGCTGAAATTGATAATGAGGGCCCACTAAAAGGCAATATCGCAGTGATATTCTCCTGGACCTGAAATCAGAACTGCCAAGTGATTTCCCGCGAGGCGCTGAGCGGTCACCACCTCTGCACCGCAGGGATGCGAGGCTGCGAGCCGGTGACCTCCGGGGACGGGCTCGCTCTCTGCTTTACCTCTGTCTCTGAACCATGCAGTCTCTCGAACAAAACTTCCCCAAAAGCGTACAAGTGGAATACAAGTGACCCTGTTAGCGATGTTTGTGGAGCAGAAACAGCAGATAGGGAAATAAATGAATTTATTGCCTGAAATTGTGAGAATACAACAGGCTGGCTGTGTCCTTCGCTGCGTTTCTGCTCTGGATTAATGGTGAAATTTCTCTATAACGAATTTCCCAAAGCGTTATATTGAGTCAGCAATGCTGACTCAAGCATTATATGTATTTTTGAAGGACACATGCATTGCGTTAACACTTTTGCACAAATACACACAAAAACTCGCTTGCGTTACTGAGTGCAACAGATGTAACTGATGAAAAAAGAGCCCCAGAAGCAAGCGGAGCCGTTGTCTTTCTGTACATAGCCAAGCTCCAACAGCCATAAACATATGTACAACAGGGACAGAAAGAAACATTTTTAAAATAATTTATATTTGCAAAACATTTAGTATCTGTGAAAAGCATGTGGAAGAATTACAATGCAGAACAGCTTTGTCTGACAGCACAGCTAAAAACCTATTGACGTGCAAATGTCTGTTTAAGCTATCAAAAGGGGCAATATTCAAATGAAAAAGTCTTCCTTTTTAATCATGGCAAAACTCTGTCCCTTGGAGTCAGTAGATTTAGAACAATTTTGTAGCAGTGTTGTCTGGGAAAAAATGTCTTTGCCTATAAGAGCACAGGTTCTTTTAATGTGAGTTGTCATCTAAATAATTCCATATCATCAAGCAAAAAGATAATTTCTAAGGGAAAAAAAAATAGCAGCTTAAAGTCTCAGATACAGTCACCTACAAAATTGCTTATGAATGTGCTATTAGTTTGAGCTAAAAGTTAATGGAGAAGCTGGCTGGCCTCAGGGGACTAATAAATAGGATGCTGAGTCTTTCTGCTTTAGGGCAGTGTTTCAAAATTGGTCCAAGTCCACAGTGATTTGAAAGAAGTTCCCGTTTGATGCTTATTTGTTGGTCTAAGTCAGATAATGGATTGATGAGTTTCGGCCTGATTCTGAGTGAAAACCAGTTCCAGAATTACAATTTTTATTATAGAAATGCTCAGAGGCCACAAACTATATCTGTATTTATAATTCCTGTACATGGTACAAATCTTTACCCCAGAGTGCGCACAAACTAAATATCCATAAATAAATGCGGTGCTGCACACGCACAGAGCAGCAGAGAGGCCCGTGCACGGGAGCGGTGCTGTAACTGCTCACCGGGTCCCTCGTCCTGCCGTCTTCATCCCCTGTGGCTGAATTTTTCCAACGTCGAACGGGCTCATTTCCAAACCCTGCCTTGACCTCCCAGCCCGCACCTACGCACGAGTTCCTGCGGGAATGTATCTGGAAGAATTTTTCGCGTGCTCCATCTCCAAAAGGCAGATCGTGCTGTGCAAAGGAGAGTTTCCAGGCAGAGCACGTTAATTTTAGATTGTCATGGATATAATAAAAACAGTAGCAATGAAGCAGGCAGTTGTTACCCCAGTAATCTGATAACGTTGGAAACAAAAAGTACAAATTGTCACGTGGAAACTATGGCAGAAAGAGAAGGAAGTGATATTAAGAGTTCTTACAAGCCACCCTCTATGCTGGTATAACATAGGTATATATCTTACCAGTTGCTATATAAGATGGACCGTTAAAGCAGGTACTTCATTGTTTCCGACCCAAGACTCGTCCTCCCAAAGCCCCAGCCTGCGGGCAGCGGCAGGCGCTGCTCTGGGATGCTCAGCCACGTTTCCGTTGCGTTATTTAAGTTCGGCAAACTTAAATGCCAGACATGTCTCTTCTCCCTTTAGTTGTGACACGTGCAAGACTCGCGCTGAGGGTAGCTCAAAAGGACGTCGCTGTGGCTGGCCCAGAGCACTGCTCTGAGCGGCACGGTGACGAAGAACAACCTTCATTTCTGATGCTCATAATATCGTGTCTGTGCTGGGTTCAGGGTCCGGAGACTTTCACACTCTCAGGAAGAATAAATAATATGGCCAACAGACATCTGTATTATTTGCAGTGATGAAGCTTAATGGAGATAGCGATGAAATGAAACCACTCCTGAAGCTCTCTGAAAGCCATAGTGGAGGGTAATCACCTCACTCCGACACTAGGCGAGGACATGAAAAGTGTCAGGGAGGAAAAATACCTGTAATTGTCCTGCAAATTCACAACCTGACTTAAAAACTCTTGGGGAAGAGGCAGAGCTTGGTGGGTTTGGTGTATGTGCGGTGCTCCTCCTCTCTGCAGTAATTTATCAGTAATTCCATTGCTCAGAGGGCTTTTGACTATATGCTGTGGAGCTTTAGCACAAGCAGGAAAAAAAAAAAAAGGATTAGATTAGAGGATTTTAGACATTAGACATTTATATGAATATGAATAGTCTTTGCAGCTACATCAGCTGGGAGAAAATTACATGGGGCTGATAATCTTCATGCTTCAGGGCATAAGCCGATCATGAGAGCTGGTCAAATTATTTGTTGTGAGTCATTTATTTGAAGAATTTAGCCCTTTTCTGTTTGTGTGCGGATCATGATTTTTATTAATACACTTCTTATTCAGGACTGTTTGACAGCACTTTGCATGGCTAGGACTGAGCTGTAAATGGTTTATCATGGATATTCAATCAGTCATTTCCTATCTAGGATTTATTCTCTGGGAGCGAAGGTGAGGAGAGAAGAAGGACCATGCCGTGGGTAGCCCTGAGCTGTGAGATAGAGCCGAGTCCTCTCCCCGCAGCCTTTCTGCTCAGGCTGCACGAGGCAACTCGTGTCTATCCGTCAAACATCTTTTCTTTCTGCAGTTAATAGAAAGCCGGAGACTTGCTGCTGATTAGCATTAAGAAATTAAAAATACTGATGTGATCGCAATGGACAAGCAGTAAATCGGTGCAGACAAGCCAGAGCAAAACCAGTAAATAAGCAAATGTTTACTGCTTCCGCGGGAGTTCCAGCTTGAGAGTGGTTTGAGGATTTAAATAGCAACATTTTCTTCTCCTGCTTCTTCAAGGTCCTTCCCTGGCAGGTGAAGCCCCTGCTTGTGCAGAGGGCTGCGTGGCTCCCGGCCCAGGAAAATCACCTTCCTCCGAGTGACGAGATCCCAGACGATGCTGCTCCATGCTCGGGGGCTGCCCCAAGCCCCCCGGCTTTCGGAGCCCCCGACAGCGGGCTCTGCCAGGCGAGCCCCACCGCCTGGGCTCAGCCACTTTTAAAAAGCACATGCATATGTATTTGCACGCCTCTTTTACCTTTTTCTGTATTTCTGTGAGATTATTCTCCTGTTACGCTTCCTGACCTGCTGACACGGGAGGGATTGGAGCAAAAGGGGGGGAGATCAATACAAATTAAAAGCAAATTAAAAAATGTACAAGGGCCAAAGCGCATTGTTGAAAATCCATTAGCCTCTGATTTATAGTTTTGTGACCCACGATTGTTTGCCGTGTGATAGAAGTGATCACAAAATCTATCAGCTTCCTTGGTCTGCTTGGAGAGGCTCGTACAACCACGGAAAATCTCTCATTTGGATTAAGTTGAATAAATCCCACGTGGCCTACAGCTCACGTGTAATTAAAGGGTGTTTCTTCTTGTCGCCCAGCAGCGGAGGGAAGGCTGGCACCGGGGGGGGGGCACTTGAATCCTTGAGCCCACAATGGGTGGCAGAAGAGGAGGACAGAGAGTGAGGAGTGTCTTCTCCACTTCTGGATGCTTCAGCCCAGCCTCCAGCCCATCCCTGCACGAAATCTTGAGAGACACCGAGTTTTAGGCACTGATGCTAACAGCAGCATTCCTGCAAACTCCAGACACTCAGTAGCTGCTTAAATCTCCTCCTGTTGCCTTCCTTGCCAGGTCAGTACCGATAAACGCGAGCCCAAGAACCCTCCCCGCTCCTCCTACCCATCGACACCTCCCGCCTGAGCCCGCGCAGCTCCCGTCGCCGCGGTGGTGGAGTTACTCTCCTTGTGATCGCTTTGCTGCGCAGGAGCGGGGAAGGGAAGGTCATACTTGGTTACGAGAATGATTTACTCCAGTCTGTGCTACCCCCTCTCCCTGCGCCGTGAGCTGCGTTGGAGGGGGCAGGTTTCGAACGGCTGGCAAGCGATGCTCTCGGCTCTGCCCGCGGGACACGGCGGGTGCGAGGGATGCGGTGGGTCGGTACGTGGCCAGGGGCAGCCGCTGCTCGTGTCAGCCCCTGCAAAGAGGTCGGGGTGCTGGGCTTTGGGTGCGTAACGCATGTGCCGCCGTCGCGGGCAGAGTCAGCTCTAGCTGGGCTGTTTACCTACCTCATTTGTTGGTTTGCCTTGGCTGACTCATTTGTTAAAATTACAGTTTGCCTTACCAATATTGGATTTTAGTTCTGTTTGACTAATCTGCTAACGATACCTGTTTTTCTCGGTGAGAAAACTCACGTCGTCACTCGTACCAAATGCAGCGAGGGATGCTGTTCGTGCACAGGGCACAAATACAAGGGGCACGTTGTTTGCAGGGGCTCCAACACAGGAGGCAAACAGCCGGGGCAGCGTCGGGGTGCCAGCCCGGTGTCGGGGTGCCAGCCCGGTGTCGGGGTGCCAGCCCCCCGGAACACTTCTGCCGTGCCATCAGCTGTATCGCAAAACAGAGCCACGGTGATGAGACTTGGTGTAACGTGGAGGCATCACCCTGAATCACTTACAAAGTGGTATGGAGGAAAAAAGAGGAGGGGAAAAAAATCAAATATTGGAGAAAGCGGCTGAGCAGGACGGGCTGGGAGCGGCGGCTCGGGAACCTCCCGTTCCCAAACCTCTAGGACAGCTGCTGAAGCCTGCAGTGATGTGGGGAACGTGAACACCTACCTATAGCTGGAAGTTCCTCAGTGGACCTCTCTGTCTCAATCAAGTATTTCCTTGGTGAGTTTTCTAAGACCATGGGTGGTTTTTTTCTTTTTGTCAAGCTGGTTCCACTCTAGCCTTTGATTAATAGCTCTGAAAAAAAATCACACTCTGATTGCAAAGAAGTTTATGCAAGCGACAGTTTTCCTAACACGTCTGCGTAGATTCACAAAATATTGTAGAGGAGGAACGTGCATGTATGTGACTTTGCAAACAGACATGTTCTGCGCATCCCCTTTGTAAAGCCAGGCAAACGCACGCCCGGGCAAAACGGTGCTTTAACAACCGTCCCAGATGCTGCAAACCCATTTGGTGTGTATGGGAGTATCGCAAGGTGTTCCCTGACCATTATAATGCAGTTAGTAGCAATAATGTTGTCTTAGCGCAGTGTCTTATCACTGTTTTAACAACCTGACATGTGAGTCACCTCATATTATCACTTCAATGAATCCATTAAGCGCTAAAGGCTTTCGAGAGCTGGATGCATCGGCAATGAGGGGGCAAACTTCTGTCGCTGCTGACTGAGGAGGGATTATATTTGGTTTTGTTTAAAACCTCCAGTCTGAACACCAGGCAAGCAGCAAACCCGTGTGGATATTCCATAGATAGAAACGACAATAAAAGCGATATTGGATGTGAACGTAGGGACTGCAGCGCCTAGAAAGGCAGCGGGAGGAGGCGGGTGTCGGGGGGGAACGCCGCTATCTATCGACGCGTGCTCCCTCCCGGCCGCTGGCGAGGGAAAGCTTCCCGCAGGGAAGGGGCAGGAGCAAGGGGACCCTGACGCCGCGGTGGGTCCCCTGCCCCAGGACGGCGGTGCCTGTAACGGGTCAGAGGCACGGACAGAGCGGTTCTGGGAGGACCTTGGCGTGTTGAGTGTCTGAGACAAAACCAGCGAGTCAGATTCAGTGATGTTGAGTGCAGAATAATGCACGTGGGAAACGGAGCCCTAATTACGTACAAGCAATGAACAGCGCGGACACCAATTTAAACATTATTGTTCAAAAAATTGCCTGTGAAGTGTTTGTGGATAGTTCTCTGAAATCATAAGCTGAAGCCTCAGCAAAGGCCAAGAGGCGAGCAGAACTGTATGAATTATTGAGGAGGAAATAGAAAACAAAACAAACAAAAGAAACCTTACAGAGCTTTATAAATCCTTGGTGTGCTCACAGAGACAGTACTGGCCGCCGTTCGGGTCTTCCAGCAGCAAAACAGCACCACAGAACTGGAAAAGATCCAAGGGGCGGCAATAGGGATGTCAGATGGACCAGCCAGGCTGCTTCGGAGAAGACTGTTGGACCAGAACCTTACCTTGATGGATGAGGTTTTTTAAAAAGCGTGTCAGGAATGATTATTTATTGATTCTTGCATAGCGAATATTAGGAGACACCTGCCAAAATTATCCGGCAGTAAGTTTTAAGCAACCGAAGGAAGTAATTTTTTTTTTTTTATATAAGTCATAATTAGGTTGTGGCACTCTGCATCACAGATGCTAACAGTATAAATGGGTTCAAAAAGGGATGAGATGAATTCCTAGAGTCATTAACTTGGTTCTCAAATCCAGGTGGAAATCCCTAAAGAGTTGGAAGCTGGGGCAACATGCCAGGGAAGGAGCATCTGCAGACAGAGCCAGAGCCGGCGCCGCAGCCCCCGCCAGCTCCGTAACGCGGCGTCTCGGTGGAAAGCCGGCGCGGGCCAGCGCACACTTCCAGGGAGGAACCAATTCTGATGGTATCGCTGATGGAAAAGAAAGCCAGAGGAAAACAAACCAGCGTAGGATTCTGCTGATGCCAAGAAACCTCAACGCTTGTGGGCTGAGAAGCGCTTGGCTGCCGTGGTGCCGTGAACTCAATGGTTAACGAGAAGAAAAATGGTGTTTCCGCTGCTCCACAACCTGCTGCCGTCACATAAATTGAAAGCGACAGAATTACCATTGATACAAATTAAAAACAAATAAAAAGGGTACACAGAACTGATTCTCAGAGTTCAAACTCCATTACCAACTGATTTACTGTGCAGTGACCTGTGATTGTTTGCACTGAGAAAGTACTGCGCTCGGATCCTATCGGCCTTGTGGCTACGTCTCACACCAGTCAATAAGCTATTTAATTTAATGGGAAACAGTATTGACGGACCTGGAATGCAGCTCAAAGAAAAAAAAAAGGGAGAAAAAAAAGATGCAGCTGCAAAGAGCAGATAAAGTCTTCAACTCGGGGGTTCACTCTTTGGGTGTTTTCCCTTTTGTTATCTCATTAATTAAAGTCCTGAGAAGTCTCAGCTGGATTTGGGAGTGTCAAAACCTTGCCGGAAAGGTGCTGAAGGCATGATTATTGCGGGGATGAGGGACGCGGGGAAGAGATAATGCGGAGTACAATGTAGTATCCTGACCTTTCCAAATAAACAAATCCAGGAAGAAACAAAGTTGTTCAAAAGGAAAATCTGCCAGACCAGTCAAAGGAGAGGAGGGTGTCACTTGTGAGCCAAATTCCTTCAACAAACCCAATTCTTCTGGTGCCTCTTAACTGGCTTCTTGGTTCGAGGGGTCTGAGTCACTGATCTGTGGCCTTGGGCATTTAGTTTGCATTTTTAGCGGTGCCTTTTGAGAAGACGTGGTTTCCAACATATTCAGTAAGGAAAAAAAAACCTTCTGGGACTCTGGAGAGCTGGCCTCAGCTCAGAGCATGAGGGACCGAGCAGGGTCACAGGGCACCGCAGTCCCAGCCTCCGCTCCCTGCTTCCCCAAAGTATTTCTGGCTACTCGCACGCGTTTCACTGCTCGTCTGTGAAACGGGAGTAACACCGCTTACCTGGCCCGCTGAGCTGCCACTTACTAATTAGTGTGCAGCTGCATGGTGTGTCCCAAGGAAAGGCCGCAATAATAATAATGATTATTATTATTATAAACACTCATTTAGCTATTTAGATTTGCTTCTCCTAAGCAGGCACATGGCTTTCCTGTTCCAACAGCTACTGTAATTTCTGTCTGTGAATGTTGAGGCGCACGTGCACGTTTGCTTATAAATTAATCCTATGGACCAAGGCGGTTTCTCCTTTGTCTGGGTGCAGGAGCTCAGCCCGGCGGGACCCGTCCCGGGAGCGACAGGGACAGGAGCAGGGACCAGCCCCTGCTGAGCACTTACAATCCCGGAGGGCACGAGCTAACAGCCCGGTGATTCCCTGCTGCAATTTCTATGGCAACACTTCAAGTTTCCAAGATGAAAGCTGCATTTGCAATGTCAGTCACATCAGGGGGAAAAAAAAAAAAAAAAAAAGCCCCCGTGCACGCGTGCCCAGGCACACACACCCCCGTGCTCTGCGGAGGTTTCCAGTTAGGTGGCACGGCGGGGTGGGTCTGGTGCTGCTTTTGAAAGTGGCCGAGAAATGGCCCCAGCGGCGTGCAACGTGGGAGAGGGGAGCTGGGCTGCGAGAGACGGCGCCTGGGAGGAACGCCTGCGGAGCTGGCACTCGCTGCTGCGGCGGTTGTCTCCAAGTCTCCAGTGCCTCTCATGGCACCGAGATGGCCGTTGCAAAGAATCGAAAAATGGTTGAAATTCCAAAAAATTTGGAAAAATTTGTTATTGCATAGATCCACAGGAGCCAAAGATTTCGGAAAGAGGAAGGATACCATAAGAAATAACGCTCGATCAAACTCTGTTTTAATTTTTAAATTGGTCAAGGAGCCTTTCCAATGGACTGCCCTCTCTTAGACTCCTGTGTGTCCCTAAACACAACTGCTTGATTCAATTTCCAACTTCATTAAAGTTCACCGCCCCCTTGGAAATGAATTCACAGCTAACGAAGTGATATGTCGATGCATAAACTTCAGTTGATTGCTTCAAGTTTTCTGTAGTCAGTAGCCTGTAAAGAAAACACACATTTAAGGAAATTAGAGTAGCAAGACAAATGAGGTGGAACCATCAAGAGGAGCAGAAGCTGGAGATAATCCATATTTTAAAATATGGCTGCGGCTTTGCAGTGTTTGGAGGGAGCAATATTACGTGTTTTTGACGCAGAAGGCTTTGGGCCTCGCAGCTCTCCTTTGCAGCGAGACGTGAACAACCTGAGCGGGAAATCCCGTATCTCCTGCTCGAGATATACCTGAGTGAACGAGATTAAACCAAGCGGCTCAGATGTGCTGATCCGCACCGGTCCTGGTCCCCCTGGAATGGCTCTTCAGTCAGTACAAGACTCACCAGCGCCTCTCGCCCGTCCTGTGCTGCGGGTGACATCCAGGGAAGGGGACGTAACGCCCACTGGTCTGCGCTGGGGCAGCTTCGCCCCCACCCCCTGCAGCAGGGCCAGAAGGCGAGAGCCGCAGCACCCGCAGCGATGGGGAGCGGGGGCAGCAGCATCCTCGCCCCCGCGCTCAGCAGCTCCCGGGGGTGGGAACCGCGTGCGCCTCCGCTGCGGCACGTTGGAGTCAAACGCGTGCCGAAGGGCAGCGGGGAGCACCCCGTGTCACGGCAGGAACAACAGCAGCAACAGCGAGCAGCGCGGGCGCATCTCCCATGTCCTTCTCTCTCCTGCTGGATGTTTTCCTTTGGTTAACGTTGCCCTTGGCCTTGGCTAACGCAACCGTCAAGTTACTGGTGTAACGAGAAGGATGTGCGAAGGCACAGGCCACAAGGAAAGTGCTTTATAAAACAATTGCAGCAACGATCTGGACCATATTGTACGTTTCCTCAAAACAAACAAACAAACAATTTGCAGATTTGACGCGGCATGAATGCTAATCCCAGGAGACGGGAATTGGAGAGGACCCTTCCCAGATGGCTTCTCTGCCACCGCACTCATTTGCTGGTGTTTATCCATCTTCGTGTCCTAAAAAGAAGAGGAGGAGGAGGAGGACTGGGGGCTGTGTTCTTCCAACTCAAGGGAGGGATACAAATGAGGAAATTGGCTGTAAATTGATTTTTCTTCTCACTCATGGAGAAGTTAGGTGGGCAGAAAGGCAGATGTCGTGGTGCAGGGTGCCCGTGCCAGGTTGCGTGCTCTGAACGGCGTTGGTGTACGGGGAGGAGGTGGAGGCCTCTTGATGCTCCTTTTCTGGGAAACTGGATTCTGGAGAAGGACCACCAGACAGCAGAAATGACACTTTCATGAGCCCAGGGTTTCTTTTTATGTATGGGGGCTAAGATTTCTTCTATGGGAAGCATTATTTTAAGCAAAAAAGGCAGATTGGGAATGCAGACACAGAAAAGCATGTCAAATGAGAAAAACTTTGATCAAAATTCAAATCCAACTCAGCCTCTAGCTATCTTCTGAACAGCGTGCATTCTCCTGGATATTTTTTTCCCCTTTTTTAAGAACAGGAACACGAAGAAAGCACTTGGTATGAGGGAGGTCAGTAGACACACTGCATCTTAGAAGTTCAATTTAATCTCATTTTCTTTGGCCTCACTGATTTGCTTTTCCAGGTTTGGTGGACCCTTGAGAAACGTTTTATCCTCTCCTTTCAGGTGCTCAGTAATGCAGTGCTAAGAGGACTTTCCACTTTGTGGCCTAATTATGGAAAAATTCATTTCTGAGTGGGCTGTCTAGGCTGCTTTTATGCTGCTTCCCTGTGCTCAGCTCTCAAATGAGGCTCCTTGCAAGGCATCATTTACAGAAAGCTAAAATCACCCTTTAACGGATATTCCCTTCGGTGTCATGCAGTCCCAGGCATTCCGACTGCTGATGCCAGCAGCTCCTGAAATCCCGCCGGAGGTGAGCAGGGAAAGGCTGCATCCCGCCATCCCACAAGCATCCGGCTGGACCAGGCTGCTGTCTCGTGCCCAGTTCTCTCTGGCAAAGTACCTGCTTCCCAGTACGCTTCTGGGAAAAAAACCCAACAAACCCACATTTTAAATTACTCCTGAAGCTGCCTCGCATATGTTGAAAACCCAAGCTTAACACAGACCACAGATTTAAATTGTAATTACCTTGATAGGGGAGATAGGCTTGTGTGTTCCATTGTGACATTAAGTTACATTATGCTGTGACAATTATTCTACTTTAATGAAGGGAAAAAATTGTTTAAGTTATGTTAAAAATCAGCCTGTTCCGACACCCATCTACAGTTTCGCGATATGTTAGAAACATATTGGAGTATAATCACAAGTGTGGCTGAATATATTTCATAAAAGCATGAAACCTAGCAAACTTTGTAAGACAGAGCAGTAAATATGTCCTCAGTACCGCTCCTTATAATAGCAACAGCCTGTCTCTGGAAGAGCAACAGGAACTGTACTGATTTTTATATTTCTTTCATTGCAAGAACAAGAGAGCACCCAGGGAAATTCTCAGCCAGCAGATATAAAACAAGCAAGAAGAGGTCATTTGTCACACGGTCCGTAATTACATGTGCAGGGTAGAACAGGCTGCTGCTGCCATCTTATAGAGAACGCTGGGTGCAAAGGAGTTCAGAAAGGAATAGGGCAAATTCATGAAGAATAAGTCAATAGCGGTTATTAAAACAGTTTGGCTGCTATTTCTGGGTGAACGAGTCCCTAAATCAGAAGCTGGATGTGCGTAATAGGAAGATAATGGGGAGCGAGCTCTGTTCTCCCATCCACGTTTGGGTTTGGGCACGGTTGGGGACATCGCGGGACAAGCTGGGACCTGACACAGAACCGAGGAGCAGCCCAGGCTGGAGGAGACCTTGAACCATCATCCGGTCCAGCCTTTCCTGGGAGAGGGAGCCCAGACCAAACTGCCATCGCCTGACCCAGCACAGCAGCGCTTTGTAACACTTCCCTTTAGAAAATAAGTCCCTTCTCATTTCTGCTCTGGAGTCTTGAGGGGATATTTGAGTTTTGAGCTATTCCTTTATCTTTGCAAGACAGGCAGCAGCGAGGAGGTCTGGCAGGGGCTGCCTGGCGATGCGTTTGCCTGACGTGCCGGAGCACGGCGATGCAGAAACAGGACGACGGCTGCCGGCGAATGGATGGCCCGCCTGAGAGCACTTGATATGCGGAGTGCGTGGTATTTTAACTAAATACAGAGACTGCGTGGTCTAGCTCTGCAGATTGCTGAAAACACGCCTTAAAGTGATGTGTTGCAATTAATTTTAAGTCTCCTTTTGAGAATAGTCTTCAAAATTAATTTAAGACAGCCTATTTCCAAAAAAATGTTCTTGCTGGCAAACCTGCTTATTTGAGAAAAATGAAAAAAAGATGAGAGATGGATGTGATTATGGCTGATGATGTCATTCTTTTTTTCCTTTTTTTTTTTTTTAAAGGGAATGACTATGTGTTGGCAATGATTTGGATTTGTCAACTTTAGTAAACTCTTCAAAATAAAACAAAATGAAAAACTTTTCCTGTCCTCAAAAAGCAGTAGCTGGTAAACCACAAAATTCTGTATTAAAAGATACTCTTTGCAGACTGGCAACAATTGCTAAAAAATTATCACAGATTTCACTTCTATTAAATAGCCCTAAGTTATTTTAGTAAGAAAAACAAAACAAACAGGGTTTGATGAAAAAGGAGAAGCCTTGGCTCTATTTCTGTCTTCAAAAACTAATATCCTGTCTTAGAATTGGTAACAGAAGTGGATGCGATTGTCCTTGCAATTCAATCTCTCCTGCAAATGGGGCAAGGAAATGCTGCATCACAAATACAGAAACTCAGAAATCACTGAGATTTCTGAGAGTGAACGCTTAAAATACCCCCGCAAAAATACTTTTGTCTCTAACAGTATCATTCACCCAGCCCTTTACAGGCTACATCCCCAGGATTTCCCAGAGAAGTAGGTGATTTTATTCCTGTTTTGCAGATTGGGAAATGAGAAATGGAGAATTTAAGTGCTTTGCTGTAAGAACTGTGAATCAATGCCAGATACGACTGAAGCCTCAGACTTGCACTCTCATGCTGTAACTGCAGGTTGCACTCCCACGTAGAGTACTGTCGAGGGCATAATTTGAGAACCTTCTGCAGCCACAGATGTGCAGGAGAGATTTGTCCCTTAAATAATCAGATTAAAGACGTCTCATGTTCCGTGGAGCCCAATGGCTGCATGGGACAGGGAGGATTTATTCTCCCCCTTGCAGAGTGCGGTGCAAGTTGTCGAATGCAATAGAGGGACGTATGGGGGGTGGCTTGTTTTTCTCTGAAGCACGATGTATTTGAAACTCGTGGTAGCAAGATGGCACACTCCATCTGAAAGGGAGGTGGCCAGTGCTGCCGGGCTGCTGCCTGATTTAGTTTGGCTATCAGCAAAGCCGTGTTGTGTTTTCAGGTTAGGCCAGGTAGCGATTCAGGATTACTGATTTTTCCTTTATTTCTTGCCAGCGGTTAATGCAAATGCGTATGTAGATACGAGTATATAAACCCTGTGGGGTTTGCTTTTATCTGCCCTCCCTCTCGTGATTTGCATAGCGATCCGGACAGCGTGCCCGCTGGCACCCTCGCACGTCTCCACCGGGCTTGGGGCATCTCAGCCCCGCTGCAGCGTGCCCGCGCACAACCCCAGCCCTTCAGCGCTCGCTCAGCTTCAGGGCAGTGAGTATCTCCCTAATGACGCCAAAGACAAAATTCACACATTTTGAGTTAATTACATGCTGAATTGGAGCGCTGCAGCGGGGACTGCGTGCAAGACCCCCGATGCCAGCGTCAGACCCCTGATGCCGGGCTCCTCCTGCGCGGCTCTGGGATGGCTGTGTGCCCTGAGCCTGAAATCAGAGCAGAAACAGGCTCGGGAAAGAGCTGCAGGAGCTGCAGTCAACTCGTTTCCAAAGCCTTTATATTAAAGGCTCATCAGCACAGCTGATGGAGAAACATGAAGAAGCACAGAGTGTCCAGAGGCCCCTGCCAATGAAAAATGTTCTCTCTGAAGTTGTGGTTTGAACATCAGGGACTCCTCCTGTGCCGCTCTTATTAACATCATAACTCAAGGAGCCTTCTCCCATCTCCAGGAAAACATGCAGCAGAGTATTGAGGCTGCAGACTCGCAGGCGAATCGATAGACTTTGGTTTTAGCAAAAATATGCTGTGATCAATATTTAAACAGGATCCAAATATACCTCTTTCTTTCCAGCTGCCTGCCAAAGATGTAACGGGGAGGAGGGGGGGACCAGCGCTGCTCCGAGGGTTATTAGCGGTGACCTCCCATCTGAACGAGCCTTTCCATGCCAGGGGCTGCTCAGCAGCGGGACCTTGGCAGCACAAGCCTGTTCTGTGGGAGGCTGGAACCAGGATCCAATAAATGCGTGAAATTTCCCTCCATAGCAGGAGCACGGGAATCACGATGCTGCTCGGGGCGGTGTCCGGGGCTGCGCTCAGGTGCTGGTGGGGATGTGCTTCAGAGGAAGGGCTGGTGGAAAGGGTCTCCAAAAGAGACCGTCTGGGCACCTGGGGGCCAGAAAGTGCTCAGAGAAAACTTCACTTTCCCCAGAAGATCCTACCAGTGTGCATGTGTGGGACCAGAGTTTAGGGCTGCCCGATCACCAGCCGTCAGACCCAACTGCGGGTTATTTTATTCTCCCTGTGGGTGCTGGCCGAGGTGGCCACCAAAGATGTCACTTACTAAAATTTTTGATTTCTCCCTTTTGTTGGCTGAGGCCAAGAATGAAAACAAAACTAAATACTTTCAGAAAGTGTGGGATTGATTTTGATTAATTTATTTTTCTGCCACCTGAGAGGACAGATTTCGGCTAATTCAACCTTTTTTCACCTTGGTGGGATATTACTTCACATCCAGCTGCCTTAAACCAGTTTCTCTGATTGTATCTTGGACAACTGAACAGAAACCTTAGCCCAACGATTTCTTCTTGCTGACTTTGGTCGTTTGTGTCATGTTTCAGGCCTTTCTTTCTAAGGGGAAGTTCTGGCTGAATTGCTTTCAAAGCAATATTCATCCTTAACTTCATCATAAAGCATTAAGGAGAATTTAGATAATCAAATCCAAGTCCTCATCTCCTAAGAGATACGTACAATCTATACTGTATAATTACTTCTCTTTTCAGAGGGGCTGTCATTATTTGATTAGTTCAGATTAAGGCTGATCCTGAGATGCCAGCGGGTGAAGATGTCCTGCTCTGTGCCATCCATCTTCAGGCACCCAACCAGTGCAAAGATCAGGAGAGAAGGAGCACTTTGCCAGGAGACAGGACCGTGCCTAATCGGATAATACAATAGGAATGGGAAAAAAACGGTGAATATAAAGGGGGAAATTCTCACACTAAAGCCCAATAGCTTGTGAAAGAGCCTCCCAGGGGAAATAGTGAAATTTCTGTCAGTCTTGAGTAATTTAATATGGGACTGACCAAAGCAGCAGCTGCTGAACAGAGTGAACAATACTGCATTTGCTAGGAAAGTACTGGTGACTTGCAGGTATTTCCCATCTTTTTAATTTAGAATCAGCATACAGGAACATACATTTCTCTGCGTAGTCCTTCAAACAGCAAGACTAAACGCGTACCTTACTTAAAGCATCCGTATGGTTTTAATGGCATGAAGGCGGTTAGCACCTGCCTGCTGCAAGACACATGGTTTGTGTTTCGCTGATTGGAGATCTAGATGCTCAGATTCAGGAAAGGGCCATGAGTTGAGTTTTAAGTTCAAGCATGCATCGAACCTTCAGTCAGCCACTACAGCTCCAAGGGAGCCTCACGGTGACCCGTCCCACCAGGCTGGCTGTCCTCCAGACGGCTTCCCTGGCCTCAGGCACGGCTGGGGACATCCTGGATCAGGTACCGAGGGACCAACAGCCAAGAGCAAGGGATGGGGCTGCGCCCCACACTGTGCACCCACCTCTGCTAACGACTTTGTGCATCTTCTTGGTCAAGCGCTCTGTGCCTGAACTGAGCCATTTGTGGAACAAGGACAAGAATACTCACCTACGCCAGGGGTGGTGGTCGTGAATTAATGTTTCTGGATCACTCAGCAAGCCTTTTATCAAAAGTGCTAAATAAATGCATAGCTTTATTACAGAGGGGATGGAAGTTTGGTGTCAGTGCTGCATCACATGCCGTTTCAACCTCCCATCCCATCCTGCCTCATCAAGGCTGCTTAGCAGCACTGCTACGGCTTGAATTCTCAGCCACTGGAAAAGTAGAGTAAATGTGGCTAGGTATAGGAATAAAACTTCATTTCATTGTAACCTTGGAACAAGAAGAAAAGCATTAATTTGATTTAAGACACTCTCACGGACAGCTTTTTTTTATTGTAATAATAATACAAATAATTCCCTTACTCTACCCTACTTTTTTATTTAGATTGGAAAGAAGCAAATTGATCAAATTAAATTAGGATAGCCTGAACATTTAATTAGTATTTATTAATATTTTAGTGCAAGAGACATACTTAGAACAAAAGCTTAAGTATGAGTTTAAAGCTTCTTGCATAAAACCTGACCTTTTCCCATCGGGCTGCTCTCCAGCAGCCTCTGAGCAGCTGACAGTGATCTACAGCTGCGAGCAGCAGAAGTTGGGTTTGGAGAGACCACAACGATTTGGACACGTTTGCTGCTGCTGCAGCTTTTGTTGACTTGTAGAAAATTCCTCAAGTTTTATGGCTGGCGAAGGGGAAGAGGATGGAAAAAAAATAGGCTGGAATAGGAATAACTGCTCACAGGAATATCCTCCTGTGTCTGCCAAACAGGAAAGTTGTGGGGGATTTTTGGGGATAGTACGCCAGCTGCTCAGACAGGATGCAGACCTGTACCCATGCTGGGGAGAGATGTGTCACGGTCACAAATGTGGCTCCTTGGTGTGACCACATTATCGTCTTCAATAGTATTGTTATCGTGAGTAAATAATAATAGCAATAGCAGCAAGATGAGTGGAATCCAAAGTAGAAGCAAGAGTCTTCATTAGAGAGGGCGATTCGTGCTGTGTTATCCACATTTCTCCACGGTACAAGCAAAGTCTCTGTGAAACTTTAGGTTTTAACTGCCTATAGGTTGTTTACCCTGAACTTTTTCAGGCCTTTGTTTTGCATCTCCACATTATTGGAGAAAGGGACAATGAAGAGAATTTGCCAGGCTGTGGGCTCTGACCAGCTGAACGTCTTTGAATGCCGAATATAATGTGCTTATGCAGAAAATATTGAGGGACGAATCAGGATAGAAAGCGATTAAATTACTGCATGTCTGTGCAAGTGATATGGATTCTTTGTGTCTGTTTTCATTGCCAGGGCTTTGCCTTTTTTTCCGTTTTCCTGACCGCACAGCAACCTTGCTGACCCTCCTCTCTGACTACCTCTCGTGCATATGGTAATGCCGCAGGAGCCCTTCCCTCTATTTTAAGAAACAGAAATGTGGCTAGTGAATATGAATATCGTGAAACAAGCCCTCGTAGGTTTTTTCTGACACTTCCCTCCCTCCCCTTCCTCACCCTGACTGCAATATTTGTTGTATTTTGTAACACACAATTGATTTTATTTCTCTTTCACTTGGCCATCCTTGAGCTACCAGTGCCCTCTTTTCTTTTTTTTTTTTTTTTCTCTTTTCTCTATCAAAAAAGAAAGTGCAATCTCAAGGGGGAGAAAAACTGGGTGGATAAAAAATATTCAGCTTGGCAGTTATCTCCTGCCTGGATGTTCTCCTGAGACCGCCGCAGAAGGTGGTCACCACCATGTTTTAATTAACAATCTGCACGCGTTCCAGCTGTTTGACAATTGTAGCCGAGCTTGTAGGAGCAACAGGGGGGATGTTTTTTCCCTCTCCAATTTCCACACTTAAATCCTTTCTTGCTTTAACTGTGCCCACATGCAGTTGTACACCTGAGTAAGTCCGATACTCACATTGAATCAATACTATGATTTATGCATAAAAGCCCAGAAACCCTGCAAAACAATTGTGCAAGTAATTTTTCATGAACCAGACTTAAAGCGCTTGCCAACAGGCTAAATTACCCTCTTGTTAAGTGTTGTATTTTGTTCTTCCTTCTTTCTTCTTCTCCGTGTATGCCTTAATATTGATAAGTGTTCTCTAGCATGAGAGAACATTTGCATTTTTTGCTAAACATCATGTGGTTGAACACATCAAAGGATCCTTTTGTTCTTTCCCTTTTACATATTCCCTCAAATTCAGGACTTGATTTCGGAGATAGCTGCATGTGTCATGGCTGGAGGTTCTGTCCTGGGGCTTGTTAGTCAGACTCAACCCTCGGTAGCCTCTGAGCAGTTCGCTTAAACACGCAAAGTACCGTGGAAAGCCTTTCCCTGTGATATTTGAGTAAGATGTTTGCGTTGGGGTTCCCTTTTGACTCTACGCTGACTCAGTGGCTTCCCTGCCTGTGGTTAGACTTCAAGTAGCTGCTGCAAATCAGATCAGTGATATTAATAATTTCTTTCCTTCCTTGTGTGGCTGCTTGCAGATCTTGACTGTTCTTTGTTTTCAAGAATTCGGTTCCTCTCAGTCCCACTGTCGGCTTTCCCATGCATTTGGTGTCCCCCTTCGCTTGCTGTTCTTGATATCAGAGACAGAAAACGTACTCGGCTTGAAAGCAGGAGTCGCGTGGTGTGCGCGCCTCTGGTGTGCGCACACGTGTGTGTGCTCCTCCTTCCACACGGCCATCACACCCTGAGTCCTGCCGTCGGACCTGCTTTGGGAGGAATGCTCCGTTGGCCATGAGATACTCTGCGGTTGGGTTTGGTCCTCTGTATGTGCCAGGGGCTCCCCCGCCGCATCTCGGGGGCTCCGGCACTGCTAGGAAACGCTGGTGTGGGGGCACAGGCACCTTCTGCTGACGGCGAGAGGCTGAGCCTGAGCGTGGGGTTTCCTTGGTGGCGACTTCTGCGGTGCCGTCCGTCAGGAGGGGCTTCGTGGCCGTGGCCACGGCCGTGCACCTGCACAGGAGAGGGCTGGCACGTATGTAACATAAACCAGCCAATCCACCAATTTTCTACATTGCACTTTGCAAAAGCGAAGGAAAACGGGTTTGGAAGATTGATTCCCTACATATAACCACCGGCTAAACGAGGTAATCGAATGCTTTGAGCATTCTTCTGTCGTGACCTCCGGCAGGCGATGAGGCGCCCCGTCCCCCTGCCTTTCCCCTCCAGAGCCCGGAGAGACCCCGGTCCCCAGCGCAGCTGGGAGCAAATGCCCGGAGGGAAGCAGCAAAGGGAAGGGAGCGGTTATGGTTTTAATATAGCCAGTCTTTCTCTAAAAATGCCACCTATTAAAAAGAATAAGACTTTAACAATCTTGTCTGTCAGAAACAAATTGCTACCACAACATCAGTGTTCGCCAGCTTAGTTAATGTTTATTTAAATGACCATTTTCTACTGGCAGATAAAAGATTGAACTGTTTTGTTGCTATTGTTGTTTTTTTAAAGTCCTCAAATATGAAGGCGCCTGAAGCCAGCATTTGATTCTCATTATGTTATGACTTTTTTTTTTCCCCTACATAATTTGAATAACACTCTGTTTAACTCAACAGCTGGAGGGATATGGCTTTTTCTTTAAATTTTAGAAAGTGAAGCTAGTTCTATTAAAAAACCTCCAGTCTTCAGCAAAAGAAAACATAAAAAGTCTGGCGTGGGTAGCAGAGTGCTCGTTTTCCCTGAACACCTTTACCCAGTTCTGGAAATTATCACCCAGGGTTTTTATTTACTGCAGTGATTAGTATAGCATAACCACTCAGACAGAGAGAAAAGTGGCTAGCACAAAGGGTGTTTTAATGGCATGCACACCTTTCCATTAGGAAACAGATTGATAGTTACCCACTCTTAGATTTCCAGCTCTTAAGGGATCATTACGATCAATTAGCCTTCCCCTGTCTAGCACGGGCTATAGGGTTTCAGCTGGTTGTTTTTGAATCAAGCTGACATCTCACGGCTTGAACTAAACCCGATATTTCAGAGGAGACAATCCTGTCCTGGCTCGATTTAAAGACTTTCAGTAAATTCCTTTCAGGCATCCCTGTTCTGCCCTGCTCCTCACCCCCTGACCGGCATCGGGCAGTGCTGCGAGGCACGCCGCAGACCCACCCCAGCAAAGCTCCCGTTAGCCTCCCTTGGCATCACTTTGCATCCAGGCTCATCCAGCCCCCATCGTTGCGGGTTGGAGCGTTCAGCAGCCCAAACCTCATCCTTCATCTCACGTTTCAAAAGGGCATCAGGTCCTTACAAGGTCCAAATCTCAGTGGGAGCCGAATGGATTTTATCCTCCCTAAGGCAGCACCACTTTTAAAATGGGATTTCTGGGGCACGTTAGATTTTATTACCACCCTCCTCATACCTTAACCACAAAGCATTCCTTCCTCCCTGATCATATGCAAGTTGAAATGAAAGTCAGATTTGATTCAGGTTTTCTTAAATCTTACTTCTTACTGCTCCTCCGGGCACGTTATTGAAACTCCAGACACTCTTCCCCATTTAAGGAGTTAATGAGAGTCATTTTAAACTCTTGAAACACACTCATGGTTTACCTGCTATTCAGAAACATATTTCCAAGGTCTCCCAACCAGCTTTGCTCTGTAGCACAGTTTGAGGCAGCAGTTTACTGTGCTGTTGTGCTAAATAACTGCACTCCGTATCCTGGCATTCCTGCATTTTACGTTGCCTCTGTGCAAAGTATGCGTATCTCAAAGTTCACGTGGTCCTTGAGAAGGTCACTCCAGACTGCCTTCAACCACATTAATGACTGTTAATTGGATCCGGTCACCTTAAAGTCAAGGTCCATATACAACCACTTAGTTTAATTTTGCATAACCTTGTGTCTATCTCCTGGCTTGTGTTTTTTCCTACAAAGGCCAAGTCTGCTCTGGTTCCTTAAACCCTCCGACACCCCGTACCAATGGTGGTGATTCCAGATGAAGCCTGTTTCATGTTTCATGAGTCTCTCCCATTTCACCGCAGGCGTCCAGATGTTGCACCCGGTTCCGTGCTGGGCTGCAGGCGAGGAGCAGCTGGGCTGCGGGCGGCCAAAGCGGCTGCTCCCATGGTGTTATCCAGTTCCTTTCTTTATGTCAACGTTATCCAAAAACTGCGTAAACATGTCAGTAGAAAAAAACCATGAAGTGTTACAGTTGTTTTTCATTTACTTTCACACCAAGTATCACTTCAAGTTGCAGAGTACTCACAACTATCACAAAAGTCAGTGGGAGCTTTATTTAGTTTAATTAATTAATCCATCACTTGAAAAGTTTGAAGAGAAATGGATGAATGTATGTAAAATGCAGGATCTAGTAATTTATGAGTTACTTCATAAAACCAGTAGCAATTTTTCTCAGACTATGATTTACAGACAGGGTGGAGGGTAGCAAAAGCAAGCGCCCTAAAGCCATAAAAATAAGGTTGCTCACCGGCAGGACCATGCTTCAGTCTGACAGCAGTTCACATTTTCTTAAAACACAGAAATCGGCCTCACAGGGAGCTGCAGCCACCAAAAAGCTGGTCCAGAACTGCCACAGCATCACTGCAGGGCAGAGGAGGCAGAACCTGTCTGGACGCACGCACGACGTGAAGCGACCGCTCTAATGGGAGAGCGTTCTGTGCCCTACGCTGACAGATTCCATCGCCTTAGTCAGTGGAATTATCTCGCCGTGTGTTTATTATTGCGACTTGCATGCCGGACCTCAGCTGGGCAAGGTGAGGGAAAATCAGCGTTTTAGAGGAGAAAGTTCCCAATGTTTAGTGATGGCCGATGGAACGGACTCAGAGTTTGCAAGCCGGGTCTCTAAAGGCTCAGGTACTGAACCGACCACTCAGTTGTTTGTCAGGACCTCATCTGAGCCTGACCAGCAAGCCAGAAATCTCACCTTCACGGGGGTTTTCATAAGATTTCCAGCACGTCCTTCTGGGGTCAGCCCCGACATGTGCAGAGCAAGCCTTTCTCACAGTACTCGGAGTTTTCATTTCCATTTCATTCCGTGAGCTCGAGAAGTGTTAGAAGCTGAACAGAGAGTGAAAATTATTTTTATCCAAATTATTCTGAACCTTACAGCAGTGCTGGGCTCAGAGTATGGAGGTCCCTCATCTGTTTATATTCTCTCCGAAGCCACTGGCTCAGAACAAAAGAGGTCAGCAGCCATCATTTTTTTGACCTCTGAATTGCTAAACTCTTCTCACTTCTGACTGTCTCTTGCTGGCTCCAGAAAAATAAAAGGTTTCATACTAAATCCTTTGCAGGGCAAGAAAGAAATCTATCCCCGGGGGAGAAAAGGCAGCAAAGGAGAAAATAAACTCTCAGAGTAAATTTTAAAATTGCTTTATTAACACTTTTTTTCTTTTTAAACCTTAGTTCCCCTGTGAACATACACATCTTGAAACCTTTCTATTTCTTAATAGCACTCTCTCATTTAAACCACAATAAAAAGAAATATGTTGAGGGAAGAATGAAAGTGTCTCTAATTCCCCCTTAACCCCTTACAAAGTTGCTATGGAAACAGCAAACATAATATTTCAGTGGTCATTCTGCATTCCTGCAGCCAGAGCTTTATTTGCAATTGCAAATGCGCTAAAAATGCTGCGATGCAGACAGTCCACTTCAGAACAACTTCTTGGCAAAGACGCCAGCAGCCACCCTCGGGTACCCGATGCTGAGAGCCTGGTTCCCACCCACCAGCAGCACGGCGGCGAACTCCGTCTTTTCTTGCACACCCCCCCCAGCAGCAGTGACTGTCAGAGGTGTGCCAGGCTGTCCCTGCATCTTTCGATAATTTCCTCCGAAAGGAAAATAAAGGACACAAATTCATTTATAGGTGCAGAGGAGCTAATTGCCTCTGGACCAATTTAAGCCCCAAGCCTTTAACCAGTGCAAACAAGCCCCGCTTCTCTTCTTCCTGGAGAGTCGCTGGAAATGCCTTAAGGCATTGACGTGGTGCTGGTGGGTTGTTTGGATTATGGTGCCATTTTCTGCTTTGCAGGCCGGGCGAACACCTGAGCAGATCACAGTTATTACAGCACAAAGCCACTCAAATCGCCCTCTCTTCTGCGTACTGAAGCGGAAGCAAACCTAATCATATGATGTTCAATTCATCTCTGTTTGCAAATGGACGTTATAACTTCATTTATCCTCCTCCATGCGTGCGCCCCGCGCTCTGCGGGGTGACCACAGCTGTTCTCCCGCTGCCTTCAGCGAATCCACCCGGATCCGTCCCCCTTTGCCAGGGAGATCTGGGCTCCATCGGTGTCTGCTGGTGGGTGACGACCCCCTCCGTGTCAGTGCCGCTAACGCAGAGTCCCTGCGTGTCCCAGCGTCCGCTGGGGTGAGAGGCAGCCTCGGTGCCCGCGTCCATCGGCAGCACCAAAAGCCGAAGCCGACGGGCATCGCCTGCGGCGTCATCTGGCAGAGCGCAGCTGCGACCGCAACCACCGGACACTTGCCAGTTCCTAACCGACAGTGCTCTGCAGTCTTTAAAGCATCATACAGCATGTATTTATTTATCCTTTCATTTCCATAGGCTGTGTGTACCCTACACACATCATTGACAGTGATTAATGTCTTTCACAGTTTGATTCCATAGAAATTGCCTGCGCCGCAAAGCTCAATGTATTTCCTTAAACAAATCAAGCTTAATAAATATTAATGCACGGTGTCCTCACTGTACATTAAGTCTGGATCTTTGTAGCTAATGATTTGAATGGCTGATAAAATTGTATTTAAATATTTTATGCTGAAACAGATCCGTAACTAAGACAGCATGTACACAAGCCGGTGGGCGCAGGTATGCTCCAGCCGGTCACACGTTGGCACTGCGCTTACAAAGTCCTCTCCTAATGTCCTTCCCTCCCTCCCTCCTTCCCCTCCCGTCATTAACGCTGCTTGTGCCAGCCGCGGTGTCACGCTGCTGTGCCGGCAGCAGGGTCACCGTGTCTTCAAAGAGCAAAATGCATTTGCAAAGAAACCTGCGGTGGAGCCAGGAGCGGAGATGGCCGCAGCTTTCTCCCGGCTCCCCCTCCCCGTCCCAGCCTCCCCTCGCAGCTCGCCGGGTGTCGTGCACCACTTCCAGCGGGGAGTTAGTATTTTCCTTTCGGAGCATTGGCATTAACGTGGTGGAGGCTCCCTGTGACTTTACCCTTTTTGCCTTTTCTTCTGTGCCGTCTGGAGAGCAGCGGTGGGACGGGGCTGCGGGGGCTGGAAGCGGCTGGTTTCAATCACGCTCTGACGTGTCAGTGCCAACGGCACCTCGCAGAGCTCCCGCACGTGCGGCGGGGCTTCGTCCCCAGGGAATGCTGCGGGGATGCTGGCTCCTTTTTTCTGAGTTGGTTTCCTTCCCAATTATTTTAGGTTCTGCAGGTGTCCTCCCCACCAGCATGCCAGCGCCCGCGGGTGAGAACCGAGGCAGCGGTTAAACCGCCGGGTTAAACAGGGCCCTGAACTGGGGGACACCTAGCCTGAACTGGGGGTGCTTTAATGCAGCCTGCCTGGCCCAGAGCAGGGTTGGAGCTGAGCTGCCACCTTCTCACAGTATTTGCAAAGGTGCTAAGCGCAGGAGATGTGTGTGGAGCACAAATCGAACCAGTGCTGGGATGAGTCCTGTCTCTACAGTCTCGCTGCTCTTCTTTCTTGCAGGTTTTGGTGGTCAATCAATTTGCGATGAACCTGAGCAGAGGAGGAGGAACGCTGGGTTTAATTCAAGATAACCGAGTACCCGCATGGGAAGCACAGGCCGCTGTTTGCTGAGCTTTTCTCTGCGTTGGGAACCTCCAGACCGCTGTCGGTGCGAGCTTTGGTGTGTGGGGAGATGCCAGCTGCTGCAAGGGGCGAAGTAAGTGGAGATTTCTTGGGAAATATCACCAGGCGCAAAATTTCAAAGGCTTAAATCCCCCAGATTTCCTTGGCTCTCAGAGTTACAGGCTTAGCTGCAGCTTTGGGACTAGTCCTTGATGCCCTAAAAATACGCCACGAGGGTTTCAAAGGAGCCTAAGCACGGGCCACGTTTGTCAGGGTGTTGAAGAGGACGTATGCAGCGATGCACTCGCGTTGTCACCGAAATGTGCTTACCAAGGTACCCTGTACTATGCAATCCCTCTCTCCTCCTGTAATTTCAGATCCATGTTGAGGATTTTCCCCTCTGTGATATATTAATTTCAAATATTGACTCACCAGATTCTGTGATTGATAGAACTCAAACATATTAGTCTTATTACATCCTATATACTTTAATTAACTTCAGCAGGTGATGTTAATCAACTTGAATGCTAAGATGTGGAGCAGCTAAGTAAATGAAAGGGAGATGGAAAAATATCTCCGTACGTTATCTACCCGTGTGTGTAACTCCTACTCCCAAGCCAGAGACATTTAGAAGCTAGTTTTTTGAACTGCAATCTGTACATGGCACGTTTGATAGCAGGTTGCTTCAGTTTAAGTTGAAAGAGATGGTCAGACAGTACAGTAGTGTTATCACGTTACCAGGAACGTTGAAAAGAAGTACTGTTTAAAACAATGATGTTTCTAAGAAAGTGTCAAACTGCAAGGAATTCAGTGCAGGCTTGTGTCTTTGTAAGGCAGTGTGTAAACTCATAGGTAAGCCTCCCGTACCAAAATTTAATGTTTCTGAGGTCAACAGCTAATGGGAAAAGCGGAATCAGGCCGATGTCCTCAGCAGCCAGTGTCTTTAACTTTAGAATCATCATCCAAAGTGCTTTAAAACAAAATGCAAGTTACCCCACAGCCTTGGAATAATGTGCGCGGGAAATATGGTTTAATATTTTGAGGTTGCCTTATGTCCTGGCAATCTTCCTTAATGCCATTATCATATCTTTGTGTATTCCTCCTAGCCATATAAATATGCAATCAGCATTTAAAGTCTTGCTAAGCTTTTAGCATTGATAATAAAAGAGGTTGTGATTCCTACATCAAGGTGAAGGGCTAAACACCTTGGTCTAGTACAGCAAACGTTTCCAGCAGGTGATTCATTTCTCTCACTGGGGGATCTACTGGGTTCATTAATTGATGTACCTGGTTCAGTAGATGGCACATTTGATGAAATAAATGATGTATTATCATTTTGGTTCTAAATGAATGATTCATTTTTCCATTGGATAATTTACCCACTGCTGAGTAGCCTGTGCTCAGTTCATCAGGCAGCGCGTCTATTAGTTTTTCAGTGAGCCTTACGTAAGTATCAGCACTAACTGTAGCTACTTGAATGGCTAATATGTCCGCGATACTATCAAATTGTGCACCGAGAAGCACTTTATATGCAAAATGCAATATGAAAAATGTCCAATATGTTATGCAAATAGCATTGACTGTTTCTGAACTTGCAAAGTGCACAAACATGAAAATGTTGTTTGCAATTTATTTCAATTTTAACAGTCCTTGTACACATGCAATATTTAGTAATTTCTATAAAATGCCTTGTTATGAAGTACCCTCTGTACCTCACACAGCATACACCGGGGAGTTGCTTCACCCATCAGCGAAAGGCAACAGGGTGTGAGGCAGCAGCTGTTCGTACACGCACGGATCCTGCAGCCTCCGCCGCGCTGGGATTTGGCAGCTGTTCCCGCAAGGATCCCTCACCCAGCCCAGAAACGCTGTTACTGCCACGCTGCCTTTCACAAACAATATTCTTCATCGCGATGCGATGCACAGCTCTCTCAAAAAAAAAAGTGAAAGAGAACGTTACGCACAATCACGGATGTGAAGATCCACAGGGGCTGAATCAAAGAGGGATTCACGTTGCGACGTTCCATCAGCCCTTCCCAAACACAATTCCTCTTTCTCCAGCCATGCCTTGGATACCCCGACTCCGATCCCAGCTGCTCGTGGTGTATCACAGGTCAGAAAGACGCGGTGGTTGCCGGACTGCGCTCGCAGCCCTTCATCCCCACGGTCCGGGCGGTCGGTAGGTACGGAGGAGCCCCCAAAGACAAGAGTGTACAGAGAAAAAGGGGAAAATACTCCAGAGATGGCCAGAAGCAGGCAGTTCTGATTTCCTCCACTTGCCTCGCAGAGGCCGGTGTGTATTTAGTGTGAGTTTTCTGTTCCCTAACGTGCTGAAGAGCCTCTCTGCCGCTGCTGCGGGGGTCGCAGCACCTGTAACTGCAGCTGCCCCTGAAAATGGGGTGCAGCAACCTTTGGCAGCACACAGTAATGCCAGTCTCCGGTCAGGACAGGGAGCGAGCCGTCCCCAGCCCTGCGGATGGGTCAGCTGGAAGTTAGATGGGCAGGGAGATTGCCTGTGCTGGAATTTGGCCAGGACACTGGGACGAGCCAAAAATGCATCTTCCTGGGACAAACGGTTCCAATTTAGTTTGGTCTGCTGTAGCCGACTGTACCCAGCCCAGTAACAACATCTCCTCTACATCTTGCAGCTGTATAAATCATTCTGCCTTTAATTACTGCAACGTGGTATTACATACATACAGCATAGAGTAATCTCAAATAAATGGAACTTTGTCCTGAAATTAATACTTAATCTCCTGTTTTGCTGATTTTCTTCACTCGCTGAATGCTGTGACCTTGTAGTTCATACCGTTCGTGGGACTCTGCTCCACATTAGAAGCCGTTTTCAGGAGCAGAAATTGTGTGAGAAACCCGGAATTTTATAGCAGCGAGATTTAATTTAGATAGCAGGGGCTGATCATCGAGACGTCTTTTGTACGATACTAAACTTTCCACGTTAACAACTAACAAGCAAGCAGCAGCCTTGGAGCAAAATGAATGCACGGCGCACCAGAAAGCTGCTCCGGCGGCCGCGGTGGCACCTGGTTCGCTCTTCCCACCGGGGCCACGTGTGTTCCTCAGCCCGAGGGGATGGTCCTCGGTTCCGAGGTCTCTGGACCGTCTCTGCCCTGGGGTGGGGAGGCGGCAGGGCAGGGACCGGGGGCTCCGTCCCGCCGCGCAGTCTTCTTGCAATTTCCAGCGAGTCGCTTAATCTCACCTTTATCAAACGGGGAAACCATCCTTCTCACTTCCGCAGCCTTGGACTGTCTGGCTTTTTTTAGAATATGAATTTATCGGAACAAAGACTGTCTTTTGCTATCTGTATTGAGAGCATCTGGCACCAATTATGAATCAGGCTTCTCAGTGCTTAAATACTATAAATGCAAACCAAAACTGCCAAAAATCTCTTTTTTTTCCTCTCTACGCAGCTGGATGAATTTCTGCCATCTTGTTATCATAAATGACCTTGGTTTTGACTTTGTGATTTATTTGACATACATTTAGTGGGTGCAAAAATAAAGTTAACTCCTTTGCTGTTGCCATGTGAAGCGCTCAGCTCTGCATATAAAACACTTGCCCACACTTCTCCTGATTAATTTGCCTGGCAGCCTGGAAGCTGTCAGTATTCCAGATAGGTTTAATTTCAGACCTGAAGATATAACCGTTCCCCAAGTTTAACCAAACTTTTTTTTCTTTTCTTAATCTTGGTAATCAATAAAATGCAATTGATTTTTACAGGCATAAATCATAAGTGCCTCTTAGTGCTCGGAGAGTACATTCAGTCTTGGTAATGAGACTGAATGATCTACTCTTTGTTTTGCTATATGAGCTGTTTGTCATGTTGAGGAGGCTGCTGTGAATGACTCACTTCAATTTGAAGAGAGATTTATTTTTATAAACCATTATTCCTTTTCTTGCAAAAACATATTCTCCCCCCATCTTGGTGGTATAATTTAAATTCACCGTTCTGTGAGGACTGCACCCCGGGGTGCCTGTCCCTCCTCCCCACCGTCCCAACTGCTCTCAGCGCTGGCTGGATCGGGGTTTCTCCGCTGGGTAAATGCTGGCAGGACTTTTGGCTGCGTGCACACAGGCACGCACTGTCCCAGCGCATTACTGGAAGTGCTGGTATAAATTATTCCCAAATGGGAAAAAGAGTAGGCAATACTGGTATAAAGAAAGAGTATAATGTTTTCCCCCTCTAGTGATACAGTTTATTTTGTTCAAAAAGAAATGGCCACGATCCCAGGTATAAACCCCTCCATTTTCCTTCCTAGCTGGTCCTAGGTCATCTTCAGCCTTCACCCGGGGGCTGCCTGTGGCTGGTACCACCGCAGCCCAGCGGAAGCTTACGGCAGAACCGCTGAAGGTCACAGCCGCGTGCGGACAACCTCGTACCACGGCAAGGAAAGCTCTTCTTCAGAGGGGTGAGTGCCACCGACTGCTGCGGAGCTGGACAGGGATGTGGATGGGGATGCAGGGATGCAGGGATGTGCGGATGCAGGGATGCGCGGATGCAGGGATGCAGGGATGTGCAGATGCAGGGATGCGCGGATGCAGGGATGCAGGGATGTGCGGATGCAGGGATGTGCGGATGCAGGGATGCAGGGATGTGCAGATGCAGGAATGCGCGGATGCAGGGATGCAGGGATGCGCAGATGCAGGGCTGCCGTGTCCCAGGCTGGAGCTGGCTGGAGCCACCCGTGAGGCTCTGCCGGGTCACCGCGGGGCCGTGTTTGCTGCCAGGCACGCCGGGCTGCATCAGCCTGCTCCTCATTTACACCATGGTCAGTTGCTTTTATGGTTTGGGTTTACCGCAGCCCGTGGAGAGCCGTGGGCTTGGCTGGTTTTTAAAGCTTCATATCGCGAAGCCATCTGAGTGATGTAATTCCCTGGAGGAGGTGGGAGCGCATGTAGCTTTGAACTTACAAAGCTGAAGTTGTTCGTGTACCTCCCATTTCTGAGCTTTGCTCGATGGAAAACAGCTCGGCTGCTGCTACTGCTCCATGAGCATCTAGTTAGTTCAGTGATCTGGTTTTTTTGTAGTTTGTAGGTTTTTGTCCTGTGGTAGTAGGACTTTTGTCACAGTGAGAGCTGGAGAAGCAGGCTCTTCTTTTGAAATTCATTTATATAAAAAGTAATATCTACCTTGTCTGGGATCTTCTTCTTGACAGTGACTTATAACTGATGTTTCAAAAAATATGCAAAAATTCCTGCAATGTCTCTAGCCTGTCAGCAATATATGCAAGAAAATTGCTTCCTGACCTCCATCATTTCATAACCTGAAGCATGAGGACTCATAATCTCAGCAACTGTATATGCTACAGTTCCTGAAGCTGCAGATTCTCATCTTATTATTATGGACAGATTGGACGCCAAATAGTTATAGCTTAATTTAAATGTCCATTCTAATCTTTACTCTTTACTTCCTCTCTAGCTTTTATTGAAGTAAACAATCTATTTGCAAAATGAAATGCTTAAAACAAAATGTGAGGGTTTTTCTGTGGGGAAATCTAGACCTAGAATTATTTATATTAGCTGGTCAGAAATTGGTAGCTGTTTTATTTGAGAAGTTAAAAGCTTTTTAGACAGCTTGCTTTTCCTTCAGAACATAAATATAAGAACAGAGATCAGTTTGTCTTAATGTTTTGTTGACGGAAACTGATGGTCTTATGGCTTTGTGCTAATGAAGAGTGTATTAGAGGTGTACGTTTAATTTTAGCTGGCTGTTTTCTTGGGTTTTTATGTTTGTCTCCACCCCACACATCATTTACAGCAACATCTCAGCCCTAGGTGCTGGGTTTGGGCGATTCCTACCACCCTTTCTGCCACGTTTCGTTCAGTGTCCTCCCAGGTCCGTAGGTTTTGCGGAGCCCTCTTGCAACGTGTTCCCCCGCTCCCTGTTCGCTCCCCGGTACTGCAGCCCATCGTCCCCATTCCAGTTAGTGAGGAATCTACGCATTGATTTCCGTGTCTGCTCTGATCAATATTTATGTGCATTAATATTGTTTCCAGCATCTAACCAGTAAGGACATGAATCTTCAGCCAGTTCCCCTACGTTCTCCCTTTTGGGTGGCATTTTAATTCACAGGCACCGCCTGTTAGGGAACCTTTACTTCATTTTAGGTAAATGCTGAGCAAACCATGGGAAGTCTGGATTAAGAGAGCTGCATAAATCTACCCAAAGACCTTCCTTCTTTCCATTTTTCTAATCAGGAATGTTGTCATCTTCTTTGACAGTTTATTAATGCTACACACAAGCATGTAATAGAGATTGTGGTTTTTCATTCAGGGATTGTTGTCCTGATAAACAGACTGGCATAGACAAGTTACCCCAGTCACTGCGCGAATGTTTGCCTCTAAACTCAGCCAAATTCTTGAGATCCCATGGCCCTGAGCCAGAAGACCCCTGTCATCACTCTTGGCTCTTCCTCTGCAATCCATCGTCAGTGACCCACCACCCCGGCAGCTACTAGAAGAAATCTGGCATCTGGCGCATGTTTTTCTCCCAGCCCAGGTTCTGGTGTCTATCCTTTATCTTCGTGTCTGGCTCAAAGCTGTTGAAGCAGAGAGGGATCTTTCTGTTGAATTCAACAAGCTTTGGGTTATACTTTTCTTTCCGTTTATTTTTGATGTTCCTTTGTGTAAGGGAGCAAAAATTAACCTCTCTATTTTTACTCTATATCTTTGCTCTGTCTATTCTAGATGTTGTTTTTACGGATTATTTATTTCTAGCTATTTATCTTAGATATTCCTTATCCTCAGCATTTCTCATATTATGAGATGGCTTGTGAGGGCTGGTAATTTATGAGATGTGGAGCACTTCACAGCTGGGTCAGCAGTTCAGTTAACCTAGTTTAGGGATGAGTAAAAATTATAAAAATCTGAGCTTCCGGGTTGACGTGGACCAAGGCTCTGGACTTCCCATAGCCATGGGGGAGATGATTTAGGTTGTAACATAGAGGGGAATGTGGTGGGATTCCAGCTCAGCAAACGTGGCTGCCCCCAAGCACAGAGCCCGGGGCAGGTCCTCTGCTCTCCCCTCTGCACCACACTCCCGTGTCTCCCCCCAGTCCACCTCGCCAAGCCCCAGGAGATCTTGCCAAGTGCAGGGAGCAGCAGGCTGATATTTTTTGGCACCCTTGACAGCTGGGGTAGGAGTAAACCAGAGCACAGTCACACTCCGCGGAGCATGGTGGCAGTCAGGGTGACCGAACACTTCATGGGTCATGGACCCTTCGGTCCTCCCGTGCGACCCAAAAGGCCAGGAGTAAGGCAAGTTGTCTCATTCATCACCCTGTGCTTTTTGTTCAGGAGATAAAGCCAATAGCATCATGTAATTAGTGCTTGCATCATCCCATTGGAAGCAAGAGTGCACAGAGCTGGGGGTGGGGATGGGGTCCTCCCAGCAGGACATCATTGCTCCCAGCTGGAGCCCCTGCGCCCATCAGCTGGCTCTGCCCTGAAATACCCCACCCCGTAAGCACAGCTCCTCTTTTCCCGGGGTGGTGGAGGGCTGCAGGCTCTCAGCAGAGAGGTGCTGGGCAGGAGCAGCCTCCCCTGGCTGGGGCTCTGCGGGGGGAGATGCAGTCCTGCCAGGGCTTTGGGGAGCACCAGGCTCTCTGTAACAGCTCTGGCTGACTGTGCCCTTGCACTAAGGATAAAAATTAGACCGTAAGGTGTGAGGAAAGGACAAAAATATGGGTGAAACAGTGAGGTCTGTAGTCAGTAAGAGAGTGAAGTGTGTAGTCAGGCATGGCTCCTGGCAGCGCTGCGCTCATCCTGCTGCCTTTCACCGCTGCTAAAACCACCAGGAGAAAGCGAGTTTGCAGTGTGGCTGTGCCTGCAGCCGGCTCCCAGAGAGAGGAGAGCGGCTCCGGCGCTGGAGCCCACATCCACGTGCACGGAGAGAGCCTGTGAGTATGAAGCAGTCAGGCTTCACAACTGTGTCTTCTGATGTGATATATAAGCTGCTGCTTTAAATTATTCATTCGTTTGCCACAGTTTGTTTGTTTTATATTTAGTTTGACATGGTCTAGAGGTTGGAGTAATTTTCTAACTCACTGAATGATCTTTTTTTACTCTCTTAAGCACCTTCTCTGTCACACGAAAACAATTTTCAATCAAGAGTACAAAGCACCCACTCGCAGCTGATGGACTTTATTTCCTGTGAATATAATTTAGCAGCTTTGGATACATTTCATTTAAATACATTTGCATGGTGAGGCCAAGTTAGCCTTTGACTTAGGATGAACCAAACTCCTTTCCATGCAAATACTTACAGGAGGGAGTGACCCCTGTAGCATCCAGGTTAAATGCACTTTTGCATAATGGTGTGTGCTGTGAAACGCAATTAGAATATTTCTGCCTCCCTCTGTCTTGCCTTTATTTTTTAAAGGGAAGTAATTTAAGTAAAGCGTTTGAGTGGTGGTGGGGGGGGATTTTTTGGGGTTTTTTGTTCCTTTCAAGCCATGCTGCATGACTAGTGCTGCAGTGGGAATCGCCCTGCTGGCAGTGACAGCCGGGGAGCCTGGTCAGGGCTCCTTCCCTGGGTCAACCTGGCAGAAGGAAATGCTGTAATGCCACTTTGCTGCCCAGCTTTGCTTCTGCTGAGTAATTTATTAATTACAGCATGTCCACTGGAGAACAAAACCTTGGCCTAATTTTGTTCTGAGTGCTGTGGGATAAGAGCCTGCTTAGTAGCTGGGAGCAGCGGCTGTAGAGACCGGGCTATAAGGGGACAAATGAGGTCTGGAGGAGCAATATCTGTCAGCTTGCATTTAAAGATTTCAGTGTGCCTTACAGAGGAGAGTGAGGGCCATTGTACAGATCAGAAATCTGAGATATGGGGAACAGAAATGACGTGGTGAAAGTCATACAAGAAGTGAGTTGCTGTCTGTGATCCCCAGGGTATCTGCTAGAGTTTTGCTTCTTGTGTTCATCTAGTTTTCTATAACTTCAAAGAAATGGTGAGAGAAGATGAAAGTCTACAGCCAATGTTGTATAGGAGGTTAGACACATAATTTTAGACTATTTTGGCCTCAAAAATCTACAAATTAATGAAATATCATTGGGGCTGAGATGAAGTCCAGGTGTTCTTGATCCAGCCCATCATGTAATTAAACTTGTGGGACTGGCATTTCATTTCCAAAGTTGCATTTAGATACTTTCAAGGAAAATTAATTTTAAATGTTGTCAGAGAAATTAGTCATACCTGCAGTAGTTACACCCAACCATAGGGCAAGATAACATAATAAATTAGCAGTATAATCAAAATAGATTATATTTGTGGAGAACCCTGAATGACTGAACCACTGGGATAAAAAAAAAATACTGCTAAAGCATGTGAGAGAGTTGATGCATCTGAGAAAATCAAGACCTGATCTTGGAGTGTCTGAGAGAAGAAATAAACTGGGAAGGAAAAGCAATTTGATCAGTTACTTTTAGCAAATAATTTGCTGAGCTCACTTGTGTCTGTGCTCTTCAGAGGAGCACTTAGAGGCAGTGGCTGTCTTTTAAAATGGCTTGTGTGTTCAGCACCTTCTGCAAAAGAGGTTTGAGCTCTTGTCAGTAAACACTAAATAAATTATAACAATAATTAAGAACCTGCCACTTTCTATATAGCCTTGTGTTTGCTCCACTTTTCCAAAGGTGAAAAAAGACTGGCTGATCGTGGACAACGGTGTTTTGTCTGTAGCTCTTGTGGGTCGGAGTACGGACCAGGTTCTGAACATGCCGATTGGGGGAGCCCCCAGTCAGAAATACCCCAGCCCGGGTGGTTTTGTGAGTTCAGGGGAGGAAAAAAGCTCTTTTCTAATGCCTTGAATGTCAGAGGGACCAGTTTCAGCTCCCACTGGTTTTACCTGGTGATAGAAACCTAAGGACATTGAAATATCTTGAGCGCAGCACTCTGCCTTTGTGGAGAATTTCAAGCTTTACCTACTAACCTGAAAATTCATTTTGCTTGCTGTAATGTGGAACACTTCAAATTCCTATTGTTTCTAAAATCACTTCGGGTAACTCCTTCTAGCTGTCTTCGTAAGCCTGGAAGGTGTTCGGATTCACCAAAGTATTCACCGTTTAAAGGCGTGCCTTCCTTCTGCATTGGGAAAAATAAATTGAGGCTTTCAGAAGCAGAAAATGAGCAGACTGTGCTATGAACTGGTGTTGCACGTGCAGTTCCTCCTTGAAAGCGTGATGCGTTCCAGCCGTTTTGATTTCATAATCCATGGTCTTTCAGTGGGTCAACTGCATGACCCTTAAACTCGGGAGGGATCCAATACTGTGAGTTTAATTTGCCTAAAACTGTCCAAGTCTGAAATACTGAGTCAAAAATGAAATACAGCTAATCTAATATGTATTGATTTTTAATTTTTTTAACTGAGCTTGTCTAGGAAATGTAGGTTTTCAAGAAATGTCTGGGATGAAATTCACTTTTGTTTGTTAGAAAACATGAGTGATCTGCTATATTTTCAGTGCCATATTCTTTCTGTAAGTATAGAGAAAGCAAGAGTGTTTTGAATCCATGTTAGAAGTAATACTGGATCATTTCAAGCAACTGCTTTCTCAGAGCTCCTTGTCTTTTCTTATTTTGTTGAAGAAAGTGTATGTGGGTAACTGAAATCACCAGGATCTGTTAGTTCACCTGAAAAGAAATTAGTTGTTTTCCAAGAACTGACAAATTGGTTTAGATTGCCACTGGTGCTACTATTACCACTGAACACAGCTGAGGGTGTTCCAAGTCTATGGGTAAAGTTTTTTGGGAAGCTAATTACTGAAAATCAGAGTGAAATTTGGCCTCCTAAGCTACAGCTGTGAAAAATCTACCTTTCATGAGGGAAGCTGGGAGAGGTCCCATTTACCTCAAGCACTGAGATTTCTAATAGATCACCTTGCTACAAAGGCACAGGCTTGACACAAGTCAAGTCCCAGGGAAGGAATTCCTGCCATCAGGAAATGCTTCCAACAAGGGTTGTGTGATTTTTGTTTTATGCTTATTTGAGATAAAATATTTGCAGTTGTCCTAGCCAGGCTTCCCAACGGCCGGATCTAACGGTTCCAAAAAAGATAGAGCGAAATGACATTAGCTCTGAACACACATAAAAAGCAGGGAATGCTGCATTCCATACGTAGGCACAAGCCTGAGGTCCAGCCCAACTAGGGAAAAGACAAAGAACTGGCCTAAGGTTCATGGAAATCCCTGCAGTGTATTAAAATGCACAAGGATGTGTTGATTCACACCAGGTAAGATTTGATCCAGAGCAATAGCTGTCTTACTACTTACCAAACCCACACAGAAATCCTGCCCAGAGATATGTTCATAAAGAATGCTTCTAATAAATTGGATTTCTGCATAGAAAGATAAAACCTTTGAGAATATTTTGCAGCATGTTCCCATGGAATGTAAAATTTCTTCAGATGGGGAATGGTGTAGCTATCGTATTTAATTAATCTTCCTCAAAGAGGTTCTTATCCTCCCACCTTTGTAATGCAGTTCAGGTCACTCCACTGGGATTTCCCCCCCCATGTCTGGCATTAATGCCAATTCAATGCATCAGTTCAGATGAGAAGATGGAGGAGTTCAAACCGGAGGTGAGCTGGGGTTATGCAATTTGGAAATGCAGGAGGTCCTTTGCTGAATATAGATACTGCCTCCCGGTTCAAAGTCGTGCCGGAGCCCCAGTCCACTCAGTGTGATGAAGGGACGCCTTTTTTCTAGGATAACCCTTCTAAAGCTTGCTCTGCTGCCCTGCAGGGCAATTGTTTGCGACATCTCGGATATGATACATTTCTTCCAATCATAATACAATGTATAAAAGCAGAACAAATGGTGAAATATTTTCTTGGTCATTTTTATTTCTTTTCCTTTTTTTTCTGTGCTCTGTATTTTCATTTGTTTAAGACTCCCTTGTCTTACCCCTGTGAATGTCACACGTGCAGCAGAGGCAGCTGTTTCCAGTGGAGTGTGTGCTCACTCCAGTGATGCACCCCTTTCTGAGCCATCATCCATTAAATACCTGCATCCTAATAGACTCTGCCTAGCTTAAATCTGAAGTGCATTAGAGTGATGGGGATCAAATGCAAAATTTGGATTTGATTCAAATTCTGGATCCGTGCTAAACTGAGGCTATTCTTGCTTGAGCTTTTAGTTAATGCATTTAACAAGAAAAAATTCTGCTGCGGTGGCTGCTTTCATCTGTATAGCAATGAGAACTTGCAGCACTACAGATGCATCTTTTTGGTAGTTGAGTTGCCTGCTGAAACCAAGTCTCTGTCTGTTGTGTGTTTTCCAGTCGTTGAAAGAAGGTATAAATTCAGTACTTTGCTAGTGTTGTGTTCCAGACAGCGTAGCTGTCCAGTCGCCATCAAACACCACATTCAAAGAAACACTGAGCTGATGCCTCCTGAGCCTGCAGCAGCATTTCTAGCTGGGTATACGGCTTGGCTCCTCCATGCTCTCCTCCTGCAGAAGCTGGAGACAGCCGTTCCCTTCTCCAGTAAGGGGCCCCTTAACCAATATGTACAAGTCTTTAGTATTCCTCTTTGCTTATTTATCTTGATTCTCGGAAGCCCCAGGACTTGTAGAAGGCAGCAGGGGTGGGTTTGGCAAGCTCCCCCTCCGCAGGCACCGCGGTCAGTCCAGCCTGGCAGTGCCAGTGCCGATGGGACCGGAGCAGCACTTGGCATCCTGCAGCTTGTTCCCTACAGCTCCTCTGTTTCAGAGGTTGCCTTTGACAGATTCAAATCTAGATTTATTTGCTGAGCTCTCAATAAATTATCCTGGTGTTGGCAAACCAGCTGAACTTGGACCACTTGGGGAAATAAACAAATAGGCAATGACAAATGTATGCCTCTACATAAACTGTCAAATCCCTGGGTGATTTATGCCTGTCTAAATATGGTTGTTAATTGTTCGCT
Source organism: Balearica regulorum gibbericeps (assembly GCF_011004875.1). Lineage (NCBI taxonomy): Eukaryota > Metazoa > Chordata > Aves > Gruiformes > Gruidae > Balearica > Balearica regulorum. The sequence continues at coordinate 2,361,670 of NC_046208.1, forward strand.
TCTGTTAGGCTTTCTGTGTGCTGATGGTGGGGCAGCAGAGCCCCTAAAGCAGGTTTGTGCCTGAACATCAGCTGGTAGATGTTGCCAGGGTAAATGGAAAGTTACTTTGGGATGGAGAAGTAAAAGCCAACTGCAAGCAGGCAGCAAAGCTGCACATTACCATACCTCCCTGTGCTTCAGTTCCCCGTGCAAGAGGAGGACGTTTCTTCTGTTCTCTGACTCAGTCCATCTTCTGGTCTTAACTTTAATGCATTTTGTCTCTTACCTCCCTTTCTCTTACGCACGCAGGACCAAGGACAGTAAGATGTCTGCCCAAGAGCTGCTGTGACACAAATAGTAAGAGTTACCTCTAGAACAGCAAGTGTGAGAACTGGGTAACGATAGAGCAATGATGTCCAAACTTGACCAAAAGCTGTTTAAAAATAAGTACTAATTTTCTCATCCTCTTTTGTACAGTCTCTTGGCAAATGTTTAAGAATCTGGCTCTTCCTGGCAGCAATATTCATGTGAATCATCAACAAATCTGTTCGTAGGACACTTTTTCTTCTGCAGCAAAGGGTTAAAACCACAAACATCCCCAAAAATGAAGCCTTTTTCTGGGTAGATGGGACAAGGAACATCTAATTTCACAAGTCTTCTGTATCCTAAAGATGACTGAGACAGTGAAATTCTGGGAGGAACCCATGTGCTATATCAAGCAGGCATCTCATCCATTTTGGAACTGAATTTTGATTTTTTTTTTCTGGAAATAAAGAATGCCCTCCCACACCCTCAGTGCTGTCTCCTTCTGCAGAAACAAATGCCTCTTAAAAACCCTGGGACCTTAGCAAAATAAGAAAAAAATCAATGAACTTCTTTTTCCCTACCAATATCTAAATAGACATTTTTATGTGTTTTTACATTGCTGGCTGTTGAACAAAAGGTCACTACTGATTTGAAGTCAGGCTTTATAACCCAGATGGCTTTCAAAAAAAACCAAACCCCAATGCCATTTCTCATTTCTTTGGCTTTTCTTTTATCAGAGGGTGAATAAAATGATAAAAGAAACAAACATGTAAATGAACATATTGCTCTGCTACGTCATTGCAACAGCTCTGCAGAAAAAGTCTAGCTGTTGACAAGCTCGGGGTACAACCGCACCAATGCACTTGTATCGCGTTTGGCAATACAGCCTTCCTGGTAAGTCAGAGTGGCATCGGTCTATAAATCACGGAGATTTATGGACAAATATTGTAAGAACAATAACCTTTCTCCCTTCTAATATTCACCTCTTAGCTCACATGGTAGCTGTGGATTTCTACCGTGAGCCATTCTGTGGAAGTGCATTCTGTCAAAAGCAATCTGTTAGAAGTGCTCCCCAGATTTAAGCCAAAATTAAAGAGAATCAGGCATACACTGAAGGAGGAAGCAAACCTTAGTGCAGTTAAACCGATCCTACCACGTAACAAATGTCTGCTGTTAGTTTTGCTGCAAACAGTTTTACATTTGTGAACAAAACCTCCCAGGTTACTACAGGGTAGAGCGATCGATCCTGGTTATGAGCAGAGGCATTGCGCTACGAGCTGAAAACCTCTCTGGAAGCAGTTAGACTGGAGGGAGTAATTTGTGCAAATTACTGTTTCTTCTGTTGTCACTCCGAGCTGTTCCTAGGCTTTTATACCTGGTAATGATTTTAAATATTTATCTTCTGAGACAAAGCTATGTTGCGTTTCCAAAAATAATGTTTGATGGTCAAACAAACAGGAAGACTTTCCAGGAGGATGTTTTCCTGACATGGTGCATTTTCCTTTCATCTGAACAGGGAGACTTTGTGCTCTTTTTTGAGGAGGGTGTTGCTCTGCTTGGGTTCTTTTCATTCAACTGGTGGATTTTGCTTTGACTCCGGCTGCCGGGGGAGGCTCCTGCAGCCATACCGGCACGGGTGCGTCATGGCAGCAGGAAGGTGCTGCCGGGTCCCATTCGGGCCCCTCTGTTGGCATTCACCAGCATCAGGAACGGAGATGCTCTGCTGCATCTTTCCTGGCAGCAGGGGTATTTGGAGCCCTTGCTCGGCTAGGCGAGCCCGCAGCCCCAATGTGAGTGGGGCTGTGCGAGGGCCGCTGAGGGAGGTTTGAGGGCAGGCATGTGTTTTGGGGCTGGCACCTTTGGCCTGGGAGCAGGGGCTGGACGTTTACAGTTTGGAGGCTAGACGCTGATTTTGGACCAGAGGGGATTGGGGTCTGCAGCTTCTGAAGGTGAGAGCCTGAGGACAGGAATCTTGACATTCATAATAATTATCCTTAATTATTTTCTGCATTATAGCAATGTCTATAGGCTAGACCCTGATGCTGACTGTGCTAGGTCCTCCCAAGTGGAACACAGATGTGAAATGCAAGAGTGCTGGCTCGGTGTTGTTGGCATCAGGATACCTGTTGGGTTTGGGATTTCTCCCATGGGCCTCGTCCTCACTGTGCGATGGTATGTGCTGTCCAGAACCCGTTAGATCTTTTTTTCTAACTTTATGTCCCTCATCTGTAGAGAGGCTTGCCAGCCCCACCAAAACACTCTTAAATCTTTAGATCATTTAGATGACTCTAGCTTCCTGCCATCTAACCTGCTAGCAGGCAAAACCAGGGGTGCTCCTGGGCTCCCCCCACCCACACCACCCTCGGGGATGGCTGTGGCTCCAAACGAGGGGCTCCCACAGCCCCCCTGCATCCTGCAGAGCTCCGCTCCCGGGATGCTCCTGCAAGCGGTAGTGGTGCGGAGTTGCTGGTCCCTTGGCTTTGCCACGAATATCTCCCACCCTGGGATGACACGTAGCCCGTGGGGCAGAGAGGCAAGCTAAGCCCACCTTAAGTAATCTCTATCGCAGCCGCTATTTTTCAGGCTAAGGACTCTGAGGATTAGATCTGACAGCCAGCCTAGAAAACCTGTGCAAACCCTCCTCATCTATGAGATGTTCCAGGCTTTGATAGCTTCAATTTTTCATTTCAGGGACTTATATTGATTGCTTTAAGAATTACACACACGTACGCACACACATATATACACACACGCACAGAGTACAGGAAAATCAGAGCAAACTTTTTTCCCAAACAGTCGTATCCCAAAGGACTGGGAAGGATTGATTTTTACACATTTGGCTTTTAGGCCATTCACATCTCAATCCAAACAATTTTCTTTCAAGAGAGTCCACTACAGTCCACTTAATTGTATTTTCTAACCAAGCAGTGGAAGAGATTTGTTGGCTTTACTGTCCAAAGAAGACACAAATCTTTTTTCCAATTTTTCCCCTTGTGGTGATAATATAGTGAGTGAGTTTCTGACCCTAAAAGCAGTAAAATATCAAAATGTTGAGCCCAAAACCACAGGGAAAAGATTAATTCATGGAGGAATTTAAAGACTTGGAAAGGGGGACCTGGCTGTATATTTTTCTACTTTTTTATTGGGTAGCAATTACAGTATAACTTTCCAATTTGGTCAGGACAGTACGCTAGCTCTGATTCTGTGCTTCACGTAATAACTTGGAAAAATAATTGCTGTATTAGCATTAAAAAAGCATTCTTTTATGTATTTTCTTCGGCTCCGAGTTTAATAGTTGGATATACCGTGCTTGACCAGGTTAGGTATTCCAATGACATCTTGTAAATTGAGTTTAAAATCCAGTATTGTTATACCTTCTGTCCAAGTTTGCAGGTTTAAGGTTCAGGTGTTATAAAATAATCAGTTAAAATACATGGTTTTATTTGCAAGCTGCACCATGCCTCCCTTACCTTGGAAGTAAGACCATGAGCAGCAGTTGGGTCGGAAAGGTGCTGCTTTGTCTAATAGCAATGCAGAGACAATTAGCTAATTACCTAATGACTTTGGCACTTCACAAGTGGAAGAATTAAAGAGCCAAGCACTGAAATCAGTGAAGTCTCGCTCCGTGCTAGTCTATTTTAATGTCTGGAGTCCCTCTTTGCCGTGACACCCCAGGGACCGAGCCGGCGTGGGGGCTGCAGTCATGGAGCGCTGCTCTGTGCTGCCTATTTTGACAGCTAATGGTAAGCAAAATGGATCTAGTCCAAGAGACAACAGATGCTTCTTGCACGAGGAACCCACGCCGGTTCTGACCTGATTTTTGACAAATTCAGAGCTTCAGTTAAAGGGAAACTTTTTTCAATGCTTCTATTGAAACAGTTTTTTTAAAAAGCACAACAAAAATTCATTGTGGTCAGAATATTTTGCTGATCAACCAATACAGCTCTGTGCAAGACCTTCTCTCAATTTACCTAGCTGACTGAGGAATTTCATTTGGTAAAACAGCTTGCCAAAAGTGCCCCTTTATACAACCTGGTAAAACCAAAAGTAAAGTTTCAGTCTGCTTTGTTTCTTGAAGCAGAGGTTAAAACCCTTGGGGAAGAAAAAATGGGGTGCACTGAGCAAAGGGGCATTGACCCTTAAATGCAATGTTGCATGCATGAAGTTGTAATAACAGTTACTGAGAATAACTGTTTATTCCATTCCAGCAAAACAAGCAAATAAACTGCCAATGGTGGTTTGAAACTTCATACAGTGTAATATTCCTGTAATGGAATGCTTTTAGAGAGGAGCAATAAAAATAAATTGAAAACTGCTTTTCTGCTGGATACAGCTGGCATAAGCACCATCTGAGCAAACAGGATAACACAAAGCTTAACGTAACATCTCTGGTTTTATTACTCAGAAGCGACAGGTCTTATAATAGTATAAATTCACTTAAAAAATGGACTTTTTTAGAAGCCCTCTGTGTTAATTCTGAGCAGTATAATTACAGGTCTTTTTATGATTTAGGTTAGAGACCAATTAGCTTGCTTTGGAGACTCTGGAAAGACTGTTCTTCCCCTGCCCGCGCAGGTCTCGCTCTGCTCTGAATTTATACGCGTGAAGCAGTAAAGTGAAATCGTTCATAACCAAGGGAAGTAACTGTATATGTTGGCTTGGCTTTGCTTTAAGTACATTTTCTGCAAGACGGCTGTCATAAGAAATGCAAATTAGCAACGAGGCACTTGTTTCTGTAAGCCGGAGTACGTAAAATGGTTGTGCGGTTCTCGGGAGTCGTCGCTGTTTTGCAGCCCTCCCGGCTGTCCCTGTGTCACTCTGTCCTGTTCACAGCCTGATTCCCTTCCTCGCGTGCCCTGATCCCATCCCGCGCTGAGCACGCGCACCCAACCGGAGTTGTCGGGGCTGCCTGACCATCTCAGCCTCACCCAGGAGCTTCTCTGTTTCCCACAGCGAAGGTCTTTCAATGGATTGTCTCTAAAGGCTTGGATGCAGGACAGGGCGCTCTATAAAAAATATATACTGTCCTTTAGGAAAGATATTCCAGTTCTTTCCCAGATTCTGTGCATTAAAAAATAAAAAAAGGTATGTCTTGTAAGTGGTTATATAAGGAGTTGCTCAAGTTCATGTATCTGCTTGGTCTTATGTTGGTTTGCATCTTGCACCAAAAAGTCCGTACGTGGGTTGTATGTGGGTTGCAGAATGGTCTTACCTAGCAGTTTCAGAGCTAGCTCAACTTATCATTGTAAAAAATGAAAAGCGTGTCCTATTATAATGACTATAGAAAGATAGAGAGGATTTCTAATTGCTAATCATACTACTTAATTTTTAGCCAGATCTTTAGCAGGTATAAATTGGTGATATTCTTTCCGTACTCACTTCCCTTGTATTTCCTGTCGTGCTTACTGTATGTCACCCGCTAATGACAAGCGTAACATGGACTCATCTTAGTGAATCCAGAATGGGATTTTCACCTCAGCTTTCACTTGAAAAGTGTACAGAAAGAGCATGACCTCACTGCTTGAAGCTGCTCTTGCAAATAGAGCCTTTAGTCTTCAAATTTCTCTTTGGAAGGTCATAACGCATAAAAGCTGTGATATAGCCCAAGGAAACTACAGCGCTACCACCGAATTCTCTTGCTGCTTTCTTTACCAAGCAGCTGCATTACACTTTATTTTCCTTGCCTCACGCTCGATAGTACTTGATGATAATCTTAATTCGTGGTGTTCTTTGAATTCTAACTAAAGAATTCTTTACGTCTACATTAAGGGAGTTGCTTCATCACTGCAATGCAGGGTTCTCTGGGACAGAATTCCCTGGCTGTTTAACAGTACCTACACACAACAGCTCTGGACATGAAGCAGCAAATCTGTTATTAATATATGTCTGAGTAGCCCAAGGGTTCGATAATGTCTTTCTCCTCAAGGTCACCAGTTCAAATATAACACAAGCTGGAAGTTGAAGTTATTACCATTTGATGGCTTTTTGTTAGTCTGTGTTAAATTAAGATTGCACATCCTGCACATTAATGGACTTTCTCCAGGACGTGTCTTACTGTCGTATGGTTGGAAGAACTCTCAGACACGCAGAATGATGGTCCTTTACCAGTGAGCACACGCTTCGCTCTTTGCTGGTATTGCAGAACTGATGCCAATGATTTGCTGTTTTCAGAGGCATAATACTGATCTCTGGTCTGCTGTCTTCTCCATGGCTTGCATAGCTTCTGTATATGAGCAGGTTATCGTGGCTATATTGACACACTATGTTATAGGGAAATGCAAGTTTACTTTGCCGTCTCTCCAAGCCATTTGATCTAGAGGCTGTATTGTCACAGTAGAATTATTAGTTTAGGTGAACTGAGATTTGGGCTCAGTGACATGCTGATATGCAGCTTCTGGTCATCTTGAGACGCAGATGGCTCTCGCCTGCCTAACTGGTAGTCCCATCATAGTGGGACTAAAATTCCCTCTAACAGGACACCATCGCTCTCACACCAGGCCCACCAAGGGAAGGCTCCCAAGGAAACCAGACCTCTCTTCCCGTAAGTTCCTGGAGCCGGCAGCAGAGCAAACCCACCATCCCATCTTAGTGACGGGAATGGCCATGGCCCTTGTGCAAAAGCAAGCTGATAGCAGGCGAGCGCAGAGCCTGCCGGCTTCCCTTTATTGCTTTTAATCGGGCATGCAACTCTGGCGATTGGGTCTTTAATATGTGACAAACATCTGATCTGTTCCCCATTCCTCAGGCCTGTCTCATCGCCTTTCTTGTTACAGCAGAATGATTACAGAGCACTTTGTCAATAATCCAGCAAACCTATCACGCGGTCAATCAATGGGAGCTGGTTTTGTCCGAACTTGCCTTAGCCATGTGTCTGAAGAGTGCCAAGGGGAGGGATATTGCTTTGCCCCTTATCAGGAGACATTACCCTTACAGATATTCCTCTGTCTCTTTTGTCTATAAAAAACTTATTGTTGGCGATTGGTATCTAGGAGCTCTGCATCAAAAGAAATCCCCTTAGTCTGCTCCTGCTATCCATCGACCTTATAGGATTAGGGCATTGATGCGCGGGAGCTCTGCACGGGACTGCGCCCCATCACGTAGCGCAGGCATGGATGGTAGGAGGAGATCCTCGTCTTTTTTGTTGCGGTGGGGAAGTTGGAGGGATGAGATGAAGCAGGTGGCCCAAGATCCCTGGGAGCAGCACTGGGCACGCTGTGAGCATGTGTCACTTGGTCCTTGTGAATTCATCTGAGGAAAGATATGAAGCTGTGGGATGGGCCCCCCATAAGCATCCTGCCGTTGGATTTTCCTGCTTTGTCAGAGGCACGTACCTGAAACCGCTGGACTGGGAGCCCATAACAGAAATAGTGAGACACTTCCAGAAGGTAATTCAGCGCATCCGTAGCCAAAGAGCTTCCAGTGATGAAGCTTTGAGGACTCCACAGCTATTAGCCATTGGATTTCTAACTTGGAAACCTCAGTTAACTGCTTGAAGTGGGGTAGGACAACTCCAAACCCTTATGTTTCCATTTTTACTCTTTAATCCTCTTATTAATCCAAGATCTTGCTGGCAGGGAATAAAAGCCCAGGGAAGCAAAGCTACAGCGTTTCTGTTCACTGATAATGCTGTGCCGCGGTGTCCGCGGTGACTCTACCTGTGACCTGTATTCACTAATCGCCTCTGTGCTGCAGCCTTCCTATCTGCAAATCAGGAGGTGAAAGCTCTGATACCATCTCCAGTCTATATGCTTCTTGTTTAACTTAATAGGCATTTTAAAGAAAAATATGGGTGGGGGAAAAAAAAAACCAGAGAGGAAATACTCCTGTTAGCTGGTAACTCGTAGAGGCTGTTGCGGAAAGCTTCACGTGACGGGGTTGTGAGGAGTAAGTGGATGTTTCCCCACTGCAGAGGGCATTTTGTCCCATTTGGTTAGCTGATCCATCCTTGCTCAAAATCCCTGGGTTTGCTGCTGAGGTTTTTCTCCATCGTTAACAGTGCTGCGAGGAAGGTGCCCAAAGGCTTGCCCGGTGGTGTAAGTTCCTTTCTGGCTGTGTGCTCCTTTGTCCTCGCTGCCTTTTCCCCACAGCGGTGGCAGGCAGCGACCTCCTACGCTGCAGAATAATCCTTCTGCTTTGATGTTCTGTGCAGGCCAAAGATTTGCTCCTGATAAACCAGGCTGGTGGGTCTGAAGGTTTCCAGTATAAAGCTGGTGGTGTCACTGCTTCTTCGGGGTCCAGAGAGAACTTGTGTAAAAGGAGAGGATACACTGAATTTGATATCCAGGGATGCTGTCCAAGGACAAAGCAGTTTGACCTAAATTTTTCTGTGTAATGGCAGGGCTTGCAGTAATGAATTCTGTCTTATCTGCGTGATGGGGTTATGATTTGCAGACATCAAAATCCGTAATTCAGGGAATGCTGCTCTAAACTTGGGAGGGTGGCTAAATAAATAAATAAAATTTGTCAATGCAGAATAATATGCTTGCACATGGTTAGCAATAGCCAGGCAACTGTATATCACAGCAAAGAATAATGTCAGGTTTTGGAATCAGATAAATTGCAAATAACAATGCAGAAAGCAACTGAACCTTGAGGAATATCAGCAGCTAGACTGGATGAGGCGGCTGTGAAAAGCTATTGTTTGGAAGAGAGAAATAGAGACCAGTAAGATGGTGGGAAAAAAATGGGGAGGGAACAGCAGGCCATAAAGCTGTGATCAAGTGCAGGAAAGATGATAAAAGGCCATGGACAGCCCAGAAAAAATATTAAGAAGCAATAAAATGCAGCATCAGTGGAGATAAGATGATAATTTGTTATTCTCTGCAGAGCCATCGGTGCAGCAGGGCTCTTTCTAGACTCAAAAGCTAAACTCAGTTCTGCCTTGCACCTTGTGCAGTGATTTCCACCTTGGCAAAGCAGGAGGAAGACCCTCCACCCAGCAAGTTGTGTGTAGTACTTGTGTGCGTGTATGTTTTGGGGGGAGGCAATCTCGTTCTGTCAGAGCTTAAGCTTACCCCTGGAAGGGCCTGAAGGTCCGGTAGGGAGTTGTGCATTCGTAACTTCAGTGCACATGAGAATCAGACCCACTTTTCTCTAGGAAAAACAGCTTAGAAAGACAAGTGGAGATGAGAACCAAACGCTGTGGGCACACGGTGTATTTACTACTCGCTGGGCACACGCTGCCTTTGCTCCCAATCGCGAGTTTAAGCTCAGCCACTATCAAACATGGTTCAAGACACCTTTGACTCAAAATAAAGTAAAATGTCGCTGGGTTTGGCTGACCTTTAGAGACGTGACGTTAGTCTGGGCACTGAACAGGCACATGGGAGCGGGTGGGTGCAGATGTACGTGTACCACAGAGCAGAGCCACGTCCAGGGGTGTAGGAACCAGCCCAAGAGAGGAGGAACTGTGGGCTGGGGAGTCTGGGAGCGCCTCTGGTGCTGGGAGGGGAGGGAGCTGCGTGGAGCTATCTCTCAGCTCCATCTCTGCATCCTCTAAATGGCACAGGCATTGTTCAGCAGTTTTCAAAGATGCTGATAACAATGATACAGATCCCTGGTACTTATTAAGCTGATGGCTTTTAAACATTAAATCCCAGCTATAATTAAATTAACTGAAATTGTGGGGTTGTTTTTTTTTAAAAAAAAAAAAAGAATTCTAAGCACTCCCCAGTAACATTTAAAAGGTGAGGGAATTGCCTGCAGGCCTAAATAAGCATTGCTGCAGATTGCATCCAGGACTAATTCGCTAGCTAATGACTGAAGTTGTAGTCAGGAGACTACAGAGGAGAGGGGGAAGAGGGAGGAGAGAAGCGTCCTGTCTGGGGAGGGGTTTGCAGTGGTGCTGCTGTTTTTTCCTGCAAAGAGATTCTAGGCCATCCTCTTGCAAAGCCACAAATTATGTGCAGAATGATGTGATTGTCCTGTTAATCAGGAAGTGATTTCTTATCAAATTTTTTTCAGTTCCAAATAGTTTCATGCAATCCTCCAGCACAGAGCTCTCCAGCCTAGGGACATCTCTGTCTATGTGAGGATACTCTGATCGGGGGTAGATATCCACCATGGATGAAAAAGTGTTAGTCACTTCAGAGCTTTTAGTACCTCCAAGAATTTCTCATCCTCTCTATCCCGCAGCCAGCCTTTGGGAGGAAGGAGGGAGCATGGAAATGGTGAGAAGGAGAGAACTGGGGTTCAGCTCTGCTGAGCTTGAGTCCAGTGGGGTCTGGCAGAGAGTGGGGCTGGGGTCCCCGGCTCCTTTGGGCGCTGGCAGTGTCACGCTGCCTTTCTGTGCACGCTGTGCTACAGCCTGGGGACGCTGCGAGATGTGGTCCTGGTAACGGCAACGTGGGAAGGGATTTCCCGTCCATCCCAGCATGCCTACATGTGGATTTCCAAAGGGTCTGGGCAAGGGAAGGCTGTGCTGGAGCCTCTGCTGACCTTAATTGGAGTGTAGCCGAGCGTCAGGTTCCTGAGCAGGCAGCCTGGGAACTCTCATGAGCACAGAAATCCATTTTTAAAGAGAAGAGCTGAAGGAAATGACAAACTAAGTTACACAGACTCTAACCCGGCTTGCTGTTCTGTATTTAAATCCATTGTTATAGCCCTGGGCATCCTGGAATAATTACTTTTGATGTCTGGCTATGACGTGCTCTGTTCAGGTCTAGATGATGCCACACGAGGCATGCCACAGCTCTCTGAGTTCAGTACCGCCCGTGGGGGTCTGAGCTGGCCGTGTGGAGCTGTCTCCTACCTAGAGAGGGGCAACCACCACCGATGAACTCCTGCAGGACAAACCCCAGAGCCCTCCACTCCTCGGCTTCCTGTGCTGTGTCTCTTCTCACGTGTGCGTGTTTTACACGTGTGCATGTTCCAGGCTGTCCTTCAGCAGACGGGCTGCCCCAGCTGAAGGGTAGATGGTCCCTCAGACAGCCCCAGGCCCCTTTGCTGCAAATCATCATACATGGCGGGGGGAAAGACCCAAGAGTTTTCATCACTTCTCTGTCCACGGCTCAGCCGCTGCATGCGTGTCGCTCCCCTGCCTGGCATCTGCAATTTAACGTGATAAAAAAGACTTCCAGTGTCCTTGGAATCTGACATAAACTCAAAGGCAGTTCTGCCTAAGAAAATACCAGTTAGGAACTTCAGGATGGGACTTGCAGGAAAATCACAAGTGTAGGTAACTGTGCCTCAATCCGAGCACCCACGGGGACGGCACACGCTCTGGGCTGAATTTAAGTTCTCTGGGATGCGTGTGCTGCACCAACCTTGTGCTTGTACCTCCGCGAATTTAATCTTTGCAGCTTGCTTGAGTAGGTGAGAAGAGAATGTGACTGTCAGAACCCGCTCTCCAGTTTGTAGTGGAGGTTCTGAGCTATAGCACGTGCTGTTGTCAGATCACCTTTGCCAGGATCACCTCGGCAGAAATCGCTTCTGAAAGACATTTAACATTTCTGTTCTGGCTTTGAAGATCTGATTAAACTAGGTTCTGTTTTGAACAAATTGAAAATATACTTGTTAATTTAATAGATGGCTTCCTTTGGTTGCAGGATTTGTCCCTGTTAGACACATAATTCAAAAATTATCTGTTATCTGTTGTGGTTGCAAAAATAATTCCAAGACATCTGGTTTTGCACTAATGTCTGTGAGCAGCAAGTCTTCGATTTCCTTCATACTTTGTTACTGGCGTGCCCCAAAAAGCAATCCTTTCTTAATCAGGGCTTGTTTCTCCTGTCAGGTTATTGTTCATCATGATATATGAAGCAAGAAGGCGGCATTTTCTTGATTTTCGTAAGTTAAGCTAACCGTCCACTGCTGACAGCCCTATTAAACCAGAGCAAGTCAAATGTTTAAGTCATAAAGTTTTATATCAAATCTATCATTTTGACAGAGCAGATGCTTTTCCTTTCCTCTGACCCCCTGAATTCCGTTCCTGGTTGGATGTTGTAACAGCACTTGGGGGGAGGACAGACGGGAGGATGTGCAGGTGGACAGACGGATGACGGACAGACTGACAAGGTCATCACTGGACCCCAGCGCTCTCTTACGATACAGGCTGATGGTTTTCTGATTCCTAGTGAAAGTCAGAACTGTGGCACTCTTGGAAATCACGCTCCTCCATGTCCTGCTTCATCTGCCTCTGACCCTCTGTAGGATAATGACCTACTAATTCATCACAAGGAAAGCACCACAAAGATTAATCATTTAATATTAGTACAGCGCTTTGATAGCCAAAGCACTGCATACCTGCTAATTAACAGTAACTGTGTTTGGACCGTTGAAAATTAATGCATATTTTGTTTCCCAGTGTGTGTTTGACAACACGGGCAAGAAAAGGATGGCTGCCTTATGGGAAAGGGGCAGGGAACACAAATTCTTGTCTCATGAAGTGACCTCAGGTGTCCGGGCCCCCCAGACTTTCTCTTTTCTCTTTCTGTTGAGCTTCTTCAGATTAACCTCTCAGCTCTGCTTCTGCTGAATAGGTTATTGCTGCTGCTGGAAAGCAAAGGGAGAAAATCCTCTCTTGAGGTAGGAATTGAAAATGCGCTGAGGTTGATAAAGATGCCCCATATAAATCTGTAAATGTGACCCAATAAATCCAAAGTGAGATTTTCATTTCCCCCCCCCCCCCGCCCCCCTTATTCAACAAGTTGCTTTTGTTCTTCAGGTCTGAGTATCTTTGCACTCTGTGTTGTAAGTAGGCATAATCTAGCAAAAGTTACAGATACCAATCTAAACCAGAACGACATCTGGCACCTTATTTAGCATGAGAAGTAAATCAGTAGGGTTGCAGCATACATCTTTGCTATCGTATCACTGTTCTGAAATGAGTCATTTTGACTTTCTTATCTGTACCCTGGAAACCTGTGTCCTTACATATGAGTTCTATGCACTGATGCAGTATGCCAGGAAAAAAATTAAGTAAAAATAAAAAGATTACATCTCTTACCCACCAGTTGGTGGTTTCTTCTGTGCTCCTGACCAGTTTATGGCATTAACGTATTTCCATTAGTTGTATTATTGCTTGTTATCTGCTTTTCCCCAGGCCACTTACTGTAACGTCAAAGCACCAAATCTATTTTTATGAAATTGCCCTGTAAAAAAATATAAACAATTAAAAGGCCAGCAAGAAAGGCCAGAGAGGCAATAGCTTGGAACAAAAATCTCAGGCTGTGATCACATGGTTTATTTTCCCTCCAAAATTGTATTTTTCAGATGTTCTTTCACCAGCCAAAGGTCATGTTATCATGGCATCCCAAATAATAATCGCATCCAAGAGGTGCAGCTGCAATTCATCCCCGCTCCTAGGCAGGTTAGATGCCAGGGGGTGTAATAAATGGGGCAAATGAGCACGTGAATGTTGAGAGTGGTTTTGCACTGATTAGTTTTCTTTCGGACTGCACAGTTTATCTACTGCAGTTAAAAAAAACCATAAAAACATTTCACTTGCAAAACACCGTAGTATATGTGGTTTTCCATTTATCCACGTTTAGGAGGTGTTAAATGTACTGGAACACAGCAATAACTACAGACTGCAGCTGTATCCCAGCCTGAACTCGTTGAGGCAATAGGGGCTAAACCCAGAGTCTCCAGCTCTTTTCTGTGGGTCGTGCCCAGAGGGAGAGGATGGTTTAATCCAGGCAAAGGGCTATGCTTTAATTTGAAACTAATGCTCCTTGCTAGAGGTATCCAACGTGGAACGGCTCCAAACCACAAAGCGATCTCAGCCTTCTCGTGCTCTGATACTGCCAAGTCCCGCTTGCTTTGGACCACCTTACTCTGAACAAGGAGCATCTCCACGGGGCTTCAAAGGGGCATTCAGAGCCTTGATTGGATCTTTGAAGCAGGTTATTAATTTTAGATGCATTAAACTTGGCAGTCTAAATCCTATTGTACATCCCCATTTGACGTCCTTCTGCTGCCTTGGCTCCAGAAGAGCATTAGCGTATTTTTTTTATAATATTATATATGCCAAAGGCTCCAGTCCTTAATTTCTATGGAACTGATTTATAGCATTACTTGGCAATCTTGAAGCTGTTCAGTGTTACCTATCAGCTGTTTATGCAATTCAAAACAGAAAGGGAGACAATTTGCTAATCCGGTGTTCAGCTTGGTAAAAACTTTAAGCTTTCTTTGGAAATAGCAGCTTTGTGTTACACTTGGAGCTCCCAAGCTTCCCCTGAAATTATTATGATTTCTTTTGAATCCTGAAGAGCTTTAAATTCCAAGCATACCTTACGCCTGGCTTTCCTTCCTCCTGGCTTCGGCACGTGACTGGAGCAGAGGTGACTTTGAGCAAGGCTTGCTGGGGTGTAGAAAATGCAGGTTTTCCTCGCAGCAGGATGAAATTGTTGCTTACTCTCTGGAACAGCTAGGTCCTACGTAGGGCTCTCCAGCGTGGATGTCAGGAACGGGGGAAGCAAAGGAAACAGGCTGCAGTGCAGAGTTAGTTAGAGCTGAAAGCTGGTGTTGACATTTGGCCTTGTTTAGGAGCTTCAGAGGAGGGATTCCGAAAAGAGATGGAGAAAGATGCCTTCAGTCTCTTTTCAAGTAGGATAAAACCATCTTAAAGATATCATTAAAAAAGAGCTGCTGATGTTAAAGGCCAATAAAGATGTAGCTGAATCTTTATTCAGCTGGAGAACTACAGAGCCAAGAGAACTAACAAAGTTGGGTTTGTATTTGAACTCTTCTGTTTCATCTGAAAGGGGTGGAATTGTGTTGGGTTTGGCCAGAGAGCTGGATCCCATGTTACTGCTTTGGGAAAGGGATAAAGTTTGTTGCAACATGGAGTAACCCAGCTGATGAGAGAGTACTCTAACTGTATCCCAGCATGTCCATTTAATCAGATAATCAAACCCTGGCATGTACAGTTCTCTTAACAATGGAGACAAAAGTTCAGCCAGGCATATTAACCCCTTAATTAATAATCCTGACACTGAACTACTCTGCTGTTACCCATTAAGCTTCTGCTGGCATTGATGGAGTACCGGGACACGTTGTATGTGGTATGTTCAGTGGAGGCGGTGAACGGTGCCAGGGTAGCGCTGGTACATGGCAGATGCGCTTTCTGGGGTGTCCACCTCCTTTAGCAATTTCCCTGAAAGTCAGTTTTATTCTGCGGTGATTCTTTGGGGTCCGATATAAACTGTGGTTACATCTCCGCTGGATTCTCCGTGCCCTTGCAGATAGTAGCAAAGTCCGTCTGGTCCCCAGACGCTTGGCATGTCACAGCGACAGAATGTCCACGGTGGTCTGTGATTCTCTGAGGGTGAAATGAGAAGATGCTCCACCATCCAGATAAAATCTCTGCAAGGGGAACGGCAGAAGGCCATATGTTCAGAAGGGGTCACTGTAGTAAGTGGAACCCTCTGGTCATCAGAGGGACACCAAAAAATGAAACAGCCCATTCTGAAAAATTATGTCCTATGCACTGTCCAGCAAAAGTACAATAT
The DNA here is from genome assembly GCF_011004875.1 of Balearica regulorum gibbericeps. Classification (NCBI taxonomy): domain Eukaryota; kingdom Metazoa; phylum Chordata; class Aves; order Gruiformes; family Gruidae; genus Balearica; species Balearica regulorum. The sequence continues at coordinate 2,377,407 of NC_046208.1, forward strand.
ACAAATTCTAGGTGAACTGAAGCGTGAGCAATGTGATCACTGATGTGGCTCATGACCTTTAATTGCTTTTGAATTTTCAGATGCTATAAAGTGAAATGTAATACCCTGAATGTCACAAAAATGTAGCGTTTCATCTCGCAAATGATCCAGAATGTAACCTGCCACATTCTTTTGCATTAGGACATCATATGATGTTCTTCTTTGAAATAAGTAAAATTAAGTTGAGCCAAAGCTTATAATTCAGCTGGCTGCTATGCAGCTGAAATTTTAGGGCAAGAGTCAAAAGTAGAATAAGAATATCGTAGTTTTGACTGAAGCGTAGAAATATGCAGGAAGGCTGGAAGCACCCTACAAAGAGCCTGCGCAGCGCTGAAGTCCAGCTTAGCACTAGGCTGAATTTCCCATTAGTATCTCAGAGCTGATAGCGCCAAAAGCAGTAAGGTTACTCATGAGTAAGTTTTTACCTAACAGAGGAGGATGCTGCCAGTTAATATTTGATATCATACACTTGATACAAGTGAGATTTAAGCAGCACTTAGGCCCTGTGCAGTAATTTTTTATATATACCTTTTCCACTTCACATTCTCTGATAAGTTGGGATTTTTTTTTTAAACTGTCATGCCATTACTTTTCCAGACAAAGGACTGGAAGGTAAGGAGAGTTGTGGCTGGAGGGCAGAACCATGTCCCTGTTTGTGCACAGTATCAACGAGCAGGGAGCATCAGTGTCTAGCACAGGACCAGGAAAACTCATTGCATGCTGGAATGTTTTTAGGAGATACAGCAGACATGGCTTCCCAGAATAATGTTGAATTGCAAATGCAAATTCCTACCAAAACTGCATTTTCATGCTGTATCTTTCATCTTCTGCATAACTCTCAGCGTGCATCCCTCTAAAAAGCTAATGCTCTTTACCATACACTAATAGCAGAGAAAGTCAAGGGAACGATAAAGGAAATCCTTTGTTGTCTCTAAAAAGACAGTCGAAAGCCTGAAAGAGTCACCAGTGCTCCTCTTCTCTAGGTCTTAAAACCCATAGATTCCTGGCTCAGAAAAATCCATGAAAATGATGAAGGTGTTGCTGCAAACTGAATCCCCCTGTTAGGGTGTGATAGGTAACCATAAATATCTTGACCTGATCACTAAGCCGGCTTGAGGATTGGCCACGGTGTATAATTCAGTAAATAACCTTGAGCATAAAAATGATATTCTACTCCAGAAAACTCTTTAATCTCCCTTGTTTTTATGGATCAGCAAAGGTGTCAGAATTTTGACACTCCAGATAATTGAGCTCTTGCATTTAGAGCACAGCCTACAAATAATGGCAACTTTGCTTTGAAATAGTCTTTCTAAACTTTGGTTTGACAATTAGCATTTCAAAAGGTTGACACTACGTAGCTGCCATCGCCTAATGCACGGTTTGAATCAAGTGTAAGGAGTAACAGTGCAGCACTAAAAACAGCCATAAAATCTACCTGTCTTGGAAGTGTTCCTGCTAACTCTCTGATAGATGAAAATCCCGGGTCCCGTATCCGTGACGCATCTGCCGTCGGCCATCCTCGGCGTGGGGTGAGGGGATGGGGACATGCATGGACCTCGTTGCCTGGAACTGCTTTCCACCCCAGACCAGCGCTATGAGACGTAGACTTACATGCACGAGAAAAACGTCACAAAGTTTCCCATCACGAGATGACTTTGGGCACTTCTAGGTAGAGATGGTAAGAGCAGCTCTGTCTCCCTCCTGTGCACGTGTTGCAGGCACGGGCTCTGCTGGGAAGCTGAATCAACCCAGGAGGGAGCTGATTGACAGTTTTCAGCAAAGCCCATCATTTTTGCAACTCTGAGCCCACCCAAGTCAGGGACAGTATCTGTTTTGGCTGTGTTGAAAACAGAGCTAAGTCAGTGCCATGGATTTTATCAACCATCTCTGATGTTGTTAAGGGGATACTTAAGAGGCAATCCAAACAATGGGAATTTCCATGTGCAGAGGAGAATGAGAGGCTAACGCGGCAAACAAGATCCACTCAGTCCCACTTCCACGCTAGCCAGGGATTGAAGGATTTACCTTCAAGGGTATTCACAAGCTAATCAATTGAACATGCATTTAGAGGACAGAAGCGACACCCGATCAAGGCTAAAAGCACCTTTTGTTTATGCTTGGAGTGCACAGAGTGGCGAGAAGCTGTTTGTGCTCGAGTGTACGGGGCATCGAAGCCTGCAAAGGTCCGTGGAGGAATGCAGAGCAGATGTTGGAGCAGAGCTGCTGTGCCTGCCCACCACCAGGCAAAAGTCTGCCTGCTGCTCTTCGGGATTGCCTGACGCTGGGGAGAAACGTTCTGATGAGGGGCTTTTTTCTCTCCTTTAAATGAATGCAAACAACGGGGGTTTTCTTTACAGCTCGTTCTTTAATAACTCGGGTTAGTCATAATGAAATCTGTTCTTGGGGTAGAATTAATATGAGATAGTAATGGTGATTAGGTAATTAGCAACTACCAAGAGTATTTAACCTTCCTGGTGACAGCGTGTCTGACATCACCTGAGCTCATGCAGACTCTGTGAAAAGAATTAACAATTTTAAATTATTCCATTTAAGTTATTAATTATAAAATACAAATGGGCCCAGAAATAATGGCAGTGGTGCCCTGTATCCTGGTGGTTTTTCCACCTCTGCATATCTTAAATCTATGTATTTTCTGTCTTCCATTTCATTATAAAATTGAAATAGGATTGCAAGCATCGAAGGACATCTGCTCCGGTAACCATTGGCTACTCACGCTGTCATCCCTGCTCCCATGAAGGATCAAGAAGGAAAATTCCCTTTTCCTCTCCCTTTGCCTGAAAATTCAGTTCATACTGGAATGTTACTGTGGCCAAGTATTTTTGTTTTTCTTAGTGGCAACATTTTCTTCTAGACCAATATTCATTTTACTCAGTAATGTTTTTCTCCTCTTCACACATGTCACTGCAAGAGGTTATTGAGCTGCAGTGATACCTGAATTGATTTCTTTGCGTTGTGATGTACCAGCTCCCAGAGCGTACACCTCAACCGGGCACCCAGGAACGACGGAGCCGTTCTCCTTCTCTGGAGAAACACAACAAAACAGAGCTCCCCCCACCAACGCAGAGATTAAAAAAAAGCGACTCTTACTGAGAAGTTTCACAAGCAACTTGTCGGGGATATTTATATACAGATATGAAATCCTGTTCCACAGGAAGTTTGCAAACATTTGGTCCTGTAACGCATGTTTACAGCTTTGGAGTTTGCTTTCATAAATTTTCTATTTAGTCACTTCGTGGATTGTAAAGGTGCATGTGTGAGTGCATAAATCTGTTTGTGCGCACCCACCCGTGCCTGTGGGTTTCTGTCTGTCCCATCCAGGCTGACCCTCTCTCTTTAATGCACATTTATAGCTCTTCTCCAAGTTCCTCACACTGCATTACAGTTTCTCTTTATTAGCAGCCAGTAATGTATTAATGCATTCCTCGGTGGGAAGTGCGCTCCGAACTATTACCTTGGACACTCATTTAGTTGAATTTGATAGTGACAACACATTGACATTGGTAAGGTTAATGATCCAATACTTTATTTCATTGAACAAGTTGAACAACATTTAGTACATTGTTCCACAGTGTCCTAGAGAGCTGTCTGCACTATTACTTTAACGGTACTACGGCATCTTTGCCCTTTAAGTAATTGGCACCATGAAAATACTCTCTAGATCCTGTCACAATTGATTAGTATTGCATTGAATTACAGCAAAAAATACTTTTATTTTCCTTTTTCAATCTCTCTTTGTGGAAGTAAGGCAAAATTTGATCTCCATGGATGCGAAAGGCTGACAGCACTAGAAGTAGAGTGAAGAGACAAAGTCCTTGTTGCTGTCTGGACTTTTTGGATCTGGAACGAACACAAATCCCTGCCCCTCACTTCATCCTGATCTGCTGAGCTCATCCTTTCTGGATTTCACAGCAGCTAGTCCTCTCTCTGCTTTTTTCTGGCCAAGGCAAGCATGGCGCAGCAATTCTCAGTGAGTTCTGCCTTGTTCTGTGCCCCAGCGTGGCTGCAGGGATGTTTGTGGCTCAACCACATCGAACGTTGCATCTGCGGGAGAGCAGCGTTAACGGGTGCCCTTGGCAGGAGGCTGGTCCCTGCAACGGACCGTGGAGCACACCAGCATCCCCGCAGGCTCCTCTTTAAGATCGCCTTTCATAGGACGTGACTGATGGTGCTCATGCTTTTTAGAGGGAGGAGAAAACAAACATGGGGGTTGAATTGTCTGGATGATAGATTACAGCATGGTTGACTCCTGGTTGCCTCCGCTTCTAGACGTGGTGATGTGATCCCTTTGCATTGCATTTGTCAGGAGTCTTCATGGCTCAAAAGCAGGAAATTCTCCATCTTCCAAAGAGGTTGGAAGATGAAAGGAAAGATGCGTAAGATGAATTCTCTGTTCAGTGGGAGAAACAATAGCACAGCTCTGAAATTACAACATCTGTAAAGAGAGAGGTGGCATCTGGTGGCGGTGACCCAGAAGACAACCAGTCCCTTCAGCATGGGACTTGAAGGTGCAAAGTGGAACATCACTTTTGTGTTTGTAGCTACAACAAAAAATTTCTTGACTTTGGATTCATTTTGTCCTTCTATCACCTTCCCACTCTCTTTTAAATTACCCTTGATTGTACAACATCTGCTCCCTTCATGCTTGCATATGGCTGTCTCCTTAAATCTGCATTTCTGTCTAGGGGCTGCATACAAATATCCAGCTGAAAGTTCTCTTTCAAAGATCTGATTAACCAACTTACTCTGGAAAATAAAAATTAGTATTGGCATAACTGTAAAAGCTAGCAGTGGGGGAAAGGTGTACCTGTGCAGAGGAGGAGTAATGACAAGTGTCAGACAGGGACGCTGACACGGACCAAAGATGAAGCAATCAAAGGATCAAACCCTGTGTCTTCAGACAGGAGGTTGTATTTCATTCTTGTATTCAAAAAATAAAATCCTCACAGATGTGAAATTCTGAAACATGAGAGGAACGTCATTTTTTTTTAGGCATATGAGAAGAATTCCTACAATTGACATGCTCAGAACGTCTCCTCACCAGACATTTGCTACCCAAAATACTCACCAAAGATTTTCAACGAAGCTCTGGGTTGCAAGTGGATAGGATGGCAAGATAAAGGCATATCTGCCTGCAAGCTCTATTTAGTAAAAAGTTATCCCTCTTTTGATTTTGAACCTTAAAAAATAACTATATGAAAGTACGAATCTGTCCTCTGATCATCTGTATCTGCTTACAACGTGTTATGTAGCTTTTCCTGCTCTCTTTATAGGATACATTAGGTGGCTTTTGGGTTTATGGTAGAGGAGATAGATCCATATGTGTATGCTAGAAGAAGGCTGAATTTCAAGGATTAAAACACAGAAACTTTGGATTCCTTACTGACTTCCAGTACGCCTGTAGGCCGCTTAATTAACTTCTTGGTGTCTTGACCTCCTACGTGACAACTCTGTTCTGTTATCTCCTGGGCAAGTCCTAGTTTAAGCCCATCACCGTGGCATTTGGCCGAGCTCTAGCACCTCTCTTGCCCTGCAGGAGGTGGGAATTGGTCAAGGGGACATCCTGGGGACATGCTGGGTCCCTGGGGGAGAACATGAGGAATCCCTCTGCCGACAGACCCCGACGCCGCGACTGAGGATGCTCCGGCGCCCGCTGTAAGACAATGACATCCAGCGTCGCAAGGTGAAGCAGAAGCATTTCTCTAACGCTGCAAGAGAAAGACCTCATTTGATGAACAAGTTTATTCGGGTTTTTTTGCTAACCTTCCTCCCTTCTGCCTTCCCTCCCTGCAGCCTACCCCCTGGCCCTTTTACCTCCATTCCCCAGCTGAGCCTTTCTGGAATATACTCTATATTTGTCTCCTGCTTCCCTGAACACCCATTATTATGTAGAATAATAATGCAGGAGCTCTGCTCGGCACCTCTGCTCGGTGGCTCCAAGTGGGTTGAATTGTAGCCAGCGGCAGGGGGTGATAAATGTAGCGTAAGATGCCTTTTCCACAGCAAACTGCAAATTGCCTCAGCAGCACGGCCCACAAAAGGTTCCTGCGGAGCAAATTTATCTCCCATTGTCGGTCCAAGGAGGAAAGCGGAGAGGACCAGGCATCCTATTTTTAAAAAGTCACATTTGATCTTGTTCAGGCTCAGAGTCCGGAGTATTTTAAAGGACTTTTCGTGGAAAACGCAGGCCTGAGAATGCAGCACAGATAAAGGGATTTATTTTTAACTGCAGCCCGGGTTCATGACCATGTAAGCATTTCAATTTTAAGCCACTCAGTTTGAATAATATATTTCGCCAAAGTGAATGTTATGTCATCTAATAACTCATGGGTGGGAGGAGGGATGGTGGCTGGGGAAGGGAAGAACAAGACTGTTTTAGAGAGAAATTGCCCTCTAAAGATTACCCTGCGCTTCCCAAAAAAAAGGAGGAGGGGAGGAGAGATGCTGGAGGGTTTATCTGCCCACTCGGGAGTTCACGCTGCGCCTCCTCCCATATGGTTCAGTCCTCAGATAGCAGCATGATGGACATTCCTGAGGAACACGAGGTGATGGATATACAGTTGGAAACCTCCGGTGATGGATGACAGAGGAAGGGAGAGGGGGACATTTGGTGATTGATTGATAGCGGCACAACCGCAGTATCCACAATTAATGGTACGAGGTACCTCTGATATATGATAACGCTAAATACCTTTGTATTTGACGCTTGCTTGTCATGTTTCTACTGTGCTGTCCTCTAAATGTCAGTTAGTGAATTAAATGGGGAGATTTGGTATCAGTTTGCCGAGCTTGGCCACGGCCGGGCAGGAGGAGCCCTCCCCGCCGTTCCTGAGCATCTGCTGCGGCAGAGCCGGGCTCGGGGTACAGCCCGGACAGACCTTCATCCGTCAGAGCTGGATGATGGGGTCTGTGAGCATGTTTCCAGCAATAAATGCTTGGCTGCCTTTAATGGCATCCTTCATTAGCATCCTAGAGTTTTTATTTGTATTAGAGTAATTGTTAGCATCCACCTCTGAGATCAAAGCTCTGCTTTGCTGAGGAATGGGCAAACGGAGAGCAGAGCAGCTCACGAGCATCCGGAGATGAGAAACAAGGGTGGGAGGTGAAAAGAAGGTACTGGGAGGTAGGGAGGGTCACCTGGGAATAGCTGGTGGGTGAAAGGAAACGGCAAGCCTTGAATCCCGGCATCCACACGCTGCTCTGTGCCGTCCTTATGTGCCAAATCCCATGAAAATGCGTTTTGCTTGCGTTCACTTGCCTTCAAAATCAGGTTAACGGTTTCAGAATCTGATGTGTGCTTGCCGTGTACTCTTCCAAAGCATATTAGTAACTGCAAAGGAATTAGTCTGGAATTAGGAGTGTGTAAATGAAAGTAGATTAGCTCTCCTTGCCTCAGTGTACCTATTTGTGATATAATGTTAAGTAAATACTTTAATGCTGGTGTGAAGCCAGGCTTAATTTATTAATGTCATGCCTAATTAACATTTCAAGATCCTTCCTCAGAAAGAGGATTATTAGTAACAATAATAATATTATTCCACTGGTGTTGATTTTAGGTGAACTCCTGTGAATAGGTGATTAGGAGCTGTAAGTCAAGAAGCGATCGGCAGCGCCCAAGGACGGTGTGACCAGCATCCCGGCGCTGGCAGCGGATTCCACCCAACCTCGGAGGCACGTGCTGGGTCCTGCAGGCAAACGGGCAAAGTGAGAAAACATCTAAACAAACTTGCACTGCATATTCATTTTCCCTTAGCGTGAAAACACATCAACCTATTTGCAATTCCAAGTTGAATTTGAGGGATTAGAACCTATTTTTCTGTGTTAACATAATGAAAAATAAATATGAAGTTGTGCGGGTTTTTTTGAATGACCTTTAAACTTAAGATTTATTTATACGCTATCTGTTTCCCAAGGACAGAAGTAAAAAAAATACTCACTCCTCGTCTTCATTTAAGATATCTTCATGTCTTTCCCATGAAAATAATTCATGTCGCTGAGAAAAAAGTCTTCTATGAATCACTGATGAGTCTTTGATGCTTAATGTGCTGTCCAGCGTATGCACAGAGTTCTCTTGGAATTTAGTTTAACAAGAGAATCTGATTTTCTTCCTAACATCATTAAAGTTTCCCCTTCAAATTTCACTTAACAAGCAAATGAATGTTCTCCTAGCATAATTATAGTTTCTTTTTTTGAATTTCATTTAGAAAAAAGCTAGCCTCATCCATCCTGTGTTTTTACACAACAAGGAACCCAACCAGCTGAGCCGTGCTGTGGATTAGTTCCAATATGGCCTGTAGCATGGTTCAAAACCTGAGTCTTGACAGGCTCTCGGGGAGGCAACCTTCCCCGTGCTCAGGGAAAACACGGCAACGCCGCTCGTACAGGCGCTTGGTTGCTTTCCGAACGATTCGGTATGGGAAACTGCATTCTGCTGAGTCAGCGTTTGCGTGTATTTGTTCAAAATTTCAGCGGGTGCTTGTTTGGGAAATCTTTGAGTATATGGGTGTTCTGGCATGATTGATCTTTGTTCAAACCTCTCTGTTCACTCCTGAGCAAGACTCTGCGAGCACCAAGAAGCCTCTTCATTGTTAATATATTTTATTCTCTCTCCCCGATAATTGCTTTTGTGTGCTAAAACTTTAACCAGGCTTCCCCTCCAAGAGCAGAGGTGACAGTGTGTGTTGCAGACCCATTGGCACGGGTCTTAGCAGACCACATTGCCCTCATTATTTTTCCCAGATCAAGTTCTTGCTCGTTTGCTCTTTTCTTGCTCCCTCGCACCTTCCCGCGTTGCCGGCTGTGCAGCTCCGCGGTGCTTAAGCCCCTGCTTTTCTGTTTCTTTCTGCTGTGGGCTTGCAAATCATTTTCCTTCAGAATAAATGGCATATATCCCTAACATCTGAACTGGTAGAATGTGAATAATTAGAGTCGAGTGCAAGTAATTTTTGAGTCAAGGCCTTGGTGTGTCATGGGTTGTAAAATTTAATCTGCCAGCAGCTCCTGGCCTCATATCAATTACATACAGTAAAATGAGGGAAAGTGTCCCATATTTCTGTGCAGTTATGGGAAATGCCATCCTCGTGTTTGAACATCGCATATTATCTCTGTTCTTAGCCGTATTGCTAGGTCACTTAGCCAGAAGTGTTGGGAATTGTTTCTGTTATATGCATGTAAGGAGTTATCTTTCTTAAAAGCACCCGGAGGGCTTCCTCTCCCCTCTGCGCGTGTTGCTCAGCGCTTGTGTTTGTGGGTCTTTGTGACCCGTAACGGGGATTGTGGACAGGTGAGACCTGTCTCCCATATGCAGAGGAATTCAGTCCCGTACGCAGTCTGTCTCCTTTGCCGTTTGGATAACTGTGCTGTATGTCGTTACCAGCAAATAAATTACTGGAAGGGACAGTCAGCGAATGAAATGAAGAGGATGGGCAACAACGTGGGAGTCTGTTGACTGATCTCCTGCCTCGTTGTGTGATGCCGTCAAAATAAATAAAAAATCCGGAATGGAGGCAGGTGGAGGGGGTGGCGCGATCTAGTTGGCAATCCACTGCAGAAGGCTGGGTGCGGGTTTCCCCTCTCCTCCTGCCCCCCCATCCAGCAGCCACGGGGCAGGGGTCTGTCCCCGGCTCCTGCCCCAGCCAGGGTCTCTGGCCCTGGGCTATAACCTCTGCCCGCGGCCACACGAGCGCGGCAAGGCACGGCGTGGCTGCAGGTGCCTCGGCTGCTCCACAGTAACCGCATATATGTGTGTTATTAGCCCGTTAAATTTAAGGGACCTTAATCCTCTTTCCCCTGGGGGTAAGGTTCCTCCCATGAACTTGTCTTTACCAAAAATACAAGTTTGCACGTGAATATTTGCTTCGGAGCAGCTCCAAGTCCAAAGCCACTGCTGCCCAGCGCTTGCTAAGGCTGCATATCTGGCTCCTGCTGTGTGTCTGCAGAATGATTAAACAATCACGCTACAATACAAATAATAATAAAATATACAATGCATCTCAAAGTGCCAGAGAGAGAATGAATGATTAGCCATATAATAGAATATATAAACAGAAACTGCATTAAAACCAGATGAAAATATGTAGGGAAGAAGCTATTGCTACAGTTTTCCTTCCCATCGCAGTATGTCTGGGGATGCTTAAACCCTGTTCTCGAGCAAAAAAAACCCTTCTCATTTCTACTCTCTTTGTATGCTACTGTCGCAGTTTTGAGAAATTAAAAATAATTGATACATTTGAGAAAGCACGAGCAATAACTATTTCATATTTTTAAAAGCTTTGCAAATATCCAGGAAAAAGTGCTGTGCATGCATAATACGAAAGCTAAAATCTGCTCAGAGTGATGCGATGAAGTCCTCTTTTATGGGAATAACTGTGACTGCATATAACGAACCGGTAGATGGTTTCTGTTGTAGCTGTGCAGAACCTGGAGTGATCCGGGGTTTAAGTACTTGAGCTCTTTTGACTGGGCTGGGGAAGGGCTTTCCCTTCAATCAGCAGAGATGCTCGAGAGATTGCTCCTGGCTGTCACCCATGCTGCTATATATGGACTCGGTGCTGGCCTAAGACACCCTCATTCTGTAATGACAAATGCCTTAATTACAAGTAATTTGGAAAAAGTCTTGATAGCTATGCGTGCATTAAATGGACCGGATTAAACCTGAGACTAAGCATTTCTGTGTGATACTCTGGCAGCAGTTTTGTACAACGTTTTTGATGAATATCTAACACATCAGTGCCCTCAGCTGTATACAGTATCTGCACTAAGAGTAATCACACGGAGTGGACCTCCAAAGGAGGCTATTTTATTAGGTACAAGGGAATGAAGCACAGAAAATAGTATTAAAGATGAACAAACGCCTCCATTATTTCACAAAATTAAACGCACTTTTCGTAGTAAAGAAGGCAAAAGTCAGTCATTATCTGTCTGTAATACATCGCAGCAGATAATAAAGAGGGGTTTATGATCTCTGAAAGCAAATTAGAGGATATTTAAACAACACATCTTTCTATGAAGGAGCGATAATTACAAAATCAGGTCAAAACGCAGAACAATCTAACCCTGCCCCAAGCTAATGTTACTTGAATAAGCTGAAATCTCCTATATTCTCTCTCAGAAGAAGGATTCATTTGGGATGCAGCTGTTCTCATTATTGTTTATCATCTGGACTCATAAACCCTTGTTAGTGTGTGTTGATACTTGTCAAATCCAAACGCAGCCTTGCTTTATGCTTTGCTGATCCGGCTCACGTTGCTGCCTTCGCACTGCTACCGAGCAGGCACGCAGCACAGCTTCTCCCCACGGCCACCTTCACCTCTCTCGGCATTTTTGGGTAGGAAACTGGTCTTCCTCCAGCTTAAGCGGCTACACAGTTCCCACTACCATTATACATGCAGCCCTGATGTTCAGGAGTCGAACAAATGCTCATTCACCCCAGGAGACAAAGTTGCATGATCTTCAGTGAACTTTGCATCCAGCCCTTTGGTGCTTTGTTTTCAACCGGTGCATCCGCACTGGTTTCCTTTTTAGCTGTTTTCAATAATACCTTTTCTTTAGCACACAGTTTAGGCTGGTCTTTGGAAAGAGTGTTTTGATAACGCTCTCTGGTACAACTCGCATCACTCCAGGGCTGATCATCCTGGGTAGCTTTGAAAAGCCCAGGAGCTGCCGCGGGTGTAGTCCAGCCTGGACCCAAATCTGCTCCCTGGGATCTTTAACCCAGCGCTGGTACAAATGTCAACGCGGAGCGCATCCAGGGGCTGGATCCCATGCTCACGAGTGACAGGTACTACATGGTTTTGACAGACAGAGGGAATTAGGTTCTAAATCCTTTAGTTATCTTTTGCAAAGTTACCCGTAGTCCGTCTTGTAGTGATTTTAATGACTTTTCTGGGACAGGGACAGCTGCCTGCATTGCAGGGGGACCGTGCGATGACAGTCACGTTGAACCTTGCAGGAAACGTGAGTAATGATCAGTCCTTGTTAGTAGTAGCCAGAATACCAGACTAAAACAAGCATTTCAGATTCAGGACACCTCTTTGCTATCTTCCTGGCATATGAACTCTGAATTATCAAGCATTCAGCAAAATACTTTGTTTCCTGCTGGTTTAGCCCAGAACAGAATTTTGCTGATAAAAACAAAGGATGAGCTGATTCCCTAGACCTTCCTCTTGTCTAATCCTCTGTGACCCACAGTATGAAAATTGAACTGATTAAAGCACTAGAAAATGTACTGTGGGAATCCTGTCTGCATTTACCCCCAAGGGAAGACTGGAACGGCCTAAAAGGTCTTTTCCCTGCTCTAATTTCGGTGATTTTTATGATTCACTTTGCTGTGGGAATAAAAAAAAGGAAAAGGCAAAGCACCTGGACAAATTGTTTCTGGCCCTGGATACTAATGGAAAGAAAAATGTCAGAGTAGATGAAAATGAGGTCGTTCTTGCCGAAGGGGGGCAGCTGATGAGATCAGAGCACAGCCGTCAACTCTGCCTGGCCTCTCATTAGCAGCGAGAGAAGACCTCGGCTGATGGGAGAGGCCAGGAGTGGCATTGCTCTCAACGAGCTGAGATACACTTAGCAGAGGAGAAAAATCTCCCTCTCCTCCTCCCCAGGGAGACCCTGGCTTGTTTTTCCTTCTCGCCAAGAAACGGGAAAAATCAGATTTCCAACCACCTCTCAAGGCAGGTTTGGGTAGCGTACCCCTTCCCAGAGGTTTCTCGCACAGAGACGTCACAAAAAATACCTGTCCTGGGATGAGATCTGAGTCCTTACGGCTTGGGCTGTGACTCCCTTGAAAGATTACCTCAGTAGCAAATGCAGTTACTCAATTTAATGAATTTAACGCAATTAAGCACATTCCTAGTCATGGTAAAGATGTTAATGTCGCTGCATTCTTGGAAGAACTACAGAGCAGTCTCGAAACAAGCAACCTTTCTGCCTCAGCTTTGCTCCCAGGCATCTCAGGATATGTCTGCAAACATTAAATTTCAGCCCTCCGCTCTCTGACAGTTTGGTACTGGAAGCGGGTCCAGAGCAGACTCAGAAGCAGATCAGGTGGGTGATTACTGTGTAATTTATGGAACTCTTTGCCTGCGTTACAGAAAAAAATAATTGCAGCAGCTAGCATAAAATAATGAGATATTTTTGTGCTGCATATTGTTTTCTCTTACTCTTATGGCACCTGACATCCAGTGCGTGTGCTGGACAGCACAACATTATTGAAAGAGTCAGTCGTTATACACTGTATGTGAGAAATTCCGATTAGAGTGGAATTCAGCTTGAAATTGGAAAGCGTAATCCTCTCGGTTGTACCGTGGTGCCGCACCGGCGCCTCGCACTCACAGAGCAATTTCTGAGAGAAAAGGGGATTTAACTAACGGGCTGCCCGGCCAAGCCGGCGCTGAAAACAAACAGAAGCCGAGAACTTCAGAGGGTTTGATGAGATTTGGAATTTTTCCTAGGAAAGGCAGTGGCTGGAGGCCTGGCAGTGCACCGGGAACACATCACTCGGAGGCTCAGAGTCACTTGGAATCATCCAAAAACAGCATTAAAAAACATACGAGCGCTAAGGCCAGGCTGCATCTGCACCACGGTGCACGCTGTAATAATGCCAAACAAATACATGCTGTCAGCAGCACAGAAAATGATTCGTTCTTTAGGACAAGGGGTTTTTCCTGCACGGATTTTTCTGCTGCTCTTTTAACAGCTCTAGCCAGATGGAGGAATCCAGCAAGAAACTGTATCTGCCTAGGAAATTCCTAAATACCTCGGTAGCTTTTAATTGACTGGCTTCCTTTCTAAGTAACAGCCATAGCAGGTACCACTTTCTCCATTAAACAGTGTCATTTATTGTGATTAATTTTGTAGGTCTTATCAGGTGCATGCGCACTGGTTACTTATTTTTGAAGCCTATTCCCCTAAACATGTATTTTAATGGATTTCCAGGGGAAGGAGGGAGGGGAAGAGATCGACCGCTTGAGATTCCTCAGTTTCCCTTATAACGACTCCACAAATTAGTGTTGTCACTAGAGGTGATGCCCCAAAGCCTACAGCCTGGTGCCTAGCCGTGTGCTGTACCGAAATTCAGCAGCTTGAATTTTGGAGGGACCAGGAAATCACTGGAATCATTTGGACTGGAATAGGAATTAACTACGACTTTATCTTGGGAAGAACAAATCTCCCTTGCGGTGGTACTTGTCTGACTCAACAAAATGATGAAATTCAATTCAATGAGGACAGCATCCCACTCTGCGGGTTGCAGGAACCAAACCTAAGGCCGGCGCTTTGCAGGGAAGAGCGGAGGAGAGGGAATGGCCACACCCCAACCCGCGGCAGAGCCCCATCCCCAGCGACCCATCCGCAAGATGCAGAGGAGCATCCAAAGTCACAGGGCTTTGCTACAACCTCGTATTTCCTTCTGTGTCTCTCCAGTTCATTAGTTATGCTCTTCTTCCAGTTAATTAGCTCAAAGAAAAACAGCTCTTTGTACTTAGCCTTATAAATTACAATCTTTTTCTGTCTTTATATAAGAGATGACAGTTTCTGCATTTTCTTAGCAGGGTCACATTTACAATTCTTAAAGGTTTGGAAGGAATCTCACTTAGGCATGCTGTGTAGCGTGGACACGGGGAAAGGCGTTTCAAAGTTACCGTGATTTCTTTTAAAAAATTATCAGAGGAACTGGGAGAAAAATTTGTGAGGATCAAAGAAAATGAACTCTATTAAAAAAGACTAAGTAATGAAAAAAGTTACTGAAAAAATGCATGAAAGGGGCAAAAAGAACTTCAGATGTCCGTAAGATACCGTCTGAAAAAAATGGCAAGTATTCAATTAGCAGGTTGGAGGATGCCAGTAGGTTGCTCCAGTCAGTTTTAAGGTTGCAAGCACATGGGAAAACCTCAGACTCATCTATTAAAATAAAAGGGATCACTGGTCTTTACCCCCACACTCAGCCAACGAAGCCATAAAGCTGGATCAGACGCACCAAATCTCCTCGGCTTGGGGAAGGGCAGCTTGGTTTAAGAACAAATTAAAAGGCTGGTGGCATCCACGACGTGAGCTCCACCAGAGCATCGTGCCCGAGTCCGGCGAGCAAAACCCTCCAGTCCCGAGCAAGGGCTTGGGGTGTCTCTGAGCGTTGTTCGGAGGCTGGACCGCAGCAAACCGCTCACCTGCCCGCTGCCCCTGCCCACAGCGCTGCCGGCATCGCCTCTCCCTCTGCCCACACGTGGGGCAGCAGAGGTGCCGGAGCATCTCGTTACAAGAGGTTTTAAGAGAAAAAGGTAAGTAATTCACAGAGAGTGCAGGAAGAAATATTCAGAGAAGGAAGTTCAATGATTTGGATGGTAAACAACGATACGTTACCAGTATTAACGTTTGGAAGAGGAGATTTCAGAGAGAGATCAATTGCACTGAAGACGAGAGTGTTTCTTCCAGATTTACACCAGGCTAACGCAGAGCAAAACCGAGCCCGTGAGTGCATTACTGCCTGGCTCGTCATCCATCAGCTTCTGCTTCCCCCTCCTGAAAAGCTGCACGAACTGGGATCTGTTGGGTATGTTCCCTCCTGTGCCGTACATTTCCGCTGCACGCAGGCCTGGAATGCGCTTACGCTGTTTATACATATATCTTTCCTCTACAAATACAGCCGGCCCCATATGTACACAAAACGTACACACAGAAAATACTGTGTTAACAAGGTGTCAGTGAGGCAGTGAAAGAATAAACACAAAGACAGCTTTTTGCAAACTTGACATCAAAGTGAGTGGGTGATTTTTTTTTCCCCACCACTCCAGCCAGAAGCGATGTCAAGCAAGAGGGCTCCTGAGCTGGGTTTATTGTTACAGAAAATAGTTCATGTGCTTTATGGTCAGTCTGGACCTTTTGAGCTCATTTTGGGGACTGGACATTGATTTCCTCAATGGTATTCAGAGTGCATTTCTTAAGTACGCTGTATCCTTCTACGAGGTTATCATGTAGAATTAAAATATGAAGTTTGGGCTTGTGCTTTCAGTCCTCAGACCCGAGCCACGCCGTGTCAAATAGCTCCTGGGGATGGAATTGAGAGCAGAGCTGTATATCACGCTCCGGCTGGCACTTTGCCTTGCACTGGTGTTAACTGAAAACGGGAAGAATCTGCCCAAGAGGGGGATAGCAGAGTTATGATGTGTCTTACTGATTGATCTGCACAACAAAAGTGAAAGAATATAAAAAGAGACTTTAGATAATACAAAGGTAGACATTTTCAATACTGCCTTAGGGTCACGAGAAATTCTATAATCGTAACTTTAACTCATCCACTTCACTTAGGTTTTGCAGCACTGGATAATGTATGACACATCAGTCAGAAACCTCGGTGGCAGGCAGGACAATATTTTGAAAGCTATGTCCTTGGAATATTGTCCCTTTCAAAAAAGTGGAAAACCAAATCATCATGAAGTACATTTATCTCTCTCTAGACTCTGTGCTGCGTCCCCAGTCGTTAGGAGAAGAAAAAAGCCCTGCCAGATCGAGCAAAGCTGAAGTTTGCCATGAAAAATTCACAGAACAGCTGATCTCACCTTGATGTCTTCTGCGGGTACGGCTACATAAATCTGAGCGCCCGTGGTTGGTGCTCAGCCGCAGCACCAACATCTAGTGAGAGATTAGATCAGAGAGCGAGCGGGAGAGGAAGAGGAGGAAGAAAGATTCAAAAGCAATCAAGATCTTAATCCCAGCAGCAAAAAGCTGGAAGAGGTTTCAAAACAACCACGTAGCTACAGTGTGTTATGAGTAGTGGGCACGTTTCTGATTTTACTCACGGTCGGATGATTTTACTCACGCGCCGAAGCCAGCAGCCAATTGCCAGAGCCTGGGCGTTAATGATGGAGAAAGGGCAGCCCGGTCTGAACAGGCACCGGCTGCTCCTCGAGACCTTCCCAGCTTGTGGCACGTGGCTCAAACCAAAGTCTTAGTGTTGGGAAAGAAAATGTTTCACACAACCCTGATTTTTCTGGAAGTGTGTCCAAAAGTTTAATGAAAAAAACCCACCCTTTTCCTCACCCATCTTGGACATAGAACCAGACTGGGCATTGATTGATCCCTGGCAGGGATTTAATAACTATCTGGCAGCAATTCCACGGGTGATTTTTAGGTCATAGCCTGTTCATTATTTTGCAGGTTCACCCACAGACATGTCTTTCACTTCCAGCTCTCCTCCCCAGGAGGCACCATCTGCTGAGGCTTGAGGTGGTCCTCCCAGCAAGGACGACATGGTCTGTCCCTGTACCCAGAGCAGGGCAGGGCTCACCTTCGGGGAAACAGGCTTTGTGGGGTCCTTTTGTCATTTAACACCAACATTCTGCAACTACGTAAAAATTTCACCCTGGGATTTTTGGATATGAGCCGAAACTCCAAAATCCACATGGTTCCATCGTGCCTAATTACAGCCTGTCTAAAATGCTAATGGAGCCCAGCAATGCAATATTCATACTGGCGAATTATTACATTGCACATACTTTACAGTTAATCAGGTTGTCTAAGTTATTGGACAAAAAGGTTCAATAATAGGAAAACAGTCTGGTGTTGGGTTGAATTTTTCTGGAGTATTGATTGAGTTTTTCAGTTTAATGCAAGGAGACAGTTACATAGTACAAAGTGTATTTTAAGCATCTATTTATTAAAGCTGAATTGCGCTAGAACTTCTGTTCAAAAGTACACCTGACAGCTAAATGAATAGCAAATTATTTCACAGCGATCTCTGCTATTTTCTGTTGTTTCTGTGCAGCTAGCTTCTGCATGTACTGTAGGTTAAAAGAATTCTCAACCTTCTATTTAATACAATAAACTTTGTCAGATGCTGTTATTATTTTTGCTGAATGCCATATCTGAGTGTAATATATGCATAAAAGTCTCATTGACTCCTTGAGCAGTCTAAGTCAGGTGGAAACAGGCTGCAGTCGTAGGGAGAAAGCGAGCAAGGTGGCTTTTATTTAATCTAGTTCAATCAGTACATAATGATAGGCATTAAAAATGCTGGCGAATCCAGTAAAACAACATTATTCGCATTCACCAAGGATTCTGGCCGTTTTCTTTACAGAGTGGGGGGCAGGGGCTGGGCGCCAGGATGCTCGGGACAGGACAGGGGCTCCAAAATAATAAATACCATTGCCACGGCGTTAATAAATCATAAATACCATTGCCATTTGTTAACAATACCATTGTTAACAGCCTGAGCACCCCACAGAGGAGGGAGCAGCCTAAGCTTTGCAAGGAAAGAGTTAACAAAGGAGGGTTAAGGAGAGCTCCCCAGCTGTGTGTCCTCAGCCGGGCTGAGCCCAGCTGGAAAGAATGGGGAATCCTTGTGCCCGGGGTGGCCATGGGCCTTGCTTTGAAGGCCAGGTGATCTCCTGCAGCTCTGTTTAGAGGATTGTGCTGAGTTTCTTGGCGAGGTGATGGTTTTGAGAGAAGAAATGGAGCTTTGCTTGAGGTTTGTTCAAGAGCAGGTTGAGGCAGCGTATCTCCTTCAGCTAAAAAAAGGTATGAGAAATAATTGTATGGAAAAAAAAATTATGCTGTGAGTCACTGCATGGGCATGGGAGTTCTCATTGTATGAGATACAAAAGTGCATGGAATCGTTGCTATGTGTAGCCTAGAGTTGATTAAATCAAACATTTGGTCTTTTGTTTAACCTGGAAAGTTGTAGAGGTGACTTATGTGAGTTAATTGCTCTGGCTGTTGCTGGAGGGCTGGGAGGAAACAGGGTTGAGGTAGCTGGGTTGATAGTAAGTAGTCCATGGTGATAGCTTTACCTCTTCTGCTGGCGCTGGTCTGCTGTAGCTATTGCAACAATGAATGCTTGTGCTTCCTTATTTCTGAGTTTTACAGAATCGTAGAATCTTTAAGGTTGGAAAAGACCTCTAAGATCATGAAGTCCAACCGTCAACCCAACACCACTGTGTCTACTAAACCATGTCCCAAAGTGCCACGTCTACGCGTTTTTCATCTCCAGGGATGGTGACTCTACCACCTCTCTGGTTTTGGTGGGGTTTGGTTGGTTTTTCATTGAGTTCCTTGACTTGAATTACCCTGTTGTCTGTGAAATGCTCCTATTGCCGTTTGTATTCAGAACAGTGACCGTACTGGATAAATCCTGCCCTGTGCGGGGACCTGTACAGCCCGTGCCCTGCAAATGTGCTGCCCTGGTCAGGCCAGCTCCGCAGCACTGCAGACCTTTGCACGGAGGACCCAACCTCAATCCGTATTAAACAGCATTTGTGCTTTGTTTAAAATTGAAGGTCTTCAGAAGCGGCTGAACGGGGGAGGGAAGGAACTGGGAGTTTTATGCGCAGTGGGTGGGAAAGCTGGTCATAAAGTTTGACCTGATTTATTTAATTTTCTGGGAATAATAATAATTCTTCCCTGAAACGACAGTCTGCATGTCAAAGTTTCAGCTCAATTTGAAATGGTTGAAAGATGAATTCCAGGGGAAAAAATAATGCTGGTTGTGAAGTGGACGTGCTGACAGTCTCTAACCAAGGTGTTGCTCTCCGTCTTAATGCACTACAGAAAAAATTATAGGCTGGCAAAAAAGAGCCATATTTCATGTGATTATGGATTGTTTGCATTACTGTCCATTAGGAAGTAAAAAGGCGAAAAGGCATTGTGGGTTTTTGTTAGGTTTTTTTCAGGCTTGCACTGAAAGTATTTCAATCTGGAATAACTGAGATACTTGCAAAAATAATAGTTTTGATGATGGTGTGACCACTTGGGCGGGGGGGCAAGGTCTGCACTAGAAGAATTTAGCACTCCAACTTTATAGCAGTGCTGCTTTGAAAATCACATGCATGATTTAATGTTTTCCCTAAATCCACAGTGTTTTTTAAAAAAATTAATTCTGGCTCTAATTTTCCTTGTCGTAGGACCTTCGAAAATCAGATACACTGAGTCACTTGGTATTCACTCTCCTTTGTGTCCTGGTGTAATTTATCATATGAGAGCAAAATGTCCTGTGTAAATCACAGCTGAATATCTGAAGAAGCTTGCCAAAAATGATGGGGACCATCAAACTTTTTTTTTTATGATAAAATGTCTGAGAGCTGTTTCTGATAGTACACTGGGTATCTTTTATTAAAGATCTAATTTCAGGAGCTTTAGGTGTGATTGGATTTTGAAGGGCTCAGGGGGTTAGTTTATGAGAATAAGAACAATTGATGAAAATAGGCTGCCAAGATAACTTTCCACAGCTGCTAATCTGTATGTTTGGTGTTCCCAGGTCAGACTGCAGCGGGCAGCGATCCCTGCAGCCCCGCACAGACCACTGGTGCAGCAATAACATGGTCCATATACCGTGCGAGAACCGCCTGTAACTTTTAGCCCCAGGTTTTCCAAACATTTATGTACATTATCTAACTCCACCAGTTTAAATGGCCTGTTGACTCCAACGGGCAGGTGAGCGCGTGTTTGGATGTAGCCGTGCAGTCTGAGCTGCAGGGCTTTACCGGGGTGTCTCTGCAACCAGCGCCTCGGAGCCGGATGGTGCAGTGGGGTCTGCGATGGGAACAAGCCCAGTCAAACCAGAGGCTCCTAGTTGGCACCAGGTTTAGTTTGATCGTTAGGATGCACAGTTTTGCTGTGTTTCTTTAGATTTCTTTGTTTTCTTTAAAAAGCTAAATAAGATTTGCAGAGTCCATATTCCACTCTCTGTTGATGCAGGTGTAAATCAGGAAACTAGCCTGCCCTACCCCGTAAAAGGCTCAATGCTCTTCTCTGCAACTGCCCATTAAGCTTCACAAATGGATAAATAAGGAACTGAGATGTGTCATTTATTCATAGCACTTGGAAGGCGGGGGGGAACGCCATAAATCCACGGGCACCTCGGACTTCAGATCTGTCACTAAGCAACCTGGAGCATCAGGGCTGGCGTGGTGCTGAGCCGACATCCCTCGCTTTCCCAGCCCAAGCCTCTGCCTTCAGACCAGAGGAGACTGGTGCTTTGCTGTCCGCCCCCGTGCCCCTGCCCGGTCCCCAGGTAGCTCAAGGGACAGTGGGCTGGCAGCTCTGCTTGCTTCCACCTCTCCTTTCCTGCTCTCTCACCTGCCTAGAGCCTGTGCTTCTTAATTGCTCTCCATCTTATTGTTTTGAACTCTGCAGACGTGGTTCCTTACTGTGCCAATAGAGTTTGCAGGGAAGAAAAGCACAATAAATTTGTCATAGAATGGTATTGCCAAAAAAAGCAGGAAATAATTGAGGAGGTATAGTTATTTAGCTCTCCGCGCGTGTGTTGTGTATGTGGAAGGCAGGGCTTTTGCACATGCACTAAGAAGAATAATTAAACTCGCGGCTCATCATTATTAAAGTGGAGTTAAGGGAATGTTTCTGGCCTTCAGGATTATCTGCCTGTCCTCATCGCAGCATTATGTAAAGCTGAAGGCTTGGAGAGAACAGCATCCTCTGCAGTCACACCAACGTAGCTCTCTGTCTCTGAATAACAGAAAGCTGGCGATTCGAAGGGGCTGATGGCTGAGACGGGAGCACCTTGTTTGCTCCGCAGCAGAGCCCAGTAGTGAAGGGACAAAGGCGAAGGTATGTTTCTCAAAGAAAACGATGCAAATGAGAAAAGAATCCCTCTGGTTAGTGAAGTTATTCCAGCAAGTGGCTATATAAATGTCTTTATATTGTTATTTCCGATATTAGTTTGTTGTTCCTCCATGAAAGCTGATTTATTTGAAATGTTATTACTCGAAACACCCTAATCTTTTTGTAATAATTCATATACTGGAGATTACAGTTTTGGAAGGCAGCCCAGCTCTGGCTGGAATCCTATTTATGGATTAAAGGATTTGAACAGCATTGCAAGCTAGATCTCCGAATAGCAGGATAATGTAAACCTGGTTCCATATAAAATGCTTTACCTCTGCAATAGTAACCCCATTAAAGGCAGATTGTTGGAGGATGTTGGACAAGAGGACTTTCATTACAGTAAAGCAGGGTATCTTGCACCCCTGAAGAGCAAGGATTTCCAGAGCTGGGTCTTCCCCTTGTTAAGATGCCCTGAGCTGCGTTTTGTATCTCTCCTTTCTTCTGGAAACCATCATGCCAACTAGTTATAAGGCCTTTGTGGTAGGTTTGAACAGACCCTTTGACGAAAGAACCGTTGTTTCTGGTGGGAATTGAGCCACTGCAAAAAGGCAACTGAGGTACCCCAGCAAAGTGCTGCTCCCGCCCCGTGATGGACGGGAGGGAGCTGTAATTTCCATGTAAACAGCAGCACGAGGGCCCACCCCAGGATTCGTTAGTGCTGTTGGAGGGACAATCCCACCCCAGGAAACTGAAAGCTTTTGGGAGTGTTGTTATTACTTTCCCATTTAATGTAATAGCGCGTGGGGAACCCGGTGGCAGGCTGGAGTACTGCTGTGTTAGGAAGTGCTGTGCAAAATCCAAACCAGAGAACGGGCAATGGCATAATTTAATTATAAGTATGCTTGTAATCCATGAGAAGATAAGTACAGAACTAGTCTAGAAAATAATGGCACTAGGAGCTAACATTAAAATTAATGGTTTCAGGACACAGGCAGTCTAACTGTTTTCAAGCCTTTTTCACACATTGCAGCAAGTGAGGTTTGAGACAAGGTTTGAAGCAGGGGACTTGAAGCAGCTTTGTGGGTATTTATAGGCAGCTTTTACCATTATCAATGTGCAATAGAGCCTGGCACCCTGGGCCAAGCTGAACAAAAGGTGGGAAAGGGAGGACAAGGTGTGAAGGGCTCTGAAAGCTGAGGCAACCTGTGTTTGATGCGATTGGGACGGATGAGCCAGTGGAGAGATGCATGGAAAAGGGTGATGCAAGCAAAACCTACTGGTCTTCCGAACAAAGATGAAAATGATGTGGTTGCTGCAATAATTAGGCCACACGATGATGAAAACCTGGAGAAGGTTAGCTGCGTGCCCCAGGGAAGGCTGAATCTTGGAGATACTATGCAAAAAACCCTAGAAGATTTATTGGTGCTGTGGATGTAATGCCCTGGAGAGACTTTGAGTTTAAGCTGATGCTCAGCTTTTTGTATTATATGCTCCCTGTAGAAGTTGAAGGCAGCATTTAGGAAGAGTGCTTAGGAGAAGATAAAGATCTCTTTCTCCCTATGGATGCAGTGCTAACAGTGAGGAGGAGCTGGGGAGGAAGACTGTTGTGATCAGCTGCACGGAGTTGCAGGGGGGATTAGAGAGCAACAATATTGCAGGGCTCACCTGGTCCAGAAAATATCACTTTCATATGATGCAAATGCTAGTCTGCAAACATAGGGTGTCAGGTTGTAATGAACGGTTAAAAATGGGGTGTTCCATACACGTGTATCTGTAGGTACCGCTTGTATCCACCCACCCAAGTGTGGCCTAAAAGCAGCAGCCTGGTCTGTGGAGCTGGAAATGATTACAGCCTCCCCCCTCCCGGTACAGCATTGCCCTGGGCAAAAATCATTTCAGTGCTCTGGATCTCCGCTTCCTCTTGTATGGAATGGGGTAATATCATGTGCATCCCAGAGGATTTGAGCATTACTTAATATTTCTATAGGGATTTGAAGGTTAATAGCTTTATACAAGCCTAATTAATTGCTATTATTTAGTTTAATATTCTAGCCGAGTACTTTCTCCATACAAAGCTTGCTCTACCATCCTCCGTGTAAAAAGATTTTGAAGCAGCACGGTTTGTGGTGCACAAGTGCGTATCCACAAATGAGAGATTGCAATAGCATCTACAGGTATGGCGCTGTCTATAGCATATCGCGTCCGTTGCTATTTGGGATGTTCTGATGCAGGCAATCTTCAATGGAGACAAACTCAGATGGGACAACAAAATAAATGAGGATAATAATAAATACCTCCTCCTGTGATGTAAATTGTCTTAACTCTGTTCATATTGTTGGTTGCTGGTTGACTTATAAGTGAGGATGGGATTGAGAGACTGATAGCTCAAGCGTTAACTGTTATTTTTGCAAGGGTAAGATTTCATGCCTCTTAAGACTGTTTTCAGAGAGCCTGAACACTTTTGGAAGAGAACTATTTTGTTAATGCTTTTGAAATAATTCATGGAGGCTTTTGATGTGGTCATGTTCTGGCTGACAGCCCTGGAGTTTACTGGAGTCTGAGACTGAGCTTTGATGGACATTTGTACAACTTTGAATGCTTTTGCATGTAAACAGAACCAGCGTGATTCCTGCTGCAAACGACTTCATTTAGGCCTGGGGTAGGAAAAGCTTTACGTGCCGTTTTCCTAGACCGTGGCTTCCTGGTGCCTCTTATCTCTGGGAGTTGTGGCACAAAGCGATGCAGGCTAATCCTGAAATTGGGGTGTACTTGCTGTCGCTACAGGTGTGTTTTACTAATACCCCCATGCAGGATGATGGAAGGGCACAGCTCTCATCTGCACTGGAGCAGTTTGTCACCTCCCCTCCAGACAGCCCAGGAGCGAGTGGCGTGCAGGGCTCCTGCAGCCCAAAGCCTACCGCAGGGAAAAACGTAGGTGGTGACGTGTCCCTCCGTTGCAGTGATGCACAAAGAAAGAGGGTTGACGGTGACAAAAGAAAAAAGGTTTTTCCAGCCCGTGCATGGGATTTTGGAGGGTTTGGCTGTTTCCTGCATCGTTCCCTCTAAGCAGACAGTGAGAAGGCTCTGTTCTCACCGGGCAGCGTTGTGGCAGGAGCTCCGTGCTGCAGAGCCTTGCTTGCCAAAGAGGAAATCAAAGCCGTTCTCTGCAGCGTCTGAACAGGAACCATGGGCTGATCCTGATTAAATAAAATGTGCCATTAATAACAAACAAACCAAAAAGATAAGAGCTTTAATGATAGTGCTTAAAAAACCCCCACGGTAACAAATGAAGACTGCTGAAGTGTAATGTCATTTGAGAGGGGACACGTGGTGCGCCTGAGAAGAAAGATGGATCGCATACATTGTGTGCCTGACAGTAAAACTAATAGCTATTGGATGGGGTGTTAAGTATATCATAAAATCAGTGTTGGCCACGTTCAAGACGACACATTTGAACTGTTTCAACTGCCTGTACGGAGCGCGCTGACAGCAGCCAAGGGAGCCGGGGGACCCCAGCCGTTGGCGGGGCGAGGAGGGCGCTGATGGGCTTGATTCCCGAATGCGGATTCCACATGGAGCGAAAGCAGGGTGTGTGTAAGGTAAGGTGCCTTACGTAAAGCAGGGTGTACACAGTACATAAGGCAAGAACGTTTCCCTCCCTGAAGCTTCCGATAGTTGCCGGTTAAAGTGAACTTTCTTTTATTCTGGGAAGAGGTAATTAAACCAGGAACAATTAACTGAGGGTTATCCGCTGCTGGACAAGCAGGAGTGGGGGGGAAGGAGTTGCACTATGAGCAGTGATTCCTTCAACCATTCCCAACCCTTCCATGTAACTCGGAGGGCTTTGGCTTCCTTCATCAGAGTTATTTCTGTGCCACCTCCTCACAGCCTGGCTGCGAGCGTGGAGCAGAGCTGGGAGAGGTGAGGGCAACCCACCCCGCTGCGGTGGCTGGACCACGCACTGCGTGGTGGCCACTGTCCCGTGGTGCTGCCCCCTGGTACACGCCTCCTGGTCCGTGTATATGTTGTCTGTACATACAGAATTTAATATCCAAACTCCCCTACAGGGCAAGGAATACTGGTGTAAGAGGAGGAGTGCTTCCGTGCAAATCAGTAGACAGACACAGACTTGGATTGCTTGTGCAAAAACTTCGCGGTGACTCTGCACTTAGCCAAAAATCCCAAGTCCTGTTTTTTCCAGATTGTGGAAGGCTGATGTAATGTTTAGCTGCAGTCCCGTGGGAGGAAACCAGTGGAGCTCCTGGGAAGTCACATAGCTGGATCTGGGCTCTGTGCATCTGTTTCCCTCCTCTGAGGGCAGTGGTATTGTCAGGTGGCCAAGCTATGTGCCGGGCAGAACAATTAGGGATTTATCTCAGTGCTCATTTGGCAAAAAGATCTCAGTTATGTGGTAGTTAGCGCTGTGGGTTGACCCAAAGTCTCTTACTGGGGCCAGCCTATTCATTTGGAGTCTTGGGGATTTTCTGGAGATGTGTCACTGGCACTCGGATGTTACGTGACATCATTTCTGTAACAGATGACAGGACTTTTAAAATGCAAGGAAATGAGGAATGCTGTCTTTGTCCAAGACGTCGCATGAACACCAGCTAAAGTTAATAGAAGATGCTGAAAACCTGACTGCAGGTCTCCTAGTAGTTTACCAAAACCCCCAGTCCCTCCCTCTTTTAGGATGGCCAACTGCTGGTTGTTCTTACTCAGCATCTCCTGGAAAAGCGCAGGGTCTGCTCGCGTGGCTGTGACCACCTTTTGCTGCTCAATTGAGTTTGCTTGGTGGCACAGGGAGGTTATTACAAAAGCTACGAGGGCACAATTTCCTGAAAATAATGGGCTTCAGCATTTCAGTTCTTGACTCCATCTCTTTCTCCTTCAACTCCGCGGCTGCCAGCAGGTCAAATAAGTACAGAGTGAGCAGAGTGTGCTCCTTTGCTGTGATTTGAGGAAAGGTGACTCCTGTTTTCCTTGCAGCAGCTTGCTGGAGGAATTTAGGCAGGTTTGTGGCAAGCAGCAAAAAGGCCGTATCAACACACGGCGCTGCCAAGCCGAGCTCAGCCATGGCGTTGTCTGCTTGGATCCCTGGGCACGGAGCTGGGCTCTGGCCGACCTTCCTTTGGCACCAAGCTGCTCCTGCCGGGAGCTGTTACGGCTTGTATGGCTACAGAAAGGAAAATGCATCCTTGCAAAGCCCGGTGACTGAGCTTGCAGTGCCAGGGAGGTGTGGGGAGCGGGTCGGTGAGGATGCTGTGCGTGCTGGCCCAAGGACCAGCGTGCCACACCAGGCAGGGTGGACGTGCTCTACTTCACCTGGGCAGCTGGCGCGGTGTTGGAGCTCGGCAGCAGGAAGGGTTCGTCTGTGCCAGCTCACGGTGCGATCGAGCAGACGTAGACAGCTTGGGCTTCTTGTCACCTGCCCAATCGGGGCATCGCCGTCCCAGCAAACGCAATCTGTGCCTGTAACAGTGGAGAGACGTCTCTATGGTGTGAGATGTCGTGGATGTGCAGGGAAGATTGCTCCGACCTGTCCTGGGAACATCTGCCTCGGCTGTGCCAGGGAGGGCTGCTCCTCACCCGAGCTTCTCCTCGTTTACACGTTGGGCACCCGGATGGCCCCAGCACCGGGTGCTCTGGTTCCTCGCTGCGCAGCGGGCTGAGAGCCCTGGCAGTGCTGCAGCGTCGCTGCTGGCACCAATATTATAGACTGGAGACCTGGATAGCATAGCCAGCGTGAGCTCCTTAAAAAATTAGTTTGGGAACGCATCCCAGATCCTGCATCTGTCCCTTGAGCTCACCTTTTCCATGAGGTGGGAGAAGGTTACGCAGGAGGGAAGGAGGCACCAGAGCACTCGTGTATGGATGAGGTGGAAAAGGTGTGGGGGGAGACGTGTCCCTGCCTTGGGCTGCTGCTCCGACCCGTGCCCTCCCCGGCGTTCGCTGCGGCCGTTCAGCCTCCACCTCTTCCCAAGTGTGTGCGTGTCGCCCAGTAAAACAGGACCTCCTGCTTTCAGCTGGTGTTTCCACGCCGTAGGGAAATGCAAATATTAATTAATCTGGTGCATCCCTACCACTTGCGAACTGCTGTGGAAGAGGCCGGGAACGCGGTTTCGTCTGTTCCTGGCCTGCAGCAGAATCTGTTCGTGCTGGTGCAGCCTTCCTGGCGTTGCTGGAGCTCATCCTGCTCCGTGCTGGCACAAGAAAGAAGTGCATACCTGGAGCTTAAAGATATAATTTAATAATTACGTTTAAAAGTCTACCTGGCTCTATAAATTTTTTATGACGAATTAATTAAAAGCCCAGTTATGGGAGCTTTGGAAAGGAGACATAAATATTTCATATTTATTAAAATATTCATATGCTACATGGTTTTTAATCTTGAATAAATATTTTTGGATAATCAGTCGCATTTTTTTGTTATGCTAAAAGTTTGCATTGTAAATTCAACCGTGATTGATTAAAAAAAGAAATGTGCGATCTATTAATTATGTAATAGCACGTATGCTGCTCGGGGCCTGGAAGAAATACATATATCTGTTTTCCATAACCAGAAGAGTTATCAAGGTAATTTGCTTATTGAAACTAAATGAAAGCTGTGATTCATGTAATTATGGCAAGATTTCTACCTTCATCTCGATGTAAACACAACTTTCAGGATTCTTTCATCATTCTTCCTTTCAAATAAGTAAGACATGGGAAGTAAGGAATGATCCATCCCAGGGGATTGTGAATGCCTGGGAGATCTGGGTGTAGTATTTTGTTTATACGTACTATCAACTGAAATGCTGAACTTGACTTCCAAGTCCAAGGCCGAGACGCTGCAGGTGTTTACATCTGCCCCAGCACTGCAGGAGGAAGGACTCGCCGAGCTCTGTGCAGCGCTCCGGGCATCGCACAAAGGTTCACGTTCCGCTCCAACCATTAGGTTTTTTGCAGTTGTCAGGGAAAGGAGTAGTAATGACAAAGTAACTCATTTACCAACCCTGTTTTCAGGGTTTTTAAGACCATTTCTAGTGCTTCTTGGACTCTTGCGTTCTCTGAATGAATCACAGCAGCGCAAACAGTTTCAAAGCAAATGGTACTCAGTGCGCGTTTTTCTTAATGAGCTGAGATGCAAGCGGCAGCGCTGCTGACCCTGCTGTCTGCAGCCTGATTTATAAGCTGCTTCATACTCTGTCGCTGAAGCTTAAGGATCCCTTAAGTCTCTTTTTCCTCTGCAAAGCAAATAAAAGGCTGTTACTGCAAATTAGAATGTAAGTCAGAGCTGCTAAAGACACCAAAACCAAAACAAACAAAGAAAAAATAAAAGGATTGTTTGGGGGGGGGGGTTGCTATTCTCAGTAGAAGGATTATTGTTGATTTTTATGAAAAGTTCGTCCTGGAGGCAGTAGGCAGTTGCATTACTTTAGCAAGATTGAGCTGTTTAAAATTTCAGGGTTGTCCGCCAAAAAAATAATAATAGGAAGTTGTATAGAGAGGAATGTGCTGACAGCAGTAATGTTTGGGTAATAATTCATGTGTTGTAGATGATGCTCTGGAAAGCTGCCCAGCTGGCTAATGCAGATTGGGGATGCTCTCGTGCTGATGGCTGTACAATTGATTGGCGTTTCTGCTCCATCATGAAATCAGCTTGCAAATGAAATGGAGATGGTTTCAGAGGGCAGGGGTGGGCAGAGAGCTCGGCGAGCGGCACGGTCTGTGGCTCAGGGTCTGGTCCTTGTTCAA
This sequence comes from Balearica regulorum gibbericeps, assembly GCF_011004875.1. Lineage (NCBI taxonomy): Eukaryota > Metazoa > Chordata > Aves > Gruiformes > Gruidae > Balearica > Balearica regulorum. The sequence continues at coordinate 2,406,750 of NC_046208.1, forward strand.
GGAGACCTCTCGGTGGTTGGCCTGGTTTGAGGGGAGCACCTCTCCCCTGTTTCGTTTGCTTTTGGATGAGGGCAGTTGGCCGTAATTTGGGCAGAAGGACAAGGTGATGTTGTCCAGCAGCAACAGAGGTTATGGCTTCTCCCAGGAACAGAAACTCGAACAGTCGTTGGTGTCTTGACCTTATTTATTCTCCAGACCTGCGCCACGGGGTCTTTCTGGGATATGAGCACGTAGTTATTCTGAGCAAAATGGCGCTCTCGAACCTGTCGGTCCTTTCTCTTCTGTTAGTTGTGGGGCTCCACATGACGTTACGCTTCCCGATTCTGCAAGCAGACCTTGTCTGAGATGCTCTTGGGTGGCTGCGCTCCGTCTCAGGTGCAGATTGTGTTACAGGTTTGGTTCAGCTCAGTCCCAGCAGCACAAAAAAGGCAGCAAGCAACTCCTCCATTCTCCCACCTCTGCAGCCCCTTGCTGTGCTTCTCCACAAGCCCCAAAACAGGGCTTGCCGGTTATCAACAGTTTCCGAATTGCTCCAAGCCCTATCAAGGAGACCTAACGTGGGACAGAAGATCTGTTGGTGATATTATATTTAAAATTATTTTCTCATGGGTTCTTTTCTTTAGTAGGAGTTGAAATGACAGATAACTGTCGTGTTATTTTAGCTTTGTGAACAACGCTTAAGTCCCAGTCAGCGTGCATACAGCCAACTTAAATGCAAATTGCACACCACCGGCAACTTTATTACACATGAAAAACAAATTTCACTGAGCTCATAAGTTATCAAAGGGAGAACAATAGCCTGTTCCCACTCCCGAACAGAAACACAAGAGGAGGCAGCACCGTCCTTGAGAGACCTGGCCATCAGCCATGCTGCAAAATAGGCTCTTGGGTGCCTACTGGCATTATGTGGAGCATCTTCATTAATAATTAAAAAAATAAGCAACACTTGAGGAATACCTAAGTACGTTTATGGACGTGAGCGCCTTGCTCTGTGTCACTGCTTGTTGGCGCTGTCGCTGTTTAACCTCAGCCGGCTGCTGGTTGTGCCCACTCCTGCCCAAACCACTGGACCTCATGGATTTAAAAATAAGCGTTTGCTGCAGTGCTGGGATAAGGAAGACCCTACTGCACCTTCTTCAGTGATTTAAATCCAGGATTATTTAATAGCATCTGGCCCGGCCGTGCGACCAGGCATCTTTCTGAGCCACGAGCAGGTGCTCCCATGGTGTAGACTGTGCGACTGAAAGCTCATTAAAATGATCTGACTTCATCAGGTTTGAGGTGAGATCCTTCTCCAACGGCAATATCTTTAGGTGTGAATATCCCAATTTGGTGCAGAACCTCAGCACGTACAAATTGTCTGGGGATTAATATTTTTTCCTTGCAACTATTTGGAAACGTGATTGGGATCAGTTGAAGCTGTGAAGGTCTAATTATCCCTCCAAATGGCTCCTCCAGAGTCCCAATAACTTTATTCTGCCATTTGTTGGTGTCCAGGAGTTAGAGGCACAAAAAGTGTAAGACTCCTTTGAAGCCTGACTGAAAACTTGACTTAAGCCCCCGGAAATAATAAAAAGAAAGTAAAGAACACAGTAAAGCTGCAGAAAAGGATTATGAGGCGGGGGGAAAAAAGCCAACGGGGACAAGTAATTCTGGCTATATGTGATGGGGTGATATAATGCTTATGCTATCACTGGAGCCAGAGACTGCTTCCAGGTCTATACACAGCCACTATTTTTTTTTTTTCTTTTTAAATCTGCAGCCATTCTCCTATATTTTTGTGCTGTATTGGCATCATTTAAGAAGGAACTAAAGTTTAAGAGCAAAGATATTTTTTTTATCTATTTCCCAGAAGTATTTTGTGTGTAATAAAGAGCCTGCAAATGTTCTGCTGCCTCTGAGGTCTTCACCAAGAAAACAGGCAAAATCCCCAACCCAACAACAACAAAAATCTGAGTTCAGGTTTTGTTTGGGTTGTTGTTTTGGGGTTTTTTTTACAGACAATTTATTCCATTTCTCTGGTGCCCCCTGGAAGGTAACCATCGGTGTAACCATCACTGTTCCTCATGAGCATCTCTGGCTCCCGTTGGAGGATTGTGTGTCCCGGTGGCAGCCGAAGCTCTGCCCAGGGCACTGCCGCCTGTTTCTCCTCACACGAGCCTGAATGCGTTCCCGTGTCGGATCGGATTAAAAGGGTTATAAATTCTTCTGGCAGGAGTCTGCATTTTAGGATTGATGAGTGTGATCAGCAAACTATTCAAATAAGTATGCTTATTATTAAAACCCTGCTAGGAACAGGATGACATGCAGAGAAAGTAATGCAAAGCAATTTCTCCTTCATTTCTGAACCTTGCCCGGTTTTAATGTAGGGTAATAGCATTAGTTTTTAATTGGGTTTTTTGGGGTAGATTGACTGCTTTTGTGTTTGTGTGTCCCCACAAATTGGGATTTGTATGGCTTGCGTGGGAAGTGGCCATACATGTACAGATGTACACACTGTACACAAAGGCGTCCAGGGCTGAGACTGGGAGGTTAAAACAGGGAAAAAAAATCTAGCAGCTTTCCCATTACTAATACCTACATTTTTATGAGCTTGGTTGTAACATAATTCCCACCTACTGGGACAATTCCTGAGCTGTTTGTTCAATATTTATCTGGTTCTGAGTCAGACAAAACTCCCAGATCTCCAGGCAACATAAATTGCCATGGATGCTATAACTCTGCGATTGGTGACCGGTCTCAGCTGAGGCCAGGATAATCGCCGAGATTTCACCTTATCTGTGCAGCAGCTACGTGACACCAGTTGTGCTGCACGTGTGTCCTAATGTTAGAACAGGATTTAGCTCCTGCTTTTGTAAAGCCAACAAAATAAACTGACTAATGTGGTGAGCAACCAACGCAAATGCTCTCCCGCTCACATAAATGGGTCTGAGCTTGGTCTGCAATGGAGGAAAAGCCCCAGTGAACGCGTTAACTTTCAAAAAAAAGTCTCTCTAGATATTTCTGGTACATGCTGAGCGTCCTTCAGTTTTGTTTCAACCTTTTAAATTTATATGCTCACATTTCCTGAATGGCTTAAGGTGGTTTTGTATAATTGCAGTAACAGAAAAACCTCTGACCGGCAGCAATTAGCCAGGTACCAAACCAGGAGTCCCAAGTGCCCCATCCCAAACCCAGGGTTTCACTGCACGCTGGAGAATTTTTTGCCTGCTTTTCAGCACAGAAATTATGAGAAACATACAATAAAGATCACGGTTTTCCCTATGTGGGTAACTTTTGATGTAGTAATAATCTGTTTCCATTAAAAAAAAAAACCCAAAACAACAAAACACTAGAGACTGGAGAACTGGGGAATAAAATGTACTACAAAGTGTGAGCAAAACCCCTCGGAGCATCCCAGGGAAGCTCCGGGTCTCACCCCACGCAGCTGCGTGCGGCTCTCGCCAACACGCAAACCCGGTGCTGTCTGGTTGCTGCTTTACTTCAAGGGCTTTTTAAAACGTGACATTTAAAAGGACGAGGCCCTGCGGCACAGGTTAAGAGCCGTCGTTGCCGGAAGGGTGATCCGGCAGACGCGTTCCAAAGGCAACTTCTTAAAGATGATGGGCACTTTTATAAAACTCTCCCCGTTTGTCTGCAAAACTCCTGCAGATCAAGACCTATGAATTACTAGTGTAATGAGATTAGGCATACATTTATGCTACATGGTCTTAAGTTGTTTTAAATTCCGAAGATGAGATAGGGTCAAACACGAAAGGGCGACGCGGCAGAGCGCCAGTGGCAGACTGCGTGAGTGACTTGTCTTCCTATTCACATTGTCACATCCCTGTTGGGTGCGATTCCCATTTCCCTCTCTCCCTGGGAGTTGGCTGGGAAACTTAATCTCCAAAATTGGCGAGGAAAAAAAAAAAGAAAAAGAAAAAATGTGTTTGTGAGTGCTTGGACTGTAGGAGGAAGGGAGACAGTGGTAGGAGGAAAGGATAGAGGGGTATGGGAGGTGGAAAAAGAATGGGAAAAAAGATACGAAGGAGTGGTAGGGTGAAGGTGTTGCTGTCCCTGCTACGTGGAGTGAGCACGAGTGCTTCGGGCATTTCCTCTTGTAAAGATTTTTGTAACCTCCGAATATCAGCAGGAGCGTGTGTATCCCCAGCACCCCTCCCACTCTTCTGATTTTCTTCCTGGAGAAGCGGAGATGAAACCCCCTGAGGAGAGCTCTCAACTGAAGAGACATGAGAGCATCAATTTTTTTCTCATTAAACAGAACCGCTCGGAGGCTTGTGCCGCACGGTTCCCCAAAGGTCGTCCTCCGCGTGGCAGGATGGAGCACGGCCACGTATGAGATGTTCCACATCCCACAGCTGTCTCCAAAACCGCTTTGCGAAAGACAAATAAATATGCAAAAAGGGAAAAAAAAAAAAGAAAAAAAAAAAGAACAAAACATCCCGAGACTGGGTTTTGCTGGGCTCTCCTGTGAGATCAGCTCCTGGCAAAGCCGATGTGCCTCGGGTCCTGCTCCTCTCCTTCCCTGGGCTGCAGACCCGCTCTGGCCAGGACTGGCTGCGGGGCAGCCCCCAGATCTGCTCGATACCGGGGGGCAGGAGGGGTGGCTGACGGGGGAGCGATGAGGTGCCTGCTGGGTCCCCATCGGTGCGGCTGGGACCGAATACAAGAGCGTGAGGGGGCTTCGGGAACTCCTGGTTTCACACCTGTACGTCGAGGTGCTCCGCAAAGCGGTTTGTGGTGGTGTATCACACCTCCAAATGGTGGGAGCCCGGGGCAGGACAGCTTTCCGTCTGCTCCGAATCCCCTGGCTTCTCCCCTGCTCTTGCTGGCAGACTTGTTTGCTCATGCAGAGTTTTGGAAACAAACCCCTGTAGCACCTTGTTCAGTGGTTTGGGGGGGTGAGGAGGCTTAATTTAAATGTTTTGCAGAAATTTGCCGGTTCTAACAAACAGTTGAGACTAGAGGGAGGGGGTGTCACTTTAAAAAAACGACAACAGTATTTTGAATCTCAGCATTAACTCAATAAAAGGGATTTCAAATTAGCTGGGGGCAGAGGGAGAATGTTGCAGAGCGTTGGGTGGGGTTTTGCAAAAAGATCTGCCAATTTGCAATCAATAAATCATCCTCTTCTTAAATACATGAATGCATGCATGAACAGCTTCTCCGGATACTAAACTTTCTAGGAAATATTTTTTATTCATTTTCCTAAACCCCTTTTATTAAAAACAAAACAGGAGGTCACGTTCAAAAGCTGGGAAAATAGCAGCAACGTAGGCTCCGAGACAGCTGCTGTAACCTCCTACAAAAGGGAGTAGCTACAACAGGCTCTTACTGCTGCTATTTCACCTACCAAATGTGCGCAACTTCCCACGTGATTTTGTTCATTTGCGGTAGTGTGATGATTTCCCATCCTATTGCTTTGGTTTAGGCAAGCCTGGGAAATAAGTGAGAACTACACGTGCTTCAATTTTCTTGTCCTCCATTCTTTAAAGTTATTCACCTTGAACGTGAGCGCTTCTCCAGGTCCCCAATTAAATATACATACTGTAGCATTCTTGGAGGGATGGGTAAGGGGAGTGACAAGGAGGGAAAGCATTTTAAGATGAATTATAGATCAGGATTTTGATAGAAACAACAGTCGCCGTATGGTGTCTGGTTGCAAGGACTGTATCGTGCTGCGGCCCTTGCAGGGTTAAAGATGACAACCTCTTGCCTGAGTGAAAGCAGGAAATCTGTCTTTCCTGAGAGTCCACATCCTAAATCAGAGCAACCACAAAGAAAAATGGAAAAGGCTTAAAATATAACAGCCTCTAGGATATTTTGGTAAATGATCATGATGTAAAATTGCGTAGAGATGGATTGGTGGAGGGATAGACAGTTATAAAGTTAAAGAAATGATGTCTCTGAAACTAATTCTAAATTAATGACACCTTGTAGGTCTTTACTGCCTTCCATCTGAGGGTCTCAAGCTGACATACTGACATTTATTAATTAGAATTCATTTTACAAGAGAACAAGCTGAGGATGAGAATGGGGAAGTTGCTCTCGGCCCATAATAAGTCAGATGTCAGGGATGGAGGCAGCGATAAAAAACAAGAACGCGGATTCCCAGCCACGTGCTTGAAGCCTGTGCTGATGCTGATCAGAAAGGCAGGAGAAATAAATTCTGCACAAAGGTGAGAACAACGCTTGGGTCAAGTAAGATTTATTTTGCTCAGAGTTGAAGTCAATGAGGCTCTTTGTGAGGGAGGAAGGAGGTCACAAATCTGTGCCGTGAGGAAAAGCCCAATGTGAAACCCCACACGGGGTGTGACCTTGTTGCTGAATTAATTACGATATGATGAGCTCTGTAGATACGCTGTGCTCTGTTCATTTATCTAAAATATCTCATACGGGCTATACTTAGTAGATAATGGACTCTAATCTCTCCTTTTTTCACATGTATTTGTATCTGTTTATGGGTTTAATTAAAACCAACACATTTTAAAGGAACAGAGATAAGTGATGAAGATGAGGAGAAAAGAAATGTGAGAGTAGAGGAAGGCAGAGATAGGGAGGAAGGCTCTGCACAACCCCTGGCTGTGTTTCATTTGCTTTGAGGAGCCATCAGGTAAAATTAATTTTTAACAACATAGACTGTACAGACTAATTTCTGTGCCGGGACCAGACTGGATTCTTTCTTGATCAAGTTTAACAGGAAAGGGTTTAAATTGAGGTTCCTGAACTGAAGAGATAGGACATTAATCTAAGCTGTTACACAAGCCAGAAACAAAGTCAATTTTTAAAATGATGAAATAGCCTATCTGCTAGAAGATAGCCTCCCCGATTGCCACACTACCCACAACTGAAAGTCTGCATGAAATTAATAAAACCATATTAGGAGGGAAAAAAATTGCAGATTGGCCAAAACTGTAATTAGCTTCTGTGTCCTCTTGGGATTGAACTCTCACTGCTGAGGTTTTGTTTCCATTAAACACTGTCTTGATGGAGACACCCAGCTTTCCAAGGCGGAAAGTGGGGAAACCTGTAACAGAGCTGCAAGACTCATAGAGGCATGCTGTAAACTTTTTAATCCCTTACGTCAAATCCATCTTTTCCCTGCCAGCAGCAGCGGTGCACGCTGCAGCCTGGCTCGAGCATCTCTGGAGCGAGGAGATTTGGCTGCTCCTGGGTTTGCTCCTGCAGGGACGGATCCTCAGTTGGTGTAAATACTTCTGGAGTCAGCAGAGCTGGATTACCCACAGCCGGCGAGGATCTCGGTGTTAGTTTTAGCTGCGAGGCCAACGTGTGAGCGATACCGGGTGCCGGAGGCGTTTGCAAAGGGGCGGGTACGCTGTACCCGGGACCCACGGCGCAGCTGGTGCACGGGACCGCATGTGTGCAGCTTGCCAAGCTGCGTCGCCAGTCCCCGCTGTAGTAATCCTCTGTTTGGGTAGTGTGCTCGCCACGTCCGTCTTTTGGTAGGATATGATGCCACCAAGGCGAGATTTGCTCAGACTGAGCACTAATTTATACGGAACAAGAGCCAAAAAGATCAAACCTACCACCGGCGTTATCCTTGCTTTACCATAGAGGAACGCTTTCCTGGTGGAGACTAGTCATCCCTCAGCCCTGCTAAAGTCCCAAGGAAATGAAGTTAAATCATGGCAAAGGTAGGGATCATCGTTCTGAACATTTCGGTGCTCAGTTTGTTCTTTCTTCCCTGAAGAGAATTATTTGGTAAAACAAAATAGCTCTTAATTAACCACCTGCCTTGTTCAAATGGGACGATTACTTGATGGTATGGGGAGGATCAAACAGCAAGCTTGATTTTAAAATAAAAAGGAAAGAAAATTGAATAGCTTTTAGTGTAGTTAACCGGATTCTGTCCTCTTCTGCACTAATGGCTCTGATCTCAGTTACCCACTGACTCCTGATGTCTTCCCTGGCAAACTGGGGCAGCGTTCAGCCAGGTGCCAAACTTCAGTGTTAAAATGCAGCAGAATGAAAGTGAAATATTAGTTTCCCTTCTCACATCCAGCCCCGGTCTGCCTTTGAAGAAAGTGAGCCATATAAAAAATGGATGAAAAGGTTCCTTGGGAAATTGCAGCATTTGCCTACAGCAGACTCTGATGTTTGGGGACAGGTCGGCAAAAATATTCAGACACTTGGAGGGCTTTAACTCCTGGTGTAAACCTAACGAAGGTTTAGGTGCCCACCTAATGAAGGCAAAAATGATCAGTCTCTGCTATTCCAGCCCTTTGTCTTTTGCCTCAGAATGAGCCTGAGGATCAGGTTGGAGCCTGAAAGCCCATTTTCACGTGCAAGTGAATGGTGGCTCTGCGCTCCGGTGGCAGATGGAGAGTCCTTGGGCTTCTGGAGCCCGGGACAGGCTGCTGCGGGGCTGGGTGGCCACATCCTGCCCTGCCTGGGGGGGCCTCTGAGCATCACGCAGAGCTGGCGGGATTTGTGTTAACAGACACACTTTTTGCCTTAAATACCCGTCTTGTCAGATGCTCTCACCCGGTCAAACGTCAGCATGTGTTTATTTTCATGGCTGCATTGTGGTATGATCTGGGAGCCCAAACTGCAGAGTCCTTGTGGGGTTTCCCCCCCCCCCCCCTACAGCTCTGTAAATCACCAGATATGCTTCATTTCTGCAGGCTGGTGTCACTTTAGCATAGAAGAATGGGATGAAAGGGTAAGAGCCGGGGGGAGAGGAAAACAGGTTGGGTTTTTTGTTTTTTTGTTTTTTTTTTTACCAAACCAACCAACCCCTCAGCCCTAGCACGGCCCTGAACGCTTGTGCGATGGCCTGGGGAGCTGTGCAAAGCCCTCTCGTGCCAAGAGGTGAGTGGAGCCGTCCGGCTCCGTGCTGCCCCGTGCCCTGCTCAGCCGGCTGCGGGTGGCAATCGGAGGTGGGGTGGTGGGTTGACCTTGGCTGGACACAGGGTGCCCACCAAGCCGCTCTATCGCTCCCCTCCTCGGCAGGACAGGGAGCGGAGAAAATAAGATGGAAAGAACTTGCAGGTCAAGATAAAGGCAGTTTAATAAAGCAAAAGGCTGCGTACAGGAGCAAAGGAAAAACAAAAGATTTATTCTCTACTTCCCATCAGCAGCAATGTCCGGCCACTTCCCGGGAAGCAGGGCTTCAGCATGCGTAGCGGTTGCTTCAGAAGACAAATGTAATAACAAATGCCCCCCCTCTCCCCCCTTCCTCTCAGCTTTTATTGCTGAGCAGCCGTCGTACGGTACGGAATATCACTTCGGTCAGTGTGGGTCACCTGTCCTGGCTGCGTCCCCTCCCGAGATGTTGCCCACCCCCAGCCTGTTGTGGGGACAGCCTGGGTGCTGTGCCAGCGCTGCTCAGCACCACCCAAAACACTGGACTGTTACCAACACCTTGCTGCTACCGCTGCAAAGCACAGCTATGGAAAATGAAGCCCAGCTCAGCCAGACCCAATACAGATGGCCACTCCAAAAATCCCCACGGCCGGCTCCTTCCTCTCCAGCTGCCTCCCGGGTTGCGTGGATGCGGGCGCTGGCAGGCAGGAGCTCCCGCGCCGGTTTGTACAAACCATTGCAAGGAGGCAGAGCAACTGGCATCTGTCGCTGCAGTCGGTGGTGGAGGATTGCTCGGTTCTTTCAGCCAAGGTTGCCTCCTGTGCTGGTTGTGTAAAACAGCACTTTTTTTTCAAAAATATGTGAGCTGGATACTTTATTTCAGGCTGTAGCCGGAGCGTCTGGGCTGCGGGACGGGAGTGCTGCGAGTGGCACCTTGCTTCACAGCCAGCTTTGCCATGGTGGGCTAGAAGCCAGGTCCCTGGGAAGATCCCACACCCCCTTTCTGGAAACCTGAGCAGAGCCAGCATTTGCAGCTTGATTTTTCAAAAGGATGGAGTCTTGCTTCTGCTATGTACTTCTATGAGGGATTGTAGAAGAACAGTCTGTCCCCTTCAGAGGAGGAACTACATGAGGGTCACTCACCTTATGAGGTTTGAAAGGGGATTCAGTTATCTGTCCTCCTCTGACCTTAACATCTGAAGCAGCAGAGAATGCCTGCATTTGGGCATCTGGGAATAAAACCACATCAAGTCTTCTTCCTGCAGGGTCCTCTGCCTTGCCCTTTTTATTGTCTGAGATCTCGTTCAAATCCTGGTTCTTTCACATACGATCAGCTTCTGCTTTGCTGGAGTCAGAAGTAAAAACAAACAGACCTCTATTCCCAGGTACAACCGCCGTGCTGGTTAATACGCAGTCCTCTGCCCTTTTTTCCTGCGGAGGCTTCGAGCCCTTTCCCTCCCGCTGCTGACCCCTTCAGCAGCGAGTCCCCAGGCTGTGCCGCAGGGATGCTCCTCCATCACCTCCCTCCTCTTGCGTAAGGGCTGGACCCCTCGGCAGGGTCTGCGCAGGGCTCACGGGGAGCTGCTTCTCCACCGTGCCTGGGGAATGTGTCCTAGGACCACAGCTCCAGCACGTGGATATTTATTTGCTAGAACAGGAACATCCCCCTGTGCTTATCTTACCTATGTGACAAACGGATGTGCTGTAGGACACCTTCCTTCTCCTCCAGCAGCCATGGCCAGAGGAAACCTTCTCCACCATTGCGTCCAACAACGTTGCTCGTCAGGCAGCCTCTGTCACTCACCCTTGTGTTTAGCCAAAAAGTATTTTAAAACTACTCGCGCGGCCAAGAGCTTCATTGTGGCTTTTCACAGCTCTGTGAACGTTACACAAATTGATTAAATACTGTAACTAATCTATGGCTATTTAGGCGCTTCATGGTTGTCACCGTAGGTGAGCGCAGCTCTCCGGATCTGGCTGCAGAGGGGAACCACAACACGGGCTGCGCTGACCGGGGGCAGAGGAGACGGAGCCTGTCCTGCGCAGAGCGCAAGAGGGGGTGGATGTGTTCGGCTTTCATCCCGCCCCGAGGTGGACATGGAGAACGTGCAGTTTGCAGGAAGGAACCAACTTACACATCTGTATCATTCTTTGTCCTGCGAGATCCTGACAAATTTTTGGACCTATTCTGACAACACAGTCATATCATGAAACAGCAATGCTTTACAAAAATTCAGAAAAAAAAAAAAACCAAAACCAACCCACCCTATTTTCTTCTGACAGTAGTTGGAACTTTGTGGAGCAAAATCTGTATGTGATCTAAAAATCTTACCAGGAGTCCAGCCAACAGGTCGTGAACAGCACCAGGAAATGCTGTGGTCAGGGTTTGATTTAATGCATAATATTTCATTTTAATGGGAAATCTGTTGTACCTATGGTCCCATCATACACCTCATAGACTGAGTCAGTAGTAAGTCTTTAGCTTAATTTTACGTACTGGAGAAACTTCAGTAACGTAAAGCTGCTGTGGCATGCAGGGAGATTTGCTTACGCGCTCAGACTACTCCTAGAGATGATTGATCGTGTTTAAGTATTGGCATCCAGCTAACCTTCCTGCCTGCTGTCGAGAGCATACAATATTTTCTAGGCTACTTTCCATTTGCCATATTAGCATACAGAAGGAGCGAGATCATGCTTAAATGAGTTTGTTTAGCTTTTAGTAACATTTTTGAATGTCTCTAAGCATCACACCACCACGACTGGCTCAGCAGTGTGTTTTGGGCTTTGATTTCAATCTCTCGCCGTTTGTTTGGGGTTGGATTAGATCATCGGTAGTGCGCGGGCACAGCTTAGCATTTCCGTCTTCGGGAAGACGCGGACACCGAGAACCGCGTTAGCCAGAAATGCTAACAGAAACGAGCTTTGCAGCGTGCAGGTCCTGCGTGCGGGGAGTCATTTGCTGGAACGGACCTTCAGTTCTGTGCTTCGCCCCATTTGGGGATGGTTTTAGATCGTCTGAGATCCCTGATGAGATTCAGGCATCTTGCTGGTGGGGAAAATGCAGGGTTCTCCTCCGCTAAGTCAGAGTCAAGGCTACGGAGACACTCCAGTAATTTCAGTCATTTCAGCCTTCCATTTATCACAAATTTAATGGATAAAAGGTGGAAGCTGACAAACATCAGAAATCTGGGGGAGGGGGGGGGGTGTCGTTGATATGACGATGTAGCCCACGTACCCCCGTACGATGCCGTTACCCCATCCCTGCGTGGCCTCGATGACTTCTCATCGTTTGTTCCTTTTCCAGCCCAGCATTTCTCACTGCGCAGTCCTGCTGCAGTCATAGCTAAGAAATGTAATCAATGACTTGATTTCAATGCTATAGGCGTTCCCTATAGAAATCCCCTGCTCAGCCAATTAGTAGGACTGAATTTCATATTACTTAACATCTATACTCCTAGAAGGCAGGAGATTCCTGCATCTCCATCTATATCTGCTAGGATTATTGCTTAAAGGTGGCTTAGCTACTAAGCCGCTGCTGCAAAAGCTCCATTAACTTCTTTACTTGTTGTACGTGTGAGCTGGAAGGATTTCAGTACCGCAGGTCGAATAAAGAAACCTGACACCCGTTCGTCGAGCAATTAAACTTTGTAAAGTAAACTATGTGTATTTCATTAAGGAAATGGATCCATCAGCACTGGGAATACCTTTTATGAATATTTCCTTGTAATGGAAAAGTGAGCATGTTGACAGGATGAATTATTAGACGTATTTACAAACAGCTGTTAAAAAGCCTATGTGTATGTCCCAGCTGTATTTTTTTTTTTTGCTTTTTATGCAGGGTTTATAGCAGTTATATTTGAAAAGCCAGCTTGATTCGCTTTCTTGCAAAGAGAGGTAAGCTTGATTAATTTATTCGTACTCCACAAGACTGCAGTCACAACTGGGGGAGCAGTCTGTCTGTCTGCAGTTTATTCGTGGAATAAACCCAAGGGCAGACAACCAGCACAGAGCCTGCACGGTGTTTAATTACAGCTGTTGTGTACATCTGATACTAGAATCAGTATCTTTGAGTCTTTCCCCAATCCTGCCGATTTCTCGTGGAATTCTTCTCCTTGGCTGTGGACTGTATGAGAAGGGAACCGAGGTCGTTAGTGGGAGTCTGACACCGGGGGAGAGGGTCTGGATCTCGGTGACACTGTAAAGGGTCTGGCACGGTTCACTGGCTGATACTCCAGGTTTGCAGGGACAGATAGGAAAGAAGGATTAAGACCAAGATATTGCCACTTGAGGTATTGTGAATGCTTCTTCTAAATATGTCAGCTTGGAAGTTACAGAAATGCGAATCCCATGGCATTAGATAGATTACAAGAGCAGAATATGCAATGAGATGATTGCCAAGATGTTCAGATTTTTCTCCTGTCTGCATCCCCTCCTGCTGTCACTTCCCCACCTCAATCTTTTGCTTCTCTGTCAACGAAATACATACAGCAGCTCTCGGCTGGAGAAGTACAGCCAGGACCTCGTACTGCACCTAAAGCGCTTTGGGACCGTGGTGTACATGGTATTGCAGCAGTGAAAGCTTGACCTGAAAATAGCTGTGTCTGCTTCCCGCAGTGAGATTCCCCTGCATCCCCAGCCAGCCTCTAGCAGAGCCTCTTTTTTCTCTTTGACTAGACGCCATGTGGAAAGTTCCTTGTGTTGTTTCCATCTGACTGCAGCAGCATCTGCTGCTGCTGATAAAGCTGCTAGAAGAATTGGGAAAGGATCAGCCTCAGCCTGTGTGCTGCCTCCTCGATGCCCGTCCGGTGGGTCCTGGCTAGTGGCAATGCTCCGGGGCAATCGTCACCCACCTCGGCGTACCTCAACCTCTCCGCTTAGACCCTAGTTGCAACGCGCTCAGCCACGTGCTCAGGTCCATCTCTATTTACCAGGGCAGTGTAGCATCTGCAGGACGTAACAGAATGCCTGTGCCTAAATAAGCGCACGCTTTAATGTGTTTTCTCTTTGGGGATCCACCGCTGCGTCAGGGTTTCCCCGCCGTCCGTTTAAATCTCTCCTGGCGATTTTCATCTTCTCCGCTCCAGAGCCAGTTTCTCCAAGGAAGAGACTGTGGAGCTGGCAGTTGGTGGAGAAGTGGAGCACTTGGGGCTTTAGAGCTGTGGAGAACCGCTTGGAACGAGGTTAATGTTTGAATGATGTATTTTCCGAGGTCGGTTTTCATATTTTCTGAATCTGGGTCTCCAATTTCCTTCCCCTGGCTCCAGCAGTTATCTGTTTGCCATGTAGGATTGCAGGAAGAATATTGTTCCTGTAGCACAAGAGATGGTAATGTAATACAAATAGTGCAAATTCTCCGTATTTATATCCATAGTTTTTACAAATTTATTTAAGCAAATAGGCCTAGTCTGAAGCCAGCCCTGTTTTCATGTGTCGTGATTCCCTCGGAGTATTTTGGGTCTCTTTAAGCTCAATCCATGAAAAAGTACAGTATTTTTTAAAGAAGATTTTAAAGTTAATTAAAGAAATGGAAGTATATACTTATAAAGAAGTTAGATTTGGCATAGCATCCCTATATAATACACCTACTTTCAAAGGAGGTCTAGTGGAAGGACACGTTCTCTCTAGAGTACTTAGGCTGATGAGAAACCTATTTGTAAGGAAAATTGACTTTGGAAACGGTTGAGAGCAAGCTGCTGCTTTTTTTTTAAGTCTCTGCCAAGTGATTGATTTGGTCCATAGGTTCATCAGATCATTGCGTCCAATAATATAATTTTGCTTATTTATTTTATATATGATCAATATGATAAATATTAGAGAAACATGGAAGTGCCAGCTAGATTATTTCTGGCTGTAGCAGAGTGGCGAGGGGGCATGCTCCAGCTTACACTATGTGCCTTGTGAAGCAGAAAAGCAATTCAGTCAGACTAAAGGCTACAGATGAGGCTGTATGTTCTCTGCAATAAATGCAAATGATTTGAATTCATTTCACTGGTAAGAGGAGAAGAGAGAAAAATTAAAGCTAAAGATGTTGCAGATCAAGGAATTCAACTTTAAACAGACGCAAAATTAACATAAAAGAAAACATGGCAATAAAAAGAGGGAAAAACCAGATTTCACTAAAATAATCTGTTTTAATGAATAGACCATGATCTATTTCTGAAGTACCTCTCTGTGGTAGTGCTTTTCCCTTTTTTTTTTTCTTTTTTTTTTTTTTAGAGTATGTACAATAGCATTATGGCCTAGCTGCAATCAGTCTGCTGCGAACAGCTTGTATATATTTGGATGTTCACTGGCCCATGAGAGCAAATCGTCCTCCCTTACCGTCAAAGACTTTCTTTTCCAGCTCCTTTATTAGGTAACAAATGGTTCCTGTTTCTTTTGTTCTCCAGTGTTAAGGACATTCAGTTTTTCTGGCTCTGTTTTATTATTTTTGTTTAGATTTGTTAATGACTTATGTATGTTTATTGTTTGCGAGGGCCAGTGTTGTAGTCTCTTCTGCTTTTCACTAAGAAATACCTCGTAATGAAATACAGCCCAGAGCTTATCAATGCAGAATATAGACTCAGCTGGGATTCTTCCATGAAACGTTCACTGCAGCATCTTGGGGTAATTCTTTTAAAGTCTCTTCAACCAAAAGTAAATTCCGTACCGTAACTGCTAAATGGGTACCCAGCATCTCTCACACTTGGTGTCCAACGCCACAGAAGAAATAAATGATAAAATAATCAAGTCTTATTTAAATTTATTTTTCGTATTTAAATTTAGTTTGAATTACTTCTAGGCTAAGGAGTTCTGCAAAGGAGTTCTGTTCTTCTCTGAATCCTGCAAGACGAGAGAGGGAAGGGTCATACCCTCATGGAGAACCTGCTGGTGCCACCTGCAAGGGGGGGCCAGGGCTCCTGGATGGCCAAACACAAGGTGAGGGCTCTGCTCCTGTGGGAATTACCCCATCAGACAGAGAAGAGGGCTCTAAAGCTTGGGTTTGGAGTCAGCATGAATAACTTGAAATGATTCAAGCCCTGGAAATGCCATGGGAGGTGGAGCCTGAGGCTGCTGCGGCAGCAGCGGTGCTGAGGAATTCGGAGATGATGTTCAGACATTGGCAAAGCCGCGTATCTGGTTTCCCCCTGTCCCTTTTCCCCCCTCTCTCTGAGTTAAACCTCTGGCCAAGGCAACATCAGAAATCAGGGAATAGAAAAATACGAGCATTCATAATTAGAAACAGTCTTTTCCTTTTGTCTGGGCTGGATATACTTAACTGGTCCAATTCCACTGCCAATACATATTTGCCAGGGAAAAGTTTTTCTTTTAAACCTTCCACTTATCCAACTAAAGAGAGAGGAGCTGGAAGCAGGTCTTGGCACAGCCGTGGAGTTGGGAAAAATAATACACTGTCTTCTTTTTTTTGACCTAGTCCGTTCCTATCGTTTTGAACTTGTGAGCTGCTTTGCTTAAATAGATGGCCGGCAGGTGCCCAGCTTGCGAACCGCCCGGTATTGTTTCTGGTGTCGGTCGTGGCGTAAGAGTAACATGAGGGCTTGGACAGGCTTTTTAGTCTTTTTTTTATTCCCCAGTACTTCGTGACAGATCCCAGTCAGTAAGGGCGCGCTGCCCGCCGGGGAGGTGCCATCGCCACCACCTTGAGTGGCCGTTTGGGAGAAAAAAAAAAGGTGCTTTTGGTCCTTCTCTAGCGAGAAGGAAACTGCTTAAAACCAGACCAGCTTGCTAAGGCGACACCAGCTGAGCAGAGACCGCTGGAAGAGCTCTCAGGGCTCTCGCTGGAGGAATCCCGATGTTTTCTCCCGATCTTGGCGGAAGCTGAAGCGCACTTCCTTGGTTTGTGGTTGTAGGTTTGATCCCGGCGTGAGCTAGGAGTGTCCACACTGTGGGTTCATCCACTTCTCCCAGAGCTCAGCGCTTGGGCTCAGCATCTGAACCGCTTCATCCAGACCCTACCGAGGGCAGTAGGCGGCCGTCTGCAGAGCTGCCATCGCGGCCAGCTCCCGTTAATTAAGGCGATGCAAATGGGCTGCAGGAGAGAAGGTGCCAGTGGCAGTAAAAGGAGCTCATGAAAGGGAGCACAGACAAGGAAGGGAGAAATTATTCACATAGCCCTAAAGTTTACTTCTAAGAGGTCTTTCTTTTTTTTTCAATTTCATATATTTTCCTTGATCATTTGAGAGAAAAGATCTGTCCATAGACAGATCTCCAAAGAGATTATTATTTTTTTTCAGCATTGCTATTGCTTTAATCCGTGGTCTCTTCAGACAGGGAATGTTTAATTGGTGCACTGGTGAAATAAAATGTTTAAATAGATTGAATGGCAGACTTTTTCCCTCTGTTGTGACATTAATCCCCCAATATTCCTGGGCCCCTTGCTGGGTATTGAGGCAAAGAAAGGAACCAGAGGAGGTCCCTCTCTATACATCTGCCCGTGATGTGAAAACTCCCTGGTTACACTTATCATACATGATCCAATACATCAATTAAACCGAAGACCTTTCTGCAGTAATCACTCACACACATGAAATAAGTCATTCCGTATGATACATCTTTTCTGACTCAGGGCAGACTCCTCTGCAGAGGAGACGTGATGGGGAGGAGAGGGGAGCCCCGGTTCACGCTTGGCACTTGGCCAGCCTGGTGTCCAGCAGAACATCCCTCCCCGGATGAGGAAACCTCGTTGTCCTCACACAGCCCTGCCCGATGCACATACACACGCGTGCGCCCGGAGAGCTAGAAGGAGATTCTGGAGAAGCAGATTAGATGGAAAGGTGTCCTGCTTTAAATTAAAAGGTTGGTGCACCTGAAGTCTTCCTTTTTATTGTTTGGTTTTTTTTTTTCCTTTGGCAGTCTGTATTCTTCATGATTGTATCAAGATTGATAATAGAAATGTTTAAAATCAACCAGTACCTGTTCTGCCTTTCTCTGGCTTCAGCTGAACTCTCTGAAGGAGTTTCTATAAACTTCGGAGTTTGCATTTGACTGTGAACATCTCCCTCCCATCCCTTTCCTGAAAAAACCTCCTAAGAAATACTGAAAAGAGTATGAAACGATAAAGCAGACTTCAGGTTCCGCATTCTTCGGTCACTTACAAAATGCTTTGCCGAATTCGCAGCAGCAAATTAACACTCACAGACCCACAAATCAAAGGATTCGCAGCTCCACCCCCCTCCCACCCATTATGCAGGGAAAAAATCTCAGGCTCCTCAGACAAGAGGGGGAAAAAAGAGATGAAATTAGGGTTTAAAATAATTTAGTTTGCCATTTCATTTAGTTTTGCTTTGTCACTAACACACACTGCCTACAGAAAAATTAAAAGGATTATTGTAGAATAAAAGGCAGAGCCACAGCGTGTTTGACAATACGCTCCATATTTTATGTTCATTAGGACAGGGAGCCTGAAATACTCATTTCTTTATGATGAAGGAACTAAAGATTTCCAATGAACATGCTGCAATGAGCGTGCTGAGGAGATTTATTGCTAAAGCAGCTTGTTAATCACAGCGACCACCTTTCAGGCTTCACAACGCGAGTAACCGAGTTGTATAGATGCTTCTCCCCCAAGACACCCCTTTGGTGTACTGCAGAAATGGGAACCCTGCAGACACGCTTCAGCAGGTCCTGAGGGAACTCAGATGCAGGTATTTAGAGCAGAGATTTTGGAAAACCACAATTACAGCTTGCTGTTGAAAGCCTTGGATACCCATCTCTTAAACACCGGACGTTTGTGTCGCGATGGACCCTGCTGCAATTTTTTTTCCCAACCGTGGGTGCTAGGAATGTCGAAAGCTGCCCAGAGGGCTCAGCAGCTACAGGGAGGTGGTGGGAAATGGGACCATGCTGGTCACCAGCATCCTGGAGTAACGGTGGGTAATGCGCCTTGGCCTGTGTGTGTCTGGATTTCAGAGCAATTAAAACTTTTTCCCCTATTACTAGAACAAACACAGACTGGATATCTTCGAAGGCCGCCTCAAGCACAGTGGGCTTGTTTGTAACTGTGTTATTAATAAATAATTAATAATGTAGACAAACCAATGACAGGAAAACCCACGGTCGCTCTTGCTGCATCTGCTTCAGCCAGTGAAGACAACCAGGCAGGGCTGGTGCTGGTGCGCAGCTCAGGCGTAACCCCACGCGCAGGGAAACGTCCCTTCCTCGCTGGAGAACCTACCTCCGATCGATGGCGAAGCAGGCACGCTCATGTCAACAGGATTTGGCCCTTAGGAAATCATTAAGCTGTAAATTCTCAACATGACAGGCCAGAGTAGCACTGGTCTTCTGTTTGATGTCAAAGGCTGTGCAGAGACTCCTTCGTTAGGGGGTCGATAATTGACTCAATGGGCTGTAATCGCTCACCCCGCACAGTCGTGGTACGGAGGTGTAGCCCGGCCCCGCGCAGCCCCCACGAAGCTCCAGCAAAGCAGCTCCCGGCCTCCAGCGTTGCTTCGGCAGCTGGAGGGGCTGCTCTGGGGGCCACAGCTGGATCGTGGGTCAGCAGCTGGGATGGGTAACATTTCCAAAAGTGATGGATGGATGCCCAGTCCCACAGCTCATCTCTGGTGCAGGAACCCTGCTCCAGGTTCCTGGGTACCCACTGGTCCTGGCGCCTGTCCTGATGCCTCTGTCCAGCTCCGCGGGATGGCCGTGGGCTCGCAAAACTCTTTGATGATGCATTTGAAAACAGTTCTTTCAGAGTCAGACCAGAGTGCCGCGAAGAGCCGACAGTATCTTCAGATGACCTTTTTTTGGAGTGTTTTGCTTAGCATATGACCAAGATGGAAAACCTCTCCCTGGTCCTGGCAGTGCATTTGAAGGGAGATGTGCAGCCCCAGCAGTCTGCAAGACAAGGATGCAGCAGAGTATTTATTTAATACAAGAAGTGAGAGCTGCATGGTGTGTAGACCTTGGCTGGTGAGACTCCGGAGTCAAAGGGTGGGCTATGAAAAGGTGATCCCAGTTTACCTCAGGGTAGGGGCCAACAACATCACCGACGTTTTCATGTTGTGTTTTTTTAAAATCGCAAACTAGTAGTAGTATCTTTGCGGGGTTACTTTTGTGCTCTTCCCCGTATGATCCCCTTTATTTCAGCTGAGGCAATTCTTAGCTGTAGGAAGACGATTAAAAATGGCATATTGTCTGCACCTTGAATTTCTGACACAACCTCGGCACAGACGTTGTCGGCAATTGTGTTTTTGACAGTAACAAGACACTCTGTAACTCAGGATTCGGAGACTTTCTGTTCTCCTGCCCTTGCACTTAATGAAAACAGAGTTTGTTTTAGAACGAAAAGAAACCTTTCTGAGTTAATTTCAGCTCAGTTCAAGCCAGGGGATACAGAGGCAGGAACCGAAGCTCACATTTATGAGAAAAATCTGAGGAAGGGAAAGGATAAGGTGTATTAGGAAAAGAAAAATCCTTTTCATTTTCCAAGAAGGTATTATGAACAGTAGAGAGGAAAAAAAAATTACTTGACAAGGTTCTTCTAAAGAGGAAGAATAGCGTAAAGTGCTGGTTAAATTCCCATTGATCTTTCACTCAGCTTCCCATATACATGTGGGTTTGACTATTTGATATTTCCTTTCACTGTCATAGGTAATAACTGAGTGGAAACAATCATTTCTAAATAACTGCCTATGATTCTTCTATTGCAGTGATTAGTGCTGAATAATTATTAGCTCTGCTGAATATTGCATGGATAGATATGATGCAAGTAACTAGAAGCTGTCAGCCTCTGGCATCTGCGCTATCGACTGATGCTCCGCCGGTGAGCAGCCGGGCGTCCCGTTCCTATAGATGGTACTTATAGATGGTGCTCTTCCCCCCGCACAGCTTCAGCAGCTGCTCTAAGTCAGTCCTGGCTGTGGATCAGAGGCCTGGACTCTGCTTTCCTGAACACAGTGGCTTGTCCTAAATGGACGCAGGGAAGAAAAAAAGAAATACATTTTCCTGCTTTAGAAATTAGGGAAGAGCAGAATCTAGTTTATTACCCTGGGAATGGCAAATGCAGAGCGAATACTGACTTCAGGTCCTGCTGCATCTGCGGGCACGGAGAAGCGCCAGAGGCAATGTATAAAGCCACGTTATCCAGGACTTTTAGAGAATATGAAGAGCCGGGTGCTGGAAGGATTGAAAGGCTCGTCGCTTCACACAGCTCAGACAGATTCATGACCCCTGCGGTCTGAAGCAAGGGAGTTTATCAAAGATGAGGACAGAGAGAAATTGTGAATACACAGGCTAGAAACAGAGACCGATCTTTCACTGATGCCTTGCTTCACCAGCTGCTTAAAGACTGCTTTGTCATCTGCGGTCCAAATCCTGCCCCGCTGAGAAGGGGTGCTCGGCGCAGCTCCCTGTGTGGGAGGAAACGAGGATGCGAAGTTATGCGCCAAGAGTTTAAAGATGGCTTTATAGCTGATCTTCCCAGCTTGGGCAGCGGTTGTTGAGCTCCCGGTTTCCTTCGTGGCACGGCTCCGAGGGGCTAAGGGGCTCCGCGCCCACACCGGCGCTGCCTGCGCTTTCTTCGGCACAGCCGTGGGTGCGTGTGTCGGTGACGTGGCGTGCCTGGCAGCGTGGTCCGAGGGCCTTTTCTGCCCCCCAGCGCCAGGTGCTCAGATGCATTCGGCAGTGGGAAGTGTCAGGCGTGGACCTGTATTTGCACTCCTGGCTATTTACTTTGTGTCTCGTGTGGTGATACTGTGAGTGTGCGTAAATATGCCCGTGCGCAGAGGTTGCGTGGAGTTTTGTGGACGTAGGATTGTACGCTTACATGTATGTGCATCTCTATACATTTGTCACCATATGTATTTGAATGAATTAGAGGCAGGTCCTTTCTTCTGTTACAGCTCTAGACTTTGATTCCAAGACTTATGCCTATCACCCTTTTCGGGAAAAGGTGAATGCAAATACCCACAGAAGATTTCTCCAGCAGTTGTTTCAGCACAGAGTTTGCTAATATTTAAAGCACACAGACAACTCATTAGCCCAGCAGCACATCCATCACCTGAGCAAACCCAGGTGAATCTCCACCTGTTGTTTGGGTTTGATTTTTTTCTCCCCACATGCTGGAACAGCCCTTTGCTCACATGTCCTGTGCAGGAGCTGCTCTGCAAGTCTCGGGGCTGCTCCCCAGCTGAGCAATCCTGTAATTAGCTTGAGACAGACTCTCCATACAGGAACATAATTGACCATCAATAAATAATAAACAGAAGACAGGATGCAAGACAGTCCTGCAAAGAGGAGAGAAATGGTTGTTGAGGCACTCTGACCTGCCTTGTATGGCTTTCTGCAAAAGGAGAAATTGTATTAGTGGGATGCGCATTTAACCAAGGATGGTATTTGTAATAGGATTTAGTACCATTCGCTGTGAATGCATGACACAGTAACGTATTAGGGACAGAACAGCGAAAGAGAAAAGCTCGCTAAAGAACCAATGCTGCCATCCACTGAGTGCCTTCTGTTTCCTCTCCTGAGCTGCAACCGATGTATCTTTCCAGGATGTCAAACCCCCCTGCTCTAGAGCTTCCAGCGACACCAAGGGGACCCTTTACGTGGGCGTGGGGCTGGGCTCCTCGCTGTGCTGTGCGGGGAGTGTCCGTGCTCCACTGGAGCTATATCGGCACTATCGGAAGGGAAGTCCTTTTCTGCAGGATGGTAAATGTGATGGGGAGAAACACAGGCAAGCTAACCTGTCATTTTCTCCCTGGAGAGGGGACAGTACAGACTCTGGTTTACAGCCCTCCTGGGGTGGGGAAAAGCACAGGATCCGGAGCTGCACAGCGGGATGGAAAGGCATTCCCTGCCGGACCCCCGCGCGAGAGGCTCCTGAACTCTGTACACGGGGCAAACAGCAAGACTAATGGCAATTGTGTCTTTTCCCCCCCCAAAACCGCTCTTGCAGGGTCCTGCTAACCTGCGTCAGGCGTGTCCCTCCATGAGATGAACCTGGGGAAGATGCAGCGAGGCCACTTCGTAGCCGTGCTAATAGCAGTGGAGGTGAGAGGGGCTGGAGGGGAACTGCCCTATGTGCGGCTTTTCAAAAGCAGATCGGGTTGGTTTAGTCACTTAGGTTCATTGTGGAAGAGGTCCAGGGTGATGGCTATAACTTTCTCTCTTAAATGTTCCGATATGTGATAAATAACTTTTTAAAAAATTCTTGATGACAAGAAGTGGAAAACAGCAATCAATCATGTTCTTGATTCCCTCCACCAGTTGCACTCCTCAAAATTGCTCTCATGCTGCTTTGCTGGGGCAGGCTTAGCTGGACCGTGGTGTTTCTGGGTTTTTGGGGCAGTGTGGCCATGCTGTCCTGGGGCCGGCTTTGCCTCTCTGTTTGTGGGGCTTCCTCTTGGGCCAGTGCAGGTAACCAGCGTAGCTCAGGGGTAGTTGAAGATGCTCCTTGCTTTGGGTACCCTACAGCTTTTCAAGCACTTGTGCTAGGCCAGCAGGAGAGGCCAGGTGGTGGCTCCGTGGTGAGCCATGGTGAGCCACTCGATCCCAAGGAGGGATCCCCTGGTTCCCATCGGGGGGTTTTGCAGGGCTCCCAGTCCCAGCTGGCTGGCCATGGGCTGCCGTGGTTGGCCTCTGCCAGCTTTTGGCAGGCCAGGAGGCGTGAAGGTCAGCATCTTCAGGGGCTCTGCAGCACACATACAGCTTTTGCTCTGCTGGGAGTGACGTGGCTATGGCAGAAAACTGACTTGTCAACTGCATTTCATAGATGGGGAAACTGAGGAATGGAGAGCTGAAGTATCACTCTCCCCACCAGAACTGGAGCAAGGGGTGTACAGGGGGTCAGAGCTGGGAACAGAAACCAGCAGGCACCATTCCCCTCCCTCCCAGCGCTGGTGGGAGGCTGTTACCCAAGCAATGGGGGACAGCTGGGGGCACAGGTGACAAAGCCTTTAGCTCCATCACCGCTTGGCCCCAGCTCAGGTGTGCGGGTGCCCAGGGATGCTCAGCCTTTCGAGGTGACACCGCTCCACTCCCGGTTTCGCTTTCGGGCTTTGTTTCAGCGCCGTGCGGCTTCCCCGAGCAGCTCCTCTCGGCGGGGGATGGATGGACGGACGGACGGACGGACGGCGGGGGGAGGGAGCGCAGGTGAAGCGGCGGGGGAGGTGGGGGGACGGACGGCGCTTCCCCGCCCCGCTATTTCTGCGAGCGGGCGGGCTGAGCCCCGCTCCCCGGCGCTGAGGCTGGGGAAGGGTTAATCGCGGGGAGCGGGGGCGGCGCGGGGGCGGGCGGCGGCGGGCGGGGAGCGCGCCCGGGCTCGGCGGGGAGCGGGGAGCGCGCCCGGGCTCGGCGGCGGGCGGATGCCGGGGCGGCGCGGGGGGAGGGCGGAGGGGAGCCGGGGCTCGCCGCCGTAGTCGGGCAGGAGCTGCGGAGGCATGAGAGGCTGGCGGAGCTGAGCAGAGCCGAGTCGAGCCGCGCCGGGGGAGGCTGAGGGGCTGCGGGAAGGCGGAGGAGTAGCGGGCGCCCGGCCCTGGATTTCCATGGTGTCGGGAGCCGTGTGGATTATCCCGTCGTGAGCCGGGGAGCCGGCACTCCGAGGAGGCGGACGGCACCGGAGCTGCGAGGTCTGGTGAGTGGCCGAGGCTGGCGAGGGGCTTCTGCCCTCGGGCGTCCCCGGGGGTGCGGGGTATCGTCGGCGTTGGGGCTCCCTCGGGCATCCCCCCGCCGCCGCCGCCGCGGTCCTGCCGGTGGGCGGCCGGGAAGGTGCGGGGAGGAGGTTTGGGCTCGTCCCCCGGTGCCGACCGCGGCCCCGTTCCCGTGGCCGCCTAACGCGGGTGGCACCGAGGGCTGCAGACCGCGGGGCGGTGCTCGGCGGTACCGGCCCTACCGCGGCGCGCCGGTACCCGGCCGTGCCCGGGGAAGCGGCGGCTGCGCCCGGGAGCGGCATCCGGAGGTGCTGCCCAGCGCTGCTTGCGGAGGGGCGTAAAGAAATCCCGCCGAACTGCCCTGTTCCTGGTCATCATCTGCCTCCCCGCTCTGGTTTACGTGCATGTAGGCGTTGTACATAGATGTATTTTCTCGTTAATTCTCTTGTCGTTTGTTACCGCTCCGTCACGGTCTGGAGCGGTCAATGCGTCAGAATAAACTCCTTTCCATACAAAGTTACTGTTGGCAAGGAGGGACTTTTTTCAAAATAGCCCTGAATCTTGGAACAAATCCCCATTAAAACTTTCCTAAACCCTTGCAGGCTCCTTTTTTGAAAGGCAGTGAGGGGAGGGAAGGCAAATGCATGTGTGCTCCCTTCGGGGAAATCCGAACTTCTGTGTGGTGGTCCAAGTCTTCTCCAGCCCCGCAGCCGCTGGGATGGCGTGTTGATCACGACAGAGGCTGCTCTGTGCGAGCACTGGCGATGCCACGCTGTCTTCTCTTGTCGTGACCTCCGTTTAACCTGGCACGGTCAGGCGTTACAGGCTTTGTCTCCATTCAAGCTATGGCCAATACTTTCACGTTCCTGGAGGTGAAGTGAATGATGTTCAATTAATCCGTGTTCTAAGGGGTATCAGAAAGTCAATAGGTTAATATTAAGTGAGGTGAATAGTAAGTGGTAGAGGAAAAAAAACCTGTACATCTGTGACCTACAGTTCGAGATACTGGCTTGGAGGTGAGAGAATGTGAAGTTAGCAGAGTATCATGATGTAAAAACCTACTGCTGACAGGGTTTCCCTGTTATTTGCTGAGCGCTTGATGCTTTGCTGGTGGCTTGAATGTGTTTAATGGGTCTGAGCTGACTTGGGGAGATGGTCTTGTCTCTCCTTCTCTGTATGGTTTCATTGATACAGTGTCTAAAAGTTAAATGACCTACTTTACAACTGAAAGACAGATGCCTCAGAAGAAATCTGTGCCATCTTCAGAACAGATGTTTAGCTTTTTTCCTTTAACACAGAGGTGTTAGATCCTTTAAAATGCAATATTTTTTTCCTTTATTGCTGTCCTTTTGCCTTTTGTTGTCACTTTGAGGACCCTCAAAGCTTCAATGTGATATTTTGGGGTGGTGCAAGGAAGCAGATAAAACAGCTTTAAGTAACTTGATGTAAGCAATGTGTAACGTGAGTGTACAACTGCTGTTGTAAAATGGCTTATCTAGCAAACCAGTCATCTTTCTCAACTTTTCTAACCATCTCCATGGCGCTTGTTGCAAGAAGATAAAGTAACCCAATTTACTCTTCATTGTCTTTTTAGTGTTGTTTGATGTAATTAATCGTGGAGTTTCCCCCCGGCTTATAACAAGTTTGTGCGGTGGAAACAGGTAACAGATGCTGCATGAGATCTGCACACAATCCACCAATATGATAGAAACAGCTTTTCCCGGTGCTCTTACCACGCTCGGTCTTGCTCCAGCAGAAGGGAGCTTCAGCTGGATGCAAGAGGGAAAATGCAGATCCAGGCTGGCTGTGGGAGCCTGGAGAAGAGGTGACTGCTACTGCCCCGTGCTCTTTAACTCTCTTCAGCAAATTGCATTAGTATGTGACAAATTGGCTTGCAAAGCAGCTAAATGGAAATGACATTTGGAGCAGTTTGCTGAGCAGACCCTGTGGTGTCTCGGGGAAACATGTGATTTGCAGTATCTTCCCGAGATCTCTAATTTAACTATAAGACTTTCCAGAACTTACTTTGGGAACTCCTGTTGCAGCTAAATGTGGGAGTCTGGAGCACATCTGGGAATGATTGCCCAAAACCTAGGGCAGAATCAAGCGCGGACCGTCTCATGCCCTGGGCAGCTTATACGAAGAATTGAGCTAGGAAAGAGAGCAAAGGCTAACGTGCAGAAATTGCACGGGGCACGTGGCAAGAAGGCTTGAGGTGGAAAGCTGTGCTCACTGTTTGGTGTCAATGTGATGCTTTCCTGTGGGAGCTGGGCTGCGTCTCGGAAGTACCTTTGTTCAGCTGAGGTTGTTTTAGTGACTCTCAGAAGAGCGGACCGCACTGTATCGCAACGGGAAAGCGTACACCTGCCTCTCTCATCCCGCTTCTCTGAGCATCTACGCGTCTGTTTGAACGTGGCAGTGATCAAGCTGTTTTAATTGGCCCCTCTGCAGCTTGAACAATAAATATGTAATGGGGGAAGAGTGCCCCCCTCTTCTGCATGGCGTCGAGGCTGTCATTTTTGACGGGGAAGCGTGTGCTCTCTGCTCGCCTCGTCCCTGCACGCTCGGGCGCCGCGCTCGCTCCTGCTCCAGCCCGCCTCTTACAGCGTGTGAAAACTGCGCTCCCCCATCTGTGTTTGGCATCCTTAAAAAGAAGGGGGGGGGGGGGGGGAAAGATGAACCTGAGCGTGCAGTGCTCCTGAGACAGGCCCCTTCACATTTCTAAACACTCTTGATTATTCAGCTAATCTTTATTTCATGGGCCTGTTACAAGAAACACAAACGGGGGAGAAAGTAGAAGGCGGTGACACATTTAAAATACACAAGAAAAGTGCTGGCAGGAATATAATCGTTCTTATTCCAGCGATATGAAATATTTATGGGCCTAAGTTGTGGCAAGATTCTCTGTCCATCCCCCCCGTAACTCTTTCTGAAATGTTTTCCCCAGTAAAACAGCAACTGGGGGGCACCGGCAGTGCTGCCGGCAGAGCCCCGTCCCCCCAGCTGTCCGCACGCAGTGTCCGTCTGTCCGTCCCTGCGGAAGGGAAGGGAGGCGCGCAGCGTGCTGGCCAAGCTGCCCAGCTCGTACGGGGAGCGGAGCATTGTGTTACAGTCTGTTAACTCGAAATAATTCAGAAGCGTCCCCTCGGCGAGCCTGTGAAAAGCCCCCTTTGAGGTGCCCGTGTTTTGTAGGAGCCCGCTGCTCCCTCAGGGCATTCTGCTATTAATTCATTAGATCTGAGGTTTTTTTCTCTCTTCCCCCTTCTTTTCTCCCCTTTTTTTTTTTTCCCCCCCCTTCTCTCTCCCTGGCAACTCAAACAGTGATGAATGGACAAAAATCCCTCAAGGGAAACATTTTTTCACTTAGTTACAAAGATTTCATGGCTAATTAGAGTAAATGTGGTTTTTAGAGTGTTAATCTCTTAACCAGCTTGGCTAGGAGGCCACCGCCACAACAGCAAAGGGGAGGGCAAGGGGGGAACCGAGGGGGGAAAGGTGCTACCAAGTTCTTCCCGGAGCCACGAATGCCGCTGGCTGGATCTGATGCATCTTTATCCCCAAGAGCATCCTGTGCGTTACCTCCTTAGCTCTGCTAATTGGGTGCCCACCCTCCCTCCCGGGGCACGGCGCGGGGCGAGGGCACGGCTTGGCTGTGCGAGACTTGAAGGCGTTTTGGTCTGCGGAGGCCACGAGCTCTTTGTCTGCAAAAGTGGTGCAGAGGGAGCCTCCGGGATGAAAAGCAAAGCGGGAACAAAAGCAGAATTGAGGGCAGCGTGCTGTCCTTAGGCGGCAGAGGCGGCTGCCCGGGGCTTGTGTTCAGATTCTTTCTCTGCAGTGAAAATATATGTATTTGCTGTGTGGGTTAGTGCTGGCGAGGGAGATGGGCTGCGAGCGTGCCCGCCGGGTGCCTCGGGCCGGGCCCCCCACGTGCTGCCACGCCAGCCTGGTTGCGGGGCGGCCGCGACGCCTCCAGCCCGCTTTCTGCAGCGAGCGCCCGGGCTCGCTGGTGAGGCACGGGGTGCGGGTGGCACGTTATTGGCAAAGGTAAGTGGTTTGCTGATGGAAGTCATCCCCGCTTTGCTGCCGTGAAGGGGATTTATCCTTGATGGCTGCTGCCGTCTTTCCGTCTGCGCCGCCTCCCCAGCGCCTGCCTGGGTTTGTCTTCGCCCCAAATGGCTCTGGCAAAGCGGGGCGAGAGATTTGCGAGCCAGGGTCCCGCTGCAGCCCACCGCCTACCCCGGGCAGCAGGGCCAGCGGGCGGCTGGTACAGAGAGAGCTGGGGAGGAGATGGGAGTGGGATGTGGGCTTGAAATTCCTCCTCATCCCGCTAGAGGGGATCCTCCGGATCAGGCTGGCGGAGCCCAACTGAAAAATGAACATAAAACCAGCAACGGGCAAAGCTGCACTGAAATGCAGCTTCTGGCTGGTGTTGGAGCCCCGGTCCCTCGGCCGAGGAACGTGGGTTCCAGGTGCTGTGAGTCTGACCGGTGCTTTACTGAACACAGCATTTGGGGGGGGGGGGGGGGGGGGGCAGGAGGATTTTGGTGCTTTTCAGACATTCCCACCTGAGGCAGGCTGTGGCTGCCTCTCCCTGCTCCTTGTCCAGGAGAGTGTGGCTCCCCGGCGTGGCTCCTCTGCCTGCTGTGGTCCAAACCCAAGCACTGGGGGCAAGGCTGCTCTTAGCAGGACTTCACCAAGAAAGCCTAAGTTTACCAAACACACGAGAGCAACATGTGTCAGTGATGTACCTGATCTGCTGCGTGTTGTCTGCTGGGTTCTCAGTCTGAATTCTGGTCCACCTCTGCGTTTCAGAGGGCCCGAGTGATGCTGCCAGCCTGGCATTGGGTACTGGGGTGCTGGCTGCTGGCTGCTGGGGGGCTGCTGGGGATAGGGTGCTGGGAAAGAGGTGCCCTCCCCTCTGTTATCGGATAGAGCCCATCTCATGTTTCTCATTGTAATCGCTGGTTCTGTTTGGGTGAAACCGACCTGGGAGGTGGTGACGGGGGGGAATGAAAAGGGAGATAAATGTATCATGCTATGAAAATTTAATCCTGCTTTGCCTGGGCTAAAATTACATTCAGAGCAGGAGATAAAAGGCATCAGAGTCACATTATAAAAAAAAAAAAAAAGTCCAGATCATCTCAAAAGGCAGAGCGATAGTGAGCCTGGGAGAGCCCTGCGAGCCAGGGCAGCAGCGAGTGCTGCTCTTCCCTGCCTGGCACCCGACAGCGGGGCCGTCCCTGCCTGCACCGTCCCTGCCTGCACCGTCCCTGCCCATGGCGTGGGGCTGCCTTGGCAAAGCTCCATGCTGGGAGGCACGCTCAGTACCATCTCTCCACTTGGCAGAGGAGACAGTTCTTCCAAGAAACAATTCCGCTGGGGAAGTTCTGTAATCCAGCTGACGCGTTTCTAGCTGAGCTCCCTGCACTGTGCACCTTGTCTCCTCTGGGTCCCCTAAAATCACGGTGTGGAGGGACAGCCCTGTTGTGTGGTGGGCTCCAGCCTGGCTGGGCGTCTCCTGAAGCACAGGGCACCTGGAGAGGCTCTTTGCTCTTCAGAGGTCCTGCCTACCCCGGCCGTTCCCTCCGCCCTTCTGATGGGGCAGATGGCAGCAGTGGTGGGAAGAGCCCAGAGCCCGTCCCCAGCCGTGTGTGGTTTTGGTGGGGGTCTGGGGGTCCGATGGAGGACTCACGTCCCCGGCTCTCTGGAGCCGGCTGCACGTTGTGCTTGGTGTGACAGCAGCTTCCCAGGCAGGAACATCCCTCGCAGCCCTTTTCCTGCTCCAGCACCACTTCCCCGCTTCATAAAAGTGAAAGGTGACGTCTGAGTAAATATTACACTGACCTCTCACCTTGCCTCCTCCCGCTGCCGCTGCTCCTTTCTCAGGGCTCATTAACAGAGCCGCCGGCTGACCCGGGGCTGTGCCGCCGAGGAGGGGGCTCGGTGCTGTGCTCGGAGCGTGGCAGGGGCTCAACGTACTGGAGCCTGAACCCGGCGCCTTGCGGCTGGGAGCTAGACGGGAAGGGCAGTGTCCTTCCTGGCTGCCGCTGAGGCTGAGCCTCCTCCCGAGCGCGGTAAGTGGATTTTAGAGCAGCCTTTGCTCGGGCTCGGTGGGGAGCTGCTCCCGGGAGCAGCACGGGCTCTCCCGGTGGGTGCCGGTGCCACGTAACAGCAAAGCTGGGCTCAGAGCCCAGCCGTGGCCACCGATGCTGGGAGCAAGGGGAGGTGCTGTTTTATGGTGGTTCTGCTCTTGCAGAAGCCTCTGTGGAAACAGTTACAGCACCAAAAATCTGTGTGAGCAGGAGGCTGTTCAGAGGAGTGGGCGCAGGCAGAGCTGAGTGTGGACCCGGCCTCTGCTTTTCCATCGTGACTTGGGGGGGGCCGGGAGGGCTCCCCCAGGGCTGGACCAGCAGCTGCTGCCTGCCGTGGCCTCGACTGGGGTGTTGGGCTCAGCAATGGGAGTGCTGGGGGGTGTGGGGGGCAGGTGTGGGGGGAAGCCCTTGGGATACACAGGCAAATCTTGCTCCGTTTTCCCAGTGAAGGGGTGGTGGGATGGGGGAGTGTTAGTCCACGGAGAGGCCACGATGGAGAAGGTTAAAGGAAATGGCTTATTTTGCTTTCAACTCCTGGCTGGCTCTTAACAGCATTTGAAAAACAGTGGTTTTAATTCCCGCAGCAGCTCGGTGTCAGGCTCCGGAGCCCCATTTCCCTGTACCGTGTCTCGGGAAGCTGCACGGCGCTGGGGAAAACAGGAAACCTCTGGGGCAGCGCTGGGCTGTTGCTCGCTTGCTCTGCCGCCCGTGACGCGCGCCGGGAAGGAAGCGGATCCACCGCGGCTGGTCCAGGAGCCATCGCTAGACCCTGACTCAGCGTGGAACAAGTTCCTTGTGTTATTTCCAGGCTCAGTGAGCCTGGGAACAAATGCATCCCGGAGAGATTTATGTGCAGTTTTTCTTCCGTAGCGGTTTCATGTCATCGGTAAGAGAGAGTTCGGAGCGATCCCTCGCGTGTGGCACGCTGGAGGTGGTGGAGGAAACTGGGCATCCAGCGAGAGAAGGGCAGAGATTTGGAGGCGTTGCAGGGGTTTTCCCCGGTGTTCATGCTTAACACTGCTTTGGTTTGTTAACCTGGGAATGAGCTTCCAAAACGTGAGTTTGAGCTCCAAGGTTTTGAGATTAATTATAACAATTAAACCAGAGGCTTTGAATTATTTTTATTTGCTTCCCAATTGCTGGGCATTCAGAGTTTGTCTTGTCAAGATTTTCTTTATATCTCAAAGTGGCCATTCTGCCCCCCAGGAGCGGGAAGCTGAGGTTCTGGGAATTGGCTGTTGGAAAAGTAGGTGCCGCAACAAACGTGCGCGCGTCGGAAGCAGGGTTAAACCCTCCCCAGTCCCGTTACCGAAACGGGCCATTTCCCACCTCTTTGGGAATATTGCAAAAGCAGCAGCGAGTGCGGCAGAGCACAGCGGGCTGGTTGCTTGCCCAGGTAGCCAAATACGAGGGATTCACGTGTAGCCAGTTCATGTGAAGAGCTTTGTTCCCCATGGCTGGGTAGATTTATTGATGTCAGAGCAGAGAAATGGTAAGTTGGCTGCTTAACAGGGATGTTACAGTTCAACTCCATAAAACACGCAGGCTGTCTCCTTTACTCATTCATTTGCCAAGTCCCCAAAAAGTCGCAGTGACAGGAGCAGAGGATGGAGCACTGCCCTCATGATCATATTTCCTGCCTTTGCTGGTTTATGTCACAGCCTGTAATGTTATTTAAACAACAACAACAAAAAAAGCAGCCTGTGAATTTCCTTTTGATTTTTAATGGAAGTGCAAAGAGGTGGGGTGGGGAGGAAAAGGGAGCATGCCTGTAGGCTTCCTAACTGGCTACGTTATTCTTATGCCGAAGATTTGCCATCTCACGGGTTTTAAATCTGCGCTGAAGCTAAAACATGCGAGCTCCCGTCCTCCTGGGCGTCCAGAGGGGCTGAGCGTGGTTGGGGGGGGTTGCAGCTCCGACTGGTGTAGGAGGACAGCGAGGTCCCAGCAGCAAACCCCCAACTCGGAGTTTCATTCCTGCTCCTAAGATACTACTGGTGATTCTGTGTGATTCAGGGGACAGCGGGGTGGGACTCCGCGTACTCTAAGCATCGCGGTTATCCTGGGTTTTGCTGAGGAGTGGCTGTGTGGTTGTGGTAGATACCTGCTTTATGGGAATTCGCACGAGCACAGGGGAGCGCTGGTTTGTCACGGTACGTGGGTACAAACTGCACCGGTCCTACTCCAGCCCCCAAACATTTCTTCTGCTGTTTTCGTTTTATGAAATGTCGATGCCGAGGGTAGGGCACAAGTGAGAATGAAGATGCCCAAATCCCTCCGTTCAGCCACTGACTCTGGGAGATGTGGGGCGGCCGGAAAGGCAAGACTGCTTGCCATGGTCAGGCTGCCAGGTGAGGGCTGGTTTTTCTTTGGGGTTTTTCTGAGTCTGTTGTGCATTGAGTGCTTTCCAAAGATGCTGGTTATGTACTTACGGGAGGGGAAAAAGCTCTTCGCAAAATCTGGAGTAAGCACATTGGGAGCAAGAGCTTCTCAAAGTCCACCTTGGAATGAGAAATGCTTCTGTGTTTGCCCTAAACCTTCTGAAAATTCTGACCTTTGATGTCTGCCCCTCCGTATTTCCAAATGAGTTTAATGTTATGGAGGCATCATCTGTTGTGTTACAGAAGCTGGAAGGGCCAGCTGAAAAACATCCCCAGTGAGTAGTCTATTTGGCTGAGAGATGGTGCAGCACCAAAAGGTTCACTGCAGGCTCTTTCTCTCCTAGTTGTAAAGTTTTCTCTGCAGTTCGTAAGGAGTTAATTACAGCGGCAGTGCTCAGCCCTTCTCTGATCAGTGGACTGTGGTGTGTTTGGCTCGACTGGCAGATGAGGAGCCTTATGGAGCAGGAATTGTGTTAAAGGCCCATTTGGTGGTAACAGGTTTAGACTGTCTTTAAAATCTCATAGCAACCAAGGAGCATGGGCAAGCACTCCGGAGTTCACTGGAAGAAAGAGGCAGGAGGCCCTTTGCTTGTCCGCTGGGATATAATAAGGTGCTGGTACAAGTGCTTGCGTAACTTGGCTTTTCAAGGCACAGATTGTGTGACGGGGGCAAATCTGTTCCATCGGTTCCACCAAATAAATTTTCTGACTTGGAGGTGGCCACAACTTGTCTTGGGCTGAGCTGAGGAGTGCTAGAACAAATTCTCGGAAAGAAACAAAAGCAGAGTCTCTTTTAAGGACTTCCAAGGATGTTGTATAACTTTTTTTTTTTTTTTTAAAAAAAAAGCCCTGCCCAGGGTACTGGGTCAGCGGGAGGCTTAACCTCAGGAGTGACAAGTTGGGTGGGATGGGACTGACTCTGCAAATGGAGTTTTTCACTTCTGAGTGTGAATTCAGCAATATGTTTGGGGGGTTTTTAACCTTCATCTCCTTGCAGACTTGTATGAAAAGAGCTGTATGTCAGTCCTATTGATATGAGATCTAATGTACTTTTAAGGATAGGTACGGTCTCCCTGGGTGCGAGTCCTGCTGGCACAGGGCTTTGGGCAGCTCACCTTCCCCGCCAGCGCCCGCTCCCACGCTGTCCTTTATGTGAGCTGCAAAGACCTCTTGAAAACCAAACAATTTTGGCTGAATCTCCTTCTTGTTCCAAGATTTTAAAAAAGAGTGTTTTTCTCGCAAACAGTGCAAATTTTAACACGAGAAAAAGCAAAGTATTGACTCATTTGTTCATCCCTGACAATTGCTGTTATGTTCTCTGCGAATTTCCATTATAAACATGACACTTTGCCAGATTATCTGCTTTAGCCATCTTGTTGCTGAAGAGGATATACTATTAATTTCCTTGTCATTTAGGTTTTTTCATGTATGTGGCATCATTTGGTTAACGGTGTTATGCATCTTAATGTAAGTCTGTTGGGCTTTGCTTCTGGCATCTAAAAAGACAATGGAAGCTGCACTGAAGTGATCCTGGAAGATGCACTGGTTTTGCTCAGAGCTGGGTGGAAAGTCAAATTTGAGAGTTTCTTTTTGATCAAGTATCTCACCTCTGTTGTTTCAGTGGAAGTTCTGCAGCTTTCAGGCCGTAGATAGCTCAAAATCATTGAGTTTTGTCTTTGCTCCCCACAGTCCTCATGAGCTTGATAGAAATGTTTTGTGGATCTGGAAGACCAATTTGTGGTTGTAAAGGAGACACTTACGAAATTGAACCAACTGAAAGTATTCTTACAACCTGCACTGGTTCTCGCATGTTGTTTTGCTCTGTTGTATTTTGTAGAGCAAACTCGTTTGCGGCTGCAGCCTTCCTTCGGTCTGCCAAAGCATTGGTGAATGTCCTGCCACAAATTCAGCTGTAGCTTCTCTTCTTCCTAGATCCTCTGTATGTTTTATGGAATCAAGGAAACTTCATTATCGGTTTTTAACCCATCAGCCCCTCAGTGCTGCATCTGGTTGGGGTGATGAGGTGGTGTTGACCTACGTGGGTCGCAGTGCTGGCCCACGCTTGGGTTTCTGCAGAGCCCCCGTGCCGCCCCGGGATGCGGGAGCGGCAGGGATGGGGACCACTGCTGTGCTCGGATGGTGCTGGGGCCAGGGCGAGACAGCTTCCACGGAGGAGTCTTGAATTAAAGGGTGTGTGAGGAGCTCTCCAAGCAGGCTTGCTGCATTCCTGTGAAATATGGCCTTACAAGTCCTTGAAGGATTTATTGTTTTCTGGGCACTGCTGGATCCAGTCCGATAGGCTGGATATAGGAAGGAAATGACTCAGTTGCTCTACAGACAAGTGCAGCTTTGAAATTCAAAGAGGCAAGAGACAGCTGAGAGGCTCCAACTCATTCCCATCGGGAGCCGGGTCCCTGTGTGTCTGTTATTCTTTGTGCACAGCACTTGGGGGTTGCAGCCGGGACGGGGCGGCGGGTGGGGAAGGAGAGGAGGCTCTGCCGGGCAGCGGTCACGCTGAACCAGCCGATGCCTCGGAACCCTCCGGCATGAGGACACCATGGGAGAGCAGGTGACGGCGAGTGAAGCTGGGGGGTCAGGGCCGGGGGAGA
The DNA here is from genome assembly GCF_011004875.1 of Balearica regulorum gibbericeps. NCBI lineage: Eukaryota > Metazoa > Chordata > Aves > Gruiformes > Gruidae > Balearica > Balearica regulorum. The sequence continues at coordinate 2,442,251 of NC_046208.1, forward strand.
GGGCTACCGGCGCTGCTGCGAGGCCGGTCGGTGGTGGTGGGAGCAGCTGCCGGGCTCCGCACCCGCCTGACCGTTGCCGATCGATTGCTGTGCCGGGGGTGCAGCGCAGGGCAGAGCTTGCAGCAGTGTGACGGCTTTCGGGTTTTCCAAGGCATGTTTCCCACCCACAACAGGGTGGAGAAGCGCAGTGGATCCCTGTGGATGAGCTGTGTGAGGAGTTTGGGCGTTCCGGTTCCCGTGTCTCCTTTCCTCTTGCCCACGTTGTCCGGAGCTGGCCCTGTGGGCCCCACGTTTGCACCGTGGTCTGAGCTACACAGGGATTTGCCACAGCAAATGGGAGATGCTAATGATTTTGCAAGGCGAGCTGAGGATTTTAGGAGCTCTTACCCATCGGGGTGTCCAGTCCTTCTTTAGCCTCACGCGGTAACTGCTGGCTGATGTCAGATGTGGACGTAAGCGGATGCTTTCTCCATCCTATTGTCAGCTTGGCTGCAGAGAGAAATTTTTAAATGACAGAAGGATCCTTAGCAAAGAAACAAGAGTTAGTGTTAAAAATAAAGAAAACAAGACAGCTTGTTTCATCTAAACAGAAGGGTTATTAAACAGGCTTGAATTAATCAGTTGATCTGCCAGAGCTCTGAAATTGAAAAGCAGGGCAGAGGAGCATGGAGGAGATGAATGGGAAGAAGCCACTTTCTCGGGTAGACGTTGATGTCCAAATGCTGTAGGAGAGGAGATGATGTTCAGTTGATGGTGGGATGGAGGCTTTGGGGTCCTTGGCTGGAGCTCTGAGCACACAGCTAGGGGCACCTGGCTGCCAGCACTGGGAGCGTCCCCGGGCACTGATGCACGAGACCCGCTGGGATCCTGCCAGCAACCAGCCACTGTCCCTGTGGCTATGAGCTCTGCGATGGTCGCTGCTTGTCATGCTCGGTGAAGCAGACTGGGCAGGGAATGAAGATGCTTTACTTTTCCCAGGGTTCAGGCACCTTAAAACACTTTCAAAAACCGCATCAGGCACCCCAGTGATGCACTTAAAAGGGCAGGCAACCCTGTGTCGAGAGCCTTGGAGAGGTAAGGGCGCTTCCTTGTGTCGCTGCTAAAGCTGATGTTGATTGCAGTTCATAGCACATACTTCCACTAAGACAAGCCTGACGAGGGCTGGTTAATGGTCCCTGAAGGGTTCTTCAGTGCTGTGTGGCTCTCTCCTGCATCAACCTGTCTGCTTCAGTTTGGTTGTTAATTTAAGGGCTTTTTCAGTTGTGTTCTGCCTTTCCAAATCCTTGTGATCCCACGGCGGTACCCGGATAATAATTTCTTCCACTTCTGCGGTGTGAATGCCAGCATTCTGACTGGCAGCCGAAATCTGGAGCAAGGCAGTGAGCCGATGGTGCGGGTCACCCACTGGGGATCAACCTCTCCCTTTGCGTGTTCGTCCGCTTCTCATCCCGATGGCTCCTGCCCCGGTTTGGTGCCGTACCACCCCTACCCTCCCCAGGTGCAGTGGTGGGCAGCACGAGGGCCTGTGGCTGTGTAAGCTTGCCTTGGTGGTTATTGCTCGTAATCTGAAAAGATAATCCCGTTCTGGAGTGGCATGGAGCATCATAACCAGTAACCACGTCCCGAATGGGGAAACGTGCCTGAATGTGCACACAGGCAGTGGCGTGCTCTTAATAATTTCAGCGCTGCTGGCTGAGTGAAATCTATAGCTGCACAGTTGGGGATTCAGCATCTCAGAACCTAATTTTAACAAATGTACAATTTCCTGGTTTACTTAGGTAACAGCGCTGTGGCTACTGTGTAAATACATCTGGCTGCCGTAGGGAGTGTTGGGGATAACGAACACCACTCGCTGTACAGGGCTGGCACAGCCAAAGGATTTCTGTTTCAGGATTTCTGTTTAATGGAGTGGCTGGGGACCCATTTAATTTGAAGCTGGGGTTCTTCACTTGCCTGTGGTGCACTTGGAGTGAGGCCAGGAGAAGCTGCTGCTTATTTTTCTCCTCCAGTTCGGTGGCCGCTCTGTGATCTTCCCTCGTGCTGCACTGTGATATTCTCTTAAACTGCAGCTGGATGTCACCTGGGGAGAGAGTGTTGGGCCGAGGCTCAGGAGATAAAGCTCCTGGCTTTGCCACTGGGACCTTTTCACTAGCCTTGGGCAAATCATTTAATTGTTTAATCTGCTTGCACCTAAGGGCATCCATTAAGTTCTGTTTTGCTGGGAATGAAGTCCATGAATAACCAAATGATGTTCAGGTGCGCCAGCAAAGAGGGGTGGATAAACTTCAGTCCATCAGGACTTGGGTAAGAAACTTGAAAAAGCACTTTTTAAGGGACATACTGACCTGGATTGCCTGGAGGGGTTGTGGGCTCTGGTTTTGGAGGTCCCTAAGGACAGTTTAGAGAGACATCTCTTGAATGATGACTATGGCTGGTCCTTGCAGCCAGGAGACTAGACTACAGAATCACAACTTTCTGGCCACAAACTTCTATCATTTACTGTTATCCAAAGCCAGTGACCTGTTTACACAGGTTCGGACGAAACTGAGACTTCCCAAAACTTGAATAAACCAGCTATGAAACTTAAGTAGCGTTAAATTTTCCCTTTGTGTCGTACTTCAGTGCAACCAGGAAAATAAGAGTCTGTTCTGCTCCGTGCTCCAGTGCGTGGTGGTGTCGCCAGCACTGGGTCTGTCCTCGGGGACTGCGTGGTGAATAAAGTCCCCTTTTCCCAGCACCTCTCTTGATGCAAGGTAATTTATAAGCTATTTCCCAGCAGTGTACTTGAAGCTCAATAGCTGCCAGCTGGGGTTTCTCAAGATAGCAGGTGTCAAGTATCAGCACAGGGAAAGAAAAAGGTGTCTAATTTCTGCCACCTAGGTGTCCTGGGTTAATTATGAATTTTTCTGGATGTCTTTTGGGGTTGGTGGGTTAAATGTCTCCAGCTGCAATGCACAGCTGGATGTAAGCCATGCCGGAGCCACAGCTGTGGTCCTGCTTTAGATTTGCCAGAGGAACCAGCGATGATTTTGTCAGTGTTAAAGAAAGGCCTCCTTGCTGTGTCACAGGGATGTTTCAGCATCCTTGGGGGTCAGAAGTAGCTGTGCCCATGTTTGCTCGTCACCGCTGTCAGGGGAGAGAAGCCCTGCTCTGCTGAACAATCTCTGCTCAAGGAGTTTATGAACAGAGGCACACCAAGAAGTGCCAAACCAGTCCCTTACACATACTTTACTACAGCAGTTTATGCCTGGGAACTCCCTTTTCAGTCTCCCATCGACTGAACGTCTGAGTGCCTCATGTATGAGAGCGTTATCCCCATTTCACAGGTGGAACAACTGAGGCAAAGAGTAACAGGACTTGTCCGGGTCTATTCAGCAAGTCTGGGACAAACGTCAGACCACGGGTCAGGGTGCTGCGCCATGCTCTCCAAATTGCAGTTACAAACATGGGGCTTACAGTGAGTTTCTCCCTGGGATTTTCTGTTTCTCTTTACTCCAGACCTGTCGGGATATGTGTGCTCAAGAGGGAGATGGCGGGGAGAGGTGGCTTATCCGGTATGCGTTGTATAAACAATATCTGAAGTCTGGACAATATGAACAAATTTTGTGCATAATTCATGCAATCGTGTTTGTTATCAGGGAAATGCCTTTTCACGGCTGGGTTTCGTTCTTCCCCTCCTCTTCCTTGTCCCAGGGCTGGAGGAAGCAATAATCACAATACTGTATTTTGCCCTCTTAACTCTTTCTCAGAAAGCTGACGAGCCCGTGAAATACCATCCCGGTGAATAAGCAGCTCCGGGGAAGTGGGGACGCAGCTCCCGGCGCGGTTCCTGCCTGCGGCTGCCAGCACAGCCCTGCGGAGCGGGGACGGGCCCTGCCGAGGGGCAGCGAAGCAGAAGGGTGAGGCGTAAAGGTGGTTTTCAGCCTGATACCCAAAGGGTTCAGTGTTGCAAGTTATGCTTTAGGAAAGGGTTGGTATTCGTCATCCCTGTGGTTCAGTAACCTCTGCAGAAACCTTGGACCTGATGCAAGGCACCTCACTGGTGATTTACAACTTGATCTTATTGTTGTTGGAGCCAAAATAGTCTAAAAAAAAAAAAACCCCACCCCACAACAAACAACAACACAAAAACCAAACAAAAAGAAAAACAAACAAAAAAACCCACAAAAAAGAAAAGGTGCTAGGAGCCCTCCTCGGAGCTTTGTATTACAAAACTGTAATTACTTTACATCAAGCTGCCAGTAACTTCAGCTGGTGTCAAACTGAAGCAAGTGGTTGAGCTGGCGGTTGCACGCTGCCTGGGTTTAAAATGCCCCTTTCTCTGCGCCGCTGCTGCTGCGGTGGGCGCTGGGGCTCCGGCACGGCTGGGAAAATCCTCTGCGTGGGGCTTGAACGTGCCGAGGCTTCTCTTGCGGGAGAAAGAGGTGAAGATACTGAGAGAGGGAAGGGACTGGGTGTGCAAGGGGGGATTCAGCAGCGTGGGGCTCATCTGGCTGCTGCGGCTCAGCCGAGGAGGCAGGACTGAGACCCGGACCCCCGATCCAGGCTGGAAAGGTCCCAGAGCTGAGATGCTTAGATCAGTTGGGTTCAGAGTTTTTGTCTAATTAAACCAAAACAAAATCCTATTAAATATTTTAAGGTCTTCCTCCGTAGCTGACAAACGTGTCCTGAACATCACTGCTTCAGAGGGGATAAATCACGACGGCAGCTTTAACGGTTGGAAATGTTTCATACAAAAATTCCCGATGGGCTCCAGGAGGGATGCAGACCCGGTACGTGTGTTCTTGTTTGCTATGAAGAAATGGCCAAACTTTTGGCTTTCCCCCCCTCACTCCAGCCAGCAGATACAATATGGAGCCAATGCAAAGAGAGAGGGTCAGGCTGGTGCAAGGGTGAGGTTGTTCCAAGTGGTTTGTTCTTGTATTTTAGTTTATATAGTGTAGCCTGCCCTTTGGTGACCCCTTCGATAATTCTGGGGGATTTCTGACAGCTCGGTGACCTGCAGGGGAGGTCAGCAGCGTTGAGCCAGCCCATCTCCCTGCTCCCGGCCTCGCAGCAATGAATCTTTCTTGACTATAAAAAGCAAAAAGGGCAGAATCCACCTCCAGCTCAGAAAGCAATCATAGGCCCGTTGTCGTCCTCCCCACCAGCTCGGTTATTTCTCAGGAGGCTTCGTTCTGTGAAGCAACTCTCCAAACCCATGTGGCCTTAGGAGAAAAACCGCAGTGGGTTTTATCGCTTGTTCTGCTCCCCCTTTGTGGGGTGCTTGGGGACCGCCGGGGTGGGAGCGACGCAGGGACAGCCTGGGAAAAGCACCCGGCACTGGGATCCGGAGAGCTGGGGCTGGCAGGGCGGAGGTGAGGATGCGTTTGCTGTGTCTGAGAGGTGCCGGCGCTGTAGGAGCTGCATCCTCCGGAGGGGACGGAGTGTCCCCAAGTGTGCAGGACCTGACGGAGGGGACGGAGTGTCCCAGGCGTGCAGGACCTGACGGAGGGGAGGTGGTCAGTGAGGGCAGAGTGGTGCTGGCGGGGGCTGTGTATAAATTACTGCTCACAAGACCAACCCTACCCCAAAAGAAAAGATACTGGCACCGCAAAGCAAACGCAGCTGCCGTGCTGGTGACATCAAAATTGGTCCTTTGATCCCTCATTTTCCACAGGAGACTGTCTTTTTGTTTTTGCTTTAATTTTCCTTTTTTTGCCTTTTTTTTTTTAATGTGCATAAAACACCACTAATGACAAACTGTGGTGCCTGTGAGTGAGTGACAGCTGAATTAAGAGAAATGACTAATCGGGCCTCCTGAAGCCCTGTCGCATGGAGATTAAATGAGCCCTTTTTTCTTCCCCCCTCAATGAGAATCATGGGCATTTGAATAATAATATTATAGTCTCCATTAGGATGACAGTGGGGGAAAAAAATCGGCTCAGACCTGTGATTATTCCTTCAATCTAATAATTATTTAAATACCAGATAACTCCTTTCAGCCTAATTGAGGCCTTTCAGCTGCTTGGGTTTATATTGTGTCCCTGAATTTACTCTCTCTTTCACCTTGCGTTACTAATAGCTTCAGATTGCTTTTAAGGCTGTATTTTAAACTCGCTTCCATAAAAAAAAAAAAAGGAGGAAAAATTAATGGTCAAATAGTATTAAGGATCAGAGTTAAAATCGCCCGCTCTCCTGTGTCCCTGGTGTTTAACTCCCCAGCCGTGCTCGGCCATCCCCAAACCCCTCCGTAGGGCGTGCAATGGGTTTCTGTGGATGTTTGATGTCTGTATCGCTGAGCACTGGCTTAATCCGTGTCCTGCACCCACATCTTGCCCCCTCCCCAGCCTTGGGCTAGCGGGGAGCTGGTGGGGGCTGCTACGGAGCTGGGGATGGATCGTCGTCCCCTGGCTCGTTTGGGTAGGATGTCAGTTTGTGGCCATGCTCTGTCATCTTCAAATAACGTTTGAAAGCGCAGATTCTTCTTCCTGGATGATCTCTCTTGCCTTTGGCAGTGACTGTTCACAAATACTCTGCAAAGCCTTCACTGTAAGGCACTGCGTGGAAGTTGGGCTTCGGCTGACAGCTCTGTTGCACAACAGCTCCAGCCTGGCTTTTGTACCGTCTCGGAATGAAAACGTTGCTGGAAAAGATATGAAACTGCTGTGGTCTAAGTGAAGAGCTTCTACTGTCCCATACGTATATAAAATTTAATTATTTAAATTTATTAATTTCTAGCTTGCACTGTTATTTTCTCACTTTGCAATGAAACAACTTTTTAAAAATTTGGAAATCTGCTCAGGAAGACTGTGCGCGCTGAGCTTTACAGCAGAGCCTCTCCATTCTCTGCAGAATCTCTTTCACTGTTTGGGCTTCCCTTGGACCAGAGTCTTCTGCTCCAGAAGCATCTCTTCTTCTCAGGGAATGGGAAACTGAGGTAGGCTTTAGTATTTTTGGCGTTCCACACACAGACGTCTCGGTGTCTCAGGCTGCATTGCTGTGTTGTCCAAGAGCAAAGCTGCTCTTGGATCCCGGTGCCCGTGATCAGGTTGTCGGTGCCACCGTGGGTCAGCAGCAGCCCTCGCGTGGGCGGGCAGCGTGGAGAGCCTTCCTCTGAGCAGATCCTCGGGAACGGTTTGATTTGTGCCCTTTTGAAAGATTCTGTATTCAGAGAGCAGGTCTGGGATGTTGACTCAGAAATTGAAATGAGAAGAGCCGGGGAGGTCACCCAGTGCTGTTGTGGCAGCGTGGGCAGCTGCTTTCTGCCACAGTCATCCAAACAATAATAAGAAATGCAGCAGCGTCTGTGTCCTCGCTGGGAGAGAGAGAAACTGCTTCGGCCAAAGGTGGAAATTAAGAGACTGGAAATAAGAAACAAGCAGCCGGGGAAATGTATCCCTGAGCAGAATGAGAAACCCATTACCGCTCTCTTTCTCCTGTCTTGTCAGTGACAGCGAGACGTGCAGCCCAGGGACAGGGCTCCTTTGTCACCTTTCAGAAACACTCGTCTCCGGCTCCTGGCGTTAACAAGCCTAAAGAGCGGCCGTTTGGTGACACTCACTTATGAGCTCAGTGTAGGTTTCCAGCAGCGTGGAAATTATTTTAAATACCAAAACGGGGATCAGCATCAATCAAACCGATGGCTGCCCGCAGGTGAGGACAGCTGAGCGTGGGCTGTGCTACGGAACAGCCTCCTGCATTTGTACGCAGGGCAGGAGAGGAGAGTCAAACCTGCAAAGAGAGCAAAGTTCTCCCTGGTGTGTGTGCTTGGGGCTCGCGTGGCCGTGATGGGACTTCACAGAGAGGGCAGGTGGAATGGTGGCTCATCCTCAGCCTCTTCCCAGGGTCGGTGTGACCCGGCGGTGCTGTGAGGTGATGGAGAACATCTCTTTGCGAGGCAGGCTGAAACGGTTCCTTTGATCGTCCAACCTGGAGTACGTAAGGAATACATAATTTAGAAGAAAGGAGAACTTTGTGGTGGTTTTCTGAGTCCAGGTGGTCAGGCACATCTGTGGTGATGAGCAAGGCTGAGGTCAAGCCAGGAGTACGAGTCCTGGTCGGGTCTGGAGATCATAGCAAGGATGAGACTCTATCCAGTGACCTCCAGGCATGTCTGTGGTGACAAGGGAGGTGCAGAGCCCCGGTGCGGGGATGCTCTCAGGGTGTTGTTCTGCTGACCCCGTGGTTCCACTGAGCAGCTCTGCTGAGCTGGGTCCTTGCTGCCTTGCAGGGTGCTCAGCTGGCATCGCTTCTAGCTGCTTTGTGGGAGCCCGAGGTGGTGCTGGAAGACTGGGGCTGAGTTGGGAACCGAGCCGATACCTCCTGCCTGGGGTGGTCCAAGCTGGTCCCCCATTAGATGAGGCAGACATGGAAATGTGTGGATTTGGATTGTCTTTAAGGTTCATATTTTTGCTATGGGAGTCTGCCATCCTAGCAGAGGTGCTAGGTGATGAGGTGGAGCAGGCAAAGGGTTGTAAGGGTCCTCTTCAACAGCTACTGTGTCCGCCTGTGCGTGCACGCTGTCCGGAAGGGCGGATGGAAAGCTCTGATGTAAACGTGCCTCACACAGCTGGAGCCTCTCGGATGCGAGCGCCCATTTCCTAAGGAAGTTCCAGCCTGGTGACTCCTAATTCAGCCTGACAGCCGCCTGCGAGAGCGGGAAGGATGGGGCTGGGGGTCAGCGGGGCTCCAGACATCCCTTGGGCCTGAATGATGTCTAGGTGCTTTGGGAGCACCCACAAAAACAAAACAACCACCAAACCTGGCTGTCTTTCGTGCCTCGTTTTCCATATAGATTTTGGCCAGAGGTCTCCAGCTTGAGTCTTCCCTTGCCTTGTCCATATGGGTCAAAACACATCAGTCGAAGGAGAGACTACTTCTGACTGTTCAAGGCTGTATGGAAAATTTGGTTGGCATCGGGTCTTCTGGACCCAGTGTCCAAGCTGTTGCTTTGTGTAGCTTTGAATCATCACCCGGAAGTTCTGTTAGAGCCGGGAATTTGTCCAAGGCTCCCAGGTTGGTAGTTCCTCCCCTGCATGGAGTGCTGCTGGCAATGTTTGGTTGCTGAACGTGTGCCCCCACCCTGGTGGCAGCCGTTTTTCAGCAGTGAAGTACCTTGTGAAGGCAGAAGTTTCTGCCTGAAAATCCCCTGCAGAGGTACTTCTGGCTCTGGGGAGGAGTGGAGGGGAGATGCTGGCAGCTTTGGTGTGTATATGCTCAATGAACTTGCCCGCATGAGACTTCTTCCTCAGGTTTCCAAATTAAATCATAGAGCATTTAAAGGCAGAAAACACCTCTTATTTCCTCTGTTGCTTCCAACAACATACCCTGCAGGAGACATCCTTTTAGCCAAGATTGTGGATTGATGGTTGGGTGTGTGAGCTGCGGGCTTTGTCTTGGGCTGAAGCTGATTATCCCCTCCCATGGCTGAGCAGAGTACGTTATAAAGAGCTAAACCACATAACAAATTAACACACAGAGGCTGAACCAAGCGGCAAAACATCAAGCCCGAACTGTTCGGAAATAAGTTAGGAGACCTGCTTAATTCTTGTTGGGCTTAGAGATGTCCTCATTTTATCTCAAGGACTGTGTAATTAGAAAGCCTCCTTTGAATTTTATCTGCAGGGCACACTGGATCTAATCCTTTGCTCTGTGTGTTTCTTTTCTTTCCGCAGAACCATGTGAGGGACATTGCTGGGGCAGAGGACACGCACAGGGAACACAAAGTTTGCCTTTCCCAGGATGGATCAGAGGAAGAACTGGCCTCGGGTACCGGACTCCGATGGCTGGTCGGTGGCTTTGCTCTGTCTCTTCCTGGCATCTCTCTCCCGAAATGTGTCCAGCAATGCCTTGTTCAGCACTTTTCACTCTGAGAACCGGGACTGGACGTTCAACCACCTGACTGTCCACCAAGGTACTGGAGCAGTCTACGTTGGAGCTATCAACAGGGTTTACAAGCTTTCGGGTAACCTGACCATTTTAGTGGCTCATAAAACCGGTCCTGAGGAGGACAATAAATCCTGCTACCCACCCCTCATCGTCCAGCCATGCAGTGAGATCCTCACCCTCACCAACAATGTCAACAAGCTGCTGATCATTGACTACTCTGAGAACCGGCTGCTGGCTTGTGGCAGCCTCTACCAGGGGGTCTGCAAGCTGCTGCGCCTGGATGACCTCTTCATCTTGGTAGAGCCCTCGCACAAAAAGGAGCACTACCTCTCCAGCGTCAACAAGACGGGCACAATGTATGGTGTGATCGTGCGCTCAGAAGGTGAAGATGGGAAGCTCTTCATTGGCACGGCGGTGGATGGGAAGCAGGATTATTTCCCCACCCTCTCCAGCCGCAAACTTCCCCGGGACCCGGAGTCATCAGCAATGTTGGATTATGAGCTCCACAGTGACTTTGTCTCATCCCTTATCAAAATCCCCTCAGATACCTTGGCCCTTGTTTCGCACTTTGACATCTTCTACATCTATGGTTTTGCCAGTGGCAACTTTGTCTATTTTTTGACTGTTCAGCCAGAGACCCCAGAGGGTGTCTCCATCAACTCTGCCAGCGATCTCTTTTACACGTCTCGCATCGTCCGTCTCTGCAAAGACGACCCCAAATTCCACTCCTATGTCTCTCTGCCCTTTGGCTGCGTCAAGGGGGACACGGAGTACCGCCTCCTGCAAGCAGCGTACCTCTCCAAGCCAGGAGAAGTGCTGGCCAAGTCCCTCAATATCACGGCCCAGGAGGATGTCCTCTTTGCCATTTTCTCCAAGGGACAGAAGCAGTACCATCAGCCACCCGATGACTCTGCGCTCTGCGTCTTCCCCATTCGTACCATCAACGCTCAGATCAAGGACCGCCTGCAGTCCTGCTACCAGGGGGAAGGCAACCTGGAGCTCAACTGGCTGCTGGGGAAGGACGTCCAGTGCACTAAAGCGGTAAGGATGCTCTGGCTGTTGGCCGTGGTGGCCCTCGAGAGCCAGTATCAGTGCCTGGCCCTACGGCACATAAGCTTGTGGAATAGGATCAATCTTTCAGCTTCCCTGAACACTGAACATAGTAGTCCTTTTCCTCTTCGATCTCTGTTGTTATCAGAGAGTTGGCGATGACAGTGAAAGGAAGGGGTAGCGTTAGGGCAGAGGAATAAAGGCATGCAGCGTGCTGGAAGTGTTTGCTGTTCCAACCTGGGGCTCTGGCAGCCAGAGGAAGGCTCTCGCCTTCCCCGAGCAGGAGGGTGGTATCAACAAACTAACAAGATAAATACAAATGACAGTTGTGTCTTCTGTATTTTTATTCAGCTGATTTCTTTAATCTTGATTCACATGCAGATTGTTCCTGGGCTGACTTGAGAATCCCTGGGGCCTTCTTTTGCCAGGCATATTAAGTTTGGCTGCTGGGAAGAGATAAACATGGGTGAAATGAAATGAAAGAAGGAAGGCGAAGAGAAGCTTGAGTGCTGGCTTGCACAGGAGAGAGTCATCCCATCGCAGTTGCAACTAGATATGCCTCAGCATTTGGTAGTTAATGTCCCTTGTGGGAAATAAGTGGCCTGCAGTCAGTGTGATGGCGAGCGGCCACCCGTGTCCCCACCCCACCACCTCTGCCATGTAGGAATTCACTCAAGCAGTCTCAGCTGATACGACTTAATAATACTTAGCTGCCGCCATAGCGGTTTTCCCTCACTTGTGGCAAGTGGCGTTCCAGGGAGAAGCAGCATCCGTATTCCCTGTGTTGTAGAAAGGAAACTGAGGCACAGCGAGGTGGCTTGTAGGAGAGCACACAGCTGGGCAGTGGAAGGAGCAGGAGTGCATCTTCCTGCGCTCGGGTGGTTTATGTTGCCAGAGACCGTTCCCTGTGTGGTCACCCCCTTTCCAGGGCAGACACGCTGATGCTTTCCACCAGCCCCACGTTCACGTGGGGAAGGTTTAACTCTGCCCTGGAGCTGGGCTGTTTGCGCCGGAGGGAGGTGGCTGCTCCCACAGGAGTGCGCAGCAGCATCTTCTCCCCTCTCGTGGCGTGGGATCAGCCGTGTCCTGCTGTCCTCTGGCTGGTGACTGACCGGCGCCTGTCCTGCCCCACGCGTGGCAGCGCTGGTACCGCTGTGAGCTGTCAGCAGCAGGGCTGGTGTGGTCTTCGAGGGAAGCCTTTGCTGATGTGGGGATGCTGAGCACCTTTCTGCTTCTATTCCTCAGCACCTCTGGAAATCGGGTTGAGAGGAGGTGAAATCGGTGGAGGAGAGAGCTCCTGCATGGCCGTGCAGTGGGGCTAAACCCATGAGAAACCTCGTAGATTTAGAAAATGAGTGGAAGTGTCTATTGCACTTAAGGTTCCTCCTCAGCCTTGTCCAAACACACTTTGTGGCAGCTGCAGAGTGTCTTGGCCTTGGGCAGTGAAGGGAACAAGCCATTGCAGAAGGTGGCTGAAGCTGGCAGGGTCCCTGGGCAGGGGGTGGCACGGTGGTGGCTCCCACCCTGCTGTCAGCACTGCCAGCTCCTCTCCACGTGAGCCCGGGTGTGTGGGGCTGCCCCGTGCTCTGTGTTTCACTCACAGCTGTCCCAAACCTTTGTCTTTCCAGCCAGTCCCCATCGATGACAATTTCTGCGGGCTCGACATCAACCAGCCCCTGGGAGGCTCAACGCCGGTGGATGGGGTGACGCTCTTCACCTCGAGCCGGGACCGGATGACTTCTGTTGCTTCCTATGTCTACAACGGCTACAGCGTGGTGTTCGTGGGGACTAAGACTGGCAAGCTGAAGAAGGTAAGCTTATTTCTGTGGCTTTGGAGAGCCAGGATCCATTTCTCATCTCTCTTGGGAGTCTCTGATGCGGGTAGCTGCTGCTGTGTCTTACAGATGTTTCCCAGCATGAAACTGGGAGCTAGTCAGGAGCAAAAATCACGGGGTTTGGGTCACGGAGAGCTTTGCTTTGGTGGGGCAAAGTTCATCCATCAGTGCTGCAGTTTCTTTGAGGCAGAGAAGTGCCAAGCCTTGGGAGAGATGGAGTAGAAACTGTTGCAGCCTGGTCCTGGAAAAGGGATCAAAGCAAGCTACGCAGTTCCCATTGCTCTGCAGCGTTACAGCTCCAGAGCATCCCCTTGCACGGGCTGAGGGCACCTTGCTGTGCTTCTAGCCAGAGGTTTCCTTCAGCAGCAGGGCAATACAGGTTTCGGCGCAGTGCCAGCTCGTGTGTGCACTGCCCGCACTGCATATTACTGCGTTACCTTGTTGTTTGTCTGGGTTTCTTTTGCATGTTATCATTCGGTGAACTATGGTGTGTGTGTTTGTGGGACTGATGCAGAAATTATCAGGACAATATTGGGCCAGTCTGATTAGAGACAAGTGAGGACCTGATTTGCAATTTCTGAGTTCAAGTGAACCTCAGCAAGCTGTATCTAAGGTCTTGGATCTTTCCTCCTTTTTGACACCCTGGTGGAAATCTTGCAGCAGTTTTGAGTTGTTTCCCAGCAATCCTTCCGCAACTTGGGTAGAAGACAGCGAGTTAGCTCTCGGTGATGGTAAAATTGCTGATGGTGGCAGGACGTTTGGTCATGGAGAGATAGGAATGGGTTAACTTGGCTGCTTTTGGAAACGAAGCCTCAGGGCAAAGTCCTACTGCTTCTCTCTGCCTCTTACCTCCTGCTCTTCCCTCTGACAGCTGGATGATTGATCAGTCCTGGAGGATAACATTCCTCACCCTCTGCATCACAAACGCTGGGGCTGGTTGCCCAGGGCAAAGAGATGCTCCTGCTGGTTTCCTCCCCCAGCACAGAGGGTGGGAGGGCTCCGCTGGGTTTTAGGATTTTGAAGTCGAACTGTGATTTCCCTCCCCCCGCTCCCCCAAGTCCTCTGGACCGCTCTTCAGTAAGTGGGGTGCAAAGGCTGGTCAGGCAGAGACATACGTCTGGTGTGTGGTCCTCACTAGTCCCCTCTCAGGAGCCCCATGTTTAAAATGAGTGTGGAAATGGCCTTGGGGTGTGTAAGTGGAGGGGAGCCCCCGCTGTTGGTCTTCAGAGTTGGAGCTGCACCTGGAAGCCAGCTCACGGGTGTGTGCAGAAGTCTGATCCAGCTCCAGCAAAACCAGCCTTAGAGATGCTGCTCTGGAAAGCTGAGATCCTTCGAATTAACCTCAAATATTAATGACGGCATTAGGTGAACCCGTTAAATGCAGACCCTGCCTCTTCATACCAGGGAAAGAGTTAACAAATGTAATCAACAGCAGGCTGTTAATTTTTTTTTCTGTGTGTCTGTAAGCAGCAGGGAATTTCTTCCTCATCTATCCAGGAAGATACAAGGACAGGCAGCTACTACACTTGAATGTCTGCATCGCTTTAATTATATCAGTTCATTAATATTCATTCAGCACTCTACAAGTGCTGAGTAGCAGTAAATTAGGTGCCTCCCTGGTGCCTCTCGAGTTGCAGTGGGGTGATTTTGAACATGGGGGAGAGCGGGCTTGTAAGCAGAGCCCCTCTCCTCCCTGCCCACCCCACCCGCCGTGGCACATGGGCGCGCCGGGATTTTTCCAGCGAAATGGATGGAAGAGGCACCCTCAACATATTGCAAATGCATATGTTATCAAGCGCCAAGCCAGCCATGCAGTCTGGTACTTGCTGTTCGAAGTGTTTTGGGAGGGGGGATAGGGGAGGTGCCTCATTTAGAGGCAGTTAAAGCAAACAGCTTGTGCCTGCACACTAGGTATCTACTGTGCATCCCATGAATTATGTAGGATTACAGAAGAAGCAGTCTCTCCAGAGCGGTTTAATTCCGTGTGCTTTTCCACATCGAACACCTACCTTTTTGATGCGAAGTTAATCTATTCACGCCCATCCGCTTTGCTGTCCGGCGGTGGGCGGCTGGGCAGGACTGGGGGAGGTGGGAAGGAGGGCTCCAGGAATCCTTCACGTCTTACCTGTGTTTGAGCCAGTGGTAACCAGGCACTAAGGAACTTGGCTCATCTCTCCAGCGGGTTCGTTCCAGGCGTTGACTACGGTCAGCCTTTTTGTGGCATCTTATTTAACATGTATCAGAGTTGCCTGCAGCTGATGGGACCCATGCCTCCTGTTATTAGCTGGAGCCATCGCTGTCCTGTCCTCTGCTACATGAGGCTGGGAATGTTGTTCTTCTCTATCTTGCAGTCCTGTCCGCACCTTTAGTAAATCTTTTCTCGTTTGACATGTGGGATTATCTTTTACACGGCCTAAGAGAGGCCGCGTGAAGCGTAGGAAGCAGTTTTGCATTGAACTGTGGGGCTCCTGGGACTCTCGCTGCAGAGGAGGCGTTGCGGTGGGAAGTTAACAGGTTGTCTCCTGGTTTTGTGTGTGTTCCAAGACCAGGCATGTCTCAAAGTCAGTGAGTGCTCGGGATGCTCAGGACTGTAAAACGTTTCCGTATCTCTTCTTCCCCATATGTGAAATGAGGGTGGTAAAAATGTACGCACCTCTGTAAGTGCCAGAGATTTACAGATAGACGCCTTGTCTCCTCCAGCGCACCACCTCGCATATCTGCCTACACAATTAATGTCTGAAAGCCACGTCACACCTATTCCCTCTCCCACAGCCATTGATTTACTTTGGAAACGAGCTGGTGGCTCAGTCTGGGGTTTCAAAAAGACACTTTTGTGTAGCTGGAGGAAAGAAGTCAGGGAGCCAGCTCTGAAATCTTTCAAATTTGTCTGTGCTTCCCCAGTGAGAATTCATTACTGAAAGTGCTGCGTTATCTCACTGATGTCCTTCTTCCCATTAGCTATTCACCTAACTGCCTGGTGCGATGTTCCCTAGGAGAGTGGCTGCTGCTGCTTCAGCCTCTCTCCTCCGAGCGAGCTGAATGCTGATGGTCCCCAAGCCCCTGCCTGCCTGCCCAGACATCCCTGCCTGCACTCTTCTGGTACAGCCCCGTGTTGTCTAGCTCTACCCCTTTCTCTTGTTTCCTGGGTACATTTGAAGTCTCTTTTTGCTCTTTTCAGCAGCCAGCGCTGGCTGACGTGTAAAGGAGAAGTTTTCTGTCCGCTCGGGACAGTGCGGAGCCCCGTGGCGAGGCTGGCGGCTTTCCCGGGCTGAGCTCGCCGCCTGCTTTGCAGGTTTTGGAGCCCCGTGGGTCCGGCTGGTGCCGGCAGCCTGGGCAGGTCGCCCGCGGAGTCCGCGCAGCCCCGCTGTGAGTTCGACATAGCTGCGCTGCACCGGAGGGGTGTTGGTGCCGGAGCTGCTGACAAATAAGTCAATAATATCAGATAAGTCAGTTGACCTTGAGCTTGGCATCTTTCCTGTGGGGAACCAGAGCGTTTGCTGGGGTCAGGGTTTGAGTTCTGGGTTGAGGATGTGCTTGTACCTGCTGCGGTACCCGCACCGGTCAGCTGCTCCTCGCACGGCCGGTGACACGCGTGCGTGCCTCCCGTGTCCTCGGTTACTATTGAAGGGAGAAGGGTGAATCGATGGTTCCGTTCTCCATTAAAACCCGGTGCTGGAGGGGGAATTCTCTCGCGTAGCGCTGGCTCGGCCGACCCACTGCCTTTCATCGCAGCCTGCCTGTACGTGGGGCGTGCCACGGGCACGGCGCTCGCAGTGCGTTCGATGCATGTACCGTACGAAATGGTTGCACCCCGCGATGCCCCAGCCTGCTCCCCGGCATCCCACTGGCTTTGAGAACTACTGTTCCTCAACAGTTTTCTCTCAGTGAGTGAAAAGCAGATGTGCCGATGACACTATGACTTTTTGGGTAAAGCACAGGTACGTGGGATGCAGGTCTGCCTGCAGCTTGGTGGTCCAGCTCTCCTTCCAAAGTTTCTCAGCTTCGTAGCTGGGGGAGCAAGGGGGAAGGGGATCATGTTAGAGACATAATCATTCAGAATTGTGGATTCCCGCAATAAAATAACTTTCACCAAGCAGAATTAGAGGAGACATTAATGCAACAGTTAACAGCAACTAACTGCTGGGGGGAGATGTGTCGACTTGCTTGTTCTGTTTATGGGTTTCATACAATTCCATCAATATTGATGTGTGATGCCTTTGATTTTGACACTAATCATTGCTAGGAATTAAATTTGCAGCCATATAATTAGGACTGCTATTAATAGGGCCTCAAGCTAAGCACTGCTGTGCTAGTTGTCTTTTTCCTGATGGAAAACGGCATCCACGGAACTCAGCTAATGTGGTTTGCCTGGTAGATGCTGAGACTGATGTGAAAATTATACTTGCTATATTTAGAGGGGCTCCTCTGAAAAGCAGATGCATGGGAAGGGTCTGACTCAGAGGTTTCCCAAGAACCGTACTGGAGTTGCCCTTAAATGTCCTAGTAGTTTGCTGCTCTTCTCTTAAGATATATAGACATGTAGTGGGAGAGAGAAGGATTGCAGGAAGAAAAGAGTAACCCTCATTTTGAAGGGCTGCTATTGCAAGCCTTGTTTCTACTTCAGCTCCTCTTCCTCGTGCAAATCTTTCTATTTATTTCTCCCACCCAATGCTGTTTCTACTCTCTCTGTCCCTGTGCATGCCTGGTTTCGTCTCATCAGACTGAGCACAGTGGCTGGGATAGCAGCATGGCTCACCACTAAAAATCAATCTTGTATTTCATCCCAAGAGGTGTGTTTCTTATTAGATCTAATAAATCAGTGAAGTGCCCTTCATTCAGCTTGTCAATGGAGGACATTGTTTGTGATCAAGAATAA
Organism: Balearica regulorum gibbericeps; assembly: GCF_011004875.1. Lineage (NCBI taxonomy): Eukaryota > Metazoa > Chordata > Aves > Gruiformes > Gruidae > Balearica > Balearica regulorum. Next base: position 2,459,882 of record NC_046208.1, read on the forward strand.
ATAAATGTCTCTTCTCTGTCTGACAGTGCACCGTCTATGTATTATTTTACCATCGTGCTGTTTATGCCTGCTGTAGGAGAAACACAGTTCTTGCAGTGGGAGCCTGCAGCCTCGCCGTCCCTTGCCTACCTTCACCTGAGCTGGCTCTGCTCCTGGACGTGCACATGGGATGGCTTCCAGGGAAAAGCAGTAATGGTGACGTTGTGGCTGGTTTTCACCCAGCACTGAGTTGCTCCAGTGGTGACAAGGCTTTGATCAGTGTGCTTGAAGATGCTCGGAGGTGTGGGGCATGCTTCTGGGTGCTGGCTGTAGTAGAGCGATCCAGGCTGGGTTCTGCACCCAGGGCTTGCTTCTACAAAGCAAACGGAAAGTGCTCTTGCATTGTCTGTCTTCAGTGCCAACTTTGGTACTACGGGCAAGAACCCAGGTTAGGTGATTTTGGATGCCCTAAGGTGAAGGATAGTGCCTGTATCTCAATTTACAGCCCATTCTCCTGGATAAATGGGCGTCAGACGTTGTTCTGAACTCCTGTAACACGCTGTCCTAATGGCAGCTCTGCTGTGCGTGGCTCAAATCAATTCTGGCGTGCAAGGTCACACGGGAAGAGCTGCTGGAGAAGTGCTACGGAAAAATACATAGTGCTGTAACTAGTTTTCATGATTGGGAATGCATTCCTGTTTACCTGTTGAATGCACGGTGCGTAACGTCTGTCCTCACTTTCAACAAAGGCGAACCTCCGCTTTCGCAAGGGACGGTGATAACTGATTAGACTACGCAGTCAGGGGAAAGGCGAACTTAAAGTGTGTTGTTACGTCTTGGTATGTGATAGTTTTATTCAGTTTGGCTGATTTAATTGGTTCCATTAGTGGGAATAAAAATAGGTCTTTCACAATGAAATATATGTCCAAACCTGTCCTTATCTGCCTTCATTCTATGGATGGTTATCTCATCCTTTTAATTTATCCTTAATTATTGCCCCCGCACGCATTCCATAGCACTTTAGGAAAAAGTCAGTTGCATCAGTGTGTAGAGAAGCCAAGAGGACGTCAGGCTGTTATTGAACAGAGGAAAATCATCCGCTTGCAGATGCCTTCCAAAGGAGATGCCTAGTTTCAGCTACAGGTTGTAAGGTCGGCTGCTTTGCTGACTCAGTGATCAATCCATCGCCCTCGGAGCGTGGACTTCTGTTGGGACACAGAGGTGTAAGATGGCAGATGATTCTTGCGTGACTGAAGAAGTTGTTTAATTGAAAGGTCTGAGAAACAAGTCTCTGTTTCTTGCCCTAGGACATGAAATAAGGGGGTATTTATTCAGTACTGTATTCCTGCTCATTTGCTCTGGTGTGGTGGGAGAAGCTGGGATTCTTTTCCTCCCTAACCAAGGATTTTCCAGCCTCAGACAGTAATTCCTCTCTGCTTTCATCTGTGTAAAAAGGGTGCTCTCAAATTGTGACCCCAGAAATGTGTCCCCAAAATGCCCGATGGTCCCTTACATTTGTTATCGTTAGTAGCCAGAGGTCGGAGTCTTACTTACTAATTGCAGTTTGCGCAAGGGAATGTGAAAAGTGATCAAAGCCAAAGGAGAGCACTAACGTGCACGTTTCGGTGCTGGAGAAGGGGCAGAGCTGCCAAATCCCTCTAGACTCTGGTTTTGAGCAGTCCAGGTATGTCCCTGCCTCCTCTTAAGGCAGGAAATTGGCCGCCTCTTCTCCCAGCGTTACTTCTCTAGTTCTGTTATCTGTTGCCTGGCAGAGCAAGTAAAAGGAGGAGGAGAAAAAAAAAAAAAGAGAGAAGTTGAGATGTATTTTTATAGCTGCAGGAGAGCTAAGGGGCAGGTGTTCAGGAAATGCTATGTATGTGAAATCGAGCCAGGTGGGCTCGGAGTCTGCTTTAATCTTTTTCTTGGCTCATGAGATGGCGATGACTCTGGTTCTCACTCAGGTTCAGGCACCTTGAAAAATCAGCTTGAAATTTTGGAGTGCAACAATTGCATTTGATTCGTTTCCAAACGAAGTGGAGCTCGTAAAGACTGCAAGTGGCTGGACAGCCTTATGCATGGAAAAACATCCCGCCTTGTATCTCACCTTTCCCAGTGCTCCTGGGTTTTATACGGGCACGGATAAAGCTCGGAGCGACACACGTGAGGCTAAAGGGAGTTCTGAGGTGTGCCAGCCCATGTACTTTGGGACTAGTTACCAAAGTAACTATTGGGAAATGGTTCCCAAAAAGGCTGTTTCTCCCCCTTGTGCACACATAGTTGTTGTCTTTAACATATTTAGAAGATAATTAATCCCCACACCTTTTATAAAAAGAGGTATTATCTCCTTTTTATGAAGATGAAGTGAGGCAGAAGTTATTCCTCCTCCGTTCGTGCTAGCAGCAGAGCTACATTTTCGTTTAGTTCAATAATGCATTTCTTCTTGAAGTAATCTTGGTGAAAAATACCAGGAAAATATCAAACTATTTTGCGAATTTGTGTTAGTTTTTCTGACTGTCCCCTGCTTTCCTCTGGGTGTAAATCTGAAGAAGTTGCTGTGTTGTGGATGATGTTGGTTTTTTGGGGGAAGGGCAGTATTAGACTCCTGCCTTTCTATTTATAAGTCAAGAAGTTCATGCTTTCTTTACTACATATATTTTTTCTGCAGGCTTTTAAAATCCTCAGAGGTCAAAATAACATGAGTTTTGGTCCACTTGTAAGATCTTAAATCCCCGGGTGGCAAGAAATACTGTGAGAAGACCATGCTATGATGCTTCTCTAAATGCCTCCTTGAGGCAAAAATCCAAATGTGGAAAACACAAACGTCTTGGGAGAGACGGGGGGGATCCACAGGAAGTGTCCCGTGCGCTGGCACGGCCCCCGTGCTGCTGCTGCTGCAAAAAGGTTGGGATTTGGGGAAAATCAGGGAGTGAAAGGCCATGCAAAAGCAGTACGGCCATGGCTTGTGATGGGACTTGGCGTTATGCTTTCCCTTGTGCATCTGACTGCTGCCTTTAATATTTCCTCAGTCTCATGATGAAGTTACTACCCGTTGTTGTTATGGTTGCTTTTTGCTGCTGGCCAGGGCAACGACAGCGTTAGCGGGGCTGTAAAATACTGCATGGTTGGCGAAGGCAAATCCATCACTTGAACGTCGGCCCGATATTTATGGCTGTGCCAGACAGGCGTGGATTGGATGCGGCCAGTCTCTATATTAGCATTAGTCCATTACGCCTGTTATGATGCATAGTCTCCCCACCTCCCCCTGCCTTTTATTACCCTCTTTTCATTTCTGCCGAGATGCATGGACAGGCAGATGCCTACATTTCTTCGGGGAGCTCTTTGCAGGCAGCTCAGCCGGAGCAACGGAGGAGGGAGATAAACCCCTGCCCATGGCAGGGAGCTCCCAGGGGCTGGGGAGAGCAGAGCCCAGGGGAATTTTGCCCCGGAGAAGTTCCCCAGGGTCTGTGGTAGGGCCATAGGCTTTCCCAGCTGCCCCTTGGGTGAAAAGAGCAACAAAATGCTCAGTCTAAACGTGACCGCCGCTTGTTACCAGCAATGGTAGCAACTCCTGGCTCTTCTCCCAGCCACCCCCCTGCACGCACGCCGTCCGAGGGTGGGATGCGTTCGGTCTTGCTACACGTTTAGGTTTTAGCTGTGGGTTGGGGTTTTTCCCCCCCCCCCCGCTGTCACCTTAACTGTAGGTTGGAAGATTACGGTCATTCTTTAGGTGTGTCTCAAAGAAATCTCGGATGCTGTGAATCAAGCAGGGAGGGAGCCACGTCTAGTGGCTGGGGGAGAGAAACGGGGTGGTACTGCGAGGGTGGGATGCTTGCGTTCTTCTTCTCATGTTAGCCACTAGTTTTATTGAGCTGAAATAGAATACGTTACTCAAGCTTGCAATTTTCTGTTCTGTAACTTGCACGTTGTGATTTACACCCCTGTACGTGGCCGTATCCCACCTGGGGCTCAGTGAGCCCTGAGGACGCTGAAAGGGATCGGGGGTCTGGCTGGGACCGAGGGGACGTGGCAGTGATTCCCATCTGTCAGGCAGCTCTCCCTCATGGGCAGGTTTCCCTGGGCATCCATTCCCTGTCTACAAAATGAAAACCCTTTTCCCAGCCCTGCGCCCTTGAGGCGCAGCCGCACCGCAAACGCCGTGCCATCCCACCGAAAGAGGGGACGATGGCCGGCGGGGCAGAAGCTGTACCCGGTGCTGTCAGCCCCGTGGGGTTTGCCGGGGCTCTGTGCCGCGCTGCCGGCCCGTGCCGAGCACAGGGCAGCAGCCACCGGCCACTGCCAGCCCATGCTGGGCTACCTGCAGGGACTGGGACCGGGGCAGGACGGTGGAGGAATAATTGGCTGAGCGAGGCTTTAAGGTTTCTCCAACACACGGAGAGCGCAGGCAGGCCTGGAATAATTAGTGAGTGGCTTCAGCAGCATTTGTCCCGTCATCCCTGCCTGCTCCTCAGCCGGGGACCCTGTCACCTTTCCCCGTTGTTCCTTCTCGCTCGGTTACATGTCTTTGCATCAAATAGATACATGTAGATGAAAGTGATGTGCATTTAAAATGAATGTACACATCATACAGCCCAGCTATTATACAGTGCGGGATATTTTTTTTTTTTTGTGGTAAGCTGCTAAATTATTTATTGTATGCTGGGCTTTAATCTCATAAACCTGCCTGCAGGCCTTACGCAACCCAGGCTGAGCATCCTGTAAAGCGCAAGGCAAGGCAGCACAGAGCGCTGCCGTGACGGTAGGTGGTAACTGTTCCTCTTGCCTCGGCCTCTTCCTCCCCCTCATCAGCTCATTAAAAGCAGTGGGGCCTGTTAAATTCCTCATTGCCACTAACTTAAAGAGTGATTTGCATTTGCTGGTTGGAGAGGATGCCAATCCCGAGATCCCTGTTAGTGGGAAAGAAGGAGAGTTGGTCCCTTGAGCTGCTGAAAGTAAAGAAAAAAGGGTGAGGAAGAGACAGTGGGGTAAAACAAGGTCTTTCAAATAAACATCGCTGTGCCTCCAGCTGGGAGCACTTACCTTCCCGAGCGGCTGGGAGTGTTCGCAGCCTGCCACCTCGCAGCTCTGAGTTAACATTTGGCTGACTAATGCGATGTTTGCTTTTGCTAGTCATCCTGCAGCCAGTGGCTTATTAGTGGAAAAACAGAGCATCCTTTTGCCTGCTTTCAGTTCCGAGTTTCTTTGATGCTTTTTGCCTGATGCTCTTAAAGCTCCCCGCTCTGAGAGACTTTGTGCCGCAGAGGAGCGCGCGAGTGAAGGGACCATCCTGATCTGATACGCTTAAAGCAGTGAATGGCAGAGTTGGAATAAAACCAGAGTCCCCTCCTCCCACCTTCTCCTTTCTTTTGACTCTCAGACCAGTTGCACCTCTTGAGTATATTTGGGCTAAATCATCCTGCAGAGCTTTGAAGCCGAAGGAGAGCAGGCTGACTCCCTCCGGCTTTCTTTCCTGCTTTCTTTGTGCAGAGCCTTTCACGCTTGGAACTCGGTCTTGTTATCGAGACATAAATAACTAGAATAATCTGGAAGGTACAGGTTGAGGGCTAAGGTGTAGTGGAAGAGAGCCTGAGAAGTTTGAAAGATGGGCAGGCTGCTTTCTGCCCGTGGTTTTTCCACCAGGAAAGGGGATAACATCATTTTCTAACTTTCCCGGGAGTTGTCTGAAAATGACTTTATTTTGTTTTCTTTGCATTTTGGATACAAATAGTGAGTGTCACTGTTAGTAATCAACTGATAAATACGTTGCGTATTTCAGAACAAAACACATCCCATTGCATAGGGCACAGCTAATATTTGCCCTTGATTTTTTTACAAGGCTGCCAGCTTTAAGGGAGCGCTGCCGTGCCAGGGTGCGGGCACGGAGCTAACGGCGAGCCGGTCACCGTGCCGCAGCTTTCCCGGCACCGCACCGGTGTTTTGCTCGTGGTGCTGTTCCTCTGAGGAGCTGTTGTGGAGAGTTTCTTGCGGTGTTTTTGTTTTCTGCTGGAGATGTGTCCTGCAGCTTGTACTTATTAATTAAAAGCCAAAGTGGAAATTCCCTCGGCGTGCTTCAGCCCAGCTGCCACAAGAGCTGCCTCGTGTTTCCAGCACTTTTCCCATTGAACTAGTAAGACATTTAATCGAGGTGCGACAGACGTTGTCTCCCGTTTCCCTGATGCTTGTTAAGCTCAACACGCGGGATGCTGCAGTGTGGGGAAGGGACTGAGCGTCCTGAGCTCTTTTTCTCACTCCGGGAAGCTGTTTAGGAGCACGACTGGGCACTTACCAGCTATAAACTCCAAAGACTTCACTTTGGACTTATTTTCAGCAGTTTGGACTGGATTTACCCCTCCGTGCAAGAGGGAAGCACTGGCCATTAGAAAAGCTGTGCGGCTTAAATGATTACAGCATGGTCAGAGAGGAAGGTATCCACGTAACCAATAAAAGCAAAGCGTTCGATCTTGGTAGCTGAGAGAGCAATCAAATCCTCTGCGTACAGAGGAAACCCTCTTGCCAGCGGTGGGGTTTGCCTGGGGTGAGGCCGATACCAGCAGCTTCAAGAGTTGGGATTGCCATGGAAATGCTGCAGAAACTGTGCAGCTGCAGGGCAAACAGCGCAAAATGCCGGTTATGGGGTGCGAGAATGGTAGCTCAATATTTGCTTGAGAAAACCAACAAGTTTAATATTTTTAAGTGTGCTGCATCGAGACTGGGATTGTTAAGAGACCTGTGATCGGAGGCACCAGGCAGCCCAGGTTCAGCAGGATCAATGTGTTATTCCTCAAGGAGCATTAAAGAACAGCCGATGCCTTCTGGAAAATGTTGATAAAGCTCTCTTTTTAGAATCATTTCTGCTTCTCTAGCACAAATGTACTATTTCTTGTTTGTATGTGTTGCTTTCTTCATTCGCCCTTTTATTATTAGGGACATTTACATGAAAACGGCATTTTTTGCTCTCGCAGCACATTCCCCAATTGCAGCTGTGCTTCCTCAGCCAGAGATCTCTACCTTCCCTTGAGATGAGGCTGCCCTCTCTCCTGGCCACGTCTGCATCCACCCTGGCTCGGGGACATACGTATGGCGATGGCTCATCTCCCAGGGAGGCAGCCGCTGCGTTCCCCGTGCTCCAGAGAGACACGTTACGGCTCCGTGTTCATCCCTTGCTCTCCGATCTCTTTATGTCATGTTGTGAGTCGGTTGGGATGCTCGGTGCGTTCGTTTTCTCCTGTGCGTAGTGGTTGTTGTTGTTTCACCTTTTCAGGAGACAGAGGCCGCTGTAAAATCCCCGCGCAGGAAGGAATCCTCTCAGGGTTTCCCAAAGTGAGTGGCTCTGGCGGTAGAACTTTTAGGCAGCAGGAGAAGCAGTTTTGAAAAGGAGAGCTAATGGAGATGTCCGGCAGATAGCGAGTATACGTGATAATGTAGATTAAAGGGAAAAAAAAAACAAACCCAAAAGCTAGTGTTTAGGACATAAGTGATGACATAAGCAATGTGGGATGATATATTTATTCACCCCAGACCCTGCTTGCAAAGAGGCAGCGTGAGCCAAACTCTCTCCCCTTGGCAGGCACCTGGAGAGGGACCTGAAGGACCTTTGCTTTCTCCGGGTGCCTCACTCAGTTCTGCACATGGAAAATGCAAACTCCAGATGTGGTAAGCACATCTTTAATTTCCTCTAGCTCTGTTTCTGCTGAAGCTTTGCTTTGGGGGGTTTGGCACTTAGGTGTATTTTTGCTGGCATCTTGATAGGCTTGGGATAACAAAAAAAAAAAAAAAAAAAAGGAGAGAAGCCTGCAGGAGAGCAGGGGTGCTGCGCCGCTCTGTCCAGGGCTGCGGGAGGGGAGCACCCTCCTCTGCCCCACGGGCCCCCACCGCACTGCCCCGGTCGAGCCCAGCATCCCTGCGCCTGGCAGGAGCTCTGTGGCTGATGATTCATGGAAGCAAATGGTTGGAGAGGTGAGAATCCTCCCCTCTCTGCTTCTGTCACCCCTGACCCTGCTACATTTCTTCCTCCTGACCCCTGAATTTCAAAACTGACCTTTTGTATCGTGGGGGAGGGAGGGCAGGCAGAAGGGCAAGCAAAGGGCAAGATGGGTTTGGCTGTATTTGGGAGGTGGGGGAGGTAAAACTGAACGCTGAGCGATGGCTGGAGGTGTAAGGATGCTGCGGGGTGCTGGGTGCGAGCGCAGGGCTGCTGGGAGGGGAGTGGATGCTGCTGCTCCATCACACAGCATCCGTCTTGACTACCTGCCGGTGCATTTAGTTTCCTGAAATGTAAAATGCGAAAGAATGGCTGAGCTCTTGTATTTCATCATCACCACCCTGTGCTTACTCTTACCACCCTGCCACGCAGCCCTGCTCTGCAAGGAAGTGGCAAAATCATCACGGGTTGCTGTCGGTGCGGGGCGATGGCTCTGGTAGCACAAGGCAGGGAGAATTGTGCGTGATGCTCGTGGCACTCGGTTTGTTCCCGTGCAGGTTGGGGGCAGCTCCCTGCTCCGTGGCTTCTCAGTGCAGCAAGTGCTGGGGACGTGGGGTACGGCCCAGCCTCGATGGGCTACGGCATTTCTGCGTCCGAACCCAGACAAACGCGATACGCTTGGTACGGCCATCCCGCCTGAGCTTGCTTCTGCACAGCCCCGTGCTGCTCCTTCCCCACTCTGCCGCAGCAGCGGGTTCTTCTCATCCCTTCAGAACAACAAAAGCAAAAATGTGCTTTTCCACCTGCAGTGAAACGGCAGAGGACCCGGGCTCTGCCCCTGCTGAAGGAAGCACGTTTCCAGGGCCCCAGGGCAATAGCAGGACTTAATTGTCCTCTTGGGACCTTGGTCCACACCCTTTGGTTTGGGACTCCTTGGCCTTCAGCGCAGCCTGCGCTATGCAACGAGCTGCCAATTCATGACTTCTACCCTCTGACATATTGCTTAGGGGGGATTAAAAAAAAAAAAAAAAAAAGCCCTGCTGTCTTGTGCAGAGGCAAAGTTGTGTTGCAAAGTGGCCCAATCTGTCTCTGTCCCCCCCCCAGTGTGGTGTTTGCTCTCTGACACCCCTGGGAAGGCCCTTGTCGATAAGGTGCTGCATCTTGTCTTAGCAGAGACGAGTCCTCCGGAATGGATGTGGAGGCTGGGAGCGCTCAATATCCTCCCTGACAGGTAGAGTCTCATTTAATAGGATCCTGCCATATTCATTACCCCGGCAAAGCGGCTGTCGGCCAGGAGCGCAGGTGCAGTGCGCAGTCCCGCCGCCCCCCCCGCTGCCCCCGCCTGCACAAAGGCTCTGTGTGAATAAGTATGCAGTAAATGTCTCCCTCTCGCAGATTTATTCCTTCATTAGGTATTTAAATACATTCTGCTGTATAGGATGCTTCTGTGAGGCTGCTGCCTTTTCTCTCTGTGGAATAAATGTGGTGGCTGCGAAACGGCTCCCCCCGGCCACCCCTCCCAGCACCGAGCAGAGCCGCGGTGTTTTCCGCAGGGAGCGGAGGGGTGCGATGGGGAGAGGTGCTGATGGGCTGCGGGAGCATCGCTCAGCCTCTGGAGAAGGGTGCGGGGCAGGGGGTCTGTGCCAGGGCACCCCAGGAGAGGGGCGAGCAGGAGGTACACGTGCCCTGGTGCACGCTCGGCGCGGGGAAGGGGCTGCGGGTTCGTGTGCATCCGTGCTGCAGGATGGATCCATGATCTGCAGACGTGTTGACCTGTGCACACAATGGCATGGCCAGCAACCGGCACCTCGACCGCCCCAGACCAGCTCAGGGACCCAGCCGCACGGGGATGGCTCCCGAGTGGCTTTTCCGTGCCTTCCCCTTTCACGCTGATGCTCAGGTTGGACCATCCCGGTGTGTAACGTTTTAGGCAGTTGCAGTAAACGCTCTAAAACCGTACAGTCATCGAACCAAATGGCTCAGGCAAGAACAGAGAAACTAAAATTAGCAGAAGTGCCCCAGGCAAAAGGCCACCTGGGGCTTTGTTTAGTTTCACTCTTAACTTTCATCTCTTTTATTTATAACTTGCGGCTGATTGATTTTTTTTTTTTTCCTTCCCTCCTCTGAAAATGAGGAGTTTTGCTGGCTTGTGACGCGGCCGAGTCTAATTCCTGCAGATCCGAGGGCAGCTTTGCCTCCCTTCTGCTTTTTCTACCCTTGTTTTGCCTGGTTCCTCTGCCACCCAAGAGGAGATCTGGTGGGCGAGCCTTGGGGTCCATCCCCGGGACGCGCGCCTTGCGTGCGTCCCGGGGATGGACCCCAAGGCTCGCCCACAGCATCACTTTCTCTGCATCCTGCCTTTAGCTATTTTATATTTTTTTTTTTTTTTTTTTTTTTTTTTTTGCTCAGTGCTGCTACATCCCAATCTTGGACCTCTGCGCTCTGCAGGACCCTCACGTGGTGATTTAAGACAGCGTCACCTAGTTGTCTGCTTTGCTTCAAACATCCACCAGTGATTTAAATTGATGTTAACAGGCTTTGTCCTGGGCTGTTGAAACAGATATATGTCCCTTCTGTTAATGCCTCTGGGCTCGGAGCCGGGGATTGTAACTTCTTGAAGCACATCAGCAGAATTTGCTTATTTGTTAAAGTCCTGATCCACGGACTCACCAGGTTTGTGAGGTCTAACAGCTAATTTAGTTGCAGAATATCATAATTGGGCCTGTGTTTTCAAAGCTGCCTTTCATTTGGGGTGCTGAAATAGTCGGATAGCCAGCAGGTGTTGGGCAACTGGAAGGAATTTGATGTTTTTGAAGACCTGAATGCCTAAAATGTAAGGGAAGCTGTGGGCGCTGACAAACCTGGCGATGAAGCTCCAAAGTGTGAAAGGCTTCAAATACAAATGCACCTATTTATCTGTGTCCAGATAACATTGTCAACAGATGTGTACTGATGGAGGGACATGATGCCATATACAGCTGTTTTCTGTAGAGGTGATCTCTCCTGCCGTGGGTTGCCTGTGACACCGGTATCCTCCCTGTCCTTTTTGGGTTGGGTTTGGGTTTTGCACGGCTTTTCCACCCGGGCAATTCTCTGCACCCTCGTCCTGGAGAATTCGCAGTTGTAGGGCAGCAGAAGGCGTGAGTCTCTGGCTCATTTTGCTCCTGGCTTTGCTCACATCCCAGATCTGTGCCAGCTCTGTTGCTGATGGAAGCAATGTGCCCGCAGTTGTCTAGAAAATAAACAAAATCTCATTCAGCACTGGTCAGCAAGGCGATTTTTTGGGTGAATTCCAGTGGAGTGGAAGCTGAAAAGGATTTGAATCGATGGTATAAGGTCTAACAGTGCCTCACCAGACCTGAGCAAAGCACCCCCCCACCCTACCCTCTTCATTATGTAGTTTATTCTTTTAATGAGTGTTACTTCCACTGAACTGACCCACCCTGATTTTCTTTGGTGTGAGGTGGCCTGACCTCTGTCGCACTGAATCACTGTTATTGCTTTGCTGCCTTCCCCTGAGCTTTCTCCCAGCTGCAGCTTTCCATGCCTTTGGCTGGGGATAAATTCACAAACAGGAGCTGGATAAAACCCGTCCCTGAGCTCGTCTCAGCTGCCGCGCTGAGCGGGACGGTGCAAGGCTCAGCCTAAAACGTGCCTGAAGGCGCATCGCAGAGAGCGGAGTGGTGGGTGGGCGGCAGCCCGGCTTCGGGACGCTGCGTCCGCCCTGGCATCGGGCAGCGGAAGGTGTTCGGTGTTTTGTTCGTTGTTAAAACCTTTCATAGTGTGCCTCGAAATTGGAAACTTGGATGAGAGGAGGGAGTGAGAAGCAGAAGGCTCGGGTGCTGCCGAGGAAGTGACCAGAGCTGGAGTTGGATGGGGGGACAGCCGGTGTAAGTCACTCTCATCCAGTGTAACACAGATTTCCATCCGTGTCTTTGGTCAGTGCGGATCAGGATTTCCTTTTTCCCTTGGTAATGGCTCAGTAAATGAAATATTTATCTTAAATAAGGGTGTATTTTAAAAGCCCAGAAAATCCAGTACCTTCCACTGAACCATTGTTCTTTCCTGCCGTGTCTCTGGCTAAATTAAGACTTTCTTAGAAATGCACAGGTTAAAAGTTTAAAAGCTTAAGGTTTCATTCATAATTCACGTATCAATGAGGCTTTGATTCCTCCCGGGGAAAAAGCCGCCTCTATCTGCAGTGCATGTTGATAGGGTTACCCTGCGCCGGAGCCGAGGACCCCTTTGGCTTTCCTTTCTAAGCTCCTTTTTTTCAGAGGCAGCACGGTGGAGGATGGCTCCCAGGGGCTGCTGATGGGGAAAGCAAAACCTCTCCCTTTTGGGTCATTGGTTTAAATCTGACCCAGGTCAGTAGTTGCCAAAAGTCGTTAACGTCTAATGGCTGCTCAGTGCCCTGTGAAAAATGAGTCACTGGGTCCTGGTCCCGTTCCCAATGTGGGCAGACATCCATATCCCAAAAACCTGCTGTCACCACTATCTCTGATGGCCTTGAGGAGGTGAGTGAAAGACCAGCTGGACCCTGTCATCAGACAATGCCTCTTAACCGTACTCCAGGCTTGTGCAGCTTTTCCTATCGGCACATCCCAAGTTGTCTGAGAGGAGGTAAAGCCTTGCTGTCCCCCCGTGAGGGACGAGGAGCCTGGGCTTGCAAGGGGTGAGCGGAGTTGCTGGAGGTCGCGGTGTATCAGCGCAGAACGGGTGCTCTCTGTACTGTGCTTCCAGGATGAAAGAGTAAGGGAAGAATAAAGCCATATTAGAATAATGCCACTTTTCTCATGTTACCCTCCTCTAATAGCGGCTACATCCTGAAAGGTGCCTTTAGAGCAAGCTGGAGAGCAGATCAGGTGGCAGTTTTATGGACTGTCGAAAGGACCGAGATCTCATCTCTCAAGCAGTAGGACCCAGCCCTGATCCCAGTGCTGGGTTGGTGGGACCGAGCAAAGAGCTAGGTAGGTGGCAGCTCCCAAGCCGTGTTGGCCACCGGCTGGGACTTTCCCCCTCCGTGGCTGCCAGCGTGGTGTTCTCCACTTGCGAGGCACGATGTGCTTTAACTGCTCCTGGATTTTCCTGGGTTCACAAAAACAAAGGGGAGCAAACCTGCGCTTCCCTTCAGAGACCTCCCATGGATGGAAGAACGGCTGTGCAACCAGCCAGGTCCGCCATACCAAGCCAGCGTGCCTGTGTCTCTCTCTAAGCTCCAACCTGTTGCTTCGCTCTCTTTAGGAGAGGAAGAGGAGGGTGGGAGCAGGTCCTGCCCATGCAGCTGGGAAGACGACCTGCCTTGGCCTGCCTGTGCTGATCCTTCCCATGGCTCTCCTTGGCACCCTGCCCTTCCTCCCCTCACCCAGATGGTCTCTGCGTCTCCTTGTCAGGCATCCAAAGTACTTCCCATGTGCTCTTCCCCATCCTTTCCAGCAGTCTCCTTGCCTGGCTCTACGCCGTAGCCTTTCAGCCTTAATCTCCTCTTTGTGCCTCCGAGACACCTCTGCAGCGCTTGGCTGGCACACCGCGCTTCGGCGGCTTCTGCTCTTTTGCCTTTTGGGTGAAGATCCCCCCATCCTCCCCCTTCCCCCCCACGTATAATACTGACAGTTTTGAGAGGGATTAAGAGACAAGTGGAGAAGCCTAGCAATTTGGCTTGAAACTTGTCCCTTTTGAGAATCTTTTGCCTTTGTTATCCAGCAGATAAATCTGCTTTCAGCTGCCTTTCTGTGCTGGGAATGGGAATGGTGTGCAGCAGCCCGCTGCGTTAATCCCCCCCCCACAGGTGTGGTGCCTCTTCTGTGCTGTCCGGCACCGCTGCGGCCGCACTGCTCGGGGGGTGCAGAGACGACCTGGGGGCTGTTGCTCTCTGCCTTTAGGTCCCCAGTAGTTATTCTTCATAATAAAAATAATTTGAGGTATTAATCCCAGGAAGGGAGAGGGTTTTTTTTGTTTTTCCCCACCCCTTCCTTTTCCCCCCACTCCCAAACTTTACCTAGGTGTCTGTTGGCAGCAGCCGCTCTGCAGCAGCGGGGCCGGGAGGGTGCTTGGCAGGCAGTTCAGCGGAGGGGATTGGGTTGCAGGAGCAGAAATCCCTCCACACTGTGCGCTCGGTTTTATTCTGCCATGTGGCATCTGGCCTCGGAGTACTGCCTGTTCCTGCCCGGCCGCTCCGTGCTCTTTTCTCGGTGCAAGAAAGCACCGGTGATCCTGTGTCTGTGTGTGTGTGTGTGCTGTGGCTGTTCAGGTTTCTTTGGGGTGGTTTTGGTTTTTTAAACCTCTTGAGATCTTTATTAAAAATCTGTTGGAGGATGAACGAAGGCAGCTGCTTTTAGTACTGAGCCATCTTTAGCTTAGAAGAGCACCAGGATGGGGCAGGCGCAGCCATGCGTCAGACCTGGGACTTGGCGGGTTCAGGGTGGGCGTCACAGGTTTGGAGTGGGGGTGCATGTCAGATCTTCCCCTGCCTGGGTCTGCAGGGCTCCGGTGGTGCGGGATCGGTGTCTGGGGGTCTTTGCGGAGCTGCCTATGGCAGTCGGCCGTGAAGACAGCAACAAGCGTGGCTGTAAGACCAGAGATACGGTAACACAGGAATGTTTTAGGGTTTCCACTGGAGTTACATTTGATGGCTGATCTTTCCTCCCTAAAATACCCAAGTGGATCATCCTCGCTTCCTTTCTCCTTCCCGATAGGGCATATCTGCCTCCCGTCCCCGCTTATCCAAAGCTCACCTAATATTTAAATCTCTACATAGGCTTATGGCATTAACTTAGTAGTGCAGCATAATGCATTGATATATACCAATCCAGTCCTTTGTTAATAATGCAGGTGCCAGGGGCAGCGAAAGAAAAACCACTGAATTTCCTCCTAAAGGGGTAGGAAATGAGCTGGTAAAAGCCACGCCAGGACGACAGGAAAGGCACATGTCCTGCAGCGTGCCCTGCTGCTGGGGGCTTTTGGGCTATTTTGTGCCTAGGAGGCAAAGAAAGTCATTTCCAAAGTCCTCCTGTAGAAAACACCGCTACCGGCTGCGTTGCTAGCTCTGCCTTTCCATGTGCTTTTCCCCCGCAGCCCTGTTCTCCTCCGGTTCTCCCCCTCGGAGCGGCTGCCAGCGTGGCACGGCACGGGCTCTTGCCGGTGGGATCGCCTGGCTCGCGGCAGCCTTGAGCGACCGCGGTCCCAGCTGGAGCGGTGGAGATTAGAGCAGAGCCCGTCTGGGCTGGCAGATGCTGTGTTAGCTGATCTTCTGGCTTTAGTGCTCCGCTGTGAACCTTCACAGCCATTCCTTCAGATTTTTCCAGGGGTCAGGTTGATAATGAAGGGATTAATTTAATTCCCCCCGCCTTCACCCCAAGCTTCTGATGCAGCTGGTGTATGCCTGTTCATCTGTTAGTGTTTTTATTGGCATAATTCAGTCTCTGGCTAGTGTCGGAGCTCATGAAATCGTTGGGTTGTGGTTCTCCCAGCAGACCGGCTGCTGCGGGGTGCAGCCACGCTGGGCTCCTCCGGCACCCACCGCTGCCACTGCCCATCCCGGGCAGCTGGGATGGGAAGGAGAAAAAATATTTGTAAATCCTAATAATAACTGAAAACATTTTGACTTTGATGGAGTGGGCCAGTTAAAAAATTGTCCTTCTTCGCCCCCCACACGCTCTCTGGCAACATAGACTTTTATTTATGTTTTTTCCAGCAGTGTGGGCTCAGTGTAAGACTTATCTCTGGTATCGCTGCGGTGCCGCTCAAAGGGACTCGCTGGCGTGCGATAGAGCTGCCAACCTGCGACGCGGCCCCCGGCACGGGGGTAACACAACCCCTCTGAGAACAGCCCTGCAGAGCTCCTGGGCTGCAGTCCCATCACCGCTGGCATCGGCCGGGGCCTTTCTGAGTGCGTCTAAAAATAGGGGAGCCTGAATGTGAAACTGGGGCTGGGCGGCAGGGACGGAGCTGGGGGGGGGGGGCTGGATCACGGCTTCTTCCTGACCGAAGAAGGGGTCAGTCTGTCCAGGGTCCCCAGCTTGGGTGACGGGTGTGAGGTGCAATGCACAGCCTCAGCACAGGGTTGTTTTGGTTGTTTCTGTGCTTAGTGCCCAGGGCAGGCACGGCACATCGTGACTCGGCAGTGGATTTTGGATGGAATTGCTGCTGTTTGGGCTCCCCGGACCCCACGTCCCTTCCCCTCGGTGCTCCTGGCCACCCCTCGCAGGATGGGGCTGAGCTGCCAGGTCTCGCTGCGAGGCTCGAGCACAAGCCCGTGACTTGGGGGTGCCCGTGGCCGATGCCCCCGTGAGCAGGTCTGCCGCAGCACGGCTTCTCCCGTGGGTGCGTGTGGGTCTGTCCCCCTGCCCCGGGGAGGGAGGGCGCGTTCCCACGCTGGCAATGGCAATGTGCGTCTCCTTTGAAGGAGAGGGTGGCTGGTAACTGAGAAACGCATTAGTATTGCTGGCTGCAGCTTTCCTGCCTCCGAGGAGCTCTTGTCGGTGGGTGGCTGAGTGGTTTTTTTCTTTTTTTTTTTTTTTTTTAAATTCTATCCCAAACCTGTTTCAGATTAAAAGCAAACGCTGTTGCATATCAGTTTGTCAGTCACTCTAGACCTAATCTCTAAAAATAATCTCTTGCCACCCCTCCCTCTCCCCCTAGATGGGCAATAATTGTTTCAAGACATGTCAGCCTTTGTTTAAAGTTAGTTTCGTGTTTTCTTGGGGCTCACATAGAAGGTAAAGGCTGTGTTTTGTTCCTTTAAGGGAATGAAAAGAGGTGCTAAAAAAGTATTTGCTGCAGGGAGCTGTGGATAGGGAGAGGAGATAAGGGGATGCCTTTGCTGTTGAAGCAATGGTTTGACTCGGCCTCTGGCAGCCCTGTAGGGCTGAGGACCATTTACCTGTTGGCATGGGACAGTCTGGGCCGGTTACACGGTGCCATGTCCCAGCAGGGCTCAGATGGGCAGCAGAACCAGGCAGTGCCTCGGGGAGCGGAGAGGGACCTGCTTGCTGTTGTTCCTTTATAAGCAACACGGTCTGTTTCCCATCAGTCCGGGAAAATAAGCCCTTCCACTGATTTTGATATATTTTGATTAATTATTAGTCTATCCCTTGGCTCCCTTCGTTTTATTTCCTACAGGTAGATCTGCACGTCATTGCCCAAAAGGCTCCTCTGACGCCATTGGCGTGTCGCTGCCAGCGCTCTCTTCCAGTTGCGTTTTTCACGTGTGCCCGCGTACCTCGTGCGTGACGGGTCTGAGCCCAGAGGCGCGTCGCGCGTGCGCTGCTCGGTTCCCCTCTGCTGCGGCCGGCGGCGGTGCAGGGCGAAGGCTGAGGGTCTGTGCTTGCGGGGGCTGCCCCGCGCTGCTCTAGTCTGAGGTCTGGGAGCCGATGGAAATGCCTCTTGGGAACGTGTTTTCAAAAAAGATGGGGGCTTTTTATCCGAGTGCTGCTATGGTGAAGGAGGAGTTTAAATGAGATTGAATCCGTACACTTTAAAGGAATAGTTTTCCAAATATAAGAAGTAACTTTTAGGAAAGAGGCGCTTGCTAATTTAATTAGGAGAAGCAGCTCAGATTGCTGAAGATTGTAGCTCCTGTGCTCACATCAGCCTTCTCCCCATCACCTCCACCTGCACGTGGGGATGCATAGGCTCCTGGCTCTGCAGACACACGCGTTTCCCATGTGCCCAGGCAGATAAATATTGCATACTTGCTCCGGTACGTGACAGTTACCCCAGGGCTGTCATGTTCTTACCTGGCTGTGCTGTTTCTACTGGCTTTATCCATGAAAGGGAGATTGACAGTGCTGGGAATTGGCCACCAGTCCCAGGAGGAACTGGTTTGTAGGTTCTTCTGGCAGCCTGAGCATCTGGGACACATCAATTCACAAATGTGGTAACAGCTTATCAGGGAATTGTGGTTTGGATTACAACAAAATCTCAGAATGAGCAAATCTCTGTTTAATCTGGAGTGTTCTGTCAGCCTGAGCGTGATTTCTAAAAGCAAGAATGATTTTGCAGAAGTTTTGTGTGCCCTCTGGGAACTTTCTCCCAGTTCAGGTCCTATTTGTAATAATAAAGTAAAATATATCGGTGATCGCTCCCTCCTTATTTTCTTTGCCTCTGTGCATTTGCCTTTTCCGTTGTTTGCTTTTCCTGGCGGTGTTGCGCAGTGCTAGAGATTTAGTGCTGCTCCTTAGAGACAGGGTTTGAGACAAGAAGTTCCGCGGTTGGTTCAGCTCCACGTCCCACCTGGCAGGTCCGAGGGTCCAGGGTGAGAACCGGAGCGTTAGGAGCCTTCAGGTGCATCTGCGATAGCCATGAATTTCAACTCCACCTTAAATCAAGGGCTGAGAAGCGTTTGAGCTATAATGCTCTTGCGAAATTGCCAACTGGACTGTTAAATAGCTGCGGTTTGTGTTACAAGGAGGAGATATTTTTAATGCATGGACTTGCCGTGCTGAATTCTAGCTGGTGTTTGGTAGCGCCAGGAGAACAGCAGCTCGTGTTTTACCTCTCTGTACCTCCGCCCCCAAGAACTGTACATTAAGCTGCGGGTTCTGGCATATGCGGATAAATGGGATGTGTTGAAGAGGCGAGTTGGCCTGACGTGCGCTGGGCTGGTGTTGGTGGGAGCAGGGGGACATCCTCCGGGTGAGATACAGCCCAGGGAGCCGATACTCCATGTTGCCATCCTTAGTGCCTCGGTGGCCAGCCCCCGCGGGGGACAAGCCCCAGACCTGGCCTGCTGAGTGCTGTTTTCCTGCGCTAGCGCGGATAGGCCGAGGAGCCGTCATCCATGGCGCTGGCGAGACCATTTGAATACGAAACCCCACAGGGCACCTTTTGACAGGTCCCCAGCAGCTTTAAATACGGGACCTGCAGGAAGCTGACAGTTTGGATGGTCTAAACAAATTATTTCCCTTGCCCAGCCGCTGCTGAAGCTCTTTGTGCATCTCTGATCTAACGCAGAGCCGGAGTAACCACAAACGTGAGCTAACAAGCAGCGAGCAGACACCCCACCTTCCTCAGCTTTGCTGGCTGCTCTCATCTGCATTATTCAAAACCATCGGGGGATGTGATTTGCATTCTTTATGGCCAAGCAAAGACACCATGGGATCTCTGATCCCCTTTGGGGGGAGATTACATGAGATTGCAGAGAGATTGGCAGGGAAATTGCTCAAAATTGCACCTATCATACCAAGTACGCGTGCATGTGCACGTATATAGGCGTGCGCGGTTCCCTGTGCTCCACGCTGGCGGGCTGGGGAGATGGCTCGGCGCAGGCGAGCGTGCAAGGGAGAGACGTGGGTGTGGGTTTCTGCAGAAAAGATGTGCCCAAGAGGAGGGCGTGCGTGCTACGGGGATGTTAGCGAAGACTGCTCCATCAAAGGGGAGTTAATTTGAGCAGGAGGTGGTGAAATGAAATGCCAGGCAGCATCTTTTCTTGGGAAAAGGAGTTGGAGAGGAAGGTGGAGCACGGACAGATGGGATTTGACTGTCTAAATCTTTAAGGAAAATAAGTCTGGAAGCACGTAGGATTCTGCTGTGAGACGCTTTACCTCACATCCCAATTAACACAAGCAAATACAGAAACTGTGCTGAGCGCAGGATACATGTGTTGATATTTAATTATATACCAAAACCCAGGTCTGTTACAGCCGCTCCCGGGAGTGGGAGCACAGGCGATACAAAGTGTGCCGGAGTTAATTTAAAAATACTTTGATGAATTTATTAAAGAGGTGTTGGATCCTCTCTTTGGCAGCAGCGTGTCAGACTGTAGGTGGGTCCCAGTCCCGGTGTCCGTGGGGGGGCCCGTACCACCTCCGACGTGCAGCAGCATCCTGGCCAGCCCCCTGCCCAGAACTTGCTGGGGGCTGCCCCAGCCACCCCCCCCGGACTCAGCTCCCTTTGCTGGGAGCTCTGCCATCACTGCAGACACCCAAACTGGTTTGTTTGAGACTTGGTGGTGGTGGTGGTGGTGGTGGTGGTCCCGGCCCCGAGCATGGTGTGGGCTCGCAGCAGAGGCGGGCGCTGTGTGCTGGCTCGCTGCGGGGACAGGCAGCAGCTGGGAAACGGGGGGGGGCGAGTCCTGAGGAATTGCTCCGTGCTGCAGGGACTGCTCCGTGTCCCTTCGTGGTGGCACCCCACAGCTGGGACAGGACAGGCTTCAGCTGCGACTGCCCTGGCCCCGGGTGTCCTGCACGGGAGCCTGGCCGCGTGGCTCTGCTTCCAGCCTCATGCGTCCTGAGCCCCCTAAATGCTTTCCCAGCAGCATCAACAACAGGATAGGCGATAACACTGCGGCTATTTAGGCTGGGAAAAGCAAGCGGAGCGCAGATGACCTGCTGAAATAGCATCTGGGTAATAATCTGGGAGCTGCACTGCTCTCTGACTCCTTTACGTTTCCTGTTCAGTTTGCTTTTATTGGCCTTCCCGGATTTAAAGGTGCAGGTTTCTCCCTGCATCTCCCAACTGCTCTACAACTTTGTGGATGAGAGATCAGGGCTTGACCGCTGCTACTTTAGTTTTAAAATACATTCAGCATAAGGAACTGCAGTTTTACTAGAGCGTAAAGAGCGCCTGTGCAAGCTCCTCTTTCACGCCTCCTTTTGCCTTCTTCTACTCAAGCTTTTTGCTCAGATACCAGCAGGGACCTGTGCATTATTTATTTATACTGCAGTAATACACTGGAAATCCCTCCACCACTACGGTGCTGGCTGTTCCCTGTACGCAGCCCCAAAAAGCACATACTAGTATGGAAATGAGGATAAACTTTGTCTGTTTTACAACTGGAAACGGAGGACACGGTGATGTGCCCAAGGGCATGCAAAGCAGATTGGTGGGGCTCGGTTAGAAGGTCGTAGCCCCCGACTTCTCTCCTGTTGCAGAGGAAAGGCTGTCCCATCCCTGACAAGACCTCTGTCCTTCACCCGTGGCTGAAACATCAGGAAGGGCTTAAATGCGAACCCATCCCGAAATCCCACAGACTGCCAAACCTCTGTCAGAGCAGCAGCATCTTCCAGTCCGGACTGGACTGAAGCCAGTGGTTTCATGGGCAAAGGCTTTGTATAGCAATCCCCCTGTGCCGCGCGATCCCCCGCGTTCCTCTGGCACCGGCAGCTGCTGCTGCTGCAGGGACGTTTCTGCAGATTCCCACAGAATGGTGCCTTCTCCAGAAACTTCCCTGGCTGTCTTCACCGCGGGGAATCCAGATGGCTATTTTTCATTTTTCGCACAATCTGGTCCCGCTGGGCTGAGCTAGAGGTGAGTGCGTCTCTGTGTGGAAGGGCTGGCAAACCTCTGCTCACATCAGGCAGGACCAGGGAGCTTTGGGGGATTTGGACGCCACGCGGATGCTGCAGAGAGCTGCAGGCCAAGCCGGGAGTCAGGGTTAACGTCAGATAACAGCAGCGACTCGTTTCGGGCCGGTTTTCAGTCTCGACGTACACCCAGCGCGGTTGTTTTTACCTGGCAGCAATGTCACCATCTGTGACAAAGTCTTAGGCTTAAATGCGCTATTGCAAATGGTTGGAGCTACTGGCTGGGTGCGGGCAAAGCTGGACCGAGGCAGACAAGACGTCCGAGGAAGTTTCTTCTGACCTGCTCCCAATGCCCTCGCGGTATGTGCAGGCAGGGAGGTGTTGCCCTGCGAGGGACGACGGGCAGGGGGGCTGCCCGCCACGGCTGCCCTCGTGCTGCGGGAGGGTCCTGATGCTGCCCAGGGGAGCAGCGCCGCACGTGGGACGTGACAGGGCTCTCTAACGTCCGCCCCTCCAAACAACCAAACCGTTTTTATTTCTTCATTAGAGGAGTGCACAGTGCTTTGGGCTAATGACACCTTTCACCTCCCCTTGTCCCTGCTTCTCCTCCGTGTGATCAGTGTCCCTCTGCACAACGGGGCGCGTTGCCTCCCTGATAAAGAAGTAATTGAAAAAGTTGCAGAGACGTAAATAATTAAGGCTTGTTGTGGTGTACGGGAAACATCCTCCCAAGTGTCTTGCCGGAGTAGGTTAGTGCCAGCTGATTGATAGGCCGTTCCCTTGATCGATGTCCCTAACTCAGGGATGCTCACGTTAAAGTGACAAAGCTGCCGTCAGTGGGTCAAGACAAGTCCGTAGACAAAGGCTGTATGTTGTTGTCCACAATGAAACTGTGAAGCTGGAGATAATCTTCCGCAGGCGTTAAAGACGTTGGGTGCTTGCTGTGGAAGGAGGAGGTGGTCTCGTGGCTTTGCTCATCTCCTCTTCTGTGAGGATGTCTCCTGTCGCAGCTGGCTGGTTTTCACTGTTGCTATGTAGCTCAAAATCTCAGGGTGCACTCAAAGATTTTTGAGGATGGCAGTGTTTTGGATAGGGAAAGCAAAATGGAGGCTGTGTTATCTGGCTGGCTTTTAAGCAGGCGGTGGAAGTGAAGAAGCTTTTTTTCTGAATGAAAACTGATCTGGGCTGTCAGCAGGTCCTGCTCCAGCGACCCCGCTGCTGCTGCCTCGGCATTGCCTCCCATATCGCTCCTCTAACGCGGGCACGCAGATCGCGAGCCCCTGAGCGAGAGACGGAGCTGGAACCACACGGTAAACAAAGCGTCTGCCTTCCGTGCCATGTGCGGAAGATGGAGCCTATGGATGCAGCCAGGATCAATTGTGAAGACTTCGCCCCTTCCCTGTGTAAAACATCCAGAGCAAATGTAGAGTGACAGGAAAGGGGTCACTGGTCTGGGTCACCACTGAGGTGGTGGAGGAGATAATCAGACCCTTTTCCTTCCAGTTCAGCGGCTGCCAAAAACGCCGGAGCGCCTTACAAAAGCACGGAGCCTACCGAAGCGGAAGCACTCAGCTGGCTGCGCGGAGAGGCTGGCCGTCGTTATCGAAGGCTGGCGATGGAGAGGATGGAAGAACCCAACTTCCATACCCTGGAGTGCCGTGATGGAGCTCAGCTCCACCCTCGCTTCGCTCTGCACGGCAGAGCGATGACGGTTGGGGTTCGCAAGTCGGAGCGCGTAACGTGCGCGTTGCCCCGTATCGCCTGAGAGGTGGCCGCGCTTTACGGGCAAAGTTTTCCTTGTCGGATGCTTTGGTAAAGGGTTTTGTAAAGTCCTCGGGGACTCAGGGGCACGTTGAAGCGTAGCAGCCTGCTTGTATTAGTATTGCTGTTAGTAAAACTAAATAGAAGACGGCGTTCTTTAAGAAAGACCTGCACTACGTTAGGCACCACTAACGCTGCCGTGAGGGGTTCTCTATCTAGCAGTCTCACAAGGAGCATATTGATAGTTTGCTGCTGTTCAGTTCAAATCTTCCTCCCCGAATAACGCTTTGCTTGTGTGATAGCATCGTCAAAAAGGCTCCCTGCAGGGGATATTTTGACAGAAAGTGTGATAAAATATAATACAGTAGATACCGTCCCATTTGCGATTTATGAGGAATTTTGTAACCTGGGGGAATTAATTCTGTATCATGTTACGACACACAGTATAGATTCTCTCCTCTTGCTGTTTCTTTGCATACTTAATGAGCAAACCTTCTCATGAATTTGCTTGTGTCTGAAAAATTTTGTGACTGGTTTTGAGCTAATCAAGTTCCCGTCTCCAGTACCTTTTCCTCAGTTTTTCCCCCCAGATGATCTCAGGGAGCCACAGTTATCCCGACTTTCTCAAAAGCACAAAATAAAACGCTTTCTGTGAAAGCTGCGATTGCTTGCGACAGCTCCGTGGCTGCTCCCAGTCTCCCCAGTTCTGCTTGCACCAGTTCAACACCTGATCTCTGCTGCTTCGTGCCTTCCGTCGGCGTTTACAGCCCTGCAAAGCGGATGTGAACGGTGCGAGTGAATGCAAGATGCTGATTTAGGAGCACGTGGTTTTTAGAGCCACCTAGACAATTTAGCAGTGAGAATCAACGGGATTTGTATGTTTTTGGAAATCTCTCTTTGCTCGCTGAGCACATGTGCAAATGATCAACAACTTGAGACGGGAGATTTGTTCCTTGCTACCTCTTTCTGTCAGCTTTTATTTGCCTTCTGTTGCCCTTCTGCACAATCTATAAGCCCTCCTCTTTTGCATGATTGTCTCAATTTGCATTTCCAGCAGATCCACTGACATTTGGCTGGACTCTGGGTGAAACACTCCTTGAAATTAGCCTGCATGTTGAGTTTGTTCTGGGAAGATAAGAAGGAAAGTGGCAGGGGGGGCCTGGGGGGAATTATGCATGTGAAACTGCACTGTGAAATTAGCACCAACAGTCAGACTCCAGGCCAGCAATATTTCTCCGGGATTTGTTTTGGAAGCAGAATTTTTTACCGTGGGCAATAGACTCGTCTCCCTCACCCCACTGGCTTTCAATCCCAGCACAAGCCCGTCTGAGGAAGCCAAAGGATAAATTGTCTGCTAGCTTACTCTAAAGTTGCTCTGTAGTGCTGGCAATATGATACTGAAGAGGAATTTTAATTTCATGCTGTGTAAGAAGAGTGCATGCAACAGTAGCAGCCGTATGGATTTTCATATGAATAGACGTACAGTATTCATAACAGGGTAGCAGTGTTGTCCCGCAGGTTTTCATTCTTCTTGTTTCTTTGCTGTTTTCGCATTTCCCTTTGCTGTCCACCCATTCTCGCACTTGCTGAAATGGAAAGTATGTCCTTGCCAGATGGATGTACAAAGTGACGAGCCTGTTTCTCAGTTATATTGCAATTGGCTTCAGAGACCTTTTGTTGCTTTAATTTCTGTGCAATCCAAGTGCAAGTCTGTTTTGCTTGAGAGGGAACATTTTTTAGCCTTGTGCCTCTCTTGCTCAGCTTTGCGGGTATCTAAGCAAGAGCAGTTTTCAGACAGTAGAGCCCATTAATGCTGCTCTGTCTCAAGGACGCTCTAAAATAATGCGACTTAAATGGCTTGCTTGGTGGGGGAAGGCAGGTCGCGTGAGCGACTGGTTTGCCAGCACAGGATCCACATGGATGGGCTGTGTGGGGCTGGACTGGGTACGGTTGATGGGTTTCAACCCTTTCTGCTTCCATATGCTGGTGACCTCTTTAATTTTCATCCAAGAGATGAAGTCATCTCAGCAGCAAAGAATTTGGTTTGTGGAATTATCTGTGTTGCACTTTTTTTTGGGGGGGGGAGGTGGTTTTTTTTTATTTTACTTTACAATTTACGGATTTGTTAGAGAAGGAGCCTGAAGTGATTTTTTCTTGAGGTTGCTGACCTAATACATTCTCCACAGCTATAAAATTTGCTTTAAATAAACTTCTCCTAATAACACCTGTGAGATGCACTGCTTTGCTGGTTTCCATGCTAAACCGGTCATTAATGCATGTGCACATCCCTGCATGTCCGTCAAACCCAATCAGTTTTGCCAGTTAGGACAGGTGAATAAATCTGCCTGCCTGCAGACGCCACTCTCTCTAATATCCCTACGTGGTAGGAAAAGGCATGAACTGGGGAAATCCTTTTCCCAGCTGCTGAAGAGGTGCCTACGTGCAACAGGAGATGAGCGGAGAAATACAAGGGACTCGTCAGTGCAGAGCTAGCCCAGACGCTGAGGCTAGCAAATGAGGCTGGAGGAAGAGTTTGCAGCAATGCAAATGATTTTCGCTCCCATCCTTATCTTCTCTCTTTGACAGCTGCTGGCAGCACGCTAAGCCGAAGCCCAGCAGCGCCGGAGCTGGCTCCTTGCATTTCTTGCCAGCCGGCGTGAAAGATGGAGACACCCAGCAGAGTCACCAGATGGACTTTGCTTTGCAATTATTTACCGTCCTGATGGGTTTGTCAGGGCACATCCTCCGCTCCGGTCCCGCAACGTCCCTTGCTTTGCTCCCACTGGGGGGGAGATGGGAGATGTTCCCGCAGGTGAGGGGACACGGCAGCTTTGGCTGGGGCCTCGCACCTCTGGGCTAACCCCGGTGACGGATGTGTCCCAGCAGAAATGCTACACGCTCGAGGCGTTTAGATTTAATGGCCTCCTTGATGGCTGTACATTGATACAGCTGGGAAACACATTAAAGAGTTCAGCAGCAAAGCAGACGCATAATTAATAAAATACAGATTTTCATTTGAAATCATTGCCCAAAATAGCTCACTAACGGAGGGAGAGCTGTCTGCCGAGTTAAAGTGCCGAGTCTGCCCCTGCCTGCCGGCACGCTTGGTGCTGGTGTCCCTTCACCAAAATAAGTTAAAAGCAATTTGAAGACAGTGAATTCACAATCAGGTGAAGCCAAATAACCCCACAGGCTGCTCCGCTTCCTGTGTCGAACACGGTGAGCTCCACTGAGGGCTGGTGGTTTCTCTCCAGGGTATGTCTGAGAGATGCTCTCATGGCCCAAGAAGGGAGAGGCTTGCTGCCTGCGCAGCCCTGGCGTCGCTGCTGCTCCAGCAGCGTGGCTTAGAGAGGCTCTGAGGAAGCTGTTTCGAGTGCAGGTTAAGAGGGAAGCTAAAGCGACCAAGAAAATATCCCTTTAGCACTTGTAGAGGCTTTGGGATCCTCTTATAAATCTTAAATGTGCAGGTAGCCTCCAGGTGCGGGAGCACAGAACCGCAAAACGGTGTTAATGAGGCCGCGGAGCATCCTTCCCGGCTCTTCCATGGTGGCAAAAGCAAAGGCAAGCGTGGTTTATCTTGCAGAGCCTGCAACACTAATGACAGTGCAAGTTCTTCAGAAGGAAAAAGGGGACAGTCTGGGGAAAAGGACCTTCTGGGCTGGCTCGTTCCCAAAGACAGAGGAGCGTACGAAGCTGCTCATGTTGCTTGCTTGCTAATTGGAGTTGGCTGTAACTGATTTAGAAGGTGATGGCCTTGGGGAGCTGAGATTGTTGTTTGTGTTTGTCTGGGATTAAATACAGATGGAATTAAAAGGAAAAAAACTTGATTCAAGAAGGAAGCTTTGATGGAAATAAATTCATGTGGTAAGGAGAGAGCGGGTAGATGCTGCGGTCGCCTGGTCTGGGTTTCGGTAGCATTCCTGTAGAAGCGCTCGGGGAAACAATAAAAGGGTAGAGAGAAATAGAAAGCAAAAAGATAAGTGGACTCTGATGAAAGAAGTCATATTAATAATGGAAACTGGAGTTTTTTGAAGCTGCTTTAGAATAAATTATCAAGGCATAAAACCTCTCAGGAACAAACTCTTTGGAGGTTGGCTCAGCCGTTCGGTTAAGTCAGAAATCACAGGGCTCCAGATGCAGAGAGCAGGACCCAGCTCCCAGCCAGGCTTCCCGTTCTGCTCCCGTAGAAACACAAACTGAGGAACAGACAGCAAAATACCTGGAGTGTTGGAATTGCCAGGCCGTAGGACTCCACCACCAGCAAAATTAGAATCTCATGGTTTTAGGTCACTGAAAGATTTCTTTGCAGCTGAGTGCAAACCATGACATAACTAATAAATCATGACGCTGACAAAATATGAGGCCTGAAATCATTAGCAGATTACATTATGCAGATGTATGGATATGGAGAGGGGACTGTGTTAATTCCGGTGCAATAGGAAGAGAAAGGCAAGAAGTAGCTCAGCTCCTCTGATAACAACCAGCGGTGCGATAGTTGCAAAGAGGCTGCTGCAGTTACCAGCACTCTGGGCAAATCTGTCCTGGGAGGTAGCTTTCCATATCAGTTCTGTCTCTTGGGGTTTTGGCTCAGTTTATAGCTCTTACTCTAAAAGCTTTGGAAATGTTTGATGCCTGGTCTGATTTTAGTGAGAGTGATTCACTAACTTACCTTGTTAGAACCTTCGGGTTCTGGGGGTAGGAAGGTGGACGCTGGTAGCCTCACGACCCACTGTTGTCCTTCAGGTCACTTAAAAGCTGCCTATGGGTGAAGTTGAGCAGCTCCCTTTCCTTCCAACACCTCTTTCTGCCCCCTTCACCACCCCCTGACACTTCTGACCGACTAGCTGCAGATCTTCTGCCAGTGCTGATTAACACCAATGCAAAGACTCCCGAGACTCCTGAGTCTGTCTGGAGACACTTCCACCACCCTCGGGCTAAACGGTGGCTGAGAAAATACCCAGCTCACTGGGATGTAGCTTTGATGTAGCTTTATCGCTTATGAGCCGGTAGCAGAAGATGCTAGGGTGGCTTTTGCATATACCCAGTTGGTGCCTCGGTCCCAGCTTCCTGCCAGGCTGACCTGGGACGGCGTTCCCAGTTGTACGTTGCTGGATGTGCAACAGGGAAAGTGAGCACAAAAAAAGCAGCCAGCCCCTAGATGAGCTGCGTACAGCATTTTTCATCAGCTAGCTGCTCTCTGCAGACCTTTAAGATGCCTTGCTTTGGGAAGGCATGGCCAACAGAGAGAAGAATTTGTTAGATCTAAGGCAAAGAGACCACAGACCGGTCAACGCACACTCATGTGTCACTGGCATTCGATACTGCGGGTTTTGGCAGGAAGAATTTCCCCAAAGCTGACTAAAAGCTGGGATAATTACTGTGAGACAGAAAAATGTAATACACCCGGATCGCTGTGACCACTGACAACCACAGCGTGCAGACGCGATGCGCCATCTGGCACGCGGTAGCACAAGCGGCCCCGTGTGCGCGTTTGACGTGGTCAGAAAGGGAAGGGGTGAGCACGTCGCAGGTTTGGGGGGGGGGTGGCTAATGCCACTCGGGACGGTCCTGCAGGTTCCCACCTCCTGAGCAACGGGGAAGGGGAGGGAGATGTGCGATTTCTAGCGTTGCCTTTCGAAACGTGGTCACCAGGCGCCTGCGAGAGGACGAGCTCACTGGCTGGAGGTCCTCGGAGAGGCATTTAAGCAGAAGGTCGTTTGCTTGGCTTGAAGTGCTGTTCCTCTGTAAAGGGAACGATGGCAAAGCACCAAACTGCGCCATATCATTGCTGCTCACTTAAATCCATGTTGGTGCGATGCCATCCAACCAGGAGGCTCTGTTTGCAGTCGATAGTTCATCTACAGTGCCTTCCTTGGAAAATAATGTGTGTTTGAAGGGAGGGAGAAAGAGGAATTGGCTTACCAATGCAATGCAAGCAGGCATCTAGGCTGTCTCTCCTTAGGGGCTTCTCTTTAAAAGGAGCTTTGAGTTGATAAATTTTTGCTCATTTTTGTGTAAAGAAATCTCCCTGGCTTTCATACAAAGGAGCAGCTTGCTCTGCTCGCTGCTGGTTTGTTTACAGACCATCCGTGTGATGAGGAGGGGAGAGAGGAGCGGTGCTGGGGAGACCACAGCCTGGAGCCCAAACACGGGCAAAGCCGGGCGCAGCCCCCCGCCTTTCGTCAGCCCGTGGCCTCTGTCAGAACAAAGAGTTATAGCTGCAAAAACATATATGGTTGGCTCTCGCCTGCCACAGCATATAAACAAGTATTCTGTAAGAATTCCGTCTGCAAAGCTGAGGCTGTGAAATGGTTTTCAGCCTTCTCCTTATAGAAAGCGGGCTGGTTGGTTTGCAGTCTCCCAGGCACAGAAATTTGGCCTCGACAGCAACGTTAACCAAAACTAGCAAAACAGAAATTAACGCCTTTTTTTCTAAAAACAGCCAACCAAAACCACAAAACCTTTGTAACATAGCATGGGATGAGGATTAAAATCCTCCTGAGAGAGACCCCAACAACTACTTCCCAGAACGATATCACCTTCAAGTGCTCTATTGCAGGAGACCGTCTGCTACTAAGTCTGAAGATGAAAGATATAACTGAGAACTGGAGTAGTCTGTAATTTCTCTCACAGGCGAGTTTTGAAAAGACAACAAATATTGCACAGTAGCTTAAGTAGTTCAGATCCTTTCCTTTTTTGCTGGGGGATGGATTAAATGGTTAAATGAAGGTATCCTCTAGTTATGCTTTCTTGGTTTCCCTGCCTCCCCGTTGGCACGTACATCCACGTTCTCTATTCCTCTCCCATCTGCTTCCGCTTCCCAGATTTCTAACGTTTTACTCTTAAAATTTTACCTTCATGTATACAAATGGAAAAGAAAAATACCACTGTAGGTCATAAAGGCTCGATGGCCGGGATGAATTTTGACCGACACCGTAAAACTCCTTGTAAGCTTTGCTATCACCTCCAGGTCCAGCACGTTGTGGTGGCAGTGCTGAGCTGGATGGAGACTGTTTCTCCATCAGGGTCTTAATTGTGACTATCAGATCCTGAGTTTAGGCAGTTAGGGGTGGTATAGTCTTAATAACTCGGTGGCAATCACTTAAGGATGCAGATGGGGTGGGGGGACCACTCCAAAATCAGCAGCTGGTGTGGTTCTTGGGGAACTGGTTGGCTTGTTTCATGACCAGCCCTTCAGGGACGTAACCGGAGCTTGGTGGAACAGCATTTTCAGGGATATCAGGCCTATTGCAGTCATGAAACCACTTAGTACTGTTTAGGAAAGCAAGCCTGTAAGGACAGCAGAGGGGGAGTTGTCCCAGTGTTAAATTACTGAACCACACACACAGTATTTGCCTACCCAGCTAGACCTGAATTGCTGTTCAAACAGTGCTTTTCAGCCTGACGTTGGCAATCAGGGAGCTAATTACACTGGATTAGGGTTTTTCTCTTAATTACATGAAAAATTTAGCGTGGCTGATGTTCGTGAGGCTGCAGGGGATTAAGGCAGAAGCCATGTGTTTATCTACAGGTCAATTATGGAGGCGAAAGGAGTAATGCGGTGTAGCTTTGTCTCTCCCATCCATGGACCCCAGCCTGAACCTATCTCATGATGTTGATTTTGGGCCGCGGGTACGGTAAGGGATTAGCTGTGCTGGCTGGTGTGCGAACAAAAGCAGGGGCCTGGGGGAAGAGCTGCCTCCGTCCTTCTAGTGTGGTGTTTCACAGCTCTAGGGCAGATCCGCTCCCCCTCATCTTGCAGAGGAAATTACAAGCAAAACCTTTCAGCACGAAACCAGGCATGGGCTGGTCGGGTCCTGCTGGACTAATTCAGGGTTGCTCTGTGGGGCGATGTGCTGCTCGTACACACCAACACCACCTTCCTCAGCTGCAGCCCTTTAGCTGTGGCCCCTCTTTGCCTCCCTCCTCCCAGTTTGGAGACGTCTGATGTTGCTGGTGTGCTTTGCCTCGGTCACCCCGTGTTGTGTTACCGCGGCTGCTCTTGTGTTCCCGTGCCGATGGATGTGTGACTTCCAGAGGAAAAGCTGCGGCATCGCTGAAATGACCCCATGGCGTGCCACCAAGGGCACTGCGCGCAGAAGGTGGCATGGCCTTGGCCGCATCCGTTTGCCTCTTTGGTGACTTTTTTCACTGTGAAGGAGCTGAAGAGGCAAGCCCAGAGCTCCTTGCCCGCCTGTCCCTGGGTGGTGCCACCAGAACTGGGGTGAAGCTTCGCTCCGGGCACTGCAGCTCAGTGCTGCTCTGCAGGGCTGCATCCCTCCCTTTAACTCTGAATTTGGACATTTGAGGACCAGAGAGCTGATCCATCCACCAGCCTCTTCCTTGCCTTCCTCTCTCACCTGATGCACAGCAGGATGTGTTACGTCGTCCCAGGTCTGAGGTGGGTGCCCGATAGCTGCGCTGGCTCTCCTCAGACCGGGAGGGATGTGCACGTTGAGCCCAGCAAGCTCTCTGCTGCGTTCGAGACAGCGTTGAGCAGCATTACACACGTTGCATATACAGATTATTCAGAGCCAGTTCATCTCCTTATCTGCTGCTTAATTCTGAGATGCTGGAAAGGGCGTATGCCGAAGGCTTAGTGAGTTACAGTGCAGAGATTTTATTTATTTTTATTTTATCCTTGATCTGCTCCAGAATAGCATTTGGGAAGCAGCTCACAGGGAGAAAAGCAGTCTTCCTCGGCATGTGCCGCGCATGCCGGGAACGTGAGCTACCTCAAGTGCCTCCGTCTGCTGGAGACCAGGAGATCTGAGCGTGAACGAGCAGATAGGAAAGCATAAGGAGAGATTCAGCTCCCATGGATTTATACTTGTCTGAATCCTATCAGGAGGCTTTAATGCTTCCAGTACAGCGCCCTGTATAAGCAAATGTCCTTGAGCAGAGTGCCAGCCCGGCAGTTCCTCGTCCCTCTTGCCTTGCCCGATGAAACCACACTTGCTCCAGCTCCCATATGCCCGGTGATGAACAGGACCCAAACGCGGAGCGTGTATCCCCTGGTAGGTAGTTACACACCGATGAGCCGAGCTGCCGCGGTGCACATGGAAGGGGAGAGAGCCGGGAGCTCTGTCGGCACGGCCGCCCGCGGTGCCGTCCTCGGGAGCGGTGGGGCAGTGCCAGTTTGGCTGTGGCTCTGCCCGTCCTTACGTGACCTCGCTCGCGAGGCTGTTGCATCAGTAAAATTCAGCCTGTGTGCAAACAGGGTGGCCAGCCACCGGCTGGCGAGAGCTTTGGACTCCTTTGTGCTCTGGCCCATTTCTTAGCTAGAAAATACCGTTTCCTATCCGCACCTCTGCTTGCCTGCTGGGCGTCCGCAGCGGTTGTAACCCAGGGGTGTATGGTGTTCCCCGCAGCTGGGCAGTGCCTGGGACGGAGCAGCAGGTGATGTGGGAGAGCCTCATTTCCTGGGATTTAAGCTAAGCTGTGTGCTCTGTAATTTTCTCCCATCCTCTGCCCGAGCAAGGTTAGATCTGATCAGTAACACATGACTGGTTCTGCATGCACAAGCGAAACCAAAAATATGCCTCCTTCACCTGATCACTCCTGTCCGACCTAAAGCATTGCAAAACTACCAGGCAGGAGTTCTCCCTGAGTTTGTAAAACGAAAAGATAACAAAATTCAGATTCTTTTATTTCCTTCTGGGTTTTGGCCTTTAGTGACTTGCAGTTTGGCTTGTGTTGCAGCGTTCCCGGGAGGTGTTGGGCAGGAAGTCTAAGTCATTTGAAATATATTACTTACATGATGTTTTTGAAAAGGAAAGAGAATAATATTTCCTGAGGAACTTTCTGGTTCCCACCTGATCAGCTGGAAGCCCTGACTTGGGAAAAGCAGGGTTTTCATGTGACAATTTTTGACAGTCGTTTAGGTTTTTTCCTCCTTGGGGAGAAGCAGGACTCACTGCCGCTCGTTTAGAGCAAACTCCGCATTAGACAATCTTGTCTAAGTGGCTTTTTATTCCATTTTACATGGCCACTCAAGGTCAACAAACCAAACTAAGCAAGACCAATCCCTTCAGCTGTGAAATGTGCTGCTGTAGGAGGATGATCGTAGGGGGAGAGCTTGACACGGAGCTGTGGAGGATTATTCAGCTGGAAGGGCACAGGTGAGGTGTGGATAGAGAACACAGATACAGTGCTATTTTGGGGACTTTGGTGAAGAGCTGCAAATGGTATGTGACAAGCAATTCTGCGCAGATCCCCAGTACCTCCATCGCCCTAAATAATACCAGCTCTGTGCTTCCGCTCGTGTTTTCTGTCGGTCGCAGAAGACTTGGAGAGGCTCAGCACCCTGTCCCATTTTCCTTCGCTATGGCTATTGCTCACTCCCCAAAATGCCACTTGCAACTCCCTCCATCACTAATTGTGTCCTGCAGGCAGCAAACGAGGAGGTGTGCTTCTCTTCTGGCCTTGCTCGCGAGACCCTTGGGGCGCCTGCTAACACCGAGCCCAGCTGCGGGCTCAGGGCAAGGAGGAGAAAAAGCCTGGGTATGATGATAATATTTGTAATTTGTATTTGTAATACCCAGAGGGCAGAGTGGGATCAGCCTGTCCTGTTGCGCCCAGCTAACCTGGTTGTGCATCCCTGCTAAAGACTGCTAGCACCATATAGAAGGGGATGCTTTAGCAAAAAAAAAAAAAAAAACAAAACCAAAAACCCAAAACCCCTCTGCCTGTTCCTGGAGCCGTCCTCCTCTTTGCTCACCTGTGCTTTCGTTTGCTTCCCAGCTGCAAGGGAAGGAGCTGGATTAAAGCCACACAAAGCAGGAGAAGCAGGGGTAAGCCAAGGAAAGAATGGCAGAGGCTGAAGGAGCACATTGCAGAAAGCTTAGCGTGCAGCGCCTTGTGATACAGCAACACCTACCTCGTTCCTTTCTCTTGGAGGCCAACACTTAGTCTCTTTGATGATTTCCCTGCTCAGTGCCAAAATGTAAAGCCTGCAAGCAGCAAACTGCTGCTAACTTAATGATTCCCGTTTTCCAGAGAAGCACTGAGCCATCTCTTTAAAAATAATACAGGAACGTAAAGGGAGAAGGGTGGTTATGCTGAACAAAAGAAAAGGGAAGTCATTGCACATTGTGGCTCTTTATTAGGGGACAAATTAGAAGTGAACAGGTTTTGTACCATGCTGCAGACGTGCCCCGAGCTGTCCTCCTTCCAGGGAGTAAATCCACAGGATGCTCTCGAGTGTTTCCGCCTTTAATGGGTTGTACTTTGATGCTGGTGGAAGGTGCAAGGCTGATAGCCCTGAACCCCCAGCAATTGTCTCTTTGCAACAAGGGCTCCAAAAAAAGAGCACTGCTCCTTTGCAGCATTCCCTGCCTGGCAGCCTGATCCCTGGAGCCCTCTGAGTTAATAGTCTCTACCTCCTGCTTTTGAATTGGGCCCTCTTCTGCGCTGGCTTTCTTGAATAGGAGAGAAGCCAATCTTTTGGGCACTTCATTCAATCGTTATTTTTTTTCATCTCGCTACTGTTCTTAGCTAAGCTAGCTCTGGTCGGTGCTGTGAAGTGGTTGGGTTGCGGTGTGGCTCTGTACCGATTCACTGGGGCGTGCTGACCCTTCTCGGAAGAGCTTCCCTCCGGATGGGAATCCACCTGAGTGCTGGGACTCAAGGAGAAAGCAATGCTGCTGATTTAAAGCACCATCCAAAGCAATGCAACCCAGCCAGCCAACCCAAATTTGATTCTAATGAATCCGTCCCCGGAAGAATACTACTTAATTAATTAGCAGCTCATTTGCATGAGGTGGCATGTTATTAAAGTTCTGCTGCTGCAAGTAGGGCTGTGACAAGGTGTGAGCTGACAGCTTTTCAAATAAAAAGTCTTTTAAAGGAATGATCTTCTGAACTGGCAGCTTTGTTCTAAACGAGCCTCTCATGCAGTAATAAATTAAAGACATGGGGGCTGCTGATTAGTCTCTGCATGGTGCCTCTGTACCATCCTCCCTGTTTTATCTGAGAGGATCAACTCTCCAGAAGGGTGGAGGGAGCAGAAGGATGGAAGAAGGAAGTAAAGGCTTAGGAGGGAGAGAACAGCTTTGGTGGCAAGCTGCTTTTAAGGTTTTGTACTGGTACCCATTAGGATGTCTGAGCTGCAGCTTCAACCCAGCGATTGGCTTCTTTCCCCTCCAGAAGCCAGCAGAGAGGCAGCAAGGGACTCCTCTCCCGAGCTCCTCTTTCCAGCTGTGAACGGGAAGGACTGCGTTCGCGGAAGCTCTTCTCCCTGCGGCAGATCCAAGCGCCCAGCCTCCCAAAGCAGCACCCTGAACGTTGGTATCGCAACTGGTTCCCGTTAGCCAGGGGACACGTGGGGTTGCTGGAACGGCTGAGATCTTTGGTACGATAGCCTCTTGACTGTGGCTTGAGCTTTAGCACAGAAGGAAGGGTGGGTTTTCCTTTGTTTGGTTTTTTAAAACCTATCTTGCCTTCCCTGTAGATGGGTTCAAACTCTTTGAAATGGTGAGATTGGAAGTGTTCAGGTGTCTGTTTTAGTTGCGTGTGCTGATTCTGGGCAGGCTTGCAGCCTCCTTGTCCCACAGGGGTAGGAAGAAAGCCTTGCTCGTAGGAACAATTCTCCACCTTTAGCGCTGGAGATGAGGGAAGTGAGAGTTAATTGGGGTTGGTTTGTTTGCTGGGTCGGCATTTTTGTGCTTAGCGGCATACGTGGGTGCCAGTGCTGCAGACTACAACCACCCTCTCCCTGCAGAGCGCCTGGGACCCCGGGGGGTTTCTCTGTGCTCTTCCCCAATTAGCCCAGCGGTTCCTCTGACTTGCTCTTCCTCTGGGGAGCTGCAGATTCCCAGGTTGTGACTTTGAACACTTAGCTAACGTTTCCCAAGCAGAAGAGATGGGAAACACATGTGGGTGTGAAAGACACATACATAGAGACATTTTTGACATGAGTATTGAATTCGCAGAAACCTCAGATCTATAAATAATTCGGGTCATGAAGCCTGATCAGAATAAACTCGGGCTCGAACGCAGCCTGCTCCCCCCGCACCATCGTGGCTGTACCGCTGCAGACCCCACGTTACGTCCCACTCCCGGACCCGTGGCACAGTGCTCGTTTCCCTCTCCCTCGTCCCCTTTTGAAGGTATAAACTCAGGCGTGCAAGGTGTTTGCAGATCCTGGAAATGAGGGATCTTCTGAGCAGAGGGTACCTGAATTTAATCCACTGGGAAAGCCAAGATCCGAGCGAGACGGGCAGAGGAGGTCTGTCTCCTCATGCCTGGAGATTCCCTTAAGTACAGGGAGGGGATGGAGGAGGAAAATGTCTCCAAAAAGGGATTAGGACTCAGAAAACATGAGCAGAGAAGGTGGTCTTGGCTTTGCTCTGCCTTAATGCTTTGT
Organism: Balearica regulorum gibbericeps; assembly: GCF_011004875.1. Lineage (NCBI taxonomy): Eukaryota > Metazoa > Chordata > Aves > Gruiformes > Gruidae > Balearica > Balearica regulorum. The sequence continues at coordinate 2,496,150 of NC_046208.1, forward strand.
CTGTATTGTGCCAGAAGCAGAAGGGAGAAGTTGGGATGAGAGGCTGGGTTTGCTTGGATGGGGCTTTCATTTCTCTTTGACGTTCAAAACCAACAGCGGATTTGAACACCAGGACTTTGCAGAGCAGCGTCGCCTGTGCTGGAGGGCAGGGGGAGCTGTGGGGAGAGTTCGGGTGCTTGCACCCAAGTGCCATCGACACCCGCCGCTCGTTACGGGCTCTTGAAATTGAGTCTTCAAGCAGCGTCCAGGGGCAGCACGAGATGAGATGCTGATGCGGTGCCGCTGGGCTGCTCGATGCTGGTCCCACCAGTTCATCCCCTTCCATGGGGCAGGGGCCAGACCTGCTGCCCATCGCTCTGATGGCTGCAGCCGCCCTGCTCTAGGCCCCCTTTGTTTTCATAAAAGAGAGATCTATGTCTGCGGAAATTTAAGGAATGGCCACGGTACCGGTAGGCAGTGCTCGAGAAAAACCCTCTCGGTTGCAGTGCAGCTCCAGCACCTCTGTGCTAGCAGGGCTCACTGGGACGAGCTCTTCACCAAACTGATTTTTCTCCCCAGCTCAGCCTGTAGAGTTTTGTAAGGGCAACCCCAGTGGGGATTAGTGAGTGTATTTAATGTTTAGTCAGACAGTGTAATTCTGGAAAGGATGGATTTTTCTCCTCCCTCAGAGACCAGATCATTTGGTCTTGAGGAGCTGTTTTGCTACAAGCCACTCAGCCTGACAGCATCGTGACTTGCTGGAGTGAACCCATCTATTGAGTCCTCCCCGTGCTATCTTTGGGGTAAAAATAAAGGTGATGCCCACCCATGACAGATGTATTCTGTCCTAATTTGGGAAAAACGCATAAAGAAAATGTGACAGGAGAGAAAGAGACTGGGATATGAAGGAGCCTCCAGGTAATGAAGTTAATTGGATATGCTGATTTGAATTGAATGTGCATGTAAGGGTTGTCATTAACTTCCTCACGGACATATCTATGATTTAAAGGAAAGATACTTAATGGGATTACTATTTCACTTTAATTTCAAGGGGGAGACTTCCCACGCGGAGAGCAGTGAGCTAAATCACACTCGTGGTGTTCTTGCCTGCAGAAGGTGTGTGCAGGGGAAGCCAGTTCCTGGGGCTGGGTTTCTCCTCCCCCAGATGGACATGCGGGGAGGGATGCTCTCCGGTGGTTCTGGCAGGGCCCCGTGCATCTGCAGTGCAGATTCAGATCCCAGATCTGCTAGGGACTGGTACCTCAGCAAACCGCTCTGCTTCCCGCTGGTTTATTAATGACCTGCAAACGGCTCCGACCTCGCTCCCTGGGCACCAAGAGTTAGCTGATGTTAGCAATGCTGGGGGGGGGGGTTAAGGGGTACTTTACTCCCAGAAGAATTTCATATGGGGTCTGAAGGACTCTTGGAAACTTCTTGTGTGGAGATTTGCAATTTCTATTCCAGATTCTGCCCTCCTAGATATTGCTGTGCTTTCTTTTCTCTCTGGGTGTGAGGCAGGCGATGTGGGACCATTAGCAGCACGCAGACGCTGGCGGTGGTAACCCTGCGAGATGATGCTGCGAGAAAGGATGTTTGTGAGGGGGACGGCAAAAGGGGCAGGTCGTCGTGTGCATCTCACTTCCTTTTTGGTCTGGTGTGAATGCAGAAGAGCCCAGTTTAATTAAATTGGATTAGCAAAAGTAAATCCTTTCTGCAAAGAGTATTTGGCGGAGGCACACAGAGGAAATCTGGACTGATATTTATTTGTCTTGTCCTGTCTTTGGGGAGCTTTTGCATTGCTGAGTGTCTTGCTTGTGGAAACTTCTTTTAGTACCAGGTCTAGGTAGGAAAGACCCCACAGAACCGCGGACAGAAAGAGGTAGGGAAAGGCTATTTAAACTATACCGTGCTTCAGCCCGATTCAGAAACCTGCTGCCAGTAACAGTCTTTCTGCTAAATTTCCAGCACTGAAGCAAGAAATCCATCCTAGAGCTTTATGGGAAGATTTAATGGGAAATACCCAAGAGCTGAGATGTGCAAACGTAATAGCAAAAAAAAAAAAAAAAAAATTGCAATTCTGCAAAGATGCACCTTGGCAATGAAGGCTGCTGCTTGTTGTCTTTGGTTTCTATTTCAGGTAGTAGATGCAGTAACGCACCAGTGCGCATTCCCAGAGCTGATACAGTTCTACTCGAAACGTCCATTTTACGCGAATGCAATGTTATTTGATAGTATTCACCCTGAAGGGCTAGAAATCCTAACATGAAAGGAGCAGTCCTAACGCTCCAGGGTTGACTGGGCTTTTCGCTTTGTCACCGTTACATACGAAGATAAGCATGTTCAGCCAGTGCCTTGCACCTCCTGACCAAGAGCATCATTTCAGGAGCCCGTCCCGTGCCTCCACGGGCCATTTTGTGCAGAGTGGGGCAGTCAGCAGCAAGGTTCTTTGGGATCCATCTCCCATCAGGTCCCTGCGTACGTGGGGAGAAGCCGCAGTTCTTGAGGAGTTAACGGGTGGCTTTGCATCTAGAATCCAGGATAGGGAATCAGTCCCTTCATGCATGGACTTATTCAGCTGTTGTTTTTCTGGCACCAGGCATTTCATCATGAGTCAGCCTCATTGAGACACTCGTAATGAAAACAGACAGGTAATTTAATCATGGAAAGTTCCTACAAAGAGATTCAATGTCTTCTAATGGGAGCCTGCTGGGAGGGACTGGAAGGGAATCCAGATGTATCTTAGTTCTGGCTTAGGCTGGGCAAAATACCTAACAGAAACTTTAGTACAATAGGTATGTTGGAGCTTTGTGTCATCTTAGATCCTTGAACGGCTCATACGTTTATCACCACGGGTGCTACGCTGCGACATATACATGACACAATATGGTATTTTGCTAATCTCTTAAGATAATGCAGAGCTTATGCCTGCAGTCTGTATTGTGGGGGTATTAAACACATAAATCTGTGCAGTGCCTTTGAAGGGATGCTCGTCACGTGGGCTGTTCTGCTGGCCCTGGATTTCCAGATTATGTGGTTAGGCACTTTTCAAGCCGTATTTGTAAACATCCATCAAGAGTGATTGAGGAAAATGCTGTATCTGTCCCAGACGACTTCTCTGATTCACACCCAAGTGAACCCTGCGATCTGTCCTCCTGGTCCCTGCCGTGTCTCAGGTGGCTGAACATATCTCTGGTCCTGGGCACCTCTGGTTTCCATTATACCGATGTGCTTCTCCCTGTACCTGCCTGCCGCTTGTTTCGCTGTGCTCCCACCCATTCCAACCTGCACCGCTTCCCTCTGTGTCTTTCTCCTAAACCCTTCCCGTGTCCCATCATCATGTCATGAGAGCAGAAAAACTGGTAGAGTTAGGGGGATGTCAAAAACACGACTGCCAGCAGCCCAGCCCCATCCTGCTCCTTCCTTCTCCTCCATCGCTGTGCCTGGAGCCTGGGCTCAGGGATGAACCCGGACTTGTAGGGTTGGTACCACGCTGTTATTCCAGCGATGGATCAGTAGTTGTTTGGCACTGGAAGGGCACCCGTAAGTCAGGCAGAAGAATTATTTCTCTCTCCAAATGTCAACAAGAAGCTTCCTGCCGTGGAGATGATCCCTTTCTTCTTCCACATTCACAGGAATCATCATTCTTCTCGTCTGACATCATCATTTGTTGTCATGGAAACCAAACCCTCCGGAAGAGATGTAGTGGAGCATCCTGGTGTCAGTGGGTGTATCTCAGGCACTGTGCTCTGGGCACGGGGCTGTGGGATATCCGGGGGGGTGTAACTCGCCGCAGCGTTGCGGAGTGGGAGAGCAGCAGGGTCGGCTCTCATCTTGTCCTGTGGTCTCTGAGTAACACGGAGCCATCTCGCCTTGACAGGCTCGGTGAGAGACCCCGGGCTGCTGCTCCTGCCTGTGGGAGAGGCAGGAGGGTGCAGGCAGCACCCAGCACCCTGTGCAGGGCTCCGGCTGTGTCCCGAGACACCCGTGCCAGGCACAGCTCCAAGCACTTGTTCAGGCTGGAGGAGCCATCACGCACGTGGTGCTGTCCCCAGCCCAGAGCTGCAATTCCCAGTTGGAATTGGCCTGCACAAGGCTTGTCCAGTGGTATCTCTCTTTATTAGCCCTGTCTGAGCTCATTACTAGAAAGAAGCTCAATTTAACGAGCAGCCGGTGCCCCGAGGGAACTCTGAAAAACAGTTGTTTTTCACAAAGGCTGCTGATCCTTCATGTCCGGCGTTTCCATTCCCGTTTGGCCATTAATCAGGTGTTTGCATGGAAGTGGCTGTGTGTCCCTGACAGCACAGCGTCCCTGCTATTTATTCCTCCGGTGATTTTGCAGCCTTGTCCCTCTGTCCGTGGCGCAGGCTGCGCGGGAGGTGGCAGAGCGGATCGCTCACCTTTGCAACACCCAGCAAGCCACTGGTCTCATACTGGTCTTAACCTGCCTCTAGTTCTCAGTATTTCATGAAGGCAATGGAGTATCCTGGTTTGCACAGGTGTAACTAAAGTAGGATTTGACTTTCTGCCTTTTTTTTAGATTTTCCTTTCTGAAAGTTCAGGGCTTTTGAGCCAGGCTTGGGCTGTCTGCGTAATCCTGCCAGAAGCTCCCTGCATCTGGCTGCGGGTGTTAACCAGACCACTCGGGGTCACACCTGGTGTTCTTTTATATCACTCAAAACTCAAAAGGTGAGGAGAAAAGAGAGAAATCCAGAAAATAAATGTGTTTGTGTACCCAACATGTCTCTACATGGCAGGAGGCATCAGGGCTCTTTCCAAGAAGAGGATTTATCAGGAGGAAGGTGCAGGGCAGCATCTCTCCTCTATGAGCGTGAAGATATCCTTGTATTTCCAGCTGGGGTGGCACATTTCTCAGATAAATCTTAAGATGCTTAACAACCTGCTCTCTTACCTACGGGGACATGAACCAGAAAAAATAGACATCCCTCTCTGCTGCTCCATCCTGCCTCTTCTGAAGGCTTAGACATGTCCAAAGCCAGTTCTTCGTGCCTCTTCCTCCATACCGCAGCCAGGCAGGGAGTAATTGAGCAGCAAAACGGGATGCGGCAAGACAGCTCGGCATGAGGCTGCAGCAGATGGCATCTTTGTGATAAGAGGTTTTTCCAGGGACGGGCGGTCCCCGCGCGTCCCTCTCCTCGCAGGGCAGCGTGCACGTGCTGCACGACACCCCGCGTGCAGAGCACGTTCCCGGCCCCTGTCTAACAGCATCGCTGTCGCTGCGAGCCACGGGGCCGGCGGCGGCTCCACCGAGCCCTTGGCTCGCCTGACTGCTCTCGTCTCCCTGCCTGACGGTTGCCAGTGTTTTCAGCTATGTAGACACCATGTTGCAATCAAATGGCTATTCAAATATGCAAATCCTGGTAGGAAAGACAATGTAAATTGTTTGTTTATCCTCCTCCCTTCCCCTTGCACAGCCCCCAAGGCCATAAATTATTAACTTTTGGAAGAGATGGCATATCCTCAACAGCAACCGCTCCTGGCAGGGATGGGATTTGTCACAGCTCGGGCAGGTTTTCCTGCAGGAGCAGGGACTTGTCTTTTGGTGGGGTGGGTGGATGCTGGGAGCCCATCAAACTGAACAGGCCATACGGCCGCCGTTCTCTGCTCGCTCAGCAGTACGGGCTGGACCGGGTTCGCCTTGCTGAATCCCGCAACTTTGAAAGGAATGGGATGGCAGCAGCATCTCCAAATTTTTAGTCAGAGATGGTATTGTAGGAGACTTCTGTGGCAGCAGGAGGTGGATGGAGATAGTCTGAGTCTCATTCTTCACGCATCTGGAGAAAAAAAGGAAAAAATCTCTGCTGTAACGTGGCCTTGTTGTGCTGTCTGTGGAGTCTTGCGGTCTTCTTTCAGGCTTATTTTGGAGAGAAACTAAAAAGTTCACAATCTTTGTTACTCTTGGATGCCTGTGGTCAGTCATAGCGCACCGACGGTCTCCCTCTGGGGTTGCAAAACTTTCTCATTATTTCTTGTGGTTTGGGGAAATCGCATCAGCCTCAGTGGAGGAGGAGCCTTTGCTTTAACTCCTGCGCCCGCACGTTGCTTGCCAGCTCTTTGCTCTGTTTCCAGGTTGGGAGCTGAGATTTTGAATTAGATTCCTTCTCCTACCTTGTTCCCCTCCCCTCACCCCAAAATAAAATATGCATTTGGCTGCTATGAAATCACCTGTAATGTGTTTGTGCTTCTTCCAGATCCGAGCAGATGGTCCTCCCCATGGTGGAATTCAGTACGAAATGGTGGCAGTTTTCAAGGACGGGAGCCCAGTCCTTCGAGACATGGCCTTCTCCATCGATCAGAAGTATCTGTACGTCATGTCGGAGCGACAGGTAAGGCATCTGTTTCCGTACCTCTGTGGTTGCGGCTTCCTTCCGTAGGGAGTGTGTTGTTGGAGCACGCGGAGCTGAGGTGGTACGGATAGGAGCCCCAGCAGCAGTTTTATCTGGCTCTGGCCAGAGACTGAAGTCAGTGCACAGGGGAGAGAGTTGTGCCTGCTTACGGGTGTTGGAAGCTGAGCTGAACTGCTGGGGAGGAAATGTGGTTCGGGGCACTGAACCATCCCTGCCTAGCTAACGAGATCCTGAGCCACCAGCGTTACGGATCACTCCCTGCGGCGAGGTTGGCAGGCTGTGGGTTTGTGTAGCTTCGTCTGAGCGTCCATTAGGATGGCTTTATTTATTTATTTACTGGTGTATTTTAAGTGGTTGCGAGTGAGTGATGGCAAGTGCGCAGAGGTGGAACCAAGCGCGGTGCCGGGTGGGCGTTGTGCAAGTAACGTTAACGCTGAGTCTGCGCCGCGCCGTCCATTGCCGCGCCGTCCATTGCCGTGCCATCTGCTGTCACCCTGGAGGTGGTGGCCACCCCGGGCCATCCCTGCCTGCTCCTCCTGCCCTGCCCGCAGGCACGCTGCGGTCTGCAGGGTGATCCTCACCCCCGGCATAACGAATGTCCTTTCTTGGCTCTGTGTAATCAGGAACAAGTCATGTAATCTTTAACATAATTTCTCATTTTAAAAATGGCAGTAGGGGTTTTTTTTCCTATCTTATACCATCATATTACAAGGAACATTGGTTAGTGTTTGTACAGCCTCTAAGGCGGGGTGGTGTGAATACATCCGCACGTTCGCAGCGCTTTGACCAGGGCAGACCGGTTAACAGACGTCAGTCCTGAGCAGCTAAAGTCTGCAGACTAGGGATGGCTTCTTGTTCCCGGGAGGCGATTTCTTTGGTGACAGTTTCATCACGCAGACTGGCAAACCCACGAGGCAGGTCTCGGAAGCGAGAGCATCATCTGGCTCAGCACCTGCGTGAGCTGTCACGCAGCGTCCGGGGGGGAGATCCCAGGACCAGGTCACCACCTCCCAGCTCGTGCTGGTGTCTCTGGGACTCACCACCATTTACTGTCCACGTGGCCCTTCCTCCGAGCCTGTTTCTGAGCAGGATAAACCCCTGCTCTGCAAGGAGGGGCCAGACTGGAGAAATTATTATGATGGGAATTTATGGCCACTGGTCCACGGGAGTCTGGTGCTTAGGGGAGCCAGCACAATGTAAATAATCTGGGACCTTCTGTTCTTCTCTGAGACAAGAAAACACACAAAGTCCCCACCATTAAGCCAGACTTCTGGGTTCACTGACTCTGTTGAGCATTTTATTGGCTATTACTCACGACTGTGTAATTCAGATTAATAGAGCTGGTGCCTTGTGGGTGATGGAGACAGGAGAAGGGTGGCATCTGAAGATGTCTGGATGCTATTAAATTGTTCTGTGTTGAGTTAACCCTCTGGTCACTAACAGCTTTCCACGTCTGCTGGTAAACAAATATCTGTCCTCCCTCCCACCTGCTCCGAGTGAGATGCTATGGAGAGGTACATCAGTGTGAAGTGCTCAAAGATCTACTCATGGAGGTAGAGAGCGAGCAGCTATCGTAACAGCTCGCCTTGCGCTAGGCAGCTTACAGCTCCTCCCAAAGCCAGCAAAACTGTTTTGCTAACCTCTAGCAAAACAAAAAAAAAATTGGCAAATACTTAGCTTGGTTATAAAGATATTTAAAGCCAGGGAATAAATTCTTTAGAGGAGTCTTCTTCCAGCTGAAAGACTTAACTGGATGAATCCCTGTTGTTAAAGAAGGCCTTATGTGTTTGTTATAGCAACTCAGTGATCAAAACTGCCATGAACAGCCACAAATTTAGGATCCCATTCCAGCTTGGACTTGGATTAGATGGTGATAATGAGGATCTATGCAAACTTTAAAATAGAATTATTTTATTGAAACGTTAATGTGGTCATTTTCCCCGGGAACCGTGTGCTCCTGGTGCTCATGCCAGGGAGGAAGCGATCCAGCGTGTATCTCAAACACTGTTTTCCTTCGGAGGAAAATCCAGTGGGAATGCCTCCAACTCATCTTTTATGAGGCGAGAGCGTCTTAATATTCATCAAAGTGCTAATTCGCTTAATTGTGAAACAAAAAGATGTGAAGAGAATTAGCAAACAATAGAATATTCCTGGAGCCTTAATTCCATTTGCAGCCATGGCTCTGGCAAAGCACTCACCTTGGGGGAGACTCCAGGCGTGGGGGGGACGGGATCCCCCGTTCCTCGCTGGACTGACTGTAGGATTTGCCTTTTGCCCTTGTAGAGATGTGTGCTTCGGGTCCAGAAGTCCCGGCACGCCGTTACATATGGATTTTGTCAGCTCCTGTGACCCCGCTGCCCTAATCCTGGCAATGCGATAGTTCAGCAAAGTGGAGGGGAGAATATATTTCTTTTCCTGAGTGCTATATAAAGGAGCCTGATGATTGAAAAGGGGTCAGTACCGGGAGAAGGAGAAGGGTCCACCAGCTTCAGAGAGCTGAGGCTGTAAATGGTGGGAAGTGCCCTCGGAATTGCTGAGAATATACAGCAAAAATGTCTTCTGAAGTCTTGAAATCTGGAACAAAATGAAAGTCTGCCACAGTAAAATAACACGGAGAGCAGCTGTTCTGAACGTTGATGTGGTGCATGTTATCATACTGGGGGAGGATTGTCCGGAGCTGCTGAGAAAGAAATAGGATACATGCCTATTTCAAAACACTTTTTCTTTTTTTTTTTTTTTTTTTGTGGTGGAATTCAGCTAAGAAACCTGTGCTCCCAAGACTGATCGATAGCAGGTCTTGAGCTCTCGCATCTATGGTGTTAGGTACAAAGCAGCGACAAGACGCGATGCTCTGTGTGGGACTGCTTATGCTGAATAAACTGAGAGGTGGGGATGCTTCCCAGCAAAGAGTAGCTGTAACATTTGGGTATGAAGCCCATCTTCCTTCTGTGCTAGCAGCAGCTAGGATCAGCTTTCTGCTGAAATGCGATAGGGAAGTAGTTGCTTCATCCTAAAATCTGGAGTTGCGGTTGTAGGCACAGTCCTTCCCCACTCCCCTGGCTCCCGTCCCAGCCCCGTCTGTGCCTCGCTCCAATTTATCCGCAGTCCTTTTGAGCTCTCCGTGAGCCTTTCACGTTTCATTGCCAACTTCTTCCAAAGCAGAATATTTGACATTTGATTTCACTCCCACAAAGCACAGAAGCAACAGTTGCGCAGCCTAGTCTGGGGGAGAGAAGGATAAAGAAACTTTCCTTCCAGCCACTTATTCTGAGTTCTTTAACCTCATGATTTAAGAGTGCTTATTAGGAGCTTTTACAGGCTCTCTTCCCACTGCACCTGGTTTCAAATAGCTCTTATGGCATAAGAGAAATGATTCTGACCCTGTCTATTTAAAGCAGAAATTCATTTCTCAGCATCACTCTAGCAAGCAAACACCATTTCTGCCCACAAGCTGAGCAAGGCTTGGATAGCGCTTGCTGCTGCTGAGATGGAGACGTGTTGCATTAGCGGAGCTACGTGGGGTGCCAGGACGGGAACGGGAGCGGGGCCGCAGGCGTGGGCAGAGTTATGCCATCCCCTCCGACCGAAACAGCGGTGGGTCGGCGTTGGAAGGGACCGGCACAGCTCTGGCAAGAGGACTTGCTCCGTGGCTCTTTTCAGCTGGTGCTCAGCGTGAGCTGCCTCTTGTTTTTCATGGGCAGATAAATTCAATTAATAGTTTCTATCAGGAAAAAAAAAAACAAGCCACAAAATAAAATTCTAAAGCGGAATCGGTAACGTTGCTGTCGTGACGGGCTCGTCGGCTGCTTCGCTGATCTCTACCGAGATGGTGAGACGTGAGGGGGCACCCAGGGCTGGGACCCCCCAGCGATCCAGCAGCAGGCGAGGGGTTAACGGCAGGGCAGGGCGAACCCAGCAGTGAGCGTCCTGGGGCCACCAAAAGCCCCCAGATTAAAAAAATCTTCCCCTTTAATAGTGAGTCTCTCATGGAGCCCACACCAACGGCCCCTGCACGTGCAGAAAAGCTTCTCTGATTTCTTGCTTTCAGAGGGAAAGACTGAGGCTTACAGGAAAAGTGCTGGTTATATGGAGGAAAAAGTGGCTTTATAGTTCAGTCCTGAAGCATTAATTGTCTGTGCATCAGGGAGACGGTAGGTTTTTTTAATGTCGGAAAGCTCAGTGCATTTCAATTAAATCAGCCCTGCAGGACGAGAGCAATTTTATGAGTCCAAGGCTGCAACCCCTTTTTAACTCGCTGTATCCGCTCTCTGCGCAGGATCAAACTGTTGCAGCGCTGGTTTCGCAGGCAGCAGGTTCGACTTTGCTCCCACGTACACCTTCAGCAATCGAGAGCTAACCCTGTGAGAGATGGTGGGCATGCTTCAGCGCGGAGATTATATAAGCATCAGCGGAATTGGGGCCAAAGATTTTTGCAGCTCTTGAGAGAAGAACAAATTTTGTTATTTTTAATCTGGGAGTGAGCGGAGGCTCAATCAAACGCATGGCAGGCACCGGGGCAGGGATTGCCATCTCCAAAAGATTTCACCACCTAATCAAGGGCTATAAAGATGAAATTGAAAACAGCGTGATCAAAATACTTGCGGGGCTTGTTGGAAGGAATATCCCTGCGCTAGCGAAGAGAAACATGGCCCAACAGGTCTTTTTCTTTTCCCGAATGCAGAGCCGTAAGCCCCGCCTGCAGAAGCCGCGGGCTGTGGGTGCAGGAGGCAGCGATGGGTGCAGGGTGCTGGTGGGTGCAGAGGAGCCAGACCCCGGCGCAGGCGCTCCTCCTCCTCTTCCCCACCTGCAGACACGCCGTACTAAGACGTATTTTTCCTTCTTTATTTTCCAACGCTTTTTTTTTTCCAGCTAATGAACTATCGCTTGTTTGTGCTAATCACGTAAAATAGTTTGATGAAGTGCTGAGGTCACGCGATGCGGGTCTGCTCCCTGATGGGTGAAGCAGCACCTTCCTAATGAGAGACCTGGCCAGGACGTTGCAAATGCAGAATTTATCTTCCATAAGCATCCTCCAAAATCCCTGCGCATTTCATTGCCTCAGAAACACTGCTGCTCTCAGCTCATCCATAGTTACTTTGGTGGTTAATTCTGCCACAGGGGGATGAATTCATTCTGGTTTTATATCGTATGTAAGAGAGCAGCATCCTGCTCCGTGACTGGGAAACTCACTATTCCCGTGGTAGAAATAATAACACATAATCACCCAGTGCAATGCAGATAACATCAATTAGCACGGTAGAGCTCAGAGGGCCCTGGACCTCTGTAGCCTGAGCTGTACTGAGGAATCCTTTGCTCCTCCAGCGGGTACAAACGCTCCGTGAGCACCTTCCTGCGTGCGTGGTGCTGAGCCCCTCCGTGCCCATCGCAGCGCAACCCTTGGCCTGTGCTTTTTAGGGGAAGGCAGGGAGGGTTTAGAGGGCGCGGGCTGACTTTTTAACGTTTTTCAGCGAGCGCTTGCTAGAGCACCCGAGCAATTTCTGGTGGCCGTTGTGACATTTTTTACACCCGGTTGATGTAGTTTGGAGACCCTTATGCGGAGTGTTATGAGTGGAGCTGCGCTCCCGCCCGTCGCTTGGCGGGAGGCACCGAAGATTAATGCTGGCCCCTAAAGCTTCCCCTCATGCCATGGCGAGAAGAGCACGGCAGCGGGGAGGGCAGAGCTGCTGCGGGCCGCCGTAAGCGGTGGTCCCCGGGCGCGGGGCAGCGGGGGACTCCTGAGGGTTGTTTGGGTGGAAGAGGTGGAAGGGGCCGGTTTATGTACCTGCAGCCGCTTTATCCCAGCCTTGTCTCTTAACCAGTGAGGAGCGGTGCTCCAGGCATGGTTACCGGGCGTGCATCAGCGCTGGGGGGCATTGACCAGTATGACCAGTATCAACCTGGCCGCGAGCATCTCGTGGGTGCGTGCTCCTGGCTCCTGGCTCTCTGCCGGAGCTCGCTCAGACCTGTTGCTTTTCCACCGAGTGATGTTCCCCCCTCCATCTTCCGTATACATCATCGTGGCTTTAGGTAAAGAAACTGTCTTTTAGTCTGCTCTGTTAGCTGTGAAATATTTGCTTTGCAAATGCCCCCATGTCAGGAGCTGCAGATCTGCAGGAGTCTCTGAGGATAATTTGTTGCGCGGCTCCCTGTCCTGTAACCCCGAGATGCTTAAGTCCTGTGAAAACTGCTTTGCTTTGGACTGAGCTTTCTGGATGCTGATTGAGAGGGAGGCAGGCGGGGGGCTGTCCGGATGATTTAGAAGAGGTTGGAATTGGAGTGAGGGCTGAGACAAACAAGAAAGTCCATCAGTTCTGGAGTAGCGAGGCTGTAAATACTGATGGTGTCCTGGAAAGAACTGAGAAAACACAATAAAAAATGCAAGACGTGGATAAAAGGGTCTGGAGTCATCAAGAGGGAAAAAATGAACTGATTAAATTTTTAACTACATTATCTGCTAGTTGAACAGCCAGTTAGCTGGACATAATCTTAGCAAAGTTTGAACCACTGGGACAGGGAAAACGGCTCAGCAGAATCCCACCAGATGTGTCTAAAATCCCAGCTCCACTGAATTACTCCGTCCAGTCACCCTGTGCCAGCACTCGTGCAGATAAATTGCGGGTGCAGCGGGACGGCACGGCTTGCCTGGCCATGGGGCTTGCTGCCACCCTCGGTGTCACCAGCCTGGCTGGGACCTCCTGCTGCTCCAGCACCTTGGGGTGTGTAAACACGCTTACCCAACTTGTGTTCCTCCATGGCTGCTGCAGAAAGGCATGAAATAGCCATAAGCTGGGGCAAGGAGGGAATAGAGTAAGGGGATGAGAGGAGGAGCCCAGGATCCCCCCGGAGCAGCACGGTCCTTGCAGCAGGGCTGTGCTCCATGGGGAGGTTTGCACCAGCTCTGTGCCATCCTCTTCCACGACCACCACTTCATGCTACTCTGTCCTCAAATTCATGAGCTGATGCAGTGGTTTTTCCGCTTTCCTCCCTGTAGTCAATTAGGAATAATTAAGAAATTCAGCTAAAAACTTGTCTGAGATCATTAACAATATCTACCTGACAAGAAGGATGTGTTAATTAGCATCGATTGACCAAAAAACCCCCCCAGCCTGACCAGGTGGGACAGCATGCTGTCTGCTTTTCCTGCCCCGCTGGCAGTCCATTTGTCACGCGTGCAGAGCTCTGGCCACGGCGGGACTGGTGCGTTGCTGTCCAGACTGGTTCCAGTACGCTCCTCCAGCCCCGCAGCCTGCTCAGATTTATACAGACACAAAAGGTTCAAACATTCCAGGGTGCAGAGTTAAGTGCAGATGTCTTTGAGGTAACGAATACTTGAAAAGTAAACTTTCCTGGAAGAAGGGGTAAAAAAATGTCCCAGTGTAGAAGTTCAACAATCAGGGTCAGTGGTTTGTTTTTTCTAAATGAGAGATATTTTGGTCATTGGTTGTTTCTTTCAAGTGCTTGTGAGGTTTGCTTTCAGGGTTTGTTTGGTTTGCTTTGTTTTTTCTTTGTATTAGCCTATTTTTTCCCCTGCCAGTCACAGCCACAGGGTTCCCATGTGTTTGCTTCGGCATTTGCTTCCCTTTCCAATTCCTCCTCTTCCACAGACCTATTGTTTAATTTTCAGGCAAGCAACCACAGTCCTGAAATATTTCTAGAATTTCCCTTACGTGCACGTCCACACGCACCCTCCTTCTCAGCACACCGCGTATCGGGTGTTCGTAAGGGGACAGTTGACGACAACTCGATAGCTGCAGGAAGGTCTGACGTCCCTCCAGATTTGATGCCATCCCTCCCATTCCATCTTGAAGGCAAGCTGGGGTTCCTGATGTATCTCCGTGGATGATGCTAATGTTCGTGGCTGAGGTTGAGCAATGCAGGGAGAGCTGCAGAGCTGTGGGTTTGCTGCAGGCTTTGCGTGTTTGGATGGACAGACAGACGGACGCAGGTCTCCTGTCCTTAACAGGGGTAATGAGAGAGGGAGAGACCGGTATTCCCAAGAGAGAAAATGACTTGAAGGAGAATTCTGAAATTTCACACTCAGTGCTCAGCTATGAAATTTAAAAGCAAACCTCAGGTTCCTCTTTCCGTCTACTAGAGCTTTTTAAACTTTTTTTCCTTCCTTCCTTCCCTTCCTAGGCTGCTGTAATAGTTTGTCTTCTCAGCAAATGAGTTTGGCGGCTATTCAGCCGGCGAGGAGGGGAATTGTTCACACCGTGCGCTAACAAAAGAGAAACATAACTCACAATATGGTGAAGGGAGCTCTGAAATCGCACAAATTATTCTATTTTATATTTTAATTAGTTTGCATTAGCAATGGGAATAGATGCATAAAATGATCCAGTGAAGGGTGAAATGGAAAAAGGGATACGGTATAGAGTATCGCTCTGTTATTATGAAGTTTGCAGGAAGTAAGCGCAGACGATGTGCAGGCACTTGCCCTGCTGAACCTTTTTCCCCGTGAGTTCAGACCCGAGGGCTCTGTGGGGGAGGACAGCACGTTGTCTCGTGCAGCGCTCGCTGCCCTGGGACACAGGCTTTGCACCTGCAGCTCGGAGCCTGGGAGGCTCGGGCCAGTGTGGCACCTTCTCTGGTGGCCAAGAGCGGGATGGGGAGCAGCCCCTCCAGCAGCCATCTCTCCAGGCTTGGCTCCTGGCTCTTCCTTGAACTTCAGTATCAGCATCAGGCTGGATTCTCTGGCTTAAAGCTGCAGGAGGGTTTAAGAGAGTTCAGATCCACCCTGAGTCGTCTTAACCTCGGAGCGTCCTTTGCCATTTTCTGCTTTTCTCCTCCAGGTTCTGAAAAGTTCTGCAAAGTCAGATTGGCTGGGTTTTGGCTTTCCGTTTCTGTATTTTTTTGTTTTCATTTCAGATCAATTGAGGGAAATACAGCCACAAACACAGATTCCTGTGATAATTTTGAAATGAGCAGGGCTCAAAAATGCAGTCTAAGTCCCAGCCCAAACCTCTGAATGCGCTCAGCCGGTGGGACCCTTAGGCCAGTCCCACTGGCACAACTTTAATGCAAACAAGTATTCAGCTTTAAAATCAAATTCCCACCAAACTATTTGAAAAGTTTGGAAATGTTCAGGAAGAAGTCCCTGCAGATTCCAGATCGGTTGAAAATGATGAATGTGCCCCGCGGGAACTGGCTGTGATGCTGTTGCAAGCTGGGACTAAATATAAAAGTTAAGGCTGGTTGCAAAGCAGAAAAAAACTGTTTGTGGGTTTTGTTGTTGTTTTCCCTCCTCCTCCCCTGGCAAAATGTTTCCTCTGTTAAACCTTCGCTTCAGTGAAGACATTGAGATTTTCTAGAGTGTGCCAGACTGTGGCTACGGAGGCAGGTACAGGGGTTTTCCTGGGAAGTGTGGGATGTTTCTGGAGGGCAGGCAAGTTCAGCACCCCAAATGAAAATCCGGAGCACCAAACCTGGCACAGCTCCTGGCCAGAGCTAAGGAAGAAACCCCTCCGGCCCCCAGGGTCCCTCCGGCCCCGTCCCTGCGCCATCCTCGGGAGCCACTTGATAGCTCTGGCGTTTCTGGCTGATGCTAGCGAGGAAAAAGAGCTCCATTAATAATCTTCTATTTATTTTAGCAGCGTGCAGGAATGTGCCCGGCAGACTAAACACTCTGGCCTCCCCTCTGCGCTGGGGGGCTGCGTGCCAGCCCCAGTCGTGCCCAGGGCTCTGCGTGGGACTTCCCCCTGCCAAGTTTGCTGGGGGCCAAACCGAGAGGAGCACGACGTTCATCAGAGCTGGAGGGGGCTGCGCGAGGGGAAAACGACAGTGGCGTCCTGATGGTTTCTGTGTGGGTGTAAAAGAAATCATTTTTATTGTAATCAAGCTTAGAAAGTGCTCCTTGCACAGGGAGGTTGATGTTTTCCCTCTTTCCTTTTCCTCTGTGCTTACCTGCCTGTTCAGTTATCACAGCTGCCTAATTTTCGCTGGCTTTTTTGCAGCAAACACCACCAGCCTGTGAACATTTTGCTATCCACTAACAGATTTATCCTCCCCAAAGCCCTACGAGATGGAGCAGCAATATCACTTTTTAGACGAGGAATTGAAGCATAGAGATGCTACGTGACCTTTCCTAAGTCACACAGGAAATCTGTGGCAGAGGAAGAGATTGAACTGAAACCTCCCAAATCCTTAGTCCCATAACAAAGGACCATTCTTCATTTCATCACGGCTCAGTTCGGTGCTCCATAGGCACGGCGAGGTGAATATAGGAAGAAAAGGCACCAGTCATGGTTTGCAGTGACAAATAGTTTGCAAAGTCTTCATCAACGTGAGCATCACCTTCCCAGCTGCAGTTAGTCATTCTGACTCTTAGAAATGTACCTTTAAAAAAAAGTAATCTTCATAAACAGGTGATTTCAGTGTACAAAACTACTTTGAAAGTATTTAACCTTCATCAGTAAATCCCCGAGTGCCTGTCACGAAGGGGGATGCTCTTTGATGGCGACACCGGCGCGGTGGAGGCCGCGGTGCCACGCAGCTGGTCGGGTCCACTTGGGGAGCTTGGGGTGCGTGTTCCCATCCCGGCGAAGCAGCTGGAAGTGGCTGTAGCCGGCGGCGTGTTTCCAGCCTTGACTGAGCATTCGGCTGATCCGTCGTGGCAGCCCTCGAGTTTCAAATGAGATTTCGTGTGCATTGTTGCTGCCAAGCTACGCCTGTGAATATTAATAGATTCTGGGGTGGTTTTTTTCTTCTCCAACTGGAAACTTTTTCCTTTGAACCTCCTTGAACTCTGGCAGGGCCAAAGTGCTGGTTTTGATGGGAAAAACCCAAGCTCAGGTGGGATGTTGCTGCTTCTGCCTTGATGTGCCTGTTATACAGAGCATCTCCGTAGCAATGTCCTTCTCAAGTACGTGCAGAGCAGCATCACTGATTTCAGCTGCTCCTTGTCTGTGCAGACAAAGCAGGGCAGAGTAGTTTGTGCTTGACACTACCCTGAGTAGGATCTCAGCCAGGAGGTTTCTGCTGTGTTTGCAAAGGGCTGAACAGAGAGCCAGGCCCGCTCCGTATAATCGTCTTCCTACCATGACTGGTCACCTTTCTTTGTTAGACAAAAATTGGAGGCGTTGGGTTTTTCTTTTATCTAAGAAGTGGCAGGAAAAGACTCTGCTTCAGATGATCGTTATCCTTCCAGTCTGCTGGTTGCAGCCCAGAGGGCTGCTCAGTTGCAGAGGAGTTGGCACGGGCGTTTTGGAGCGTGCTGGAAGCTGGCGTGTAAATGCTGCTTTACCCGGCCTTCGGATGGAGCAAAATATTGTCCTGCATGTGTATTACTGAAGTCAGGGCAGCCGTGGATGTCGCAGTGGAGGAGGAGGAAGGTTTTGAGGCAGTAAAGGAAGTCCAGCACGCTCATGCCACACGGGATTTGGTTAGTTAGAGGAGTATTTTAAGTGATGAGCGCTATTCTGAAGTTGTGCCACCAAAAACAATGACACATTGCCTCCTCCCCTCCCTGGCTCCACTTCAGAGTGTGTCTCTTCAGTTCCTCTTGCAACACATATTTATCTGCTGTGTGCCCTTATGGCTGTTTAATTAGTATTCATGTTTCCTTTCAAATAGAGATTGAGTTGAGTGCTGAGAGCGCTGGAGCGACTTGCATTGCGAGTGCATCACATGGGCGGGATGGTGCCTGCTGCTCTCCCACTCTACCCGCACGCTATCGAAAGACCTGGAGGAGACCAAATTAGGTTGTCAAGGCATCAGAGATGCTTTCAAATAATTGAATTAAAAGACCCATTTGGAATCCCTTACCAGCAGTGGAGAAATAAGAAGGTTTGAGTAGTGCAGGGGCCCAGAAGGAAAACCCAAGCACTGGGGGGTCTCCCAGCAGCTGAGATGGCTGCAAGCGTGGGTGGGCTCCGTGCTGCCTCAGCCTGGGGTCACGATGGCCCAGAAGACTGTCGGAGGCAGGAACATGCCTTTCGCTCCGTTAGCGACACTCTTAATGATTCTGGTAAGTGCTGTGGACTCCAGAGCACTACAGTGATAGAAATCAAAACCAAAATGGCCAAAGTCAACTGACGTTTAAGGTAGAATTTGGTAAAGGCTTGCTGCCTGCCCTGCTGCCAGCTTCTCCTGCTGGTTGTCTGGGCAAAGGCTGTGTGACAGAGCCGGCCCGTGGTAGATCCAGCTGCACTGGACATGCACTACACACGTGAGCATCTCCCGTCTACTCTGCAGCAGTAAGGGTGATACTTAGCTCTGCCGTTCATGAATGATGTTTTCATTGTCTCTTAACGAGCCATAGTTGTTGCAGGCTTTTTCCCATCCCTTTAAGAAGTGACTCACAGGCAGGCAACTGTCAGTGACTTGGGTGCTATTAATATCTCCATAAGAACATGATGATAAGTTGGTTTTTTGGTTGTTTTTTTTTTTTTTTTTTTTAATTTGGGGAGGAATCAGAGAGGAGGATGGGTGTTAAAAAAAAATAACTCCTCCTCATGTGTCTGGGCCTTTGTGTGAGCGAGCTGACAGTCCTGCCCACAAAAAGAATTTGCTTAAAATCCTTCCATCCAAAAAGAGCTGACCAAACTAGAATATGTTTATTGGAGAAACTGTGCCAGAAACAGCATTCCTGTGACTGCAGAGAGGAGTGTGCAAACTCCAGTTGTTAGTCAAAGACAGGCTGAATTTTTCCATTTTAGGTCTTTGCTTGCGGTGCGCGTGGCTGGGGTGGTGGGCTGGTCCGTACCATCTCATCCAAGCATGATGCTGGAGGAACCTGTGGGAGAAACATCCCTGTAAGGCAGCGGTGTGTTATCGGGGGGGAGGTCTGGGTTAGACATCGTATGGGTGTGGGCTTGTTGCAGCAGAGGACGCACCATTACAGAAAAACTGCGTCTGCATCCAACAAAGGACCTTGATCCATCAAAGCGCGTAAGGGGATGGTCAGCTTAGGGGTCTCCATGTCCTTACAGGGGTGCAGTGGGGTTCGGGAACACAGCTGAACCTGCCAGCTCCCCGCATGTGGAGCGAACCCCCCAGAATAGCCCCCCTGATCCCCTTCTCTGATGTCCGCAGGGATGGGGGACTGCAGCACTGTACAGGAGCGGTGGTGGAAGGAGAGGTGAGAATGTCCTTTAGATCCCAGCTGGCCATTTCCTACCCTTGCCTAACGGACTGGATGTGGTCCTCATAACTGTAAGTTTTCCTGGCTTGGGTCAGTTGAAATTGGAGAGTTAATGCTATAGAAGGGCAGGTTTTTATTTCATTTTCGTGCTCTGTGTAATCACATTGATGGCAGCAGTGTAACAGTCTTGAATAATGGGTGACCAGAGAAAAAGAAGGCATCTCCTTAGCTCCCTGTTGTTATTGTCTCTGGGTGCAGAGCAAAATGTGTAGGCTCCAGGCTAGATTGTGTAAATCTCGTTAGAAAGCCATTCCCAGCTAATGAAACCCTGGGAGAGAGGGATTTGGCTTCCCAGCCTTCAGCCTTATAGCAAAGGCTGGAATAAATCCATCTTCAGTTATGTGTAGGCTGTTCTCCCCTCTCCCCCATTGCGAGTGTGTATTTATTGGTGGAGTCGAGATATCGTCGTCGTTGCTTGAGATCAGCCGCAGGTCAGCAATTTGTTGCATCTGCACCCGAATGATTTCAAGTGACAATTATCTTCTCTTAAAAAAAAAAAAAATAAAAAAATAAAAACTAGTGTGCAAGGAAATCTCACCTGGTCTTTAATCCTTCTATGGAAACGGCGATCAGACATGTAAATAATTATACCTCCCCCACTGCGAGCCCGCTCTGCAGCTTGCTTGGCAATATGTATTAATTCAAGGGGCCAGAGCTGTTAAGGAAAGCTGTTGAAACGAAGACTCTGAGATAAATGCATCTCATCTTGCCCTGTTTGTGTAGGCTGAGAATGTGCCTGCCAGAGCCATAGATCCCACTTGGGGTCATGTTTGTTTGGCTGCGACTTTGTTGCTCTAAGCATGGGTTTACCAGCTCCTACTGTGTGAAATACGATTGTCTTTGTCCTCCTTTGCTTGATGGCCATTATGATGTTTGCTGAAGTTTTGAGCGCATCTGCTGTATTTCGGGTCTTATTAACGTAAAGACGTGGCAGACACCTCGTAGCGCAGAGTCTGGCTTTCAGCTCCAGGCTGTGTGCGCGGACGTGTTCCTCCTCTGCGGGGTACGGGGGCGATTTGGAGACCCTGACATCCAGGGCCGGCTGCCCTGCAGAGATCTCTCGTGTTCCAGCCCATCCTTGTACCGTGCCTTCTCTTCCCGGTGCAGCACCTCGCTGCGGACACTGAAGCAGAAATATTTATTGCTCTGTTCTCTGGTTTGTTTTTTTTTGTTCCTTTTTTTTTCCTCACCTGCCTTGCCTAATGCATACAGACACAGGGGAGGGTTTTTTCCCCCCCCCTCCATGTCTAACCGGTCTAGACCTTGCTTAGGGTTTGCTGTACGTCCTCCAAGTGTCTGTTGGCTTTTGCTGCTGAGAGCAAAGCTCTGGCCAAGCCTGCAGGGCTGAGGGCCGGTACCCGGGGATGGGGACATCCCTGCGCAGCCCACGGTACCTCGGGTGTTTGGGCAGCGCCAAGGGGATTGCTGCAGGAGTCCCTCGCCGCGGGGGGGGACAGCCGGCCGCCTCGGTGGAGCATCGCGGGGCATCAGTGTTTGGTGAATGTGTGCTTGTTTTAAATGAAACGAACTTGCTGTGTTTGAAAACAACCTGGGAAATTTGTTTTGTGTAACAAAAGGTGCAGGTAGAAGCGAAATCAGCTGTGCCTGCCTGTGGTGGCAGTGGGGAAAGAGATAACGCTCAGGAGGAACTGTGAGCAACAGTTGGGGTGGAAATCCAGTAGTGCAGAAGCATCTTCTGGGAGAGCGCGGGCTGCTGGAAATATTTGCATTGTTTTGCATTCCCTTTATCTCCTGCCTGTCCCAAAGAATAGAGGGTATCCTGTGCATATAATGAAGTCTCTGAAGGTTTGAATACTTTTTTTTTTTTCCTACTCTAACTAATCTTTTTTAATGCTTTACAGCCTCATGTTCTGTAATTGAATGCATTTTATTTAGAAAATAACATTTAGTGCCACTCTGGATTTCCAATTATTCTTCAATCGGACTTTGAGGGCCTGATGTCTTTGTCATTTCGATGTGCACAAAAGATGGCAACATCAGAGCAGCCAACAGCAAATTATTTCCACTACTGATTACTAGGCTTGGGAGTAAAATATGCAGGGCCAAATTTAGTCTCAGCATAAATCTATTGAAATGAATTAAAGTATTACACCAGCAGCAAATTTGTCCCGCAGCTTCCAAGGATGTTGGAAGAAATTAGAGCGACCATAGCTGTCAGTGAAAACCACCAGGAATGTCTCCTTGTTGCAGCTACTAATGGGAGCAGCTCTGGGTTTTCATATGAAACGTCTGGAGTCGATTTGTGCCGCGGCGCTGACGTCTCACCTCTTCAGCTCCCGGTGCGCGGCAGGGCGAGTCTCTCCCGCGTGTTTTTCCGGCATCAAAAGCTGCCAGCGCTGGGAAGGGTGGGAAGGCGAGAGCTGCCTGTGATGACTCTGGGAGCCTCCTCGCTGCTAGGTGACATGGCGCAGCCTGATCATCTCGGTGACGCGCGGCTCCTGGCCTGCGCCGGGCATTCACGGGCGCTCCGTTTGCTGGACACGGGTAGGAAGGGCCAGCCTGTCTCCATCCCAGCAGGTTTCCGCAAGGACCAGGGAATCTTTTGGGCGAAAGGAAGGGGAGAGACTCGGTGACAGTGGCAAAGCCTCCAAAGAACAGAAGCCACAGCGATGCCGTGTCTGGCTGTTAGTGTTCCTGATGGACTTTAAGGTCCTTGGCGACACCTTCTGCTACAGGAGGAAAAGATGAGTGCGATACAACAGTAAATGTATTATAATAATGGCAAATTTTCTTGTAACTTGTTGCAAAGGAAGTTGCTCCCACCTTCTGGGTGTCCTTCGTACTCGGCGAGGACACAGTGGTTTGATCTGCGTCTTGGAGAGCTCTAGCATTAACGCTGGCCTTTGATGAAACAGCTAATTAATGGCGTGTGCCGCGCTGCCAGAGGGGTGTGTGCGTGTGCGGAGAGGGAAGGGGGGAGGATCCGTGCAGGACCGCTTGCTCCGAGGCTGAGCAGCCCTGCAGCCCGCACCAGGGCTGGTGCTCCAGGCTTGATCTCTGCCACGAGAGCTGAGCGCTCCCAGGAGCTGGAGGCCATGCCCGGCGCTGCGTGAGGAGGCTTTGCTGCAGGACTTGAAACCAGCGATTTGACTTTCACTGGAGATGGGGTTGACCTGAACCTTGTGCCGTGCCCTCACCCCGTTATTTCCTCCTCCTTGCCTCGTGAGGTTTCCTCTGCGGACTCACCCGACCCATGCTATCATGCCCCTGTCCTTCTCCAGGTGTGTATGTGGGCAGAGCTGCGTCCCTCAAGCTTCCTGCCCTTTCCCTGCCTACACGAGCTGCCTGCAGCGCTCCTCCTCCTGCCCGGCGAGGCAGAGCAGTCCTGTGGCCGCTCACAGCCTGGGAGTCGAGGCAGAGGAGCGGTGATGATCCTCTTTGTCTAAATCTGCTCTTTGAGTCTAAACTATTCCTTCAGGGCTCCTCTCTAGCCTCGTGAGAGCAAGTCTGGCACCTTATCGTAGGGCGAGACGCCCGAGGTTACCAGCAACCGAACGTGGGCAGGGTCAGCCCCGGAGGGTGGCTGGCGCCTTCGTTATGTACATCCCTATGGGAAAAGTAAAATGCCCTGTTCGGAGTCGTAAATTGGGAGAATCCACACGTATTGTCTTGAGGCTTCAATGCAAACAATATCTTAAACTCCAGCCCAGGCTGGTCCCGCAGTGGTGCGGGCAGAGGGTGCGCGGTGGCTGCAGGGGTACCTGCCGTGCCGGCTGTGGTGGCACGAGCCTGGCTCGTGGTGGGAGCAAACACAACATCTTCTGCATGGAGTGAGCATGGAGTGAGTCGAAACAAGCGGCGTGTTTCGACAGCTCTTTGTTTTGATGTGGCCCCTGAAGCTTCGCCGTGTTGTCTCCTGAGATGTTCCTTTCGGTAATCACCTCCCTCGCCGGCGTGCCTGTGTGCGATAACGGGGCCGGCGTGCTACAACTGCCATGGGACAGTGGTTTTCTTCTTTGGGGGAAAGGGCTTAAAGCTCATTTTCTTTCAGAATTAGAGAGTTTGGGATATACTTAGGAGGGTTCATTTCTCACACTGGTGGTCAGGTTCCTAAATTACATTTTTGACAGCCATATGTAATGATATACAAATGGGAAAGTGATGGAGTAGCAGAAAATGTGACTGGCAAGGACAGTGTAATGTAGTTAGAGAGCAATACTTACTAAAAAGCTGTGGAGACTACGCAGTGTTCCTGGAGCAAACGAGTAGTAGGACCACAGTCAGGCTGTGAAAACAGTAATGATATGACTCTGTGACCTTTAAAGCTACTTAGGGCATTCAAATGCTTTGGATTTTCAAGACTCTATAAAATTACACAAGCTGGTCATGCCTGTGACTTTTCTCCTAAGTTTCTGCAGTATTTAAACAATTTGAAGAACCCCGAAATGGTTCACAAAACAGGGAATGGAGGGTTGCTCGTGTGCCTGCCTTGCAGCGTGCAGCAAACCTTCATGACCGGCTATGGAGAAGAGCCGAGCAGGGTCTGGGGTGGCCGTACTGGTTCCCCCCCCCCCGAGATTGCCCCGAATCTCACCATCCCCTCGGAAAGGCAACGTCCCGTGGGATGTGGGCATCCGACGGAGGAGCCCCACAGCCCTCCTGGCCAGGCTCCTGCTCGCCCAGCCTGGGATGTGTTGTGATGCTCTCTCGGGAAAGCAGGCGGAGAGGTGAGCGGGCATCGTAGGAGCTGGAGGGGCTGGGAGCCGTCGTTTGCTGCTCATTTTCTCTGGGCAAAGCTGCTGTTGAATAATAATGTCAGTCACACGCGAGGTGCAGGGCAGAGCCGAGGTTGGGCTATTGAAATGATACTTGCGTGTGCCAAGAAAACAAACAGAAAGGGCCAGTCAAAGCTTTTCAGTGTCATTGACACCCTCGGACGTGCCAGAGCCGGGAACAAAGCCCGCATTGTCGCGGAGCACAGCCTGCGAGTCTGTTCGGAGCGGGCAGATGCGGGGTTGCCCACCCTGCTGCGCCGCGGCCAGTTGGACACGTGGGGTCCCTTTCAAGGTGGGTGGCGAGACACGTCCTCCCGTGCAGCCCTGGGCTTTCTCCTGAGCAAGGAGGGTAAACAAAACGTGGCCTCCGTGTCCCTGTGCGTGCCAGGGGTGGCAAGGGGCCAGGCACTTGAGGGGGGGGATGCTGTAAGGGCAGGGATGGGGGGAAGCTGTGTGGCAGAGGGAGCTCCAGCTCTGCCTATGTGGCGGACAGGAGGGCGGTGGCATCGGGAGACAGGCTGCCCCAAACGTTTTTTGGCAAATTGCTGCAGACCTTGTCTACGTGCCCCTCAAAAGTGCCGTGCGGAGACCTCCAGCCGAGCGGGCTCTGGAGGAAGAGCAGCAGCGGTTCATGGAGGCAGCCCGGGCGTGGATGGACACACGGTGCTGCTCAATCCGGGCTGCAGCCCTTGTGCTGTGCCCCATTGCGCCGCTCGCACCAGCGCTAGTCCCTCATCTATAAACTGAGGATAATGTTTCATCTGCTTCTGGGAGCAGCTGTGGTCTATTATTTTGTGTATACACATGTTGCCTGTTCCAGCAGGGCTACAACTTCTCTTAAAGCTCCTGGGCATGCCAGAAACGCAGGGAATGCGCTGCCGTTTGGGGGCACCGGGTGTTGGTGACCATCAGGTGCAGCCTCAGGTCCCCGTGGGTTTGGCTGATTTGCTCCATCGCAGTATGTGCAGCAACGGAGCAAGGCAAGGGTTAAGCACAGGGCCCCACTGGAGAGAGGGAAATAACGAGTGTGGCAGGGGAGCGGGAGGGAGCCGTGGGGTCCCTCGCTCTGCGGCGAGCGCTGGGCTCCAGCTGCCTCCCATACATATGCTGCTCATTTTTCATACTGAACACAGCTGCCGCCAGCATCTCTTTCCTACCCCTGTTCCTGCCAGTTTTATGAGAAAAGAATAAAGAGGGGAAACACATAACTGCAGAGGTTCATTTGCCAATTGTCAGGCTGCCGGTGCATCAGAAATAGAGTCATCGGTCTGCTTCCTCCACCGCGCCGGGGCTGCGCAGGCATCTTTTCATTAGCAGCATTATTTATTCATGCGCCCCCCCCCCAAGCTGCTCTCCTTTTTGGAAGAAGGGACCTGCTGATGCTCCCATTTTTTCCAGGGTGGCTTTGGCCTTCATTAGCTCACTCTGCGTGCGGGTGGAATGGGAGAAGCTGCCGTTCCCGGAGACCTCAGCCTCTACCCAGGGGTGAAGCCCTTCCCTTCGCTGGCGGGCTGCGATCGATCGGATCAGCAAGGGCAGGCGCGGGCAGCGGGGTCTGGCTGATGATGCTGGCTGCCCCTCTTTCTTTAGCTTGGTAATTAGAAGCTCTCAGAGAGAGGGAAGAGAGGTCACGCATGGAGTGGGCCTATTAACCCTGTCCCTTGCCAGCTACCCTGCAGAGAAATGCCCTTGGAGCAGCTGCTCTGGTGCAGGCTTCCAGCAGGAAGGCAGCTGAGGGGAGGGACGGTCCCCTTCCACCTCCGCTGCCCTGCACACAGGTGAGGATTTGCCTCCCACGAGAGGTTTGCAGCTGAAAAACATAACACCAGGGACTAAATTTTGCCTAGAAATGTTGGTAGACTCATCTCTTTCGTGTGGCGGTAAGAACCACCGCGGCGGTTCCCTGTGCCCTGCCAGAGGCAGGAAACAGAGAGCAGGTCATAGACCCACCAGCCCTCCTGGTGCATCCTCACAGATGTTTGGCAATCCCAACTTGGCCCTTAATGAACTGATCTTCTGCAAGTCTATTCAATGCGATCTACTTGTGGCCTCCTGGGGCAACCAGTTGCACATTTCAATAGCTGGGAGGACCTTCCTCCTCGTTTCCAGCCTCGCGAGAATCTGAGCGCTACCGATTTTCAGGCAAGCCAGTTTATTTTGCGATTTGAGTCAAACTCCTTTCAACCCCATAGCTTTTCCTAGAGTCAATCTGTAGGTAGACTCCACAGCAATCTGTAGGATCCCCCTCGCAGTCTGTCGGGTCTATTGCTGTACTGATGCCAGTGATATTTATGGAAATATATGCAGAAGTTCCTCAGGCTCTGATGGAGCAGAAATAGTTTCATGGCATTATTTGCCCAAAACGCCACCGTTTTGAGTGCTGTATCCGGACAGTGAGAAGCTGATGTCAAAGTAACTGTTTACAGCAGGAGCTGATACGGCTGCTAGGGACAAGTGACTTAGCATTGCAGCACTGGGAGCGTTAATGCAGCAATTCTGAAGTTTATGTATAAGCTCTGAACTTATGTCACCCCTGCCTTTCGCCAAAGCGATGCCATAGCCCCGGAGCTGCTCTGTCATTCTGCTTCTCCCATGCAGCAGAACAGCAGCCCCAAGGAAAAGCAGGTAAAGATGAAAGCTAAATTCTTTGCCCAACCTTCTCTGGCTGCCAAAAACCATTCCAGCTTTTATTTCGGATAATGGGAGGCCCTTGGTTAGTTTACCCAGTTTCCCAGGGGCACTTCCACACTGTTTGCTCTGCGGTGTGCAAAGGGAAGGGAAGTGGGTGTTTAAAGTGCTGACTTGGTGGTGGCACTGAAAATGAAGTCACGTCCCAAAGGATGGGAAAGTTGTGGGGAAGGTTTGATGGGTGAAAACCACCGTGTTGTGACTTGTGACCCACCGAAACCCCTAATTGCGTGTTTAAAGTAAACCCCAGGCTAGCGCTGTTTCTTTTGCCACTGTCTTGGCAAGTTGCCTTTGGCTTCGAGGGCTCCTATCACTCATCTTGCGGTTAGCTGGTCAGGAGTCACCCTAGTAGTTAGGAAAGGAATGTTAAAGGCCTGTTGTGTAAACCAACCGCTGTCTGAACAG
Source organism: Balearica regulorum gibbericeps (assembly GCF_011004875.1). NCBI lineage: Eukaryota > Metazoa > Chordata > Aves > Gruiformes > Gruidae > Balearica > Balearica regulorum. The sequence continues at coordinate 2,523,464 of NC_046208.1, forward strand.
ACTTTGTTTTCAATGTAAATCTGCTGCAGGGAATGATTTAACCTTCATTTATTCTTTTTTTTTATTATTTCATTAAATAAGATTTATACAGGTATAGTATTGGAAAGGTCATCCATCCCCTGAGCTGTGGGAAGAGCTCTGCGCATTCCTCCCTCTTCACTTTCCTCCTTTACCCCTTGTTTCAGGGTGGGAAAGCACAAAGACTGGGTTTCGTTGCCTTCCTGGAGAGTTAATTTATATCTGTACGGTACACACAACCCCCTCAGCCCTCCTGCCCTCCATTCCCACACTTAATGAATCCTCCAAGCTCAGCGGTATTTCAGCTGGAGTAACCGCTCTATAGCCTTTCCCCAAGGGAGTGCATCCCAGCTGAGGGGAAGCTGGGGGGTTATTCCACTCCTCTCCCTAAGAAAACACTAGATGACGTGTCTGATGACTGCAGGAAGGACCCAAGGTTTGGGCTGAGGTTGTCTGGCTTGCTGCGCTGCTAGCAATTCGCTCTGCGCTCTTTCTGCAGGCTGCTCCTCTCATATCTCTGAAATACGAGAATTTATGTTTTTCTTGTTTACTGATAAGTTACGAGGCCGAGTGAGGGTTTTTTGCAAAGGTATTTAAGATCCTATAGCAGCAAAGCGTCAGTGATTTGACACACCGGCATAGGTGTGCTCTGTTTATCCTATCAGCTAGGCTGGCCATCCAGCTCTGAGCACAGCATCTACCGAGCGGCGTCCCTAGTCACATAGCGAAGACTTCGTCCAGGCACGAAGGTTCACAAGCCAAAGCGGCAGAGCTGGAAAGGATGTTTTGCAGCTTTCCTAGCAGCAACCTGTTCTCCAGGGCTTTCCTGAACCCAGAGAACAGATGGCTGGGCTGGAGGTTGGGCTGCAAGGACCAGGGATGCTTGTTGACATTACCTTTACCAGAGTGCCTTTCATCATTAGCATGTAAATGCCACCAAGCACCCAGGAATTATCCATCTATGATCTCTTCATTAGAAGAGGCCTCTGATCAGGTTAATCTCGCTTTCCCCCTGTGGGAAGGAGGATGCCGAGCAGCTGTATCCACCAGCAAGTGAAGGTAGAGTGAATTTCTGAGACGGAAGGATGCTGGGAGCATCAGGTTGTAAGTGAATCGGCAGTGATTGCTTTGGCTCTTGCACAGAAATGCAAGGGCTGAAAGAGCGGCGTTGATGGTAGTAATTGAGACTAATGGGACCAGTCCTCGGCAGCAGGTGCCCTGGAATACGTGCGCGGTGGATGCTGGCGAGCCCCGGTCTCCTGCGGAAAGGATGGGAGCGGAGGAAGCTTCCAGCCTGGTACCTTTTTTCAGCCTCTCAACGGTCTGCTCTCCCTCTTGGGAAGCAGAAGCCAAAGCAAACGTGGGGGAGGGCGGAGGAAATGTGTTTTAACAGTAAATATGGACTTGTTATTTATCAATGCAGAGTAATTGAAGTAATTTCATGTCGTTTTTAAATGCAGCGCCTAGGGATCTAATCTGTCTAATATTAATGGGTAATATTTGGTTGCCTCATTCATTCATTACTGTTTTCATTAAGACTCTAATCCCATTTAGGAGTCTGTTTGTCATTTTAAACTCCTCTGTTTTATCTTAGCCTGCCACAGTCCTTTTTAACAACTTCACTGAATTCATGAGTTCTAGGCTAGCAGCTTGGGGGAAGGGGCCTCTGCTGTCTAGCATGTGGTTTTTATGGGGAGAGAGGAAAAACAGACGGCTGAAGGCAATTGCAAGCAGCAGGCACTGCGCTTTCCTGTGATACACACCACTGAGATTTAGGTCTTTCAGAACAGATCTGGATGTCTGCGTTTCAGAGCGTGGAGCTCCCTTCTCTGACACAGGGAGCACATTGACGCCTACTTTGAAGCCTCCGTCATTTCCAAACCAGCGTAAGAAGCCGCTTGGAGCGGGGCTGTTACTTATAAATGCTCGGGGTGTTTCCAGACAGGCGTTATCATCCCCTCCAAGGTATCCCCATTTCCAGTCGTTATCACATCGGTGCTCCCTAACACCACGGCCAGCGAGGGCTGAGGGCTGCGGGGATGTACGTGGAAACGTTAACCCCCGCTGGGGCAAGCTCTGACCAGCGCAGGCTTTGATTTTAAGGTGCAGCAAGCTGCATCGCTGCGGCTGGTACCCACCAACGTGGTGCTGGTGGGTACCCACCAACAGGGCGCTGCTCCTGCAAACGCCCGCAGGAGACGGGGCTGGAGGGACGGCTGTTCGCTGCAGGCAGCAGGAGGGGAGGTTTGTCCTGCTGTAGTTCTTGTTGCAAATATTCCCAGCTGGGCATCTCCTGAGGGTACCAGCTTCAGCCCTATGGACGGCACGGCTGTTTGCTGTCCAGGCTTGCGTGGGCTAGGGACAGAGCTGACACAGACCTGGCCTTTTTCTGCCTAAAGCCCTGCAGAGCATTGCACAGAGGAAATAAAGGGATTTCTGTAAAGTGAACTGAGATCCTTTCTCCGAGGAGGAAACAGCAGAGCCCGAGATGCCCCCGCTGCGTGGTCCAGCGTGATCTCTGCAGACAAAAGTAAACACCGAGTCAGAGCTGTGACCGGGGCGTTTGGTGTCGCAGAGCAGCCTCATCCCACCGCCCGGTGCTGGGGGCTCTGTCCCCGTCCTAGCTCTCCTCCCGGCTGCGTCCCCGCGCCCTGGGGCTGGGAAGCGCCCAGGAAGCCTTGGCAGGGTCCCAGGGTGATGCTGCCGGGCATCACCTGTAGTGCCGAGCGGGCGGCGGAGCTGGGCATCCCCTGTGCTGCGAGGCGTCCAAGTCTAATTAGAGTCCCAGGGAATCGAACCATTGTGCTGTTAATGACTCTCTGGCAACGTTCTAACTAAAACAGTAATTTTAATAAGCGCAGCCCAATTGTAAGTGTTGGTTGAACACCTAATTACATTGGTTATAACTCCAGAATTATTCAGAATTCTATTTTTGCCATTTCTTTGCAAAATAGAGAGGGAAAGAAGCATAGACTTTTTAATTATTCACCTTAATTAATTTTCTGAGCTTCTGTTAAAACTTTGAAATGACTGCAGGGAGTGTGCTGTGAGTTACATGGCAGCAAGGCAAAGCACTGAACGCAGAGGCCGTGAACTGATGCGAGATGAAAGTTTACTGTGTCGGATTGATCCCCACCTGAGCCCAGAAATTTTGGAAAGCTGTTCCCCTTTTATCCTTATTAATTAGTTCCCCTGAGGCCTGGACTAATCAGTGCTGCAAAGGACACGGCTCATTGGCTGGGTACCGTGGCAGGGTGGTCTCGCCGAGCAGCGTGCGGTTCGTCAGCAGACGATGCCAACGCTTCAAGAAGTCACTTCTGATGGCAGCAGTGATGTCCCCCGGCAGGGACGCTTGGATGTGCCATGCGGCTGTTCCGGGCACATCAGCCCCTCGTCCTGGAATCTGGAGCAAGCGCAGAAGGAGGGACCTCCCATGGGCAGCGGGGAGGTGGTGTCACCCCGGCTGTGGTGTCACAGAGCGGCTGCAGAGGATCTCCTGCCCGGACGGAGGTGCTCAGTGGCAGGGCTGTGCAGCACGCCTGCAAAGAGCCTGGTTTCCAGAAACTCATTTGAACTTTTTTTGCAGTCAAGAACAAAAACGCAAGCTCCCCTGAGGTGGTGTGGTTTTCCAGGGGAGGGAAACGCACGGATGTATTGCAACATAACCTCGTTTTTGCGGTGGAGACCTTTAGCATCTCATTCCCTGTTATTAGTGTGTGTAAACATTTACCACATTACCCTCTTTTCTTGTCAAGAAAGTAGAGTTTCTGTGGGAGAACAGAGCAGCTTGGTGTCCCGGGTGAGGCAGATGCTCTGCTGAGGATCCCGCGCTCCCCAGCTGCGCTGCACGCCGTGTGCGTACGGGGCACCGGGCTCCCCCGTGCCGGGCAGGAGCAGCGTGGCAGGCGTGCGGCTGCACCTCTGCGGTCAGGTTTGACCTAATTATTCAATCTATAAATTTTGCTGCATTTGTCGATTCCAGAAGCCCGTGTAAATACTTCAGCCAGTGTTTTTATTTCTACGCTGGAGATAAAAGAATCGCTTCCTGATCTTGTGCGTGCACAAAGTTTTCCTGCTGGCCCATTCTCCGGTAGCGGTGGATACGTGTAGCTGACAGAGGTGGCCGCGCGGCCCCTGCCTCTCGCTTCCCAGATGCGGATGATCCGTACAAAGCAGGAGGGAGAGGCGACGCTGCCAAGCCACGACCCTGCCCCGTGCCACCTCCTGCACGAGCCGGCTCTGCAGCGAGCGAGCGGCATCGTCGCCTGCCGAGGGCAGAGGAGGAGCTGCCAGGTTGAACAGACCGAGCGTTTGGTGAATGGTGGCGGGTGGCCCGTGTTCGAGATAAAAACCCGTTTCTCCTTCTCCGTGTTTACATGGCGCTGTGCTGCTCCTGGGAGTGGGGATGGGATCTCTGCCGGACGCTTTGTTATTCCAACAAATCTTGCTCAGATGTTTCATACTGATGCGATGATTAACTCGAGTCGTGGTAAACCACGGGGAAGCATTTGTCTGCGGGAGCCTGTGTGCCAGAACACAAGTCTGCTCCGAGCCCAAGTCCTGCCGGCTGCTGCTGGGTTGGATGGAGGAAACTCTGGCTTGAGGACGATTGTACAGCTTGATTAAGCCTCACTCTGGACAATTTGCTGGTTTTTCACTCTTTCTTGCTTCCCAGAGGAGGGTGCCCTTAGTTTCATCCCCTCCCTCGGGAGCCTAGCGCTGTACCTGGAGTCAGGTGTGCCTGGAGAAGGGCTGGTTACTGCACAGAAAGCTCTCCGGTGCTCCAACACAGCTCGTCCTCCTGAGATGCTAATGAGGTTCTTATAGCAGTAAAGCCAAACTCATTGAAAAGGTTGCTTGGATCAGAGTTTAAGGGACATTCTCCACATGCGTCTGCAGCGCTGTAATTAAATAATCCCTTTGTAGTCATGGAAACATTGTCTCTGTGTCCTCTCCCACTTGCAGCTTTTCTGCCAAAAGTTACAGGCGTTGATTTGGTTCTGACAGCCCTTCGGTAGCTCTGATAATCCTTTCTCTGCTGAGCGGCGTGGGAGAGGAGAGCCGCGTCCTCCAAAAGCTGCTGTACCTGTCAGGAGAACTTCCCCCTCACCCACTCCTTGCCTAGGTGCCTACCTTCATCTCTTGCGGGGATGCAAGCATTCCTGCCGTGGGGGGCTCAGCAGCGCTCCGGGGATGCTCCTCAGCGCTTTTCAGTTAAAACGTTCCTCCTTTGCCTTCTTCCCGTGTCCTGGCTGCTGCCCCACGCGATGCAGCGGCTGCATCCCACTCGCTGCTGGGTCTTCCGTGCTCACTGCTGGCGTCAGCCTTGGCGTGTCCGAGATGTCTACCGGCTCTGCTCGAGTTGAGAATAAGTCATTTCCAGGTAGGACTTTGCATACGGCGTGGGGCGGATCGCACCCACAGGTCTCGCTCAGCAAAGCAACAAGCGCTGCGCGGCTCTGCGCGCTGGTTTTTTTCCTTGGCAGAAACGGTCTCACGAGAGGACTGCAGATGTGAACAGTTCTGCGTGAAGACGCGGGGAAGAGGAACAACGGGAAGAAGAGTCTGTCAGACTTTTTACAGGCCTCTGGGAAAGTTTGACTTTATTTTCCCCGGCTCTGTCACCCTGACACATTAATGTCTGGAACTGATGAGTCCTCCTTGCTCCTTCCCACACTTTTTCATGTCTCCTGCAGCAGCACAAAGTGGTGTTTTTTCATGAATGAAGGGAAGAATAAAATCTCATTGGAAAGTTCATCAACTTTAGGCTCCTGCTCACTGAGTGATAGATAGCTTTAATTACATTGAACTAGTTGGCATCTCTACTACACTCCCCAAAGTCATTAAAAATAGATTTTCTGTTTGCAATCCAGCACCCTGAGGGGTCTGCAGGCAGTGTGCCGTGGCGGTGGGATGCCCTGGGGACTGTCTCCAGCCAGGGAGGTCGGAGGCTGAAACTTTGCTTTGTTTATTTATTTTATGTATTTATTTATTTGGAACTGGATTCTCACACTTCTTTTATTTTCTCTGGGGGCTGGCAGAGTTTGAGTTCATGTGTTTTGGAGAGTCTGTATTGATTTTTTAATTATTATTATTTTTTTGGCTGACATTGTGGGTCAGGCAGTCAAGGAAAGCAGTAATGAGACTTTATCATTTAATTATTGAGAAGCAGCTTCATAAATAGGGAACTGAAAAACTCAGCAGCAGAGTTTCGGCATGGACAGAAAGAAGAGAGGTAGCGATCGGGCTGGAGGGAGGAGGGCTCTGCCCTCAGGAGTAAGGACGTGCCCCAGGAGTGTTGTTTTCTTGGCTGTTGTCCCTCATGCAGATGCTCCTCAGCTCTGCTGAATTGCTTTAATCGCTTCGCATTTGCCGTGACCGCCCTGATGTGGAGTGCCCGTCACCTTTTCTTATCCCCGAAATGACTTGCTGCCTGCTTCAGCCGAGGTACGGCCCCGTGGGGGTCTCCGGGCTCAGCAGGGGGGCAGCAGTCCACCTTGCAGGTGAGGAGATGCAGGAGTCGAGGCTGCATTTGGAAAATTCCTGCCTATCTGCTTGGCTTCAGGACCTCTCGCCTCTTGTTTCAGGTAGCTGGAACAGGGATCTCAAGGCATCCAAAATTAGCATCCGCCTTTGAAAGCTGAAGCTGTGCTGTGAGGTCTGCTGGCGCTCCAGGATGGGGGCTGAAGTCGGGAGCTCTGCTCTCTGGGTGCCGCAGGACCTCCTGCTCTGCGGATGAGTTCATCAGGTCGGGCAACAGCTTTCTCGGGGCTTAGTCTGCGGTGGGGAATACACTCCTGAAATGGTGATAGACCTTCTCAGATGTTTGCTCTGAGTGCCAGGAGCATTCCTCTGACCTATCTTCTCTAATGTAAACAAAGAAAAGTATTTGCATTTAAAAACTAAATACTGAAAACCAAAGCCCTTTCCAAATAAACCGTTCTGCTGCACACAGCGCTGCCCCAGGGGCTGGCGAGGATGAGAGAGCAAATAGACCAGGCTGTGGCCGATGGGAGTCACGTTGGTTATGCGTAGCTGCGAGGTGCTGGTGCCCGCCGCGGTGGGGATGCCACGAGTGTCTGCGGCCATCGGAGCGGGGCCGGGCAGGCGGGACCCAGGGGTGGCCGCGATTTGGGGTTCCTGAGCGGGTGCCTGATGACCATACCCACTCCTTTCCTGCTCTCTGCCTTGGAAAGCCGTGCGCCCGCAGATCCAGCACGCAGGCAGGATCTCTCCTCTCTCCCTCGCTGCCCTTTCCCTGCCTTGCTGTGGGCAATCCCTGCAATCCCACGGGCAGCGAGCCGCTCCAGACTTCGTCGGTTCTGCTGGATCTGGTTACTGATAGAAACGTTTCATTCCTCGCCTGAGCCACCTGTGGCCGTAAAACCTGCTGAGACCGACGCTCTGAAGCCTTGTCCCCCCGCTTCGCCGCGGAGCCGAGCTGCCCGCGCAGGCAGCGGAGGGTGTGCGGGCAGGGACCTGCGGGGAGGGGCTGCCTTCGAGGCCGAGCAGCATCCGCTCCCATCGGCAGGCAGGTCGGCGTGCTGCCGTGATGCTCGATGGCCGGGGATGCGGGTGGCTGTGCTCGTGACAGCGATGGCCTCTGCCATGCCAGGGGCTATCGGCAATCCCTCTGCTGTCTTCCCTTTTATCTTCCCTTCTGGTTTTCCTTTCAGTGCTTTTCTGTCCCATTTTCTTACTATTTCCTTCCTATTCAGCTGCTTCTTTGCCTCCACCCTCTCTTTTTTCTCTTCTTTGGCGGCTGTCCGTGGCTGAAGGGAGCACAGGGGGAAGCTCTTGGACCTGGGAGTCCGCCATCCCCCTCCCCAATCCGTGTTGGTTTTCCTTCCACCCGCAGGCGTTGGTATTCCTTGTCTTCCCTTCTCTCCCCAGCACAGCGGTTCACACGCACAAATGCTTTGGTCTCATAATGATAATTAGGCTGACAGAGAACAGTTTAAAAATACCTAAAGCCAAGAAAGTGTTTCCAGCCTGCCGGCAGGAAGAGTAAGGGCATCTGAGCTTTATTTCTGTACCGTCTCTGAAGGAAATAGAGCTTTCAGTCTTCTTGTTCGTGATAGGTATGGGATAACATATGGATCTATCCTATTCTTAATGGTATTTCTCCTGTTTTTCCATTAAAATGAAACATATTCTTTAGAGGGTTGGAATATTTTTGATATTTGGATGGTGGATGGTAAGGATGGTCGATTATGCGTTCGTACTGCGAGAGCTGGGCAAGCACTGCGAAACCCCCCAACCTTTTTCACGCATGCAAATATTTAAAAGCCTTCTGTTCGTAATCTTTTTGAACTTCTTCATTTAAACATTTACTTGGGTATTGGAGCAGCGCGGGTTTTCTGGCATTAATTTTTATGAAGGGTGAATTTCAAAGTCATGGGCATAAGTATTGGAGAAAAGCAGATGGTTTATTCTCCCCCCTCTAAGACCTTTCTCCAGCCAGGGAGCACGGGGTGTATCTGAGCGGTCAGGGCTACGGCAGGGCTGACCCAGAGGCATCCTCGGGGCTCTGCTGCCCTAAAGCTGGGCTTGGTCAGACCAGGCCCCCGGCTCAGCCCGTGCCGGCCCGCACGCCTCTGCCGGGTCTGCTTCGGTCACCAAACACCGAACACTGCAGAGGTGAACGGGTGAAGTCCCCTGCCCTGCGTTTTGCAGGCGTTACCGAAAAAGGATCAAACGGTCCCGTTTGGGATAGCAACCTGCCACTCTAGGAATTGTTCAGAATTTCTGTGTAATTTTTAAAGAATTATCATGTGCAGAAGCCACAGCTTCGGAGCAGAAAAAGAACCCAAATGCCTAACGTAAAATCATCTGTAACGAACTGTTATTCATATAATTCAAATCCTCCGTTATTTATAGAGTGCCGCGAGAGCATCCAGCTCCTCACAAACATGAAATAAGCCCTGAGCTGCATATAAATCACAGGGACAGATCCTGTCAAGCCTCACAGCGTGGGGAAGAGCCGGGGGATCAGCAGTGCTCGATGATTTCAGGGCTGTCCTGACCTCCGGGGTGGGGGAGAGCCATCCCACATGCAGGGCAGGTTTTAGGGGAAATCCGGCGACCTCCCTCGCGGCCGGTGACTCCCATGGGGGCTGCCGAGAGCCACCGCGGCTCCGCGGGCTGCTTGTTTGGTTTGAAAAACATAAGTTTGCTCTTAGGCTTCCATCCAGGAGCGGTGCGATGTCTGCATCTCTGGTCGGCAGTGGGAAATTTCGGATCGTCGCTGGCGATGGGGTGGGACGGGCAGGGCATGGGAGCATGGCGTGTGCTCTCCAAGCCCTGGCTCGGCCGCACGGGCTTGCTCCCACGCCACTGTGATGCCTGCAGAGTTCTTTGAGGTCCTTCAAGGGAAGAAGCAAAGCGGGTAAACCCGTGTCACGTGCGGTCACCCGGGGCGCAGGACCCTCAGAGGGCACCCTGGATGCCTTTTGCAGCCCAGAATCAAACCCTTTCTGTACACCTCTGTGCTATTCCATCGCCCTGCATTTCTCTGCTCCGTTCCTGAAGCTCTTTACAGCCGCCACAACCTGAAACGCGTGCCCAGCATACCTGGCTCTGCCTCTTGCACCCCCTCAGTCCCTGCCCTGCTCTTCCAGCTCCAGGGCTGCTTTGCCTTTAGCATATCCTGAGCCGACCCTGTGCCCATCCCACGGATTTCATCTCGGCGGGGGAAAAAAAAAAAAAAAAAAAATACCCAGCCCTGCGCATCCACGCGCAATTTTTGTTTTAGGAAAAGCTGTTAAGTAGGGCTGAGGAAACAAGAAGAATAGCAGCCCTATTGGTGTCGTGTTTAGAGAGGAACTGGGTTCTCACTGTGTCAACAGCACTTGGCGTGAAAGTGGCCGTTGTTTGGCAAGACACTGCTCCTTTCACCCCGCGCGCCCCAGCTGCTGGGAGCCGGGCGCTGTTTTGACGGACAGAGCGAGTGCGATGCCGACAGTTGTTTTAATTTTCACACAGTTGCAGGCATCGCTCCCAGGGCCGGACCGGAGCGGCCGGCGTTGCAGGGTGGCTGCGCTGGGAACGGCGATAATTATTTACGGTATTTGGTAATAGAAATGTAAATACGTTGAAGAGGGACCGGCACCGGCAGGGCCAGTGCAGGTATTGGGACAGGAGGTGCAAACGTACCGTGCTTGCCGGAGGCGGCAAGGGATGAGTCGGAAAGGTTAAAGTGGAATTTCTTCATTGGAGCCAAGCAATGACCCATGGTTAAAGCTTGGTGTCATTTTGGAGCCTTTGGGTTTTTCAGTGCTGATAAACGGGTCAGGACCGCGCTACCCCTCAGCATCGCACAGGGACCTTTCGCGTGTGCCATAAGTGCAAGAGGGGGTTTGCAGCAGCGGTCCGGGGCGGCGTTCCCTCGCGCGCTTCCCTCTCTTCCGCTCTGGCATCTCCTGCCTGGGAGAGACGGGCAGCCCCCGGGGCGGCCGAGTCCACGCTGGTGCTGGAGGGGCTCAGGGTGGCCGAGGAGGAGCAAGTAGTGAAATACCCATGTAGGCTAAATAAGCTGCTAACCTGCAAAATCCCAAGGAATTTTATTCCCTGCCAGCTTTCCTCCCTGAAGCAGCTTCCCCCGTGGCAAACGTAAGATAGCAAACTGTAAATCATGGAGGAGAGGATGCAGCTTCCGTCCCGGGAGCATCTCTGGGCAGGGAGATCGGGAGGGTTTCTGGCGATGCCGGCCGGGCTCCGGCTCCGCTGCACCCGTGATTCATGGCGTGGCTGTGCCCAAGGGACGGAGTGACTTCATGACTCGGTCCCCAATATTTCCTATTCTTGGCTGACTTCTGCACGGATGTTGGAACAAATTCATTTAAGTTTATGAATCGCTATTGTGTTACTCAAACTGGTGAGGCAGCACCTGGAGCTGCTCTCGTTTCGTTTGCCCCCTGCGCGGCGAGGAGCACTGAGCCCGTGTGTTTGCTTCCTTCGCAGGTGTCCCGGGTGCCCGTGGAGTCCTGCGAGCAGTACACGACCTGCGGGGAGTGCCTGAGCTCGGGAGACCCGCACTGCGGCTGGTGCACGCTCCACCACATGTGAGTCCAGCCTCGGCCGTTTCGTTTGAGCTGCTGCTGGTGGTGATAAAAGCAGCTTCCAAAGCCACCGAGCGCCTCCCATGCAATCTTTGCAAAAGTGAATTGGGTTGAAGTTCCTTAAATCCATTCTTCTCTTCCCTGGAATGCCACTGCAAATCCCTGAGCTCCTGTAAAGAGGTAAAGGAAAACGAATCCCTTCTTTAGGAGTGGTGGGTCGCACGCAGCTTGGAGAGGGTGCCACGGACGCGACAGGAAAGCAGAATTTAAACCAGTCGGAACGGAGGCCTCGCGTTTTGTATGCTCCTGCTTGCCCAAGCCCCAAGTCCAAATAACAGGGAATATTTAAAGGCAGTGGTAGACTTGATTACTGGAACAGAGCAGAGCACCAAGCCCTATTAAATGTATTGGAAAGAGAGATTGAAATTCTGCATGGCAAGGGCAGAGGGTCTGTGCTCCAGCCGTCCCGATGGGGCAGAGCAGGGCTGGGAGCTGGCAGCCCCTCACGCATATCGACAGGCACAAAGGGCTAAGGGTGGTTGGTGGGGTTTTTTTTTTTCAGGGGAGCTCCAGGAAACGCTCTCTGCATTCAGGAGGTGTTTGTGTCCTTCCTTTCTCTCCCCTGCACGATCACTTCCTAAGGCGGAAGGGGGACCACCAGGCAAAGGCAGATCGGGGGAGGAGGGGAAAGCCTCGAGGAGGCTGGAGGAGAGGAATAGAAATCCCTCCGGCTGCGTGCCAGCTTGCAGAGCAGCCCCGTTAAATGCATGGAAATCGGGGCGGAGGCAGAGTTCAGGGACCCGCACAGCAAAGCTTGGCCACATGCCTGAGCAGCAGGTGCTGGAGAGGGAGCCGGGGACGGCAGGCTCCGCCGCAAATCCGGCCTGGATTCGGGACCTGTGGGCTTTGGGGTGCAGACTGGCTCCCCACGGCTTCCTTGGTTTGCAAAGAGTCATTGCCGCGCTCGGGGATATGCGGGAGAGCCGTTGCAGCCGCTGGCCCTGAGCATCCCGCAGGCTCCGCGCAGGCAGGGGCTGGGGGCAGATGCAGAGTGGCCCCCGCCAGCAGCACGGCGACAAGGGGCACAGGTGCCCTGGGCGTTTTTGTTTGGTTTTTTTTTTTAATTTTTTTTAAAGCTTTTTTCATTTCTGACGAGCCTGTCCAGCCCTACAGCTAAGCCACCATATGTGCTGTTGTGTCTGAAAGTCTTTACTGTCACGGCAGCTTTGTCAGAAGGAAGTGATTTCCATCCCTGGTGATTCCCATCCCTCAGGACAGCCATCCCCGGGTGCCTTTCCAGCGGTTGGGACAAAAGCCACCGCAGCCTTTCGGTAGTGAGGGGACAAGGAAGCGAGGAAAGGGGATGTGCTCTGAGCGGCAGGTCTGTAGCGACTCCCCGGAACCAGCCGTAGGGGTACGAGAGCAGCCTGGGGACAGTGGCCCTGCAGTGCCCGGTGCTGCCGAGCTGCGCAGCAGGAGGGGACGGCTGCATTAAGTGTCTGTGGGTGTTCGGTGTTGCTCCTCAGACCCCTGCAGCAGCTCTTCTGCGAGGATCACCGAGTGCTTTCCTAATGGTAATGAACTGAATCTTCATAAACCACCTGGGAAGCAGGTAAAGGTTGTTATCTTCATTTTGCAGAGAGAAAACCCTCAATGTCAAGAGGAGAGAAAAGTGTCGTTTCCTCTGCCCTTTTGGCCGTGACATTTTGGCGTTAACCTATTCCCAACAAGGGTTTCTTCCCTGATGGTATTTTTCAACCTTCCCTTTGAGCATCTGCACTTTCCTGGCCTGCTGGAAGCAATGATCATTTTTTAGCTTTTGTCTTAAGCTGTAAATAATTGAGTTTATCTTGCTGTTCCTGAAGCCTCTGTCATATTTGTTTGGAAGCCCCAAGTGCTGGAGTGTTTGTATTTAATTTGTCATCTCTCTCCTTTAATTCTTACACGTCCCTCCTGCCAGATGGACCAGCTGCTCCTTTGCTCAGTGGAAGGTTGCGGGTCAGGGTGTGATGTTCGCGCTGCGGTTTCTGAGGGCTGGTAAAAAGGGTGAGGGGCAGAAGAGGAGACATTTTCATCCTCGAAAGAGCAAGAGAGTAGCTGGCTGCCTGAGCAAGTGTGGATACGGTAAACACCAGCACCGAGTCTCAGATGGGGATTGAAATCCAGTCGTTTCTCCCCGCTGCTTGTTGTAGGGTTTTGCTTCTCAGGTTCGGGGTCTGTGTCCTGGGGGTACCGAGACCCCCAGGCAGCTCGGGGATCTCCGTGCAAGAGCTGCGGAGGAGCGGGGCAGGCCAGCCTGTAAGGCAGCTCCTCGCTGGGCACTTGGCATCTGTGTTTGCAGTTGCCAGAGGCTTAGCTGAGAGCATGGACAGGCAGGGACTGAGCTATCGAGGAGCCAGAAAAACAAATCCGAATTTTAAATGATGCTTTGGATGTCTGAACAGGTGCAGATGTGAGATAGATGGACGGACCACCGCCCCGTTCCAAGTGGCATCAGGCAGCGTGTCTTGCCTTCCGTGCCACCAGCCAGAGAGGAATAATAAAGGAGAAGTAAAAGGATCTGAGTTGTCCTGGGATAAGCTTTCATTATCCAGTATTACACAGAACTTTCCTTATACGCTTGTTACGTATTATTGTCTCTTAGAGGCCTGAGTCAGGGCTCACGGCTGTTGCACAGTGGGGTGCTCGCATACGTGTGCGCGTACCTAGAATTTAAGGGTAGTGATAGTGGTGATGCTCGTGAATGAGGTACCTGAGAGGATTAAATCAGGAGCGCTGGAAGCAGGAGTCGGTGATGCTGGCAGCGCAGGCTCTAGCCGTGAACCTGAACCCGGGAGGCAGCTGGGCGCAGGCACCGGAGCAGACCCGGATCTCCTGCCCTGAAAGAGGTGCCTGGGGAGGTGCCGGCCCTGGGCAGCACACGCCTTGCACCGGCCTTTGAGGAATCCTGCACATAGGACGGGTGAGAAGGTGTGGAAAAGCAGCAGGAAGGGAAAGGTGCTCGTACTCCTGCAAAACTCCTCTGCTCACCCAGCAGTCCCTGGAGCAGCGATGGCTGAGCACCCCGTCCCTGCCCAGCGCCTCCGCTGCGTCCTCCCGGCCAGCGGTTTGCTCACCGTGCAAGTTCGTCCTCTCCGTGGGAGAGAAGGATCTTCTGCTGCTCCTCTTCTACAAACAGCACTCTTTGGGAGCAAGCGGAGGCCTCGAGGAGATTGTTAAAGAGTCTCTTCAGCCCAGTGGGATTTGAAACCTGCAAGACTTCCATATGCTGCTCTCTGCAAGTGTGTTATTGTCTACAGACCTATTTATCTCTGTTAGGGCTGTTGCCATAAATAGTATGATAAAAAAGAGCCATTCCAGCGAGTCAATGAGATAAAGGCTCCAGTCAAGAGCTCACTTTAAAGCTATCTTACAGATTCACTTAAACCTCAATAATTCTTCCTTTGGCAGCATTCATATTTACCTCCATTATACTCAAAAAAAAAAAAAAAAAAAAAAAAGGAAAAAAAGCAGAGAGGGTGAGGAGAACAGCAAGAGTGTTTGCTGGGGATCACACGGGTGGTTTGGAAAGGGAAAGTGCCAGCTCCGCTTTTCTTAATCAAAAGCAAACGGCCCTCGCAGGGAGGATGCGAATCCACCGTTTCAGCGCGGGAAGCCCTGGTTTTGCCGAGTGTTTTGTCAGGCGGTCAGAGCTAGATGTGCACGGCAAAATCCAGCCGCTGCGTGGGCAGGAGGTGTTTCTGCTGATGCATGTGTGTGTCTGAGACCGCCCGAGCCGCTCCGCAGGGAGCCAGGCAAACAAGCAGTTTGACAGCAGTGCCTTGTTAATTCGAGTAACATATACACTCAAGTAACTGTCAGAAGGGAACTTGCTGGTGGCATCTGGGGCTGGTGACAGCACCTCCATCCTCTGACCTTTGCACCACCGTTTGAAATAGGGCCCAAGAGCAGCAAGGAGTGAAAAGTGACAAAGTTTGCTGATACCTTATTAAAACTATTAACACCAAAAGGCCAATATGTCATCTGCGCCCAGGGAGGGAGGTTGGAAGAAAAAAGATTTTCCTCAAATGAGATAAAATAGAAAATCACGGAGGGATGCCAGGGCTGTGCTGCAGTCTCTGATACCTGGTTTGAAACACTGACAATTCGCCCTTGGTTTCCCGGTGGGCACTCCTCTACCTGCTGGAAGCAACTTAATTTTACTCTGCTCCAAGGACGCCTGCAATAGAAAAACAGGGGTAACCAGCCATCCCGGAGCACACAGCAGGCTAGGAGCAGTCCTAGTCGCTTTGGCATGCTCGGAGCCTTGCGTCCCTGATGGTGGGGATGGGAGAGAGCCGGGAGCCCGAGGTGTCAAAACCAGGAGCCGTCGGAGAGGAAAGTCCCGTTCCTGGCCCTGCCGTGCTCCTCGGCTCCAGGAGGAGATGATTAATGAACTATGTGGTTTTGTTTTAATTAGAATGGAGGCATCATTCATGCCTGTTGCTGCTTTGTGCTTTAGTTTCTGTGCAGATTATGGCTTGCAGGGGCCCTGGCCGAGCGGCGGCAGAGTGCCTGGCTCACCCTGCACCCACGGCTCCCGCTGGCACGCGGGACTGAGCAGCTCTGGGTTGTGTCCCAGTGCAGGCGGGACCGGGAATTGCTCCTGAGATACTTGTGGTTTGTCTTTCCTCTGATCACAGAATATTTTTCAGTGCCCTTTGGCCCTGACCGGCAGTCTGTGCCTAATACCTGGTCCCGATGCAGAGCATCGCCCCCGGTCCTGCTGCTAACACCCCCTTCCCCTGGCCGAGGCTTTGCCCTCCTGTTTAGCTCACCCCCGGTCAGCTGTAGCACCTTGTGCCGTTTGACATCTTCCTGGGGTGCTTCGTGTGCTCTGATGTGTGCTCATGTGTGGCAGGTGCTCCCCGAGGGACAGCTGCGAGCGAGCAGACGAGCCGTACCGATTTGCCGGCAGCATCAGCCAGTGCATGAGCATCACCGTGCAGCCCAGCAGCATCTCCGTCTCCGAGCACAGCCTCCCGGTAGGTCCTGCCGGCAAGCGGGGAGGGCTGGACCTGTTGGTGAGAGGCATTTCCAGCGTATTTCAGGTTCACAGTGAACAATCCGTTCTCCAGCCTTTCTCCCTGCCCATCGGCACAACTGTTTTCCCATGAAGTCAGGCTTGCAGAGGGACTGGTGAGGAAAGGGGCCATCCCAGCCGGGGAAGAAGGGGGTGGGGATGACAGAAACAAATTCCCCTTCCCCTCGGGCCTCAGCTCACATTTCTCTCGGTCCGGTTTCATTAGCTGTTGAAAGGAGAGGCTTTGTTTCCCAAAAAGCTCATCTGTGAGCTGTGCTCAGGCCTGGCTCGCTGAAGCATCCCAGCTGTTGCCCCCCCCGAGCCCCCCAGCACCCCGCGGCAGCTGCCCTTGCTGCAGCCCCTTCCCGCTCCCCACCGGGGCCGGCTGCCCTCGCCTGCCCACCGGCACTGGGTGTCGAAATGGCGTGGGGCTGTTGGGAGGCCACTCACCCCCCACTCAGGCACCAGTTTGCCGTGGGGACGGTCCCCATTCGTGCAGGGGTCGGTGGGGACTTGCCCGTTGCTGATGGCCACGCGTGCCCGGGGCAGGGCTGTCTCTCCCACGTGCGCTGGGGGCTGTTGCAGCTCGGGGAGGTTGTTTGAGCGGCTGTGCGTGCAGAGGGTTGTCGGGGCAGTCGCTGCTGCTCTCGTGCATGAGACGCAACGCGCTGCTACTGCTGTCGCAGGTTCCCGACGCAGGCACTGAGGGTGGCGGTGTCTCTGTAGTGCAACCAGGGGGTCAAAAAGCTGCCCTTGCCACCTCTCCTAACCTGCAGTACCCAAAGGCTCAGCAAGAACCTGCATCCCTGGCTTTCTTTTTCCTCCTCCACGTCCCACGAAAGGGCAGCTGGCCACCTCCCGTGGGTGGACGGGTAGTTTAAGGGGGTCAGTATTGAATGGGAAAACAGCAAGTAATGAAAACACTAAGGAAACTCGGGCAGCTGCCTGCTAACGGATCGATCCCTGTGTTTTGCTTCCCCTCTGCCTCTCCTCTCCCCGGCCGCAGCTCAGCCTGCTGGTGAGCGATGCTCCGGACCTGACGGCTGGGGTCACCTGCCTCTTCGGAAACCTGACGGAGGTGGAAGGGCAGGTTTCGGGCAGCCGGGTTGTCTGTGTCTCACCAGCAGCAAAAGATGTTCCTGCCATACCTGTGGATCAGGGTGAGTAACTGATTCTGGACAGCAGTATGACATCTGTGCCACCAGAAAGTACGGCGTAGGTTTGAAAGTATCTGCTGGATGGAGCAGAGCCTTTGGGGCTGCTGCTGGAGAAATTCATTCTCCTGTCAAAGCCCATGGAACCCAGGGAGCTAAATATGCTTCATCCTTAAGAAATGCATCCAACACAGGGGAAGATAGGCTGGGAGCAGGGAGCACCACGAGCTTGCCCTGTCCTTACGCCTTCCCTGCGCTGCCAGACAGCTCCCAGGACAGGACAGGAGCCATCTGTCCCTCCCCGGGGTGGCTCGTGAGTGGGACAGGGACTCGCAGCCTTTCCACACCGGTGGATCTGGAAAGCAGGAAACCTCCCCTCGCCTGGCTCAGCACCCACGAGTAGGTGGATGCAGTTTCTATTTTTCGGTCCTGATCTTTGGGTTGTTTCTTCATTAATGTCACTGCTGTCATATTTTCTCTTCCCATAACCAAAATGCTACTTGCTTAAAACTCATTTTCTCCTTGGCGCCCTTCCAGGTGTCAACTGTGCTTCCCTGCTGATATCTTTGTATTTCTAAGGCATTATATGGAGCCTGAGACTTGGTGAAAAGTGGGGGCCGAGAGCCGCCGTGGTAGCGGGGCTAGCGTAGGCTTACCCAGAGCAGCTCCAAGCACAATCTGCTCTTAATTAACCCAGCACTGAGGCTCCTGAAGAGCTTCACTAATGCCCCCGTTTCCAGCATTGTCTCCTATTCCAGTCTTGGGCTGCTTCTCAGAGTACTGAATTAGTGGTTTTGTACTGGAGACAGAATCCTTTAGGGAACGGGGTGAGATCCCACACTCATTTCAACTGTGACCCGAGGCAGCGTTTAGACCCTGCATCTCCAATGCATTTTGCCATCAAGCCTGATTTGGTTTGGAGGCATTGCTGGAGACAGCCAGCCCGGCACCCTAGGGTGCTTGAGGGCAGGGTCCATCTGGGGGGTTGCTCAGCCCCCAGCTTGGGGACCTGCTGCAGACTGACTGCAGGGGGGGAGCCCGATGCCTGGGGGAGCAGGGAGACAAAAGCAACCTGACTTCTACCTCCTACCCCAGAAGCAGACGGCTCAGCACGCTGTGGCAGGCGGGGAGTGGGTGCCCCCGCATCTGCTGTTGCTTCCTTCGTTACTGCTGGACTGACAGGCTCTGGTTTGCATCCCCAGACTGGTTCGGCGTGGTGCTGCAGCTGAAGTCGCGGGAGACGGGGAGGACGTTTGTCAGCACGGAGTTCAAGTTCTACAACTGCAGTGCCCACCAGCTGTGAGTGCTCCCTCCCGGTCCCTGGGCCAAGCCAAACTCCAGCTAAAAAGAGAAAGGGCTGGGAAATGGATGCTGGGCTCTGGGACCAGCCGGGGGCAGGGGGGGCTATCACGCTGCTTGGTTCAGCCAGCAGATGCGTGCAGTAGAAGGGGAGCCCACCATTCCCTGCCTTCTCTGAACTTCTCTGGGTGCATGTGTAGCTTCCTCTGCCTTGTGAGACGCAGGCGGAGTGAGCCTGAAAAAACCTTAACCTGCTGGTGCCCCCAAGCTGCGTGATCCCGCAACTGTGAACTTGGATGGATCTTCGCAGGCGGCTGGCGAAGGCAGAGCAGAGGGTCCGGGGAGGTGGGCTGCAGGCAGCGGGGAGGTGGGCTGCAGGCAGCCGGAGGAGGCAGAGCCCTTCCACGTTGCACCGGCCAGGAGAGCAAGGTGCTGGTTGCTGCAGGGTGCTCTGCGGGGTGACAGAGGAGGGCATGGCCGTCGGAGGAGACATGGTGGTGAGGACTGACCGGGGTGTCTCCAGCCCCGGGGTCTCAGCACAGCGGTTGTATTTTAGATGGGGTGAGCGAGAGCGCTGGTGGCAGGAGCTCCCTGCAGCCTGCCTGTCCCCGCAGTCGGGCAGAGTAGCCCTGAGAGCCCGGTGGGCTGCTCCGTGGAAGCCTGGGGGGCTCAGTGCTGCTGAGCATCGTGGAAATGTATCCCCCCATGGGCACATCTCCGCTGAAAGGCGGCACACAGCTGCCGGGCCTTGGAAACACGTTTACAGACCTGAAGCGTTTATAGATTTCTCTCTGGAAACACAGCAAGCCCCAAAGCACCAAAAGGAAACGTGGGCAGGACCTACCAGAAGTTGGATAGCAAAAGGCAGACCTGACCCCGGGGCTGGGTGGCATCTCTGGCAGCAGGTTCAGCTGCCAGCTCTGCTCCAGGAGCGTGATTTGCTGCTCGAGCTGGCTGGTGGGAATCGAGAAGTGCCAGCACAGGGTCACTCCCAATCTTTCTGTGCTCGATTTGAAGCCTCAAGCTACGGGGCCGTCCCTGCTGCACTTGGAAGAGAGGTGTGTGCGCTGATGGGCTTGGCTGGCCTGCAGTTTTTCTAGGCATGCATTCAATTTTTTTTAAATTTTGTTTTGAGCCATAGCACAGAGCAGAGGTACCGGAATGAAAGGAGCCCTGCGAGTTCTGCAGTTCCCCCCGTGCTGCCCCTCGTGGTGGTCTGTATCCATTACCCCAGTGATCCCTGCCTCCCGACCTGCTACCCCTCGTGCACAACTCTGTCCTTACGTCCTTGTCCCTCAGGCTGTACAGCACCAGCCTCTCCTCCGGCTGCAAGCACTTGCAGTCCTTCCAGCGGTTCCTCTGCATTCTTATGGTTTTGAATTTGCGTGAGGGATGGCATCATGGGGACCCCTATTTTCACTTAGGAGCGGTGTTTGGATCAGGAGAGGCAATGCATCTTTTCTGGCCGGTCATTTGGCTTCATCTGACCATGCCTTTCTACCAGCTCCTGTTTGGAGATAAAGTGCTAACACAGTGGTAAATTCTGCAGCACTTACATCATACCGGGCTCGTTATCAGAGGGTTTAACAAGGGCACGAGCCAGCCTGGCGGGGAATGAATCACAGCATGTGAAAAGGAGGAAGGAATACAGGTCTCAGCCAGCAGAGAAGAGAGACCTCTTGATCCTCAGACTCTTCATTGCAACGGCGAGGGTGTCTGGAGAGAGCAGGGGAGCAGCCGTGCCCTTTGTGGCTGCGCGGCAGCACAAGAAGTGGTTGTGGGGTACGTAGCACGTACCCCGTGGGAGCTGGCGTTAGGCTCAGAGGGGCAGGAGGGGTTTGGGGCTGGACAGGAACGTGCTGCTTTTGCGGACTGGTTCTGTGAAACCTCCTGTGCTGGATCCAGCTGTGGTGAGCCCACGGGCTGAGCTGGTTCAGCGCTCAGGTGCATGAATTCCTGTGTCCCTAGAGAGCTGCAGGTCAGTCAGGGAATGTCGTGGTGGCTTCTGTGTCCCTCTCAATAAGGAACAGATGAGGTGGAGAGATGCACTTTCTGAAGCAGAAGACAGACAGTGGTCCCTAAGAAAGCTGGGTCAGGATGAAAGAGCAAAGGTGGTGACCTGGTGTAAGTCTTAGAGCTCGGGATCCTACCAGGAGCCCCTCACCGTGCTCAGCTGAGCAGAGCTGAAAGCAGCAGCCAGCAAACACGGTACAGTGAGAGGTACCGAACCACGCGTGGGCCATCAGAGAGGTCCTCTCCCCTCGGAGCCAGCGGTGCTGCGGGAAGCAGGGAGCTCCACCGGCACCAGACGGGAAAGCCGGAGGCCAGGTGAGGGCAGGTGGGAGAAGTGCTACAGACCGAAACGGAGACAGAAATGGGTCAAACGAACCAGTAATTAAATACGCTTGCAGCACTTGATACTCTTCCCCAGATTTACGCTTGCAGCACTTGATACTCTTCCCCAGATTTGCATACACAAGATGTAAGCTTCCTTAGCTTTTAAGGTCACTACGAACACATCAGAAGGAAAATACAACTGGTTTATTAAAACACGCATTCTTGTGGGCAGCACTGCCCAGCTGGCCAGAGCAGCCCTGCCTGCAGACCCGCTTTCCTCGTTTTCCAGAGTTTCCTACCTAAGGCCATGCTCCCGCTTCCCTGGTGATGCTCGTCTGTCTGCACTGACCCTGAGCTCACTCCAGCGCATCCCTGCCCCGGGCGCTGCCCGCTCCAGGCAGCACCGCGGTCTCTGGAGCCGCAGGTTACGGCACGGAGCTGAATCCCATGGGCACAGCTTATACTTAACGCCAGCAGACAGTCGCCAAAATGCTGCCACGTGGCACGGAGGGTCGGCCTCGGAGATGGAGGAGGTGGTTACTGCTAATATTAGCAGCTGTCATGGACCGTGCATCGAACTGGCAGCCAGTTAGTGTGGAATGAAAACCACCCAGCCAGTTCACTGGCAGCTGGGCCCCCCCGTGTCTGAAAAGGGTCTGCGTTCTTTCAAAAACATTTCATAAACAGTTAATTTCTTCCAACGTGAATCAAAAGCACTCGCAGGACTCTTATGCACTCCAGGGCCAAGCAGAAGTGTTACTGTTGACTTGAAGCATTCCTGACTTGTAAAGCAACTGATCCAATTTTTGCCAGGCTTGCCTTGTTTTCTGCTTCCTAGAAACTAAAAATCAGGTGTGGTGTCTGTGCAATATTGGGCTTTGTTTTATGCCGATGCAATGGTACGCATTAAATCCCGGCTTGTATTTTATTACTGAGTGAATTCTGAGGTTGCTTAAAGACTGTCTTTTCAGCATGTGTTTTCCCAAACCCGTTTGTTACTTTTGTTGTATCAAGACATCCCTCCAAAGAAATTATTTTCCCATGAAAGACCCTGAGCCTGGAGTTCTGGCTAGGCCTGTATGTCACCATTTAGACCTCCCAACATGATAACCTCCTCCGTAACTCCTCCTTTCTCCCCCCAGGTGCCTGTCTTGCGTGAACAGCGCTTTCCGCTGCCACTGGTGCAAGTACCGGAACCTCTGCACCCACGACCCCACCACGTGCTCCTTTCAGGAGGGGAGGATCAACGTCTCTGAGGTACCAGACCACGATTTCAGCTCTTTCTTCTTTGCTTTTCTATGGCACAATTAGAGTAACCAACGCTTATCTGAAGTTTTTTTGACTTTCTGTGGGTTGGGGCCTCTCTTGGCTGGCACCGAAAAGTGCAGATACAGCTTTAACGGAGCGTAAGCAAGAAGGCGTCAGTCTTGCACAAGCGATGTGTCTCGACCTGAACGCCCAAGCTGATCCCACCTCTGATGTGTGGGTATGCTCAGGTTCAGTAATAACCGTAATTGCTGTGGTGCTTTCCTTCAGGGATCTCACAGACTCCTCAAAGACCAGCGCGTTTCAGCAGCTCCGCTTTACATAGAAGGCGTGCAGGGATTTGCCTGACGGCAAGCAACAAGTCAGATGCAGAGCTCTTGGTGGGACTCATTCAGTGGGTTCCGTTGGCAGGTCTGGAATTTATGGCAGGAGCTTGACTGTAAACTGATTGAGAAGGGAATTACAGATGTGAACAGGTCCAGACTTTGGAAAAGAGAATTGATTCAGGTTCCAGCGCTGTGGACCAGGAGCCATCTCTCTTAGCAGTTAATAAAAGGTGTGGGGCTCAAGTCCAAAAATGCTTTTAACAGTTGGAAGGAGGCATAGCCCGTTAACGGCTCTGCCAGGTCTTCTGTATGTCCCGAGGTGAAGGCATCCATGGAGGAAAGGAGTTTTTTAGCACAAATTCCCGATCAACCGTTACCACTAACCCCTTGGTCTGAGGTTTCTGCACCCACTGTCTTGTTTGATTCCCTGGCTGCTGGCTGCTTCAGGTTCACCAAATACAGAGCAGATACAGCCCCTGATGCTGGCAGAGTCCTGGTCTTTGCCCTTAGTGCCCCTACACTTGGCTTTGTAGCACCTGGAATGGGTGCAGGTCCTAAAGCTGCAAGGAAAAAAATAGTTTAAAAGGTGCTTTGAGAATCCTGAGTGTCTTGGAAAGTGGGAAAGGCAGCAGTGAGGACATATACAAATATTAGAAAAAGCAAGGAGAGTAAGGTTAGTTAGCCAGCGTCAAGTCAAACCCTTATCAGTGAGTAATGGAGATAGAGAAAAGCAGAAGAGATCAGTCAGTAGAGTAAAACACTGAGCCGTTGAAAAGAAGTGACGGAAGCTGCCAGGCTGCTGCTAAACCGATAGTAAACTCAAAACTTACCTCATGGGTCTTTCTGTTAAAGTGCTGCCAGGAGGCACGTAGGTACAAGGCAAGAAACGTTAATGAACTGCGTGTGTACGTACCTCAGTGGGGATCTGCAAGAGCCAAGGGACGGGCAGCGCAACTGGGCGCTGCCACCTGCGAGGGACCAGCAGCCTCAAAGAGCTGCCTCATGCAGCAAAGGGAACGGATGCCCAAGGAGAAGCGTCCACCCTGGGGACAACCCAAAAGCTTTCTCAGTCCAGTTCAAAGTCAAGAAACTTCCTTTCAACATAACAAGAGAAGGCAAAACTCTTTGCTTTTCCTTCTCTCCAGCGATGTGGGGTTTTTCTCCTTCACACTCAAAGCATCACTGTCTTCCCAGGCTTTACAATTGTAGTTCTCAGTTTTATAGGTCTTCAACCCCATGATCTCAGAAGTGTTTGACAAGTCTCTGGTAAAGTAGGACAATCCCATTATCTCCGTTTTTCTCCTGGGAACGCACAGGACTTGCCTGAGATCACACAGAGGGAGCGAGTGGAGGAGTTGGTATCTCTGCCAGTTCCTGCTGGGATCACAGGACCGTCGCGTCTCCAAAGAACTTCCTCTGTCGTCTTCATCTTGTAGAGGTGGTTTCTTACCAGGGGATGCTATGTGATACCTAACACCTTCCTGGTGATTGCTGACGAGGACTGATGATAACGATGCAGATGCTCCACTGTTTGTCATGACTTCTCCAGAACACACAGGCAAAGCCAGTCACCAAAACCTAATTTGTTTGCTTATTTAAGGCAAATGAATTGCCACTTGCGTACACAGTGCAGCGCTAATGCCTTTATTATGGGCATTTCACTCCGGCTAACACAAGACATCAAATAAATGCCTCCTAAAGAGTTTCCTCTCTTAAAACAATTCAGATCACAATGTTCTCATTGTGTCACGGCCTGATGTATTAGCAAAATGTTTGTGCTTACCAGCACTGCTCCCTTCCTAGCAGAGAGTCGGTTGTGTTTGGAGCCGGTGCTGCGGTGATAACCACGGCAGCGCCTCCGCCGCGGAGGGAGCAGCGCCGGCACGTGCTGCCCTACTTTCAGTCCCATGCGCCTCTTCTCACATAAGATTTGCACACGTGTTCACATGGGGTTGGAAATTTTCTCGTGCCTTTATATTTAATTTAAGAGAAAATATCTTGAATATTCCCTTTTACTCCTGGCCCATCAGAATTTGTGTCCCAGTGGGATTCAATGTGTAACGAACTCCCTTTGATGCTCCTAGGAGTCGTTGTATTGAGAAGGGAAAAGAGCTCGAAGCCTCAGCCGCTTTGCAAGGTGATGGAGGAAAGCAAGCCCTGCTTCATGAGCTGTACGCTTGCTCCTTGCGATCTTCTGCCTGTATTGACCAAGCTAAACGCTGCCTTTTTGCCCTGCTTTCCATGAAAACACAACGCAGAGAACGAGCTTTATCTGTCTCTCTGCCGGCCCCGTCAGCAGGAATTGTTTACTGAAGTCTGAGGGCAGAGCTCAGGGATAGACGCGGGTGGTGCAGAGGACACCCTCGAAGATGGGTCGGTGCTTTGTCGGGGGGTAGCGAGCGGCCTGTGAAGCCATCGGTAAGCGATAACCACAGGCGTTTGTGATGCTTGAGAAAAGACGCACCTTGAGTGTCAGATCTCTGGTTTGCGTCGTGTTGTATTTGCAGAAGTGAAAATGTATTGTTCGTGCGCGAGGCACATTTGGTTTGCAGTCGTCGGTAGATAAATCCAGAACCCTTCGCAGCCTGTAAAGCAGAGCGATCTTCCAGCCTTGAGCTGGCTGTTCTTGACATCTTCATCTGGTGGGAAGGTTCTGATACAGGGTAAACCTAAGTCTTTTGAGGTCTCTCTTTCCAGGTGGCCAGTTCTCTAGGAGTTAATAGTTAGATAAGCAACTCTCTTAGTCTGAGGCGTCATTTATCTGCAGGAGGTGCCTGCTTAGACATTGCTATCCAAAGAGCAATGGGGAGGCAAAGGTCTGGGGCTGGCTTGCACCCACAAAATGATACCATTTTAATGTGTCTGAGGTGGTTGGGTTTGTGTGTGTGTGAGGCTATAAGATGTTTCTCTCTAAATGTGTAAAACATGTAGATGAAGAGGAATGTAGATACATAAATATATTCTTACACCCCATCCCAGTGGAGAGCTAGAACCAAATAAATCCTATTAGTTTCCCAGAATGTGGGATCCCATCCCTCTTTGATGTCCACTCTGTGCAGATAATGCCATTTCCATGTGTGAGATGCTGCATCAGGAGGACGGAGCATTTCAGATTCTGGGAGTTTAGTGCAGAGCCACATTTCGGGTCTGGTCTGACTCCTTTAAATTCTCATTGCTTTTAGAGCAAACCTTTCCCCCGGCCTTGCCCTTGGAGGCTGAGTGCTGCTTGATGCATCTTGAAGGAAATAAACCACAATCAAACCTTCCTCATATCTGTCCTTACAATCCCCACTGTTGAATACCTGAATGGGAACCGTGATGTGCAGGAGATAACTCAACGCCGCACCTGAGTCCACCAAAGTCAGCAAATGACTGTGCCGGGTCACGTCACTTCTGGAATGATGTGTTTGTCTGAAAAAGTACCAACAGTAAGAAAAAGCCCAGTTGTAGCAAGATTCACTCATCTGAATTTGAGAAGATTGGTTCGAGCTTTTTTTTCATCGGTAGATTTGTGGTGTGTATAAGCTGCAGTGTTTGGTGCTTGGGGGGGGGGGAAAGAGCCACGCGGGAAAACGCTCCGCAGGGCTGCAGGGAGCCCGAGGGAGATGTTCCCACCTGCAACCCGGCCGTGTTCGAGGGAACGGCTCCTACCCTCACCTCTGCTACACAAAGGGGTTTTTATGGGAGAGAAATCGCCTCTCCAGCCTTCCGTGTTTTGCGTGGCTGTAAATATCACAGTACTTTGTAAATTAATGGCGAAGACCCGGGTTACAGCACGCGCATACAGCACGGAGCTGAGGACGAAAGGGCACTGGGTAGGAATTTAGCAGGGAGAAAAGTCTCGCTTCACTTGCCTTTCTTTTCATGTCTGGTTTCTAAGGAGCAAGGTCTGCTCTCCTTTCCAGTAGCACAAATGAAGAATAATGTGTTTCCATGAGTGATGGGGACCGTAATTTGTATCATTGGGAACACAACTGTGAGCCAGGGGTTTACGTTCACGTGCCAGATTCGTTTATGTTTATAACTTTAAAATGCGTGTAGCAAGTTAACATTTGTAGAGGGTTTTTTTTTAGATGAAAAGTACAAAAACATTGTATTTTCTTCTATTTGGGCTAAATCCAATAGTTAAAAGAAATGCCTGCCATTTCTAGGCACTTTTTTCCAAATAAGAGCAGGAAGATTTGACCTACTAAAACAGCTCTGTTAAACACAAATAATAACCATGGGTGCTCGATTCTACTCCAGAGACAGACGTGTATCGCGGGTCTTTAAGGCATTTATAGACTTGGAGTGTTTGAGGCTAACAAGTGTTGGGGAAGCATAAAACGTCTTTGTAAATTGTGTGCGATGATACTTCATATGCAGAATATTCTCTGAGAGTCTGTGCCACTCGCGTGTCGGAGTCTTGTCTTTCTCCAGCAGATCTTCTGATTTGTGTTTATTCTGGGGTACAGAAGTCAGGGAGGATAATGAGAGGATTCAGCGTGTGTTTGTTTAGCGAGAGGAGGCAATAATGGCCTTTCTACCTCACTGCAGGATTTACTCCTCATGAATTAAAAAGAAAGTAAACTGATTATGAAACAAATTGTATATTCCACTGGCTCCGGTTCTCCCTTTTATTCTGTATTTTCTGGATGCTCAGCTCTTCCTGCCACTAGCACAGGGAAGCGCCGAATCGAGCACCCGGACCTGAGCCCTACAGACCAGGGTCGGTCTTGTTGTTTGCCACAGCCGCACAGCTCCGATCCCAGCAGCAGTGCTGGTGCTGCCGGCCGCTTCCCAGTTCATCACGAAATTCCTATAAAGTGGATAAGCATCGGCAGAGGTATTGCTAAAGCTGGCAATATACTTCTAACAAAATAATTTATGGTAGCGCTGGCTTTTAGGTCAGGTAGCAGGTAGAAGAGGTGGAGAATGGACAAACCAAGGTGCCAGGCGTGCTTTTCATACGGCATCACCCCCGTCCGTGCTGCGTGTGCGGTGGGGGACTGGGGCGTTACTGCAGCAGCACCCACGTGAGACCCGGACCCACTCGCACGCACGCTCCGTGGGAAGGCCCGTGTGCGCAGGGACGCGGGTGCACATCACCGCAGCAGCAATTTGAAAACAAACGAACAAAAGACCTGGAAGCCGAACAATGAGCCTGGGTGGGAAACGGCACAAACACCCAAACAGGGAGTTGGGGGCCTCCAGCAGCGCTTCTGCAACGCGTGCGGCATCCGAGCGAGCCCCGCGCCCTCCGCAAGCCCCTGCAGCTTTTGCAGCTTCGCTCGCTCATCTGATAAATTCAGCAGCAACCGCCAGCGGCGATGTGGCTCCCCACGAGTGCCCTGGGCTTTCAGTAGTATGGCATCTTCCTACGTATCCCTCCATAGCAAAATGTATATCCGCCCATTAGTGTGATCAGCGTAGCTGTCAGCCAACGCAGAGGGGCTGCCTTTCTCGGCATTTCCCCGAGCGGCGTGTGCTCACAGGCTGCCTGCCTTTTTTTTTTTTCACCAGAATCCCAATGTGACATTTTTCTCCTACTGAAACCAAAATAAAAAAATAAACCCAACAAATTTTGCTACCAACTACAGAGCAGATTAGAAAATGTGAGTTCTCTCCCATGTCTCTAAAGGAAGAAGCATTTCTTTAAGAGTCGTCTCACGAATGGCAGTGGCCGGGAAGGATAATGGTCCATAACATATTCATTATTTTCAGGACTCTGCACTGAGGTTCTCCCACTGGTGATGTGGCTGGAGAATTTTTGTTTTCAATAATAATGTGATAGAAAGTTCTGCAGCTCCAGGATGCCTTTCCTCCCAAACACGGACTTTCCACGGAGCTGGGGACCTCTCTGGAGTGGAGCCATTTGTGTCCCGTTGGTCCTCAATATGACTTTGAGGTTAAATGCAAAACCTTAAATGCAGCCAGGTCTCGAGCAGAAGGTGGTACAGGTGTGCGGTGCGTAACGAGGAGGAAGGAACGTGCGTGCTAAGTCAGCTCGGACGAGCTGGTAGCTGGATGGAAAATGCCGTGAATCTTGGGAGTTTGCTGGTGGTGCAGTGTAAAGGCTGAGCCGGGGCTTGGATCCACCATACCAGGGTCTGTGGGAACCTCGGAGCTAACCTTCCCGGTGGCATTCCCTTCCGGCCTGTAAACCTGCTCTGCTGCAGAAAAGGGCTTTTCTTTCCTTCCCAGCACAGCCCACTTTCTGGCTGTTGAGTTTAAAATCACTCTTGGCTGTTAATCCGTGAAAGTCCCTGTTAGAAATAAAATAAAAAATATATAAGGAAAAGTGCCACTAAAAAGGTTTATGAGGCAGCAGTTTAAGCTACTGGCTTCTCCAAA
Organism: Balearica regulorum gibbericeps; assembly: GCF_011004875.1. Taxonomy (NCBI): domain Eukaryota; kingdom Metazoa; phylum Chordata; class Aves; order Gruiformes; family Gruidae; genus Balearica; species Balearica regulorum. The sequence goes on from NC_046208.1 coordinate 2,552,319, forward strand.
CTGGGGTAGCATCTGTTTCTCATTTACAACTTGCCTGAGCCAGTAGCGAAACAACATCCCATCAGTCTGGCTGTGAGCTGGAGAGGGAGCCGTGCTTAATGGTCGTTAGTGAGAGATGGGGATTTTCTCCCTGGATACGCAGTCCTAGCGGGAGCCCGGTGAGGATGGTGCTCCCTGCGTTGCCATCCGGATGATTTACTTTAATTGCTAGGCAGGGTGGCAAAGGGCTCGGGATGCCAGTCTGGGATTTGGCGGAGGGAAGAGAGACGTCAGTCCAGTTTTTTCTAAAACTTCTACTTTACCTTGGGATTAATCATTTTGTGTCAGATACTTGCAGGTACTTAGGTACCTAGTTCCATTAGATCAAAGCAAATTAGAGCTAAACAGAATGTAAATACTCGTGACGGTCAGAGCCTTTGTCTCTGCGTGTTGCAGTTCCTGGTATGTAAGTTGAGAAAAAACCTGTAACTCCCAGTGTGTTATGAAGAGATAATGTTTAGGATGTTGAGATCTTATGGGAGGAATGTCATACAATTACCAGACACCGATAGGGCTTTTTTTCTTGCACTTCATCTCAGAGTATCATTTAGACATTTAGTTTGTGCTCGTGGGGAACTGCGGGATGATGTTTGCAGGGAGAGGTTCCTTTTATTTTGCATACGGCATCTTGCATAGCAAAGTCTTGAGCTACTGCAATATTAAAACTTGCTATTAATTTACAATTGCATTATTTTGGCCAGATAGTGGCAGAAGTGGAAACAAATCACACTTCTCTGTACTTAATGTTTTAATTGCTGTGCTTAGTTTTCAGAATGTATAGTTTTGGAGGCAGCAGCATCTTGCTCATTTCTTTGCTACTTTATTGCAATCACACAGATGTTTGAAAAATTTTCACATGGTTTTCAGTGGAAAATTTAATAGGCTGCTTCCACTGTCGTGGTATTTTGTACGCTCAAAAATCAGCCTGTTTTCAGGGACTGAGGAACTATCCTTACCCGTTTTTCACTGCCTCTAACTGAGAACTCCTGAGCCTTAACCTGTTTATAAAATGACCATCAAGGACAAAGTACAGTTCTTTATTTAATGTCACCTTTATGTAATGCCCTTAGGTCAGTTTTGGGAGCCTTTGGGGTTCAGGGAGGGCTCCATTTCATTCCTGCAGCGGATGGTAAAGCTCCCTTCCCGCTGGACTCGCGCTGCCAGCCAGCCTGGTGCCGCAGGAGCGGGACCTGTTTAATCTCCTCTTTCATGCAAGAGGCTTCAGTTCCTAATCAGGAAAGGCCTGAGATGAAATGTCTTTGTGCTGGTTTGTCTCAGCCCCCACCCCCCATCCTCCGAACTCCCACTGAGCAGCCTCTCCCCGCTCCTGGAGCTCAGCATCCCTCGCTTTTTCCGGTTGAATCCCAAAATGCCTTTGCTCTGGCCGCGCAGGGCGATGGGCTGTACTGCGAGGCTCTAGCTGTGACATACTTCTGAATTTGCGTTTGACTCAGAAAAATGCATTCCTGGAGCAGGTCCCGATTGCATCCCGGAGGTGATCCCAGAAAAGGTTTGATCCGCCGTGGGAGCTGCTGCCCATTTGTGTGAATCACTGAGCTCGGCCGGGACGTCACCGTCCTCCTGTCCGCGGGGCTGGCAGGGTCCCTGTGCAGGCTGGCGGTCTGCGTTTGCTCTGTCTAGGCTAGTGGGAAAAGGCTTAGGGTGCCCGAAGGGATTGTGTCCCGCACAGTTGGAGACTTCAGCTTTTGGAGCCTGAAGGGTGCTGTGAAGAAGGCAGAGACCCGGTGCCCCCCAGCTCCCATCTGTTGGGATGGCTTTCCTCCTCGTCCGACGGTCTCTCCGGTGAACGCCAGTGGCGGGAGATCTGCAGGCACCGTCGCTTGTTGGTGATTTTGCTGTTGTCACTGTGCACGAAGGGACGCGTGGCACTCCTGCATCCGCCCCGCTGATACGGACTGAGACATAGATTTTGTTTCAGTCCTCCCTCCTCTGGGAGGGATTCCTCCTCAGATCCAAGGACAGACACTTTTTGAAAGCCATGAGGCCTTTACAGATGCAGTTTGCTGGAGGAGGCTCTGAGTTTATTGCACGTGCCAAACCCTTTGCTACAGTTCCTAAGAGAAAAGGCCAGTTTTGCAGAGCAGACGGAATTTCGGAAGGGCCGGGGGAATCAGGATTAGGGTGCTTAATCCCATCTGGGAAAACACTGTCCCTTCTGTTCTGAATGCTTACTGCAACCAAATCCTTCCGTCCTTGGACGTCCTCCGCTTCCCAGGAGCACGGAGCAGTGACGAGCGTTGCTTTAGAGAGAGAAAATTCCGGTCCCGATGCCTTGCCCACCCAGGCAGCCCCCAGCTAGGGACAAAGCTGTGCGAGCAGCAGCGCGGGAGCATTGCAGCGAGCTGCCTGGGCGTTCTGGAAAGGCCAGGGGTGACAGAGCATGGTAAGGGGTGAGAGCAGGTAGAGCAGAAATTAATGTCGCCTTGGAAATTAATGGCACGCTGCCGTAATTTTACTCAGAGAAAGCAGAGCAGAACAGTACCTGGTAGCGAGAGGAAAGCACGTCCCATGCTGATCAGTCTCGCTCCAAAGCGGCACGCAGCCGAGGGGGGTAAGGAGTGAAATGGGATTAGGAGGAGGCCCGGGGAGCGCAGCGTGCGGCTGGGAGCAGCCCATCGCCTTCCTGGAGCAGCGGGGCTCGGATGGAGCTGGAGCAGCTGATAACACACCGCCGCTGCTGCGGGAGGGCAGGGCAAGAGCTTGTGTCTCTGCAGATAAAACCCACGGTGAGCTCAGAGCAGGGAGGATGCCTTCGATTTATACCCCGAATAGCAGCGTTCCTTCTTCTGCAACTACGGTGAGAAAATCGGTGCCAGTCCCAGAGCAGGGGGACTGTAATGCGGGTTTCTTTATTTCTGGACTTAACCTGCGGCTGCACGGGTGGACCGAGAAGTGGCTGGTCCTGCGTGCTGAGGATGTCCTGGGACATCAGCCCTGCTGCCGGAGCAGGCGGGCTGGGACCTGGCCAGATCTGCGGACACACCGTCACCGCCGTAACCTCCCCCTGTCTTTTATTGTCCCCCCCCCAGGACTGTCCCCAGCTCTTCCGCACTGAGGAGATCCTGATCCCGGTGGGAGAGGTGAAACCCATCACGCTGAAGGCGAGAAACCTGCCCCAGCCCCAATCCGGCCAGCGCGGGTACGAGTGTGTCCTCAGCATCCAGGGCGTGATCCACCGCGTGCCTGCCCTGCGCTTCAACAGCTCCAGCGTCCAGTGCCAGAACAGCTCGGTGAGGGACCGCGAGGGGAACAAGGTGCCACAAAGGTGCCCAAAATGGGTGTCAGCTCCAAATAGCTGCGAAGGGGGTGGGCTTAGCCACGGGGAGAGTGAAAAATCCCAGAGTTAAACTAATCCCGAATTCCAGGTGGGAAGTTGCCGTGGGCGTGCGAGGTGTTTCATTATACCCACCCGGAGAAGATGCTTTATCTGGTGGTTCCCTGTCTGACTGCGGGGGGTCAGCGAGGGGAAGGGGAGGAGGAGGAGGGAATGTGAGGAAGGTGTTAAGGCAGGCTAATTCACACGGGGGAGATAAGGCGAATCACAGACCCCTTATCGGGGAGCTGTCGAATTCCAGGTCACGGTAGCTGGATGAATACAGTGATGCTGAAAAGCAGCAGCGTGGTGCAGGGAAGGAGGGGGGAAGGAAAACTGCCAGGGGAGAGAGCACAGCGCAGCAGAGAGAGGGAAATTATCTGAATGCTGCTGCTGGAGAAGCAGGCAGGGGAGGATAGCTCTCCTGCCTAGGATGGGGCTTAGCCCTGCCGATGGAGCGGGCAGGATTTTACCCCAGAACGCCCAAAGTCACCGTGGCAGGTAGTTGGGGATGCCGAAACACGTCTGGCAAACGCAGGCTTCCCAAAGGTCACCCGCCGACCCACAGCCCATGTTTGGGCTTCAGCTGGAGGACAGATGGGGAGGAGTGTGGTCCTCCCCCTCCTCGCTGTGCGTTCGAAGAGGTCCACGGGCAAACAGGGCGCATTCGGTTTGTTTTAGGCAGCAGAACAGGGTCTACTTAAATATTCAGTGCAGATGGTTATAAATTGTTAATGAAGTTTTGAATTTTTAAAAAATTCACTGGATATTTATATATCACTGGCCATCTTTGGGCTTTGCAGCTTGGTGGATAATAAATCTATTAATACTATATAGTACTTTTCCTACCCAAAGCGATTTATAAACATTAGAGAAGCACTTTTAGTCCTGTTAGGCTAATAGGAAGCGGTAGGTAGAGAAGGTACTCACGGCTCTATCACTTGTACAGAAGAAGATCTGGTTTCACATCAACTTTGTAAAACCCAGGCAAGGTGAACCAGTGCAACGAAATGTGAGTTAAAACTGTACAACTACTGCACGGGGGGCAGCCAAAGCACTCTGCTTTGCTTTAATCATCATTCCCTCAACCCAAAGATGTTGGCAGTATTTGCTCACCTTTTTAAGTCTTTTTAGCAGCTCTTGACTGACTTTAAGAGAGCGGCAGAACGAGGCCTCATTGGTGCTAATTGTGATAATGGGAATTTCAGAATACACTGGCAATTCACCGAAAGCCTCCAGATTCACTCCGCCACGGCCCCCAGGATGTCCATGAGAAGGTGGATCATTCAAGCCAGTGCAATCCTAGGCCAGGCTGAAGCAGAAGCTGGGAAAGGACCTCTCTGCACCGTGTATTTTTTCTCAGCTGTTGCCTATTTCATCCGCCAAAGCTGTGCAATGTGATTTTTAAGCTCCCAGTCACACTAGGGTGCACGGTGACTGTATAAGAAGATAGCCTGAAGGCAGCGGTCCTTCCAGTCTGATTAACTGGAGGGGCTGTATTGATAAGCTAGAGACTGAGTGACAAGAGCAACCACTGTGAGTAGAATAATTAATCTATTACCTCTCACAAGGACTAGATCTGATTTAATTATCTCTTCCTGGTGAGGGGGAGGGAGTCAAAGCAGGGCCGTGGAGATGAAGTGTAGAAGTGGTGGTGGTTCAGACATCTGCACAAGTTTTTAAGCAGCGAATAATCACGGTTTCTTTAAAAAAAAATCTTTTTTTCCTGTTAGTGTGTCTGATACATCCTCCCAAGCATTTCATTCTCCATCTTCTCCTTCAGTATCTCTATGATGGGATGGACATAAGCAACTTAGCAGTGGACTTTGCTGTGGTTTGGAACGGGAACTTTGTTATTGACAACCCAGAGGATCTGAAAGGTAACGTCTGCTTGAGTCGGCTTTCAAGTCACGGGAAGGAGGGCGGTGATGGGGGCTGCGACGCGGCCGTTGGGGCAGAGCGGCGTTAGCCATCACTGCGGCTGCAGGCAGAGACGTGGTGGTCCTGGGGGATCCTGCTTTGGGTGAGAGCAGCTCGCTGCTCCACTGATAGTGGTGCTCACTAAGCAAGAGGAACCACATGTGCAAAGTCCATTCTGCGGCTCATTAGGTCAAAACTCAACGTGCGCCTTTGCTAATAAGTCCAAGAACAGCTGTAGTCCGGATGAATATTTCAATTCTTGACTTCTTCCTGAGCGCTCGCCCCCTCTTCCCCGCAGTGCACCTCTACAAATGCGCAGCCCAGCGCGAGAGCTGCGGGCTCTGCCTGAAAGCCGACCCCAAGTTCGAGTGCGGCTGGTGCAGCGGCGAGGCCAAGTGCACGCTGCGCCCGCACTGCAGCGCGTCCTCCGCCCAGCCCTGGCTCGACTGGTCCAGCAGGAACGTCAAGTGCTCCAACCCTCGCATCACCGAGGTAAGAGCGCGCATCTCCGGCCCTTTCTCCTCGCTCCTTCCAAAGTGGGTTTGGGTTTGCGTCCGTCTCTCTCTCATCTGAAAATCCGCTGTCGTCTGTCCGGCGCTGAAGAACAGGGAAGAAAACGCTCCGCTACTTTCTGTGAAGTTAATGTGCGGATCCACCGGCACGCGGCCAGGGTTTGCAGCCCATTGCCCCGCCATGCAGCTGTCGCTCGCCGGCCGTGCTACCAGCGTTGGGGTGACCGCTATGGACTGTTGCAGGAATGCTAATTAAACTAGGGAGCTAATTAGTCTATAGTTGATGCTTCTGATGTTTCTGTTCATACCACTGAGGGATGCAAAATGTCTCCCAGGAGCATTTTTACCAGTAAAACTGCACTCGGTCTGTTAACGTTACTATTAGGAGTGACACTTATATCAGGTGGGAATGAAAAAAAAGATTTTTGTTTCTCAATTAACTCCCCGAAAAAGCCTCCCTTTGCCCTGAGCGTGTGTCCATGCTGCAGAAGGCGGAGGGCGCGGGTGTAAAACAGCGTTGGATCCAAGTAGGCTGTCGCGCTGATGCTCGTGGCAGGGCAGGAGCAAGGCTTCTCAGCACGCAGACTTCTGCCAGCTGAATAAGGACCCCAGTACGTGTGGAAGTTTCCTTTTAACTCGGATTAGTTTCCACAGCAGCTTAGCTAAACTGGCTCACGCTCAGACCCTCTGGGAGGAAAGCATCAGCCTCCTTTTTACGGAGGAGGGGAGGAAACCGCAGAGGCTGGCGGTGCTGTGTCGGGGCTGGGGCTGGCTGGAGGAGGAGGATGCTGAGGAGGGTCCGTCCATCCCGCGGGGACGTTAACAGGCCTTTGGTATTTCTTTCTTAGACCCACTGCCCAGCTGCATTATGCCCTGATGGGCAGGCATTTCTCCTGTGCAGCCTTTTGTAAACTGCAGAGTGGAGCCTGAGAGGCTGCCGAGGAGCGGAGGTGGTGGTGGGGACTGCACGGAGACCTGAAAGCGTTGAGAAAGGTTGAGAGCCTGTCCTTTCCTTGTTCGGGTTTTTGTTTGTTTGTTTGGCAAGTCATAGCTATCTTTACAGAGAGATAAAATGAGCTTTAAAGGCTTGCCTGGATATTCACCTTGTCCTGCCAGTACAAACCAAACTTTTCTTACCCGAGTGCTGTTTCGCTTGCACAAGCTTATGCTACAAGATGCAAGAAGCAAAACGGCCTCTGCCTGAGATTGTCTTCACCATAAACCGTTCAGACAGTTGTAACGTTGAAGAAGTCTTAGATTTATTTCTTTACCCCTCCTTGAGCTAAGCAGAGAAGGGAAAAAACCACTCTGCTCCAGCCACCAAGTGACTTGCATCTAAGCACTGCCAGGCTGGCTCTGGCGGCTGGCTGCGGGCATGGCGCTGCCACCGAGTGTTTTATCCCTGTCCAACTTGAAAGCAATACTTTTGGTCTCTGTCCAAGGAGAAAAGAGCAGAGCTTTGCTGTTACAGATTTCTTGTCTCCATAACCAGGTCTGTGTCTCAGCCTTCAAAGCGGGAAGCGCGGGGTGCCTCGCCAGGGGATGTTTTGAGTCTCAGGAGATTGCCCTGAGTGGGTTTGGAGCTGAGGGAATCGAGTAGGAAATGTCAGTGCTTTCGTTGGCAGATTGGCTTATTCCACAGCGAGGGTCAGCGATGGAAAATACAGGTTTCAGGGGGATGCGATGTCCCATGGCAGTGCTGTGAGCTGTTGTGATTTTATCACCGGTCGTGCAGCGTTTGGTGGTTTTCCTTGAACTCCACCTCCCATCCTGCTCTTTGTGAATTCACACCTTTTTTTTTTTTATCTTTTTTTTTTTCATGAAAGTCAAGTTTGCAGTTTTCACTGTTGCAGGAAAAGAAGAGGGAAAGCAGAGGGAACTAGTGGCCTTTTTCGTGTGCTTTGAGATCCACCGGTGGGAAGGGTGCTGTACAGGGCTAAAAACTCTGACAGAATTTTGCTACGTTCTTGAGTAGTCAGGTCTGTGGAAAATGGCAAAGCCCCAGTAGAAACCCTGCGGGGTCGATATTCCTAAACCTGACCTTTCAGCAGCACAGGTTAACTTCTCTCATCCCCCTTCCCCTCTGGAAACGTGCACGAGATTGTCTTGGAGACCACGAGACCTTTACAGCCTTCCTTGCTGTTGGGTCCTTTTTACTGGCATCTGAGTTTTTTCAGTATTTTGGGTACCGTTTTGCTGGGAAGAGACCGCTCTGCCCTGCTGGGACCGACCTGCTCCTGGCAGGTTTAAAGCAGGGACCGGTGACACGTTCTCCTTCCCGCGAGCACCGGCAATGACGGACTCGACTGGGGAGCAGCGTTCGGTCTCATACCGGGGCTTGCACTGCAGCCTGGATCACTCAGACCAAAAAAGTCTTTAATATGGGCTGATTTCCACTCCTCCTGCTTCGTCCGGCCGGTTTCTCTTTCTGGCAAGCCGCTGGAGTTCAAGAGCCTTGCTCCCAGGCACCGGTGCCTTCAGGGGATGCAAAACTAGTAAGAAGAGATTGTGTTTTAATAGTCATAAAAGTAAATGAGCAGTAGATATACGCAGCCCTTTTTCTGCGCGAGAGGCCCAGCTGTCACCGACAGTGTCCCTTTAACAGTGCAAAACTTCCACACGGTCTGTGGTCTTAGCAATAAATAAATAAAAATCAGTTTTCTTGCGAACAAGCGGCACTCTGATCTCCTATTCATTTATTTGCAGGCCTCATTAATATAACATCAGTGCAACAAACAGCTGAAGGGGGGGGCAGCGTCAGGCTGAATAATGGAGTTGCTCTGCTGAGATAACAATTAGGTTCTGAATGTGCTATCAGCTAAGGCAGAGACAAGGAGGGATCATGCCGGGATAACAATGCTTATGTGCTGGTTCCCTGCTGGGCTCATCAGCTGGGATCCAGCTAGCTTCCAGCAGGATGAAAAAAGACAAAGAGAAGGAAGGTGGATGACATTTTGGGAGGTGGCAGGGGTTACGCCATTCATTCTGCAAGCCGGGCGCTCTCTCCGCACCCTAACAGATGCCAAGTGGTTATTGTGCAGAACGCTCTTAGGCTCACGGCTCAGCCTCCAGCTCCAGAAGGAAAACCCCATCCGACTGACAGCCAGTCCTAGGTCTCCCCGTCTCCTGCACAGACTTCTTCTGGAGGCTAAATATCGCTTTATGTCAGAGACGCTGAACCGTGCAACCGGCGAGATGTGAAGCTGAGAACATTTGTCCTGCATTGTTATAGCAGTGTCTTCTGCAGGCTGGGGAGGGAAGCGTGCTGGCACTGCATGGGGGCTCCGGGATCCCTGGGGTCCCCTGCATCCCAGCCTCAGAGATCCCTGGGGTCCCCACCTTGGTTTCAAGTAAGAAGCAGCACCACCAGAAATGCCGTGGCGCACCTGCGTCCCTTAGTGATGTAAGGCTAACTGAGCTCCTGTCGCCAACCACTTCATCTCCGTATTTGAATCCTTTCTGTGAATAATACGATGCTTCGCACTTGCATTAATCCTTTCCCTGAGCAGCAGGAACATGCTTTATTAGAGGCGGTGGATGGTGATTTATTTCATGCAGGGCGTGAGGCTGATGCAGAGAGGAGAGGTGACTTGCTCAGAATAATCCGGGGGATCAGCAAAACCAAAGTCCCTGCCTCCCAGACCCCACTTTAGGTCTCAGTGACTTTCAAACTGCTTCAGTTCTGCAGACAACCTAAAAAACTTCCAGGAGGGGTGCAGACCCCTAACCAGTAGATACAAAATTCCTGGTAATGGCCTTGTTTTTCCTTAGCTGCCCTTTGCAGGTTCTTTGGATCCTCCACAGACCTCTGAGTGGAAAGCCACTCTACTAAAGTATATTTCTTGAAAATGGGGAATATTTCTTCCTAATCCCATGTCTCTCAGACCAGAAATCTGGGCTGTCATGGAGCCACCCTTGCAGCCCGAGCAGCTCCCCAGCCCGGGGTTAGGGCAGACCACGCTGCCAGCAGCTGGGTTTGCTGGAGGGGCTCCGGCCGTGCATCTGCAGCACGACGGGGGGACCCGGGGATGCTGCCTGGCCCGGGTGATGCTCAGAGGCATCGCCGGCGCTCGGTGCAACGGGACCTTTAAGACTTATCTTCTTTCTGCGATTTTGACTGAATCTCTCCAGCTGTAATTAATTGAATGCATCTGTTCTAACCCTGGGGCTGTTTTATGGCACAGTTACTTCAAAACTGTTCAATTAGCGGCCACTAAAATCTAGGTCGAGTGGAGCTCCATATTGGGGATTTTCCAGGTCAGGACATTTTCAAAATACGGAATCGGCTCTGCTTTGTTCGGTGAGGCCAGTTGGCTCTGCTGGTTCTGGTAAGGTCAGGAAATGGCAAACTGTGACTTTTTTTTTTTTTTTTTTTTTTTTTTTTTTTGAACGGTGATGAGACAACGAGCCCGGCGGTGTAAGTGCTCCAGCAAACGCATTTTAACATAATCTAGAGCTGCAAAGGACAGTTGTAACTGTCAAGTACGTGAACTGCCGAGTTCAGGTGATTCCCGACTAGCGATGTAAACGTTACCAGTGCAGGCCTTCAGGACTCGGTGTAATGCAATACAACTTGATTTTTGCGGTGTCTTTTATGGGCACAGAGTGCTTCACGGAGCTAAATGATACAAGACACATTACGCGGTACGAGTTACAGAAACCAGCAGCACAACAGACAGCGTGTGGTGAATAAATTAGTGTGATGCGGTCGAGGGGAGAGGGAGGAAGAAATTAGAGCGTGCATGGAGGAAGGAGGTGGTGGTTGGATGCGCGGGGCAGCTCATGGCTCAGCCGGGTGCGTGGAGGAGGCTGAACCCCAGCACGCGTGGCCAAATTCAACAGCAGCCCCTTGGATGGGAGCAGAGGTGGAGAGCCAGAAATGAAGAGGTGTGAGGAAGGGAGAAGGAAAGTGGCTTCAGCTGGGGTTAGGAATGCAGGGAGATGCAGGGGGGTTACTGGGAGCCGCAGAAGCGATGGGAGCAGGGGTGTTCTGAAGGCGTTAGCAGTTTGCCTTGGGTGGGAAGGGGGAGACGTGCCCCGTGGCACCGGGAAGTGCAGGGGGTCCGCAGGGGCTGCTTTGGGGCGCACTCAGCCCGCGGTGCAGCAGGTTGCAGGGATGTGCAGCAGGTTGCAGGGACGTGCAGCAGGTTGCAGGGATGTGCAGCAGGTTGCAGGGATGTACAGCAGGTTGCAGGGATGTGCTCCCGTGACGGGGCGGGTGGTTTGCCGCTTTCCCAACCCACTCACACCCAGGGAGCAGCGAGCTCTTAAGAAGGTGAAAGAAAAGCAACCATCCATCTGGAAGCGCTGAGGAAAAGGTTTTGAAGAGCTCAAGTCTTTTGCCAAAGACAAGGGTGGAACAAACAAGCGTAAACAAAATTTATCCATTAAATTAATTAAATTGCATTATTATGGATTATGTTTATTTATTAATAACAGCTGTAGCATGGGGAAGATTAGTAACTCACCCAAGAGCAACAACAGACTGATGGCAGATTCAGGACAACTATCTGAGAGTCTTGGGTCCAAATTTTGTGACTACACATTATTGTAATTTATACTCCTAATTGAAGAGGATATTGTCCTTAATGAAAGTCTACAGAAGCAGAGATGGTTATGGCTGAGGCAGGCTATAAACAGGCAGCTTTAAAGCACACACCTCACCCTTTAACATTTGTAAGTCATTTGAGGTGCCAGCTTACTAATAAAATGTGACATTAACATTCAGAGAACAGCCAAGGCAGAAGTTACAGTTCTCCAAAGCAACAGGCTACTTCTGGAAGGTGACTTACTATCTCCTGTGTATATAAAAAGGAGCCAGTCTTACCCTTCTGCAGGGCTTTCTGGGGCATGGCATCGCCCACGCCTCTTGGCCAGCTCAGGGACCTTGATGTCCTCTCTTGGAGCACGGGACAGATGGATTTCAGCATCCTTGGGCTTCTTCAGGACATCCAGAGGAGTCACAAGAAGGTGGCGCTGGCCTGGGTTTGGCAGCAGGAGCCGGTGGAGGTTGCAGCACCCAGCCAGCCTCCCTGAGCAGCTTGCAAAGCAAAAGTCTGTTTCCAAGCCGGAATGGGGTTGCAGAAGCACGGGTGTCGTGGGGCCACCAGCTCAACTTTCCTGTGTTTTGTTTCCCTCTAGATCCTGACAGTGTCAGGCCCCCCAGAAGGAGGGACGAGGGTGACCATCCGTGGCGTCAACCTGGGCCTGGATTTCTCCGAGATCGCCCACGGGGTGCAGGTTGCTGGGGTGCAGTGTACACCCCTGCCCGAGCAGTACGTCGTCGCCGAACAGTGAGTGGCCTCGCAGACCTCACCTGTCCCCACCGCGGGTCCCCAGGGCTGGCCAGCCCGCACAAAGCATCTTCCCTGACCTCCCACAGATGCACAGGAGGCCAATAACTCATCTACACCCTGGACACCATCTCTCCATCCTTTCCAGCCCTGCAGGGGTCTGGAGGTGGATGGTGCCTGGACCAGAGCATGCCATCCCTACACCAGAAGGGGATGAGGTGCTTGGATGCTCTCGGGGGGGGGGGTGGTGGTGGTAGGGGTGTTAAGCAGCCCTTTAAGCTTTCATTAAGTGTTTTGTTTCCTTCCACACCGCGGTTTCTGCTTTGCTAAGCAACTTTTCTGATGAGCACCTTGCTGTTGACGCTGAGTCTCTCTGCCCCCTCCGCTCCCCATCGCACTTGAAATTCAGGCGGCGCTGCTGGCTGCACGCAGCCATTTGTTAGGCGGGTGAGGCGGTGACAGCCGCTTAATCCGAATGGGCCTCCACTGGAGTCAATTCATTTATTTCACTAAGAAAAATGTCAACGAAAAATTAGAAAATAGGCATGTAACAGAGATGGGCAAATAAACCTCCCAAAGTGACACGTGCTCCTGTCGCTGTTTGGGGGGGTGGTTCTGAGGTAGCGGCGGTGCTGAGGGGTGTGTTGGGGTCATTTGTGCAGGGCAGGAGGGGAGTAATATGTGATGTCACTCCTTGGGTCGTCTAAATCTCTCTTGCTGGGGACCAGAACGGCGTCCTACGTAGTAGGGCTATGGCTGCTTGCGGTGAGTTGGGGGAGCCCAGGCACCAGGAGTGGTCCCAGCAGCACGGATCTGTCCCAGCTTCAGGAGCAGCTGAAAACCGTCGTCTCTGGTGGTGAAATGCGTTTGGTGGGTCCCAGTCTGACGCGCAGCATAGTGGAAGGACCTGTCACTAGCACATGTTGGCGTTGGTTTGCTTTTTGCTCGCTCCTCGTCTTTGTTTCCCCATCTCTAAGACAGAAATGACGTTAATCTCCCCTTCCGAACGGCGAGGATGTGTGCAGTATATCAGTGTATCGTGCGATCACTGGGTGAAGGGCACTATGGGCGTGCAACGCGTCGCTGGTGTTACTGCAGGAATGGCTCCAAGCGCTGCACCGATAGTACTGTCACTGCTAGCGATTGCTGAGCAGTATTTTGATTTATTTTATTTTTCAAATAAAGGACGGAAGATTATAAAATTATCCTCCTTTGATGGTATGAAACCCTGATTTTATAATCATGACTCTAATTACGGCTCTTGAGCTTTCAAAGTTTGTTAACATCATTAAAACATTTACCCTGGGCAGATAACAGCAAGCGTTAGCATGAGAGCTGCCTTTTAAAGATGAATACAGATAAAAGGACCCTCTTAAGGGTTCTGTGGGCAGACTGAATTCCAAGACTGTAATGACTCACCATATGCTCCAGCCACGCAATCTATCAGCCAGCAATTAGGTTAATGTTGGTGAAAGGGCCACTTAGCCCTGCAATCAGCACCCTACAGCTCTGCCGAATGCATCATTTTGTAACAAGGTACCTGCTGGGAATTTGGCGTTTATCAGGAATCGGGATCAGGTGTACCAGGTCGCTTCTGCCCCCGTCCCGTGCCCAGATACTGTACCTGTACGGCAGCTGCCGCTTCACTGGCAAATAATCGGGTATTCGGTGTTTCCCCCTGTATGCAGCGTTTGGCGTATCCTTGCTTCTTGTGGGAGAAAACCTCCGCTCTCCTCTCGGGCCCGTGGGGCGTCAGGAATCACTTCACCTTGCTTTGTTTGCCTGTGGGCTGGCAGGAGCGGAGGTTCCTGCTCCCAAATGCCAGCCCTCCGCCCTAGCCCACAGCCCGGCACGCAGGACTCCTGCCTCCTCGCCCTGCTGCCGGCTTGCAGGAGGAGAGGTAATGAAGGAGCAGGCAGAGGAGAGGGGCGCAGGCGATGTCTGGTTGAAAGGCAGAGAGGGGAGCACGTGGCAGATTAAGGCACACAGCCGAGATGCTTCGGTTCCTGTTCTCCAAAGGCAGCGTCTCTCTAGGCAACCTGTTTTGATGTGCAGTAATAAGGACTTGCACATTAGAGCTCTTTACTAGCGTGTGTGTATTTCATTAGGCCTCCTGGCATCACCTGTGCATGCTGTCTGCAGGTGCTTTTTTCCTTTAGTTGTTTTATTTTATTTTATTTGTAGTGAATTTAATGCTGCTGAAGGCAGCTGAAACGCTGCCTTCACAAATTGGAGCCTTTCATGCATTTGCACGTGATCGGCAGAAGAGCGAGCGGTTCCCCTGCCGCTTCGCAAAAGCACCTTCAGCCTCACCGGGGAGAGGATGCTCTGGCTCTTCCTCTCGGGGCCAAACACGGATGAGCATCTCCTCACCAGCGTCGCTGCACCCCCCTGCCCCGAGGCAGGTTACTCCTGTCCTGAGGTTTGCGGTGCCTGGCGGGATGCTCTGAATTTGTCTTCCCAGCGTTGCAGTGGGAACAAGCGGCGTCCGTCCCCTTTAGGTACAGCTAGAGAGCCCTGCCAGCTGACGTCCCCCTGAAAACCTCTCTCAGACCTGCTGGCGTGACGGGCGTTCGCTTGGTCTCATCTCCGGCAGGCATTATGCATTCCCAGCGCCCTGGGACTTTTGGGTTACACACCCACGGGGTGCGTGATGAGGGTTTCTTCATCTTCCAGCCTGGCCCGCTGTGGTTAACGCCAGCAGCTCTCCCTGTCCCCGCATTTTTCCCTGCCCTGGGATGTGCCCACAGGGCTGAGCTGAGCCGAGCCGTGCGAGGAGCACGAGATTGGTGTTTTTTGGTGCCACTGACTGCTCTTACCAGCATCAGTGTGTTCTGTGCTAGCTGCCCTGTCTCCCCTGTGCAGGCTGCTCTCCACAGCTGTCTCTATCATCCCCGAGCAGGTTTCTCCATTTTTGATTAACTGGGAGACTGCAGTGTGAGCCGTTCCCTTAATGAACTCATCTGTTACTCTAAGGACTTTGCACTCACTTTGCTACTGGCTAATATATTGCCATTAGTGCTCTGCTTTGCTCTGGAGTTTACAGCTTGTAATAATTATGTCTAATTTTGATTTTTTTCCTTTAAATTACTACATGGGGTAAAAATAGACTCAGTAATTAACTTCTTCCAAAGAGGCAGATATCAAAGTTAAAGGGGGGGGGGAAGGAAGAAAAAAAGAAAGTCAGCCCTGCGTGGAGCTGCGCAGGGCACTGTTGGCATCTCCTGCCAAAGCCTCACTGCGGCATTTCTGCTTCCAGGATCGTCTGTGAAATGGGGCAGGCGCTTCCAGGGATCAGCTCCGGCCCAGTGCTCCTGTGCATCGGGGAGTGCAAGCCGGAGTTCACAGCCAAGTCTGCGCAGCAGTACATGTTCGTGGTGAGTGTCCTGCCGAGGCGGGGAGGAGCGGGGGCATCACGCGTCCCCCCCCGGGAACGGCCGTGCTCCACGAGTGCGCGTGTCAAATGGATGGGGTTCAACACCAGAAGACAATCCCAAATTTGCCACCTTTTTCTGATGCTTTCCCCGTGGCATGGCACAATTCCTTGGCGGCCCAGTCAAGGAGCCCAGTTTTCAGGATCTAGAGCTCACACCGGTCTACAGAATAAACAGGATTTAGGTGAGAACCTAAACCCGGGGTTCCCACAGCATTTGGTTTCAGCTTTGCACCTCCAAAACAGCGATAGCCTTCTCTAAATTGCTAGGCTTGTTCACTCCTTGCAAAGCGCTTTGGTATAATCCCAGCAGGAGCGTTACGCGAAGTGTGACTTTGTTCTGTGCCCAAGGACTTTCTGTGCGTGAGGAATTGGAGCCGGCGCTCAAATTTTCCTCTGCTTGTAATGAAGGGACGTTGTTACTTTGGTGCTTACTTAGTGGGGGTGAATCTAGGGCGCTGCTTCTTGCTGGGTTTGAAGATGTTTCTGTGCATACATGTGTACGCATACAGGCACCGACAGGCCTTTTTGCACAAGCACAGAAATGTGCAACAGGAGAGCAAGCACCAGAGTCCATCCTTCTGCGGCTCAGGTACTGAAGTCCTGCAGGGAACTTAATCAACTGCCTGTGAAACCTGACCATAACTGAGTTAGTTTCTGTCTCTATAGATTTATTTTTTTGCCACGATGCCCTTTGGGATGGAATTCTGCATCCAAATATTCAGGGATTTATTTTTTTTTTTCCCCCTCCAAGGATGCTGGTTCAGTGTAGGCTTTCTCTATCTGCTTAATGGAGAGCTGCTCTTTGGGTTGGTGGGCTTCCACTGGTTGAGTGGGTCATTTCTTTCTGTTGTTTAATTAGCAGCCTTTTGATTCATAAACTTAAAAGTCACAGCTGGGGCTTCTCATATCTCCAGTTTTGCCTAAACAGGGTTCTTCATCCAGCCACATTGATTTTGTGCTTAGCAGAATCTGTATGCAGGGAAATGCCAGCACTTACCAATTGTTCACAATTTGTAAACTAATTGAGAGATAAATCAGGCTAGCCCCTGCCACCCTATCAGCCTTGTAAGCGGCACCGTCCCCTGGGATTTCATTTATTCAACAACATAGCAGGGGTGCAAAATATCAACACATTTGGCTCCAATACGCCAGAAGCCCCTCGGATATCGCAGGGCACTGCCAGCGTAGTCCCCAGATTTGCCATTATTGAAAGGCAGGTTCCCGTGCGACACAAGCAGGGTGCTCTCTTGCTTTGTGTTAAATAATAACCAGGAGCCAGTGGAAGGTAATTGCGGAGATGAATCTTGGAGTAGTACCTTGCAGCAACCTGGTGAGCATATGCTGAGCGTTATCATCCTTTGCATTGTTCCTTCTGATTTTCAGCACTTACCCTGATGATATCATTTCTTTTTTCTCAGGCATCTAAAACTTCTAGCACATCATTTCCTTTCGTTAGTTGGCCTCTATTTTTCTCTTTAGCGCCGTCACAAATTCCATTATAGCTGGTTTATGCCATTAAAGTCAGTAGTAAAATTGATTGGTACCTTAAAGCAGAGCTCTGTTCTGACCCTGAGAGGGTTCATGCCTTGGTGAGCTCATCTGGTGCCTGACACCGCGCAGGAGCGATGCTGTCACCTTAATTACACCCATTTTATCTGGGGAGGTGGAACCTTGGAGCTACTTTGGATCTGTAAATCTGTCACAATTATCACCAAATCATGAGCTGGAGGTGGAAAATTCTTACTCAGGTTTCAGGCCCCCATCCGATGCCGGCCTCACCCCAGCCTTGGGAGTTTTTGCAGGTCTCCGGGATGGGCCCTCAGCTCTCCCGTCTTTTCTTTGTTTATGAGAATGACTGCTCGGGGTTACAGCCCGAGTTTCTATTTTTGGCAATGCTTTGAGTTTCCAAGGACTGCAATGCTTAGACAAGGTGATGCTCACACCAGAAACGTCAGATGCTTGCAGCCAGGAGGTGCTTATAATTCACTTTGAACGCAGAGCAGGGCTGTGCTTTCCAGTACGCGTGCAGCTCTGTCACTGGTGTGTGTGTGGGAGCTGCTGGACCTCACGGCCACGTTCAAGAACCGCTCCTTGCTGTCCCCAGGCTCCCACGAGCAGACCTGCCCCAGGGACGGGGCTGGAGGGTGGTTGGTCGGGGGCTCTCTGGAGTGTTCACGGCTTGTTCCTAATTCGCCTTGGGAACAGTCGCCAGCGTTGGGCTGGAGGCTGGAGGAGGTTTTTGATGGGCAGTCGTTCAGTGAACATCCTTTAGAGGTTTCTTGCATTTTGGAATCACTCCTCTTGGTTGTATGAAATGCTCCCGAGCCTGCCTAGTGTAGTAAACGTTGCTATTACCATTCACGTTGTCCAGTATTGCCATTAGCTGGGATAATTGTAGAATACCCTGAGCTGGAAGGGACCCATGAGGATCATCGAGTCCAACTCCTGACCCCAGAGAAGATAAAAGCTGTGAGCTGACCATGAGGAGCTGAAGGACGAATCTTTCCCTCCTGCAACGTTATTCCATAATTATCCACAACAGGGTGGACTGTGTGTTTTTCTCTGGTCTGTTCAGGGTCAAACAGGCTTTTTTGGTGTAAGCTGCTTTGGTAAATGCTGGGGCACCCAGAAAACAACGTGTTGCATTGTGAAAACAGTAGAGAAAACAAACTCACGGAGCTGCCAAGCAGGTGGTACCAGGGGAGTGGAGTTGGGAGGCTGCCAGCCTTTGCAGATGAGAGTCATAAAGAGGGTAATGGGAAAGCATTAGTAAAACAATTTGGTAATATCCACTGATTGAAAACAAATAAAAAGGTACCTGCTTTCTGCAAATTCCATTAAGAGGGATAAATAGCTATCCTGGTGCAAGGCGGGATAAAGAAGTGGCATTGCTGCAGTAATATCACCAATAAAATGTCAAGTGGGATCTAAGTTTGCCCACCAAGGACGTTCCATCAGCAGTGGGAAACCAGCTCTGCCCCCACAATACTGTCGCTGGTGGTTGATATTAAGCTGGAGCTGATGATACTGCCTTTTGTTAAAGTTGAGCAGTATTTCCCATTATCTGGTGGGTTTTTTAGATGCTTTACTGCATTGGCAAAGTTTAAACGTTTGGGTTCAGATTTCCATTGTCGCAGTTCACTTGGCTTGGGATGTATTTCAGATTTGAAACTGTGGTGCAGACAGCTTACCTTAAGAGCAGACATACTTTTGCTGAGGCTAATTCTAAAATAATTTTGTTGAGGCGCATCTCTCTTTCAGAGCTAGATTGAAAATTCGAAAATTTAGCAGGAGGTTTGCCAGATGTCCAGCACACATCCCTGTTTTACTTTTTCATTTTAAAAAGCATACCCCTGCTCAGCCAAAGATGAGAAGATGCTCAGAGGATGGTGCTTCTCTGGCACAGCCCGTGCGCTGAGAGCTCTCCTCGCAGCAGACGGGAGTGCTGAGTTTGTCCTTTTCTTTCTCCAGACTCCAGCAGTGAGTTTTCTGAATCCCAGCCGCGGTCCGGAGTCAGGAGGGACGATGGTGACCATCTCCGGGCACTACCTGGGAGCCGGCAGCCGCGTGTCGGTGCTCCTGGGAAACCAGACCTGCGAATTCTACGGGTAAGGGACCGAGCCGGGCCAGCACCTATCCTGGTTACCAGCACTGCACCACCGCGTATCTGCTGTAGCTGAACATGCAGCCACGGCAAAAATTCATCTGGGAACCCCTGAAGGGTCCCATTCCCTCTTTTATTACATGAAGCCATCTTCTCTCTTACCGTGACTGAGCCTTGCTTGGCAAGGGAGGGATTGCATCGGTATTAGTGCTGTCCATTATTTCATTTTAATGCCATTACAATGTTAACCGGTCCAAAAATCTCAGGCAAACATCACTGCGATTGTGAAACGTTTATAGTAGTCATCAGTACCTGCCCCCAGCCTGGTTGATCTGAAGAAAATGTAACGTTTATGAGAATTTCTAGTTTCTCTTTTCACAGAGCAACGGCTCGCGTTACTTTTATCGCAGCCACTGCTGCAGGTACCTCAACCTCCTGGAAAGGGTCTGAGCGAGGGGTGGGCTTCTGCACGGCAGAGCAAAGCGGGGATCTGCAGGCACCTTCTGCTGACAAACTTGCACAGCCATCAATCTCCTCTGGGATTTCTATGGCAAATTTGCTTTTTACCCAGCAGTGTAAACACAGAGTTGACATTTGCAGGGTTTAATGGGTTTTCTTGGGGCTTAGTTAAAAAAAGATACACGCGGTATACATCTGTGTGCATCACGTACACATCCGTGCCCTGCGCCAGATGTGCATAGGTGCCCTGAAGCAGCTGGCAGTACGTGTTTCGTAGCGTGGGCGCAGCCTGTGCGGGAACCTAAGCAAAGCGGTGTGATGTGCAAAGGGATTCTGCCTCGCAGATCCTCACTCAGGCTTCCCAGGGGGAACTAAGGAAGTTCCTGGGAATGTAAAGACCCCCTGGAGGTGAATTTCTCATCTGGAAGACTGAGAGGTTCTCTGATATGGGAGCTGTGGGCATTCAGACGGGGGAGCATGTTGGGATATTAGCAGTGCTTATTCTAGGTCCGTCCTAGAATGGTGTTTCAACAAGTCTGGACATGCCGAGGTCTTCAAGTGCAGATGAACTCTCTGAGAGCTAAGCACTGTGACCGATCCATCAACATTTCTTCCCGTATGGGAAGCAAAGACGCCAGACTGCATCCTCAGACGCACACGGGTAACGGCGTTCCCACCCACGGAAGCAGCCTGCGGGCTGGCCTGGGAGTAGAAGCAGCCCTGAAATGTAATCCCTTCAATATAGGATTATATTCAGGCAACCTGCAGATACTGACCTGCAAAACCTGGAAGAGTTTTGAGTTCTCTGTACGTTCTAATTACAGCAGGCAAGCAGAAACTTAAACAAAGCAAGCGGCAGTGTATGAATGGCACCATCCTTCATGTGGGGTCACGCTGTGCACTTTGTTTTGCTTGGACTGTTTTGAGGCAATGAACTTCAATTGTACTCGAGGGTGTGGGGGAGCCTGATTAGATGAAGCAGTTTCTAATGAGATTCACTCTAATTACAGCTTCCCCCATTCTCCCCTCTCTGATCGGAGGAGTGGGTAGATTCACCATGACGACATAATAATAGCACAGAAAGCTAATTAACTGATCACAGGGAGCTGAGAGCAGCTCTGCCAGCAGCGATGCGTCACTCTGGATCTCACGCCAGAGCTAAGCAGTCGCGGTGGAGTCTGGCAGGGCTGAGCGGCTGCGCCGGGGCGGCACCAACGCGCTCCTCGCACAAGGATGCCTTCGTGGTTAAATTAAACCTAGGTGGAGAGCGAGAAGAAGAGGGAGGGAGGACGAGGAGAGCGGGAAGGGATAGACACGTAATTGCATCACTAGAAACAGTCGAGTCCAGTTTGTTTCAGGTATTTTAGGAGGTTGTTTCTGTTCCCTCGGTTGTGGTGGACAGGCGTGCCAAGGTGTGAGGTGGGAACATCGTGGTACCCGCTGTTCGATACCCTTGAAATGCCCAGTGCCGAGGGATGTGCCCGTACTCCTTAGGGCGGGCGGGGAGCGGGTAAGGGCCCCAACAAGGGGACCACGCAGCATCCCCTTGCCCAGGTAGAGACACGGGAGCTTTGCTGGAAGCAGAGCAAGGGCACGGCTGCACTTGAGCTTCAGATGTTCAGGCACCTCCACGAATTGCGCAGCCTCCGAGGAGGGTGAGGATGGTGAAGATTGGGCATTCGGGAGTGCCAGTTTGTTACTTAAGTGCCAAACTGTCAGCGAGGTGCTGAAGACCTGCCTGCCCTCTCTCCTGCGAGAAGCCAAAGCCAAATGAGCCACAGAAACAGCACGGCCTTTCTGGCGAGCCGTTTGGGGGCAGGTTTGGGCAGGCGGGATGACCCGTGGGTGGCCATTCGGGGACATTGGCATCCCAGGGCTGTCCCTCCAGCACTTCTCGTAGGAGCAGCACCCAGGTCGTGGGGTTCCTCGCAGCTCTGTCGCGGCATCGGGAGCGGCGCCGCTCGTACCTCACTCCCCTTCTCCATCCATCCACCCACCAGCGCCTTTGTGCTTTGACAGCCCTGCCGCCTCGACCTTCTCCGGGGCTCCGATGGAAGCAGATGGTCTGTTGTGTCCGGCCAGCCAGCGCCGAGGCCGAGGTCACCCCTGCTCTGACGGGGAGACAAAGCCGGAAGGCAGCGGTGACGGTGGCATCGCCCTTCCCAGGCGGGGGCTTCGCGGGCTCCATTATGCTGCTCACAAGGGCCCGTGTGTGCGGTGGGGTGGGGAGGGGAAGAATTTGGCTTTTCAGTGAGCTTATGCATCCCATTTAAAAAGCAGCCATCTGTTTTCACACGCCCAACAGAAGGCGGCGGGTTCACAGAGGGATGCGGGCGGCTGCAGTTTGGCATGAAGAGTGATTTCAGGGAGTCTGCGCTTCTCTCCTGGTGGGCAGGCAGAGTGCCCTCCCGTGCCAGTGAAGCCCTCCTGCCCGCCTCGGGAGCTCATCCCCTTCGCAGGTGTCAGGGTGGGGGGGGTGACCGATGGCTCAGCCTTTTTGTGAGCTGCCCCGCAGCAGGGCAGCGCCAGCACAACGGGTCATTTCTGCCCCCACGCCGCAGCCGCCCGTTAACGCTTCCCCGGCTTCTCTCTTGCACAGGCGATCCATGAACGAGATCGTCTGCGTGTCGGCCCCTTCAGCCCACGGCCTGGGGGCTGTTCACGTCTCCGTCAGCGTCGACCGGGCTCAGCTGGAGCGGACTTTGCTGTTTGAGTACATCGATGACCCGAAGGTGCAGCACATCGAACCCGAGTGGAGCATCGCCAGGTAACACAAGGCGATGTCGGGTCCTCGACGGTGGGAGAGGAGCCAGCTCGCCTGGTCTGGCTCTTCTCTCTCAGCACACGCTCAGGGAGGGCAAAAGAGAGTCTGTTCGGAAATGCACATCCCACCCAGCAGCCTGGATTTGTCAGTGCTGGGTGTCTGCGGCATTTGCATTTACCAAAATGTTACTAAAGTAGTGATTACCAAAGCAATTACAGCAGTAGCAGTCTGCACCGAGATTCTGGGAGCACAAATAAAACCCCAAGATCACTTCCATCTGCTGAAGAAGTGCACAATTGCTCATTAAAGGCTCCTTCTTGTAGTTCTGGAATAAAACAAAACCAGCAACCACCAAGAAAAGAAAAAGCTGATGCTAATCAAAATGTACTGTTTGTCCCAGATTCACTGCTAGGAGCAGGGCGGCCGGCACTGTCACGTCGCCGTGACGTCGTTGCTGCTAAAAACCCTGGGCCATCCTCGTCCCCTGGTGTTACTTTAATGGTTGTGTTCACAAGGGCTGTAACACAGCCATTCATTTCAAATTCCAATTATTTTTTAAAATTGCCCACGAAAGAAGTGAGTGTCTCACAGCAGGCTCTGCGAGATGTCTGCTTTGAGTCCGAATTCAAGATCGCGTCTGGTTTTGGGTGAGCTGGGTTTGAGGGGCTGGCCAGGACTGCTAACAGAGGTGGTCTGAAGGGAACAGCGGGGCTCTGCTGCAGGGGTGCTGGAGACACGGGTGAATCTGGGCTGTGCTGCTCCAGTTAACACATGAAAGGAGGAGCCAAGAGTGAAAGACTTTGCTCAGGGGTGCTGGCTGTAGGAGAACGGGGGGTACTCTAGCCCGGGGGGTTGTGTCCTCCCTGGGCCTGATGGCACCCGATGCTCTTCATCCCTCCCCAGCTCTATGTGACAACTTGCTGCGTCTGCAGTCCAGATGCAAGTGCCCGTCAGTTCCTTCAGTGCACGTACCATTTATCGTGTTCCTTAAAAACATTGCTATGTAAATCATTAAACACTGTGACTAATTTATTGTCTTACGTATTTAGTCTCAGCTCAGTTGATTTCTTTGGTCCCATTTCTCATCCCGTGCCTTGCAATGCTGTTGGGTGGGAGAGGGTGCAGCTGAGAGCAGAGAATCCAGCTAACTTGTGAGACACCGCTCCCCAGCGACTCGGGGGGTGGGTATTAATCGACACTGTCGCCTGGTGCCTGAAGTGTCTGCAGAAAACATCTTTCTGAGATCAACAAGCATCCTTATTGTCAAGCACAGGCTCTTTGCACAGCCCCAGCCCCTCCTGCCCGATGCATTAATCAGGTGTCTCCCGGTTCTCTGCAGCGGATACACGCCTCTGACCGTCACCGGCTCCAACCTGGACGTGATCCAGGAGCCGAGGATCCGCGTCAAGTACAACGGCAAGGAGTTTTTCAACGTAAGTCGCTGCTGTCAGCGTGGTGCTGCCGGGCTGTGCCGGGGAACATCCCTGTGCTGCAGCACGGCGGGTCCCCTCCACCTGGATGCACACGTACCGTGACTGGTGCCGGTGCTCTCTGCGCGGTGAGACTTGCCGTTGCAAAAGCTGCTGGAAGGGACTGTTTCCCTAAACTTACCCAAAGTGTTAGCAGCAAAACCTGGGCACCGTGGAAAGAGGGGTGCTGACTCACACGAATGGGAAATTATTTCCTCAGCGACACCGTAACGGCCAAGGAGTGTTCAAAGCTAGAAATGGAGGGCTCCATTTCAGGCCATCTCCATCACCCCAGATTCTGTCTTGGATCAGATAAACTTGCTTCACTCCTGAAATTCCCCCTTTTATCAGAGCCCGAGCCCTGAGAGCTCTCCTCTCCCCAGCATCCTTCCCTTCCCCGTACCTAGCTTAGCTCCACAGGCACTTTGTGACGGAAAGCCCAAGCGTAGCTGTCCCCATCGTCCCCAGCTGCTCCACGCTTCCCGTTTTAGTCCTGCTCTTTCTGTAAAAGCCCAGAGCTAGGCGCTGAGATCTGCCAGCTACGAGGCTGCTATGTTTAACTAGTCTCTCCCTAGCTGCCTCCCTATAAATAAACCTCCTATTGCCGCAGCTCTGGGCCCAGCAACCCGGTGCCAGCCCGGGGAGGGAAGGAGAGAGGGGAACCGCTTCTGAACAAGAAGCTCTCAGGCCACTTTGGCAGCTTGATCACCGCGGTAAGGCAAGGGGCTGCTTCCCTGCGCCCTCCTCGCCGTGCGAAGGATGCTGGGCGTGGGGCTCCGGGGATTTTGGTGAAGCCGGGCGTTATTTTTATGCCTCCTTCCCCTCCTCCCTCCCATCACCCTGATGTTCCCGAAGGAGGGAGTTGGTAGCAGGATTTAGGGTTGGTCTGGAATGCCACCTCTTTCCTCTATCTGTATTTTTTCGGTCCAAGAGTGAGAAACTGAAATGAATCCTCAGCTAAACGGGAACTGAGCGATGTTCTTGTATGCTACAAGTAAGAATTGTACCTCCAGGACCCGCAGAAATTATTTTGACCAAGTCAAACTGAAAAATACTGGGTTTATGCAGTGATCTTTCTGACTGAATCTGTATTATCTTGGAAATGGCAAATCATTTAGCTGTCTTTTCCTACTCCCTTTCTCCCTTCCCCTCTGAAGACCTGTTTCATCTGAGCTCTTTTTAAAAAGACATCTAATTTTGTTGTTAGCAGTTGCAGTTATACTGCTACAAAAATAATTCTGAAGACACAAAATTGAGTGAAATTAAATCTTCCACTTATGGAAGGAGGCCAAACGGTTGGGCTCTTGCTGCTTTATAAGGCAAGAGTCTCATAAATCAGCCAGCTCCCAGCTTCCAGGGCTGGAGGACCTGTGGGTGTCCTCAGCCCGGCGGGAGATGACCTTCGTCTTACCTCCAGCCCACGAGTGTCGGGTGATGGTTCCTCTCCCTCGCTGCCATTCGGGAATTGCCTCTAATCACCAATTTGTAGAAGGGACCAGGTATTCGCTGTGGGTCTGTTTCAAAGCTGGCATTGCCAAAGAGGATGCAACTGGAAAGGAAAAGAGAAAGAAAAAGGGCTAAGTGATCCGCTGTGCAAGCCTCTAGCTCCTTTAAAACACTGCTCATTTTGAAGCTCGCTTTCCATCTTTCCAGTGCCTTTGTGCTGGCTGGAGGGGAAGCAGCTTCCCTCCAGTCTATGGCCATAATGCCTCAAGCCGGGATTAAATATTCCCAGCTAAACTTGAATCCACTGGACTTTCCAAGGAGTATTTAATGAGTCAGGATATCGTTGTCCAGGTCAAGGTAAAGTTTTCCCTGCCGTCTTTCAAAGCATCGCCTTCCCCGCAGGTCTGCAAGGTGGTGAACGCCACGGCGCTGGCCTGCCTCGCGCCCCCCCTCACCCCCGAGTACCGGCCCGGCCTGGACGCCGTCGAGCGGCCGGACGAGTTTGGGTTCATCTTTAACAACGTGCAGTCTCTGCTGGTCTACAACGACACCAAGTTCATATACTACCCCAACCCGACGTTTGAACTCCTGAGCCCCACCGGGGTGCTGGAGCAGAAGCCGGGGTCACCCATCATCCTGAAGGTAAGGAGACCCGTACTCACCCAGCGGGAAGAGGCAAAAAAATCCGAGAGAGAGGAGTTTTATACTCCCTTTGGTACACTAGACCGAGTCCCATCATTTGCACAAGCTGGGAGCAAGATGGAAACCAGAGAAATGCGCTGCATCTTTGTACAGTCTTCTGTCCCCTTGTCCCCAGGGCAGAAATCTGTGCCCACCCGCTCCTGGAGGAGCAAAGCTCAACTACACCGTGCTGATCGGCGAAACGCCCTGCGCCGTCACCGTCTCCGAGACCCAGCTGCTGTGTGAGCCGCCAAATCTCACCGGACAGCACAAAGTGATGGTGAGGGACCAAACACTCCTATCGGCATCCCTTCCCTCCCTCCTGCCCATCCTTCCTCCTCCTCCTCTTCCATCTCCCTGACTCACTCAGATACTGACTGCAATTTCTTGTCCAAGAATCATCAGTATTTTAGATTTTTATGGCTGTCTGATTGGAAGCTTAAAATATTGATGTGGATTAGCGTGGAGAAACTTCTTATTCCCTCCCTGAGACTCACCACCTACTATCAGAGCTTTCTAGAAGGAACAAGTCTTTCTGGCAGTGCCTGCAGTACCGGGTACCATCCTTTCGCTGGTGCTGCTTGCTCTTCCTTCAGTAGAGAGAGACCATTTTCAGTGGGCTGTGTTCTCCCTCCTGTAGGGTAGGAAGGGATTTTATCAGTCCTTGTAGCCAGACCTGATCTGCTAAGGGGATGGAAAAGTTTTGCCTTTTCCTGAAGCAGAAGCAGCCAGGACATCTGAACACTGGACTGGTTGGATCAACGGCCTCGTCCAGGATAACAGTCGGTGTCGTCTTCTGCTTTTGGTTTTGGGCATTGCTGCTTCCTCTAATCCCCTCGCAGACCAAGCACGCAGCTGCCAAAGTGCTTGAGTGAAGCCCAAATGAGATTGTAATTGTGATTTATTTCCCTTTAAGTTCAGCATCCAAAACATACTCAGATTATCACAGTGTGATTCACAGAAGTGTAACCTGGCTGAGAGCTGTTTGCATCTGTGGCCTGGGCACATCCACGAAAAGCCAGTCCTGGCATTAACCTCCAGCGTGTTTGCTCTGTAGCTTTCACGTGGGGCTTTCTCTTCCCTTCTCTGCTCTCCCTTTCCAGTCGCTCTGATTTCTTGTCAGTGAAATTATCACTGGGTTGCTAATGTCCACGCTTTACAAAGGGACTTGAAAGCTTATAAAATGAAAGTCAAATGGAGCCATCAGATAATAAGAACAAAGCCCAGATAGTGAAGAGCTGGCACATTTATCATGGCTTGAAGCCTCCCTGTGTTCACATAAGCTGCACCCTCTGTGTTTGAAGGCGATCGGAGTCGCTGTAGTCCTGGCTGAAACAGAGGTGGTTCAGCGCTTCCTGAGGGGGCTGTACAGCCCGTGCGGTGTGTGCCCTGGCCGGGAAGGACGGGGCTTTGGGACAGGCTGACACCCTTACCCAGAGCTGCCGCTTACCTCTGTTGTGCTTTGTAGGTGCGTGTTGGTGGTATCATCTTCTCCCCCGGTTCGGTGAGCATCGTCTCAGACAGCCTCCTGACTCTGCCAGCCATCGTCAGCATCGCAGCCGGAGGCAGCCTGCTCCTCATCATTGTCATCATCGTCCTCATCGCCTACAAGCGCAAGTCCCGAGAGAACGACCTGACCCTCAAGAGGCTGCAGATGCAGATGGACAATCTAGAGTCCCGGGTGGCCCTGGAGTGCAAAGAGGGTCAGTACTGCCCGGGACCGGGCACGCTCTGTGTGCTGCAGCCCCGTGCTCTGGTTCCCCACTGGAGCACCCCAGTCACCCAATTTTTGCAGCAAGGAGCAGGGTGCGTGTCCCCGTGAGGTTTGCACGCCTGCCCCACCATGGGAGGGAGGGCAGCGACAAGTGTGTCAGCGGCAGACACGGCTCTGCTGCCTAATGTGCGGAGAATGGGATTAGAGCTTGATCCTGCTTAAGCGACATGCCTGGATCGCGTTGCGGGGATGGCGTGAGCCCCAGGGTGCCCAGCACAATATGTCCCCCCTAATCTAATGGCCTTTTAGTAAAGGGGTTTTTAAAGGCAGAGTAAGGTTGGGAGCAGAGGAGGTTTGGACCCCCAAGAAACAGCCTGTATCCCAAAAGGAAGGCAGTAGAGCTGGAAAGCTGGTCCAGTCCCTCCTCCAGATGTGAGCCCAGAGCAGCAGGAGCAGGTCTGAGGGATAGGAAGAAGCTCCTCAAGCATTTGCTGCTGGGAAATCTTGTGTGTTATTTGGAGTAGCTAGACCCACCGCTTGCAGGTTTCAACACGGACTGATCATGGCCCTGGCTGAGCCTGGCCTCTCCGCGGGGGAGCGAAGGTGGAGGTGGGCAGTCGTTTCTGTAGCTGGTGGGTCGAGACAAAAAGCTCACACTGGGGAGAGGTGCTGCTGTTGTTTCGTACATCCTTCCAGCTGGAAGGGAGCTTAGTGGATCAAAGAAAAATAAATAGAAATCTGCAAATTTCATAGTCTGACCTCTGTATAGGTAGAGAGTTGCATTGGCTTTGTTCAGCTGACTTTAAAAGGATAGCTTTGAAAGCACAGGACAAAAAATGGGATATTCAGGAGAGACCACAGCTTCAGCATGGGCACAGCCTAGCTGGGGTACAGCTGGGGTACCTTACTGAGCCAGCATTTCATACTTTGGGGAGTGAACACGAGGACACACATACAGCTGCGTAACACAGTGATGTTATGTTACGAGAGGAAGAATAAATTCCTGATGCTTGCAGCAGGCAGTTTCTGCTTCATTTTGATCTGCATCAGATTTGATTATTTTGGCAACTGTTGATAGATGAGGAGGAGAAGAAGAAGAAGAAAGGAAAATATGGGAGGTACCAAGTTATGAAAATAGATCCTCATTTCTCTCTGCAGCCTTTAAAGGTGTTTTAGGTGTGTATACACAGGTGTGAACTGCATACAAATTAATAAGCATCTTTTGTTCTCGGCATCTGCTCTGTGCAGCGTGTGCTCTCTCACTCTCAGCTGCTGAGACAGTCTCCAGGGGTGAGGGTCTGTCTGAGCTACGTGGTGAGGTCTCCTCCGAATCGGGTTCCTGAGCTGGCCCGTTTACGGTTGCTGCCGTGCCCCGGGGAGAGCAGGCAGCCAGCCCTCTGCCCCGCAGCCTCGGCTCCCGGAGCTCACGTGTGTTTCTCTGTCTTGTTCTGTTCTCCCCGAATAGCTTTTGCAGAGCTGCAGACAGACATCAATGAATTAACCAGCGACCTGGATCGCTCCGGGATCCCGTACCTTGACTATCGGACGTATGCCATGAGGGTCCTTTTCCCTGGCATCGAGGACCATCCTGTTCTGCGGGAGCTGGAGGTACGGAACAGGCTCTGCTTCCCTGAGCCCTCGGGGAAGCCACTGTGAAACCCTGAAGCACCTTTATGCCTTCCACACCAAATCTTATTAGAGCCACCGGGGTTAGCAGGATGAGCCCCGAGTTCATTTTAACGGAGAAGCTGGTGGTTTATCTCCCATCGCACACTGCTTACTCCTCTCGGTTTCTTCTCCCCAGTGTTGCTTTAGTTTTATTTTATGGCTTTTTATATTGCTATAGGCCAGCAGCAAAACGTGCCAGGTAAGTTATCGGTGTCCTTTTAAAATCCTCCTTAATCACCTTAAGAGCGCAGGGGAAGGCTGCGCGCCTGGGAGCATCCTGCCTGGAGCATCCCGCTGCTGCTGCTGCTGTTCCATGGCGTGTCCACGGGAGGGCAAGCGCTGTGCCCAGGCATGGCCGGCCTCCCGCTCGGCTGTGAGCAAGCGCTTCCATCCCCCTGGTTTTTCCACCAGTAGGGGTAAATACCCGTTTAAGATTTTCACTGAGGATTTAGAAGGATTGGTAAGATAAAAGTGTCCATCAGATCACCTTGCAGATGCGCCCTGCTCACTTGTGAGAGTGCCAAAAAAAGTGATGGTGCTTCAAGAAACTTTATCTACCACGGAACGTGGGGCTGCCGTCCTCCATCCACAGCGCAGGGATGTCCAGAGGTACCGGGCTCAGTGCTCCTTCTCGGAGACCACCATGGCTCCAGTAAATCCTGAAAATCCTGTTGCCTTCACACAGACCATGGGGTGGCCCATATTTTCAGCCAGAGATGTAAGAGGACAAAGTCTTGGTTGCTCGTGCTCCATATGGCTGTGTTGCTTTTCCAGGAAAGCGCTACTTAGCATTAATGCATCAAATCAGATTCCTTTCCAGTGGGCCACCAACACTGAGCAGCTGCCGTGGTGTTGGTAAAGCTGACGCGGGCTTTGAACCAGCCTCTCCCAGCCCATTCCCATGCCCTGAGTTTTCCAGTCCCACCCATTATGTTCGCTTTTTAAATTGCCAAGTAAGCTGATGCTCTAGCAAACAAATATGAATGTTTTTTATTTGTTTTACTCATGAAAAACAGACTTGCAGAAGTGATAAATGTGTTGCCAATTACACAGTTGCTTAATTATGTAACGTTAGTAAAACCAATACATAAGTCTCCAAGATGTTTGGTAAAGAGTTGCTTAATGTAGTTCATCATTTTCACTTGTAATGAATTACTTGAATCTGCAACTGGCTGAAAGCCTCAATTAATTTTTTACACTTGTCCCATAATAAAGCAATAGTCTAAATTAGTATTTAATTTACTTACAAGAGTGTCACTTTTTGTGCAGAGCAAGCAAAATTGTATGTCATTTATAGGGCCGTTAGCCTCAAAGCAGCAGCTTTACGGCATGCAGAGTACAGCTCGGAGCAATGATTAAAGCGAGCCGTGCTGAAGCACTGGGGGAGGATAGAAAGAGGGACGCGTGTTCAGGACTGACCAGAGACCACATTTGGGGATGCTGAGACCCTGAGAGATGAGGCGCTTGCTTGTGCACCCAGGGTTAAACCTTTCATCCCACCCATAGTGATGGCAGAGTGACCTCGCGGTGGTGCAGGGCTCCCCTCCGGTCCCTTGTCGTCCTGAGCCTTGGCTGATGGTCGTGCTCTCCTCCACCACAGGTCCAAGGGAACGGGCAGCAAAGCGTGGAGAAGGCCTTGAAGCTCTTTGCTCAGCTGATCAACAACAAAGTCTTCCTGCTGACCTTCATCCGAACGCTGGAGCTGCAGCGCAGCTTCTCCATGCGCGATCGCGGCAACGTGGCTTCGCTCATCATGACGGGTCTGCAAGGCAAGCTGGAGTACGCCACCGATGTGCTGAAGCAGCTGCTCTCGGACCTCATCGAGAAGAACCTGGAAAACAAGAACCACCCCAAACTGCTCCTCCGCAGGTAACGCAGGGGGACGGGGAGGGGACGGGGCTGTGGGCACGTCAGCATGGTCCCCTGGGCTGGCACGGCCACTCTGCTGGTGGCATCCAGGGGCTCTGCAGGACCAGGGTGCTGGTATTGAAAGGAAAACACTGCTCTCCATGGGTGGCTTTGGATGACCCATCCATTTCCTCGGCTGTCTGTGGGACACGGTGTTAACTCGACTGTATGATTCCACAGATGGCTGAACAGGGTCTTAAATTGGATCCAAGAGAGCTATTACCTCTGATGCATCTCTCTCACTCATAGTCTCCTACCTTGCCCCAGCCCCACCTCCCCACCATGACTTGGCTGAGAGCAGGTCACGCTGCCAGCACTGTCACCTCTGCCATCCAGCTGCCTCCGCGCTGCCGTGCCCTGCCTGCACCTGCCTGACCAAGCTCCTGCTTCTCTCACCTGCGTGTGCAGAGATGCCCGAGCGGTTCAGCAAAGGGGTTCAGCCTCCACCGCCGGTCCTGTGCGGGGCTGCGTCAGGGCAGCATCGTGGTGGGGAGGTGAATGGCACAAAACCTGGAGCTCTCCATCACGTGCGCATTGCAGGTACCAGGCAGTGCCCTGCGAGTCCGGGCAGGGAGCAGGAGGCACCAGCTCAGGTACAGCAAGGTCTGGAGAAGCAGAGATGCAGCTTCCAGCCCTCTTACTGCACTTCAGGCTCTTAAGGGCAGGAGCCTGATTTCTTACATGTCCGAACGGTACTTAGGGTCCTTGTCTCCCCTGAGCTGTGATATTATCGTGATGAGTAGAACATTAAAGAGCTAGTGCAGAAAAGTACCTCTTGGATGGGCAATGCCGTGAATTGCCCCTGGAGCTGTCAGGGAAAGGCAGGCTGCCCAGCAAGGCTTGGTCCCCCTCCTGATGGCAGCCCATCCTCTGCAGCCAGGGTGTTTCTGTGACCTTCACCCTCGCGTGTCTGAGCTACCTCGCAGGTATTTGTGGGCTTTATCCTCGCAGCATCCATGTCTGCCTGGATGGAGCACCAGCATTCGTGTTTCACAGCTGGGGCAACGAGCTAAAAATGGATCAAGCAACTCGCCCAAGATCATGTTGGAAGTGGCAGGAATAAAAGGGGAAAAAGTGTGCATTAATGTGGGCCAGACCAGCAGCCACAAGTAAAAGGCTACCCCTATTCTCGGTGTCGTGAGCCACCTCCATCCGTGTCCCTTTGGGTCCTGGCTGTGCTGCAGAGCCTGGCCTTGGCCGGCGGCAGGAACGCGGCTGCCCCATCGGCTGCGCCTGCGGCTCCACCGGCATCTCACATGAGCGGGTGGATGAAAGAGAGAGGAGGATTTCACAGCTCTAGGAAAAATTCAGGGATTCCTCCAGCCATAATGAATATACTTGACAGGAAATTGCTTTAAATCTGGCTGTGTTTGCGGAGGCAATAACTCATCTCGGAAAAGGAAGCCGTCTTAATTTCCCCCGTGGTTTGACAAGTCGCTGGGAAGGCGTCTTTTGCCTCAGCCAACAATAGTGACTTTTCACGGTGCTCCAAAAAAATACACAGCTGGCGATCAGAGCCGTGCCCGCTCCTCCCGCAGCACCCAGCAAAGAGACGGGCCGTGGGCAACGCCAGCAGCGTCGGGGCTGGCTGTCCTGCGCCAGGATTTAGCCATTTCATGGGAAACCTGACCTCGAGTGCTTCCAGGGATGGGGCACCCACCACCTCCTTGGGCGACCTGGTCCAGTGTTTCACCACCCTCATCCTAAAAAATTTCTTCCTTATATCTAGTCTGAATCTCCCCTCTTTTAGTTTAAAACCATTCCCCTTGTCCTACGGCTGCAGCCCTATCAAACCTGCGGCAGGAGCCCTGTGCCCCCCGCCCCCCCCCCGAGCTCCCGGGTGATCTTGGCGCACAAAACAGCCCGGGCTGGAACATCTCGTTCTGACTTAATAGAGAGTGATCAGCCACAAAGTGAGATACTTGGGGGGTTTTATTTTCTGAGCTCTCTGGTGGCAGCAGTTGATAATTGGCACTCAGTTCTTTTTCTCTTTCTTCCTCGTTTTCCCCTCTTTCTTCCATGACTACCCCTCGCGGGAGACAGCAAGAAAGTTGACATTAAATCAAATAGCTGCTCTGGTTCCTGGCACAGAGCGCAGCACACAGCAGTTCGGAGACCTAGATATAGCCGGGAAAATTAATAAAATACATATTTATTTTTGGGGGTCTCTCAGCTCTTTTTGTTTAGTTTTGTTTTATTCCCAGCGCCTCAAAAAGTCAGAGGAGCAGCCAAGGCGCTGGTTGCTGGCGTCAGACTCCTTTGGAAAGTCATCTCTGGATCGTGCTTTGCCCTTGCTATGTGGTCAACATGAGAAGTGTTTTCTCTAAGTCTAGGGATTCTCCCCTGCCGCGTTAATCTTCAGGAGCTTATTTTTTTATTTTTGGAGACAGATCTATAACAGTGTTTCGGATACCAGCCCGGCGGCGGCGGAAGAGCGATGCCTGCCGAGGGGCAGCGCGAAGCCCCGCAGCAGCTACGGCTGCGGCTCCGCAAACCCCTCCCCGCTTAGCAGAGGGAAAGAGAGGTCAGGCCCCGTGGTGACAGGCAGAGTTTAAGGGATGGCTTACCCAGCCATCCACCGCCGATCCCATTTCAAAGGCGGAGGCGGCCCCGGGAAAATACATACAGCAGACTAGTTTGCAAGGAGCCTGTGGTGTTCCTGCTGCACCCAGCCGCGAGGAAGGTTATAAGCAGCCCCTTTCCTCAGCCAGTGTCGGACACTGATGATTAACTTAATTGTTGGCCATCCCCGGGACTGATGCACTGCAGATATCTCACGGCATCAGTCTGTGTCAAGAGGAGAGCGACATTCGGTGCTTGAAGGCAAGGAGAAGTGGGATTCGACAGATGCTTTGAGGTGTTTCTTTTTGGTCTTCTATTCAGCTGATTCTGTATTTGTGATAAAGAAATAAAAGGGAACAGCTAGACACGGGAGTATCCAGTACCCTTCTGTCACACAATATGCCCCAGCTTCTCTGTCACTCCATATTTCAGTTATTTTTACGGTGCCGGTGTCAGGCCAAGAGCAGCCAACAGAGATGGGATACAGCATTACTTCCCTGGTAGGGCTAATCGGGAGGCTTGCCAATTCTTAATTTAATATTCTATTAACAAAGTAGTTTATTAAATTAATATTCACCCTGAAGTCCTGAATGTATCATTTTCTGAGTTTTTCACCTATTCCTTAGTTTGTGTCGCTGGCTCTCCATTTTCCATGGCTCGCTGGTGTGGCAGTCTGCTAGTGCTTCTCCTCCTTAATTGGGTGACTGAAATATTTTAAACGAGAGAACAATGTGTGTGTCAATTTGTAGGATGAATTTTTAGGCAGTTAATCAATTCAGGCTTAAATTCTTTGGAGACCTGCAGACATTTTCACAAATTCCTGGCAGATGTTGCAATCCTAAGAGATGATGGATAACGTGACCCCGGGTCCGTTTGCCGACTGGCGTCAGTTTTTGTTTGCTGAAATCCGTGGCTCCCGTTCATACTTGATCTGCTTGACTTTGTGATCAAACCTTGTTTCTTCTATAGTGTGTGTTTTTCATTAAATGCCAGAGTTTTCAGTCATGCGGGGTGCTGTATAAATACGTACCAAGGGGCAGTCCCTGATTCAAGGCAGCAGAGCAGATGGAGGAGAAGAGGGAAAATGGGTCCGGAACGGGATGGTGACTCGCTCCAGGTCAGGGTACGGGCAGAGGCTCGGCGCGTTGCCGTGCCCGCCGGGCATCTCCTGGGCGGGTTGGTGGCACGGGAGGTCGAAACAGCAGTTGGCAGGAATGGCACCGGGAGCAGAGCTGCCGGCCAAGGGGATGAAGGCACAGAGAGGTGCCCAGACCCGGCGGGACTGCTGCCCTGCTGCTGCTCACGGAGAAGGTGAAGGGGGGCATGGTCCCCAGAGGAAGGGGTGCTGCAGAGGGCAAGATGTTGGATCCAGTCCTCTTTGCTTGTTGAAATTTGGATCAGATCCTGGTATCACACGTGGCATGAGGGAAAGGCTGGTGGTGCAGAGAGCCAGGCTGCCCAGGGTCATGTTCGCAGCTGGCCCAGCTGCGGCAGAGCAGCTCTGCCCGGCAGGACTTGGTGGGTATGCTGGCAGCCTTGCCTGCCTGCCTGCCTGCCTGCCTGCCTGCCTGCCACCCCCAGCCCGAGCTGCGTGGTTGGGGCTCAGATGTGGAGTGTGAGACACCAGTACAGCCATCCTATCCTTGTCCCAGGAAAAAGGGTTGTGGTGCTTTAAGGAAAGTCTCCGGGTCCTGCAGAGCCAGCATTAAAAACTATCATTAGGAGCCATTGTATTTAAATTAGAGATAATCTTGGGCACAATGTGAGGAGAGGAGGCTGGGTGGGACTGGGGAGAAAGCTGCAATTTCCCTGCCATTGTCACTTTGCTGTCCCTGATTGCCAGCAACGCTGCAAATCCCAGCGATTTACTGAGCCAGGCTGTAATTTGCACCACGTGCGAGAAGCCAGAGTGTCACCAGGCTCCCCGTCACCAGCCCCATCAGGGCAGTGACGGGCTGTCAGCTGGGCAAGCTGCTGTCAGCTCCGTGCGGCGGGGGATGCGCAGCGCTGCCTGCATCCTGCTGCCTGCATCCTGCTGCCTGCATCCTGCTGCCTGCCTTCTCCAGAGCCACAGCCCCGGTTCAGAGCACGGCGGGGAGATTTGGGGCCTCTGATACGTGGTTTGGTTTTGTATGTAACATGCGTGTCCTCCTGGCTTGCCTAGGACCGAGTCGGTGGCTGAGAAGATGCTGACGAACTGGTTTGCCTTCCTCCTCCACAAGTTCCTCAAGGTAAGGAGGGATGGAGCTCAGACCCTGCTGCCGCTTTGCTGCCTCTTCCGGCAGCCGTCCCCAGGGTGAATCCAGGCTTGAAACTCTTCGGTCAGACTTCAAGTCAAAAGATGTAGTAGCAAGAGAGGGGAGGTGGAAATTTGCTCGGAGATGCCTACACGGGCTGAGCCAAGCTGTCAGAGCCTCCGTGCTCAGCCTTCTGCAACCCCCACCCAGATCACCTGGTGTAACTCTCCTGTAACAGAGTTCCTGTTGCACCTCTTTAGTGCTTAGGAGAAATTCTGACTAACATCTCAGTGCCTGGGCTTCCATATTTTCTAATTTTATTTGTGGGTTTGGAAGCCCCACAGAATTTGCCTCGTGGGAGTGAACAATGAGATCAAGATCTCAAATTCCTTTTTTACAGCCATATAGATTCAGTAGAGATTTACCAAGCCAAAGACAACATACCCATTGAGCAGCAGAGCTCATGGTTTTGGCTGTCCTCTCCAGGAGCTGCTGGGGGCTGAGCCTGGATTGCACATGTGCTAAAGATTGAGTCAATGGGACTGTGCCTCTACTGAAACGAATCATGTGCAAAACCTGTCTGCAGGCCAGTGGTCCTGGAGGAGATGCACCTTCACCTCTGTGTTAGTTTTGCTGTCTGTCTCATCGTGTAGGAATGTGCCGGAGAGCCGCTCTTCATGCTCTACTGTGCCATCAAGCAGCAGATGGAGAAGGGTCCAATTGATGCCATCACAGGAGAAGCCCGTTACTCCCTCAGTGAGGACAAGCTGATCCGGCAGCAAATTGAGTACAAGACTCTGGTGAGTGATCACTGTAGAAGCTGCTATTGAACCGTTTCTGTCCTCCCCACTTGGACATGAGCTGTTCTGACCTCTGGGCCTGCGATTAGGACACTACCATGAAGCACACGTGTTGCCAGTGCAATAAAGCCTCGTGCTGCTAAACCCGTGCCCATGTCAGGCATGTCCCGATTTGCAGGTGCAAACAGCCTGAGCTAAGGTTGTGAAAGGAGGGTTTGAGGGGAGCGTTTTACCTCCCTGTGCATTGAGCGTTGCCCTCCCTCTAGCAAAGAAAAATGGATATCCAGGGCTCCCATCTCAATAATCCTTATAAAGATACGCTAGATGCAACAGCAATGATGCAAATAGGGATGCAGTATTTTTTTTTTATGAGAAAGGGTTGTTGTAACAGATGTGGTTATAGTTCTCCTGGATGCTTGTCTGAAGGCCTTTAGAGCATGGTGTGGTTCTCCTTCACTTCCAGATCCTAAACTGCGTGAACCCGGATAACGAGAACAGTCCAGAGATCCCTGTGAAGGTGCTGAACTGTGATACCATCACTCAAGTCAAAGAGAAGATCCTCGATGCAGTATACAAAAACGTCCCGTATTCTCAAAGACCGAGAGCTGTTGACATGGACTTGGGTAGGAGCTTCCCTGCCTCGTAGGAAGGGAGAGATCAGAGAGGTTGTTATTATCAGTGATTCTCCATGGGTTTTGCAGAGCTCGAAAGCTAGAGCTCAGGCTGCGCAACAACGTACACATTTCTGCCCTTAGAAAGCATGGGCACTGCTCCTTCCTGCCAGATAGGTTTGGAACTCGGTGCTATCAGCTAATTGTCCATTGACCACAGAGTAAATGATTCCTGAAGCCTCCTTCACTCTGCTGAGCAAAACTTCTCCCCAAGCTTGTGTATCCTACCAGAGTCCGTGGCGTGGGGATCAGAGGGGCTGGGAAGGTCCTGCACCTTGGTTTAAATGCTGCAGAACCCTCTGCACTTTGCTGCAAGAAAATATCAGTGTGACCTTCCGTGTAGTTGTAAGATTTAAGAGCAGAATTTAGCTTTGGGTGCCTCTTCCTGGGGGGTGGGCTTTTCTACAGGCACGTCTGTCCAGCAGTTACTTGGGCCAGAAGTGGATGGAGCTGGTTAGTGCCTTTTCCCTCTCTGACTGGTTTTTGCCTCTCCTGCAGAGTGGCGGCAGGGCCGGATAGCTCGTGTGGTCCTGCAGGATGAAGACATCACCACCAAGATTGAAGGAGATTGGAAGCGCTTGAACACCTTGATGCATTATCAGGTAAGAACGCAGCCTTAGCAGACAGCTCCCAGAGAGCTGCCAGGAGGGAAGAAAAGCAAAGCAAAGCAGAAATTTAATTCCCAAGTATCTCATCTACGAAGACAGACAGGGAGGTCACATTTATGCGATAAACCAGAAGGGTTCAATGTGCTTATGCATTACATGGGAAAGCAACCTTGACGTGGATCTTAAAGAGACTAGCAGAGTTGAAAATTGGCTAAATTGAAGCCACCAGCCGTGCTTGTGAGATAGAGGGAGCAGAGGAGAGGGCTGAGCTGCTGCTGTTGGAGGTGTGGGGCCGGGGGAGGGATGGTACACGGGGCTCGGGTCTTGCGTGGGGGTCTGAGACAACCAGGAGTGCAGCAGGGAGGGAAGAGGAGTCTCTGCCTTCCTTCAAAGCATTGCAAACACCACACGATCTGATGATCTGATCCAAAGCACCAGGCTGCAGCGGCAGCTCGTCTCTAATACTCGTCACCTTCCTACGTGTTGACTCTTGAGCATTGTGCAAGGAGTGAAAAAGGGAAACGGAGCAAATACTACAAATACTGTCACACGGGAGGGTCGGGGGAGTGCTGCGGGGAGGTGTGGGATGAAACCAGGTCAGGAAAGGGTGACTATCAGGGACTACTTCTTGCAAAGTGACATCAAACCTCTGAAGTCCCAGACCTAGTCTTCCAAGCCAAGTAACAGGAGGTTTGCCACTAAAGTCCTATAAAACTAAGTTAGTCAGTGAAGATGCTCTATCAGCCAGGGCGGGCGAGGTGACCTAAGAAATTCTTACCATCTTTAGCTTTGGCAGCACACGTGTCCCAGCCCAGGCTGCCCTGCCTAGGTGTGTATCTGTTGGAAAGGGCTTCTTACGGTGTGCGAAAGATGGAAAGAGAGGTAAAGAGAGAGCTGAGGAGGGTTTGGTTTTGTTCAAAGCCTGTCTGCAGCAGAGGATAACTGCATTAATTGGGACCTGTAACCTCCTACTGTCCATCACTACCTACACAGAAGTGTTTAGTATTTAATCTGGCATCTTTCCCTGTTTATACACCAGCTCCAGTCCATCAGCGTGACTCGTGCTGTGTAAGTTGAACGTGAGCCAGTATTGACAGGAGCCATATAATCAGGGAGCGAGGCAGCGAGAATGGCATAAATATGCAAAGCGCATGTAAAAAAGCACCTCGAGGGTCAACTTTTCCAAGCAGCCTGAAGGATTTAAACACAGATTACCGTAAAATGTCATAGGAGTTGTGCAGATTAATTCCATTGTTTCTAAAATCTGTTTTACCTGGCAGTTGCAAGGGATTAACCAACATGCAGGGAAGCAGCGAGACTTTATTATGCCTTGATCTTTAAAAGTCATCTTAAGGAAGTCACGAGTGAAAGCTGTGTTTGTCTGGGGCGTGTTGGATGCTAGGGGAGGGAGCACTTTCATTTTAGTGCCTGTGGGAAAATCTGAGCCACAAGTTTACCCTTAAAATAAACAAAATCCTTGCAGCACTCAAGATGCTGCAGCTATTCCTGCCATTTGAATGTCAGTTTTGCTCTGGAACAAAGTAGAAGTTTGCTGCCAAACATCTAAACAGGTAGCGATTGCACATGTGTCTCAACCGCTCCAGCCTGAGCTCTGCGCAGCCCGGCAGAGCTGTTTCAGCCCTGAAAAAGAAGCCAAATTCTCTGCACTGCAACAGAAGTCTTGTCAAGGCAGGGCTTTTGCCAAAAACAAACAGCAATATATATATATATATATATTTTATTCCTACCAGGTTTCTTTCTGTTTGAGTAATAAATGTTTTTATTAGGTATCAAAAATACAGATGCTCCAGGACTACACAGTAAAACAAATATGTGGGCAAAGGCACAGCTCTGAAGAGGGTGTAAAAGCATTTGAGTTTCAAGCGCTGCGCTCTCACCATTTTAACAGGAGCGTTACATATAAACCAGGTGTGGTTCAAGCCATAAAAATGAAATCTAGATTTCTCCAGCTTCTGGAGGACAAGAGGATTTCTAAATTTCTAGAGAAAAGAAAAGCTAGCTCTGTAAAGGCACCTCCATCTTCTATTCAGAGCTGTCTTGTCTTTATTCTGATCTGAAGGCAAAGGGATCTCTGGATTTGCAAAGGGATCTCTGGACCAGAACCTGCCCCATCCTCGCAGCCCTGCCCCTGCTCCTGATTTCTGGGGTCCGTTGGCTCCGCAGCCCCGTTCCCTGCAGCTCCTGGGCTCGAGCTGCTGCCAGGGACCACACCAGCCTCCTCCTCCTCCTCCTCCTCCTCGCCGTGCTCCGGGGCAGGGTGGGGAGGCTCTGCAGAGGGCAGTTATTTAGTTCCAAGAGTTTCTCAGTTCCACACTTGGCTGCTGGATTTTGACACTCTTACATTTGTTTTCTACATGTTTAGGATGACAAAAATACAGTATATATCTGCATCAACTGATAAAATGTATTCTTCATGGGAAGCCTTCGCATGCAAAAGCCAGATTTGATTTAAAGAGAAATATTCATCTTTCTGTAATGTTTTTGAACCACTTTGTAGAATTATAGAGAGAACTGTATGCCTGCTGCTTATTTCTTCATTTATAAAAATAGACCTATAGGTTAAATAGGTGTAATTCTTTGTTAAATTCTCTGGAGCTTTTAAACTATGTTGTAAGGAATTCTATTACATTTGTGTAGTATCCTTTTGGTTTCATGCCTGTTAAACTCCATGGGAGAGTCTCACCCCGTGTGGCTTTCCTCAAGAAAAATGAAACACTGAATTTAATATCAAATGATTTACAGTGGCTCATGCAGGGTTAACTCAGAGGCAGCAGAGCATGAATACCTGTCAGCCACTGTGAGTCTGGAAAGGCCAAGAGACTATAAAACTATTTTAAATGAAAAATTAGAAGCAGAGAGGGAAGATTTATGTGGAAAACGAGACTTAGGAGCCGAGGGTGGCGTGGACGTGGAGCCAGCATCCTCACTGCATCCTCACTACCCCACGCAAACGCAGTATTATTGTCTGGGCTTCTGCGCTGCTGCTCTCCCCGCTCCAGGTTTTATTTTTCTTTTCTTTAAGGTGTTTTGTGCAGCACATTTCCAGCTTGTAGAAGAATCAGAATATTTATAAAGTTGTAAAACAGCCAGCCAGCTTCGCAGGCGTCTCTGGGGTTTTATGGGAGTGTGGCAACAGCAGAGCGAGATGGGAAACGAATGTGTGTTCCATCTGATGCTAATTTGCACGCTGGTATTTTTTAGCTGACAAGAGCCATTCGACCCAAAATTTAGAGAGTGAGAGTGCTC
Organism: Balearica regulorum gibbericeps; assembly: GCF_011004875.1. Taxonomy (NCBI): domain Eukaryota; kingdom Metazoa; phylum Chordata; class Aves; order Gruiformes; family Gruidae; genus Balearica; species Balearica regulorum. Next base: position 2,593,711 of record NC_046208.1, read on the forward strand.
TGTGTGTGTGTGTGGAATTTTTAATACCTCTCTCCCAGTTAACCACAGCCCTGGTGGAAACGGATCCCGGCACGGCGGCCGGGGAGCTGCTGCCTCGGCGGGAGCACCCTGGGCTGCCGGCGCGCTCCTGATTCTCCCTAGTGAGATTGAACTGAAGTGGCAGCTAATAACAGCCTAAGAAAATAATATCACCACTGATCGTTTCTTCCATTGACTTAATAAATTGGATGAAGTGAGGCAGGAGCAGAAGAGGAAATAACAGAGGTGTTTGAAGTGTTTTGCTTAGAAATATCTCACTATTGTACGGTGAAACACAAGTGACTATTATTTCCACTATTACTAGCAATAATAATAACCTGCATTTACATGAAACCTTTCATCTGAATGGAACCCAAAGCCTTGGAGGCAGCGATGATTGCTGCGTGCAGGTCACCTCGCAGCGGCAGACCTACGAACACCCCTTCTGCAGATAGCGCGAGGAGGTGCTGGGGGAGACAAATCCAGCTGCTGGAGTTTGTCCCTTCTGGGACTGCTGGCAAATAATGGAGGACTTAGCCCCGAAAGCGATTTCTCCAGCATGAAAAGGCATTTTTGGTGCATTTCCTCTACATGATTTGTTGGCTGGGCCCCGGCGGGTCCGGCCGCCTGCGAGATGCGGTGACTCGACTCCCTGCTCCCTTGCCGTGCTGCACCACGGGCCACGAGTTCGAAATTAAAAGACACTCAGGCTCAATCCCTGGAAACCTGCAGGTTCTTAATTAAGGGAAATAAGTTTAAAAACTTCCAGTGACTACTAGATTTATAGGGAGGATAAAATTAAACATGGCTACTAAAATCTGCTATAACAAAATCTTGTTAGCACTAATGTTCATTTATAGTTTGACTTCCAAGCATTTAATTCCTTCTCTGGTGCAGTAGAGGGACTGACAATTTAATACCCTGAAAGATGGCTTTATGACTTGCTCAGTTGTAAATCAAACTTTTAAAGTTCTTAAAAATTGCTAAAATAAAAAACGGTTTAATAGGAATGTTTTATGGTCCATAACGTTATTATAGCCGCTTTATTCCCTCTGCATTGTTACTTTAATTGGATCACAACAATTCTTGAGATTCTCATTTTTATTGGGTAAAACGTAATCTTAAATCAGAACGACCAAAAACCATCTTCAATACGTCTTTTGATTTATCACTCCTTTCCTTCGGTCCCTTGCTGTAGAGCTGCTGCTGCCGACCCAGCGCAGAGCTCAGCCAGACCAGGCTGGCAGGATGGGTCCCCGTACCCCGGGGAGCGCCGTGCCGCACCGACAGCTCCCTGCCAGGCTGGGCGCTGGGGATTTCTGGTACCTGCGCTCGCTGATCGCAGTGCGGACGGTGGATCTCACTGATTTTCTTCTCTTCCTTTGCCTCCCCAGGTATCAGACCGCTCGGTTGTGGCTCTCGTTCCCAAACAGACCTCCTCCTACAATATTCCTGCCTCGGCCAGTATATCCCGGACGTCTATTAGTAGATACGGTAAGAAGCGGAGTTAAGGGCTGGGCACGACACCAGCCCTGTCGTGCAGGCTCACAGTTTTAAATGATGGGGATGGTATTGAAGCTGCCTTTGTTGCAGGAGGGCAGCACCTGAAAGGAATTAGGTGGGGAAAAAGCAGCAGCTTCCCCCGAAGAGCCACACCACGTCAGCCAAAATGAAAGTACGTTCACGTGCCAAACAGAAAAATGTCCTTGGCTACGGTTTTTTTGCAAAGGCTTTTTCATTCATAAGCACAACAGCAAAAAAGACTAGAGAAGGTGAGAGGAGGGAAAAGGAAATGCCAAGCACAACGTGAGCAGCCTTTGGAAATGGGGGTCTTGGAAAAGCCCAGGGAAAGGCTTTTGGCTCAGAGGGGATGGATGCTGCAGAGCAGCCGTGGGGCTCCCGCTGCAGGAAAGCAGCTTGGTGTCCTTGCACGTAAGCAGGGCTGCGCCCGAGAAAAGCCTGATTCCTTCATCTATTTCTTCTCTCAACGGAGGATCCTGAATTCTTAGCTAATGGGTCAGAAACGGGTAACGGCAATCTTAACTCGGCGTGCTTGGATGCGCACACCTGGGAATTGGTTATTTGCATAATAGCAGGGCTCGGCACTTTGCTGAGGGTCCCTGAAGACGCTGCAGCCTGAGTAAATGAGTCTGCGAGGTGCCAGGTGTGCGTTTATAGCACTAAATCCACAATAATAGTAATAATATACTTCCATAAAAGGCAGCAGTGGCAAAATCTCTGGTGCGCTGATCTTTCATTATCTTTCATTTTACAGAGTGTTTTACAAATGAGAGGTCTCCTGACGAACCCATCTCCTCCTCTTGTTTATAGCTCCCAAAATAATGGGGTTTTTTGTCGAGCAAGGGTTCTGAGGAGCCGTCCACAGGAGAGGCTTTAGGCAAAAGCCAGGAGAAAAGGCATTTCTCCCTGCAAGGTGTAATCCCGAGTGCCCAGCACTTCCCACGCTTCAGGTGATGGAAAAACCAAGGCTGGGTCACGCAACCTCAGTCCTCGTTGATCTGTGTCAGATGGAAAAGCCTTTGCAAACTGCCAGTGTGAACTATCATTGCTCACGTTAAGATTAATACTTCTAATTGTGCAGACAGAATTTAAATGAGGTACTTATTTACGTCCCCCATTATATATCAGTACAGAGCTATGTTTAAAAATAGAATCACTAGATGCTTCCCTAGCTGTCCCCCTGTCTGTCTCCTTAATTACATCAGTTGGAGTACTCATTTATCTAAGCCTTCATCAAGGATGAAAATCTAGCTAGTTTACTGGTAGACTTGCATATTTCCCTCGACTGATTTATGATTGATCCCCTTCCTCTCGATGAGGAGGCTGAGCAGCGAATTGGAGGCTAAACTTGAGAAAAATGCACGAGGTTCCCAGAGAACAAAGAAATTTAGAGAGAGGAAAAAAAAAAACCCGACAGCGCACGGCTGTGCTACGCAGCCCCGTGTCTTGGCTTGAAGATGCTGCGGATGGATCAGCATCCAGGGAGGCACGTTCTCTGGGAAGTTAAATATCTCTCACATCCCTCCATGGTTTCCAAGCAATTAAGGGAATTAAAAAAACTTTGTCTGCTCCCCTCTGAGCTCCCGTTTCCCTGCTGGGGAGGAGGGCAGAGGCAGGGACCGCAGGGAGGCTGGACCCAGGGGCGGCACAGCCGGGATGCAGGACTGGCCTCGGGCTCCTTGAGCTCCTGTGGCTCTAAGGAAAGCCTCAAGAACAAAACCAGCAGTTTCTTCTGCCCTTTGTGCTGGTTGTGCCGGGCAGCTTGTTATTATTTACAAAATGCTGGTATCAGGAGTGCTGCAGGAGCTGGTGCCCGGGGTTATCGCGCACGAGCTGTGGCTCGCGGGGATGTCTTGCATGGACCTGTATTTGTTCAGGTAAGTAAAGGATGTGAATGAAGTAGGAAAGTCCCACATCTGAGTGTGAAAAGGGAAAGGCTCGAGTCTGAGGGACTCTGTTCAGTGAAGACCAACGCGTACCTTTGGCAAACGCCAAATTTTGCTGGTGCCTGGGTGGTATTACATTTCATTTCCCTGTAAAAAAAAAAAAAAAGCCAGTGCAGATGATTTTGGCGTCAGCGAGCCTGGCGGCGTCACTGAGAAGAGACAGGGGAAAAAGGGGTTTGCTTTGAGCATGACTGGCTGCTTTTCCTGTCCTTCAGACTCCACCTTCCGCTACACCGGCAGCCCTGACAGCCTGCGCTCCCGGGCCCCCATGATCACCCCCGACCTGGAGAGCGGGGTCAAGGTCTGGCACTTGGTCAAAAACCACGACCACGGAGACCAGAAGGAAGGAGACCGGGGCAGTAAGATGGTGTCTGAGATCTACCTGACCAGACTATTAGCTACAAAGGTAACTGCCATACGTGAAATTCCCTTGGGAAATGCGTAGGGAGGTCCATATAGATGCACTTGCTGGGGGTCCTGCGCAGTCCCTAATGGTGCTCAGCTCCTGGTGGGGACTGTCCCTGTCGGGCTTTCCTGGGCCCCAGGGGTTGGATGGCTCGTGGAACAGCGACAGAAACACAGCCCAGATTTCCTCACGCTGCAAGGTGATTGCTGCAGAACTCCGTTCTCCTGCACGGTGTTAAAGCACAAAGAGTTGGACAGACACAGCAGTGCCTGTAAATATTTAACCGGTTTCCTTGGCCGGAGAGAGTTTTCCTGCCTTTTGCCCTGTGTTCATCACTGTAGATAATGCAGATTTGCTTTTGAAAGCGAAAGAAATTGTTTCAGGTTAGAAATAAAGAGTAAGGGCAGCCGTGAGTAGCTGCAGGCTGGAGCATTCCCCCCGGGATCCTCCGGCAGTGCGGTCAGCGTTCGTAAAGACCCCGACCTTACTTATTCCTCTGGGGTCCGTGGCGGCACTTTGCGGGGCTGCACGGAGCTGGCAGCACCATCTGGCATCCCCTCCTGCCACCGCTGCTTAACCGAGCGTGCGCCCGTCCCTCCCTTCACCTTCTCGGTTGCTGCTCCCATTAGGGTACGCTGCAGAAATTTGTGGACGACTTGTTCGAGACGCTGTTCAGCACCGTGCACCGCGGCAGCGCGCTCCCGCTGGCCATCAAGTACATGTTCGATTTCTTGGATGAGCAGGCGGATAAGCACGGCATCCATGACACAGATGTGAGGCACACATGGAAGAGCAATTGGTAAGAATGGAGGAGGAGGGTGGAATTGGGGCCAGACCTGAGCATTAAGCACTTATCTGTGTCCTGGGGAGAAACAGAGATGGGGAAGAGCTTTGGGAAGGCTGGAACAACCAAGGCCCATAGTGCCAAAGCATGAGCTGTACCACCAAGCCGTGCTAATGCTTTTCAACCAGCACCGCCGCTGTCCCAGTGCCCCGTGCCGATGTGGCAGTAGGGTTTGATCCTGGTTCGTGCTGCCGCCGCGCACGCGCGAGCTGAAACCCCGGCGCAGTGTCAAACCACGAGCCTGGCTATCGCCGAGTCCTCCGCGCGGGTGGGAGCTGGGCACTGGCCTCAGGCCGTAGATCCACACACCTGGACTTTGGAGATGGCTGGGTTTGCAGAGCTGATCTGCTAGCAGGAAGCTGGGCTCCATGCCTGCACCACCCTGCCTGCACCACCCTGCCTGCACCGCCCTGCCTGCACAACCCTGCCTGCGCAGCCCTGCCTGCACCACCCTGCCTGCGCAACCCTGCCTGCGCAACCGTGCTGTGGCATGAATCTGGCAGAGGCTGGGAGTGGAGAGCTGGGCAGCGGCTGCACCTTCCCCGTTGCTTCGGGCAGCAGCTGGAGGTTTTGGGCAGCGGGAGGAGGTGGCGAGGGGGGAAGGCGCCAGCCCCACGTGCCGCCGGCACAGACTGCAGCCGGGTTCAGCCTTCTCCAAACAATAGGAGCTCTCGCGTCTCTGCCTCTGCTTTTTTAGGATTAAAAGCTCCATGGGTTATAAATTTACCTCTGCGAGGAAGAAAAAAAAGCACAACAAATGGTTGCTCCCTGAAGACTTTGTATTTTCCCCCTAGCCCCTTGTGATATAAAAGGCCTCTAATCATCATGGCTGCAAAAGCTGGGTTCCCCGCTAAGGCTGTGGGAAGCTAAAAACAATTTATTGAAAGCCTTAGAAGAAAGACTTATTAGGATAAAAAACTCTAGAATCACAAAAAACGATGAGACTTCTTAAAGCAATAAAAAAGAAAGCACCAACCGGCAGAGTTTGCTGTGCCAGAGCCATCAGGCCACAGGAGCCCCGGCCCTTCCTTCTGCCCCGGGGCACGGGGGGGCTCAGGAGAAGGGTGAAAATTTGGTCTCTGAACTAAACAGCTTTGCTGAGCGCTTTGGTCGGCTGCAGCATTCGCAGAAAGGGAATTTTGATGGGGAGATGGGAGGAGGCATATGCCACTGGAGCAGGTCAAAGGAAACGGGAGCTTGGAAGGGAGAGCTGGGGTACTGGGGGATCAGGGGAGCTGGCACTGCCGGGGATGCGGCTGAGCTGCTGGCCTGCAGTGCAGCAAGAGTTAAGGCTGAAGCCTTCGGTGCAGCTAGCTGGATAGATAGAGAGAGCCGAGACTTGAAAGGTAATAGAAAGCAGCAGCTGGTTTTTTGATCCTGCTATACAGCCAAAGAAAAAAGGAATAATAATTCCCCTTTGATTGCAAAGGCCTCGGGATTTGGGGACAAAGCCTCTGATGCCTGCTGCACCGCTCGCAGACGATGGGCTGCAGAGTGGCCAGGCAGCGGCTGATTAGCGTGGGGGCAGCAGCACCGCTGCCCCGGGCTCAGCCCTGCGCCGCAGACTCCCACTCTAACGAACTCGGTTTAATAGGCTCCTCGCGGAGCCGCTCACCCGGCAGCACCGACCCTGCTCAGCTCTGCCCTGGCACAGCCAGCCTGCCCTCGGCTCCTGCCGCCCACCTGGCCCTCACCTCCTCCACCTTCCTCTGCAGGGTCAGACCCCAGAGCGGCTCCCGGGGCAGCAGGGTCCGGCCCAGGCAGCGCGGGACCCGTCACAAGCAATCCGGGCAGGACTGGGCTCCCTCGTTTTTGACGGACCTGGCCCAGCTCCTGTTCAAATCAGTGCTGCTTCCCACCATTTGTGTTCTGCTTGGGAACACAAACCGCAGCAAGTGTCCTTTCCTAGGCTTTGTCTAAACATTTAATCTTGTTTCTTGATTTCCCTACAGCCTCCCTCTCCGATTCTGGGTGAACGTAATCAAAAACCCTCAGTTCGTGTTTGATATCCACAAAGGCAGCATCACGGACGCCTGCCTCTCTGTTGTGGCTCAGACCTTCATGGATTCCTGCTCCACCTCGGAGCACCGCCTGGGCAAGGATTCCCCCTCCAACAAGCTGCTGTACGCCAAGGACATCCCCAGCTACAAGAGCTGGGTGGAGAGGTGAGCGGCAGCGCGTGGGTGCCAGCAGCGTGGGTGCAGGGCTGGGCTGGGTGCTCCAGTCCTGCCCGACCTCCTGGACCGAGCAGCTCTGCTCTTGGTGGCCAACGATGCAGCCCGGTGACTCTTGCAACGAGCTGGTCGCACAGCTCAGCGCTGCCGAGCATCGCTGCTCTTACTTTCAGCTTGTTACAGACCGGGATCCCATTTTGCTAGATGTAAGCATAAAGCAAAATGATGTCCTTTTCCCTGCGGAGCTTCCTTTAAATCCCAAGGAGAAGAAGCACGTTTTGAGCCTCCATGTTTCTTACGGCACCCCTCGGCCCTTCCTTCCTGCAGGTATTACGCAGACATTGCCAAGCTCCCCGCCATCAGCGACCAGGACATGAATGCCTACCTCGCCGAGCAGTCGCGCCTGCACTCTGCCGAGTTCAACATGCTGAGCGCGCTCAACGAGATCTACTCCTACGTCAGCAAGTACAGCGAAGAGGTGGGTGTCCCCCGGGGCAGGCGCGGAGGCGACGCGCGGGAGAGGAGCCGCGCTTCTGTGCAGCAGTGGGTCGGGCAGCGATGTCCCTTGCGCCTTCCTCCTCCCTCGTCCTTGGTGCAGCACCACAATATCGCACCGCTGCTGCCCCGCGCTGTTCTATTCGTGCACAAATTGGTTCGGGTCCTGGCCATGCCTGTAGCATACTTCCCAGGAGGACTGGGAGCTAAAATATTGTAGGAGCTATGGCGTTCCTCGGCCTTGGCGTATGCCCAGTGCAGCCCACTCCTCAATGCAGTAGAAAATCATCATGACCCAGTGAAGGTCCCCAGAAACATCCCTGTCTTTTGGGAACAGCGTGGTACAAATCCCATGTTGCAGTGACGCAGACTCCTGTTTGCAAAGAATCCCTGGCAGCGTGAGCTCCTTTAATGAATGCATCACTTGAAACCAAGTTCTCGCCATCTGTTCCACCCCTTCATTTCACTGTAAGAAGAACCTATTTTGCAATTATGTCCATTAAAATGAAGGGTTTTGTCATTTAATTGCATGTATGCATTTGTGATACAATGCCGCAGCTATTTTCCGATTAGGGTTTAAAAATCTCATAACTTTCATGCTAAATGAGACGAGAAATGTGGAGTCCAAGGTACAAGAGTGGGAATGATCGCGTTGTGCGGGTAACGTGCACGGAGCGGTCCAACAAATCAATGAGCACGGCTGCGGCGTGACGAAGCGCTCGGCGCGTTGCTTTGCCATTTGTTATTTAACTTTCACACATCCACGTTTCAAGTTGCTCACATCTTGCTGCCCACCCACCTCTTCCACCCCCTCTCGCGCACTGACTTCTCTCTCTTTTTTTTTTTTTTTTTTTCTCCCTTTTTATTTTTTCCGTACCAGCTCATCGGGGCTTTGGAGCAGGATGAACAGGCGCGTAGGCAGCGTCTGGCATACAAAGTAGAGCAACTTATTGGTGCCATGTCTATTGAGAGCTGAAGAAAGGTTGCGGTGCTCACGGACGGCAAAGGGCAAAGGATTGCATGGACTCTCGGGAATTAAGAGGGAGAACAAGCAAGAAAGGCGTTGGACACGTATAAATATCAAGGCTCTTCTAGAGGGAGCAGAGACTGGCCCAAGGACTGACTGTGTTCAAAATCATGTAGGATCCAGTTTGAAAAGGCAGGAAGAGAAAAAGACAAAGCATCTCAAGCGAAGTCAAATCAAGAGGGGTCATTTTTTCAAGCATACATGGAAAGAAGGAACCTGGAACGTCTGGATGTCTCCATGACTGCTGCTTTGCATGAAAATTGTTTGATGTATATTAGAGAATAAAACTTTATTTAAAGGGGTTTTTTTTTTTTAAAAAAAAAAAGGAAGAAAAAGGGAAAAAAAAAAAAGAAAGAAATAGAGCAAAAACCACAGAGGCCACAGAGAGAATCCTGGCAAGAAGGCTCAGCTCAGCTCTGAATCCTGTCCCCGAGAGACTCCCGAGGACGCGGCTCAGGCATTCTGCGAATGGATTCTTACGCCAATTGGAAAGTCTGGAAAACTGAAATTTTCTTCTTCTTGGGATCTTATAAAAAATATGAGCACAAGTTTGCACCACACCTTTTTACACAAGTAAAATAGCAGTTTAGCCAGAAAATAGTTCAGTGGCTGAGTAACTTATAGGCACTAGAAGGAACTTTACCTGAATTGCAAAACCATCAGATCATCCAACCTGTCTTGAAATCCAGCTTTATCTATGTATTTATATAGTGTCAATATATATATATTTTTTTTAAATCCCATTTACTGTTGAATGAGGAAAGATCTGATTTTAAATGCTTTCCCCTTTTCCACCCCCATTCCGCCTCGCTGGACGCCGCCGCGGTGATCCGGCAGCACCCTGAGCCGCGGCGTGGCCGCGGTGGTGCCCGGCCGCGGTCGGCGCGTTGCTGGTTTCTGCAGGTACAGTTTGAGCAGGAGCGGCCGCTGCCCTCTCCCCGTCGGGCAGAGCTGGGGTGAAGCCTCCTTGGTTGGGTTTTGGGGTGGTTTCTGGCAGCCACCTCTGATTTCTTGCAGTAAAAACCAACAAACCCCCAATGTTTACAGTGAGCGATACTTGAAAAGACTCGACGTAGCGAGATGAGGTATTTATTGCTTTTCTGTTTGACTTGCGGAGGAGGTCAGCGCGGGCTCCCTTTGAGTTTCTCTGCCAGCGTTCGCGGTGTCGCCCGGGGTTGGGCATGGGACTTGTATTTCCACCAGGGAGGGGAAAGAAAATTTTGCTCTAGGCGAGGGAAAACCTTAACCAGCACTCCACGGGCCAGCTAGCGCTGCTGTCTTGTCTCTGTCTCGGCGTCTCGTTGTGATGTTCAGTTCCTCGCTGGCCCCGACGGCATGTGTTCTTGTGGCCAGTGACAGGCAAATGTTTGTCAGTGTTATTTCTTTAAAAGACACCAAAGCTTACGTGTGTCCCTTTGTAGAGTGCCAGGAGGGGAAGGAACGCTGTAAATATTTCTCTCTGTAATAAATATTGATATTTGTGCAGGCTGCAGTGGGGAGGACAGGGTGATTAGGTCTAATGGAAATACAAGTATCGACCGTGCGACCTTGGCATTGGCAGCAAAATAGCTCCCGGCGTCTGCTCAGCCCTGCGCGGTGCTGTGCCGGCCCGGGACCTTAGTTTGCAGCCAGTGTGTGTGAAAGGAAAAATCCATTTTCCTGTCTGTCCTCCTCCTCCTCCTCCACCGTTCCTGCCCAGAGGAGCCCGGGAGGGTCACCGCGGGCTCCCCGCGAGAGCTGCCCGTCTCGAGACGCAGTCGTAAGGGGAGCAGCAACGGGGGCGGGAGAAGCGCCTAGAGAAATACTCAGGAAACTTGTTGGTTTAATTACCGTTCAGTAAAAGCCATGCCAAGTCCACTTTCTTCTGGTAATCTGCTTTTGTGAGTTTCTGTGGGCCCCGTTAATAACTCTCGAAGAGAATACTAATGATCAACCTCGTGCAATAAGTTCTTGACATTTACAGCGGCCTGAGCTTTGTAACTGGAGGGCTCGGGTTTCCTGAGACATGGAGAGAGCTGGCAGAAACAGAGAGACTGGGAAGCAGAGCAGGATTCGTACTGCCCGTTATCGGGAGAGTTCCCTTCCCAGGGACCCTCCTCCTGTGCGGTGAACCTAATTTTAAAGACAGAAAATTTTGAAGACAGAAAATAGGTGCAAATGTCCAGGATGCCCTATTAAAGTCTGGTGAAGGAGCCGTCGTTGCAGCAGCTGCCAGCCTGCCTTGCTCTTTGCTGTGGTGTTACAGGTTTTGAAATCCTCCAGGTCTCATTTTTTACTGGTTTCTGTTACTGCTATTCACAGCGATCCGGCACGCAGCTTTCGTGAGTGATTTCCAGATCTAGTTGTGGTCGTTGTCTTAGGTATTCGCATTCAGCTCATTCACCAAATTCTTACGGTACTCTGACACCCAGAGAAAGCACTCCAAATGGTTTCCAAACAGTTTCCAAACACGTCTAAATATTACTTTGAATAGCTATATCAGCGGGATTCACAAAATATGAGTACTGCCCAAAGCAAAGACCTGGCTTTTTCATCACCTGCGTGCTGGTGAATGTGTGCTTGCCCTAAGGTCCGAGTCAGGCCCCCGTGGTCCTCTTGTCTCCACATCTATTTGAGAGGCTTTTGCCTACTTTCCTCCTTCTGCTCTCTACCTTCTGGCCTGGAGCCACCTCATAAGCAAACATTTTGTCATTGCCCCTTCCCCAGTATTTTCTCAGCAAAAGGCAGAGGTCCCCGACCATCCCCAGGGCTGTGGCCGGGGGCTTTGTTGGGCAGCGCTGAGCCGTGGGTGCTGCAGCGACCCAGCAGCGATGCCGGCGACCGGTCTCTTTTCCACATGCGTTTTTGGCTGCCCGTTCCCCCACGGGCAGGTGGCAGGAGCGGCGGCAGGCAGGAGGTCTTGCTCGAGATGCTGATGTGCGGCGCGATGGGCTACCAGCCCTGCTCGGCCGGTTTGCCCCTTAGCAGCCTCCCCCGCTCCGCTGGCAGGAGCCTGGGAAAGGGCCCGTGAAGCGGGTTATCCTGGAAAGGAAGGATGAGGGGTGAAAAGGAAAATAATTGCAGAGCCCAGAGGGATTGCTTTGTGAGCGAGGGTTAAAAGAATCCAACATGTCCGAGCTGGCTAAAGACGTGGTCCGTATTCCATGAATACAGGAGAGCACTAAGGAGAGAAGGGGACAACTGAGTTTATTTTCTGTGGTGTGGGAGGAATTTGAGCAGAGGAGGAAATGGAAAGCAGCAGGAGCACTTTGCAAACCAGTAAGCTATTACACTCAACTGACTTCTGAGGGAAGCAGCAGAAACATCTCTTCTTCCATCATCTGAAAAGGCGTTAGGAGGATGGCGTAGAGAACAGCTCGGTGCTGGAAGGGGTGGCCCATAAATAATCTGCCAAGTTATCTACTCATGGTGGTTGACATTAATTATGGATCTTTACAGGCAATTATATGGAATGAAGCAACATATCCCCTTGGGACAAAGCACTTGTAATCTATTGCCCTGTTTGCATCCGACTTTTCCGTTACTCCTTTGGGAACAGGAAGCTTCAGATCTCAAAATGGCATTTTCTTCGCACTTGCAGCAAACTGGACTCGAGGTTTGGTCAGGAGGGGGCAGTGACTTTGCCTTAGATAAAACAATTTCACATCCCTCTCATTGCCCCCTTCCTCCTGCAAGGCCGGTTGCTGTTTCGATTCTCCGGTTCACTTCGTTTCAGGTATTTCGACATCAAAGTGGGAGACGTCATTTTCCGGAATCTCTCTGCCTGGTGTCACTGCTTAAATAATTCCATTTAATCTTCTGCTCATGAGCTATCAAAGCACCCACTCCAAGGGGGAGCAAGGTGCTAATCAAACGCTTCTCCACCTTGAAAGCCTTTATTAAAAACCCATATACAAGAGTCTAACTTATAGGCAAGCTTGTCTCCGCACGAGCCCCGCTGTGGAGCATCACGACGCTGCAGCCCACCAAAGTACAGAAGATGTGGATGTCAAGTGGTCCATGCTTTGCCATAAAAAAAGGATGAATTTATATTCAAAGGGAAGCAGGAGATCAGCACGGCCAAAGCGCTGGAGCCCCTGTGGGATCCAGCATGGACCAGTCCGCAGCTGCGTGAAGACCCACCACGGGAACCAGCGCTGAGAAATAAAACCGCTGCCGCGGCCTCGCTGCTGGTGGGCAGCATCGCAGGCAGCGCACGCATCGGGAGGGGGGGTTATCCCCGAAGGAAGCTGGACGTGGCCGTGCCGGATGGCAATGCCTTCCCGCAGGGTCTCGGTGCTGTGAGGCTGGGGATGGCGAGTGCAGCCGCTCGAGGCGGTGGCAACAGAGACCTTCATCACAGCAGTGCCTTCAACACACTGTCTTAAAATCCTAACGGCCCATCCCCACGTAAGTTCTCTCTCCTACCTTCAAGTGGACTTTGACCAAAAATGTCATAATGTAGGAAACAATTTGGGTAGGTGCATGGAGGACAAAAGCAAGAGGGCTTAGAGCTCTGGGCTTGCATTCCTGCACGCCGACGGCTCTGAGCGCCTCGGTGGAGTCGTTTAAGTCTGCGTGGAAAGGGTCGGAGCGCTTCCCTCCTCCGGTGGGCACGACCTACAAACAAGGTCTTATTTCCAGAAGTCCCAGGCAGGCAGCGGGGATGAGGAGCGCCGACCTGCCCGCTGCCCTCGCCCTGTGCCCTGGTTGGCAAAGGGCAGAGCAGGTCCCGGCATGGTCCCCGTGATGCTCCCGTGCAAGCCCGTGCCTCGAGCCTGTTCCCTGGCAGCAGAACAGCCGCGTTCTTGCCTGTCGCTGGCTCTTCTCCATCCGGTTTCCGGTGCTGTCAGAGCTCACCCATCACGGGCACTCGGCTCGCCAAACTAAAGGAAGCTAAAATAGACTGACTTGAATAAGCTGGGACATCAGGGAAAGCTCACGAGTGACTGTACCCTGGAGAGAAGAAAAAATGTTCAGAGAAGGATAAATCACTGACATCAAAGATGCATTAAAATGCCACGAAGCTTCAGCCATCCTATTTCAGAATTGCATTTGTACCATAAACCGCAAGCCAATAACGCAGGGAGCTGCGACGTTGTATATAGTTGCGTACTAGGTAGAGCTAGGTGAGCAGTCCCGTCTGTTTAGTGAATGTGTCTTTGGTGAAAACACCCGCATCGCCCCAGCCTCCTCCCAGCCTTCGCCCGCGACCACCAAAACCAGTGGGTTGGAGGCCAAAGGCAAAGTGCTGGTGACAGCTAAGAGGCCACCCAGCACCCGCGTGGACAGGATGCTTTTTTTTTTTTTCTCTTTTTAATTAGACATTTGGTGGGGAAATAATCGGAGTAGAAGACGCCAGCGTGCGCTGTGAAGAAGGTGCCATTCAGGATCTGCTGAGCTGAGCAACCCTGAATGTGCAATTTAAATGTCGGTTGGTCAGATTAATTTTGAAGGGGAAGAGGATGGGAGCCTTCAAACTGATTTTTGCCTCCTGGAAGGCTTTGTCCAAAGCCTCTGTTCGCCGTGAAAAATCCCCAGCTTTGGGTGGCGGTCCCGTTCTGGGTGGTACGTGTGGCTTTCTGGCTCCTCGGTGGGCAGGCGTGCAGCAGAAAGCCGTGGGTCTGGGGTACCAGCCCGCAGCCCGGGGTGCTCCGCTGCCTGCCCGCAGCGGCACGGGCTGGGGGTGCGCTGGGGGGGTGGGGAGGCGAAGGCAGCGGGGCAGCACGAGCTGGCAGAGACCCGCTGCTCCCTTGCTGGAAAAGCAGCTTCTCGTCTCGCCTGGGCGTCTGCGCCAACGCTGCTGCTGCGGTTGCACCGGGAGCAGCTCGAGCGCAGCAGCGGGTGTTTTGGCCGTGCTGTGAGCACGGCGGTGTTCTGTGTGCTTGTTCTTTCAGATCCCTGTTTGCCCCCTATTACCCGTTCCTCTCCTCCTTTCTTTGTAAAAGTGGAATATAATACTGAAAAAATAGACTTTCCTGCGGCGCCTAAGAACACGCTCAAAAGACCTGCAGGGTCCATCCAATTGCACGGACAATATCCCAAACTCTCTGGGCCTCCTGAGGCTGCCAAATCAAATACGACATCTCCTGTATGGCCTTTCCTTTGAGATTTCTAATACCTCTATTTCAAATAAGCTTGGAAGTTTATGCAACAGCTTCTCCATCCAGTGTTTCCATCTCATGGACTGGGCAGCAGAAAGGTGCACCTGCGAGAGAAGCCGTCGGAAAGCAAATGAGCTGATGGGCTGATTTTGCCACGTTATTTCATAGCTTCAGAAGATACTGCAGTAAAATGTCCTTCTCTTATTGATGAGTGTTTCTGTGTTAATGGCACCTTGGGGGTCGTTACGAGAAGCGGTGGGAAGCAGCGAGGGGGAAGGGAACGTACAGGTACTAAAACTTCTGGAGTCCCCAAAAATGTCACAGAATGTAGAGATATCAGCCGTGGAACAGATTCTGATTTCTTCTGCCCCCCCGCCCTTAAAACAAACCCACGCCAGTTGTAGGGGATTTGCGTGTTGGCAGGAACGGTGAATTGGTTTGTAGCCGTACCCATTCCACCGGATCATTCTCTGGCTCCTCCCCTCCCCGTTATACTTGACACACTGGAGTTCTGTATTATATTTTTTTTTTAAGATGATTGTCTGTTTTTTGTTGTTTTTACAAGTGTTGTGGAAAAAAAAAATGTAAGAAAGTTTAAGTATTTAAAAATGTTCCAAGGAAAAAGGGGGTTTTGTTATTATTCTAATATATTATTGTGTACCTATTGTAAATATGAAACACTCCTATTTTGCAAGCCAAGGACTCACTTTGTACTGTTGTTATATATAAATAAAGTTTACTGGTTAAAAAAGCCCTCTCGAGTGGGTCCTTATTTTCTAACGTGCGGTGTGTGGCATTTATTTTATAAGCAGAGTGTATTGGTGAGAAATATTTACTTCCTAAATCACACCAGCAATAAATGGGTCACTGGAAATCTGGAAGTAACCCCTGTCCGGCGAAGCCGGGGCTGTAGCTGGGCTGGACGGGGTCTGGGATTGCCCCTGGCCTCCAGCCTTTGAAAAGCAACTTCTACTTTTGCAGCACGGAAAATTTTTCCAGTAGTCAATGAAAAGCAAAGTGGGGTAGATGGAGGGACCGAGCGATGCTGCTTCCCGGCCACCTTTCCTGCAGGGGCTGTTCCTGACCTTGCTGGCCTCGCTGCTCGGCAGGAGCCTTCAGTGCAGAGTTTTAGCATCATTGCTGAATGGCCCCAAGCTCAGAAACGTCCCGTGAGACGTGCTAGATCATCCTCTCAAAAAAAAAAAAGGGGCCGAAGGGCCGCGCTGTCCCTCCGAGGAGCACCGATCCTTGCAGGCAGCCTTATGGACTGCGGGAAATAGCGGGCACTTCCACTCGGGTTAGGGAAGGAGCAGGCAAAGGCTGTTTACAAATAAAAGGCCTGGATGAGTTTTCTGTGTGTTCTGCTCCTCGGAATTATCAGTCATTAAGGTAAAATACATTCGCTTCCATTTCATAAATTCAAGCTAACATTTTAGCAAACGCTGAGAGGCATCTGCTGAGTAGTAGGAATTAGCAAGTGACTTCTTCAGCAGCTGTCTGTCAACTTTAATGACCAATATGGTTGCAATTACCGCAATGAACTTTCTCTAACAGCCCAAAATTACCCTGGATGATGATAAGTGACAGAAAAATGGAGACCCTTAAGGAAGCATTACAAAAGAAACACGGAGATGTGCAACAAAAGGTCTTACTGCTTTTTCTGAAGGATCCGAGGTTTTTTTCCTTTCTAAATTAGGTACTAAAAAGGATAAATCTTACCCAGAAGGGGAAGGCACGGCGCGCTGTGGATCACAGCAGGGAGTGCACTGCTGCCCTAAGATGTAGTTTTTACACAGACGTTTGACACTGAGTCTGCTTGTTTTAGTGTAGTGCTAATAGGTGGTGGGAAGCTACTCCTATTTGAAGCTAATGCAAATATATCATGTCAGTGCGGCAGTCTGCTCCTCAGGCGGGTCATTTTATCTTATTTTCCTCAAATTGAGAGCAAAGCTTGCCATGAACCTTAGGAAGGCAGCTGGGCCACATCCTGCCGCCTCCCACTTTAAACCAGTAGATTTGAACCTCGGCAGATGATCCCGTGGGCTCGCTTAGCTCTGCTGCTGGTGGTCCCGTAACCGGTCCAGTGCTGAACCGGGGGGTGTCAACCCAATGTTGAGTGAATTTTCACATGATTTGTGAAGTTAGGGAATAAAAGAGGAGATGATTGTTCTTCCCTTGTGCCTTGGGTTAGTCTAAATTCATATCAAGAATAAAATATGAACAGAACTGAGTGAGGTTCCCAGAGCTTTCCTGAAGGCTGGGGGAGACGGGTACGATATTTTGCAGGGGACCACGGAGATGGAGATCTCTGTGCTGACTTGCTTCTGGCCACTGCGTTGTAGTAGAGACACTGGAGGCAGGCACCTTGTTAGTGTATTTAATAAGTGTACTCAATTAAAAATTACATTTTATCTGGCATGCACTTCACAGGGCTTTATCGGCACTGACAAGGTCAAGTGAAGCTTGATAAAGGTTCTATAAAATGCAGATGGCTTAGGTGCCTCTATCTTTTTCCGTGTCCAGTGCAGGAGAGCGAAGAGCCACAACGACACAGTTTGGAAGGCGTCGCTGAAACAGCAGGTTTGGACCTTACTGGGGTGAGGTGGTGGGTCTGAGCAAACGTTCCTCTGAAAAGCTGCTGTTACGGCACCAAGCTGGGGAACCGCAGCTCTGCGGACTTCCCCGGGGCACCTTTTCTCTCTGAAACAGCAGCACGACAGCTTTGCGTTTACCCTCCATTCCCCCCCCATTTTAGCTTTGTCTGCGCTCACCCTCTGCATCCCCCAGGCCAGCTTTTATTTCACTTTGTGAAGATATGGGCTTGCCCTGTTGCTTACAGATCACCGTCCCTCTGTAAATAGTGGAAAGGAGTTGGGACATCCTGGTGCTGGCTTTTCAAGCCTGTTATCAGGGCGAGCTAATGGAGGTGACACTTTCAATTATCAAACACAATCGTGGCATTAATATTGACCTGTTTAAATTCCAACATCTTTTCTCCTCTGTGAATGCTTAGCTAGAGGGTGACATATAATTGTATGTAATCAGACAGTTATTTTAAACTGGCAATAATAACCACAAAAATTCCAATAAGCATGCATGATCTTGTTATGTTTAAGTGGCTAACGCACACATTTGTAATGGAAATTTAGCTTAGCGTTAATTGGAAACTTCATTGCTTAAAATGGAGCGCATCACTAATAACCATGCTAAAACCTCTTCCTCCCTAATCCAGAATTGTTTTCGCGGGACGCTCAGGACCTCTCACCACGTGCCCACTGAGGTGACACATTTCCCCAGGTGCTGGGTCAATCTGGAACTTGCAAAAAGTACTGATGTTGCTAATAGGGGCTACTCATTTCACATCAACAGGATGACAAGTAGGTAATTAATTTAGAGATCTTCCTGAAGAGAAATCTTGTATCTGCTCCAGTATATAGGCATATTTGTGCAGACAAGTGTATATAAACTAATGTGAAAGTATTATAACAAAATATAAAATAGATGTACAGCATAATGCACCATGAATGTGTCTATATCTATTTATATCGAGAGTAAACCCCAGGGTTCATGTTAAACTTAAAATTACAAAAATCGATGCCAAAAGAAAGGATTTGAGTTCCATTCAAAATAATACTTTCGAAAATGGAAACCGCTCAGGCTTTATTGTTGCATCATAATTAACTCCAGTGAAGGAATCTAATTACAAATGTTCGATGCTGCCCTATGGCAAAATATCTAAGAAAAGGGAAGGAGGATGGCCAGGCTTAAACAACTCAGGTAAAAATTAATTCCACGGTAATATTTGATAACTAAGAATGTCTCTATCAGCTTGTCTGGGTGTTAATGAACTGGGCTGTTCTTTTCACATTTGATTACTGGAGTTTTATGACTGCCATTTCGCCCTTATTGCTCCTGGAAATAGGCTTGTCTGTGGCCTGAGCACCAGGAATAATGTTTGGGGGGGTTATAAATAGATCCCGTTCTTTCCCTAGTAAAACTCTATATTTTTTTTCGATCAGACATAGGTCAAGACAAATCTTGGAGCTCCGTAACTGGTTCCATGTGGAGCCGTGCGTGGATCCTTCCTTGGTGCTTCGAGCTTATCTCACAGCATCTTTGTTTGGAGGAGGCTGGGAAGGGAGCAGGAGGATCTCTTCGCAGTGTGAAACACAAACCAGGGGGTTTCTGCTTTGTAGCTCATTTAAAACAAAATCAGCAATGATCATTGTAATTTGAAAATTATCCTTTTCCATGGTTGCTTTGTTTTGCTCAGCCCTCACTGAGAGCTATGGGGATGTGCTGTGCCCCTGGCGATGGCCAGGCACCCCCTCATCCCCTGGTGCACGGAGCTGGGTCCCCAGCAGCACCGGCCCCTCGGGGAGGGGAAGGGGCTTTGCAGAGCCCCTCCAGCTCCCCGCGCCTCCCCGGCACCTTTGCAGGGCCACTGACAGCCAGCCACTGGCTAAAGCAACGAGTACTGCGACCTCCAGCTCCATGGACACAAAAGCTGGAGATACCACAGCCTCCTGGTGTTTCAAAGCGATAAATAGCCTCCATTTACCCCTGCAGCGGAGAGAATTATTCTCCCCTGTGGCTCACTCCCAGCTTTGCTGCTGCCTTGCCATGTGAGCAACGTGCCTTGCCTCCTTCCCCTCTGAAAAATATAATGGAGCTACTTCCCATCCCTTATGCAGGTGTTGGGAGATTTAATTATATTTTGAGAGCCTCAGATGAAAGGCACTGCAGAAGCACCGGAGAATAATACATTCATTAGCCGGGTCCCCGCTGGGTGCCAGGGCTGGCTCTGGACACACACCCCCTTCGTGCTAACACGGCGGTGGGTGGCCTGGGAGCCGCCGGGATGCGGGACAGGGCTGCATGGAGCTGGCTCTGCATGGCCAGCATTGTCATTCTGCTCCAGCCGCTGCCGGCTGCCCGGAGAGGAGAAAGCATTTTCTCTTTTGTTAGCACTCAATTAGGCTGAGCTTTGAGGAGAAGATATAAATGCTTAAAAGTTTGGGGTTTTGGGGTTTTTTTTTTTTTTGTCTTGTTCAGCTTTCACAAAGGGAAGTGTTGGGATGATCTCGGGGCCGGGGGGGGAGTTGCTCTTGCACGAGTTTTTAAGCATTCTTTTGACGTTCATTTAGGTTTTTTGCAGCGGGAACCTGCAATCTCTCTGAGCCCACCACAAAGGCATTGCCTCAGGCTGTACAGGAGTTTATAGACTAGGTCACAGACCTCATGCATATTTAATATGTGCTCAAATAGCATTTTAGCCTTTGACAAGCACAGGTCAGAGTTGCCAGCACCCTGCCCGGGAGGGAAGTGGCTCAAGGCTAGTCACACAGAACAAATACACCAAACAAATAGATCAAGCGCCAGAAATGCTCAAATCCACTTTGGGCGAGAACTCAAAGGATTGCTCTGTGCATGGTCTGGCCTTTTTGCCTACTCAGGTAGGAGCAGGAGGATGGCCCGAAGCTTCCAACAGCTTTATAAGCTCCACTGGCCATGAGGCTGCCTTGCGAGGCTGGCAGCAAAATAACGGCCCTGGTCAGCAGCTCCTATCATGCTAATGGGTGGGATTCACCTCTCTTGCTACAGATACATAAAAGAGATCAGTGCTTCTAGATGATAAGTCACCCCAGCTGAGCTAAATCACCTTCTGGAGATGCCGTAATTCCCTGTCTGGCACACAAGAGCGGTATTCCTCCTGCCGGAGCCGGAGCGGCAGGGCACTGCCGGGGCTCGGTGTGTTACTGGCATGGTGAGGCCGTAGGAAATGCATCCACAGTGGTCTCAGCACTGTACTAATTGCAAATCTCAAACAAATACCTCATTTACACAAACGGTAATAAATTGTGTGCCTTTCGATACAGCGCTGTTACGCGGGCGGGCTCTGCGGGGCGCTGGCTCCCAAGGATGCACCTCTGGAACAAAGCAGAATCTCTTTCTCCATCTGCAGAGGAGCAGCGAGGAGCCGGCTGGTGGGGAAGCTAACGCCCCAGCGCATGGGCTGGAGGATTAGCAGGTTGGTAATGGATATGGGTTGAGTAATTGTGGAGTGATTAATATGGGTATGATTTCTGGATTAATAAGGATGCAGCAGAGCTGTCTGCTCAGGAAAGATGTTTGCACTCACCAGTTTGAATGCAGTGACCGTTACCTTAATGCTGTGATTAAATCCACATTTAAGACACCTCATTAAATTAGGTGAATTCTTATAACCCGCGGCAAGAAATATATTCAGACCTGGTGGGTGAAGAATGCAAGATCATCCCTGGAGAGCCTCTGGGAATGTGCCTTACAGCTGCTGCGGGCCAGCCCATCCTGGCACGTAGCCCCGCACCCAGGCGCTGCTCACGGGCATTTCGCTGCCGCCTCCTTCACCCCGCTCTTTGGACCTGCCACCCTCCAGCACGGCTCCTGACCGCGATCACACAGACACGAGTCGCTTCTCTGCAGCTGTGTTATTACCTTCGGTGAACTCAGTTCAGCTGCACGGTAAGTCTTGAGCAAAAGCATCTGCTGTGCACCTCAGGCGTGGGGTTCCTGAGATGTTCTGAACTGGATGGAGTTTTCCCATCTCTGCTGAGCCCTGAAAACGCGGGTGTCCTTCTCACTTCAAAAGCGGGTTAAACACACAGATGGATCCCTGACCTGTCTGCAAAGCATTGACCTAGAAGGGAAGGAGACTTTCAACTGCCTTATTACCTACCCTGCAGCTCAAAGCTACAGATCACGTCCCCCTCAATTGCCTTTCATTGCTCTCAGGATGAAAGCGGTCTTTGGCAGAGGGGCTTTGAGAACCAAGGGACTGCGAATCCTTCCCTGCCTCTGCCGCCCTTGCACCCGTGCAGGCACCGCTCCTACCCTGCGAGGAGTGGAGGGGACCCACGGCTCTGCCCGAAGCTGGGGCCACCCCTGCACACGTGTGGGCACACACACACACATGCCCTCTGCATGTTTGTAAAACAATCTTTTTAATTTTCTGGTTGGCTTGGCAAATCACAGCTGCTCCTTCCCCAGAGCTCCTGAGCGCATTTGCACAGGTTCCCATTTACATACAGTAGGGCTTTTAATTTCATTCTCACCGCGTGTTTCACAAATAAGCCATCTGAAAGATTGCAGATGGCCGGGACGGGGAGCGGGCTGTGGGGTCCTGGGGGGAGCCGAGCCCGCAACACGGATAACACACGTTTCGCCTAATGGCGGGGCCCAGGTTTGTTGGGGCTGCCCCGTGGCGGAGGATTACGCGAGGGTTTGCTCTCCACTTAGTTTTGCTTTAACTCAATGGTTTTGCGTTTACCAAGACTGAGCCAAGGTGCTTGAGTATTAATGGCTGCTTGCTGCTGAGTGAAGCTCATTAAAGAGCAGCTTTGGGGTGCAAGTGGCAGCTCACAGAGGCAGTAATGAGCAGGACAAGAGGTCCAGGACTGAAGCTTCTCTCTTGCAGCATCTGTTATCACAATTACAACCCCAAACCCCACAGCAACAGCCACCAAACCCCCGCACAGGCACAAAAGAGCCTTATTAAAACAAACGGCTCTTCCCGACGCCCCCCATTCAGGGAAATGACGGGGGGGTTCTCGGCCAGCAACACCCTGCAGCTGGGTTAATCCCCGCGGGGTGGGAGGGCGCTGCCCCCCCCCCCCCAAAGCCCGGCGCGGCTCCGCGGCCCACACGGGGCTCGAACAGCTCCCGTAATTCGGTACCCAAACCTCTGAGGTGCTTGGGGGGGGGTGGGCTCTCCCCCCCACCCCGGGGCCGAGTAATTAGCGTTCTATAGTGATTAATATGGTAGGTTTTGTGCATATGGTGTAATTAGGGGGATAATTTATGCACGCAGTTGATGGTAGCGGAGCTTTCTTGCTGCTGGTCCCGGGTTCCCCGGGCACGGCTCTGCCCCTCCGCGGTTCCCCATCGCCCCACGGGTGTCCCCGGCCGAGGAGCGCGGTGTCCCCCGTCCCCCCACCCCACGGGAGAAGCAGAAAGCGCGGAGGAAGGAGGGGGGCACCCGCCGTGGCACCGTTAATGCGAGGAAAAGGGCCGAGGAAATGCGGGAGGAGAGGCGGGGGGCTGCCGGGGGATGCTCCAGCTCCCGGCGGTCTGTCCGCCATCTAGTGGCTTTTCCAGCTTTTCTTTATTTTTTTAATTTTTTTTTTATTTTTTTTTTCCTGGAGCAGTTCCGACGGCGCTGCAGATCACTTCCGAGCTGGAGTAGAGGTGGAGTGCTGGCCAGGCTTTGGAGGGATCAGAGGGACGTGAAGTAACAGCAGATCGCAATGGATTAACACTAGGTGGGGAGTGAAATCGGACCTCTGTTTGTAAAAGCACTTTTCTGTATCTCATCTGGTTCGGCTTTTCTCTGTTTATGCCTTGAATGTGTTTCTGACCTTGTGCACACAATGAAATGCAATCTTTTCTCTCCAGTTAAGATGATGTCAGGGATGAACTCAAGAACAAGGGGCTAGCCTGACTAATTTTCTGAGATGTCCTGTCTTTGCAGGACAGTTGTGATTAATGTGTTGACTTGTAGCGATGTAGTAGGGCAAATGGTAAACAACAACAAAAAAAATCTCAAGCTGTACGTAGAGGCAGTGGATCGTAAATGAGGTGGCTCTAAAAGTATCTGAAAAGCTTGTCCTGTCTGTAATGCCAAACTGGGGGCTGGGCCGTAGCTCTGTATCTTTCTGCTTCTGAGCTTTGCGGTTATTGCTTCATTTGAAAAAGAAATGCAAAAAGAAGCGAGAATTTAGAAACTCGGTGCCCGGTGTAGAGGGGTTGTGGTGTGGTCCTTACCACAAAATGCTCGAGACTTTGGATCAGTCCTTTCAGTCGCTGGGATGCTCTGCACCCCAGCACGCTGCAATGCTGGGAGCTGGGCATGTAGCCTGCAAGGGGCAGCCCCAGGTGGGAATATTTGAGTGCTGTGGGAGGAATCCTGCTCCAGACAGGGTGGGAGCCCCTCCAGAGCACAGAACTATAGCCACGACTCCGCAAGGACCGATTGTTGCTGCAGCAGAAGTGAGACTCGTTAAATAACGAGTGCAATAAAAGTGTGTTTCAGCAAGAGGGTCTCCACGGGCCGGGCTGCGCACGCATGAGCACAGGGACCGTTCAGCTCATCTCTGCCCTGGCGATGGCCGCTTTTCTCTAGCGAGTGACGGCAGCCTCTGTATTGAGTTTGAAACAGCTTGAATTCCCTGTAGGAAACATGCCGCATAAATGTACAAGAATCCTATTTTCAGTCTGGCTTCGTGGTGGTGTTAGCAGAGGCTCTGAAAGGCACAGACATCAGAATGAATGTGACCCGCTTAAAGACGGCTCATGATGCAAAGGTCAAAAAAAAAAAAAAGTGATTGACGAGGAGAAAAGTAAAGAATTACATATAATGGGTGTAATATTCAAAAAGACCTAGCACATACGGTGAGCGATGCCAGCATTTTAAAGGCACTTAAGCCTTAAATTTCCCCTTGATAAAAGTTATGTCACTCTTAAACAGTGCATCACACTGACACGTTTTATGGGCAAAGTGTCACGCAAACATTCCCAAAGGAGAGCAGGAATGGCAGCGTAAACAGCAGTGCTGCAGGAGCAGCAGGCGGGTGGTAACCAGCTCCCCACTCAGGGTTTGCGGCTCTCTCCGGTGGAAGCCTCTCCTGCCTCTTGACTTATGGCCGTTGCGTTAGGTTCCTCCTGAAAGGTGTGCTCCTGGCAGGTCTGGGCAGAAGGGTTGTGCCTTCTGCAGGGTTCTTTTGTTGCCTGTTTTCCTACAATCAAGAAAAAACAAATTCCCCTTTCTGCTCTGCCTTAGGCAGTTAGCAGCTGGTTTTGATCATTATCAACAGCATCACGCCCTCAGCTTGGAGATGTCCAAGGGTGGGACCCTTGTAAATCCTGAACTTGCCTTTTGTCCAAGCTCAAAATGTTTGTCTCAAAGCTCTGTATTGCGAAACGAGGAATAGAGGCTGCTACAAATTCAGTGCTTTAGGCAGAAAAGGGCACAGGATGCAGGGCTGAGGATGCAGCAATGTGATGGAGAGCCAAGCACCCGCCCCAGCAGATCAGCTTTCTGTGTCTGAGCAGGTTCCAGCAGCAGATATGGAGCATCAGAAACCCTCGTGATTTATTGGTTTCTAAACTGGATGCACAAAAAAAAAAATCAGGGTAGTAATCAAAGTGATAAACTTTATGCTTCTCTATCACAACGAAATAATTGTTCTGCCTCAGCATCATTATCCTGCCATTTTTCTGCTCCCATGTCACTTACTGAAAATAAAGGCTCACTTCTTCCATTATAATGAGCTACAGTTTCAATAATTCACAAGGATTTTTACTGGGCTTTATTTTTTAATCTTCATCACAAAGTTATAAAATTTGTGCCACTCTTCTAAGTGTTACTGAAGTATCAACAGAAGGGGGAGGCAAGTACAAATTTGCTGCAGTTCGTTTAGTGGGATTTTCTGATGCTATATTGGAACTTTGGGGTTTGTTTGTTTGTTTTTTTTTTTTTTTTTTTTTTTCCCCCCCAGTAGCTACTATTGGGGAAAGACTAAGACTGGGAGGACAATATGGACCTGGCTTGGGATGGCATTTGGGCCACCATCGGGGCTGTTGGTTTAGAGACATTTTCTATTCCTGGATGCTTTGTTACCTGGAGAAGTTTCTGAAGCAGTGTAATCCTTGCACATGTACTCTAGGCTAAATAAGTGCCTTTTTATCCCCTCTCGCTCTTCTATTGTTTCTTACTGGTTTTGATGTATGATACTTCCGTATGTGCTCTCTACATACATATTTAATTCTTCATACACAAAGTTCTGCCTGTCTTCAGGAAAAGGATATGGATTGTTTTTTTTTTTATTAATCTGGTAGCATTTTGAATTATGGTGCTATTTCTGAAAGCTTTCTTCATATATATGAAATGATTATTTGACAGAACAGCATTCAATATTGTTGGAATAATTATTATGTCTGTTTAATACATCAATTTAAACTGTTATCATGGGTTCTTTGAAATGCCAGATAATTACATAAATAATTATGAAACATTCTATCAATGCATCTTAGTGCAAAGTTTTGCTGCTGATCTTTCATAAACACAGAACTAAAAATTGCATTTGTGAAAGGAAGAGGCAATCCATGGCACCATGCCGAGTAGGTTGTTTCCCTTATGCACATACCCGAATACCAGGCAACTCAAGCATCAGAAAAAGAAATAAACTGTCACGACCTCTCTTGCTTCCCTTCTCTCTCCTTTCCGTTTCCTACTTGCTGCTGCCTGGGTCCACGGACACGAGCTGCCTGAGGGTCCTTCACCTCCAGGTTGCTGAAAAATCTCTTTTCAGCTGTAGAGGTTCTTGGGCATCGAATGAAACCGTTAATCTGGATTATTTGGTACTTTTCGCTGAAGTTGGCCATTAGGGTGATGTTCAGAGCAGCATACCAAAACCTTGACTGCAATGTAGGCATCTCAGCTAGCGATGGCCAGGCACCCTGGGTGGTGGGTGGGCACCCCGACGGGGTGGTGGCAGGCTGCGCGGGTCCCATCTGCAAACCGGGGTGCTGCCTGCGAGCTCCTGCTGCCGGTCGGCTCCTCCGCGTGCCCCGATGGCACAGCGCATCCTTAAAACCATGGGCTCATCCGGTTATTTCCACCGCTCCTGTTAAAATAAGGTCACTTCACCAGAACGGTGTCTCGTATCTGGCGGGTGCCAAGGGGAGCTGCTGCTTTCTGTAGCCAGGAATTTCACGACCGATACAGCCGCGCTTGGCCCTTCCCTCTCCTGGGCTGCTCCTGCTGCTGCTGCCTGGCGGGTTTCAAGCAGGGCCTGGGAATGCAACAGCTCTATTGATCTTTATTCTTCTGGAGGTTTATTAACACATTATTAATTAGCACATGAGGCCAAGGGGAGGTTTGTTAGCACTTTCATCTGCCATGTCCAAACTTGTCATCGTTCACCTCTATCTGCACTGGCACCTATGAAATGGCTTTTTTTCTTCTTTTTAAGAAACATATTGGTGTGAGCATTCAGCAAGCCTGAGAAGACAGGTGGTCTTCATTTGGAAATGGTGAGGGACAGATGCACTAGTGCCACCTCTGCCGTGTTGTCAGCCGAAGCCGGGGATGGACGTGAGAGGGTCCGTCAGATGCTGGAGCTGCAGCCCAGAACACCTCGAGCCAGCAGATTTTTTGAGAATACCTCAGTGCTTCAGAGTCCTTAAGCATTTGGTTGGGGAGCATTTGAGAGAAGCTCTAGGTTTTGACTGAATTTCTCTTTCCTTTGTTTAAACTTCTCTGCAGTGAGGGGAGGTGGGAGCACGTGTGTGTGTGTGTGTGTGTGTGTGTCCCCAGCGCTGAGATCCCAGCCAGCGCTGACCCCCTCCCCGTTTTGGGAGGGAGCATCTGGTGCTGTCGGCTGAGCAGTCCATCACGGCTCGGCGCTGCTGTCACTGGGAGACACGGTGGAACGAAAACAAAAGACGTGACAAATTTGTCCTTTTCTCTTTTATAATTAACCAAAATATCTCCTTGTGTAGCAAAGCATGGCTCCTAATTAACAGACAGGCGAGAGGCTATTTTTAAAATCCAGACCCCCAGTAATTATATTTGCAGCAGAGAATGATATTTCAGTCAAATGCGACAGACAGTGAGCCAAGCTCCCATGTGAGGCAATTAATATTTCACACCTGCCAAGCAAATCAGCAGTGGGGAGAGGAGGGAACGGCATTGGGAAGGGGATACTGTGCTGGGGGGGGGTGCCATTTGAGACATGGAAAACCAAAAATCCTTGACTTGGCTGCGGAATGGCCAGTGAAGTGGGACTCGCTACTGTTGAGACTGAGAAAGAGGAATCGGCCCAAATGGACATCAGCAAAATCACTCGTTAGGGAGAGGGTCTGCGTCCCGTCCCAGCCCGTTAGGAAAGGGAGGGAAATAATCAGAAACGCTGGTGATAACTTGGCCCGTTTGGGAAGTAGACTCCGACATCGGGACAGTCAGCCCTGTCCCTTCCATCATAAAGTTTTTTGCTGGTGCCAGCGAGGCACTGGGCAGCTGGAGGAAGCCGTCGCCTCGCGCTCAGCGGCCGCACGCGTCTTCCAGCACCTCTGGGCTCTGCCAGTCGCTCCGTGTGCTCGTAACGGATGTAACGGCACCTCTCCTGTGAGTTGTACATATTAGCGTGTTCATTTTCCCTGTTATGGAGACAAAAGCATGTATTTTCCTTCCCACTGTTTTTGCTGTTCAGGATTAATCTGCCCATTAATGGATAATCTGTCAGCGTTTAGATGCATTGAAGCTGGGAGGAGATTTACAGGCTTGTGATACCATCTGCTTTATTAAAATGGTTTGAAAACCTGACGTTCAATTTGTTCTGCAGGATTTGACGACAGATTATTCTCTAGATTCCAAAATAATTAAGAAAACCAAAAACCAGGGAGAATGGTGACAAGGAGGATGGGGAGAGGGAGGGGAAGCAGCTCTCGACCTGTCCCCCGAGTAGGAAGGACTAACCTCGGCAAAGCAGCCCCGGCTGCGGAGGTTTTCTGCTCTGCTTTGTCCCTGTGCGTGGTAATCAAATGCCACCAGAAGCGTGGCCGGGAGACCATTAGGCAGCAAGTCTGAGCCTGGAGAATAGCACGGACACAATTTGTCTCTGATGCCTTGGTAGTAATTACAAAGCTTTTGTGTTTAACGAAGAAGCTGGTAGGGGGGAGGTGGTTGTGTGTGTTCCATAGGTTACTCTGAAACACAGAGCAACACGCTGGGGAAGGTACCCCGAGTGCTGCAGCTCTGAAAGTTTCCCTTCCGAATTACGGAGGAATCTCGCTCAGACAGGGGACTCTATTGACCTCCCGCCACCACCCTAATGAGAAAAGATGATGGTAAAACTCCGGGGGGGGATGAAAGCAAACAAATGTTCTTTCTTCCATAAAAACAAACCAACAAACCTGTAACAATTAATCTGAAACCATCCAGGAGAGGTCCCGGGAGAGGGCTTGTGTTTCCAAAGTGCGCTCTGAAGCACTTCTTATAAGTAATGGAGCCTCAGCCTCCACGTATCGATCGTGTGTCCTGTGTCACCGGAGCGCTTTAGCTAAATGATGCGGCGTCACTTCCCATCACCGATGCTCTCCCTAAGATTACAAATGCTGCTGGGAAGGGCTTGTGTCCCAAAGGGTCCGAGGAAAAGTTCTTAGAGGTGGAAAAAACAGTCGATTTGTAGTGTTCCTCATCCTGAGCTTAAGTGCAAATTCCTTCAGTCCTCTGACTGCTCCAGCCAAAGTCACGTTGAGCAGCGCTTAAAGCCGTGCCCTTTGCAATTCTCCTTCTGCGTGGGGTATCACAGGAAAACACAACTCCTGTTACAGCAAAGGCTGGCCACTGCTGGCCTTCTCGTGAAGTTGCTGTTTGCTCCTGTGCATCCACGTGTGTGCAGGTACTGACCTGCTCCCCTAAATCCCCACTGCGGCATCGCCCCCAGCTCCGCTCCGCAGCATCCCCCAGGGCCTCCCCTTATTCCCCTCTTAATGGATTCCCCGGGTTCTGCCTGTATAAAATTAAGGTGCTCTTTGTTCATCATAGTTGCTTGAGATCCTCTCAGAAAGGATTTTCTAAAAGCACAAAAAAGAAATATTCCCATATCAGAGAGTTCTGCTCTTCACGAAACAGCTGACGGAGGCTGTTCTGCATCGTGTCAGGACCTTGTGCAGCAGTAATTCTGGCGTGGTACCGCAGGGGGAAAATGCATTTGATGGAGCTAAGAAGAAAAAATACCTGAAAGAAAAAATGTAATAGGAGAAACCACAGTGTTTATTACTAGTGGGCAAAGGGGAGTGGTGGAAGGATGGCTGTGTGTCTGGGCTGCTGCCTGGGATGCCGGTGCTGGGAGGCAGGCAGCCCGCGCAGGGTGGGCTCACAGCGAGCGCGTGGACCTGCTCCAACACCGGTCATCCAGGAAAGTGGAGAGAGCAGCATGGGTAGGTACCTGTCTGGGGCCCGCCCAGGGACTGGAAATGACAAGCCTTTTTTTCTCGTCAGCTTTGGATTCCGTGTGTAAATCGCTTGTATTTCCACATCAGAACTGGGAGGATTTAAGCACAGCCCTGCGGCTGGTCTGGCTGCGTCCCTTGGAGAGGAACGGGGCAGAGAGGTCGGGCGGCGTTGGGACCATCCCCGCTGCGCCTGGGCACGTGGGCTGCCCGTGAGCCCGCTGTGGCTGAGGGGGTGCCATCCTGAGCACGGAGAGGACGAAGGTGCTGTGCCTGCACAGCTCAGCTCCGGCCTGAAATCCTTCCTGCAGCTCTGGGAAAAAACAGAGTTGTTAACTCTCTGTGGGAAGTTTATTCATCCTGGTCATTTCTAATGCATCTTTTATTATCTCATAAATAGATTATTTTTTTTTTTCCCCCTTAGATCATCATAGTAGTGAAGATACAGGGTTGGGATTGCATCCACAATTTGGATGCCTTTTTTACGCTGCTTCTTTAGCTGGACCTTATCTATAGCATTATGTGAGAGACATTATAATTTATATGGTAAAATAGCACTATAATTTTAAATGCTAATACTGTTGGGTGTTTATATTTTAATGCAACTGTCCTGTAATACCCGCCTCCTTCATGGCAAGAGCCAGGCTCGTAAGATGCCCCTCGCTTCCCAGGAGGTTTAACTGGATAGCATCTGATTGCATATGCGCTTTGATTTTCAGTGATAGTGGAAGCTTTTTGTTCTATTATTCACTGTAGGTCTGTGTTGTCTGTGCTTATTATGTGCCATCAGAAGGTACCTGGGAGTCTGCAGCCTTCCCAGCCACTCCTATTGTACAAACACATCAATAAATAAGTGGTGTCTGAATTTAGCTGTGTGCTCATAACTGTTAGCAGAGCCCTGTCATTTTTTCAGGTCAGCTAGCACTGAAGTTGAAATAGTTTTGCTGTTGCATCCTTCTCTTCAGGACACAACCAAAGAAGTGGCTCTTAGATTTCTATTTCATTTTATTTATCCCTCCAAGACCAAGGACACGGCTTTAAAATCAAAACAAAAGGATATTTTGAATGCGGGCCGTTACAGTTTTCAGTGCAGTGGGTCAGTAGCAGCAGGAGTTGGTAATGACTGAGGATGCTCCTGTCTATGTGTTTGAACAAACCCTCCTTTGAAAAATGGAAAGACTCGTACCTCTGGGACCTCATTTCCCAGGTAGAAAACAGTAGCACTTTATTATCAGCAATTGCCAGGGTGGAGATGAGAGCCCTTTCCAGTCCTTTTCCCCTGGCGCTTTTAAAGATGCCGTTCATCGCTGCCACTGATGAGTTTTACATCTCATCTGATGCTCCAGTAACACCTGGCACCAACCTGGTATTTACTCAGAGTAAAAGCCAGTCCTTTATTTCCTAATCACAGTTTGGGTTTCTCGCTGAGAAATACCACCACAGTTTTTAGGCTGTACTTTTACGTAAATTACAGCCGGAGGGGGTGTTCTCCCTGGAAGTAAAGGCAATGTAGACTCCCCCCCCCCCCCATCTTGGTCAGTGTTGCTTCACCAACGACCTCTTGCACCTACTGAGAGTAGCTACTACCACCCGCGGCTGCTTAGCTTTAGGGATGCTTTATCGTTCAGCCCCGGGGCTGCGGGAGGGAGCGGCGCCGCCGAGGGGCACTGCTGCTCCGTGCTGCTCCGTGCTGCTGCTCCGTGCTGCTCCGTGCTGCTGCTCCGTGCTGCTCCGTGCTGCTCCGTGCTGCTCCGTGCTGCTCCGTGCTGCTCCGTGCTGCTGCTCCGAGCTGCTCCGTGCTGCTCCGTGCTGCTCCGTGCTGCTCCGTGCTGCTCCGTGCTGCTCCGTGCTGCTGCTCCGAGCTGCTCCGTGCTGCTGCTCCGTGCTGCTCCGAGCTGCTCCGAGCTGCTCCGAGCTGCTCCGTGCTGCTGCTCCGTGCTGCTCCGTGCTGCTGCTCCGAGCTGCTCCGTGCTGCTCCGAGCTGCTCCGTGCTGCTCCGTGCTGCTCCTCCGCGCTGCTGCTCCTCTGCGCAGCTGCTCCGCATCCTCCTCCCGCAGCGTCCCGGGCCCGACTGACGGACCCCGAGCACCCCCCAAAACCTCCAGGGCTGCTGCTGGGCTGGTCCCACAGCTGGGCAGGTCCCACATCTGGGCAGGTCCCACAGCTGGGCTGGTCCCACAGCTGGGCAGGTCCCACATCTGAGCAGGTCCCACAGCTGGGCTGGTCCCACAGCTGGGCAGGTCCCACATCTGGGCAGGTCCCACAGCTGGGCTGGTCCCACAGCTGGGCAGGTCCCACAGCTGGGCTGGTCCCACAGCTGGGCTGGTCCCACAGCTGGGCAGAGGCGATGCTCTGCAGGAGCCAGTCAGGTTTCTAGCAACCACCACGCACGGCACACTCTGTCTAAACTCGGAATAAACAAGGCAACCCACTAGGTGACTGTATTTAAAGTGTATTTGCAAATATGACAAATTAAAAATAGAGAAACAGCCAATATGAAAAATTTCTTCACCCAAAGGGTTGTCAAGCACTGCACAGGCTGCCCAGGGAAGTAAGTGGTGGAGTCACCATCCCTGGAGGGATTTAAAACACATGTAGATGTGGTGCTTAGGGATGTGGTTTAGTGGTGGACTTGGCAGTGCTAGGCTAACAGTTGGACTGGATGATCTTAAAGGTACGTTCCAACCTAAACGATTCTATGATTCCATAATTTCATCACATTTCAAATGAGCAGTATTGCAAATAGCATTTATTTGGAATTAAAATTTAAATTAAGCATCTCGTATATCTCAGGTACTGTTCGCTTGGTGCAGTCCTGGTGATGGATGGAAGGCCTGAGCAATGAATCCAGCTTGCATGTTCATATGACATCCATAAATGGGAGAAATAAATTGCAATCAGCAGTCGGCAGATCTGGATGGAGAAGCTAATCTTTGTACTAAATTACGAGACTTATGCTTTAATGATTTTTATTGGTGTTTTGTGGTGCTGCTGTTTATTATAGTTAAGTACTTTGGCTGGTACAGCAATGAAAAGCAGTCAGTGAAATCAGCCAGGTTAATGAGACTCTGATACAGTCCGAAAGTAGTGATGGATGGTAACAGGAATATGACTAGTTCAGCTCTGTCCTCTCCTCTTCCTTTTCTTATGTTCTGCAGCTACTTGTCACTCTTTGTATATTCAAATGTGCCTATTTCCAGAAAAAACAAAAACCAGATCTTGAGGATATCTCAACACTTCGGCGCACCAACAGTAGCCATCCAAAAATCACACTCCTGTGTGTTCGACCGTACCCAGTGCAGACAGAAGTGATACAGCCGCATCCTCCAGAGGTGCGTAATTAGTTTATTTGCTCTTTCCGAGACGTTACCATGACTTTAGTCAGAGCCAGTTCTCGCGCACTGACGAAAGCGCTATTTGAAAGAGTTTTCAGCTAGGTTTCATGGCTGGTGCTGGCTTTTCTGTCCACTCTGATGCGAGCTGGTGGGCTCCCGCGCCGCTGGCCCTTTTCTGGTGAAGGGAAGGCGCGACGCGTGGGTGCTGCAGAGTTCCCTGACACCGCTCTTTTTGTCCGGTCGGTGGTGAGATATCATCTCCGTGGATCCTGTTCCTTCCGTCCCAAAGCCAGCAGGAATTACTTTCAAAGACAACAAAGGGTTTTATTTAGCACTAGTGCTGGGGCAGTTGGAGTGCTTTCCTGCCTGCGGCGTTCGATGGGCTGCAAACTGTTTCCAGGTCACACCAGCAGCTCTGGCCGAGCATCTTCTGGCTCGTTGCCTGTCCTGTGCCAGTTTCTTTCTTCCCGTTTAGGCCCCCATTCTTGCAACTTAGAAAAGCTCCAGCTTTTTGTTGGCTTCTGGTTTTGCCGATTCCTGCCTTGTTTTTCAAGGCAATTCCTTCTGACTGGTTCAACCTCCGGTATTGCTGCGGAAAATACGCATCTGGGGAACAGTTTCACGGAAAAATGCTTAAGTAACTTGATTTACATTGTAGCCTGCCCCTTAAAACCAGATTAAAGACCTAGTAATATCCTACAAAGTGCTGAACAGACAGAAGGTAGTAAATGAGCATAGCCTTGATTAGATTTGAACCAACAATCTTGAAGTAAAAGTTTAAGGCATAAAACTGTTCAGCAATCTATCCACCATATGGTTTTCTTGAATGTAGTCATGTGTGTGCTTCATATTTGCTTTGCTATTTGAAGATATTGATTTTAGTGGAATAATCATACTACGCAATTTGTTTTAATATACCACTTTTATTAACAGTATGTTATAGTTGCAACAAACATGCATTTATTTTTTTTCTTTACAATTTCCAAGAGCTTTTTAAAAATAAAACATATGATCTACGGATCAAAAGGCTGATACTCTTGGGTTTTTTCCAGTTGTCTCTAAGGAATGACTCTGCTGCGTGTAAATGAATAAGCAGTAGCTGTGCAAGGGGTTACTAAATAACAAGGCGCTCGTTAAATGCAGTGGCAAGGTTTATGAAGAGGCAAGAGTTTGCCCAAGTTAAAAAAATACATATATTTTTGGTCTTTAATTCTGAGAACTGTATTTAAGTAAGACTTAGCAAAAGGCTACAAACACATAGATAAATAGTGGTGTAGAAAGGCAGTGTTCTTTCCTAAATGATGGTTATTAAAGGCTGGGTGCACTTGGTTCAGAAGTAAATTTAAGAGCCCAGACAAGTTGCATCCTTCTCGCTGAAGCAGGCGGCTTTCCTTTGAGATTGCACAGAAGGGAAGAGAGGTGGAACCTTCATGTAGGTAAAGGTGAGGTGAAGGAGCGAGAGAGGCCTCATCCGGCAGCCTCCTGTGAGGGAGGGCAGCGTGCCCACGGCACATGCAGGGATGTTCCTTCAAGCGTGAGCGGCTCTTCCAGGGCTGGGAGAAGCAGATGGCTTCGGAGAAGCTCTGATGTAGAAATCGAGGCAGTAATCTCTCCAGAACAGCCTTCGCACAAAGGATGCCTTGACAGGAGTCTCAGGATGTAGTTTCTGAAACACTAATAAAGGAAGCATTTCCTGCCTCACGAGTTACAATTTAAATATAATAATGTGCAAAACCAAACACAATAAAACAAATAGATGACAAGTCCTTAAGGAAGTCGTGATAAGGGTGATAATATTAGGGAAGCTGTTGAGCTCTTTGCCCTTTCATAGGTGAATCACAGTCAGGCTGTTCCTCGGGAGCTGCCTGCTCGGAGCAGAGAGCGTTAGCAGTGGACAGGAGTTCCCCTTGCTCAGCTCTGGTCAGGATTTGATCCCATGCCTCCTTTTAACACAAGAGAGATGTCATCCCAACAGCATCTTAGAGGTTTTACTGGGAGAAATAACTCAAGCTTCACTCAAATACGATTTTATTTGCAGCTTCCTACTCTGCTCTGGCTGTCCCGCCCCGTACAGGCGTAGGGATGCTGGTTCTGCTCCCGAAAGCTGGATCTCCCGCAGCAGTCCTTCGGAGGCTCGAGCGCGGTGGATGTAGGAGATCGGTTGTAATTGCCAGCAAGCGTTGGTCTGCCTGGGAAGCGGTGCGGTTTGGTTGCTAAGGCTGAGGATTGAGACACAAAACTTTTGGCTTTTGGGGTTTAGCGGTGGTGTGGCGCTGCTCCAAGCGCTTCCACGTGCCTCTGCTCTTGCCCCTGCGGTGGGAGTACTGTAAAGCATTAATACTCACTTTCCGGTTAAGTGGGAAGGTTATTAAAACACTTTGAAACTCTTGAATGGCAATGGATAGGTGAGTGTAAGGTTTGATTTATTTGATGGGGTTTCGTACAGAAATAGTCCTCTACGGCTGCACATCCTCTGGGTCAGCAGTGCTGGTGTCTTGGGAGGATGGTGGGAATCTAATTATTTCATCTGTCCAAAATAGCAACTTTTAAGAGGTGGGGAAATGACTACACCAAAACTATTGTATGCCATCTGCCTGCAAAAATACTTACAGAAAACATGTTTCCTGGCATATAACTTCCTAGCCATATGTCTATTGCATCATTCACAATTAAATTAAATCACCCTTAAATACTTGGACAGATTCCCAGTCTATGCGAACAAGCCTTCATCACCGTGCTGTTTGAAATTTGGACACTTGATCCTGTAAATGTTTAGTTGAAATTGGCTCAGCCGTTGTTAACCTTATACAGCTGATACAGACTGCTTCGAGATAATTCAAGTGCATGTTTCTTATTTTGATCTTCAAATTTTTAGCTATGAAACTGTGCTATGAGTCTGAAAGGTGGAAATAATTCTACAGTATTCATTTGCAATTTGCTGAAGTCACTTGAAACAGAGGTTTAAATGGAGAGTCATATGGACGAGAAAAGGTGTTATCTTCCGCTCACTGAATAAATAGACGGAAATAACTGAAGAGCCTGGTTACAGCCGGATATTCCGAGTATTCGGAATATGCTTGGAGGTGTGTACACACACCCTCCCCACTTCACAGCATCTCTGAAGCGTGATTGCGAATGGACATCCGACAGCAAAGCCCGACCTACCCGTGGTTAGGCTGGGTCAGCCCTGTTTAAGCCCTGCTGCCGGCGGTGCTGTGCCGGAGCGCAGGCAGGGTGCTGACAGGGAACATTGATTTGGGGCTTTTTATTTGGTTCCTCATTTGAGGATACGTTAGATTTACCCATTGCGCCGTGCTTAGCTGAGTCACTATCCTAAAATGAGTTCTACGGCATGATCTGCCATACTCGGATAGTGCACGCAGCGGACATAAGTATTAATGACACCCTACATCTTCGGCACGGGGAATTTCATTTACACGCAGCCCGACTTCCACTGGAAACCAAACCCGCGAGCTTCCCGTGCTCGGTGTCTGGCAGACCCGGTCATCGTCTATTTTTAGTCCAGCTCTCTATTTTTAGTCTGTTTTTGAAAGGTGAAATAAAACCGGCAGCCAAACCCAGATGATGCTGTTGGTTTCTTTCATTCAGGAGCCCGGAGCTGCGCTGGAGGAGAATGGCAGGAAACCCGGCAGGGCAGAGGGGAGAGCCCCCCGTGCGGGCAGCACCCCGTTGTGTAAATAGGACCTTTGTCTCACTCTACTTCTCTCATTTCATCTTTTGAATACCTTTTCTAAACTGATGCGCATGCAGACCCGTGTTATGTGCCGTCACGCGTTTCCCAAGGCGTGTGTGTGTGTTTGAGAGAGGAAAAAGAGAAAACGCCTGGAGACAGCCGGGCTGAGTCCGCACTCCGGTTTTACACTGTGCTATAGAGCGTATTTTACTGCGATAGAGCTGTATAGCTCCGTCATTCAGTAATAGATTACTGAACATAATCGAAATCTTTATATAGATGTTGGAGCACATTTCTTAGCTGCAGACGTTGCCTTCCAAGAGACATTTTCCTGTCACAGAATCACAGGACGGGTTGGGTTGGATGGACCTTTGATCATCATCTCGTCCAACCCCTGTCCCATGCTAAAATCAAAAGCTATTGGAGTTTTGTCATACCAAGAAGTGTATATACTGTAAATGCTATTTGGGGATTTCTTTGTACATTATACCACCCTATCTTTTTTCCTGCCTTTTAATCCTTTTGCTGACTGTAGCCATACGACCGTAGAAGCGTAATGGGGGCATCCACATAAAAATACTACGTTGAGCAAGTGCTTAATTGTCCTTCCTTCCATAGCTGTTTTCCCGGCCACCTCATTTTTTATTTCCTGTTAGCAATGACTCCTTTAGTGACCACATCATTTAGCTGTAAAAGAAAACGAAGAATTCAGACTTAACTAGAGTTTAGTTTCCCAAATGATCATATCTTTTTTTTTTTTTTTTAATCCCCAAAGGTCAAAATGATTACCAAGACCTTTCTGTTGTCTTTGGTGTCCCTAGACATAAAAATCAAGACATGGAAACATCCAACTATTTTAAATAAAAAGAAATTTAATTTATTTTTTGTTTTAATAATTTTGGAGATACTGATGTCTCTTAAGGCCCCGTCAGGCTGTATTCACTCAGCCCTGTTTGCTGCCCGCTGCAGAGCATCCCTCGTCCTGCCGGTTCCAGCGCCGGTCCCACTGCGCCTGGGGGGCAACCTCTGGAGAACCAGAGAGCCAGGGCCAACCATTTCCACTTGGTAAAGTTCAGCCTGGTAATAAAACTCATGTCGGTATTTCTACACTGTTTTTCACGTTTCTATAATGCGTTAGTAATGGAAATGAGCTCCAGGAAGTTATTTATTAGTCTCGAGTCCCTCTTCTGCTCCAGGTTTTATGCAGAAGTTTTTGCCTGTGGGTTTTTCTCTCCCCCAGACCCTCTCTAAACCATTTCATTCGTGCTCTCTGTTTCACCGAAGTCAATTTAGTGAAGCTAAAGGAGCTGCTTCTCTTCAGGTCAGTGATGATTTTGCATCCTTGAGTTCCTTGCTTAATTTGCTGGGAAAATTTCAGGTTCTGAAGTCCGCTTTCAGAGTTCCCCCCTTTCCCTGGGACCACGGACGGAGCTCGCTGGCGGCGGCTGGACCCGGGGTTTCTCCACTTTGCCTTCATCAGCTTGTGTTTACTTTACTTTAAGAGAAGTTTAGCAGCGCACTCCGCTGCAAGCCTTCCCTCCAGCTGGAGCACGTTGTGTCCCTGCCTTCGCTGAAAGGGGAAAGCGAGCAGCTCTCAGGAAAGAGTTAAGCCCAGCGAGGCTTTGGGCTCCTTTGCTGGGGAGAGGGCTGCTCTTTTGTTTGTTTTGAAGCACTGGCAGGAAAGTGGGGAGGAGAAAATTACCTAAGTGATAGCGAGGTTGCCATGAACTATATAAAACTGGGAAATCAAATCGGACAAACTCCACCTCGCAGTCTTGAACCATAAGCACAACCCCTGAAGAGAAACCCACCCCACAACCGAGTGATCTCAAAGGCTTGAACTAAAACCAAGCTACATGAGCTCGGAGCCGCTGCAGGACTGAAAACCCAAGAGCTGTCACAGCCAGATCCAGTGTTAGTGGGAGCTGCGAGCAGGAATGCTGTTCTTGGGAAGTTTAAAAATAATGACGTGGAGGCAGCTTTTCTGGATTGCGTTCTGTGTTGTGGAGTTGTCTGGTGAGTATTGACTGCAGAAAATACCGGGGTTACAAGCACCGAGCAGGAGAGCGGCGTGAGACTAGTGCACGGGGCAACTTCTTTATGACTTGTGAAAGAGCAGCTGGAGGGGATGCATTTTAAGGAGTGTTTAGTGGAGATTGTAATTTCTCCTAAGGAACGCTGCAGTGGCATTTTACAGAACAGCACTGCATAAGGAGAGGGATCAGGATGTAAGAGCTCCCTATAATATCGCAGAGAACTGCAAAACTGCAGAGTGCAGCCACAGTTCAAGTCATTTCTTGGTCTGCATTGGTGTAAATTAGCCTTACTTTTGTTTTCTGGTGGGAACTAAACATTTTCTGATAATCAAATTAATCTCTATAAATATTAAAATCTCCTATCCCAGCTCTTCAAATATTCATCATATGAAAAAGTGAATAATAATACAGAGACTTTCTCTAGGTAGTACTTTTTAAAGGGTTATATTTTACGGAAATATTATCATTTTTGTCCCAAACCCAACAACCATAAAGTAATAAAAAGGGACTAAAAAAAAAGTGAAGCAGCACTCTGTGTGCTGCATAGTGCGCTGGGACAGGAGCCAGGAACCTGCGGGTGCCTCCTCAAATGTAATTTTTCCTTACTCACATGAATGTGAGCGACTAGATCTATTGAAAGAATTTGCTGTATTTTGTTCATCCGTTTCACGGTGCTCCTTTCATGTTCCCTTTGCTGCCAAGGTACATTGCTTACCCGAGCGTTGGGTCTGACCCTCCAGTCTATATTAATTTCACAGGAAGGAAAAAAAGAACAGTTTTATTTGAGAGAAATAAAATTCAGGAGTGTCTGGCTGGGCTGAAGTGAGCAGCGACCGAGGGTGTA
The DNA here is from genome assembly GCF_011004875.1 of Balearica regulorum gibbericeps. NCBI lineage: Eukaryota > Metazoa > Chordata > Aves > Gruiformes > Gruidae > Balearica > Balearica regulorum. Next base: position 2,633,128 of record NC_046208.1, read on the forward strand.
AGACAAAAGTGTTTACCTGAAATGCAAAACCTGAGTTCCTTGTAGTACAAAGCAAAAGTGATAGAAAAGTGATAAAAAGCTTTGCCTTTGTAAAGACAAAGCTACCGGCTGACAGGGGGTTTAATGCTGCAAAATGTCATTCCTTTTGCCGGCGCAGCCAATGCCCCACGTTTCTGCAGGATGTTACAGTGCTTTATTAGCGCTTGCTGGAAAGTGGAGGAGATTTATTACTGTTCAATGTAGCTGCTGTGCAGAGCAGACCAAAATTAGGGAGCCCATCCTTGGGGCTCTGCATGCTCTTCACCTCTTTGGGGAGTCCGAGTGAATTAAGCGAAGGTTTCGGTTGTGCAGCTCCTGATGGAAACCCCAGTTCTGGAGGGTTTGTGCTCAGGGTGGCTCCTGGCAGCGCTGCCGAGGGTGGGATGCCCGGCCTCCGCCTGACCCCAGGACACCTTCAGCTAAAGCCACGTGTTTTACAGGGGGGAAAAAAAAAAAACCCAACCCAACAAACCCCGTGCCACGCTGGGCCAGCTGCAGGTCTTCTACGCAGGCCACGTGTGGACACGGTGTGGGGAGGATGGAGGCTGGGTACCGAGCAGCTGCTAACCGCAGTCTGACTCCAGAGCAACGAGCGGCCTCATCCAGCCTCACGGGGAGACTCGCCTGTGAAAATGATCAGTTCTGGGCTTTGCCTGATCCTTTGGGGAACCGCTGAGTTGCAATGAGCGTGGGAGAGGTTTACCTCCGTCCCTGGTCCCCAGAGCGGGACGATGCAGCGGGGCTGCTCCAGAACCCTCTGCCTGTGCAGCACGATGCTGCGAGCGGTTTGCAGTGGCAAAATTGGGTATTGATAAACCACGTGGAGAGCTGTCTTGTGCTTGTCTCAAAACTTACATGGAAAAGAGAGTATATATTCTATTTGTACCTTTTTTAAAATCTTTTATCTTTTTTATTAATTTCTGCCAAATTTGATTTTAAAAAAAAACCCTCTTTTCTTGTCTTTTTAAAGCTGTCTTTCTTTCTTTCTTTCTTTCATTGCTTTTGCAACACCTAGAAAAGTTCTAAAAATCTGAGAAGGAAAAAGGACCTTTAAAACTCACAGCCACTTGAGTTCAACGTCCTTTAGAGGACTGCACATCGTAACTGCTCAAGCCAGGAGCAACCTCAGTCCCAGGGAAGGTGCCGGGCTCCCCAGCTGCCGGAGGGGCCCCAAGCCCAAGGAAACCCTTGGTCCAGCAGCTGGGGTTTGGGGCGGCAGCTCGGGGGGCTCCCCGCAGCCCCCTGCCCTGTGCACCCTGCGTGACTGCGGCCCCACACCCATATCCTGCCTGAGAGAAGGAAAAGGGGGAGGGAAGGGGGTTTTATCAGATATTTCCAGAGGGAAGAGGGCTCCACCCGCTTGAATTCCTGCCACATGGCTGAGAGCAGTAAAACTGGAAAGGCGTGAGTAATGCAGGCTGGAGCCCTCGGAGGAGCCGCTGCGCTGCGCGACGCCTGGGCTGGCTGCAGCTTCCCAGCTCCTGCTCCCTGTCTCCTTACCCCGCTCTGCCGCAGGCGCTGGGTACCAGCCGTGCCACCGTGCCATAGCTCAGCCACAGCCCTCCTGGTGCGCTGGCTGAGCGTGGAAAAACACTTTGTTGAACGCACAGAAGAGCTCGAGAAACTCTCCTGGCACAGGCTTTCTGCGTCAGAGCACTGATGCAGGCGCCCAGTTAGCAAAAGGTTTAGCAAAAGGTTTACCAAAAGGTTTAGCAAAAGGTTTACCAAAAGGTTTACCAAAAGGTTTACCAAAAGGTTTACCAAGTGATTCGTCTGTCAGCTGGTATCGGCAGAGGAGGTGCAATTACCGTCTGGGAATCCCCCGTGGGTCGCACCTTCCACCTCGCAGGGATGGAGGTGCGGAGGAGAAACCCCCGTGTTTAGTTTGCCGCGGGTGCAGAGCAGGGCACAAATTATGGAAACTTTTCCCCTGTTTCCTGAGCCTTTGCCACCGCAGAGTTTTGCCTTCTATGGTTTAGTGCTCAGGGATGAGTGTTGGACCAAGCCAACTACTTTAACATTTATATTGTTGCCTTTTTTTTTCATTCCATTTGAGCTGAGATACTTCCTAAGCCCTCTTATTAAAATATCTTTAAAAATCAGAGGCATTTACTTTTTAAAAGCTAGATACAGCTAAATTGAACAGGTACTGTGAAGTACAGGTTTCCTTCATACATCTGCATGCTTTTGCTCCTGTATGTGCTAGCACTACCAGGTGAAGATTTCTCCGAAGTTAATATATGGCTTGGCTTAAACTCTCAAATCTTTAATACTAACAAATTGATGAGGTTTAGCAAAGCTAGTAAAAATGTATGGTGCAATAAATGACCCACTTTAGCTGAGCAACATGTGGATTATCCAGCTCACATCTGGATCCTTATTTATCTCATGAGTCCTAAGGTTTCAAAAATCTTAGCTGTGTTTTCTATAAAAGTGCCTGCATATGCTACAATAAAGGGAAGAAAAAGAAATACTATGTGACAAGTCTTCTCACAAATTACACCGAGCAATAATCCAGGTTTCAATTTATGATATTCAGTGGTGAAAAGACTTTGATTAGAAATGCCTCTGGTGCTTTACAAACATCTGGAATAGTTCAAAGGTGCTTGGGTGGCTGTGGCACTTGGGGAGGTCAAATCCAGGCGCTGCATTGTTCTAGTGATGTAAAGTTTCCTGCTAATGTCCATGCAAACACAAAGCTGCATGCCAAGCGGGGATTTAATTTTGTGCTACTCATTATTCTGGGCATGCAGTCATGCCTCCTGCTTTTGATTTGTTAAAATTCGTCAGAAAAACTTGGTGATTTAACCAGTTGGAACTGAATTATCTTGGAGAGAAGAAACTTCTCCCTTCTTAAATAAAAGCCGTGCCAGAACCTAAATCCCAGCTCCAGACACCTGCACCGAGCCCTCGGCAGGGCCCCCGCCTCCCCCCGGTGCTCCAACGCCCAGAGCAGCTGCAGCCCAGCCGGGATGGAATGGGATGGGATGGGATGGGATGGGATGGGATGGGATGGGATGGATGGGATGGGATGGGATGGGATGGGATGGGATGGGATGGGATGGATGGGGTGGATGGGATGGATGGGATGGGATGGATGGGATGGGATGGGATGGATGGGCTGGATGGGCTGGATGGGCTGGGATGCACCAGCACGGGTGGCTGGGCTGGGGTGCTGTCCCCATGCAGCACCCTCCGCTACAACCACCCACCGGCCGCAGGAACAGCCGAGCAGCTCTGCCTGCTGTCACCCATTGCCAGAGTGAGCGGCGGTGATCTCAGCTTTCGCTTTTCATAAACTGTCCATGTTCTCTGGACCTGATCCAGCAAAGTACGAACACCCCAACTCAGAAAAATTTCCTGCCAGGACAGTGCTGCGGTGCACGATACTTGCAGTGCACAACACACAACCGCGTGTTTAACTGGCCGTGGACGCATTCAGCCCAGCCGCTGCCCTGACGCTGGTGCTGGGCGGCTGGTCAGGACCTGTCAGTGCTGCTCCATCTCGAAGGGTTGTTTGGAAGGATGAAGTAACTCTTCTTGGAGCTCGGGCTCCCCTGGGCAGAAATACAAATGAAACAACGTATTTTTGTATGATTTTCTCTTCAGTCTCTGGATAAGAATTTTAAACAGCAACAGCCCTGGAGTAGAGACTGAAGCTGTTTGTAAAAAGTGGAAATAGATCTTAAGAATAGAAAAGGTTAAGAGATGGGAAGAGATGCATTTTCACTGACTCACATAGTTCATTTCAGAAGGAAAAGCTGGAAGTGTCATCTTTGTAACATACCAGGAAGCAATATATAAACTTTAGGTTAGAACAGCAAACCATTCTCCAAACATTCTGTTTTACCTCCAAAGATGTTTTTGCTCATGAGTCAGAGCTGATCCCAAGCCAATGGGAATGTTTCTATTTACTTTGAGATTGTGCCTGCAACTGCAAATCCAACTCATTTTTCCTGAGGCGCACGAACGATCTCTTCCAAGGCCTGAGTCTTTCCTCCAAGGATTATAAATCCAAACTACTATGAAATTCAGCTTTGTGCAGAGTTTTGTGCATCCCTCGGTAAGCCCGAGGATCGGGCAGGATGAGGGCAGAAACGAGCCTGTCCTCCTCCAGCGCGGCCTCTGCAAGGGCTGCACCCAACTTTGGTGCTCGCCCGGCCGAAATGTTCAGTCTCGGAGCTTCTCCCACCTGAGCTCTAGGGCAGCCTGCCATTTTGGGGCAAGAAGAAAGTGAATTTGTGAAAGCAGCTAACCCCTCCCTGCCCTGCCCGCAGGGACCCTTGGGGGCAGGAGGGGCTCGGAGCTGGGGTGGGAGGGACGGCAGCCCCCTAACACCTTCCTCTTCCCCCAGGGAAAGTTTCTGGGAGCCCCACAGACACCTCCACACTGACAGCCATGCCCACGGCAGCGAAAGTCAGCAGCAGCACGGCAGCCCCTGCAGCCACCACAGCCCCCGCAGCCCCCGCAGCCACCACAGCCCCCGCAGCCCCCGCAGCCACCGCAGCCACCGCAGCCACCGCAGCCCCCGCAGCCACTGCAGCCCCCACAGCCACCGCAGCCACCGCAGCCCCCAGCAGTGCCAAGCCAACGCCAGAGACGTCCGGTAATCGCTCCCCTCCCGTGATTCCCAGTAGCATTTGTATTAACCATCAGATTTATTAAGTGCACAGGTACAGATTGGCCTGAGAAACCGCTCGCTGGTACATGAGTTGTGATCTCAAAGAAGAGCCTGGTGGTCAAAAGCTTTAATCCTGCCCAAAAAAATCCCACCTGGGGCAGCCTGACGCCGCTGGCTTCAGGACGAGCGGCTTAGACCCATCCTTTGCCAACCAGCCAAGAGCTGATGGGACAAAATGCTCATTAATCTTTTATCTTGACATACCTATTCTTTGCTCAGCACCTGTAAGAGGTCTGCCAGCCTTTCCAATAAGAGGCCAAGGCTCTGAAAGGCTTTGAAGCAGGGACCCGTGCACAGACGTACGGTGCCATCCTCTTACGCTGTTTGAAATCAGTAAATCTTTTTGAAGGCTCTGGGTCAAGGGGGAGACAAGGGCAATGCAGGGGAGGTTGGGCAATGGCATCCTTGCTGTGGTGCAGCGTATGCCCAGGAAATTAGTCCATTGTAAACAGATTATAAAGTGCATGTAACAATTAGGTAACTGAAGCAAGTCTAATGCACATTTCTTATACAGCCAATAACACGTTCTGGTACCGCTGGCTATGACAAATCAATATTGTACTTCAGTCATCGCAATGCCACGCATTGATTTTAGAGGACTTAAGCTTTTTCATGTATCCTTTTCACTGCATTTCTTCAAAACCAAAGCTGCAGCCGGGTCCCTGGCAACCAACCGCATGTCCCTGGAGGTCAGCAACAAGCAGAAGAGCCCACAGCCCAGCCAAGCCCCCACACAGCCACCGGTCACCCCCTTGGACCCAGACCACGCGAGCCGAGAGGCCTCCACAGCCAAGAGCCCGGTGACACAACCCAGAACGGCACCAGAAGCCCCAGAGTCCACGCCGGCTGTGATCCGGAGCTCTCCTGCTACCCCAGAGCATCCTTCCATCTCGACTGCCACCACGCCGCTGCACACAGGCAGGGACAGCCCGAAGGTGAGGATGCAGCTGGGCACCGCGGGTTGTGGGACCTCGAGGAGACTGGACTTGTCTCACAACCTCGCGACGGTTCACCGATACCACCACTGTGGGTTTTTTTTTTCCCTTCCAGCTCATCACATGCCACAATGTCAAAGAATTGAGTGACACTGGAGCCATCTGCTTGCAGCTCAACGAGTCCAGCACTTGCGTGAGTTGCAGCCCCGGGTGGCCACGTGTCTCCAAGGGGGGGAGGACGGGACATGCGGGGGGGGGGGGGGGGGCTGCAAGCAAACAGCTGAGGGCAGGTTCCTGCAGCGCTCTCAGGCTTGCAGCGATGGGGTCACCCACCGTACCTGGGGGGTCGGTTTGGGGTGGGAGCTCACACCGTTACCCCTGGGGCACAGCATCTGAGCTGTGCCAAACTGACGGAGGTGGGAATGATCGCAGCAGTCCCAGGGGAAATGCCACCTCCTGGTTGCATAAAACCTCCTTTTCCATGATTAAGCTCTGGGGTCAGTTTAGCTTCTAAAGTATCTCCCACCATGTTTAACGGGAAATTGCCTTTGTTCTTCTTCTTCCTCTTCCCTGTTGGGAAGGCGATTGCCTTTTTTTGTCTTGCCAACTGCCCTAGGAAAGAAAACAGGGCACCTGAAGAAGCACAGCTAGCAGCTCAGTGTCCCCATCTGCACCGACTCCTAAGGGAATCCCAGGCTCTCTGTAACTGCCCTCGGCCTCGTGCGCCAAAAGTGAAGCATTTGTAAAAACAGAAGAGGGTCCAGCTGAGACGCTATTGCGGGTGGGAGGAAAGAAACCTTTCATGCAGGAGGTACAACCTGCAACAGAGGGCAGGTGGTGCTGGATCTTGTGGGACAGCGGGTTTGGCAATGCCCTGGGTATAACATGACAATGATTAATTTTACCTCTGCTGGCCAGCCGTGCTGCCACCACTTAGGATGAGTGAATTCTTAACTTGGCTTTTCTCTGCAAAGTGGCGATGAAATGGCATTTAGACTTGCTCCTCTTCACAGGGACTGCACCGATGCCATCTAGTGGGCAACGGCACGTCCTGGGCACAGGGACTGTACGCGTCGTGCGTGCATTACATACCTGCACATACATAAGCGGCTGCGTATATAACGTACAAAATATCCTACAGAGTCGTATCTATTTGCACAAACTCTTAAGCCTCCCTCCGTGTGAAAGGAGTCAAACTGCCCCACTTCTAACCGTGTTTTTCTGGGAGTTCTCACCCCACCAGCCTCCACCCCAAGTAATCATCGAGTGGGAAAAACCAGCTCAGGCTCAGCAGCCGCTGAACCTGGGAACCAGATAAGAACGTCTGCGAGGAGAGCAGATAGGAGGGACCGTGCCGTGTCTTGCTTTCCTGCTGGCCTTTCCCAAAGCAAATGAGCAATACGCTGGCACCCAGCGCTGCTAATTGCAAAGGGAAATTCTGACACTCCGATGAGTTCTTTCCACAGCAGAGAAAGGAAAATACACACTTGGGTCTCTTGTTCCATCTTGGCCTTTCTCACCCCAAGCCAAGCTCTACAGAAACAGCTGAAAATGATTTGTTTGTTATTCTCCCATGGATAAGTTTCTGCATTTTTGTATGTTAAGAGGATGTGGCGGTCCGAGCACAATACTGAGGCAATTCTAAGGCAACGAGGGGAAGGCACCGAGCTGCCTGGCTCTGCACGATGCTCCAGGGCAAGAGGGTTTTCTCCTCTTTCGCAGCCCCACGTTGGTGGGTACCTCCCCGGGAGCGAGTGGAGGGTAGGGGCAGGACACGGGATTCAGCTGGAGCCGGTCTCTGTCTCAAGAGGTCAGGCACTGCCACAGCTCGGATGATGTCCCCAGCTGGGAGGATGTTAGGGAAGCTGATGATAACGGCTTTTAGCAACTGTGGGCTCTGTCTCCAAGCCTGGCTGCGGCTGAAAATAGACTCGAGGAGAAAGCCTATCCTGTGTGATACAGAAACTGGCCCGCAGAAGGGAAAGGCTGCGGCTCCTCACTCCTCTTCCTCTTCCACCCAAGAGTCGGTTCAGCTCTAAAATGTGAGAAATTTGTATTTTTTTACCTAGCCTTTGATCAGCAACCTAGCAAAAACATTGAAGACATTTCCTAAACAGGAAGGCTCAATGCTTCTTTGTTATTTCCCTGCTTTCCCAGCCCCTGCCTGGGACTCTGAAACAATAGGGCTCTTCAGGCAGCTGTTTCAGTCCAAAAATTGGAGGGACTTGCCATGCAATTCAGATCCTAAATTTAGCTTTGTTTAAATGCCATTTGCAAGAATTGCTAAAAATATCTTCATTTAATTTAATCTCATTAAGTTAAGAGACAAGAAGTAAGCATCTCCATTTTCTAGGTGTTGGTACTGGGGCCCAAAGCAGTGGTGAGACGGGAGGTGAAGGGCTGACACCCAGCCCAGCACTGTTTGTCACTTCTTGTTGCTTCTGCTCAGCTTTGCACAGCACAGAGAAGCCACCAAAACACCAAGGGTGAATGCACGACACTTCCAGTAGCATCATCAGCATAGCTGAGATGGAAAATTAGTTGGTTTGGTTGGTTCAATGGCTGTTTGTTTGAAAATTTTGCAGAAACATTTTTTAGAGGAGCAGGGATCGGACTTATGGAGTGCAATATGTGAAACGAGGAACCACCACATTCCCTCCCCCTGCCAGATTAAACTCGCTAAATCGGAGGTGGACCGTGACTGTATGCTCCTCATCCTCGTCGGTGAGAGAGGTCAGTTGAGCTAATTCCTTTCTCTGCCATTGATACCGCTAGATAATGACCTGGATGTGGGCAACGGGAGAGGGGACCGTTCGTGGGGAGAGGCTGTGGGACACAAATCCTCAGTTACAGCCTGGGAGGAGACTTTTTTCTGGGGTCTTGCTAGCTCCAAGGAGCCATGGCGTTGCCTCCAGAGCAGCAAAGGGGCTCACGGCTCCTGTGTCTTCAGCAATGGCCAGACTCTTCAATGCTGGCGTTAGCTGCAGCATGACCCTCTAAGTAATGTGCCTCTCCTGTTTTAAACCTTGCAGATCCTGCTACAGATATACTCCAGGAGTCTCACTGGGCAAAGGTAAATTCCTTGAGCAAATTCAGCTGGAAAAAAATGAGTGGCCTGACTGGCTGGAGAAAGGAGATTTTTAGATGGTCAGTTGAGGCTGGGGCAGACGGCTGAGACCTGAACCTGCCTCCGTCTTGGAGGCATGTGTTGAGTGTTGGCATGTGAGATGGTTGGAGCCAACCACCAGACAGGCAGCGAGGCAGCGGTGCACCGTAAGAGCACTAATAGAACCACTGAAGGCAGAAACGCTTGAAATATAGTTACTGTAAAATTTGGTAGTATTTTCTTTAAAAAGGACTAGATTCCCAACAATAACTCTTAGGATGTAATTGGCACTCTGCTTCTTCAAGGTACCACGCTAACATTAATTAATTCCTCCTCTTAACACTCCAGTGAAGCTGCCATCAGCTTGTAAAGTTGAGCACCAGGTGCCTCTACAAATGGCAGCCAACAGAGCTGCAACAGCAGCGCGCAGAGATATTTCAGATGCACGCTCCAAGTCTCGGGGCCCGAGCACTCTTGTCCAAGGGAGGAAATTTCACTGTGCCACAGAAGAGACTAGGATGGAAATGGGACCGTGAGGAAGCGAGAGCTCACAGGGCAAGTGCAAAGCTCAGGAGCTTGGGTAGCAAAGCTCAGCTTTGTTTACGCGAAGTTTAACAAGGAGGTGAAGAGCAGCATTGTTTTAAGCCTGGTGCCTGTTCAGCAGATGCATATGTTTCCTGTTTGTCAGACTCCCGGTTCTCTTTGGTGTTTTTTTTTTCCAGTTTGGAATAAAATCCCTTAAACAGGGGAGCGTGAAGAACCACCAGGACTTTTCTCAGAAGACCCTGATCGCCTTGGTCACATGTGGACTCATGCTGGCGTTCCTGGGCTTGGCTGGATATTTCCTGATGAAGCGGCGGAGCTGGAGCCCCGCGGGAGAAAGGCTGGTCAGTGCTTATAGATGGCAGAACAGCAGGTAGAGAGGAGCCCGGCGGCGCAGGCACTGCCGGAGCGGTGTAGGAGCGGCGGGGGGGGAATGCCTGATGGGACACGGAGGGCGCTGCTCCGCACCCTGCGGCTCGGTACCCTCAGCCTGTGTGTGTGTCCCCCCAGGTCGACGGGACGGCTCGGCCGGCGCGCGGGGAGTTGTGACCCGGGGCTGGGTCAGCCTGGGCGAGGCGAAGGGCAGGAGCAGGGAGGCCAGACCGTACAGGGTGAAGGGAAACCTCTCTTGCCTTCTAAAATTAACTCCTAGCTGATTGCTCCTGTGGGAAAACTGCCCCTTTCTCACTCGTACTTCTAGGTCTAACACTTATTTTTGCTCAGCAGTAAGAACTCATCCAGCAAGACCCCTTCAGAGACACCGAAACCTTATGACTTTGTCATTAAAAGTGACACACTTTAAGTTTCCATTCGCTGCGTTCGAGTTATATGTCTGTCTTGTACCAATGCTGTAATAAAGGCTATTTCTCCCCTCACTTAACAAGCGATGGTAATAAAATATATCAAGAAAGAAAGAGAAATCCAGTTCCTAGGGGTGATGTGTCCAGCACACCCATCTCGCAGCCACGGACGAGGGTGTCAGCAAAGGGGTCGAGCGAAATGACGGGGCGGGCGGGAAGCTCAGCAGCCTGTGTCCGTGCGGGATGCCGCTGAGCAACCAAGGAGCGGGGCTATCGCCACCCGCAGCCGGGACCACCAACACCCACTGCAGTGCTATATCGGACCTGCCACGGTCTGACACATGGGGAGTTATCGTGGTGGGGGACGGAGGCAGCTCTGCTATTGCTCTGGGTCCTCCAGAGGCATTTGTTCGTTAGAGCAGCACTGGTAACAAGCCCAGCAGCATGTCTTTGCATTTGCTGGAGTGCAGTGCTGCACATCTGCTAGCACCTTGCTGCGAGCTGCACATCTATTTACAGGCTGAAAGGAGGAAGGTCAGGGAAAGGAAAAGAAGCAATTTCCATAGCTTTCGTTCAATGGTGCTTCTTACTTGGCCAAAGGGGAAAGGTGGACTGGCACAGGGTAGCTTTTCAAACCCAAGGCAGGGTCAGCTCTAAAATTGCTTATGAGAAAACAACAAAACCTGATGGCTTCTCTTTTCAGGTCCAGGAGAAACAAATGCAGTCCTTGGCTGGTTTTCTTGTTTGATCTTGCCACAGCGTGGTTCAGGCCCTCTGCTGCCCTTCTCATCAGGGAGAGCAGGTTCCCATGCCTGCAGTTGTTTGTACCTCCTGTCCAGGAAGCGCAGGCAGCCAGCCAAGCCGCTGCCCGCAATCAAAGCCGGTTGCTGTCAGCCCTTTCCCTTCCTTAACTCTGCCTTTGTTATTTATGTACCTGTTTAGGCTGAAGACCCGTATTACACGGAAAATGGTAGCCAGGGAAACACGATGTTGATGATGCCCCCCCAAGAGCAACCTGAGCTGCAGGAGAAGCCAAACCTCAACGGAGGGACTCAGGAGAACGGCACTGGCCAAGCGTCTTCCAAAAACGGCCACTCAGCCAGGCAGCACAGCCCTGCCGACACCGAGATGTGACCCGGGAGAAGTGCATCCTTAGCGCGAACTGAGAGGGGAGCAGAGACACAAGGGAGGGCAAGAGTTTTCTATGGACAGTTAGGGAATTGCAGACCTTTTGGGGTTTTTTTTTTTTTATTACAATTATTTCTGTGAAGAACTTCAAAAACGGCCTAAAGCACATTAAGCGCCAGAGCTGCCAAAGACCTGCTTCTCTGCCTCCTCCTCCTCCTGCTCCCATTGACCACACAAGACACTTTCGCAGCTGTTCTCTGCTTTTGTTGTTGGAAGAACATAATGAGAAATGCAAGTGCCCTTAGCCCTGAGCAGCTTTTAAGCAGAGGCAGACTGAAGCTACAGAAGCCTTGAGCCAGACTCCAAACAACCAAAATTTTTGGGGGCAGTGTGTTAGGTTGATTAAAATAGTTAAATTGGGATTTCAGTGACAAAAGCCTCTCAGGTTTCAGATAATTTTGGTTAACAGAGGTTTTTTTCTTATCTCATCTTTACGTTTAATTGCAGCATTTCTTCCTCTTTTAAGAACATCAGGCATTTAATCCCCCTTCTTGTGCTTTAGGTCTTCTTTAGTTATTTCCTACTCCAGCAGAATTTGCTGAAGCGCCGTGTAAAACTTTCCACATGGAATTGAAGGCTGAAATGTGAATAGACCTCAAACTTGTTTCTTTTTCAATCCTACCAGTACGCATGTAGTTGTTTTAGAGTAAAAAAATCTTCCCCGGTCTCTTCATGTCAGGGACTGGAGATGGCGTTTGACGAGGCAGAGGCAGCAAAAAAAAAAAATCACTTGCGTGAGACGGAGAACATTTGATACGGCTGTAGACGGCTCTGCGGACGCCGGAGGCTGGCAGTCCCATCGCCCTCCCTCCCGACACGTGCGGGTAGCGCCTAGGGTAGGATTTTGGGAATAAAAGATGCCAAAGGGCTCCTGGTGGGATGAGTGCTAGACAGAAACCTGGCTCTGCTACGGGTGTTTCTCCCTCTGCATCAGCAGTGGGTGCATGAACAAAAAGAAGTCTTTTCCCTTTGATAAGTGAAGGCCAACACCAAAATCCTAACAGGAGGAGCAGGTCCTACCTAGCTCTGCGCTGATCCTGCTCCCGAGGCAAGCGGTGCTGCAAGCCGCATCACTGAGGTTGCGCTACGTGCAGCTCGGTGAGAGGCAGGGACCAGGGGCAGGGCTGTGCTCAGTCCCGAGCAAGCGCAGCTCCTCCGCAGGGAGCCAAAGCTGCTGTCGTGCAAACCCGGCGTCGACGGTGCAAGACCACGAGAGGCTGCAGTTCCGCAGACTTTACTCACGCCACAATCTCTGCTGGCACCACCAGCAACCTCCACACCTGAAATAAGGACAAAAAATGGCCCTTAAAGCTGATCTGCCATCTCAGTAGTGAATTTATCGCAACCTTTTCTCAGAGGTGACCACCGGAGGGGAAGGCTTTTTTTTTTTTTGGTACAGTGCTTAAAGGAGTGACATTGGAACATAAAAGAATAAAGCACTGGAACAAGCTGCCCATGGAGGTGGTGGAGTCCCCATCCCTGGAGGTATTTAAAAGCGTAGATGTGGCACTTAGGGACATGGTTTAGTGGTGGACTTGGCAGTGCTGGGTTAATGGTTGGACTGGATGATCGTAAAGGTCTTTTCCAACCTAAACAATTCTATAATTCTATGACAGCAAGATCCATCATTAGCCGGGGCTGTTTGCATGGGTGCACGAGTCATTTAAACACAGTTTAAAATATTTCAGGTTTTCTTTGTTTTGGTGTGAATTGCTTCTACCAAATCTCATTGTAAATAATCCCACTTGAAAAAAAAAAAAAAAAAGAGTATTAAAATTCAGCTTCTCCATTGTGTCCTTGGAACAGCAGCGTGTTTATCCCACCGGGACGCGTGGCTCTGGCTGCACCATGTGCCAGCACGATGAGAGGACAACGCCTCGCAGAGAGGTTGTTTCCCAGCAGAAACACTATGACTAAAAGCTGTGGCTTGTTCTGTTGTTCTGCGCACATTTTCCCTTTCTTTCAACAGAAACGTTTGCAGGACAAGTGACGTACAGCACGCTCTTAAACCTCGTTTGTTTGATTTTCTGATGTTTTAAGATGCTCAACTATTTCCTAGATAAATAAGTGAGACTCCAGTATCGTGGAGTGATCTGTAGGGCTGGGGTCTGTGCACGCGTGTGTGCGTGCATGTGTGTGTGTGTGTGTGCGCATGAAGATGAAGATGAAGGCTTCCTCACTCTATGCACTGTGCAATAACCAGCAACGGTTCCCGCCTCAAAGAATTTGCAGGGCGATGCACGGCAGTCCTTCAGCGCCTGTTCTTGCGGAGATGCTCGAGCTCCGCTGAACGCAGGAGGTTCGGGGCTGGGTATCTTTACTGACCAGGCTCCCTCCTCTCGGGGATGCCCGACCCTTCCTCGTGCTTGTTTCCCGGGCACGGGCTCACGGACAGAGGCACGCCAGGTACTTCTTGGCGGGTGCTGAATACAGCCAGAAACCACCGCTGCCGGTTTTGTTGCAGTTCGGGGTGCTCTGACCTCCACAGCCTGGCTGCAAGGGGAACAGATGCGGGAAGGTGGAATTACTCTCTCTCTCCCGAGAGCCCCGGCTGCGGTGCAGCGCAGGGGAAGCTCTCCCGGGGGCTTGATTTGCACTGCGGGGTGGGATAGGGAGCTGGGGTTGGCTTCTTGTGTTTTGGCAATTGTTTATCTAATCAGCACTACTCGCTGTATCAAAAGTCGGAGATCTAATCAAACGTCAGGTGCATTTTTCACAGCTCAGAGTATGTCCTACAGCCAAGCAGAGACAATGAAGTTACGATTGCTTTGGCAAAACAAAAGCTTTCTCTAAAACATCCAGATTGAGGGAAATGCCGAGAGCGGCGGTGGCCGAGCAGGGACGGTGCCGAGCGAGCGGAAAAGGCTGCGCTTCCAGCTCAGGAAGTTTTTTGCCTGTGTGTAAACACAGTCAGGCTCAGCTCTGGCCCAGCCGAACAGGTTATTGTTATTATTCCTTCCTTATCAAACCTCTTGCATTCCTTCCTTGCCAGCCCCTCCGTTTGCTGGGCAGCCTCCTCCTCTCGCCATCCCGTGCTGCTTTTGGGCCACTTTTGGGGGCTTTTGGGGGGCTACATCCACCTCAGCTTCCAACAGCGACCTGCTTTCCCATAAACATGGTTCAAGGTTGATGCGAGGGCTCTTGCCTGGTTCATGCTCTCATGTCCTGCTCATGTCCTGTTTAGCTGGTGGGGACCCTTATATCGCCGTGAAATGCCTTGATGAAAATCATCGGCATGAAAATATCCTCTGGGGAAGAATGGTGGCAAATACACATACAAGGTGTTAAATATAAATGTAAATGTGACACAGCAGTTAGTTACATGACCTGTCCATGTCCCAGCCTGGAACAGAAGCAGGAGCTCTGACACCCATCCAGGCAGCCCCTGAATCCTTCTGCAGGTTGAAATCAAAGCCTTTTTCAGAAATTAAGAATACCTTCCCATCTGAACTGCCGTAAAACACCACTGTGAGTTGAAGGTGGCTTGCTCTGTGTATTGCTGAAACCAATCAAATTTATCAGAGCAAACAAGTTTTAATTAAGTCTTATTAACTATGTCCCACAGTGGATATTCCATCCCTTTCATAATAAAAACAGCACAACCCTCCCAGCTAAGAAAACTCCTGCCCTTCAATATCACAGGCCCTTCACAGCAAAACAGCACGTCCCAGGTCAGAGAAAAGTGGCTGCTTTCTCTGTTTGCTGGTTGTTCTTTTTTTTTTTTCCTTGATCGAGCGCTGGGATGAGCTGCCCAATGCCTGAGAGCCCTCAGCAGCTGGATCAGTCTTGCACAAGCAGCAACATGCCCAAGTCCTGCTCGTGGCCCTTCGAAGACACTAGTGTTTTGCCTTGTGCTGTGCCTTGGAGGCCCCCAGAGGAAAGATCAGCTCTCCTGGTGCTCTCCATGCTGCACATCTGCCGGGACAGATTTACTTGAGCAGCGTGCTAAAATTTCAGTTTAAGGCTAGATGCCTCGCACGCCTTGTGAAATTTTTACCCCCTATGAAACTTTGTTCAAATGCAATTTAGCTCAGCGTTTACAGAACTACTACTTCTCTTTAAATACAACAGGTACGTGTTATTACCAGCTGAGCGGGAGCTCGGTGCCTGACGCACCCACCGCCCCACTGCGCAGAAATGGAGGGGGCGTCGTGACCTCAGACTTAAATTCATCAAAGGAAACCTTAAATTCATCAAGGGCTCACTTTGAAACCGCAGCAGAAATAGTCTAGGGTACGTTCTATATAACAATGCTGCTATCTGCTGGCTGTGCTTTGCTAAAACAGTTAATACTTTGCTCTGGAGGGGAGCTGGTACTTGGGTGACGGGTCCCAGTCAGAAGCAGCACCTGAAGAAGAGTCCTGCTCCACCACCATCCCCTGCTGCACCCCGGGGTGCCGCCAATACGGCCAAGAGGCTAACACATCCACGTTATGAAATTATGAAAGAAGTAATACGTACAGCAGGCTTTGTAGCTCATATTCTAGGAATGGGGAACATCTAAAATGAAATTTCTAAAATGAATTTCCCATCAATCCACTTCCCATCTGCTTGTTCGATGCCCGATCCTGCAAAACTCGTGTGGGAGTTCTACAATATTTGCTGCACCATCTGCTGCCAGGCCGCGCAGGCTTTTTGATCCAAGCACAGGGAACGCAGACACACGGGCGGGCTTTGGTAACGTCCCGTGTTACACCTCAGGTGGCTGATGGAGAAGAAGCTGGCGAAGCAGCGTCGGTGGAGCCAGGGCACATCCCTGCGACCGGAGCCCGGGACCTGGCAGTGCCCTCGGCTTCCTCCAGCCAGTCCCACTGAATTCGTGTGTTGTACCAGCCTTGAGTCAGCCAAAAGCTCAGTCATCATCAGATGGCCGTAAGGACATCTCCCAGCGTTGGGAAAGGGTGATGTTCAGGCTCGTTTCCTCTTCTCTCCTTTTCCAACCATAGAAAAGAAACCGGTGTCGCGTAATGCCCGCGTATATAATCTGTCTGCCTTTGCTTTCAAGGTAAAGGGAACAGCATCTGCGTAGGGCTCTGCCATCGCCCAGAAAAAAATTGTATTTACAACTATTTGCATTGCAAGCACTTCACAGGTGTTTTAATTCTAAGTCTTTAATCTTAGCCTTCAGATCCATTTACTTTGCTGGTGTTTTGATTTGTAGTAACCGACATAAATGAGATTATCTATCCCCTGAGATAAACTGTCAAAGGCAAATGCTGAAGAATTGGGCTCTAAAAACATTCCACTATGCTCGCGTCGCAAACCCTGAGATGGAACCAGAGATGACCGTAGGTTGGTGTGAGCCAGGACTCAGGTCTCAAACACAACGCGCCGTGTGAACACCTGTGGGCTGATGCACGGAGCAGCTCCCGTGTTCGCAGGCTCACCTCCTCTTTTCATTTCTTTAAGGACCCAGAAGGGCAGGAGGAAACACCTTCACGGCGTGCAAAGAAAGTGTGCTAAGTGCCGTGGAGCTTAAAGGTTTCCTTTTTAACCTTAAAAAACCCAGGTGAGACAAGAATAGGTAAGCCTGGGATGCTGTTTCTGGGGGAGAGGGTTGGTTTGGGGGCTGTGGAGTCAGATGTGGGAATTGCATTGGGTTCAGATTTTCCTCTTGAAAATCATCCTTGTTTTGCTTCTGGAGAAAAAAAAAAAAAAAACAACAATTTTGAACAGTATTTCTGATAGTTTTCTAACTGAAAGGTATTTTTTAGGGGGAAAGGAGACTAGTTCCAATGTCTCACTCTACCTGTAGAAAAAAAGGTCTGAAAAGAGTTATGTGGCTTTTTGTCCCAAGGGCCTCTACCTAGAAAGTTCATTTTCAGGGTACATATTTTTTTTCCTGTAAATTAAACAGTACATTACGCTACCAACCCTTGGCTATTTATTTGCTATTTTTGGTACTTTTACTTGTGATTTTTTTTTCTTCACTTTTTTTTAATCTTCATGTTTGCATCTTCCTTCTTTTCTTATCTTCTGCCTGCCCCAGAGGCTTGCTGCTGCTTTGGCAACGTGCTAACGTGTTTAGGAACGATAAGGCGTCTAATTAATAGTTTAATTAGCAGTACAAGGTCTTAATAGCTTATTAAAGGAAATACATTCAGAA
Source organism: Balearica regulorum gibbericeps (assembly GCF_011004875.1). Taxonomy (NCBI): domain Eukaryota; kingdom Metazoa; phylum Chordata; class Aves; order Gruiformes; family Gruidae; genus Balearica; species Balearica regulorum. The sequence continues at coordinate 2,650,526 of NC_046208.1, forward strand.
ACTTCTTTTCCTTTTCTTGCATTGGTACAATATAATTTACCAGCAAATGATAAACCAGTTTTGAACAGCGTTCAGACTTTTAGTAAGGAAAGCGGTGCTGGATTCGTGATTTCATGGGGGATTTTGCAGCACTAATACTATTATTTTGTTGTTGTTGTTTAAAAACAATTTAACAGATTAACAAAAGCAACTGCGAAGGAACAATGTCACTGTGGTGTGGCAGGCAGGAGCCTGACGAGCCTGAAAGCGGAATTAAGTAAAACTGCCTTCCCGATTTCTGCATATAAACAAGTCCTGGGGGAAGGTAAACTTGCTCTTTAAGAGGCTCCGGATGAAATGTCAGGTCATGCTCCAAGCTGGGGCAGCTCAGCCGCTCTCGCAGGCTGCGATCCTCCCAGCTCCTTTTTCACTAAGATTTGTTAAAACTGATTATTTTTATATGAAGGCATCCTTGGCTTATCGACTCCACCTATAAACCCTCTGGATCCCTCTTGCTTTTACCGGTAAGAAACTCAGCGTTAAATCCTGCTTCGCAGGCAGAGAGCAGAGGGAAATCAAACCGAGCTGCGCCGTTTCGCTGCAGCTCGGATTCCCCAGGCCGCCGTGTTTTTCCTCTGACCCACACAAAGATTTCTTTCTAAATTTATCACAGCGTTCATCAGCAGTCCCACTTAGTGGCAGATTACGAGGCTGGGCAGGCAGGGCCCATTCAAATGAGGGCAGGGGAGCCTGAAAAAACCACGCAGGGGATGACGCAGCCAGCGAGGCGAGGGCAGCGAGCGGCGAGGGGGCAGGTGCAGCCCCAGCTCAGCTCCCACCAGCCTCTCTGCTCCAGATTATCCTTCCCCCCCGGAGCCCGACAGGCTCGCTGCGGCGGGAATGCTGCACCGAGATGGCAGAGCCCCAACTCCTGGCTGGGTCCAGGGAGGTTCGTTGGTCTCCGGAGGCCCCGGTGCTGGCGCCGCTGGGGAATTTCCACTGGGCTGCAGAAGGAGCTGCTGGCTTCTGCGTGGGTCGCGAAGGCGTAGCGGCGTTCGGCTGCAGCGGGGCGCGCTGGAGAGGGTGGCTGTGCGGCACCCCCGTGCAGCTGGGCATTGAGACCCCTTTGTGCCCCCCCCCCCCCCAGTTAATGCCTCCATGTCCTGGGCTCCTGCCCGCCTGGATCCGGCAGCCTTTGCCCCCCCGGCCCCCCCCGGGTGGTAGGTGTCCGTGGGACCAGAGCTGTTGTCCTGTGCTGCGTGGCCCCCCACGGCGAGGACACAGAGCGGGTGTAACCCGTCCTGCCGTGGATGCGTAGGTGCCCGTTGATCTTTGCAGAGATGAAGCCCTGTACACGGAGTCTGTGCCATGTTTGGAATCACACGGGGAAATTATGCAGTTACAAGGATGGCATAATTGAAAGAATGCTTGACTAGTGCAATTTTCTTATGTGCCTGTCAGCAAATCACTTAATCTGTGCTGTGCCAAGTTTCCCATCCGTTAAATGGGGAATGATTATCCCCCTGCCTCCTAAGAGGGAGTGAGAATAATACCCAGTAACGATCGTGGAGGTACTGGAAGGTGTCCACGGAGATGCGCAGTGACACACATAGTAGCTGCAAACCTGGAAGGAACGCTTAGCACTTTAAAACCAACCTTTGCAAATTAATTTCTCTTCCTGCTGGTTTTTTTATTGAAGAAAAATCCCAAAATAGATCTATCCCTCCCGTTCAGGATTTTAAAATGCCATTCCCTGCGTCCGGACATCCCGGCTCCGATGGGAAGGAGGAGGAAAACGCCGCCATGTACCGGGAGAAGGCACCTCAGGGGAGCGGGAGCGCTTCCCTCGCCCCCCAGCCTGCCCCCCCCCCCCCTCCCCGGGCCCCCCACCTCGGGCCACACGCAGCCCCCTGGGAGCTGGAGTCACTCAGCGCGGGGTGACCTTGGCTCCGCGGGCCCGCGGCGCTGCGCCGGGCGGGGGCGGCCGGAGGGGGGGGAGCCCGGGGGGGGGGGGGGGGCCGAGGAGGGCCCCGTCGCCTCCCCCCGCCCCCGCTCCCGCTCCGCCCCAGCCAATGGCAGCCCTTGGCAGCCGCTGCGGCCCCCCCCGGGGCCGGGCCGGGAGCCGCGGGGATGCTGCGCGCCTGGCAGGTACCGCTGGGGGGGGGGGGGGGGGCCGGGGGGCCGGGGCAGCGGGGCCGCGGGGGGAGCGGGGCCGCCCGGGGCTGCGGGGCCAGCGGGGCCAGCGGGGCCAGCGGGGCCGTGCGCGTCCTGTGCGCGTCCCACGCACATCCCGTCTACATCCCACGCGCGTCCCATGCACATCCCGCACGCGCGGCCCACGCACATCCCGCACACCACCCCACGCACATCCTGGTCACATCCCTGCCCGCACCCCCCCCCCCCCGGGCTGCCGCCGCTGCCGCCCTGCCCTCTCCGGGGGGGGGGGGGGGGGGGATGCGGTACGGCCGCTGCCCGGTCCGGGCGCTGGCGATGGGCAGAGGCGAGGCAGGCTCCAGCGGCATCCCTCTGCCACCTGCACCGGGGCTGGGGGGCACACGCTGAGGGAGGGGGGCTTCGGTACAGCCCCCCCCTCTGCCCGGGCTGGTCTGCTTCCCCAGGGTGATGAGGATGGAATAACAATAACAATAACAACAATAATAACAAACAACAACAAAACAACAACCATCATCATCATCGTCGTCGTCGTCGTCATCATCATCATCATCATCATCACAACAATAATAATCAACTGATTCTGTTACACTGCAGCAAAGGGGTCCACACAGATAAAATCTTGGGCAACCCTGCCCAGGCTGCCCCCTTCCTACGGGATAAGTGGGAATGAGCGTCCTCGGCCAAATGGGAACAACGGGTGGAATTTAAGGGGTCCCACACTTATTTCTGTTTTATCACCAGGCCACGGGGGCTGAAAGTCGCTGCTTTACTGCGTCGTGTTTTCTCTGCTTTTATATTTAGGGATAATTGCTCCATATAGCATTGTAACTTCCATGCGACGGATTGTTATGTTCTTGCTCCTTTTTTCCCGCCCCCCCCCCCTCTCACAGAATATATGATGTAGTTTCTGTTTGTAGACTGGTTTAATAGCAAGGTGGCTGAGACAAAGTTTACTCAATAAACTTGCCTTTCCCCTTGAGCAGCTTTCGCTTAGATAAACGGGCTTTAAAGTCCCGGTTTAGCGTGGGACTAGGACTGTTTACCATTCATCATTGTTAGTTAATTGCTATTTGGTTAAATATTTAGTTTGGATTAAGTTCTTTTATGCTCTTTTCTTAAAAAATAATAAATAAAGGTGTGTTTAGTAATGTGGTAAAAGGCTTTCTAGAAGGCTTTTTAAAGATACTCTGCAGGAGGGAAGCTCCATAAAGTTATTTTTTATATTTTGCATTTAAATTTTCTTACTTGTAGTTTGCTCTGGTGTTATCTGTAATTAGCCAAGCTAAAGCAGCAAGGAAATTCCACTGTTTTCTGGAGTGACTGCAGACGACTTCTCTTCTTTACCAGTTTCATTCCTTATTCTGAAAAGAAAAAAAATTACAGTTTGCATCATCGTTTAAATCCACAAAATCCAACTCATGGTCTGCAAATCAGCTGTGTTCAGTGTAAGAGGACGGTGCAAAGGAAGGACAGATTTGGAAAAGGCGCTGAGGATGGACACACTTAAGACATTTAACACACTTGAACACATTTAACAGCGACAACACCCCTGCTTTTCCACCCCATCCACCCCCCCGCGGAGGTTTAATGAGCAGCAAGGATGCGGATCTGAGTTTCTAAGTCTCAAAGCAGCTCTTTGCTTTCAGGTACCCGGGTCCCTCTCCCTGCAGAGGCAAATGGCACCAGCGACCCGTGAGCATCTTCGCTGCGTGGGGCTCCCCAGTGCCACCCCCCCCCCCCACCCCGGCCCGCGCAGAGCCCGGCCGGCCGATGGGAGCTCACCGCGTTGTTGGACCAGACGGTGCGGTGCCGGCTGAGCGGGTGGATCAGGTGGGGACATGAATGGGGGGGGGAGGCCTGGGAGAGGCAGAGACGAGCAGAAAGTCCCCACGGCAAGCGGTAGCATGCCGCCGAGTCTGCTTCTGCGGGAGACTCGGTGCCCTCCGTGACGGTCTGCGGTTCGTAGGGCCTTTTTTGGTACAATGCTGCCAACTCCCGTGTCCTGCAGCAGTGACCCAGCCGTTGTGTAAACAAGGGTTTAATTTTGGAACTTTAATATTTAAGAGGGTAAAGTTTCTTTCGCTCAGGCGTGTTCTCATACACTGCCCATTTGACAAAATACTGAACTACATGATCAGCTGCTAACAAAGCGTCCTGCGGCTGTGTTCGCGGTCCATCTGAGTGAATATTTGTACTCGGAACAACTCCCCTTCGCAGTATCATGCTGTCAGACTGGAGCAGGGTTTTCTAAGGCGGCATCGCCCTGGCTGGCCCTTCTGAGTTCTCACCCTGGCTATCCTCTAAGACGAACAGGGAAGACAAGTCACACGAAAGGGTGTGTGGATGCAAAGAGCAGCAAAGCCCAGCACGGGTAGTTTCCAACAATAATATTACCATTACCTTTGGAATACAGACATAGGGATCCATCCCGAGACGGGATCTCTACTAGAAGTGGCTTGTATTAACTCGTGTACCAACTCCTGCGAGGAGAGCGGCTGGAGCACTGTTGATCCTCTCCTGCTGTCTTCTGCAGAGACTTTGCCTTTGGCTTCTTTCTGCAGTCAGTAACTGTTCCGCACCTACTCAGTTTCGTGATGGTAGCACAGGTATCTCCTTGGAGGGGACAGAAGCTCAGCTCGTCACTTGCTGTCAGGGACAAAGACATGGTTTCTCATCTGCCGTCCTGCTGTAGGTGTGTTACCAGCACTTCAGCCGTGGCTGCCCTGTTCTAAAGCCATCAAAGAAGTTAGAAGAACAGGAAACAAATTGCATTAAAAGTGCTTTGGAGGATGGAATTACCATGGAGGTGGAAACTCGGGTGGGTTTTTTCCCCCCATGCTACTAGAAGGCAGTAGGTCCTTCTCAAAGAAACTTGCGTGGTGGTGATAACATGACTTCTTTGCGACGGTCTGAAGTTGTAGGGCATCTGCACATTGGTTTTAGTGGTTTCCATCCCTGCCGTTCTCTCCAGTCACTGAACTACTCGATCTCCAGCATCGAAGCTCACTGGTACATTAACCCTGGGCCACTCAGAGTAGCTCCCTTCCAAGGCCACTTACCTAAGCGTGATAGATTTCCCCATCTCGTGGCCTCTGTGAAATGGCTTTACAGAAGGAAGCTTTTGTTCTTTATGCTGTAGGAGTTACATTAGTAATCTGGAAAAGAACTATCTGCCTTTAAAGTATGATTTAGCATTTGTGTCCCATACTTTCCTACCTGGGTCCACTTTCATGTGATGGCCCTTCCACAGCATACCAGTCCGCTGGCTGTTTTCATAAAGCACTAGAGAAGGAATAACGTAGGCTTTGCACTCTTTAAAAATGTTTTAATTGTGCAGTTTTCAGTGCTGGCTATATTGGGCTGTGAAATAAGTAGGAACTGTGGTTAGACACAGTATAAAACTTCTCTCTGGTGTGTTTATCTGGCATCCTACGGTTTCACAGTGCTCTGTGATTGTGCACCGTCACGCTGCCTGCTCGGTACAGTTTGTCACTTAAATGGAATGATGCAAATATAAGAATTAGCCCTGCCCTGCTGGGACTGCACAGATCCATCGCGCCAGGAGCCTGCCTTTCACCGTGCCTGGTAGGGAGCACCCAGGGAAGGAGCGTACAGGTACCGGCGCTCCCAGCTCTCCGTGAACTTCTGAGTAACACCACATCCATCGCTTGAATATGTTACAGTTTGGGTTTGGGTTTTTTAACCTATCACTTTAAAGCTACAAATTCTGAATTTAATCAGGGTTTTTTTTTTTCCCCAGCCACTGCATATCATGAGATCCTTCCTTTACTCCTCACTGTTTTACCATGGATGTGCCTCACTGATTTTGTATCACCATCTCCAAACATTGCCAGCTTGCTACGTACTCATTTTCCAGAACATTTTCAAACACATTGAATGTTCAGGAAGCTCCCAGCATCCTGGCCTGTGTGATTATGTCTATTTGAGTACCAAGCATTTCAATTTTCACCTGTACTCCCAAGTTTGGTGCAGGCAGCGAATCGTCCTCCCGAGGCAGCTCTCGTCTTGGACAACCTCATTCTAACCTCACCGTTTTGAGGCAGGAATGGCTTTATATAACCCAGATTTCATCCCCAGGGATGGCGGGTTTGGTGTCAAGGCTGTGCAGAACCAAATGCTCACCCACGCAAGTTGGGGCATCAGGGACTCTCTTGCCAGCGACTTCGTACGCGTTTCGCCTTTAGCTGCAGCGGAGAGGTGAAGAACCGCTCCATCTCCAGCAAAGGAGCTGGAGATCTCCAGAATGACGTTACAGAAAGCGCCTGTTCCATCTCACAGAGGGAAATGCTGATGGGAGAGGCTGAAAGACAACCCCCCCGGGACACCGGAGCTCCCAGGAGGTAGCCCTGATGAAAGCGCATGTGTCAGAGGGAAGACTGGGATTTAGGTCTCAGTCGTTCCTGGCTCATTGATGTGCACATCTGATGGCCTCATTTTCAGCTGTCATATCCAGTCTGCTTCCCTGTATTCCCCTCTTCTCACCCTGCCGATGACTGAAATGGGGTACCCTAAATGCCAGAAGACGCTTTCTTGCCCAAGCTCCCATTTCACTGACTCCTGAATTCTAATGAATATCCTGGACCTTTCCCCTGCCGTAGGTGTGCCTCTTCAAAAGCAAAACATCCTACAGCCACGGGCAGAAATGCCAGACAGTGTTTTCAAAAGGAGAAAAGCTCTATTACTGCGTTAGGGTCAGCTGGGAACTGCAGGAAAACTGTTCAACACGGAGCAGCCAGGTTAATGCGTACGCTGCTGTTGGAATCACAGCTTCCCTGCCCACCCCAAACCCCACGGCAATTCTACGTGTCTTTGCATGGGGAACCAGAATTACCACCACCATCTCGCTTTTTTGCTCCTCACTCATGTACGCTGTTCCCTTTGGCTGCTGGTCCCCAACAGTTCACAGCCCATCTCTGGGTGCCCATCGCATCTCTCCTGGGCACCTCCTTTCACACGTGGATGGTTCTTGATAGCTCGTTTACACCAGCCTTTACTTTTCTATGCAATTCTTTGCCTCAGAGATGAAACTAACCCCTTTAGGACTACTGTGCAATACCGATGTGAGCGCGGAAACCATGTTTGTATGTTTGCAAAGGAATACAGATGTGTTTTCTGTCCTCCTTGTGTGAGGTGAGACGCTCAATGTGAAAGTAATTGGAATTAAAGTCTTGGTGCCTCTGTGCAACCAGGATTATTGTAGTTACAGTGTAGGACTGCCAGCTCAGCAGTCACTGACTGCTTAGAAATTACTTTTCTTCTAGTATTACTACTAAGTTAGAATCCATTCAATAATAATTTTAAAATCCATGTCTTTTTCATTATTTAAGATATATGCATCTCTTAGCTTGGTGCTAAAGACTTTATGAGAATCTCATTGGATCTCTCCGATTTTGATTTAACTCTTTAGCTTCTCAGTGCTGATAATTTAGTGTACAAGTGCAGCAGTCTTGTAAAAAAAGAAAGCAAAGTGTCGTAAAACCTTTCTAATGATTCAGGTTTCAGAAAATTTGAAGGCCTGTTCCTCTTTTGAGGAATAACAGTTGTCCTGATCAAGTAGATGGACAGTACGTCCTGAAGAGTGGCAACCGTGAAATCCTGCACGATAGCCTAAATGGCCGAGGCACGTAGAATCGTAGAATCCTAGGATGGTTTGGGTTGGAAGGGACCTTTAAAGAGCATCTAGCCCAACCCTCGAATTTGTTCTCTCCTTTCATGGTACCAGCCATCCTCCCTCTCCATATGACAAATTCCTATGTAGGCAGAGGGTCGGTATCGGCAACTTGCTTTCTTTTGATTACAATTAAACTCAGTGCGGTTGTATGAAAAAATATTCTATAAAAATGGACAGCAAAAGCCCTCACGCTGCTGTGTAACGCGGTCAGTGGGAGGCTGTTTCCAGCTGGGACTTTATTCTCTCTTTTTAAATGCTCCTTGGCAAAACTAGACGAGCTAGTTAGCGGTGATGCTCCTCTCTCCCGGGGCTGTTGCTGGAGCCGGCGTGGAGCCGTGTGCCTTTGTGTCCCATCCACCCTGAACCACCTTCCTCCCGTTGCCAAGGAGCCGATCGCATTGCCGAGAGCCGGGACTGTGCCTGAACTGCTCCGGCATTCCCGGCTCTTCCTCTGCCTTCTCCCCACCTCCCACTCGGCCTCCACCAGGATTGCGTTAGAAACGGTGATCCTGCAAACGCCGCCTCGCTTTTGGGGGTTTTTTTAAATTTTTTTTTTGCAGTTTCAGGCAACTGGACCGTGCACATGGACAGTCCCAGCGGTGGGACTGTAGGTTCGGCTGTGACGAGCAAGGTGTTACTACCACGGGGTGACAGGCACCTCTGCAAGATAACTGGGGTTGCCATGGTTACAGATGGAAAATAGGGCTATGGGTTAACTCGGGCCAGTGTCGCATGAAGCACAACATCCCACGTCACTTGGCGCGCACCTGAGACAGCGAGAGCCGGAGCGGTGGCCACCACAAATCCCCGAGTCCCCAGCCAGCCCCTGGTTTGTAGGTTAAACTTCCTGAAACATCCCGAAGAGAAATCATTGTGCCCAACAGCTTCAGGGATGGAATTGGGGTCGGGCTACAGCAGCCCCCTGCCAGACTCCGGCAGAAGGAGCCCATCTCAGCCCTTTATTAATTACTGGTGCAACCCAAATTTTAAGGCCCTATGAAGCTCTGATTTTTCTGAGCTTTCACACTCTGAATATTTAAGAGGAATTCTCTGAGTCAGGCATGCATCTCACATCTAGACTGTGGGTGCAGCTTGGAGGCAAAGCGAATAGTTTCAGCTGGACCGGAGGGCTGGAGCTGATACAGACTCTGATGGACCAGCCAGCGATGCAACGTTTCTGGCAGTTCTGAGTGTCCCTGGACCATCATCATCTTCAGGACTTGGTGAAAACCTCCCAGGCAAACAAAGGGACAAGTGAAGCCTGGACTGAAAAATAAAAGAAAAAAGAAAAAAAAAAAAAAAGTCTCTGCCCAAGCAGAGCTGTTGCTCACGGGTGGTTTTGGAAGCTCCATGAAATCGGTTTGGGACGCTGCTATTTCTCTTTCACAGCACCCTGCAGCACTGGACGGCCGTACTAAAGCCTGAGGAGGAGGGTTTCTGCCAGGCTGATTTCTGCGTGTTAACGTCCACAAGTTGTTACTCTCCCAAAGAGAGAAACCGCACGTGCACAGGTATCAAGAAGAGGAGGTGGCTGGAAATCCCACTCTTGGCTTTTGCAGTATCGCATCCCTCATTGTGACGGTCCAGCCCTAAGGAAGGCAAAGTGACGGCGTGGGAACGGATCTAAGGAGCAGAGGCTCATGTCCGGTGCAGTCAATGGGCAAAGAAATCGCGTCGAGCTATTAATCTCTTAATAATACGGCTGATCTTTAGTCTGCTGTTGAAAATATATATTTAAAGAAGTCTTAGAAGTTTGTACCTTCACCACAATATATTCTTATTGCCTTGGTTTTTTTGGGGGGAGGAATAGTATTAGAAGCTGGCTTAGAGGCTTAAAACCAGTCCTTGCCACGTCTTAGGTGCTGGCCCTCGCAGCGGGCTGAGCGCTAAGCCTCAGCTCTCCGCTCCCCTTTAAAGGAGTAAAGCGATACAGCCATGTACGGGCTGAGAAGGAGCTGGTTTGTGTGTTTTGGTTTTGGGTTTGTTTTTTTTTTTTTTAAAAAAAAGGAAAATAGTTGGCAGGAACATGAGCAAAGCTGAAAGTATTTTCATCTGTTTTGTTTTGTAATGTTTAATGTTTTGTTTTCTACTTTACAAATTATACAAAGAAATCACTCAAAACAAAGGTCTCCCATCCTGGAAAGGGAAAAAAATCTAGTGGGACTAACGTGACTAATCAGAATTGGCCAAGTAAGAAAAAACCCAAAGTGTCTTGAAAAATGACAATATCTATTTTTTTCTCAGGGAAAAAAAAAAAGATAGAAAAGTTCACCGTCTAATTGAGATTTGTTTGCAAAATAATTCCAGGCTGGGAAGAGTAAATCAACTTGTGCATAAAAATATTTTTTTTGAGATTCATTTTTATTTTTGTATTAATGATAGCTTGGATTTTAGAATTTACTAGTGGTTTTTCCAATGATTATTGCTATGAAAGTACAAAATACCTGTCCTAACTTTTAAACTGTTGGGTACTCTTTGTTTTATGAAAGACTACAGAAGAGAACTGACCAGAAAGACACAGTTTAAAAAAAAAAAAAAAAAAAATCATGGCAGTTTTAAGAGAAAACATCTGGGAAAGGAGTCTCTTCTTGCTCTCTCTTTTTTTTATGAGTATTTTAAAAAGATAATAGCTTATATTTACTTATTTTTAGAAGCATCTAGAAGGCTCAGCTGAGACCGAGAGGCCAGCGTGGCTCAGCGCTGTACAAGCAAAGACAGTTTATCCCTGGCCAAAATGATTTACGATCCCAGTTTCAAGGCTGAGGCAAGAGGCAGAGATAAACCTCAGCCGGCACCTGCCAGCCCCAACCCCAGCAGGAACAGCAAAACGCCACGGTTAGCGACGGCGTCCGTTTATTCAGCTGATAGGATGATTTGGATAGGATAATTTTCGGCAATAACAATTTAAGGAAAAAAAAAAAAAAAAAAAAGCATTTCAGGAATTTTTCAGATAAGAGCAAATAATTCGTGGCATCGAGTTTTAAATGCTCTGGGAGTGTCTTGGCAGCCGATGGTTAACGAGGAGCTGCAGGCAGGCGAGGAGCTCGCTCCGTGTGTGTCTGGCAGCTCCCGGGCGCTCGTGGGTGCTGTGCTGGGGGTGGGAGTGGGGACTGAAGCGATCCGTATGAATCACAGCAGATTTCCCAATCTCTCGCTATGCTTATAAAAGCAGTCACTCCAGGCAGGGGCTGGCAGACACATGCGTTCAGAGAGACGTGCCCTCGTATCCATAGGTGTCTGGAAGCCGCGGCCAAGCCTCTCCGCACGCACGCAGCAGCGTCACCTCTCCGTAGGTGCATCCCGTAAAGCAGTGGGCAAGGGGATGGGGTCTGCTGGGGCACATACAATGCTAAGAAAGCTGCTTAGGGAGGTCTAAACAATTTTTTCCTTGTTTATTCATCTCCCAGTTGGAAAATATTGCTTTGTCATATTGAGGTTGGTGAAAGTTTTAATGGGAGGGGTTTTTTTTTTTTGTACCCAGGGTGCAACTCCGGGGAGTTGGGAGGTGACGGCAGGACGGACTCTGCCAAAAACTCTGCTACGAACGTGGCCGGGATACGGGAAACCGGAGCTGGAAGACTCTTCTGCGGAGATGAAAGCAGGGATGTGCAGGAGAATTTCTGTCACCCACCAGCCCAAAGGTACCGGCTGTTCTGCAGTGCGTCTTTCTCCCTTAATTAAAAATATAACAAGCAAGCCCCAAATCCTGGATCTGCATTTCAGTGCAGAGGACAAACGAATCTCAAAAAATGTACAATGAAATCTTTTCTGATGAGCTGTAAGCAAAACCAGTGTTTACTGAAGCGGCAGTCCTCCTCAAAACTAACAAGGTCTTTTCCAGACAGACACCCTCTTCCTAACTCTCCTTTCCTCCGAGAGCCGCTCGGCCGGGGCCATAAGCATCGGTGTTCCCCGGAGGGGGGAGGCAGTTACATAAATCCAAGATATTGAAATAGCATTTGATGAATTTTTCCTTTGTTTTACCAGCTAGAGGGGCTTTCAGTCCCTGGCTGGGGTTTTTTTGCAGCGGCAGGGATGTGTGCAGACCGAGATCCATCTCAAGCAGAGGGGCCCTTGTGCTTACCTAGTGATTACTGCTACAGAAACGGAAAGAAAAAACCATCACATTAACTCCTGGTTTCTGATAAAACAAAACTAAGTTGTTACAGCTGAAGCGATACATTTTTCTGGTTAAATATTTAAATTGGTAATTAATATACGTCCTTTAGGGTGGGAAAATAGTTGTTTTCCGTAGTTTCATTGGCTTCACGGGAGAAATAAACTACTGTAGTTTGGAAAGCAGAGACTTAAATATGTTTATTTCATAATAAACATTTTGTAATTCTGCTTATAAGATAGTAAGTCAGCTCTCTGCGTGAATGTTGTCCAGGAGGAAATAAAATAGGGATCTATGGCAGTTCCTACGGAACGTGCTGCTGCTCCGGGGGTTTAACCACGCCAGGCAGCTCCGGCACAGGACTGGGCTCCCGGGGCTGCCGGCGGTTTGGGCAGCCGGTAGGAAGGTGGAGATGTTTAAATCGTTAACCAGCGAAGCACACGTTACCTGAAACCCTGTTTTCCAGCGGATTACTCTGGTTTTGCTAAGTGGGGAGAGCAGATTTCCAGGGCTGGGCGCTGAGTTAAGCCTATGCCGATCGGCTGGAGCCGGGCAGCCAAAGGCTGGCGAGGTGGGATGCTGCCGTCACTCCCGTCGCTCCCGTCATTCCCGTCGCTCCCGTTGCTCCCGCCGGAGGACGGCATGTTCCCGGGTTACGCAATAACAGGCGGCGTGTGCCCCTGTCCCCTCGCCCACTGCAGTGGGCACCGATCCCCCTCTCCAGTCGCAGCCTCTGCGTCCCCACGTGAAACGGGGAGCCTTGAAAAAACCAGAAGTGTGGCTGTAATTAGGATTAATCTATTTTTAGCAAGCTGTCTGGTGCCCTGTCCACGCTCCAGCTGAGATGTTTAATTCTATCATCTAGCTCGACTCTTTCTGCAGTTGCACTCAGGATTGATATAAAAATTTTCTTTTAAACCTGGAATTTGTTGGGGTTTTGGTTTTGTTGTGGTTGGGTATGGTGGTTTTTTTGCTAAAAAAACCTTTTTTCCCCCATGTACAATAGTTGGAAAATCCAGCACTAAAGTAATACAAATGTTGCTGTATAAAAAAAGTTGTACAACTTTTACTATCATTATTATTCATTTTACTATGTAGTTTGGAAACCTAGTCATAGATCAGGAATGTGTTGTACCCTGGGCTGCACAAACAGCACGGAAGGAAAATTGCCTCTTCCGAGCTGTATTGAGTAAAACCATGCAGCGATACCAATACAATTTTTGCTAAATAGCATCAGGACACGATGTTAAAGATGTCGATGGTCCTTTACTGATCCTGTATTTAAATATCTGCTGTTCATACGTTTAACCTTTTATAATGTATTTGTAAAGGGAACTTCAAGATTAGCAGTTAGGAAAACACCACGAAACAGAGTTGGCTCGAGATCAGTAGATTCCTCCGTCCTGCTGCCCCCCCGGTAATGTTTGGCTTTTGCAAATATTCCTGCCCCACGTGAGAGTGGCCGGAGGGCCGGGCTGGGGCTGGGGGGGGGAGGAGCAGCCCCGGTGCTTCCCCAAGGGCGAGGGACAGAACCTTTAGGGCGTCAGGTCTACCGGAGGTTTTCCATGCCGTGGCCGTGCTCTGCGATGGGTGGGAAGCGTGAGGGTGGTCACTGCCTCGTCTCTGGGAAGATGCTCTCCGTAGGAAAGAACAGGCTCCTCAGCAAAATGCTGTTCTCTCTCAGGAAATTCAGCGATCGGCCCAGGGGCATGTTCTGCTTTACATGTAGGGGCAGGGTGTCTTTTCCTCTACACCCCACCTGTGTGCGTCGTCCCACCCCCCCCCCCCCCCGTGTATTTTGGTGACTCATGAAGCTTCAAAGTGCTGAGCGTGGAGAACGGCTATTTCTGTGCCTCCACTGCAATCCCTGCTACCTCCGACTGTGCTGTCAGTGCACCTCAGCCATGCACAGCACCCCCGCCAGCTCTATTCTTAGCAGCTAATAGCTGAAATAATTACTTTTGTCTCAGCGCTGTTGGCTCCTTAGATTTGGAACTGAGCAAAACCCGCAGCTCGGGGTGCCTGGCTGCCCCCCGCTCCCCTTCCCACCGCGGGCAGAGCGGCCGGGGGTCCGGGGGGAGCCGCCACGCCGGCCTCGGGGCAGCGTTCCCATCGTTGGGCTGACCGGGAACGCTGCAAGCCAGCGAGCAGAGCTGTCGGATGAGGATGCTAACTACCTCGGACCCAGCTTCAGCACAGGGCATACGCTCCGCTTTGAAGCAGTCTGTATGTTAATGTGGCGGCACCTCTTTGAAAAGGATCTCAGCTCTTCCAGCCGGGATTTTCTTAGACTTCACAGGGTAAATTCCACGACTCCGGTTTTTCAAAGGGAGGGCCAGGTTTTCACCTGCAGGTTTCCATTTCGGTGCCTGCTTTATTGCGTGGGCTAGGTTTGCACAAAGAATGCAAGCGTTTCATGCAAATGTGACTTACCCAATGCCAACACATCCCCGACAGTTCTTGGGAAGGAACCCAGACCTCTGGCTTTGCAGCCCTTTGATCTCAACACCGGCTATTCCATCCAATTCCCCTGACCCACCCCCCCAAAGAGGACTACAAACAAACCCCAGCCCGATCTTTGTGCGCAGGCAGTTGTGCACACCCAAGCAGGCACGCAGAATCAAGTTTAAAACTTTCAGAAGGGGGGTTTAATTGTTATTTATAAGCCTGCTTGCTCTTCCTCCTGTTGGTTGGGACCCCAGCGAGAATATCCACGTGTGGACGCGCTGGGCTGGCAAAGAACTGGAAGTGCTGGCCGTTTCTCCGGCATTCCCTAATGAAAACAATAAACCTTTTGGGAAAAAAAAAAAAAAAAAAAAAGCCTAAACCTAAATGTTTGTTGTGACTCTGTAACTTTTCTACTGTTGTCACACTGGAACAAAACCTGATGCGCGGTACACCGTGTAGAATATCCCTTCAGGGACTTTGGGAGACTTTGCATTAACAAATATTCCGATTTTGGAGTTGGAAGTTTCCAGTTTCCTGGAAATCTGCACGTCCTGGGACTGTTAGGGTAGCACTGCAAGACCGTGACTCGTCTGTTGTTGGCCATGTACGCCTGAAAATAGATGGAAGCCTTCAAAGTCTTATTTCTCCTTTGAAAAATGAAAGAAAGTACCTCCCTGAAATAATTTCCTATCAATTTCCTCTAAAGGCTGCACCGTTCTGGCAGCTTCTCTTTCAGATGATGGTTAAGTCTCGCTAATTGACTGGGGGCCTTCTGCGCAATAAGGACTATAATTAAGCAAGAGGCACAACTTGAGTAAAATCTGGGAGCAAGGAAATCCCGAATTTCCCTATCAGCTTTGACCCTGATTCTACATACAATGTGGGTCAAATTATTTAACCTTTATTTAATTCAGCCTTCCCCTATGCAAAATTATATTGATTTTAAACGAGCAAACATTCAAAACTTGCCAGTTTCCGTAACAACTAACATTACTTCTTTATTTGCGCTCAGTGTAGACAATTGTTTTACTATAGCAGGATTAAGTAAGGGTCATTTTGGTTTTTAAGGATGACTTTCTAATACAACATTCAGATTAAAAGAAAATTTCAAAAAACTAACCACCCTCTGAGTGGTGAGGGTTAGGGGAAATGGTCCTGGCAGACTGGCTGTCCTGTTACTGTTTCTGCTGGTATTGCTCGAGCGGAGCTGGCTGGGAATTCTGTGCTGAAATAGATTTTTCTTGGAAAAACATCATTTCGCTGAGGTTGTCAGTGTTTCGTGAGGAAGAGGTAGTTTTAATTTCACATTTTGACAAAGATCTATCCCGCATCAGCTTTTGAAAACCACACTATTTTGCGTTTTAAAGCACCTTTCATGTCTTTTGGGTGGTAAACTGGAGAGCATTGTGCCAAACGTTGTTATGAAGTCTTCCGCTCCCCTGTCCACCTTTGCCCGATTCTCTGCTCCTACCAGCTGCTCCCCGAGGGGATGTGCCGAGACGTCATTTACATGGATGTTGAGGTCGAGGGGTTATAGATTTACAGCTGCACAGACTTGCTACATCTTGAGCGGGAATTTGTTTGGCATAGTCGAAGCCTTTGGATTATTTGAGCTCAGCCTTTTAGTTAAACAGGAACATGCCCCGATTTTAACAATCGCAGTTTCCTGCAGTGGGAGGAAGGTGTGGCGGATGGCATTTAAACCGAAACCTGAGCCAGGACTTCACCAGCAGGAAGCTGAAAGTGCGGGTGGTACCACGAGGTTTTTTTCGTTCGTCATTAAAAAGACCAAGGGCCTTCCTCAGTGGATGGCCGAGGTTAATTTAGCACCCACAGTACCAATAATGACGTGCACGAGGGTTAGATTTTTGTAACGTCAGGCTTCGTATGTTCTCGCTATTAAGGTCATTGTAGCATGACAGCAGAAAATAGCACGGGAGATGCCAGAGAATGGAGGATGCACCTTTACGTGCAGTTTGGCGTATAAGCAGCGGCAAGCCCGCGCCTCCTCTGCTCGCTGATGAACTGATCGTGGTGCTCCCTGATGCTTTCATGATGCCGAGGGAAAGTGTCGATTGACGGCAGACGTGGTAATGACGGCTGGGGGCTCAGTCCCACCTTCCTAAAGAAATTATTTTTTCCCCTTAAACATCCAGCCCGAACCATTCCTTTTCTAAGTCATGATAGCCTGTTACATTGTCTAGTGCTATAAAAACTGTTTTGTTTTTTTTTTTTAATCAGCACTGTAAGCACCCAAGGCACAGTCGGAGTTGGCCATTCGGTCACCCCTGGCTTTGGAATGGATATTTACACCACCATTTGCACAGCGAGACTGAGCTCCCTGCCTCCCACCACGGCCGTGGATTATTTCTGTTAACCAAGCTTGCTTTCTACTCCGGGACTTTGCTCCTCGTAGTCAGTTCTTACAAAACCAGAGTTCTGCCTCCTGCTTTTGGACAGAGTTTGGAGGGGGGGAAAAAAAAACCCCAAACAACCACCAGTAACAAAACATGTACCTGGGCTCCACTTAAGACAGAAAAGCATCCTAGATTTCTACCATGGAATCACAGCCTCTATTTCCTTACTTCAGCTCAGAGAAAATGCCAAAGCCTGCCCAACACTGAACTGACTCAACTGTGTGAGAAGACAACTTTATTTTTTTGGGCCTCATTATTCAGTTCTGGGTGCTGAAGCTTTCCATGGTGCCATGCTTTCTTACTTGTGCACGTGAGTGTTTCCCAGTGCAGTGCAGCTTTGAGTCTTCTTGGGAGCCTGAGTGCCACCAGAAATACAATACTTACAGTCAGGTAAAGGTAAAGGTAGAATAATGTTCCATGGCCAGTGATTTTCAAATGAAAGTAAACCATAAAATAAATACTGCCTTTCCCCTGAAAGCAACGAAAAAGATATAATTTGAAATAAATCAAAGCTCCATTTTACTTTCTTAATATACCACAAGACTGACAAAATTGCTGTGAGCTAAAAGCACCAGTCAACTGTCCCATTTCTGAGACTCCGAGTCTTTTATCTTGCTCCAGTGCCGTACGCAATCATGTTCAGAGCTTCGCTGGGTCTCGCAGGTGCAGCAAGATGGTCTCTGTCTCGTCTGCACAGTGCCAGCGAGTTGTAAATCAGCCACACGTCGATGGGGAAAACGGGGAATGCGGAAAATCCGCCCTGACCCTGCACGTTGGTGGAGCTTCTGAGATAACTCAGGGGTAACTGAAACCAGCACAGACAGCTTAACATCACATAAAACGCTGGCCTACTTTAGCGAGTATCACTGCTGAGTGACTCATTTAAGTAGCCGTAGCGCTCTTACAATTTTACCTTCATTAACTGAAGTAGTTAATGCTTGCAGCTTTGGCCACAAAGCGTATATGTAAGGCTTGAAGTCCCGTGGGTTTGATTGCATAAGAAACCATGTCTTGTGGCATTTAGTTGATCAAGCACTATTTCTTTCGGTCACAGGGAGGTTTGATTTCCCCTTGCATCAGCTACAACAGACCTTTTGCATTTTTTGTACTGGCATCTGTTCAATTCGCCATCATCCCCTTCACCCCACACTGAGCGCCTGTGCTGCTCCCCAGGTCCCTAGCTCATAGGATCTTCCTCTTTTTTTTATTTTTGGTAGAATCCTATCTGAGAAACCGGGAGCTTGCAATTCTCATTTGTGTCTGTGTGTAACAGGTGTCATTTTCAGTGTAGTACAGACAAATCCCAAAATAGCTCAGGCTCTTCAGACGCTGCGAAGAGAAAAAATAGTGGTTAGTTCAGCTTTGGTTGTAGTGAAAAACCCTAAGCTCGCAGCCAGCTCTGAAGTCCGGAATTAAAATGGCAGATGTAGCTGTGTAGTAGCGATCCCTCTCTTGATTTGGTGTTTTTCAAACGGACTGCTGGCTCTCTCGCTCGCTCTTTGTATATGCAGACTGACGCATGAACTCCCTCGTACAGTGCTGGCTTTCCACTAGCTTCCCTTTGATTCCCAGATTCTGTACCTACCACTGATCCTCCTCCACATTTTCCAGTTTAGAGTCTACAAGCACTGCTTCCCCTGGTGCTGAGGTTGACTGAAGGCACCAGAGTTAATGCAGGGGGGCAGAGGCGAGGAGAGTGTCCGTCTGCAGAATTTTTCATGCCTGGTGATGCCTGCTGTGCTGAAATACATAGCTGTTTGTGCACTTTCTTTGACAGAGATTATTGGATTCTGGTGACTCCACGAACGCAGTTATTAGTTCCCCTGCCTACTCTGAGCATTTGAAATCTGTGTGCGGTAACACTTATTAATACTGTTCAGATTAAGACGACCCTATAGCTTTCTAGCACTTTCGGTACCTCATCTCACACCATGCATCT
The DNA here is from genome assembly GCF_011004875.1 of Balearica regulorum gibbericeps. Classification (NCBI taxonomy): domain Eukaryota; kingdom Metazoa; phylum Chordata; class Aves; order Gruiformes; family Gruidae; genus Balearica; species Balearica regulorum. Next base: position 2,669,293 of record NC_046208.1, read on the forward strand.
GCCCAGCGGCAGATCCACGTACAGACCAATGTCTCGCAGCCAGCGTAGCAGGGACTTGTGGGCCAGCAGCAGCCTCGTGCTTTTATGCCCAGAAGACCCGTGTTCGTTCACAGGAGCAGTTCCTTTTAAGTTGCCTTGTGCTTCAGGGTAGCTGCCTGCTGAGCATTTGCAAAACGTAGGCCTAAAATATTTTATTTTAGGAAGTCAAGTAGTGGTGCCTGTCACCGAAACGGTTAATCAAAAAGCACTAACACTCTACTGGAACGTGTGTGTGTGTGTGCGTGTGTGTTTTTGTTTTTTTAGAGCCAAGAAGATTTGCTTTGGTTTTTTTAAAGCAGAAACCACCACAAAGTTTGCTGTGGTTTCAGCTGCGCTTGTTTGAGATTTGTATTGCTGACTACCAATCCTAAAAGAGTTAACCTAGTAAGTATGACTCAGAAGCAGAGAGGGAGATGCGAGGCTGAGAGCCTTGGAGGAAGCACAGAAACAGAGGTGAGGAACATAATAATTACCAAAAAAAGGTGCAGAGTCCAGGAGCGACGTTCCCCTCGGTTTGCCTGGCCCTGGCACCGCTGGCACGGGCTCCCTGGAAAGCTGCAGTTCCGCTCTTATAACACAGGGAGCAGGCTGGAGAATTTAGAGCTGCGTCACAGAGCTCAGCGAGAGAGTGAGAGAGCAAGCTCCGTCGATAGGTCTACCAGCAACAGCCCTGCTGCAGCAAGAGGGGAGAGAGGCAGCAAGAGAGGCAGAGAGGGCTCCAGAATGAGAAGTGACACCAACACCAGGGACTGGGCTCCTGCCACCATCCAGTGTCATTTAAAGATCGTATTTGGGCTCGGTTGGCGTAGGAGGCTTCGCCCATTGACGATGCTGGAGACCCGGCGCACTTAATCCCGCGGGGAGGGAGAGTGGGCAGACACCGAAAGGGTTAACGGAAAGGAAATTTCTGGAACCTTCTATTCTGCGGCGCTCCACAGCGAGCGGACGGCTGAGGACTGCGCAGATGGTGCACGGGCAGAGCTCTTCGGTCCGGTTCGTCTTTCCCACGTACGTACCCTTTGATCAGGATGGGGCTTGAGCTGCATCTACGTATTTTAATTATTTGCAGGGCGTCCCTTTCCCCCGGCGTCCCTAAGTTCGGATCCCAAAGTGCCTGTATTATTATTTTGGCTGGGTATGATTGCTCTGTTCTGCGTCAGAGCTGTTTTCTCAATGGAACGACGGCACAGGTTGTACTAATGTCACTCCTGCCGGCATTGCTGTACTGCAGAGGAGGGTAGTAGTCGTGGGGGAGAGATGACAACTTTGCAAAGACTGCTGTTTTCAGGTTTTGTTTGGGCTTTTTATTCCTGCCCCCCCCCGCCCCCCCCCCCCCCGTCTCTCTAGAGGCTGGCATGTTGGCGAGGGTTTGGTGGAGGGGTTAACAGGCGCTCTGCATTTCAGAGCTTGGAGGTTTGTCGCTGCGTAGTTCGGAAAGTGGTAAACGGTGACGCAGTGATCATTGCAGGGCATGTCGTCCAGTTTTTAAAAGCACTGGGGACAGGTAGACGGTGCCTTCCAGACGCTTCCACACCAGCTGAAAGGGGTTAAGGATGAGTCGAGACGGGAAGCTAGCATTTAGGGATTAAATGTCATCATTTTGGCGTTGGAAAGTTGTTTACCTTGCTCTCTCCGTGTCTCCATGTTGGCAGCCTTCCAGCTCACATGTGATAGTCTTCCCTGTACTGCTGCATCATTAACTAAGTGGCAGAGCTGGCTCCCCATTGGCCGGGGAGGGCTCTCGGCCCAAAGGCGCCATCCGATTGGCGGAGGAGGTGATGGCAGGTGAAAAGCCCTCTCGGATTGGTCGAGGACTGGGTGTCAAATCTCAACGTTGATTTCACTTGCCTCAAAGTGCCGGCAGCTCCCTGCCCGCTCGCTGCCTGCCGCGGCTCCCGGGGGCTGCTGGGTGCCCCTTGGGCAGGGACAGCAGGCAGGAAAGAAGCAGTTAACTCCTCAGTGCGCCAGACCCCGCACCCATGGGTGCCCCGCGAGGGTGACGGACGGGGAGGTTTCGTTTTGCCGTGCAGTTGTGACGATGACGTGTCAGAGCTGCAAACCACAGGGAAAGTACTGGGGTGCGGGGCTTTTCTCCTTGCTTGCTCTTCTCCTTCTCCCTCATAAGGTGGCAAAGCGTTAGCAGGACTGTGAGCTGCTCGGGGCAGGGATCGCACCTGGAAATTATGTCGTGGGAATAATTAAAGAAGCGAAAAAGACTCTTGCTCAAACTCGGTTTTTGTTCGCATAAGCGTGAGTTTGCCACAGGCTCGGTAACATCAGGGAGAACTGAAGAGAGCCCTAAGTGATGAGTCTGTAAAGGTTTGCAAAAGAAATAACAGCATTAGAAAGCAGGGACCGAAGGAGGATTGGGAAGGGCTGGGTAAGGATGAATGGGAGACTGAGGGCAGAGAGCAGCTCCAGAGAAAGGATGAGGAGATGAAGAGGAGAACGTTTTTCTCTCTTAACCATTACTATACTATTTTTTCACCTCTCTTCTTAAAGCGACCAGCAACGAAGATGGCAACTCTGCCTGGAAGTGCTGAGGACACAACCAGCTTTGAGCTTGGTCCTTCTGGCCGAGGAAGTCTCCTGATTATGCAGTGGAGTGGTAACTTTGCTTTCTCATACAGCAGGGAACATTACTCCATAGCCTTTCATCAGATCAAGGCTTAAACGAGTTTAAGGGTATGGTAGCATAAGCATTTAATCTATATTACTCACTCGCTGACATCTCAAGCGTCAGGTCCGGTTGTTTAGCAACAACCGCTGGGTTCAGAACCGACTCAAACACTCTGCGTCCACAGTCTCCATTACTTCAGCAGCAGCCTGTCCTCCCAACGGCAGTCTGAGAGAGAGGGAGAGAGAGAAGGGCTGTATTTACGCATAGACACCTACCCCAACCGAATTTTGGTTGTGCGGTTACAAAGGCCGTACGCACTGCGGTTTTATCCCCGACTCTGTTCCTTTGCGCAGTACCGTAGAGGAGAGGATGCCATTTCCCACAGCAGTGCGGTGCTAGGAACAGGGAGGGAAGAAGAAAACAGACAGTAGGTGCCACTCCCCACTTTTTTTCCGCTTTCCCATCTCCACCTTTCTTGCCTCCCCTCCTTTTCTGCCAGATTCCATAGGGAATTTCAGACTCTTACTGCAGTCGTCACAACCCCTCCTGACTCACTGAGCCTTCGCTGGCTGTAGCTGGCTCCCTTGGAGCATCCTTGCCTCCTGCAGCGCCAGTTCCGCAGAGCAGGGGAACAACAGGAATAGCAGCAACAACAGTGGTCCCTGCAGCAAGACGGACAGGCATAAATACACACACATATAGGAACAGTACCAGGCAGCCGCGGAGGTAATGCTGGACAGCCAGGAGATGGACTAAGAAACGATGCTCGGTTACGTGGAAGACGGGTGGGTTGAGCCTGTTTTACGGAGTGCTGTCTGAACGCACAACGCTGCGCGGTTTTCCTTGTCATGGTTGTGGGGCGGAGGACCTCATTAATTTGCAAAGCTAGAGCTTCTTAATGCCATTTCTCAGTCCCTTGGAAGAAGCTGCAACTAGCATCCGGTATACTTGTTCAGGCTTATGCGTACTTTCGGAGTATCCGTGTTCAGCGTAGGAACGCGTTTGGTTTTACTCCTTTCGTTACCATCTTTTTGCCACAGTGGTAGTTTAATTGTGACTAAATGCAGGGAGGGTAAGGAGACAGAGATAAAAGAGGAGTTATTTCAATGTTAAACTTCGGCTGTAAATCTCATTACCCAGGAATTGAGGTTACTGTCAGCAGGTAAATCTGTGGGACTGGCAAGAAACAAGGTGAAGAAGGGGACACGGCATATTTCTGTAGGACGGCAGCGATTTTGCGCATAGGGGCTGTATTGTTACTGTACATTAGCTGTACATGGCTGTTCCATAATGGTTTTGTGTGTACTGCTGCAAAAGGACCTGGGAAAGCTGTGATTTCTTCCTCCCTCTGACACTTGGGTGTGTGACATTGCGTAAGCTGATTCATTTTTCTGTATTTTGGTTTCCTTCCTTTGTAAAGTGGGGTTCATTATCCCTCCCAGCCTTAGTGCGGCATTATGACGCAGTGTTCGTTAATGCGTTGGGTCTGTTGGCAAAATACATGCAATTTTCTTGGGAGTTTTGACTGTTCAAGGACCGCAAAATTTGGTAAAGGAAGTTAAGGACTGCAAATGCTCACGACACAAATTAAAAAGCGTTACCATCTTATTCTTCTTTGATATCGAAGGCAGGCGCTCTGACTGGCGAGACAGCCACGGTCTCTTTCTGCACTTGTTTTGCCGATGGTCATGTTACATCTGTGACGCAGTCCGATTTTGCTGTTGGTTCCTGTCTGCGCTGTACGGAGTTGAGCTGATGAGGGCACAAGCTTGAATATGGTTAGAAACATTAATTTAATATTGATGGTAAAGTTCGTAACCATACCTGAAGCGGCAGGGACATCGGCATCCACCTATTTCACCACCCACAAATGGTGAAGGAATTCGAACGAACACGACAGCACCCCTAGCCATTTTGTTGCTCGCAGAGAAGACACTGAGCCTGCAGCACTGCTGCTGCTGCTGTTAATTTCCATGTCATACAAATACAGCGTTGGGCTCTGTGTCAGGAGCTTTACTGATGCTGTGAGACGCTTAATGTCTACAAGCAAATGTTTTTCTTTTCTTCTTCGGGAAAATTCATTAAAACATCCAAATGCCAAGTATTCTACCCTCACTTCTCTTACAAATCACTTCCAGACCTCTCCAGAAAATTCACTGCTGCCGTGAATTTTTTTAAAACTTGTTCACGGTGTTTTCTTACAGTTTAATATAGGTGTAGCTGGGTGGGGAAGGGTAAGATTTAAGTCAGTTAAATATCTGTATCACTGATGATAATGGACAGAGATGTAGGCAAGAGATACAAGTTGCCCATATCCTCTATATATTTGTATATAGATAGTCCCAAGCCTAGGTTCCAGAGATGCCCCTGTTGTGGAACAAGAAGGGAGTACTCCGTTCTGTTCTCACCCACCCAAAAGTTTTGGTGCAAAGGCAGCAGGAGAAACGGCCATCGCGGGAATCTCACAAAATGGTTTCAACAGCGTTCAGAGATGCCAGTGCCGTTTTTACTGGCACAGCTCCGAGAGACGTACCGTGAGCTGCCCGCTGCGAGGTCATTTCCCCGACTCATTGGGGACCAGCTGGTTCAGGAAGTCCCAATCCGTATTTCTTGCAACTGTGGCAGTGCTTGAGCCCTGAACCTGGAGCTGAGGCTTGAAAATTAATGCTACTGCAGTAGTGGCCCACTGAGTCCAAAAGCGAGATCCAAAAAATTCTGCATCTCAGAAGTGTTTAAAAATCCCTATCTAGAATTTGTTTCTTGAGCTAACTACAAAAACTGCACTAGTTCCCTCATCCCCTTTTCCCCCAAGACTTCCTCTGGACTGCTGGGCATCAGGAGTGGCATGTATTTAAGGACTAGGCATCAACTTACACTGTGTTCCAGAGGGGAAAAAAAAAAAAAAAAAAAAAGCATCTGCATATATTTGCATTTCTGTTCCTGTAGTCTTTATCAGGTGGACTCCGCAGGCTGCTCTAAGTTCACTGGTGTCTGTCAAGCTAGTGTTGTCTCTCACGAGCTTTCAGTTTCGGGTACCTCAGCTCAATAGCTGCCTTATCACCTCCCAGGTTTCCACTTTTTTCTCGGTTGTTCCTATTTGTCCATGTCACCGGTATTTTCAATTGACTTAGGGCAACATCAACCACGGATATGTTAGGGTTGGCTCTAGTCCTCTCAGCGTCATAGGCAGCCGTGGGGTGGTTAATGCCTCAAGAATCTTGAGGAAAAAAACCCTTATTTTGTCCCCATCTTTGCAATACCAAAGTTCAATTCAGGGGTGTGTTATCTGGCTCCTTTTGAACAGAGAGGCACACAGGGCCCAATGCAGGCCAAGCACAGACACGAGCGGGTCCATCCTGCTAGCCTACCTCCCCAAGCCTCCGGCCCTGGGCAGCATCCTGCCCTGACGGAGCTTAAAGCAAGCCTTAGCCTTCAGTATCATTATTCCCTAGTTTTCAAAGGGAAAGAACCTGGCTGCTAAATCCTGATGCCAGTGACGACTCTTCGCCTACAGGGAGGCATATGTGATAGCTTGTCTGCTAAAAACTGAGCCAACACAGTGTGATTCAGACCTTAAGCTTTCCAAGGAAGAGAGCTATTTCTGAGTTAAGCACATCGCTTCAGCTCCCCACACAAACACTCTCTATCCAGTGCAAATGGTGCCCCATCAGCAGCCACCCGTTTTGTATGTGGATATAGAGCTCAAATGCTTCTCAAACACTGACCGTGGCTTTCAAACATACAGTGAAGTTTCAGTGATAGACAGAAAGATGGAAATCCTGGGAACAGGTACAACAGCTCACGTGCTCAGGGGATGCGGCCAGGGGTTTGGGCAATGCTTTTCTCCAGCTTTTTTACCAGGTCCTTCTCCTGCAGATAGTGTTAAGATACAGCAGGTAGTGAAGGCAAGTTTTCAAATGTCCAGTTTAAGGGCAGGTTATACTTCATAGAACATCTGGCAGTATTTGTTTCCTTATGCTCTTCACTGGCACAGTACCTTCTTTTGCCTCTTGAATGACACAAAAATGTGACTTCCCTTGACATTACCTAAAGTAGCTGGAACGGTAATGCTGGGGGAATACCATGTTCCTGAACTGACTGTACAAATCACAACAATAATCTCCCTGTGACTGCTTTCAAACCTGCAATCAATACTGTATATTCTAAAGAGATGCTTAGGTACAGAAGTTAGGAACAGAAAATTACTTTTCTGGTTTTAGCTACTTTGGTGGGTAATTTTTTTTTGGTGGTGTTAGTTTTGTAATGTGCTGTTCAGTCAAGCTGTGTATGGCTAAATGCGATGAGTTTTCAGCGCTGCACCTTCCTACTGCTCTTCCATGATCTGGGTCATGTACGTGCGATGCTTTTCTTCCCTTAAGTTTGCCCGGTTTCACCTCATCGTTCCTTGTGAAATCTGAAATCCTCAATAGGATTCAGTTCAGTAGTTCCTGTGCCCTCCGAACAGGCTGTGTTTTTGCCTAGGAACTCTCATGAAAGCAAAGGTGGAAGGAAATGGTGTGATTCCAGGCAAGTGAAAGCAATTTCAGAGGAGCAGAAAGGAAGCAGAAGATTAGAAGCTGCAGCCCCAGTATCTAGCACTCATAGAATGGCCACCATGCTAAAACCACTCCCTTCAGAACAGCTTTGAGGCAAACGATAGCAAATAAGTTTTATATTTTACTTAAACACTCTGAAACAAAGTTCTGGGATTTAAAAAAATAAGAAAAAAGCACATCTCATGAATAAATCCTAGTTATTTTAGTGATGTTGCACTGTTATGAACTATCTCTAAGTTTCTCAAAAAAAATCTGTGATCTGCAAATTAAAGGTCTCTTCCAATTTTTTTAGCCTACTTTGTTAGACCCGAGCACCACAGCAAACGTGGATCAGTATGGCAGAACCATAAAAATGCTGCATCCCAACCACCAATACCTGTTTGCCAGCGCTGACTGCCAGACCGTGGCTCAGCATTGTTTAGGAGAATCATAACCAAACCCATGCTGGCAACGAGCTCTATCAAAACTCACCCAAAGCAGCAAGAGTTAACCACGCACTAGTGTGCCTCCAGCGACACCACCATGCAAAGAGAACAGGCTGACACACACCTCTCAGACCTCATCACAAGCCAAATTTCCACCATCACAGACACCATGTATCCCCTGGCCTGCCCTAAATTATCTGGAAAAGCTGCTTCTCCCCACATTAAACAAACAAGGAAACAAAAAGCTGGCTTTCCCCTCACCCCCAAACCCTTGGACCAATTTAAAAAACAGGTTAGAATGATAGGCAGTGTGTTGACAGTTCAACACAGTTCGAGAAATGCAAGCAAGCGCTCTGACAGATTACCCCTAATAGGAATTAAAATTAGTGACTCAAATGCCAAGCGGGCCCGACTGTCCTGTTACTCCAATAGAGCTAACTGGGACAAAGCTCTGCAGGCTTTGACCTGCAGCACAGTACAGTCCCCTGTTCAGCCTGCCTTGGGTTTTTGGGGGCAGGGGGGACAGACAGCACATGGGTTGCAGACCCAGAGTACCTGGCTTTAACTTTATAGTAAAGTTACAATAGTAGGACTAAAGGGATGCGATCTGGGGTTTTTATTTTGGTCCTAATCAAGGGGGGAAAAAAAAAACCTCTTATGATTTAAACTCATGGGGAAAGTGCATGTTTTTGCTGCCCGTAATAGCAGTAGTATCTCTAGAGCCATCTTCCTAGTCACAAGCATGAACTCCACTAAGCAATGCGGCATCTACCCTACCTTTACTCAGCTTAGGTCAGTGCTGCTGCTGACACAGAAAGCGTTACACACGAATGACTGGCTCAGGCTGCAAGTCAGGGCACATTTGGCCATACCTGACCTACGCAACACCACACAGTAACAGAACTGCACAACAAACAGATGCAGTTACATGTTCCCCTAGGCTGGGGAAGCTTTTTTTGAAACCTTAGAAGTTCACTCATTTCAATTCCTCTTACAGGTCACCACTTGTACTGTCACACCCCTCTGTCCTGCACCTGGCCCTGGTCTGACTCATTCCTTGACTACGAGAGGATGATGTATCAAGCTCAGATTTTCTGCATATAAAATGGGAATATTTTCTCCAAGGGAGACCAGAGTCTGATGAACCATGAGTTTCACTCCATGATTTGAAAATGGAGGAAAAAATTTATGATGCACACAGGGTCACGCAGAGATCTGTTTTGCTTACTGTGGAGAAGCCCCAGAAGTACCTTAATTTATAAGCTGTAGGTTGTGAAAAATCAGGTCCGTGACATCTAGGCTTGCCTTGTTCCTGCAGACTAGACTAAAGGTATTAGGCTAGGGAGGAAGTTCCCTTTCATGGGGGAGGCAGGGATTTCTTCCCTTTTTGCCTTTGTCTCATATAGAAGGTATAAAAAGCAGTGTGAAGACCATGAAAGGCTTTGAGATTGTCCTCTGAAAGCAGCTACAGGACAGTACTGCTACTAAAACGTGTCTGAAAAAGGAGGAAAAAACCCAGATGATAATATTGTACTTTTTCCACTATTATTTACTGAATGCTTTGACAAAGCCAACTATAGCTGATAGTATTTGCTTGTCTCCACATGCGTGTGTCTTCCCTCATGTACACATTCAACACACACCCAGCAAATGCTTGAGACAAGCACTGGTTTATTTTTCTGCATGTGTGCATATTAATAGTTGAACGCTGTGTATCACAGCGCCTTGAACTGCTCTCTTTTTTCTCCTCCTCCCTGCATGCTGCCTGCCCAAGCACGCCATTAGTTTTGGAAAGAACAGCATACGCTGTCACAGCTGTATCGTTCGTAAAAGGTGTACCTGCAGTTTGGCAGAAAGGACTGACACCTTCCGACTGCTCGGAGGGAGGCGTAGGGCAATCTTCAGGTAGCCTGGAGGAGGGGCAGCAGCATCTTAATTACACTGAGGTGAAACCTGGTTTTATCAAACTATAAATAATGAAGGAGCCATTAGTCTTCAACTGCTGCATGGTATTTCTGGAAAGGTTAGTCTCTTTTGGAGAGGGGAGGGGAAGGTACGCAGAGGTGTTGAGACCCAGTTCAGACTCTGGACGTCTCATACCTCTAGAGAAGCTCTCATTTCCAGCACCACAAGTGGCATTTCCACCAACTGTTCTTGAAAACCTTAATAAAGATTTCTTTTTACTGTTAAGGCACACACTTAATACTGAGACAAGAAAAAACCAAAGCAACCCTCGTTTTGAGCCTGTTTCTGCTGTGGTACTTCATCTGTGCCACAACTGACCTCTAGTCAGCCAGTAACTCTCGGTCCAGCTTTTCAGTAGTAAATCTTCATGCTGATAATACAGGGTGCCTCATAAATAACTGTGCCAGCAAGACAGACACTGGGGAGGGAACCTGCTTTCCACTTGTCTTTCACCCCGTTGCCCCAGTTAATGGATTTAGAAACTACAGTAAATATCCAGACACAGTAATCTAGTACAGTTCTTTCCTTTTCCTCCACCCCCCCCCCCTTTCTTGGAAGGACATGCTCCTTTTCTCCAAGCTTCTCCTCTCCTGTCTGTGGGCGTGCATTAGGATGTAGGCACTGAAGCAGATTCTTTGGTTACAAAAGTAATGCAAAGAGTTGCCAAAAACCAGGGCATTGATAAGTGAAATTCCCAACTCCAATTCTGCCATACTTTATTCCATTTTACATCAGCTTCTGCATCAGGACAGGTTAGACACAGAGGCCAGGGTTTGATAGTTGCTGAATTATGCATGTGTGTAGTCATTCACAGGCTTCAAGACACCCCATCTATTCCTACTGTGCTGACACACGTACACTGCAGGCTAACTGCTAAACACTACAGCACTGCTCAGACCTATTCCAGCTCCAGTAACCGCCAGCCACTCATTTTCACACTCCTCTACTTCCTTGACAACTTCTGTTGAACCATTTACAGTTAGATTTGCAAATGCTCCCTTTTCAGGTTTCATTCTGACCCACACTCAAAGCAGCTTCCATGCAATTTATTTTCATTGTCCCTTCAGAATGTAAAATTTGGTCTCTCAAAAATCCGCAACTCCTTGCTGATGAAAAGCACGCTATTTACAGGCTGTGCAATACAGCTGGGATAGGAAGTTCCATCATGGTATCATCACATTTCCTTTCCCTGTCACAAAAAGCACCTGACCTGTCCTGGCCGCTCTGATGATGCTGAGATCAGTAAGCGATGGAAAGTCAGAATGCTCTCTGCCTTGGACAGAATGAGGTTTATAGCCTGGTTCTATCTGCAATGGCATGAGCAACGTGTTCCTGTACAACACAAACTCCCCCCATCAGTATCATACTCTGCACGCCAAAGAAGTCAGGCCTTTTTCACTACTTGCTGGTAAGAGCCTCAGCATATTCCACCTGGCTACAAAAGGAAATCACAGTCATTGTCACAGTGGTGGGTTTCTTCATCACATTGTTTCATTTCTCCTACATCAGCCTCAACTACTCACGAGATGACAAAAAAAAAGTGTCAATAAAATAACTAACCTGAAGTTCACTGTCTTACTTTCTAATAAAATTAAATAAATGAATTTTTCTCTAGGTACGGTGGAGATGAAGGATTTTTCTCTCTCAGCCTGCAGCTATGCATGAGATGTGTCTTCCTCTGGAAGCTGGTTTCACATGGTGGCTTAGATTTTCCCACTTTGTATCTAGCACCATTTGAAATCAGTGTTCTAGGAGCAAGAATTACAGCGTGGGAGGAGATCAAGCAGCTGCTAACTTCACCGATGGCCTCTACTCCTTAAACCAGCACTTTTTCCAATGTTTTTTTTTTTTTTGCCAGCCATCCACTTTGTAACATCATCTGATTCTAGACACTTATACAACCACTGTATACACCCTCTCAAGCTAGGGCCGCCACAAGAACAGCTTCCTTCAAATGTATTGCTACTTAATAAACAATGGATATTGAGTTAAAGTTGTCCAGAGTAAAGTGATCCAAAAGTTGCATGAAAACCAATGTAGTACTTCTTGCATCTTGACAGGCAGAGTACGTTTCCTTTATTATACATTCACTAGGACCCTAACATTTAATTTAATAACTTTGAGCAAAGTGTTTCCACTCTGTGCTTGGGGACTCTATGCCATAGAATTATCATTCCATAGCTCCCAGAGACTTGCTTTGCAAACACAGAAATTCCCTCCAACAATTTGAGCTCAGCAGCTAAACACAGAAGTGCCTTCAGCAATCATGATGATGTCACACTGGTGCACACAGAATCAACTCTGTTTTCTAGAACTCTTTTTTAAATTTATTGCTGGTAACTTCTACTAATGTTTCAGTAGACTTCTATGCCCTTGCATCCAAACCACTACAGTGAAGCTAAACTATTTTTGCTTGACCTCACTATTGTCAGACATGTTATTATACACAGAAAAGATGATCGCTGTGCGGATGAAGCATTTGATCAGACCACTGAATAGTCGTCTTTAAAGAATGTGTAGCTGTCATCTGCAAGAGGATTCTTCTCTGAGCCAGGAAAATGTCTCTTACACAGGCTGACCGATTTCTCTTGGTGTTCAGAGTCTCAGTTTTTGTCTAGCACCATTTGAAATCGGTTATGATGTAGGGGGAAAAGCAACAGTAATGGAAAACTTCATTCCCCCGCCCCCCAAAGTCCTTATAAACAAAACACCATCAAAAGCACGATCTTGCTTCACAAACACGTACGATATGCTCTTCTGTTCTCTGACCTGAAGTTACACCTACAGGCCGAACATCCTGCACAAAAGGAGGACAGTCAGCATCACGTTCAACTAGGAGGGATGCTTAAAGAGAAAGCGAAGCATCTGCTCAAACACGTAACTAAGATTCTTCAACTCAAGCAAGCCAGGGCCCATGCGTGAGCACAGCCACCTAACCTTCTGACCAGTTATATTCCATGTGCTATTTGTTTGCCTTAACCTGTTATTTACTCAGATTTTTTTTTCTTTTAAATAAAATTGTGTGCTACTTGGTATTGGGCTCTGTCTTAGGTAGACAGTTACATGTTTCCCTGCTGGACAATACCTAATTGCTGCGAGTCTCTTCATTTCAGTCCCCAGCTCTGTTTTCACCACCCAATACAAACCATGCTCAGAAGCGAGCATTTACACTGATTTGAAGTGTAACACCAAGAAGCCTACCAACCACTGGCACTGCACGTTACTTAAGGTTAAACTAGGAAATGCTGTACCTAGGTTTTGTTACTCCCACTGCGAGAACATCACTTGTTTTACCGGTAGATGGCCAACACTACGTTTTTATTACATGTAGCCTTTTTCTTAGCACAAAATTCACATGTTCATGACTCTCAATTATCAGTTCCAGATTCTAAAATGAAATATTTCATGTGGGACTGAGTTTTGGAAAAACAGTGCAGAATTTGTGACAATTAGGACAAATCAATTTGTAGCATTTAAGTCAAATTGCCTAGCAGCTGCCTATCCCATCAATGCTCACTGCAATCCCAAAACTTAATAGGTTGCAAAGCTGTGTAGTCTACATACTGTCATCATTTGTGGCCCACATCAACTGATTCTGAGCATCACAACTACAAATTAAAACAAAAAAATAAAAAAAAAGTGATGTAATAGTTATTTTTCTATTCCACCCTCTGAAAGGTTCACTCTGTAAGGCAGCTGACTCCACACATTTCTTTGCAAAGAAAATTAAGTACATTGTGAGTGTGAACCTCATACCATTAAAGATAATCACATTCTACTTAAGATTTTACTTAAAAACGCCTAAGCTATATTCCCTAAGGATTACATCTGTTACACACCGGACAAAAGTGCCCAAACACTCTGGGCTTTGCTCTTGACTTGTTGTTACATCAGAATGGCCACACGATAATCTGCCTCGTCTCCATCCAGTTTTTCCCAAGTTTTTCAGGAATGAACACTATAAGGTTTTGGAGGTTCTGGGAAATTCTCTGCACTTCCAAAAGAAAACCAAAAGGCTCTGAGACTGCTCAGCAAAATTAAAATACATTCTCCACACTATCATTAAGTAATTCTGTGCACAAACTGCAAACTTCAATCTCAACAGTTACCACCTAATGCAAGTTTGGTACATGAAAAATCATCTTAAGAATAATGGGAAAATAGCTGCTTACCACATGACGAAGGAAAGACAAACACTTACTGCTAAATAATTTAACATTTTTATTTGTAACATTACAAGTCATCTCTAGTCTTTACATCTGGAAAAAAGTGTAAAAATAAGGCCATTTTTTACAGTTATTTCACTTTAGCATTAAGTGCATTTCAGCATATTTTAAACCATCGAAGAAGCCATATATAATCACACTAGCTAGCGACCAACACACTCAATTCCCAGTATATTACCATAGTGTTTACAAACAGTTACCAAACTAGGTATCAGCTAGGCAATGAATAGCAAGTCATTCTGCATAGCCCAAACCCCTTTTTAATAACGAGAGACTATTATGAACTCTGACAATACAACTGCTGGGATTTTCCCACAAAGCCCTATAAAGCCCTAAATAGTTCTATGTTATTCAAACAATCTGTTCACGAGAGCAGAGAGCAGTGCCAATCTACCACAGTAACAAAGCAAGAATAGTTTAAATGCTGCCTCAGCCATCTAAAGTGAGGCAATTTGGTTTTTCTGGGAAAATTGGTTTTTGTAAGCTGCCTGTATGTTGATAGCAAACTCAGAGATTCACAAAGCCAAAACCTGTCCTAATTAAGGTTTTGGTTTAATAAGGAATTAGAAATAGCAAGTATGCATTTAAAGTAGCAGCTATCAATACATGACTGAGCCTCAATTCATGGCAAATACTGTGATGGGAGCTCCTGAAGTCACAATCTTGACAAACACTTCATGAAGCAAACAGCTACCTAAAGAGAAATCATGTCTACCGCCACTGCCAGCACACCCATTCCTTCACTCCCGCAAATGAGCTGCTTTGGTCTTCCTTTAGATGAAAAGAGGAGTCAGACAGGGAAAAGCTTCTGTTTCTCAACAGCTATCTGATGCTAAATCTAGCATTGCAGAGCTAGATTTAGCACCGTAGCATGTATAGCATTTGAAATCTCTGTATGTGGAATACACAATTTTAAGTTAAAGAAGCGAGGAAGCTAGATCCATACAGCACCCTGTCTATCCTGAAAAGCAACAAAAGTATCTCAGAAAATGACATCAAGGCTCCAGAAAAACCAAGCGTCCTAAGGAACTTACACTGTGCTCCTGATGGGAGATGGCTACCACTGCTTTCTCAACACTTCCTTTAATTAAGTACCTTCTGTCAATAAGCCAACGAATTCAAAGGCAGGGGATCCCTTTGCTATAGAAACCTTCAGTCTTCCATTCCAACAAATCCACTGTAGTCTTTCTGGGACTATATCAAAGAGCCAGAAATATATATGGCTTTTTTCCTTCTTACAGACAATGGAAAAAGCTATAAAACTCTTATTTAAAGGCACATTTTAATTATTTAGATACACAGAAACCAACTTTGGCAAACAAAGAGGATCTAAACTGTGATAGTTTCAAAAAGACATAGCCTTAAATGGCACCAATCTCTTAAGGAAATTAATAATAAAACATTTCAGAATACAAGAGACAACACTGTTCATTTATACCGCCTCAGCTGCAAACATGAACGAGAAGCACATTTGGATTTTAGTGAGCAGAGCTAATATTGGATAGTCTTCCATAAGAAAAGAGGTAGCACTGAAGGCAGCAGGCAGCAGCAACTGGTACTATGACAGTGATACATCCAGTACTCCCGCCGACACAGATACTCTTGCACGCTATGTGCCTTTAAGACCATTTCACATACACAGAAAAGACAGTATGAGTGGCGCATAAAGAAAAGCATATATATATATATTCTTTTTACCCTATTAATTTTATCTCCTACTACAGTTAATCAGTAGTGTAAGACATAGTACAAGATATTCATCTACAGAAACTCAATGCAAGTGCAACCATTTTCCATTTCTGATAGGTATTTTCAGCTGCTAATTCCCTCCCACCCCCAAAAAAGGCCATTCATGCGTTACAGATCTTATATTCGGCAGTACATGGAGTGCTGTCGCGTTTCCTACAAACAAAAAAACAAGTCAAATCAGAGATTTTACATTTAAATAGCTTTTACATTTATTCTGAAAGCATATCCTTAGTTTTGTCATTAAATCAACAGGTAAAGTCACGAAACTAAATCACTATTTGTTCTCTTCTTACTAAGCAACTGCTAGACAGAGGAGATTTTTGCTTCATTTCATCCACTAGACTGCTACAAATGACCCCCGGAATAGAAAACCATTTGATCCCAATGGATCATTTCAAGTGATGAACAGACCATGCCTGAGTACCATCAAACACTGAAAACAGATTGATTTGGAGAGTACATCAGGAACATTCCTTATAATTTATTTTAAATACAGTATGTTGTTTAGTACATATTTTATAACCAGAAGCTGAATGTTAGTGATAATTTTAATTTTGTAGTCCGCTAACAGCAAATTTACAAGCATATGAGGATTAAAATTCATAACTACATCCATATATATGTATTTTCAAGTTCTTGAATAACTCCTGTTTTGCTTTACAGAAGAAAACCCATATCAAACTTCTGCACTATTACTCTAGGTCTCTAAGGAGTTCTAGATACCCTAAGAAAAACTCAGGGGTTAACAGTATGTACACATACCAGACAATTAATTTCTCTTATCATTGTCATGTGCAAAACATAAGATGGACATAAGAACTTTTGATTCCTTTTTTTCCTCTCTCCAAAAATAAGCCCAACTAACCCAGAAAACTAATCCCATCTCAATCAAAACCATCTTACTTCAGAGGTAAAGATGATATTCCTTAATTCATACATTATTTTGGAAGAAACTCCAAGCTTAATTTTCATATATGCCATCTCAAACTTATCAAAAACACTGAGAAGTCACTTGTTATTTAAAAGTGAATAAAATTAAGACTGCATTTGAAGAGACCTTTACATTAAGTCAGAATAAGAGCTACAATGTTTCAACTATTACCTTCTCAGAACTTGTGCAATGGAGAAAAGCGACACACATGAACATACTAGTTTACAAAAGGATTTGAAGTGCAAACTCTACCTGTTAAGGTAGTAATGACAAAATACTGACAAGGAACAGACAAATTAAGCTGTCCTGTCTTAAATCTGTCCTGTTGTAACAAGGTTTGAAGAGTTAGGTTTTTGAAAGAGCTGATTTGACCCTACAGAAGTGCAGGAGCAATCGCAACTATCATCAAATGCATCTGACTACTGGACTAAGGACTAGTTTAAAATATAAGAGAGGAAATCAGTTCCAAACTAGCAGTACGTTTTGATCCTTTTTAGGGCTATGGAACTCTGAATTTGAAAAAGAAACCACCTTTTTTATAAAAAGGTTTGAAAAGACGACCTTGTTTGCACCTTGTTTATTTTACTTTTCTTCTAGACAGGTGAAAAACAGATGAATCAGTAATTCTCAGACACTTGTAATCTGGTTTTCTCTGAAGGGATGCACACTATCTTTATAATTCTAGTGTCCATGTAACTCAGCAAAGGTGGTTTCCAGCTCCAAAAGTCTTCTAGTTATAGGGAATTATACTATTAGCTAACAGAAGTGATGTGCCACTGGAATCCATTTCACATTACTGAGACAGGTGCAAACATTCAACTGAGTAAGCATGTAGTTTCTATCTTACAGAAAAATATGTTACTCATTCTTTAAAGACAACCCAAAACTAAGATAAGTGATATGCAATCCCTGGAAGCTATCATTTACAACACTGAATGACAATTCTGTACGTAATACGTGCTATTTTTCCAAAATGAATGAATGGTTATTATAATCTTTCCTATAGGAAACCAAGGTTCCCAGCTAGCTAGATTCCACACTTCTGAAACTCTAAGCAAACCATCATACCAAAAAAGACACTTAAGCTTCACTGCAAAAGTCCAAATTAAGTGGAAAGTGTATACCTTTTAAAGAATCAATTAATTCATTTGTGCAGTTTCTTCCTTCTCAGCTGGTACATTAGTTTTTAAAATACATGTTTCCTTGCAACTCTCATCAACTGTATACGAGCTGAACAGCAGAAGGGGAAAAAGGTCTAATTGAATGTCCTATAAAACCAGCAGATTAAACACACAAGAAAGAGAGGGCAACAAAAGATTTTTGCTCTAATTTGAAGACTATGATCCAGCAAGAATGAGATACTGGAAGCACAACAGTTCGCAAAGGCTCAGCTACATCAGGAACCCAGAAAACTCAATAGGGAGATCTAGGCCTTATAAAAGGAGATTAAAGCAGGGGTTTCGGACAAAAAAAGAGGTTTAATAGTCAGATGTTCACAGCAAGGAAGCTTAAGGAAAGCATTGGGCGCAGTAAGGCTTCTCATGTTGCAAAATTGAGGAATATAATGTTAATTTTTGATGATGTTGCTTTAGATGCCTCCTCCTTTCTACACCCTGAGAAATGAAGGCAGAAAGCGCTGCCCTAATGCTATTAACTCCCACGTACTCTTATTCGGGCCATCCAGATTGCAGATTATCCAAATCATGGACGAAACATAATTGCTCCAAAGCACTGAATCACTGAGCAACGCAGGTACACAGGCACTCTGCTTACAGGGCCACTCTGGCCCTTGTAACAATACTGTACTGCCTATGTGGAAGATACTACAGCTAAAACCTCACTGGATAGAAGCTAGCTTCAAGGTTCTCCCAAGTAGTAGTGTGTGTGCCTCCTTACAAATATGAACTGCAGGGATATTTCCTCTGGTTTGCTTTATTTATAGCAATCATTCCTTTGCTGCACATACTCGAGATAAATTCCAACAGGTTTTGTTAAAAGGTAGTCACAGTTTTGATGAGAAGCTTACCATAACATTCTATGTGTACCACCTAACCTGCTCTGAATTTTCAGTATTTTGCATGTTACAAACTATTTCTCCAACAAAACAGGCTTTTTTCAAGAAGAAAAAATAAGACATCACTGCAAGAAGCAATGCGCAAAGAGGCATTTAAATCTCCTGCCACCCCTCCATGAAAAAGCATATACAACAATCAGTTGTTTTGAAGATAAAAGTTCAAAAGGCCCCATGTCTCATTAAAACCAGAAGAACACTATTACTTATGCATCTAATATTTTACAGTTGATTTTGCAGGTCTTTAACATAGGGACACCAATCATTGCTGCCGCGGGAAGATAAAAAAAATGACGTGGATCCACATACTAAACATTCTAAGAGCAAAGCTGACTATTTGCTTTATCAAACAGCACAGGAGTACCAATTTAGGACAAGCCTTTTTTCCACATTTTCCTTGTAACTAAGGCCGTATTATTTTATTTAAGGTGCTTCTGGTCCAAAACACAAATTGGTTCTCTAGTTACCCTCCACTACCATTGGTACATCTCACGTAGAAGAGAGGAAGCTCCTTAGTTCACCTCCAAGGCTTCCAAACTCATGTAAACCACCCTGGCTCTTAAAGCCTGAGACCTAGTGATGCCAGAGGGAATCCAAGCAATAAAATAACACAAGCCCACGCAAGCCAATACTATCACTGGTTTTAAGAGGTAAACTGACATGGTTTAGAGCAGATGCAAATGTACCTATGCTAAATACAAGCTTAAGAACAGGGTCTCCCCTTCCTTCAAGTTAGTGCAAGTGTTAATTAGCAGCTTATCTGAATAGCAGATACAAACCCGAAGTCAAATGTATTGTTAGGCACTTTAGCTTCTCATCAGCTGCTGTGATAAGCTCACATATCATCAGGCATTTGAAAAAGAAAGGGCAGATAAAGCTCAAGAAATTTACACACACGTTAGCACTGCTTTTGCTCAGTCATTTAGGAATTTGCAATAACAATAAAAAAAAGTAGGCTTACTCACCCATTTTGTGAAAAGAATTTCTTATAGACCCAGAAGGCTGCCAGGCACACCACTAATGCCACAATCACTTTAGGAAGAATTAAAAAAAAGCCTTAGAGCGCTAAAGATCACCTCTAGGTCACAAAAAAGCCTCAACAGTTTTTAGGAGAAATAGCACTGTTTTTATCCACAGTTCTACACAACCCCCAACCCTTAAAAAAATCCCAAACCTTAACATTTGCATGGCTTATTTCACAAATACGTCTCTGATGCTTTGCTCGAGACTCTTCAAGATAGTTCAGCTCAAGAACAGTGACCACCTAGATGGCAAAACCCCACCAGCTCAGTAACATTAGAAGAGGCATGTCAACATCCTAACATTACTTTTTACAACAAGTTTACAACAAAGCGGTAGGCTTACATACTTGGGTAACAAATGCATGGTCAGGAGACGGACTAAGCCCTTTTGTTCACTTGCACAGTTATTTACTCACACTTCCAGTAAACCCAAGCTCTGAAGAGTTTATGGAAGTGACTAAGTTGTGGAAGACTGCCTTTGAAATCTGATGCCTCACACACATGAAAAAATACACATTTTACATGAAATTGATCTATGATTGCTAAGTAATCTTAACTTTTCTTGAACTATGCAGCTTTAGAAGTAGACACATATTTTTACAATAACCAAAACTCCAAAATCATGTTACATTACTGCAGTCACAGGTGATGACCAGAATATCAATTCCACATTAAAAAATATAATCCACATTGTATCTTGTTCAGGTTTTGTAAGATACTTACCACAGATGATGGCCGTAATATAAGCACCTAAAAACAGAGTGAATCAGTATCACAAGAGGAACACATGTGCTTCCTATTCAAACATTATAAAAATATTCACAAAGTTATTTCAAATACATTAAGCACTTCTGTCAACACAATCCTTGCAGCAGGCCAGTTTATATCATAACAGTTAATTAACTTAAAATGTTCCTATTTTTAAGTGGATTTTACCAAAACCTATTTTTCTTATGTCCAAATAAAGAAGGAAGTTTGCATTAAATGATCTCTCCTGAACACAAAAGAATGTCCCCAGGAAGTAAAGCTTCTGTTACATGTATTTTCATTCTAGTGGGAATTCTTGCAGTTCATACTTACTTAACTGGCAAGTTGGCACTCCAGGAATCCACTGGTTTTCTCCGATATACTGAATACGAGCTTCACCATGTAATGTGTAGCCTGCATAACATTCAATCGTAATAAAATCCCCGACAGAATATGAAGGCTTTTGTCCATCAATTACTCTACCATAACTTATGTGTGGAGTGAAACCAGAAGTTTTAGGCTCACCTGGAAAGAGAGAGGGGGAAAAACACCAAAAAGGAAATAAAGTCCAAGAACAGAGCTGGTACATGAAACAGATTCAAGAAATTGCCATCAAAAAGTCTCTACATTTGTGTAACTATCAGAAGCTCAGTCAACCTGCAACGCATTTTATATGCAAAGGCTTCCTGCTTCCTAGAGGCTGTGGGTACTTCTGCTGATGGACACGCTTCAGACACGTTAACAGAAACGCACCTCTCAGCCTCACTAGGGCAAACAGCTGCATCAAAGTAATAACAAACTGTTTATATTATAGCAAGAGATCACATGGTGCAAAGCAAGGCGAGACTGAACTCTGCCGTCATCAAAGGAAGCCTCTTCACAAAACACTCCCAGAACAGATCTTTCACACTGGCCTTTGAACTTTACCAATTTCCATAAACAAAACTAAGACTGAACAAGGACTCCAACTCTGCCGAAAACTTTCCTCAGTTGCTGAAAACTCCAGCCCATGACACTCACCACCCCACTACCGCAACCTGTTGGTGCCCTGTGATGGATGGACCTCTGACTTTCAGGGTCTGCACGTTACTGCGTTAGGAACTTGTCACTCTGCCCTTGATTTTACCAATTATGAGTTTTACTCACATGCACAGTTTTGTAAAGACGACCATGTATTCCGTCCTCGACAAGTTATGGTCATCTCTTCAGTGCCATCAGGGAAAGTGCAGTGCTTATTGCACTTTATCTGAACAGACTCTTCTCCTTCATACACAGATTTCGCTGGAATCACTACTCCATGTGCGATGTTTGGGGCACCACATACATCTTCAGTAACTAATACACGAATTTAGAAATAAGTTTAGTGATAATAAACTTTAAATATTTCATAATTCATTAACTGACTCCACAAACATACATTGCCTTTATATGAGAAAAACAGATCAGCATATCTGAATACTTTTAACTTTACCACGATTTTAAGTATGTATGTTTCCTTCAGAGGACTTAAAAGAAACATCATGGTAGGTATTCATTAAGGTAATATGATCTTATGATGTGGCAGCTAAGCAATACGTGTTTGTTGGTTAATTATTTTGGTAAGCTCTAGAATAATTACCAGGTGCCTTTCAGATTCATTCATTATGGAACATCAAAACACACTCTTTGCAGAAACAGCTCTCATTCTTGGGAACTCATTATTAGAGTATGCACATAAAAAATTATCTCACTGTACAACATTCCCTCTCCCTCCAGCACAAAGAAGAAGGAGAAATGTTACAGAAAGACCTCTGCTATGTCCCAGCCCTGACTTAATATTGCCTGACCAAAAGCTAACAACATACCACACACCATACGTCATGCATAAGAGAACACAGACGAGTAATGATTTTGATTACTCTAAAAGGACACTATATGTTTCCTCATTGTCCATACCGCTAGTTTTTTTTCTATAAGAAACTGGAAACATCTCTTTTCTTCTGTGTTTACACAGGAAATCACTAGAACAAACTCCATGATACTATTATGATGCAGTACCATCACAGTATGTCCACACCACAATTTCTATATACATGTCTGTAACTCAAATCACTCTTATCCAAAGACTCTTCGGAGTCAAGAGTCAACTTGAACATGTAAAATGGTTGCCCATAGATGAGGCTCCATGTCAACTACCTTTGCTTCTGATTTCCAACTAGTGTTATGATCTTAAATTTTAGTTAAGACAGACTTACAACATTCTCAACATACAAGGGAAGTTGGATTCTTATTTAAAAGCTTACTTTTTTCACAAGTTGGTTTTGGAGGAGACCAGGTGTTATTTTCTCCACAGCTAATAATATGCGAACCAATCATGAAATAGCCTGGATCACACTCAAATACAACGGACTCCCTATAGCTATAGGAAGATGCAAATCCAGATATTTTTCTCCCATTTTCAACCTTCGGGTTATCACATTTGACCACTGAAATAGGTAAAAGAAAAACAGCTATGAAACATTTGTTACCAGTATCTTTGCAACAGACACAGCATCCTTTTACTACTTGTAAGGTTCCTTATCTAATTCGTCAAATTCTTTTGGAGGGGCTTTGTAAAAAGGTTCTTCTCTTGAAGGTGGAGAAGGTCCTTGGTTTAAGCTACTGAGTTGCAACACTACACAGTCAAGTAAAAAATTGTAATAATTGATATAATCACATTCCCACTTCCAAAGACATACTCCTGTACAGTAGCAGAATTTCAGTAAACAAAGTGATATTGATTAGGGTTCAAATGACAACACACAAGCATCTGGTATTTCTCCCTATGTCTGCAAAGCAAGACTTCATGCTTGCTGGGCTTTGCATTTATTTCTGTACTTGCACAGTAGCTGTGTTTAGAAAAAGAGTTCTTCCTTACCTTTTTACTATTCATAATCTAGCTTCCACATTCTTGCTCTTTACACAATTCTTCTTCAACTACCCAGGCTTTACGGTCTCTCAGTTCCTTTACTTTTTTTCCTTGTCACTTCTACCAATAGCATGTTCATACACATATTTTTAAAGTTTTAACTTAAATTTTTGTCATGTTCTGTGTCATAATCAATCAACATCCATAATGTTCAGTTGATCTGATCTCCACTGGAACTACACCAAATTTAGTACCAGAGGATCTAAGCCCATTTCCCTTCCACCCCTTCCAAAAAAGGGACAGATACTGAAGTTTTGGAGTCACACAGGCTATAATAAAGAAATATATTAAAAATCGCAACCACCTTTACATTGTGGAGGTGGTTCACTCCAAACTCCGTTTAAGTGTGCATCATACGTGCAGAAAATAGTAGCTGGGCCAATTAGCGAGAAGGGATCCGCGCCTTTTGGTACATCGTCACACGTATAGGTTACTGCTGTTTCATAGACATAGGTAGCTGCTTCAGTGTAGCGCCCGTTGGCTATACTTGGAGGTGGTTTACAAGGGATTCCTAGAAACAAATCACACCGATTAGTCGCCAGAATTTTGCTGTTACTTTGTTCATCTCAGAAATAGAGCGCCTTGATTTTCAAGGAATTTAATTTAAAATCTGACAGATCGCTATTTCTAAGACAAGCTACAGTTGTAACTGAGAGTTACCAATGGTCATGTGTCATAGGGAGTCTCAATTTCAAGAAGAGGTTGACTTTAACTGAGATGAGCTAATTATCACAATAACTGATATTTTCCAATGGTCATTCCTCAGGCACAGTTCCAAAAAATAAAAATCAGTCCTATTTTACCATCATGTCTTATACTGGAAAGTTTATGGCACACCTGTTTTTAAATGAGCTACCACTGTCTGAATAAAAACTTAAACCAAGGTACTATTTTACTTACCTTCACAGAAAGGAAGATCTTTACTCCAGCCAACACCTTTATCCTGAATTATACAGGAAATTTCATCAGTGCCACGTAATCTGAACCTAGACGGGTAAAAATTTTTAAAGAGGTGGAACTCTCATTTCTCCAACAAACAGAAACTTCATTTATATAATTCTGTTCTGTGATTACAGGGACATGACATAACAGGTTTTTGTTGTAATGAGAATGGTATCTTTTATTTTTTTTTTTTATTTTGCTAACAGTCTCAACTTTGAAAACAAAAGAGAAGCAAATGAGACATTACTAAAGGAAATGATGGAAGTCTCACCATTGTAAGATGTGTACCCTCTAATACTAAAGAAATAAGCTGTTGAAAGGAAAGGGAGGAAAAAACCTTGTGAGAGGTTAGTGCTTTTGACTTAATTTGCTATACACAGACAGGTGGGCCATTATTCAATATAATAATGAAGCACAATAAATATATGTATTTATTCCCTCTGCCACAAGAAGTGAATGACTTCACTAAAAGAAGTCATTAGAGCTAACACTCTAATTTTCACTGTGCAGAAGGCTCAGTAAAAAGCTTAAGCCTTGGTCCATACAAACAGCAAGTAAAACCAGAGAATCAAATCAAATTTAGCTGTAATTTCATTTGCTCCAGGTAGAATTCCTGAGACATTTCAAGTCAGAACTGGAATGGAACCTGGATAAGAAAATTTGGGTTTGGTTCAAATCTGGTCTAAACAGGGAAAGAAAAAAAAAAAAGAAAAGAAAAGGAATTCATTAACTTCACTAAAATACTTACCCTTCTTTGCAAGAAAAAGTAGCTTTTGAACCAAATGTAAGGTCTGTCACATGAACAAAACCATGTTCTAGTTCTCCTGGATGGTTACATTTTCTCGCTAGGAAAAGGGGAAAATAAAAGAAAAATAAAAAATCTAAGTCTTTGTAGTTATATACAAAGACTAAGTCTTTGGCATAGACTGCTCTTACAGTCATTAGCATTTTTCAAGCTTTGTTTAAAATATTACAGAATACTAATTGTCTCTTGAAAAACAACTAAAATTTTTAAATATCAAAAGGAAAAAGCAAAAGAGCTCATGCACATGTTACCTGTACAGAACTGCTCTGTGGGCAACCACTGCAAGTCTTTACCACACGTACGAGTTGATGATTTTCCAGAGATTGGCATATACCCTGGCCGGCAGATGTACGACACTGTCGTTCCAATGGGAAAGCTGCTCATTGTGCCGAAACTATCCTTGAGCTCTGCATATTGCAGCCTATCTGGAGGCGCACACGTGTCTGTCAGAGTAAGAGGAAGGAAAAAGCAATACGCAATCTTGTAAACAAGAAGAGATACAAGCTAAGCAATAACGACACAGAAGCCAGGTTAATTCAGTTGGTTTTAAGGACTCACCAGTAAAAGGTGATGTTCTTAAAAGCCAGAGCTATCTGTATATTTAGATAGGTTTCAATTTTTTAATTCATATTTAATTGCATCCAATGTCCAACTCTACACTAATACAGGTTACTTAGTCTTTTTTATTTCCAAGTTCTTCTTCAGCATTTTAACCAAACAACACAGTTCCTTCCAGTTCATATTTCTGTCTGTTTGCTTTGTTCTCATAGTTAAATAAGTGGCTTAATTCACTGTGTACCCATCTGCAGTGAAATGCCTGTTTCGCTTGCTGCAGGAGAAGCCCACCAACCAGCTGTACTCGCACCGGTCCTTTCCCTTCCTAAGGGAAAGGGCCAGGCAGATCGAAGGGGAGTTTAAAACCAGCTGCACCACCCAGCAGAGACCTACAGACCCGGGGACATTTTGAGGTGCGGTTAGCGCTGAAAACGTAAAACTCCTCCATGCCGGAGGACTCAGAAAAACACATCCAAGACCTTGCAACCCAGACGCAAATGTCAGATCTGCCCAGCCTCTGCAAGACTTACACACGGCAGAGACCATCACCTCTTTGACGATACCTATTATTCTCGCTCCCGATCTATTTATATTATTGTTTAGAAATGTATCAAACCATAAGAGAAATGTAAACCTCAAACTCGGGGCCAAACCCATGAGTACTAAAGCCAGCACGCCTGTTTTTTGCGATACACCCCTTCTCTCACCTTTTCGCCCCACTCCCCACCGAAGCCGTCCGCAAGGCTCGGTTTCCGCCACCGCCTAAAGCCATTTCCTCCTCCTCCCCAAGCGGCCCCGGGAGGGCCCCCCTTCAGCCCCGCAGCACCCTCGGGGCCCGGGGCAGGGCAGACGAGATCTCCTCCCCCTCCTCCCGGTTGCTCTCCAGGCCGGGAGGCCGCGGGGGCTCGGCCTGCCCCACCAACCCCTCAGCGCGCCCCCCCCACCCCCAGCCCCAGCCGCTCCCCCGCCATGGCGCGCCGGGAGGAGCGAGCGAACCCCGCTTCTCACCCTGAGCCCTTGTTCCACCGAGCCACGACAGCACCAACGCCAGCAGGAGGCCCGGACCGAGGGCGAGCGGGCGGCGCGGCGGGCCCATGTCCGCAGCGGCCCCAGCGGGAACACCCGCTCCGCGTCCCTCACTCGAGCGACAGCAGAGACGCAGCGCAAGGCTAAAGCGCATGCGCACCCCGCCCCTTTCCTCAGCGGCGGCCGCCGCTACGGCGGGGCCTTTCCGCCCTCGGAGTGAAGGGCGGGGCCGCGGCCAGCTGTCCGTTATCTGGCAGCGACGAGGCCGCAGGTGTGCTGGGGTTTGTCTCTCCCCGACCTGAGGGGACCGGGTGTCGGGAAGAGGCCTCGGCCTGAGGAGACCGGGCGCTTTCCTGGGCAGGGTCCCCGGAGAGCCTCCCACGTCCCCGGGCACAGAGGAGAAGCGTCAAAGCGTGTTTATTTGCGCAGCTCCTGCTCTTTGAACGCCAACAAAGGCTGATGAAAAATAAAGGTGATTGTGTGGAAAAAATAAAGGTGCCTGTGTGCCAGCCCGGGGTGAACAGCCCTGTGCAGGGCTCCTGCTCCTTTAAAAAAGAAACCGTGCATGTTGGTGAGCAGAGCAATATTAAAAAAAAAAAAAACCACAACCACCAAACAAACTCTAGGTGGATGCAAAAGGAGAGACAAAACCTAAAGCAGTTGTTGTCCCACATTCAGCTTTTATTAGGTGAAGCATTGATAGAGGAACACCACAAAGAAGCGTTGGTAGTGCTGCAGATGTGAATATAGTTGCTGATAAGACAATTTTGGGGTTAAATTGTGACTGTACGGAGAACAAGTCCATTGTCTGGTTGGTGGCAGCACAGATGCCCCGCCTAGGAAAAAGGATGACATGCTGGTGTTAAAATTAGACTTTTTTCTGTTTTCGCATGGATATCTAGAGATTAACATATTAACTCAGGGAGGGAGGAGAGCATTTCTGGGAAATGCATTGTTGCACAACAGGAATTATCTAAAACCAGCCTTTAAAAAAAATAATTGAGCTAATGTTTACAGGTGCCATTTTGTAGTCAAGGCTAATTGTGTTCAGAGTGCTGCTAACAGTGAAAATTCATTGTTATCTGCAATAGATTCAGTATAGAAAGTAGATCTTACTATACTTCAGTACAGTAAGTAAAAATGACATTGCAGTGAGTGTAAAAACAAGCAAAAAACCCCCAAAGTCTCAGGTCAGTGTCCTTTGCTGCTGCTGCTGCTGTTAAGGTAGTTTTTTAGAGAGCAACCTCTCCCATAACTCCTACAAAACAAAAGCAATGTTATGTCAGAAGCAAGGAGTAGTCTGGAAGTCTGACCTGTGAACACCATCTATTCAGGTTATGGAAAAGGAAACACACACATTGAGGGTGATATCAGAAAGAAAAACAGGATATTTAAAAACAAATCAGTATGTTTAAAACAGTCTCTTTTATTCAGCAGAAGAAAGCACCTTATGAGAAGATGGAAGGGAAAGATTTTTCTACTTGAATGACTATATTGGAACAAGTCAAATTTGCAGCTATAACCGCTATTTTATGCTGAGGAATATAAATCCATACCTTCTATGGAAGACATGAACATTTCTGTTCAGTGACCTGGTTCAGAGGGCTTTGGTAGTTTTCATATGTACGATAATAGCTAAGTGAAAAAGAAGAACACCACTCAGGTTGGTTTCCTCTAAGGAAGAAAGAAAACAACACAACCACCCTGTCGATTCCAGGTTGCTGTGCCTTGTACCGTTTGCAGGCATGAGCTGAAGACACAAAATTACAAGACCCAGGCACACTCAGGCAAATATTCTAAGTGTATAAAGTGTATAAAACTTGGGACTTGGCAATGAAGGACATGAATGAACATCCAGAAGACCACCTTACCCTTCCTTCTGCTTAGAACTAATTTTCCAGACAATGCCTGCCCCCAGGAGAAGCAGGACTCCTGCAGCGGCGACTCCTGAGAGAGAAGAGCACGTATTATTCTGCTGTATGTTTTAAAGCCCATCAGCACTAAAGACATAACGAGGTGTATTTTCAAGGAAGCAGAGGGAAACGGTGCCACTGAGGCCACTGCACAGAGCTAAAGATCTGGCCCCAAAATGTTTCTAAGCTGCTTACCTAGGCCTACTGAGCCAGACTTCCGTGACACTGAGGGGAAGAGAAAAAAGAAAAATCAGCAAAGTATTCTAACTAAATATGGTGTTTCTCAGCTGTAGTTAATTTTTAATCACACAAAGCTTTTACTGCTAAGGTATACGATACAGGATTTCATAAAACCATGCCATCATATACTTACTTTTTTTTTTTTTTAAATACAGAAAGATATTAGCATGTTTACAATGTATTTGCATATTTCTGTTTGATCTATGCTTCATTTACAGTTCACTCACTCAATTTACAGGCTGGTACAGGAGGGTCCCAGCTGAAGTCGTCTTGGCACCGAATCTGACTGATGCCTTCCAGTGTGTAACCATCATCACATTCGAGAGTGACATTAGTCCCAGAGCGATAAGTATTTCCTTTGATGGCTTTCTTAACACCTTGAACTTCTGGGAATACACATCTGATCTCTGAAATTAGAAGAAAAAAAAAATTTAAAAAGTACATTTAATGAGAAGGAACATAAAATATGAGAAGTACAACTGTGGATTATTTAAGACTATCTTCTTGAATTCTTTCTGAATGTAACCAGGAATTAAGTCTTATTCCACAGAGTAATTCCTTTCGTTGTGGCTGCAGATGAGGGGAAGTGTCTCACTCCCACATGCAAATGTTTGTACAGATCAGCTACCCTGCACTGATGCTTCACGTGGAAATTGTGTATCATAGGGGTACCTTGGGAGAAACCTGCCAGGGAAAGAGACTTTTCTGATACTGGGCTACCAAAACAGCTGGAGAAGAAAGGTGTGGCAGGGAAGAATTCTGTGGGAGCTTAGAATCAACTGCCTATAACCCACTTCTAGCCTGTAGAAGTCCCTTGCCCTTAAAAGAAGTCACTAGCCATATTTTTTCTCAATAATTAATTTATTAATTAGTCCAGCCATCTAAGCTATTTATACCACTGATTTCAATGGAGTGAATTAGTTGCTTCAATTTAAGCGTCTAATCACTTGTGAGAGTCCAAGCCCAAGAATTCTGGAGAAGGTTCTCGGTGGAGACCAAAGGCATAACATCAACATGTAAC
This sequence comes from Balearica regulorum gibbericeps, assembly GCF_011004875.1. NCBI lineage: Eukaryota > Metazoa > Chordata > Aves > Gruiformes > Gruidae > Balearica > Balearica regulorum. The sequence goes on from NC_046208.1 coordinate 2,699,093, forward strand.
TATTAACCTTTGTTTCACGTCTTTTTTTAATATTTATTTTTACTTTCACACATAATAGTTACTAAGGACACTTCAAAACCACGAGAATGTGGAATGGCAGGGGGATTTTTTCTGTGAAACTGCCTCCTTTAAAGAGCCTCTGACTTATTTACATAAACACTTGGCATGTTACTTCCTTTCATTGTCATCCAAGTGCGTTTCAGGTCTTGAGTCATTGAGGTGGGTCCAGCTCCACAAAGGAAGCACCTTGTGGGTGGGTAATGAATCTATTCTGTTGAATGTCCAGTTTTCTGTGCAGTGACACCCACACTTGTGTCATTGTCTCACACTTCTGTCTTGTGACTTTCATGAAATTGCCTTTAGTCAAGCTTGCCTGATGACTTAGCTTCATTGTGAGCTACACAGAAGTGCCAAGTCACAGATACGGAGGAGTTTTCTGAGAAGGGAATAATGTGTAATCTACAGACCGTCCATTAGAGACAAATTCTCTGATATACTCACTGCCTTTGTTTCCTGTTAGTGATAACTGGGGAGTGAGAGGCACAAAAAGGGAAAGAAAGGGAAGGGCAAAAGTTTCTACTCTTCTACTAAAAGTAAAAAGCTTTTAATGGGGGAAAGTTACTATACAACTCATAGCAACAAGAGCAGAGATGGAAAATGTGGAAGAATTAAAATTGCATTCCAGAATTGCCTCTATTGTACTCATATGCTCCTGGCTACTAGCATGAGATTCCCATCCTGCTTCTTTACAACAATATCATACCCTTCCCAGAGCAGATAAATTTGCAATTAGCAGATCAACACTGCCTAGCTATGATATGAAAGTGGTTCCCAAGCAAAATAAGGGGATGGAATTCAGTGTTAGCTGCAGAAGATTTTACTGCTTAGATTTTGGCCCATGTATCTCTCTGAAGATTTAATTTTTCCCCAAAGTAAAACATGTATATCAGCATGGCCCCATGTCTCCTCAGCCCATTTCTGGGAGACGTCTGCCACCATGAATTCCAGACAACATAAGCAAGCCAAGCACGAACACACCTTCGCACCGAGGAGGTGGCTGGCTCCAGGTTCCCGACACTGTGCAGTTGATTAAAGCATTCCCAACGAGTGAATAACCAGGATTACAGCTATAGGATACAGATGCTCCATAGGAAAAAGTGTCAGAGATGTTGCCTTTGAGATTCCCGTTGGTGATGTTTGGAGGACGGAGACACTTCACAACTGGAAAGTCAGGGGGAGACAAATGACAAGGAGAGACGTGAGGATCCTGATGGACTGCCAGAGAGTAGCTAAGGCACCGTACCTTTGCAGCCTTTATTGTTCCCTTTTAAATTCTTCACCTAGGCTCAACAACTGATTTCGTAACCCTGTAACTCTGTCAGGCTTCGGAAATGGCTATAAACTCGGTCTTATCCTTATCACTCATTCTGTAGTAGAGGACTCAGGTTTAGTCCTTATACAAACCTTTCCCTGAGACAAGTCATGTTAAATGTCCTTTCTTCTTAGCTCTCTGCAACAAAAACACACCTTGACAGACCGGAGAAGGACGGCTCCAGGCTCCAGACTCTGTGCAATAAATGGATGCTGTCCCAACGAGGGAGAAGCCACGGTTGCAGCGGTAGTGCACAAGTGCTCCTACATTGAAAGTGTCTGAGAAATGACTGCTGTGTTCCCCATTAGCAATGCTTGGAGGAGGCAGACACTTCACTACTGAAAGAGGAGAGGGAGAAAGTGGGAAGGTGACATTAAGTTGTAAAAAAAAGTGATAACAAGAGAGTAAAGAAGTGCAATTAACCCTCTTCACTGCAAAAAGCAGGACAGGCTGGGAGGACGAGTTAGCGTTTAATAAATCGTGCCTCTTCTTAAAATAGACCTACCTGGCTTCACTGTGGTATCAGGATGATGATAGTGTTCTGCCACTCCATCTAGATGCAGCATTAAGAGTTTAAAATACACATTTGGTTGAGTAAATACAATGCACAATTTTACCTTCATTTTCCATCACTCTGCCTTTATATTTCCAGCAGAAATTCCACTCCTCTTGGCTAGTAGTGTCCTGCCATGAAGCTACAAATGTCTCACTTTCAGGAAACGAAGAGAACACGGATTATAGATTGCAACAAGCAGGGTGAGAAAAGTGCAAATTGTGCTTATACTTAGAGCGTTACCCCAAACCTGGTTTATCTCCTGTGTGAGAAGAGAGGCATAAATAAAGGAACAACTTCTGGTTTCTCCTTAAAGCAGTTGGAGCAAACAGGAGAAATAAAGTCAACTTTGGCTTCAGTGCGTGGGTAGGAGCAGTCGGGGAGGAATCTGCGATGCTAACGAGTTAGAGTGCTGACACTTACCCTGCTCACAGACAGGTACAGGTGGATCCCATGTTTTATCAGCTTGGCACTGGGCTGTGCGACTACCTCGCAAGGTGAAGCCTTTCTGGCACTTAAAGACAACGGTATCTTTGTATGTGTAGGGATATTTAAGAACAGAGACTCTCCCATTCTGGATCTGTGGGACTGGACATACCACCTCTGAAAAATAAATTCATTATCTCAAAGAGGAAGCCATATGTATGCTGTAAATGATGCGTATATAAAGTCCATCCTTTACGTGCCACTGCTCAGAGGAGTTTCACAGGTAGCATTTGGAGACTCACAGAAGAATAATTTCAAGAATTGTGGGCTTTTTACTTCCTTTAGGTACCCTAAAGGGCTACCACATTATTGTATATAAACATGGGTTTGTGCCTATAAACAGAATAATGCAAATACATTCCAATAAATACATTAAATGGCGTAGAAATCTGTAAACACTGTTAGTCGTTCTCCTGACTGCTTTGTCATACCAAGCTCATGCCTACCAAAGCAATTCCGTCTGAAGGAAAGACCGATCGCAATGATCAGCCCCTGCAGAAAAGCCTTGGGGTTCAGATGTCAGTACAGTATTTGGAAGATCCCAGTTGAATTTTACTCAACATCCCACTCTTCTACTGCAAGGCACGTTTCTTCTTTAATTATTATTTATGTTTGTGAAACAAAAGGGACAAGTCCCTGCAGGCATCTCACAACTCTTCATTCTACATAACTCTGAAAGATCAAAAGCTAGCTTCTGGAAGATTTTTAGAAGAAACCAAACAAGGAAGCAAAACAAAACAATCCTAGAGGAACATAATGGTTAAAAAGTCTTATTCCTTGAAGTTCTGCTTGTTTTAAGGAAATGCCAGTTTTTCATTTTAAGGGCTTAATTTGACAATTCTGGGCCAGATCTAGTTGTGACCTACTTACTCTGACAAATGGGAAGAACACCACTCCATGCGACCTCTGCTCCAAAGATCTCACATTGCCTACGAGACCGTCCAACCAGTCGGTGCCTGGAGTTACACAGAAAGATATTTCAGTTGATACCGAGTCATTCAGCTTGGATTTTGCCTCCCACCCTGACACTACCCCAGAGGTTTCCTTCTGCAGCCTCTTGATTCTGGCTAGTCACAGAGGTCTTTCTGTTGCTTTGACACATGGGAATGAAGGACATCAAGTTCCTTCTTCCCATATCCAAGAGGAACAGCAACGATCTCAAATTACTCAGGGTTGGATTGGTCAGGTGCTAAATCAGGACTCAGACCCAAGTGATTTCCAAACCACTGGAGCCTCCTTGCAGCATGCGCTTGCTCGCAATCTCGGTTCCTGCTGGGTGGCCATCTGAGAAGGCAGACTGAAACCAAAGTTTGCAAAGTAATATATTGAGCACAGGCAACGAAAAATGAGAAACACTCCTCCTTTTCCTGAGCAGGCGACTACGGCATAACTGGAACCAAAATACAGATTCTGGCTTGCTGTTGGAGAACGGCCCACGCAGAGGAGTGGGCTCTGCGCCTTTACTGTAAGGTGCCTGACACCGAGCTCAGAAAATGAAGTCAGCAAAGGCAGCGTGGGACTCACCCTTCTTCACACGTGTAGCTCACGGTTGACCCAAAAAGGAGATCTGTCAGAACAACAACTCTGCCATTCTTTGGTGTTTCTGGGTATTTACATTGCTTCCCTGGGAAAGAACAAGGCTGAGTTTAAACTCCTCTCTTGCAGTTTTGCAATGCACTATGAGAAGGTATCTTAAGGATCTGTCCACATTCAGACACCAATAAAGATGTGGTTTTTAAAAGGCCAATAGCTGCCCAAACTATGTGACTAGTGAAGCCATGTATGAATCATTTTTTAAAGAATTGCTATAAGAAACCCACAAATGTAGCTTAAGACAGTTTTCAACAACCAACACCAAACTGATTGAGCTATTCACTTTTACAGAACGCTAGCGCTTCAGACCACGTGTGGTTTTTGAGGCACGTCAGAGTTGGGGTTATTCCGGGGTGTCTCATGTATCCCGGCTGGCAGCGGTATCGCACGGTGTCCCCGACAGAAAACTCCGTCAGATTTTTGTATTCCTTAGTTAGCTCAGCAAAGGCTAAATTTGGAGGTGCACCACAGCCACCTATCAGGAAAGAAAACACAGGGGAAAATAGAGATATCAACTACACAAAGTTGGTTTAAAAGGTCTGTTGAGTATACATAGATAAAAGTTGTCAAGCAAATCTGAAAACAAAAGGGAAGGACTGAAGGATTCAGAATTTTGGAAAGAGTAAGGGAAAGGATGAGTCCTACAGGCTTGCAATGGCAGAAATTCCCAGACTATCCGTAACTGCCATCTCGGAACCACTGTGTACCTGCACACTGAGGAAGAGGGAGGCTCCAGTTCCCAGAGTCGGTGCAGTAAATGGCAGCCTCTCCCAGGAGGCTGTAGCCAGGGTCACAGCTGTAATTTACAACCATCCCAGGAGTGAAAACCTCCAAGTCATGGCTGTTGTGATCCCCTTTGTCAATATTTGGAGGTGAAGGACATTGCACCACTACAGAGAGAGGACAAAACAAAATGAAAAAAGAGCGTGGACAGTGCAACATGCAGGAAAGATGCATGCACAAAGCCACCAAAGTGCACACCGCTCCTGCGTGTGCTGGAAGCACGCTGAGACCCGTGGGTGTCACTGGACGAGCACTTCCCCACCCCCCCAATGCCAACCCTGTGGGTGAGCAGGTTTGCCTGCTCCAGGCTCGGCCGAGCACAGGACAGACGCTCAGCCACCCACGGGTGCCCAGGAGCCGCCGCAGCAGCCAGCCCCACCTGTGCAGCGTGGGTACGGGAGGCTCCAGTTCCCTGAGGCCGTGCACAAGACAGAGGGGTCTCCGAGGAGGAAGAAGCCGGGCTGGCAGCTGTAGCTCACGGACATGCCGCTGGTGAAGTTTGCCCCGAGCTCCGCGCTGTGCATGGCATGGGCGATGACGGGAGGTGGAGGACAAGGCAGCACTAACAGGGCAGGAGCAGAGAGCGGCATTTTAGTGATTTGGCCCACAGGAGGAGCACGTGTAACTCAGCAACAGACCATCACACCTGAAGCGACGCAAAGGAGGCAGAGAGCACGACCTCAGGGCCCCTCCAGCACAAGGACGGCGCTGAGCATCCTCTTTCTCAACCCCCACGTGCCTGCACTCACCTGGCTTGCAGGTGGGGACAGCAGGCGCCCAGCGGCCATTGGGCTGGCACTTGGCTCCACGGCTGCCCCACAGCACGTAGCCCGGGTGGCACTGGAAGGTGACATTGGCCCCAGGATGGTACTCAGCTCTCTGTCCTTCAGCCACTTCTCCATTCTGGATGTTGGGACTCATGCAGGTGATCACTGGAAGTGAAAAGCAGCAGAGCATGGGCTGGGGAAGCGGTCGCCAGAGCTGGGTATTCCCCCACGGTTTGTGTGAGGTGAAAATTCAGGAAAGCTGTGAGACCACGAAGGTCTCCCTTTTCTCTGCAGGCACAGCATTTACAGCTCACCTTCACACCGGGGGTAAGGGATGCTCCAGGTTCCATTGACCGTACAGTGTAGAGTTGTTTCACCAATAAGAGCATAGCCGAGGTCACAGCTGTAATTTACAGACGTTCCAGGGATGAACACTTTGACATCCTCACCGTCGTGCTGGCCATGGTCAATCGTGGATGGGGAGGGACACAGCCGCCCTAGAGGGGAGGAAATCTTCACTGAGAACAGGATGGGCTTTCAGGTGTTCTGTTTGGTTTTCCTGTTTAGCGCTAGAGAACTGAGTCTCTGTAAGTACAAGCATGTGGCTGTTCACTTTTCTCCCCTTCTTTCCTCCCGTAATCCCTTTGTACCACTGGCATATAAGTGAAAAAGGCAGGTGAATGCACCTTCACACCGAGGGGCAGGGTTGCTCCAGTCTCCAGAAGAAGTACAATTTAGCTGTGCCTCTCCAACAAGAACGTAGCCAGGATTGCAGGCGTAGCTTACGGACATGCCGCTGGTGAAAACTACCATGGCTTCGCCACTGTGGTTTCCGTTGGCAATGGCTGGAGGGTGAGAGCACTGCGACACTGGGGGAAGAGAGCAAAACCGGACTCAAGTCAGTACTGAGAAAAGGAGGAATACGGAAAAATGAGTGAGTTGGTGCACAGGAACGTTGCAGCTGAGCCGCCAGTCTGTAAGAGATGGGGATGTCTTGGACAGGTCTCTCTTGGCTGCCACTCATTGTCAAAGTCCATCCAGATACTTCAGCCCTCTGGACTACTTAGCACATATTTCTGTGCACTCATCCCCGGTGAGAGCCAAAGGGCTCCTGGAGCAGGGGATGTGCGGGCACTAACATACCCCAGGCCCGCATCCTCCGAGCCCCTCCTGTCTTGGGAACAGCCATTGCTCCGCAGCACGTCCCTGTGTGTGCAGGCCCCCCAGCCTCGCCGGTGGGGACGGACACCTGCAGACCGCAGAGCCCTACCTCCGCACCGTGGCGGCGGCCCGCTCCACACGCCGTGCTCCCCGTCCACCGTGGTGCAGAAGATGGAGGGCTCTCCAGCCAGCGGGTGGCCGGGCTCACAGGTGTAGGTGACCACGTCCGCGTAGGAGAAGGTGGCCGTCAAGTGCCCGCTGTGTCTCCCACGGGGGATGTCTGGAGGCGGATTGCAGACGATACCTGTGGGCGCATACAGGGTGGCTTTTAGCACGAGTGCTGCGTCAATGCCCAGGGTCTGCAGGACACACGTGCTTCCCGGGAAGGGAACCAGTGGGGATGAAACCATGTCCCCATGTCAGCGGTGATGCTCTCTGTCTTTGCCTTGGCAGATCTTTCCCAAGGAAAGCACCAGTCTGAATCTCGTTGTGCTGTGCTTGGTTTCTCCTCAGTCTCTGCTCAGCTCCTGCTGCAGCGTACTTACTCTGGCAGACAGGAACATCGCTGCTCCACTGCACTTGCGTTCCAGAGCTTGAAATCACACAGTGCCGCTGGGACGCTCCAACCAGCCTGTACCTGGGGTCAAACAAAGTCACTCTTGTCACTGCAGGACTGTCCTTGGAGGTCGCACCTCCCACAGCAACCAAGCATTGCCTTAGCTGCCATCTAACACTGCCATTTAAAGCTATGAACCTTGGCTCATGGGGGGACCTCCCCCCAGATCTCCCCGATCAGCAGAGGCAGCACATCCCTGGGTGCTCAGGGAGCTGCCATGCCCTCTCCTCTTCTTTCTGTCCTCTAGAAAAGTCCACTTTAATGACTTCTGGTTTAAGCCAAAGCTTCCAAAATAAAACTCCCTTTCGCCCTCATATGCTCTACACAACCAGACTCAGGCAGTCATGCCCTCTAACTGGCATTGAAAACTTTATCAATAAATCCCCTTCTCCAATTTCTGTTGCCGCTTGGACTAGAAATTAGACTAGAAGTAGACCATTGCAAAGACCAGAATTGCTTTAGTGCCAAAAGCGTTTTAAACCACCCAAAGGATTCTGAGGTTTTCCCTGACCGTTTGGATGATTTCTGTTTTCTCTCAGCCCCTGAGAACTCCAGTTTCTCCTCCAGCATTGCCTTGTGCAGGCAACCCTGGAGTGCTCTGAGCTCAGAGACACAAGCACTGGTCTCCTGGGGGAAGACATGCGGTGCCTGCGAGTGGCAGGAAGAAGCATTGCTGGTTTCATCTGAATGAGGCAAAGGAGCTCGGCTGGGACTCACCCTTCATTGCAGGTGTAATTCACTGTTGACCCGAAGAAGACATCTGTTGTGACGATAACTCTGCCATTCTCCGGTTCTCCTGGATGATCACACTTTCTCCCTGGGCAGAAGAAGACCCAGGTTTAAGCTTCTTTAACTCAATGCCATAGGAAAAGGGACACTAATTCTGGGAGTCTGCCCAAACCCTCCAGAGGAAGGAACCGAAAGGGAGAAATTACAAGGCTTCAGTTGTCACACTGGGATTTAAACAAACACGAAGCATCTGCAAAACATACGTTTGCAGAACTCCTGGGCTTCAGACCACGTCCGGTTTTCAAGACACGTAATAGTTGGTGATATTTGTGGATGTTTCATGTATCCAGGCCGACAAGTGTACTTCACAGTCTTCCCAACAGGAAACTCAGTCTGATTCTTATACTCCTTGCTTAGCTCAGCAAACAATAACGTTGTTGGTGCCCTACAGCCAGCTGTCCAGAAACAAAATGTACATGAGAAATACGTGCTGGCTGTGAAAGGCAGCTGAAGAGGAATGAGTGCATTGGTAGGCACTGTTACAAACCTCCAGAGTATTAATATCTCTTCTATGTATCCTGAGATTTATCTACATAGATTAACACTTACTTAGCAAGTAAGGACACATGCACCTAATTTGTACGCTCTTTAAAAAACCCAAACTAAAACAACCCCCAAAATAACCAGTTTTGCCAGTTTGGTGTTTCTACGCTCCACACATCCTACACTGCAGTGTCGTCTTTGGGCTGGACAAGGCAGGGCTAACAGGGCAGGAGCAGAGAGCGGCATTTTAGTGATTTGGCCCACAGGAGGAGCACGTGTAACTCAGCAACAGACCATCACACCTGAAGCGACGCAAAGGAGGCAGAGAGCACGACCTCAGGGCCCCTCCAGCACAAGGACGGCGCTGAGCATCCTCTTTCTCAACCCCCACGTGCCTGCACTCACCTGGCTTGCAGGTGGGGACAGCAGGCGCCCAGCGGCCATTGGGCTGGCACTTGGCTCCACGGCTGCCCCACAGCACGTAGCCCGGGTGGCACTGGAAGGTGACGTTGGCCCCAGGATGGTACTCAGCTCTCTGTCCTTCAGCCACTTCTCCATTCTGGATGTTGGGACTCATGCAGGTGATCACTGGAAGTGAAAAGCAGCAGAGCATGGGCTGGGGAAGCGGTCGCCAGAGCTGGGTATTCCCCCACGGTTTGCGTGAGGTGAAAATTCAGGAAAGCTGTGAGACCACGAAGGTCTCCCTTTTCTCTGCAGGCACAGCATTTACAGCTCACCTTCACACCGGGGGTAAGGGATGCTCCAGGTTCCAGATGTCAGACAAGATACTGTTGTTTTCCCGGTGAGGACGTACCCCGGGTCACAGTAGTACTTCACTGATATTCCAGGGATGAACACTTTGACATCCTTGCTCTCATGATGGCCATTTTTGATATTTGGAGGGGAAGGACACTCTAGCACTACAAGGTGGGAAAAAAGTCACAACTGGTGAAGAGCTGGTATCACAAACCCCCTCTGCAGGGTAAGGCAGCCTTTTAACTTCCTTTCCCATTAATTTTTCCCAAATAGCTAGGGCTGTCACTGTTGGAATTATGTTTCCATCCTACTCTCACTTATCTTCCAGCCTTCATGGTTTTTTGAGGTTATTGACATCAAGAATGATCATTTCTCACTATTTAGGCATTTACAGTGGTTAGTTTCCATCTGTGGCCCTAACTGCTTCTCTGGCCTTTCTGTGGTTGCACACGAGATCAGACACTGGCTCTCTCTGCTTTGTGGATTCATTTAAGGTGGTGAAAGCCCTACATAACAAGGGTCTGAATGGGGATTATGAAGGTGAGAGGACAGATACTTGCATGTTTTTCCTTTCCAGTCCTGCAGAGTGGCCCTTTTACCTCCAACATGAGGCTGTTGCACCCTGCCAGGTGCACTCACACAGTGGTTCAGAAGAAATCAGCTACCACCCACCACCTCACTGACACTTACTCTTTTCACAGATGGGGGCAGGAGGGTCCCACGTGCCCCCAAACTGGCACTGAGACTCTTGAGAGCCCTTCAAGGTGTAACCAAAATTGCATTCGAAGATAACGATGTCTGCAAGTTTGTACGTGGTCTCCAGTCCATTCACTCTTCCATTCTCGATCTCTGGTCTTTTGCAGCCGATTGCTGTAAGCGAAGAGCAGAGGCACTGCTTGGGACGTGAAACCCATCCCGGGCACGGAGGGACACTGACCAGGGGCAATACCTGCTGCTGAACCTTGCCATCACTGTCATGGGCATGTCAACATTATTGACTCTTATTCTTACACAAAATATCATTATTCAACTGCTCCTGAGGGTCTGTCTTTACTAGGGGAGAGAAAGGGAAATCCACAGAGGCAGGTGGAGCTCATCCTGTCTGTGGGAAATTTGGCCTCTGCCTCTGACTGGAGATATGATCTGCAGCCATCAGACCAAGAGCAAAGAAGGAAGAAGGGACCCGGGGAAAGATCAAAGAAGCCAACACACACACCTTCACATCGGGGCCGGGGCCGGCTCCACGTTCCCTCAGCAGTACAACTAACAGAGGCATTCCCAACAAGGGAGTAGCCGTCCCTGCAGCTGTACTGCACAGCCGAGCCTGGAAGGTGGGTGTCCGAGGGCTGGCCGCTGTGCTTCCCGTTGGCGATGCCTGGAGGCTGAGGACACTTCACCTCTGGGAAGGAAAAGGAAAGGCAGATAAGAAATATGGACAAGGCAAGAACAAAAAAATTTAAAAATCCAACCTTCAAAAACCAAAGGGGGAAGACAATTAATTCCATTAACTCTTTTGATTAAATATCTGTCGTGTTTGCTGTCTTCTTATCAGTGGGTGCAGCCCCCACTGCAGCCACGGTCATTCCTATCACCACTCACAACCAGCTCTCGCTGGTGGGGACGGACACCCGCACACCGCAGAGCCCTACCTCCGCACTGCGGTGGCGGCCCGCTCCACACGCCGTGCTCCCCGTCCACCGTGGTGCAGAAGATGGAGGGCTCTCCAGCCAGCGGGTGGCCGGGCTCACAGGTGTAGGTGACCACGTCCGCGTAGGAGAAGGTGGCCGTCAAGTGCCCGCTGTGTCTCCCATGGGGGATGTCTGGAGGCGGATTGCAGACGATACCTGTGGGCACATACAGGGTGGCTTTTAGCATGAGTGCTGCGTCAATGCCCAGGGTCTGCAGGACACACGTGCTTCCCGGGAAGGGAACGCATCTCGGCAGTGATGCTTTCTGGGTACAATGACCCAAATTATCCTGAGACAAACCTTGTATGGGAAGAACCACATGTGGAAAGGAAAACCTTCCTTGCTGCCCATGTCTGAAGGCTGTGGGACAATTCTTACCTCCCTTTCCATAACTATTGGTGACACATGCAGAGAGAGACTGGCCACACCATTCCTACACATGGCCAGTGAGAAATGCTTAACCCAGTAACAGGGTGTTTAAAATATTAACAGTTTTCCCAGTTTGGACCAGAATAAATTAAAGACCTTTGGAAACATTTTCAGAAACGTGCAAAACAAAAGGAAGAAATGAAAGATTTTACACATACAGTGACTTGAGAAATCTTTTGCAATAAAATCTTTGTCTTGAAAGATGTACCATTTTCTCTTGCAAGCCATCTCCAAGGGCCTTTTGTTGTGGCCTACTTACCCTGGCAGACGGGAGCATCTCCACTCCAAGAGACACGTGTGCCAGAGACCTCGCATATTCTCTGAGACCCTCCAACCAACTTGTACCTGGAGTCACACAGAAGGATTTATTAATTTACATTAAGAGACTTGAGATTTCTTTACAACCCTTGTAAGTGGCAGCCAAGACTTCTGACTTGGGAACTAGGTTCCTTCATGTAAAGCTGAAAATCTGCTTCACTCTCACTTGGCAGCTGAATTCAGCTAGTTGTGAGACTCACCCTTTGTCACAAGTGTAATTCACTTTGGACTCGAAGAGGAGGTCCGTCAGGACAATAGCTCTGCCATTCTTTGGATCTCCTGGGTTAGCACACTGTTTCCCTGGAAGGGAACATCAGCCACCATTAGCCCTCAGCTGCTCATTCACATCCCACCCAGGGATGCTAACACAAAGACCAAACTTCCTAAAGAAACCCGTAAAACCAGAAAAATGTGAAATTCCAGTCAAGCCCAGCACTTTAGGTTTTTCAGCACTGTCAGGACATACTTTTACAGAACTCCAGCGCCGCAGACCACGTCCGATTGCCAAGGCACGTGATGGTTGGTGGCATCCCCAGGTGCTGGGCGTACCCAGGCCGGCACACATATTCCACTGTCCTCCCCACGGGAAAGATGGTCTGGTTGCTGTACGGCTCCTTCAGCTCAGCAAACGCCAGGCTGGTAGGTGCATCGCAGCCAGCTACCAAGAAAGATAAGCCAGCCCAGTTGTCAAAGGAGTCAAGAAAAAGGAGATTTGGGAGAGCAGGGGGAAGGTTAACATTCGGAGTTGGAACACTTGCCCTGCTCGCAGACTGGCACGGGTGGCTCCCAGGTGTTGTTTAGTTGGCATTGTACCACTCTCTGGCCACGGATGACGTAGCCTGGCTCACACTCAAAGGCAACAGTGTCCTTGTGTGTGTAGGCAGTCCTAGGAGGAGACACCATTCTCCCATTCCGGACCTGTGGGACAGGACATCTTGCCTCTGGAAAAGAAATGCAAGTCCTCAAAACAGGCACTTATGCAGTGTGCAGAGCTGCGCAGCTGCAAAGCCACTTGGGCGTGCAATCCCTTTTAAGACACAAAGCTGAAAATAATTTTCCTATAGAAAATTATTCCCTGAACCCAACAATGTCAAGCATTGAGGGAGAGATCCAAACCGAAAGGTGCTGGAGGCAGCAGGGTGGTCCTGCAGCCTCCTCCCCTCTGCCTGGCCACAGCTGCAAATCAGCCCTTGCAAATCCTGCCCCAGCAGGCACTCGGGCAAGAAGGACAATTTTCTGGAGGTTTTCCAGTCTTTCCAAATATGAACCAATAGGGCCGGGATCATAGCAAGTATTTGCACGTGCACACACAACCCTACCTCCGCAGTGTGGGAGGGGGCTGCTCCACACGCCATTTTTCCCATCCTGGGTGGTGCAGTAGATGGAGGGCTCTCCGTGGAGCGGGTACCCAGGGTTGCAGGTGTAAGTTACAGATATGCCAAAGTGATATTCATCCAGCAGCCTGCCGTTGTGCTTCCCATTGGGAATATCTGGAGGCGGCTCACAAGGGATACCTGCAGAGTTGCAGAGTGAGGCTTCTAGATTCAACAACAGCACCAAAGCACTTTAAATCCCTCAGTCTGTGGGGCAATCATACTTGTCCGAGAGACGGAGTAACTGCAATGAAGTGACCTAGCTGAGGCCTTGTAGGCAACTGGATCCCCTCTCACTGGCCAGCTATTTTTATGTCAGTTAGAAAGCAGACTAGTAAGAGAAACCTTTATGGAGGAAAAACCTACCTGCTCTATCTTTTCTACTGTTTGAGAAATAAAAAAGCAAGTATTTATTTTGTATCACCTGTGTAAAATACTGCTTTTTCAGCTGCACACAGTGCAAAGGCATGCCCAGGCAGAATTTTGTATGTCATCTTAGGTTAATATGTACCTGCAGAATCTGTGAAATGCTTTGAAATCCCAGAATATACCAGTAAAAGTTTCTTACTTATATGAAACTGTCACCTAGTCAGCACCAGCACTTAATCAGCAGAGAAACACCCAGGTGTAATTGCTGAGGTGCGGCACGGCAGCTCTTTGGGTACACATCAGGTATCCATGCTTGTAGTGAAAGAGAGAGCCCGAGGTTTGGGACTTTGGGATTCCACTTCTGGCCCTCCCACGGTGCTCTGCCTCTCCTCAGGGTTGTGCCTTGGTCTCTCTGTGTCTAACGTTAGCAACCCTTCAGCTGAAGATGATTTTCCTTCCATTCTTACAATGGGGTTGTGATGTTAGCCAGAGACAGGATACCTAAGTACTGCTGAAAAAGCTCCAGCTGAGACATTGCTGTCTAGAATCCATTAAGCTTTGAGATCTTGTACCTTTTCCCAGAACATTTTCTTATGACATCCAAACCTTCTGATATTTTTCATGCCCACAGAGCAGAGAAATTCCCCATGAAAGATTTGATTGGAAAGATTTGGCAGTCTCCACTGGAAAATATTTACCAGGTCCATGCAAACCCCCCAGAGCTGTAAGCCACTTACGCTGACAAGTGGGAATGTCGCCACTCCATGCAACACGTCCACCAAAAATCTCACATCGCCTGCTGGGTTGTCCAATTAACCTGTGCCTGGTGTTAAAAGGATTGAACATTCATTCCAAGTTAGTTTGGTGTGAGTTACTACCTCCTCCTCCCCACCCCGGGGCTGTGACCAGCCCTGCTGACAGCAAAGCTGTGGTCCCGAAGAAATTCCCTTCCTTGCTCAGCACCACCTTACCAATTTCACATGTATATACATGTATACGTAAGATAGGGAACACCTTATGTGTTCATATAGATCCAGAACTCTATAGAGTGGCTTCTGTACACAATCCATTTATTGGGAATGAATGAATAGGAGGAAAAAGGGAGGCTTACCTAATACAGCTCTCCTTGCTGTTTTAAGCAGTAGCCAAACCCAGGACTTACCCTTCTTCACAGCTGTAGAGCACCGTTGACCCAAACATGAGATCCGTTAGGGAAACAATTTTCCCGTTCATAGGTTCACCAGGATGATTGCATTGTTTCCCTGGGGGAGAAAAAACCCTCATTTTAGGCTTCTCTCTGTCTACACCACGGTACAACAGATGCAACTATTACTCCAGTAATCTGTCCACATTTCCAGTTACCCCCAAAACGGGTTTCGAATAGCATGAAGTTACATGGCTTTACTAGTCACATACTATTTGAACACCAGAATAACATTAAGGTTTTTGCAGCATGGACAGAACCTAGCACCTATTCCTTCTTGAACAACGGACACCAAATCAAGGAGCTATTCACTTTTACAGAACTCTAGTGCTTCTGACCACACTCCGCTCTCAAGGCATGTAATAGTAGGTGACATTCCTGGGTGTTTAGCATATCCAGGTCGGCAAGTGTATTGCACAGTCTTCCCAACAGAAAAATCGATCTCATTTTTATGCTCCTCATTTAGCTCAGCAAAGTGTAACCTTGGAGGAGCACCACAACCACCTATTGAGAAAGAAAACAGACATGAGAATCAGGCAGGACGCATGCCGGGTGCAAGCAGAAAGACACTGTTACAAGGAAAGGTGTTTGGTTTGCCTTGCAAAAATGTTTATTTGGATTAATATAGCCATTTTTAAACCCAGTATATTTTCCCAAAATATTCCAGAGAATCAGGTTCTTTTTACCAGGACTTAAATCTTCCATGCACAGGGTTTAAGCACATTTTTTTATCAGGGTTAGGGGACATACAATAGTAGTGTACCCGAAGGCAGCTATGTCACAATTTACCTTGAAATTCCGGCCTGTTAGACAGCTCCTGGTAATGGTACAGTCTATTGCAGATGGGAACAGGAGGAAGCCAGCTGCCATCCTCCTGGCAGAAGACTTTCGCACTGCCTTGCAGGCTGAAGCCATTGTCACACTGAAATGTCACCACTTGCCCAGGTGTGGAGATAAGTCCTTGACCATCAACTTGCCTTCCATTCTCTACAGCTGGATTTATGCAGACAGACACTGGAAATGATGACGTGCCAAAGTGATGTACAAGAGGAGTTGGAACAAAACAAAAAAAACAAAACCAAAAACCAAGCTGTTAATATCGCAACAACAAAACCTACATAAACCTCCCCAGTCCCAGCTTCACAACGGAAGGGCTTGAAATTAATTTATACCATGCAACACTTTACATGGAATTAGCCTTCTCAGAGGATCTGGTTGCAATGGTCAGGGTGTCCCCTGTGCTCAGAGCCACACTATGACCTTCTCCCCCGAGGGGACAGACCATGGACGCACCTTCACAGCGAGGACCGGGCTGGCTCCAGTTCCCAGACGCTTTGCAAAACACAATGGCATTTCCAACCAGGTAGTAGCCAGGATCACAGGTGTATGTTACAGACATTCCTGTAGTAAAAAATGCTTTGCCCTGGCCGTTATGATTTCCATTGCGGACCCTCGGAGGCATGGGACACGGTCGGACTGCAGGAGGGAAACAGCCTAACTCAGCGAGAGAACAGCGTGCAAGGGGAAGGCAGTCGGTGTGATGCTGCCTTGATGGGTTAAAGCCCATCGCAGGAACAGCTCCGCCTGCACACGCTGTTCCTGCCTTCAAGGAGCACCCGCCGGGCAGGGCTACCCTCGGGGAAGCAGCGGGCACCCGCACTCACTCCTCTCGCAGGTGAGCACCGGCGGATCCCAGGTCCCACCCGGCTGGCACTGAGCCTCGTAGTTGTCCTCTGCAGCATAACCGGCATCACAGTCAAAGTGAAGACTCTCTCCAGCTTTGTAGGTGCTCTGCAGTCCATGGACCTTCCCATTCTGCACCTTGGGTATCTCGCAGCCGATTGCTGCAGGGAACATGGACAGCATCCTTTAATGTTCCGTGCATGGGCCAGGTCCTGCACACACAACCCCTTCCCTTCTCATCACTGCCATCAGCCTGTCTGCACTGTTCCTACAACCAGGACATCCAGCATCCTTTCTGCCAGCCCCACACCCAGCAGTGAAGCATCCACCCACCTTCGCAGTGGGGCAGGGTCTTGCTCCACACCCCGGCCTCTGTGCAGGTGATGGACACGTTCCCGACCAGCGCGTAGCCATCCTTGCAGCTGTAGTACACAGTCAGTCCCCGGGAAAACTTGTCCAAGGACTTTGCGCTGTGCTGCCCGTTGGCGATGTTTGGTGGCTGCGGACACGTCACCTCTGAAGGAGGGGAAAAGGCCATGAGAGCATCGGGGAGAGGTGATGCCTGAGAGGCAGCTCAACTCAAACCTCCTGCGCATCAGACATAGGGAAAGGGGGAGGGCAGAGGGCTTGCACCCCAGGTGCTGCCAGGTCTGTCGTGATAGCCAGCCTCTGGGTGCCCTGTCTCTCCTCTGTCTTTTCTGGTTGAAAGAAGGTTGAATTGATTCATAAAAATCCAGCCGGTCTTGCCCCAGAGGCTGTGTTGCCCCCCATGCCCATGCCTGGTCCCCAGCACCGTCACCAGTCAGCTCTCCGGGGTCGTGCTGCAGCCGGGCTGCCACCGGAGCACTGGGAAGAGGGCGCTGGCTCTGGAGACCCCCTTGCACTTGGTCTCACATTACGTGATGTGCCAGTTCCCGGCCATACACTGCGGGTCACCAGCACCCAGCCCCGGCACAGGATGTACAGCACATGCCGCCACTGTTATAGAAACACCTACCTCCAGATTTACCAAAATGAGCTCATTCCTTACATAGTATAAAACTGCATGCTTCATTAAAGGAAAATTTAATCCCTCACTGAAGGACTCAGTGACAAGGTTCAGGGTGTCCCCTGTGCTCAGAGCCACACTATGACCTTCTCCCCCGAGGGGACAGACCATGGACGCACCTTCACAGTGAGGACCGGGCTGGCTCCAGTTCCCAGACGCTTTGCAAAACACAACGGCATTTCCAACCAGGTAGTAGCCAGGATCGCAGGTGTATGTTACAGACATTCCCATGGTAAAAGCTGCTTTGCCCTGGCCGTTATGATTTCCGTTGCGAACCCTCGGAGGCATGGGACACGGTCGGACTGCAGGAGGGAAACAGAAAGCCTAACTCAGCGAGAGAACAGCGTGCAAGGGGAAGGCAGTCGGTGTGATGCTGCCTTGATGGGTTAAAGCCCATCGCAGGAACAGCTCCGCCTGCACACGCTGTTCCTGCCTGCAAGGAGCACCCGCCGGGCAGGGCTACCCTCGGGGAAGCAGCGGGCACCCGCACTCACTCCTCTCGCAGATGAGCACCGGCGGATCCCAGGTCCCACCCGGCTGGCACTGAGCCTCGTAGTTGTCCTCTGCAGCATAACCGGCGTCACAGTCAAAGTGAAGACTCTCTCCAGCTTTGTAGGTGCTCTGCGGCTTGTAGACGTTCCCGTTCTGCACCTTGGGTATCTCACAGCCGATTGCTGCAGGGAACATGGACAGCATCCTTTAATGTTCAGTGCATGGGCCAGGTCCTGCACACACAACCCCCTCCCTTCTCATCACCGCCATCAGCCTGTCTGCACTGTTCCTACAACCAGGACATCCAGCATCCTTTCTGCCAGCCCCACACCCAGCAGTGAAGCATCCACCCACCTTCACAGCGGGGCAGGGTCTTGCTCCACACCCCGGCCTCTGTGCAGGTGATGGACACGTTCCCGACCAGCGCGTAGCCATCCTTGCAGCTGTAGTACACAGTCAGTCCCCGGGAAAACTTGTCCAAGGACTTTGCGCTGTGCTGCCCGTTGGCGATGTTTGGTGGCCGAGGACACATCACCTCTGGAGAGGGAAAAGAAATTGCCCAGTGTTTTTTGCTGTTAGCTGGTTTGTGTGCTACTAGGACTGTTTGGGTAACGTCAGGGTAATATCCTGAATTCTGAGCAGTCTTTGTTCCATTTGCTGGAGCAAAGTATTAGTTAACAAAAGGTACAGCAGCACCAAGATTACAATCACATTGTGGCTGGAGGAAATTACTACTAATAAGGACAGTCCCAACAGAAGAACTCACAGGCACAGTGTGGGATTTGGCAGAAGATGCACATGGACGTGAAAGCAGCAAGAGCAGCAAGAAGCTGTGACTACTTCCCATTCCAGGAGGAAGATGAAAACATCCCACATCTGACCAAAGCAGAGTCACAGAAATCCCCCTTGGGCAGCAGACAGAGCCATCCCCACAGCTGGCCCGTGGCTCCGGAGCGCGCTGGGGAGGTTACAGCTTCCTGCTGCACAGCAGCTCAGCCCCAGGGTTAACTTCTGCCCATCCCCTCGGAGCCCAAGACAGGGCAGGCTGCAGCTGGCCCCGTGTCCCACCCCAGCTCCTTTCTTCTGAGCTGTTTCTGTCTGTCTGAGCGCCAAGCTGGCAGCACTTTGGTTTGAGAAGAGAAGCAAGGACAGATGCATCCCACCTTTGCTTTCCCACTGAATTTAGGAGGACACAAGAGGGAGCTTTCCCCCATGGCTGTCACGGCTCGCACCGCGTGCTGGGATACTTACCCTTTTTGCACACCGGCAGAGGTGGGCTCCATCTGAAGTCAGCTTGGCACGTGCTTGTGCTGGACCCCTGTAAGGTGTACCCTGTGTTGCACGTGAAGCTTACGGTGTCCCCGATCTTGTAGAAATAGCGAGCAGTGGATACTCTCCTCCCATACCGGACACGTGGGAACCGGCATTGAGGAACTGGAAAAGGGAGAGAAATAAAATGTCGTTTACCCACAAGACTCTCAAACTGTTCCTGCCTGTGATGGTTGGCGTGTCGATGGTGTCCGTGCAGCCTGTTGATCCCTGAGCGATGGGACATGGTGGAGGCTGCAGCCAAATCGAGTGCCCCCAGGGCTCCTCCTTTGCTGCTGGGGGACCCTGCTGCTTCCCCAGCTGGCAAGAACTGGGTGTCCAGGATTCCATGTCAATCACCTGGTGAGCTCAAGAGCCTTTCATAGCCTTTCCACATGCTTCCAATCCACGGGCTGGGAAGCACATCCCCTGGGTCCAATCCGACCCAGGGAGATGCTGGCAGGACCGTCCAGGTCTGACCTTACTGCAGTGCAGGGGTCTGTGCTACCAGGGGCACGCAGGCATACGAGAGAGCCAGGCAGGGGCTGTACAGCGTGGGTTGGGGGGGCCCGTGCCACGCTGCTCATGGCACCGCTGTGACGGTGCACGGTCGGACCCATGCCAGCGAGGGCGAAGCCTCTGCTGCACCTTACACGGGAGCTGCAGGGGAACTTGCCTGTGAACCTGCTGGGGTGCTTGCAGGGGGACCTAGGGGTTGTTCACATTGAACTGCTGGAGAGAGAAAGAAAAAGACAGAGAGGTAGACTTGCAGAGAGGCAGACAGACAGACCTTCAGACCCAAAACTGCAGGGAAGTAGCTTTTTGTTCACTAGGCAAAGATTTGCACTAGATGCGGGAATGTAAAAAGAAGGTCAAAGACACGCCTCTCGCTGGTAACATCCTTTGGGTTTCTGAGCAAAGGGCCACAGCTCCGTCCCTCTGAGCTGTTCAGGTGCAGCCCGTCTCTGCCGTGCCCTTCACGCCCCTTTGCGCAGCTCCGAGGGTGGCTTTGCTGGAGAACCACGGCTCTCCGGCATCAAACAGCACACGTGAGCAATGACAGTTACTTCTGCAAGGCTGGCAAACCGAATGCACATACATCAGCCAAACGTATAGAAAACCAAGTATAGCAGAAGAAAATACAAGTTAAACCTTTTCACAAAGTATTAACTTAGTGATTTGATTTTTTTTTTTTTTTAAACGTAGCTCTACTCCCAGCCTGCCAATGAGTCACTGTGGCCAGCTAAGGTAGGAGGGTCAGCCTTAGCTCTCTCCAGATGCCAGCAAATAATTAACACAATCGTGGACACAGGCAGAAGTCTTTTCCATACGCTACCAAAACACTTCTGAAACCTTGCTGGGGCAGCCAGGTCACAGCACCTATGCTTACAAGACAGGAGGGGGTAAACAAAACCATACTGCACTGATGGAGCCAAGTTTCTGTAGGTTGTGGTTATCCTGTCCCAAACAAGAGGGCACCTCGGGTTACCTGCCAGGCTTTTGTGCCCTGCAGGCTTTCAGACCCAACACGCCGAGCAGCACAGTCTTGTTTGCCATTTTACTCTCCTGCCTCATCCCAGTGCATTTCTATACCTCACAGCAAGTTTCAACTTAACAGAGCTCAAACACAATCTATTATTGGAACAGGCTCCTGGTCTCACTGCCGTAAGATGCCGTATCCATAACCAGCTTTACTTTGGCAGTTTAGACACGTAGGTCAAGCCTCTTGTTACAAGAAGCTGAGCAGGTTGTGAAAGACTCTCCTTAGCCTCTCATAGTGAGGTTTTAACTCCTTTTCCCGTGGCCGCTGAAGGGCACGGCGTGGCACCGGTGCTGTCCCTGAGGGTCTTTGTCATTAGCGGAGCAGCTCAGAGGCTCCGTGGTGCTCAGGGTCTGGCGTGCCAAGGTCCTCCTGGGACCAGCACAGGGCTCCTATCTGCCCCCCCCCAGGGAAAAGCTAAAGGATCAGCGAGGAGAGGAGCAGCGATGAGGAAGAGGAGAGCCATGGGACGAAGAGCCCCAGAGGCACTGACCTGCTGGTCTCCCTTACCTTGAGCCACGGTGGCCAGAAGCAAAGCGGAGCTGACCAGGAGGCGGAGGGTGAAGGCGAGCACCATGGTCTGGAGTCCAGACCAGAGGTCCCTGGTGCAGACTGCAGCTCCTGGGGGGCTGCAGGAAGATATGGGCACCCCAGTTCCCTCCACCGCCCCCCACATGCGGAAGGAGCCGCAGCTGCGGGGCTTCCCGGGACAGGAACCCGTGGGCTCCCCAGCACGAGGCGGGTGCAGCCACCACCCCTGCGGAGGCTGCAGGTCCCACGCGCTGCTTCTGCTGCTATTTTTGGCAGGGGAGGGTGGGCCCCTGAGAGCCAACTGCATGTCCCACAGGCACCTGTGAAAAAGGGGTGGGCGCAGGCACAGATGTGCTGTTAGCCGACCTGTACCCTCGGTGGAGAGCATCCTTGGCAGTGGAAGTGGCCCGGGCTCTGCCCCAATTTCCCAGCCGGTGATGACAGCCCTTCCCAGGAACCCGCTCGCCCGCCCGGCTACAGGAAGGGCAGCGCGGGGCACTCCCTTCTCCCACGGCCGCAGCTGGGGACACGTCTGTACCTCGGGGCCGTGGGTGCTCGGGCCGGCAGGCGCAGCATGCAGCCCAGCCCCACACGTGGCCCTGCAGCTGCGGACCCGAATCCTCCCAACCCAACCCTGGCTGCTCTGGGACTCATCCAACCCAGCGTGATCCCTTGCTGCTGGTTGGAAGAATAAAAATCCACAGACAGGACTTTTTGATGTAGGGGCAGCCGCAGCAACCTCCAGCTCCCCACCTCGCACAGCGGAGGATGCTTCCTGACCCTAAAACAAACAGCAAGACATGCGTTACTCACGTCTTCTTATCGCTTTTATTGACAGAGAGCTTCTGACATTTACATATCCAACATTTACACTTCAGAATTGCACTGGGTTGGTTACACTCACATTATAAAGTAAAATTATGTGCAACTCAATTACAGTCACAGTAGATAGGCAGTAAATTTTGGTGACCGCAGCTGTAAGCTACGTCACAGCATTCAGAGTAACTTCCATTTGGTTGCGGGGAGATCATTTCAAGCTGATCCCCAAATCAGGTGTTAAATGATTTGGAAAAACCACTCTGGACCATGCAGTAGGAACAATTGTGCTGGGATTAAAATAACAAAACAGAATGCAACACTAAGCTACGAGGCTTTACATTTGTGTTTTGTTCATCTAGTCACTCACACGGCTTGCGGTAAGAGATATATAAAAAAAACCGACAATCTGCAAGCGCTTGTTCTGCACGACTGGCTTCCGAAAAGTGTCTCACAGTGCCCCAGTGACAGCTGAGCAGGATGGTGCTCTGCTGGGAAGGGAGAACTCTGTGGCTCTATTTGGAACAAGATTGATGGAAATGGCTATTTGTGTTTTTCTCTCTAATTAGATGCATGTTCCTGTTAACAGGAAATTACGGGCAAAAATGCAGAAACACAAAGTATGTAATAGACACATTGCGAATACTTCCTTTTCCCAATTGTGCATTATGAGTGGCTCACAGACGGGTCATTTACCTCTGCATCCAACAACACCCCGAGCCTCACGATCTTGCCTTACCAGCAGCTGAAGTCCTAGCGTCTCAGCTGGAGTCAGGCAATAGCTGAATACAAGGTTAAATCCTGTCACAGTTTTGTTTTCCTTATAAATGGGATTCCCAGGAAGCCTCCAAACCTTTACTTCATTTTAGGAGACGCTACATACCTCTGTAGCTTATTAAATGATCATTTAACAAGGCTGAGTAAAGCCAGGAAAGGACACCAAGACCACAGTGTGGGCTTTCTATTGGCCAAACAAAGCAAGGGGACTTTCGCCTGTGTCTTTGGTTTAGACAAGGTGAGCGAGGTCCCATCACCTGAGCTGTCCTCGTGGCACCGCCAAAGCCTGACTCGAGTTGGGGACAGCCGGCTGCCTCACTCGCCCCCATCCACCCTCGCAAACCTGCCCTCGACACAACGATGAGCTAGCTCAGGTTAGGCAGGGTGAACGCAAAGCGCACAAAGATGTGGGGTTTGCATCCTGTTCCCCACGGAGGAGTAAATTAAGGCTTTGGCTTGATACGCATCTGCGCCTACTTTGGGTGCAGCGTCAGAGCAACAGCCGCCCTGTGCAGCCGCCCCCCGGCCCTGCCGCGAGCAGGGCAGGAGACCCAAAACCTGCTTGTCCTCCCTCAGCGTCGCAGGCAACCCGGGGCCGAGCTGGGGTCGGGGTGCACAGCATCACCTGAAAAAAGCCTTTTAAGTGCAACTTCGGATAGCGATTCCCTGCATCGGAGTCACCCCGGGCAGGCGGCAATTGAGCAGAAAGTGAAAAGGTTCACACGCAGCAACTTTCTGATGTTTGGTGGCATCTGCCAAGACACCTGCAAGTTCTGCATTTGGCCCCGACACCATCTGCCTGCGGACAAGCTCCGCTGCCCCCAAGTACCCACCCAGCTGATTCCTCCTGGGGCTTTCAGCCCACCGAAAGCTTCGGCACTTCGAGAGAAGCACTGAGTCACCGCGGATACAGGAAGGATATTTCTGCAAGGTGGAAAAGCCTTCACATGATACAAAGAGTGCCAGGGCAGAGACCTTCAGCTGAATTTTAAAACTCATTTTAGTACATACAGGAAGAGTCAGAATAGTAGTTCTTTGTAATAAGAACTTTGCATTTACATTCTTTTTCTCTCTGGTAAAATTACTTATCTGTAATGATTGCTACTTGCACAATGGTTCAGACTTGCTTGAAATAACAGCTACAACCGCACTTTTGTACGAACATTTTCAGTGCTTTCAGTACCTACAGATAATACCCTTAATTACGCATCCTTTTTTGTATCAAACTTAATTTTTTCAAGCATACATCACTCACACGAAGACATTCACCGTTAACCCTCTCAGCAGCGGCAGCACTTTCCACCTCGGGACACTTAAGAAACCCCTGAATCCTGATCAGGACCAGGCACAACGTGACCTTAGCAGGGCTGAAAAACCAAACACGTGGAGGTCCCCAAAGTGCACGATTTTCCTGAGTCTATTCTGTTGCAGCGTGAAGGTCTTTGGCGTCATTGCGACTTAACTTGGGGCTATAACTGCACTTGACGTTGATTTCTGGACAGCATTCTCACCTGGGTGGCAGAGCGCTGCCCGTCCCAGCACAGCCCCGTGCACGAGCTGCTGTGTCCAAAGCAACGTGCAGCTGCTGCAGCCAAAAGCACGAGCGCTTCCCGGCAGGGAGCGGCTGGGTTTTGTCGTTCAAGGTCTGTTGGTCGCTGCTTCAAGGCTAATTTCACAGGAGAGAGAAGAGCACTAGGATCAGCGTGAGCAAGTCCAACACGTCTGCAGGTGCCTCTCTGCCGTGCCCATTCCCTCATCTAGACGTTCATAACCAGCATTGCCAGGAGGAGGGGGAAGATTCCTACAAGAGACAAATAAGAAGCTTAACTTTTCACTCCACACTTACTCAACTATTTTTTCCCTCCCTGGTCCCCATTACCTCCCCCTCCCCATTTTCACAGCAGGATCTTAAAAGTATCGGTGTGACAACAGACTGTAGCAAGAAGGCCTTTAAGCTTATTTCAAGCAGAACACACAGGAGACAATAACATAAATATAGGCAAGAGCGTGGCACAGGGCTTCAGGAATGTGCATTACTTACCGACAATGATCAAGTTCGCTCCACCTGGAAAGGAAGCAAGCCAAAACGTGAAACTCGGCACCCATTCAGCACTGTAATTCATCAAACCGCACAACGTGCGGTATCTCAAATGAGAGCTGATGCACACGGAAGACACAGAACGGGACCCCTGCACAGCCCAACTCCACAGATGTTTTATCTGTTAAAACACAGATGTATTTACCAGGATACATTTCCACCAGCCTGCAAATCCACGTTACGACCATGCTCTTTTGACACTAGATTTTAACTGAAGCTCCTTCAGGAAGCATCAAAGGCTTACTCCTTAGCAGAATTATCTGATCTGAGGATTCACGGAGGAAGGAAAAAAACAGGTATTTTGAAGATAAGAGATAGTCACCTCTGCATTCAGGAGTGGGCTTGCTCCAGACTCCCTGGTATTGATCTCCTGCCATACACTGAAGAAAGGTCGGTCCAGCAAGGGTGAAGCCATCCTTGCATTTATAAGCTACAGTGGAGCCATGGACAAAGTTTGCGCCCTTTGTGCCGTTGTGCATCCCGTTGTCAATCGTTGGGGGCTCTTCACAGAGAACATCAGGGAGCTGTCCTGTGGGAGGAACATCAGGAAGAGTGTCTGAGTGCTGCTCCTAACTGAAAAGGTGAAGAGGTGTACGGGGAGAAGGAGGTGCAGCCAAACGCCGTGCATCCAGCTGCAACTGAAAAAACTTCAAGATTTCTTGCTTGGTACGGGACCTCACTTACTGCCCGTTAGCCACAACGCCAGGATCTCACCCCACGAAATAAGCCACTGAAGCACCTAATCAGGCCAGAAGAAATGTTTCAGCCCTTTTTAGCTTCACATAACACTATACACTGCTAACTTAGAACACCTGATTTCAGCATTGTATCGAATTGAGCGGACAAAGTTCTAACACACACAATTATCTTCATCTTGCCCTGGTAGCAAGAGAAAGAAAACTCTCCTCCTGTGACTGGGTTTTTTTCTGTAACTTCTGCTCTTCCCTCGCTCCTTCCCCTTTGTCAGCATAATTTCTGAATTCTCTGTATGAGAATATTGCACCTAAGGCCTCACAGCATGAGTTAGTATTAAAATCATGAATTTTACAGTCGATTGAATTAAGAAGCACAAGTAAGAGCGGCCCACGCCCACCAACAAAGCAGCTACCCCAGCGCAGTTCCAACTATTATCTTAACGGCTCCATGCAGAGGTTTTTCCCCTCTTACTTTCACAGGATGGTGATGCCGTATCCCAATCGACTCCATCTCCCAATACCACACATTTGGCAGTAGATGATACCTTTAATTCATACCTAAAGAAAGAGGAGTTTAGTACTTTTCCAGAAGACAACCCGGAAAGGGTTCTTCCCCCACCTCCCCACGCAGGCAAGTTATTACCCAAAAGCTGTCCCCGCTCTGAAATGAGATCTGGCCACGTCAAAGCCACTAAATCAGAGCACTAATAAGAACCAAACTGAAGCAGTTCACTGTGTTGCCACACGCTCATCTCACTGAGGATGTAATGTAATGGTTTCACTGGAGACTTGCACTGGGAAACCAGGGAGGGAGGGGGGTGGTGGGTGTTGCTGCCTGTGATCCCTGTCTTCTGACCCGAGTCAGACCCTTTCAAGCAGTGATCCACTCACCCAGGATGACAGATGAATGTCACAACTGTCTCAAAGAGGAAATTCTCTGCAATCACATCCCCGTTCTCTATCGTGGGAGGAGTACATTGCTGTCCTGGAGGAAAAGAAAGCAGCGGAGGAATTACTGCAAACCCAGAGCTGGGCGTGAACCAAATTCCAGACTACGCAGCATCTCAAGCATGCACAGGTCACTTGTACAGTCAGTCAAGACAGGAGAGGAACAGAAATACTCACGTATACAGAAGTCTGGGTCTGCAGACCAAGTTCTATCACTTAGACAAGTGACAACAGAGGACTTTCCATTTGCTGTAGTATAACCCGGTTTACACCGATACATCAGCGTAGTTCCAGCAAGAGAGCTGTCACCCACAGCCCTTGTTAACTCAGCGAAAGGGAAGTGTGGAGCAGGACCGCAGTAGACTAACAATTGGAGACAAAAGCAAGGTTAGCTACAGAAGAGTACCCAAAGGGTCTGCAACAACAACAGCGAATGGCATGTTTTGGAGCACACGACATTTTAACCTGGCTGAACGTCGGTGTCTGGGATACGGTTTGCATCCAACCCATTTAGCAAACAGCAGCACGTATCACAGTTTACTTAACCAGAGAAAAGATGGAGAGCGGGTAGCATCTCTGAGGCAGAGATGCTCCGTCCCTGACCACCAACCCAACCTACAGAACCTGCAGGACCAGCTGAGCTCAGAAGCCAAACGTCCCCAACAGGTCTGGAAGCTGGTGAAGCAAGCCTGTCAGGTGTAGAAGGCAGTTTTCTCTCTCCTTTCTGTGCACTTTTGGATGATTTACAGTTCACAAATAAATAGCTTCAGGTCTAAATATATAACTGGCCTGGGCTGTCATGCCGAGGACCCAGCAGGATGCTCTGCAAGGGCATGGCGACGAGTGCACAAGATTTGGAAGCTGATCTGCCTACAGATGCACAACATTCAGAAGCTCTTAGACCTACATCAGTGCAATTGCTCAAGGAAATAAATTTGTTTGTACTCACTGGGGTCGCATGTTGGCAGAGGTGGCTTCCAGGTACTGTCTGCTTCACAAGTAACTACACTACTACCATTCAATAAATAGCCAGGATTACACTCAAAGGTCACTGTATTTTCATACGTGTGCTCAGTGCCAAAGCCAGATAACCTTTTCCCATTTTTCACTTCTGGATTTTTACATCTGACCACTGGAAGCAAAGATAAGAAGAATATTTATTACAAGAAGGAAAAGCCCTGCTGTAACACCAGAGGTATTATGCGAGAAGCTTACTAAGAGAACTGCCATCCTTTCACTCTGGGAGAGGCAGGTCCCAGTGGGGCGTAAGTACTCCGTGAACACAAACGTCCCGGGCACGGGCAGGGCGAGGGAGGCTGGCTGCAGGCTGAAGAATCCATTAAACCAAGCCATGCCTCTGCCCACAACTGGGAAGATCACCGCATTCGGCTTTCTGGGAATCATTTTCGATTCAAATCAACCTCCTTGTGTTTGGCAGCTGACTGGGAGAGGGATGAGCAACAAAGTCAAAAGGGGGAAAAGAAAACATCTACCTTTGCATTGAGGGGCTGGACTGCTCCATATTCCCTGGAATTCCTCATCCATCGTACAGTGAATCGTGGCATCTCCAATGAGAGCGAAACCTTTGTTACAGCTGTAAGTTACAGCCATGCCAAAGGTGAAGTCTCTGTCCTTGTTGATGAGCTGCCCGTTCTCGATCTCAGGAGGTGGCAAACAGGGAATACCTGCGTGGGAAAGCAACAGCAAGAAAATGCAAGAACATTTCCATCAAATATGAAACTGAGGTCTAGCTGGTAAAAACAAAACAAAACCAAACCAAACCCAACTCAAACAACAACAACAACAAAAAAGACAAAGAAAAAAGCAGGGAAGCAGCCCTAAAGCAATCATCTCAACCTAAAGTCTGGAATGAGCCTTTACATTCTGAATGTCTTCCAGGGTTTTTTTAAAATGGATAAATGGTAAAACAGCAAAACAGCCTCTATTGTCCAAGAGGAGACACTACAGGAGAGGCCTTCTGGAGACAATAAACAGGGTCTTACCAGGTAGCTCGGGAGCCTCACCTACCAGCGATGGCATTTCCTACCTTCGTTGTGCTAACAAGGATGAGGCCAGAATACCTATTATAGCAGCAAACCATCTAAACTATCAGCAGCTGATGGTCAAGTCTATCCCACAGGATGCTAAAAAAATCCCAAACAGCACCAACACAACTCTTAGAATTTATTTCCCCTTTGAAAATTGACATTTTGGATGTGCAGTCATGTCTGAAGGCATCCCAGTCCTGGTCAAGCACAACTCTTGATAAACAATTCAGCAACGGTTGCCTGATGGAAAAGACAACACGAGTAACGCGGGGTCCGCGCCAGCCTGGCAGAAAGCTTGCTGCGTGCCTGGGCTGGGCAATACCAACAAGCAGTCTCAGGAGCTGCTTTTCTCATAGATCTGATGATGAGCTGCTGCCAACATCCACAGATCCTCCTTAGTATTTAATTTTCACTCCCAGCTCCAGCCAGAGTGCTTGTTTGGAGGAGAGGTAAGGAGTCAGTCTCATTAAAGGCTAATGTAATTTGGATCAAGTGCCAAAAAGAGAGTATCCACCTGCCGTTCCCCAAACTACCAGGTCTATTGTAGTAGCTTCAAGGAAGAGATGTACACAAAATATTTAAGGTCTGCTTACTGGCACAGTATGGCGTGCTATCCCAAGAAACTTCATTGTTTTTAAGTACACATCGCACAGACTGCTTCCCAACTAATCGGTACCTAAGAAAAGAAAAGGTTGAATCTCTTTTTTACAAAGTGGAAAAAACATTTATGAAACTCAGAAAGTTGTACAGCTTCTAATGGTATTCTCTGGGGAAAAATCAGCTAGCCCTCCTATAAAATATAATTTTCTCAATACCTAAAGAAATGCAATATATGATGCAGTTAGAGGAAACTTAATACTTGCAGCAGATGGATACAAGCTCACAGGAGCATGAGCAAGACGGCCTCCCCACCCTGAGGCTGTTCAGCCCCATGCTGTGCAGCGGTAGATCCAAACAGAAACCTAT
Organism: Balearica regulorum gibbericeps; assembly: GCF_011004875.1. Taxonomy (NCBI): domain Eukaryota; kingdom Metazoa; phylum Chordata; class Aves; order Gruiformes; family Gruidae; genus Balearica; species Balearica regulorum. The sequence continues at coordinate 2,728,783 of NC_046208.1, forward strand.
TTTTGGAGCAGAGCTAGGTGTGACTGACGTACCCTACCCGCTCTCTTTCCCTCTCGCCCCACTCCCGGCATCGCCCCGCAACCCTCCTTTCCTGAGAACCCTTAGCTCAGACCCCATCACACGACAGCAATCGCTGAATTACTAATGAGCACCGACTGGAAAGGAACAAAATTCTTTGCAAAGCAGCCAGAAAGCGGTCTGCAAAGTCCGCGCTCTCATGCCCAGAAGATAATATGGACAGCAAGAGCAGGAGGGAGCCTGGTCCCCATGGCTCCCCACTCCCAACACCTCCCGCCGTGCCTGTGCTTGCCAAGGAAACGGCCTCCAGACATTAAAGGCCTCCGAGTCTCCCGCGGGCGCTGTCTCCTCAGCTCCATCGACTCACCAGGAGCCTGGGCCAGCACTTACCCAACGTTACAGGTGTAGGTTATCGTCGCCCCAAACAGGAGGTCGGTCGTGTAGTGAAAGATGCCATTCGCGATGTCCGGTGGACCGCACGACTTTCCTGGAAGGACAAGTGATCAGCAAGCTTTATTTTACAGCATAATAGTGAAATGCAGGTGGCATTGCTGTCCAGTGTCATTACAGACTAACTGGCCGTTTATTCGGCACCTCACTTCCCTCATGAGCAAGTACCAGCACCTTCAGAAAAGATACAAGATCCACATTAACTGCTGAGGAACTGGAAGTTAAAACACAAATAAAAAACAAATAAAAGCACAAAAATAGCTAAGGACAAATAGAAAAATCCAAGGTTCGTACGGTTAACGAGAAAAGAAACTGATAAAGAAAGCAGTGGGCTCAGGGTCTCGGTTTGTAGGGAGACAGCATGGAGGAAGAGGGGACAGGGAGGGACCCACTGACCACCCTACGGCCAGTACAGGGGCATTACCACTGGGACAGCAGGCTCCCACAGCCTTTTGCACACCAGACCTTGTTTCTGTGCGAATATATTATAGCAATTACAGTATATCACCAGATGGTAAAGTAATTAAGAAGGGCACAGATCATCTCCCAGAGATTAATGTTTCTAAGCAGGAAGGGCAACCCCAGAGGCAGGCACACAGGCTGAGCGCTTGTTCTCAACTGTCCTAAAAATGTTAACGTGGGGAGCACTCCCTCCCCCTCAACTGCACCGAACCGTCAGCAGGGTCTGGGGTGCAGCATGGGATGCACCCCCCCCCCTCCCCCCGCACACCCCAAATCCCAGGAGCCCGCGAAGGGGGGAACCCACCGATGCAGAAGTCAGAGTCTGACAACCAGCTGGAGTTGGAGAGGCAGGTGACGTGGGGCAACTTGTCCCTGGCCATCGTGTACCCCGGGCGGCACTTGTAACTCAGCACGGTCCCCACGGCGTAGGACTCCTCCAAGGGCATGGGGGCCTCCGCAAAGTCAAACCTCGGCGGCCACCCGCAGTCACCTACCGGCATGGGGGGGGGCAGATGATGGCGGGGGCTCCTCTTAGCCCTTCCCCACGCCGCCCCAGCCCCACGCCGTCCTGCCCCTCTTTCCCACGCCGCCCCAGCCCCACGCCGCCCCAGCCCCACGCAGCCCCAGCCCCTCTTTCCCACGCCGCCCCAGCCCCACGCAGCCCCAGCCCCACGCAGCCCCAGCCCCTCTTTCCCACGCCGCCCCAGCCCCACACCGCCCCAGCCCCACGCCGCCCCAGCCCCACGCAGCCCCTCTCCCCCCGTGGCCCCGCTCACCCCAGGCGCCGGGCAGCGCCAGCAGCACCGCGCAGAACCAGCGCAGCGCCATGGCCGGTCCCGGGGCCGGTACCGCGCAGGGATGCGCAGCGCAGAGAGCGGCGGCACGGCCCTTTCCGGGGCGGGCGGGGAAACGGGGCCGTTCGCGGAATCTCGTTGCCGCTGAAGCAAAACGCGGCGGGGGAGGTTTCCGGCTATGGAGGGAAACGGGGGCTTTGGGTCCGCCGAGCCCCACGGGGCTGCGGGACGATTCCTCCACCCCGCGGTGGATTCCCACGGCGCGGTAGCTTTCTCCTTTGTGGTGTACGAAACGATGCCGCCTTCCACCCGGGAAGCAGGAACACGCAGGCGGCCAGCGCTGCGGTCCGGTATTTCTCCCGAATCTCGGCCGTGGCCTCTCCTCTCCGCCCTCTCGCCGGGGCTGAGCCCAGCCGGTGACACGGGAGATGAGTCACCCCGCCATGTGCTTTGTTTACTCTAAGCCGTGCTGTAAATGCGTGGGAGTGCCGGGCCTGGCGAGGGACGCTTGTTCTTAGTTGGTCCACCTCATCGCCCTACCCTTGGTCCTCAGCTCAAGGGCAGCCGGAGGCCGCCCCAGGCTCTTCCCTTGAAGAGCGCTTGTCCTACTGCCACGCTGCGTTGTGCCGTGCCTACACCCTTCTCTTCATTTGCCGGGCGTAATCAGCTGCTTAGATAATTGCCGCTGGTTTTGCGCTGTTGTCCGTAGCAGCCTGCCTGGCCTTTCCCGGGAACCACGATGACGAAAGCAAGGCACCGCTGCTAGAGCAGAGTCCGCTTCCACCCCGGGCAGTACCAGGGCAGCATCGGGGAAGGTGTGTACTGCTCTCCAGGTATAACTTTCCCTCGGCTGACCCTGAGTATTCCTGCACGGGTCCTATTCTCTACCCAAAAAAAAAAAAAAAAAAAAGCCCAGGCCACAGCTCCAGCAAGGCGTTCAGAGGATTAAACTCACTGCTCCCCACTTGGTGTTCGCTGGCTTCCACTCCTTGTTTTCATTTTGACACAGGGACAAAATTATCGGTAATAATACAGAAGGCGGGGGTACCTCTTGGCACCCCTGGAACAGTCCCTGCTGCCTCCAGCCCCGCGTGCAAAAGGATGATCCAAAGGGGACAAGTGAGGGACAGCAAGCCAGGGCACGGGGCAGCTCGGGTGTTCAGGTAGTCGTCGCCTCTCCCTCCTCCAAGCAGTATCAGGATTGTAGCCTTCAGCACAAGCCCACGGAAACGTGCTGCATCCCAGTTCCATAACAACTACAACAGCAGAACCAGGTAACTGCGCGGCCCCTTTCTGCCCTGCCTGTGGCACTGCCCGTCTCTCGCCAGAGCACCAATAAACCGAGTCTCTTAGCAAACACCTGTAAAGCAGAAAGGCAATTTTTACAGCTTCTGTATTATTACCGATAATTTTGTCCCTGTGTCAAAACAAAACAAGGAGTGGAAGCCAGCGAACACCAAGTGGGGAGCAGTGAGTTTAATCCTCTGAACGCTTTGCTGGAGCTGTGGCCTGGGCTTTTTTTTTTTTTTTTTGGGTAGAGAATAGGACCCGTGCAGGAATACTCAGGGTCAGCCGAGGGAAAGTTATACCTGGAGAGCAGTACACACCTTCCCCGATGCTGCCCTGGTACTGCCCGGGGTGGAAGCGGACTCTGCTCTAGCAGCGGTGCCTTGCTTTCGTCATCGTGGTTCCCGGGAAAGGCCAGGCAGGCTGCTACGGACAACAGCGCAAAACCAGCGGCAATTATCTAAGCAGCTGATTACGCCCGGCAAAGAATGAGACTACAAAACCATGTAAAGCGCTCTACAAGAAGGTTTGATTAGTAAATATGAAAAAGAAAAAAAACACGCACTCAAAGATACCAGTATTGCTTATTTTATATTCCTTATATTTACAAAACAGTTTTACCATAGATACTGCAAATTTTGCACTTGTACCTGCATACTAGTAAAGGAACCTCAGGCAAAAAGTAGTTTAAAAAATACAAGTAAATCTTGCAAGAACGTGCAAAGAGGGTGTTTACTATGAAATTATTTTCCTAGTGGAAAGAAACATTTACTGAAGTTTAAAAGCCTCATTTTAAGAGCTGCAAAAATTGTTTTTTCCTACTAAAACAAACAAAAAAGTAGGCATTAAACCAACATGGAACTGAATTTGTAGTATGTTTGATTTTCCTGCTTGTTTACAAAGAAATTCTTGATCGCGAAGTCAGACACTTAACTTCAAGTTGCCTTATTGCACTTCGAGCTTCATCCCTGGCACCGTCAGGAGTCAGCGTAGCAACTCTTCCTTCTCTCCAACCAGTTTCGTGCCGCTTAGGCCATCACAGCCGTCGGTGTTTATCCTGCAACAGGGAAATGAGAAGGTAATTAGGGTTAGACGCTGCGTGCTGCAGCCCCCGGGACTTTGGGAGCAATGCCCTTTGCAGCGGCTGGTTTGTGGCACCTTGGCCCCCGGCCGCCGTGACCTCAAGGGCGTTTCGGGTGCCCCCGCGCAGGTCCCTACCGTCGGGCGCCTGGCGCCAGGGCTGGCACAGGTGCGCGTGGGTGGGCGCCGCGCAGACGGGGCAGACGTGGCAGCCGGGGGTGCGGTGGGGGACGAGGTGAGCCAGGGTGCCCTCCCCGGCCAGGGGACACACGGGGAAGCCCGCCGCGTCGCTGTGGACGAGGGAGAGGTGCAGCTGGTCGGCGCAGGGAGGGCAGACGGGACTCTGCGGGCTGTGGAGAGAGGGCAAGGGTGAGCCCCGACGGGTTTGTGTTGGAAACTGCTCCTCGCCAAGCCACACCGCACAGGCTCCGGCACCCACAAAAGGTAGTTTCATTAACAATTTCAAAGATATTAACTTTTTAAGCTCAAACAAGTAGCGATCCATGAGTGCAGAACAGAAACGGCTCCTCCAGGGTTACGGCTAATAGCAGGTGGAACAGCACGAAATAAATGATTGGTAAAAAGAAGTTCATGCTTACAAAAGCTAAAGCAGGCAGATGCACACCTCAAACCATGTTTATTTTAACAAGTGTTTATTTGAATTTGCCTCTGTCAACGTTGACTCTGTTACGGAGGCTTTGTGGTCCTGAGAGAGCACAAGACTCATATGGGCGAGTGTCAAAAAATAAACTGAGCATGCAGCATCACTTTGCTCACCTCATCGCTGCTCTGCCCCAAACAAACTAACCGTGCCTAGAGGTGGGAAAATCACCAGCAGCGACGTGAACAGAAGGCTCACGCTGCAGCGTCTCTGACAGCTCTCAGGCTCTTTGCTGCTAGATCAAAACCAAAGCTCCATCACGGGCCAAAGAAGACAAGAGGCCGAGCCAAGCGAGGACAGCTGAGGAGCACAAGCTGATTCAGAGATGCCCAAGGAAACCGCAGAAGCATTGTCCAAATAAACCTCACACCGGTTTCACACCTCTCTCAGCTTGCAAGCGGGCGCCACGCTTTTATCCTGATACAGAGCTATAAGCAAGCAGAACCAATATTTATGCAGCCCCATCATTTTTTGTTATTTTAAATTAAGCGGTTAACTCGCAGTTTTGAGGACGTTTAGTGCACACCGCGGTGCCTGCTGCTGCAAGGAGCTGCCTGCACCGGCTGCATCGCACTCACTCCTCGTCCTGCCGGTGGGGCCCCCCCGGCCGCTCCCTGGGTGCCGCAGGACGGCTTTCGCCCTGGCCAAGGTGGGTGCGTAGCCAGCTTTCACAGATGGGGCAGATGTGATGGTTGCTGTGGAGAAGCACCGTTGAGGATGTGCATTAAAGTCTCTCTAGGGAGACTCAAAAATCTCCCGTGAATTTTGGCACCTCCAGCTTCCCTGGTACTGAGGAGCCGGCCCAAGCAAGATCAAAACCTGCCGCGGGCTGCGGACGCAACGGGGAATTAGCTCTATCGCACACCTCCCTCGCTTTGCTAAAACGTGTGAGAAGTTTGCCCAAGAGCTCCTTTGTTTTAGGGGAAAAAAGCAGAGAAATGGGAATAAACAGGGAGGTGCAGAATACCCTTATTTTCTCCTCAAATTGAATAAATACAGTTCTACTCTACTCTGAAATTATTTTTATTCAAGCCTACCATGGCATCTGCGTATTTTTAAGTGGGAGACAGACCTTTCGTGGTCCATGGGCTGCTCTGCCTCACTCCGCTCCGGAACAGCTTCTCCTGTGCCGTCACCCCTCAGCGCATCCGCAGCTTTGGCCGGAGAGCTGAACCCAGAGAGAGAGAGAGATGACGGCCTGAATCCACCTGAACGCATGGCTTTCTGAGAATGACTACTGCCCTACGGAACCACTTTTTTCTAAATAGCAAATACTTTCTAAAGCTAATATTGGGCTTAAAGGAACCAAGGGAATTCGATATGCAAAGTCTGCTCTATCCATGTATAGATGCTTTTCCCCTGCAAGAAGCGCCCCTTTCCCCCCGTTTTGTTTTACACGGACCCGTGTAAAAGGGGAGCAGAAGCCAGTGCCCGGTTAACCGCGGTACCTCATGCCTGCAGGACTTCGGCTCTCCTCGCCGCTGATGCTGGGCACCGAGTAGGTGCGCGATGTGCCGGGCTGGACACGCAGCCAGTCCTCGCAGGTGGCACAGCCACGGCGCGCGGGCTCGGCGCGGGGGGCCAGGGCGGCGTGCAGCCGCTCCTCGCAGGTGGGACACACGTGGCAACTCGTTGTGTGGCTGCGGATGAGAAAGACGGGGGGTGTGTGTTGGGGGGGAATCCCTCCTGCCGAGCCTCAAGAGCAGCTGGTGAACACCAAACCCTCCCGTGAAGCAGCCGCCGCCTCTCCGGCGAGCAGCGTGTTATCGCTGAGGTGTTGGCATTTTAGAGTCAAAAACTGCATAAAGATGTGCCGTGCCGGTGTGGTCAGGCAGCGCAAGGTTTGTAGCTAGAAATAACATGGTGAGATCCGTGGGTGTAGTTGGAAGAGCGGCACAAGGTTTTGGGCAGATGAACAAGCAAACCTACCAAAAATAGGAATGCCACGGCCTGGGCTGCTTCTCGTCATCCGTTATCTTTGGGTGCATCGCTGGATCTCTTCCCTTCGCCTCCTGCTTTTGTAAATGCATATTATAAGAGCTGAAGAGGCAGAAAGGAGAAAATTTATTGACTAAAAAGCAACTTAGCAACGTGGAAAGACAGTACTAACCATGCAAATATAGACTGAAGGTAGTTGCTATCATTCAGAGCTTAAAAAGAAATACCCTGTTATCCCTAGGGAAAGTTATGACTGATAAGGGGCAGCTTAGGCTTACTTACTGTTGTTTGTTGTCTTTGCATCTTACGATGATCCAAGCTAGAATTCCAAGGATTACAAGGACAACTAACAAACAAGGAAGCAAAGAAAAATTAAAAAATAAACCACAAACTTGGTATGTAATTTAAGCAAAATACTGCAGTTTGGTAAAAGAATGGCAGCAAAATTCTCAGCTCTGGGGCTGCCTGTTACCACCCAGAGCCAGAATCATGCAAACCCCCTCTTGTGTCCCTGAACACAGCACAGAAACCACTAAGCGTGGTGCCAGGCTGATCTTCCTAAAGGTGGGAGCCTCATTTATTTAGTGCTTTTATGGACAGCACCTGTTTATTTTGTATTTTAAACCTACTCCCCATTTTTAGTACCTGATCTCTTTTGCAACAAGGATGTTCCAAAAGCTTCACTAATCTCTTATCTTTCAATACCTGCCAAGACCTCTTAAAGCAACTTTATCAATTAAAGAGTGACAGGATGTAAAGGTTTTGGTTGGCTTCTTACACTGGTGGCTTGGCTTCTTTCATTTCACCCCCAACTGATTTAATGTCTTATACTAAGGCACAGACAATCCATCCAGTTGCTTGCAATGCTGCTGCATTACCCCACAGCAGGGAAACCCCTGAATCCTGGCCAGAGCCACTCAGTAAAAGGAATAAACCAAAACCACTGACTCCAGGTATTTAACTGCAAATAACAGCTTTGCGTTAGAAAAGTATATTTTCAATTTTCAACTACTTACCAATGCAACTAGGGATGAGGATACTTGCTAGAGAAGGAAATAATGAAATTGATGTTAAAAAACCAAAGCCAACAATGCTGATAACTAGACAGGGAAGTTTCTTAACCTATGCCCACAGAAGATTATTCAAACCCAGATAACCCTAACACTGCTGAGAAGACAAAATGCTGTAAAACAATCTCTCGTTAACTACTACACACATCATGATGCTGCTCTTGAGGCCCTCACCCCACGTCTCTCCACTGAGGGAGCTGAGGTCCGTAGCTCCAGGCTACCTCCACCCTCAGCAACGTCCAGATACAGCCAGGATAACGTCAGTGGTTTCTACCGAGATGCTCGGCTGCACAGAGGGAGATTCAAGCATCAAAAATCCTACCGCGTATCACGTCAGCTAAGGAGTCACTCAGCTGGGAGTACAGGGGGAAGGGGATTAGACCAGGGAACAAGCCTGTGCAAACCCCTTAGAACCGGGAAGATGGACCCACCAAAAGAAATGAAGGCGGCACAATGACAGCAGACAACCAACAGCACGTGGAGTCACAGGCACCCAGCGTGGGTGCAAAACCAGCAATTAAAATGACCCTGAGGCAGAAAGCCTCCCCTGAACTCTTACCTAGCCAGTGAGGTTTCTCTGCTCTCTTCTCTTCTGAGGGTTCAGTTTGGTTTGTTGGTGCTGTAGTGAGAATAACTATAGAGAGAAACGATCCAGGAAAACCAGTCAAAATTATATCATTCTCCATTTATACACAATATATACAATACTTCAGTGAGGACTAAATGTAGCATGGGCAGGTGACTTCTGCATCCCTTTCCAAGAGAAGGAAATTAGGACTAATTAACTGCACAGCAAGAAAAACTTTGAGAACAGGATGATTATCCAGCAGCGCTCACCCCTGCATTTGGGAGGGGATCCGCTCCAGACGCCAATGATCCCGTCCTCTGTTGTACAATGAAGAGTTTCATTTCCCACGAGCTGGAGCCCAGGGTCACACACGTACATCACGACCGAGCTGTACGTGAACTCCGTACCATTGCCATCGTGCTTCCCATTAGCAATAGCTGGAGGTGGAGGACAGGAAATAGCTGGGGGAGAAAAAAGGAAAGAGTTGAGGAGGCGACTGACCTCTGGGATGCTCTTCTCCGGGATGTGAAGAGTGGGAGACCCAAGTTCTGTTTGCACACAGGCTCACATTGCACCAGCGGCAGGAGCAGGGGCTGAAACGGGAGCGCCGGGCACCCTCTCGGCACGCAGTTACTTTTAGGTGCCTCCCAGCCTGCTGTCCCGTGTACACAGGGGCAGCGGCAGCCTGCAGGGACACCGAGGCTGCTGGGTTGCTCGTTTATGTCGGTCGTCCACGTGCAGAAGGCACCGGCGATGCTACTGGCTAGGCCCTGCTTTCATCAGGCCAGCCGGCTCCCTTCCAGAGGTGCTTTCCTGACTTCATTTAGTCAAATCCACACACGATTCGGTATTTCTGAGTTGGAATATTTGGTATTTCCAGTCAAGCGCTGGACAACCTCACTTACCCTGACAAGCTGGAATATGACTCCAGGCAACTCCATCTCCCTTTTGGAAACACCAGATGATAGATGACTCGCCCTTTAACGAGTACCTGCAGGGGCAGAAGGCACATCCCCAAATCAGTTTGTGGTCACCAACCGAGAACAGGTCACCCCACAGAGGTGCCGAGGACTCGGCAGGCAGAGCCCGGCTCGCACACCAGTGGCTCTGGTCAGGCAACTGGGACGCGGTGGGCAGCTGGCTTCACACTCACCCACGGTTACAAACTACATCTGCTTTCGCACCGAACAGGTAATCATTTGTAACAACTTTGCCGTGTTCTGGATTTGTTGGAATACCACAAGATTTCCCTAAAAAAAAAAAAGAGTAAGATTATCAAGGATGGGAAAAAAAATCCCCACAGCCATACTTTTCATGACAGCAGCGTCAAACCAGACATTTGACGGTATTTCACGCTAAACGTAATTAAAGAAAAAGCAATCCTAAAATACAAATGAGATGTGGCATTCAAAACATTGCTGCGGATGCAGCTGTGGGAGGATGTTGGAAAAAATGAAGCGACATGGAGACACTCACTCTGACATAGCTCGGGAACTTCTGACCACGTTAAATTGTCAAGGCAAGTGCTGGTGGGGAACTGGTCTGTGGTATTCTCATGGCCTGGGCGGCAAATATACTTCACAGTGACACCAACAGCATAGAAATTCTGTGTTTGGTCTTCTTCTGATATTTTGGCAAAAACTACACGTGGCGGGCTGGAACAGCTACCTAGCGACAATGAAGACAACCAAAGCGTACAGTTACAAAGCAAAAATAACAATATTTTGCATTCAACTATGTATAAACATAAATCCAAGTGACAATGCACGAGCCTCCCTAAGAATATGGATACCGCAAATATTTTTAAGCAGGTGATTGGTAATTTGTGTAATTCAGACATATTCCTAGATGACTATTTAATGGAAAAAGATTTAAAATGTTAAAATTTGCCCTCTTTCAGCCATTCACAAGCACAGTGCTTACTTCCCTTGCCAATTCCACCCATGAAGCGTTTGAGGTGGCGAAGCGCAGCTATTTCTCACTGCGGAGGTTTGCAAATGCCCGACGCCAAACCTTCCCTCTTCGTTAACTCTTACATCAGCAGTCAGCTCTACCAGCGCTTCACCGCTGTAGTTCTGCCCCTCTTTTCTGTGCTGCCCCAAGCTATTCATCTATTTTTATTAACACGCAAGCGCCAGCACGTGGCTCCAACGGACTAAGCAGGCTTAGGAAGAAGGAACAGTAAGAGATTCTCTGACCAGCAGCTCGATCGTGTGGCGCTTCGGATGGGGAAACCCTCGAAACAGCAGTTGCTAAAGCAGTAAATGTTTTCACAAGCATCGTGCGTTTCTAAGGAACTCGTTTCAGAGACGGTGAAATACTTACGACCACAAAACTCCGGGAGGTTGGACCACTGGGAGTTTGCAAGGCACTGTATCGTATCCGACATCGAGGGGCGTTTGACATAACCTGTAAGGCACCTGTACGTCACTTCGGAGCCGACACTGAAGTTTTCCTTGTGTTTACTGTGCTCTGGGGGCTCCGCGTGGTTTATAGGTGGCAACGGCCCACAGTCACCTGTAGCAAAATCAAACCGGATTTAGCGGGGCTTCTCCTAAAGCTCCCCGAGCAGGGCACAGCGCAAATGCCCACGCACGCACGAGTCCGCGGGAGAGCACGGCACACGCACCCACGCGGAACACACCCAACGCACGGACCACACGCCCAATCACCCCCAGCCCTCCCCGTGGGCTCACCCCACGCCGCGGGTGGCAGCAGCAGCAGCAGCAGCAGCAGCAGCAGCAGTAGTGTGGGCAGGAGCGAGCGGCAGCGCCCGGAGCCCATCGCTGCGGCGGGGTGCCGGGAACCGGGAGCGGGGAGCGGGGCGGGCAGCAGAGCCCCACCCGGCCCGGCCCCGCCCGGGGTGCGCAGCCGGGGGCCCCCTGCCTCCACCGGGGGAGGGCTTGCTCAAGAGCACGCGTGGGCAGAGGGAGGAGGCAGCTGCCTGCAGCACCCTCAGCTGTGGGACGCGCGGCCAAAACCGGTGCCGCTCCCAAGCGCGGAACCCCCGCCTGCCTCACGTCCGCTCCCTGCGGTCTCATCTCTGGGAAATTTTCCGATTACAGTCTTATCTGTGGCTGGAAGCGGGAATGGGTTTGAAGCACGCCCTTCTTCTCGGGTCCGCTCCAAGAGGCGTGCTTGGCATCCAGAGGATTTTCCAGACACCCACTGCCTCAGCATCTCCTTCAAATCATTTCTCTGCACCTTCCCATAAAGACACCCCTCTACCAAAGCTATCAAGTGCCAGAGGAAAAGAAAAAGAAAAAAAAAAAAAAAAAGGCAGCACCTGGGTCCTTGCCAGCTCCAGCTGTGAACGCTGCAGCGGGCCCCGAAGTTGGGAGGGGTGGAGAAGGTCCCGTTCATCCCCCAGCACTGGCTCTGCTGCATCCAGGGACGAGAGCTTCATCTTCATCTTCATGGGTGCCTCCCGCCCTCTCCGACAGCGTCTGGCCCAGGGAGCCCAGCACAACGCAGTCTGGCAGCACTAGGCCCCCCAAACTGTCAAGACATCACCTGCCTGTCCCCAGGAACAGACCTCAGCGAAGAGGGGTTTTCCTACAAGAAGAGAAGAGAGGGCTTTCCTCCAGCCCAAGGGGTGCACGGGAACGCAGAGGGCTGTAGATCAGCCCCACTTTGAAGCTCCTAATTGAGCTGCTTCTGTTAACACCTGCACACAAACCAACAGCGCCGGGATACCAGCATTTCCACTGTAACCCTCCCAGTTAGACACAAAACTCTTCGAATGAGACGCTGCCCGCAGAGGCGCAGGAGCAGTTTGCCTCAGCTCCATGCTCTCGTGGGAAAGCAGAGCTGCCCTGGGATCCCTGCCTCCAGGGCTTGCGGGAAGAGCCAAAGGAAAGGTTGTGTCCGTGTTTGCTGCCCCGTCCCGCTCTGCTGAGCGGTGCTGCCGGTAAGAGGGCTTGTGTCACCCCACCCCGAGGAGAGGGCAGCCAGCACCATCCTGCCTCCCTCTATCTGTTGTCCAGTAAACGGTGATGTTTCCACTGAGCAGCTCAAAGTTATGTTTTTCCTTCCCCCCCCCCCCCGACTTTATTTCCCTTTCCAATACAATTTAAGCTCCAAGGCTATGTAACAAAAGCATTTGCAATGAGGCCAAGAGGTTTTTTCTTAAGGGAGGAATCAAGCAGCCTGGATAATGTATTCCTTTAAAATACTTGTGAACATGTTGACAAATTACGTGGAGATGTCTGGGCTACATGTTTTTACAGGTCACTGGTCACCTAAGGTCTGAATTGGGATGGTGGCTGCATAATGCAAAAGGAAGTTGCTAACAGGGAAAAAATACTTTGAGTGCTGGTGAATTCTCTTGTAATAGCTTACAGCAATGACCTCAGCGTTGGATAGCGAGATGTTGAAAAGTATTTGGCAAATACTTCTTGTAATGTCAAGTGTCCCCAGGAAACAGCTCCGTTCATGCGTACATCAGAAGAATCAACTGCTGTAGTTCCAACTCGGTGAAATCCCCTTGCTAAGAGAGTTCAGATTAACCCCTTGAACCAGGCTGCTTTCCTACCTGAGGCCACGCAGGAGGCATCCGTACCTGCCGAGACCATCAGGCTCAGAGCAGCCCATCCCTCTGCCTCTCTGCCACCCACCTTTGCTGTCCCATTTTGCCCCGTATTGCCCCAGTAATCGACTGAGCACCGAACCCTCCCGGGCAGGAGCTGCCGCAGCAGCTGAGCCCTGCGATAGCGGGTCTGCGCCTGCTCAGCTGGAGCAGCCGAGGTAACTTGCTTTATCTTGCTCTGACATCCCTTCCCCGTGCTGCAGAAATCGGGCCGAGCAGATGGCAACGGCCGAACTGAAAGCACGTACAGAGAGGGGCCTGACCCGTGCTGCTCCATGCGCCTACGCTGCCAGGCTCGGGCTGGAACAACAGGAGGTTTCTAGCAAAACCAGCCAGCAAAAACAGGGGTTGGGCTGCCGGAGTTGCTCTCGGCTCCCACGCACTCCTGCCATCCCCGTGCAGGGCAGCAGCCCCGGGACGTCGCCCACAGCTCCCAAAGCCTTTCTGGGATTGACCCCCTGGGGCTACCTGGGCTGAGCGGGGGGCTGCAGAGCTCGGGACTGGGATGGATAAATAGGATTAGGGCAGGTGTGCACCACTTCAGACCGGTCAGCTTGCTTTTCTGGACCACTTACTAGAAACACTCATGTTGCCAAACATTACTACGTGGATTTCTTTTCTTTCTTTCCTTTTTTTTGTTTTTTTTTTGTGTTTTTTTTTTTTTTAACCCAAGTTAAACTTGCAGAGGAAACCATTTAGAAAATAAATAAGAAAGAGTGCTGATAAAGAACTAATTGAACAGCAAATCTGACCATTACCAAGATACCTCTAAAAGCTGATACCTTCCTGAAAAGAGCATAAAATACGAAAAGGGAAGAGCAGGCAGTTGAATTCACAGGCTATCCATTATAAACAATTACCATTTATTACTAAACGTAAATAAATCCCCAGAAAGGCACCTAAATATAAGGCACATAGTGTTCTGTATAGGACAAAGATGGTAAGCAGCCAACAGCATAAACCTGACATTCGCAATATCCCTGTCGCGGTATTACAACACGGGAGATTATATTTAGCAGTTACTTCTGCTGGTCGATGTGCTCATAGCCTGCAGCGTTACAGAGCTGCCTCCCTCCCTTTGGAAAGCAGAAGTAGTTCCTTTACAATATGAGATTAGTAGATACCAAGACCGCTCGTGGTGGTTATCTTTCCTGTAGACTGAACAGAAGTATAAACTGCAAAGAACTTATGTCAGAGATAAAAAAAGCTTTTGCTAAAGAAAGTGCTTAAAGTACTGAAGATATAAAGAGCCACATTCAATTTAGCACGGAAAGCAGTGTGATTTCCTAAAAGAAATATGTACATAACTTTGCAAGACAAGAAAATCAGTATTTTGCTTTCAGCACGAGCCTGCTGGCAGCTCGCATGGGGGTATCTGCAACCGGACCATGCTACGGCCAGAAATCCCTGCGAGTTAAGGGAGCAGCTCAGCCCAGCTGAGAGATTTGGGTCTTTCCGCGCTCGTCCTGCGAGTCCCTGTGTTTACAGGGATTGTTACGGCAGCAGGTTGGCATCGAACAGGTTGTGACATAACCGGGCTCCATCAGAAATTCTGCAGAAGGCCTGGGGGGTTTCTGAGAAACCCCCAGCCTGAAAAAAGGCTGGTCCAATCAGCTGGGAATCGTAACTGGATTTGGGATGTTAGGAGGAATTACTGAAAGAGAGAAAAACTCAGATGGGAGAAGCAACTATGGGAATCATCCAATTCTTGCATCAGTAATTTTCAATCAATTTCTTGGAACATTAAAACATAATCACAATTTTTAAAATACATTTTGTACACGTACATTTACCTAAAGCGGGTGTTCAGTCTGTGTTACTTACAATTACATGCTTATGGTTCCCACCCAGACACCATTTCCAACACAACTGAAACTCACCTTTGTTATAGATAAAATGATCCTTTGCAACGGATGGGAAATCTGTTGTAGCAGCACTTCTGCCATGTCCAGCTTCTCCTGGCTGCCCACGACCTCGCTAGCGTGGAACAAAGTTAGTGTTAGTGCATTGCCTCTCGCTGCCAGAACAAGGACAGAAGCCCCAGCACGCTTAAGGCTACGCGGTATAAAGTTATCTCTTGCTTTTCAATATGGAAAGACAGAAAAAACCAAAAAAAAAAAAGGTTAAACAAAATCTCAAATAACACGAGAGCAAGGAAACAATTGACAAATGAAAATACGTTTCATACAAAACAAAGCTTTTTTAAGAGGAGGAGGTCAGTGCAGTCAAACCTGAGCTTTGAACCAGATGCCTAACCAGTGGAAAATATAACTTACACAGAGAAAACTTATAGAAGAAAAGAACACAACAAAAAAATCACTCACTTCCACAAAATGATGCAACTTTAGACCATTTTAAGTTTTCAAAGCAGCCAGCTTGGGGAAGGATGCCAGAGATCCCCATGTACTTTGGAGGACACATGGATCCAGAATAGGAGCTTTGGGTTTTGTACAGAGGTACAACAAATCTGAATGCTGAGGTAGCGCAGCCCCTTGACGCTGAAGAGAAACATGGGGAAAAAAAAAAAAGAAAACTCTGGGGATAGGACTGGGAGTAACGAGGGAGTCTCATTGATGAGTTCCCCTGAACTCCAAATGAGCCTCCGGGACTGACCCGGTGTCCTGGAGAAAGAGGAAGAAGGGGAGAAGGAGTTGGAACTTTGGAGTGACTTTTTGTAAAGGCTGAGCTTCATTTCCCATGTGAGAGCCTTCTTAGAGAGTTGGATGGCATTTCCACGGGAACCTGAAAGAACAGAATTCAGGGTGTGAAATTAATCTAATGGCTTTTTCGTCAAAATGTGATAAAGGAGCAAATTAAGTTGGGAAATGTGGGACTTGATTCAATGTAGAATCATTTAAACTCACTTTGGGAAGGAGGACTCCTTTCCATTCCTTTTGCTCCAGCTTTGACAGATGTGCTTTTCTCTAGGGTATAAAGAGTAAGTATCGCTAGGAGCACTACGCCTTTCTTGCACGGACCGTTTGTTCCTTACTCACTTTAGCAGCATTGCATTTTTTCTCTTTAAAATCAAAGTATGACTTATGCTTGATGTGTCCTGTGCTAAGCAATCACAATACTGGTTAAGTATTGTGATTAAGCTGGTGCATACTAAATACTGAGCTCCTAATAAATACTAAACTTGGATGAAATCACCTTTACATTCAGGTGCAGCTCCGCTCCAGACTCCACTTGTTTTGTCCGTACTCGTACAATGGATGCTCACATTTCCAACAAGTTGGAAGCCAGAGTGACAGCTGTAAGTCACTGTTGAGTTATAAGCAAATTTTTCTACACCTTCGCCATCGTGCTTTCCATTGCTAATCTGAGGCGGTGAAGAGCAGGTAATCACTGCAGGAAAGAAAGTCCACATGAGTATCGCAAAAAGCTTCAGTAATAATGAAAATGCAAAACGTTTCCTGAGTCCACCTAAGGTTCTTGAAGACAATAAACCTTTTGGACGACTGAAATGGGTAACTGGCACTGCCTTCTGCCTCCATCATCTCTCTCTTCTTTCTGAAGTGTTTCTGTTGTCACATCTTTCTCCCTCTCACTCCAAGGGTCAGAAAAATAAACAGGCAGCTTGCCATGCCCTGCCTCGTGATCCCTCAAAATACCTTCCCATCGCCTTCACCGCAACCTTAACTCGTGAGAAAATACGTTGATCCTGTGAGAACAGAACTGCTGAAATACAGTGTCAGCAGCAAAACGGGTGTTTCTGAGCTGCAGTGCTGGTGACAGATCTGCCACATAATATCAACAAAACCAAGCGAAGTACAGACACGGGCTTAGACTAGACATTAGCGTGCAGGATCTACTGGAGAGAAGTCAAAAGTAAGGCTGGATTAGTCTTACATTCGCAGGTTGGAAGTTTACTCCACGCAACATCATTTCCTTTAAGCAGACACTGGATGAAATCGCTCCCATCTAATTTGTACCTAAGAGAAAATAAGAAATAAAAGAAAAATTTGTGCAACTATTCAGAAACCAAGAACAATTTTTTTCCCTGGTACCAGTACGACGAGGAGTGTAGAAAAGGCAGTTTTAAAACAAGCAGACGTGCAGATACAAGCTGGTTAAGAGGAGAGCTCCTTCACCACGCTCCCTGCCAGGATCCTTGTTAATCTATTTTCAGGCGATGCTCTGACTCACTGCAGAGCGCATCTTCCATCGCCAGGATGGGAGAAGTTGGCAGCTAGCAGAGCACGCAGTGAAAGCCAGACAGTGCTGAGGTTAGATGTGGATTCCCACACGGAAGCCCACATTGGGCTCAGATTTGCTGAATCAGGGACTATCTCTCCCTTCCTGCTTCCTGGTGGCGAAGAGCGCTGGGATTCAGGCTGCTGGCATCCAGCGCCTTTCCCACACCGCTGTCCCCCCATGAGGACGAGGTGAGGAGGTGAGGAGGTGAGGAGGTCCCTCCTGAGCACACGCAGCATCTCTAAAGGCTGTGGCTTAGCCCCTGACTGCTGCTCCGCTTCGCGGCGATGATGCGTTACTGAGGTCACTTAGCTGTATCTGCTGAAAACCTCGGTGCTGGTGGTAGAGGGCAGGGCAGCCCCGCGTCCGGCAGTGCCACCTTCTCCCTAGGATGCTGCTTTTGGGGTGTAAAGGTGTAGCTAGCTGTTTTGCTAAAGTTTTGCCAGAAAAGCAAAAGACAGCAGGCTGCTGGCGTACCTGCTCAGCTCAGCTCTGCAAATATTCAAATACATCCGCTACCTACAGCAGGGACCGGGGAGGGGCAACGGGGATCTACATTTCATTACCGTGGCTTTCGGATTGGCTTGCTGGAAGCAAATACATCTTGTCCTGACAGCACTGACACCTTCCCCAATCTCTGAATGACATCCTCCCGTTCAAAAGGATTCAGCGTTTGGATATGATTGATCTGGATATCTGATCTTGCTTAGATGGATAACATTATCCCTCCACCCTGATGTGTATTTCCAAGGAGTAGCTGAACCCCAGAAGGGTGGGACAAGCTGTCATTTCCCCAAAGTCCATCCTAAGGGAGTATCTGGGAAAAAAAGCTGTGTTATATTTCAAGCAGCTGTAAAGACTGACAGATGATGCCAGCTAGGATGCCTTCTGTTAGGGAGGGAGGAACACGAGCTGGAGTTGCAAGAGCTTAATTTTGTAGGTCAGTTTAGTGCATATGTGCCCTGATTGAAATCAGGCAGAAGCGTGAGTCAGCTCACTGACTGACTGACGGAAAGTCTGCTTCATTGCAGTTTTCTAGCTGAGCATAATGGAATTTTAAACAATTCAAACATATGCCTTTTTTTAATTTAATACATCTCAAATTTATTGTGCTTGTTTTGAAGTCTATAGTTATAAACCGATGGTACAAGCAGTGCTGTTGGGATAGATACCCTGGGGCAGTTAAATTTCTTCTGGATGACACTTGAAGGAAAAAGCAGATGTAAATTCAGAGCCCAGGCCCTTCCCACCAGCTGTATCTTACTCCTTCCCAGCCCAAAGCTGTGATTCAAGTGGGAAAAGCAGCTGCACACTGCGCACTCGGAGCAGCACCGCAGGAGCGATATATTGTGAAAGAGCAGCCCAGCCCGTGTCCACAAGTTCATTGCACTGGACCGGAGTTTGTATTCCGGCATCGGCACCGCTGCACTGGTGCTCGGGGCATTGCCCCGCGACTCACCCGTCCTCGCAGAACACTTTCACCATTGCACCGAACTGCAGGTCTGTGAGAGTGACCATCCTGCCTCCGGGCAGCGGTCCTGGGTCACCGCAGGATCTCCCTGCCAGAGAACGAGGCCAGCGTTAGTGGTAACACACAGCGATGGGGAAATAAAAAAGGCCAAAAAAAAAAAAAAAGGGACAGACCTAGAGGGTTGTACCAAAGCGTTTTACTTCGTGCGTGTCACAGCCGAGCTGGCAGGAGCCAGAACCAGCTGTAGGTGAAGGTGGGGATCCCCGTAAGGGCTCCACGCTCACAGCGGTAAGCATCTCGCGGGAGGGCGGAGAATATTTAGAGAGATATTTCCATCTCAACAGATCGGCAGTAAGTTACTTGACTGTGAAAAACGCATTGCTGCAACGTCATCGGTCTTAATGTTATACGGATTTCACCAAGAAAAACGCTTTGCCTTCGTTTTGAAGTTGAACGCTGTAATGGCAAATTGGCATTTGTCCTGTGCATATGCTGTGTCCAGATGTGAACATACTAACGTGAAAATCAAGACAGATCTATTCATGCCAGCAGGAAAAAAAAAGAAAAGAAAAAGAAAAAACACTATTGATACTCCTGTCCAGTCCTAAATATTAATGTCAAGGAATAGCCACCTAATTTTGTATTAAGCATCTAGCCGTTGGGATGACAACGACCCAGCCGCATTTCAGCACGTGGGCTGGGAGCAGCTACCTGATCTGCTCCAAACTCCGCAGCTGCTTTTCGGCAAGCGGAGCAGAGATACTCACTCCTGCACAGCTCCGCAGCTTCCGACCACGCAAGGTTTTCAAGGCAAGTGCTGGTGGGGGAACTTTCCGAGGTGTTCTCGTAGCCGGGGCGGCAGACGTAGCTCACGTTGGTCCCAACAGGAAAGAAATTAATCCTCTCGTCCGCCTCAGACAGGGCAGCAAACCGCAACCTTGTCGGGGCAGCACAGCTCCCTGGCAGTCAAGGAAAGCGAGCCTGAAAGAACTGCCCTCTGGGAAGCATGCAAAATAAACCCTGAAACCACAGAAATGCTCTCGCTACAGCGCTTTTGGAAAGCTCCTCGCGTTCATCCCAGGTTACTTCTGTTTTCCTACCAGGCTGCTACTCTGCCGAACGCATCTTTTGCAAAGCGCAGCTGAAGATGCTTTAACCGCGCGGGCAAAGCTGTTAGTAGGAAATAAGAAGTCACACGCACGTGCCGCGGGGCTGCGCACGCTGCAGCTGCCCGCACAGCCCCTGCCAGCTGGGACTCGGGAAGTGTGCGAGCATCCCAGGCTCCAGCCACCGTCCCACCGAGCCCCTCGACGGCAGGCACGGATCCCGCACCCGTCAGCAGCTCTGAGGAACAGCAGCCGAGGGAAGCAGGTTCACACCTTGCCAGGAGGGGTGGTGCCGCTGCAGAGCGGCCACCGTAAGGGGCAGAAGCTTTAAGCCAAGCGAGAGACAGGCGAGGGAGCCGCGTTTCAGAGAAAGGAGGTATTTACGGCCGCAGGGCTCGGGCAGTTTTGACCAGCGTGCGCCGGGCAGGCACTCCACCGTGTCCGACCTCTCGGGGATTTTGATGGCACCTTCGATGCACGTGTACGTCACCCTGGATCCAACAGGGAAGCTGCTGGCATGCTCATCGCTGGATGGTCTGGAGTGGGTCATGCGAGGTGGGGGCCCACAGTCACCTGCGGCAGGAGAAGACCTCCTCAGGTGAGGACCCTGTTCCCTGGCCCCTTCCCCAGCCCTAGCGAGCATCCCAGCAGGGCGGCTGGGCTGGTGCTGGCTTCCCTCTGGGCAAAGGCACGGGGCAGTGCGGCATCCGTGAGAGCATCGAGGCTCCCACCCAGGCTTACGGGTGGTGGCATCACCCACTCCAGCCCCCGAGCAGCAAGGTGGGATCCAAGCAGGTCTCGCTGGTCCTCCCCACACACCCCGTGCCCCATACTCACTGCGAGCCACAGGCATGCCTAGGAGCCCCAGCAAGGCCAGGAGCAACGTGGGTGCCCTGCAGCTCAGGGTGCCTGGGTGCTTTCCCCATGCTGGTTCTCCAGACTTCATTGCAGCAATTCCCGTGCTCCTCTGTTGAGCACCGTTGGCTGCAAGGGGCTGTTTCTGAAGCTGGGAGGAGATGCAGAACCACAGACTCAGCCAAGCCTCTGGAGCAGTGGAAACCTTTCCGGAACACCCATGGAGCTAAAGCATCTGGCAGGGACACGAAGAGCAGCCAGGGGTGGGGGACAACTGTCATCCACAGGCTCGGGTAAAGCCTCCTGGTCCTCCCCCCCCACCATAAGGGATGGGGGAATAACTCAACCCTTTTATTTGACGCAGGCCTGGCAGGGAGCACTGACTAGCACAGTTTTACCAAAACCAAATGCTACGAGAGCAGAAAAGACACCCCCCACCCCCCCGCCCCAAGCTGTATTCAGAGTAGGAAAATGCCACCTTAGTTATTTGCTGGCAGGTAACGCTACACTGATCTGCCATAAGCAGCGTTAGTGAAACAGAACATAAAAGCATTTTCCTTTTTGTGTGTTTAATTTTTCTTGATTGCCTGACTCATTTGTAATTAGGAACGGGTGTGAGCGAATACATCTGCGTACTGACTAACACTCTGAAATATCCTGTCTGACATCAGTCAAGATTATTCAAACACACTCTTAGATAGACATGGCATGTAACACCCAGTTCTTATTCATGCTTATAGGCGTTGAGCCTCGCACGGGGAGATAAGACGCCGTGTTTGCAGGCCCGGGTGAGCTCCACGCAGAGGGGAGCGAGGTGTCACAGCGGGAGGGTGCAGCCCTGCTCCGCTCGTGGCACGGGGAGAACCGGAGCGGGTCTGGGAGTGCCTCTCGTTGCAGATCTCCTCACCGGGATGTGGTGGAGCACAGGATGCGTTACCAAAGCATCTTTCAGTGTAAGGATGGGAGACACCATCTCCTCCCAGGTGTTGTGCTTTAGGCTGTAGTAACATTTAAAGCAACTCTCACAACTCGTAAAAGCATGCATCTGGCAATGATATAGCGCTGCAAATCGCTCGTGCAGGAGATGAGTGCTCCCCCCCGTCCCACCGAGCCCAGGCAGCGCGTTGTTCAGTGCTGCGCGGTGTCCTCAGCCCCGCGGGTGCCTGCCATGCCGTGCCCGCTGCGCTCCCCGAGTGCCCCGAGGACCGACCTGGCTGCCAGGGCTCGGCTTTCCATCAGGACACCCGTTGGACCACGCTGGAAGTCTGCCTAATTTACAGCCAGCGTGACAGATTACACGACACCCGCGGTTACACCTGCATCTTTATCGTAATCCTGAAGGGAAGGAGTAATTGCCGCATCACAGAGCTACGTAAACCGATCATCGTTTGTTCAGTTGTGAGAACAATCTTTGCTGTCTGATTCTCTACACTTAAACTTACAACATCTGTTCTTAGCATTTGCTTGCCGGAAATAGGGACATGGAAGATGACACAGCACTGGATATCTGTCGAGTACAGCGCTGGGCCAGAAACCTGTTGCCTGTTTTACACCCAGGGATAAGCGAATAGATGCCTTTACAAATGCCTTTCTTATGTGTAACTGCCCTTAACTAGATGAATAGAAATCATGAGCTGGGTTAACAGGAAATCACGTAGTTAAATGCTTACTTCACTACTATTTCTAGATAGAAGAAGTATGCCAGCGCTAAGACAGGCTGAGTTCAGGACGGGCAGAGGGTGCGGCGTGTACGCAAACCACCAGCCGGAAGGTTACAGCAGAAGCACCTTCAGAGAGAACCACAGGACACTCATCTCAGCTAGAAGTTTATTTCCGTGGACTTCAGTTCCCCTTATCTCAGCTTAGCGCAGTTTATGCAGTGACTCAGAGAAGCTCAATTTAATTTCTTACTATGCTTCCTAAAATAAAATGTGAAACAACACGTCTGTGAAATGTCAAATCAAGCTTGTCAGATTTAAGGAAAAGAGCAAAAACCCCTCTATGCTCTAGCGTGACGAAAGCAGTCTCCCATACGTTGATTACTATTTTTCTGGCTATATGCAGGCAAGCATGAACCATAAAGTCACCAAGAGCCGCCTTATAGATACTGACTGCACAAACTGTGTGTTCACCAAAGGAAAGGTGATTGTTATGGTGCATTACAGGACTTGCACGTTCAAGTTTTCCAGTTCCACCTTTAGTTTTTTGATCTCCAGAAACAGTTTCTGTATTTCCAGCAGAGTTTTCACTTCTGCCATAGGCACATCGCATTCAAAGGCCGCTTGAATATAATGAACCTCTTCGCATACATTAGCAGCATCTTCTTTCTTCTGTTAAAAAAAGCAAAACAAAAGAAACAAAACCCAGGAAAAAGCATGTATGATTGCAGTGCAGCCGGTGGACAGCCACCCACTCCTCAGCTCTGAGCCTGAACCTCTGTCCCGTTTGCCATGCACTGCCCCAACGCACTCTGCTTTCCCCATTAGTACCATAAAGCAAAAGCTTTTAAGAAGTTTAAGCAGTTATTTTTCATATTAGGAATCCGGCAGCATTCATCCAGGAACTCAGGCTGGCTATGGTACTTACACACTCCGGCAACGGTGTCCACTTGCCATCAGGCAAGCATGTGGCTGTCCGAGAGTCTTCTGGAGACATGCTTCCATCATCTAAAAAGTGGTATCCATCAAGGCATTCAAAAGTAACAGTCGCATTTGTTTGGTACCACACTTTGCCATCCAAAGTGCTTTTCAGCCTTCCGTTAGCCACTTGTGGCTGTGGACAGAGAACTGAAAGGAAAACCCACAGCAGAAAGCAGCTCAGCAAGAGGAACATCATGCAGGCAGAAAAAAACACCAAGAAATTTGTGAAGATTGAGCCAGTGCAGATGATCTTAAATCTGTGGAGCTGTGAAAAAAAACCACATTAAAGCAAAGTTACTCTCCCAGGCCCTTCAAGATGGGAGAGTGAAACTCAGAACAGCCCCTGAGATGTTTTACACATTTGCTGTTTTCTGAGTGTCTCAATTCAGGCATCCGCACGCAAGAGCCTGCAGATCAACATTTGCAGTAAGATTGCCCACTGAAGAGAAAGTCGATAACGATGGTGTCTCCTGACCTGTCTCAGAGCCTCCTTTATACAGGACTGCCGAGAAAAATTCAGATATTGCCTTCAGGAACTTTGTTTCTTCTGCAAAGAGGGGAAGGCACTAGGGGAGCCCCGGGGACAGACACGGCTACGCAACGCTGCACCCCGACCTCTCTGCAGCGTCGCAGGAGCCACCGGCTCGGCTCCCGGCTGGTACCCACCTGGCTGGCAGGTGGGCAGGGCAGGGTGCCAGGCGCCGTCGGCCAGGCACCGGCTCTCGGCATCGCCGTGCAGCACGAAGCCTTCGTCACAGGAGAACCGCACGGCCGCCCCGTAGGGAAAGGTGAACCTCTGCGGAGTCATCCTTCCTCTCTCGACCGTGGGCTTGGGGCACCGAACCACTGCGGGAAGAGAGCGGAGGCGGGAGCGGTGATGCAGGGATGCTCCCTGCATCAGTTCGATACTCAAAGGCAAGAATTGAGCCTCAGCTGCCTGCAGCAACCCCCAAGGAGACCCTACCAGTCCCTGGCGTTACTGATCAGCTCGTGGTGCCAAGACCTTCGCACAGGAGCCGCACGGTCATTCGGCCGCTCTGGGTTTGGAGCTCCTGGACCGGGGCAGGTAACGGGGCGGGGGCTTAGCCCCGGCATCGCACCCGGGTCCTGCTCCAGCCTGATCCCGTGCAGCAGAAACGACTCACCCTTGCACTGCGGGGCAGGGCCGCTCCACGCCAGGTTCACCCCATCGTCGGAGGTGCAGTAGATGGACTCGTCCCCAATGAGGGACAGACCCTCCGCACAGCTGTACTTGATTTCTAAGCCATAGGAGAACTGCTCCGTTCTCAAGCCAGAGTGCTGCCCGTTGGTGATTTTTGGAGGGGGGGCACAGACTGCGGGAGAACAGAGAAAGGAAAAATTGAGATTTTCTTCACGCAGTCAGGGAGACAGGGAAGTGCAGGGAAGTAACAGGAGAAGCCAGTTCTTGATATTTATACTTAGGGTTGCTCTTCTCAAAGTCCTCCTCGCTTCCTGCCAGGTTTGTCCCCAGCTCTGCCAGTGTTCCCAGACTGACCCAGCTCACCCCCCCAGCCCGGCAGGTCCCAGTACCGCGGCGTGTGACCCCATCCCCTCCCTTCAGCCAACCTTCCCTTGTCCCCTTCCCTTTCCCATGACAAATGATCCTGCTCATGAACAGGGGGATCATAAACCCCCTAACCAGTCCTGTGAGAAAATGGCTGAAAGTCCCACTACTCAACACATTTTATTAATTACACTTTTGATAGAAGATGAAAACACTAAAGCCACTGAATGCTGTGACTTGGACCCCTTCTCCTAACACCACTTTCTCTGAGCAGCGATGCTCAGGTTATGCGATTTTCTCACTGCTGTTCCTACCCGCTGCAGAGATACAATTCCCGGCACGCGCCGTGCTCACGCCGTTCACGCTCACCCTTGTCGCAGTACGGCACGGGGGGTCTCCAGGTCCCGTCAGACCAGCACTGGATCCTCTGGCTGCCCCTCAGCACATAGCCGGGGTCGCACTGAAATTCCACCTGGTGCCCAAAGCTGTATTCGGCTTTCCTGGGGCTGGTCTCTCTCCCGTGGGGGATAGTCGGGCTGGGACACTGCATCTCTGAGGAACACCAGCATCAGAAAGAGCTTCCATGGTTTGGGTCAGGGGGAGAGCAGGAGACATTCACACTGGGGTGCTTTCCTACGGCAGTGGATTGCTGACCCAGAGAACCTGCCAGGCAGCCCGTTAACGCTGACAGACGTCTCTAACCGGACCTGGCATGCTCAGGGATGGTAATTACGTGATAACAACCATTTCACTTGGAAGGCAGATTGATCTGATCATTGTTTGAACAGCCAAATAATCAACAGGAGTTGCAGCTATTTCTTTTCAGCCACGCGACCCTTTGAACAGCGAAATTATTATTAGCGAGAGCCAAAACTGCTCAATAAAGTCCTTATGGCACAGCAGCACTAGCGGGTATTTTGAAAATGATGTTATTTCCACATCATTAAATTGATGCTTTGTTGGCAAAGCTGAGGAAATGGCGTACTTACTCTGACAAAGCTTTGGGACTGAGGACCATGTGAAATTTTTAAGGCATGTAGTTATTGGAGAGACGTCGGGGAGCAAAGCGTATCCGGATCTGCAGACATAGGTCACGGTCGTCCCAACTGGGAACTCGTGCTGAGGGCTTCGGTCTGTGTGGTCGATGGCAGGAGGATAGGGACAGCGACCTGGTGACAAAGCAGGGGACAACACAGACCCTCAGAACTGGGCAGGGGGTCTCCATCAGAAACCCACTGGGGGCGAAGCTGAGCCCTGCCTTTGGGGAACCCAGCCTGCTCCTGGGGTAGAAGCCCCAGAAGGGAGCCAGAGAGAGCAGCAACCCTGAGCATCGCTGTGGGGTATCAGGGGTGAACTGAAATGGAAAAAATTACAGTGAGAAGTTCACCAAAGGATGTGGTGAATCTAACAACAGTCTTTTTTTTCCTATACGCTCTTGCATCTCATTGGGCGTACCCTGCCGTAAGGTAGGACAGCCCTGCCGTGTTACCCGGGGCGGTGAAAGAGCAGAGGGGAATCCTGCCACTAAATGGCAGGCAGCGCAGCTCGCTGTGGTTCCCATCCTCCAGCCCCTTTCCCGTGATCACAGCGTGTGCTTCTAGTGAAACACAAGCAGGCAATTACACGTGGGAGACAAGGTAAGGAGAAAAGAGCTCTGTGCCTACCTAGGGTGCAGGCGGGCACCCGTGGGTGCCATCTGCCGCTGCCCAGGCACCGCACGGTGGTGGCGGCACCCACGGGGACGTAGCCAGCATCGCACTCGAGGGTGGCTGTGCTGCCGTAGGTGAAGTTCTGTGCGGATTTCAGCTGGCCGTGTGTGATACTTGGGACGGGACACTGAACCCCTGTGGATCACCAAACAAACAGGGCTTTTCGGGGGTATTCTTACGGAACACAGCTACGGTGACCAACCGTCACTGCACCTCCATCTGGTAAGAGAAGGTGAATCGGTTTAACAAACGCAGCAATTAAGGCAGAGAGATTAGGGGTTATTAAGCATGCTTGAGCAGCCATCATCAATAGGACTCCAAATGTGCAGCGTTTCCATTGTGCACAATCAAACGCTGTTCCTGCCCTTTCCTAATAGCACTTGCTCTAGCAGTTTGCCGTACGACTCACCTGCGCACTCAGGGGTGGGTGACTCCAGGGTGCTGGCACCCCATCTCCAGCGTTACAATAAACAAGAGGCTCTCCAACAACTGCGTAACCCCTATCACACACGTACATCACTGATGTCCCAACAAAACTTTTTTGTCCAGCTAACGTATCTCCTATGAGAAATATTTTGGGGCTGGTCACAGACTAGTCACTAAACTAAAGGCAGATATAACTAGGATTTCCTCATGCCTTACGATAGATGCTGGCAGGTCACCAAGACACAATGTGTCTCTTAATGTCATACCTGGTTCACACCCTGGTACAGCACCATCCCAGGCACCGTCACACCCGCACCGTGTCAGGGCAGCGCTGGTGATGCTGCCTATTAGTAATAGCCATGGAAAGAGCGTCTCTGTACTCGTACACATCTTAGTAATAGCCATGGAAAGAGCATCTCTGTACTCGTACACATCTTCCTCAGGCCCCTTAGGTACGATGTTTGGATTGGGACAACAGACTTCTGAGAACCACAGTGAATTGAAGGAAGGGAAAGGAAGGGAAAGGAAAGAAAAAAAGGAAGGCGAGAAAGAAAGAAAGAAAAAAGGAAGGCGAGAAAGAAAGAAAGAAAAAAGGAAGGCGAGAAAGAAAGAAAGAAAAAAGGAAGGTGAGAAAGAAAGAAAGAAAAAAGGAAGGCGAGAAAGAAAGAAAGAGTGTCAAGGTGGTGCTGGCAGCCGGGGGGCAGCAGCTGCCTCTGCAGGGAGGTGCTGAGGTTGCTGAGCAGCTGCAGAAGTTTCTCAAAAGGCCTGGTGTTTAAAGGAACTGTCAACTTCCAGGCAGAAACTGAGAGTTATTCCGCTTCCTAGAGACACTAATCAGCAACCCCCCACTTCTCCTGTACCGAAACCAGCCTGTGACAGCCAGCACGACAACTCACCAGCTACCTTCAAATTGTCTACAGGCTGCCTCAGTGCTTGAGCAACAACCTTGTTCCTGATGCCACTCAAATTGCTAACTATGACCCTTTTAAATGGCAAAAACTCCAAACGGTAAAAACTCTTGCCTGTCTAACTGAGTCTCCCCATCTTACCACCATCCGCATCTTGAGCCCCAGACCGTAGAGATTTACTCTGGCCCTGGGAACAGCTTCTCGGTCACTGCACGGATGATCGAATCTAAGGGTGACATACTCCCTGCAACACAAGTTCTGCACTCCAGACCAGAAGTTCTGCAGACGGGTGCCCTGGGCTGTCCCAGAACAAGCTCGTAGCCTCTAAGCCAGCCGTACCTAGCACCGGTCCCGAGGGAAATCCGTACCCCAACGCAAGACTTTTGAAAAGCATGAGGAAATTTGGGTGGCTCTTTGCAAGTACCTAGAGGTGCAGCTGAAGAGGAGAAATGGGCAATTAGCAGCAGCCACTGAGCTCAGATCACCTTTACGTCAGGCACAGAAAGAGGTTAGCACCGACTTCTAACCCGGTTATTCCATATTTCACCTGTAAGCAAAGCTGAGCCACAGAAGCAAAGCAAACGAGCAGGGGAGCGACACTCACCGAGACTCCCGGCCGGCTGCAGCACAAGCACGGCCACCGCCAGCAGCTGCCCCGGCCAGGGCAGAAACCCCGGCATGGTGCGGGAGCTGCCGGCCCCGCGCCCTGGGAAGGCGAGAGCCGCTGCCTGCTGAGAACCTGCCGCCGCACGCCGGGGAAGGGGAAACGACTGTGGGAAGTTGGGGACAAGCCAGAGGAGCCACGGCAATGCTGCCACCCCCCCAGCCCTTCTGACCTTCCCAAGGCGAGGGCTGCCCTCCCCGAGCTCTCCAGCAAAGACGTGCCGTGGGAGGGAACGCTGCTCTGCCTTCTTCCCCGGTGGGGACAGCGCGGATAAAGCTATTTTACAGCTAGGACCGCTCTGCAGCATCCTGGCCTCATCTCTGAAGCGCAGGGAGCTGCTGATGGGTGCTGCACGTTCATTTGGCCTCTTTACCCCGGGGACAGGCGGGGTGGGGGGACAGGCTGCTGTGCAAACACCCCCTGAACCGCGCTCAGGGAATAACAGCCCCGCGTGCCTCATCAAGCAGTGATTATCGAAGCACATCTTTCCTTTACTATGCAGGACAGAACTATCAGAAGGCAGACACAGCTGTCATTACAATTGCAGCTTTATTATAATCTCGTGGTGAAGGAGGACTGGTCAGATCACAAGATGCATGCTAACAGAGCGCTTCCCCTTTACTGGACATTGCAGAATCAGTTCGGCTACTTCTTTTTTTACACTTTTATTTCCAAAAACTGCTCTTGGTGCACACACAAAGATGCAGTGAGTGGCACTGCCATGGCCTCAGATACATCCACCCTGCTTGGGAAGAAAACCTGACATTTCTGTTTTGCTAGAAAACAGGCTTTGAAGTTTTCTTCATTGTGCCTGCTCTGAAGGTCACAGCTAATTAGGCAGTTAAGTGCTTGTTCACAATAATGAGTGCAACGTATATATGAACAGAATAGCAATGGGCTATACTGGATTGCAGCTGAAGAGATGCAGCAATTGTGGGGCGAGTGTGAGCTGGTGGCTCGTACTGTGCACGTGCCTGTCCATACGGCGTCTGCTCAGCTCCGACAAACATTTACTTTCCGTTCAGTTCCTTTCTAACTGCACACTTGTCAGTATAATAAACGTATCTAAATGTAAAGCTTTAAAATGTATAAAGTGATGTAAAAACCTAAGCCAATGAGTGCTAACAGAGTGAGCCAGAAGTCAACCTCACTTTCCGACTCCCCCTATGACCAAATCTGTTCCTTGACTGATTGGTAATTTTTGTTCTGGCTACGTAAGTATTAGCATGAATTATGAAGTCATAAAAAAATCCTCAGTCAGCATGATTATTCAACACACAAAGAGGATGGTTCTCATGATACCAGTGATGACGATCAGTCATATGCTCTGGGTTTTAGCTCCTTTTCAAGTTTCTGGATCTCCAGGTACAGTTTCTGGACTTCCAGCAGAGTTTTCAATTCTGTCAGAGGAACTCCACACTGGAAAGCCTCCCTGGTTCGAAGAATCTTCTCACATGCGGTATTCTTTTTCTTTAAAAGAACCGAAACAAAGACAGAGGGCATGAGACTCTGCTGCAGGGCACTACGTGCTGAGCATCCCCCTCCCACTGCAGCCCCTCAATCATGCCAGCCCTATTATAACAAAGCAACCACATTCATGAAGTCAGATCAGTGATATTCCAGGCTATAAATGGGGCAAGGTACAGACAAAACCTGGATTTGGGTGGTACTTACACATGTGAGTGGAGGTGTCCAAGTGCCATTAGCTGAGCAGGTAGTTTTGGATTGAGTGATATCACCTCTACAGTGGAAGTACAGAGTTTCATTCACCTCGTACGGTGATCTAGACAAGTCAATCCTTAGGTCCTCCTGTCCTGAGGGTACGGGACATAGAACTGAAAGGAAAACGCATGCCAAAAAAAATAATGTAATGGGAGGAGACGGAGGAGAAAACACCCTGCAAAGTCCACTTGTTGCTGGTGATTCAAAGAGGCAGCAACCCCTGGCCTGTGCAAACCAGCTGTGGGGCATCTGCCCGGGTCTGGTACCCACCTGGCTGGCAGGTGGGCAGGGCAGGGTGCCAGGCGCCGTCGGCCAGGCACCGGCTCTCGGCATCGCCGTGCAGCACGAAGCCTTCGTCACAGGAGAACCGCACGGCCGCCCCGTAGGGAAAGGTGAACCTCTGCGGAGTCATCCTTCCTCTCTCGACCGTGGGCTTGGGGCACCGAACCACTGCGGGAAGAGAGCGGAGGCGGGAGCGGTGATGCAGGGATGCTCCCTGCATCAGTTCGATACTCAAAGGCAAGAATTGAGCCTCAGCTGCCTGCAGCAACCCCCAAGGAGACCCTACCAGTCCCTGGCGTTGCTGATCAGCTCGTGGTGCCAAGACCTTCGCACGGGAGCCGCACGGTCATTCGGCCGCTCTGGGTTTGGAGCTCCTGGACCGGGGCAGGTAACGGGGCGGGGGCTTAGCCCCGGCATCGCACCCGGGTCCTGCTCCAGCCTGATCCCGTGCAGCAGAAACGACTCACCCTTGCACTGCGGGGCAGGGCCGCTCCACGCCAGGTTCACCCCATCGTCGGAGGTGCAGTAGATGGACTCGTCCCCAATGAGGGACAGACCCTCCGCACAGCTGTACGTCACCTCTGCGCCGTAGGGGAACTGCCCCCGTCCCGAGCCAGAGTGCTGCCCATTGGTGATTTGTGGAGGGTGGTCACAGACTACGGAATAAAGGGAATTGATAAGAAAAGAAACGTGCGATTATCACAGCCAGGTGAGAATCAAAATAGCTTCTGGGAAATCAGTACAAGAGCTAACTTCATGTTTGTAGCACAGCAAATTCACATGAAGTTTCTGCCTGGCTTCTTGCCTCCTACACCAGCTCAATGCTGCCACTTCTCGCTCAGCTCCCACCTGGGTCACATCTCCAGCGAGAAGGCACCTCAACGCTGTCAGCCCATGAGCTGATGATCATCATCCCGTTCCCCAGAAGCAGACGCTGGAGGCAGTTTCTGACTGCAGTTTACTGACTGCTGTTTCTGAATACTGATGCACAAGGTTTCTTCTCAGCACCACGTTACACATACCTTTATCACAAAACGGTAACGGGGGAGCCCAGCTCACATCAGCCTGACACTCAGTCACGTCGTGGCCCCTGAGGACATAGCCTGAATCACACGCCAGCCTCAGTTGGGTCCCAACTGTGTAGTCATTTTTGCTTTTATAAACCTCTCTTCCATGAGTGGTATCTGGCTTTGGGCAACGAAGTTCTAGAAACAACAGAACATAAAGAATGTCATGTATTTTCAGAAAGAACGCCAATGAAGATGCTTTCTATGGAGAGGCCAGTTAGCAACAACATCTGAACCCTGAAAAAAAAGGTGACTATCACCCAGATGCAGGTCTCAATGCTTCCTTTCTAACTTTAAAGGAGTTTCTGCTGCCTCAGTCAGATTTTTCTGAAGCTGTTGGGAAAGGCACATGCTGCAGAGCTGGGTCTGTGCCTGATCGAGCTCCTTGGGGCCCTCGGCACCACGCACTGTTATGGTCCCAGGGACTGCAGCCCCTGCTTTCCCCACTGGGCTACACTCGAGAGGCTGCTGAGCAGCATCAGGGCCAGCACAAGGAACCATCCACGCTCTAATGCTGGCTGCTCTGGGAGGTAGAGCAGACTCTTTCCTCCTGGCAAAGGTTTTCCTGAGCTTTTGAGCTCAGACCACTTCCAGCAGCTCGCTGATATTGCTATCGTGCCCCATTGCTAGATAGACTATTAGTTTCAGCAGCGTCACTCATTTATGCTGCTGCATTTTCTTCTGAGAGGGGAAATGCATTGAGAACATCCTCTGCTCCCAAGCCTCGTGTCAACAAACCAGCTCAGCTGTTGTCCAAAGCACAAACCACATCCCCTTCCAGCTGGGTGTCTCTCAGGCTTCTTAGGAACCTCCTGAGCCTCTAAAAAGCTGCCAACACCCCCACTTCCCCTCCCACCATCTCAGCCCCCTGCCAAAACCCCATACTTTTTCCACAGCAATCCCCAGGCAATATAATGATCCATCTGGACCGTTTGCTGCCTATTCTAAATTAACACGAGAGGACTAGTTCTGGGGATACGTGGCAGTGGAGCAAAATCCTCCTTGGCTATTTCTACCATCATCTAAGGCCACACATAGATTTTTCTGCCAATGTCAGCAGACAAATACACCGTACAGTGTGACCCAAACCTTTTGCAGTCAAAAATAAGCAGTCACCAAGTCAACATGCTTCACCAACTCTCGCCTACCTGGAGTGCACTCCGGTACTTCTGGATCCCATCTACCATTACTTGCACACCGAAGCACGAGGTTATTGCTATGACCTTTGAAAGCATAGCCATCATTACATGTAATTTCAAGTCTGTGTCCATACACGTAACTGTCTTTTTCTTCCCATGCAAGGCTTTCATGTAAGGGCTTTCCATTCCTGACGTCTGGCTTTGGGCAACGAATTTCTGAGAAATACCAAACATTAGCAAGTGTGAAACCATGGCAAAGCCACCTGGATGACAGCAGCTTCGTTGTAAACAGAAGGATGCATGCTTTGTAAGACAAAGACTCATCATAACACTAAATCTGCCCCAACACCATCCCCCGGGTGCTCCTGGGGAACGGGGTGTTCGCGAGGGACTCTGCAACTGCAACCTCCCCTTGGATGGAGCAAGGGGTCCTCCACACCGCAATGACTTTTTCCACAGGTTCAAGGGACTAGAAAGCATAGCTGGTAAATAAAGCAGAGAAAATCCTGTGGTTGGGGAATAAATCAAAGGAGATCAAGAGACCAGAGACGTGCCAAGTGGGCACTCAGAGCACCCCCACCCTGTGATCTGCACAACCGCAGCCCACACACAGTTTCTTCATTCGATAATAATTTTGCCAGATCACAAGGGTAAGCCGGCCAAAGGAATGCATACTTACTTTCGCAAGCCTGTGGAGTTTCAGACCACGTAAAATCTGGCAGACACTTAATGTGCCACGTGTTTTCTCCGAAGCTGAACTGGTGGCCCTTGTTGCACTCATAGGTAACGACGCTATCCACAGGAAACAAATTGCCAGCAAGTTTTACTGTCATAGCATTAGGCACATCTGGAGGGTTGTCACAGCTACCTAGGAATGAAAGAGCGATTTAGGGACATTGCCAGTGATAAATCAGCGAGGCCCATAACGATATGGAACATAACAGAGATAATTTGGGGAAAAATCATGGGCTCACTTTGATCTGAGATGCACTTAACTGTCTGAGTTCAGTAATGCTGAAGAGTGAATGCAAAGGAGAAATGAAAACATGAATAATTTCAGATTGCATGGTAATTTTCACTGTTATAATGAGATGTAATTTCTAATAAAGTTTATACTATTGGAGGCTCTACCAACAAACTTTAAAAATACAAGTATAGAAAGGTTCATTCAGTCCCTTTGAATTCCACTGAGAAACGCTCACCAGCTTGAATGGGACAAGGCTTTAGTCTCTATGGCCCCAGGTCATAAATTCCTAAAGTCACCTTGGTGCTACAGAGAGATTAGCCAAAAAAAAATAAAAAAAAAAAATCCAGAAAGTTAAATCTTGGAGCCATTGCTTTCAGGACCTAACGATTTCTTGGGTGGGAACTTCACGGAAGCAAAGCTGCTGGGCCAGGTGGAGCAGCGCTCGGGCCACCACACTCACTGAGCTGACACAGCGGCAGCGGAGGGTCCCAAGAGCCGTTTTCTTTGCACGTGGATGCATCGCTGCCGTTCATGGTGTAGCGGAAGTTGCAGTCGAACATGACAGTGTCTCCGTAGGTGTACTCAGACCGGTACCTGCTCAGCAGCTTCCCATTGTCCACGCTCGGATGCTCACAGTTAACCACTGCATCAGGGAAAAGCCACTTAGGGAATTGGCAGTTATGCTCAAGAGGGGAGGTTAAGGTATTAAAAACATTCTCGTAGCATAAGGTGTGTTCACTAAAAAGGCTGAAAATGGACATGACAAGATAGCAGGCTGACGTGATATTTTTAAACTCCTTACTCTATATTACAGCATATTTTTATTTCAGACTTTTTATTAAGGCAAACCATAAAAAGAACATAGGAAAGGCAGCGAGTATCACAGCAGGTTTCTGAGTTCTTTGCAGGTATCGTTTTACACAGCCCAGGAGGCAAAATGCACTGTCTGATCTGCAAACGCTAATAAAATCCCACTCCCATGTCCCCTGCTGACTTGGTGACCATGAGCAGCCACGGTCCCTGCGATGGGAGATCCTAATTCCTGTTGCTGCTACCAAACTCAGAGGGTCTCGTCTGCAAGAAGCGATTCCAGCAACATAAAGGAGAGACACAACTCCAAGGAAGAAAGCAGCTTTTGCAGACCGAGCAGTAGGCAGCGGAGAAGGGGCTGGGGCTGGTGCTGCTGCCGTGCCCCCGTGAGCGTGCACCTCACCCCGTGCGTGGGAGCAGCTCACCTTTGCACTCCGGGGCTGGCTTGTTCCAGACACCATTTACGTTATCTGTGGTTGTACAGAAAATAGAGGCGTCTCCCACCAGCGAGAAAGGTGTCTCTCCCCTTTTAACAGTGTTGCACCGGTAAGTGACTGATGCTCCATATTCAAAGAGCTCTTTGTCAGCTCCGCTGTGCTCTCCGTTAGCTATTTCTGGAGGGGGTGAACATGGTATTGCTGGGGAGAGGGGAGAAACGGTAAAAGGGGGGGAAGAACAAAAGAGAAAGAACTTAATTAGTTTTGAAACAAGAGTCCGGTAAGAAAAAAGTTGAAACACAAGGTGCCAGAAGGGTCAAAAATTAAGGGCAGCTCTCAAAGGAGTTGCACACCACCAGCCGGGCACCAGCGCTCTGACCGCTTTGGGGATCTACCAGTCTTACACGCAGCTGCCTTACTCCCAGACAGTGAATAATTTTTTTCTGCAGGATGATGCAGGAAGAAAAACACAAAGAAAAAAATGTCTTTGCAGACTCCACCACGCATCGGACTGCTGAAATCCTCAGCAAGGCAAGGCGACTGCTGCTTTATCCATCCCCAGGAACGTTTAAGCAGTAGATCAATTAAGGAACTCCACTTACGCTCACAGATGGGAATATCTCTGTCCCACGTAACAGCCCCATTCTTAATCACACATTGAATTTGAGAATTTCCAACCAGTCTGTACCTGTGTGAAACAGGGGAGAGGGAATTAATTGACAAATTCAGTTTTGATGTATTACTTACAACATCCCCATCAGGGTGGTTTTGACTTCCTTATCATAATTACAGCTGATCAGAAAATTGCCATCAATGTCATTTTTTTCCAATGACACACTGGCTTTTCACAAAAGCATTTTTTAAAATAAAAAAATATCCATGGTTTCTAAGGAAAAATGTCTACTTTATCAGCCAGCTGTAGCTATCACTGGAGCTCTGAGTTCAGTATTGATGTCTTTTCGTGAAAAAGATACTGAAATATTGGAAATGGTTTAGAAAGAGCCAGGAGCATGAACTTGAGTTCAGGAAGAACTGCCTCAAAGTACGAGATTAAGATGACTCAGTCTTAAAGCTCTTAAAAGAAGGCTTAAAAGATACTTCAATCACAGACTGCAATTACCTACGCTGGTAAGGCTTCTGACAGCACAGGCTTTAATCTAGAGGGAAAAGACTTCAGAAAAATCGCTGGAGAAGAAGAGGACCCGTGTCCTGAGTTCTGCTGGCTTACCCAGTGTTGCAGGTGAAGGTCACTGCTGAACCAAAACTGAACTTTCCTGTTAGGATGAGTCTGCCGTTGGCCGGCTCTCCAGGGTAGATGCACAGCTTTGCTGGGGGACAACAGGATTGGAGTTAGTTCTTATTTCAGTTTCTTGAAGAATTGGGAAAATGCAGCAGGAAAGCAGAAGACTCCTCCAATACAGAGCAAGGGGATGGACCAGAGACCTCCAAATTTCCCCTCCAACCCTAAATTATTCCATGATTCATGATGCTGTTAAGACTTGCATCATGGCCTGCAGCCAGCCTCTACAGTCTAAGTAGGGTTTTGCAGTAACCCTGGCAAGCGCAACAGCGTTTCTTCACAGCTAAAGGATTCTCCTACTGCAAGTTCAAAATACTTTTTTTGAACCGAGAGTTGCAAATTGCCTGAGCAGAAGAACATCCTTCGAGTCAGCAAGCAGCATCAAAGCAGATTTCAGCTTTTGCCATCATTGTTAGTACTTAGCAGAACACAAATGGTCCTTCATGTCAGGCCACTCGTCTCCCACCGTCCCATGAGGTCACCTTGGATACTGCTCCAACAAAATGAGCTAAAAGCACCAGCGAATAAAAAACAAAATCTAAAGTCAACCCAAAAGATACTCACGTATACAGATCTCCCTTGATCCCTGCCAGTTATTGTTACTTCCACAAACCATGGCATTTCGGGCATGAACATTTCTCATGTAACCTGGACGACAGGTGTATTCTACCACTGAAGAATGGGGAAATGTGGTAATGCCACGGTATCGCTCTTTGAGTTCTGCAGATGAGAGATGCGGTGGAATTTCGCAGGCACCTACCGACAGAAATTCCATCATGAAGACGCTGGGAGGAAAAGCAGTGGGAGTTCAGGCCTGATTTACTCTGAAGGTTCAAGTGAGGACACTTCGGTGGCCTTAAAACTTCTTAAAGCTAGAAACAAAGAGGAGACGCGCAGCCTGTGACCAGGGATGGCTGAGGCTGGCAGGGACAGGGACAGCATCACCCCACGAGGTCCCGTTCGCTCCTCATACCTCATCCAGCAGTTTGAAAGGCTGGTCACAAAGTTCAGATTAACCTATTCCTCTCCTCAATTAGTACAAATCATTGTGCCATTTTCAGTTGGAATAATTTTACAGTTGTTTTACATGGAAAGGAAAAAAAAGGCAAAGGAAGATGGATTCTGATCACAAAAATTTACAATGTTGTCGAAATGCAAAAGAAACAAGGGAAAGGGAACGATCCAAGTCTTGTGAACCCCACGAGAGAGTTTTCCTTCGAGGGATCTGAGTTTATCCCGATGGACACATTCACTTACTCTGGACAGCCGCAACAAGAGCGGCGGTGAGGAACAGCCCAAGGACAGCGGCGCGACCCCTCTGCCTCCCCGGCTCCGAAGCTGGCATCTTTCTTTATTCCAGCCTCCCTGTCCAGGGATCCCACAGGAGTTACCACATTCTTTTTCTAGGCCAAACACCTGTAAAAATAGCAGGGGCGTATTTACGCTCAGGATAACCATAGCTTACATGGACAGGTCTCGTTTGCTCCATCCTTAAGCAGTTCCTACAGGCGTGGCTGGGGACCAGAAGCTGCAGGAGCTAGTGCAATGTTCTGCAAGAGAGCGGAGCAGCCTCTCTGCTGGCTCCTCTCCAGCTGACGGGACCGAGACCCAACACGGAGGAGCTGGGCTGCTGGGACAGAGCTGGATTTGGGTGAGGAAGGCTGGCTCCAGCAGCCCAGACCCAGAGACGTCAAAATACAATGTAAACAGGACAGCTGATTGTAGATGTTAAGCAATTCCCATAGGCTTTATTCCACTAGTCTCATTTATTTGCATTTTTGAGAACACAGCTTTTAATTAAAATTTAAAAACAGAATTTAAAAAAGGGAAAAAAAGAAAGACTAACAGCTCCACTCAAACCATAACATAAATACTTTCTAACTTTGCAGGTTGACTTAAAAGCATTATATTGCCAACGCAGTGTTCTTACCAGCCAAATTAATACCTGCAGGACCTTGAGTTTGTTTATGCCTGCTGGAAAAAGTCTCCTGAAACTTATCTTACGGGTAAAACATTTTGTTTTTGTAATAAATCTCTTGGAAGCAAATTCATAGTCAGATGAAATCCTGCCAGAGTCAATACAGTCCCCTAACAATAAATTATATGCAGAGAGATATCTAACAGAAAGATACAACAGTTTTGTGCAGAGAACATCAACTGGAGTAAAGCCATAAAGCATAAAAGTCGTTCAGGAGACTGAATTGCTTTACAAAATAGAATTTAGGTGCAATTTGGTCTAACCTAGCATCCCTAGAGATCAGCAAGAGTCCTCTCTGACTTTGTTATCCTGGATCATCATTTATGAGCCCAAACCCTCCCAACACTACGTACACTCCAAGTGCCTACCTTCCTCCTGGGAATGAGAGTCTTTCTCGATGCTTTCTGCCCTAAACCTCACACTTCTTGCGGCTGTTTCATTCCTCTGGCTTTCCTTCAATCCTTGTTATAGGTCTTGGTTTAATTTCCTAATCTTTATGGCTGCTAGAGTTGCAAGAAAGCTCCAATCCCATTCAAAAGCAACGTCGCCTAAAGCTGTATTGCTCAAAGGTGTCTTACCTGGAGGTCTGGCAGCAGGAGATGGAGAGACCCGGCGCGTTCGGCTCTTGCGAGATAGAGCAATGACTGTCCTCGTCCAGCCCTCCCTGCTGCAGGCACCACACCGTTAAGGAGGAGTTATGATACGCCTACACGCTCAGATATGGCTCCATGCAGAAAAGTTTGAATTCTGTAGAGACCAGAGAATTGTGCCAGTTGACCCATAAATCATTAACTCCTCCTCTAAGCAAGAAGGAAGTAGTTTATTCAACCCACAAAGAAAAATACTAGAAAACTGAACACAACCCAAGCAGATGTTGAAATTGTTTGTTTTCTGTGTTGACCTGCCAACTCCTTGTTGCAACGATCCTTGTTGAGCAGGACACTGCCCGTTACAACGGCACCCAGCCGGTGCCGGTCCCCAGATGATGCCCAGGGACCTCGGGCACACTACGGGGGCCTCCTCAAGAGGACTGCTTCACCCTAGGGCATGTCAACCATGAGCTCATCTCTTCTGACCTCAAAAACCTATGGCCAGCATTCAAAATATGGTTTCTTCAACCAGCTCCACCTAATCCCATTAAAGCAACACCAGCTGGAGCTCCGCAGCACACGAGGTCCCAGGGAGCATCGCTCAGAGCTGAACACCCAGGTCCATGATGGGAAACCCAGCTGCCTTTCATCTCATTGAAAGCCATTCCCAATCCAACTGTCCCTGGTGGGTCCTTTTCCAGTAATAAGAATTTCAGCAGAACTTGTAACCATTTGCTCCTTTTGCACTTTGGCTGCAGAGCTTCATCCGGGCTTGAACCACCATCAAGAACCTGGTGACGGCCTTTTTACCCCGGGTTGGGCTTCTCACAAGCATTGGTTCCTTCTGCCAACTCTGAGGGGATTTTGCCAGAAAAATTTACCATGTCCCTACATGGAGTGGGAAGTTCACCTGAGTCCATACCAAATGAAACAGATGAAGTTCTTGCTCTGTAAAACAAGTTCTTGCTGCCTGCCTGCGCCCCACGAGCAGGGGCTTGCTCACAACAGACCCCCCCCCCCCCCGTTACTCCCAAGCAGGCACTGACCTCCACTAAGTATTTACAAGAATTCCAGTTAATCACAAATACAAACACTGGCTTTCTAGATTTTTTTTTTTTTTTCCCAGATGACTCAGAACAAGCTGGTTCGTGTGCTGAAAGAATCAGCAGCTTCCCCGCAGGCACCTAGGAGATTATTTAGCACCCGCACAGGGTGCTACGGTCACAAGCATCAGCCAGGGCACAGCAACACCAAAACCCATCTCCTGCTCCGACGGCTGCTAAACACCCCTAAGAGCTTCCCAACCCACAGCTTGCAGTGGGATAAACAGGATAAAAGGGGTTTTCCTTGACCACATCCAAAGCTGCTTCTCTTCGGGCTGCGGCTGGTGAGTCCCTTCGGGACCAGCTGGTTTCCAGCTGCAGATGCTGGAAATCACAGTTCAGGTCACACCATTGCTCCTCTTGGCTTTTTTTTTTCCTCCTAGAAAGAGATGTGCTTTAAAAGGAGCGTTCACTACCCTAACAGCTCCGTAGAAAACCTGAAAATCTGAATTCCGATAGCTCCAATAAAAACACCCTTAAAATTGATGAGGAATTTGATGAGGGGAAGACCTTCTTCCTCCAAACACTTTCCAGATACTCCCTGAATTCACCATTATCTCACAAAGCCAGCACACAATAGTTATAGCAAACAATAATGGAAAATAACAAGAAACTAGATCTATGTTTTTTTTAAAATCTCTTTATTGTAACTAAATGCTCATGGGATATTTATGCTCAAGGGCAGAGAGTACACAACATACAGCACAAGTTTACACACACTGCATTTTTTTTTTTAAACCTAAAAAAACCATTAGAAAGCAGCAGAGTACCAAAACTGCAAGTAGACATGTACCATCCATCTCACGAACCACCAAATACAGAGCCGCAGTTTGCAAACAGCGTTCAGAGAGACCGAGCAGCAGCGGGAGAGGCGGAGGCGGCACCGGCAGCGCTTGCGCTTCGGAGGGGCACGGGGTGAGGGTTTGGGACGTACCCCCGGTTCCTGGAAGCGCTGGCGGCGATACCTCATCCCTCCTCGGCCCTGCAGAGGCTGGGCCGGGCTTCCCCGACACCCGCTGCCGGGAAGGGGACGCCTTGCAGAGGTGGCAGCTCTAACGTCACAGCCAGCGTACGCAACCCCAAGCTACCTGGGCTGGTTTTAAGCTTCCCCCCCCTCCTTTCCAATTTTGCCCATCGCTGGCAGTAGAGATGGAACAGGTTTTGCCTGAGTGATCATTTTTCTCTAGAATGACCCATAATAGTGACATGCCAACCAGCCCCTGGACCGCAGCTCAGGGACGGTGATGCTTCCCTGAAGGTGACAGCGGGTACCGCCACCTCTGTGCTAGGAACGGATGGTGAGAAAGTCAGACGAATACACAAAAAAAACCACACTTGTGGTGCTCACAAAGGTGCCAAGCCCCCCTCCACACCTCCAAATTCACCACCCCTGCCTGCCCAGCCCAAAACACTGCTGGCAGCACGAGCCACTGCTAATCCTCAGTTCAGGTACATTGTGCAATCGTTGTTTATTCTGGGGTATTTGCATGCACGGTGCCAAGGAAATCAGGTGATTTCAGGGAAATCCCTGGCACAGGGACCCACCAGCCCATTTGGGGCTGGGGAGACGCATGGGCTCACGGGCATCGCCCCAGCCCGGCCGCCCCCAGAGCTCAGGGCTGGGCAGGACCCCAGGACCTCACCCGTGGGGCGATGATGATGACGATCACAAATCTGCTGCCACTCTGCTCTAGACGCATGTATTTACACCTTTTGAAAGTCAAAGCGCGGGGGGAAAAGGTTATCGTTAGGCTTTAATTAAAGCACCGAGGCACAAGTGCTGCCTTCTGCAGAGACGGCTGAGAGGCTCCATCCCACGACCCAGCAGCCCGCGGCCAAAGCAAGGACCCGCTCCGTAGGAATAAGGGACCCACAGTCAGTGATCCAAAGCCACAGACCTTATTTTCAGCAGTGACTAAAAAGTTACAACCGCCAGCACATTAGCAGCTACATTCACAAATCGTGGCAGGTAAAAATACATACTTTGTCTCCTTACAGCCATTAACTACTCAATGATACAAATATAATTAACTCTGTAGCAAGTAATTACAGCATATTGTGCTTAAATATCCTACAGTACATTTCTACTTCCTTTTCCCTGCAGAGCAGGGGGTGTCTCGGCAGGAGCAGCCAGCCCGACGCAGCGCAGGCTTGTGCGTTGAGAGCTTTACTGGAGAGTAACAGCAAGTATTACCATGCCACAGGCTGTAAAGCTCTTCCTTCAACATTTCCCACCCCAACCCCCCCCCCCCCCCCTTTTTTTTTTTCCCCTGGCTTATTTCTAAGCACTGTAACATTTAAAACCGAAGAACAGACGGCGCTGCTCTTGCAGAAGGCTGCAGCAAACCTGCTCCCCGGTGGGAACAGCTCAAGGAACAAAACTAATAAAACTCACTTTTTCACCCACTGAATTTCCTCCCTCCGCGGTGCAATTGCTTTAGATCAAC
Organism: Balearica regulorum gibbericeps; assembly: GCF_011004875.1. Taxonomy (NCBI): domain Eukaryota; kingdom Metazoa; phylum Chordata; class Aves; order Gruiformes; family Gruidae; genus Balearica; species Balearica regulorum. The sequence goes on from NC_046208.1 coordinate 2,771,041, forward strand.
ACACCGCTTCTGCTCCACGTAAATCTTAAAGGCTTAGAATTACAGCCCGGGCCTTTGCCCTGGCTCTCTATCTCAGCTTTATCAAATTAAAGCTCTGGAGTGTTTAAAACAAACAGATTTGAGCTCAAAAACCCCAGGGTAAACCTCAGGCTTCGAGGCTGCTGAGCTCCTCCGCAGCCAGGGCACCGATGTTTCTCAAACACAGATTCCTACCGTGGGTACGATGAATATTTATTTACACGTTTAAAATAAGCAACCTGCGTCTCAGAAGTTATTCGTATAAATCCTGGAGTCACTGGAAACAGCAGGTCCAGAACAGCCTCCTGCTTTGTACCTAAACGCTCCTTTCTTTGCCCAACCTGAGGATTTTGTCCTTATTGCGAGAACAGGAGGAGTGGAGTAAAATGGAGTTTGGCAAAACACAAGTCAAGACTCGGGAGAGAAAACTGTAAATTTGGGGCATTGCCTCCCCTGCACCTCGGCGGGGGATTTACACGTAACACACAGCCATCACACGAGCTGCGCCGCAGCGGAGTTTCACCATCTACGCACGAAATAACAAAAGCGGCTTAAACTCTAGTAAAAGCAGCATTATGCATCAGTAACGTTCACAGCTTATTTGTAGCCAAGTTTAAAAACTCGTTGTGGGCCTAAAATTTGGTACGTTAAACAGACAACTGGTAAAAATCACGTGCGTCTTGCAAACCCTGCACGCGTAGCCCCGCTGTTCCCTCGGATTTTTGCTGTTGGAATAGAGAAAAGGGATCCATAAAACCCAGGAAAAAATGAAGGAGAGGATGAGGCTTCTTACATCAGGGTGCAAAGCTAAAGCAGGACTTGGAATTCAGATTCAACAGCGCTGGTAGATAAATAGATCCGTCTCCAGCACAGGAACTTTTGTTATTCCCTTTAGCCCCTCACAGGGGACATCCCGCAGGATATGCCGACCTGACAAGTACCTTGTGTTGCACCAAAAGGAAAAAAAAGGCAAAAAACCATCCCAGAGCGAAGGAACAGGCTCAGATTGGGGGGGATTCAAATCAGCAGTCATGAAAGCAAAGTCTAATGATACCTAGAGCTCTTTCGATGGTTAAATAACAAAATAACCGTGTTTGAACTTGGAAATGGTAACAGTTAAATAAAAGCTTAGGGATTTGGTCTGATAACATATCTTCCAAAGAAATCTGCTTCAGGGAGTATGGATGTGACCATTTTGTCCTTGCATACGCTGTGGTTAATTTTGCCATCTAACCAGGAGGAAGAGACGCGGGACACTATTTTAACGCGTCAGAGCGCCCAGGGATACGTCATCCCACGCTTATTAAAAGCGGGTTGAAAGATCTCCGTACCAAATTTTCTCCAGTCTCATCGACAGACATTTCAGCATTTGGAACGAAAAAGACGCAGACAGACTCTACAACAAACAAACACATTTCAGAGGAAAGCACTGGCCAAAGCGGCGTGCGGCTCACTGTGCTCCGGGGATGCTCGAGTCCCATCCGCAGGGCTCTTCCCAGCCACGGAGATCCAGCCGAATCCGAGATGAAAGACCAAACCTCTACACCGTTAAACCAGCCATTCTCTGCAAATAAGAGATAAATGGTGCAGGTTATACCAAGGAAAAGTCAGGAGACGGTAAAGCAGGGGACAGCAGAGCTCAGCTCGGTGCCAGGGACGGACGGACACTTTGCAGCAGCCAGCGGCGGGATGATCCAGCCAGCTCCATCATCCTACGTGACAGGAACCATCTAAAGATTTACTTATTTACTCCTCCCTGAGAAAATAACGAGCTGCTTCACATTTTGAATCATCCTTTAGCCTCCCAAAGCTCTGCACGAAGGGTTTCCAGTCTCAGCCCGAGACCAGGCAAGCTCAGCTTTACTGGAGGATCTCGTAGGACAGCAGGCAATAACAAGCAGGCTGGTTACTCAGGGTTACTCGCTTTTATTTATCTTCTCCACAGGAAAGTGCACTTCCAGGACAAACATAAGAAACATTACAGTAATCGGTTTGCATATTAACCACAATAAATACTTTAGTATAATACTTTTAAATAGTTTTGATAAAATGCCTTCCATTGCCTCACTGAGGGTCGGACAGACGACAGGAACATGCTCCTATCAGTAGAGGTGAATTATACATTTACAAATGCACAAGCACAGAAGTTAAAAACCTGACAGCCAGGGTTTCCTACAGCTGCTGTTCATGCAGTGGCTGAGAGCACGGAAAACGCTCCGAAGGGCTCCGAGTCGCGCGGCGGCCAGTGCCCGCTCCGCTCAGCGGCGGCACTTTGAGACTGCAAACCCATGCGTAAATCAACATGTGCAATTTGTCTTGGTACCTAACCAGCACTGTTTTGCAATAAAAAAATAAAAAAATATATGGCACAGCTATGGAGAAAATTTGCTGACAATTAACAGTGGGCATCGACATTTACAATCCAACAGTCAGGAAATCCAGACCCTACATATTTTCTATTTGCAATTAAAAAAAAAAAATAATCATCTAAACAGCTTTCCCAACAATGACACTTAAAGTGACCATCATCAGACAGAGGTAATCCACGATAGCTGCTCACGTGCTACTTTCTCAAGCAAAACACCAGCACTAAGAAGGAAGAAGTTTTGTACTGGAACCAAGGCAGTTGGACCAAGTTACCTTCATTTATCTGCAAACCCTCCCAGGAAGTCTGTGTTATTTGTTTAAACACAGGGGAAAAGGAAACACTTGAAGCACAGTGTTAGAAAAGTAATTTTGCAAAGCTGGTATATACATTCATTTTCTAAACACAAGGCTCCTTTTGGCTCAGAGTAAAGGCAAATCCAAAGGGGCAAGGCCTACAGATAATTTTTCTCTGTTTTGATTCTAAATTAATATTAGTCAGTATAGGAACAATGATTTATCAGATTTATCACAAGCTCCCCCAGCTCAGGTTCTTTCTCCTTTTCTCCTCATTTTCAACATTAAGGCCTCCGAAACCCAGGAAGACGGGTAACTTTAGGAGAAATGTTCCTTTTTTTTGCATTGCTACCGGTCAGACCACTCCCCAGTCGGCCGCCCCGGCCCGGGAGATGCACCGCAGCAATATCCGAGCTCGGTGCTCTGCGCGCTTCCGCAGCTTTGGCAGGACAGTCACGCTGCTTTGTCAGTAAGAAAACTCTGCAGCATTATTAAAAATGCTATCACAAGCTAGAGAATAGGAGACAGAGGTATGTAACTTTAGGATGAATCACATACCTTTGTATCCTATGACATGTGCGTAAACACCGGTGATGGAGAAAGACAGAGCAGTTGCATTGAGAAAATTGTTGGAGCTCTTCACTTCAAGGACAAAGTGCAATTAAAGTGAAAAACTGCACATTCCAACTGCCAAATACATTCAGGCAGGAGGTTCTCAGGCCTGGAGGAACAGGGGCAGGGGTAGGAGCTGCACCTTCCTCGCCGGGAAGGGATGAGCCGCATCCTACAGCGGCGAGACCTGCGCCCATCGCTGCGGGGACCACCCCGCCGCAGCAAAACGGGAACGAGCTGCCACCCAAACCTGCACCCTCCCTTAACCCCTGACATCTGGAAACCGAACCAGCTTCTGCTTTACTTCCTTTGCACTAAACCCAGCTCTCCCTTTGATGCCAGAGCACCGGGAGCGAGAGGATTTGCCCAAAGTCCCAGGGCAGAGGCAAGGAGGGAGCAGAGCTCTGCTGAGAGCAAGAGCAGGTCAGCAACAACCCCGGCAGCCCGCACGCAGCAACCCGAAGCCTCCGAGGACACAAGCTTGTGCCACCTCCGAGCCCACCCTTAGGCACCACCACCCTCGGGTGCTCCCCGGCACAGCCTGCTGCTCCCACAGAGGGAGACCACCGTGCTCCCAAAGGTGGGTGGAAGCAGCGGGGTGCTGGGGGTCACCCCAGCACATGGGGACGAGCACAACGCCATGCAGAGGACGTGGCACGGGCACCGCTCAGAGCCGTCCCGCAGCCCCACGCAGGGACCTGCTGTGCAATACAGCCGGACCCCCCAGACGGAGCACCTAAATTGCAAAGAAATTTTACAAGACAAAAAAACATCAGCGTTGCCTGTACTGCATGAGGCGAAACACCCGACAAGCCAAGCGAGGGGTTGCAGCGGGGTCTGTCACAGCCACCAGCGCAGCAGGGGCACAGGGACGGGCTCGGGGCTGGCGGGAACGCGGCGAAGCGAGAGCATCTCCGGCCTTTCTGCGCGGGGCGGCAGCCAAGGTCTCATCCGAGCCCCTTACTCCGAGGCCGAGAGGGAGGGCAAGGTCTCACGGGTGACGCTGGCTGCTGGGTCCCTGCAGAGGGGGACAGACAAGGACACATTCTCCCTTTAGGGTGGGAGAAACATGGTCCTGCTCTCCTCCCCCCCATTCAAAGATGCCTCCAAGGAGGCATGATGGCAAGGACTCGGTGACAACTGCCACCCACGCAGAAGGGCTGATCCACCCAGCTGCCCTCCAAGCACACGCTAAACCCACCCAGCTCCCTCGAGTCACGGGGAACCGGGGCTGAGCAGCACCGCTCCCATCCAGGCTACGATCCACCGACTCCTGCAAAATCCCTGCTCTCAGTAACATCACCGCACCTCGTCCCGGGCGGAGAGGAGACGTACGCGGGACCCAGCACTGCTCAGTACAAGCTACGCGGCTCAGCCCGGCGGCACCACCGCAGAGCGCTCCCACGGCCGGAGCCACGGACAGAGCAAGCTCGGGGTGAAACGCGCTTTTGCGGGCAGCCAGCACAAGAGCTAAGCAGCGGTAAGTCCAGCTGCAACCCCTGGATCAGTGGGCTCCGCCTGGTCACGTATTCCTCCCCCACCGAAGTCCCCCTTAATGACAGACTGTACAGCAAAAGACTTCCTTGTGCTCCACATATTTGTCTTTCCCCAAAGCAATTTCCATGCAACATTAATCAAGAGAAGTCCTACTTACTAAACCAAAAGAGAATACATACAAGCTGCTTTCAGTGGTACTCACGGGCAAGCATTTCCCCCTTGAGGCTGCAAAGGAAAAAGAAATAGCACAGGATAGCTCATAGTGCATTTTTAAAGAAGATTCGAAAATAACTGTAGAAGCAACAAAGTGAATGAGGAAAGAAGTGGAGCACCCCCAAGGATTTCACGTCAGGGAGCTCAGGGCAGGCTGGTGTCGCAGCAGGAGCTGACACAAGGCACGGACATCGCGTGCCGCAGCGCTCGGCCACCTCCTCCCCTGCTGCTCATCTCGAGGGCTCCGCTCAGGCCAGCACGGTGCCCTGCCGCCCGCACGGCCCCACCGCCCAGCGATCCGAAACGCTCCTTCGTCCCGGAGCTGTCAGCGCTTCAACATCACGATTACAAAGGGTACAACTGCAAACAGGGAACGCTCGGGGTGGGGATCCCATCTCCAGCTGGAGACACCCCCCCTAAATTAAGACCTGGGGCAGTCAGGGCCAAACCCACCCCGATGCAAAGCCCTGCCCGGTTCAGCTCCCACTGCAGCCCCGGGATTTTGGGGATGCCTAAGCCTCGTGCTCTTCACCGAGCATGAAAACACCAGCAGCGTTCCCCTGCGCTGCATCTTCTGCTCCCTGGCCACGTCCTCTGCTGACAGGGAGGAGGAGAGCAAGAAGCCGGGCTCACTGAAGAGCTTGGAAAACATTAACCTCTAAAGTATCAAGGATTATTTTTAAACAGCTTTGGTAACGACGGCTGTCTCTGCACGAGGGCCCCAGCCAGGAGCTCCTCAAAGCCCCCCCACGCCTCGTCCGAAGGGCAGCAGCGTGCAGCCCCCTCTGCCTGTGCTCTCCCAGGCACAGAAAAACTCCTAATTTAGCAGAGAGACAATTTTAAATGAGCAAAGAAACAAACGGGGCTTCGCACCCAACACCGAGGAAGACCTACGTGCTTTCAAGCCAAACGAAACACCAAGGACCAAAACCCAAGCTGCTTTAATTTGGGCACCCAAAGACCCCAAACTTTGCTCAACAAGCCGCCGACATTGGGATCTGCAAGAAACCAGCACCGACAAAAATCACGGACACTGAGATTTCCTACCCAATCACACTTGGGCTAGAGTATCAAAAAACCTGCAGCATCAAGTTAGGACAGAGAGGGTATTTGTAACTCTTTCCAACCAGGTTTTTGCTGGAAAGCAAGATATTACGCAGAATTAACCACCCTACCAAACCCCTATTGCACCGATGGAAACTCGCCTGCACGGAGCCTGATTTTTAAAGTCTTTGGCACCAGCACCACAATTCTAATTTAATGGGGTGACTTTTGGGTTTGGAGGGGGTTTTTTTGGTGGCTTTTTTTGGGTGGAGGGAGGGTGGGTTTGGTTGGTGCTGGGGGGTTGTGTGGGATATCTTTTTTTGTTTGGGGGTTGGGGGGTTTTTTTTTGTTTTTGTTTGTTTGGGGTTTGTTTGGTTTTGTGTGGGTTTTTTGGGGGTTTTTTTGTGGGTTTTTTTTTAAGGGAGTCTAATCCAGAATGATTTTCATGCAGGAACAGAGATGGTGTTCAAGACCCCAGGAGGGGTCTGTGTTCAGAGAGGAGCACCCACAGCCGCGGGCGATGGTGGGGAGGGGGACCATAGGGAAGGTACCACCTGGACACCGACTTGCAGCTGTGGCTGGTCGGCCCCATCTCGAGCTTCCAGGGACAGGAAAGGCCCCAGCAGGTCGAGAGGTTTGCTCCCAACGCTGTAACGTCGCCGGCGCTTTACCGTGTCCGCGCTGGCCCGCGGCGTAAAGCTGTTTCTCCTCATCCTTACAGGGGTTTGGCTGGCGGGAAGGTCGCTCTGATGCCAGACGGAGGGTATCGCAAGGAACGAAAAGGGGAACCACAGTTTAAAAATCACATCACACACCAGCACGTACCTCCGGCATCCCCCCCGCCCCACAGGCACCCCCACGCTCCCGGCAGCCGGGGCTCGGTGAACCCCGCGTCAGTCTGCGGCGGCACGACCGCTCTGTGCCTTCCCCACGTGAGCGCCAGCGGTGGGAAACGACCCGCTCTGTCGGCTAATCTGGCTCAGAGTCCACTGAAAAGTCTGGGGTTTTAGTAATTTTACTTCCCTTCAGGATTTTTTTTTTTTTTTTTACTTAGGTGGCTTTGCTTGTTTGGGTTTTTTCTTTTCCTTTTCTCCCCACAATCAATTTAGGGGGGGGAAAAATAAATAATCAAATAGAAAACTTTCCCTTCTTTGTGTTTCTTCCCTCCCAAAGCAGCTGCATTGCCCAAGTAAAGCAAAGAACAACAGAAACAGCCTCCAACTCCTCAGAGCAGGCAGCAACGATTTCCATGCAGGCATCACGCGGGAGTCGCAAAGCGACAAATACCCCATTGCAAACCACCAGCATGGGACCAGCCACAAAAATCTTGCCCAATAGCCTCGGTTTAGCGTTTTGCAGTCAGCTGGATTTCCCTCTGCAAGCCCTCCAGCCACAGATGCAGGTTCTTAGTTTCCCCACCTCTCGTTCGCAGCCCCTCGGCACTGGGACTCCTTTATACCGGCACAAAAAATAACCATATCCCAGGCAATCAGCCAATAGCTCCTTATAAATACCATGACAAGCGGCACCTAAAAGCCTAAATGTCCCACAAAAGAACTTCAAACGCAACGAACTTCGATTTCCCGTGTAGCTGGCATAGCAGAGAGTTAGTTTGTGCTCTTTAATTGGGGGGAGTTAATTGCAGGCAATCGCTAAGCGGCATTCCCCAACAGCTCAGTCCCTCTGCAAAACAGCGTTTGCAAAACCGAGCACCTAAAATAGCAGCAACTTCCACAGATTTAGCGGGTAGTTATGTGTTTTGCTGAACAAGGTAGACGGCCGGTTATCTAAGTCATGGGAGAGACAGGACTTTATCAACCAAGTTAGTGAAAGTCTGAAGCGTTTCCACTGCTGCTGTACGAAGGTGCCTGGTGCAAGGGCGGTAAATTGGACTCCTCTCCTCCTGCTCCCATATGTACAAAGTTTAGGAACGCCGGTGGTACCGTGCACCAAATACTCATAAAAAGCACAGGAAATCTGCAGAGACAAGGGAAAAACCTCCGCTCTGCCCAGCCACCGGCCCCCCCGAGGGCTGCGAACGCTGCCGAGAGCCACCGAGAGCCCGCTCCAGAGCCCAGCCTTACGCCGTCTGCAGCTTTAGAAAGAAAAAAACTCATCAAGGCAATGAGAAAAACTCACTTTAAACACTTTGGCACATCTTTTCAAAATTATCACAATTAATGCAAACAAGCATCAACAACAACTGTCATTAAAAACTGAGAACAAGACCCGGAATTTAAAATCAGAGTCCTGAATTTGCCCATTCTGCTTCCTACAATAGCTCTGAAAAATACTCCCCTTGGCCCGGGAAGCACACTAATAAATTCCATCTCCAATTAATTCTGCTTTTGGGGATTATTTCTGAAGCAAGTCTTTTTTGGTCACTGAAAGCAATCGGCCATTTCTAGCAGGTATTTAAGAGTGTTTCTATTTAGTTAGTTATTTTACAAAAGGAAAAAGCCAGAGCTGCGCAGCAAAACTTACTGAGTTCAGAGAGGGTTTGTCACGGTGGGTGTTCACTGCTTCCACGTTCAGGGTAATCATCTCCACTTTACAGCCTTTACCAAAAGGAAAGTTTATATGAGGAAGGGTAATTTATTAAATAACCAATTTTAAAATTTTTTTTTAACATATTGGAAACAGCATGGAAAGTGAGCAGGAATAAATTTGTTGGGTGGTTGGTTTTTTTTTTTTTTTTTTTAAATAAAACAGCTCCTAAATAAACAGTTCACCCTATCAACAGAATTTTTCCACTGTAACTACTTTCTGGCTTTGACCTTCACTGCAGAACCACAGCCCTGTGTTATGCGGGCTACGGGTCTATACAGAAAAAAACATTTTTAACTCACTGCACCCCAGAGCCAAATCCAAGTTTGGAGGCGCAAACGGGATTCTTCATCACCCCACAGTCGGCACTCCTCTGCGAGGCCACGGGAGAACACCCCTGCACCCACCCATCGCCTCTCCCACTGACCCCCCAAAACCTTCCCGCTCTCCAGTACTGTATTTTAATACACATTACAAATATTACCAGATGCATTTACAGCAAGTCCAGTTGCTGCCACGCACGGACACAAAACATCATTTGCACACATACAAACCAGGAGAGGAAAAAAAAAATAAAGAAAAAATCAATATTTACCGTACGCGACGGGCGTGAGCTTGAGGATGGTGTGGAGGGGGCAGCGCAGGTAGGGCAGCTCGTCTAGGACAGAGGCAGGCGTTATGGGGGTGCTGCAGCCCCCCCGCACCCCGCCAGCACCCTCCCCAGCCCCACAGCAGCAGGACAGGACTGTCCCCACCACGTACGGTCGGACCTGATGATCTTAAAAGTCTTTTCCAACCAAAACGATTCTATGAGTCCATCGTTTCCAGAGGAAACGGGTGGGAAAGAACTGCAGCAACAGCCGCCATGGACCCAAGTGAGTTTTATCTCAAACTTTATTAAAAGTTTTATTAAACCTCCAGCACCACTCTCTGGAGTTTAATGAAGTAGCCTGCAGCAGAGTGGACCCAGCTGCCAGGTCAGCACGCCACGCAAGGCATCGGCGTTTTGCTGAGGGGCGGCACTACTGCCAATCCTTCACAGGCTACTGATGCACCAAAAACGTTTTTCTTTACAGTAAAAGCTAATCCCCCAGGTATTACATAAATGCTACTGGTGGAAACAGCTCCAGAAACAAGGACTGAGCAGAAAACCAGCAGCGCACGCATCTGCATTTCTCCCAAAAAGAGCTTCTTGGTAAGTTCCACGCGCTGCTGAAATGCAATGGTTAAAGCGTTTCAGAAATGTTTTCTTTTTTAGGCAGCTCTTCCGTTGTGAAAAATCAAAACAGTAATTACAAGCCACCCTCCCAAAAGCTCTGCAAAGGAAGCAGCGAGAGAAGCCAGCCCCTAGCATCATGCATTTATTTTTGTACCTGCACTCTTGTCAAGAAAATAAGCCAAGAGGCACCTCATAACCGCCTGGTGGGAGATAACGAGGACGTTGCCTTGCCGCTCTAGCTCCATAATTACTGGCTCCAGGCGCTGGACCAAGTCCTGGTAGGACTGAAAAACAAACCAGGAATTTCTCAAGGGGTTTTATAAACAGAGGCTTAAAGCAGAAGTAGCAATTACCGCAGCTTCCCATTCAGAAAAATATCGGTTAAAACGTCAAAATGCAGAAGATATGGATGATCCGGTAAATACAGAAAAAAGCGAAGAAGATGAAATTTAATGTCAGCAACCCTCAGATTACAGGAGGATTCAGAGTACTGGTAACTCTTAACAAGTGGAGTAAGAAAAACAAATAAAATAGTAAACCGCCCATTTCAACAAGTTTGTGAAGTAACACCAGAAATGACTTCATAGCACACCCACAATCATTTTCTTTCCAAGGTGTTTTTTCATAGTGACAATTCAAACGAGCACGGTACAGAAACCCTCCTGTATCAGAGGGGAGCATCGAGGGGCTCGGCAAGCGGCCCAATTAATGTGATTGAAAGGCATCGTTTGCACAGCGCAATAAAGGAAATCAATAAACCTTCCCTCTAAGAGAGAGCTGGGGATCCCAATTCTCTGAGTTCCTCACACAAATATTGGCAGAAAAAGTTAAAATTAAGTAAAGTCCTTCAATTCTACAGATAGGTATTTGTTTTACATATGTTGTATTTTATTGTTATTTCTTAAGGGACTTCACCTCGCCTCCAGGATAGCGATAAAGATATTTCTCTTGATCCCTCAAGGCAAACTCATCTGGATACTTGGCTTCAATTTCTGCGTAGGTCATTTCTTCACACACCCCCTGAGGGAAAAAACCCCAACTTATTAGACCAACACACTTTGCTTCAACAGAGGTACAGCGATGCAAAACCAGCAAGTGGCTGAGATCAGTAATCAGATGGCTCCATTAATTATATATGGACATGGTTATAAACGAGCAACAAACAGTCAAGTTTATCAGGATGAATTTGGTTTTAAACATCATTTGCCATCTAGAAAAGCTAAAGGCTTCAATCAGCATTTCACTCACAGCATCGATCTCGTTGAGAATCTTCCACTGCTCGTACGTGACCCCCAGGGACTCGGCCGTCTGGATCGTCCTTTTCAGCTGGCTCGTCCACACCTTCAGATCAACAATTTCCTGCTCTTCGATGAACTGCTTCAGCGCCTGAGCAAACTGGGGGGGGGGAAATAAAAAAAAAAATAATCAGGGGAGGTTAGGAGGGAGCAGGAGCTGCCGCCGCCGCCGTTAAAAGCATCATTTCAAGGGCTGTGGCTGTCGTGGCAAGATCCAGCTGCGGGGCTGCCCCTCGCAGGACTCGGATGCAGAGCCCGGCTCCGACCCTGGTCACACACCACTTCACAAAAAAATCCCGCAACCCGGGTGCTGCCAAACACATACCTGCTTCCCGCGTGGTGACAGACCAGAATCCCCACCAATCTTGCCAACAAGATTATATTCACTCTCACCATGTCGGCAAAGGTAGATGGTACGCGGCTGGACATGAATGTTCATTAGGTAATAGACGATTTTACTCTGGATGTAATCTTGGACTCTGTTTACTAGGAACCGCTGTCCCACATTGATCACTTTAATGAAGGAAAGATCTCTGGAGTCAACATAAAATAAGAACACCCACACGACTGGTTTTAAAAACGAAGCACGTGCATCTGCGGGTGTAATCTAGCTATTTATCCTCTAGTAAAGGCATCAGCACTACCACTGGGTCGCTCCAGCAGACAGAAGAGACCCTCAACTGCCGTGCTTAAACAAGGAGCTACGTTACACTGCAGTAACACTAGAGAAAAATCCTTTCAAATCACTTGGGACCCGAGGATATCACCTGCACACGAGCAATTGGGCTTTGGGGGAGCAGAGGCTGCAGCAGACGTGTTGCAGCGTCCTGAGCCAGAGAACAGCAGCGACAAAGCAAAGCAGCTCACGTGTGCAAGGGTAAAATGCACCCCAGGGCTTTGCTTACTTGTCATACGCATCGGGATCGAGAGGCTGGTAGGTGACCTTGTAACACTCGATCCTCTTCAGGAAATCATCCATCACGTTCTCCCTGTTTCTCTCCGGGTAGTCGGGGCTGGAAACTTTCACCTCCTGATCAACAGACAGCGCCGCTTTGTGAGAGTTAAGCAAACTCGACAGGGAGCAAAAGCAACACTGAATAACATCACTCTTCCCTTTTGAAACAAATGAGCATTGTTTAATGCTGCCCTGTGGAAAAATCTGCTCCTGGAGAGGAAACAAAAGGCAGCTCTGAAGGCGGTGTGGTGCTTGGCCCCGCGACAGACACAGCGGGTTCGCTTCTAGCTGTCCCTGCAAGCCGCTCGCTGCCTGCCTTCCCTTGGCAGGAAAACACGCTTCAAGGTCAAATGTTTCTCAGCTTCATTTGATTTCCACGTTCTCGCATAACTAACTGCATCTTTAGCTTTTATAAACCTGCAAACCTTAGCTGCTTATTTCCAAGGTGAAACGTAAGAGCAAAGGCATTTGCAGACGTTGCCGTAAGCTGCCGTAGCTGGTGACCTTGCACCGAGCGCCCGCACTCCCACGGCAAACACTGCCAGCTGAGCCTGGAAAATGCGGCACGCACCAGGATATTGGCAGCAATGACTTCTGGATCGTCACAGACAGACTCCACAAAGAACACCTAGGAAGAAGGCAAGGAAGCATGTTTCAGAGGGTCAAGAACTCTACCCTGAACCAAAAGTCGAGAGCTCCTGCCCAAGGGAACAGTAACGCCCCGTGGTGCAGCAACCCCTACCAGGCTTTAAATACAGGAGCACTACCTTGAAACCATTTTCTTTAGCAAAATTTAAGATCAGGTCCCGTCTTTCTCGAGTTGTGTTGGTTGCATCAAACACCTACCAGAAAATGAATAAGTAGCAATGAGCAAGGTTATCTAAAGCTTTTAAACCAGCCCCAAATCATGTGGGATTACGATCAGGTCCCCAAACGCCCTGGGCAGCTTTGAACTACCCAGATGTAAAACCGTGGTTAGGCCAGAGAAGTCTTACAGCTATTTGCCCGCACTCCTCCAAGAGATAAGCCTTCACATCTTCCAAAGCCACTAAGGCACATCGTCTGCAGGAGAGAAAGGGGTACTGTCAGAGCCGATGGAAAGAGTTCGGACAGCAAGGCTCCTGAACCACCGCGGAGAGACTTAAACACCTTCTCTCTCTGCCCACGGAGCACCCATCCCCGTGTCCTCCTCCCAAGAGCCCCGGAGGCTCTGCAGAGATCATAAGGCATCCGTACCGATAACCTATTTCATATTTCATTCATCGCCGGGCGTTCGCAGCCCCTGCTCTTTGTGCCAGCCCGAACCCAACGACCAAACTCCCACGCGCAGGATCCCTGCGCGGGCTGCGCTACCTCCTCCCCTGGTTTCACAGGCATTAAATGGTTTTTTGTGCTCCTCAAACACAGAGCCTGCCAAGACCCGACACTAACCAGAACCAGGGGGCTGACACCGACTTACTTGCGGATTTCCATGGCTTCTTTGTTATCGTGCCTGAAGAAGTCATAGGACTTATAAGACTTCACCGCTTCCCGGCGATACACTCCTAAATTAAACACTTCACAGACAAAAGACGAGCGCGTGAGACTGACGGCGTTCCGCACGCGGATCCCACAGTGCTTCTGGCAAAGGGCAGAGCCATCCCCGCGCCGGGGCGAGCCGGCGGCCCCCGCACGCACCTTTGGTGGGCACCCCGATCCAGTTGAGGTAGCGGGTGAGCTTCTTGGACACGTAGGTCTTGCCGCGCGCGGGCAGGCCGATCATCACGATCAGGGTCGGGGAGTTGGTCATGTAGGAAGCCCATGCTGCAAAAAATTCACCCCAGGAGCATCACCAGTGTGGCAGGAGCAACGCGGGAGCCCCAGCCCAAAGCCATCCCCGGTGCAGAGCTGTCCTGTCTCCGGGAAGGACAAACCGTCGCCGTGCATCTCGTAACGCGCTCGCTGACGTGACCTTGGCGCTAATTAACGGCTGCGAGCGGCGGCTGGACCACTCTGCGGTCTCCTGGACGTTAGCTAATGAGGCGGATTAGCAACAGCGCACCCGCTGTGCCTGATGGCACTAACAGGCGTCTTTTATCATTAAAAATATTTACCGATCGGGCAGGAGCTGTCAAGGGCATAAGAAAGATGCTTTTAACAAAACGGTCACGTTCTCTCAGCAGGCTCGGGCAGAGGCTCGGGGGAGCAGCGGCCCGGGCGGGGGATCGCGGCATCCAGCGGCCGCCAAACCGGGAGGCTGGGGCCGGGCGGCGCCGGGCACCGGCGGGAGGGGAAAGGGCAGCGGGGGCGGGCACCGGCACGGACCGGGCACCGGCACGGAGAGCGCGTCCCCGCGCGGGGTGGAAACGCGTTTTAAGGAAGACGCGCGCTTTTTTAAAGCGGCACGAGCAGCGTTATCCCCTTAATTATATATATATATATTTTTTTTTTTCCTCTTAAATACACCAAACGCTATTATTCCCCCCCTCCTCCGCCCCCCCCCGCCCCCGGGCCGGGGTTACTCACAGCACTTCTTCTCGCCGCCGCGCAGGGCCCCGACCTTGCCCCGCGGGGGGCCGCCGTGCCGGGGCACCGCCGACATGGCTCCGCGCCGCCGCGCCACATGCAAATCGTATGCAAAGCGTATGCAAATCGAGCGCCGGCGAACGGTGCTACGTCACGGGGGGCGGGCACGCCGCGCTATGCAAATGAGATAGGCGGCCGCCGCGACCGTCCGCCTCCGCCGGTTTTCTGATTGGCCGCGATCCGGCGCGTCGCGGCCAATGATGAAGCTGCTGCGGGAGGTCTCGCGAGAGTGGGCGGGAGCCGCGGGGGCGGAAGCGGCGGCCGGTCGGTGGGGTGGCGGCGGCCCCGCCGAGGATGCTGCGGCTGCGCTGCAAGGCCCGGAGCGGCACCCACCCGCTGCCCGGCCTCACGGCCCACTCCCGCCTCCGCGACATGCAGGCCGCCCTGGCCGCCCTCACCGGCGTCCCCGCCCCGGCCCAACGCCTCCTTCTGGGTTTCCCGCCGCGGAGCCTGGACCTCAGCGACGGCGAGCGGCGGCTCGGCGACCTCGGCATCCACTCGGGTGAGGGCCGGGCGGGCGCCTTGGGCCTGTGCGGTGGAGGGCGGGTACCGGCGCCGGCGCTTTATGGCCTCTGCCGCCCCGCCGGCTGCAATTACCTTAATTAAAAGAGGCTGCGGCCCAGCACGCCCCTCAGCAGCCGGCTGTCGGGCCGGTTCCTCCTCCCGGGGGGAGCTGTCAACGCCCGGCTCGGCAGTGACTCCTGCGCGCCGGGAACGCCGGTGGTGGTTTTGCCAACGTCCGGGGGGGTGAGGAGGCAAAAGCGCGGGGCTCCCCGGGGCTGGCAGGGGACCGGGACCGGGACACGCCAGGTGAGTACCGGCCGTGGCACCGGCCGAGGCCGTTTTCCATCAGGATACGGCGCCGCTGGGGAGAACAAGAGCGATCCTTCGTTAACAACGCCGCAGCCGTGCTGCTCGCTCTCTCTGCTCTCTCCCATCTGCCTATTGCCTCTCAGTTTTTCCTCCTTTGTGTCTGGCAGGTGATACTCTCATAGTTGAAGAGGATCCATCCAAACCCAAGACTGACTCGCCCGCAGTCACGAAAAGAACGATGTCTAACTCGGTTAGGGAAGCCGTGCCGGTGCTTGCGAGGAGGGTCGTACCGGCAGATAACTCCTGTCTCTTCACCAGCGTGTACTACGTGGTGGAGGGAGGCGTTTACGACCCGGGTTGCGCTCCAGAGATGCGCAGCCTTATAGCCCAGATAGTAGCGAGCGATCCTGAATCTTACTGTGAGGCAGTTCTAGGGAAAACTAACAGGGAGTATTGTGACTGGATCAGAAGAGAAGAGACTTGGGGAGGAGCCATCGAAGTGTCCATTTTATCCAAATTTTACCAGTGTGAAATCTGTGTGGTGGACACGCAGACAGTCAGAATCGACCGTTTTGGGGAAGATGCCAGTTACACTAAGCGCGTCCTTTTAATTTACGACGGGATTCATTACGATCCACTTGAGCGTAAAATCCCCGACTCGGACATTCCTCCTCAGACCATTTTCTCCACAACTGATGATATTGTTCTTGCGCAAGCGTTGGAGTTGGCAGATGAAGCCAGACGGAAGAGGCAGTTTACCGATGTGAATCGCTTTACGCTGAGGTGCATGGTGTGCCAGAAGGGACTAACTGGACAAGTAGAAGCAAGAGAACACGCCAAGGAGACCGGACACACCAACTTTGGAGAAGTGTGACATCTACATGAGGATGGGTACATCGACTACCTCACCGATCCAGAATAAAATTCTGGATTTCCAGATAAGCTGTATGTAATCATAAAATTCCGTTCACAAAGCTTGAAAAGCATATTAACTTAATGATGGCCAAGACGCACAGGTTTGTTATGGTTAGTGACTTTTCCGACAGATTTGAAATAGGTATCTTCTCGCATGCTAATTTCTAGTACTTTGGCAGGTGGTATACATTGGCAGCTAAAATTTGATTTCTGAAATAATCTTCTCCTTGTGTACGTGATCTGAGCAGACATAGAAAATCCAGCTTGTTCAACACTAGCATAAAATCTGGCCTCTAAGTCGCTGAATTTATCTCTCTGTATTATGTTTTCAGGGTAATTAAATTAATCTACGGGTTTGCGAAACACACGTATCAGCATTACTTATACTAACTATACTCTTACTTATACTCTACACATACAAGCAGTTCTTGCAGGGGAAACTGCTCATTTTCTGCACCGTTTTTAATGGAAAGAGTATCTCCAAAGCTGCCCTATACTATGTTACCATCAGAAGTAGACTGTATTGTTTGTGTGAAGTCATGGCTTTAGAGAAAGAAATGGCCTCTAAGCTTTAAGATAGCCTTCTTTAAATTAACGAGTAGATGGTTAAGTGTTGAATAAACTTATTAATCCTCCATAGGTAGTTTTTAGTTGCTTGAAAAATAACTATCAACCCCCCACCCACCCACCCCTCGCTGTTTACACTGCATCAGAACATAGGCATGTTTCTTGAAATACTTTGGGTTCTTCTTCATAATAGTATCTGAAATTCTGGCAAGAGGGAAATATAGTAGTTAGTTAGGCAAGTGACTTAATTTGCATCTGTTAAATACATTTAAGCAGCGTTTCCTTGGGTATAGCCGATCTCACGGCCACAGTGTTACTAAGCTCTACCAGATTCCAAATACTGTAAATTAGCACTTTAAGGTATAGTTCTCACTCTTTGCTGGTAAAAAGTTTTGCCATTTTCAGAAGGACAGAGTGCTAACCCAGAAGGGAGGCTTGAAGTTTCTTCATCTGCATTCTGCCTTAATGTGTTTGGTTTGTCACCGATGACTGTTCAGTGGCAAGACTTTAATTCTGATAATGAAGGGTGCAGTTAATAGTCAGAACAAAATAAGCTGTGTAAACTGCCGTACTTCCCGTTCTCTTCAGAATCAAGGAAGTTGAAATTGGTTAATATATCTTACCTCACAGCGGGGTTGTGAGGCTTAACGTTTAAGTGCTCTTGAGGTCTTTTAAAAGGTGCTGTAAAGGTGCATATTACTGAAAGGGATTTTTTTTTTTTTTTCCTTTGAAATGCCTGCAACACATACTTATTTTATCGAATTTTTCAAATATTCTTAGCCTGCTATTCTTCTGTTACCCTGTTTTGAGTTACCTTCCTTGCACTTTTACAAATGGGGAGCAAGAACGTGCATCTTCAGACTGAGGCACAAATAACCCCACTTTCCAAGTGGAGCCCAAGATCTAGTTTTAAAGGCCTCCATTTGCTAAGGCATCTGGCTAAACTCCTGGTGCAGAAAAGACTTCTTTTCTATAAAAAAAAAAAACCAAACATGTTTCACTGAAGTTCTCAGCAGAGGCTCCCAGTTGGAATTTGAAATACAAGAGGGTCTTATTGAAGAAGGAACGTAATTGCATAAGTGCGTGCTTTGCTGAATTGAGGTATGAATAATTAAGTAAAAAGAATAGAATCACCAAGAGCACTATGGACCAGGTTTCTTTTTAATTCACTATTAAAATACACGTTAGCACTGTTGGGAGTTTCTTATAGAAAGCCACTTCTTAGCTTCCAGTGTTAAACCCCACTTTGCTTTTAGCCTGTCATTAGGGAAAAAAACCCAAACCTACCCAAAACCAACATTAAAACCAGCCCTCTAGAAGCTGATGCTGATAAACCTAAAGAAATACCTGACAGTTTAAAGGAACTTGAAGATTACACTGTGTTTTAACTACTTGAGATGAAATACTGTCTAGGAACGAGACCAAGAGACTGTCAATCCTAAGTTGTACTCTCAGCTTTCACACTGAAGCGGTGAGACGCCTTGGACAAGGAGCTGATCCTCACCATTTGCCATCTGTAAAGTGGACATCATACCTACTTCAGAGAGGTGTACAAGGTGACTGTCTTTGGGTGTCTTTGAAATAGGAGTGGAAGACACGTATTTATTGTCTGCCATGTTTGCAAATGCATTGACTTTGGGGAGCAACACTTAGATTTTAGCTTTGTATCCTGGATGGATTTCTGAAAGTGTGTAAAACCATTTTATTTTTTTTTTTTTTTTTGGTATTTCTCAGTTGAAGTATTTTTAAAATTAGCTTTATTTAATCCAGAGTGGTTAGTTTTGCTATATCATGTTTGCATTGGAAATCTGCTACCAGAGAATCAGTTCCTTTGAGGGGAATGTGCCAATATCACTGCTTGGATGGTTTCTTTTGTTGCCTAGAAAATAAAATCTCTTTGGTTAAAAAACCTCAACTGAACTGCTGTAATTCATCTTTGTAAAAATTGATACTGTTACACGACGACAAACTCTTTCAACAAACAAGTAACTTGTGGTATTGACCTTGAGTTGGAAAACCTTAGTGATTCTCCCAAACAGAAAGTATCGATGTTATTTAAAATGTAAGATACGGATACACTTAAAGTAAAACTCCCTTTTTTCTAAAAAGTTGTTTGTTTTTTAAAAAAAATCTTTTTACCAGCATTTGCCTGCCCTTAATGATACACTTACAGAAGCGTAACAAAAATGGCACCCTGGTACTAGCTGATGAACTTCTGAACATCAGCAGTACATTTGCACTGAACTGTTATTAATTATAAAGCAAGGTGTTAGTTACAGATATTTTACAACAGTGGTGATGTGGGGCCCGGGATTAAGGTACTGGCGGGGAAGCATCACCTCCAATCATTCAGACCAACCCCGAATGTTCGTAAGATATGGGTTTGTGTCCTTAACCGTTGCTCTTATTGCCATTCCCATTGAAAAACGCGCCCTCGTTTCCCTGCTGAACGCTTCTGCACAGGTCAGTGACTAAAAGGGCCCTGGAAACCGAAATTTTCGTCTTGGAGGTGTGCTTACTAAAAGCTGGGTTATTGGTATTGTTTTACCAACCTGTGCAGGTCTGGATCTTGAATTAAATAAAGAATTCTGGTTTCCTGGTGCCAGTCTGGCCGTTTCACCAGCACTAAATTCCATCTGTAATTAAAGAAGAGCCTAACACGCTCCAATCGCGCGGCCTTTCACAAACACGTTATAGTGTACGACGAGATACCCATCTCGTGGTTATAACAGCGCTTTAAAAGCTTGTCTGAGTTTACACATTGAACAAGGACTTTCACCGATGTAGGCAGAGCACGTTCCCATTGCAGCGAGACGAGCGGCGTTAGCGAGCGTTTTGAAAAGTCTCAGTAGCGTAATTCGGCGGCATAGCGTTCTGGTTTGCACGGGTCAGCCGCTATAGCAGATTTCCTTAAACACGTGCCCTGAATTGCCAAAGTCGTCGATGCGCCAATAAACACGACTGATGCATGTTTAGTGTAGTCTGTGCCTCAGTTCTTGAATTTCAGGTTTGTGCCCCGTTTGCTGTTGGTCAGCAGCGCGTTTTCTAGGTCTTCTCATCTACGCAACGCAGTCTTTCGGCAGTTTGCATCTCCCCTCCCTCCGTCTCATTCCCTTTTTCCCTTGACACGGTGGGACAGTCATGGCAGGAGAGGGACGCAGCCTCACAACCTGCTCAGGATGCAGCTTCTTCACTTTCAATTTGTTCAACAATAACCTTTTTTCTTTTTTTTTTTTTTTTTTTTAGTAAAACGTTTCCTCAGGTATCAAGAATAGCTGTAAAGCAAGTTTTACATACCTCCAGAATCTTTTATGCATTTAAATGTATAAATCATTAGACAGACTTTAGGAAGAGTTGGGTTCAGTAGCACACGTGTCTACTTCATGGATGCAACTGCCTGAAAGAGCAGTCTCGGGAATAAATGGGTAATATTCTGAAGTTTCTGAAGGACAGGCTTAATTCCTTAGTTCTGGATAAACTTCTGTTAAAAAAAGAACAACTGCTGGGGAGAGGACTGAGAAAAGGAACATCCTGTTACACGGTACAGAATCGGTATCTTCAACCTGCACCTTCTCTTGTGCGCGGCCGCAGCAGAGGCCACTCGGGACATTTTGGGACGAGTGTCTCCTGGACCCATCCTGCTTTTCCTGGAGACCCATTCCAGAATATAACTGCGACAATCGTGATCCACCCTGGGGCAAAAAAAGCCCCACGGAGGAACACAGCGTTCGTCTTCATAAACATTTTTGACCTAAGCAGCGTTACCTATTTGTCCTTCTCAGCTTTTGAGGAAACAGAAGGAGAGGACAAGCACGAGTGAAGAAAATGCAGAATTTCTCCACTGATTGCTTTCAACACAGGAATCCACCTGTCGATGGAGTTTTTTTGAGAAGTCAGACTGATGCACAACTGCCGAAGCATCTGTGTTCAGCACATCTCGCTGCCCGCGGCGCAGGCAGCGCCGCGCAAACCCACCCGTGGGTAAACCCTGCAAACCTCTCCCTGGCAGGGAAACGCTTTAATAAGAGGAGCAAAAAAAAAAAGTCAGCTCGCTACTTTGAAAATTACAACTCTGTATCATACAAATTAAATGTCTGCCTGCGTTTTAAATCAAACTATGCACCCAGCTGTAAAATTGCCATCAGGTTTGGCTCTGCTTGGGACTG
Source organism: Balearica regulorum gibbericeps (assembly GCF_011004875.1). Taxonomy (NCBI): domain Eukaryota; kingdom Metazoa; phylum Chordata; class Aves; order Gruiformes; family Gruidae; genus Balearica; species Balearica regulorum. The sequence goes on from NC_046208.1 coordinate 2,792,128, forward strand.
GGCAGAATTCAAATTGGTTGACATCAATATTGCTTTTTCACTCCTCTGAGTCTGAGCACCAGAACGCTTCCTGTAACAGAAGAATGCAGTAGGGGAGTTAACAAAATTAGGTTGTCCAAGATTGCAGTGTGTTCGTCTATTATTTTTAATTAAAGCCTCGGGGAAAACGTTGGGAACTGTATTATACCTTGAGAGCTGACTCCTTATTTCTGATGTAGAGTTACTGCTAACCGAGCTATGGAAACAGATCACCTCAGTTCTCTACCTCTTGTCTGTCAAATAGGGATAATAAATAGGGTTCCTTGCTTAGTTCCCAGCCATATTAAGATTTAATTATTCCTCTGAACTGCTGTGTCATACTAGGTATTAGCTACCTGGTATTTTTCATAACTGATTTGTCAGCATACATACTATACATACAATTTCATCTAAGGAAAGTGTCCAACAGTCCTACAGAGTCAAACAAAGGTTGTTACGTTAACAGGTATCTTATCAGTGACGCCATACGGATGCGTTTCCTTCAGGGCTAGGACTGAATCATTTGTGTTCTTTTGTTTATGAACAGGGTGAGGCACAACGGGTCTGTTAACATGCCAAAGTCCTTTCACGGCATTGTGTAGTTTTCTCTGCATCATTTGACTACTTGCATATGCTTCGTGCCATATATATGAAATCACGCTTTATTTTGGGTTGCAGCTATTTATATTAGTTGGAAGAACAGGAACGTGGAAAAAGAACAGGTTCTTTCTGGGCATCTGATTCAGAGAAGCTCGAGACTTCTCCTGATGGATCGTGACGTTTTCCTGACCCACACAGAGCCCTGCAGGCAGCAAGCTCTACCTATTTTATTGCACAGATCTAAGTCCTTGTGCTACCAGCACGGTGCTCTCAGGACACAGTTGCCCTGTCCTGGAGTAGTTGCTCATTCACACTGTTTGTACGTGCAATAAGAAAAGAGGGGTTGATTTGCTCCCTCTCTTCAAGCAGGCTCAGAACTAAGCACAACTTGACAAAACCAGCGTGAACCTGACTCGGTTTAAATCGCTGCACCCTCCAGCACGACACCAGCTAACGCTTCCAGAAGCGCTCGCACCGAGTCCTGCGCTCAGCTCCACAACCACCGGCCGTGCAACGCTCGGGCTGGGGCTGCTGCTCCGAACGTGCCGCGTTCGCGTCCCTTACCTCTGCTGCAGGCCGGCGTGGGAGGGCAGGGCAGGGCTGGCTGGGGCTCCCAGGAGCCCCTGGCTTCTTCCCTTGCTCTCGGGCACACGTGTTCCCTTTTATAACAGTGCACAGCTGGGGCTCAGCAACGCCGCCGGGGACCTCTGGGCTTCCTGGCTCATCTGCTTTCTCTCCATCCTCCCACGGCTTTAAATAACTGATGTTTCCACTTCCCTGTTCTGTGTAGCAGGGAACACACATTGCAACACAACCTTTTTCTAAAATAAATAAATAAATTAAAAAAAAATTAAATCATTCAAGCATGAAAGCTTGAATGAATCTGGTGCCTTTATCCGTTCTGGAAGTTTGCTGCATGGTTTCTGCTTGGATATTTATAGCTGTTCAGTGAGGAGCACCTTGCAGAGCAGATACAAGTCCATGCTGTGTGTGTGGGAGCAATGGCCTAAGCATTGTTTATCAGAGAGAAAAGCTGTAATTTTAATAGGAGCGCCCAAAGTCGGGGTAATGAGTCACTGTGGTTCTTTCAGCTCCTTCTGCAGCACCGCCGGGGCAGGTCGGGTGCTGGGGGTCGGCATCACCCAGTGCTGCACAGGGTGCTGCAGATGGAATAACCGGGCTCTTCTGTACCTTCCTCCCGGAGAGAGGTGGCAGAGGTGGTCCCCTTGGAGGAGGGGATGGGATGCTGCCGAAGGAAATGCCGACGGCCCCGGCAGCAGTTTCTGAGGTGTCGGTGTGAGTGAGGAGGGCGGCTGAAGGGAAGAGGAGCGTGATGGGTGTCTTGGGGGCTTTAGCTTTACCCTAGGACTCAACCTCAAGCTGCCTTGCGAAGGAGGAAGAGTTTGCAGCAATAGAGAGCCAGGAAGTGAACCCGCAGAGGGGCTCAACGCCTGCAGGGAACGATGCCAGGAGGGGTGCGGGGGGAGCTGCAGCTGGGCAGGATGTGCAGAACGAGCCCCAGAGCTGCGCAGGACCTGGGCACCCTCTCCTCTAGCACACAAATAAAGCTTAGTGGTGAAGCTTCCCTTCTAAAGTGGCTTTTTACCCATCTTTACAAGAACCTCCGTACAGCGTACAGCAGCAAACTTTCGGTCTCTGGGAAAGCTTTGGTGATGTGCAAGTATATACCTGTTCTAGCAACAATCCGTGTTTTTAGAGCCGAGAAGGAACCGGGTCCTACCCTGAGCCGAGGGACCTCATGCACAAAACCACTTAAGAGAATAAACCTGTTGTGGGGCAATGCCTTCAGCAGCACACGGCGCAAACACCCAGCAAAGGACTTAATTACTGTGTACAAAGGCGCTTTGGTCAGGGCTGTGCGTTGGGCTCCTCCGCATGTCAGCGAGCAGCTATGCGGCAGAACAGGCTGTCGGATTAAGGAGTCTCCAGCGAAACCCGTGCCGAGGACATCAGAGGACACCAGCGGAGCCGGGAAGTGAGTGAGCTGGGTGGTGCTGAGCAGAGCTGCCCGTAGCCTCCCGGGCACAGGGTGCTGGTGCTGCCACCCACCTCTGCAGCTGCGCCTCTGCCTGCGCCTCTGCCTGCGCCTCTGCCTGCGCCGCACTGGCTCGGAGCAAAGCTGCTCTGGCAGGGCTGCGAGAAAGCACGGTACGCAGGGACCCGGCTGCTTCAGGTCAGAACGTGAAGCTGGTTTAGGGGCTTGGCTGTGCCGTGACCCCAGCCCGGAGCAGCAGCCGACCTGCCTCGCGTGGGGGGCGAGATGAGTTTCTCTTGCCCCGGTGCAGCAGGGTGCAGGTGAGGGGCCGGGGGGCTCGCCCGCAAGCACGTACCTGCCGAGCACCCACCTGCTGAGCACCCGCCTGCCGAGCACCCGCACAGCCTTATCTCTGCCGGGGAGAGGAGTTAATGTGTAACCCGGCTCTGTTTGGTTAGCCCAGAAAACCAAAGAATTCCTGGGATAGGCACGTCCGGAACAAGGATTTGGGCAGCGTAGAACAACAGACGTCCTGGTAAAAAAAGAAACAAAATTAATAATCTCTATTCCTTCTTGTCTTTTGCTTTCTGTCCTTTTCCTGCTGAATGGGCGGTGGGCGAGGGGCTGAGTGCTCTGCCCGGGCGGGACAGGGGCTCCAGGCACCCAGGGGCTCCGGACGTGCTTTGCTTTGGAAGGGGAAAGTGTGGTGGAGGTGTCATGGGAGGTGGCACCAGCGAAGATGGGCAAGGTGGTTTGAAGGTGGTGGCAGGAGAGAAGCTGGGGAGACCGGCAGCTGCCAGCAGAGAGACTGGGAAAACTCGTGCTCAGGACAGCAAACAGCTCGGGCAACTGCTCCGTGCCCTTCATTTACCTGTTTAAACAGGAGGAACTATAGATCTGCCACCACAGTCTCCTTTCCCCCTGAGTGGGATCCATCCTGCTGTGCGGCTGCAGAGCAGGAGCAGCTGGGATGGAACCTGCAAATGGTGTTTTCTCTGTTTTGCGTTTCGAGCTGGCCAGGACAAAGCTCTTTGGCGGCAGCTGTAAGGCAGAGGGGGTACGGCTGCACTGCCTTAGACAGCAAAAAATACCGATGCTCTTTAACGTTGCTGCAGAGCTGTGATAGAGCGCTTGTAGTAGTACGGGGCTTAAAAGAAATTAGCATCTTCGTATAAAGCAATTAGTATTAATTGCTACCCAGCATCTCTTTGATGTTTGAAGGTTCAGCGAGTTTTGTAAAGGACAGTTATGGAAGCTGTCACAAAAGCTGCACAAAGGGGCCTTTTATTTTAGATTAAAATATTAGCTTCTTCTAAAAGTATTTTTAGTGGAGGAAGATATATACCAATGGAAATCAGCTTTGCGAGTACCATGTATTTTCAGTTTAAATGCTCAGTCATATTTTCAGTTTGTGGCTCAACTGCCATGTTTTTCGGCAAAAGGAAGGAACAGTAAAACCCCTCTGAATCATAAAAACTGGCATTTTTCAGCACTGATTTTTCCCCTTTCCCGAGTCGGATGAACGCGTTCGAGCCACAATCACATGAGAGAATGAGCGGGCAGGAAAATTAACTTCTTGTTTCTGCGTCGGTCCTCTCCAGCCTCGGACGAGCTCCGGGCTGAACTCTGCCTCCCCTGTGAGCCGGGGCTCGGCGGGCACAGAGCCTCGGCAGCTGCTTTATGTGAACAAGAACAAATTATTTCTTGCAATGGGCTGACGATGGCGGGCATCCTCACAGAGAAATGAGCTCTGATGAGAGCCCTGAGCTGTGCTGGGCCACGCTGCGGCTCTCCCGCCCCAGGGCTGCCTTGCACAGGGGACTCGGGCTCCGACCGGCTGCTCCAGCTGCAGGCGTCAAGTTTGAGCAAGACTTTCACTTCCCCGGGAGTGTTTTGCTCTCTCGAATTTCTGCGGCAGGCAGCGAGGAGCATTGCAGCAATCCCGATCGAGCAGGCGGTCGTCTCTTGCTGCTTAGAAGTAGATTCAGATTTCATGCTGCAAATATTCGGGTGCACAGCAAAACCGTGCTGCTTGCAAAAGCCTAAAAACCCCCAGACTCAGAGGGTGTCTCTGCTTCCGGATAACTAAAAGCTCTGGCTATCAAGTTGTCCAAATTCAAAGAATCAAGGAAGGGTATTGCTGTTCCAAAACCACCACTTACTGAAATGTAATTTAAGCAGTAAACAATGCAAAGCTGAGAACAAAATATTAAACTCTTCCTGCGTGGAAGGATTGGATCTGTCAGGGTGAGGGTGTTGAAATCTGATTTTTGCGGCATATTCCAATTACAAAGGAATTCTTTCAGGGTCTAACACTCTGAACAAGCAGCCAGCTTTGCTCACTTATTGCCAGATCTAATTCCCTGATCCTGCTAGAAGAAAAAAAAAAAAAAGCAGCAGTCTGTTCCGGCATGCCACGGCCAGGTTACAGCACAAAGAGCTCCTCTGTCTTCCGATGAGCAAATCCTCTTGCGTGGGTCCGTGCGTGTTGGAGGGGGTGTTTGTTTTGCTGCTCTCATTAGCCTCTGCAGCCCAGTTCTCTCCCGAAGAACGGGCGGCGCGCACAAAGAAAACACATAATTGGTGGTGTCAGTAAATTTTGGAAGCTTAATGCTTTACCTCTGTAAGTAATTATGCCTTTTGTAAGCTGCTCAGCCTCTCCCTGCAGGCAGCAGAGCTCTCCTGGCCACACACCCTGCAAACATAACTGGCCCCTCCGCCGCCGAGGACCCTGCCCCGGGAAGGTCTCGGTGTTGGGAACCCCGACAGCGGGTTGTTTGTCAGCCAGCCGCTACCACGTTCAGGTCCCACCGGTGTCAGGGGTACGGGCTGCATCCAGAACAGCAGCAGGGGTGCATCGCCACGAGCAGGGGGGATATCGGGGTGCTGCTTGTAACACCCCCCCGGGGTGGCCGTAGACAGGCGCGTGGCTGCAGCCCGGGCACAACCCCCAGCGCTGCCCTGCTCTGTGCCAGGCATGTGCCCCAACACACCCAGGCGTGCCCCAAAGGTTCAGGGGCACCTCCCCGCAGCCACGACACCTCCACCGCCCCCGAGGAAGGGTGGCAGAGGAAGCCCTTTGCAGGAGGAAGCTCCCGGCAGAGCAAGGCTGTGGCTAAACGGCAGCATTTCGGGTCAGAGCGTGCAGAAGTTGGAGAGTGCTTCAGCCGCGTAGCTGGCAGCGGTGGGTGCGGTGGAGGGAAGAGATCTCACGAGGCAGAGCTGGGCTGGGGCTCGCCTTGGGATGGGAGTGCTGCCGCCGAGCTCCCAAGCTGAGCTGGGCTTACAGCCTCTTCCTTCACTCAGGAACCCCCTTATCCACACCTCCGAGATGGTTAGAGAACCACCAGCATGAGATGGCCGTGGATGGGCAGTCCAGAGCTTTCTCTATGTCCAGTTCTTTTTGGGGAATACTTCGGTTCCAAGGACACTTTAAAAAAGCCCAGCTGCCCCTTCTCCTGGAGAGAGCAGCCTAAAAATCAAGCACATTTGCATCCATCCAGCAGCTTCACAGCTTGCCTGTCCTTCCTCCAGCTGAGCCAGCCTGCTTGCATTGCCCCAGGGGGGATGTCTCGCAGCTTAACGCCTCTCTCTTCTGCTTCAGCCGGGATATTGCCCCCCCGCCGCGCCGGACACCGTGGCAGCCCGTGATATGCCCAAGAAGGAGCTGGGGCTGGGGATGGCTGGCTGCAACTCTGGCAGCTGCGACAGCATGGTCAGCACGGCTTCCAACCACTCGCAACACGTAAGTAACCCCATTGCGCCCAGCCCGGGCACGGCAGGGGCTCAACTCACCCCTCTTGGTGGCTGAGGAGGGATTTCGGTCATAGCCCTGCTCCAAACTGCTCTCCATCGGTGCTTTGGAAGCACCTGGGGGCCCTGATACAGCGCCGTGCTAAGGGTAGCGCAAGGACCAAATTAATTCCTGCCCCAAAGCACTCCCAGACTTTCTGTCCTGCCATGCGTGTGGCAGCGATCAGGAAGCTAAGCCCCTGCAAGGTCTCCTCGGGGAAATGACACCGAGAGCCCAGCGGCTCCTGCTTTGCCTGAAGATGCAGAGAGTGCCGGCACTGGGCAGGAGCAGCCTGGCGAGTTCCCCGGTGAGGAATTAGACCAGTTGGATAACTGGGTCAGACTGGCTCCAACAAGGGTGGCTTCACCTGGAAACGACAGCGAGCCGTACTCCTCCCGGCTGACAAGAGATTAATTTGCTAGTTAAGGCAGAGATGAGTTTGGACCATGGGTGTAGATGTGTAATTTTTCACTATCTGTCCATTAAAACTTGTTTGTCTCCAAACACTGATTCCAAGATTGAAGGACTAATTACATCCTGTCTGACTTGGAGCATAATTGATACGTGTAAGTGCAATGCTCAGTCCTGAACAGGTTTTCCATTTGATGTATTGCAAACCAGAACCAAACCCTCTGAAATTTATTAGGGATGGAAAAACTGGTTGCAATATTGCATGGTAGAAGATTTGGACAGGTGTTTGTCTGCAAAACAACTCCACCTGGGACAATTTCTCCTCTGTGCTTGCTGATCTGATGCACGCTCCATCCTTTCCTGCAGTTCAGTTTTTCCACGATATATTGCATGTATCACCTTCTGACTTGGCACTTCCACAGCAATCATATCTCATGATACTTGAAATACAACAAAAATTTAACAGGATCTTGCCGTACTCCTTTCAAAACTGAGGTATGAATAGGAGAACAAGGAGAGAGACCACCACCCAGACAAGTCTTCAGTATTTATGATGTTTAGAGAAGCTTCTAAAATTCAGCATTGCTGACCAGTATAGATGTCTGTATCTATAGACCCCTCCCCATTACCCATCTGCTCATATTTCAAAGTAAACTACAGAACTAAAAGCTAGAGGCCAAGTTTCCAAGTTAAGAATAAACCTATTGTCTGATGCTCATAGTATGGTAATATAAAAATGGCTTTAAGATTTTTTATATATATATATATTTAGAGGAAGCTGTCTAGTTTTCTGTAGCTGTAAGTACCAATTTTTGAATAGTCACTGGCCCAGCGTCCTGGGCAGGAGCTGTCACAGGTCTCTCCTCACTGTCAGAGCTGTGACTAACGATGCCCCCGTGTCTCTACCTGTACTGCTTTTTCCTTTGCAGAGTGATAACAGTTATGACTACTTATCTGTGGAAGAGAAAGAGTGTTTGATGTTCTTAGAAGAAACTATTGGCTCACTGGATGCAGAAGCAGACAGCGGGGTCTCTACCGATGAGACTGACTACGTGGAGCCCTCCAAGCTGCCCGGGACGTGGTCCAAGAGAGACTCCGGTCCCCGGGGTAAGCTGGAAACCCGTCCTCCAGCCCTTGTTTCCAAAGGGTCTTTCTCGCTGGGGTGCGCTCCCTTGGCAGGCAGGGAAGGAGCACTGCCCCGGTTTCATGCACTAAAACCAGCTTGTTCTCATCACTCCGTGGGGAGAGGTGGCTGTAGGCAGCGAGATAGGCAGGGCACCAACTGCATTTTCCCAGTTCCCATGTGCAGGAGCTGCTAGCAGCTATCAAGGTCAGCAGAGCTGCAGGGCAGAACATCTTTGCTCGTGCTCTGAACAGGCTCGCACAGATTAACGAGGCTCCTCATGCACCGTGTGCTCTGTTAAACCCAAACTATCTGACTTTCTTAGCTGTGACAGCATGTTAGCTGGGGTCAGGGTAAACTCTCTGGGTGCAAGTACTCTGCCATGGCTGCACTGGTTTCGCAGGTGTGAAGAAGTGAATCTGTGAAGAGGAAGGTGTCCTGTGTCTGTGTGCAGAACGGTGCATGACTTCACGTCTCTCTCTTTGCCTAGATTTGGAAAATGGGGCTCCCTCTCTGAGTGTAGGTCAGCAGCATGCAGCCGAACAGAAGAGTGGCAAGAACATCTCTGCCCTTTCAAACTCCGTTCCAGCAGCGGTTCCAAGCCCAGGCTATTACAGTCTTCCAAGGAGCATCACTGTAGCAAACGCACAAAGAGCAAACGGAGCTTCTGACAGCAAAGCGACTGTCCGCACAGTGGAGGACCCGGTGCCAGTAGGTAAATATTCACAGGAGATGGCCAAGGAGGACGGGCTTGACCAAGCCAACACAAGAAGCCAGATGAAGTCCCAGGGATCTTTGATTATCCAGCCTCCAGATCCCTTCCAGGATGACCTGGTGAGCCACGAGTGGTCACGTAGCAATCGCTCAGATGCCAAGAGGGAAACAGCCAAAGAGACCAAGACCTGGACTTCATGGGGCCAGCCAGAGAAATCCCTGTTGGAAGTGGCCTCTCAGGACCCAGATGCCAAGCGTGGGCCTCCAACTGCCCCCAAACCGCGGAAGTTGCCACCAAATATTATCCTGAAAACCAGCAAAAACAGCCCAGTGCCACTTGCCACAGAGCCCAGCCAGAAGGTAAAAGCACCACCGCCATCCTCAGCTGGCTCTCAGCCCGGCTTTCCCAGTGACATCGCTGCTGAAAAGGCAAATTCGGGGCACCTCGACCGCAAGGAGAGGGAGAAAGCCCGGCGGGAGGCATTGGAGAAGCTTGGACTGTCGCACGACAGGAAGGAGACCAGCACCCACCTTCAACCTACCACGCATCCCCATCCGAGGGAGATGCTGTTCCCCGTCCCTGGGGAGCCCGAGGCACGCTGCGGGGCAGCGGAGAGATCAGTGCCTGCTATCCGGCAGATGAACTTCAAATCCAACACCCTGGAGCGTTCCGGCGTGGGGCTGAGCAGCTACATGGCCAGCACCAAGGAGCAGAGCGTCAAGACCAGCAGCTCCCTGGGCAAGATGTCCTTCATCGAGCGGCTCGCCCCGAGCTTCCTCAGGAGCAGCCGCCCCCGGCCAGCATCCCTCGGGGCAGGGAAGGACTTTGCTGGTCTGAAGGAGTCCGGGCAGGTGGAGCAGGAGAAGAGCAGCAAGCGGCGATCCCACCCGCTGCAGAACTTCCCCAGGCCCCCCCGCTCCTGTGTCAGTGTGACAATTTCCCCCAAGGGCACGACTGATGAGAACCGGCGAGAGGCACTGAAGAAGCTCGGTCTGCTGAAGGAATAGCTCTGCAGGTGGCAGGGCTGCTGGAAAAGGGGCTTTTCATCCTGTTTCCAGGTGCCTTCGCTGCCTCTCCTCAGACAGCACAACCATAAGCATCGTCTGCTGTGATCTCCTGCCCCAGCATCTTGGGAGCAGTTCCACAAGAGATACTCGGAGCTTCACACCAAATAAAGTAACACCACATGTACATAATATTTTGTATATAGCAAGTGTACATGAGCTATTTATATAAAGCATCACTCAGCATGCGGATGGGGCATATTCTCCCACAAGGTGTCTAATGCATTTGGGGATTCATCGCAACAGGGAAGCCATGGAATTGGGGGTTTGGCTTATTTTTAAAAGGCGTTGCCTGTGGATAAAGACTCTCTGGGAAGAACCGCAGGACCCTGCTGCTGCTTTAGGAATTTATGGGATTTTATTAACTTGCTCCAAAGCCTCTGATGCCTGAGCACTCACCTGCCCTGTGCAAGTGCCTCCCAAAAGCCGTACAAAAGCTACGTACAAAACTGTCAGACCAAGGGGCACCCGAGGGGCTCAGCAACGCTCCCCCCCACGCACGAGTGCTCCTCGCGCAGCGCCTGACAACCTGGATACCACTTAAAAGCCAGACACACAAGCATCCGCGTTCATCGCGAAGTGACGGTTAAGAAGCGACAGGCTGTGTTGGTGGCAGAACCAGACGTGCTGCCCAAAACAAGAGATATCCAAGCCTGAGACAACGCCATTTCATTCCTTTTCATTCCCTCTCTTTGCATCTTTCAGACCCAGCTGATGCTGTCAACGTTTATGCTGCGCACCTTTTATAACAAAAGTGGTTTATTTCTGTAATAAACTTGTGTATAATGAGAAAATGGCTGTGTAAAACAGAATTACTCTTGTGTTGCAGTCAAAACTCTGGTAAAGCTAAAAAAATGAGTTTTAACCTTCGATGTGGCTTGACCTGAGGAGCGTGAGTGACCCAGCCAGCTGCTGGGCATTGCAAATGATGAGGTCTGAACCAGAGACTGAACCTGCAACCCAGGACCCACATGAGACGGGATTTCATGTGAGTGCTTCCAGTACAATAAGCAAAGGCTGCCACAGCGTTGCCAGACTGGGACCAGTGACGCGGGACCCGCCGCTGCTCCAGTCGATCCCTTACAACCTGCACCAGCTCCTGGGTCTGCGGGGACATCTCCCACAGCAGCCGTGTTAGCTGAAAAGCCACGCTAGAGGTTCTCAGAAGGACCTTTTTACTTTCTTCACCAAAAAATATCTGTGATGCAATCCTAGCTTTTGGTGTTGGACATCTAGAGAGTCTCTGCTAATAAAGCAAGCACCTAACAGGCAATTTAATTTCAAAACTAATGTAGGCTTCCTTTAGAGAGAGGGCCTGACCCACGGAGGCAATTACACTAAACAATTTACTGATGTTAATTAACTGCTTGCAGCATTAAGATAAAGTTGCACTCAATCGTTTCCCTCGCTGACCTTGCGGTACAATCCGCTTTTAAAGACAGTGTTGTGAATGCTAAACAGGCTCATACTGACAAAAACCCAGAGCCAGGCTTCTAATTTCTCTCCAAAGAGGCATCGGAGCTTTGGGTTTGCATGGAACGAAGGCGAGGGCATCCTTCCGCAAAAGCCTCATCATTTCACAAATCCCCACATAATAAAGGTGTGCACAAGTGGAGGGAATAGTACTGACCCACGTAAAGAATCCAAGGAATGCGAGAAAATGATGTCTGATTAGCTACACTTCATGAAAGCAGGGAAATGCTTGTTTGTAGTTAAGCAATTAACTAAATTAGTTTTGGACTGGCCAGCAGTAATGCAAACCTGTACATCAGGGAGGGGAAGCTGCATAGGCTAAGGTCTGACCGAAAACTCAGGAGGTTGCTCAGCAAACACCGTGTTGCGCGTACACTGGCTCCGAAAGGGAGAAGGAGTGGGGAAGGTTGTTAATTCCCCCAGCCTGAGCCCACCACTTCAAGCCTGGAGCCGGGTCGGCCGTGGCCGGGCAGGACTGGCAAGCCGCTGCGTGGCTGCACGCCGTGGGCAATAACCGCAGCCCAGAGCCCCTTGGCCAGGCGTGGGGATGGCTCGAACCCCAGTGCAGCTGCGGGGGGGGGGGGCAGCTCTGCCACATGCCTGGGGCATCCCCAGAGGTTTAAGGGGGTTGGGGGGCTTAGACAGGATTAAGGCTGTTTGCACCGAGAGCTGAGCAGGGCACAGACGCTGCCATTTGCGCAGGGCTCTGGGTGCAAACCTGTCCCAGTACGAGTCGGTCACGATAAACACAGTCAGAGCTGAGGTCCCCTCCATGCAACCTGGTCCACGTGGCCTCGGGAAGGTGCCTCTGGGCTAACGCACGGCCAAAGAGCATGGGGGCTGCTCTGCGCTTCCAAACTGGGTGCTCACATCCACGCCGTCTCGCTCCCCTCCTCCCCAGCTGCCTGCTTGTGCCTGGCGCAGAGGCCACCCTGGCTAAAGCAAGAGGCAGAAAGCACAGCTTGGTTTTAGGAAACCACTCCCAGATGCCGCAAAAAGCTCCGTGGAGCTGAGAAGCGACCACGCTCCCCCGCGAGGGCAGGATCCGTCCATCAGCAGCAGGGCTTGACTCTGGGTGGCACCAAGCAGAGCGATGTGTCTGCTCTTGTGTAAGGTCCCAGCCCAGGAGTCACACAGCCCATGGGGATAAACACCCTCATTTCTAATGGCTGCAAACATATCTAGCCTGTAAAATGTCGTATTTTGCTTGCAGGATTAAACAGCAACTCCTGCTTTTGGAACAGGGCTTGCCTACTGTGAGTGATTCAATCCAGAGGGCCCAACAGCAGCAGAAGCACTTCACACCACGGAGAGGCAGAGATCTGGAGTTCATTCCCAGGGGAACGACCCTGACCTCCTCTCTGTGGCTCTTGTTTTAATTGATTCTCATTTGTTTCCATTTCACACCAACCCGGCCATCTGCACATGTCCTGTTAATGAGCATCACTCCACCCCATCATAGCTTAATAAATGACCTTTGGGAGTGAGATTTCTGCTAGGAAGCCTAATCAAAACTTAGCTTTCATGCTTGACATGTATGTTACACCGTAGTACTCCCTGGTTTTAACTAAGTCAAGGATTGGAAAACAGCCCTTTGTTTCCAAAACAATCTGCTTTTAAGAGAAGTTAAAGTTCTGTTTCAGGCCAAAAATGCTTTCGGAGAGACCTTAATGCTCACCTCCTTTCTCATTAGATAAACAAGGTGAGCTTACCTTTGAGAATGCAATAGTCACCTGCCTACATTATGCGAGTGATGCGCAGTGAGACAGAGCATTAAGTAGCACAGTGCTGGAATCAGTAGCGGGTAAAAAGGAGTGGTCAGCAGAGAGGAGCACAGGGATGAAAATGCACCATTAAACCATGCCAGAGCTGGCTTCAGAGGGCTGACCCCTTCACTCAGACCTTAATCTTGCTTCTTCCTCTCCTCTTTCATTTATGCTGTGCTCTCGCTGCCTTTAAAGTCAATCATTTGCACTTAAAGGTCTACAGCCTGAGGAGCGCAGCGCTGGGTGGGAACCTCTCCTGCTGCCTGTCTGCACATCAGGCCAGTTGCAGCCTGCCAGCTCACACAGGCAGCACCAGATATTCCCCCTTTTTGTTTGCAGAGAGAGCTGGGAAGCAGCATCACTCACAGCAGCCCTGCATTTACCATCACCCAGATAATTGCTCCCCAACCCTGGCCTGCTGGAGCACTCCCTCTGCGCCAGGCAGCAAGGACCACCGGCAGCAAAGCTCTCCTGCTCTGATGTAACCCCTAACCCACAGACTGAAGGAGATTTACCTTTGCTCTAGCCCAGCCCGCGTCTCTAATCAGCAGAGTCTCCAGCAACGAGCTGCTCTTCAGCCAAGTGCCTGTGGGATCCCCACCATCACCTGATAGGGGAGCAACCAAAACAGCCCCAGTTTGCAGACTGGCAGGAGCCTGAGCAGGGTGATGAGCCTCTCTTTTATAGGAGGAAAAGCTGATGGGCAGCCAGACGAGCTACTAGTTGCTGCAACTGTGCTCCTCCAGCCCACCGGCACTGACACAGCTGATGCGAGGAGCTGCAGCGATGCAGGGAAAGGCTGCTCCTGCCTGTTAATAATGTCTGTTAATGGCATTTGGGGGAGGCCGGGAGATGGAAGGGAGAAAAGCAAGAACAGAAACAAAATCTGTCTCCAGGTTCAGCCAAATTCCAGCTGAGTTCCAGCTGGGCTCTTGTCTGGGTATGTCTGAAAGCAGACATTGTACTACTTCATTCTGGGCATAATTTGCTTGATTTCTCCCTAGAAGGCAAAATCTTAGCAGACCCCAGCCAAAAAAACCAGCCATGAAGAGAGATCATAATATCTCAGAAGTAACCTGAAGAGCTGGTAAATGTACCCTCAGTGCCTTAATGCAGATTATAGAGAGTGTGTTTACATGATGCAACGATGTTAGAAAAGACCCAAAGAAAACACCCAGCTTTGCATATTGCACGGAGTATTCATCTGCTTCTTAACTATCGGTCCCATACTGGCTCAAACATATCATTTCCATGTCTACATGAGCCTGTCAAGACCTACTATCCCAGTTAAAAGCATTCTTGTGCACTTCTTTCATTACAAAGATCAAATTCAGGAGAAGTGGTTTGTTAAATTCTGGCAGTATCAAAGAACGTCAGCTGTACTGGGCCACAGACTCCAGGAGAAACCGGTCATCTTAATAACAGACTTTGTCACTGTGCAGCAGCTTCGGTGTGGGGTCAGCAGGAAGCCTTGGGGCTGGTGGCCCGCAGGAGCTCGGGGAGGTGGGTTGGCTACTGCTGGTCCAACACATCTCCAGCTGGAGAACATCCAACCTGGGCTGTGAGAGCCAGGGTCGTGCTGGAGTCACTCCAGCTCGGTGGGAGAGGACTGTAGATGCCCGAGGGTTTTTAACCATGTCCCAGTGGGGTTTGTGCAATAACCGGTAGCTGAGGCTCTGCCCTGTCCCTGCTCACATGCAGATGGAGAGCAGGATCCTCTCTGACTCCAGGTACTCTGATATGAAGGAGGGATAAATTACCCGTTTCAAGGAGTATTGCATCTCTCTTTGCTTCATAAAGTCACCAGGATAATCCCCATGTGTTGCCTGATCCACCTATTTCCCTTCTGTTCGGTGCTTTGCGTTGGTGTTTACAGCGATGTATGGAAACAGGAGGTGTGGGAAGGGTTCCTATGCTGGTGCAATGGCACTTCGCATTCCTGTTGCCCCAACCCGCATAAACGACCACCCAAGGAGGAAGGCAGTGGGACTCAGCCCCTGGGTCTGTGTGGGACCTTGGGCTGGGGACTCATCCAGCTGCGTGCTGTGTTTCATACAACAGGCTGCTGCTGAACTTCTGGGCGATGCCATAATCCCTGCAGGCCTCTTGGGGTTACGATAAACAAAGTAAGGCTTTGTGGAGTCAGGCATGGCAGAAACGCTGCTGGGGTTCAGCTCGTGTCACCCTGTCCCAGGTCCCTGTGCTCCAAAGCCAGGTGCAGAGCTGAGCCCAGCATATTGCACGGAGCAGCCCCGAGCATCGGCAGGGGTATCTCTCCAATTACACCAACCAACCATGGCAAACCCTGGTCATGTAGTTATTAAGATTAAAAAACAGTGCAGCAGACTCTAAAGCTGCTGCAACGTTCCCTGAAAATTGGTGTCCTCCTAACTCCGCTCAGCCAAGGGTCAGCCGATGTACAGACCTGTCCCATCATGTTCAAATGTGACCGTGCAGTAGGTGTGCTCAGGTGAACCTGAGTCCTGCTAAGGGCACCACCAGGAGTGGCCTGGGTGACACCTGTCCATGCCCAGGACAACCTAGTGCAGGATTTGACACAATACAGTCTGCGTTTCTCTCTGTTACCTTTTTCCTGTTGTTTCTAATGGGATTTTACAAGAAAAATGGCAGCCGTACCCCCAGACCTTGTCACTGCCGCTCCCATGTGTGCGGTGCTCAGTGGTGGAAAACTAATGACCTGCAGATACAGAAAAGCCAGACAGCGAAGACAAGCTCCACCAAAGGCATTCGAGCCCTTTACTGCTGACTCCTGCCGTGTTCCAACGACCAGGGGTTTTCCTGGGTTGGGTTTGTTTTGCTTTACTTGCCAGCGATGCAAATTTACCTGGTATCTTAAAACCAGACTAGATCCAATGTTCCTCATTCCTGCTCTTAAAACCCATGCTCAGGCTCTGCCACAGCAACCGCCGGTCCAGCCCTGCCCTTGGCAGGGCAGGGGCGCGAGTACGGTCCTGCTTCCCCGAGATCTCAGCTGTTCTTTGTTTCCACGCTTCCTTTAACTTTGAAGTCTAATAAGAGACAGAAAGGGTCACTGTTGCTCCTTGCCCAGGAGTTGATGCACAGTGATAACATATCTGGCTTGTTCCAAGAACTGGCCTAGCTAGAGTTTAATCATTAACTCCCGTGGGCACTGTGGAACAAGCAGGGGTTGTTACGATTTATTAATAACAACTCTGACCGCAGACAAGCCGTGCCGAGATGCTGACAGCAACCTTGACAACTGTGTACCGGTAAAACACGTGGGCCCAGAGCCCCAGCACGATGCCCGGTGCTGCGTGGTGCCCGCTGCGCTGCTCATTTGGGCGCAGGGAAGAGATTCACCAGCCAGCACACGTTCGTTATAGGAAGGAAGAAAAATTTCCTTAACAACCTTAATGCAGAAGACCAAATTCTGTAACTTGTCTGGAAGTTAACTCTCCTTTAGCAGCAGGAGAAGGTGCAAAGCAGTGGTACTCCCCCAGGAGCGGTCCTTTCCGTGTGCTGCCGTCACTGTCTCTCTGCCAGGGCCATCCTCCTCGCCACTGGCTACCTACTGCTCCCAGCTGCTTTATAAACAATCCTGAGAAAATGGCCCTTGTTGCTTCTGGTGCTGCTGCCCCTGCTGAATTTATTTGCTTTTTTGGTTAAAAAAGGTGGGGTCCCCAGATGTCCCTGCTCTAAAAGCCAGGGTCGGCTTGGGACACCTGGGGACCTTGTGCAGAGACCAAGATGAGCATTCCCGCCCCGGATGGGCGAGGAAGCAGTGCACGGCGGTGCCGCGGGTAAGGTTGCTTGTAACTACCCCTTAGAATCGTCTCTGTCAAAGGCAACCTGCCTCCACCCAAAATATCTTGCCACCTCATTGCTCTTCAGAGCAACTCAGGACATAGTACCTGGCCCGACTGGCTCCTCTCAGGAGAGCTCGTTTGACAGCAATCCCACTGCGCCTGTCGCTGCCTTTGATCTCTCCCTGCTGAGGCAGGAGGTCCCCTCCTAAAACACGTCGCTGCGTGGCGTGGGTGCCCGTTTCTCCTAATTCTCCAGCGATTCTGCTCCTTTCTATTTGCGCATGGGCTATGGCATTTGCTGGGGGAAGTAGCAAGGAGCCATGGGAATGACAGACCCTGGGGGCTCGCTGTCCCGCAGACATCACACGGGTGCAGAAAACCCTCGGCCCCCACGCAGTGATCCCCGGGGTCGGGAAGTGGCCAGGGAGCATCGGGGTGGAGTTTGCATCGGGGGCAGGGTCAAGGAGGGGCAGGGGCAGGGCCAGGGAGCATCAGGTTCGGACCCAGAGGATGCCAGCGATATGAAGTTGTTGAATACGTTCATTCCCCCCCACACACACACACCTCCGTCCTCCCCTGCCCTCCATCACAGCCCCTTGCCCCGTGCAAAGGAAGCACAAACGCAGCCAGGAGGCCAAAAGAGACCGCAAGCCTTTATTTGGTCACGCACGGACCCCCCCCCGCCCGGGAGCGACTGCGCACCGGGGCACGAGGCCCCGCTCTGGGGCACCTCGGCAGTCGTTCCGATATCCATAAAGTAGAATTTTCAACTTTACCGGGACAGAAATGCGTTGGGGTTAGCGCTTAGACACCATTTAATTTAGGGTTAAACACGCTACTTGCTTTGCTTTTGAAGAAGAGCCTGAGGACGGATAAAAAGCACGCTTTGCTAAAGAGCAGCCTTTGAAGGAGAGCAGGAAAACTGAGAAAAAAGGACACGTCCTGCCCCGAAAAGAGCCCGCAGCTGGGTGACTGCCAGAGAGGCCTGGAGTCAACAACAATCGGCAGGAACTAGGGCAAGGGAAAAAGTGGCTGGGGGAGTTCGCGACCACCCACCCAATTAAAGGACTGTGCAAATTACACCCCCCACACCCTCGAGGCGCGTGCCTGCTCATTTAAAGGTGTTCGACCGATAGCAGATGATGCGGCAATTAATAACCGCTTAGTGTAAATTCAGGTGGGTTTTTCTCATCCTGTTACAAGATAAATATGTGGTAGAATTCTGCGTGCAGTGTGCTAGCCTGGAGGAATTACCACCTAGCACCCATCTCTGCACAGACGTGAAGTAAATAAAATACCTCTGCTCTGCGTGTATGTTGGCATACTCCACACCGGGTAAACGATCCCACTTTGGGGACAACAAACACTTTTGGAACGGAGGCGCGGTCGGTCCGTCGGGCTCCTGGAGAGCTGGGCTGCCGTGCAGAGGCGGAGGCCGCCGCCAAAACCGAGGAGCCGGCTGCAGGACACTAGAAGAGAGGAGAAAAGTGGCAGCCAGCTGGATAGGGGTGGGCAGCCGTGAGCAAGAAAGCACGAGGCAGGGAAAGGGACGGTGAGCGAAGGACAGGGCCAGGGAGCACGACAGTGATGGAGAAAGAAGCAGCAGGGAGAGAGGAAGAAAGGCAGCGGGGAGAGGGAGAGGCAGTGGGACGGCAACCAACAAACAAGGACGGGGAGCGGGACAGAGAGGCAGAAACAACCCCGGGCGGGCAGCGCCACAGAGAGGGAAGAAAAAAGAATAAGGGCAGGGAGCTGGACTGAGAGGTACGGCGAGGAACGGCGGCACGGGGAGCAGGACAGAGCAACAGAGACCAAAAAAAGGAAGCGGGAGCGTGAGAGAACCGGGCTGGGGAGCAGGGAGAAGGACAGATAAAAGGAGAGAGCAACAGAGGGAAAGAGGACCGGGGAGCGGGACGCCAGGGCAGAGTGAGAAAAAGAGGGGCAGCGAGCAGGACAGAGCGGTAGAGGCAGGAGGAGGACAGAGGGATAGAGAGACAAAAGAGGGAGACAAGGACTGGGCAGAGGGGAGAGAAAGACAGGGGCGGGGAGCAGAGACACAGAGGTGCCAGGAAAAGGACAGTCAGATGGTGCAAGAAACAGGGTTGGGGAGCAGGACAAAAGCACAAAGAAAAAGGAGAGGCAGAAGGAAGGAAGGATAAAGATGGGACAGGGAACGGGACGTACGCAGTGAAACAAAAGTAGAACAGAGAAGAGGGGACAGGGATGGAGGAATAGAGAGAGAGACGCAGGCTGGTGGTACACAGAGATAGCGAAGGTAAGCAAAAACAGTGACAGGCAGGAGGACCTGGTTCTGACAACCCATCGCGCCCGGTGTCGCTTCCACGGCCTCAAAAAATGTGACGTGCCACACGACACAGGAACGGGAGAGTGAAAGCAAAGGCACGGGAAACTTTTTAAAAAGGAAAAAAAAACGCTCTTAGTCATTTGCCTGAGAATCACAGCTTACAGTTACTCCATGTCTTCCGGTCTCACAGGATGAGGCAGAGGGACAGTTGATTCTGTCTCTGCTTCATCTCTGGACGGAGCTTTTCTCATATCTGTGGCCAAAGAAAAAAAAAAAAGCAAGCTATTATAAGACAACGGTCCTTGCACAAAGCCATGTGAAGTGAATTCTCTGTTACAATAAGCTCATTTTTAACCAGGAAGATTTCACAGAGTATCTCTAGTCGGAAGGGACCCATCAGGATCACCGAGCCCAAGCCCCTGCTCCTCGCAGGACTACCTAAAACTAAACTGTGTGACTAAGAGCATCGTCCGGACCCTCCTCAAACTCCTGACAGGCTTGCTGGCTGCGACCGCTTCCCTGGGGAGCCTGTTCCGTGACTGACCACCCTCTCAGCAAAAAAGCCTTTTCCCAACGTCCAGTCTGAACTTCCCCTGACGCAGCTTCGTCCCCTTTCCTCGGGCCCTATCGCTAGTCCCCCGAGAGAGCGGAGGTCAGCGCCTCCCCCTCCGCCGTCCCCCTCGAGGAAGGCGTAGACTGCGATGAGGTCACCTCTCAGCCTTCTCGTCTCCAAGCCGAACAAACCAAGCGACCTCAGCCGCTCCCCCGAAGTCTCGCCTCAGAGACCTCGCACCACCTCGGTCGCCCTCCTCCGCACACGCTCCAAGAGCATTGTTCAGCGGCACCGCTCTCACCTGGAACCTGACGATGCACGTAACTCACCTGTTACGGTGAGAGGAAATGACAGGCTAAAGGGACAAATACACAATTTAAGGCATCTGCAACAATGGCAGGTGTCTGTCCATAGCCCCTCTATTTCACAGCGCTCCTGCGTATCAAAGGGAGAGTGCGAGAACAGACAAGATACACAGCCTGGCCACGTAACCCTCGGGGGAGGACGGCGAAAGGAGAGAAGATCTAGAAAGAGGAAGCAGCTGGTACTTCACTTTTGGTAACAGAATTAACATCAACATACTTCACCTCCACATCCCTTCCCTTTGAAATTGAAAACGCCACCCAATTCTCTGCCACTGTTGACCACCGACACTTGTAAATTTTTGGCGAGACACCTGAGAAAAAACAAATTTTCAGGTCCCTGGCTAGGGGAAGAAACCAGGCAAGCGCCACCATTCCCTGCCCCAATAATGCTAGCAAAAAAAACAGCCGCTGGGGGTGGGGGCAGGCATTCCTCCGAAAGAAAAATCAGGTGAGAAACCGCATTTTTATTTTCAGCTTACCTACAAGACAAATGTCTTTGTAGTTGTTTCTGCCACAGATACTACAAAACGTGTCAACTGCACAAAGAGTAAGTTTTGCAACTGATCTAAGAGTCGGTACTAAAAGCTACCTAAAGCAGTACACAAAGTCCCATTCATCAACAACTCTCTGACCCTGTTTCATATTAAAAAGAAAAAAAATCGGAATGCTAATCACACAGACAAGCCCGGGAACCCTCAACGTGAGAATCTTTCCATTCAGCTGGAGGCAGAACAAGTACTTACCACGTGCATCCTCACCTGGCTCTCCCCTGCTAGGAGAGCAGCACGCCAATACTGTCCGGTCCACGCTGTGGTATGCCTAGTCGCTTCTACGTATTTACCGCCACCTGACTTGATCCTCTCACAAAGAGATCAACGAAAAAGCCACCCTTTCTTTGAAAAAATAAAAACCAGAAACACACCGTAAGGAATGGTAGGCGAACGTATTTCAAAGTCATAACCCGCAGCTTGCAATCAGACCGAGGGCAGCTCGGACGATGCGGTACGCTCAACAAACACCTTTCGCACCGGAATAACAGACGTACTCCTTTACCACGGGACAAATCCAGCACGGGGACAAATTTCAGGCTGTTTTTGTCACATGACCATTCTGCACCAGCCAGTGGGTTCAGAATTAAAGACAGGACAAGCTAAACGCTCTCAACATAGCACAACAGGACACGCTTGGCAAATATTTACATCTATCCACCAAATTGTAAACGTCGAGCCCCTGCTCCCAGGCCAAAGGTGCCAGCCCCAAAACGGCTGCCTGGCCTCAAACCTGTCTTCGCACAGACCCACTCACATTGGCGCTGCGGGCTCCCCTTCACATATAACAGTTTCCTACCTGTCTCCGTCCCTCCAACAGTTCTATCCAGATGGGAAAGGTCTCAGATGTGACGTCAGTGAACTCAGCAGAAAGCCTCGGGAAATGGTCCTTGGAAGAACACCCTGGGAAACCCTAGTAGGAACACAAAGAACAGCTCTGCAGCCCTTTGAAGAACTAAGTCCAGCCCCCAGCCTCATCACACCCACCTGGGCTGCCCAGCCCCAGCACACAGCTGGAAAGATTTGCTCCTAAAACAAAACAGAAAAAACAACAATGGAGAGGAAGTTTTTATGGAGAAACTTTTCCCAATGCTACTTTAATATACACAATCACACTGGGGCTGCCAGCTCACCTAGCCGAGAAAGGCCTCAACACAGCACCTCACGTCACTCCTTTACCAAAATTTGCGTCCATCCTCCAAACTGGAAACGTCCAGCCCCTGCTCCCAGGCCAAAGGGGCCAGCCCCAGAACGGCGGCCTGACCTCAAACCTCCCTCAGCGGCCCTCGCAGCGGGCGGCTGGAACCTTCCCGTCCCGTCCCGCCACCCCCGGGCTGCCAGCGGGCACCAGACAGCCTGCACCCGTCGCCCGGGCTCGCTCCGCCTCACCGCTGAGCCCGGCCCTCACCCGGCACCGGCGCCCACCCCGCCGCCATGCTGCTGTCGCGCACCGCGCATGCGCCCCATGACCACGGCGCGCCCAGCTGAGAGTCGCGCAGCACTGCGCATGCGCCGCGCCGGAGCTGCAATACCGCCTTGCGCTCGCTCGGCGGCAGCAGGCAGCGCGGTTAGAAACGCCAGCGCGCATGCGCGGAGCCCGACCCGCAGCGCTCCGCTCGGGACAGCGGGCAACGCCTCGCTGCTGGGAGCCTGCAGAAAACCACTCGGAACCGGCAAAAAAACCCCAACCTCGGGCTGTCCGGCAGCCACGTCCCCGAAAACGACGCCTCCCAGCACGCACCGGCAAGCGCCGCCTGGCAGCCGAGTGCCGTGGGACTACACTTCCCGGCATGCTCCGGGGAGCCAACGTGGCCGACCAGCAGCCCCGTGCCCCAAGCCTGCAGCTCCCGGCACGCCGCGGGAGGCAGCCTTCCACGCCGCCTGACCCTGCGGGGACACCGTCCCGTGCCCTCGCGCCGACTCCCCCGAAAGCCCCGCCGAGCCGCCACGGCAGCCCCGAGCTCCGCAGCGCGGCTCCGGGCCGGACCCCCCCCCCCCCGCTAGCTCCCCTCAGCCGCCCGGCTCCGACACGGCGCTCACCACCCGCCGCCCGGCTCCGGCCAACCCCCCTCCCCTCTATGACACGGACCCCGCCGCCCCTCCTCGGGGCTTTCCCCGGGACCCGCCGGTCCATCCCGCTGCCCCTCTCACCTTCTCCCTCCGTGCAGCCGCAGCCCGGCACCGCCTCCGCTCCTCCCTCGGCTCACGGCAGCCCCTACACGCCGGCAGCCCCTGACGGGGCGGGGCCGTGGCACTGCGCATGCGCGACCCGGCGTGCGTGTGGGGCGGGGTTTGCGTCGGGGCGGGGCCTGGCGTGCGTCAGGGGCGGGGTTTGCGTCAGGGGCGGGGCCAGGGAGCAGCAGCAGGTGACACACTGGCACAAGCGGGACAGGGACGGGCAAGAGGAGGGTCAGCCCCAGCAGCGACATGGCGCCGGACTGCACTCCTTGTGCCCATGCTTAACCAGCCAGCAGCGGGATGCTGCTGTTCTGCCTTCAAGCCCTCCTGCCTGGCTGGCCTTCTCTGCCGTGCTTTCCTCCCTTCCAGATGTGTTCCTTATTTACCCCTTTTGTGCCAGGTGCTGGCTGAGCGATGGCCTGTGCCCCGTCACTAACGTGAAGGAAATGCAGAGCCAGGTCCCACCGCGTACCCAGAGAGGTCTGGAATCAGCATCCAGATGAAAAAACAACACAACTCTCTAGAAGAGCCATTTTCCAGCTGTGGCCTGGGGACTGCTGGGTGTCCCCCTGCTAACAGATCCACCAGAAAGCCACCAGAAAGAAGCTCAGCCTGCTGCTCGCATGCTCGGGGCTACAGGGCAGAACCTCCAACCTTCTCCAGAGGCAAACTCTGGAGCTCTGAAGAGCACAACACTCTCTTTACTCGGGTTTAAAAAGTAGACGTGAACAGCAGAGATCACGGACGAAGCTGTGAAACACCCCTGGTGCGCCCAGCTGAGCCGAGGCAGCCGGGACCCGCCGAGCTGGGGATGAGCAGGGGACTCTCGGCTGTTCCCATCCCCTGGCCGTCCCTGCGCAGGACCCCTCACCCTTCCTCTCGGACCCTCACCCTTCCTCTCGGACCCTCACCCTTCCTCTCAGACCCTCACCCTTCCTCTCGGACCCTCGCCCTTCCTCTCAGACCCTCGCCCTTCCTCTCGGACCCTCCTCTCGGTAGCTCCTCCATGCGAGCAGCAGATCCGCACCCGGGGTGCCGGACCCCGAGGCGGACACGGGGTGGCGGTGCTCCCCCGCAGCGCAGCCCGGCGCCGCCGCGGCTCCTCAGCCGGGACTCGGGTGCTTTTGCGGCTGGGACCCTGCGGATGGAGAGGGGAGAAACGCTGCGGGGGGTGCTGCTGAGACGGGGGGGGGATTTCCACCCCGGGAGCCTGTTAGATGCGAGGGGGTTTGCTGCTGGCGGCACGCACAGGGCGATCTCCCTTGGGATGCAGCAGGGTCAAACACGCCCTTACGTGCAAGGTAAATAATAAATAATAAATAACGCACAGGGATAGTCCTTCCCGTGCCTAGCCACATCCAGCTCAGACCTGTACCCAGGGGCTGAGACTGGCAGGACTCGGGACGAGGCGCAGCTGCCCGCGCTCACCCAGCGGAGGGGACTTCATCCTTCCCAGTACTGAGGTCATACGAATAGTTTAGGGAAAGAGAACACAGTGCAAATATGTTTTAAGTAACCTAGTACCACAGTTAAAATGAATTATTAACATTGCTGAGGAGGTAGAGAGGCTTTGCCTTATCGGAAGCAATAAAACAATTATGAGAACAACCTTTGAGCCGGCAGAACACTTCCCAAACTCAGGGCACAAATTTGCCCCCAGACCCTCTGGTGTGTCTCCAGAGCCAAGGTCTCCCCATGGCAGCTGCGGTTCCCCGCAGCACTCGGTCTGCCTGTCCTCACCACCCCACCACGGGTGTCAGCTTTACCCCAGCGGTAGCACACCAGGTCCTGTGGTGACACCGCTGCTGGGCTGGGCTTCCCCAGTTGTCACCCAGACGAGGACAGCTGGGGTGACCAGGCTCTTGGAGACCCCTCTTGCCCCAGGATGAGGTTTTCCTGCAGAGCTCAGCTCTGGTACTCAAAACTCACCCTTGCAAATCCCTCTCTGCCCCGCAGAAGTGGCATCAGCTCTGCTTCTCCTTTGGGCCCTTGAATAGAGACAGATCTGCAGAGGCATCTCCGAGTGCCAAGGGAAGGACCTGCACCTCAAACCCGCCGCTTCCCCTTCAGCATCACTCAGCAGGGTCTCACCAGAGAGGGGGGTTTGTCAGGGGTGTCAGACTGAATATTTTAACCACATTTTCAGCATGGAGATACGACACTGAGGAGTCTTAGGGGTTTCCCATCATCAGTTTTGTGTATTGCATTTTATTGGTAATACACGGGCAATCCTATTGCGTTACTAGTGATGTGGCAGTAAATGTCCTTAGATTCATTCTGCTGAAGCCTAATCAATATGGTGAAGTTTATTGCACAGGTTTGGTATAAAACAACAATTACCGCAATATAAGTAATCATATCACGATAAAGAAAGCAAAACTGCTTAACAGAGATTTATCTTCATCCAGGGAGATTCCAAAGTGCTTCAATGATTGACTTACAGAAAACATAATCTGTCTTCTAAGCATGCCTGCACACAAGGAGGGGAAGAGCAGGACCTTTGGACCCCACGAGCACAGCACCGGGTGATAACAAAGTTGTTTCTATCAACTCTGCCACGAGCACTGTGAACCACAGGCCATTTGTCACACATTGAGTGTTATCTTGCAAATCCTGGAGATACACAGAGTGCTGGGACCAGCCCAGGGCGTTCTCAGAAGCGCCACAGGTAGATTTTCCTTCCATCAATCATTTTTTATTTGAAGGAAAAGCAGACCAAAGTCCCTCACAATAACACAACTGTTACTATGCCTACATAGCTTTGAAATAACTATCACCACGTCTACACTTCTCTCAATTAAGATTATTTGTTTAGTGCAAAATAGGAATTGTGTGTGTGTGCATGAACAAACTGCCCGTAGTTACATCTTCAGATCCTGCGAAGAAACGAGCAGGATTATCACAGAACAGACTGTAATTGCTCATGATGAACATGCCTCAAACATGCCTGGGTTTTGTTCGTACCTGTGCAGAGCTCCGGGTTCGGTGATGGATGATGGTACCCTTCCTGTGGTGATGCAACCCGGCATCTAACAAATTTTAAGTATGCGATGGTTAAAATGCAGCAAGATTAAATTTAGAGAAAAATTATGACTATAAAAAGACAACTTATTGAGTGAGCTTACAGATATTTTCAAGTGAAGACCCTGTGCCTTAGTGATACACTGATTTGATTTCTCAGCTTTGATCTTTTTAGCTGATCGGCAATTTGGTTCAACCAGGCCATGCTGCAACGATCTGATAGGATCATCATCACGGGAGAAAATTATAACTGAAACTGCCTTCCTGGGAATTATAACAGGAATGCGTGCAAGTATTTATCGCTGTAGAGCTGGGCTGCTTTGTGCTTCTCGGTAACAGCCAAGCCGTGAGGGACCACCGGTCCCCCGAGCTGCCCAGGGCCAGTTCCTGGCCACTCCAGACCTCGCCGGGGGACAGTTTCACGCCGGAGGAGAAAGTTGCAGCGAGAGTCACAAGATGACTCTGTGGGATGCAGCCCTACGAGCAGGGACTGGCGGTGCATGAAAGCAAACAGACAAACAAGCCGACCCTTAAGCAGCAGCCTAAAAATCCATTTTACAGGACTGTGCAGGGTTACTAGAGCTTTGCCGGTTATGAAGGCGATGTCCTCATGGAAGGGGCTCGTGAGCGTGCTCTGCAACGCAAAGCAGGTCTTACGGGGAAGAGAAAGACCAGGCTGAAAAAATGGATTTGTTGGTTAAGCAGGAATTGTACCAGCATGGCATTACCACTTGCTTCATTCTCACTGCAGGGATTGTTTTATAACAGACTTTGAAGCAGAAACCATCTTTTTGTCCTGTGTTCGTAAAGAGCATGGGCCCCAAAGACAGGCGTGAGCTAGATGAAGCACTCAGGTTCATTCAAACCACAGAAGTTTGAGGAAACATGTACAAAGTTCTTACTTGATGTGAAGTTCTGCCTGGAAGCAGTTCACAGCAAATACCATTTTACTACTATTGTTTAGAATGTGTTAAAACTTGGCAAGGTGTCTGTAGAACAGGGGAATTCCTCTCGAACTCTTGCAATTTCTGCTCCTGGCCTCTTCACTTTTTTTTTTCCCCCCCTTCCATGATGTCACCCGCATCATTAGGTGGCTAAAAATGACCATTTTTGGGTTCCATACGCAGTATGTTAGTGGCACCTCTACTATTCCTGTAAGTATTTTGACCATCTCCGATTTGCTCAGCAATGCATGTCTAGACTTAAGAAAATTTTTAGTGCATCCATTTTTAAACTCTGGACATCAATATATTAAAAAAAGAATTAAACATCAAGAGTCTAGCAAAGACTAACTGAACAGCAAGCTGCAAAAACCACTTTTTTAAACTAAATGCAGGCTGGAGGCAGAGCAGGAGAAAATTTCCAGCAACAGAAGCATCACATTCTGAGGTAGGTGATCCTCAATTTGCCCTTAAAATATTGTTTGGTGTACAGTGCTATTGCACAGCAATTATATGAGCTATTTTGAAGGATTTTACCTATGATATGTAACAGATCTGAAATTTAAAACAATTATTTCTATAGCAATTAATGTAGTATAATTCATTTATGGTGATTTTAAAATAAAAAAGGTAGCGTGCCTTTTCTTTTTAGAGCTATAAATTAGATAAATGGCTTTTTTTGGCCATGCCCACACACAAAAATGATGTGGACAAGGTCAGTTCTTATGCAGACCCACACAGAGAGACTCGGCTCAGTTCTGTAGCAGCAGCTGGCTCACTTTGG
Organism: Balearica regulorum gibbericeps; assembly: GCF_011004875.1. Classification (NCBI taxonomy): domain Eukaryota; kingdom Metazoa; phylum Chordata; class Aves; order Gruiformes; family Gruidae; genus Balearica; species Balearica regulorum. The sequence goes on from NC_046208.1 coordinate 2,819,570, forward strand.
ATGGTGGCAGGATAATGGTTGAATCAGACAGGTGCAGAAATTTGCTCATATAAACATTTTCACACTACAAAACGGAAATGATAACAGGGAAAAAAACCCCAACCAAACATAGTTTACTTCTTAGTAAAACCTGTATTTCTGAGATTTATAATTCTAGCTCTTTTCCCTTTCTGATTTTTATTTCTTTTCACGCCTATTTGCTGGTCAAAAAACCAAAACACCTCCTCAGCTAAAGTTCGAGATTAAATGAAATTAAAATTTTCACCTGCCAGCTCTGTCCTGCGGATAGGAAACCAAGCGCACTCTCCACCGTCAGTGCTCACTCTGTCTGAGCATTTGCACGTAGACCCCACAGAGAGCTCAGATAAAGCAGCTCAATAAACCCACCAACGCTGCAAGAGCGGACACGTGGTGAGAAAAGACCTAGCTGAACGTGCTTTATGTTAGCTTCCAGCTAATCCATACATTGTTTGCGACATGGCTCAGCTACCTGCTCACAGAGCTTCCTCCGCATCGTCTCATACCTGCAAATCGCACCGTTCAGCGCCAGCGGATGCTGTGAACGACCCAGGAAAGGCAGTTTTAGTGCTGCAGGTTGGATGAGTGCGGCTAGGGCTCAGCTGAAGTTACCCAAGGTAATTGGACTAGTTTTCCTCCTGGAAAAAAAAGTGAGATCTCCTTATTAGCAGCTTGAAAGCCCTTCGGGGTGGTCGTGGCAGGGGCAGTTCATGCTCTCTGAGGCTCTTTGCTAACGCGCTGCCTGGTGCTGCAGGGTGGGAAAAGGAGGAGTGAGTAAGGAGGTTGTGAAGTAGTTGTAAGAGATCTTCCAAGATCGCAGCTGGGTGATTGTCTAAGCGTGGCACCCACCTCCTAACGAGGCGAGGAGCTTGTAGACCCTTCACATCTCTGTCGTTAATGGACTGATGCTGGGGAGAATTTAGCATGTAGCCCAGATACATCTACTTAGGATCACATCAGCTGGGCCAGCACATCATGAAATGTTGGCCTCCAGCTGACAAACTGGCAACTGCTTCAATACTTTCAGCATGCCAGGACTTCTCCTCATGTTCCTAGCCCAAAAATGAGGAAAAGAGGGAGTGTGCTGGCTCAGCTGTAGTGGTGTACACCAGAAAAGATGAAATGAACATAGGGATAATATTTTTCCTGACTTCTGGGTGTAAATAAGGAATTCCAGCTCTTCCAGGGCATTTTTGTTAACTCCTCTTTGCTTCAAGTCATCCAGATTGGTGGCCATTATGGCACTGAATAAAACTCACCATTTTTTAATGCTGGCCACTCCCCAGCAAAGAGATTTTGCACAATTTTGTCCGGTCTCTATCCAGCTGCAATGAGGGAACTACGGAGGCTCCGCTGAAGCCACCGCACAGTGTCAAGCTACTCGGAGCTGGGGTGACCCCAACGTCCGTCTCGCTGTTTGCTGAGGACGCAGAAAGCTATTTTGCGCAGGCAGATGTGGTCAGGCAGCCGTGCGCAGATACACACGCATGTCCACAGCAGAGCTGCCTCCACCGCCTCGCAGACAGGGAAAAAGACGGCGGGGAACCTGCCCGAAGAGGATGCTGCGCCAGCTGCACCACCACAGCGCTTCAGTCTGCCCCGAAAAGGGAAGGGAACGTGTCTGCGGTCCCGTCCCACACTTCCTACCGCAGGGCAGCAGCGGAGAGCTGGACGGGAGCTGAGTTTGCAAGCCGGGGGTTTGCAGCTGGGGGGAGATGCACATCGTCCCCAACCCAGGGCGTGCAAGGCGTGCAAGGCGTAGCGAGTGACTTGTGCACGGACTGGGCCCATCTCCCGCTCCTCTGCAGCACAAAAGGAGCGGAGAGTGGGCAAGCAGTGGGCTCCCGTGGGCATCCAGCCCAGGACGCTGTCGCCAACAGTAGCTGGCAGGACTCAGCTCAGCACGGGAATAAGGCTCACCATGGCAATGAGCTTCTGTCGTTTCCTCGTTCGTATTTCCTGAACGCTTTGAAGTGATTCCGATGCACTAATGAGCGTGCAGTAAGCCACATGATTTACACCTACTGAGGTTTTAACTGCAGTGGGGCTTAGGTAAATCTCAAACAAAGAATTTCAGTAGAGACTTTAGGATAAAACATTGCAGTAATCAACAGTCAATTTTTAACTCAAACAAGGAAGTAATTCCTATTTGAAACAGAGACACCCAAACACTGTTTTTGTTCAGATCTGAGAATGGATAACAACAATTTGTACAAAGATAAGTTGCAGGGAAGAAAAATAAAAAAGGAAGAAAGGTAATAGGGGTGTGGCAGGAGATGTTTAAGGATGTTGGCATTCCTGAGACCTGCAGCGTTTCCTATTGTTTCTTGAGCTGAGAAAAAAAAAAAAAAAAAAGAAATGAAAAGAAATGACTTGATGCCACAGGTCCGTCTGCAGGCGGCTGGCTGGGTGGCAGGGCAGGACCAAGCAAAGTGCCACGTCTCATGGCCACTGCTGGCTGCCTGGTGCCGGGTTTGGCAACCACCGAAGCAATCCTTGATCGCCTCCGTGCCTGCACGCACTCGTGCAGGTTGCAGCACAGCCCAGCAGATTGCAGCAGCGCCGGCGGGGGCTGCTGCCAGGGGATTAATGCAGGAGTGTGAGAGCTGCAGAGCGCTATTAGCACATTATTTTCTTTTTAAAAATTCCCTTATCTTTGGGTAGGCCATGTCACGGGCTGGGAGCCACCAGGGACGCAGGTGCTTTGCTCCGAACGGCCATCAGAGCAATGCGAGTGGTTTACCTTGGCAGATCCCAGCCACAATCTCTCTCTTCTGTTTGATAACACAGACATCAGCAAAATCCCGTATCCAAAGCGAGATTTTTGAAGTTTGCCGAGCGAACATTCGTGAAGGCTGGACATGGCAGTTCTCTTTCTCTTAGCAGCTTTGCTGCAAGGTGAGTGGCCAAGAAACCAGCTCTCCAGCCACTTACACTACTGAGAACAGGAAAAGTTGGAACTGGGGACACGGGTACCTCCCTGGCTAAATCCCCATCCCACACTAGACACCTCCACCCGCAAAATGGAAACTGGTCAAACCTCCCAGCCCACTGGAAGTCTGCAGAGAACTAGCAAAGACATGGCAAGAGCTGGGAAGGAGAATCCCAGCTCTCCATTGCTCGGCACTGCAGACAGCCACTTGTGCCTGTGCAATGCCACGGCAGGCAGAAGAATGTTGCCAGATCAGGCAGAGTTTGCCAGTGCTAAAGGTTATTTAGATGTTTGCTGTTAACTGCTGCCCTTGGCATTTAACTCCAGGCAGGACTGTCAGGGCTGATGGGGCTTTTGAGCATCCTGCGAGGGGCACCGAGCGTTTCCCCGTTTGCGCTGTGGCAGGGGGCAGTGGCTCTGCGCCACCAGTTATCCTCAGGTGGATTATATGGCACTCGAGGAAAGTAACGCACTGCATCCAAAATAAACTCTCAACTTTCTGAGCCACGTGTCCCACTGGTGCCACTCATAATCATGCCCCTGACCGAAGGAGCTTTGCTGTTTTTTGCCAGGCAAGGAGTAACCAACAGTTTCCGTTTCTTTCTTTCCCCAAAAAGAGCCAGTCTCAAGTACCTTGTACGGATCCAGGTTTTTGACAGGTGAGGTTGGAGGATCAGTCACCCATCAGTGCTTCTACTCCATCATGCCAGCCAACAAACACGACCGAAAATATTGGTGCAAATTAGCAGCAAGTGGAATTTGCTACACCATCATTTCTACAACCGGCTACACCTCAAAGAACCACGCGGGGCGAGTGTCTCTCGAGGACATCCCCCAGCACGGCACCTTCAGAGTGACGATGACAGGACTGAAGAAGAGCGACACGGGGACCTACCGATGTGGCATTGGCACCACCAACAGGGACCTGTACGTCAGCCTGAACCTGACGGTTTCGGCAGGTACGGTGCTGGCGGGGCAGAGGGGAGGCTCCGCTCCATCGGCAGCCCGGCTCACAGGGAGCGGTTTGGGGCTGGATGCTGGAGCATCGGCACACAGCAGGGGTACCAGCTTTTTCTACCCTGTGCTATTAACCAGATATTTATAACGATGGGTATAAAGGTACCCAGATTTGGCCAAATCAGCTGTTCAATATGTAAAAGGACCCTCTCTCCTGCCTGGCTGGGGGCTGCGTGCCGGACGGTGCCTGCCATGTTCTCTCCCTACAGATGCTGGTGCGTTGGGACCAACCGAGCTCATCCGAGGGGAGCTCCGTGGCTCTGTCACTATCCTCTGCCCACCCGGGGACACCCAAGGTGGCGAGAAGAGGTTCTGGTGCAAACTGGGGAGAACCAGCTGCGCTCTCATAGCCGACACCGATGGCTACGTGGGAAGGAGTTACCAAGGACGAATCTTTATCACTCCTCAGGACAGCTCTGGAGCTTTCAAAATCTTAATAAATGACTTAAAAAAGGAAGACTCGGGGCTGTACAGGTGCGGGACAGGAAGGCTTAGCAGTCAGGACAGCCCGCGGGTGGTGGCTCTGCAGGTGACCGCAGGTAGGACGGGGCTCTGGGGGCTGTGCGTGCTGCATGGGTTCCTCGCAGCCCCAGACGAGGAGCACGAAATGCTAACGCAGTCCTCTCCAACCTGCAGCCTCCGCCCTTCCCAAGAGACCAAAGTTTCTGAGCGGCACAGTCGGAGGCTCGCTGTCCGTGAAGTGCCACTATGATCCCAAGGGGAACTACGAGCAGAAGTATCTGTGCCGGTGGAAGGAAGCTCGCTGCTCACTGCTCGTGGATGCGGACGGGTTTGTGCACGAGTCCTATGAAGGGCGAATACAAATAGCCAGCAGCGACCAGGAAAATGGGACTTACACGGTGGTGATGAGCCACCTGAGAGAGGAGGATGCAGGATGGTACTGGTGCGGGGCCAAAAACGGGCACGCAGAGCACACGTCCTCTGTGAAGCTGCTCATCCAGAAGGGTAGGTGGTGGGGTGGCTTGGAACACAACGAATCCCTTTTTCTAAATCACTCTTTCCCCTACCCCTTCGCGGGCATGAGAGGAATAAACTCTCCTTTGTACTACGCTTAAGTATAAAACCATTATGAAAAACATCAGGTATACGTTTTGCCTTACAGTTATCGGCAAGTAACTGAGGTGATGACAAAGGTTTTCAGAGGCAGGGATGTAAGCTGAGCTGTCAAAGGAAAATTAGTTTGTTTGTATTATATCGATTATTTATGATGCAAACCCCTAGCATATGACATCCTGATCCTAGCAAGTGCAGAGCAGAGACGTGTGCTTTGCTCTGAAGATAAGCTGAAGGTTATCTTGCAGTTTTAGAAACTGCGGCATGTAAATACACAGATCCATGTAACTGTTCAGCTGGCAAAGGAAGAAATAGTGGGGTCAAAGTATTAAATGTTTGCCAGCTATTAATGGGTTTTCATTAGCACTCCCAAGCTGCTTTCTATAAGACTCAAAGGAAAATAGAAATGCTTGGGTTTGGTCGTATTGTGCTGCATATTTTTTAACACAAGGTGAAATGCGTAAATTTTTGGTAAATCTAACATATTGTCTCTGTAAAAAGATGGATATTTAAGCCTCAAAATAATTTTCTCCATAGAAGCCTGCTCTTCGCAAGACCCAGAAAAATCCACTCTTGTGAAACCCACTTTATCATCAAGTCTGACCACCTACAGCACGCCCACGCAGAGGAGCATCACGGGTCTGACGTACGCGACGGGCACCATCACCGAGACGACCAGCACCCTGCTGCCCGCTGCCCCCCCCAGCACCTTTGTGACCTCCCCAGGCGAAGTCTATCGCGAGAGGTAGGTTCACGGCCACGTTTCTCGCTGGCACCATGTTGGTGGTTTACAACCCGTCTGCCCCATTTCCCGGGGCGCTACATAGGTTGTGCATGGGTTGCAAGTTGGAAACACGAATAGGAGACATTCTTAATTAGAAAAGCAGAAGGCAAGGTTATCTCATGTCCATCTGTGGCATGTATCTTTGAACTTGTCTCTAAATCTGGTGCTGATCGCTCCTGTAGATCAGGTGCCAGAGTCAATAAATGTGCTCCTGTCTGTTTTCCTTTGCTCAGCGCGGAGACAGGACATTAGGAAATATTAGGCTTGAGCAATAACACTGGTGAATAAGTAGCTGCTACATACTTCACTGCACGCATTATCCAAGTCCTTATGGGCAGCCAGCAACCCGTGTAGTGTTTGGGTGCTCTGCGTTGCATAGGGCGCTATCTTTGGATAAGGTTAATCAACAGGCTGTAAGCTATTTTCGCCAGTAATTATTCCGTGGTAACTCTCTACAGAAAGCCCTGAGTTTCTCTGGCGAATTTACCTCCTGTCCTTCCTGTTACACAGGACGGCTGCGAGCAGCTCTTAGACATTTCACCCCAGCTGTGGCCACCATCCAGCGCCAGGTGAAGCGATTTGCATAGCTAGTGCAGATGCATCAGACATCTCAGTATCAGTCATAACTGAAGATAAACCACAAAGTCCACAAATCCAGTTCAATATCCTGAACTGTCCCTCCATGCACCTCGGAGCTTGCATATCTACCCAGTGACCCCCAGCACGAGAAGCACCATCCTCTCCATCCCCAGCCTCCCTCAAGCCGTATCTCTCTGCCATCCAGCAGAAAGACGAAGGGAGAGCACGTTACCAATCACAAGTCACGTTCTCATATAAATGGTCAGATTTTGCACCATTCCTGGCAAAACTCTGCCTGCCTGCGTAGCTCTGATACAGCATTTACATAATTTTTGCAAGGAAATGGTACACAGACAGCCTCCAACAACATGAGAGTCTATAAGAACTCGCAAAGAAAGAGTCTGAATCTCACTTATGAATTTGTATGACGAAAATAGCTCGTTTTCCTTTTGGAGGGGCTCATTCAGCTGGCAGCATAAACCCCACAGGGTAGAGCAGAGGCAGCTGTAGAAATTACTTCCTCATAAGCCAAACTCCACATTAAATGATTTCAACTCTAGTTGACTTTGTTGACTGTTCCCCTTTGATTCAGTCAGAGTTTATAACTCCTTTATACCCTTTGGTGTAAAAACAACAGCCTGCATTAAGGTACTTCAGCCACCCCATAGCTGAATCAAAATCCAATTTAATCCTGATGGTTCACCTTTCCAGCTCATCACATGAATCACGCCTGCTCCCAGTTGTGTTACCGGCTCTCATTTTGCTGATTTTCATCACTATCGCTATTCTTGCCCTGACCAAAATAAAGCTTCAAAAGGAGACGGGTAAGTTGGCCAGGCAACACCTTTTGGGTTGCGGTTGTTGTTTTGCAATGGCTTTGCTTGTGATTTCCAAGGGCAGGAGTCTGATGCACTCAAGATTTCCATCTCTAGAGACACACAACTATTTTGCAGCCAGCGAAGCCCAAAAGTGCAACTGTACTTGCAAGCCAGCAACGTCCAAGAAAAGTTGCTTGCCTTTTTTTTTTTTTTTTTAAATATGCTTAAACAAAAAGCAAATGAAGGAAACAGAAATTCTGATGTCCTACTGAATACAAGGATGAGGTTTTGTGTATAGAATATTTACGGCTCCATGAGTGCTCGGAAATCCTGAAGTGTAAAGGGCAGGAACTTGTGCTGCGCAAACGGCTACATGCCAGGCGGCTTCTCGGGGCCAAATCCAGCCCGCTCAGCGCAAAACTGACAGAGACTTGCCTGAAAAATCCTTGCTAACGAGCGATTTTCAAAAATACATGCATATATTTTATTCTGTAACATACTGTGTCCCCAGAGATAAATTTAAGGACAAAAACCTTTAGCAAGGACAGTGGCGAGTGAAAATACATTATTTACAAGAACGAAACTGGGAAACAATGGGTCTAATCCAGTGTCGGTTGTGACATGCTGGTGTATTTAAACAGGCATTAGAGGTGTTCCCTCCATTGCATGCATATGTTTTGTTTTTTAAGGAGAAGAAAGGAATGCCGTAGGAAACCTGGAAGCAGTGCCGATTCGGGCTGGTCTGAACCCTGTAAAACAGCAAACGATGGAGGAAACCCCGAGTCCGGAAAAAACGCACGAATGCAGGACAGACTCTGGCAAATGTACGTGGGTGTTTTCTGGAACTGGCACTGCAAGTGTCGTCTCCCTTGGTAGAAGAGGATAAAAGACAAATTTTGAAGTAGAGGATTTGCAGCTTAGTACATAAAATACCTCCGCAGGATAGACACTGGATTTGAAGTCCAGGAATTACAATCCCGCAGTCCAGGATTTATGTTCTGATGCCTTTATAGCTTACCAAGAGATGTTGAGCCATAGATTTCAAAATACTTGGATTAAATCCTATATGAGGTTTATAAATTTATTATAGGGTTGATTATAATTTTTGCTTACGCATAGTAAACACGTTATCACTCTTCCTGCTTGCTTGTTTCAATAAAGTCTGATTGCTTATGACCCCTTGCAATATTACGCAGAAGCAATTCTTGTTCACTGTGTTGCAATCATATAATTCTTTTTTTGTCCTACTTGTGCAGGATAATCTATGCTATCCTTGGAAGATTCAGAATGACCAACTTATGCGTAAAAGTCTCTGTCTTCCGGCAAAATATAAAAATACTAGGGCTGTCTTAGAGTATTAGTACTTTAGAGAAAAGCTCTTGTAGAAAACAACTGAGCAAATATTTTAAAGTCTATCCAATTTGTGGAAATTCCTATCAGTGAAAGGTACTCTTCTTCATTAAAAAAAAAATCAAACTTAGTGGAATAGTGGTTCAAAAAATTTGGTGATGGCATTTCATATTCTCATTACAATGCAGTTAGATCCAAACTCTGATCGTATAAGCAGGTGATAGCATTTGAAAGTCAGATAGTTACAGAAAAATAAGCGATTGTGACAATTTGCACCCTCCAGAATGAACTACCATCTCCGTGCACACTACTGCGTGTACGCTTGCATTTCTTTTCCTGTTTGAAACATCCACTGGCTTGATCAGAAGCAGAAAGCAGATCTACAGACATCACATTTCTCAAAGCTATTTAGCGAATACACTGCAGATTTCAAAAGAAGCCTTCAGGGTGGCTTTAAAACCAAGGCCGTTAAGGTTGAAATCTAGAATGTTTTATGAAGAGTGATACAGCTTGCTAAAACTATACAAGTTTTATTACTGTTTGAGAGGTGTTACTTTACAAAAAAAGAAGCTGTATGAAGGGTTCTAATGTAAAGAATGGAAAGAAAAAGTACCCCTAAAGCCTTGAAAATAAACATTCTGTGAAAAACGTCTAAAAATGAGAACACAACCCAGAAGTTCTGAATTGTGCTTTTTGTTTCTAGCTGTCTATTTTGGGGTAAAGCCCAGAGTAACCCTCCCCTTAAGCCGAGCCGGAGGTTGAGTCCAGAAGTCCCCTCCAACCCAGGCTGTTCTAGCTTTCTGTGCTCAGGACTCCTTGAAATATCAGACCCATTTAAAATATCAAATTTGGCTTAAAACCAGAAACACCCACAAAAATCACTTCTAAAAGTGTCATAGAGAGGCAATGCCAGATCACAGCTTTTCTGCTTTATTTTTGTTTTGTTCGGGGGGGGGGGGGGGGGGGGCTGGTTTGTTTGTTGGGTTTTTGTTTAGGGGGGTTTGTTTCAGCAACCCTATAATGAAAAAAAAAAAACCCAAAAAAACCTTTTCAAGGTAACAGATGAGGACCTGAAGCGGAACTCCCTTCCATCAAAACCCCCGTGTACATGAGCTCGGAAGTTTCCCTACAGCAAGTCAAGGCACGGCTAGAAACTGCCAAGCTCCCGGCACTGCTTGCTGCCCCGCTCAGAAGCCGAACGTCCTGCGTCAGGAGCCGAGTTCCCGCAGACTGCCCAAATGTCACTCGCTACGTGGTTTGTAGAACAGAGAATAAAATAACGCACCTGTAATCGAGCTATTGGTGTGCAACCCTGTCTCTTGTAGAGGCAAAGAACCCTGAGAGAAAGTTAAAGCTGGGGAGGGGGTGTGGGAAGGAAGGACCTGGCTGCAGGTTTGCTCAGGGCTAGGCAAAAAATGAGGATTTTTCTGATTTTTTAAGAAATCCTTATCCATTGGGTCATTTCGCAATGCATAAACCGTACCTGACTTCAGCCTGTCAAAGACACCCAAATTCTCAAGTCCTATTTTTCCTCCATCTCTTCTGCAGAACTATCCACAGCTTCAAAATCAAATTAATTCAGCCCAAACGCAGCCCAGACCCAAACAGCAGCTTTGGTTTATACGCTCACATTGCACGTCATGCTGCGGACTCTGCTTTGGCCCCCCAAAAAAAAAAGCAAGCTCAGGGTTGTTTATCTTCTGGAGATGCCAAAGTGCTGTGGAACCTGTGACTTGGCAGGAGGACACTTCCTCCTCTGTTAAAGCAAGTAAATATATTTGCATGAGACCAGGAATTGGTTTTACCAGAAACCTTAAGGGTGAAGACAGTGGCTTGGTTAAAGAAACTGTTCATCCGCCTTGGACTAACATTTCTTCCCCGAGATGCACAAGCAGCTGCAGGTCCCCATGGCTGGGACTTCCTCCACCCGTGGCCGTGCTGCCTTCCTCCTGCGTGCCCTCTGCAAGCCCAGGCTCTTTAAAACACATCTCGGTGCAAACTGCAGGATTGAGACAAGGCGAGTGGGGAAGCCGACGTGCTGGCACCCAAAAGGAAAGGTGCCCGTGAGAGCAGGAGGTATAGGAAAGCAAACACACCTGTGGCTATTGTGGCCGGGCAAACACAACTCTATGTCCAAGCACAAAAAGTGATGCCAAGAGCAGGTGGAGAAGCAGCACTGGTGGGAAGGACATGGCTTGCGAGGGGATCGGCGTTTGTTCCCATCTAGGGGAGATGGCGGTGGTTCTCTCAGTTCAAGATCGCCAGTAGATCACCCTTGTGCAAGCACGGCAACAGCCTTCCTCACCTCAAAAGCTCCTTCCTCACCACAAAAGCTGCACATTCATGGAAAGAAAGGAGCTCGACACCCTTAGCTGGATGAAAGGCACTTCCAAGGCTGGCTTTAAGAACTGACAAATTAGCTAAACATCCCAAGTCCAGGTCAGGATCTCACCTGCTCTCAGGCAAGGCAGGAATGCCTGGAGCTGCCATCCTGTTTGAGAAAAACTTTGTGTGACCCCCTAGTTCGAAGAAATTACTGGTTTTTCATCATTAGTACAAGGTAAAGCAAGTTAATGATTTGTCTCATGTAATACAAATACTTTCATCGTCATTAATCTTACTATCTTGTGGAGTTCCATTTCTGACAACCCCACACTTTACAGGGAATTTTAATTTGGGTCCCTGACATGCCTACAGTAGGAAAGCAAGGAAATGAGGTTGAAGATGGCAGCAAAGCTCCTGCTGATTATTTTTCCTTTCATAGAGCTTACAATGTTCTTGGACTGCCCAGAGAAGGCCAACCCTCGTCCACCCAGACTCCTGCTCTTCCCACGAGGCTGAGGGGAGGCAGAGGGGCTGGAGACAGCAGGGAAGGGAGACAGATCTACTCTACCAGCATGGCCAACCAGCCTGGGTCTGCTTAAGGACACTGGTTTCCAAAAAACATGCAACTGCTTAAAAGAAAAAAAAAAAACAAACCACAAAAAACCCCACCGAAGAAAAACCAAAAAACCACCTGGTTTTGTCCAGCTTTGCCCTACAAAAGCTATTCCACCACTGCTTGAGGGTGTCATAGGATCAGAAGCCAGGTCAGTCCTTGCAGCGAGGGGTTCTCCTGCCTGGGCTGATGGGAAACAGTCGTGACTCAAGGGTGATGCTGCAGTCCCAACAAAGAGGAGGGGCTGGCTGGACCCTTGCATCCTCAGACCCCATAAGGCTCCCCAGAGTCTTTGTGCCAGATGTAGGAACCCATCTTCAAACCAAGGAGTCACAGCTGCCCTTACCTACCTGGGTCCCACCCAAGCAGAAAGCTGTCTCACAGGTACCCTGCTCCCAGCAGAGCAGAAGACCTTCCCTGGCCCTGACCCCAAGCAGCCACCGGGCTCCTTCCTAAATGAAGCAGAGGTGCCCGGGACCACGTCTGGAAGCCCACCCTTGGGGTGGCTGTTGTGCAACGGCAGTGTGTAATCAGGAGGTAAATAAGAGCATGCACCCTCCAAGTGAGAGCAGAGCTGGGATGGGCATTGGCTTCCCTGCTCTCACACGGGGAGGTGCTCACCTGCCAGAGCGTTTGGATGCTATTCCTTTAAGGCACAACAGGTGGAAATGCAGTGCTAGAGGTACGAGGAGTATTTAAAACAGCCTGGCACTGCCAGAGCCCAGTGTCCAGCTGCAGGAGGGAGGTAGGACGCTCACAGGAGGTCCTGCGGTCGGCCACTGAGACACCAGCAAATCTAGGAGTGGTCAGTCTAAAAGAAAAAGCAAGAAGTACAAAATAGTCTGCAGAACTAACTTGGAGTGTAAGTAATGCTTCTTCATTGTCATTCTGAAATGTGAAATCTGTTGTACTACCGCTTTGAGATGGGGAAGGGGAAGAATACAAGTCTTGAGACACTTTTAAGGACTCCTCCTCACACCTGAGCAAAGGGAACCAGCAGTTCTCAAACAGCAATGAATAGGTGCACAGGTCTTGCTGGTGGGGGGGCTGATTTCTTTTGAAAGAAGGTCAGGAGCATAGGATGAGGCTTATGATGTTTATGTTTTCTTCTCTGCAGCAGATTTTTAATCTTTCCTTTCTGGGAAAAAAGCTTAATTATCATTATAAGATTTGCATTAAGTTTTAACATAGAAAATAACAAATGTTAGTAAATATTACTGTAATAATCTGAACTGTCACAACTTAGTCTATGGTCATTACAGTCTTTTGAATCACAACACAGACATAACCACAGGGATGCAGATTTTGAAATTTAAGAAGGGAATTGTCATGGTTATATCCTAAACGAGCTCTGAAGAGCTATCAAGTTTATACATCTAAAAGGAAGATAAACAGATACTCAAGCATAAGTGAATGGGATGTACGTGGTGTCCTAAAACTGAAATAAGAGAAAGTTGACAGACTCCTTTCACATTTATACCAACAACAAAGGTATTTGGGGGGGGGAGGTGGTCTGCACACCTGAACTCTTGCTCTGCAAAGGAGACATTCTTGCAGGATTTTTAATACAGAAGTACAGAAAAATACCACCTCCTAATAGCAATTACGCTGCTGCTAACAGCACACACACTGGCGCTACCCATCCAGCCAGCAACTGTCACGGTACAGACCATGGCAGCACAGTCAGTGCTTTTGGATCACAGCAAGCTCCTGCTCCTTGCAATACAAGTAATATTAACCTACAATAATAGTTTAATAAGCGTAGAAGTTGCTTTCACTTTCCGATCCAAGAGACAAGAAACAAAAAGTAAGAAACAGATGAACCATAACACTTCTCTGAAAAGCAAGAAGCTGGTGCATGGGGTATCCAGTGCCTTAAAGGAACAGAAAATTAGGTCACGAGTTCATGTATGGTATATCTAACAGCTTAAAGGAACAGAAAACTAGGCTAGCAGCACAATCTCAGCAGGAATTTCAGTCGCTACCATGAAGGCTGTCTGGTTATTAATTTTCATTTGTTTTCTAGATTATATTGCTTACATAGAACAGAGTTTAACTGGCATTTACAAACATTCTTAGCTAGGAGGGCCACAAGTACCGCAGAAGTTCCTAAAAACTGATTTCTTAGTAAATCCTGATAATCTTCAGTAAGATCTGCCTAACTGTTTCTACTCACTGCATCACAAAATTAGCACCTCCTACTATTCTCTCAATATTGTAAAGGAGGCATTGGTTTGGGATGTGAAATATATCTTTTCTGTATGTGTTTAGGTCAGCTTGATCTTCTACCTTGAAGTTGATTGCTCATTCATAACTCCATGAAAACGGAGTGGATTGTTGGCTTTTCCCCATCCCACTACAGCAAATAAAACTCACCGTAAGGCCAATCTATGCAGTGATCTTGATGGGCAGCGTGAAGATGTAGATAGCCCCAGGGTGGTGGAGCAAGAAGGCTGCTGCTGTGCCCTTCTAGGCACACAAGTCTTCAGAAGCTCCATAAATCACTGCTAGCCCATGTGCCAGTGCTCCTCAGCACTGCCTGTGCCTACAACAGTTTGCATCTGTGCAGCTTACTCATGGTGTTAGTGAGTCTTTCTCTGAAAGGATTGGTGGGGGGGGGGAAATTTACTCCATTCTGTACGTTATTATTTCACATGTATTTGAATAACAGTAAGCATTCCACAAAACAAAAGGACTCCTAGGTTAGAATTACAAATGTGGCAACTAAATCTTCCTATTTCTTTGATCCCATAGCACGTCCTTGACACTGGTCCTTGTTAAGAGCAATAGTTAATAGCTAATGGATTGAACTGTGCTGATCCCTGGCAAGGTGCATTAGGAATGTACCGGCTTCTCAGTGCATAACTTTGCGGCTGAGTCAGCAGATTTTGGGAACTGAACTCTGGTATTTCATACCCAGCAGAGCAGCAGGTCCTGATTTCTTTCAAATCATTATAAATCTGAAGATATTCCTCCCAAGGACTGATAGCCACAAAAGCACTGTAGAAACCCAGAGAAGGTCTTGTAACGAGTGATATTTGGTAGAGCTAACCTGGTCTGACAGGACAAGATCTGTGCTCCCCCAGCGCTTTCTGCTGGGAACCCGAAAGCACTATTTCAATATTTAAGCTTGCTAGAGAGGAAGGTGACATTCCCAACCAGGCCAGCCCCACAGTGCTTTCAGTGCTGGGGGGTCCAGGGAAGTATCCGCACAGCGTAGACTGGGAAACCCAACCCAAGGAGGTCTCATGCCATAGCTACTGCACACCAACCTCCCACTGCCCCCCAAAAGCACCACGAGCCACTTTTTTACGGGTATAGACACTGAAGACACATCCATATAGCCAAGAGACAGTGACTGTGAGGTTTGAGGGGGTCTAACCTCCCCGGACCTTTATACACAGCATTAAAATGTCTCTTTGTTACTCAGTGGAGGCGTAATGCCGTGAGGCTTAAGAGCATGGCAACATACCAAATAAAACTAGATCGCGTTATTCGTTGTCAAGATGATACTAAGACGACAAACATTTAGTCCTGTGTTGGAAAGCAAGAAAAGCAGTCATTATGTTGTAAAGGACAATGTAATTTTTCCATTTGCATGGCTTTTCACACCAAACCCATGCTGCGGCACGTCCGTGTCTCACTCTGCACTAACCAGCCAAGCCCCGTCGGTGCAGCACATGCACGCACCAAGCTCTAATGCGCTCCGCTGGTAGGAACAAACACATCAAAATCCAAATTATGGAAACAAGGTGTAATGAGTTTTTACCTGTCGTAATCGTATAGGTATATATTTGGAGTTTGTTAATGCTTGAACACTTCCCAGCTTTCTCATGCACTCATACGCCTGCACAGTCACACTTGGTGGGCGTTTCAGCAGCCCTTCCCATGGTCATGGTCACAAACACCCCAACTCAGGCCGAGTGTGGAAATGAGTGGCTAGGAGAAAGTTAATGCCATCTACCTGGTAATGGCTGTATCTTCTATTTTAAAGCATATTACAACTAAATATTTTGATTTGTTACTAATAATCTTGCTAATGATTAGCCCATCCTGTTCTGGTTTTGTACACTTATAATGCTTTGAAATCCCTGTTGCATTATACGCACAAACACAGCGGCACACCGCAAACAGCTAGAGAGCACAGAGCCACCCCCGCCCAGCAAAGTGTCCCGGACAAGCCACCACCGCTGCCCTGGTCTTGGTGACATTGGTGTCCGGAGGCCTGGGTTAAAAGTGGAAAGCTCATGCACCAACATGCAAACTCCCATCCGCCGAGTTCAGCTGTAATATGGGGTTTTGTGCTTTAAACCTTCAAAACCTGTTACGCTGGGACAGGGAAGAGAAGGAATGCGGTAGTTTTGATGATGCAAAATGAAAGTGAATTCACAAAAGCAAGATTTTAGTTGTATCTAAAAAAACCCAAAGAAAAAGGAGTACAACTCCAGTTATAATCCAAAGAGGACCGCTGTTGCAACAAGGAATTAGGGATTTACACCAGGAAGGGACATCGCCCTTTGGCTGCAGGAGGGACTTTGCAAACACCAGATGCACATTCATGCGGCCAAAAGCTTTCCCCGCGGCTGCTTCTCTGCAAGTCTTGCGCAGCAAGGGGAGCGAGGGAGAATTAGCACAAGCTTTTAACTTCCCCCCCTGCTTCACCTATCCAAATGTTTTCAACTAACCCCAAGAGACAGCCCGCAGTCTACAGAGACTGGCCCAACAGCACGGGTAAGCTGAAGCCCGAAATGCCGACGGAGCCGGCTGCCCCAGCGCGCTGCCAGCCCAGCACTTCCCACCCACGGCTTCCTGGCCCCGAGCTGCAGAGCAGCTTCTCGGAGACACTTTCCTGGTGGGAATAACTGGGTTCCCCTCCTGACCAGTCCATTGCACTGCCCCGCAGACAGCTTCTCCCTAGGTTTTCAATGCATCGGGTTTAAGACGGCATACGACTTAAAATGCTGGTGCAAAGCATCAGAATCAGCCCCTTTGCCTGCACGGAAGTACGTGGCACAAATCGTGTGCCCAGGTTGCTCTCAGCCTGTCAGCCTCCTCGATCCCTCCCTGCCTGGCAGGAGCTCCGACGGCCACGCAAAGTGGGGTGCAGGCACCAACCCGCACAGTGCCGTGCACAGCGGCTACCAAAGAGGGTCCTGGCGACCCGTCCTGCTGTGGTGTGGTAGGACCAGGTTTTTCCTGCTGGAGAGGTTTCCATTGTCCGTCAGTCCGTGGGGACACCATGATCTCATGCACTCAGTCCTTGCTGCTCTGAGAGCAATCAGAAATCCAGTGCAGGCATCTGGACATGCAGGTCAGTGCCTGCAAGTGGGAAAAACAGGAGATGTGGACATAAGTGGAAGGGAAGCCGTGGCAACTGTGTCCAAACCAGCCACGTCATGCAGCCCCCAGGCAAAACTGATGGAGGATTGCAAAGTCAGTGCAACTGTTCCCATACGGGGTAATCAAATTCAGCTTCTGCTGGAAGGCTTTGGAAGCACTGCACAAGCCTCATGCTTTGTGCCAGCCGCTCGACACCCCCCCCCACGAGGGCTTAGGGACACTCCCAGGACCGGTCATGGCATCACTGCCCAGGGCAGATTTTTGCATGTTTCTCTGAAGCAGCCGGGGTTGCCAGATACAGAGGGCACACGCCGATACGGTTGTGCATCTGTATCTGAAGCCCAAAATGAAGCTTCACCTCCACTGCCAGCTCCAGGAAAGATTTCACCAATACGTAACAGAAGAGCACTACTTTTCCACCTTTCTCTACTACTGAAAAGTTAGGATAGGCTAGGGAGAAGCTGCAGCAGAGTGGCAGGAAGAGTACAGGCTGGGCACAGGCACTTCACCCTTCCCAGCGCCGGCTCTTCAGCAGGCACGGTCCCCAGGCGCACGGCAGGATAAGAGCACTGCAGATCTACCAGCACACTCATAAGCTTGTTTCCCAACTGCTCTGGGGATAGTGTACATGGCATTTCCCTCGGGCTCTAAGCCTCTTGACTATTCTACAGCCCCCCTGCAAACCTTCGCTGTCCCATCTCTTCGCCCCTTCCAACTCCCTCTCCATCTGCAGAAGCATGAATACAAATCGCTTGCACAGCCACTTACTTGCACTCCCTTTCATATGAGCTCGGCAGCCTTTTCTCTTCCCTGGAGCTCAGAGGTTCAAACCTTGTGCTCTGACTAGAGACAGCAAATCCAGCAGCAAATGTTCTTTGAAAGCAAGAAGGGACTAGAGCTCTTTTTACCAACAGCTTGATTAAATTCTCCTCCAACATCTCAAACAGCGCTTGCTTGTTGCGGAGTGGCCAGCAAAGCTCATTTGCACCATTTCTCTGGGCTGGGAAGCGTCACTCTCGGAGTGCGACACGGCACCGGCAGCAGAGAGGGGGTTTCCAGCCATCCAGCTCAGCATGGTACATCACAGATTTTTACGTAACCAGTGGCGGTGCTTGCTTGGACTTGCTGTACATGGGAGTTTTCCTCCGTTCATTCAGTGAGTGGGGGAAGGTTTTTAACAGCATCTGAGAAAATGAGACCAGAGGCAACTCAGAGCTGTAGAAGTTGCAGATGTTGGTCATGCAAGCACACAGGAACGGTTGTTCTTGTGTAGGCACAAGTGTGCTCGGAGATAGAGATGCAAAAATTCTTTCCTGCCCTAACATGCCTATGAAGACCCTGATGCCACCACTCTTGCACACATCTTTCTGGACACAGCTGTATTTTGATTTCAGAAAAAGAGGTCTTGGTAATCCCTCCCTACATTTCAAAACAATGTTGACAGTAACCCTGAAGTAGCTGATTGCTTCGGGAAGGAATCAGACTAACAGATTATTCAAATTTTGCCAAGAAGGGGGAAGCTGAACTGGAATCCTTCTTGCACTGCAGAGAGAGGGGTGGGAGAGCAGCAAGGTGACCATCAGCCAGAGGAACTGCTGTTGGCAAGGGGCAAATATCAAGGCCCTTTTTGTGCTATGTTGTTTGCTTTCTGCAGAATATGTTATGTTTGTCTTGCTGGCTACTTCTGGGATATGTATGAAAGAGCATTTTTCATGCTCAGTGAGTTAATTATTAGCCATGGACAAGTGGCCACTGAGCAATTAGAAATCGCAACACAAGGAAGAAAGCACAACAGAACACCTTTCACCTTAACAAGGAAATAAAAGCCTTTTTCTTCTACTGGGAATTACCCTTAATAAAATTGTGTCACTTGATGCCCTGAAATCAAATTCCTCTGAATGTTTATAAAGACTTTCCTTGGCACCTATCATCTTCTCTAGAACTCGAGGTATGCAGGTAGATCAACACTCATGCTCAGGAAATGCACATACCCACCACTGTACCATGCAATGTCCGACAGCAAACTCAGTTCAGGCCAAAGAAAACAGTTTAGTGAATTAAGAGCCTTGGCTTAATCACTCAGTCCAAAACAAGAGGAAGGTCAGAAATATTCATCCTGAAGAATAGGGACACATTTCAAGAGACAGGCAGTTGGTTTGGCATTCTCCAGTAGCCACCACTGAGTCCTGGCCAAGGGTGACTTTTGGTACAGGAGGTTTGGCTGGATATACAGGTGGGATGGTGCTTTATTTGGTTTAAGTCTGATTCTTAGAGGGTTGGGGGGTGAGGGGTAAATACCTGCATCTCACTAACTTTACCAGCAGCTGAGGAAAGAAAAAAAAAAGTAGAGGTGAAGATATTACCCTTTTTGCATCTCCTTGGAAATCAGGGAAACAAAAAGCAGTAATTAAATACAGGCTTCAGACAGGAACTCTGTTCTGGGACATAAGGAAGAAATTTTTACGATGAGGGTGGTGAGGCACTGGAACAGGTTGCCCAGAGAAGTTGTAGATGTCCCATCATTGAAAGTGTTCAAGGTCAGGTTGGATGGGGCTGTGAGCAACATGACCTAGTGAAAGATGTCCCTGCCCATGGCAGGGGGTTGGACGAGATGATCTTCAGAGGTCCTTTCCATACCAAACCATTCTGTGAGAGCAGGTTTTCCTAAGGAGTGGTTTTGGCACTCAAGCTCACAAGTGAACAAGCTTTCCTTTCACTGCACGAACAACACTGAAAGAGAATATGACCCCAGCTATTAAACGATTAGAAGCTGCATTATCTCCTGGCAAGGGTCAAGTGAGCAGTTGAGCACTGCGTTGCCACACAACTCTCATGCCTGCCAGGGCTCGGCAGCTTTCTGGACCATTTTTTGATTTCAGCCTTGTGATGGTCTGATTTACAAGTGTCAAACCAGACATCATTTCTGATTTTGAATCAAATCTCTCCTGGTTTGGCCAAAATCACTTTTTATGCTGTGCACACTGCCACTGTTGCCTGCCAGAGGGACACTGTCCCCGCAGCACTCTGATGTGACAGACACATTGGTGGCTTACAGGCATGGCATTAACCAAGTTTGTCATAAAACAACTCCCCTCGTTTTGCAGAAGGGAAAATTGGGGTGTTGGGATGAGATCCACAGGCAGTCATGATGCCATGCAGCAACACTGGCGAGAACAGAGCTATCAGCTCCCTCTTTCCCATTCAATTGCTTGACAGAGGCAATTAAATGCTGTATTTCTCTTTAGCTCAAGTAGTCACAACCCTCATATCCTCCAGGCATGAGGATTATTAGATGACCTCATCATTTTGCAAGAGTGATTATTCACCAACTTCTGTGCCTTTTCCAGGGAATGCAAGAAAAATGACTCTACTAGCGTTCATCTTCCTGCTTACCTTCCTCTCAGCTGAATCTGCAAGCAGCAGATACCTCCCCAAGGCAGCAAGTAAGTGCAACCTGTCTGGGACACAAGTCTTGTGGGTGGCCTGAGACCAGAGGTGGCATCACTAAGGGGGGAGCAGTGTTCAGGGAGCATCTCTACCCCATCACTGCCATGGGACATTTCAGACCACATGATGCTGCGCAGCCCTGGGTCTGTGCTTGCCCCAGTATCCTGACCTGCTCTGCAGTCCCATTGGGTTGTGTGGCACAGCTGACCCAGCCAACATGTTTTCTTCTTGCAGTTTCAAGCCCTGTGTTCGGACCACGGCAGGTATACGGTCTGCTCAATGGGTCAGTCACCGTGAAATGCTTCTACCCTCCCACCAAAGTCAACAGACATGACAGAAAGTATTGGTGCAGGGAATCATCCACGAGCTGCATAACCGTTGTGTCCACCAGTGGCTATGTTGCTCCAGGCTACCAAGGCAGAGTCTCCATCACTGACTACCCAGTGGCACAGAACTTCCAGATTAACATCTCCAACCTGGCAATGGCAGATACAGGCACCTACCAGTGCGGCATTGGTATCAATGGCAGAGGGCTCTCCCACAAAGTCAGTCTGGATGTTTCTCAAGGTAATTACAGTCTTGGGACTCCTTATTCTTCTTTTACTTCCCCCTCTCTTTTTAATGAGGCTCCACAGATAGCCTGTCCAGTGTCTAAGAGCTCAAGATGCTCCACACTTTCAGGGAATAGTTTTCCTTTTCCTCTGTGCTCTTACAGAATGAATTCTTTGACCAAAAAGCTGGCATAAAAATCAGATTAAACAAACCTCATCTTAATATCACAAACATTGACTAGAAACTGCTGACCTCTCTCAGCCACTGAAATTTAGGAAGATGCAGTCAGAGGACCGAACTGCCCGTCATTCCGATGCACTGTCCAACCCAGGGCTGAGGTTCTGTGAGCCAAGCCTGTGCACAAATTGACGAGAGCACGGTGTGCAGGATGGCACCGCACTGCTGGGCAAGGCCCAGGGTGCAGAGCACGGTGCAAACTCATGGCACAACCCCTGGCAAGAAGAGTCTGGGAGAAACCCCGCTGTAGAACAGGCAGTGATGCAGTATGGAGACCTCAGACCTGAAATATGTGACACATGGGACACAGATGGGTAGATCATGCTCTGACCAGGAGCGGCACATGACCATGTAATATAGCAAAGTATAGAGAAACCCTGTGCTAAAAACAGCCTTCAGAGGTGTAGGAGTTGCACACAGTTACCAACAGAGCAGGCAGTAGACACTGACTGGTGTCTCTGTACGCGCAGGTCCACACGTACCCGAGGGAGCTGAGCTCTTCTACGTGAAGCTGCACAGCACTTTGACCATGTCCTGCGGCTTCGGGGAGGACACTGTGAGCATGAGGAAATTCTTGTGCAAGATGTATAAAAACGGCTGCTATAACATCATCGATAGCTATGGGAAGGTTGATGAGGATTACACAGGGCGAGTTCTGCTGAGCAACGAGGAGCCTCCAGGCTCATTCAGCATCGTGATAACTCAGATGAGCTGGGAAGACTCGGGCTTGTACCTGTGTGGGGTCGGCTCCTACGGGGAGCACGGAGAAACGAAGGAACTGGACGTGCATGTCTATGAGGGTGAGTAAAATATGACTAGTGTTTTTTCCCTTCATCTCTGCTTCTCTTTAGAAGCATCACTAGCAGTCTCACTTCATTTAACAATAACATTAATTTTCCTTTGCTGAGTGCTATTATCCTATCCTCTCGTCTAGATACTTCTTTCTATTCATTTAACTATCTGTAACGTACTAAACCATCACTAATAAAGCTTGTATCAAGACTTAACTTTCCCAGCAGTGACTAGCTGTCTTCCTCAGTCTGGCTAGCCCAAAACTCCAGAAGGCAAATTCTGCCTACCAGTCTGAGACAAGAAAACTGTCTTTTCAAGTCTTAATTCCTTAAATCTCAAAGTGACAAATGTAGAAAGGACAAGAGTTGCCCTTCTCCTAGCAAAGGGAGTAAAACTTTGAAATGTTGGTACACAAAGACAGCAACTACCCTGTGAATTTGGGAAAAAGAAAGTCCTGACAGACCCTTTAGGGTCAATGCTTAGCAGCGCCAGGAGGGTCTCTTGCAATCTGCACCCGAGCTTCACCTAGCCTTGCTTTAGCCAAAACAGCTTTGTTTGATCTTATATTTATTCTCTTGGGAGAGTTCCACATGGACAAAAGTTAGACATGTCTAGCCACTCATTTCATTTTTATCTCCAGAGACAAATGTTCCTCAAGGAAAGCCCACAATAATTGGAGTAAAAGGAAGTTCAGTAACTTTTGTATGTAACTATGAGACTCTAAAAAAGTCCTCAGTGAAGTACTGGTGCAAGTGGAGAGAGAACGGGTGTGCTCGGATCATAGACAACACAGGGTATGTGTCGGCCTTGTATGAAGGAAGAGTGGCCATGTACGACAGCCCAGATAACAAGACGATCACCATCATCCTGAACCAGCTGAAGGACAGTGACAAAGGCTATTACTGGTGCATGACAGACGAGGAGAAGGAACAGCAATCATCAACCGAGCTGAAGATCATAGACGGTACGAGCTCGCGCGTTGGCAGTTCTCTGCCTGCTCAGTAGGCACAAAACAACCCCCTCAGCACCACCAAGGAGCAGATTTGGCTTTTTGGGAAGAGATGCGAGGCCCAACTCTGAACTTTTATCTCATAAGGCAAAACATCTTGCCAATCCCCCCCCCCACACACACACCCCAATAGCTTTAAAATGGAAACACAAGGTTTCAGTTTTATGGGAAAGTGTTCACAAAAGTTTCTCACAGAAGTATTTCTTAAGCCTTGCAAAAAAAACCCCAAACCCAGCTTTCACCCAGAGAT